>NC_136927.1:6212178-8991793 GCF_949752795.1 Hyperoodon ampullatus
TCCAAACTAGAGGTGTAGGTCTTGGCCAGGTGCAACCTGAGACCTCCTCTGCCCAGGGTGGCTGTCGTAGGAGGGGCCTGCTTTATTGTGCGTGGACTCCCTGCTCAGCCAGCCACAGAGATGAGGCCAGACCTGTTTTGCTCTCTGTCTCTGTTTTACTGCAAAAAGCCTGGGGGTATCAGAGGGCTTTCTTACCTCAGACCCTTCTGGCTTGATGATGAGGTGATGGCTCTTATTTCTGCCTGTAAATTGTGGTAGAGTATTCAGTTTCAAGGCACCTGGGATGAGTTCTCGAATTAAGAACGTTAGAATGCTACACGGGCATTACAGCTCCGGGAAAGGGCAGCTTCATTCTTCCAAAGGTGTCTTGAGTTCACGCAGGGGTGAAGATACTGTCGAGGAGCCGTGAGAATTAAGGAGGGTGCAGCCCACACTGGAAAGACAGAAGGAGATGAGAGAGAAAGCCCCTCGCTGGTGGTTTCTTTAAGAAATCCTCAATACCTGAACAAATCAAACCTGTTTGCTCCTGGCCGAGTGAAATCATATGTTGTTAAAAGTCAGCTTGATTAGTTTCGAGGCCTCTGCCAGCATTTCCATGGCTCTGTTCCCTGTCCAGGCACCATGGGTTGGGGGAGGTAATGAAATCCAGCACAAAGTGCGTGAAGTTTGAGAAACCACGATCAGATCCTTTAAATTTGCCGCCAGTTCGTAATTTTTTTTTTTTTTTTTTTTTTTTCGGTACGCGGGCCTCTCACTGTTGTGGCCTCTCCCGTTGCGGAGCACAGGCTCCGGACGCGCAGGCTCAGCGGCCATGGCTCACGGGCCCAGCCGCTCCGCGGCATGTGGGATCTTCCCAGACCGGGGCACGAACCCGTGTCCCCTGCATCGGCAGGCGGACTCTTAACCATTGCGCCACCAGGGAAGCCCGCCAGTCCGTAATTTATAAAAAGGATTTTGCTGTTAGAGGCACAGTCCCTTCTGTGAAGTCTCTGGGTTTCCTGGGTTGGGGGGAGGTGGGGGGCTGAGGGTGTCTTGGCTCCCAGGTTTGGGGAGCCAGGCGAGGAGCGGGCTGGCCGGACCCTGCGGGGAGCAGGCCTTGCTCTCCTGTGGGTGCTTCCAGAGAAGTCGGAAACCCAGGTTTGTATGTAAAACCTTCGGATTTTAAAAATACAATGAATTAAAGATGTATTTATTTTTATACTTTTTTATGAAGTATAGTTGATTTACAATGTTGTGTTAGTTTCAGGTGCACAGCTAAGTGATTCCGTTATATATATAGATCTATATTCTTTTTCAGATTCTTTCCATTATAGGTTATTACACGATATCAAATATAGTTCCCTGTGCTATACAGTAAGTCCTTGTTGTTTACCTATTTTATGTATGGTAGTGTGTGTCTGTTAATCCCAGACTCCTAATTTATCCCTCCCCCGATAGGTGTTTTAGAACATGGCGTGTACCAGTCCTCACCCTGGGATGCCATTGTAAAACTTCTGGTTTATAATGGAGGTTTAAAAATCCTCCTCCTGGGGCTTCCCTGGTGGTGCAGTGGTTAAGAGTCCGCCTGCCGATGCAGGGGACACGGGTTCGTGCCCCGGTCCGGGAAGATCCCACATGCCGCGGAGCGGCTGGGCCCGTGAGCCATGGCCGCTGAGCCTGCGCGTCCGGAGCCTGTGCTCCGCAACGGGAGAGGCAATGAGAGGCCCGCGTACCGCGAAAAAAAAAATCTTCCTCCTTTCCTTGTTTCGTTTAAGACTGTTGTTCACTTTACACATTTCCCCTTCCCACCGCCCTGCAGTGTCAGCGTTGTCCGTTTCTGTTTGGGGAGGTGTTATCTTTGAGTGTCCTTTGCTCGTCCCACTGTTGCGCCATAAGCATCTGTGAATTTCACTGAGTGCTTAGAGATGCTGGTCCTCTCCTGGTTGCCACGTAGATCAGAAAAGAGGGGACGTGGAGGTGGGCGCCCCTGGGAGATGTGGCTCGGCAGGGAGCTTCTGTGGGCTCTGCCGGGGGCACTGAGTAAGGACAGCGTCTGTGCCTGCGAGGCTTAGTTGTCCGCCACGGACGTGGGGTCTGCCCTCTGAACCTGGCACTCCCTCGAAGGCAGGTTTGGGGATGGGTGGACAGGTCTAGTGGTCCTTAAAGGGTTGGTCGGTTACAGATCCAGAACCTCAGCCCGGCTCTTCGGACCCGAACCTCAGCTGCAGCTCTGAGCACGCTGCCTGCGCACGCGGGGGCGTTTTCTCCTTTGCTTGGGGTTTTGGTGGCCTGCTTGGTCTGTTTCCCTCTCTCTCACCTTGTTTCTCACAGGTCCAGGTTATGGTTTGTTCTCCTTTTCAGGCTTTGGTGGTGATATCTGAGTATGGGTGAGCCCCAGCTTGTCCCTCTGAAACATTCAGCAGAAGGTTGGGACACGGGCCTCCGTTTCAAGCTGAGGCTTACCACCCCGGAGAGTCGGATTTAATGAATATGGGGTGCAGCTGGGCATCAGCGGCTCGAGAGCCCTGGGGCGGGAGGCCTTGCTGGGAGGTGATTGACTAGATGTGCTCCAGGGACCGGACGCCCCCGTAAGGTCAGCCTGCTCTTCTGTTGATGCCCTGATGTCTTGCAGGTGAAGCTTTCTGGCGCCCTGTGTCCTCTCTCCCAGTATAAAAACGTGGGTGTTGTTGAGGTAACGATTGGGCCTCTTTTCTGGGCCGACTTTGTTTCACTTACGATGCCAACTGAAGCCCCGTCTCCTTGGTCCGGCCTCCCTGCCACTCACCCCACCCCCAAGCTGGCTTTGGTTTTACGGCCTGTTTGCTCTCACCCACGGTGGGTGATCGTGGGCTGTTGAGGGGAAAGAACTGTGATCATATATCTCTGCATCCGCAGAGCGCCGCGTAAAGGGGAGACGTGTGTGTTTGTCCACTGACCTAGTTCTGCCTCTGGCCGCTGTTGCTCCCATTAATTTAATATATGAATGAGCATTGCCCGCTTGCCGAGGGGGACCGGGATGGAGCTGCTGGCCACGGTGCGGGAAGGACAGCGTGTGTCACGTCTTCAGGTCAGACAGTCAGTGTGGATTAAGTCAGAATAACTAGACCTAATTCACAGGTATTTAAAAATAAGTGAAAGAATTTTGGTGTTTCCGATATTCTCGTCTTTTTTATGAACTGTGGCCTCCGGATTGTGTGGATGAAGATAAGCATTTTATAAACAAAATTTACGAAGATCAGCTATATGGTGGTTCCTCATTTTTGTGAGATCTGGCTAGAAAATTTGGCAAAATATATTTTCTGGATTTCCTCCATTTCCATCTCTTTTGGGAAAGGAATGCAAAGGTTTTGTTCAAATGAATCGTTCCACCAGAATGTAAGTTCCCAGAGGGCAGGAGAGGCACAGTGAACGTTTGTTGAATAAATGGATGGATCTTGGATTTGTGGTAGAAATGAAAGAGCACATTGGTGGTCTGCTGGTGCCTGGCCTTGTGGGGCCTGCTTTCCTCTGTCACATCTTCCAGCAAAAAATTATATGCGAGGGAAGCTCAGTACTTTTACAGGTGAGGAGGAAACAAAGGCTCAGCAAAGTTAAATGAAGTGCAGAAGTCACAGAGCTACTAAGAACCAGGATTTGCACCCAGCTCCCCGAAGCCTAATGGGCCCCCCACAATGATTAACCCACTCTGCTGGGCAACACCAGATGCAGGGCTTGGTGGAAATGCTACTCGAGACCAAGATTGCATCTTATCCCACTCTGACTCCAAGTGAAGTCTTCTAGAGAAAATATCCTGCAATTTAGTATTTCACAGCACACCTTTCTATCTGGTATACTTAGCTGGCAATGTTGTAAAAGGAATCAGTCTTCTGGTTCTTTACAGGCCAGCTATTGTATTTTTTTTTTTTTTCAAAAGCTGCCACTGAGAACATTTTTCTAAAATAGAGATAAATCTGAAAGGAGCATCGTAGTGATGGTGTGGGTAAAGAATAGAGAGAACTTTGTATTTCATGGGGCTGCAGCACTAAACTAGGATGTCTTTGGGCATTCAATAGTTGATTTAATGTCTGAACACAGGAAAACAAAAGAAGTATTAATAGATGTTCTTATGTTCTCAATATTCTATTACACCACCTCTTTTAAACGTCCACTTTTTGTTTATGAATATGTTGCTTGTGTGTTTGGAGAAGCACATTGAAGAAGTTTGGCCACGTGCACATCCTTGTTTTTCCTCTTTCCTGTGACTCAAAAGAGACAGAAGGTCCCCATGCCTTGGTCTTGGAGTCAGAGTCACAGCTGTGGGTCTGCGGGGAGAGTGAGCTTCGTGTCTGCCTTTGGAGTTAACATCTGCCAAGTGAACCGGTACTTATGGGGCAAAACTCATCTGCATTTAAAAATTGAAAACGTAGTAAACTTGGAAGCATTTCCTTCACTTTAGTGCTTGAGTTTAAGAAAACTGTCTTGTTTTCAGTTCATGTGTTTCATTCTTTCCTTTGCTTACTCATTCATTCGTTCATTTATTCATCCAAGTGCTTGCTGTACATAAAGACAGTCTACATACTGTGGGATGTATCAAAAGCAGGGCATTATCTCTGCCTTCAGGAAGCATCCAGACTGGTGGGGAAGACAAAATGTAGTGGCCCAGCAGTAAATGGGTAGAAAGTGGAAACTGCTGTGGTGAGTGACGGGCTATCGCACCTCAGGTGTGTTGTGTTGTGTCATGGGCTGTCACACAGCAGATGTGGTGAGTGATGGGCCATCACACAGAAGATATTGGCTGGGGCTTGTTCTGGGAGGGCCTCCTGGAGGAGGAGACATCTATAAGTGTTTTGAAGGATAAGTGAGATGGAGGAGAAAAGTACCTTCCAGGCAGAGGGACCAGCGGGGGGGATCTTTGTGTGTCCTGGCAGAAGGCCTAGTTTGGAAGGTGGCAGGGAGCTTGGTTGACACGTGTGTGAGGAGCTGAGGCTGGATGGGCTTCTTGCGCTCCCCCATCAGGCGCCTGGTGCAGTTGGTGACTTGCACCTGTTTAGACTGATCTTCCCATGAACCCCTTAAACGTGCTGACCTAGCCCACTGGGATCCCGTGCTCCTACCTTCAGGAGGACGTAGCTGAAATCAGGTTAGGGGTGCTAGCGTGCCCTCGGTGGTTCTCTGTGGCTTAATTCCTCCAGCCTTTCCCAGCGCTGACTATAGGAGCAACTTTGAGCCGGTCACTTAACCTCCAGGGCCTCGGTTTCTCTCTGGCTGAGACCAGGTGGTGGGGTCTCCTGAGCCCACTTCTTGTCAACGCCATTTCCCTGAGCCTCCTCTCGCCTTCAGCATCTGGGCCCCAGGTGCTCCCCCTGCAGCGTGTCCAAAATTCCCTGTGAAAGTGTCATTGTCATCTTCAGTCTCAAGCAAAATTTAGTCCTTCATGGTTTGGGGCTTGAGTTTTGTAATGTATGAAATTCTTGAGCTATCTTCCAGCTTTTCCTAACTGGGACCAGGGTTCCATGACAGAATTAAGTGCAGTGCCCGGAGTAAGGCATTCATTATATGCCATGAATTAACTTTGCTCCTGTGCTTCTAGAATGCTACTAGTTATGTGCCTTCTTTAGGGGAATTGGGAAAATAGTTACTCGGTGTATGCACATATTATTTTCCCTTCCCTTTTTTTTTGCGGTACGCGGGCCTCTCACTGTTGTGGCCTCTCCCGTTGCGGAGCACAGGCTCCGGACGCGCAGGCTCAGCAGCCATGGCTCACGGGCCCAGCCGCTCCACGGCATGTGGGATCTTCCCGGACTGGGGCACGAACCCGTGTCCCCTGCATCGGCAGGCGGACTCTCAACCACTGCGCCACCAGGGAAGCCCCCTTCTTTCTTTTTTACTGCAAGTTGAATCAGAAGTTTTCACGCTCTTTTGCTACCTGCTCTCTCTCTCTTGGTGTTGTAGACTTCAGAAGAGAGGCCCCAGCTGGACCCAGCAGAAGGCACAGCCCTGCGCTGGATTTTTATTCTGGAACTGGGGATTCAGAGGAAGGGATGAGACCCCTGAGCAAATCGCGTCTCAGAAGGAGCCGAGAGGCAGTTAGGCTTCCACACTCTTTAGAATCCCAGCTTCTCAGAGTTGAGGAGGGCGTCACTGGGTAACGAGGCTAGCAGCTCCCACACCAGCGTGGTCGTCAGTGTCTCCCAGGAGGTCAAATACAGATGCCTGGTCCCCATCCTGGAGATTCTCTTTTGGGAGGTCTGGGTTGGGCTCTTCAGATTATTCTGTTGCTCGGCAGGGCTCGGGAACCCAGATCTGGCCGAGTTGTCTTTGGATGCGTCTCTGCTCTCATCCCTGGTCCAGCATCGCCCATGTGGCCTGTATTAGCCTCCTGACTGGTCTCCTTGCCCTACCCTCCCGCCTCCACAGTCTGAGCAGCAGCTGGAGGGATCATTTAAAAATACAGAAGCATTTTGCCACCGCCGTGCACACAGCCTTCCGTGCCTGTGGCTTCCTGTCGCATCTCAGCCCCTGCGAGGCCTGGCATCGTTCGACCCTTGCCCCCGTTCTGATCTCGTCCTGCTTCCCCGCTCTCCCTCCTGCAGGCCCGCTGGCCTTCTTGCTCTTCCCCCAGGCCTCTGGCTGGCTCCTGCCCCGGGGCCTCTGCACCTGCTGTGCCCTTCCCAGATCTTTGCGTCGCTCCGGTTGGCCCTTGGCTCGCACGCCGCCCCCTTGGAGAGGTGTTCTCCGACGACTTGCCTCTGCCCCCAGTCCTAGCCCTTGACACCCTTTCATTTCTTCCCAGCACTGACCAGTATATAAAATGGTATTTGTATTTATTTTTTTCTAACCCCCTCACTAAAATGAGGACTCCAGACAGTACTCTGTCTGTGTTGTTTACTGCTTTATCCCTGTGCAGAGAGAGTGCTGTTTGGCGTTTGACGGTCTCACTAATATTCGTGGACTGAAGGAATACATCAGTCTCCCCCTCCGGCATCCTGGATAGGGATCAGTCGGCCTCGGGCTAAACCTCCTCGGTGATGATTCTGTGCATCTCAGGGCAGCTCAGTTTGTATTGAGACGCTTCTGATTGTTGGGCTGTCCTTCCGTCAGCGGAAAACTGAAAGCAGGTGTCTGCCTTCTTTCTGGCCTGGGAGCCCAGCTCCTCGCTCCCTGCTGGGGAGTTGGGGATGGTTGAAGCTGCTGCTCGTCAGCACCCTCTGCAGCATCGATTTAAGGGGACTCGGGGTGGTGGACCCCGTGCTTGATGCCCAGAGCATCCTTTGCTGAAGGGCTTCTTGCCCGGCCTCTGGAGTGCTGTCTGCAGGGCCTTCAGTGTCAGCCCCTCAGGGGCCCTAGCCCCTTTCCCAGGCAGCCTGTGGTCCTGGTCCCTGGCTGCACAATGCGGGGGTGTGAAGGGGCCACCGTAGCTCCAGAACAGTCTGTGGGGTCAGCCAGGGCTGCCCCGGATCTGGTCACAGCTCGCTGCTCCCTCTGCCCTGTCCTGCCGCCCTCTCCTCCTGTCCCAGGGCCTGACCCTGAGGGCACACCCTAATGAACACCCTGCATGCCAGGCTGCCCCCCGAGCGTCTGTTCCTCCGGGATCCCAGCCCGGAACAGTTGCCTGTTTGCCTAATTTTTTGGGTTTATTACACCCTCTGGAGGCCAGGGAAGATCATAGAAGGCACAGCCTGATGGCTCCGTCCCGCAGTGGCAGGGGTCAGCGGAGGCTTTCCCTTGGCCCGAGATGCTCCCGGCATCTGAGGCTGTGACGGCACTGCTGCCCTTGGCTCGGCTGCGGAGCAGCCCCCGGGGAGCGGAGGAGGGCTGTGCAGACTCCTGGCCGGGATGTAGGTCATGGTGCTGCTGACCTCCAGCTGAGCACTATGTGGCGAGGTGTGTTCCGAGATGCGGTCAGGGCGATGGCCTGAAAAAGCCACTCCTGGATTTCTTTCAGGAGAAAAACCCTTGGGCTTTTCTCAAAAGTCGAGCTGCTGCTTTTGTGATTTTTATGGACAGCAGCTAGGTCAGCAAGATCTTTGAGTGTTGAGGACCGGCCAGAAAGGCTGAGGAGTAGCCCGGGGAGAGAGGGTTGCAGGAGCGTGGCCCGCCCTGAGTTTGATTTCACACTTTGACACGGGCGAGGCTGCACGTCTTTATGGAGCATCCACTACTGCCCTGGGGGCTGAGGCTGCTCGCTCTCTGGGCTTGGGGGAGATAGGCAAGTACACGTGTATCGACGTGGGAGAGCCCGCTGGGTGCACCCGGGGCACAGTGGTGGCAAGTTAGCAAGCCGAAGTAAAGTCTGAGTGGGTCTCAGGCAATATTTGGGATACAGTTGTACTAAAACATTACTCGTTTATCTGAGATCCACATTTAATTGGGTTCCCTGTATGTTGTCTGGAGCCCTAATAAGGGAAAAAGAGAAGTGCCCTTGGATGGGGTGGAGGAACTGAGCAGCTCACTGAGCGTTTGGAGGGCAGGACTGCTGCCCGAAGAGCGGGGATCTGGTCCGGGGTTGAACGTGGACACCACGGAGCCTGGTGGACATGCAGAGGGTGCGGAGGGGCGGAGGCAAATCTAGGCGGTGGATGGCGACGGCGGGGGAGCTGTGGCCAAGGTGAGCTGTCCTTTGTGTGGCCGGACAGTCAGGAGGGGAGGGGCGGTGAGCCAGCCCTGTAAGGACCCGGACGCACCCCAGGGCGCCAAGGAGCCACCCAACGCTTAAAGTCAGGGGCTTTTTGCCTTCTAATTAACTAACTTATTTTAATCAAAGGAATATTGAATCACCCTGAAATAGTTTCCACAGGGAAGTGTTTTAAGTTCATTTTCTCATCCCCTGAGGTCCTGCTCCTACGTACCCTCCAGAGGTGACCAGCTTTCACTGCGAACAGCTTCCCACGTATCATTTCGGAAATGTCCAGGGATGTTCTGTGCATCTAGAGCATAAATGTGCATTTCTCTCCATTTTATTTATCTACTTATTGGACTGCAAACTGGGCGTCGTCTGCATGCTTGATTCTTTCCCCCGCTTAACAGTGTTCCTTGGACTTCTTTCCGTAGTAGTACCCATGGAGGTCATGCATTCTTTTTATTTTTATTTAATTATATTAATTAATTGGTATTTCTATTTTAATTTTAAATTGAAGTATAGTTGATGTACAATAATATATAAGTTACGGGTGTACAATATAGTGATTCACAATTAAAAAGAATTTTTTTTGGAGTGCAGTTGATTTACAGTGTTGTGTTAGTTTCAGGTGTACAGCAAAGTGAATCAGTTATACGTATACATGTATCCACTCTTTTTTAGATTCTTTTCCCATATAGGTTATTGCAGAGTATTTAGAAGAGTTCCCTGTGCTATACAGTAGGTCCTTATTAGTTATCTATTTTTTTATATAGTAGTGTGTATATGTGAATCCCAGTCTCCCAGTTTATCCCCACCTTCCCCCCTTGGTAACCATAAGTTTGTTTCCTACATCTGTGACTCTATTTCTGTTTTGTAAATAAGTTCATTTGTACCATTTTTTTAGATTCCACATATAAGTGATATCATAATACAGTGATTCACAATTTTTGAAGGTTATGTCCATGCATTCTTTTTAAAAATAGAGTTTAAAATTTTTCCTCTTGGGTGTTCTGCCACCAAAATGAAGGCAGTTAAATATTGGTTCATAGTATGTAACTTTTCAGGTGAATTGGGGATGCTGGTTCACTTTGGAACTCAGGGCGAATAAGCCACTCTTATTATAATCTTCTAGGCTAGTGGCCCAGTTTGGGGATCTCAGTGTCACCCAGTCCAGCTGTTTTATTATGGGGAGACCAAACACCATCAGCTGCATGAATGGAATCAATCTGAATTGCTGAATAATTTAAAAACATATTCAAAATGTTTGAATTAACATAACATTTTTCTAATAAGCTTTCTCCTCATATCTGCGAGCTGACATAATTCATCTCTTTCTTTGATGGATATCTTACATCTTTTCCTTTCTCCTTCCCTCCTCCCCCCTCAGTATTGATCTGTAACTCAGCATACTTACTCCAGCGGGTTCATTTGTAGCATCTTATGATCTAGTTTCCAGACCTTTCAAATAAATTACTTATTTATATGAGTGAACCATAATTGACTTTTCGCTTGAGAAACCCAATTCACCAAAGTGGCCAGGCAGAGGCATAGTTCATTTTGCTCTATTATCAAGTCAGTGTTCGAATAATATTTTAGGATGATTTATTTTCCTCAGTATGAGAAAAATGTCAAGATTTATTTCCCATGTTTCGTAAATGTCAGAGGAAATTTACCTGGGACTGGGAGACCTCTCAGTGCCTGGTGTTGCACAGTTTTCAGCTGAGAGACTGGAAGACAAAGCACCGAGCGAGCACCGGTTGTGAGCGTTGCCTTTGTGCCCGGAGGGCTCGGGTTGTGGGGTGAAGAGGAAGTGGCATCCTCTAGGCCAGTTGGAGAGATGACACCAGCAGGGGTGGAGCCCGTGGGGGTGGGATGAGCTGGGTAGGCGTTCCTGAAGGTTTATAGGGTGGGTGAGTCAGACCTGGACCTGGGACAAGCCTCTCCCGAGGGCCTGGGTGGGAGAGCCAGCAGCAAGGGTGGTGAGGGGGTCAGCGGGGCCAGTGGCCCTAAGGAGGGGATACGCCTGGCAAAGAGCAGCTGGTGGGGAGAGCATCCATTCAACGCTGTAGTCAGTTGGTCCATCGCATTCAACAGCCATTTTGTGAGCACCTCCAAGGCCCGGGCCTGGGGGTGTGAACCTAGTAGGCCTGGTCCTTACTCCTGAGAAGTTCACGGTCTGGGGGGTGAACTAGGAGCTGGTCAGCTGACTCGGGGGTGGGGCAGAGGCTCCACGAAGGCTCAGGAAGGCCAGGGTGAGCGTTGGCGGGAGGAGGGTGGCATGGATAGTGTGGAATGGTTAGGTTGGGTCGGTCAGAAGGCATTTGGGGTACCGCTGGGAGTCGGGCTTCACCCTGTGGCCTGTGGAAGTCGCTGTAAAGCCGGGGAGCCACACGGTGCCACGTGTATTTGGAAAGAATCCCTCTGACAGCAGAGTGGAGGGTGGATGAGAGGGGACAAGGCTGGAGGCAAAGAGACTCCAGAGGGGTGGTGGTGGCCGACCTGGGACAGTGGGAGAGGTGGCCAAGGTCGGTAGCCCGGCGGTAGATTGGATGGGACTGGGTAACTGGCCATTGGGTGGGGAGCGGGGGACAGGAGGTAAGGCTACCAGAGGGAGTGTCACGTGGACCCTCAAGTCACCTATGATAGTTAGAGGCCCTGGAGGTGCAGAGAAGGCCACGAGCAGAAGTCGGCCTCCAGTGGACGTGGGACCCGAGCGGGACAGGTCGGCAGAGTGTGGAAGGAAAGGGAGCCTGGGGCCTCCTTTGTCTTTTCTTCCATCTCTGAAATACTTGGAAGCTTGACGGCCTCCTGGAATCTGCCAGGGATGAACGCACCAAAGGGTTCGTTTCAATGTTTAATAACTCCAGCCATCATAACCGCTTTATGGAGATTACATTGGCTTTTCCATAAGTATTTGCAGTAACTAGAGTGAGATTTGCTGTCTATGGCTAAATCTCTAGCTAGCTTCCTTGTATTTATAACACTATACTTAGAGATTATTTTCAGAGTAAAGATCCGTCTTTTTCTTACAGTTTTCGTGTTTATGCTTAAGAAGGAAGGAGTCTAGGAAATGGTTACGCGTGAACTTCCCTTTCCGGAACAGATGGCTTCCGTATGAATCTTGATGGCCTGTGATTGTCACTTAGAATGATTTCAAGCCGTTGGCAGCAGCGCCACACTGATGTTGGAAAACCATCTGGGTACAGGAAGGGCTGGAAGCTTGGCCGGGTGCTCAGGATGAGGGAGCCTGGGTGTCACGACACTCAGATGAGTCCCTAGGTCTGATGATGTTAGGCACTTATTTATTTATTTTTTTTACAACTTTATTGGAGTATAATTGCTTCACAATGGTGTGTTAGTTTCTGCTTTATAACAAAGTGAATCAGCTATACGTATACATCTGTTCCCATATCCCTTCTCTCTTGCGTCTCCCTCCCTCCCATCCTCCCTATCCCACCCCTCCAGGCGGTCACAAAGCACCCTGTTAGGCACTTACTGCTCTTGGTCAGAAGCCACCATACAGCTCGGAGCAAAGAGTCGAGACAGTGTCAGCTGACTGGGGTTATATCCAGTTCTGTCATGTGATTTTACAAATAAGACTTAAAGGTCAAGGTACAAAGTGCGGTTCCCAGCGTACGAACTAGATCACGTGTGGTGGAGTTTGTTTCGTGAGAGTAACTGTGAGACCGGTTACGACTCCGTCATGTTCAGATAGCATCCGAGCCGTGCTTCCCGGCATCAGGGGTTGTCGGGGTCCTTCTGGGCTCCTGTCATAAGCGGGTTCCATTCGGTGGGTCCGCAGGGGGCCCATGATCCCTCGAGCTCTGGGGGCTGCTGGTGCCTGGGCTGCACTTTGAATAACGGGTCGGAGCTGGGGTGCCCGTCTTTTGGGGGCTCAGAGCTCTTTGAGAAGCTGAGGGAACTGTGGTCCCTCGGAAAAGTGAGGCTGCCCCTCCCCCTCCCCACCACACCCCAGCCTCTGCCATTTCAAGGTTGTGGACCCGTTGAAACCCACCGAGCATTTCCAGTTGTTTTTTTTTGTTTTTTAATTTTATTGGAGAATCTTCAGTTTTGATTTCGGAAGTGGCTGATAAAAAAGAAGCTCATGCTACATAATGGCCTTTCAGTCAGTATCTTCCCTGGTATTTGTATAGAGCAGATGTTAATTTAAAACTAGGCAAGTACTATCTTGGTTACCTACAGGTTGGGATAAATGATCCTGGGGAGGGTCCTTTAAACTTTGCTGTTCCTAAGGTGTAAGGCTCCGAGCCTGGAATTCCTTACCCTCTGGCTTCCCACGAGAGGGGGTGGGCGTGGGGTGGGCATGGTATGACCTGCATTCCTTCGTGCTTTGTAAGTAAGAACTGGCAGGCGGGGTGTGAGCACCCATCGTGGTCACGTCTAGTCCTCTGAGATTCCCCCCCACCCCCGGATGGTTTTGTGCTCCCAGCAGGTATTTGTTGATAATACTGGTGGTTCTAAAGTGAAAGATCTAGACACAGTAGGTTGATGAGTGACTGAGAGATGACCCCGGTGGCAGCGGGAGGGACCGGGATGTGGCATCTGTGGCATTAACAAAACGAATCTGCGTGGCTCTCTCGCTGGGCGGAGCGCACTTTGGAAGTTGAGTGCGGTGGAGCCGGGTGATTGGGTCAACTGTTTGTTTTCCAGCGTCGTGAACACGGGGTGTCCCTGAGGCAGTTCTCACTTTTGGGTCCACAGTGGAGCCGCCCAAGACCTGCAGGGTGGACTGGAGGCTGCACGCACGCAGGAGGGATTTCATTTATTTGTCTCCAAGCCAGTGTTCTGTTCGCCCAGCCCTGTACTTCCTCAAACTGGCTTGGAAAAGTGAAGCCAAGCCATGGGGATCCACTGTCGCGCTTGAATGGTGTTTACTGCAACATACTCTTTGGGCTTCATTGTTCTGGCTGGTGTTTGTTCTGTCTCTGTTCATCCTGAGGTGGCCCTGCCTCTCCTCCCCCGCCCCCCACCCCAGATTATTTTCAGATAAATCCCAGGCATCATTTCTTTTGTAAATATTTCAGTATGTCTCTAAAAGGTTAAGGCCTTTTAAAACTCATCATGATACTATTATCACACCTAAAATAATAATTCCTTAGTATCATCACATATCTAGTCAGTGTTAACATTTCCCTACATGTCTTACTATTTCTAAAAATGTTCTTCTATGTGAACTGAGATCCAGTCGGTTGATATATCTCTAGACTCTTTTTTTTTTTTTTTGTGGTACACGGGCCTCTCACTGTTGTGGCCTCTCCCGCTGCGGAGCACAGGCTCCGGACGCGCAGGCTCAGCAGCCATGGCTCACGGGCCCAGCCGCTCCGTGGCATGTGGGATCTTCCCGGACCGGGGCACGAACCTGTGTCCCCTGCATCGGCAGGCGGACTCTCAACCACTGCGCCACCAGGGAAGCCCTCTAGACTTTTTTTAATCTATATGTTCTGCTTCCACCTTTATATTCCCTGTAGTTTATTGTCGTTGCTATTGAACAAGCTGGGTAGGGAAATGATATGTCTGGGCCTCTTTTCTTCCCTGAGACACAATAATATCGAAAGTCAGCCACTTAATAATCCTACAGTGGCCTCTGAGTGTTCAAGTGAAAGGAAGAGTCTACACGTCCCTCACTTTAAATCAAAAGCTAGACATGATTAAGCTTAGTGGGGAAGGCATGTCAAAAGCCAAGATAAGCTGAAAGCTAGGCCTCTGTGCCAAGCAGTTAGCCAAGTTGTGAAGGCAAAGGACAAGTTCTTGAAGGAAGTGGAAAGTGCTGCTCCAGTGAACACGTGAGTAAGAAAGCGGAACAGCTTTATTCCTCACATGGAGAAAGTTGGAGTGGTTTGGATAGAAGATCAAACCAGCCACAACATTCCCTTACGCCACAGCCTGATCCAGGGCAAGGCCCTAACTTTCTTCAATTCTGTGAAGGCTGAGAGAGGTGAGGAAGCTGCAGAAGAAAAGTTTGAAGCCAGCAGAGGTTGTATCATGAGGTTAAGGAAAGAAGCCGTCTCTGTGACATCAAAGTGCAAAGTGCTGACGTAGAAGCTGCAGCACATTATCCAGATCTAGTTAAGACCTAGTTAAGATCATTTACGAAGGTGGCTACAGTAAACAACAGATAAGCAATGTTGACGCAACAGCCTTCTGTTGGAAGAAGATGCCACCTAGGACTGCCATTAGGGGCTAATGCAGTGGGTGACTTTAATTTAAAGCCAATACTCATTTACCATTCCAAAATCCTTAGGACCCTTAAAAATTATGCTCAGTCTACTCTGCCTGTGCTCTATAAATGGAACAACAAAACCTGGATGACAGCACATCTCTTTACAATGTAGTTTACTAAATATTTTAAGCCCACTGTTGAGACTGTCTCAAAAAAAAAAAAAAAAAAGATTCCTTTCAAAGTGTTACTGCTCATTGACAATGCACCTGGTCACCCAAGAGGTCTGATGGAGATGGACAATGAGATGAATGTTGTTTTCATGTCTGCTAACACAGTATCCATTCTGCAACCCATGGATCAAGGAGTAATTTTGACTTTCAAGTCTTATTCTTTAAGGAATATGTTTCATAAGGCTATGGTTGCTACAGCTAGTGATTCCTCTGATGGATCTGGGCAACGTAAATTGAAAACCTGCTGGAAAGGATTCAGCATTCTAGATGCCGTTAAGAACATTCATGATTCATGGGAAGAAGTCAAAATACCAACATTAGCAAGTGTTTGGAAGAAGTTGATTCCAACCCTCATGGATGACTTTGAGGGGTTCAAGACTTCAATGAAGGAAATAACTGCAGATGTGGTGGAAATAGCAAGGGAACTAGAAGTGGAGCCTAAAGATGTGACTGAATTGCTGCAATCTCATGACAAAACTTTAATGGACGAGGAGTTGCTTCTTATGGATGAGCAAAGACAGTGGTTCCTTGAGGTGGAATCTACTCCTGGTGAGGATGCTATGAAGACTGTTGAAATGACAACAAAGGACTTAGAATATGACATAAACTTGGTTCATAAAGCAGGGTCTGAGAGGATTGACTCCAATTTGAGTCTGTGGTTTAAATACTATCAAATAGCATTGCATGCTACAGAGAAGTTGTTCAGGAAAGGAAGAGTCAATTGGCAAGGTAAACTTCACTGTTGTCTTATATTAAGAAATTGCCATAGCCACTCCAGTCAGCAGCCATCAACATTGAGGCAAGACCCTCCACCAGCAGAAAGATTACCTCTTGCTGAAGGCTCAGATGATGGTTAGCAGTTTTTAGCAATAAAGTATTTTTAAATTAAGGTATGTACCTTGTTTTTTTAGGCATAATGCTATTGAACATTTTAAACATAACTTTGATATGCTCTGAGAAACAACAGAATTCGTGTGACTCATTGTGTTGTGATATTCGCTTTATTGCCGTGGTCTGGACCGAACCTGCAGTGTGTCCAAGGTCCGCCTGTATATTTGGATTGAGGCTCTCTCCATGAGCCCTGGCTTACCTTAGTGGAAAATGGTATTTAGATACTATAATTTGGCCATAAGATTCAAGGCCTTTTCAGAGGACAAAGCTAGGGAGTACTTTTTTTTTCAATTTCAGATAAAGTTCATGTTGGCATTTCCCACTTAGATTCAGGACTAAGAGGTTTTACCTAGCCTCATCAATCTGTGAAAGAAAAATTCAGCTGAGTGAATTTGAACATCTAATTGGCTTTATTCAGTGATTCATGAATCTGACAGCATCCCACCTAGCAAGCTGAAAGGCCCTGCCAGGAGCTGTACAAAATGGAAGGCTTTTACAGGCAGAAGGAGGATGTGATAAGGAAGTTAAAAAAGTGGATTATTTCAGGCAAAGTCAGCTTCCCTTGGGGACAGCAGGGGGGTCTTACCAGGCAGGTTACCATATTAGTGTAGACCAGGAAATTCCAGGCTGATTGGTTCAAGATTTACTCCTGGGAGAGGCTGAAACCACATTAAGTAAGGTATTAAATCTTGGTGGGGCTTAGCATCAGTGACTGCATTTTGGCCCTATAGTTTCGTTTATTTTTATTTATTTATTTATTTTTTTGCGGTACGCGGGCCTCTCACTGTTGTGGCCTCTCCCGTTGCGGAGCACAGGCTCTGGACGCACAGGCTCAACGGCTATGGCTCACGGGCCCAGCCGCTCCGTGGCATGTGGGATCTTCCCGGACCCTCTCAACCACTGCGCCACCAGGGAAGCCCTATAGTTTCTTTTTAACAAATCTAATGTTTGTATCTCCTTTCAACCAAAATCCTTGGTCCTCAGCGGCAGCAACATAATTACTCATGTATTATCCCACAATACACAAACAGAAATCCCAGGATAACTACAGTTATCACTGAAAATATGATTCCTGAACCCACAATATCTTTGCTCAGTAGTTCTTTTTCTCCTTAGGCTAGATTCCCCCTGCCTAAGGAATTAGCACATGAGGTCTTTTCTCACCATGTGGCACACAGGTTCATTTACTTCAACTTACTTTTGTGTTTTAGGTTATTTAATAAAAATAATTTTGTTTTATTTTTGTGTAAATTATTTTCATCATTCTAAAGATGATCTATATAGATCAAGGTGTTTTTCTAGAAATCTAGCGTCTCTCCCTCTCTTCCACTTCATCTTCTTTCTCCATAGGTAACTTTTCGAAAAATAAATATGCTATCCTTTTTATCTTTAAATACAAGTGGTAGCATCCCGTGTATACTTTTCTCCACCTCACCTCTCCCACTTAACGAACCCTGGCCTCCGTCCACAGCAGTACATAGAGACCTTCCTCATTCCTTTGACAGGGACATCCCACTCCATTGCGTGGGTGTAGTCTGGTTTCTTTCAGAGAACTGTACTTTTTAGGATTTCTCTTAACTTCCTGTTCTGGTGTCTTCTAGGAATTACACTTTCTGGATGGGTATAGAAAGAAGGTGGGGGGGGAGGGGGCAGTGCCCTGGCTGCATCTAGAAGCAGCACCTGGTTGTGAGCACTACTCCTGTTTCTTCTTAGTTCTCATCCTGGATGGAGGGATACCGTGACTTTCTTCTGTACCAGGTGGGTGGGGCTTCTCTTTTCCCGAGTCACACAATGTCCCTGGTTTCTGTCATTTCACATAGACTCCTTTTGGCTCACAGGTAGAAGTTCTTCCAGGGTTCGCCAACACAGTATTTTCAGTCTTAAGTTTTTGATGGTGGCATCTGTTTTGTGCGTCCTCATGTGTTTATGTTCGTAAGGTTTCCGGACGGGGGTATCAGAGATTGTGCTTCATGTGCCATTTAAAAACAAACCGCCATATGTAAAAAGTAAGTACAACAAAAATTGCAAAAACAGTCTTTTCTCTCCTAACCAACACTGAATTATTTGCGTTGCAGGGAAAAGGACTTGGAAGCCAAATTCATTATTCAAATGGAGAAAAGCAAAACAACAATCACAAACTTAAAGGCAAGTAGCGGCCTGGGCTGGCTCCAGTTCTGAGTTGTGTGTTTGTTTCCACGTCGAACGGCTTGTGGGTAAATACAACACATCTGCTGTTTCCACAGCTCTCCTTTCTCTGTTCAGTTTACCACGTCAGCTTGCACTTGGCTTGGGCTTGGTCACAAAGAAAAAGGGTGGATGCTTTGTCTCCTGTCCCATCCCTGGTTTCGCTGACCTGGGAGCCAGGCCTGAGCCGCAGCTCTGGGAGGTGACCTCATGGGTTTAGCCCCGACCCAGGCATTTCTATCCTCTATCCTGTGGTGGATCCTTAGCCTGGCAGTTGGCTCATTGTGAATTATTAAATAAGCTTTGGCCCTAGATTTGTTTTCATTTTTAATGAAAATAATTTTGTAAACTTTGCAAGAGAAGCTGGTATTATTATTCAAAACTCAGAGGATGAAAAATTTAAAAAACTGAACTTTTTTTCTGGAAAAAAGAAAATTGAAAAAAAATCCCAGAATTTTCTAAGATGGCGAGTTCTTTTTGTACTTAAAGTATCCTGTTTTTTTTCTTTGGTTAGTGAATTTGTTAAGGACCCTGAATACTTTTCACTTAGGGGAAAAATAAGTGTGTAAAATCAATAATAAGGAAATCATGTGCCTTATGAACCCAACCCCATCCTCCTCCGATAGTTGTCATTAGCTCACAGGTTTGGGTTTCAGAGGCCTGGTGCCCACGGCCAAGTGCAGATCAGTCTCTGGTTGGGTTTCTGTTAATTCGTGGCTCAAGGGACTGGACACTTTGAAATCCAGTTTCAAAGTCGTGCAACTTGATCCCCAGTGATAGAAGCTGGGGAATGTGCCCATCTTCGCATGGGCCGTGCTCTGGGCCTTTCGAGAGGCCTCCTCTGAGGCTCTGGTGCCCCTTGGCCTGAGGCATTCTCCAGTGGAATGTCTTTCTTTCTCTGCTGCCCGCAGTTCTACCTTCTGGTTCTGCTTGGCCCGCACCTGGCTTTCCCTCCTTTGACCTCCCACATCTTCTCACGTCACTTGTCCTTTCTCTGCTGTTAGTTACCTCTGCTTTGCTCTGCTTCCTGTACCTTTGTGTGCTCACAGTGCTGTGGTCAAAGTCATTCCAACATCGTATTTACCGGAACGGAGTGGAGAGACCCGTGGCCTTGGATGAACCTCCTTCCTTTGTGTGTTATGGAATCTGTTTTCCTTGATTACTCTGTTGTTTTTTGAGTTTTACAAACATTGCCTTGTCTGCTATAACCAGAATAGATGTCTGGATTTTTAAACATTTTAATAATAAGAACCTTAAACAATTTTCTTTTTTATAGTGTGTATACTGTAGTATCTGAATTATGTTGGAAAATAGGATGCCCATTACATTTATTCAGCATATGTCCAGGGAGCTGTGTGAGGCCCTGGTGGCATATGTAGATTTTTAAACATGGTTTTTGCTTCAATTTTGGTATATAGCAAGGTAGACAAGATGTATGCAAACATATGCAATAGACTCGTAATATGATGTGTCCTGGGAGAGTCGTCTCTCAGAGGTGGGAGAATTACTTCTGCATGCAGTGCCCAAGGGGAGCTTTGTGGAAGAGGAGGCACCTGACCTGGAGTTTTCAGTGGGGTCACAAGATCACACAACTGCTGTCACATTGTCATCTCTGTGAACAGCACCCCGTGGAGTTGTGCAGACTCCAGCAATAAAAAACATTGAAGTCAGAAAAGCATAGCATCTGGCTGGAGTGTCAGGTTCATATAAGGTAATCATGATAAAAAGTCCAGAAAAGTAGCCTTGGGTCATATCGTAGAGAGCCTGAATTGCTGGGAGGAGTTTAGGTTTGCTTGCTTGTTCGTTCGTTCATTCATTCATTCATTCATTCATTCATTCATTCATTCAGGAGGTGGGGAATTAAATGGATTTGAGCCAGGGTATAAATAATGGAAAATGGTGATCGTTCGTGTATTTTTTATGAAGTTTTTTTCTTGAATTGGATAGATTACTTGTTTGCTGACAGTGCTCTTCACCTTATTATTATTTTCCTCTTACATTGTTGTTATTATTGTCCTAATCATCTCTTTCTAGATACCAGAAGGAGGGACTGGGGACTCAGGAAGAGAACGGACCAAGACCTTTACCTATGACTTTTCTTTTTATTCTGCTGATACAAAAAGTCCAGATTACGTTTCACAAGAAATGGTATGGTATTTTCAAAATCTCTGTTTTGGTTTATTTTCATATTGAGAAAAACATGCCTACCCTAAAACTCTTTAAAACATCTTGCTAATTTTTTTCTGAATATGATTTATGTAAAATTAGCCTTTGCTAACTTAGCTTTTTGCTTATTATATAGCACCATTTATCTTAAGCCTGAGATGAATTCCATCCCTAAAAGTTGATTTTTTTTTTCACTTCTGAGCATGATGATCATAATTTTTGTTTTAAAACTTGGCAGTGACTACTGTTTTAAAGGAGCTTTGCAAGTAAAGCATTTTTGGGGGGGACATTTACAGGCATACTTCATTTTACTGTGCTCGATGTTAACGCTTTTTTGCAAATTAAAGGTCGAGGCAATCCTGTGTCGAGTCTGTTGGCGCCATTTTTCCAACAGCATTTGTTCACTTCGTGTTTCTGTGTCACATTTTGGTAATTCTCGCAATATTTCAAACTCTTTCATTATTATATTCGATCAGTGATCTATCATGTTACTATTGCAAAAAGATTATGACTTGTTGAAGGCTCAGATGATGGTTAGCATTTTTTAGCAAGTAAGTATTTTTTAATTAAGGTATGTATGTTATTTTTTAGACAAAATGCTACTACACACTTAATAGACTACAGTACCGTATAAACATAACTTTTATTTGCACAGGGAACCAAAACATTTGTGTGCCTCGCTTTATTGCTGTGGTCTGAACTGAATCCGCAGGAACTCTGATGTCTGCCTGTGTGTACTGCTAAGCCTGGCACCTAACTCAGTTGGCCTTGAGTCCTGCTGCGATGCAGAGCTTTAGGAGGTACACTTCACACGCAAGTCACATTTCCCCTGCTTGGATGGATCATTGTAGGTTCTAGAAAGAAAGATTCTAGAAAGCAAGATCGTTTTGTTCAGAATCTTTCTAGAACCTAGAATGAAGCTGGAATTTGTCCAGGAAACCTGTGCTGTAGGCTTTTGTGATCTGAAATGTAGACATGACACGGGCAGATAAGAACAGACCTGATGATCCTCCCAGGGGACCATCGCTTGGTGGTGTGTCATGTGACCAGAAGGACTAGTGTATTTCCCTGGGTGGGACAGGCAGGGTGTTGGAGCAGAGTGGGGTTCTGGTGAAACACGGTGTGGGGTGGGGGGGAGAGCATGCCCGCACGGCGGGGCTTCTCCCTGGCTTGTTAACAGCTTCTTAAGAGGCATGGCTTCAGGTCTCCAGGTGTTAAAACGAACGTGAATTCCTGTCCTGCCCGCCCAGGCTTGTGACCCACGCGATGGCATCTTGAAGTGGTATCCTGGTGTAGTTTCTTGTAACTTGGTGTGTCCATGTACTAGAATCTCAGCGTTGCCTGGGAAAGTGTTAGAAATGCAGAATTTCAGGAACTATTCCAGACCTACTGAATCAAACTGTATTTTTTAGCAAGATCCCCAGGTGAGTTGCACAATCCTTAGCATTTGAGAAATGTCGTTGGTTTAGGAATGGTTTGTGGAGGAGGCTGGCTTTCTGAGGCGATGTAAGTGTTGGGAGTTCAGATTGGCTGTGGATGTGGAGAAGTTGTTCCAAGGAGAGGCCTGGAGTGATAGTATCTGCAAGATGTTGATTCAGTATTGGGAAAACATAGAAAGGACAACAGCAGTAGGAATGGGGGCCGTGAGGAGAGATGGGGTGCTGGTCATGAGAGAGGGGCCGAGAGAGGAAAGGTGAACTAATGCTGCTGGAGTTTGCAGGGGAATCAGAAACGCTGCTTGGTGCTCAGGCGTGCTGCCTCTAATCCTCACAAGAACCAAATGAGGTCGACTTTAGCTCCATTTTTCTTTGTCAAGGAGACTCAGCTTAAATAACTTTATCAAATCTGTAGGTCTAGTCAACCGAATAGTAGCAGAGTTGAGATCCTGGGGCTGATGTATACGGCGGTGGAGATACCCTGGAAAGTCTTAAGGGTTTAAGGATTGGTGTGTTCTCAGTGGCAGGTGGACAGGGCAGCCCTGTTGAATGAATAAATGGATGAGCGAGTGAGCGAAGATGACTCTGGTCCTGAGGTAAGTGGATTAGTCCGTGTTGGTAGCTAGGAGTCTGGTGAGGAACAGAATGTTGCAGCTAGTGGAATCCAGATTTTGGCTTTCAGGTAGGAATGTAAATGAAGTGGCTGGTACCAGGGAGTTTAAGGAAAAACTGGTTCATTACATGGTCCTCAGAACATCTTCATTAGAGGATGAATGAAGGGCCATGAAGTTTTCCCTCCTAAGTTACCCAGCGAGCGGCTGGATTTCCCCCCTGTTTAACCTGGATTTGAGGCCTTTTGGGGACAGAGGCTGTGCCGAGGGAAAGCCCAGGGACTGGAGTGGTGGCGTGGACAGCAGGGCCTGGCTCCCTGGAGATGCTCAGCAGGCGTTTGCTGACTGAGAGGCCTCGTCTACGGGTGGGTAGTTCATTTATGGAATAGGTCACATATCCTGGGTTCAGTGAGAGTCAAGGTCAGGGAAGCAGTAACACGTTTAGCTCTTTTTTTTTTTTTTTTTGCGGTACGCGGGCCTCTCACTGATGTGGCCTCTCCCGCTGCGGAGCACAGGCTCCGGACGTGCAGGCTCAGCGGCCATGGCTCACAGGCCCAGCCGCTCCACGGCATGTGGGATCTTCCCGGACCGGGGCACGAACCCGCGTTCCCTGCATCGGCAGGCGGACTCTCAACCACTGCACCACCAGGGAAGCCCACGTTTAGCTCTTTTGGGAGTTAAAAATAGCTGCCCAGAGTTTAAAAATTGTTTGAGAATGAAAAGAGTTTTCAGCTGAGGAGGAGACTTTCCCGCTTCAGGTGTCTGTGCTTTAGAGGCTTTGGGTTCCTTGACTCTGGAACAGTCTCAGGTTATTTATATCGTACATTCAGTCCAAAACTGAAAAAGCCCTTGAGATATGTTAGTAAACACTGCTTTCTAGTAGAACCACATGTTAATAAAACCAGCAGAGATCCAGGAAAACTCCTAGTGTTTTTTTTTTCCTCTTTTCCAGTTTTATTGAGAAATAATTGACATACATCTCTGTATAAGTCTAAGGTGTACAGCATGATGGTTCGCTTTATGTATCTTGTGAAACAATTATCGCAATAGTTTAATTAATAACCATCCTCTCATATAGATACAATAAAAAGAAAAGAAAAAAATATTCCTCCTTGAGATGAGAACTCTTAGGATCTACTCTCATAGCAACTTTTCTGTGTATCATGCAGCAGTGTGAACTGTAGTCATCATTGTTGTATATTATATTCCTAGTGCTTATTTCTCCTGTAACTGTAAGTTTGTACCTCTTGACCGCCTTCTTCCAAGTCTCCCTCCCCCAACCTCCCGCCTCTGGTAACCACAAATCCGATCTCTTTTTCTGTGAGTTTGGCATTTTTGGGAAAACACCTATTTTTTAGACACTCTGTTAAAGAGAAGGTAATCTTCCTCATCTCTAATTTGAACAGCTGGTGTTGTATCGACTAAAGTTTTCACGCTGCCGGATCCTGCACAGGAACTGAGCTGACAGTTCTCACCCCTGCTGTAAATGGGAAGATGCAGGCTTAGCGGGATGTCGGCCCTTGTCTTTTTCTTCTTTTTAAAAATCATTTAAATGAAGAGGCATCTTGAGACAATATATCATGACCATTACTATAGTACAAGTCAAGTTTCCCATAATGTTAAACAAATTCCAAATAAGATGACCCTTACTATTTCTTCCTTCCAAATTAATTTTAGATTTAGAAAAAAAATCAGTGAGCCATTTAAGTCCATACTCGTGTCAATTAAAGACCGTTAAGTAAGGTCTAATTTTCTTAATTGTTCTCCAGACTCCAAAGGGAGGCTTTGATCTCGCACTGCCTGTTCCTTGATTCCACCCTGGAGAAACTTGAAACCTAAAATTGCCCAGCTGACAGCTGGATGGAGAGTCTTTTGTTTTCACAGCGCCCTCTTGTGGTCACTTCCCCTCAAGCGAGGCCCTGCGATGTCTCCCCTTGCTCTGTTAAGTCAGCCTGTAGCCTCTCAGACAAGCAGTGAAGCGGCTCTCGGGGACCCTGGCCAGGAGGGCAGGACGTCAGCCAGTCGAGCAGCCCCTTCCTTCCCACCTCGGTTTGGTAGACGATGGTAAATCAGTCCTTGGTGGGAGCTGCAGTGGAGTAGCCGGTTTTCCCTGCTGGGAATCCCAGAGGTGTGGGCACCGTCCTGCTGCTTCTTTGGGTCCCCAGCCGACTTGAAGCTGGGACCGAGACAGGCCTGGGTCTCAGCGCCTCCGGACCTGCATTTTCTAGGCCTGTCATGTGGTCACGTCCACCAGCCCCAGGACCCCGCCCCCTCCGGGGCCCCCTGAGTCTGGAGGAACTCCAGCTGAGTTAGCTTTCTAGAGACTAGATGAGGAGTAAAGTAGCAGGTGTGGATTTTAACCCTGGGGAAGAATTCCATTTTGAAAACTTTGGGGTTTGGTCTAAATATGATATTTTCCATGACTTTGTTTCAGCCCCAGACAAAAGTGTGAGAGAAGAGCCTTCCTTTATTCTTCCGGAAGCTTTTGGAAGGCTGTTCTTTCTCTCCAGTGGCACTCTGTGAAGTGGTTAAAAGTGACATCTGCCTTTTGGTTTTTGTCTAATCAGAGAGAATTAAAGAAATATTTAGAGTTTTCCTCCTATTCCATAGATAGTGGTGAAAATGAACCTCAGATGGTTAGTCTGGAGCCCAGAGTCCCCCTGGGATTCCTGGTTCTGCTTCTTCACAGAGAGGGGTGTGTGTGTGTGTGTGTGTGTGTGTGTGTGTGTGTGTGTGGTCTGTCGGGGGAGGCCCTTCCACGTAGGGTTGTGGCTTCCAGATTGATGTCGAGAGCGTGGGAAGAGGACTCGGCGTCCACTCTTGTAGAAGCTCAGGCTTTGGCGTCAGGGAGGCCGGGTGCAGATCCCACTCTGCCGCCCACTGTGTGCCCAGTGGCCTAACCTCTCCCCCTGGACAGTGGATCTAGGACACTACTCGCCCCGAGGACTGATCACGGACACGGTGTGAGCTGCTCTAGTTGAAGGTTGAGTTAGTCATCTGAATGTGGGAAGAGGATCAGAAAATATCAGCTCGTAAAGCTGAAACGGATGAAACTTAACTCAGAATGAAGGAGGGTAATGAGAGGGTCCTCTGTGGAAGCGGCTCGGTTGGGAGGATAGTCTGTACGTCTTTGACTGACGCCACCAAGGAGACGAAGTCTCAACAAGATGGCGGGAAGATGATGCCTGAAGCATCCTTGGCTGACAAGCTGTGTTGGTAGCAAGGATGTCTGTGTGGGGAGGGGAGAGCAGGATGGCCAGTGGTTGTCAGCCCCATCCGGGGGTGGTATCTGGCTGGAGGGCCCAGATCCCTATGGGGAGACAATGGTGTGTCTTGAGTTGGGCTCACCCGGCATCACTCACGGAGACTGAACCCTCCCGAGGGGTTGGTGAGGCTCCCGCCCTGGCCTTTGGGGGGGACCCCACACCTTTTCCTGGTTCTGACTGAGAACCTGATCGTATTCCCTCTCCGGTGTCTCTTCAGCTGCTGATGTGCCTTGTTTTTTTTTTGCGGTACGCGGGCCTCTCACTGTTGTGGCCTCTCCCGCTGCTGCGCACAGGCTCCAGACGCGCAGGCTCAGCGGCCATGGCTCACGGGCCCAGCCGCTCCGTGGCATGTGGGATCTTCCCGGACCGGGGCACGAACCCGTGTCCCCTGCATCAGCAGGCGGACCCTCAACCACCGCGCCACCAGGGAAGTCCTGTGCCTTGTTTTTGAAGCAGGGAGGTGTTCTCTGCCCTTTGTGTCCTGGTCTCTCCTGCAGGGAGGGGGCGGGGGCAGTGTGAAGGCAGGAGGGGGTTAGAAAGCTTTGGCTTGTCCCTGCCCCAGCTGGGTGTAAGGAGGATGACCAGGCATCTTGATTTGCTTCTTTTACGTCGATTGTGTGGGTCAAGTATTTGTCCTTCACCCCCCTTCCATTCCCCAAAGCATCCTAGTGCAGTTGTATGGGGCAGTGGACGTGGACTCAGGCCACTGTAAGTGCCAACCCAGGCCCCACACAGCTCGTCTTCCTGCCCGCTCCATCCTGGGCAAATGTCCAAATAGGAAAATGCACTGGATTCTGACTCGGGAGAGCCTGGCATGCCTCATCTGCACCCACTCATCACTCAGCTCTGTGAGAGCCTCCGGAGACTCACTTTGATGAATGGCCGTATCCTTAAAATGGTGGCATTGATTTGACATGGTTTGGGCCGTAACTTTCTGGCTGCTGTGACTTTGAATATTGAGTTTCTGGAAGATCTGGTAGCATGAATCACTTTATAAGTTTATTTAATTCTGAAATGGTAAATCATCACGCTTTAAAATCGTCTTTGCTTCTAGATATGACTGTCACTTTGCCTTGTTTACCTTTTTCTATTTCAGGAATTTTTTGTTAACTTAAGTGGGAAAAAGGATGGGGTTGCTTTTTGCTTCATTAAATCAAATGAAGGAAATCAAAAGGAAATAAAAAATGTTTCTTTTTGATTAAAAACTGGGTTATACACTTTTTCTGTTGTTAACAGCTCTGTAGTGATTTATTTACATGGTGTAATCCTTATGAAAGTACTATTCAAGAATACTGTCAACACTGAAGGAGTTTTTATTAAAATCCATGATAATTGTATCTTTTGTGGATTTTTTTCTTCTTTCAGGTTTTCAAAACCCTCGGCACAGATGTCGTGAAGTCTGCATTTGAAGGTTATAATGCATGTGTCTTTGCATACGGGCAGACTGGATCAGGAAAGTCATACACTATGATGGGAGATTCTGTACGTTGTTTACACTGTGTGGGAAGAAAATTTCTCATTATCTCTCTTTGGACTGATAAAAGTGTCTCTTATCTACGCGGTCTGTACTAACTTGCTTTTCATGTTCTGATCATTCTTTAGCAATAAGGTAAAACTCAGTAATAAGTTGGACAAAATTTCCTTTGAGACATTTTAAATTAGAAATAGTTTTAAGTTTATAAGCTTGAATAATGGATGGGAGTCTCAGTTCATTTTCTGTTTTTAAAGGCTTTATAATCTTATCAAAAAAGTACGCTGGGCCTACAAGTAATTTATTCTTCTTTTCTGCCAACCCAACAATTTGAATAAAATTACTGAACTCTGTTCTATTTTAAATTATTCAAAACTTTTTTCCCCAAGAAAAATGTAAAAAAAAAGAGTCTCTTTGGTGGAAAGGTACTACATAAATCCAGTGAATACATAAAAAGTGTTAGAATTATACAGGTTATGTAGAGTCTACATAGCTATAAATATGCTATGTAGAGTTTAGTAGTTATGCTGTATAAATTAAGAACCTTAAAGATATACTTGCCCCAAGATATGGCAGAGGAAGAGCTAGACGTGATTGTAGGAACTTATCCCGTTCTGTGTTTTCTCCAGACCTGGATAGTGCTTGTGTGTTTTACTTTTCTCATGTCATGGTTTTGAAAACTGTTCACTGAGTCTGAGAGGTGCTAGCCTGTTCTAGATATGGGGGGACTAGCAGAGGATGGCTGGGTTTCCTGCTGGCAGGCTCGGTGGTGCCTTGAATGCTACAGGTTCGATGGTTAGTGGAAGAAGTAATGCGTTAAAGGAGGGAGGACAGGTCTTTCCAGATGAAAGCCTTTGAGTGCATGTGTCCTGGCTTCTTAAATCCAGGCATTTTCTTTCCAGGAGAAGAAAATAAATGCTGGGCAATGAATCCTCAATGCTGAGAAGTAGGGAAGAATAAGAGAAGAACAGACAACTTCAAGAGTTTCACATTTCCTTTTACTATTACTTCTCTCTCCCTACTTTCCTACTGTGCCTTTGGAGAAAAAAGTCTTCTCTGAAAATGAAATGTACATGTTGATTCCCTCTTAGCTAGTTTATGTAAGTTCAACAAAGCACTCATAAGTTATAGCTGTTTTTCTCTGACCTTACAGTTGAGTACCATTTGGGTATTCTTTTTTATTTTACTTTTTAAAGTAAGAACAAAAAATATGGTGAAAGGCCCAATTTTTCTTTACAAGAATTGATACTGATTTAATGGTATCAAGGAAAAAACTTCTCCTCAACCTGTGATGATATATATATACATATTTATTTATTTTGGGGATGGGAGATTGGGTGAAAGTAGGGAGGGATTTCAGAAGAAAACATTGAAGCCCTGAAGTCTGGCTTTCTAACGAGAACATTTTTACCTCGTCTTTGGTACCGTTCTGAAGCTCGTCAGCGTGTCAATGCCAACTGAAACGTGAATATTTGAAAGCTAGAGAATAAGTCGTCTTATGTTTGCAAGCCACGATTTACCTGATGAACAGCTGATAACTGTATATTATCATGGTCCCAGCAGGTAGAAATTCGAAAACTCAATCCTCTCATTTCAGAGAGTAGGAAGCAGCCCTGCAGGGGATGAGTGCTGTGCCCTGGGCCCTGGGCCGGGCCTGCAGACCCCTGGAGTCTGAGTCCACCCCAGCCAATTGCAGATGCAATCGTCGGTTGCTTTTATTTCAAGCGACAGCTGAGGCGTCCCTCCTTCCCACTGCAGGGCGATTCTGGCTTAATACCCCGGATCTGCGAAGGGCTCTTCAGTCGGATAAACGAAACCACCAGATGGGATGAGGCGTCTTTTCGAACTGAAGTCAGGTAGGGCCCATGGCCTGAGTAACTGAGTGTGAGCTTGATTTAAGGCACAAGGTGTGGATAAAGCCTTTGGATTCCTTAGGGGAGAGTCTGCCTCTCCCCCTCCTGTGCTGTGCCGGTTGGAAGGCAAGCTTAAAGCCCATACGTGTTCAGTGACTTCCTCGGGTACCATTTGGATTGGGGTTTGGGAGGCCGGTGGAGGCAACCCACCTTGGTCGGAAACTAACGAAGGATGCTCATCTCAAATGGAGTGAGCTTTCGACCTTTCAGTGTATACCCACTTGCCTTATTCTTTTATTTGAATAGGATTTGTGTTATTCTTTATGTTGGTAGGATCACTATAAATCTAGTACTTAAATAAATCTGGGTGGTTGAGGTGTTTTTACCTCCTTGAACTTAACCCTGTGTGGGGAGGCAGTTTCGTCAGTGGTTTGGGGGCAGACGTGGCAATCGGGTTCTCCTGGCTGCCTGACCCCGCAGAGGCTGTGAGGCCTTGGATAGGTTGTTTAAATCACCCTGAGCCTCTCTTGCCTAACCTGTAAAATGGAGATAATAGTAGTACCTACCTCTGGGCTCTTGTAGGGATTAAATGAAATAATCCACGTGAAGTGCTGTACCTGATACATGGTTACCACCCATAAATGTATGTTGCTGCTGTTATTGTTGTTGTTATTAATGTCTGAAATCATCTTACTGAATTCAACTCTATTTGAAATTTTTAGCTACTTAGAAATTTATAATGAACGTGTGAGAGATCTACTTAGACGGAAGTCATCCAAAACCTTCAATTTAAGAGTCCGTGAGCATCCAAAAGAAGGACCTTATGTTGAGGGTAAGAGTGAATGTTTTCACAGCCCTATTCTTCTTGGGAATTTTTGTAAAAATAATAGTTTCAGAGAAAAAAATGTAGGATAATGGCGAGATTTAAAAAATTTATTTTTGGAATCATTATAGTAAAAATTGCATGTGCTGTCACTGCACGATGTTCATTTAATGCGTTTATACTTCACTGGGCATTTGGTGATTTTGTGGGGCTTGCCAGTAGATTTCCTCTGGCTTTAAGAACTCCAGAAACTTGTTTTTTCCAAGTTCCCGGGCATGATAAGCAGCCCTACAGCGTGTCTCTTTAAATGGCCTTGCATTTTAGCAGTGTGTTTTTACTGACCTTAATGGTAACATGATTATAGGGCGACTCTGAGACCTCTCACCTTTGGGAAGATTGTTTGCAGGCTCCTGTGCTGTGTTCTTGGCCTTTGTGTTGTGCTACACTAGTTGTGTCACGGTCCTTTGTGAGGACTGTCCCAGGGAATGATGGGTGAAGGGCTGGCCCTTGCGAATTATTTAAAAAATAGGCTGGACTGAAGGCTGTCTTTGGAATAGAACAGTCAGCTCTACACACTTCTCTGTATACGGCTGCTGAGTTAAGCCTGGCCTGTAAGAATCGCACACAGATCGGCTTTCCTGTGGCTATTGTCATTCCTGTGTGTCTCGCTGGAGGCAAGGCTGCGAACTGGTCATGGATTTAAAGATGTTCCTGTTTCCGTTGTCTTTTTTACCTGGTTATACCGGGTGCACCAACAGGTCCTCATCTGCATTTTAGTAAATTTTCAATTGAACTTTTGCTTTTTAATGTCCAAAGTGAAATGTGTGACTATGTATTTGTTCTGTGGAGCGTGGGATAACTATTATTGTTAATAGTTTTTAGCCTAACTGCCTTCATGTTTTCCCTTTAACTGTCTTATCAGATGTTAAAACATATTACAAAGCTGGGTTTGTGAGGAGACAGAATAATCAAGCAGGGTGAAACATCCAGAATCTGGTGTAGATACTTAATGGGGATTTAGTTTCTAATAAATCTGCTATTCAAACATTGGGGGAATATGGGTTATTAAGCTGTCTAGGAAGAAAAAAAAAGTAAGTTGGTACCGGAGCTCAGTTTTTGTACTAGGGTAAATGGCAAATGGATCAAAGATTTAAATGTAAAAAGTGACATAATGACTGCAAGAAACCCTGGATTACTTTTTTTCCTAGAAATTTGGAGAAGGGAAGCCTTTTAAAATTTTTTACTTAAAATCCAGAGGCCATGAAATAAAAGTGTTAAATTTGAAATGGTGAAACAAAACAAAACAGAAAACCAACTTTACACTTGGCAGAAACACCAGAAGCAAAATAAAAAGACAGTTTACAATGTGGAGGGAATATTTTCAATTCAAGTTTCAGACAAAGGGCTTGTTAAGTCTAATATATAAAGAGCTCCTATAACTTAATAAGGGCAGCTCCAAAACCAAGGAGAAAAATGAACAAAGGATGTGACTAGATTGTCCACAGAAATGGAAATACTGATGAGTTTTAAATGGAGGAAAGAAGGCTCAGCCTCATAATCAGAGAAAAACAAAATAAAAATTCTTCAAGCTAGTATCTTTTAACTGTTCCGGCAGATGTAAGGAACCTGGTAAGACAGTGTTGAGAGACAGTCTTATACCTTGTTACTGCTGGGTGTAAAGTGCCTTTTATGGAGGACAATTTTGCGATATCCATCAAAATTTCAAATGTGCTTTCATCTAGCAATTCCACCTCTTAAGAATTTATTTTGCAGAAATATTCACATATATTCGCAAAAACCGAAATACAAGATTATTTGTAGCTGCGTTACTTGTGTTGGAAGCAAACTCTCAACAACCTCTATAGTCTCAATAGGAGACTGTTGGTTATGGTACATGCATAGAATCGAATGCTGTGCAGCCATAAAAATGAATGAATGGAGGATCACTTTAACTGATACAGAATATTCTTCAATGTATTATTACACAGAAAAAAGCAGGATGCGAAACAATGTGTATGGTATGCTACTATGTATAAAAGGGGAAAAAAAGATGGCTTAATATATATGTAATTGCCTGTATACATATAGGTTATTTCTGGAAGGGTCTGGAGAAGCTAATAATGTTGGGTTGCCTGACAGAAGGGGAAGTTGGGGGTGGGTTATTGGATGGGGGAGGGGGAAGACCCTTTACACAGTATACTTTTTGTAGCCTTTGATTTTAGAACCATATGAATGTTTCCCAACAAGTGAATGGAAAGTTTCTTTAAAAGGGATTTAAAAGAATGTGTGTTTTGCATGGAGATAGTGTTTATATTTCCCTGGCTACGATTAGTGCTAATGAGGTTGATGAAGATAGCTCACAGTTATCCTAAATACCATATGCGATAGGTATGCGTTATCAGAATTGGTGACCGACGCTCCGTGAGGTTAAGTGACTTGTTCACAACCGTGAAAGTCCACTAGTCAGCCGCAGAGCCTGGACTTGACCCCAGACAGCCCAGCTCCTGAGTCTGCGTTATAAACCACCACAGATTTCTACAGTCATGTATTATTTCATAGAGGTACATTTCTTCTTCCATTTACTAGATACTGGGGAGATTTCTTCACCCCCTGCCTTTTTTTTTTTTTTTTTTAGATTTATCCAAACATTTAGTACAGAATTACGGTGATGTCGAAGAGCTTATGGATGCAGGAAACATCAATCGGACCACCGCCGCCACAGGGATGAATGATGTCAGCAGCAGGTCTCACGCCATCTTCACCATCAAGTTCACGCAGGTGAGGGCAGCTGTGGGGAGGGCTGGCTCTGTCCCTGAGGGCTTTCCCTGCTGATTGGCACCAGCTGAGGACCGATCTGTGGTGAGCCAGGAGAAGCAGAGGCGGCCGACTGCCGTTTTCTTGTTCATTAGACTTGAACGTGTGCTGTGTGCTGATTTCTCCGCGGTTACATTCGAAATGCAACCTGATGGATACCCGTAAGAAATATTTAGCAGGCTTCTGCCATGTGCTAGACATTAAAAAACTTGCTTTGTGCTTAATTAAGTCAAAGTTTTCATTGTTGCCAGCTCTGTGGGAGATAACGGGGTTGCCAGTCAGAGCAGCTGGAGGCCGAGGTAACTCATCATGGTCCATTATGGCTCTGTGGACCGCAGTGCTGCTTGTGATTATTAGAGTGATATTAAAGGACAAGGGACGTCTTTAAGTGTTAATGTAGGAATTCATTATGATCTGGAGGTGGAGCACATTTTGAATGTGTGTGTAAATGACTCAGGGCAAATACGTTAACACCGAGACCGGTGGAACGGATGAACATAAAGGTGTTGGGTCCTCTCAGTGCTTCGCACTTGTTAGGAGTTTGGAGAGGACCTGGCCTGTATTAACCATTGAACACATCAGATAGAAAAACTTAACCTTTCATTAATGAGGAGGCTCAGGGAGCAAAGAAGATGAAAAAATTCTCTAGGATCAGTCGGAACAACTCCTGATAAATTTTCTACAGATTTGCCTTTCTTTAGACCTTTTCTTTTGATTTACTGTAGTTTACTGGTTTTTTCCTCCTGTTTTCTGGTTAATGTGGATTAGGATGTGGCCGTCCCTAGTTTCTAAGAGGCTTGCTGTTCGATCACAATATGGTAATTTCTTTTTGGCGTTTTGGTTCAGACTGTAAAACGTAGGTTAAAAGTCTTTGGGAAAGTAAAATTTCGGTAGAATTCAGAATCAAGGAATACAGAATCTAAGATTTTCACTATTTTATAATTGTGAAACAAATCGAATTTTAACATTGAATAATGGTTGAGTGATCTTTCAGGTAATTGTCTATATTTATCATATTTTGGAAAGCCATTGTGCTTGTAATGTTGCAGATTTTAGATGAGAACAAAACTAATTATTTGTTTACTTATATTTTTCTTTGTGGAATGCCCCTCAGGGCCTAGTTTCCTCATCTGCCATGGTCAGACTCAACCCTTTTGAGAATGACAGTGATTTGGGTAATGGAATCCGTAGTTGTTCAGAAAGTTTAGGAATCACATATGGTAGGCTTCTCTTGTATTCCATTTAATTTTTGTAATCAGGAAGAAGGCCAATGAAACAACAAAATTAAAATAAAAAATCTACCCTGAGAGATCACAGTGAGGAGTGGAAAATAATTAGAATTCGTGTTATAAACACATAAAACATAAAAAATGTTATATAAACATATAAACATTGGGGCTCTTTATACCTCTTCCACTTTGCTTTTCTATTTCACCACAGGCAAAATTTGATTCTGAAATGCCATGTGAAACCGTGAGTAAGATCCACTTAGTCGATCTTGCCGGAAGTGAGCGGGCAGATGCCACTGGTGCCACCGGGGTCCGGCTGAAGGAAGGGGGGAACATCAACAAATCCCTCGTGACTCTGGGAAATGTCATTTCTGCCTTAGGTGGGTTCATACTTGTCTGCTGCCTCTTCTCGTTCTTGGTGGTGTCATAGTAGCGCGGAGCACTTAGGTTTAATGTTTGTGTCACAAACCGGAGTAATAGCCTCGAGGTTTTTTGAAGCCGAATTAGAGGAAAAAATCTTTAATGATTGTCTTTAACTTCCCCCCCTTTTCTTTTTCTCCTACAGCTGATTTATCTCAGGATGCAGCAAACCCTCTTGTAAAGAAGAAGCAAGTTTTTGTGCCTTACAGGGATTCTGTTTTGACTTGGTTGTTAAAAGATAGCCTTGGAGGAAACTCTAAAACTATCATGATTGCCAGTAAGAATTTTAAGTTCTTTTTCTTCAGCATACAGTGTTTCGTGTGAATTAACTATAACTACTGAAGTTTAAAGTGTCTCATTAGGAAATAGCACCTTTTTATTAAAAAAAGAAAAAGTTTTTCTGTTCTGAAGAAAAGCACCTACTGTGATCCAGTCTACAGGATTGTATTATTGACTCTTTTTCCCTCTTCCTAGTTACATTAACTTGTCGTGTTCTTGGTTATGCAAGCCGATGTCCATGCGGAATGATTCTTAGCTTTGCTGAAAGAACAGGACAGAAACTTCTAACGCTGCTAACTCGTGGGAGAAAATCATTGTAGGGACATAGAGTAAAAATAACCCCACTTTGTTTTTTTCTATTTCAAAGCAGAAAATATGGAATTTAAAATTAAGAATCGAGAGGAAAAAGCCCAGTAAATCTAGCAAATAATAACAGTGATATATGTCTATCTTTTCACTAATTAACAGGAAGAAGCAGAAAAGAGGGAAAAAATGTGCAAAGGGGAGGTAACTGTTGAGGAGAACTCAGAAATGCTTTCCCTCCTAACCACGCCCCTGCCCCGACACCTCTCCATGTCCCCGTGTCTCCCTACACCCATGCCATGGAGTCCCTGTGGAGGCAAGGGCTCTACCTGGGGGTATGCACCCCAGATGTGGTTGTGTAGTCACTTAAGCCCGGAAGTTTGTCGGGGTTTGGGTGTGATTGATTAACCAGAGCTTTAGGCAGAAAAGAATTAGCTGATCTACTGACTCTTTTAAAAAATTATCGTGCTCTGGAGTTTTACAGGTGGTAGGTTTTGCCAGAACTTTTAAAAGGATTTAAATTTCTACTTTACATTGGAAGCGTACATAGTTTTGAAATCCTCTTCTTATATTTTCAACGGAGAAAACTCCCTAAGTTGCAGAGGAGATTTGGTTAGATGGCTGATTCTAAACTTAAAAAGAGCGAAATGGCATTTAATTTGGTATAGTGAGCACTTTTCCTATGAGTCCTAGATAATTTTTAATATTCATGACTGTGGCAATGACTATTTAGTCTATCCAATGACCTGGGGTTAATCTGACTTTTAAATTACAAACCAACTTTGTGTTAAATGAAACGGAGCACCGGATAAATTACTTTTTGAATTCATTCTTCACAGCCATTTCACCTGCTGATGTCAATTATGGAGAAACCCTAAGTACTCTTCGCTATGCAAATAGAGCCAAAAACATCATCAACAAGCCTACCATTAATGAGGACGCCAACGTCAAGCTCATCCGTGAGCTGCGAGCCGAAATAGCCAGGCTGAAAATGCTGCTTGCTCAAGGGAATCAGGTTGGCTTTTTCTGAGACTTATGGGTAATTTTCTTTGAGTAATGGCACTAATTTCTAGACCTTAACGAGGCACTTGTCTCCGTGGTTGTATTGATTTGAGTAAATAAGTGCTAAGTAAAGCTTTGAATGAGTTCGCCAGCCTCTCCTTTACAGCACACTCCCGTTGGCCTTTGCATTCATTATGTGCTCCGTGTGTAAGATTTTATCCACTAAACCCAAAATGATTAACTATCTAATAGTTATCAATTATGGATGGAAATTTAGCATGCAATAGGATTAGCAACATAATCTCCATTAGTGGAAGGAAATCGAGGGGCTTGAGTAATGTTTAAGATTCTACCCAAGCATTTTATGACTTGAAAATGTATTTTAACAGAATGAAAGACTCGTTTGAGCACCTTCCTGAATCTCTGTTTTGTATTGCCTGTTATAGAAGTGGTTATGGTGATACAGGGACACGTGTGACATCCCTGTGGCCTGGCTCAGGCGATTTCCCTGGGCCTTTGCTTGATTGTTGAAACTGCCTCACTTCAGGATCTCTTGGGGTTTTCATGAAGGAGCCTTGCCCTTTTGTGTTTTTCACAGAAAACTTCCTTATAATCTGCATGGTGCACGTACCGACCTGCATTCTGTGCTCATAGTGTGGTCCGTGCTGTTAGGTTTGGATACTGTTGTGAGAATCAAGGAGCACTTTTCATTTATTTATTTTTAATTCTATTTATTTATCTGTTTTTTCCCTGTTCAAACTTTATTCTTTTTTTTAAATTTTAATTTAAAAATTTTATTTATTTATTTATTTATTTTCGTCTGCGTTGGGTCTTCGTTGCTGTGCGTGGGCTTTCTCTAGTTGTGGCGAGCGGGGGCTACTCTTCGTTGTGGTGTGTGGGCTTCTCATTGCGGTGGCTTCTCGTTGTGGAGCATGGGCTCTAGGCACGCGGGCTTCAGTAGTTGCGGCACGTGGGCTCAGTAGTTGTGGCTCGCGGGCTTTAGAGCGCAGGCTCAGTAGTTGTGACGCACGGGCTTAGTTGCTCCGCGGCATGTGACATCTTCCTGGACCAGGGCTTGAACCCATGTCCCCTGCATCGGCAGGCAGATTCTTAACCACTGCACCACCAGGGAAGTCCCTTAATTTTAACTTTTATTGGAGTATAGTTGCTTTACAGTGTTGTGTTAGTGTCTGCTGTGCAGCAAAGTGAATCAGTTATATGTATACATGTATCCCCTCTTTTTTAGATTTCCTTCCCGTTTAGGTCACCACAGAGCATTGAGAGTTCCCTGTGCTGTACAACAGGTTCTCGTTAGTTATCTGTTTTATACATAGTAGTGTATATGTGTCAGTCCCAATCTCCCAGTTCATCCCATCCTCCCCCATTTGGTATCCACACATTTGTTCTCTACATCTCTGTCTCTATTTCTGCTTTGCAAATAAGTTCATTTGTACCATTTTTCTAGATTCCAAGGAGCACTTTTTAAAACGTTTGAGTTAGGGAGTTCCCTGGCGGTCCAGTGGTCAGGATTCGGTGCTTTCACTATTGTGGCCCTGGTTCAGTCCTGGTTGCGGAATTAAGATCCCATAAGTTACATGGTGTGGCAAAAAACAAGAAAAAAAGAAAATTTAGGTTAAATTGGAGTTAGAAATAAACAAAGATACAGTTCTTCCCATTTTCCTAACCCATGAATGGATGTCTGAAGTGTATCATTAAAAAAACCCAAAGCTTTTCTTTAAATGCACACTGCTCTCTCCAGAGCAGCTTTCCCTTCAGGAAAATATGGCCCTCGAAGTCCTTGACATCCCGTGAGTGGTTTGACCTGTGAGAATATCGACAGGCCGAGAACCTTGCTGAGTTTCCTGAGTCCTGAAACACACCCAGCAGTGCTGTCCCGTAAGCTGGTGGACTGCAGTAGGCCAGGAGTTGCTCTGCACCTAAAAATATCTCCACGTACATTGTACTTTTTTTTTTTTTTATGCGGTACGCGGGCCTCTCACTGTTGTGGCCTCTCCTGTTGCGGAGCACAGGCTCCAGATGCGCAGGCTCAGCGGCCATGGCTCGCGGGCCCAGCCGCTCCGTGGCATGTGGGATCTTCCTGAACCGGGACACGAACCTGTGTCCCCTGCATCGGCAGGCGGACTCTCAACCACTGCGCCACCAGGGAAGCCCCCATTGTACTTTTTGATGTGGAGCTTTCCCGTGTGTGAAAAGAAACTGTCAGCACAAAGAGTCCAGCTGCACGTGATGTTGTCAGGCTTGAATCACTTATGACACGAGCCACAATCGTCATTTTTATTTATACCCCTTGTTACTGGGATCTTTTTTCAATGTTTTAACAACATTTATCTGAAGTAAATGTATAAGGATCATCCAGACTACTACATGTGAAGGGAAGTACTTGGAAAATTCTTGGTTTAACTTCTTGTGCTTAATATGTTAATAAATTATGAGAAAAGAAAGATCAGCCTTTTAAAATTAAACTGAGGAAATCCTCGAAAGGAGCTTTATCACATGGACAGAAAAACTTTATTAAAACTTTTACACATTCTGTCTGAGGAACGTCTTCAGAGGTGTTGTATATGCCAGTTGCCTTATACTTTGTGATCTTTTGTTGTCTTGTTTCTTTCATAGCCAAAGACCACCACAGTCATTAAAGGATTATTTTTGTTACTGTAGTTTTGGGGGTGAGGATGGAAAAGATAGTTGTCTGTTTTAGGATAAACTGAAGATAAAATTCTTTGATAAATTTAATACATTACAATAAAAACAAGAGTCCAATTTAAAATAATTTATCACACCGTGAAGCTAAAAATTGTTGTGAGACAATACAGGCTTATCCAAAATTAATTAAATTTGTGATGCCCAATAAAATAAGCAAGTGTTTTTTTTTTTTTAATAAAGGTAACATTCACAAGTTTCTTATTTATTTATTTATTTATTGGCTGCGTTGGGTCTTTGTTGTTGCGCATGGGCTTTCTCTAGTTGTGGTGAGCGGGGGCTACTCTTTGTTGCGGTGCGTGGGCTTCTTATTGTGGTGGCTTCTCTTGTTGCAGAGCACGGGCTTCTAGGCGTGTGGGCTCTAGAGCGCAGGTTCAGTGGTTGTGGCGCATGGGCTTAGTTGCACTGCGGCATGTGGGATCTTCCCGGACCAGGGCTTGAACTCATGTCCCCTGCATTGGCAGGTGGATTCTTAACCACTGTGCCACCAGGAAAGTCCAGCAGGTGTCCTTAAGTGTAAATTTTTCTAGTGACATTGCTCTATTCCCACAATATCCTATTCCAGATGCTGCCATGATTCACTGAAAATGCTACTCATATCAGAGTTCTATTTCGGGGTTATTTGTTTAAGTACAGGCAAATAAAAGCTCCTACTTTTAATAATTTTATTTTCCTATGCAGAATGCCATGTGTATCAGAGTTTCAAAGCACAATTTAAGTACGGCAAAAGATTCTGACACGTATTTGCTTCTCCTACTACGTAGATTACAGACATACAGATATATATGTAGTGGTTTGTATTCACACATATATGTATATATACATACATGTGAACTCTTCATTGAAGAATTATACATATTATAAGTACACGTATCAGTGAACTTCCACAAGCCGCATTCACCCATCTAACCTGCATTCCATCAAGAAATAGAGCGTTACCAGCGCCCTAGAAACTCCTCTTCATGTTCCTTTCCCAGTACTGCCTGCCCTTCCCCTCGAGGGTAACCTCTCTCCTGACTTCTTAAGGCAGAGGTTGGTTTTCAGTTTTGCCTATTTTTGTTCTGCATATACATGTAATCATGTCGTATATACTCTTGCTCTCACTTTTACATAAGATCAAATGTATGGAATTTAAAAACATAGGCAGGGAGATTGGTTCAAGATGGCAGAGTAGAGGATGTTCTCTCACTCCCTCTTGCCAGAGCACCAGAAGCACAACTAACTGCTGAACAACCATCGACAGGAAGACACTGGAACTCACCAAAAGAGATACCCCACATCCAAAGACAAAGGAGAAGCCACAGTGAGATGGTACGAGAGGCACAATCACAAGAAAATCAAGTCCCATAACTGCTGGGTGGGTGACTCACAGACTGGAGAACACTTATACCACAGAAGTCCACCCACTGGAGTGAAGGTTCTGAGCCCCATGTCAGGCTTCCCAACCTGGGGATCCGGCAACGGGAGGAGGAATTCCTAGAGAATCGGACTTTGAAGGTTACTGGGATTTGATTGCAGGACTTCGACAGGACGGGGGGAAACAGAGACTCCACTCTTGGAGGGCACACACAAAGTAGTATGCACGTCGGGACCCAGGGGAAGGAGCAGTGACCCCATAGCAGGCTGAACCAGACCTACCTGCTAGTGCTGGAGGGTCTGCTGCAGAGGTGGGGGTTGGCTGTGTCTCATGGTGAGGACAAGGACACTGGCAGCAGAAATTCTGGGAAGTTCTCCTTGGCGTGAGCCCTCCCAGAGAAGACTCAAATCAATAAAATTAGAAATGAAAAAGGAGAAGTTACAACAGACACCGCAGAAATGCAAAGCATCCCAAGAGACTACTACAGGCAACTCTGTACCAATAAAATGGACAACCTGGAAGAAATGGACAAATTCTTAGAAAGGTATAACCTTCCAAGACTGAACCTGGAAGAAACAGAAAATATGAACAGACCAATCACAAGTAATGAAATTGAAACTGTGATTAAGAATCTTCCAACAAACAAAAGTCCAGGACCAGATGGCTTCACAGGTGAATTCTATCAAACATTTAGAGAAGACCTAACACCATCCTTCTCAAACTCTTCCAAAAAATTGCAGAGGAAGGAACACTCCCAAACTCATTCTATGAGGCCACCATCACCCTGATACCAAAACCAGACAGAGACACTACAAAAAAAGAAAATTACAGACCAATATCACTGATGAATATAGATGCAAAAATCCTCAACAAAATACTAGCAAACAGATTCCAACAACACATTAAAAGGATCATACACCATGATCAAGTGGGATTTATCCCAGGGATGCAAGGATTCTTTAATATATGCAAATCAATCAATGTGATACACCATATTAACAAATTGAAGAATGAAAACCGTATGGTCCTCTCAATAGATGCAGAAAAAGCTTTGACAAAATTCAACACCCATTTATGATAAAAACCCTCCAGAAAGTGGGCATAGAGGGAACCTACCTCAACATAATAAAGGCCATATACGACAACCCCAGAGCAAACATCATTCTCAATGGTGAAAAACTGAAAGAATTTCCTCTAAGATCAGGAAGAAGACAAGGATGTCCACTCTCACCACTATTATTCAACATAGTTTTGGAAGTCCTAGCCATGGCAATCAGAGAAGAAAAAGAAATAAGAGGAATACAAATTGGAAAAGAAGAGGTAAAACTGTCACTGTTTGCAGATGACATGATATTATACATAGAGAATCCTAAAGATGCCACCAGAAAACTACTAGAGCTAATCAATGAATTTGGTAAAGTTGCAGGATACAAAATTAATGCACAGAAATCTCTTGCATTCCTAAACACTAATGATGAAAAATCTGAAAGAGAAATTAGGAAACACTTCCATTTACCACTGCAACAAAAATAATAAAATACTTAGGAGTAAATCTACCTAGGGAGACAAATGACCTGTATGCAGAAAACTATTAAGACACTGATGAAAGAAATTAAAGGTGATACCAACAGATGGAGAGATACACCATGTTCTTGGATTGGAAGAATCAATATTGTGAAAGTTACTGTATTACCCAAAGCAATCTACAGATTCAATGCAATCCCTTTCAAATTACCAGTGGCATTTTTTACAGAACTAGAACAAAGAATCTTAAAATTTGTATGGAGACACAAAAAACCCCGAATAGCCAAAGCAGTCTTGAGGGAAAAAAACAGAGCTGGAGGAATCAAACTCCCTTACTTCAGACTATACTACAACGCTACAGTAATCAAGACATTATGGTACTGGCACAAAAACAGATATAGATCAATGGAACAGTATAGAAAGCCCAGAGATAAACCCATACACCTATGGTCAACTAATCTATGACAAAGGAGGCAAGGATATACAATGGAGAAAAGACAGTCTCTTCAGTAAGGGGTGCTGGGAGAACTGGACAGCTACATGTAAAAGAATGAAATTAGAACACTCCCTAACACCATACACAAAAATAAACTCAAAATGGATTAGAGACCTAAATGTAAGACCGGACAGTATAAAACTGTTAGAGGTAAACATAGGAAGAACACTCTGACATAAATCACAGCAAGATCTTTTTTGATCCACCTCCTAGAGTAATGGAAATAAAAACAAAAATAAACAAATGGGACCTACTGAAACTTAAAAGCTTTTGCAAAGCAAAGGAAACTACAAGCAAGACGAAAAGACAACCCTCAGAATGGGAGAAAATATTTGCAAAGGAATCAACGGACAAAGGATTAATCTCCAAAATATATAAACAGCTCATGCAGGTCAAATGAAGAAAACAACCCAATCCAAAAATGGGCAGAAGACCTAAATAGACATTTCTCCAAAGAAGACATACAGATGGCCAAGAGGCACATGAAAAGCTGCTCAACATCACTAATGATTAGAGAAATGCAAACCAAAACTACAATGAGGTATCACCGCACACCGGTTAGGATGGGCATCATCAGAAAATCTACAAACAACAAATGCTGGAGAGGGTGGGGAGAAAAGGTTACCCTCTTGCACTGTTGGTGGGAATGTAAATTGATACAGCCACTATGGAGAGCAGTATGGAGGTTCCTTAAAAAACTAAAAGTAGAATTACCATATGACCCAGCAATCTTACTACTGGGCATATACCCAGGGAAAACCATAATTGTAAAAGACACATGCACCCCAGTGTTCACTGCAGCACTATTTACAATAGCCAGTTCCTGGAAGTAATCTAAATGCCCATCGACAGATGAATGGATAAAGAAGATGTGGTACATATATACAATGGAAGATTACTCAGCCATAAAACGGAACGAAATTGCCTCATTTGTAGAGACGTGGATGGATCTAGAGACTGTCACACAGAGTGAAGTAAGTCAGAAAGAGAAAAACAAATATCGTATATTAGCACATACATGTGGAACCTAGAAAAATGGTACAGATGAACCAGTTTGCAGGGCAGAAATTGAGGCACAGATGTAGAGAACAAACGTATGGACAGCAAGCGGGGAAAGTGGCTGGGGGGGTGGTGCTGTGATGAATTGGGAGACTGGGATTGACATATATACACAAATATGTATAAAATGGATAACTAGTAAGAACCTGCTGTGTAAAAAAATAAAATTCAAAAAAATAAAGAAACCAATGGAAAAAAAACCTGTTCATTACTACTAGTCATTAAGGAAATGCAAATTAAAACCACAATGAAACACCATTACACACCTATGAGAATGGCTAAAATTCAAAAAGCACTCACACTTGGCAAAGTGCTGATGGGGTTGGAGAGCAAATATACATTGCTGCCGGGAGTGCGAAATGGTGCAGCCACTCTGGAGAACAGTTTGGCAGTTTCTTACCAAGTAAATGTACACTCACCATATGACCCATCAGTCCCTCTCTTGGGTGTTTACACTAGAAAAGTGAAATTTTTAGTTCACACAGAAATGTCACACACTGGAAACAATCCAAATGTCCCTCCAGTGGTGCATGAGTAAATAAACTGTGGTATATCCATACCATGGAATAAGTCAGCGATAAAAATGAAAGAACTGCTATTGATACACCAGTAACTTGGATGAATCTCAAAGGCTTTATGCTGAGAAAAAGAAGCCAATGTCAGAAGATCCATTTATGTGACGTTCTCATAAAGCTTAGGGATAGTGGACGGATCAGGAGTTTCCAGAAGTTAGGGGTGGGAAGAGGTTGTGACAGCAAAAAGAGCATGAGGGGAGGTTTCTGGACTGGGAGAATTGTTTTGCGTTCTGATTGTAGTGGTGGCTGCGTGAATCTAGACCTGTGTTAAAATTCATTGCATTGTATACCAAAAAGTCAATGTTACTGTATGATAATTTTTTTAAAGTAAAAGAAAACCAATTTTAATGAGTTGGAATTTAGTTGAATATGAAGCCTCATAGAATTTGCCATCTCTGTTTCTGTTGAATATAAAAAATTTTGAGCTGCTGAGTATAAAAAATTTTGAATAAAAATATTTTTGGTGTATTTAAAAAAACCCAAAAACCCAAAAAAAACCACATAGGCATAGGAAACCCAAGGGTTGCAGACGTACTAGGGTGCTGGCCCATGATGAGGGCTGGGGAGGTGACAGGGTACAGGCAGCAGGGTTGCAGGACAGAGGGGGAAAAAAAGGAAAGTGAGAACAATGACAAATTGAAGGGCCTGCGTGGGCCGGTGGAGTGTGCTGTGCGGTGAACAGTAGTGAACAAGTTACATCTGAGACCGTTTGTGTGATTCATCCACGTTGGTACATGGAGTTGTAGATCCATTTATGATCATTGCTGTATTGGATTCCATCATACAAGTATGTCCCAACTCATCTGTTCTATTTTTGATGGGCTTTTTGGGGCTATTAGTGCTGCTTTGGACTTTCTTCTGCCTGTCTTTTCAAGAATGTCCAGATGCATTTCTGTTAGGCTTATACCTCAGAGTGGAGTTGGTGTGTCAGAAAGGGTACATTATGTTCGGTTTTAGTAGATACTGCCAAATAATGTTTAAAAGTTGTTATACCAACTTATATTAGTATATGAAAATGCCGGTTCTAGTTGCTCCAGGTCCTTGCCAGTACTTGGTATTGTCTATTTTTCATCGTAGCCACTCTGTTGGAGCATCATGGTATCACAGAATGACTAGTTTGCACTCTTCAGATGATTCATGAAGTCGAGCATTTGGATATCTTGTCTTTTCACATGTCCTCTTTTGTTGTATTTCAAAGCAGACTGCTGCTTTGAATTTGGCACAGAGAAAATGTTAACTCTTCCCTCTTGAATGTGTCTGAAGATAACAAGAAAATTAAACAGTATAGAAATGAAATAAGCAAGAACAGTCCGGGAAACAAAGACCACAAGTGAGCAAGAGGAGGTGGAAGGATGGTGGATTTCTCACTGTGTAGCCGGAGTCGCAGATAAACTTCAAATAATAGCCGGATAATAGAAATGTCATTACGTGTAAACTTTTAAGATAGGTACATCTCAGAGAGGGTCACAGTCAAAGCAGGTGATACTGTGTGTGTGAGAATGGGCAAAGGCCTACCAGGTAATTCAGGGGGAGAGAGAACAGTGCAGAAACAGCCTGATGTGAGCCTTAGAAAAAGCACTTTATCATGACAGAGAGTGCAATTCATAATTAAAATCAAATAGGAAGTCAGCTTTCATAAAAGAAAAAAAACCCAACACGACTGTAGGAAATGGCAGGAGACAGAGACCACACACTCGCCACGGGGAACGTTAACTTCTCTGTCTCATTCCGTGAGTGCTCACCGGGCCAAGAATAAGTGAGGACGTAGCACATTTACGTGACATTGTGGAAATTTGCTCTAATCAGTACAAACCAGGAGAAAAGATTGCCGACTCATACAACAAAAGACTACTTTCCTTATTATGAAAAGAGCTTCTATTAAAAAAAAAAAAAGATCACAACCTGACAGAAAAATGAACAAAGAATATGAGCGTAGTTCATAGAAAACAGAGTTCGAAATGGCTTCTAAACATGTGAACGTGTGCTTACTGTCATTTGCAATACGGTCAGTGCAGATCTGAAGCAATGAGTATATTCACGCACGTAGATACGGAGAGCATCATCAAGCTCTGTCTTTTACTGCATGGACATTACACCTCAAGGAGATGTCCTTTCCACCCATCAGCTGGGCAGAGATAAAACACTTGATCGCCCAGTGTGTGGGCACAGGTGGGAGCCGTGAGGTGGCTGCCTGTTGGTGGTGTTGATGTTGCTGACGTTCTGATGTAGTTTTCCTGTTGGTTTAACACAGGAACTTATTTAATCTGAGTATTATTTAATCCTGAACATTTGTCTTCTAAACAGACACCTTGAAAGGAATAATTTCATTGGAAATGGTTTAGTGTTACTAAAGATGTCTTTTAAAAGGACTTAGGTAGGTCTTTCTTTGCATGTGCCCCAAAATAGTCGTCTGTATATGTACATTGAGTCAGTGATTGTCTCCCGAGCTGATGATAATGGTCAGAATGTCTCGGCTCTGATTATAGATGAAAAACCCTAACAGCGGTGTCTGTACAATTAGCATTGTTATAAAGGGGTTACTAATTGTTCTGAAAATTGTCAACCATCTAATAAGCAATGCAGTCATAATAACACCTGCCACCGGTGCTTCTTCAGTGGAAAACATTTATGGAGTACCACCTGTGTACAAGATGACCCTCGAGGTGCAGTGGGGCGGGGGTGCGTTGTGGTGATGAGTTAACGCAGCTCTTTTTTTTTTTTTTTTTTTTTTTTTGCGGTACGTGGGTCTCTCACTGTTGTGGCCTCTCCCGTTGCGGAGCACAGGCTCCGGCCGCGCAGGCCCAGCGGCCGTGGCTCACGGGCCCAGCCGCTCTGCGGCATGTGGGATCTTCCCGGACCGGGGCACGAACCCGTGTCCCCTGCATCGGCAGGCGGATTCTCAACCACTGTGCCACCAGGGAAGCCCAACGCAGCTCTTTCCCTTCACTCAGGATGACTTTCCTTTACTAAGGGTTAACTAGCTGGCCTCCTTCTCTGTAAACCAGGTAAAAGTGGGACGCCAGCTTCATCACCAGACAGCATCTCTAATGATAACAGTGACCCCTAACAGGTGAATTGCAGCTGCATGAGGATGAACTGTTCGTAAACCCCTGTGAGAAACCGCAGCTCGGGGTTTCCCCGTGGGTGATGACTCTTGTTACTGGGTTTGTCCCTGGTGGGTCCTGGAGGTTGTGCCCCTGGTGTTGTTACAAGAGACGCTACCTCCTGTGGGGCCTGGGCTTCTCAGCCAAGGTGGGCACCATGTGCCCGTTTGAACCTGGACCCCTCAGGAGGGTCAAAGGCAGTAGCTCCTCGGCTCGGCTGGGACCTTGCTCTTCCTGCCGCAGCTCTGCTTCCTGCCCAGCAGACGGATGCCAAGCATGGCCTACCGTGTCCTGTGAGTCTGAATGTTTAACTGAGCCTAAGATGACCACCTCATGGGTTATATTTGTTTGAATAGAAATTGAAAAGTAAATAATAATGAAAAAAATGTGACAGCCTCTGCGAAGGACACCTTGGCAATTAAAAAAAATCATACATATAGATGACTCACACATGCCCTTCTAGGAGTTTGCTCTCTTGATACACAGCCACACATACTGTAGGCAACTGGTGTAAGATGGTCACTGTAGCTTCGCCCGTAAAGCAGAAGATGAGAAAAAACTGCATGTCCATTAAAAGGAAGGTACGGACATAAATTGTAGCATAGCCACACCATGGAGTATTCTACAGTGGAATTGGAATTGTTAGAAAGAATCAAGTGGACTGACTTGTACTGAATTTTCCCCAAGATAGTTTGTGAAGTGAAAAAGGCAATATTCACAAGAGTGTCCATGCTGTTGATGTTTAGAAAAACAACAGAAACATGCTCGCATACGCCCAGAATAGCTGCACATTTACATAGCAGATTGGCTAAGAGAGGTTGCCTGTGGGGTGGGGAGGGAGGGAGGCCCCCTTCCTTTTTTCCTTGTGACATTGTCGGGAGTCCCATGTCCCTGCCTCTCAGGTTATGAGTTACAAAGGCAGTTGGAGTCCCCGTGCAGCCCGCCTGGTTGTGTTGGCCTCTCCCGTCTCTGCCTGCATTGTCCCCCCAGAGCAAACCTGAATTTGATGTTTATCATTCTCATGTCAGTCTTTATACCTTCGCAGCACGGATAGGGAAGTGGACACACAGGTTGTGGTATAGTCATACTGTACGCAGGATGTGATCCAGCGGTGATGATAAAGGAGTTTCATTTGCACGTGTCAATGTGGATGAATCTCAGAAGCCTGTGGTTGGGCAAGACTTATGCTTCTTTCTTTTTGAATGTATACTTTGTATACATTCCAAAAGAGACGACTCCTTCAGGATCTAGGGATTTAGACTGTTTGATTTTGATAAAATTTCAGTATGTTACATGGTTTTCTTTTTCCTTCTCTTTGCTGATTTGTGTTGCAAATGTAGTTTTACCAGGATGCCGTGGTTTTGAATATTATGAGAAATGAAACCCATGGGTTAAAGATTTAGTGATTATTGACACTTTTTGGGGAGGTGTGGGACAATACTTCTTACCTCTGTTTGACAGCTTATTTGGCAAGTTCTGATAATTTACAATATCATGGCTGGGTCCTTCCTCTAGATTACTGATGCTCACTAATTGCTGCTGTCTTTTTTGGTTTACATTGTAGATTGCCCTCTTGGACTCTCCCACAGCCTTAAGCATGGAGGAGAAACTTCAGCAGAATGAAGCCAGAGTAAGTGATACCTTGACTTGTTATTTTTTTAAGAAAATCATAGCTTTCACTATTTTAAGTGCATACTTTTTAGTACTTGCTGTTTGAGACTCATTTTGTTTCTATATGACACTTAACACTCCGCCCGCCCTCACCCCATTTTTAAAGAAGCACAGCAGTTGACTACCTGTGCATTTCATGTTCTCTGTGACTTAATAAATGGGAGTTTTCTGGCACACGATGGTTAACAGCACCTGAGATTCACACGTGGGCCGTCCCACACGGCAGTGAGGCAGCCCCGGCCTTTGGGAGAGGAAGGCTGTGTTCACAGTGGTGGTCCCCATAGCCTTACCACCACCAGCGTGGAGCTTTTTGTCATCCCTTTACTTTCCAGAGGGAAGTGCAGCACTTGGGGAATCACTGAATACTCCGAGTAGATGCTTAGTTGATCTTAAGCGAGGTGGGATTTGAGGCGGGGGGTGGGTGTTCTGGGCTGAAGCCGCTGTTCGTGTGCTGGTGCTTTCTAAAAAATAGTTTCAAGGCTGATCTACTTCTATACTATTTTTGTTTAAAAAAAAAATAACCCTCTGTAAAAGGAGAAACAGCATGAATAACATTTTTGGAGTGGATTTTGTTCACTGTGCTGAATGGTTAAAACAGATTGAGAAAGAAAATTGGATTCTGTTGGTAAAGCTCTTTCAAGAATACACAATATTGAAGATATAAATTGGGTTGTAGTTAGGAACTTGTTGACACTTCCCTGGATAATTATGCTGATTAATTTGCTGATAATAGCATTAGTGAAAACTTTAGTTTCTTAATCCCTATTTTTCTCTTGACATTTTGTATTTTAGTACTTCAGATTCTCATTTTGAGGGCTTTGAAATGTCTGTATAGTCTTAAGTTGTTTCTTACTAATAGTTTTCAGAAATACCTAACAAGTTAATAGAAACCAATAAACGTTTTAATTTGAATGCATTATACCTGCTGGGACAGAAATGACTGCCCCTCTTGTTCATAACATTTTCTAAATTTTCATCTAGTCTTTGCCGACCTCTTAAAATTGTTTGCCATCTGCTTGGCTATAAATCTCATCAACTGGTCCCGTTGTTAGAGGTGGTATCAGACTCTGCAGTTTTAAATTAATTTTATAAATGAAGATTATTTGGTTTAAGTTCAGTAGTGAAAGAAACCCAAGGCCTAGTTAGGATTTGTTGAAAGCTAGATTATTTGATTGAATTGGAAAAGGATTAATTGGCTTGCGTTTCTTCAGGGAGAACTTATCTGTTGAAATGCCGAAGCGTTTATTGTTAAATGCTTTGTGTTTCTCAGATAAGGTGCCAAAGAGCATCTGTTAACTGATTATTATAAATTAGTAAATTCATCACCCCAGTCTTTTCCCCTTCTGTAGGGAGAGAAGGCGTAAGAATATTCCCTCTCTGAAAGCTTCTCCAGAACAAAAAGCCCGGTGACTTTTCTTGCGGTAGAGGCTGTGGGGCTGGCGTCACTCAGGTGATGAAAGGATGGCCTCCTTGCCTACCCAGTACAAATGAGCAAAAGTTAGAGTTAGACACGCTCAGTCCTGTTTCTTTTGTTTGTTCCAAGAACATGACAGGTTTGACATTAGTAACTAGTTAAGATATTTTATTGAAGACAATGGTAACGTAGAACTCCTGTAGTTGTTTGAGGTAAATTGAGGGGTAAAACGAATGCCCATTGAATGAATTCAGGTGGGTGAGAGGTGTTTTGGTTTTGCTCTGGATAAACCATGACTCCAGTTCCTCTATTTCTTGTCAGTAACGAATGTGGTCTTTCATGGAGGTTGCTGACCCACGCCCTTTCCATCTATATTACTTAATGGCCTGTGGGAAGTATCTTCCTCTTAGCAGTATGAGTATAATCCAGTGTATTCTGTGCCTTCACTTGGACCTGGTTAAATAGGGTAACTTACTGGTGGGAAGACCAGTCAGTTGAACTGGGATGGTGTCTGCTGTTGGATCGGTAGGAGGCAGGAATGCTGAAGGACAGGAGGGAAAAGGCCTTGGGAGGGTGTGTCCCCCTCTATGCCCCTCAGAGGTCACTTTCTTTTAGCCCTAAGTGTATTCATTTTACAGAATTTTCCATTTTTTCCCTACCTCTCAATCAGGTATCACGTTACTTCTTAATGAATCACTCACTAAGGTCATTTAAAAAGTTGTATGGAACTAGCAGAATATTTTCATTAACTTTGAGAAGCAATTTCCAACTCTGCTGTGTTCGACAATGGGGCATATTTTCTCCCCTAAGTTACCGCAGACTGGAAAGAAGCTGATTTTTATCAAAACATTTTTGCTTTTACTAAGAGTCAATTAAAGAGCCGCCTTTTTTTGTTTTTTTTAAAGATAGAATGAGATTTATAAACCCTATTAATTAGCTACAAAAGCAGATTATCTCCTAAAAGAAAACTGCAGTTTCCAAGGTGATTTAATCATCACATCTAATTAGAAAGTAAAGTAAATCACCATTTCTTAGGACCTAAAGTATAGTCAGGAAAAATTAACCCATGTAATGGGGTGTTGTCATCTTTGAACTTGTAATTTTGGTTAATATCCAAGGAAGCAGCTTTTATTGAAGTACACCTTGAAAAAGACTGCTGTAAAACCCTAGGCAACTTGACACATTTTTTTCTATTCTTTCGTTTGCCATGATATAGGTTGTAGGGTAAGATCAGCTTGTTTGATTTATATTTGGTGACGGTTCTTTGAGGCATTGCTACCTAATTATAAAAAGGTATTGTACATTCTTCCATAATCTGTAAGAGTTTGGAAACTTTCTAGAAGAAAATCAAAGTAATTTTTTTTGTGGAGCAATGGCATATGTATGTTTTTTCTTTTAGGTTCAAGAATTGACCAAGGAATGGACAAATAAGTGGAATGAAACCCAAAATATTTTGAAAGTAAGGACTATAAAAAAGTGTCATGATCTTACTGTGCTGGCTTAAGTAGGTAAAACTTTTTTTCTTTCTCCCTCAAAAATGGCGACTGTGTGCTTTGCTTAAGGTAAGATCAGTGGAATTGATTAGTGACTTTTGGGAGGTTGGGACTCTGGTTTGATTTTGAAGAAATGGGAGAGCGAGCTCTTAGTCATGAAAAGCTGTGTGTTTAGGGGTGATGCTGATACTTAAGGTATTTGCTCTCACTTGTGGAGTTTTTCCGTTTTTGAGTCAGCGCGTATTAAATTCCATTTAATATTCAAGGGCACCCACTTTGCCTTTCTGCTTTTGTCAAACCCAATATAAAAGCAATATGTTAAATAAAAAAAATACTTCTCATGGCGGTATTGTGGAATATGTGTGCATAGCGTGGCTAGACTTCAGAAATTTCTCAACTCGTAATTTCCTATTGGAATTTTTTTCTGTATGTCTCAAAGGCTAGGCAGTGATGGTCTGCATTTTTGGCAAGGTTCATGGTGAAAAGATGTCAGTAACGGCCTCCGAGTTTCATACTCTGTGCTTCAAAATACACGTTTCTTTGTGGTCCCATTTTTTGCTGAGGTGGTAGGAAACTCGTGTCATCTGTGGAGGGTCAGCCACGTTAGGTTTGAGGTTCAGACTGGAATTTTATGCTTTGATAGCGTCTGTCTGTCCTTACACATGAGAGAAGGCGATTCAGAGGTGATTGCTGAATCCTGGGTTTGTTTTTGAGGTCTGTCGAGGTAAAACTTTCCGAAAGGACGGAATCTCCCTTGAATATTGGCGAGGCTGGATAGATGAGGTTTAGCCATGTGTCTTGGCAGAAGCCTGACTTGGACGCCATTCATGTGAAGAGGGGGGCACCTGGTGACCGTTTCACGGGGGAAAACTTGTGAAGACCTGGAGTAGCCATTGAGTTACTCTCTCTGAGAGTGGGGTCAGCATCATATTATGTAAAGTTTCCTTGTACCATTTAGGCAAGCTGGCCTGCTCTGGGGGCTAAAAAGCTTACTTCTCACGAGTGGGGTTGAGCTGCAGTCCTCAGTGGATGTGGGTCATGATTGGTCCTGGAGATATTCTTTCCAGTTGCAGAAAGCCCTGCAGTCAGTGAGGCTTCTGCGTCCAGACTTTTCTTTCCTCCTGATGATGATAATGTGTTATTTTGAGGTACTTTCTCAGCGTTTGTTTTTTTGAGAGGTTTTCGTGCAGGAAACTGAGGAAAGACTCCAGTTGCATTTCTGAAGAGTCAGGTGGGGAATAAACACCAGCAAAGATGTGACTGTTTTCATCGTTTATGTTGCATCAACTCGGAGAAGTAGTGCTGCAGCCCCAGACTTACGTAGCCCAGCCGTTGGACCGTTCATGGCACCATGTATACTTTCCTCAGCGAATTTCCCCAAAAGGGAGGACTGAAATCTGCTGCACGTAAGGGAAAGAGACATCAAGTAGCTAGCTGTTTGAAAAGCCATTAGTATACATAGTGCCTTTTAGCACAGAAGGCAATGCCGCAGTGAATGCAGATTTCAGCCCATCTCTTCTGCCTGGTCTCTCCTTGTCACCGCGGTAGGGGTTTTACAACAACCTTGCAGAGCTATCCACACTGAGTCACCATGGTGAACCCCTGAACTTTTTCTCATTATGTTATTCCGGGCCCGGAAGCTAAATCCTTCTTCAATTCCACTTCTGTTTTTCATAAATCTTGCTGTTTTAATTTTTATAACTTCTGAGATGAGAATAGAAAGGTGTTATGTGCTAGGTGTTCAAGGTTATGGGAAAGGCTAATGATATTTCAGATTTTTCCCTTGGTTTGATCTGGCAAGCCCTTTGTAGATTTCTCTGCTGGTATCTGTGTTTTAAATCTGTACTTGTTTTCTGCTCACATTTGGTATTTTAAGAGCTGTCTTCATCTCCTACTGGAAGACAGTGCCTGAGGCCTGAGGTGAAGAAGAGGGCTACTCAAATGTTTTTGAAAACATTCTTTGGAAATTGATGGGGAAAGGGATTGTTTTTCGATGAGTTTTTATCTGTGTGGTTTGTGTGGTTCCCGTATTTTTGCTGTCTGACTTTTCCTTCATCAGCTCTTGTTCCAGTAATGCTGCATAGAACCCACTCCAACCCAGTGGCTTTGGACAACATTTTTTTTCCCTCACTCACATGCACATTGGCTGGGGGTCATCTGGGCTGGTCTGGCTGGGCTTGGATCCCAGCTATGGGCGGCTTCCAGGTCTGTCTCTCATTCTCTTGGACTGGCTGGTTGTCCAGAACATGACTTATGGTCACGGCCCAGGTAGAAACAGGTGGGCCTCATCTTGCAAGCACATTTCAAGCTTCTGCTTGTATCATGGCCAAAGCAAGTCACTTGGCTGAACAGAAAGTCACAGGGGAAGAAGTGTATTTCACCCATGAAAGGGCTGCGGCAAGGGTGTAAATGTATAATCCTGCTCTGAGATCAGTGGTTTAATCGACACATGCCCTGTTAAAATACAGATCGTTGGGCTTCCCTGGTGGCGCAGTGGTTGAGAGTCCGCCTGCCGATGCAGGGGACGCGGGGTCGTGCCCCGGTCCGGGAGGATCCCACATGCCGCGGAACGGCTGGGCCCGTGAGCCGTGGCCACTGAGCCTGCGCGTCCGGAGCCTGTGCTCCGCAACGGGAGAGGCCATAACAGTGAGAGGCCCGCGTACCACAAAAAAAAAAAAAAAAAAAAAAAAAAATACAATACAGATCGTTAAATTCTGGGAACTTGCTCTTCTACCGCATTTGCCCATGTTGTAGAGACAGGCTCAACGAAGCGGCAAATTCCCAGGATTATCTTCATCATCAGGGCTTGGTTGTTTACTCTGCAACTATATCATCCCTTCCAAGCCCCAAATCCTGAACATCCAAGGAGAGACCTCTTGGGGGAAGACTGAGAGTGAGACCGTCCCGGGGACAGAAGGGAGACACAGGGATACTTCGGTGCCTGTCGGCACAGTGAGAGCCTGCCTTGTTGCTTTTTCTTGCCCGAGCTGTTAGAGGCTCCGAAACCAAGGAGTGACTTTGTTCCCTTGTTTGTGATCTGGTCTGTGGCTTTCCTTGCTGGGGATGAGTGAAGGCCGAGGCGTGTTAAGTGGGGTTAAGAAGGGGTGAAAGGCGCTCAGACAAGAGGTGCCAGCTGGGGGCTTCCCTGGTGGTGCAGTGGTTGAGAGTCCGCCTGCCGATGCAGGGGACACGGGTTCGTGCCCCGGTCCGGGAAGATCCCACATGGCGTGGAGTGGCTGGGCCCGTGAGCCATGGCCGCTGAGCCTGCGCGTCTGGAGCCTGTGCTCCTCAACGGGAGAGGCCACAACAGTGAGAGGCCCGCGTACCGCCAAGAAAAAAAAAAAAAGGTGCCGGCTGTTTGCAGCCGGGCTGGTGGCGCCATAGTGATAACGCACGTGCCTCGGGCTTTGATCTGCTAGCTCCATCTCAGGCTTCAGGTCTCTTTCTGAGTCACTGGTGGGTTGTGACACTTACCCACAGTGTCACACACCCTTGTCCCCAGCTTGGAAGTCGGGCGGATGGCCACCTGTTCGTTATACCCAGGTCACAAGAGGTGATAAATTGCTCGGGGTTACGATATAAGTAGCTAACGACAGTGGAAAGTGTATTGGTCTTCAGGAGACCTTTCTTAGGCAGGTAGGTAATGTGGGCTCTATTATCCTCTACAGTCTACGCTGTGTATGCACTCTCTTGCCGCTTAATCTACCTTCCTCATTTTCATTAATCTCCATTTCTATCATTTAAAGTTCAGACTCCCTTGCCTGGTCCCCAGGGGCACTGAGCTCCTTCTTGGCTCCACGTGTCCCATCACAGCTCTGTCCGCCCTGCGCTCCCAGGCCCCCGCCCCACCCGGCCAGGTGTCTCGCTGGTCCCTGTGCGCCCTGGGTGTTGGGTTTCTGGGGGTCTCTTGGCCTTTGCCTATGTTGCTCCATCATTTGAGATGCTCTCCTCTCTACGCCTGTGGGATTCCACCATGAATCTCTCTCTGGTCACTCTTCTCTCCCACTTACCGGATGGAATGATTTTGTTTTCCTCTGGCTTTTGTAAAGGCATTTCGTTCTGCCTTTCTCATAGCATTCATCATAATCGGAGTTTGGTGGTCTTAGTTTCTCCCTCTAAACAGGAGCAGAATCTGGGCAGGGACTGTCTCTTTATCATTCTGTGAACCAGCTCCTAGAACTCCGCTTCTCACAGAGCAGGCAAACAGTGAAAACTTACTGGATTAAAGTAGTAACAAGAAACAAAAACCAAAACCTTTATATTAGTTTGCTAGCGCTGTCATAACAAAACATCACAGACTGGGTGGCTTAAACAGCAGACATTTGTTTGCTCACAGTCCTGGAGGCTACAAGTCAAAGATCAAGGTGTCAGTAGGGTTGGTGTGTCCTGAAGCCTCCCTCTCTCCTTGGCTAGTGGATGCTGCCTGCTCTCTGGGCCCTCACGTGGCCTTTTCTCTTTGTGCCTGTAGCCCTGGTCGCCCTCTGTGTCCTAATCTCCTCTTCTTATAAGGACTTTGGTCAGATTGGATTAGGGCTCAGCCTAATGGCTTCTTTTTAACATAATTACCTTTTTAAAGGCTGTATCTCCAAATGTAGTCACATCCTGAGGTACTGGGGCTTAGGGCTTCAACATATGAACTTTAGGGGGACACGTTTCAGCCCATAACAACCTTGAACCGCGCAAACCTGATGACCCGGTGGGAAAAGTAACACGGGGTGTTGTGCAGGCAGCGGTCTTGCCCTGGTGATGCTCCTGCCTGTACATTCCGTCCTATTTGTCTCACTCCTATTTGAAAGGCTCGTATATGACTGTGTATTTTCATTTTTGGAAGGAATGTGGCTGCATTCCTTTTGATTATAGTCCAGTCCTTCATTTGGGTCAGTTAGATCTTTGCTGTTCAGTGTGTGGTTCCTGGACCAGCAGCGTCAGCCTCATCTTTGAGCTGGTTAGAATTGCAAGTTCTCAGGCCCCACTGCAGACTTCCTAAGTCGGAATCTGTATTTTCATAAGATGCCCAGGTGATGGCTCTGCACCTTACGGTTTGAGTGCAGGACCTGAACAGCTGAGGAAGGAAAGGTGGGGCCGCCTTGGGCTTCTTTGCCCTCATTTCCGTCTTCCCCCTTCTGCTCTGCCCTGTCTGGTGGGGAGCTGACTGGGTGGACTGCCCTTTCCTGAGTGGGACTCACTGTGTGAGGGTGGAGGGAGAAACCAGACCTCGTCTGCACCGTTTTCTTGCAGAATCCACACGGCCCATCCCTGGTGTGGTGCTGCCTGGTGATGCAGCCCTGGCTTCCAGAAACACCTTCTCCCCTGTCGCTCCTACCCAGGGGTGATGCTGGTTTCCTCATCAGTTTGTGGGTGGCCTCACCATCCCCGCTGGCTTCCCAGCTCTTCCTTTAGCCGAGTAACCAGTTCCCTGTCTTAAAGCCCCCGCGATGTAGATGCCTGGTATTTCTGTCTGATACCGGAGTCTGCACCCCAACTCCTGCCTGGCACTGCCAGCTGCTCAGAACCTGTATTAATGGTACTCTTCTTTTCGGTCTGTCTTTCTAGTGTCTTAGACTGCTACCCCAATGTGTTTTTCATCCTGCTGAATTTGTCTTAAGCTGTGATAACTTTGGGGTCTTGGAACTTAATGTTGTGATAAATCCGGCTTCTACTAGGCCTGGGGTCCGTGCATTCCCGAAGCCTTTGTGTCAGCTCTCCTTTCCCACAGCTTCAATGTGGTGCTGACTGCTTAGTGTTTGAAGTGGTCTATAAAGTGGCTGCTTAATACCCCTCCTGTGTCCCTGTTGGCCTGACTTTTTATAGATCCCGTATGTCTTATTGCTGATGAATGGTTTCAAGTCACGAGGGGTCCCCCGATTCTTTGTCCTCTCACTCTCACTTTCTCTCACCCCACCCCACCCTGTATGCACCTTTTTCGTTTGTCCACTCTGGACACGTTTTGGTTTCTCTGTTCTAGCGTTTTCTAAATGATTAAAATGAAACCCTCAGAGATATGTTACCTGACTTCCAAATAACTCCTTGAACTCTGCACTTCAGGATAAATCACAGCACGTGTGGACCTCAGGGGGCAGCCCTCCGGCGTCTGACAGGTGGTGCAGCAGAAGGGACCGCAGCTCCGTGCAGGGTCTGTCTAGAGCCGGGCTGCCGTCTGGGGCTCGGAGCCCCGAGACCGCGCTCTGTTGAATCCCCCAGCATTGGTTATTCTGCTCAGTTTTTAATAAATAGGGTCTCTTCCTTACTGAAAACACATCCTTTGATTACTCTAGTGCTTGACTCGCTTTTGTGTTTTCATGGCTCTGCAAGGGGCATCCAACTGTGGTTTGGCATGGGGCGGGGGGCTGGGGGGAGGAAGCAGGCTGCCCACAGGCAGAGGCTGTCACTGGAGAGGCTGGTCCTGGAAAAGTGAGCGATTTATGCAAGTAGAAGTTGAATTAAAGTGTTTTTTTTTTCCCCAGACATTAATTAAATGGATTGTTTTTCTTATGATAAACAATACTGAGTTGAATTTGGAGGATGGCGCGTATCTGAATCTACGTGATGATGGGCTCCTAATGCAAATGATTTCCTCTTAAATTGTGCTGGTGTCTTACTGTTCCTCTCTGGGGAGCAGAAGAAGCAGGATACTACAGGCCCCTGGCAGGAGTGGGTCGCACACTGATGGAAGACATTTTTTTTTTTACTTTTTCAGAATGTTTTGACTAATAAGAAATAGAGTAAAATGAAATTGGAATCCTCTACTGGCGTCAGATTTTCTGAGCTCGAATTTCATGGAGAGGCATACTTTAAACCAACTTATTTCTGTTTTATGATAGAATCAATCAGCTGAACTTTTGTCTCTGGAAGATTACGGCATCCTATAAAACAAGTTTTTCCTGCTGTCTGCAGTTTTCCATTTTGTGGAGGAGACGTGTGTTGGGGAGTGTGATGGATTTGGAAGCAGCACTGATACTTGGGGCTGCTGCTCAGCCTGGTCAGATCTGTGGGCCTCTGGGCTCCTGCTGCCCAGGGCACTGGGTACTCTGGTTTCTAGGTAACTTACAGACAAAGTGATGGAGAGGTGACACTTTTTGTGCCCTGTGTCTCCTTTAGAATCAGTTCATCTTAACCTCTTCTTGGTACTAGAATTGAACCTGCGGGTAGCTCTAGGATAGAATTCTATTTATGGACATTGATTTTGCTCAGATTTTGGATTAAGGAGGAGACATCTCCTCCTTAGTGACCCAGCCATGGGTCACCTTCCTTATTAGCAACCACTTGGGCATTTGATGGTTCAAAGTTCTGACCTAAGACAGTCATGCATACTGTTTCTAGCTTTATGAGAAATTTTTTATCTCCCTGCTTTAATGCTCGGACTAATGTGAATGACCCCGGGTCTGTTTGCACAGAAGTCACCGTCAGTACCCCCATGTGCAAAGCCCTCTGTCTGTTTGTAGTGCATTCACACATACTGTCTTGTTGGCTGGTTCTTGATCTGAGGCAAGAGGAAAAAGATGTTACTGCGCTTTATATAGGACGCGGTTGTTAATTTGTTGACCTCTCATTAAAGTTAGACTCTGGCTGTTCATGTCCATCAGCCTGTGTGTTCTCCTCTTTGTAAAGTCCTGCTCTTGCAGCTGTTTTTTAAGATGAAAGGCGAAATAATAAAGTTCATTGTTCTCTGAAACTGGGGTTTGATAATTAATAGGGGAAATGACTGTCAGCACTGCCGCACTGGAGGTCGATGGAGAACGTGGCAGGGTCAGAGGCTGAGCGAGCTGTTCCCAGAACCAGCTCTGAGGCTGTTAATAACGCCAAGCCTACCTTATTTTCCATGGCAGTTTTTGTCTTGAAGGAGCTGTTCATAAATAAAGGTATTGCAAGTATATGTTGGTTCTTACTTCTGAATAACATTTCTGGAGCAGTAAGGCTCAGAAATAAGTCAAATGCGCCCCGTTAAATGTTGGAACCGTGCGATAAATTATTTTGAATACATACGGGATTTTCCTTCTGATCTTTTGCAGTGAGGCATGTATGCTGACAGGCTCTTACTGCGTATTTATTGCCACAGCCAGGGAGGAGAAGATTGCCTGGTCATAGGGAAGCATGCTTTATGTGCACCTGAACTCGCTGGGGGTGCTAGACTGTAGGAACTTGGTTTCGTTGTCAGGAAAGCTTAAAAAGCGACCATTTCATGGTACAATCAGTTTATTGTTCATGTCCCCCAGGAACATACTGAACTCACCTTGGAGCAGTCCTGAGAGTTGTGAGTTCAGGGAGGAGTGGGTGGAGGTAGAGAGAGCTGGGAGCGAGGCGCTGGTTCTTTGCCCGCCTGGTCTGATGACTTGTGTCCGTGCGTATTCTGACAGACACACAACATGCACAGTATGTCTGTGCATATTTGGTCCCTTTGAGCTTTCTGTGTCTCAGAACCTCACTGTAAGATGCAGACGGTAATGGCACCTGTCCTACAAGGTGAGAACAGTGTCTGTAGTCAGTGTTGTAAGCATTATAGTAATGTTAGCCAGTTTTTCCTTTTTCTTTCTTATTGAGATATTATTGACACCTAACATTATATTAGTTTCAGGTGTACAGCATACGTTCACTATTTGTATATTTTGTGACGTGATCACCACAATAAGTCTAGTTAACATTCTTCAGCATAATTACATTTTTTTTCTTGTGATGAGAACTTTTAAGATCTACTCTCTTAGCAACATTCAAATAATGCAATAAGTATTATTAACTATAGTCACCATACTGTACGGTGCATCCTCAGGACTTTATTTTGTAACTGGAAGTCTGTACCTTTTGACCACATTCACATTCACCTATTTCATTTCATATACTGCCCCCTCTGGCAACCACCAAACCACCAATCTGTTCTCTGTATCTGTGAGCTCAGGTTTTTTTTAGATTTAACATATAATTGACCATTTTTCTTACTTGTTTCATTTTCTCCAAATCCATCCTCTTATATGTGAAACTGGCTTGACAGTAATATATGTCTTCTCAATTGGTCAGAAAAGCCAGAACTTGTGTATATGCAAACTTTTAAAAGTATAGTTTTATGCAGCTACAACAGGGCATTACTCATAAGACATTTTATCATGTATTTTATTTTATGTTTGTTAATTTTGAATAACAGAAAACCCAATTCCAAACTGGCTTAAGTGGTAGAAGAGGAGTGGTCAGGCGATAGGGTAGAAATTAGGCACGGTTTGACCAGGGCACTGGCTCTGGTTCTCCGGGACTGTTCTTGGTTTTGCCTTTTTGGTGTAATGACTTCATCTTCAGGCTCTCAGAATGGCCAAGTGAGAGCAGCAATTGTAACTTTATATTTACCCATCACACCATCTAAATTCAGAGTCTGGGTTTCAGAGTCTCCAGCAAAGTTCTGAGCTTTGCACTGATTGGTTGATGCATTTGTGAACCAATCCCTGGGGCCTGGTGCTGACTGGCTTAGGCCTGGGTTATCTCCACTAATCACTTTGATAAGAGAATGGATTACGCTGATTGCTTGAGACAACCACCTTTGAGCTGGAGTGAGGTCAGGCCCATTCACTGCAGCTGCTGTGCACCGTAGGGTGGGCTGGGGGCAGGCGAATCTTGGTGATACCATCCGCGTTTTCTGCTGGACGTAGAACCTGGTCACTTATTGTAATGTGGAATATATTAAAGGCCAACAGAAGATGCAACTTAGTTGAAGTATTCTTCTATTAAGAGAAAATATTTTCAAGCACTTCCTTTATGACTCAGAAGTCCTGTATTCAGGTGGAAGACTATGTGAAAGGGCCCCTGAGTATCTGTACCATGGTGGGAACATTCCATACAGGAGAAATCGCTCTTCTCTGGTGTTAGAATTGAAGGATGGCACACAATGAATTCCACATATTTAAATTTCTCTTCCCTTTTTCAGGTTGATTATGTGATTTAAAATGAGCTCTGAATGAGCGTCTGTTCTCTTCTTCAGCTTTTCCTATGTGGTTTTGAATTTGGCTTAATTTCCCGTTGACCCCTTTAGCTTGATGATTCCCAGCCCAGTCTGCCTAGCAACAGTTGCTATGAGTGGCGAGTTGGCACTGCCCTCCATTTGTAGCACAACAGCAGGTTTTAGGAGATTACTGTTCCTTAGCATCCGGGTTGATTTTGCCTTTGCCTCATTTGAGGATGACCATCGTTTCTCTTAACTCCAGGCAGTAGAACTCCAAGTCTCTTAGCAAAAGTGGTGGTTTTAAGAAGTATGTATCTGTAAGACAGGATCATTAGCAATGGGCAGCAACTGAAAAGCAAATATGGACCTAGGTTGCATGTGAATATTTATTATCAGGATGTTCTGATACTTGCAAGGGCGGGGGATGGTTATAGATTTCTACTGTCTTATGTAATACTTTGTAGCTCTGGCTTTACCAGATAAAAACAGCCTTCCTGAGCAAGTCATCTGTGTGTAAGAGGAGTGGTTTCCAAACAGCTGTGATTTCTCCTTGAAAGAATCTAACAACACACATATCACCAAAGATGCTCATTTTCTTCTAGATCCAATCTACTCTATATTAATGAATTATATTTAAGCCATTCTTGTCCTTGCTATTAAAGTAAAAATTACACTGGCATTTCCAGCAGATTGGGGGACTGAAATGAAGCAGCAGAACTTGCTATGATCTTTCAGTTGCTAAGTCCAGTTTCTCATCCAAAGCAACCTAAATACCAGTTATTCTGCGCGTCATGCAAGTTGATTTTCCATACGGAAGTGGTTTCCCCTCAGAATACCTTGCGGGCCTTTTTAAAAGACCATCTTCTGGGCTCTGCAGTGTCATTGAAGGAGAGATGTTGGGGATGGTACCCCCAAATCTCTATTTTTAAACAAGTGCCCTGAGCCTCACAGGAGTTGCGACCCACAGGCCTAGGCATGTGGAAGATTATCCCCTGAAGCACATCTCAACACGTGTATCGCATGGGTGAGGGCTCCCAGGAAAAAATGGCACACGTAAGTTCTTGCAGGGTTTTGCAGTCCCCGAATTGCACACTCATGCAGGCATATGGAGACATTGGGTGATGCTATTTGAACAGAAGTTTCAGCTGAATAGATTATTTGTTGTTAAATAGGGTGGTTTGTTCACAGGACCTTTTAAAAAGCTATTTGCGTTTATTTTTTTAAATTGAGGCTCAGCATACACAGAGTGTGCACATTTGAAGTGTGCAACTTGGTGAACTTGTAAAAGAGAACACGTCTGAAGTGTCCAGCTCACGAGTTGTCATCTGTGTGTGCACCCCTGTAACCCACACCCGGGTTGAGGTACAGAATATTTCCTACCCCCCAGAAGTTCCCTCTTGTCCCTCCCTAGTCAGTTACCTCCTGTCCTCCTCTCCCAGAGATGTTCTGACAGCTGTTATGTAGATGAGTTTTGCCTTCCTGAGCTTCCTGCAGTATGTCCTATGTTCGTTTCTGGCTTCTTCTGTGCAGCCTGTTGTCTTTAAGATTCATCCTTGCCGTGTTTAGCAGTAGTTTCTACTTAATTATGTGAGTATACAACATTCTTTTTATCCATTCTCCTGCTGGTTCGCTCCATCTGGGTTCTTATCTCCAATCTTTTGGTTATTATGAATAGCGCTTCTAGGAACATACTGGAACGTGTTTTGTTGGGTGTGTGCATTCACTGGGCCCCCTTTTCTGGCTTTCATCCTGGTAAGAATTTGGCTCTGGCTTGCTTTCCTCCTGCATGTGTCTGCCCAGTGTTTATGGTCAGAGTATCCCTGATCCAAATGTCCCTTATTCTCCATCCAGCTGACGCTCAGCATGGGCGGGGCCCCGCAGCAAGGCAGGACCCCCTGCCCCACTGGATCAGGTCTGGACTCAGCAGGAGCATCTTTCTCCCCTCCCACCCCGCTCCTGCCCCCAATCCACAAACAGCAGATGTTTGCCTATAGTCTGTGTGGGTACCTCATGTAATGTTTGTTTTTTCTGTTGTCATCTGGATCTAGTCTAACTGGGTAGGGAACACAAATTCTGATTTCTGTAGATTTTTAGAATGACAGTTTTGAAGGTCTTCAGTGAGCTGAGTACATTCTTTGTGGATTTTTTTTCCCTGCAAGTCCTCTTTTCTCACAGCTAGGTATTTAATGATTTGTTTTCTGTAAATCTATCGTCGTATGTCTGGTTTTCCTTTGCCAGACTCTGAGGTAGAGACATGTTTAAATTGTTTTTGGACCCCCTCAAACTGCCTTGCATTTAATAATTAATATTGATAATATCGATAGGGACAATAGTGGGTAATATTACTGCACTCTTCCTGGGCGCCAGGCATTGTTCTAAGCCAGCACTGTTTAATAGAAATGTAGTGCAAGCCACATATGGGAATTTAAATTTTCTAATAGCCGCCTTTAAAAAGAAACAGTTGAAATTAATTTGAACAGTACATTTTATTTAACCCATTATATTAAAAATTTACGATTTTGACAGATAATAATATAAAAATTATTAGTGAGGAACATAATTTTTTAAAATCTTTGACATGGCGTGAAGTTTACATTTACAGTGCCTCTCAGTTCAGTGCTAAATTTGCATTGGATACACTTGATCTGTATTTTGATTTTATTAAAGTTACGGTTGAAAAGTAGATTTTCATTGCAATCTGTGTTCCAAACATGTGTAAAAGTTTTCCAGTCACTTAATTGAGTGCAGTTTAAAATTTAAACGAATGAGTTGTTAGCCACATCTCAAGTGTTTGATAGCCACACACACGTACCGTTTTAAGTATCATTCTGCTCAGCAGCCTTATGCAGGGGGAATATATATTTTTTCACTTTATAGACAAGGGAACTGAGGCCCAGAGGGCACTCAGTTAAGGAAGGAATAGGTGAGGTCAGAATTTGAACCCTGTCTCAAAGTTTGCTTGTGACCCCACTATGCTGTCTAGTTCTTAATTGTTCCAAACTGACCTCACTTGTTTTTTCATGTTCTAATTCATTGGCTTTTTTTTTTTTTTGTCTTTCTCTGACTGTTATCTTTTTTGGCTTTTTCATGTTTTAAAGATTGATGAAAAAAAGTTGTCTGAAAAAGTGAGCCTGAATTTGCTGTGAATTTGGTTGTTCATCGGTGTTTTAAAAACCAGCATGACTGGTGGCCACTGTTTAAGCACCATCTGCTCTGTTATCTCTATAAATGTCAAGACACGATTTGCTTTCTCTAAAGTAAAAGCTCAGGTTTCCTTCTGCATTTTGTAACGCTCTTTCTTTAATCATGACTCTGATGTTTTTTATTTCCACCAAGGTTGTGCATAGTATTTCTTCTGCCTTGGCTCGTTTCTAGCCTTTTTCTTAAGCCAAGAGTCATGGTTATTTCCCTGGGTATAATTTTTTTTCCTGATGTGTTATTATCTTTGTTCTTATATTAATGATTTCTCTGAGCATATTTCAGGTTCTTTTTTTAATTTTTTTTTGAACTGTATCCAACCAGCTGTGTGTTCCTGTCTACCTTTTTTTTTTTTTTTTTTTTTTTTTGCGGTACGTGGGCCTCTCACCGTTATGGCCTCTCCCGTTGTGGAGCACAGGCTCCGGACGTGCAGGCTCAGCGGCCATGGCTCATGGGCCCAGCCGCTCCGCGGCACGCGGGATCCTCCGGGACCGGGGCACAAACCCATATCCCCTGCATCGGCAGGCGGACTCTCAACCACTGCGCCACCAGGGAGGCCCCTGTCTACCTTTGTAGGTAATATTTTACTTCATATGAGACTGGCTTTTTTTTTTTTTTTTTTGCGGTACGTGGGCCTCTCACTGTTGTGGCCTCTCCCGTTGCGGAGCACAGGCTCCGGACGCACAGGCTCAGCGGCCATGGCTCACGGGCCCAGCCGCTCCGCGGCATGTGGGATCCTCCCGGACCGGGGCACGAACCCGTGTCCCCTGCATCGGCAGGCGGACTCTCAACCACTGCGCCACCAGGGAAGCCCTGAGACTGGCTTTTATACAGTTGTTCTATTGCCCTATACTACAATGATGGTTGTTTATAAAACAGAGGTCTGAAGTGTGCTCTTTGGTGAGCAAAAGTGGTCCAGATGTGCAAAGTGTTATTTTTTTGAGTGCTGCATATGAGGAAAGGAGGTGCAGTTCTGGTTTTGCTGTATTTCATCCACAGTCAGTGTGCCATGTTCCCAGTTTCTCCAAGATTGCCTTCTCCTTCCCCTTTTTTTGAGGTTCCCCTTCTCCTGTCTGTGGATGTCCTGTGTACCTGTCACCTTTCACTGCTTATCTTGTTTGAATGAAATGGATAAAAGCTGTGAGTTCTTGAGTTTCTTGAGTTCTTACCCATTCTGAGTGGTTGCACAATTCATTCTTTTGAAGTATCCTGACTATTTTATAATTAGTTGAGTTGTCTTAACTGAGGTGACCCGGCTTTTACACTTGGATTTATCCCTAACTAGTTGTGTGACTTTGATCGAATTGTTCTCTCTCTCTCTTTCTGTGTCTCATTTTTTTCAGTCATGACCAGGTGGGCTGGTGAGGTGAGCTCTCAGATTTCCTTCTATTTGAGAAGGATGTGGGTTCTTTCTCAGGAGGCTGCATGGAATTATCCCTGTTGGTCCCCTATCTTGGACGTGGGTCCCCTATCTTGGGGTTGGGTCCCAGATGGCTTCCTTTTGGTCCCTTGCTGTGGGACTTCTTTTGTTTTGGACCACTCTTCCTTTGTGAATGTGCCCTGAGAGCTGTTCTCAGTTCGGGCATTTATGTATCACATATGTATGGCATGTTACACAAATCGTTTGTCCTGCTTGATGGATTTTCATAAACTGAATGCACCCACATGCCGCATGTCTGGGGGAAGAAACAGAACGTTATCATCCCCTGGGTGTCCCTGCTATGTCCTCTTCTAGTCATTCCTCCCTCCAAGGAAGATGTCTGGCTTGACTCTAAAAGCATCGCTTGGTTTATCCTGCTTTCAAACTTTATACACATGGAACCACACAGAACGTATTTTTTAGGTGACTGGCTTCATTTGTTCTGCATTGTGTTTGTGAGATCCGTCTATGTTTTTTGCAAAGTTGTGTTTATTTTCATTGTTGCATAGTATTATATAATGTGGCTGTATCACAGTTTATTCATTCTACTCTTTGAATTTGGGTTGTTTCCTGGTTTGGGCTGTTAGAAATAGTACTGCTGTGAACCTTCCTGTATGTACTGTGAGCGAATGTACATACTCCTGATGGGTGTATGCCTAGGAGAAGAATTGCTGGGTCATAGAGCGGGTGTCCGCTCCTCTTTAGTAGGTACTGAAAATAGTTTTCCAAAGTGGTTGTACCATTTACACTGCCACCTGCCACGTGTGAGGGTTCCATCTCCTCCCCGACATTTGCTGTTTTCTGTCCTTTTTTTTTTTTTTTGGCCATTTTTGTTGGCTGTGCAGTGGTGTCCCGTGGTGGTTCTGTTTTGAATTTCCTGATGGTATAAAAAACAAACCTCATTACCATTATTTTTAATTAGCCTCTTTCCCAAATGACTTCTCCTCGGACCTTGTCATCAAGTGAGTTGTCCTGTGTTTCCTCTCCTCCGTCACCGGGCGCTGCTCCAGCCTTCTCCAGCTCCCCTCACGTTGTCTGCGTGTAGACTTGCTACCCCCCAGTCCTATCCTGGAGAGCTGTCACTCACTCATCCTGGAGAGCCGTCACACTCATCCTGGAGAGCTGTCACTCACTCAGACACCAGCTCGTCACAAATGCTCCAGGGCGCGGGGTGGGGGGGCCCTCCTGAGATACTTGGGGGATACCAGTGCAGTGATCAGAAATAGACCCAAACCTGGTGAGTCTTTAGGGTTCAACTCCCCTCATTTCCTGTCTTTGTGGGGTTTGGCTACTCCTTCTCCTGGTCTCCCCACCCCTGAGGTCTCTTTTCATCTCTTCTATGACGGAGCTGTCACTTTTAGCTAGGTCAGCGTCCTTTCTGCAAGGTTAGAGAGTAATAACCATAATTGTAGTAGGAAACTCCAGGCAGATTTTAAATTTCTTAGATCTCCTTCCTCATCTTAGAAAGCGTTTTCGATAAACATTCCCTGTAAACGAAACAAAGACCTCGACTGGGGGACGGGGAAGTGGAGGGAACGGCCCAGATGCACATCACCCAGGGCCCCTCAGGACTGGAGGGACTCGTCAGAGCCGGAGCCCAGAAATCCGGGGGTGGATAAGACATGGCGTCCCCTCCGATTTCTGTAAGCACCCCTTGCTCCATCCCGCGCCCAAATACCTCAGCTAGGCCCGCTGCGCACTGTTTACGCTCCAGACCCAGCGGGGACGGACCTCGGCAGCTGCCGCTCCCCACCCTGCAGGAGAAGCTCAGAGGTCCTGTCCGCCTTTCCTCTGAGGGACTCTTTTTGGTGACCACAGAAGGATTTGATCACTCAGGACAAAGCTAGCAGAGGAGCTCTGGACGATGGCTGGAGGCCAGCAGTCCCTACAGGTGGTGCCCAGGGTGAAGTACTGACAGTGAGCGGGTGTCTTCCAGTTGCTGGCCTCCGATGCCTGTTTAGGGACAGCGGGATGGCTGCACAGGGCGCGCCGCGCGCTTCCTCCTGACCTTTGACTTTGACGAGACTATCATGGACGAAAACAGCGACGACTCCATCGTGTGCGCTGCGCCGGGCCAGCGGCCGCCTGAGAGCCTGCGTGCCACCTACCGCGAGGGCTTCTACAGCGAGTACATGCAGCGCGTCTTCCAGTACGTGGGCGAGCAGGGCATGCGGCCGCGGGACCTGCGTGCCATCTACGAGGCCATTCCCTTGTCGCCCGGCATGGGCGAGCTGCTGTAGTTTGTGGCCGGGCAGGGTGCCCGCTTTGAGGTTATTCTCATCTCAGATTCCCGCACCTTTGGCGTGGAGAGGGCGCTGCGTGCCGCCGGCCACCACGACCTGTTCCGCCGCATCTTCAGCAGCCCGTCGGGGCCCGACGCTCGGGGGCTGCTGGCGCTGCGGCCCTTCCACGCGCACAGCTGCGCTCGCTGCCCCGCCAACATGTTCAAGCACAGGGTGCTCAGCGACCACCTGTGCGAGCCGGCTCACGACGGCGTGCACTTCGAGCGCCTTTTCTACGAGGCGCCATCGACTTCTGCCCCATGGGGCTGCTGGCAGGAGGCCACGTGGCCTTCCCCGCGCCGCGGCTACCCCATGCCCCACCTTATCCAGGAGGCGCAGAAGGCCGAGGCCAGCTCCTTCCGCGCCAGGGTGGTGCCCTGGGAAACCTCCACCGAAGTGCGCCTCCTTCTGCAACAGGTGCCGAAGACGTGCCGAGGACGTGGCCTGCAGGGGGCACCCCGGCGGGGAGGGGATGAGGGGATGGGGGTCGGGAAAGACCAACCTAGCTTTCTTACCCCCTTTCCCTTTCGCTTTGGTATGACCCTCCGGGGATTTCCGGAATCCTAGGTTCGTCCACTTGCGGGGACAGGAGGAGGGAGTTCGGAGCTGTCCCCATCTATGCAGTTAACCCAGCTCGGCTGCCTTCCCCTGTTCCACTGCAAGCAGATTCCGGAGTCTGGCCACACCCGGGTGGTGCTCATACCTGAGCAGGCGGCAGTGTTTCCAAAAACCTTGTCCTCGCAGCTGGGAGGAAGGGGTTCCCCGGCAGGGTAGAGAAGGAACATCTCCCGCTGCGTTGGGTTAACTGTTGCCTTGGGCTGCATGGCCTCCCTCCCCCAGTCTTCTGTCAAGGGGACCCGGGTCCCGAAATCTCCACCCCTCGCTTCCCCCGCACCAGACTCCCTGCGGAGGGAAGCGGCGCTCTCTGCCCACGGTCCCAGGCCTAGATCTTGCTTTACCTGCTGTGACCCTACACTGCACTCCTTGCCTCCCTCCCCCGCCCTCGTCAGCATCCGCACAGGAAAAAAAGTCAGAGGGAACAGACACCTCCTGGGGGTGGAAGGAGGTAGCGCGCACTGTCCCGGGCTCGCGTCTGGCCAGCCAGGGACCTCGCAGAGCCCGAAGATGTCTCCTCGCACCCCAGCCTCGTCTATGCAGCAAGAACCAGGGACTTAACCAAAGTTTCCCTGCCCACTGGGCCCTCCGAGTCCCCCCTCCTCCCGTATGGAACAGAAAGCCAAGATGTTTTAAAGCAGAGCCAGTGGATATCCAAGGCCCTCCTGCCTCTTGGTGTTTCAGAGCTGTAAAGGAGGTGAAAGGGCAGAAAATTAAAAAAAAAAAAAAACCGAAAAAACCTAAACTTATTCTGGTAGCAAAACTTCACTTGATCAGAATGTTTGTGAATATCCGGGTTTAGTGACAAAAGCCCACTTAAATTGCATGATTTCTGAAAAATCTTAATTAAAAGGCTTCAGGCAATCCTTATGGTTTAGAAAGTACAAGGTCCTAGTGAATGTGGTTTAATATGTCTTTGATCAAGTTCAGGGGTCATCCTCTAAACATCCTAAAGAGATCTCTGTATACTCCACACTGATTTCAATGACAAATCTCCTTTGTTGAGTCTTAGTACTGAATTCCTCAAAGTGCTGTGTCATTGTGTGTGGTTTAACTAATTTTAAAAACCACTCAAAGAGATCTTGAAGATCATCTTGTTCATAGAACACAGAACGTTAGAACAAGGGGCTCAAGAAGGGATTTAGGTGAAACTCTTCCCTCATCCTACAGAAGAAAAACTTTTTTTCTTAAATGAGGAAATTGAAGCCAAGAGAGGTTGAGTTGGTCTTTAAGTTCTAGAGGTCGAACCAGGGCTAGATCCTGTTTTTTCCTCCTAATCCAGTGCTCTTTGATTATATCTTATCTTATAAAATGGTTTCCAAATGCCTAGATCTTAATTCCAGAATGGTGCTTTACTTTGATAAAGAGAATGTGGCTGGCCCGCATCTTTTAGAATATAATTTTACTATGTAAAATCTGGAGACAGGATTTAGCCCATGGCCTATTTAAATCAGCAAGCCATCCTATAATGGGGTTCATCTGCATTTAAATTATTTTCCTTCAGAGATTTTTGAAGTTGGTTTTGAATAAATGGCTTGTATTTATTGTTATATTAAGCCAGAGTTCTTTTTGGTTAAATTTAAAAGGAGTCTTTTAATGTCTGCAGAATCTCCTGACATACTAGTCTAATATTGGTAAATAAAGCTACATTTGCATTTAAAACAAACAAAAAATTGGAGAACAGAGTGATTTCTTCCCCTCAAACAATTGTATCTTCTCCATGGGTTAACCTTACGAGATATTTTAAATTTGGGGTTAGAAGACAATTGACAACTGGCAATTCCAGCTGTGGAAAAAACCATATGTTTTTGAGTTATACATATTCTGATTTTATAGTATGCGGTTAATGGGATAATTGGAAGGAATATTGTGCTCCAGGGTGCCTTTCAGTTTCTTAGCACTAGATGTCACTGGAGATGGAAGAACCAGCCCTCCTCCCGTCTTTTAATTCCAGGGTCCTTGGTAGTGAATTCGTCTGAAAGGACTTGGCAGGTATTGGTAAGTGTACTGGGGCCTGGGTACTGATTTCTGGATGCTGAATCTGTGAGAGGTAAATGGTGAAGAATTCAGTACAAGAAACATCTTCCTGCAGCCACCTTGAGAATTGATGCTGAAAGATGTAAATACGTCCCCTCACGTTTTTGGAGGTTCTTTTCTCATTAAAAAAAAAAATTAATTGATTTTATTATTTTATTTTTGGCTGCGTTAGGTCTTCGTTGCTGCACAGGGGCTTTCTCTAGTTGCGGCAAGCTGGGGCTACTCTTCGTTGCGGTGCGTGGGCTTCTCATTATGGTGGCTTCTCTTGCTGCAGAGCATGGGCTCTAGACATGCGGGCTTCAGTAGTTGTGGCACGTGGGCTCAGTAGTTGTGGCTTGTGGGCTCTAGAGCGCAGGCTCAGTAGTTGTGGCTCACGGGCTTAGTTGCTCTGCGGCATGTGGGATCTTCCCAGATCAGGGCTCGAACCCGTGTCCCCTGCATTGGCAGGTGGATTCCTAACCACTGAGCCACCAGGGAAGTCCTCTTTTCTCAGTTTTTAAAATACTTTTTTCCAAAGTTGCCTCAAATACCTGGGTAATATCTTACAGGTAAAAGATTTTTCTTAATCTGGGTGTTAGGTGGTCATTTTGATTAGCTTGCATTAGAAAGGGTTGTCATTTATTTGTATTTATTTATTTGTTTGCTTATATTTGCCCCTTAAAAGACTTTTCTTCTTTTACCTCGAGTTTTCCTCATTTTCAGCTCTAGAAATTCTTAAGAAAATGAAAATCTACAACTCCTTGCTTCTCTTTTTATCATCAGTCGTACATTTGATCATATTTACTCTAGGAAAGTAACCTTGACCCTTGGTATAGTGGACACAGCTTTCTCTTCCTTGGTTTCTGCTGGTTTGTGGACCCAAGAACCTTGATAGATAATCAGAATGAATTTTCTCCCAGCTCATTCCTTATTTTTGTAGAAACAGGGAGGAGGTATTGCCATCCTCAGTGGCTGAGAGGCAGCAGAGAATAACAGTTAAGGACTTGAACTCTGGAACCCGACTGCGTGGAATCCATTGCCAGCCCGGCCAGATGCTGGCTGTGTGACCTTGGGCAACTTACTTAGCCTCACAGTGCTTCAGCTTCCTTGTCTGTGAAAGGGAGATAACAGTACCTGTCTCATCGGGTTGTTATGAAGATTAAATTAGGTTTTTGTGAAAGCATTGAAAGCAGTGCTTGGCAAGTAATGTTCTTAGGGCTTCTTAAATAAAGAACTTTAGTTTCAGGCACTCTGTGGGCACTTTTATACATGCTAAATAATCTAAAGTATGTCCAGTTTAGCTAGGGAGGGAAGAAGAAAAATGTTTTTTTCTCTTAGAAAAGAACTAGGGACAAACTGTGATGGCCTTGTTGTCACTTTGTCCATTCATTGGACATCTGTGAGCACCTGCTTGGTGAGAGAGATTGTGTGAACATGAATAAGACACTTTCCATCTGGTGGGGAAACCAAACTTGGGACAAATAATGAAATAAATTGTTGTAGGTTCTCGGTTAATAAGAGTGAACTGTATCAGGGGTGCATTTGGCTGCAGATAACAGCACCCGGAGTGCAGAGAAAAGGTGCCTTAAGCCAGTTAAGGGTTGTCCTTTCTCCCCTCGGTGGACGAGAACTACACAGCTGGGCTGCTGGTGGCAAAGGTTCAGTGGTTCGCCCAGAGCTGAGGTCTGTGTAATTCCCTTGGTCTTTCTCAATGGTTTCAAGACAGTTTCTGCAACTACATAATCACATGTGACATTTAGTCAAGAGGCCTGGGACGGGCAATGGGGCATATGTTAGCAGAGTTTATCCCTGTTTTCAGCCCTGCTCAACAGCTTTGGCTTATATATCTCATCGTGGAGCTGTGCTGCATGGCCCCTTCTGGCTGCAAGGAAGGCTCGGAATGGTTTCTTCAGCTGGTACCCCTGCTGTCCCTAACAAAAGTGGGATTTTGTTCAGGAGGAAGAAAGGGAAAACAGAAGGCGGTTTTGACTGAAGGCACTTGCTATGTGCCGGCCACTGTTCGAAGCACTGTGTTCTGAGGATGGCTGTTTGGCTCTAAGTCAAATGTCCTTTTTCAGTTTTGTGTCCAGAATTTGCGAAAACCTGCAGCCTAAATGGATTCCTTAGAACAAAAGCGCTTTTTTATTCTTTTTATGTTGCCTTTTGGTCTTTTGCTATTAAAATGGTGAAAAGTTTCCTGCTAAAACCCTGTTGTCTTAGAAGATAGTTGCATTCTGAAAAATGAGTGATGTGTAGTTTCTCAGAACCTGGATTCATCTCTGTCCATCGAGTATTGATATTCGGTTGTGGTTAGTTTCTAAGGTTGGCCTTCTGAAGTCTGTTTAGCTCAGGGAACGAGGTAGCAATTCATTGGAATCTTGTAACAATCTTGCCATGTGGATGCTCATTGTCCTGTGACAGCAAATGGGGTCTGGAGTCGATAAGGAACTCTTCACACAGCTAATAAGTGACCAGGCCGGCCAGAAATCCATCTTAGGATTGGCGGAGACACGAAGGAGGGCTTGGTCAACAGGTCAAGGCTTCTGGAAGATGGTAGTGAGGATGCCAGAAAGGGTTCAGAGAGGAGTTGACCTTGTAGCCAGCGTAGAACTGAGTTGCTGTTGGGAGTCCTGGGTTGGGGTGATAAAGGCTTTCTGGTGGCCGGAGCTCAGAGGAAGCCGTTAGACCCTGGGGAATCAGGGCTTTCAGGGAAACTGAGTAGGCTTAGAGCAAGGGGGTTGGGGGTCTGGGGGTGCCAAGGCTGGAGAAAGAGCACGTGTCAGATCATGGTGGACTGAATTTCCCCCTTTAAAGCTCTCACAGCTTCTTTATTTTTTAATTTAATTTTATTTTTTTTGTGGTACGCGGGCCTCTCACTGTTGTGGCCTCTCCCGTTGCGGAGCACAGGCTCCTAACGTGCAGGCTCAGCGGCCATGGCTCACGGGCCTAGCCGCTCTGCGGCATGTGGGATCTTCCCGGACCGGGGCACGAACCCATGTCCCCTGCATCGGCAGGCGGACTCTCAACCACTGCGCCACCAGGGAAGCCTTCACAGCTTCTTTATTGCTTCAGGAAAAATACTCAGAGCTCATTTCAATTCTGAACACATATTCTGAAGACATTTTTCCAGTTTAGTTTCATTATCTGAACCATCACTGTGTCTTTTGAAGTGTCTAAGTAGTATATTGAAATCTCTTATTCATTTCTCTCATTTCACATTGAATTAATGGCATAGAATATTCAAAATGGATGGGGCCTTAGAGCCAATCTTCTCCAACCTTTCTGTACCGTGGTTGGGAGCGTCTGGCACCAGAACACAGGGAGTCAGTGTCCGAGTTTAGGTCAGAAGATAATAATCTGTTTATCCAGCGCGCCTTCCACCCGAGCAGTATTTCCTGATGCGTTTTCCCTGGTCCCTGTGTATGTCCCTTACAGGACACTGATGTTTGGTTAATTATTTGCAGTTACGTATTTAACAAGTGTCCTCCCTGGCTTCTGGTTCTAGTCCTTAGTTTAGTTCTTGACACAAAGCAGATGCTCAGGAGCTGTTTGTTGATAAACTGCTCCAGTGTTGATGAGGTTCCTTGAGAGAGAGAAAAACCCTTGTTCAAATAAGTCTGGGCAATACTGGATTAAATAAAATTAAACAGGCTGGTTTATAGCAGTTTGGGAGAGCCTTGTGTCTGTGGCTCTAAGGAGGGGCTGCTCACTTCAGACTCACTGTGTTCTAAGGATGGCTGTTTGGCTCTAAGCCAGGTGTCCTTTTTCAGTTTTGTGTCCAGAATTTGCAAAAACCTGTAGCCTTAGTGGATTCCTTAGAACAAAAGCGCTTGTTTATTCTTTTTAGGTTGCCTTTTGCTCTTTTACTATTAAAATGGTGAAAAGTTTCCTACTAAAACCCTGTTGTCTTAGAAGATGCTTGCATTCTGAAAAATGAGTGATGTGTAGTTTCTCAGAACCTGGACTCATCTCTGCCCATCGAGTATTGATATTCGGTTGCGGTTAGGTTCTAAGGTTGGCCCACCAAAGTCTGTTTAGCTCAGAGAACGAGATGCCAAGATGCTGACTTAGCCAGTCCTTAGAGAGGGGATCAGCGTGGTGATGGCACATTGAATAGGTCAGCAGCGGCCGAGTCAGTGGACTGGTGGCCAGTCGGCCGAGGGATTCTGGCTCCATCCGGAGTGTCAAGAGGAAATGGTGTGACGTTACCATGGGAATGTTGGTGATACTGTGGTACCCGTTGTATGATGGGATTCAGGAAATGTTTCCCCAGAGTGTGCGGGAGTCCCTCCGTTCCAGAGATTGGCTTTGGCCCTTTACCTTTGTACCAGTGCTTATGTAACATTAGGGTTACGTTATCCTCCCAGCTCCCACTCAGTAGAGCTCGGTGGTTTAGAGCATCTGTTCTGAGCCAGTGAGTTTGGGGTTGAACCCTGGCTTGGCCACTTGGGACTTTGGCCAATTCCTTAATCTTGATAAGTCTCAGCTTCCTCCTTAAAATGGGGATAATAATCATTTTTACCTCACTGGACTAAAACATGTATAGAGGTAACCTGTACAACTGCTTTGCACAGTGTCTACAAGAGAGGTTGGCGAATTTCCTGTAAAGAACCAGATAGTGAATATTTTAGGAACCGTCTGCATATTACTAAGTGAAAGAAACCAGTCTGAAGACTACATACTATAAGATTCCAACTATATGCCTCTGGAAAAGGTAAAACTATGGAGACAGTGAAAAGATCAGTGGTTGTCAGAGGTTAAGTTGGGGGGAAGGAAGGATGAACATGCAGAACACAGAAGGTTTTTAGGACAGTGAAGCTATTCTACGATGGGACACATGTCAAAGGCCATAGAATGTACGACACCAAGAGTGCAGATAGTTTCTCGCAGTAATGTCCGATCCTCTAATTCTCTTGACATTGTCTTTCCTAGAGCAGAAGTTTTTCATTTTAATGAAGCCCAGCTTGGCGATGATTTCTTTCATTGATTTTGCCTTTGCTGTTGTATCTAAAAAGTTACACCATGCCAGAAGTCATCTAGGGTTTATCCCATTTTGTCTTCTAGGAGTTTTATAGTTTTGTGTTTTACTTTTAGATCTGTGATCCATTTTGGGTTAATTTTGGTGTAAGATTCCTGCACGCTGTCTACTTTCTCTGTTGAAGCCCTTAGCTGATTTTTTAAAAAATTTATTTTATTGAAGTATAGTTGATTTACGATGTTACTTTCTGCTCTACAGCAAAGTGATTCAGTTATAGATATATACTTTCTTTTTCATATTCTTTTCCATTATGGTTTATTATAGGATGTTGAATATAGTTCCCTGTGCTATATAGTAGGACCTTGTTGTTTATCCATTCTCTATATAATAGTTTGCGTCTGCTGATCCCATCCTCCCAGTCCATCTCTCCCCCCTACCCTCTCTCCCCTTTGGCAACCACAGGTCTGTTCTCTATGTCTGTGAGTCTGTTTCTGTTTCATAGATAAGTTCATTTGTGTCATATTTTAGATTCCACATGTAAGCGATATCATATGGTATTTGTCTCTTTCTGACTTACTTCACTTGGTATGATAATCTCTAGGTCCATCCATGTTGCTTCAAATAAAGCCCTTAGCTTATTAATCATAGTTTTTAAAGAGTCTTAGTTTGGTAATTCCAGCTTCCCTGCCATGTGTGACTCTGGTTCTGAAGCTTTTTCAGCTTTTCAGACTGCTTTTGTTTTTTTGCATGCCTTGTAATTTTTAGTTGGAATGTGGGCATGAGGGGCTGTGAGGGGAACTTTAATAAATCGGCCTGGGTAATGTAGTGGTGAGGTTTGGGGAGGGAGAGTATTCTGTAGTCCTGTGATTAGGTCTTAGCTTCCCGGGGGCCTTTGCCCCTGGACTGTGAACTTCACGGTGCTCCTCAGTCGTCCCCGTGTCCCCTTAGGTGGGACAGGGTGGCTGGAGGGGGCTGGAGTTGGGTATTTCTCTTCCCCCAGGTAAGTGACGTTCTGGTAAAATGGTTTCTCCTGAGGGCAGGGCTTGTTAAGATAAAGATACAGATGTAGAGAATGGACTTGAGGACGCGGGGAGGGGGAAGGGTAGGCTGGGACAAAGTGAGAGAGCGGCATGGACATATATACACTACCAAACGTAAAATAGATAGCTAGTGGGAAGCAGCCGCATAGCACAGGGAGATCAGCTCGGTGGTTTGTGACCACCTAGAGGGGTGGGATAGGGAGGGTGGGAGGGAGATGCAAGAGGGAGGGGATATGGGAATATATGTAAACGTATAGCTGATTCACGTTGTTATACAGCAGAAACTAAGACACCATTGTAAAGCAATTATACTCCAATAAAGATGTTTAAAAAAATAAAGTTAATCATCAAAAAAAAAAAAAAGAACAAAGGGCTCTGGCATATGTAAAAATGGCTACGTTCCCCATCTTCTTCTGGAAGCACGAGGGAATTTTTCTCTGATATTCTCCGTGAGGATCTGGGGGAGCTCCTGGAGAAGATCTCACTGAGGTTTGGGGACTCCCCCCCTGCCCCCCAGGGCTGGGGCTCCCTGGAGTTTTTAACCATCAGACCTGTCCACTCTGAGCCGCCACCAATTTGTCAAATTACAGTTTAGGTTTTCCTACCCTGGCACCTTCTCTTGGGTTTCTGCTCTGGTAAGTTGTGATCGTCTGTATCTGACTATCTCTCCAATTTGGGGGCAGCAGTTTGCCCTGTGACCTCACTTCTCTGACAGATCTAAGAAGAGTTGTTGGTTTTCAGGGTTTTTTTTTCCCGCAGCCTTTTACTTACTGTTAGGACAGTGTGACTTTTTTTTTTTCTTTTTTTTTTTGCGATACACGGGCCTCTCACCGTTGTGGCCTCTCCTGTCGCGGAGCATGGGCTCCAGACGCGCAGGCTCAGCGGCCATGGCTCACAGGCCCAGCCGCTCCGTGGCATGTGGGATCTTCCCGGACCGGGGCACGAACCCGTGTCCCCTGCATCGGCAGGCGGACTCTTAACCACTGCGCCACCAGGGAAGCCCCAGTGTGACTTTTAAACTACCTACATGGTGGACTAGAAACCAGAAGTTAGCTCTTTTTTTCTTTGAAATTAATACCAGAATGGGATTCTCATTCAAGCCCTCATCTGTGTTTAGTCATGTTTTGCCCATTGTAATAATTTATATTTTTGTTACAAAGCTATAGTAATCAAAATAGTATGGTACTGGCATATAAACAGACATATAGACCAATGGAACAGAATTAAGAGCTCAGAAATAAGCCCATGCATATTCGATCAACTAATATTTGATGAGGGATCCAAGAATATTGAATGGGGAAAGAGTAGTCTCTTCAAGAAAAATGGTGCTGAGAAAACTGGACATAAAAGAATGAAATTAGATGCCATCTTTCACCACTTACAAAAATTAGCTTGAAATTAAAAGACTTAAATGTAAGACCCAATACTGTAATATTATTATAGGAAAACATAGGGAAAAAGCTTCTTGACCTTGGTCTTGGCAGTGATCTTTTGGAAATGACACTGATATCAAAAGTGCAAGCAATAAAAGCAAAAATAAACAAGTGGGACTATATTAAAGTAGAAAGCTTCTACATGGCAAAGGAAACAACAGAATGAAAAGGCAGCCTACAGAAAGGGAGAAAATAATTGCAGACCAGCTATCTGATAATAGGTTAATACTGTTAAAAACAAACAATCTGATTAAAAAATGGACAGAGGACCTGAATAGACATTTTTCCAAAGAAAACTTACAGATGGCCAACAGATACATGAAAAGATGCACAGCATCACTAATCATTAGGGAAATGCAAATCAAAACCACAATGAGATATCATCTCACACCTGTCAGAATGACTCTTATTAAAAAGCTGAGGTAACAAGCGTTGGCGAGGATGTGGAGAAAAGGGAACCCTTTTGCACTGTTGATGGGAATGTAAATTGGTGCATCCACTATGGAACACAGTATGGAGGTTCCTCAAAAAATTAAAAATAGAACTATCATATGATCCAGCAATTCTATTTCTGGGTATATATCTGAAGGAAATAAAATCACTATCTGGAAGAGATATCTGCATCCCCATGTTCACTGCAGCATTATTTACAATAGCCAAGACATGGAAATAACCTAAGTGTCCATTTACGGATGAATGGATAAAGAAGCTGTGAGATATATATCTATATAATAGAATATTATTCAGCCATTAAAAGGAAGGAAATCCTGTCTTTTGCACAAGGCGATGGACCTTGAGGGCATTATGCTAAGTGAAATAAGTGAGACTGAGAAAGACAAATACTGTATTATCTCACTTACATGTGGAATCTAAAAAAGCTGAACTCATAGAAATTGAGAGTAGAAGGATGGTTGCCAGAGGCTGGGGGGTGAGGGAAATAGGGAGATGCTGGTCAAAGTGTGCAAACTTCCAGTTATAAGACGAATCAGTTCTGGGATCTAATGTACAGCATGGTGACTATAGTTAGTACTGTGTCATATACTTGCAGGTTGTTAAGAGAGTAATAGATCTTGAATGTCGTCACCATACACATCCAAGAAGGTGACTCTGAGGGGCTAGAGGTGTTAACTAACCTTATTGTGGTAATCATTTTGTAATATGTATGGGTATCAGATCGTCACGTTGTACACCTTAAACTTACATATGTTAGATGTCAGTAGTATCTCAGTAAAGTCGGAAAGCATAATTTGTATATCAGTATAAATAAGCCAAACAAAGTTCACTTAAAAGTGCTGTATTACCTACCAGCCCTGCATGCCTGAGATGTGTGGTAGTGAGACCTCCTGCTTTGTATTTGGGTCACTGTTTATCGTGTGTTTAACAAGCGCTCATGCTGCCCGTAGTGTGGTCTGGGCAGGGTGCTGGACCCTGGGGGTGTGGAGCAAGACAGATCCGGTCTCCCCTGCCACAGAGCTTCCATCATTCTGATTTTCTTACACATTTCTTAAGTTCAAGAGAAAAAGAGAGAAGTACAGGAGGAGTGATTTCACTGTCTGGTCACTAAGAATCCAATTTAGAATTTTTTTAAGTGAGAGAAAAGAGAGATCCATTTTGCTCAGCCTTGGCTATGTAGACCTTAATATGTGATGGGGTTAAATAAATGTTCTGCACAGAAAAAATGTGTGTTGGATTCTTATTGGAAGGCTTAGTAGTGATTTTTTCCTTTCATCTTTTCTTGTTGAATTAGTTAAAATAATTCACATAGAGACTGCATACACATGCGTGCTTCTGTATAGGAACGTGTATGTATGGATACGAGGCCACGTTTGTTTTAAATTAACACATATGAAAATGAGTTAAAATAAATAATGCAGGGGCCCACTGACATAGCCGCCCACAGCACTTCAGAGGTGTGTGGAAGGCTTCACAGGTGGAGGGCAGAGGCTGTGTGATGGGCTGGGATTGTCTGACCACCTCCCACGGTGGGAGAGGCTGTGCAGCTCGAAGAATCCTTTCTGTTAAAGAACTTCTTGACTTGCCATTCATTACGGTTAAATACCAGTGCAGTTCCCAGCTCTGCATGGAATCAGTTTGTTCTGGTTTTATCTCGAGGCAGAGAATACCCTAGAGTGAATAATTACTTAAAATCCTTTCTTGTCCCAGTGTTCAGCATTTCTTTCTTCTAGGAGCTGGAAATGCTTCTCCAGGTATGTATTCATTTTCTTGAGGCCACTTTTGCAGCAGGGCAAGAGTCCTGGTTTCCTCCACATTTATTTTTAAATGGATGGAAACCTGCATGATGGTTTCTCAAAGGTCACTCCTAGAATTCATGGTGGTTAGGAACTCACCTCCTGGCCTCTCTTCATATGGTCCGAAGTTCAAACCATCTGCTCCCTTGTGTCTGATAAATGTTTGGCTGGAGCAGGTTCTCAGAGAGCAAGGAATTGCTCTCACACCTTCGGCAAATGTCATTTTATTTCATTTTGAAAATCAACACTTTTTGCATGACTATTATTTGCCATTGCGGTAGGCAGCTGGGAAACAAGTATGAAAGAGTAAACAAAGGAATTCAGAGTCCAGTTTATTTGAAGAACTTACCAGCGGGGACCAGGGTGCCAGAAAGGAATGATTTGCGCCTGGAGTGCACGCCTGTCCCAAGCTGCAGCCATGCTGGGAACCAGAGGGCAGGGGTCCTCTCACTCTGCACTTGCACACCTGCTCAAGGAATTCTGCACAACTCTGCGTTCCTTGAACATTTGTAAGTTGGTATCTATGTTTGGTTATATATTTAACAACTGCACAAGATAGAATTTTTGGTGGAGATCAAATATTGACATTTTAAAATAAAATCACTCTTTCAGATGAATCCAGTGAAATGTAAAACCAGAGGGATTCAATATCCACCGTCATCAATGTAAAAATAAATTAAACGTCTCTCTTTTTCACTGTTGGGAATTTTACATCGTTCTCTTTTATCCTTGAGCTCGTATATCCAGTTTTCCCTACAGAAGTTTTTCCTAGTTTAATATATTTTTGTGCTTGGAAGTTTTTTCTTTGATCGTCTTATCATAATCCCTTATAATAAAACCATGCAAATAAATTTAAATGTAATTAAAAATATTTCCTATAACCATGAGGCTGTGATTATTAAGGAAATTTCTTCCAGAGTGAGTACCATCCTAATTATTTGTGGTACATACTTTATCAAAGCATCAGAAGCGTACATTTTGATAACTGATTATTAAACATTAAAAGTGCTATTAGAGATGTGTCATTTAGCAAAACGTATGGGACTTTCCCCTCAGGCTGTTCACAGGGACATTGACAGGGAGGCACAGATTTACCCTTGATTTCCACATAGATGAGTTGATGGGAGTGGAAGGAGAGCTACTTCAGCTGGGTCCTTTAATTCTTCAGAATGGTTTTAGGAGATGAGCAGAAAGTCACGTGCTGATCTCTTAACCAGTAATCATTAACACTCTGTGTGCTGACGAGCTGAGACTTGCTCCTCCTTCCATTTTGTTGGAAGTTAAGAATTGGAGCCCACCTGACTTCCACAAAGCTTTTGTCACCCAGTCATTGGAACCATCTACTTTCTCAGTTTCTGGAAAGTTTACCTGAATGGCTTTACCCCAACTTATCAGACAGCTATCAATCATGGCTGTTGCTTTTTTCACTTTAAAAGGCACCTTTTAAAATTCCATATACTCTGGAAAGGCTGAGAATGCATTTTTATATTATTGGCTTTAAATGTATTTTTGTCTCTATGTAGTGTGTGTGTGTGTGTGTGTGGTGAAAACCATGGAGCTGTAGAATTATTGTCATTTCAGTTAGAAAATACAGGCTTTTAGTTGAAAAACATCTAACTTCATTCTTCAGTTCATGTTAATATCTTTTTCTCTGGCATCTCCATCATTTTCATTTCCCAATTCTAAGATGACAGTTAAGAGGGGGGAACTGGGGACAGTGCCTTTGCCAACTTGAAGTAGGGAGACTGTCTTCAACACGTCCTGTCCGTCTATTTGCCTTGTTGTCAAGACACTCTGATATATCTGAATACAGAGCATCCCAACACGGGCCTCAGTACCCAGACTCTGTCACCATGTTTGCCCTTAAAAGAAATATGTGCCAGAAGAGAAAGGCAAGAAGTCCTATAATATGGCTTGATGGCGGAGGCTTGGGTTTAAACCAAATATTGAAAATTTCTCTTTGTTTGGCACGTTGAGTGCACTGTAGAGAAGTCAGGATGGGTAACAGGTATGTCTTGCTGGTGTAAAATGGAAGAAGAGCAGTTGTGATAAGGAGGTGGGAGAGAAGAGGGGAATTGGGGTGCCTTGCAGGCACCTTCTCAGGCAGATCCATGTTGGAAAAATGCACATGTGGAAATCAGAGACCTGGAGATGGATCCCCTTAAATCTATCCATGCTTAATATCTTCTGGAAGCTTCCATTCTTAGAAAACTTCCAGTTTGAGACTTATGCTTTTGGACAGTACTTTTCAGATACCCGCTTTGTGCTAGTAGGCCAGAAACTTACTAAAAATCCATGTCTTCTCTGTATTTCTTCTGAGCACATGGTGCACAATTCTGTGGGTTTTGTTTTCATACTTAACAGTTACTAGTTAGTAACTTATTAGGTCATTAAAACTCGGTATTTATAAGGGTAAATTGGGAATTACTGGCCAGTATTCCATTGAGATCTATAATTTTAGGAAGAGCTCTGTTGTCAGTCATCGTTCAATTGGGTGATTGAGTTGGGTGGTGGTTTTCAATCATTGATATCCTTGGGATTTTTTTTTATGTATAAAAAAGATTGGGGCTTCCCTGGTGGCGCAGTGGTTGAGAGTCTGCCTGCCGATCCAGGGGACGTGGGTTTGTGCCCTGGTCCGGGAGGATCCCGCATGCCGCGGAGCGGCTGGGCCCGTGAGCCATGGCCGCTGGGCCTGTGCATCCGGAGCCTGTGCTCTGCGGCAGGAGAGGCCACAGCAGTGAGGGGCCCGCGTATCGTTAAAAAAAAAAAAAAAAAAAAAAGATTGGATTTTTTGTGATCAATATACTTTGTTATGTGTGTTTAACCTTTTCAGGTATAGTGATGGATAAAATGGGGCTGTTTATTTTAAGCAGAGGTGACATGATCTTGTTTCTTTCCGATTTTTTGATTTCTTTTTCCACGGAAAGAGGAACCAATGGGTTTCCTAAGTTTTGGGTTCTTTATTCTTTTTTTTTTTTTTTTTTTTTTTTTTTTGCGGTAGGCGGGCCTCTCACTGCTGTGGCCTCTCCCCTTGCGGAGCACAGGCTCCGGAGCACAGGCTCAGTGGCCATGGCTCACGGGCCCAGCCGCTCCGCGGCATGTGGGATCCTCCCAGACCGGGGCACGAACCCGCGTCCCCTGCATCGGCAGGCGGACTCCCAACCACTGCGCCACCAGGGAAGCCCGGGTTCTTTATTCTAAGTGAGTTAAAGAAGAAAAAAGGTTGGAAAACTACTCAAAGGATGCAGATTCTGTATCTTTCTCATTGTTAATTTTGTATATTTATATTTTTCCTGTTGTTAGATGTATTAAAGGTTTGCCTTTCTTTTATTCTTCTGTGTGTACCTTCAAGTCTTGTGTTTATCTTTTGTTTTCAAAGTATTAATTTCTGCTTATGTCTTATTTCCTTATTCTTTCTTTGATATTTAAACATTTTTGTTTATTTTACACCCTTGTAGATAAATGAAATCATATAAGCCTGTACATTTTCCTTTGAGTATAACTTTGGCAGCATCCTCTACGTTTTGATACATAATTATATATTTTTGTATAGGTTTTTTTAAATTACAGTTTTATTTTCTTCATTGTCTCAATAGATATTTAGGAGAATGTTTGTTTTTAAAATTTCCATGAGTTGGGATCTTAATTTCAGTTTATTGATTTATCATTACGCTATCTTTTCAAGGTCTACTTCTTTCTATCTTTCTCTCTGTATCTAGGCTATATTTAGATTAAACTTATTGCTTTTTCTGATCCTTATTGCTTCCCATCAGTGCATTTGACCACTGGTTACCTCTTTCCTCTCCATTTTGATTTATCTCTTGGATGAATAGAGGTACCATCCCTGGCATGTTCATGGCTTTTGCATGTAAATGACAGTTGGATTGTCTGTAGGACTCATGATGTTTTTATTAAAGCTTAAAGGTGTGCTCTGTTTTCTTCCAAATCCTGGAGTTGAGAAATCTTATACCATTTTTGCTACTTGAAGCCAACCTGCATTTAATTTTTATTTGTACCTCTTTGTGGCATTTTCTATTTATCTTAATAGCATATAACCATGAGATATGCAAGTACTGGCCACTTCTGTCTCATTCTGTCTGGATTGATAGCAAAAACCACTTGAAATGTCCATTGTATAGATACTGCTTCCCGCCTCCCCGCTCCAGCGCTACTCCTTATTTTCTCCATTTTTATACTTACTATTCTTTTAAACTAGGCATTTGTGAGTGGAGAGGTGAGAGATGAATCTGACAGCTACCCAGGAGGTAGCTGAGCACTGAAACAGAGTGGGGCCTTTGAGCACAGGTCAAGAATGAAAGAAAGGCAGGAAAGGGTTTGAAATGTATTAGAAACTTACACTCAAATGAGAGACCCTTCAGTGCACACATTAAGAAGGATTATTGTGTTTCCCAGCCCACAGGAGATTAGCCAAAAAAGCAAATTAGAAGTGGGATAGGAGCTGTGCGGAGCCAGGCCCAGATAGCAGGGATAAATGACAACCTGCTGATTTTAAAAGAGACAGAATAATTTCAACAAATCTAAGCACTCTGATGGCTCGTTGGTTTAGGATGAAAGCAGCCTCCGCACTGTCTTCAGATGCTCCAACTGAAGGCACAGACTAAGTTCTGTTACAGTTGAGTCACCTGAGGTTATAATGATGACTCAGAGAGTCCCAGTGTACTGGATGCCAGTGTACTCAAGAGCCAGCAAAATGTGCTGTTCCTTTTAGGAAACTTCCCTTGAATGTAGTTCCATTTTAGAAAATGGTTTAGAAGTTTTTGAAAGAAGGCGTGGACTGTCAGGAAAATTCTTCGGAGAACACCTGACACCCACCCCCAGCCACAGAGTTGGTTAAATATGATGTTAGTGGATAGTTTTTATATTTTAGTTCTTGACCTAAAACAAATAGGCTGCCAGTTATTACTCCAGCAAAGATGAGTTTATTTGGGGTCAACAAAGAATTGCAGTTTGGGGTTGTCACCACAGCAAGCTTCCTGCAAGTTCCTGCATGGCAAGGAGAGAACTCTTTTAAAGAGGGGTTAGTATAGTGGCTTTTGATTGGCTGGGTTGTGACAGTCATTGGCTTGACTCTTGAAGAGGAAGTCTTTTTTCTTTCTGTTGGCCTCTGCTTTCCTTGTAGGGCATGAGAGCTCCCCCTTCTGGACTCCAGATTCTTATTTTAACTGAGGTTTCTGTTCATTAATTTTTACAATGTCTGTGTCATCTCCCTACAATTGCAAGCTTCTTGAGGTCAGGCGCTACATTCCATGCTTCTCTGTATTACTCAGAGTAGGTAGTCAATAAATGTTTGTGCACGATAGTCTTGGTGATGAGGGTGTAATTTTCAAAAGTCAGCAATACCTCTATGCCTGTAATTAAATTTATAATAATTTAGTTTGGCAAGAAATCATGACTCCAGGCACTTGTTAAAGAAATGATAATCATATAAGCATTAGAGTTGGTGAATGGGGAATTGGTGTTTGCTTAATAGGAGTTCTAAAAAGACTTCCGATTTGATTTATTTTCATTGTTAAAAGAAAGCCGACTGGATATTAGTTATGTTTTATCTGGAAGTGAACGAAAATGCCTTTTAGAGTAGTAAGAAAACGAATACCTTCCATTTATATTGTGCCTTTCTTCCAAAGAATTCAAAGCACTTTCCAGCATCTAATTTATCTTCTTTCCTGAAGAGCAGTTATTGGGGTGTGCAGCATGTGTGTGTGTGTGTGTGTGTGTATGCATTTGTATGTGGATTTCCTCCTTCCTCCTTTTCCTCTTTTCTCCCTTCCTCCCTCTAAACATGCCTTCCTTCCTTTGCTTTTCATTCCACCTAATATAAGCTGTTTTCTGAATCTAATCATGGCTAGAACTCGACATTTTGTTAAGCCTGATGTTTCAAACAGTTGCATATCATTTTTAGAATATTAAGCCGCATTTATTCATAAAGACAGAGTTTTCTGGAAAAAAATACAGCATATGTTTGTTACCCATACACATCAGACTGTTAATCAAAAATTGTTATCAGAAATGCTGTTAGAACATGAATTACAGCAGTGGCTTCCTGTTTTGACTCTTCTAATAGAATTTGATTTCTTAATAATTGCTTTTATTTTCATGTCCACCTTTGGGCGAGCAACTGCCTCGGTGGCAAAAGCACATAATTGATAGGAAAAGTGAGAACTGTGAGAAGGTGAGGTATTCCTAATTTAACGTTTTCTCTTATATCAAGCAACCATATTTTCTGTCACCTTTGTTTCTTTGCCAGACTTGCTCATTTGGGCCATTGTTTATGCTGCTTCTGTCATTTTCTTTAATTGATATTCCTCTTCAGAAGCCATCAATGCCTCCGTGGATGGTCCTCACAGCAGCTGCATTTGGGCAGGAAAGTGGCTCACAGCAAAACTACATGGTTTTGATCTGGGTTGTGGCAGAATCTTTAATGGGTTTCTTGATGGATTAAAGTAGAAGGGCCTGTAAAAAGAAATGAAATTGAGTTATTTGTAGTGAGGTGGATGGACCTAGAGTCTGTCATACAGAGTGAAGTAAGTCACAAAGAGAAAAACAAATACCGTATGCTAACACGTATATATGGAATCTAAAAAGCAAACAAAAAAATGGTCATGAAGAACCTAGGGGCAAGACGGGACTAAAGACGCACACCTACGAGAGAATGGACCTGAGGATACAGGGAAGGGGAAGGGGAAGCTGGGACAAAGTGAGAGAGTGACATGGACATATATACACTACCAAATGTAGAATAGATAGCTAGTGGGAAGCAACCGCATAGCACAGGGAGATCAGCTTGGTGCTTTGTGACCACCTAGAGGGATGGGATAGGGAGGGTGGGAGGGAGGGAGATGCAAGAGGGAAGAGATATGGGGATATATGTATATGTATAACTGATTCACTTTGTTATAAAGCAGAAACTAACACACCATTGTAAAGCAATTAGATTAAAAAAAAAAGCAGAGAAAAGGAAAAACACATGCCATTCAAAAGAGCAACACTGAGACCAACAACTGACTTTTCAACAGGAACAATAGAAGGCAGAAGACAATGAAATGGGAAGGAAACTGCTTAATTTGCAGGAAAGGAGTATCTATGAAAAACCTGCAGCAGAGAAAACTGTCACAAGCCTCTTAGATAGCCTTATTGGCTATCTAAGGGCAGACAGCAGAAGCAAGAAGAACTACAGTCCTGCAGCCTGTGGAACAAAAACCACATTCACAGAAAGATAAACAAGATGAAAAGGTAGAGGGCTATGTACCAGATGAAGGAACAAGATAAAACCCCAGAAAAACAACCAAATAAAGTGGAGATAGGCAACCTTCCAGAAAAAGAAATCAGAATAATGATAATGAAGATCCAGGACCTCGGAAAAAGAATGGAGGCAAAGATCGAGAAGATGCAAGAAATGTTCAACAAAGACGTAGAAGAATTAAAGAACAAACAAACAGAGATGAACAATACAATAACTGAAATGAAAACTACACTAGAAGGAACCAATAGCAGAATAACTGAGGCGAAGAACGGATTAGTGACCAGGAAGACAGAATGGTAGGATTCACTGCTACGGAACAGAATAAAGAAAAAAGCATGAAAAGAAATGAAGACAGCCTAAGAGACCTCTGGGACAACATTAAATGCAACGACATTCACAGTATAGGGGTCCCAGAAGGAGAAGAGAGAGAGAAAGGACCAGAGAAAATATTTGAAGAGATTATAGTCGAAAACTTCCCTAACACGGGAAGGGAAATAGCCACCCAAGTCCAGGAAGCGCAGAGAGTCCCATACAGGATAAAACCCAAGGAGAAACACGCCGAGACACATAGTAATCAAATTGGCAAAAATTAAAGACAAAGAAAGATTATTGAAAGCAGCAAGGGAAAAACGACAGATAACATACAAAGGAACTCCCATAAGGTTAACAGCTGATTTCTCAGCAGAAGCTCTACAAGCCAGAAGGGAGTGACATGATATACTTAAAGTGATGAAAGGGAAAAACCTACAACCGTAGACATTTCTCCAAAGAAGACATACAGATGGCCGAAAAGCACATGAAAATCTGCTCAACATCACTGATTATGAGAGAAATGGAAATGAAAACTACCATGAGGTATCACCTCACACCAGTTAGAATGGGCATCATCACAAAATCTACAAACAACAAATGGTGGAGAGGGTGTGGAGAAAAGGGAACTCTCTTGCACTGTTGGTGGGAATGTAAATTGATATAGTCATTATGGAGAGCAGTATGCAGGTTCCTTAAAAAACTAAAAATAGAATTACCATATGACCCAGCAATCCCACTCCTGGGCATATACCCAGAGAAAACCATAATTCAAAAAGACACATGCACCCCAGTGTTCACTGCAGCACTATTTACAACAGCCAGGTCGTGGAAGCAACCTAAATGCCCATTGACAGACGAATGGATAAAGAAGATGTGGTACATATATACAGTGGAATATTACTCAGCCATAAAAAGGGACGAAGTTGGGTCATTTGTTGAGATGTGGATGGATCTAGAGACTGTCCTACAGAGTGAAGTAAGTCAGAAGGAGAAAAACAAATTTTGTATATTAACGCATATATGTGGAACCTAGAAAAATGGTACAGATGAACTGGTTTGCAGGGCAGAAGTTGAGACACAGATGTAGAGAACAAATGTATGGACACCAAGGGGGGAAAGTGGTGGGGGGTCGGCATGGTGGTGTGCTGAATTGGGCGATTGGGATTGACATGTATACACTGTTGTGTATAAAATTGATGCCTAATAAGAACCTGCTGTATAAAAAAATAAATAAAATAAAATTCAAGAATTAAAAAAAAAATAAAACCTGCAGCAAATATGATATTTAATGCTGAAATCAAGCTTTCCTCTTGAGACCAGAACTGAGGAAAGGATGTCTGTGCTAACGACTTCCAAATTGCATTGGAGGTCTAGTCAGCACCATAAGGCAATAAGCAAATAAAATAAAAGATACAGCGATTGTGAAGCATGAAGTAAAATTGTGATTTGCAGACAAAAAAAAAAAAAAAAGAAAAGTAGAAGGGCCTCGTGATGCCCAAAGATAACTGTTACCACCCCCATTCCCACCCCCCCAAGCACTGGTTCCGGACCTTCCTCTGGGTGGTGCTTTACTTGGGTGGTGCGGGTTAGTTTTTTTCTTTTCAAAAGAATAAAAGGATTTCACATCCATCCTTTTTACTGTGATCTTGGACCAGTGATGCAGGCATGGCTGAGCAGTGAAGCTTCCTTTGATTATCCTGATGCCCTGTTTCAGGTCCTTGTCCATGTCAGGGGTCAGTCCCTATCTGGGTAAGGCTTTACTCTTTATTATAAACACCTTGAGCTAGAAGCTTCAAGATTGCACGAGGCAAAGACCTTTCAAGGTGTTGTTCATAGTCCTTTCTGTTTTCTAGCTTAGGCAGCATTCACACACGGCCTGCTCAGCTGTTTAATATTGGATTACAAACCACAGCCAGGCTTTTCATGGATGAAGCAGGTGAAGGCTTCAGAAGGCAGGGGGCATTCACTACTCACCCCCTTCCCCCTTTTTTGACATCTCATGGAGCAGAAATGACGTACATGAGATCATAAGTCTGTAACTTCATTTGAACAAAGGCAGCCATTGAGTTTTCATTATTGGGTAAACAGCAGTGAATGTGATTTCTGGGCTGCGATATTGCCCACAGAAGTTTTTCAGCATTTTGTGTTTTCTGTCCTTTCAGAATATGTGTAATTGTCATTTGGCAACAGTGCACACAAATTTAGAAATAATTAGGTTACTGGCACAGTTTGCTAGTGTGTGCATGTGTGTGTGTGCGCTCTCTCTCTCTCTCTCTCTCTCTCTCTCACCAAAAAGGAAACACTTCTTTTTTTTTTTTTTTTTTTTTTTGTGGTATGCGGGCCTCTCACTGCTGTGGCCTCTCCCGTTGCGGAGCACAGGCTCCGGACGCGCAGGCCCAGCAGCCATGGCTCACGGGCCCAGCCGCTCCGCGGCATATGGGATCCTCCCAGACCGGGGCACGAACCCGTATCCCCCGCATCGGCAGGCGGACTCTCAACCACTGCGCCACCAGGGAGGCCCAGGAAACACTTCTTGAAGGCCTAGCTCTAAAGTGTAATATGACCAAAGGTCATCCAGAACCTGTACCAAAGTAAAGGGTTGTTTATCAGTGTTGTCGTCAAGAATAAGAAGTTTGTGGGATTCTAACCCGGGACCCTTTTATTTGTCGTGCTTGGACTGGCCTGTAAATGAGAGCAGTTCAGGAATAGGGTGAGGGGGAGGATTATCGTCATTTGTGTGTCTCTGTCTTATTTGATATGTGGTTGGAATCTTCAGGGGTCATAGATCTGTTCTTACCTTGAGGCTTTTTGTCCCCCTGAAGCCAAGAGCTGTGTGGTGAGGCAGGTGCTCCCTCGGCTGGCTGAGCCTTGGCTTCTCCGCAGCAGTCATAGCTCACTATTTGGTAAGCGAGTTAGGTCTCATCTTTATATTCTTCCCCAAGCCAGCTGTGGGACAGCATCCACGGTTCTGGAGGAGGGTGTGCTGTTGAAAGTAGTACAGTGTAGAGTTGAATGTCATGGTCTCTGAAGTCAGGTTACTTAAGGCCCAATCCTAGGTGCTCTAGCTACTAGTTGTGTAGTTTGGGCAGGTTACTTACATTTTAGCTGTTAGGCTATTAATGATCTCTTTTAGTGCCTATCTTTTTCTTTTTTGGGGATTACCATCTGGGGCTCAGAGGGCCCCACCTTCCATCAAGACCATATTGTTTAAAGAGCGCACAAGGTATGTATGTTTTGGAATGAAGGATTTGTGTGTGTGCGCGTGTGTGTATGTGTGTATGTGTGCACATGTGCACGCTTTTAACTGGAATAAGAAGAAAAGCCAGACTGTTTTTAGCAGGATCAGGGAAGGCCTTTTCTGTTTGCATTTTTGTTTTGAAGAGAGAAAAGCAATCTACTGCAAAGACGTTAATGTTGGTTTGAATTTGAGGATTTAGGTATGGGAGAGCTGTGAATTTCAAACTGGGCCTCCCATAGGAAATGCGAACCTGCCATGTGTTTATCTGAGTGAAAGTGGTCAGTTGGATTCTAGATCCTTAGAAATCTTTGCCTAGATCAGGTCAGACCTTCAGAATTATATGTCTGGACTGGATCATATTAGCTCCCAGTAGAACTGCTTCAATTGAACTGATTTTTGGCCACATCCCATTAACCTGTATTGAAGGACATTGTAAGAAATGCCCTAGAAATCAAGTTGCTACGTTTAATATGAGAATTTGTTAAGGACTTGTCCTTGCGTCTCTGTGAGACCCCATGGGGACAGTTCTCTTGGGATCAGGGAAGGTGGGGACTGTGCTGAGGAAGGGTTTTGTTTGAACTCATGGACGCTGAATCACCTAGCCAGGCATGTCCCCTGTATGTATTAGCAGATGTATTTAAGGTCAGAATTTGTCCTGCCCTAGAAGAGAGAATATACAGGACTTCCTCGCAGGCAGTTTGTAGCCTGTCCTCACTCCTTAATTTAGTCTACTGCCCCTTTGTCTTGGTTTTCCCATAGGTAATTATTTTTATTAGTTATTTGTTTACCTTTCAAGTTTTCCTTTTGGAAAATAAGAATATATGAATATGCTTTATGCTTTTAGAAAACAAATATGAATATATATTTTTATTCTCCACACTTGCTACAAAAAATAAGAAAATATATACATTGTTCTATATCTTGTTTTTTATTCATTTAGCAATATATCCTAGTTCTCCTTAAGAGATTTTCCTCATTTGTTTTATTATAACTGCACAGTCCATCATTGTGCAGATGGATATACTGTATCACTGTGGATTGGTCCCAAGAGTTCTTTTTTTTTTTAATGAATTTATTTTTTTAATTTAATTTTGGCTGCGTTGGGTCTTTGTTGCTGCACGCGGGCTTTCTCTAGTTGCGGTGAGTGGGGGCTACTCTTTGTTGCAGTGCGCGGGCTTCTCATTGCGGTGGCTTCTCTTGTTGCGGAGCAGGGGCTCTAGGTGTGCAGGCTTCAGTAGTTGTGGCACGTGGGCTCAGTAGTTGTGGCTCGTGGGCTCTAGAGCGCAGCTCAGTAGTTGTGGTGCATGGGCTTAGTTGCTCTGTGGCATGTGGGATATTCCCGGGCCAGGGCTCGAACCTGTGTCCCCTGCATTGGCAGGTGGATTCTTAACCACTGCGCCACCAGGGAAGCCCCGCAAGAGTTCTTTATTGCTGAGCATTTTTTTCTTCAGTCGTTTGGAGTAGAAACAATATCGTAAGGAATAACTGAGTCATTTGTGTGTGTGGATGCTGTGTGAGAAAATCATCTCTCTTTCCTTTGAATTCATAGGATAGAATTCTAGAAGTGAGATTCTTGAGTCAAGGGTAAATTAATCTGTAATTGGGGAAGGTATTGCTAAATTCTTTTCCTTCGGGGTTGTACCATTTTGCTTTCCCTACAGCCTCTCGACGGAGTGTGTTGTCAAACTAAAATCTTGCCAGTCTGATAGATTGGAAATAGATCACGGTAGTGTTGATTTGCATTTCTCTTATGAGTGACATTAATAGAATGTTTTATTTAAGGGCCAAATAATTGTCTTAATTTCTTAATTATTTTTTCTTTTTCATCCTTCCTGAGTTCCATACATTTTCTTCTCCCTTCCTACGATTGTCTAGTCATTTCTTTGAATTCTTGGAATGTTTTATGGTGACTTTCTAGCCTTGCAGCTGGATTTTCCTGGTGAATTTTCTTCTGCTGAGAAATAATTTTTTTACTACAGTGGATATGGTAGTTTTACTTGCTTTTCTGTTCCTATTGGAATTATCTGTGTTTTCCTGAATTATTTACTAGCATCAGGGCCCTGTGAGGGTGGGGGCCTAGAGCAGCCTTCCGGTTTTACAGCAAAACATATCTTCTGCTGCTGCTACTAGAAGGGCGGTTTCTTTGCCACAAGGCACTGACTCTTGGCTCTTTTGTCACTTTCCACGCCTTTTCTCTCTGCCTCCACTGGTGCTGCCTGCTCCGCCCTGCTCTTTCTCAGATCTGCCCAGAGCAGTTCCAGGTAATGGGGAGCCCCTCTCTTTCTGGTGGTAAGCATTTTTAAAAAAAATTTATTTATTTTATTTATTTATTTTTGGCTGCATTGGGTCTTCGTTGCTGCGCGCGGGTTCCCTCTAGCTGCGGTGAGCGGAGGCTACTCTTTGTTGCGGTGCGAGGGCTTCTCATTGCGGTGGCTTCTCTTATTGTGGAGCAAGGGCTCTAGGCACCCAGGCTTCAGTAGTTGTGGCACGTGGGCTCAGTAGTTGTGGCTCGCGGGCTCTAGAGCGCAGGCTCGGTAGTTGTGGCGCACGGGCTTAACTGCTCCGTGGCATGTGGGATCTTCCCGGGCCAGGGCTCGAACCTGTGTCCCCTGCATTGGCGGGCGGATTCTCAACCACTGCGCCACTGGGGAGGCCCAGGAAACATTGTTTTGTTGTTTTTCTCGGTCTGCTCCTTACCACGTCCCTCCCCCCCGCCCTCCCCCGTACTTCCCTGTTGCATCCTGTCCCCTGCACACAGATGTCACTTCGGTGCCTCAGTTCGGCTGGCACCCTGACATCCTCGCGTTATTTGAAGTAGGCATCGTAAGAGGCTTTGTTTCTTCTTCTACTCGCTATTCATGGTTTTTAGGGGAAGTGGGAAGATTCATTTGTGGGCAGTTGCCATACTCCTCCCAGAACCCAGATAAATCCCACGTATTTCTTTTTAAATAGGTAAACATGAGCTTATTTTTAAGCTACCGAACTTTAAAGCAAAATGAAACCAAGGTCTGAATAAAAACATGTTGGTTCTTAGCCTTTTCTGCAGATATCTATGGTGATGTTTCGTGTGCAGTGGGTGTGTAGTCTTCACCAGAACTGGAGCGCTGGATAGTGTGAACATGAGACAAAGTTTGTTTAATGATTACCCCCTATTTTTACTTCTGTTTGCCAAGTTCACAAGGTAGGGATTTAAATGAACTTGACAAAAATATTTTGAGAAATCATGATTTTTTTTTGACATGGTGGTAATTATTACAGTTTAATGCCAATGGCATACTGAGCCAAAGAAAGAAGTCTTCAAGTTACTTTGGAGAGCGAGTCGGGGTCATTTATGATTTATCAAGAATCACCATCAGTGAAAATTTAAACACCAAGAGAAGCGCAGTTGTATATGCTTCATAAACTTTCCAAGTGGTGAGAGGAGGTGCATTGTTCTTCCTGTTCCTCATTATTCTAGGAAATGTATTTTTATGTCTCTCAAGTCTAGCAGCATCTTGCATTTGCTGCTATAAATGTCTCCCATCAGAAGGCCAAATAAGGAAGTTACAATTATAGAAATGTTTTCCCTAAAGACGTGAGCTGCATGATATGCTAATTGACTTGCTCTATTTCAGTCTTTCTCATTTGTATTTTTCTTTCTGTGTGAGCTTGGAAGGCAGCTTGCAGAATATTTGCTGACAGGTTTATTTTCTGTGTAATGTGGAGGAAACATGGACATCGAGATTCTTTTTGACTGACCCAAAGCTGCCTGAGAAGATGCAGGGATGCAGAAGATGACACAATCACCATCCAGACTGCCCTGCACACTGTTAGCATCCTCACATTACTAAAAACAAACTGCGGTGTTCTTTGGTGAAAAACAGAAAGCTGCAACCTGCTCACGCCATTTTCCTGTTTCTCTCTCTCCAGAGAGTGGCACGTTCAAGTCTCTTCAGAATTGAACTCCTGTCAATCAGAAAATGGACCTGAAATGCTGTCTGTTTCCAAATGTCATGTGTCTCTTCTCACTTAAAGCTCAGCTCAGCGCCACATCATCCGTTGAGGATGTACCATATATCAAGCAGTGTTCAGTGCTGGGGTTACAAACCCCAATGAGATCCTGTCCTTGTCTTAAAGACCTTACAGCCCAAGGAGAGAGATAGCACATCATTTTGAGACAGATGGGAATGATAGGACTAATCATGAAGCATGTGTAACGTGGGGCACTTGAGCAGAGGGAAGGGGCTGTCTTGCAGGTGTGTTTGTAAATGTGGTCACAGTCCCCATATCCTCTTTGATTCTCTTGTCCTTTGCCTCATGCTGGGAAAGCTTCTGCAGTAGAACTTTGCCAACTTTGAGCCAGTCACCTAGTGTTTAGGTATTTTAGCTGGAGGACGCCTGATGGATCTTTGAGCTCTGTGTGCAGATGTTCAGTGGTAGAGCTGGGGCTTACTTGTAAAGTCATTTCCATTGTGCTGGTCCCACGTTGTATGAGCACCAACACTAAGGTGTGTGTGTAGGTATTAGTGTCTCTCCTGGCTCCATAGTTATTGATATTTTCTTTGTGGTTTAAATTAGCAAAGATTTGTAAAATAGGAAGAGGTTAAAATTCAAACACAAGTGAACTTTACCATAGATTAATATGGAAGGAGGCTGGATTGCATTTAGAATTTTAAAGAAGTTCTGTCTGCCCTTCCTGTACTGTGGCCCAGCCTTCCACAGTATATCCGTTATAAAACTTGCTTTTCTGAAAGGTAGAAATTTTCCTGCTTTTCTTTTGCCCTTACTTATTTAAACTTTCTTCTAGTATTTCTGCAGTTCAGCCTCATATTTACCCTCACTGAAGACTATGTTTCTGGTTCACCTTCGTGCGCTGTAGGGCCTTGTGCACAGAGGTGCTGCTCAGTGAATGTTTGTTGACCTTGTGTGAACTCAGGTCAGTTCTAGCATCTACTTTTCTGGTAATTATCTTGCCCATTTGCCATCCATCTTACTGCTGTTGACGGAATGAGAGATTTTATGTTCCATTATTAATAATTCTATTTAATTTACCTCTCTATTGTGACATTCGCATCCAGTTTTGTAACCTTACTTCCAACAATCGGTAAGAACAGTCTTGATTTTGAAACGGCTTCCGTGCTTGTTGCTGCTCGTTCTAGCCCATAATCGCCCTTACCCACGTCCAGTCTTAAGTTTTTTGTTTAGATCATCTCTGACTTATCATCTCGGAGTGAGTTTGCAGACTGTCTTTTGGTGCTTTTGCTACTTCTGCAAATGGAAAAACCATGTGGGTGTAGAATTTTTTTGCTCTTGATCTTTTCCCCTTGAGAAGCCGTGAATGCCACTTTCTTACGTTCTGGAGTTCATTATTGCCACGGGGAATTCCTATTGTCAGCTTAATGCTTTTTTCCTTTGTAAATATTCTCCCCTTTTATTTTGATACCTGTAGGACTAGAAAGTTTATTTCTTTCATTAAATTTTTTAAAAATTTATTTATTTTATTTTTGGCTGCATTGGGTCTTTGTTGCTGCACGCGGGCTTTCTCTAGTTGCAGCGAGCGGGGGCTATCGTTGCGGTACGTGGGCTTCTTACTGTGGTTGCTTCTCTTGTTGCGGAGCACGGGCTCTAGGCGTGCAGTTCAGTAGTTGCAGTCGTTGTGGCTCGCGAGCTCTAGAGCGCAGGCTCAGTAGTTGTGGCTCACGGGCTTAGTTGCTCCGCAACATGCGGGATCTTCCCGGACCAGGGCTCAAACCCCTGTTCCCTGCATTGGCAGGTGGATTCTTAACCACTGCGCCACCAGGGAAGCCCTTTCATTAAAAATTTTAACACAATTCTCCTTCCTTTGCCTTCTTACTCAGAGGGACTTTTTGCTCGTAGATGCTGGCCTCCTTTCAGCTTGTTTCCGTTGACTCTGTAGCTCCCGTCTCATCTGTTCTCTTCTCTTCCTTTGGAATACCCACTTTAACGCAAATTTTCCATTTTCTCCCTCTGTCTTTGTCATCTCTCCCTACACTGTTTCCATCTCTTCATTCTTTACATTTTGCAGGAAGGGTCCCTGGTGTTGGCTCTCGTTGTGACTCCTGTTGCTTGTTTGTTGTCTCTGATGCTGGTCTGTGTTGGTTTACATTGTGATGTTCTTGCTGCTTATGTTTGCAGTTACTTGAGTTTGTTGTTTGTTGTTGCTTTTACCTGGTTGGGGATTTTCTTTGGCTCCCAACACTGCCTGCCTTCTTCCTTGTTAGAATTCTTTGCCAGACACGAGCTGAAGGACTGGTCTGAGTGGACTGCCCCTTGCTAAATTCTTTGATCTTTCAGTTGTTTGTCCTAGCTGAGCTTGCCTTTCTGAAGAGGGATGGCATATTCCCATTGTGTTTTATGGGATGGCTTAAAGGATGATTTATTCAGAATAAATGGAAACATCTGCGTGTTTCATCTTGGCAGAAACGCAGCATGACACTGCATGGGAAGCTCTGGATCCCTCTGTCTCTCATGTCACCTCTGTCATGTGCCAAGACACAGTGTGCAGTGGCTCTTCCTTCCATCCTGGCTGTGGGTACAACTGATGCAGAAGGAGAGCTAGCGATGGGGATGGTTGGCTTGGGATGGTGAAATAGTCTAGGCTACTTCAGAAAGGAGATTCCTCCTGCCAGGGATTGGCCGTGGGGGAATGGAGAAGCAATCTTTCTGTCTGACCTTGCTGTTTTTTCTCAGACACTTACCTGTGCATAGTTTACTGATAGAAGTTTATCTCTCAGGATGTGACCCATTATCTCCAATATTTCTGAATTCCAAAGTGTTTGTTAGTTTGCATTTCTTTCTTTGTTTTCATTTGCATTTTACAATGGACGTAAGTGAGAGTGGAAGCCCCTGGCTTTAGCAGTTGCATCAGAAGCCAGAGCTCTGTGTTAGAGCTTTGAACTTGGGGTGGACATTTTTAATGGACTTTTCCAGTGTAGGTTTCAGCACGCCTTTTCTTTCTCTAGTGAAATTGCAGGTTACCCTCTAGGACCCCTTCATCCCTCTTGCCATGATTAGTGAGTTGGGGGCAGGTCTCTGATCTTAATTCAAGAAGGTGATCAGAAACATTGGAATATATTCACATCAGAATGATTCTCTGTGATTTATTACTTATCTGCAACTTTCTTCTACTGTCTAATTGAAGAGTAGAATTTTTAGGTCATAGTAAATCTTTTAGAACAAGAGGAAGAAAAAAATGAAAAGATGTTCTAAGTGGCCCACATCTAATGTAAATCAGATAAGCCCCTAAAGAGATGCATTAAACGCTTTTTTCTTTTCCCATTTTCAAGTGCAGTCCATGATTTGAAGGATTTAAAGTGCTGCTTAGTTTCCAGGGGAGGATTTATTTTGTGTTTGAGTGTCTGCCCCGTTCTGGAGTGCTGGAACTCTGAAAACCAAGTTTAAAAAGTCCAGGTTCATGTTCTTAATAGGTAATATGAGAACAGAGTTGGTGAATGTGGGTGGATTTAATCCAGTGTAGGGGTGATTTTTTTTTTGGACTCCTAATATTTTCTCAAGTTCGCCTGCAAGTTTTATTTGGGAGCACTTGCTGCCCTGCCTGTGAAGTCTTCAGGAATCCACCATTCTACCTAGCGTGCCTACTGATGTCTTAAGCCTAAACTGATACAATACCTAGGATTTAAGGAGTATGATCTCTGGGAATTAGGTCAACATTTTCCTTGTAATAGCATTTAGAATCCATGGACTTTTTAGCTAACCAGAGGCTGGTAGCCATATTCTCTCTCTCTCTCCCTCTCTCTGTCTCTCTGTGTTTTTTGAATTAAATTAAGGGTACAATGTATTTTGAGAGATTGTTATAATTGTAGATTTCCGTTGCTTTACCCTTCTGTATTTTACTTGGGTTAATAAAGCATGAATTGATGGCGTCATTATGGCATATGAGGCTGCAGATGTAGAATGTTCCCATGGGCCAGCGTTAATGGAATCAAGATGGTACAGGAGAGCTGCCACCCGGCTCTGTCAGAGTCCTGAGGGCTGCCATGACATTTAAAAAATGTCTGCTGATGCCAGACAACTGGTTCCTTAGATTAATTAAAGTAAAATCTAACACTGATCCGGGGTTTTGATAAGACCACAGGGCTGTTGAGGTTGGAATTGGCTAGTGTTCAACACTGTTCTCATTAAAACAACATTGGAATTGCCTTTATGGTTTCTCCTAAACTTTTTTTTTTAAATAACATCTTTATTGGAGTATAATTGCTTTACAGTGTTGGTTAGTTTCTGCTGTATAACAAAGTGAATCAGCTATACCTACACATATATCCCCTCCCTCTTGTGTCTCCCTCCCACCCTAACCCTATCCCACCCCGCTAGGTGGTCACAAAGCACCGAGCTGATCTCCCTGTGCTATGCAGCTGCTTCCCACTAGCTATCTATTTTACATTTGGTAGTGTATATATGTCCATGCCAACCTCTCACTTCGTCCCAGCTTACCCTTCCCCTCCCCGTGTCCTCAATTCCATTCTCTATGTCTGCATCTTTATGCCTGTCCTGCCCCTAGGTTCTTCAGAACCTTTTTTTTTTTTTTTTCTTTTAGATTCCATATATATGTGTTAGCATGTGGTATTTGTTTTTCTCTTTCTGACTTACTTCACTCTGTATGACAGACTCTAGGTCCATCCACCTCACTACAAATAAATCAATTTTGTTTCTTTTTATGGCTGAGTAATATTCCATTGTATATATGTGCCACACCTTCTTTACCCATTCATCTGTCGATGGACACTTAGGTTGCTTCCATGTCCTGGCTATTGTAAGTAGTGCTGCAGTGTACATTGTGGTACATGACTCTTTTTGAATTATGGTTTTCTCAGGGTATATGCCCAGTAGTGGGATTGCTGGGTCATATGGTAGTTCTATTTTTAATTTTTTGAGGAACCGCTGTACTGTTTCCCATAGTGGCTGCACCAATTTACATTCCCATGAACAGTGCACAAGGGTTCCCTTTTCTTCACATCTTCACCAACACTTGTTTTATTTTATTTCTTCTTGTTTATTTTTGATAATAGCTATTCTGACAAGTTTGAGGTGATCTCATTGAGGTTCTGATTTGCAATTCCCTGATGATTAATGATGCTGAGCACCTTTTCATGTAGAGTAGTCCTGCCTTATCTGCGATTTCACTTTCTACAGGTTCAGCACCTGCAGTCAACCTCAGTCTGAAAATATTAAAGTGAAAATTCCAGATATAAACAGTTCATAAATTTTAAGTTACATGCTGTTCTGAGTAACGTGGTGAAATCTTGAGCTTTTGCTTTTGTTGCCTTTGCTTTTGGTTGTCATATCCAAAAAATCATGCCAGGGCTGATGTTAAGGAGTTTATCCTCTGTGCTTTCTTCTAGGAGTTTTATGGTTTTAGGTCTTATGTTTGTCTTTAGAGCTTATTTTTGTGTATGATGTAAAATACGGGTCTAGTTTTATTTTTCTGCATGTGACTGTCCAGTTTTCCCAACACCATTTATTGAAGAGACTGTCTTTTCCCCATTTCATATTCTTGGTGCCTTTGTCATAAATTAATTAACCATATGTGTGTGGGTTTATTTCAGGGCTCTCTATTCTGTTCCATTGATCTAAGTGTGTGTTTTTATGCCAATACTATACTGTTTTGATTGCTATAGCTTTGTGATATAGTTTGATATCAGGAAACATAATGCCTTCTTTAGCTTTGTTCTTCTTTCTCAAGATTGCTTTGGCTATTTGGTCTTCTGTGGTTCCATACAAATTTTAGGATTGTTTTTTCTATTTCTATGAAAAATGCCATTGGAATTTTGATAGGAATTGCACTGCCTCTGAAGATTGCTTTGGTTGGAATGGACCTTTTAATTTTAATAATATTCTTCCATTCCACAAGCATGGGATATCTTTTTGTTTATTTATATCTTCAGTTTTTTCATCAATAGTTTTCAGTGTACAGGTCTTTCACCTCCTTGGTTAAATTTATTCTTTGTTAATTTGTCCTTTTTGATGCAAGGTAAATGGCATGGTTTTCTTACTTTCTCTTTCTGATAGTTTGTTATTAGGGTATAGAAATGCAACTTATTTTTATATATTGATTTTGTGTCCTGAAATTTTACTGAGTTTATTTACTAGCTATAACACATTTTCAGTGGAGTTTTTAGGGTTTTCTATATATAATATCATGTCATTTGCAGATAGAGACAGTTTTACTTCTTTCTTTCCAATTTGGATGCCTTTTATTTCTTTTTCCTTGTCTTGTTCCTGATCTTAGAGGAAAAGCTATTAGCTTTTCACTATTGAATATGATGTTAGCTGTGGGCAGATTTTCCATATTGAGGGCTTTTGGAGAAATGGTTTCTGGGCTTTCAGTTTTGGCTGATGCATTTTTGTTTCATCATTTTAGAATTCCATCTTCAGAATGTTATATGACATACAATAAAACTCAGCCTTGGAGATTACTTGAGATTGTGTAAAATATATTTTAAATAAAATAAATTGGAATAAATTAAGGGAAATAAGTTTTAAAAATTTCATATGGAAGTATGTTCCTTTATTTTATTTTAAAAATCTCTATTACTTGTATTATTTTACTTACAAGTGTGTTTGTTATAGAAAATTTGGGAAGTGATAAAATATAAAGAAGAAAACTACCCAGAGTTAATAATCCCTGTTTCTAATTTGCGATGTCTCTGTTAGGCTCAGTATCTGTTTGTCTTTTCTCTCTTTCTCATATATAATTATTGTATTTATGATATATTCTGCATTTTTAAGTGTATGATGTATATATTAGACACACATACACCCTGCTGTGGACTGCACTGTTTCCCTCCAAAATTCATATGTTGAAACCCTGATCCTCAGTGTGACTGTATTTAGAGGTAGAGCATTTAGGAGGGAATTAAGGTAAGGTTAAGTGAAGTTATAAGGATAGGATCCTAATCCAAAAGGCCTGTAGCCTTATCATTCTCTCTCCCCCATTGTGTGCACACACCCAGGAAAGGCCACGTAAGCACACAGTGAGATGGTGGCCTCCTACAGGCCAAGAGAAGAGGCCTCAGAATAAATCTTACCTTGCTGACATCTGATCTTGGACTTCCCAGCCCCTAGAACTGTGGAAAATTAATTTCTGTTGTCTGTGCTATATAGTCTCTAGTATTTTGTTGTGGCAGCCCAAGCTAACACACACACACACACACACACACACACACACACACACACTCGAATCAAATGTACATATACCCTTCATGCACATTTTAAACAGAAACTGAAGTCATTTTCTATGTAATCTAGCAGACAGTTTTAAGTTTACCTGGCAAGTAGTAGCAGATGCTCATAAGTGTGAGCTGAATGAGTTGCAGAAGAAGCTGGCTGGAGTATAAACTGTAGCACTTACCCTTTGGGCATCCTCAGAGTGCACCCAGCAGAGCAGAGGTGTCAGTCCTTTGGGGGATACAGAAAATTATGGATGTGAAATACCTGGGAGCTTAAAAAAATACCCATACCCGGGTCCATCTTTAAATGTGATGCTTATTTAAAGGACCAGTGCAGGGCTCAGGCATGGTGTTTTAGAGACTCCTTGAGTGACCTACTGGTTTAGCAGTTGAAACAAGCAGTGTATGGCTATAAAGGCACTAGTCATTTTTGACTAAGATGCAGGTGATCAGGCCAGGTAACTGTGGTCATTGAGAGGAAGGGTCCCCCGTGGCTCTATGTGTTTCCCCGGGGAGGGGAAGGATGGGTAAGATTCAGGAGGGGAAAGAACTAGAAAGCTGTCCCAAGAAGCCATTATGCCTTGAGCAAAGGCTGGAGGCGGAGACAAATGTGACGTATTTCTGTGGGTCAGAAACAAGAGTAAGCCAGCTTTGGCCGAAGTTTAAGGCCAATGTCAGATTGAAGCTTTCTGGGTTACAACACAGCACTGAAAGTGATCCTTTCACTCTGCTTTCTTACCTCGGGTTAAAGTTTGTACTGTATAAAAATACCCTTGTAGAACCTTCTGGTGAACCCTCCTGAGTATTTTGGGCTTCCGTTTAGGTCAAATATACCAAAGTCCTTGTGTTCACAAGACCTTGCTCCACTTAAAAAGTCTAGTTAAATATTAATGTGAGGAAAGTTGCTCTTGTATATTTTCACACAGTTTCTTTAATTGGTCTTATGCATTTTGCATAATTTAAATACTGACATCTGGGTGATTTGCTCAGCCAGCAGAGGACTGTTTCATCAGAAAGATGTACATAGCCTCTCTCTGAACTGCCTGCCAGCAGTTAGCTGTTTAGCGTTAAATAAAGAATGATGTTTCTGCAGTGGGAGGTGTAGTGGAAATTGAACTGCCCCAAGAGCTTCTGTTCATTGAAAGGACAATATTAATTCTATCTACTGTTTAGGGGCTGACTTCCAACAATGCCAGGAAATGTTGGCTTGCTGGTACCGGGGAGGTGAGGAGGTAGTCAGGTCCTTCCCTTCCTGTTTCTGCCCCCGTGAGTCCGGGACTGTTCTCTGTCTGTTCTAAGTGTGTCTCTTTTGACCGCAAGTACTGTAATGTGGATTGTTTGAAAGTCTTGTAAAAAGCAAGGCTTTTGCATTCCTACTTCAGTTTTTATGATGTAATAGGTGCCAATCTGATATCACTTTCCTGATGCTAGCTAGGTACAGATGTTGTGGACACTTGTTAAATTATTTATGATGATTATCTTTTGGAATCCATTCATATGTAAACAACATTCCCTTATAAGCTTCTGACTTATTCTGGCCATTTTAAGCGTTCTTTTGAGGTTCAGGAGCTGCTTTTGCCTGGCAGGGAACGTATAAATAGGACTGATGAGAGACAGTCTCAGCCCTGGAGTCAGAGCGGTAGTTTGCCTTTCACTGACCCCAGCCTGCTCTCTCATTCCCTGGGCTTGACGTGTTGTCCTGGACCCACTATTTGTTTTCTGGAGGAGCAGACAGACAATACACTCATACATAATGTTGATAGACTGGAGTGCTCTGAAAACAGCAAGCCAGGTGGAGTGATGGAATGTCCCTGGGAGGGGGGGCGGGAGGAGGGGTGTGCTTCCTCTCTAGGAGGTGAGCTTTACGTGAGCAAGGACCTTGTCCACCTTACTGGTGTCTTTGATCTTTAGAGAGCAGGCAGCCTGTGTGGTAAGAGCTGACTGACAAGAAGGGCCCAGCCACAAGATTTAGGGGAGACTTTCCCGGGGAAGCCGGGACAGCATGTGCAAAGGCCCTGCAGTGGGAATGAGGAAGCCTCTGTGGCTGGAGCGTTGGGAGTCGTGTGGAGAGTAGAGGGGGTGAGGTTGGAGAGGTGGGTGGGGGCCAGACGAAGTGAGCTGCCGGTGCCGCTTTCTTTCAAACGTGTGAGAATATTGTAGAGTTTTATGTGTGACCTCTTGACATTCTGGAAAGAAGGCTCTGGCTGTCGCATGGAGAACAGACTGTAGGCTGGCAAGAAAGGAAGCAGAAGGACAGTTGGGGGATGTCAGAGACTAGGCAGGAGGTGGTGGTGGCAGTGGCGGTGGAGACGGAAGGTCCTGGATGATTTTGCTGCCATGCGGGTAGACCTCCTGATGGCTGTCTGTGGGGTTAGAGGCAAGGAGAAGAACAAGGTGACTTCTAGGTTGACCCACTTGATCCTTCCTTTCTTTTTTCAACCTGTGGATTGCTAATTGTGCCTTCTCACCAGCGCCATCTCCTTCCTTAATCCTTATTCTGATGAAGGTTGATTCCTGGTCCTCCCTGGCCTCTCTGGGTCTGTGGTCCCTGCCAGACCTTTTCCGTGTAGGTAGATTTCCAGTCCTGAACTCTCAGAGGCTGTTCTTTCCCTTCCCTGCGTTTGTAATTTAAGAAAATCTTTTACCATTCCAAGAGCATTAATAGAGCTCTCACACGAAGGCTTACGTGTTACCAGTCAGCCTTGCAGGGACGTGGAACGTGCTTCTAGCCAGCAAATGTTGTTTTTCTTCACCTCACCATGCTCTCTGGGAGCACAGCAAGAATAAAAAGTTGTTTCCTGGAGGAAGGTGAAGGGGAGATCCTTATTCCTTTTCATCCCCGCTGGCTCAGGTTACATGAACACAAGGTGGAGGAAGGTGGGATGGTGGTTGAAGCACAGCTTCACCGACTCTCTGGTAATCTTGGTGGCTGTTTCCTTCCTCTGTTAGACGGACAGGAGTCTTTCTTTGTGCGCGAGAATGTACGAGAAACTAGCTTCTGGGTGAATGCCAATGTGTGTACTTTCAGGATTTCAGAGCTAATTGGTTTGTGTTGACAATGACTATTTATCATTTGTATATTAGGAAAGAAACATGCAAATTACTTGACAACACTTGCTAGTCAAATGGGTGAGCGATTTCTAATGTCAACAATATCCACTTGGTGAGCTGTCTGGAAAGTGTTACTGGGAACCATCAGGATTTTGTTTTCCTAGCAATAAAAATCTTTCTGATATTTATCAGACTTCTGCAACTCTTGCAAACTCCCCAGTTTCCTTATTTCTCATTAAGAGAAGTATGTAAAACAGTTGAGAAGGGTGTCTTTACTTAAGGCTCATCAGTCTAAACTATGTGTTGCATAGCGTCCACCAAGCTATTCCTTCCTTCCCAATTCCGCCTCCCTTTTCCCTCTGTTCCTAGTCATCCTGAGCATCCTTGCCAGGTTCATCTTCTGAGTATCAGCCAGTTCCTGTTTTCAAAATTCTCAGTGCCTTCCCGGTTTCTGAATCAAATAATGACCATCGGCCTGGCTTTCCGGACCAGGTTTATCCGTTAAATGAATGTCCAATGGTCCCTTGTGGATGTGCCCATGTTTTCTGCCACCGTACCTTTGCTCAAGAGACCCCTCCCCCCAAACCTGGAGCACCCTTGTCTTCTTACTTTTTGTAGCCAGCTGAATACCTGTTCTTGACTTTGGAGAATAGGCGTTGGAGATGACATCACACATTTCAAAGAAATGAAGAGATAATAATAAAAAGCAAACATCCCACGCCGCAGCAGAAACACCTCCACGAACTCACTAACAGGAAGCGGATGAAGAGGGCTGTGAGCTGGCCGGAGGGGAGGCCGGGGTGGGGTTCCTAGGCCTGCACCTCAGGAGCTGAGTCAGTGAGGACTCTAGAAGCCCTCCCCACACCCTCAGATCTGGGGAGGAACACGGTGATTTTCTTATGGAGGAATCGTAGAAATGGCTGCTGGCGGCAACTGGGATGAAGTGGAAAGCAGAGCTGAGTCTCTGAGACCAGGGAACCTGAGAGCCAGTGTCCCCACTGCAGTGGGCTCTCCTCTCAGGCAGGAGGAAGGCGCCCGGTGGAGCATATTTAATGACCTTTGTTAAGAGAGTCCAGAGCCCAGGAATTCGAACAAAGCCTTTACCGTGCCTCAGTTGAGACTTCCTGGCCCTGTCACTCAATCTGGCTGGAGAACGGTGGATAGAACACAGACCCACTCAGTCTTCAAACTAGAAAGATCACAGATGGGGCAACAGTAGGAAAAGAGTCAAGGAGTTGCCCATCCTGTGTTAGAGCAGCAGAATTTCCGGACAGATACACCTGAGCACACACAGATGAAGAAAAAAAGTAAGGCGGTTATATAAACATAAGTGCGATGGATGGATGGATAGACGGACAGATGGATAGGCAAAGAGAAAGAAAAAAAGGGGAGATAGCATGTAAAAGACAAAACATCCAGAGCTAGATGAAAACATACCTCAAGGCATAGAAGGGAAGTCCTTACAGTTGTTTCATTCTGTGGAACAAGTTAATGAAAAATGTGAATTCAGTAAGCACAACAAGATGATTAAAGGAGAATGAGATGAAAAAAGAGAGATTGCAGATCTACAGAAAGACTGAGGTCCCAAACAACAACCATTGCAGGACCAATAAATAAAATTAGAAATACCAAAGGAAAGAATAGATGCCACTGAAATCAAATTACTACAAATTAAAGGCTTGATAGTCTCAGTGAACACAAGTGAAGTGATCATGACATAAAAGCAATCAGAAGCTAAAAGATGAAAAGACAATGTACTATAAGGATAATTGGCATCCCTGAAGTAGACAGTTAACATATGAAACTGAAAATGGAATATAAAACAAGGTAACTTTCAGGAAATGAAAAAGAAACAAACAAAAGAACTGAGTCTGCAGATTAGAAGAATGTATCGTGTTACGGGAAAATTCAGAGAACAGAATGTTTAACACCAATACCTATCCTAATTAAGCTACTGAATTTCAAAGGTAAATGAAAAAATCTTCAGACATCCAGGCAGAAAACCAAATGATCTGCCACAGACCAAAAGTCAGACTGGCTTCCTGTTTCCTTAGTGCAGCATTTAATTCCTGAAGAGAGTGGAGCCAACTACCCCCTCAACATTCTGAGTGAGAGAGGAGGTATGAACACGACCCAGAGTGACACAGCTTCCGTGTCGTTCAGGTGCAAGGGCAGAGGTGGATATTCTCAGGCATCTATAAGCTTGGGGAATGGTACTTAAAACCAAAACACATAGGAAAAAATGCAGACACAGTACTGTCAACCTCTAGATGTGTTTTGTAATGTCTTAACTTAGAAGCATATTTTAGGAAGTGTCTGTTGTAGTGAAGAAACGTTTGGTTGAAATTCAACAAATACTTCAGTTGCTTTTCTCCTTCTGTTAAATTCAAATGAAGTCACATACAAATTTGTTTTTAAATTAAAAAGCATTTATGCTAGAGGAAGGATAATTTCATTTTTTATGAAAGTCCTCCTGTCTGCCTGACCCCCTCCCTCCTCCTCATACCCGCACTGGGCAGGTGCTCTTAAGCCCTGGCTTAGAGGGGTGGTGACCCCTACTCTTCTGATCAGTGCCGTCGGCCTCGGGTTTGCAGAAGTTAAGTGCTCTTTCTGCTGTGAGGCAGCTCCATACAACTCTCCTAGTTAGGGAAGCACATGATTCTTCACAGACTGAGTTTCCACCAGAAAAATTCTGACTATTAATTCTTGGCTAACAACAACAACAAAAATTCATGTAAAATCACTTACAACTTAACAGTGCCAAATAATCAGCACTTCTTGAGTGACTGCTCTGTGCCTGGTGCAGCCATATTCCCCCCATGTACTCCGTGTGAGGAAGCACAGTTTCTGCCCTTTGAGAGCTCTTAGTTCAGGTAGGGCAGACACGTCGCCAAAATTTTCCCAGTATTTCCCAAGCAAGGTCTAGCTCTCAGGCAGTTTTCTTGAAAGGCAAACATAGGCTTCTTATTGACAAGTTTTTGTCTTGATTTTCACCTATTTATTCAGGAAGGTTGTTGCATTTTGACAGTGCTGGATATTTGTTTGTTTGTTTTTTAAATTAATTAATTTAATTATTTTGGGCTGCGTTGGGTCTTCACTGCTGCACACAGGCTTCTCTGTAGTTGCAGTGAGTGGGGGCTACTCTTTGTTGCGGTGCCCGGGCTTCTCATTGCGGTGGCTTCTCATGTTGCAGAGCATGGGCTCTAGTTGCGTGGGTTTCAGTAGTTGTGGCGTGCGGGCTCAGTAGTTGTGGCTTCCAGGCTCTAGAGCGCAGGCTCAGTAGTTGTGGTGCACGGGCTTAGTTGCTCCACAGCATGTGGGATCTTCCCGGACCAGGGCTTGAACCCCTGTCCCCTGCACTGGCAGGCGGATTCTTAGCCACTGCACCACCAGGGAAGTCCCCAGTGCTGGATTTTAAGGATGTGATATTGTGATGAAAAGAGGGAGGATTCCTGCTGAGTCGAATGAAGGGGTATGGGGGTTATATGGCACACGCCCAATGAGCCGGGCCCTTGTGGCTTCTCCCTTTGATCTGGGCAGTCCTGCCTGCCACTCACCTGAACCGCCGGCACGTGCCAGAGGATTTGCTGCCACCATCTCAGCCCTCGACACAGGTTTTAGATTTAGGGGTTGAAAAAAACTTATTGAACGTATTTTTGGAAATGTGATGAACATAATGTTTGAGTGGATACTGTCTTTTTATACTTTATGTCAGGTGGTAGTTTCCTTTTTATACAAATATTGGTTGCCAAAAGCTTTGTTTGAATACAAAGTATGCGCAGCTGTACATATTTGACCACTTTCTTTCTTTGGGACCCCGTGTGCCTAGAGTTGGGAAAGGGATCCCCAGCTCTGCTCTGTTAAATATTCCATCTTATCAAAGAGGTAATTCTTCAATTATGTATAACAGTAGGTGCCACTCAATAAATATTTTATAAGTGATAGATATTTTTGTCTGAAATTACTTTTTCACTCGAACAATGATTTAAACCCCTGTTTTTAGTTTTATGAGGTGACACTTTTATAATATCATATAGTGAATGCAGCTTGAATGTCATAGAGCTTTAGGGCAGCATTAATCATAAATTCATATGCCCCCATTCCCAATCCTGAGAAACTTTCTCTTAATTCAGGTTTTACCCATTCTATGTATGGAAGTGTGTGTGTGTGTGTGTGTGTGTGTGTGTTTGTGTGTGTGTGTGTTGGGGATGGGTGGGGACAAGGAATGCTTTTGACCTAATGGCTCTGAAGTTATGAATTTCAAAGGATTTTCTAAGTCTATGAGATTTATTTTAAGGAAGGAAGAAAAAATGCTTTTCAGTGGGTTAAAAAAAAAAAAAGAATATCAAACTAAACTGGGATATAGTCCAAAACAGTTTCTCTGGTTTGAGTGGGAGCTATTAGAGTTTAAAATACTGCCTCCCCCTGCCCCCTTTTGGGTTATTGTCCACTTTTATGCAGAAAGAAAATACATATGTCTCTGGACTTAGGAGAAACAGTCCCTCTCCTTTTCACATGGATCTGGAAGCCTGGAGCAATCCATGTCCAGGAGCCACCTACCGTGTGTGCAGCGCTGTCACAGTTCAGAGCTAGCAGGCCTTGTTTCATGCGATGGGGCTGTATGATTAAATTCTCCAGTGTAATATATATCTTTAAAAAGAAAAGTCACAGACTTTCCACTTCTGTTTGAGCTCTATGGGCAAGAGGAAAAGCACGAATTCTACCAATATCGGAGAGGCAGGAGTCGGGGTTGGTTTATTTAGAGAGCCATTTTAGCCAGGATTTGCAAGGGCCTTGGTGTGGCATATCAGGATGAATGAAGTCTCCGGCCTCCAAGCCTGAGGTTCTGGGCCCCGGAGAGGAAGCCCGTCTGATAAGGGAAGTAATTGAAGACCAGTGTTACGCTTCATTTCCTTTTCTTGAATTTGAGTTATGCATTGGTCATTTTCTCTGCATATCTATTTAATGGTTGTTAAATTAAATTGCTTTCCCTCAAGTGGTGATTTTTATTTATTTAAACCATCTTTTTTTCTTACTCCGCTCCATTGCCCTCTGGCCCGACTCCAACTCCGCGTGTGTGCGGTGGAGGCCCCAGTGTCTGCAGAGGTGAAGGCTGGGGACTTCTCTCTCTCCCCCGCCCTTTCCCAGAACCTCCCAGGGACCCCTTGTCTGCAAGGTTGTGAGGTTCTGAATTCTTCAGCTAGAGAATGGCAGGCTTTGTAGACTGTTTTATCATTCAAAGGATACAGAATCCATTTATTTGACCCAGGAATGTGAAGAGTTCCAGTTTTGTTTCGGGCAGCTCTGGGCTTTGGAGTCCAGAGCTGTGCTGTGCTCAGTGTGTCCCGTCGCAGGAGCAGGTGAGGAAGAGGCTCGCTCGGAGCATCCCTGACCCGGAGCCCCCGTTGGCAGCACGGGGCTGTCTCCTCTGCTGCTTCCATCAGCCTGTGGTCACACAGCACAGTGTCCTGCTCTTGGGTGGGCCCCAGTCTCCACTCAGCACAGCCCAACCTCAAGGCTGGAGTTTTCACTCTTCTGGGGTTTGTCAGCTTTCCACCTGGGAATTGCCTCAAAGCCTGGTTTTGGAGGGTTTTTTTTTTGCCTTAGGGCACATGGGCCTGATGGCGAAGGGCCTCTCAGTCTCTTCCTTGCGATGTTGCTCTTGACCTTCCTTCCTGCATCTCTCTGAACTCTGAGTCTCTACCCACTCATTCATTCACTTGACAGATATTAATCGAGGAGCTCCTCTGTGCCAGGCACGAAATAAGGCACTGGGTTACATTCTAGTCAGGAGACAAGTGCTAAACTTGTATATAACATATCATAGAGTGATAATTGCTAAGAGAGAAACAAATCAGGACAAGAGAGGTTGGTGACTGCTCTCTTGTATGGGGTGATGGGGAGGGTGGCTTCTGAGCAGAGGAAATGAGGCCGAGTTATGTGTGAATTGAAGGCAGTTCTTCTCAACGGGGGCACATTTTGTTCCCCAGGGGGACACTTGTCGGCGTCTGGAGGCATCTTTGGTTGTCACAACCTCGGAGGAGGGCTGTGTGTTACTGGCATCTGGTGGGTAGAGGCCAGGGATGCTCTAAGTATCCTCCAGTGCCCAGGGCAGCCCCCACAGTGGAGAATCATCTCCAAAATGTCAGCGGTGCCAAGGTTGGGAAACCCCGCTCCAGGGGCAGAGAAGGAGTAGACGGGAACAGAGGCAACGGCAACGCCCGAAGCCGCGAGGTGAGGGCCGGCTGGCGAGTCTGAGGAACAGCAAGGAGCCGGGGATCCGGGAGAGGCGTGAGCGGGGGGCAAGCGGCAGGAGGGCAGCAAGGGCTGAGGTCACTTGGAGCTTTGGAGACCCTTGCAGAGACTTTGGGTTTTACTCAGAGAAGAGGAGCCCGTGTAATTGACCCGAGAAAAGGAGTGGCCTGCCCTGCCGTCTGTCTGGCTGCCAGGGAGAGCATCGACTCTGGCTGAGGCACGAGTGGGTGTGGCCAGGATTACTGAGGCCATCCCGGTGAGGGTGATGATGCTTGGGGCCAGGCAGCAATGTGGTGCAGTGGTTTGTCGTCAGATTGGGGGCATATGTTGAAGGTGGAGTCAACACCGAGTGCCGTAGGGCTTAGAGAAAGGAGCAAAGGACAGCCTGATTTTTGGTCCAAGCAACTGTAAGGAAGATTGGTGTTTACCGAGAAGGGCTAGTGTGCAGGTTTGGGAGGCAGGGGGCATCAGGGCTGGTCTTTCAGGGTGTTAAGTTTGAGCTGCCTGCTTGGTAGCCCCCACAGGTATACCGAGGTAGGCAGGTTTATATAGACGAGGATGGAGTTTTAAGGGAGAGGTCTGCCTGGAGATTTAGTTTTGAGAGTTGTCGGCATGCAGTCAAGCCCTCCGTATCTACGGGTTCCACATCCACAGATTCAACTGACCACCGATCACAAATAGTCAGAGAAAAAAAATTTCAGATAGTTCTCAAAAGCAAAACTTGAATTTGCCATGCTCCAGCGAATATTTTCATAGCATTTTCACTATGTTTGCAACTATTTACATAGCATTTATGTTGTATTAGGTATTATAAGTAATCTAGAGATGATTGAAAATATAGGAGAGGATGTGCATAGGATATATGCAAATTATGTCCTTTTATATAAGGGACTTGAGCATCCTTGGATTTTGGTATCCTCAGGGGTCCTGGAACCAATCCCCCATGGATACCCAGGGACAACTGTGTAGATTGAAGGTAAAGTCAGGAGTCAGGATGAGATCATCAAGGGAGTGACTGTAGACACTAGAGTCCCTGGGATGAAAGACTCCATGGAAGTGGGTTCAAGAGAGAGCCGGAGGCGGGGAACTAGAGGACCACAAGTAGGGCACTCTTCGGAGGTGGTTTTCTCTAAAGGGGCACAGAGAAATTGGTGGCAGCTGGAGGGAGATGCAGGGCCAAGGGAGGTGGTGGTGGTGGTGGTTGATGGGAGCTCTGTAGCAGATTTGTGTGCAGGTGGGAATGATCAGTGGATAGAAGGTGATGCAGGGCACAGCGGGTCAGGTATCTCTGGTGCGCGGAAGCGAATGCACAGGAAAGGGTTGCTTTCAGGGCCATGTGCAGTTTGACCCTAGTAACTCTGGTAAGAAGAACCAACAAGTCAGGAGACTTCTAGGTATTAAGTGAAATAAAGGTTCTGAAGAGGGAGAAAGATTGCTTTCTGGTCTAGTGGTCCTAGAACCTTTCCTAAAGAAGGCAAGGTTTGAGCTTAGCTTCATATATATGTGTGTGTGCATGTGTGTATTCATATATATACATATATATATATGTATATATATGAATCTGTATCAGGCAATAAATTTATTTCATTTTATGAGCTTTTTGTATGTTCCAAGCTCACTTTGCCCACCATATGCCACGATTTCAACATGAAGCTTACAGTCCATTTTTCTTGCAGTTTTCATGGTGAGAAATAAAACATTGTTCATTTTCACACTCTAAAGAGAACCTAATACGAAGTTTTCTTTCCTCAAAGTAACCTTTTCCTTTTCTTTCCCTCCTAATTTCAGGAACAAACTCTGGCCCTGAGGAAAGAAGGGATTGGGGTTGTTTTGGATTCCGAGCTGCCCCATTTAATTGGCATTGATGACGACCTCCTGAGCACGGGCATCATCTTATATCACTTGAAGGTAGAAACTCCTTTCCTGGAACATTCTCATTTTGGTTGCAGCTTTCCCTGTGGACACTGGCAAGGTTTAGTGTAATACTCCGTGTCCACGAGCGCAGCTACGACCCTGAAGAGTATACAACAAATCCTTGAGTCCTTTGGGGATTCTCAGAAGTTCATTGGAATTCTGTGGTATTAGAAGTTTCTGTTTTATGTAGTCCTAAAGCTAAATGAAGATCCATTCACTTTGCCCTCTAGTTTGTAGACTCAGCAAGAGGGAGGTAAGGAACAAAAAGCCAGACAGACTGAGGAAGAAAAGTTACCAGCACCCGAACTGGGATTTGTTGTATGTACAGTTTCCTGGTCCCTTGTGTTAATTATAAAGCTGTGTCTCTTGCCTACATCGTCGGGCCTGGTCCCGAGGAGGGTGTCCCTGTCAAGAGAGCAGAATTTCCACATCAGTATCAGTGGTGGCCTCTGTAATCTTGACTTGAGTATCTTCTGTCTGATCCATGACTTCAAATGAGAATGGTATTACGCTTGTGCTTTGAGGGCTCCCCTAAACCATATATATATATATTTTTTTTCCTTTTGTATCTGGTTTATTTCACTTAGCATAATGTTTATCCATGTTGTAACATGTATCATTACTTCATTCCTTTCTATGGTTGGATAATATTCCAGTGTATGTACCACATTTTATTTGTCCATGGATGAATATTTGGGTTGTTTCCACTTTTTGGCTATTATGAATAATGCTGCTATACACATCAGCACACAAGTATCTGTTTGAATGCTTGTTTTCAATTCCTTTAGATATATCCTAAACCATATCTTTAGATACAAAGAAACCCCTGGCCGCTAGAGGAGAGACGTGTCAGAAAGGATTGGGAACATCAGTGAGATTGCCGTCACAGGCAGGTTATGGATGGCAAAACAGGAGCCCAACCCTTGTCAAGCCCTGAGCCTCAGGAGCCCTGTCCTTTTTTGGACACCACGGGCTGTTGTTACAGAGCCTCAGTGAACTCCAGTCGCACTGAGGCTGTGGCCTGCCCGGGACAGAGTTCGCCCATCCGTCACCAGGTTGCTTGGGCTTCAGTGGAAGAGGGAGAAACAGATCATTCCTCATGTTCTTATTAATACATTTTGCTTGACTTTTCTCCCTAGGAAGGTCAGACGTATGTTGGTAGAGAAGATGCTTCAACAGAACAAGATATTGGTGAGGATCTTTATCTACTTCCTCTTCGCAATGATTATTTTATTTTTTTTTTTTTGGCTGTGTTGGGTCTTCGTTGCTGTGTGCGGGCTTTCTCTAGTTGCGGCGAGCGGGGGCTACTCTTCGTTGTGGTGTGCGGGCTTCAGTAGTTGTGGCACGCAGGCTCAGTAGTTGTGGCTTGCGGGCTCTAGAGTGCAGCCTCAGTAATTGTGGTGCACAGGCTTAGTTGCTCTGCGACATGTGGGATCTTCCCGGCCCAGGGCTCTTACCCGTGTCCCCTGCATTGGCAGGCGGAGTCTTAACCACTGTGCCACCAGGAAAGTCCTCCAATGACTTTTTAAAAATCATTTAATGGGGCTTCCCTGGTGGTGCAGTGGTTGAGAGTCCGCCTGCCGATGCAGGGGGTGCGGGTTCGTGCCCCGGTCCGGGAGGATCCCGCATGCCGCGGAGCGGCTGGGCCCGTGAGCCATGGCTGCTGAGCCTGCGTGTCCGGAGCCTGTGCTCCGCAGCGGGAGAGGCCGCAATAGTGAGGGGCCTGCGTACCACAAAAAAAAAAAAAAAAAAAAAAAAATCACTTAATGAATTTCTTTTGATTGACTGACATTGAAGCAATTATAAAAAAGAAAACGTTTCAAATACAATATTGATCAGAACGTGTATTTCTGTAATTTTGAACTCAGCTCAAATGACTAACACAGAACAGTTAGTTTAGTGAATAAAATGGAACTGGGAATCCTTTCCCCCACCCTGCATGCCTTCTGTCCTGGGTCACGCCTTTCAAGTGTGCTGTTAGTTCAATCACTTTACTCTTGTCACAGTGGAGATATGCTAACAGGTACAGATAAAAGATATAAGACCCTTTGGTGGGAAATCCTTCCCAGTCGACACTTACCTGTGCAAAGATGAGGAGAGAAGGTGGACACACACGTACACAGCGTCCACACACACAGGCTTCTGGCTTTCCCCAGAGTCTCTGTGAGGTACCCAGGTGAGGTCTCGCCAGGCTTTATATTGTAGCATAACTTAGGGAATGCATGTGGCGGTGGTAGAGTGCGTGTGCATGTGTGTGTGGCGAGGTGGGGATTGGCAGGGGAAGAATTATATCTTCTCAGCTGGTTTCAGAATTGCTGGCGATGAGCTTGCTTTCATGCCAAGTGTAAGCTATTAATCAAGCCAAAGCTCCCACTTCCTATGTGTATTTACTATTTATCGTGAATCTGGGAGAGCTGGAAACCAATTCCTGGAAGTCCTTGGATTCAGCTGTTTTTGGGTGAAACTAGGTGCCAGGCCTCTTCCTCTCACCATTAAATTATCAATACATGTGACCTTTGGGTTTGTTATAACTGTGGTAAAGGGCTAAGAACACATGTTTTCTGTGAGCAGAAAAGTTCAGTAGTGCAGTTCTGTGGAGAGTAGTGGGAGCCGTTTGGCTTGTGCTTCTGAGAAGCTGGCCAAGAACTGTGCCTGAAATCATGTAGGTTTGTGTGACTGGCATTCATGTCCACGCCTGGCCACTCATCACACATGAGCCGCTCAGGGTGGTCGGATGGGAGTCGGTAGCCCTTAACAGCCACATGCTCTGAGAGATCTGTGGAGGTCAGGTTCTCTCAGAATCGGCACAGGCTGTGGCTGGGTCATCTCAGGACTTCTGGAGACTTCCTCGGGCCTCCCAAGATCCATGCCATGCCGTGTTCACCTTTTACCTTTGGTTTGTGCTCCTGGAACGCAGTGTCGGTAAGTGTGGAGGTCACAGTAAATCCTTGAATTATGGGGCCCTTTTCATCTCTTCCATTTTATTGTGACCTTTGGGTAACTGGAGGAGGAAAGTTATTTAGACTGAAGCAGGAGTGACTCAGTGGTATTCAGTTAAGACAAGTTACTCAACTGTTTTCTCCCCGAAGATAAAATAAATGAACGTGCCAGAACTTACTCCCTTATACAGGGTATGTCCAGACCCACCGAGTAACACTCAAGGGATGGTTCTGTCAGTTGATGCCAGGAACTCGTGAAGTTCAGTTTTCTCACTAAACATAAATGTTCACCTCACAGTTTTGTATGGAAAAGAAAGAATATTCAATATGAGAAAATAAATGAAGGTTGGGAATCATTGCACTAGATACCAAACGAAATCTTTCTTCCTCTGTTTTCCCATCTTAGTTCTTCACGGCCTCGACTTGGAGAGTGAGCACTGCATCTTTGAAAATGTCGGGGGGATGGTGACACTGATTCCCCTGAGTGGGTCCCAGTGCTCTGTGAACGGTGTTCAGATCGTGGAGGCCACGCACCTCAATCAAGGTATTGGCTTTTGGTTCTGAGTTCTTTGTGTCATTTCTAGAAAACAGGTTGGTTAGGTAATGGGGGAACACGTGCATCTTAGAATTAATTACACTTTAGGTATAAAAAGGATGAAGACTGTTTGCTTCATTAGGCTGTTTTCTCTTTTGCTGGAGAACTTCTTTTTCTTTTTTAAAATTAATTAATTAATTATTTTTTAACTTTTGGCTGCATCGGGTCTTTGTTGCTGTGCGCAGGCTTCTCTAGTTGCGGCGAGCGGGGGCTACTCTTCGTTGCGATGCGCAGGCTTCTCATTGTGGTGGCTTCTCTTGTTGCGGAGCATGGGCTCTAGGTGCACGGGCTTCAGTAGTTGTGGCTGGCAGGCTCTAGGGCGCAGGCTCAGTAATTGTGGCTCACGGGCTTAGTTGCTCCATGGCATGTGGGATCTATGCGGACCAGGGCTCGAACCCGTGTCCCCTGCATTGGCAGTCAGATTCTTAACCACTGAGCCATGGGAAGCGCAAGAACTTCTTTCTTTCTTTTTTTTTCTTTTTTCTTTTTTTTATACAGCAGGTTCTTATTAGTCATCTATTTTATACATGTTAGTATATACATTGTCAATCCCAATCTCCCAGTTCATCCCACCACCACCACCCTCCCCCCCGGCTTTCCCCCCTTGGTGTCCATACATTTGTTCTCTACATCTGTGTCTCTGTTTCTCCCTTGCAAACCAGTTCATCTGTACCATTTTTCTAGATTCCACATATATGCGTTAGTATATGATATTTGTTTTTCTCTTTCTGACTTACTTCACTCTGTATGACAGTCTCTAGGTCCATCCACATGTCTACAAATGACCCAATTTTGTTCCTTTTTATGGCTGAGTAATATTCCATTGTATATATGTACCACATCTTCTTTATCCATTTGTCTGTCAGTGGGCATTTAGGTTGCTTCCATGACCTGGCTATTGTAAATAGTACTGCAATGACCATTGGGGTGCATGTGTTTTTTTTTTAATATCTTTATTGGAGTATAATTGCTTTACATTGTTGTGTTAGTTTCTGCTGTACAAAAAACAAAGTGAATCAGCTATATGCATACATATATCCCCATATCCCCTGCCTCTTGCGTCTCCCTCCCACTTTCCCTGTCCCACCCCTCTAGGTCGTCACAAAGCATTGAGCTGATCTCCCTGTGCTATGCGGCTGCTTCCCACTAGCTATCTATTTTACGTTTGGTAGTGTATATATGTCCATGACACTCTCTCACTTTATCCCAGCTTACCCTTCCCCCTCCCTGTATCCTCAAGTCCATTCTCTAGTAGATCTGCATCTTTATTCCTGTCTTGCCCCTAGGTTCTTCATGACCACTTTTTTTTTTTTTTGTAGATTCCATATATATGTGTTAGCATACAGTATTTGTTTTTCTCTTTCTGACTACTTCACTTTGTAGGACAGACTCTAGGTCCATCCACCTCACTACAAATAGCTCAGTTTCGTTTCATTTTATGGCTGAGTAATATCCCATTGTATATATGTGCCACATCTTCTTTATCTATTCATCTGTTGATGGACACTTAGGTTGCTTCCATGTCCTGGCTATTGTAAATAGTGCTGCAATACACACTGTGGTACATGTCTCTTTTTGTATTGTGGTTTTCACAGGGTATATGCCCAGTAGTGGGATTGCTGGGTCATATGGTAGTTCTTTTTTAGTTTTCTAAGGAACCTCCATACTGTTCTCCATAGTGGCTGTATCAATTTACATTCCCACCAACAGTGCAAGAGGGTTCCCTTTTCTCCACACCCTCTCCAGCATTTATTGTTTGTAGATTTTTTGATGATGGCCATTCTGGCTGGTGTGAGGTGATACCTCATTGTAGTTTTGATTTGCATTTGTCTAATGATTAGTGATGTTAAGCAGCTTTTCATGTGCCTCTTGGCCATCTGTATGTCTTCTTTGGAGAAATGTCTATTTAGGTCTTCTGCCCATTTTTTGAGTGGATTGTTTGTTTTTGTAATATTGAGCTTTATGAGCTGTTTATATATTTTGGAGATGAATCCTTTGTCCATTGATTCGTTTGCAATTATTTTCTCCTATTCTGAGGGTTGCCTTTTCATCTTGTTTATAGTTTCCTTTTCTGTGTAAAAGCTTTTAAGTTTCATTAGATCCCATTTCTTTATTTTTGTTTTTATTCCCATTCCTCTAGGAGGTGCGTCAGAAAACATCTTGCTGTGATTTATGTCAAAGAGTGTTCTTCCTATGTTTTCCTCTAAGAGTTTTATGGTGTCCGGTCTTACATTTAGGTCTCTAATCCATTTTGGGTTTATTTTTGTGTATGTTGTTAGGGAGTGTTCTAGTTTCATTCTTTAACATGTAGCTGTCCAGTTTTCCCAGTGCCACTTATTGAAGAGGCTTTCTTTTCTCCATTGTGTATCCTTACCTCCTTTGTCATAGATTAGTTCATATGTGTGTGGGCTTATCTCTGGGCTTTCACTCCTGTTTCATTGATCTATATTTCTGTTTTTGTGTCAGTAGCATATTGTCTTGATTACTGTAGCTTTGTAGTATAGTCTGAGGTCAGGGAGTCTGATTCCTCCAGCTCCGTTTTTTTCCCTCAATATTGCTTTTGCTATTCGGGGTCTTTCGTGTCTCCATACAAATTTTAAGACCTTTTGTTGTAGTTCCATAAAAAATGCCATTGGTAATTTAATAGAGATTGCATTGGACCTGTAGGTTGCTTTGGCTAGTATAGTCATTTTCACAATATTGATTCTTCCAATCCAAGAACATGGTATATCTCTCCATCTGTTTGTGTCATCTTTGATTTCTTTCATCAGTGTCTTATAGTTTTCTGAGTACAGGTCTTATACCTCCTTAGGTAGGTTTATTCCTAGGTGTTTTATTCTTTTTGTTGCAGTGGTGAATGGTATTTTTCCCTAATTTCTCTTTCTTACCTTTCGTTGTTAGTGTATAGGAATGAAAGAGATTTCTGTGCATTAATTTTGTATCCTGCAACTTTACCAAATTCATTGATTATCTCTAGTAGTTTTCTGGTGATATCTTTAGGATTCTCTATGTATAGTATCATGTCATCTGCAAACAGTGACAGTCTTACTTCTTCCTTTCTAATATGTATTCCTTTTATTTCTTTTACTTCTCTGATTGCAGTGGCTAGGACTTCCAAAACTATGTTGAATAAGAGTGGCGAGAGTTGAACGTCCCTGTCTTGTTCCTGATCTTAGAGGAAATGCTTTCAGTTTTTCACCACTGAGAATGATGTTTGCTGTGGGTTTATCATATATGGCCTTTATTATGTTGAGGTAGGCTCCCTCTGTGCCCACTTTCTGGAGAGTTTTTATCATAAGTGGGCGTCGAATTTTGTCAAAAGCTTTTTCTGCATCTATTGAGATGATCATATGTCTCTTATTCTTCAATTAGTTAATATGGTGGATCTCACTGATTGATTTGCATATATTGAAGAATCCTTGCATTGCCGGGATAAATACCACTTGACCATGGTGTATGATCCTTTTAATGTGTTGTTGTATTCTGTTTGCTAGTATTTTGTTGAGGATTTTTGCATCTGTATTCATGAGTGATACTGGTCTCTTATTTTGTTTTTTTGTAGTATCTTTGTCTGGTTTGGGTATCAGGGTTATGTTGGCCTGCCTTGTAGAATATGTTTGGGAGTGTTCCTTCCTCTGCAGTTTTTTGGCAGAGTTTGAGAAGGATGGCTGTTAGCTCTTCTGTAATTGTTTGATAGAATGCACCTGTGAAGCCATCTGGTCCTGGAGTTTTGTTTGTTGGAAGATTTTTAATCACAGTTTCAATTTAATTACTTGTGATTGTTCTGTTCATATTTTCTATTTCTTCCTCGTTCAGTCTTGGAAGGTTGTACCTTCCTAAGAATTTGTCCATTTCTTCCAGGTTGTCCATTTTATTGGCATAGACTTGCTTGTAGTAGTCTCTTACGATGCTTTGTATTTCTGCAGTGTCTGTTGTAACTTCTCCTTTCTCATTTCTACTTTTATTGATTTGAGTCCTCTCCCTCTTTTTCTTGATAAGTCTGGCTAAAGTTTTATCAATTTTGTTGATCTTCTCAAAGAACCAGCTTTTAGTTTTATTGATCTTTGCTGTTGTTTTCTTTGTTTCTGTTTCATTTATTTCTGCCCTGATCTTTATGATTTGTTTCCTTCTACTAATTTTGGGTTTTGTTTGTTCTTTCTCTAGTGCCTTTAGGTGTAAGGTTAGTTGTTTATTTGAGGTTTTTCTTGTTTCTTGAGGTAGGGTTGTATTGCTGTACACTTCCCTCTTAAAACTGCTTCTCATGTGTCCCATAGGTGTTGGATCGTCCTGTTCTCATTGTCATTTGTCTCTAGATATTTTTTGATTTCCTCTTTGATTTCTTCAGTGATCTCTTGGTTATTTAGTAACGTATTGTTTAGCCTCCATGTGTTTGTGTTTTTTACGTTTTTTTCCCTGTAATTGATTTCTAATCTCATAGTGTTGTGGTCAGAGAAGATGGTTGATATGATTTCAATTTTCTTAAATCTACTGAGGCTTGATTTGTGACCCAAGCTGTGATCTATCCTGGAGAATGTTTCGTGTGCATGTGAGAAGAAAGTGTAATCTGCTGTTTTTGAATGGAATGTCGTATAGATATCAATTAAATCTATATAGTCTGTTGTGTCATTTAAAGCTTGTTTTTCCGTGTTAATTTTCTGTCTGGATGATCTGTCCATTGGTGTAAGTGAAGTGTTAAAGTCCCTCACTATTAGTGTGTTACTGTCGATTTCCTCTTTTTATAGCTGTTAGCATTTACCTTATGTATTGAGGTGCTCCTTTGTTGAGTGCATATATATTTATAGTTGTTATATCTTCTTCTTGGAATGATCCCTTGATCATTATGTAGCGTCCTTCTTTATCTCTTGTAACGTTCTTTATTTTAAAGTCTATTGTGTCTGATATGGGTATTGCTACTCCAGCTTTCTTTTTTTATTTCCATTTGCATGGAAGATCTTTTTCCATCCCCTCACTTTCAGTCTGTATGTGTCCCCAGGTCTGAAGTGGGTCTCTTGTAGACAGCGTATATATGGGTCTTGTTTTTGTATCCATTCAGCAAGCCTGTGTCTTTTGGTTGGAGCATTTAATCCATTCTCATTTAAGGTAATTATCGATATGTATGTTCCTGTGACCATTTTCTTAATTGTTTTGGGTTTGTTTTTGTAGGTCCTTTTCTTCTCTTGTGTTTCCCACTTAGAGAAGTTCCTTTAGCATTTGTTGTAGAGCTGGTTTGGTGGTGCTGAATTCTCTTAGCTTTTGCTTGTCTGTAAAGCTTTTGATTTCTCCATCGAATCTGAATGAGATCCTTGCTGGGTAGGTAATCTTGGTTGTAGGTTCTTCCCTTTCCCCACTTTAAATATATCGTGCTACTCCCTTCTGGGTTGTAGCGTTTCTGCTGAGAAATAAGCTGATAACCTTATGGGAGTTTCCTTGTATGTGATTTATCGTTTTTCCTTTGTTGCTTACAATAATTTTTCTTTGTCTTTAAATTTTGTCAATTTGATGACTGTGTCTTGGCATGTTTCTTCTTGGGTTTAACCTGCCTGGGACTGTCTGCGCTTCTTGGACTTGGGTGGCTATTTCCTGTCCCATGTTAAGGAGGTTTTCGACTATAATCTCTTCAAATATTTCTTGGGTCCTTTCTCTCTCTCTTCTCCTTCTGGGACCCCTATAATGCGAATGTTGTTGCTTTTAAGGTTGTCTCAGAGGTCTCTTAGGCTGTCTTCATTTCTTTTCATTCTTTTTTCTTTATTCTCTTCTGCAGCAGTGAATTCCACCATTCCCTCTTCCAGGTCATTTATCCATTCTTCTGCCTCAGTTATTCTGCTATTGATTCCTTCTAGTGTAGTTTTCATTTCAGTGATTATATTGTTCATCTCTGTTTATTTGTTCTTTAATTCTCCTGGGTGTTTGTTCTGTAATTCTTCTAGATCTTTGTTAAACATTTCTTGCATCTTCTTGATCTTTGCCTCCATTCTTTTCCCGATCATCTTCACTATCATTATTCTGAATTCTTTTTCTGGAAGTTTGCCTATCTCCACTTTATTTAGTTGTTTTTCTGGGGTTTTATCTTCTTCCTTCATCTGGTATATAGCCCTCTGTCTTTTCATTCTGTCTGTCTTTCTGTGAATGTGGTTTTTGTTCTGCAGGCTGCAGGATTGTTGTACTTCTTGTGTCTGCTGTCTGCCCTTCAAGAACTTTTTCATTTCAGGATATTTGAGAGTAAATTGCTAACATGATGCTCCAGCACCCCTGAATACTTCAGTGTCTATTTCCTATTAACATTGGCATTCTCCTACATAATTACAGTGCAACCATCCAAATTAAGAAAGTAATAGATGCATTCCTACCACGTGATTTCGGACCCTGTTCAGGTTTGTCCGTTTGTCCCAACAGTGTCCGTTATTCAGTCCAGCATCATGTTGTATTTGCTTACCGCGTCTCCATAGTCTCCTTCAGTCTGGAAATGTCCTTTGGTCTTTCCTTGACTTTTATGACTTTGGCAGTTTTGAAAACTGCAGGTCAGATATGCTGTGGCATATCCTTCTACATTCTTCTATGAAACGTATAATTTATCTGATGCTTCCTCGTGATTAGAATAATGTCATTTTTTGACACTATTGTCAGAGAAATTATGCTTCATTTTTCTCATGTTTCATTCCATGGTTTCTATTTGTCCCTTTACTGAGAATGCTCACTTTGATCATTTAGTTAAGAAGCAGTGTGCTAGGTTTTTTCACTGGCAAGTTAATCTTTTCACCCTTTCTTATTAATAAAGCTATTGGGAAGGTACTTCAGGATCATAAATATCCTATTCTTTACCATACTTTCACCCACTGGTTTTAGAGTCCACTGGGTGTTTTTTTGCGGGGAGGGAGGTCTTATTTAATTAGTATTCCAGTGGCTGCCACGTTGTTATTTTCTTCCGTCTATACCTATTAGTTGGCTTTTTATTTATTTTAAAAAATATTTATTTATTTATTTATTAGGCTGCATTGGGTCTTAGTTGTGGCATGCAGGATCTTATTTGCAGAACTCAGACTTCTCTCTAGTTGTGGTGTGCTGGCTCCAGAGTGCGCGGGCTTAGTTGCCCCGTGGGATGTGCGATCTTAGTTCCCTGACCAGATATCAAACCCGCATCCCCTGTATTGGAAGGCGGATTCTCAACCACTGGACCACCAGGGAAGTCCCAGTTGGCTGTTTAACTGTAAGAAAGAGCTTTCTTTTCTTGCCGTGTATTCATTTATTTATCTAAATCAACAGGGCCACATGTCTTGCTATTTTATAGCTTTTGGTCCATTTCTATGATTCCTTATTTTGATGTCCAGATTGTCTCAGATTTGGCCAATGGGTTTTTGTGTTCTTTTGGTTTGGCCCTATTGTGTCTGATTAATTCCTTACTTTCTGACAGAACAAGATATTCCAGGCTCATCTTTTACTTTTTTCGAGTCCGCCGGTTCCCCAAGGATCTGTAGTTCCTTTTAGTGAATGGGATTTAGAAACCAGCATCTGGGCACTAGGTGTGCTTATTGCTATTGAAGTGTTGCTGCTCACAGATCCTGTCAGTCAAAGGTGTTAGCGAAAATGTTTGTGTGTGTGTACAACATTTACAACTATAGTTCTGTATCTGTTTATATTAGTATAGTAAAATATCTGTATTTCAGTGTCTATATTGCTAACCAGGAGTTCACATCAATACCTCTAATTCCAGTCCAGTACCATAGAGTTCTCTGCAGTTTTCTCCCTTTTCTTATTTGTCGTCCCTTTTCTGACAATGATGAACTTGACTCCCGTTATGTAGCCACTGTCCTGTCACTTATGCCCCCTCCTCATTCTGGAACCCTCCTCTTCCTGCTCAGGCTGTGATGCCCTATGCTGGGCCACGTCTCCCTTCACCCTTTTCCTAGCGCAGACACCTTCCTCACCTCATGCTCAAACGTCCTGCGACTCCTACCCTGATGCTTACTTTGCCCAGCCTTGTCTAATGGCTTTTGTACTGAGCTATGCAAGAAGGAAGGAAAGAAAGAAGTTGACATTATCTCTTAACCCCTTTTTGGTATATTATACATAGTTTTCATAATTACAGTTTTTCGTGCTTACATGCTATAATGTTGTATTTGTTGTGACGTAGGATTGGACAGATGGGGACTGGAGCGCATGTAGTTTATTGGTGTTAGTGAAGTCGTACCAGAAATCAGTTGCAAGGAGTTATCTCAGAAATGAAGGACAGTAGCATGGACCAGGGTGATCATGCTTTCATAGGAGGTGCATAGCGTCCATCAGAGACATTCTACAAGCAAGTGATGGAGCACCCACCCATGTACCATCTCCAAACCATCCACCCATCCATCCATGCATTGATCTCTCCATCAGTTTTTCACTCTTAGTATTTTTCAGTTTCAAGGTTAGTTGAGCTTGGGAGACATCTGGCGCCCTGGAGCTGGCCAGAAAGGTCAGAGGTCAGCAGTAGCAGGTGACCAGCCCTAAAAAGGACACAGTGAGCATCCAGTGACCATTACCAAAGCAACATACCTGCATTTTTGCAACCAGGACCATGGCACTGGCAATAAGGGATGGAGAATCTGATTCTTTCCAGGCAGCAGTATTGATCGTGATGAGATGCTGTCTCTGCCCTGAGCCCAGAAAGGCACCATAATTGATTGGCAGACAAGAGGTCACTATGTAAGGCTCTTCAGTGGTGGTCCCTGCCTGGGAACACACAGGCCTTTGTATGAACAACAGGTGTAATTGGAGGGTAGACAGTTGACAGATGACCCCACAGGTGAATTATGGACCTGGATCTGGACCACAGCCAGACCACCTGTCTGTCCTCTCTCAGTACCTCAGGTGGGGGGCCTGCTGCTGTTTCTTCAGGCAGCAGGGGTGTTGCAGGGGTCATGATGAGAGTTGAGAGGTGCGTCTCCTTGTCTAGCAGAGATCTCTGTACTGGCTGCGTCTCCCTCAGTTAGGTCAGAGGGAGGTGACCTTGTGATGATGACTTTATTGCTACAGGATTTTATAAGCAGCTTGTACTGCTTTTCAATATCATCATTAATGCATGAGTAGAACTCGAATTCATTTTGAAATATTTAATACATCTGGGGTTCACTGGTATATAAAGTATAGATTTAATTAATTTTCTCCCACATTGGTATACCATTATCATAACCTTCCCATCACCTCCCTTTTGAAGAAACTTACTTTACCAAAAAAATTAAAAAGTCACACAAAGTACAGTATTTGTTTCTTGGCTTTCTAGTTTGTTCCAGTACTCTGTATTTCTACTTTTGTGCCTATATCACAGTTTTAATGCTTGTGTTGTGTTATAATATGCTTTAATTTTTGTTCTTCTCTGAGTGGTTTTTTTTTTGCTTTTCATGCCTATTAATTTTTTTCAAAGAAATTTTAGAATCATTTTGTTGTGCTAAAATATTCTTTGAGAAGTTAGATTCTAATTTCATTTGATGTGTTCACATTAAAAAAAATTTCCATCTTGGAACTTATGTTTATTCAGTATGCCTCTTCTCATATTTGAATTTTCATCTATTTCCTCCAATAAAACTTTGAAGACTTTTAATTTATGTGCTTGTTGAACTGTGTTTATTCATGTTTACAAAATTCTGAACATAGTTATATACATTAACTTCAAAAAAGGAAAGGAAAAAACCCTTTCTTATATATATATATATTCTGTAATAATCTGTTTTGATTATTTTGAGCACAAAGGACCTTTGAGGATGTTGATTTAAAACTGTATGGGAGGGCTTCCCTGGTGGCGCAGTGGTTGAGAGTCCGCCTGCCGATGCAGGGGACACGGGTTCGTGCCCCGGTCTGGGAAGATCCCACATGCTGCGGAGCGGCTGGGCCCGTGGGCCATGGCCGCTGAGCCTGCGTGTCTGGAGCCTGTGCTCTGCGGCGGGAGAGGCCACAACGGTGAGGGCCCATGTACCGCAAAAAAACAAAAAACAATCGTATGGGAAAGTGATGCCCAACGAATTCAGCGTCTGGAATCCAGGACTTCTGAGTTGTGCATTGTTCTTCCAAATACTCCAAAGCATCCTGGTGTGTTTGTGGAATCACTCACCGGAAGTTAGAGAGGAAGTTACAGTTGGGGTTAATTTGGGGACATTCTTTAGCATAAACAGTGCTTGAATCACAAATAGCCCACAAATGTCAGTATCAGCTGCTGGATCTACCTGGCTCTCTTGTCCGGCCATCAGGCTGTTTCCTCCCTGTGCATTCCCTGCTCCAGCCGTGATTCTCTGGAGCTTGTGGAACTTACACCACCCACAGTCCTGGCCACTGGATGCTGAGAAGGCTGTCAGGTGGCTTCCAGTGACCATTGCTCCTGCCATGTTATGGGTTAGTCTCTCGTGGATTTGCCTAGAAGCTGTTATGTGTAATGTTCTTGTGAGAAAATGAGTCCAAACTAAATTCTGAAAAAGGAACTTTTAGAGCATGTATTGTTTAACATGGGAACCTCCTAGAATTTAATATTTAAGGTTGGGGTTATCCTTCCATCACCCCTCAAAAATTATTAGCTTATTTATTTAGTTCAGAGAAGTTGCTTATCATTCCATTGCCATCTGCTTATGTAGTGATGATTGTCTCTAATTCTCTTGTGGATTGAGGCATGGTAGATAAATAATAAATGTATCTCCTGTGTGGTATTTTTATTAAGTGGTTTTTTTATCTTAAACATTTAAAGTCCATTTGAAAAATATGCCTATTCAAGTTAGTGATGGCTGGAACTGAATTTTTGATCTTCCTATTGAAGATACGATTTGTCCTAGAAAGTGGTAGTCCTAATTGTCACTCAAGGTTAATTGTCAGAATTGCCTTTCCCTGCAGGGCACTCTTAATTGTTTCATTACCCTGGTGCCATGGCTTTCAGACTGGATGGGCTCGAGTTCCTCTGGAATTCTGCTGTGCTGCTCAACAGCTTTCTTGGTGTCACTGTCAATGAAATTGGCAGAAAAATGCTATAGCATTAAAACACAGTGCACTTATTTTATAAATGTCATAGCAGGTCATAGAGCAGTGAAATGTAAGCCGACTCTGTGTTCCAAGGCATTCTGTGAGAGGAGCAAGATGGTAACTTTTTTTTTTTTTTTTAATCTACACACTTTAAGACTGGAAGATGCTGTCAAGGGAAAAACGTGTACAGTTCTTCAAAAATTAAGGCTTAGAATTCTCCACTTAAATTGTCTTGATTTTTGAGGGTTACTAAAATGAGAACTGGAGCAAGTTTTTTTTAAACACAGAACAATATGATATATTCTTTGTGGTTATGAAAATATGTAGCAAAAATAAAAAGATGTGAATGGGACTTAACACATACCTACTTAAAAAATTTTATTGAAGTATAGTTGATTTATAATGTTGTATTTAATTTCTGCTGTACAACAGAGTGACTCAGTTATACATGTATATTTTCTTTTTCACATTCTTTTCCATTGTGGTTTATCACAGGATATTGAATATAGTTCCCTTTGCTCTACAGTTGGGCATTGTTGTTTATCCATCCTATGTGTAATAGTTTGCATCTGCTAATTGCATCCTCTTCAGTCCTTCCCTTTCCCATCCTCCCTCCCCTTTGGCAACCACAAGTCTGTTCTCTACCTCTGTGAGTCTTCTTCTGTTTTGTAGATTTGTTCATTTGGGTCATATTTTAGATTCCACATATTAAGTGATATCATATGGTATTTGTCTTTCTCTTTCTCTAGGTCCATCCATGTAGCTGCAAATGGCATTGTTTCATTCCTTTTTATGGCTGAGTAGTATTCCATTGTATATTATATATATATACCACATCTTCTTTATCCATTCATCTGTCGATGGACATTTAGGTTGTTTCCATGTCTTGGCTACTGTAAATAGTGCTGCTATGAACGTCGGGGTGCATGTATCTTTTTGAATTATGGTTTTGTCTGGATGTATGCCCAGGAGTGGGATTGTTGGATCATACGAACACATGCCTACTTTAGAATAGTGTTAACCTTTGGAGAAGAAGTGGGGAAGGGCTTGATCAGGCAGGGAAACAGGAAGATGTTAAACTGTATCTGTAAGATTTTATTTTTTAAAGAAAAAAAAGAGACTAAACCAAAAAAAGTATATGCACTTTATTAAAACATAATAATAATAATAGGGAAACAAGATAAAAAACAGCAGCATGTTCATACTCCAAAAGCTGCCTTGGCTTTTACCCATGAAACCATTTTTAAGTATAGGTATCAAGAACAGAGAATGTAGATATTATAATATAACATGATCTAACCATGTTAACTCCATATTTGACTGGATTCCTGGCTCACCAGCAGTTTCCTTTATTTTCACTGCCTTTCTCCAGTATATTGCTGCTACTTGGTATTTAAATGTCTCTTTTCATTAGTAAATTAGTGTTCATTTGGAAATGCGTTAGTTAGGCTGTGCCATTAAAAAGCACATGTAGTAATTACCACTTCCTTATAGCACATGTAATAATTACCACTTCCTCATAAAAGTCACATATATCACTTGTGAATGTCAACTAATAGGAGATTTATCTGTGTTTAGAAGATTGTCACCATTGAAGGGGAAGTTTTTTACCTGTATCAGTTAACTGCTTTAATTTCTTTCAGATTGCGTAACTAGTACTTCCTCTGCCTTAAATTACAGGAATGTTTTCATCTGGTAAAGTCACTAAAAAGAAAAGCATTTGCTAATACTGTGAGAAATAAATGTGCTGACATCTATAATGTAAATTGTCTAAAGCCTGGCACCTGAAGCTTTTCTCCTCTTTTCTGGGTTCTTCCAGGAACAGTGCATAGGATTTGCAGCATTACATCTAACCTTGTTTTTCAGTGGATGTGTTCTCTGAAGCATAGTTTCCCTCCCATGATGCCGTAGAATGATTCCATAGAAAGAAGAGGCCTTTGCCCAAGAAGAAAGTATGCATTGACTGTGGTGTCTAGTCTGTAGGCCTTGAACTGTTTTTGGCAGAGTCTCAGACCCTAGATTTTTCTTTTTTTTCATATATTCAATATGAAATATAAAAAAATCAAATGAGTTATCATTAAAACTGTATTTCAACCTTTGCCCTATAATTGCTATGAACTATTCTCCCTTATTTTAATTATTATTTTTTCTTTTTACTCTAATATGTTATTTTAAAGCTGATAGTTGCTAAATGTAATTAATTTTTTAAGGAAATTCAAAATCAGTGGACCCCTTTGGTCTTGCTGGTTTGTCAGAGCCATTGAATGCTCATCTCTCCTGTTAGAAGTGCTGCAGAAACTCCATCTGGGGACTTTACACTTAGGTGCATTTGAATGTGTCATGCTTGAGTGTCAAAATATATTTGCATCTATTCAAGCACTTAGAGGGAACAGGTGATTGTCTAGGGAGTGGAGCTGAGGAGCCTTTGATAAAATTTTCATCTGCTGAAGGGCTGCTATGAGTTGTTCAGTGACAAATTTAAAAAAGAATTTTAGTGGAACTAGAAACAGAAATAGATTTTCCAGCAGTTTAGCCAAGATGTCTAGTGAACAGAAGAGCCCTTTCACATTTTACAAAACGCCAGCAGGTAGCGGTATCTAACTTCCCATTTAACTTACCTGTCCTTGCCCTTAAGCACTCATTAGATTTCTTCCTCAAATTTGAGACCTGCAAAGCTGACACCTGTCACTTGCACATGGATGATTCATTCAGCAGAGACTGCTGAGTGTCAGAGCCCTAACTGTTCTTAAAGACTGTACCCAAGGCCAGTGGTTCTTAGTGTGTCCTCAGGTCAGCAACGTCAGCATTACCTGGGGGCCTTTCAAAAATGCAAATTGGGCTCCCCTGGTGGCGCAGTGGTTGAGAGTCCGCCTGCCGATGCAGGGGACACGGGTTCATGCCCTGGTCCGGGAAGATCCCACATGCCGCGGAGCGGCTGGGTCCGTGCGCCATGGCCGCTGAGCCTGCGCATCCGGAGCCTGTGCTCCGCAATGGGAGAGGCCACAGCAGTGAGAAGCCCGTGTACCACAAAAAAAAAAAAAAAAAAAAATGCAAATTGCCAAGCCCCATCCTTGACCCACCAAATCAGAAAATCTGGGGGTGGGCCCAGCAATCTAGTTTTGGGTTTTTTAAAAAAAAATAAATCCTGCAGGTGATTTTGATGCACCTGTATCAGAACATGTCAGTATGAGGACCAAAGCTAACCACAAATTCTTGCCCCAGACTTTGGCGCAGGAGACAACCATTTGTCAGTCTCTTTAAGCCCCTTTCATCTCCTGTTTGAATCATTACATCTATTTTTCATGATCTCTCACTCCTTTTTAAGTTTCATTTTTAGCTTGACATCCCCATAGGGTGACTTTACAGTGTGTCTTGGTGTGGATATCTTGGAGTTTACCTGTTTGGTGTTTAACGGGCTTCTTGAATCTATACATTTCTGTCTTTCTCCAGATTTGGGAAGTTCTCAGCCATTATTTGTTTAAAAATTGTTTTTCTGCACTATACTCTTTTTCCTCTGTCTCTGGGACTCTGGTTACATGAATGTTTAATATTTTAGTATTGTCCCACAGATCCCTGAGGCTCTAATTACTTATTTTTATCTTTCTGTAAACTTTTTTCCTCTTCTCTTTTCAGATGAGATCATTTCAGCTGATCTGGCTTCACGTTCACTATTTTTTTCCTCTGTCATCTCCATTCTGCTATTGAGCCCATCCAATGAGTTTTTAAAATTTTGATTACTATGTTTTTCAGTTGTAATATTTGATTCTTTTTTTGTATACTTTATTTCTTTGTTGAAACTTCTTATTTTTCAAGAGTGTTCACCCACGTTTGACCTCTTTTTTGTTTTCGTTTTTTTTAGGGCCCATCATTTTTATTTCTAAGTCATCTGATATAGAAAACTAAAAGTTTTTTATTATGGAAAATTTCAAACATATACAAAATACAGAATATTATAATTAACCTCCATGTACCCAACACCCAGTTTCAATAATTATTAACAATTTTTGCTTATCTTTTTTCATCTAGGCATTCTCCCCTGACCCCACCCCACCCCCTCACACACATTTTTCAGGGCATCCTATAGGATAAATTGAACAATTTTATAATAGCTGATTCAAAGTCTTTATCAAATAAGTACAACATCTCTGTGATCTCGGCATTAACATCTGTTGTTTGTGTTTTGCTATGCAAGTTGAGATTTTTTTTTCCAGTTCTTTATATGCTGAGTACTATTGAATTGCATTTTGGACATTTTTGTATTATATTGTAAGACTCAGAGTCTTGTTTCAGTTCCATGGGAAATGTTGATTTTTGCCTGTTTGTTTTAGCAGGCAGTTGACCTGGTTGGATTTAGACCATAAGTGAGAATCAGTCTGTGGATCCTGATTCTAGTTCCAAGGCCCATTCAGTTTTCCAAGCCTTTGTGGTGCTATTCCAGTCTGTCCCATGTGTGTGCCATCCAACGGCCAGCCTGGGAGCTGAGCAGTGGTCTGGCTCTTAGTTTAACTCTGAAAGTCTCCGTGTGCTGCTGGGGGTCAGCTCCCTGTGTGCGCCGTTGGGGGTGGCCCAGGAATTCAGACACAGTTCCATGAGGTTGCCCTCCTGAACTTCTCCCTCTATACCATCTCTCAAGTACTTTCTGGTTCCTTGGGTCTTTCCTTTTCCGCCCTCCAGCTGGACGTCTGGAGCTTTATTTATACCACTCTTTCATGTTCTTCCTGTGCTTGTTCCCATGTCTGGGCCGAGCAGTGAGAGGACAGAGAGGAGAACAATAAAGCAACTGACGTCTGCCCCACCCTCCTGGGTCCACAGCTCCTGGGATTGGAGAGAGCTTTTCCCCTCCCTCCCAGATTTAGGCATCTGTGGGCCCCCTGCTGCTGCCACTATTGCTGCTAGGGGACCCTCTCCCTCCTCCTGGAACCAAAACTAGAAGCTTCTCCTGGAGTTCTCTCTTTTACACTAATGTCAACTTTTGGGTTTCTTCCCAGATGAAGCCGGGGACACTGGAGGAAAACAATGGTAAATTCATCATTGGTCAGTGGTGCTTTAGGTCCTGGTCTCTTTCAATCCACCTGCTTCTGTTTGTTTTCAGACCCCTCAAGTAGCTGCTGCATGTGTTGTGTCCAGGCTATCAGGTGTAGCTGCATTCAGAGGGAGAGGCAGGTGGAGGATGCTGTCCCATCTCGGGCAGAACCAAAACTTCTCCCCCAGCGTGGCTTCAGACTGATGAGAAAGGAGAGATTTACCCAAAGCCGAGTTCCAAAATGAATGAATGTATTTCTCATAATGGCCCATGGAGAAAAGTGACTTAGATACAGAATTATCTAAAGCCTGGAAAGTGGGTGAGGTGGGGGGCAGGAGTAGCAGGAGACCAAGTAGCCTTTTCTGCTGAATCTTGGCAGGTTTGTACGGCCCCCAGATCCCAGACTGGTGGCGTGGATTTTCCGTGGGATGTGCTTACAACTTCAGCAGATTAGTAATGTGGTTGCAGAGGTGAAGGACAGCACAGTGTTTTTATAGCCTGGGGAGGCTTGGGGGTGGGCCGTAAAGAGAAGGAGTTGATGAAGGTAGGAGACTCCTGGTGCTTAGGTAGAGGGGAGCAAGGGAGGCATTGTGGAGGGAAGGATGGGATGTGGGCGGCCTGTGGGAGGCAAGGCTGCATAGTGGAGGTTGTTACTAACGGAAGGAGTAGTATTGTTGGTAACAAAGAACATGAGCTACTAGGTATCAACGGAAAGAGAGTTACAGTCAGCCCTCCGTATGTGTGGCTCCACATCCCAGTGAATTCAACCAACTGCAGGTTGAAAATATTCAGGGAAAAATTTCCAGAGAGTTCCAAAAAGCAAAACTTGAATTTTCCGTGCTCTAGCATTTACCTTGTATTTACAGCTATTTACATAGCATTTACATTATATTAGGTATTATAAGTAAGGAGGATTGTGTAGGTTATATGCAAATACTAGGCCACTTTATGTAAGGGACTTGAGCATCCCTGGATTTTGGTCTTCCTGTGGGCATCCTGGAACCGTCCCACATGAGGGCTGACTGTGCTGATAGTTTGACCAGTTAGTGTAATGCCTTCTATTCAGTACCTTAAAATTTAACATTTCATTGTCTGCTGTCTGGAATCATCCTCTGATTATCTCTTGTACTTAATCCATTGTCTTTTGGAAGGATGAGAGCTGCTCCATATACTCTTTTTGTATCTCCCCTGAGGCTTTAAAAAGAAAAAATTGAGCTCACCCCACACCCACACCCCCCACACACACATCTAAAAATTTCTTTGGGGGGATGGGACTGGAGCATCTTGAAATTTTATAAAGCTCCACACTTAGCCTATGCACACAGTTGGGCAAATGATTCTTGTTGGTTATTTGGCTGGAAATCTCAATAACAAAGATTGAAACTCAATTTTCTTTCTTCTCCGGCGTCCCAGAATCTAATTTGGCAATTTTTACTTTGCCGAAAGTAAACAAGGGTTTAAGTGGTTTATCTGAAGCAGGATATTGCAAGTCCACATTTGAATTATAAACATTGAAAAGGAGAGGACAGGGCCTAGGTGGCTTTTTGGTAAGGTGTCACGTGCATTTACATCCTTCACAAATATTAACAGGCGATCTGATGGCATGCTTTGTACCTGCTACCCCTGATGCCGAGTGCCTGTCACTCACCTGAGCCCGCTGTCAGCCCCAAGCCATGTGACCTGTTTGAATCCGTTAGTATTCATGTGAAATTTCATACCCACCACAAGCACCGTGTCAGATCTCAAATCTTCCCCATCTCGCTGCCCAAAGCCATTTTGAGATAGAGAAAAATTACTACATTTCAAGTGTTGTAAAAGCCAATGTCACAAGGGTCCAAGGCCCTAGAACATATTACATAATCTGTTCTTAAGTATTGGCATATGTTAGTGGAAATTAGACTCTATCAGGGCCCCCAAATGGTGCCATCATCATAACTTATTTCAGTATAAATGTTTTTAAGGCCTTTTATAGGGCTTAAAATTATCATTCACAAAGCAAGTTTCTTTTAGCTTGAACTAGGAAACGAAATAAGAGCTTCACCCTTTCTGCCTCACCCAACTTCTCATGCGATACCATTCCAGAAAATTTTTCTGGACAGAGCTTTGCTTTTCTGACTGTTGTATCTAAAATGAAAACCTCTCTTCCACTGAGCATGGTTTAGCAATGAGTTATATATCCTGTCTGTGTGGTGTGTGTGTGTGTGTGTGTGTGTGTGTGTGGTGCGGCATAGAGGAGGGCCTTTCTAACCTATGATTAAATTCAGAATGTGGAGCCCTGACGCAGAATTTCTAAAGGCCTCCTGTTTTTTGGCCTGTAAGCTCATATTACATTGCACCACACCCTTTTGGGAATACAGTTGTTTTTTTTTGTTTGTTTGTTTGTTTTTGCGGTACTCGGCCTCTCACTGTTGTGGCCTCTCCTGTTGCGGAGCACAGGCTCTGGACGCGCAGGCTCAGTGGCCATGGCTCACGGGCCCAGCCGCTCCGCGGCATGTGGGATCTTCCTGGACCGGGGCACAAACCTGTGTCCCCTGCATCGGCAGGCGGACTCTCAACCACTGCGCCACCAGGGAAGCCCGGAATACAATTATTTTATATGTTCATATTAATGGTAACTCAGAATGAAATAATTCGAACATCATCACCTCAGAACTATTCATATGACAACATTTAATTTAAAACAGTTGATTTTTATTTGTGCAGTAGCAGAATTAGAAAATCTCGCATAAAATTTGCAGACTGTAATTAGAAGTGATATTAATGATTATTATTCCTACACTCCTTAGAAATCACTAGAAATCTTTACATGTTTAATTTTTTTCAGTATGCCTGAAATATTAAAATAGAAAATCAGTGGTTTCGTTCACAGAGACTTAAGTAAAGCTTTTTTTTGTTGTTACCAAGTGTCTTTGTCTACCTTTTTATGATGTCGTTTCCCCTCCATCCCCTTCTAAGATCGTTTGGAATTTGTCCTCAAGTATTTAACAGGCTCTCAAGTGATCTCAAAGATGCCATCATGTATTTCAAGGAGGTTTAGATATACTCTAAAAATGACAAGTTAAGTGCATCACAGAAAGTCCATGTGCTGTGATTAATCACATTAACGTCAGATCAAGGAGTTGCTGATAGTTAAGGAGAATTTAGGATCTGGAAGGAAGCGTTGACGACTCGGTGAGGGAGCTGAGCCCTGGCGCGGTTACCCCGTCAGGCAGGACACGAGCTGGGTCTCTTCCGAAGGCCTTGTACCATCACTCACTCTCATTCATTCATTCATTGCCTTTTCCCCTTCAGCGTTTTGCTTTTTAAATATACTCACAAGTCTCCTTTAAACAAAAATATCACAAAATATCCCATAGGGTCTGTCAACTCCCGACTCCAACTACTACCAACTCTGTTTTTCTCTTCATAAACAGACTTCTTTTTCTTCTTCTGGTTTTTTTTTTTTTTTTGCGGTACGCGGGCCTCTCCCTGTTGTGGCCTCTCCCGTTGCGGAGCACAGGCTCCGGACGCACAGGCTCAGCGGCCATGGCTCACGGGCCCAGCCGCTCTGCGGCATGTGGGATCTTCGTGGACCGGGGCACGAACCTGTGTCCCCTGCATCGGTAGGCGGACTCTCAACCACTGCGCCACCAGGGCAGCCCTCTTCTTCTGTTTTTTATTGAAGTGTAGTTGACTCACAATATTGTGTTAGTATCAGGTGTACAGCAGAGTACACAAACTTCTTGAATGAGTTGTCCACACTCAGGAGACCTCAACTGCGCTTTCCCTGGGCTTCTGAGGTTTTCCTTCTCCCCCTCTGAGGGTCCTTCTCTGTTTCCTTTGCAGGTTCATCTTCCTCTCCTTCAGCCATTAAAAGCCAAGCTCCTCAAGGTGCTCAGTGTGGGTGGGCCATCTTTTCTCCCACCTCTCTGTTCTCTCCTCTCTCCCACACCTGTGGCTTCCTTTATTAGAGATGATTCTCAGATGTATATAGAGAGATACCACATTCTCACGCACACACACGTATATGCACATATATATGTATACATCTCTACCTGATATCTGTAGAGATGTGTGTGTATATGCGTATATACACATGGATCTTAGGTAGATATGTACACATATATATGTGTGTATGTCTGTCTCTATATTTTGAGGTATATAGTTCATCTATAAATTTTTTTTGAATTACCATCAGGATTAATAAGCAATTCTTAATCCTCCAACTTTCTAGATTTCTTCATTTTGATCATTTAACAGAATATACTTGATAAAAACCAGGCGTTCTTTCAGAATTATACTTGCCAACATCAGGAGAACATCTTAAACAAAATATGCTTTATTTCAGCACCATATCTTCTCATCACAGAGCACCAAATTATCAAAATTTATGCATATATATATAATAGAGAGTAAAGTAGGTAGGAAGGTGGGTAGGTTGGTAGATGGACAGATGGATTGAGAGACCTCCTAGGCGTTTCTTCTGGAGCTTCAGGCCCATATTTCTATCTGCAAAAGGCATCTCAAATCCATTATGTGTAAAACCAAACTCAAGATTTCTCCCCCAACCTGATTTTGGTCCTTTTCCAGTGTTCTCAATCAGTGTGAACAGGTCCCCATCCAACTAGTTACAGCAAAGCCCAGGAGCATCTTCTTCACCTCCCTGGTCCCCCTATCTGGCCCATCATGAGTCCTGGTGATCTTATCTCCCAAGTATCTTCTGGATCTGTTTATTGACTTCTTACCCCTCCCTTCCAGTTCTGAGCCGCCATCATGTTTGACCTGGACCACTGCAGTAACCTCTCACCTTATTTATCTACATTTCCTCTTGCCTTCTGGTACATTCTTCCAACAGTAGAAGAAATGCTCTTCCTGAAACTCACGTCTAATTGTGTGATGCTGCTGTTGCACAAAGCCCTTCAGGGTCTTGCTGTTGCCCCTACGTGAAATACAAGATGCTTTACTGTATCCTGAGCAGCTCTACATGCTCCGCCCTCCCCACTCTCTCCAGCTTCACCTTGTGCGGTGCTCCCCCTGGTTTCCTCTGCCGTGTCTCCCGTCACTCCTCCTCCTCCTCCTCCTCCTCCTCCTCATCATCATCATCATCACTTTTTCCTGTCACAGTCTGTTGGATATGTCCCCCTCCCCCCGCAAGAGCTTGTCTTAAGCACCACCTCCTTCACGGCATCATTCCCTAACCTCCCCTGCAGCCAACCCCCTTCTCGCATGCTCGTGAGCCGGGGGCAGGGTGTCTCTCCTTCAGTTTCAGCTTTGCGTTTATTTGTGGAATTGTTTGGTTAGGGACCTCTCCCTCCTGCTTGTTTACAAGTTCCATAAGGACAAGGTGTGTGTCCCACTCGTTCACCTCTGCATCCCCACCCCCAGTTCTTATCACAGCATGGTAAGTGTTCGTTCATTCAGTATCCGTTGAGTGAATGGACACACAGCAGCATCATGTAAAAAAAAAAAAAAAAAATGAAGCACATCTTTTAAGCCAGTAGGTTTGTCCATAAAGGAATATGATAGAGGAAAGAGAAGGCACCAGCCTTAACAGAGCCCCTTTTATGTGCCAGGTGGTCTATACACATTATTTGGATAGAAAGAAGGAATGGTCATGGGTAGTTTTGTTTTCTTTCACAAAACTCCTCGAAGGGATTTTTTTGTGTATTTCATGCAAATACATGGGTGGCAAGATTTTTTTCAGTGATTTAACATGATATGAAATATGTCTCTGAAATACTATCCTATTTTTCCATTAACGTATTTTAGCAACTTTCAACTTGTGTGGCTGGGCATTTGATTAACAGAAAAAAAAAAAAAAGAATTGGACTAGGTGTAAATAACACCTCAAATGAGATTGCCTTGTCCATCTCTAATGTCATTTTAAGAGCATTAAATACACATATATCCTGGACATGGCTACTTTTGACTTTTGTATGGCACACAGTTTTGAGTCCTCGTCGTAAAAGGCATATGGGAAACACCTTTCTTCATTGTGGTAATGGTGCCTTTCCATAATTGGGAAATATACGAATGCAATTTTATGTGAGGGGGATAAGCAGACTGTAGGTGGATAATATCCGCTGCTGTCCTTCTGAGTCTCCCAAAACCGTGTGCTGCGTCTCACGTTGACTCCATTTCTGCTAAAAAACGACAGCCACCAGAACCAATCCTTCGGTTGCTTGCTGTGGTTATGATCTAAACCCTTTAGGTTCTAACCGTGTTGAATTTGAAGCTCCTTTGAGAATCTGTGACAGTGTGTCACATAGGCAGGTGGATGTGCTGGTCTGAAGCTCCAGAGTGGCCATGTAGGGTATTGGTATTACCTGCAGGGTCCCGGTGGAGCTGGTACCCAACTAGAGGTCACGTGCCCTGTCCAGAGGAGGCAGCCAGCAGTAGCCCAGTGACTGCACAGATCTACTGATACCACATCTTCTAAAATTTTTGAAGGGAGCCAGAAACTCAGACTTTTATGTGAAAACTACCAATTTTTAACCGTTGACAGTGAAGGATTTTGTTTTTTACATCCACGCGGGACACACAAAACACATCCATGAGCTGATTTTTTTCTCTGACCTTTGTTGCAGATTCTTTATCCTGGCTGCTAGTTCTTCATGGTCTCTCTCTCCCTCATCTGTCCAATATGGGTTCCTGCTGCTGTTTCACATCCCCTGCATCTTGGCTGGACTTGACTCTCTCCTCTCTCCAAGCCCAGGAGGTCCATCTCCTGTCTCAGGCTCAGCCCCTCCCCTCGTCACCCTCACATGGAGCATCTCTCTTGTCCTGTGAGACCCAGCTTAGGTCCTTGGTGCCACCTCCTGCACCCTGCACTCATCACTTTGATCTGTCACGGTTGACTTCTAGATGAATGTCTTATCTTCACAAATAAGTTGCATTCTTTTTCAGGACAAAGATTGAACATGGGGTTTTCTGGGGGGGATTTGTTTTGAGACTTGGTTGACTCTCAGGTGCGAATGGGACCAGAAAAGATAGTGAATCTCCTAAATGCCTCCAGGGACAGGGAGCTCACTGCCTTCTGTGACATCCATGCCAGGTTTGGACAGCTCCTATCTTAGAACGCACCTGTTTGCTTAATCAAGCTGAAATTTGCCTCCCCACCTAATGATTTTGTTACCCTTGGGCATTTACACTGAATTCTTCTGCCCCTTGTACACTCATTTTCTGAACAAGCAGGACCCTAGTCAGTCCAAAGGAGCTGTTCTTGTGTGTCCAATGTAGCCATCTAAACAGGGTTTTCACAAGAAGCAGTGTTTTTACGTGGAAATAGTCACTGCATATGGGCATTTTCTTTCCTATCGAATTCTGAGGGAGTTTTTATTAATAGTGACCTATTACTAAAAACCTATTGCTCTGGCAGTTTCACCATGTTTTCATTTGAAAGTACTGTCCTTTGAAGTTTCTACTTCTATCGGCATTAACAAACATTTCCTAAATTGGTGACCGTATGCTTTGCTTGATATTCTCACATCTCTTTGGTTAACTGATATCTGTTTTTCTTTTCAACAATCAAAAGTCTAATTATCTGTATACTGAGTTTTAAATCTCTTACGATATTGTAATGTTTAGGTCCCTCACTTCTGCCCTGGGTAACATGAGTATTGTGACACTCGGCTCTAAAAATAAAAGGATTTGAAAATTTGGAATTGGCTTATGTAAGCAGACTTTTGCAATGAAAGCCTCCCCTTACTCTATTGTTGTGTAGTACGCTGGAAATCACATCTCAGCTGCAGGATTCCATGTTAGAATGTCACCAGCTAACCAGGTTGCTCACTGTAAGCTCATTGCTGTTTCTGTGTGTTCTTAGGTGCCGTGATCCTCCTGGGAAGAACCAATATGTTTCGCTTTAACCATCCGAAGGAGGCCGCCAGGCTCAGGGAGAAGAGGAAGGTGAGCAGCATGGAATCTCCTGTAGCCAACTCCGCTCTGGGAGGGGCTGGGGTGGGGGAAGGGGGGTCTCCACTCTGGTTCCAGCAGTTTAACTTTCTGGAGCACGAACCAACCCATAGCCTGGATTCCAGAGGGTTTGTTTCCCAGCGGATGGCTCCCTGGTGAAATAGGCTAGCAAGTCAGATCCAGAGCAGGAGGAGAGACGCTGCTTCTCGACCCTCCTGTTGAGCCCTGCATCCCCTGAAAGGAGGTGGGCATCATTCCACATTAAGTGGAGAGTGCCTTCCACTCAAGAGCATCTGTTTTAAGAGTGAACCCCATATCAGAATCACTTTCATCCAAAAAGTTGGCTCACTTTTTATTTTCATTCACAGTAAATTGGATTTTTGATTAGGGTGTGAAGCAGAGAGGGGGTGAACTTAGGACGATTGGAAGAGGCTTCAGCTTGGATGGGGCTGACCAGAGGGCACTTGAAGGGCTGGATGAGGGAGGTGGGCAGAGGACCAGAAAGAGACAGGAAGAAACGGAAGGGAGAGAAACCTGTCTAGGACACTGTGTTGACCTTAGACCGAGGGAGAGAATGAACTCACAGCTGAGTTTTCTGTGAGCCAGGCACTGTGCAGAAACTCCACATGTACCAGTGTATATGCACAGAGGCTGTTATTACACCCACATCACAGATGATCGAGATGAGAAACTGAGGCTGGCCTGTCCCGTGGCCAGCAAGCGGGGAGCCGGGGCTGCAGCCCTGACTGCTGACCCGGACGTGTGGCCCTTCACCCTGAGTTATGCAGCCCCGCATCTCAGCCTGCTTTTGCTGGGGCTGCCCAGAGTTGCCGGTGCCTTAAATGCGGAATAACGAGAAAGCCGCAAACCTCAGCCTTCTCCAGGGCTGCCAGTTCCAGCCTGTGAAGCCTATTGTCTGTTCCAGCCCAGAACAGAGGGCCTGGAGGGCCCTTTTCAGGACAGAGTTGCAGGAAAGAGAGGGAAGGAAACAGGTTTGCTGGTAACTTTCCATGGAAGCACAACAGGTTAGGCTGTTGCTCTTTTGGTCTCCCTTCACCTCTCCCTCTCTGTCACTCAGCAAGTGTGAGTGCTGCTCCTGCCAGGGGACAGGGTTGACACAGATGCCGTCACCCCTTCCCTCCACTTGAACGCAGCAGCCAGGTCAGGGAGATCCACAGGGCTGTGCAGTTCCCGTCCGAGCGCACTGCGGCCCTGCCGGCCTTAGCGTGGGGCTTGGGTTCCAGACGGATCCCTGGCCTGACCCCTGACGTGCATCCTCAGAGAGGCCAGTTGTGTGCAGGCTGACGGGGGGCGTGAGCCCCTCATTGCCTCTCCCTGTGGAGCGCGGGGAGCACGGCGCACGGCCTTCCCTTGTTGCCGTGGTAACCGCTCTGCCCTGTGTTGCTCTTAGAGTGGCCTTCTGTCCTCCCTCAGCTTGTCCATGACCGACCTGTCCAAGTCCTGCGAGAACCTCTCTGCCGTCATGCTGTACAACCCAGGGTGAGTGGACTGCGGCGGCGCCTCCCCTGGGGTTGTCACTGTTGTGGTGTTTGTCGTGTCGACCCCATTAAAGTCATTAATTAAAAAAAGAAGTCAGGGGCTTCCCTGGTGGCGCAGTGGTTGAGAGTCCGCCTGCCGATGCAGGGGACACGGGTTCGTGCCCGGGTCCGGGAAGATCCCACATGCTGCGGAGCGGCTGGGCCCATGAGCCTTGACCACTGGGCCTGCACGTCCGGAGCCTGTGCTCCACAACAGGAGAGGCCACAGCAGTGAGAGGCCCGCGTACCGCAAAAAAAAAAAAAAAAAGTCAGTTAAATAAAATAAAACTTCTGCAGTCAGGCCTCCTTATCACATCAGCCGTAGTCATTTTCCAGGTTCCTTTCCAGCCCTTGCTGTGTATGGCCATCCTTTAACTTAGTTATAATCACGACACAGGATGAGGGGAGGGAGGGCTGGCGGCGGGGGGCAGCTGACATGGGGCCGTGGAGGCCCCTGGAAGGAGTTTTCTAACCATTTGAGGTCTTTAAGCAGTAGAGGAACGTGAAGATAAATTTACTACAAATATTAGGATGTGTGTCATCTGGAGAATGTAGCATAGAAGTGGGAGACCATTGAGGAAGCTACTTCCTTAGTCCCGGTGGGAGGTACCAGTGGCTTGGGTCTGGGTGGTCTCCATAGTGATGGAGCACCACGGAATGAAGGGAGGTTCCCAGGCTCCGGGGGTAAACAGTCGGGCAGGTGATGCACCTGCTCCTGAGGTGCGGGAGGCAGGGATGAGCAGCCTGGGCTGGCGGTGGGATGAGGGTTCAGTCAGTGTATCTTTCCTATTAGGTTGGAAGTTTTTCGAGGTCAGAGGCTTATCTTACTAATTTCTGTATTCTGGAGTGTCATTCACATAACATGCTTGACGAATGTTTAGCAGACAGATTAAGAATGAAATTTTAGGGCTTCCCTGGTGGCGCAGTGGTTGAGAGTCCGCCTGCTGATGCAGGGGACACGGGTTTGTGCCCTGGTCCTGGAGGATCCCACATGCCGCGGAGCGGCTGGGCCCGTGAGCCATGGCCGCTGAGCCTGCACGTCCAGAGCCTGTGCTCTGCAACGGGAGAGGCCACAACAGTGAGAGGTCCATGTACCGCGAAAAAAAAAAAGAAAAAAAAAAGAAATTTTAGTAAGACACATGCGTCCTTTGGGGGGAAAAGGTTTTTCACTACTTCCTCTGGGCATGGGTGTTCTAAATGGTGGGAAATGGCACATCATGCAAAGCAATGTGTTTCTGTGCACGAGTCAGTTTCCCAGTGACACTGCAGTTGGTTGAATAACCTCGAGTTCATGTTCTGGATCCTCAGGCAAAAGGTGGGAAGAGGGCCTCATGACGAAGTGAAGACTTAGGCCAAGGTAGTCAGAGAATTCAATGAGAAACACTCTGCAGTCGGCTGAAGAGATGGTGCTGGATGGGTTGGATGCTGCCGTGATGCACCCTGTTCATCTGGCTTCAGTTAGCAGACACATTTTGTATCTGCCCCCCTTGCAATACTCGTTTGTACAAATTCAAATTCAAATGACTTAATACTTCATCATACCTTCATTCCCCCGACTCCAGGCCCTGCCCCCAACTTGCCACCTGCTATAGAGAATGATTACCCGTGAATTAAAACATAATTGGAGAGAAGTTGCTGCCTCTGATTTATGGGAAGCAGACACCTTGTAAAGTTCTGTACTCCAGCAACTTGGCAAAACAAAGCAGGATTAAAGCTAAGCTGGGCTGTTTTTACCTTTTTTGATGTTACAGGTGTAACTATCCTTGGCCTAAAGTAAGCACCACGCAATAAACGGGAAGAATGTTGAAAGAAGTATGTTCACTGCTTGGACACTTGCTGAATAGTTGTTACTTAAATCTAATAAGCCGCCTGCACACAGAGTGTGTTAATTTCTCAAGATGGAAACGTAGGGCTGAGATGCTTCAATAGGGCAGCGAGTATTTATTGAGGGCGAAGGGAGACCATAAGAGTCAGGTGCCGTGTTCTCTCTGCCTGAGAAAATGGACACATGGGTGTGAACCCACTTAGCGGGAAGTCATGGAAGTTGTATGATTCAGGATTAGTGGCCTGTGACCTGGGAGGGCCAATGGGAAGGGAATGGTGCAAATTGACGTGCTTGGAAGGGATTCTCTTCCGGTGTCCGTGCCTTGTGATGTGTTGGGTGATGTAGAAAACCAGAGACTTTGAGAAAGAATCTTTCTTGATGTTGAGATCACCTCCAGCCAGCATCATAGGATCCGTGCCATAAGCCTAAATAACGTGAACCCACTTGTCCTCAACGCTTACGGAGACCAGGCATTGTGCCCTTTGTAACATCCTCCCCAGCTCCCCGCTCTTCCGTGTCCTCTCATTGCCGTAGCAGTGCGCAGCCTGTAGTAAATAGCTAGGGCCCATGGCAAGGGGTGGGTGGTGTGGAGGGCACAGCAGGGCTGTGAGGAGCCTTAAGTAGTAACCCTCCTAAGTCCCTGGTCTAGCGCTTTCTTCTCCGTAGTTGAGGATGTGAAGATGTTAGAAGTCTATAAAGATGCCTTATCTCGGAGAACAAAGCGGATAGAACACTAACCAGAGATTCAGCCCTGGATGCCTGCCAGGTGGGAATCCCAAATCACTCCCTTCTGTTCTACTTGAGAATTCTGTTCAAGATTCACACAAAAAAACTGGATTCTGTGCTGGGCCCTGAGATGTTTGCAGGAAGAGGTTTTCCCCTGGAGAGATGTTCTGGGAAGGAACATTTTATGAGCAAACAAGGTGAATGCTGGCCAGAGTCATGCTGAGCTTAGGAAGAGATAAGAGAGCTCCGCAGGTTGGGGCCTGACTGGCGGCCGCTCTGAAAGCCATGCCTGGGCGTGAGCCGTTTGCTTTGATAAACAGATGTCTATTCTTTGAGGAAATGCACTTTGGGGTTTGGGAGGATGCAGCAGAAGAGATAGCAGCTCAGGTGCTGCTGACACAGTCACAGCACCTGTGTACATGTAACGTTTTTAGAAGTTCTGGTTAGTGTGTTTAGAATGTATGGTTATGAATAAAATGTATGGCCCCAAATACAACAGAGAATCATTTTCTCTATACTCATAAGCATTTGCTAACTCATTTCTTCACTCTTTTTTTTCATTGTGCTAAGATACACTTCACGTGAAATGTGCCATCTTAACCATTTTTAGGCGTGCGGTAGTAGGTGCGTTCACGTCGTTGCAGCTGACCTCCGGAACTTGTTTCCTATAAAACCGAAACTCTGTATCCATTAAGCAGTAACATCCCAATCCCCCTCCCCCTCCCCCCTGGCAACCGGCATTCTATTTTCTGTCTCTGAATTTGACTACTCTGGGTACCTCATACAAGTGGCTTCATACATTATATATCTTTCTGTGACTGGCTTTTTTCACTTAGCATAATGCCTTCGGAGTTCATCCATGTTGTAGCAAGTATCAGAGTTTCTTCCTTTTTAAAGCTGCATAACATTCCATTGCATGTATGTATCACATCTTAGGTATCCATTCATCTGTCGATGGACACTTGGGCTGCTTCCACCTTTTGGCAGTTGTGAATAATGCTGCTCTGAACACGGGTGCACAAATATTTGTTTTGAGCCCTTGCTTTCAGTTCTTTTGGGTATATATACCCAGAAGTGGGATTGTTGGATCATATGCTAATTATGTTTTTAATTTTTTTGAGAAACTGCCACACTGTTTTCTATCTTAGGTGCAACCATGTTACATTCCTACTAACAGTGCCCAAGGGTTCCAGTTCCTCCACATCCTCACCAATATGTGTTATTTTCTGTTTTTTTTCTTGTTAGTTTTTTCTTTTTTTTTTTTTTTTTATAAATTTATTTATTTATTTATTATTTATGGCTGCGTTGGGTCTTCATTGCTGTGCACGGGCTTTCTCCAGTTGCGGTGAGCGGGGGCTACTCTTTGTGCCTGTATGAGGGCTTCTCATTGCAGTGGCGTCTCATGTTACGGAGCATGGGCTCTAGACATGCAGGCTTCAGTAGTTGTGGCTCACGGGCTCAGTAGTTTTGGTGCACAGGCCTAGCTACTCTGTGGCATATGGAATCTTCCCGGACCAGGGCCTGAACCCGTGTCCCCTGCGTTGGTGGGTGGATTCTTAACCACTGTACCACCAGGGAAGTCCCTTGTTTTGGTTTTGATAGTGGCCGCCCTCATGGGTGTGACGTGGTACCTCATTGTGGTTTTTCTTCACTCTTTGTGTTCTTTCCATTTTCTTAAGAATTTCCAATCTGGAAAATAGTGTTTGGAAATATAGAAAGATGGAAGATCTGAAATTCAGCTCCCCCAGTAAGTTTAGTAAATAACTGATGAGTGTCAATCTGACAAGGATCCATTTCCTGATGGCCTCCCTCGAGCCCTGCCACGTTCAGTTCAACCAGCTCGTTCGCCTGTATCTCAAAGCCCAGTCCATGGGGTAGGGCTTCAGGAGGTGTTTCTAGCCAAGGAGAGATGTGATCATATTTGCCCTGAGAGGGAACAGTGAGGGCGCTGAGGGAGCTGTGAGAGGGACCTGGAGGTGAGGCCTGAACTGAGGTAGCAGTGGAAGGAAGACAGAGGCAGGGGTGGGCTGCACAGGCGCCCAGGGCAGGAAGTGGTGAGGCCCGAATGGACAATGGGATGTGGGAGGGAAAGAAGGAAAAGCTGGTAACATCCATTTTCTGGCTTAAATCATTGGTTCCGTGTCGCATGCTCTCCAGCTGAAATACAGATACGGGAGGAGGGCCAGCTTGTCGAGAGGCAGGGAGGATACTGAGCACAGCCTTGAGAAACTGGCCCCCGGGCTGCGAACTTCCTCCTTGGGAGTGACCGCACATGAGCACAGGGTCAGCCGCCGGGCGCCCCGTGGGGAGCGCGGGGGCCTCTGCAGCCTGTCACAGGCGCAGGGTGAACGCGGGTCCCCCGTTGACACGTCCTCCTGCTCTTTCTGTATCCAATCAGCTGCTGGGTGAGGGCCCTTGTTTGGCCAACCTGTGCTGGGGCTCAGTTCCCTTGGAGCGTGATTTAGTGTACAGGGAAGACTGTGGTGAAGCCTGGCGGAAAGCAGGGAGCCGGGAGCCTTGTCTTTGCTCGTGATGCTTGGACTCCTCTGGGCTGACTTTGAAAGTGAGGCAGCTGTGGAGCTCCACCCAGGCCCCTGGCCGCAGCGCCCCGTCCTCACCGTAGGGGTTCTGTATCCACCTACTCGGTGGTGGGTCTCACAGGCTTCAGCAGGTGGCCTGGCCCTGGTGACAGTGCAGAGTTTGGGGTCCATTACCCCGTATTTACCTCTCTTAGGACCAGTTTGGGATCAGCGTTCTCCTGCTTTTAAACTTTCTCCCTCTTAGGCGAACCTGCTTTTGGCCTTCTTAATGATTCCCTGACGCTAAGTATTGGCTTAATAAATGTTAGCTGCCCCCCCAGCACCGCCCCCTCCCGTGCCCCAAACCTCCTCTCTTCTTCTTTGTTTCTCTCTTATTAAACCCTCGTGAAGGGACTTCCTTGGTGGTGCAGTGGTTAAGAATCCGCCTGCCAATGCAGGGGACATGGGTTCGAGCCCTGGTCCGGGAAGATCCCACATGCCGTGGAGCAACTAAGCCCATGAGCCACAACTACTGAGCCTGCGCTCTAGAGCCCGTGAACCACAACTCCTGAAGCCCATGTGCCACAACTACTGAAGCCTGTGTGCCTAGAGCCCGTGTTCTACAACAAGAGAAGCCACCGCAATGAGAAGCCTGCGCACCGCAACAAGGACCCAACACAGCCAAAAATAAACAAATTAATTAATTAATTAATTAAAAAAAAAACAACCCTCACGAAGACCTCTTTGTTAAGAGGCCGGGACTCTTCTTTAGTGTCAACTGCTCCTTTCCGTTAAGCACCAGCCAGCTTTCCAGTTACTTAATAGAAGTCACGGCCCACAGCATCCCTGGAGAAGATAATTTTTCTCCCCAAGTTGGCTCCACCCGGGGACTCTGTCTTCCCAGCTCTCCCTCTTCCCGACCCCACCCACACCTCGAGCAAGTTCACTCTGAGAATCCTGCTGCCCATCGTCGTGGGGGAATGAGCAGGAGGGATTTTCCTCTTTAAGTGGCCGACATGGTCCATCCGTGAGGAGCAGCTGACGTTCTGGGGTCATCGGGGCTCTCGTGACCCTGCACGTGATTCCTGGTTTCCTCTACGAGGCGACACAGGGGGGACTCATGGACCTGCCTCTGGAACCTGTCCGGCCTTGAGCCGAAGGGTGGGGCTCACCACACCCCCTTAGCCCTTCATGGTGACCCCTTCTTTGTGCAGGAGCCCCTCCTCTTCCCAGCAAGTGGCCCGGCCCTCAGTGCCTCTGGGATGCCCTCCGGGCCCCGACATAAGCACCCATTTGTCTCCCACCATTATCTTCTGCCACTTTCCACCTTGAACTTCAGGCTCCGGTTTAAGTGGGCAGAACATCTTCCACACCTCTCTCCAGGCCACATCCGTCTCTGAGACTGTCCACAAACCCCTCCCACTCTTCTTCCCGTGGGCAGTCCTCTTCATCTTTCAAGGTGAGTGTAGGAACTGTCTCCTCAGAAGCACCCTGTGCATCTCCAGTTTGAGCGAAGTGCCTCCTCTTCGTCCTGTGGCAGCTGCTTGGTGCACACCTTTATCATCATAGCTTTTTCCCGATTCCTTTAGTCGATGCTGGTGCCTGCTTTCCCACTAGGCTTCCTGAGGGCGGGGCCACACCCTGCTCCTCTTTGAACCTCCAGCATCTCACACGCAGTGGGCACTTCACAGATGTTCACCAAGATGTAGGTTTGCAGCCGAAATGCTCTCAGCGCGGGAGATGTGTCTGCTCATGGGTGTCCAGGTGCCTCGTGCTTCAGATGGGTCCTTATGCACTGTTTAGCATCTCCAGACTAGCTGGGCCTTATCTTTGTGAGGCTCTCACGCACACAGATGTACTTCATGCACGTTCTGTGGCTTTCTTGACTGTTGCACATTCACAACTCTTGGTTTCCTTGGTATCCTATAGACCTGAGTATGTTTTTTTGCAGCAGATTAAAAATGTATGCTACTTAGTACTCAGTTCCTCTTAGAACAAAGCTCTCTGAAAGAATTACATCGGGTTTGCAAATTACTGTATCCAGTAAGATCCAACTTATCTTCAAAGCAGTCAGTTTCAACAGGCAACCTAGTAATTCTCCAAAAAAACCCATGCTCTGAATCATAGTAAGATTTGGACTTTTTAAAAGTGAAGTCTTTGCTACCCAGGAACATTTTATCAGCCCAACTGGGCACGTCATGTTGGATGTATCGTTTCTAAGGTAGTTTAGGGACTCACTGCCGGCCCACATCGTAGGCTTTCTGGAAACCAGGATTGGTAGGCACACATGCCTGGCACTTAGTGCCAGAGAATTTTTGGAGGAGGCAAAGCAACCTGGTGACTTCCTTTGGGAGTCAGCTCCGCTTTGAGAAGCACCCAGTCAGGGTCTTTGCCAGGAAACAGTTTGACTGCAGGGGAAACATTCCTCCTCAAGGCCCAGTGTCTAAGAAGAAACCAAGCCCACTCCTCAGGCATCTTCTGTCTTGCTCTGAGGCTGCAAACAGGTGGCTAACTTGGCAGAAAGCGGGAGCTTTCACAGCTTTTTGAAAGTGCTCTGAGCAAAATTATATACGTTCCAAGTTCATTTCAGTCTTAAAAATAAAGGGAGAAAATTTCATTTGTGCATTATCCTCCTTTGAGTACTAACCATTGGCCAGCCTGTTTAAATGGATATACTGCATTTGAAGAAATTCTGAAGAGGAGAAATGCCTGGGTTTCAAATGCGGTTGGGCCAAAAATATCTAAAGTCAAAAATCAAACCTCTCTTTGGCAAGCCGTCCAAGGAGCTTTATGGAATGTAGCGCTGATGGGGTTGATGGGCATCAGGGCCAACTCAGGGCTCAGTGCAAGGCCCCTGACTCTGAAGACTGTCTGAAGTCATCGACAGTCAGGGGATAAGGCCAGATGAGTGATGGTTATTTTTAACCTAACTTTTAGTTTTCACGTGTGAATCATTATGGAAAATTTAGAAATCACAAACAAGCAAAAAAGAAGAAACTACGGCAGTGAACACGTTGCTGTATATTCTTGTCTATACCTCTGTCCCGCCATCTAGCCATCTCTGTCTTTCTCTCTGTGTGTGCGCCTGTATATGTACATACATCTACATATATACATTTATACTTACATACATTTATATGTGTTCTTTTACCAGGATGGGTTCACACTGGGCTTGTTTTATGCACTTATGTATCTTTCCCCTTCATATGTATTAACGTACATCATTTTAACATCCATGTGAGATACCATTGTATGGATATTCCGTACCTTACCTTCTGTTGGTAGGCGTTTTGTTGTCTAGCTTTGAACTATGGCAAGCAGTTGGGGTGAACACATTTGTAGCTAAATCTTTGTGCTTATCCATGAGTATTACTTCCTCAGGTGAGAAAAAGTAGAATGGGATTACCAGGCCAGAGGGTGTATATATTGATAGTTTTAAGGCTCTTGATAGATGTTCACAAACTGTTCTATAGGATGGTCGTACGTATCACCACTATTTATCTCCCACCAATACCACATGAGAGTTTCCCTTTCCTTGCAAACTGGAAAAGGATCCTCTTGACTCATAGACTGTGTTGATATGAACACACCCTCCTGGGTGCAGCTCTAAGCTGTATTCACAGCAGCTGGAGTCTAGGCAATCCTGCTAACAGTGGCTCTCTCTGGAAGCCTGTCCTGGGCATCCTGCTCATCACCCGGGATTCATCAGGCACCTCATTTGTCCTGTGCAGAGCTCCGTGCTGTGTGCGGTTCGCTCCAGCCTTCCTGCTCCTTCAGGTTTAGAGTAGGGATGGGGTTTCGGAATGTGAAGCCGGAGGGAACTATATTCCGCATGCAGAGTTCCGGGATTGCGATGCAGAGAGCCGAAAGCACCGAGATACGTTACCGGTGAGGACTTCTTACCAGCTGACAACAGCTGTAGGAAAAGAAAGTCGTTTCATTTTCCTTCCTCTCTCCAACCCCTTCCCTATCTATTTCTTCCCTCCTTCCCTCCCTCTCTCCCTTCCCTCAACTGGAAGGATAAATACATCACACTGGGGAGAGAGTAAGAAAACATCAGTAACCAGGTGCGTCCTTAGCCGTACTGAGCTTAGCCTCCCTCTAGATTTCTGTCAGCTTCCAGGAAACAGGCACAGGATCTAATCTGTTCACTCAGTTCCCAGCATAGCACCTGGAACTTAATAGCCATTGTAATCCATGTGAACTAAGTGAATTCAGTTCTTCCCCTTAATTCATACCAATGTAAAAGGGGCTTCAGAAACAGAGCCTGGTCACAGCCGGAGATACTCTTGGTAAGACCCGCACCATCAGGTGAGGTCATGTCTTCACTACAGGTCCCGGGAGGAAAGATTGCGTTGCCCGTGGATACAGTGCCCTGCTAGCTCCACTTTTCTCTCTTCTCTCTCTTTCTGGGGCTTTATACATTGTTTTATCCTTTTTTTTTCTCGCTGACCTGGAGCGTGAAAGTTTTATACATGTAGTGGTTGGCAATATTTATGGTGCTGGTGATTTGGCTGTGTTTTAGCTGATGGTTATTTACTGTGTTTGTCTCTGCTGGTTTGTTTTATTGGGCCTTTCCATCTTTCAAAAGTTTGCTTTGCTGCAAGGCTGACTTCCTCTCCAGTCTTTGGTCTCAGTGGTGTTGCTTTTTCGTGGACCATTTACTCACTTGGCAGTTGCTGTAGAGCCTTAAATAGTTTGTGAAGATGCACAGTCTTGGGGAACTTGCGGTGAATGCAGCTGAAAGAAGTGAGCTTCTTCCTCCATTAACAGAGAGCAACGTCAGTTTCAGGCAGGCCCTGGGGATGTGGCGAGCCGGTTCCAGACCACCGCGATAGAGCAGATACACAGTAGAGAGAGCCATGCAGTGTTTGGTTTCCCAGTGCATTTAAAAACTATGTTTATACTGTAGTATTACATTATACTGTATGTTAAGCGTGCAGTAGGATTATGTCTAAACAAATGTGCATACCTTAATTTAAAAACACTTTATTACTAAAAAATGCTAACCATCATCTGAGCCTTCAGAGAGTCACAATGTTTTTGCAATAGTAACATCAAAGATAACTGATCCCAGATCACTGTAGCAAATATGATAAGAATGAAAAATTTTCAGGATAGTGAGAATGTCACTAAAAATGTGACACAGACAGAATGGCCATCGTCAAAAAATCTACAAACAATAAATGCTGGAGAGGGTGTGGAGAAAAGGGAACCTTCTTGCACTGTTGGTGGGAATGTAAATTGATACAGCCACTATGGAAAACAGTATGGAGGTTCCTTAAAAAACTAAAAATAGAACTACCATACAACCCAGCAATCCCACTACTGGGCATACACCCTGAGAAAACCATAATTCAAAAAGAGACATGTACCACAATGTTCATTGAAGCTCTATTTACAATAGCCAGGACACGGAAGCAACCTAAGTGTCCATCGACAGATGAATGGATAAAGAAGATATGGCACATATATACAATGGGATATTACTCAGCCATAAAAAGAAACGAAATTGAGTTATTTGTAGTGAGGTGGATGGACTTGGAGACTGTCATACGGAGTGAAGTAAGTCAGAAAGAGAAAAATAAATACCGTATGTTAACACATATATGTGGAATCTAAAAAAAAAAAAAGAAAAATGGTTCTGATAACCTAAGGGCAGGACAGGAATAAAGATGCAGAAGTAGAGAACGGACTTGAGGACACAGGGAGGGGGAAGGGTAAGCTGGGATGAAGTGAGAGAGTGGCATGGACATATATACACTACCAAATGTAAAATAGATAGCTAGTGGGAAGCAACTGCATAGCACAGGGAGATCAGCTCGGTGCTTTGTGTCCACCTAGAGGGGTGTGATAAGGAGGGTGGGAGGGAGACGCAAGAGGGAGGGGATATGGGGATATATGTATATGTATAGCTGATTCACTTCGTTATAAAGCAGAAACTAGCACAACATTGTAAAGCAATTATACTCCAATAAAGATGTTAAAAAAATAAATAAAATGTGACACAGAGACATGAAGTGAGCAAATGCTGCTGGGAAAATGGCGCTGGTTGACTTGCTCGATGTAGGGTTGCCACAAACCTTCAATTTGTTAAAAAAAAAAAAAAGAAGCAATATCTGCGAAGTGCAGTAAAGTGAAGTCTCTCTGTACTGACTTAGCTTTTTCTTTCTTGTCCTTGAATATAACTCCACTGTGAGCCACTTTAAATGATGAGCTCCTTTGTTTCCTGTTTTCAGAATAGCAGAATGGGGGCTTCCCTGGTGGCACAGTAGTTAAAAATCCACCTGCCAATGCAGGGGGCAGAGGTTTGAGCCCTGGTCCAGGAAGATCCCACATGCCGCGGAGCAACTAAGCCCGTGTGCCACAACTACTGAGCCCGCGCTATAGAGCCCGCGAGCCACAACTACTGAGACCGTGTGTCACAACTACTGAAGCCCATGTGACTCGACCCCATGCTCCACAACAAGAGAAGCCACTGCAGTGAGAAGCCCATGCACCACAATGAAGAGTAGCCCCCGCTCGCCACAACTAGAGAAAGTCTGCACACGGCAATGAAGACCCAACGCACACAAAAATAAATTAATTAATTAAAAAAAAAAGCAGAATGATGAGCTGTAGGATTCCAAGTGCAGTCTGTTTCCATTCTGTTCCTTTAGATTTGCGTTGTCTGCTCAGGGGCAGCATTTCTGCTTCCCTCATTGTATAATTGCATGATCTAAAGCTGAATTGTATGGGTCAGCTGAGGAAGTGAGCCTTTGCCCAGTGCAGTGATGGATCGCAGTTATGGGCAAGGGTGGAAGGTAGCAGATTCCTTTTCATCCTACATGGCAGCATGATTTTCCTCTGAAGTAACATCTTGTATTAACTTGATTACCTGCCGTGAGCTCTCTGTAATTTGTTGACTCATTTGATTAGAACTTGTTGCTGATTCAGTCAAGGGTTCCTGATGTACATACATATCTGTTCCTGCTTCCAGGCCTTTGCTGGAAACGTGCTGTTTCCTCCTCCTGGACTGCTCGTCCGTGTGTCCGCCCGCTCTTCACATGGCTAAATCCCACATCATCTCTAAGATGTCAGTTTCAATGTCATTTCCTCGGGGAGGCCCTACCAACCCCAGCCCAGATTTCATCTCCTTGGATCTTTATACATAGCATCCTGTCTCTGCGGTAGCACTTTAAATAGTTGCTGAAATTGTGGGTTTTGGTGCAACTATTTGCCCACTCTTGGTCTGGATATTTAATGGAATATTTTTAGTATATTTAGTGAAAAGGTTTGATTTTTCTTAATAATGTACCCCTGCTTCTAAGTAGGTGTTTGGGAAGCTGTTGTTGATTGAATGTGTGTGTGTGTGTGTGTGTGTGTGTGTGTGTGTGTGTGTGTGTGTGTGTGAATTGTTGTGCCGTAATGAGGACTCTCCACCCCCTTCTTTTATCCCAGACCGTAATCCTAACCTTGAACAGCCGTGTCCCACATCAGTGACCTCAGATATTTAGTCACCATAAGGAACCCCCAAATTTTATGATCTACTGAGGTTAATCATTGTCATTGCTGGAGATGAGTGGAAATCAACTAGAGATTTGTAGAAGCAAAAAGGAAGTAAAATGGTTGCTATAATCACAGTAGATTGAGAAAAATGTTTGAAGTAGGTAGTTTGTCTCATTATAAATTGAAATGCTTATTACAAAAAAGTAAAGCATTCAGAAATGAATAAAGTGATCACAAGCATTCACAGTCCTTCCACCAAGAAATGATTGGTTTATATTTGTAATATTTACTTATATTTTATACTATATATGTTTAATTGTACACCAGGTACTATAATCATGCATTCTAAAAAGTATTTTAAAAAAACAACATTGAGCTCTCACTCGATATACAGCTCTGTGTTCTGCTTTTTCTTTTACTGTTTTCCTGGGAACTTGTCCCCAGGCCATCCAACACTCTTCTTCATCCCATGTTTATATTATCATGTAACTTTTTGTTTTTGTTTTTGTTTTGTTTGCGGTACGCAGGCCTCTCACTGTTGTGGCCTCTCCCGTTGAGGAGCACAGGCTCTGGATGTGCAGGCTCAGCGGCCATGGCTCATGGGCCCAGCCGCTCCGCGGCATGTGGGATCTTCCCGGACAGGGGCATGAACCCGCGACCCCTGCATCGGCATGTGGACTCTCAACCACTGCGCCACCAGGGAAGCCCCATCATGTAACTCTTGATCATCATTGAGGCCTCTTGGAACTATTTCTTCCTTTTGCCCACATAGCTTGATTACATTGCAATTAATCAGCTTATATAAATCTTTCCCACTGTATTATTTGTCAGCTATGCCCCAGAATTCTTTATTTGACGATATCTGCTGCTTACACTAAAACAACAAGGGGAGGAATGGAGAGAGACGTCAGAGAGAAATCAGGAAGGGAGGCTTGAGACCTAGAAGAGGCGATGGCAGGGGAGGGCTGGGGGAAGGTGGCCAGCCCCAGGGAGGTACATAGGCGCTGCCCAGACCTCCCTTAGCCCCGTGGATGTGAGGCTCATGTTTCAAGCCCTGCCTGGTTGAGCGTGTGAGCATCGTGTCCCTCAGCACGCGGTATCAAAGGGGTGCAGGTGTGCAAAGCAGACCCGCAGAGCTCTTCACTTCAGGAATGTCTTGCCAGGGCAGAGGAGCTGTGGTGCATTTCAGGTCTTTTTCACATCTTCAGACCCCCCTTCTCTGCCCACAAATATACACAGCTTCTCTTTTCCTAAACGAACCTCCTCTCGGGCTACCCCGTATAGATCCCAGCAAACCGCTTCATCAGGATCATCTGCCATGTACATTTCCAGCCATATGAGATTGCTCCCGTAAAGCATGGTGCATCTGCATTCTGAAATGGCATGATCTTAAACTGCATTGTGGAATGATAGTTAATGATTTGGGGATTTGTCCAAGGTGTGTATTAAGAGGAAAAGGGTACACAATAAACTCTTGTTGTCGGCTTTCATCCGTGTGCGTGTGTGTTCGGCTGGGAGGCTGAAGGCTGTTTACCAAGATGCCGTGATCGTGGTGAGGGACTTGACTGTATTTTACTCCCCTGTATTTTCTACCTTTGCTGCAGTTAATTACTTTCATCTTGAGAAGGCTGGAAGCACGCCGGTTGTTATTTTTTAGGGCACAGAGAACTCTGCCCTGGCTGACGTCATCGCCTCCTCACCCAGGTGTTCTGTGACTCTGTGTAATTGGGGTCTGGCTCTCAGCCTCATGCCACTGACTTCAAAGCTCTACCCGGAGTGCTCATTAGTTGAACACCTACTATGTGCCTTGCAGAAGGCCCTCAGGATACGCAGCTCTGCTGGGTCTCTGTCCTCCAGGAGCCCTGGTGGACAGGGCTCTGCCTATCCTCTGTGACCTGTAGGGTCCCGGGTGGTCTGGGCCTTGGCCCCTTCTTGGGCCACAGTTGCTCTCATCCCATCACTGTCCCCCGGTTGCACCTGCTCTTGCCATTCCAGTCTTGCTGTGCTCCCCGTGTGCCACACGTGGTCCCTGGTCATTGGCCTGGCTTCCCCCGTGTGTCGGCACCAGCTGCATCCTCGTGGTCACGCCCTCGCTCAGCTCTCTCTCCACCCTCCCTCCTGGCTTCAGGCTATTTCACAGCACGTATCACAGAACATTTTCACTGTTGGTTCGCTGTCCTTCTCCCCCCACCCCCACTAGAATGGAAGGTTTATGACGGCAGGGGCTTGGTTCCTTTTGCTGAGCCTCAGGGCCTGGGACAGTGCCGGGCACGTCACTGGCTTGTTGATCAAATGAATTGATGACGCGTGAGCCACTAGCTCGTGTTCCTCGTGCTCAGTGCCTTGCTTGTTTCTTTCGTCTTCCTTCTCCTATGTTTGTTCCACTCGATTTTCCCACTTCCCACACTGTGGCCATTGTTCTGTCCGTCTGTCAAGCAAGGCCCAGCTCAGACAGACAGCCAGGCCCCCTCCCACGCATGCAGCTATGAATGCTCTCCCTCCACCCCGGCAAGGAAAACATGGAACTTTCTGCTTGGGCTCCTCACGTTCTGTGTGATCCATACGCACACATATTTCACTTACAATTCACCCTTAAGACCTGAAGACAGTTTGTCCATTCTGTATGTCTAACACACTGCCTTGCACATAGTAGGTGCTTGTTAAAGGTTTGTTGGACGTGTGGCAGGTGTGGCAGGCATGGCTGAATGAAGTGGCAGGAACATTCCCTGTGGCACACTGTTCTGGTCTGTCCACAGGGGAGAGGTCCATCTGGGAACGGTGAGTCATATTCAACTCTGGGAGGCTGTTTCTGGGGTACACGTTGCCGTGGTTTGGTTAAGGAGGTGAGATGGAATTCCAGAGTTGAAGTAGGAATGGAGGAAGAATAAGAAGAGGTAAACTTTGCTCTTGACTTCTCTAAAGAGGAGGTCACCTTGGGCCTCTCCCTGATCCGTAACCCCCCCACCCCGGCCCCCAGGCCTCAGTCTCCTGGCCTGTAGAGTAGTGGGAGGGCAGGAGCAGGGGTGTCTGGGTGGGCTCCGGGGGTGTGTGCCGAGTTGATTGCATGATCTCTCGAGTGCCGTATACTTCTAACTACCTTTGGTCTTATGTTCGATCAGGTAGGTCTCCTGGGTTTTACCAGTGGTCCTGGCTGGCTTTATTGGAGAAGGTTATACCATTGTTATGAGAAATAGGCTGAGGAGAAACTCACTTAAAATGCTGTGGTATCAAATTTTACTATTTTTTTTTTAAAAGCAATCTTTGTTTCTTTGAGCACTTTTCATTTGCAATGCGAAAGGCTTAAGACTGGCTTCTGGGACGTCTTTACCAGTACTTTCTAGACTAGGGATTTGAAAGTTAATTAGAAAACCACTCCCAGAGTACTAGGGATATTTTTGTTATAAACTCTTTTACCTAAAAGAGGTTTAATTTCACACCTTCCTAGATCAAATTGCATGGTGCAACCCTCATCTTGATGTAAGCACCTTGAATTACAGTTGTATGAAGTCACTCTACGGTAGGATAACTTGATTTGAGGGGACAAAAGGGGAGACTGGGAGTAGGTGGTGTGGCAGTTTCAACTCTCTCTCTACAAAGCAGCTGTTCTTAGCTTTCTAATGCGAGTTGGCATGAACCCCGATGCACGCAGGAATGACTGCAAGGCCTCTCCAGGCAGAGTCCAAGTCTGGATGAATGGCCAGGTTCTTCTTTCATGAGTTTCCCTTTGCCTACCTTGGGGTAGCATCCGGTTTCTGCTCAGCCTTTAAAGAATATCTAGAATGTCGAGGCTCTCAAGGTCAGGGAGATGATTGGATAGGACCTGCATGAACTTTAGCACCCAAATCCAAACTTTCTCTTTAGTCTCCAAGATCCCCCTGGTCTCCTTGGGATTTGCAGTCTGTAAGGTGATTTGAGACTGGCTGGAAGGGAGTTCCCGAGGGTGGTAAGGTGGTAAGAAGCTCGGCCATTCTGGGCTCAACCATTACAGGACCCACTGCGGTCAAACCCTAATCCCTTGTGAAGGATGCTGGAGAGGGGAACCCTCTACACTGAGTTCTGGTCTTTTCCAGCTCCTTTCCATCTGTCCCTTACCAGACTCTGGACTGAGTCCAAACATCCCAGGCAACAGGCCAGGGATTCTTTCAAAAATGACACATACGTGATCAGAACCAGCTGTACAGTTTGCAGGGCTCAGTGCATAATGAAAATGTGGGGCCTCTTGTTCAAATATTAAGAAGTTCAGGGTGACCACAGTGGAGTATCACGTGAGTGCAGGGCCCTGTGCACCTTCACGGGCTGCCCGCCCACGAGGTCGTCTCCGGATTTGATGATAACCTGAAAGCCACATAGGAAAAATCCAGGTCTCCCCACTGACCAAGAACTTTTCCCTTAGCTGCTCGCGTACTTGCTGAAACTTCCCTTAGCTGTCCATGTACTTACTGAAAATGCCCGTGTGGGAGCTGCCTCCCCTTTGGCTTACCCCCGTGGGCTGGGAGCCCCCTCCTGGTCTGTAGATCAGCATCCACGCCCGAGCCACCTCCCCCACAGCTGCCACTCAAGTGTGGGCTGGACTCCAGTAGCCCCTTTCCTCCTTTTAGAAAGTGAAATGAGAAGTTCCAAACTCATCACCATTTGGACGACACAGGGACTCGAAATGTATGCTTTCAGTTCATTACATTTCTTTCTCTTCCTTTTTCTTGATAATCACAGTCTCACTTTCAGTGTAATGGTGTGCACGGCGAAATTCCCACCCCCTTGCTTTTTCGTTGCCAGTGATAACAGGAATATAGATGGCAAGGTGTGCAGTTGTGCCGAAAAATGGTGGATGTCGTTTAATGCAAAAAAAAAAAAGACGCCATTTCTCATAAAAATAGGTTGTATGCTGTGCTTTTTTGTTGGCCCTAACACAGTGTGTTACTTCCAACTGTCATTTAAAAATGCTAAAAGCAGCTGCAAAACTTATATCCTTTTGTGGTTTTCCTTTTCATTATAACATTTAGGAAATTAGCATTTGGGGCCAAGATGATTCCAGTAAAGTAAGATAGTGAATTACACTTATTTAAAATGAAGCCACATTAAAATACAATTACAGTTGATGTTCTTTCCTTGATATTAACACACATTTATATTTTACAGTCTATTGAGGTTTGCTATTTGAAATATTATCATTGATTATGGAAGGAGGTGCATTTTAAAGTATGTTCAGTAAATATGTAATATTTAATAGAAACTAAACAGTACCAGCAACAGCTGATATCACCTCATATTTAAAATATAGTCCCTGACTTTGTAATTATGACTCTCTCCTCAGACTGTTTGGGACTGAGCATCTTTATGTTGTTTTTTCTTTTTTTTTTTTTGTGGCACGCGGGCCTCTCACTGTTGTGGCCTCTCCCGTTGCGGAGCACAGTCTCCGGACGCGCAGGCCCAGCGGCCGTGGCTCACGGGCCCAGCCGCTCCGCGGCATGTGGGATCTTCCCGGACCGGGGCACGAACCCATGTCCCCTGCATTGGCAGGCAGACTCTCAACCACTGCGCCACCAGGGAAGCCCTCTTTTTCTTTTTAAACTTTTAATTTTGAAGAAAGGGGAATCATTATTTATCAAGGGGATCCTCTCTCTCTGTCTTTAACTGCTCATCTCCAGCCTCATTTAAGGACCCCTCCTTCTCTGCCAGTCACTGCAGTGTGTGTGGTCTTCCAGACTCTGCAGTAAGCTCCTTTATTCACATTCCATACCTATGTCCTGGGTAATTCCTATCTAGATGCTGGTGAATTCCAAGTCTGTATGTCCATCCTTGATGACGGCCCAAGTGCTAGATCTTCATTTGTATCCCCTGCCTGCTGGACGTCTCAATTTGGTTCACCCTGGAATCATTAGATTCAGCGTGTGTAAAATCGAGCTTACTTTCTTGAAGGCGGAAGAGGGATAAATTGTGGGCTCTGGAGTCGATTGATTCTGCCATTTACTGGAGTCGTGGCCATTGCTCGTGTGTAAAATGGGGGAAAGATGGCACCTACCTCACAGGACCATTGTGAGAGTCAAATGCGAGTCCTCAGACCCAGGTGTAGAATGACTCTTTTGTGGATGTTGATACAGATATTTTGTATGCACGGTCTTGTTTGATGAGATGGATGTTTGTCTTCTTTGAGGGAGGGCTTGTTATTTTCTTCAAAGTCTGTAAAAATTAAGCATCCAAGATTAAATAACTCATGCTTAGCCTCACAACCACTAACATTTGTATTCGGGCAAGTTGACCTTTTAGCGCAGCCTCTTGGCCGTGAAGCTCCGCTTCCCCACCCACTGTGTGACCCGGCCAGAAACCTGAGGGTCATCTTTGACTCTTTCTTTCCCATCACAACCTCCAACAAAATCCAGCCCAGTAGCAGGTTCTCTCAACTGAACCCCTGCGTATCAGAAGATACTGGCATTTCCTTATCCCAGTGATCCTGGGTCCTGCCTCCATCATCTCTTGTTTCCGTGACGCCACAGGCCTCCTGATCTGTTTCGTGGCTTCTCCTCTCATCTATTCTCTGTGGGCTCTCTAACACCCCTGTTCCAAGACACTTTTCTGCCACCATCTTTGGGGTCAAGTGCAGAGTCCTCAGTATAACTTCCAAGGCCCTGCACCGTGTGGCTTCTCGTGTCCCGCTGAGCTCCACGTCTTGCCCCTCCCCTCACAGGAAGCCAAGACCTGGCTTTATTGAGCTTCTGCATCTTGCACGAGGAAGAATGGCACAGCCTAGGTGGAAGTTCCCTTGGGAAGCTTGCCTTGATTCTAGGTCCTACCAAATTCTGAGACCAGCACCCGTTCGGTGTGTTATAACACAGTGTCCTTCCTCATCCTGGCTTGTGACACACTGGGTGTGCCCCTCATGTTTATTCCACTGTCAGTTACAGACTGGGAGCCCCATGGAGGCAGGGACATATCTCCCTTCCGGACCTCTGTATCCCCTGTGCCTTGCACAGCGCCTGGCACTGTGCTCAGTAAAATACGTAGGTGCTCAGAGCGTCACACTGGAGATGAAGATATTAAAACTCACATTTCATGACTTTTTGAGACCACACAACTCATTAGAAACAATTGTAGTGGTTGGCAGCGCAGATTTTAGTACCAAACTGACTCAAGCCCTCCCTCTGCTACTTACCTCATCTAAGCCTCAGTTTCCTGTTTTATAAAATGGGGATGAGACCTGCTAGGGTTGGGAGAACAAAGCGAGGGTATTGTATGCTCAGTGCCTGGCCAAGCACCTGCACGTTGTAAACTGTCCGGTGATAGGTTTTCATTCGAACCTCTCAGAGCAGCACTTGCTTTATGACTGTGCCCTTGTGACACTGTCAGAGCAGGGCGACATTGTCTGCTGATGGTCACATTGAGCTGATGTTCACAGAAAGTGTAAATCAAGAATAAAGACAGTTCTATTAGGAAAATCCTCAGGTTTTGAAAGTGTTTTATCCGGTGATTTTATTTTATTTTATTTTTTGACTGTAATTATCTCTAGAAAGACTAAACTGTACCGAAGTCTAAAAATATGTACTAGGAAGCATTCCCAAGGTTCTGTTTATCGTTATATAAAAGAGAATGATCATATATGAACTTAAATGAAACCCTGTATCTGCTTAGTGTGATGGCATATGGATTGGGCTCCAGAACTGGCAAATACCTTTCATATACTATATTTATGTGATTGATTTCTCATGGATGGCAGTGCCTGTAATCCACAGATCATTTTCATTTGATAGAAAGATAAATATAACCCTAAATGATAAGTTTCAATGAAGGATTTAATATTCTTATTATATATCACAAATTGGAGCATTGCTCATAAAATGAATGAATTGAGGATGTTTTGGAAGCAGGCTATCGTGGGTTCAGGTCCTGGTTCCACCACATTTTACCATCATGACCTTGGACACGTTCTTTCAGACCTCTGAGCTCTGGGTTTCTCATCTGTTAACTGGATCAGGTACTATGTGCTATCTTCAGGATTTGCTGGGAAGGCAGAGTAAGCGAACGTGTAAATCACTCAGCACTGCCCTCAGTTCTGCTTGCAAAAACCCCCGACATCTTACTCTCAGTTTTAGCCCCCATTAAATTGGTCACAGATCTATTTGAAATTTTGTTAGCTCATTGTAAAGGTAACTGTTGCCAACCTGGATTATCTTATCCAAGGAAAACAGTTGACTGATGAATGTTTCCATAGTTCAGCTTCTTAGCTGTACTTGCTGTCCACCACAACAGGAAAACGTTTAAGAATTACAGTTCATGCTGTTTAAAAGGTATAGTGAAACCTTGAAGTAATTCAATCTAGTATTTGAGAAAAAGTCAACTTGTTATCAATATTTTAGCGAGTTGTTTTAAAATTCCCAGTGACCTAGCCCCCTTTATTTTGCTACCACTATGGTCAGTCTGTTCATAACCTCTGTAGCCCCCATAGCTCCAATATCATATAACCACTAACTACAGGAGGATCTTGAGAAACCTCCATACAGTATAACCATTTATAAAGTAGTAAAAATATGAATTTGACTTCTGTGGGCAATTATTATCGGTACTCAGTTATTATTAGTGCTCTAGTTATCATGGGAAGTGTGTAAAACATAATAGCTAACTCTTTGGAGAATTTGCTTCAAGAAATGATTGGAAAATGTGATCTGTATAAGAAGACGTTTCAATTTGTGCATGACTATTGGCTTTTAAGTACCTTACTGTTTTTCTCCTGATGTTCCTACAGTTGATTCTTTTCTTAATTGATGTCTGTGCTCTCTCTCTCTCTCTCTCTATCTCCCTGGCAGTCTTTTCCCTATTAAAGGACCCATCTGTCTAAGGTAGAGATTTTCCATTTTTATGTACTAATTAGTGGCTAAGCTGCATGGGGTAGGCATGCTTCTCATTTAGAAGTCTCCTTTAACTCTGCTTGTCCCGTACAGTGGTGTTTTGTTTGCTTTCCTTCAAGTAACATATGTTCTTTTCAGCCTGAATTCAAGCACTCCTAAAGTATGTCTAATTTATAATCATAGTCATAGAGCAAAGAATACATTGTAAACTTGCTAATCCATAATGATTAAAAATCGTACTTGACAAACCAGTGTCCTTTGTAATATGTAACTACATATAGAGGATAAGAGAGTGAAAAAAGCTCTTTCAGAAAAGTGACTCATTTTCATTTGATTTATTAGACTTGAATTTGAGCGGCAACAGCGTGAAGAACTTGAGAAATTAGAAAGTAAAAGGTAAGCCACGTGGTAGGACTCATAACACCACAGAGTGGGTGGGTGCCTGTGTTGATGTCCTAGACCGAGATCACCTGTGTCTGTGTCATCTCCCTCTGGCTCCGTGTCCATCATTTACACGTCTGATGACTGTAGCTCCTTTCTCTTTAGCTGGTTAGTTTTACTTCACGTTTGAATTTTTTAAATAGTTCATCTTCAAATACTTGTGAGACTGGGGAATAGAGTCAGTAGGCAAATTTAATACACTCTTTAAGTGTAATACATCAAATATAGACTTGTTTAAATTTAACTAAAAAGTATTTCTTCCTTAATAATATCCTGAGTTTTAAAAAAGCCGAAAGAATGACACTTCCCCTTCTTATGCCTGCTCACTTTTTAAACATCTTTCCTTATGTTGATCAGCCATTTGTATTTCCTTTTCTAATCTGCCTCTGCATGTTCTCAGCTCCCTTTTCTTTTGGGGTGTGTGTGTGTGTGTGTGTGTGTGTGTGTGTGTGTGTTTAATTGATTTGGAGAGCGTTTTTTATATGTTCTGAATGTAATTCTTTGATAAAACTAAGTAGTTTTCTTTTTTTTTCCTGTCCTATTTAACAAGCCAAGAAATGGACCAAGGATAGATATTAGAATAGAAAGTAAGGCCGCAGAAAATCTGCACCCTGGATATTTATTTTCTAGAGTGTGGAGTCTGGGTGTTACAGATGAATTAGTTTAGCTCGCAGCATCGTGTACGATAGGTCTTTGGTGGGTCAGGAGATGGAGGCCGTGCATCCGTACTCTGACATGCCCTGTGTTCTTGCTTTGGAGGCCACCCCGACCTCGAAACATTGACTTAGCACCCAGTGGGGACCCTTTGCTCTCTAAGACACAACATGACATGTAACCCCCGGAATCATGCATTTAAGTATGCTAATGGAGATTGACATTATTTTCAATGTTATGCATTAATAAACTAATATTTTGGATCATTTGGTGATTACCATTTGTCCTAAACTAGTGATTAAATGCTAAATAGCGTGTAGTTATTTGAGCTGGAACAATGAAGTGTCGATTATCTTGACTTTGATATTTGACCCTGATGAGTTGAGGACAGCATAAGCATTTTTATTTAATGTCATTTTGTAACCGAATTTCCATTGAGTTTTAGCCTTTGGGCTGAATAAAATTAATCACATTTAAATTTAAATTGGGCATGCCTCTTTCTCTTTGAGCTCAGGGGGCTTTAAAAATTATATCATGCATAACACATTATGCTTATGGGCTCTGCAAAGAAATGATAGCAGAAGCTACTTCAGGAGATTAGGCAAATGATATGTTGGACAGTTACAGAGTAAAAAAATTAAACAGCATGCTGCTGGATATTAGAAAAGTGCTGTTCTCCCTCTTTTTTTCTTTTTTTTTTTTTTTTTAATTTTACTTTAGTGAAGGGTGTGTGGTGTATGTCCATTTCTAGGAAACATCCTAAACTGATGTTTAGGGAGAAGTTAGAGCAGCATTTGAACCTAGTGCTCAAATAACGATCAGTCAACAATTTGCATTTCAGAAAACTCATAGAAGAGATGGAAGAAAAGCAAAAGTCCGACAAGGCTGCGCTGGAGCGGATGCAGCAGGAGGTGGAGACGCAGCGCAAGGAGACGGAGATTGTGCAGCTGCAGATCCGCAAGCAGGAGGAGAGCCTCAAGCGCCGCAGCTTCCACCTGGAGAGCAAGCTCAAGGACCTGCTGGCCGAAAAGGAGCGGTTCGAGGAGGAGAGGCTGAGGGAGCAGCAGGAGACTGAGCTGCAGAAGAAGAAACAGGAAGAGGAGCGCTTTCTCCGCGTCCAGGAAGAGCTGCAGCGGCTGCAAGAACTCAACAGCCACGAGAAGGCCGAGAAGGTTCAGATATTTCAGGAGCTGGAGCAACTCAAAAGGGAAAAAGAGGAGCAGTGTGTCAGGCTGGAGCAGGAGAGGAGGCGGCTGGAGGGGCAGGAGGAGGAGCAGGTCCTGCGCGTGGCGCGCCTGGAGGAGCAGCTCCGGGAGAAGCGGGAGCTGGTCCGGCCGCCGCGGCTCGGGGAGGCGCAGCGCGCGGAGGAGGAGCGGCAGGACCTCGAGGGCATCCGCGCATGCCTCCTGCGGGCCAAGGAGGCTGCGGCCGAGGGGGACGGCGACGGCCGGGAGCTCGAACGGGCGCAGCTGCGTTTCTTAGCGTTCAAGCGAAGGCAGCTGGCCGCGCTGGCCACCCTGGAGAAGGAGCTGGTTCAGCAGAAGGAGCTCCTGAAAAAGGAGGTGGAGGAAGAACGTGAAATCCTAGAGCGCTTAAAATCTGGCGGCGAGGAAGAATCGAGGTGGTTCTTCAAAAAGGACGGTGCGGTCGCGGATGTCCCCCACGCGGCTGGAGATGCCGAGCAGATGAAGCCAGTGGAGGGGAGGCTGCAGTGTAAGGAGCGCCAGCTCCAGTATCTCCTGCAGCATCATTTGCCGAGGCTGTTGGAAGAGAAACAGAGAGCCTGCGAGATCCTCGACCGAGGTCCCCTCGGCCTGGACAACACTCTCTACCAAGTGGAGAAAGAGATGGAAGAAAAAGAAGAGCAGCTCGCGCAGTACCAGGCCAGCGCCAGCCAGCTGCAGAAGCTCCAGGCCACCTTCGAGTTCACGGCCAACGTGGCCCGTCAGGAGGAGAAGGTGAGGCGGAAGGAAAAGGAGATCCTGGAATCCCGGGAGCAGCAGCAGAGGGAGGCGCTGGAGCGGGCGGTGGCCCGGCTGGAGCGGAGGCACTCTGCCCTGCAGCGGCGCTGCGCCCGGGGCCTGGGGGCCGAGGAGCGGAGGCCGAAGTCGGCCACCTTGACCGCCGGCGGCAGCGAGCGGTCCGGGCTCGGGGCCGGCCTGGGGGCCGAGCAGGAAGCCCTGGAGAAGGACCGGGAGAGGTGAGCCGAGCCCGAGGGGACGCCTGCCACACCCTCCGTGCCCCATGGCATTAACCCTCGGGCTGTGATGGCGCGGCTTCTAGCCCTGGTGCTGCGTCTCTCACTGTTTTTTGAAAAAGTAATTCTGTGGCCTTTATGTTTTCTGATTCACCGGCAAATGCTTAGCCTTCTTTTCTTTTTCCTTAGGATCCTTGGTTTAGAGTCACTGGCCTAAAGTTGGAAAAAACACACAGACAAAGCCCTCGTCTGTTACCTCACTGACCTCTGAGTGTGTGTTTAATATTTGATAAACAGGAAAGACTGAGAAAGCTTCCAGCCGGATTCCCCCTCCCTCCCTCGGTGCTTTCCCCAAACCCCATTCCCTTTCGTTGACTCCTTTTCCCTCTGCCGCCCTTTCCCTCCCCTTCCTCCCTCCCCCCACCCCCATGTCTTCTCTGGGACCTTGACCAGCACTTGTTCACAGGTTCCATAGACACTGATTTCCACACCTGGCAGCGAACTGAAAAACAGCCCTCCCCCCACCCCTGCTGACTCTCAGTGTTTGAGAATCCAGAGGGACACCTCAGGATTCTGTATTAAAAAATAAACAAGCAAAGCTCTCTAGCTGTTCCAGACATGGTGGTCTATCCAGGCATGTTAGGTCATGATTCACTGATACTATTTTCGACGTTGTGAACTAGGGAGGCCTCCTTTGCGTGGCTCCTGGAGAAAAGCTGACATCGGGAAATCATTACAGTGTATCCACTATTATCGAGTACTAATACTAAATGGCCAGGGAGCGAAGCTGGTTGACAAAAGCCAGGACAGTGTCCCTCATGAGGAGGGCATGGGCCTGTGTATTTTCTTTAGTTCCGGACCCTTTGGTCTGTTGAGATCTTAACTGAAGCCCAGGTTACGGGGGACTGGAATGCTGCCTGCTCCCCAGGAGCCCTCCCCTCACAGCACCTCCCGAGGGGCTGCAGCAGAAGCCCGGAGTGCTGGCCTCTAGGAGCCCAGCTTGACATTGGCAGAGGCCTGGGATCCATGCTGATGACAAGGCAAGACCTACTGGGAGGTGTTGCCTGGGCCCCTGTCCACCATCTTGCCTGAAAAGGTCAGGACAGCCTCCTTTCAAACAATCTGCTTAAACTGGATTCTGTTCACCAAGCTCTCCAGTAATCCCCCAGGCAAAACAGTGACAGATGACAATCAAAAACCATAATGCTGTGACTTCAGAGAAATAGGTCTGTGGTTTAAGAAAATGATTGTAGGTACCTTATGTAAATGAAATTGCTGGACAAAGCTCCAGCCCCAGGAAATTTACAGCAGTGGAGGGCACGGCTCTCTATTTGTATCCTGCGCTGTGCACTGAGAATGCAGCAGGGGCTTGGAGCCTGATGTCCTGGCTTTTGTCAAACGGCTTTGCTCCCTGGCCATTTAGTATTAATACTCGATTATAGTGGATACACTGTAATGATTTCCTGATGTCAGCTTTTCTCCAGAAGCCACGCAAAGGAGGCTTTTAGCTTCCTGTGTTTTGATGGAGTAGACTTTGCAAAGCCCTGATTCAGGCCAGCAAATTTTGAGCGCTTTGCTCTGGCTTTGATGGTCCTGCAGCTTTCTGGGGGTATTGGTGTTGTGTCTTATTATCTCTCTGGGTTTTCATGGCTGAGCCAGGGCCCGCCGTGCACCCTGAGCTGACCTCTTGTGAATTTCCAAAGTGCCGGATACCAAATTCACGTGGAGCCAGATTGGACCAACAGTGCACTGCACTTGGCTTTCCCTGTCAGCTTGCTTTATGAGCAAGATTTCATCATTTTCTTTCTTCTTTCTCCTTGATGGTCGATGGGACAAGTGTCAGGCAGTTAGAAAGTGGTAGAGCTGCCTCTCGAATCCAGCTTGTGCCCACTTTGTCCTCCTGTCTGCTGACGACAGAGCCACTGCTGGGCAGACCAGTTCTTCTCGTGTGCTGCGACCCTTTCCACGCAAGGCCCTGCTGTCCCTCGCCATGTATAGAAATCCTGCTCAGCCTTCAGGGCCCCACTGACGCCTCTTTGCTGTGTGGAGTCCTTCCCATTGCCCAGCCCTGAAGGATGTCTTTGAACAACTCCGTAGGCGTCATCTTAATTACAAACATTGGCCACCACCTACTTGCATTGGCTCAATTTCCTTACCATCTCTGAGATTCTGTGTTAACCTTGTTCCCTGGTTCTTTGCCCACCACCTGGCCCCTGACATCACTTCTCTGTGCTCAGTCCTTCCTCCTTCAAGAATACTGCGTGCTCTGCAGGCTGGTGCTCAGTAATCGGTAGACAGATGAAAGGCTGAGTTCAGCTGGGCATTGTCTCCCGCGGACCCAGGAGCGCCTACCCTGGTGATCCCATAATCACATTTCCGAGAGCCGAGACCTTGGCTTTCACGTTCAGGATAGAGCAGTCAAATCACTTCTGGCGACACCAGAGAGCTGGCAGTGTTGTGGCGTGTCAGCATCTGAAACCAGACTCTCTGAATTTTGGACCCGAAGGAATTTGGAGAGACTAGTTGACTCTCTCATTGGATACATGAAGAAATTGAGACCCAGGTGTCATTAACAGTGAGTGGGCTGCAGCCCCTAGATGGTGTTCTGTGGGCCAAATTTACTGGCAAGTTTGGCCCTCTGGCCTGATGGCCCTGGATTCAGTTGTGCCTGGGCCAGTGGGAGACCAGCCATACACACACTCGACCTTATATTAGATGTATCGTCTGTCATTGGAAAAAAATGTTTGGTTCCACAGCTCATGGTTTATATTAATTTCTCTAGATACTCAGCCTGCTTTCCTAGGTCTCTCTCGCCTGTTTCTGTTTTCCACACCCGCTGCCTTAGCCAAAGCGGATTCCTGGTTTTTGTGGCTTAGTCCCTTTGTTTCTGCACCTGGAAAACCACCCACTGTCATTTCCAAATGCCAAATTCCCACTGGCCCGTGAAGACTCAACTTAGAACTGCCTTGACCATGAAGGTTCTCCTAGATTGGCAGTTTTAAAGAATTCTTTAAAGCAGAGATCTCTTGTCAAATAGAAATACTTATTGGGATCTGACATGTAGGCTACAACCAACTGTTTTCTTGAAGCTGGGTTTGGGACTCAGAATCCTGCACATCTAGCTCTGAGGATTTGCTGAGCACAGTGGGAATATCTTTGCCCTTGATGGTAGAACTCTCTCCAACTTTTGGGTGCCTGTAGCACTTGTCCTGCACCGCTCTTGTGGCCTGTTGTCACCTTATACCTTGTCTTATAGGTATGTGGTACCTTTTCTACTGGAAGGTAAAGCTCTTTGCAGTTTTGGTCTGGATCTCCCATGGTTTCTAGGGAAGATTCTCAGGAGATACTGTTAATGAGTGAATTCACATAACTTCCATCTCTGTAGGTTAGAACATGAAATCCAGCAGTTGAAGCAGAAGATCTGTGAGGTCGATGGTGTTCAAAAAGGGCATCGTGGGACCTTGGAGGGAAAACCTGCTTCTTCCAGCTTGCCATCCAGTGCTGAAAAGTCTTACCTGGTCCCCCTGATGGACGCCAGGTACTGGACATTAAACTGATGCTGCCTATTTCTGATGTGATTTAATGACTCACAGTACCTTATATTGGCCAGTTTGCATACAGAGGGCTCTATCAAAGGTGATACGCACTACTTATCCCCACGACATGCTTTGTCCTGATCAGCTGCTGCCTGGCCCGTGGTGGGGTGAGATGTCATTTAAAGGGCCCAAGACCTGAGACCTGACCAGCCAAATCTAAGGAACACTGGTGCAAGTAGTTTGTGTGAGAAGGTAGAATTAAAAGGTTCAGAGAAACCAGTTCATCCAGAAAGAAGCGATACAAGGCTAGGTTGAGAGGAACAAAGTAGAGTTAATTGAATTGTACCAAGAAGGACCTTGTGCTGACAAATAATTTATAGAAGCCATTGATTACAAATAGATGAAGTCTGTCACAAAGACTGTACCAGTATATTCAGAATGATCACAAATAGCATAAATACAAATCTGCCGTTACTATAGGAAATGATTTTCAACTTGGGTGGCATCATGAATTGCCCTGTGGCTTAGAGCCCTCAGATAAATCAACCTAATCATTCTTTGCCTATAAGAAAATTGACTATTTTTCTCAACCCCATCTACATCATGGGGACATTTCAAATTGGGCAGTCCTGAGCCCTGGCTAGTAGGAGTTAGGTATTCAGATATCAAAATGTACTCAGAATGGCATGAGCCTCTATGGTCCTTTAAATGTAGGTCTGCATCTTCTGTGGTGCTCAGATTCAGTTGCATATGATTTTCTTTACTGAAATACTGAAAGGTAAATACTGTATTTTATTACCCTAGCTCCATTCTTTGGGGCTGTTTTACCTGTAATATTAATCTCTTTACCCAGCATATCAGAAAGTCATTTAGCCATGGTCAGTAGTACAGAAATGTGTGTAGGATTTTGCATGGGCTTAGAAAGATGCAACCAGATTTTTTATTTTTTAGTGTGCTAAGATGTAAACATGCAAAACACTTCATTTAAAATTATCCGTCTAATTCATTGTCTGTAGAACTGGGGTAGGGAGCCTAGAACTGAGAAAGCCTCACCTTTGGGTGGCCTGAGCCACTAGAAAGATTTTGATGGAACCCAAATTCTCTCTTTCCCTGGTTCCTCTGGGTGGATGGTTGTACTTCATACAGTTTCCCCTGTATCGCATTGGGTACCAGCTGTTTCCCCTGTATCGTACCGGGTACCAGATGTTCGGTTGACAGCTGTTTCTGGCTTCAGCCATCTTGACCCTTCACCAGGCATTTTGGAAGGTCTAGACACCTTTAAAATATGGTGTCTCATGGCCGGGTGCAGTGACAAGACAGAGCAGGAATGCTGTGAGACATTGTTCCATCCAATAGTGAAGGTCTGTGGAGAGTGCATCTACTTTTTGTTTTTCCGTTTAATCCTCTGAAATGACTTTGTGTTTTGTGAGAAATAAGAATCATCGTTTTCTGTGGGAGGCAACGGAGGCTCGGTGAATGAAGCGTTGGGTAGTGATGCCTTCTGAGACCGCAGAGTCATCTGGAACCCGAGTCTGCGACTCTCCCCTGTCCTGCAGCAGGGGTTCTGCTCAGGACGTAGGGAGGGGTTTGGATGGGATCCCTGAGTCTCCCTTCTGTTCCCAAGATTCGGTTATTCATCCAGGCCTCTCTTGTTTGGGGAAAACCCAGATCGTAAACACATGGCATTAGATTTCTTAGAAAGTTGACAAATGTTCCAGATCCTGAGTTGTGATTACATTTGGCATTTAGAACAAGAAGGTTCCCAGTCACAAAGGGCGTGGTAACGAAAAGATCTGAGAATGCCCTGTGTGGTTAGAAGCAGTCACGGACCCCCATCTCTTCTGCTTCCAGGATCAGTGCTTACATTGAAGAAGAAGTCCAGAGGCGCCTTCAGGATCTGCACCGTGTGGCTGGCGATGGCAGCGGTGCACCTGCCGAGACCGTGAAGGTCAGTGAGGGAGCAGGTGATCTGGTATTCGTTTTCACGATGACCTTTCAGTAAGGAGCTGGCGGGGGGGGGGGTCTTTTATGTACTGTTTCTCAGAAAATTGAGATGCAAAATGTTGCAGAAATATTAAATATTGCTCGGGTGGAGCTTAACAGTTTATAAATAGTATTAATTCAAGAGTAACTTTATTTTAAAATTTTGAACTTCTGGGGGAAATTCTTAAGTGAATATGAAGTTTCCTAAAGTGCTTTATTTACTTTCTTTGATTTATAAAAATTCTACACGTAACACCTTTCTGTTTCCTCCAAAAATATAATCAATTTCCATAAGTATTTAAATTCACTCGATAAATTATCCCAAGTAGAAATACAATTTTGCCTTTGAGAAGATACATACTTGTGACAAGTTGATTTTTATCAAAATAAAGTCATTTCATTTCTACCCTGCAAATTAAGAAGTGTCCTAAGGAAATGTGCCTTTAATGTTCTTCGAATTTTAAGATTAGGAATAAATGGTTCAGTTCGCTTACAGGCAGATGTATCGATAGAGTCCCGTTTACCTTGGGAATATAAATTCTCAAGAAGGGTTGTCATTGTGGAATGACAAGTATGTTTCCTTAGAATTTTGTTCTCATAAATATTTTAATCAAATCGTTTTTTTCCCTCTTTATGAACATGCTATAATTTAATATAGAGGGCTTTTCTTTTCTTTTCAGGATAATGAGAAACTTCACAATGGCACCATTCAACGTAAGCTAAAATATGAGGTAGGTAATGACTTTTCAGGTTGATAGGGTTGCCTTAAATTACAGCATGCTTGTGTGATTAAATGTTCTTAATGTTTAGTTGCATAATTAGAATTTCAAGGTCCCAGTGAGATTAATGGCTAATAAGCAAGGCAAGCTATTATATGACTTAAAATTAAATGGAATCCTGCTGGTTGCAAACTGCTTTCTTTCTTTCTTTCTTTATTAATTATTTATTTATTGTTTTTTTGTATGTGTGTTTTTTTTTTTTTTTTTTTGCAAACTGCTTTGACTTTGTTTGAATGGCGTGTAGCTGTGGTGGAGGCCCTTTGTCCAGTTTTTCATTCATAGCAATATCCTTTCCCTTGGTCTGCATTTAAAAGGCTGAATTATATAATCAGAATCAGATAGGGGGGTTGGAAATGAAACTGGGTACTTCTCGATGTTTTAGAAACCCTGTGTGTTTTATCGACCGCATTGGCAACGGTGCAGAGGAAATACTCTTGGTTGGGTAGCTTATTTCTCCGGTGGGTTGTCAAAGCAAGGTTTGTTTGGGCATACGATTTGTAAGGCTTTACCTGTATTTTCCTCCGCGGAGGAACTTGTCCTTCCCATACACTCCTAAATTAAAAAGCAAAGAAGCAAAACTACGAGGTGGTAGAAATCTTACATCACTGAACAGAGCGAGCGGCGGAGGGGTGGGTGTCCCATGGGAGACTGGCCACCACCTTGCCCTCCATCCCAACCATCCAGGAATGACACTGTCTTCCTGTGGACGTCCATTTCCTCAGCAGGTAACCTTGTGAAGAGCAGGACGTTGCCTTTCATTTCTTTGTGTCCCCGTGCCTGGTCTGTAGCAGGCTGGCAGTGAACCTTTCATGGTGCTGGTTTGTAGATATCATTATGAGGATCTAAGTGGGGCAGTTGTAATGAAGGATTCCAGTGAAACAAACCAAGAGGCCAGAGAAACATGCATGAGGTTGGAATACTTGTCCGTTTCTGATTTGCATTCAGTCTGCCCTGATTACTCTTACTTGCCCATTGGAAAATTGCATCAAAGGTCTTAGGGTTTATTTTAGAGTAAATAAAACACTAGACCAAGAAGTGGATACTGTGGATCAATCCCATACAACGTATTTCGATCAAAATAGCTGGCGATTTATAAGATATGAAATATGGAAATTGATGCTTTGTGTGTGAATCAGGTCCTCTATTCTGAAATCATGAATCAGTCAACATGAATGGCTTAGGCTTTCGATTGAGCCTCTCCATTAATCCACACCATGAAACCAATGCCCGCAAGAATCTTCATGTGGAAAAGAATCGCAAAAGGTGCCACAGCCCCATTTCACCTGTTTTTGACAGAAGAGCTCTCTTGCCCCGTTGCTGTCCAAAGAAGTCACTGACGCCCGCGGCCGAGAGGAGAGGAGGAAGGTGGACCAGAACCACCACTGGATCCGGCCCGCAGCCCGGAGCATCTCAGGTCCCTCTGCTGCCTCCTCAGCACCAGGCCGAGGGGCCCACCAGCGGGGGTCTCAGCCCTCGGAGCCCGAGCCGTCGCACAGCAGCAATTGTAACAGGGGCGGCTCTCAACCAGAACACGTCGATCTAACTAAAATCTCTTTTCTTAGCGAAAGCAGCACCAGCGGTGAGGGACATTTTCAGGGTGAGTCAGAAAATTTCAGTGAACCGACAACCCCTGAAGGTGAACACAGCCTGGGGGTCACGTCCAGCTGGACTTGGCTGCAATGCGTGTCCCAGGAAGTGTCCGTGCACAGCGGGAGCGAGCAGACCAGGCAGAGCCAGCTCCTCTGCCTCGTGCTCTCTGAAAGTGTCTCAAGCCACAGCGTCCCCCCTGAGGGCTCCGGCCTCCGAGCTCTGCCGGGAGCAGGAAGCCGGGGAGGAGGTGGCGGCCAAGGCAGTGAGCTCTCTGGGGTCACCCGTGAGTGTCAGGCCAGAGGGAAGCAGCAGGTTGGGATCTTTTTACCAGCGGGTCTCAGACCTTTACAGAGACACCAGTAGCCACCTGCTGCGGGCGGGCACGTGGGGAGCCTGTGGGACCCTGGGGGCTCGCCTCCCATGCGGCAGCATTCATCGCGAGGCCGCCGTTTCTGAAACTCTTACCCCTGGACACGCTCTTGGAGGCACCCGGGGTGTCACCAGAAGCTCATCCTTTTCCCGAAGAAGCTCAGGTTGGCAGTAGCAGGGAAGGGTCAGGGGCCATCGGGTGGGCGGGGAGCCTGGTGCCCTACAGAGCCCCGGGCCTGCCTGCTGGCCCTGCAACTGCTGACTTTCCAGGCTCCTCCCCGGGCTCCGTCTTCTGCCTAGAGGTGGAAGGTGCCAGAACGGGCTCTGTGTTTAAGCAGACGCTCGTCCCGATTCCCAGACCAAATGCTGAAGCTTCCAGAGTGCCCTTTGAAAGGCTTCCTTGAGCTGGTGGCCAGTTCCCTACCAGGACTTAGGGCGACACGAGTGAGGCCCAGCGTGTGCACTGGCTCGCTGTCGCCAGCTGCGCAGAGCCCGCCCCCTGGCCCGCGTGTGAGCTGCTGCTCCGCTCAGCCCTGTGCGCGCTGGTTCTGAGTCCCCCAGCCTCCGTGGGCCTGCTCCGCGCTCTGCCCCGCTCTGGGCTACAGGAGGTTCAGATCGGCTTCAGTGAGCAGAGCGTTTCACTCCTGGGCTCTGCAGAGAGTCTCCTGCTCACCGCGCTTACCTACAGCAGACACCTCTGTCAGTAGATATGCCGGGACCTCCTGTGTGTCCTGACGTCCGAGGCCGGTGCCGCCACCTGCACCAGCCATCCTCTGTTCCAGCAAGGTCTGGTCCAGCTTTCCCTTGATTGGAAGGCAGAAATCCCTGATTTAGTCTTGGCGAACGGAGTTCAGTTGTCATCCAGGTTCCAGAATACCCTGGTCGACCTGATTTATTTCCTTCACGGAAACCTGGACATGGACGCCCCGTCTCTGGTGGAGGTTCAGCTCTTGCTGTGCCGGCCCAGGCCACTGCCAGCCGCTGGTCCTTCTCAACACCCACGTCGCCCTGGCGAGGGAAGACCGCGTGTTCTACCCTGAGAGCGGCTCTCCAAGCTCGCCGCCTCCAGGGACATGGTTTGATGTGGTCAGGTGCCGAGCTTTAAGTGAATTCAGGTGTCTTGTTGTCCCAGAGATGAAAACAGCATCCACCATCGAACTCGTCTTCTTCCCGAAACTCAGACACCCATCAGATTCAGGAAGCAGTGCCGCCCAGCACCCTCAGGAAGCCCAGAATGTTCAGCTGTGCACCAGCACCTTGTGTCCGGAGGGCGGCCGCAATGTGGCCCCTGAGGTCTGGAAACTGACCCTCACCTCTCAGGACGAGGCTCTGTGGCTAATCGCACACTTGACAAGGCTCTAGGGAGGAGACCTGTGAAAATACTCCGCATATTTTTTGAGATCTTTCATACAGTAAACGTGATGAAAGTCATCCAGGGCTATGACTATCTCAGTGTAGCTAAGTGACTTGAAACTGGAAAAATGCAGAGGCCTCTATAAACTGAAAATGTAAATATTTTAAATATCGCCACTGGACTAAAACTAGGTGATCACAGAGCACTGATGAAATATCTTTTTTTTTTTTTTTTTTTTGCGGTACGCGGGCCTCTCACTGCTGTGGCCTCTCCCGTTGCGGAGCACAGGCTCCGGACGCGCAGGCTCAGCGGTCATGGCTCACGGGCCCAGCTGCTCCGCGGCACGTGGGATCTTCCCAGACCGGGGCACGAACCCGTGTCCCCTGCATCGGCAGGCGGACTCTCAACCACTGCGCCACCAGGGAAGCCCAGAATTCAAATGTTTTTACCTTTTCATGTGGAGCCTGTTTTTACCTCTTCAGCAACACCCTCCACCCCCAATACACACAGACACACACACACACGCACCCTATTGCCTTACACATGGAGGCTTTTGAGTCTGTGGTAAGGACATTATTACAGTTAGTTAGCTTGTCACATGCTTGGCTGTTGGATCTTCTACCACAGAAAAAATTTCCACAATGAACCACAAGAGTCTTCTAATACTTTATCAATAATATTTCCACTCATTTAAATTGAGTATTTTCTCGTATGTTCTTGATAAGAAGAACAGAATGAATGATCATGAAGAGTGGAGAGAGTGGAGTTTAAGATGCCAGCAGAGGGATACCTTGGCTGGAAAGGAAACAGTACATAAGCAGTCCAAAATTTTAACAGAGTGATACATATTAAACAGACAGACCTGCTCGTCCTCATAGGTTAAGAGGCAGAATCCTACTGTGTTATAAATGATGTTCTTTAATATTGTCCGTAGATGGAGCAGGCAGCGAAAGTGGGCATTGCATACAGATCATGTTATCGGTTCTGACTTGTTCAGTCTGGTTTATGGTCCAAGTAGCCCGAGATGAGGGCTGCATTCTCCTGTCACTACAAAGCAGAAGTGGCCGCCTCTGGGCAATTCACATGTCACTTCTTTTCACCTAAGCATACTTTTTACCTTGAGATCAAATACGGTCCTGATATGAGAATTTGATTTGCCATCATGAAGTGAGTATTAAGGTGGTCATGATGCCTGGAGAAGCCAGTGGAGTGGCGTGCATGCCCTTGTCCTCCGTGGCTTCAGTCCTAGGGCCTCTCAGGCTCACGGGCTCGTTCTCTGGGGTTCTGAGCCGGGACAGTGCTGCGGCGGAGCAGGCGTGGCAGCCTCAGCGTCCAGCCTGAAGTACCGTCTTCTCAGTTGTAACGAGTTCCTGTATCAGAAAGAAATAGGTTCATACATACTTTATTATGTGGCATCTTGCACTGTCGTAATATAGGCGTAAGCGTTCACATGGCGGAGCTTGTTAATGCATTCTAGATGATACCTCTTTGAGGCCTTTTGAAACAGTGATTTCATCTGAATTTGATTAAAATCCATTTTGCTCACAGCTGCCTGTTGTGCAGACTTGTGGTTGGCAGGGTGAATTTATTTCGTCTTTGTTGAAAAACATTTCAAAACAGTTTGTCTCCCTGTTCTCGTTACTGAAAAAAATGTGTGTGCATCCTTTGGAGAGAATGCTTATGCCTTCCAGTGGTAGTAGTTACAGTGATTTTTATTTACATTCTTTAGATGAATGATGAATTACAGTTTTGAATGATAAATAGATTAGAGCACTTTTATTAATGCTTCTCAGATGGTCTTGTCGGACAGACCAGTTTCTAATGAGGTCGTTGTGTTAATTTAGTTACACAGCTTTCACTATTCACTTTAGTTGATACTGCTTCCTTCCTTAATGTATCTTTTGTGATAGATGTTATATCAGTCAGCTATTGCCAAATAGCAAGCAACCCTCAAAATTTTAGTGACATACCTAAAAAAAGCTTTTACTTCTCACTAATGGTTTGCAAGTAAATCGAGGCAGCTCTGCTTTAGGCTAAGGTCATCTGCAGGTCAGCTAGTTTGGTCTGCACCACCTGCCTCATTTTGGATCTGTGTGGAAGGGGCAGTGGCTGTATCATGTCGACGACAGAAGCACGGAAAGGCAACCATGCGTCATGTCTGCTCACATCCCCTTGGCCAACGCAAGTGACACATGCAAGTCCAAAGTCAAGGGGCAAAAGGCAGTGCACACTCCATTCACCACGAAGCCATGGCAAGAATATCTGCTCCTCCTCCTCCTATGGCTACAAGGGAGAGAGAATTGGGACCACACCCAGATGCATTGGATCAGGGTTCCCAAGGTTCTACTGAAGATAAATTCAGATAAAACCTGTAGGACCTCTCCCTTATGGAAGTATTGAGTCCTAGTTACTAGTTGAACTTATTTTCCAGTTCAGTCTTTGCTTGACATCTCCACAGGCTGATCATCACCTGCCTCTGAAGCAGTTTATCCACTGGGATCTGCTCTCGTTGTTAGACCGTTGTTTCCATAATCTTCCTTAACGTGACCTCCATCTGCAGTCCGTCTGTCTGTGGCACCCTCAGTCACAGAGTAGAACAAGTCTGTTTCACAACGGTGTTATATCACAGCCCTTCCAAGAACACAGTGCGCTCTCTCTCACCTCCTCGGGGTTTTCTTCTTTTTTTATTTTTATTTTTATTTATTTTTATTTTTTTGCGGTACGCGGGCCTCTCACTGTTGTGGCCTCTCCCGTTGCGGAGCACAGGCTCCGGACGCGCAGGCTCAGCGGCCATGGCTCACGGGCCCAGCCGCTCCACGGCATGTGGGATCTTCCCGGACCGGGGCACGAACCCGTGTCCCCTGCATCGGCAGGCGGACTCTCAACCACTGCACCACCAGGGAAGCCCCAACGGGGTTTTCTTCTTTACCTCCAACACTCTTCGGTCCCCCTGCTGGTTCTTACACAACACAGATTCCAAACCACCACCGTCCAATCTCTTTTTAAGGATGCACCCTTCTAATTTTTAAAAATCCTCCTTTATAAGGAACGGAACGGAATACAGTTGGTGAGAAGGAAAGAGATTCTATTATCAATCACTACTCACGTTTTCTTCTTCTGCCATCTTGTTAAAACCTTCTGTTGCTGAAGATGCAGTAGACTACAGCGGTAACAGCCCTGACCCTTTATATTGTGGTTTACAGTGTGCAGAGTTCTTTCCTATGTATTGTTTCTTTGGAGCCCCACAGTGATCCTCCCAGGATGGGCGAATTGTTACCGATTTCCATTTTGTATCTGAAAGGATCACTGATTGGGAATTGGAACTCAAACCCAGACCTCACTCCAGCATGTATGTTCTTTCCACAAGGCCCGAGTCACCTTCTGGTCATGGTTATTCTTGACATTGCCTGAATACATTTTTTGTTGTTGATTTGTTTTTTTCGTAGGAATGAATAACTGATTGGAAGAACTGTTGATTTTTTTCTGACTTGTAACTCTTTTCTTGGAATTTCTAGACATTAAATATTATTTCTCTTTTTATGAGTTTTGTTTTTCAAGAATTACCTTACAGGTTTCTTTGCAATTCCATCGTTTCTTTGTACACCTTATGTCTCCTTTTTGCTCTCTATATTTTAGCTCTTACAGAAGAAAAGCCTGGGTATAATCATTGTGGCAGTACAGTACAGATAACCTTGTGTGCTCGAAGTTGCTTCTTTAGTTGGAAGATTAAACGATATGCTCTACAGAAACCTGATAAAGAGAATCCCCACCAATCCCCTACCCCCACTTCAGTTTTGCCTGGACCTGAGCATTCAGTACAGTTTGAACCAAAACTAGGGCTCAGCAGAAATCAGTGAGTGACAATGAGTGGTATTTTTCTTGGGTCATTAAAGACATCGTAGAACCAGGAGGGAGATCAGCTGGTTTTCCCTCCTCAGGTCCTCAACTGCCTAGACTCATGTTTGGTAACGAGGGCCACATGACAGCTCCTGCCACGTTCGTACTAGACCTGTGATTTAGTCTTTTTAAAAATCATCCATCTAACGATGGGTTATCCAGAGACAATGACCATTAAAGTTCTTTTTGGTCTAGAGAAAGATGGGGACATTTTTAATAGCTTCAAGCTGACACATTCATCAGATCATTCAGTATTTCCAAACCTTGAAACAATGTTGATCAATCACCTCATCTACATGGATGAAATAATCTACTTTTAGTGAGAATCACAGATTTGAATTTACTGGAAGGCCAGTAAACTCGGGATATTCCACAAGCATTTATATCCAGCACAGTTTGTCATTTTCTGGGTAATCTATCCTTGATAACATATAGATATAGATACATATCAAAAGGAAAGAAATACTCCTTTATTTGAAAACCCATATTTCTGTTTCCTGACGTGCGTCTTTTAAACTCACTTTAAAATGACAGGCAGTTCATGGTGGTTCTCCATGTCGGGCTGTTGTTAAGTCCTGACCCTGACCTGGAGCAGGTGTGCCATGTGTCTTAGCAAATCCAGGTCAGTTGTAGGTACTCAGCCTTCAAAGGTGGTGTGGGACTAGTCCCGGGTCCCTTCACAGCACAGGCAGGCTTCGCCTTCTGGAGAGGAATGCAAGCATGTCTTGGCTTTTTGCCACATTTGTAACGTACGTCTGCTCACACAGGTTACCTTTATGCCCCATTTCCTGTGACGTGGCTCATATTTGAGAAGGTGATGGGTCCTCACCATCTCTGCCCCAGACCCCCATTTTCAAACTGCTGGGTCATAGTAGGTGCTTGATGCAAATAGCTCTAATTAGAACTATTACTGTGGCATGTGTGGTTGAAAAAAGAGGGATTAGAAATATGTGCTATACTGGGAACAGAGAAAGGGGAATTACTAGTTTTTGTTAAATCTGATAAAAACCCAGGTTTGCCTGTATTTTAGAAGCAAAGCTTGGATATTTGGCTAAGAGATCAGACGGCCGTCCTGAGCCCTGACCTTGTCATGGTTAAAGCGTATACTGAATTCAGCCATCTGGTATGTAATTAGAGCATTTAGGGGAGAATGTTGATGACTCCCTTTGGAATTGGTTCACTCTGCCCTCTGCAGTGCTGACAGCGATCCTAGTGGATATTAATGCCGCTTCTTATTAATTTTCTTAATTTGCTCCTTTTGAAGGAGACAGCCTGAGTAGGAAGAGAAGATTCTAATCTGAATATTCAAAACGTAGCCTGTGTTCCGTCTGCTTCTTTTGGCTGAGGACTGGACTATAATATTTCCCCACCACTGGAAAAATAGTGAATTTGTTGACACAGGATGTTGTTTTGTTAAAAGCTATCAGAAAAATATTTCTCTGTATCTTATTTTAAAAGATTTTTTTTTTAAAGAGGACCATTTTTAAAGTCTTTATTGAATCTGTTACAGTATTGCTTCTGTTTTATGTTTCCGTTTTTCTGGCTGCGAGGCATGTGGGATCTTAGCTCTGCAACCAGGGATCGAACCCACACACCCTGCACTGGAAGGCGAAGTCTTAACCACTGGACCTCCAGGGAAGTCCCTAAAAGATATGTACAGGAATGTAATCCAAGTTACTAATTATGTACTTTACCTTGACCTTTTATTTCTAAATAGAGCCACTCTGTGGTGCATTTAAAATTCCTTGACCTGGGCTTCCCTGGTGGCGCAGTGGTTGAGAGTCCACCTGCTGATGCAGGGGACACGTGTTCGTGCCCCGGTCCGGGAAGATCCCACATGCCGCGGAGCAGCTGGGCCCGTGAGCCATGGCCACTGAGCCTGCGCGTCCGGAGCCTGTGCTCCGCAACGGGAGAGGCCACAACAGTGAGAGGCCCACGTACTGCCAAAAAAAAAAAAAAAAAATTCCTTGACCTGTCCTACATATTTATCCAGATCTCCTACGAGACGTGCTTCCAGACATACAGCCTTTCATGTTGCTTTACCTCCTAGCATGATGTGTCACCAGCTTCCCCTTCCAAGTTTAAGAATCTTTTTCGCTACATGTAGAGAAACTGTGACTGATTCCAAAATAAATAATTCCATAGAAATGTAAAAGCTCTCATAAATAATGGGATATATGATACAGCACACATTTGCTTGTCTACTGTAAATCTCAAGGTATTCAAAATATAGCTCCTTTCAAATAAAAAATAAATTTAGGAGACATTTATGTTAGTTTTCCTTCCTGCCCAACATAAACATAGTTTAGGAGAATGTCAGGAACCTTTCACAGTATACCCTGAGAATTCGACATTTCTCATCAAATTGACTTCAGAACATAGTGTCTAAAAATTATGTTGCAGCAGTGATTTGATGGAAGCACATACTCTTGATTTTTCTCTATACTTTTGCTCAAATGTCTTCAGATCCCTGCCTTATTCTTCCGTTATTCATTTCTGCAGGTGTTCATTTCTCTACACCTGTTAATATTTAGTTAACTGTGAAATCAGTGAGATTGAAGTAAACTGTGGTTCCAGATGTTAGTGGGAACTCTGACAATATTTCTAATCCCCAACGTGCAAAATAATGAAGAGAAATATCCTCTTCTCAGCAATGGGTTCAGGTATTCTTCACTGTCTGGTCCTGAATGGAGCAGTGGCTCTTGTGTACCACCTAGAACCGTTTCTTGAGGTACATGTGCATGTGCTGGGATGTAAAGGGCCATCCTGGATTTAGGCGAGCTACATAATAAGATTCAGTTTCTCCTAGGTGACTGGTCTCTACGTAATTCATATACCCAGTTAAATTATCAAAGGCAGTGATTTTTTTTCTGTAAGGGATTTATGAGCCTATGCATCAAGCAACTTTCTTTTCATTAGCAATTGCTTTCACAATTATGCATTCTTAGAGAACTTTCTAGTCTCAAAATGCCTGTGTAATAACCAGACCATCAGTTACAGCCTTAACCCCCTTTGAAAGCTGACATATGAAAAAAGAAGGTTAAGGTAGCATTTGCTAACTTTAACCTTAATCCATCTAGAGTAGAGAAACCTTGTCTTTGTTTAAAACCTAATGCAGTTGAGAAAAACTAAAGGTCTTAGAAGTTACAGATACTTTGTCAAAGTTACTTTGTATTCCCAGTACCTGGCCCTGTGTATGGTCCATAGCTGGCGCTCAGTAAAAGACATCGATGTTTGATTGTATATCCTGGGGGCGCCTATAGGGAAAGCTGTTTAGAAAGTTCAGTCTCCACGGCTTGGTTAACAATGTACCTGGGCGGTTTTGACTGCAGTTCTTCCTCAGGAAAGTTCCCGGTATTTGGATAGCAATATCTGTATATATGTTTTTCACTCAGTGACCCCCCATCATAACTTTCCCATTCTGCTGTAATTATCAGTTTACTTGTCCCACAGGGCGGGACACGGCCTTGGTCACAGTTGGGTTCCTGCCACATAGAGGAGATTTGGGAAACGTGCCCATTTCCACTGACGACACAATGGAGGTTCAGAGAGGGTGGGTCACTGTTCCTCAGGGACCAGCGCCAAAGGCTCGGATTGAATTCTGAGTCTCCTCCAGGTGACGGCCACGTGGAATCCAAGTCCCTCTTCTGCGATTGCTTCAGGGAAGCAGACAGTGGTGGAGAATCCACCAAGTGTGTTAAACGTGTTGGTGTTGTCCTCTGCGCCTTGTTGAGCACCCATCACACACGTGGTAACACACTGTTCCTAATCGATTGGAGGGGAACAGATTCCCCCCCTCCCCATCCCCGCTCCTCTCTGCACCTACTCTGTGCCAAACATCAGCCCAGGTATTTCTTTACTTTTCTCAGTGAACTAAAGGTTTATAACGAGGGCACCCTTTCTTCTGCCAGAACGAGCCTTCTCTTCCTCCTGGAAAACTCCTATTCATCCTTGTGTACCCAGCTGCAGAGCCCCTTCTCCACGAGGCTTTCCCGTCCCCTAGCTGGGGTTGCTGCCTCTCCATTTAGGAGCACCAGACCCCTAGGGCTTTGTTCTAGCACCAGACCCCTAGGGCTTTGTTCTAGCTCTCCATTTAGGAGCACCAGATCCCTAGGGCTTTGCTCCAGCCCAGGCGGCACTAACAGCACTGCTCTGGTTTATCACTCTGTGTGTCGACCGAGCCTGAAGGGGAACAACTTAATTGCTCTTCTTCCTTCCTCCTTTTCCCCGTTCTTGCCCCTTAGCGGGGAGCCCGCAGCTGTGCAGAGAGAGCTCCTCGCCCAGTCAGCTGCTGCAAGGGCCTGTTGTTGTAACCCGTAGGGAGGATCCGGCTTCCTCCTGAGGTAGAGCGAGTGGGTCTTCTAAAGTAGTGTTACCGATTCTTGCTTAAAAGCCTGAGAGCAGCAGCCCTTCTGCTGAGGTTGTTCTAAGCTCCTTTGCGCTTCCGGACACCACAGCTCTCCACTCCCAGCCGCACGCACGCACGCGCTCGCAATGTAGCAGTTCCCAGGTGATTGTGTCACATGTGGAAGAGAGGTTATGTTCCTACTTGAAAAATACAGTTATAAGCATGATGTAGAAGGTTTCAGAGCTAAGGCAGCAGAGCAAGGACTGCATGGCCAAACCATGAAGGCTTTGAGGTCAAAGACATTTCTTAACATTAAATGTGTTTGTTGAAAATAAATAAAAGCACTAGATTATTTCTCTGCCTTTTCACCTTCAAATAGGTAAACATATCCCATGTTTCGGGAGATGTCTACATTCTTAGTAATTTGGAAATAATACTGTTAGTGGATTGAAAGGTCTTTGGCAATACACGTATTGAGAAACTCTCTTTTTAGGGATTTCTGCTATGGTTTTTGACACCAAAGACAGCTAAACAGGTGCACCACTGCAATAAAAGGAATGGTTCTTGTTTGGGGTAACCAGCCACGCAGTGAAAAATTAAGATGCTCTAAAAGGCTTTGGTAACTTCATATCGTGCCAATGTGTTTACACTGTCAGCTCAATGAAAGCAGCCACCTGAGGCAAGTTACGTGCCTCCATGTCATCCAGAGACCTGAGCTTTCCCATGCACAGCAAACCTGGACCATCCATGCTACACCTGGCCGAGGATCCAAGGGTCCAGGACCCCTTTCTGTCTGAGGGAAAGGGAGCTTGTTGCCCCGGTTGTCTTTTTGGTCAAATCGGTGAGTTTAGTTGTATAACCATGGGTTTTCCATCTTCTTAAATTCTGTATATGTTGAGGTGTTTATCAGCTCAGTTTATCTCAGGTGGATGGACTTACTTTAAAATTTCATGAAAGCTACTGGGTGAGGTAAGTCAGGCAGAGAAAGACAAATATGATATCACTTATATGTGGAATCTAAAAAATAATACAAATGAATCTATATACGAGACAGAAACAGACTCATAGACAGAGAAAGCAAACTTACGGTTACCAAAGGGGAAAATGGGCGGGGGGATAAATTGGGGGTTTGGGATTATCAGATATACACCACTATATATAGAAGAGGTAAACAATAAGGATTTACTGCATACACAGGGAACTATATTCAATATCTTGTAATAACCTACAATGGAAAAGAGTCTGAAAAAATATTTATAACTGAATCACTTTGCTCTACACCTGAAACTAACACAATACTGTAAATCAGCTCTAATTAAAAACAAAAGAGTGGGGCTTCCCTGGTGGCGCAGTGGTTGAGAGTCCGCCTGCCGATGCAGGGGACACGGGTTCCTGCCCCAGTCCGGGAAGATCCCACATGCCACGGAGCGGCTGGGCCCGTGAGCCATGGCCGCTGAGCCTGCACGTCCGGAGCCTGTGCTCCGCAATGGGAGAGGCCACAGCAGTGAGAGGCCCACATACCACAAAAAAAATAAATAAAATAAAATAAATAAATAAATAAAAGAGTGGATATATATGTATGTGTATAACTGATTCACTTTGCTGTACACCTGAAACTGACACAACATTGTAAATCAATTATACCCCAATAAAAAATTTTTTTAAATGAATTGATAAATAAATGTCACGCTAGCAGTCTACTGGTGATGCATGTGGGCTCTCTCGGTTAGCCTGAGTTCGAATCCTGACTCTACCACTTACCTCTAAGTTACCTAAACTCTTAAAATTTACCTAAGCTCTGAGTCCTGGGACTCTCATCTGATAAATTGGGTTCATAATGGTTCCTCCCTCCTGGGGAGGATCATGAGGATTACACAAAACGATGCACATAAGCTGTTCAGTACAGTTCTAGGTAATAGTATGTATTCAATAAACGCTAACTATAATTATGACACTAACTATAATTAGGATTTTAATTATTTTATTACTGTTACTGCTTCAAAAACACGTCTTCTTAGGTTTTGTAAAGCCCTCCGTTAGTGTTAATGATAAGGATTGTTCAGAGATTTCCTTCCATTCACACTCAGGAGAATTCCTTTCTGATTTTTTTTAATGCCTCTCCCTCAAGCCCCTCCATCTTCCCACCATCCGACCGTAGACATTTGTCAGAGCCCAGTTGATTATTAATCAGATGGAGCCTAAAGAAAACACTGGGGATTCATTTTAATTGTGGTTTAGAGAGCTCTCCACACTACACTGCCTTATAAAAATGCCTAGACGTTAAAAGTGAAGTGCATTTGAATAAAATCTCCAGCTTTGGAGCTTTATGTACAGCAGTCTGGTAGCCTGTGAAGAAAAAAGAAGTTGTTCGGTGATCAAGACTTGTCAGAAAAGGATCTGGTTTATACCAGATGTTTTTTTAGAGTCAGGATATGTAACCTGTCCTTTTTTTTCACTTGTTCTTATAAATTGGAAGGAACATCAAAGCCAAACAACATTTGGAAGTGCTTTCGCCCTACCTTTTTAGAATGGTATCCCTAAAGAAATGGTCTTTTGTCATGAGAGAGACTTAGCATTTCTCTTTCAAAGGAAACCATCATTTTTCTCAGTAAACTCTACTGGTCTGATGCTCTTTTCTTTGCTTGAAACGCGTTTCCTCCGCCTGGCCGGGCGGGGTATTTGCAGTGCAGTGATCTTGGTCTCTCTCTTTGTTCTCCCATCTGATGTGCCTTTGATAGCGGATGGTGTCTCGCTCCTTGGGAGCAAATCCAGACAACCTGAAGGACCCCATCAAAGTTAGTATTCCACGCTATGTTCTCTGCGGCCAAGGGAAGGACGAGCACTTCGAGTTCGAGGTCAAGGTAAGTGTCTCTTCTTTACTCTTCTGGAGGATGGAGGCTCGGGGCTCTGCAGTGCTGTCTTCTTTCTAAATGGAGCTAAAGCTACATAGGAACGTGTTGTTTTGTACGATACGGGTCATGCCCTTCTTTAAACCAGTGTGTGAAAGTCTAGGCTGGAGCACATGGAGGGAAGTTATCCCATAGAAGGTAGTGGTGGCTGGGGAGTCCGGCTGACATGGAAGTTACTGTCACCTACCAGCCCCACAGGTAAGGTCACCAGCCACCCCAGATTGCCCAGGATTTTCCTGCTTTCGGCACTGACGGTTCCACACCTCGGGAAACCATTTGGTGCCAGGCAAACCAGGACAGTTGGTCACCCTACTATGGGCTTAGGCTCAGTTTTTTAATCTATAAAAGTGGGAATAATAATATTGATGTCACGGGGATATTAAGTGCATATAAAGTGCTGACTCCGGTGTTTGGGAGATAATAAAGAACACATTATAGCTGTTGCTGTTATTTCTACTGCTCTTTTCATTGTTTTTGTTTCTGTTGTTCGTAATGAGGAAGCTTTCCTAATCTGTTTACACATTATTTGATTTATACAGCTTTTCAGGAAGAGATGTGCCTGTTTCCTTACCTCATACTTCCCCAAATACTTCTGCTTCATCTTATTTCTAATTGACTTCCATTGACTCATAACACTTCATTAAATACTGCTGGCCGCCATCCCCTCGTCGAGGAATTGATGGTTAATCACACTTCTTCATTTTCGAGGGTAGGCGAGGGTGTTGTATGGTGTTCACTACGGTCCCCAGTATCTGTCTGCCGGGGGGCATTCCTAGAGGTGGTTTTGGTCAGATAAACGCCAGAATCTGGATGTGGATTTCTTTAGACTCGGATTCTGCTTTGCTGAGTGACCCAAAGTCTTTACCTTCTCTGAGCTTCAGTTACCTCCTTGGTAAGATGAGGAAATTGGGCCTCACCAGTGGTTTCCAGATTTCTTTTTAGCTGAACCCTTTGGTCAGGGAGTCTCATAGGAGGAAGAACACTGTAGAAGCAGATAAGCGTGGAGCTGCTTGCTGTGGGGGGAGGGAGGGCGGAGGGATCCTGAAGCCAGCCCCCCTGCCCCGCACCCCCGCTGCTTCCCCACTTCCTGGCTGCACCTCAGAGGAGCCCCTGGGCTCGGGGGGATCCCTCCCCTTAGGCACAGGTGCTCCTTTTCAGTCTTCCTGGAGAAACAGTGCAAATAACTTTCCTGATTAATCAAGGTTTTAGATTCTTATTTCTGCCTACTGAGCCCCCCCCTTTTTTTAACAAAACTTGCACATTTATATATTTGAGGTTTCTGTTGAGAAGACATGATGCCTGTGTGCTAGTGTTGGTGGTTGAACTTGACTGGCCAGATTCTGCAATTTCTTATTAAAATGTTGCACCGTGTCTGTGATCCAGTGCTTCTCCTCCTGACCTAATGCCTGATTCCTGCCCAGTTTCTTTTGTCAGCCATTTGAAACTGTGCGTGTGGAGAGTTCCATTTATACATATTTAGAGACAGGTTCCTAAGGCGTGTTTGTATTATTTCCATATTTTTAAATTAGAGGATAAAGACTGGCTTTCACCAGTTCTTCAAATTTGCATTCTTCAAAACATAGAACTCACAGCACTGGAGGACATGCAATGATTTTAGTCGGAACATAGATTTATTTTATTTCCATAGATAACTGTATTAATAAAGTATGACTATTAAATCGACTTCATGCATAGAACTTAAGTCATGAATAAAGAAGATACTTAATGTTTTTTAACTGAGTTGATTTAAATAAAAGTTGCAAGCAAATTATAGACCTGGCCGTATGCAGATCTGGCTAAAATAGTGAAGATGCAACTGTAAAGGCAAGTTAGAGAAACCAGATATGGGAACTGTCTGGCACCTTTCAGAATCTAGGCTGGCCCTCTCTGAACTGATCGAAGCCCTGTCTGAAAGCATGTCATGGTTCTGCTTCCTTCTGTTCTCATCCCAGGTATTGCCATCATTAGCACCAGCAGTGGACTGTCAGCATTTGCCTGGAGAATTCCCACTTCTCCGAGTAGGAAGGGCTGCCCTGTGCATTTACAGGGAAGTGGGCTGATGGTCTCACGTTCCTGTGGCGGGTGGAGCACCCCGTCAACAGAAGCATCAGGGCCCAGTACTAGAAACAAAAATCCTGGGAATATACTGTCCCGCCCTTAACAAAATAGACAAAAGTAGCTAAGCTCCAGCAGAAGCGTAGCTGTCTGAAAAGTGCCGGGGGAGTGTTACTCCTCCAGGTAACCTCACTGTGCCTCATCTGTGAAATGGGGCTGAGGAAAGCCGCAGGCTGGGTTGGTTTGAGGACTGTAGGAGCTTTTGTATGTGAAGTGCTTGGAACAGTGCCGGCCACATCCCAGGTGCTGCATAAGGTGTCGGGAATGAGTGAGATTTTACCCTTGGAATCCCCTTAATGATGTTCAATGTGCTATTGTGTCTTTATGAGGATCGGGGGTTTTGTTTTGTCTTTTTCTTCGCTTTTTGGTTGTTTATTTCCTCTTAGCGTTCTGAGTTTAAAAATGAACTATGCCAACCTTTTCCTTCCATCACTTTATTTCATGCACAGGCAATGTTTTCTAGAACAAGTAGTCACACTTAGGGTCATATTTTGGCCGCTGCTGAATTCTCTTGGTGAGCCAGTGGCTTTAAGAAGAGGAAGGTAAAAAGTATTATTTTTAGAAAAGTCTGTTCTGTTAGTCTTGGATCTTCTTTGAATGAAAATATGATGATAAGGTATATAGATATTTTATATCTGGTTCATTTAAGGGGCTGAGCTGACTCGGGCACACGCAGGTCCTGTTGGGTGCAAGTCCCCAGTGACTGAGGCGACAGGTCCCCAGGAGGACGCTGGCTTGTGGAGGGGTGGCAGCCCGAGAGCGCGTCTCTCAGCTTTTCCTTCACCCTTCGTGTTCCCTCTGCCTCCTGCTCTTCCCTACCCACCCTGCTTTAGATAGAATTGATTGGTTGTTTAGATCATTCCTTCTTCCTGTCCAGTTTCATTTTAACCCCCAACCTGGTAGCTCGGGTCCTCCAGTCCGGTCTGTTCATTGCCAGATGAAGCAGTCGTGATCCTTGTTAAAGGGATGCTCGAGGTAGGCTGCAGGGAGGGGTCCGGGGGGAGAGAGGGAGGGAAGAGTGGTTCCCAAATGCTTGTCTTCTGCTCGCCGATGAGTCCTGAGGAGGTTTCCATCACTGGGCTCTAAAGTGAGAAAAATAGAGTTTTTAATTCAAAAGGACTGTCTTTTATATCTTCTCTATTTGGGGGATTAAAAACAACTTTCTTTTGTGAACTAACTGTGAGAATGGGTAAGTTTTTGGGTTTGGGTCATATTTAATTTTTTTTTTTTTTTTTTTTTTTTGCGGTACGCGGGCCTCTCACCGCTGCGGCCCCTCCTGCTGTGGAGCACAGGCTCTGGACGCGCAGGCTCAGCGGCCGTGGCTCACGGGCCCAGCCGCTCCGCGGTATGTGGGATCTTTCCGGACCGGGGCACGAACCTGGGTCCCCTGCATTGGCAGGCGGACTCTCAACCACTGCGCCATCAGGGAAGCCCCATATTTAATTTTTTAAATCGACTTCATTGAGACATAGTTTACATCCAGTGGCATACACACATTTTAAGTCCAGTCTGATGAGTTTTGACATATGTGTACACCCCTGTAACCAGCACCCCAGTCAAGATTTAGAGCTTTTCAGTCATTCCAGGAAGTTTCTCCAGCACTGATCAGCTCTCTGTAACTACAGATTACGTGGGTCTGTTCTGGCGTGTGGTGGGGATGGGACCAGGCGGCATTTACTCTCCTGCGTCTGGCTGCTTCCACTCCACATGCCTTTTGGAGATTCATCCATGTAGTTAAGTGTAACAGTAATTTGTTTCTTTTTATTGCTAAGCAGCATCCACTGTGTGGATACATCACAGTTTGTGGGTTGGTGTCTGTTTCGGTGTTCGCTTCTGACAATACAGGAAGCTGTCATCTCGGTGTCACCTCCCCCTTCATTGACCCTGAAGGACTCACGTGAGAACCCCTGGGCCAGGGTCTCTGTTCCCGTTGTTACCCTGGCAGTTATACCTGCCAGTGTCTCCCAGTAGCACAACCTTCTGGAACTGTGTGCGCGTTTATGTTGAGAGAGGTGCGTCCCGCCAGCTGACGTCAGAGACAGACAGAGGAGCTGAGGGTGTGCAGGCTCCTCTTGGAGAAGACCACATGCTGTGCTGATTGTGGTTGAACGTGGCCTGCTGGGCAGCAGAACGTACCTGCACAGCCCGTGCTCGCGGGGAGCTATAGGCGTCACAAGTAATAACTCCATCTGGACCACAGCAGTCATCTTCAAACTCCTGCTTCCACTGCTGTTCAGCGAATGATAAGTGAAATCAATGACCCTGCATTATATTTGCCATCCTCGGTTGGCTAGGACCAGACTGGGTAGAGTTTAATTTTTTTTTTTTTTTTTTTTTTTTTTTTGCTGTACGCAGGCCTCTCACTGTTGTGGCCTCTCCCGTTGCGGAGCAAAGGCTCTGGATGCGCAGGCTCAGCGGCCATGGCTCACGGGCCCAGCCGCTCCGTGGCATGTGGGATCTTCCCGGACCAGGGCACGAACCCGTGTCCCCTGCATCGGCAGGTGGACTCTCAACCACTGTGCCACCAGGGAAGCCCTAGAATTTAATTTTTAAATTGCATTTCAACATGACACAAAATCTGTGCTTATGGCTAACAGAGGCTGTCATACTCTGATGTCAGAAATAAGCTGATGTCTCCAGCATAGTTTTAAATCCCCTACCTTTTAACTTACTTGTTAAAATGATAATATAAAGAAATAATCTAACACTGGTAATTTTTTTTTAATGTTTTGTTTCCTGAGAGTTTTCATCCCTTTAAAACCGGAAGTAATCTTCACATACGCCATATTGTCTTCCTGTCTCCTTTGGCGAGTGTTGACATGTACGCCAGTGCCCCCCGCCCCCGCCCCGTTAACGGTTTACTCCTGTCACAGCCACAGTCCCATTTTTCTTTTCTTGGTCGTTGTCATGTTTATCGCCGGTCTTTCCCGTAGGTGTCAGCTCCACGGGCCCTTGTTAGCCTGTGCAGCCGTGAGGCCTCAGCCCTTACACGGGCCGGGCTGGGAATGGGCCCCCGTACAGATGACTGTGACGTGACCCACACAAGGCTGGCCACAGGTGTTGTCATGGGGCAGAGCCTGTTTGGGGCTTCAGGGGTTATGTGGCTGGGTGTCCTTTGTAAACCAGCCCCTCGGGGGCCCCTCGTGCTCCATCTCTGTCGGCAGGTTCGTCACTGATTCGCCCTCCCTTCCTCATCTGGGCCCCCGGGCACTCTCCAGCCGCTGCTCCTGGAAGCCCATGTGGTGGTGTGGTCTCTTGTAAGGAGGCTTCTGGCACCTCGTATTGTTCAGGAGAGGACAGGTCCCCACCTTCTGTCACGTGGCTGCAGGAGCTCAGCCTTGTGTCCACTTGCAGACCAAAGGGATGCGAGACTCCACGCTCTACCTGGAGCACATGACGCCCAAAAAGCAAGCAGCCCGTGCCAGCGTGCTCATCGGGCACTTGCTGAAGGCACCGCGGTGACAGTCTCCTCCTGTCCCCACGTGCCTGCTCATGTTCTCTAAGTCCTGGTCAGTGGCCTGAGGAGGAGGAGGAGGAGAGGCAGAGGAAGCAGGAGAACGAATGACAGCGAGAAAGTCTAACCTCAGGGAACACGCCCAGCGCAGGCCTGTAGACCCTGCGGCTAATCCCTGAGCACCCCGGGCAGTGGTAGGCGTTTTCTTTTTGAGTTTTTAGGTCTGTGAGTCCTGCCTCCTCATTTCAGTCCGTCGCGTCCCAGAGCCCGGGAGAGGTTTAGACCTGAGCGCTCTCCCATCTGCCGGGTCCTCCCTCGAAAGAAGAGACCCTGAAGGTGAGACGGGATAGTGGTAGAACCTCAGGGCGGCCGAGGTTCAAGTTGGAACCTTGCTTTTACATCGGAAGGACCACGTGCAGGGACCGGGGGACCGGGGACGACAAACCGTGGAACAGCCTTAACTTCCAGCGACAGGAGCGCACTGGCGGTGGATGATGTGCTTTATTTGGCCTGAACAGACTTTAAAATTTTTCAAGTTGTCAACACTTCAGACTTGGGAAATCTGACGTGGAAATCCAGATTTCCCAAGTCGCGTAAAATGTTTTACGCTGACATCTATCAAGCACCTTCTTCGTCCCAGGCGCTTTGCCAGACCCTTCCGCAAGCGTGGAAGATGTACCAAAATGGGGATATTATTTACAGTTAATGAACGAGGAAATTATGAGTGACTCACCCGGGGCCACACAGCTACTAAGTAGATCCAGGTACCAGATGTCCATGGAATCTGAGTCCTCTGAGCCATCCCAGTTCCCTTGCTTACTCATCTTACTGTACCTTCTAAATATCACTACTTTCTGCACTTTTTGGAAGTTGAGGCCCTAGTGTTGCCCTAGACAAAGTGGCCATTTCCAAATCCTCACTTGTTTTCAAATGTAGCTGTTATTTGTGTGTGTGCTTTAACTTTTATCTTGAATTCTGGCCAAGTCACAGGCAGTTCATAAATTGGCGCTATTAACGTTTTGACAAACCTGGAGAATTTGATGGCGGATAGACCTGCCAGGAAGCATAAGGAGGAAATGCCCAGAAAATGTGCAGTTTGGGAGCTGAAGAAATCACATTTATAGTCAGGGAAATGTCTTTTTATTTGGCAGAACAGAAATAAGAGCCATTTCAGTCTATTAGATAAACTCTGCACACATACATCTTTTAGAAACATTCCCAACTTGATAGAGTATAAATGTTCAGAAGGATTTGTGTGTTGGCGTCTGAATCTCTGCTTATTAGTAACGGATGGATGTTCTCCCGCGTGTGCATTAGCAGAGCTGAGACAGATGGAGGCTTGTGTGAGCTGTGGTCCATCAGGATTCACATACTCAGTTTGTGGACTGTTTTCAAACGTAAATATCAAGTGGAAGAAATAACCTTAAAAGAATCATATTTTATCCTAAGGTTGTTTTTTTTTAAGCACTCCTCTCATCTCTTTGAGAATGTTGTCTTTCACTAAAAAAATAAGAAAAAACAACTTTCCCTTCCCCTGTTTTAATACAAAACAACTCATCTTTTATATTGCTGTTACTTGGGCAGTTGTTTATCTTCACAGAGGTAATGCTGCAGACATGAGAAATGGTGAAGAGGAAATGAGATTGAGTCACAAGCACAGAAGAAGAGCGGTCATCACCTTGTGATCCTACCTTGAATTTCCATTTCAAGTTTGTTTTTCCATTGGAAGAATATATTAATATTTCCTTTCCTTCATTTCAGAATTCTGGGAGTTTTACATCTCTTCCTAGAGTAAAATTTGTTTTAAAAGAAATCACAAAATGGTTTGAACTCCCCTTTTTGCAGTTGCTGCCCACAGGTACCCTGGCCTTTCAATATGTATAATAAAAAGGCTTTTTTAGGAACGTGATTGCGGTGCAGGAGTTACCAGGTACTGAGTACCCCTGCACTCTGCTCGTTGCTTCACGTTTTTTAGTACAGCTATAGATTAGGTGTCATGAGCTCATTTTACAGATGAAGAAACTGAGGCTGGAGGAGTTGCATAATTTAGCCAAAGTCACACAGCTAAGTAGTGACTGGGCTAAAGTCAGGATCCAGGGCTGTCTTAATCCAGGGCTTTACATGATTGCATTCTCCAACGATGACTGGTAGAGAGTTTGCATTCTGTGCTTTGCCTCTGGGTTTCTGAGTAATTTGCAGGAAAATTGCTTAGGCTGTCATTCTCCCAAGTTCTCACAATTTTAAGGTAGAATAATACCCCAATTCCTCTCCTGTTTTACCGAGGTGTTAGGGGGAGGAAGAAGTATTCCTTAGTAATGATCTTAGATTTGAAAGGCATCCATGTTACCAGAATATTCGGGTCTTGGTACATTCTTTCAAATTTACCTTCAAATTACCATATAAAGTTAAGTATACTAAAATAAACGGTGTTATCCCTATTTTGAAGGTACTGAGATTGAAGCATAAAGAAGCCATTCTCTCTAGTTATTGCAGAAGGCTGAGATTTGCCCCATTTGATTTTGCATCACTTCCTGTTATGCGGAGGGTGCTGTAACCAGCAGTCAGCCGCCAGGCTCCTGTCTGCGTGGTGCACTGGATTCAGACCAGGTTCAGGAGCCAGAGACTCCAAGGCACCTTGTTGGTGATGCATCTACACAGAGGATGTCTGGGGCATTTCCTAGGTAATAAGGCTGAATAATCTTATACCTGCTTGGCTTTGTGAACCCCGTAACCACGCTTCCACGTTACCAGCAGGCGGGGATGGACCTGGGGTTGGACCTTAGACTCCCCTTTCCCTGCATCTCCTCCTGCCAGGGTCCGTCTTCTTCCCGCAGGTGCCATGGAGACAGGATTTCTGTAGTTGGCGGAGCTCTAGTTCAAGTTCACAGAGCCCAGTACAGTGGAGGGGATGCAGGCTTGGCTCAGGAGCTCGTGACATGGTCGGAGGACACAGTTCAAATGGCAGCTGTCCCCCTGCCTCCAGTACCCTGGATGGTTGCTGACACAGTGTCTTTTCCTTTGTGTCCACTTGGCCACAGAGCACAGCACTCCTTTGGGTTCCTCAGAAAGAAAACTTTGCTGCAGTCTCCTAGGGAACCAGAGAAGGAAATACATTGCACATCTCAGTGCAAATAACTGAAAATACCCCCTTAGACAATTATGTTCTCCCCAAAGCACCAGTGTCCCCCCTCGCTTCCTAGATGTCCCCTGGGAACTCCAGCTGCTGCCCCCCTGCTAAGGGTAGTGGTGGGGTGTCAGCTCCAGCCCCCTTCCTCGGCCTGTATCCCCACGCCTGCCTGCGTACGCAGGGGACCATGACATTCAGAAACAAAAAGTTCTTCAGTTAATAGGACCCACCCTGTAAAGGCAGTTCAGAGACCACCGCTTGTTTCTTGATGTGTTTTTTTCAGGAGTTTTTTTTCACACACCTACCCGCACGCCTTCTTACCCCCAAATTGTTTATCCCTAAATCAAGACTCCTCTCTTCCAAAGGAATCTGGTAAATGACATTTTCTTTGTTTTACAATTCTTTACCCTCTCCCTGTCTCCTCTAATGCCTATTGTCCAAAAACTTTAAACATTTACAGGTAAATCAGAAAAGACCTGAAATGCAGATCGTTCTGCTGCCCACATTTCAGGCCAGAAAGGGAATGAGAAAATCGCAGGGGAGAGTTTACTGAAGAGGCCCTGGGCTCCGCTCTCTTTATTATTCATTCACTTATTATTTAACAAGTATTTATTTGGTACCTGTAACAGTTTTTTGTTTGTTTGTTTGTTTGTTTTTGCGGTACGCGGGCCCCTCACTGCTGTGGCCTCTCCCGCTGTGGAGCACAGGCTCCAGACGCGCAGGCTCAGCGGCCTTGGCTCACGGGCCCAGCCGCTCCGCGGCATGTGGGATCCTCCCGGACCGGGGCACGAACCCGTGTCCCCTGCATCGGCAGGCAGACTCTCAACCACTGCACCACCAGGGAAGCCCTGTAACAGTTTTTTAAAGACCATACTAGAAGTATCAAGATATTGAGGAACAGAAGAGATGAATAAGCTGTTCACATACTCTGGGGTCAGTGAAGTGGGGGAGAGAAACACGCAGAAAATAGAACAGTGCGGAGCAAAGGGGGTCATGTTGGACACCCGGGAAGACTTCAGGTTTTGGTGGGAGTGAGGGAGGACATTCTAGGCAGCAGGACATCGGGACAGGCCCGCGGGCAGACGGGTACAGATGATGCTTTGGTAACAGGAAGTAGTCCCACTTGAGGCCAGCCCTGGGGAGGAGCTCCTTTCTGGTAGAAGCGGAGGAGGACGGTGAAGTGAAGCTGAAGTGGTCTTGAAGGGAGCGGGGAAGAAGGCGGTAGCAGCATCGTTCTGAGATGGGCCGAGAGGCTGCTCCAGAGTTGGGTGTGGGCGACCTTAACATCTCAGTAGAACAGCATTGTCGGTGAAGATTGAAAATCTAGAGCGTTTGGAAATAGTCATCACAGAAAATGTAATTTAGAAGGATTTCCATGTAGGAGTGACCCTACAGAGTTAACATAGCATACATTTAGTGTCAGTGCGTCCTGCCTTCCTGGGGAGGGGTGGTGAGGGCGGTCTGCAGCGGTTCCGGGTAGCTTCACAGGACAGAAGGGGCTTATTCCGACGGGGTCCCACCAGAAGGTCTAGGGAGCTGGGGAGTTTGAGGCAGGAAGAGTGACCTGGAGTCCAGCCCGAGCCCTCGGTGAGTGATCGGAAGAGAAGCGGGGCTGGGAGGCGGAGAGAGGTTAGAGCATCACGCTGGAGACAGACATGGGATGCGGCACACGTGGTGTGAGCATCCCTATCAGAAATCTGAGAGCACTGGGCTGTCTGTCCTCAGAAAGACTGGGCCGTCCTAGAGGTGGACCAGAGCGAGGGGTACTGGGTGGCGAGCTGTGATTAATGGGGTGCTGGCCTCTCCTCCCACCTCCTGGGTCATTCTGTTTGCAACATTTGTCTGAAGAGATTTGAATGAAATCTAATGTGTTAATGCTTGCTATTTATACAGATTCAAATATTTGTTATATATTCATATTTCCTCAAGCATGTTCATAGTTATGTTACTGCACAAGACTGTATTTTGCAGAAATCGGGCAAAACTTGTTTTAATATATATTAGGGTGGTATTAGACCATTTCCTTCAAGCTATTACTAAATACAGGGAATTTCATTTGTATATACTGATGTAGCTCCTCCAAATGTTGTTAAAAAAATAAATGTTGTTGGGGAGACCTCTACGAGTAACTGCTTACTTACCTGGGGCCAGTTAGAGTATTTTTCTTTGGGTGAAAAACTGTTGATTCTCTCCTTCTTACACAGATAGATATACACAAGCAAATACATACTGATGACAGGTCTTAAAATCGACAGTCCTTAAACCAGCAAAATATGTATATAACATAAATTTGTGGAAAGCACTCAGTTGAGAATTGTTCATAGTGAATGCAGTTGATCTTGTGGACATGTTTATGGTGTTTAAGTTGCACTTGATCATTTTATGGTCCAGAAAAGATGGATTTGTATCAGCAGACTTGTTCAGTGAGCGAGAAGTAATGAATTTAGTCCTCAAAGCCACAGAGCAATGATGCCCTGCGTTTTCAGCATGGAAGAGAACAGTTGAGCGTTTTGAACTGTTGTGTTGGGTGTACTGACCTTCTGTGCCTCCTCTCTGCATCAGCACCTCGTCCTATGCCCAGTTTTAATTTAGGGCAAAATAGGACTTTAATGTCTATTTCCACTTTCTGTGTAGTTTTCCCGAACTTCACGTGCGCTGTTGCCCCAGCTCTCACAGTGCAGTGGTCTCTGTTACAGAGAAGGGATTTGACTGTTTTCCTGTGGGGAGGTGACCACGTGGTTGCCTCGAGCACCATTTCTGTGGTGCTCATGATGGTCTTCACTCTTCATCTGTCATTGTCCTCAGCTTGTTTACGTGTTGATAGGCAAGGGGAGACTTAAAGTGTTTTATATACAAAGCGGGAACGTGAGCCTTTGTAATCCTTGTATTTAACCTGGATTCAGGTGAAAACTTCATGGGTAAAGAATTTGGAAATCTCTCTGTGCCTCACTATAAACTTGGGTTACAAATATATCGAGAATGCATCCTGTTCTCAGTGCAGAGAAAACAAAAAAAAAGATACCATTATGTGACTAAGTAAAATAATCTTTGATTCAGATGGACCTCAAAGATATCACCAGAACAGAGTTAGTGGAACCAAGATAGTGGAGCCTTACCTTCTTTGAAAAGCAAAATAACCTTAAGTACATCTCTCAGAAAACTACCAGCACCTGATATGGTGCCGACACATACTAGTAGCTCAATAAACGTTTATTCCTTCAATGAGAGGCCTCCCACCACCACCGCAGCTACTGCCAAAGGCCCACTCCCTTAGAAGGCTTACAACCTTGTAGGTTAGAGAGACGTTTATATACTTAATATCGGTTATATAAATTAACTAGTACAAGTTTAATTCTATAATTAATGTCCTGTGATGTGTGCTCTGATCAGAGTGTGAGCTGCATGCCAGGGAGTCACGGAGGAGGGAATGATTCTTCCAGGGAGAAAGGAGTAGAAGCAGGGGTGCTGCCAAGGGAGGGACTGTGGTTGGACACGCGCCCTGGAGGCTGAGCAGGAGGCCACGGGACGGGTGGACACTGAGGAGGCCATTCGAAAGACCCTTCCAGAGACCGACAGACGTGCCCCATTTCTGTGTTGACCAGTTGTCTGAAGTGTGAGATTTTTTTAATCCACTGGGAGCTGGGGTTAGAAAAGGTAGTGTTGGGGGCTTCCCTGGTGGCACAGTGGTTGAGAGTCCGCCTGCCGATGCAGGGGACACGGGTTCGTGCCCCGGTCCGTGCACAGTGGTTGAGAGTCCGCCTGCCGATGCAGGGGACACGGGTTCGTGCCCCGGTCCGGGAAGATCCCACATGCCGTGGAGCGGCTGGGCCCGTGAGCCATGGCCGCTGAGCCTGCGCGTCCGGAGCCTGTGCTCTGCAACGGGAGAGACCACAACAGTGAGAGGTGCGTGTACCACAAAAAAAAAAAAAAAGAAAGAAAAGGTAGTGTTGGGTCAGCCGGGAACAGGTCCTGAATGCCATGCTAAGGGCTTTGACCTTGAGAGGGGAGTGGATGGAGGGGAGTGGAAAGCAGGAAGCTCGTGAAAGGGTAAAGAATTTGGAGATTTCTCTCTGCCTCGCTATAAGCTTGTGTTGCAGTTATACTGAGAATGCACCCTGTTCTCCACAAGCCACCACATCTGATTTGGGGGCAGCAACACGCAGAGGTTTACAGCAAGGCTGCTCAAACTTTACCCTGCGTCGGAAGCCCCTGAAGATTTTGTTAAAACACAGATTTCTGGGCTCCACCCCAGAGTTCCAGATGAAGAGTGGGTGAGACCTCAGAATTTGCATTTCTAACAAGTTCCCCAGTGAAACTGTTGCTGCTGGTCAGGCGTCACACTTTGAAGACCGCTGGTTTAGGTTATGGACTGAGATATTGAAGGCAGAAGCGGCTGAGATCTGTATGTGGGTTTATTAATGTGAGTTTATTAAAATATCAAGACACGAGGCAACAAAATGAACCATTGCCCTAAATGTACCCATAATGATCTTCTTTGTTCAATATTTTGGGGAAATTATATACAGTGTTAATGGTTCCAGAGAGTCCCCACCCTCTTCATGAATGTGGGACTCTTGGAGACACCAGTGTAACGTGGTGAAGACAAAGATCCCTTTGATCCCCTTACAGACCTCGTTAAGCCCAATTCACAGGAACACACAGCTCTGGATAGCTCTCTCCCCGTCAGGCCATCTTCCTCTGTCTCCTTCCAGTTCCACCCCCACTCTCCCCCTGCATCCTGCATCCCGTTGTGAGCACTGGGGGCTGATATCGAGAAGTGCATTGGATGCTTTTGGGGGCTCTCTCAGGGACTTTATCTTCCTCTTGCTGTCTTATCATTTTGTGCCCAAATGCCTTGATTCTGCTGCCCGGGAAATCACTCAGCCGCGCCTGTCCTCCGGAGACTTGGTATGTGCAAGTTGTCAGGGAAATTGCCATGCCTTATAAAGGCATTATTCTGGGGCCACCGTGGGAAAGAGGAGTGAAACCCAAATTATGAAGTAGGTGTGAAGTAGCTGTTGAATTAATTAGAGATTTCAAAATATGGTCTGCCATTAATGAGCTGTGAAAGCAACAAAGAAGAAGCAGGTCTTTCCTGGTGGTCCAGTGGTTAAGACTCTGTGCTTCCAATACAGGGGGTGTGGGTTCGATGCCTGGTCAGGGAACTAAGATCCCATGTGCCATGTGGTGTGGCCAAAAAAAAAAAAAAAGAAAAGAAAAGAGGAAGACGCTGCCGGCCAAAGCCTCAGCGAGCTGGTGTCCAGTTATCCATATCCATATCCTGATTTTGCTGGAGGCCATCTCTTCTACCAGAGAGATGAACAAAGGCCTTGCTGGTTCATTGTTGCTAAGCCTGAGTACACTTAAGGCAAGCCCATCCGGGGGCTCCATCCTCCAGCTCTTCGTCAGGATGCCCGTGATGTGTCAAGTACTCTTCTAAGGTGTAGTGAAAACCAGCTAAAAATCCCAGTTCTCCTGGAGCTTATTCTAGTAGGGAAGGGAGACAAAAACAAGACATATAAGTAAATATATACAGATTACGTTGTTTTATTGCGCTTCTCAGATATTGTGTAGTTTTACAAATTGAAGGTTTGTAATGCGACCCTGCATTGTCAAGATGATGGTTAGCATTTTTTAGTGTTTTTTTACTTAAGATATGTACATTGTTTTCTTAGACATGCTATTGCACACTTAATAGACTACAGTATAGTGCAAACATAACTTTTATATGTACTGGGAAACCAGAAAATTCGTGCGACTCACTTTATTGCAATCCACTGTACTGTGGTGGTCTGGAACCCAACCCACGATATCTCGGAGGTGTGACTGTACCATGTTAGGTAGTAAGAAGTGCTTAATAGAAAAATAAGAAAAGAGAAATAAGTAGTGTGGAGATGGGGAGTAAGGGGGTGCAGTTTTAGACGGTATGTCCAGAGAAGGCATCACTGAGAAAGTGGCTGTTGAGCAAAGACTTGCAGGAAGTGAGGGAGCTAGTCACGTGGAAAGAGGATTCCAGAAAGAGGAAAGATCACAGACAGAGTTCCTGAGGCCACACTTACTGTGTAGTATGTCTGATGGGTTCTAGATAAGGAAGGAAGGCGAGTGAGCAAGGGAAAACATGGTGGGAGATGAGGCCAGGGAGGGGACAAATTGTAGAGATCCTCGTAGATCAGCGCAAGAACTTGAACTTGTACCCTGAGCGAGATGGGACGCCTTGGGAGGATGTCCCATTCAGCAAAGAAATGGCCTCATCTGACAGTTTTTAACAAGATCACTTTGGCTGCTGTGTTGAGAAAGGAATGAGGGGAATGTTGCGGGGAGGGAGACAGAAGCAGAAGCGAGGGGACCAGGTTCCTACCTGGCTGTTAAACATAGTCCAGGCAAGAGGTGACGGTGGCTTAGACCAAGATGCTGATGGTGGTGATGGTGCAAAGTGTCAGATTTTTATTATATTTGGAGTGTGGTGGAAAGGATTTGCTGACTGATTGGATGTGAGACTGATTGGATGAGAGAAGGAGGAACATCAAAGATGATGCCATGGGGCTTCCCTGGCGGCGCAGTGGTTGAGAGTCTGCCTGCCGATGCAGGGGACATGGGTTCGTGCCCCGGTCCAGGAAGATCCCACATGCCACGCAGCGGCTGGGTCCGTGAGCCATGGCCACTGAGCCTGCGTGTCCGGAGCCTGTGCTCCACAACGGGAGAGGCCACAACAGTGAGAGGCCCACGTTCCACAAAAAAAAAAAAAAAAAAAGATGATGCCACAGTTTTTGGATTGAAGAAATAGAAGAATGGCATTGTCATTACTGAGATGGGGGAGCAAGTCTGGATGAGATTAATTTTGGTAAATTTAGCCATGTTAAGTTTGAGATGCAGTTAGACATCCAGGTAGGCAGACATATCAAGTAGGCAGTAGGATGTACGAGTCTGGGTTCAAGGGAGAGAGATGAGCATCCCAGGAATCATCGGTATAAGTTTAAGCTATGAGATAGGATGAGATAGATCACCAAGGGAGTGAGCTCAGGTAGAAAATAAAACACATTCAAGGACTATGCCCTGGGACACTTTGATGTTTAGAGGTCAGGGAGATGAAGAGAAATCCCAGCAAAGAAAACTAAGGTAAGAGAGGCAGCAGCCTGGAAGCCAGATGAAAAAGATGTTTCGAGGAGCTGTCGGCTCCATCAAATCCTGCAATAGGTCAAGTCAGATCAGGGCCAAGAATGAACCAGTGGTTTAGGGTGAGGTAACCTGTGGCAGTCGTTGATGACCTTGGTAAGAGCAGATGAGTGTAGTTTGAGTGTAATGTGAGTAACTGAGGCTGGATTGAAGGGATCCTGGGAGGAAGGAAATTGACGACATCAAGGATAAACTCTTGCAAGGAGTTTGTTATAATAGGAAGGACAGAAATGGAGTGGCAGTTGGAAGGGAAAGGGAGGCCAAGGTGGGAGTTTAAGGTGAGAGAAATCCTAGCTAGTTTAGATGCCGATGGGATAATCTAGTAGAGACTGGGGTTGTGTTAGTGCAGGAGAGAGAAGAGAAGATTGCCGATTGCAGTTTCCTTCAGCAGGCAGGAGGGCGTGGAGTCCAGAATCCAGCATTTAGGAAGAGGGGTTGCCCTCAACCAGGAGCGGTGGTGTACATCCCGCGCCCGGTAGCAGGAGGGAAGAGGAGGTACAAGGCCGATGGTGGCCGTGGTGGGCTGAGGGTGCTTGTGGGAGTGTTCTTTTGATTGCTTCCACTTTCTCAGTGAAATAGGAACTCCGGTTATCATCTGAGCGTGAGGAGAAAGATGGAGTAAACTGTTCAGAAAACTCTTATCTAAGAGAACGGGAGAATGGATGGAATGGGGAAATGTGGTATGACTGGAGGCATCCAGGCTGACCTCAAAGTGGTGACTGTGACTTTAAACTAGGACCAGGCAGCCACTTGGTGGCATGTTTTCCTTCCGCCCCGTCCTGCAGGTACAGGCTGGGAGTAAGCAGACAGTTGGATTTAACCAAGATCGTGGTTTAGCTCAGTCAAGGGAATTTCAAGAGCAGAACAAAGCAATGTGAGGTTGAATGCAAGGGGAAGGTTGTAGTGATGGCCCATGGTTTCCAAGTTGGGTGAGGGAGGAGCCAGGGCAAAGGTCAAGGGACAGGAGGTCGGGGTGTTGGAGGGATCGTCTGTTGGTTGATGAAATGACCAGGATTCACGGCAGGAGTTCCATAGCGTTGGAGCAGATGACAGTGAGCAAAACCTGAGACGCTCAAGGAGTCGGGGATGTGACTGAGGCGCATTGCCTGCGAGCAGGATGGGCACAGGTAGGATCCGAAGGTGTGGGCTTCACGTAGGTGGGGTTCTAGGAAGGGCAGAGGAGCAGTGGTGTGAACGTTGGATGGAAGTAGAAAAGCGTCCACCAACCTCCCAGCACAACAGGATGAAGAGTGTGGGGAGAACACAGTCCCTACTTGAGATGGCTCCAGGGGAAGGGGTCCCTCAGGGAGAGCCAGCTCTCAGTTAGAGTGAAGATGAAGGGGATGTTCCCAGAAGAGGCTGAGGATGGGGGGATTTTGCACTTGACTGACTGTGAGTTCAAGAGGAACAGTGGAAGCAACCAGAGATCCAGGGAGCATTAGCGTCTGAGGGAGGAGGGAGACCTAGGCTTCTCCTGTGACTTTCTCTGGATTCCGAAGTCCCAGGACAGGATGGTTTCCCCGTGAGCATCCTGCATCTTACCACTCCCGGGTCACGAGTATGGTTCTGTTCATTCCTGGGCCTTCTTGGCAAGCAGGCAGCATCACGCCCACTCCTGTCCAGGTCTCTCCTTGGCACGTGGTTTGCGTCCAGCCAAGGTGGCGTATTGCTGTGCTCCTGCCCTAAGGAAGCCCTCACCCCCTTGCTGATTGTGCTCAGTGGGGTCCATTGAGGAGGAGAGAGTTGGGGAGAAAGCCCCCAGCTGAGCTGCCAGGAGCAGCGTTGCCCAAGCTTTGGTGACATTGGTACCATTTTTACTAAATGATTTTTTGTAAACATACTTACCTTTTTATCCTTACAGAAATATCTTTTTAAAAGAAACTCACAAGAAGAAACCCGCCACAATTAAAACATTATTGTAAATGATGAATATAGAGCCAGAACAATGAAAGTTTTAATATTGTACATCCTTGGATAACCCAAAATCATCTCATTTGCCACTCGGGGAAGTGAGTGAACCTGCGGATGGCTGAGACTCAGGACTCCCTCTTCCTCCCGAGGCTTTCTGCATGGGTGTCCTCCCCCTACTGATCTCTGTGGTTTACTGATCCCTGACTTTCCTTCTCACCCCTGGGGTGTACATGCAGGAGAACCAAAAGCTGAATCACCAGCCTGAGAAGGGCGTTTCTCTAATGTGCGGGGTAAGGTTTCCAGTACAGGGACGCGGCCCCTGCAGAGGCCCAGCATGGGAAGGAGTGTGCACTTCCAGGGAGTGAGACATCTGTGGAAGAGAGGCTGGAGGAGAGGCTGCTGCACGCAGTCGGGTACAAATATAAAATCTGGGTCTTCTTCTAGGAGCAACGTGAAGCTTCTAGGGGACTTAAGGGGGGATGTAGAATGATCAGATTTAAGTTTTTAAAAAGCTCCCCTGTCGATGGTGCAGAGAAGGGATTGGAGGGGCAACTGGATGGAGACACTGGGAGAGGCCTGGCCAAGGCCGCATGAGACCTGGTGGCCCAGGCTGAGATGGCAGTGGCAGTGAAGGGTGGAAGGGTAGAGCGCTAAGGAAGGTCTAGGAGGTGAGAGGTGCAGGACCTGGTGCTTGTCTGACTGTGGCGTGTTGGGGGGACCTGGGGACCAGCGTCTGTCTGGTGTGGCTTGGTGGATGGTGGTGACATGCACTGAGATGAAGTAGAGTTGAGATTGGAGAGAACGGGTGAATTTGTTTTACACAGGCTGACCTTGAAGTTGGTGTGTGGCATCTAAAGAAAGACATCTCCCAGTTAGGGACATGGGTCTGGAGCTTGGAGGAAGAAGAGTGGGAATGAGATGGGAACTTGATCAGGAGCCTGTGCCTCGGGTGTGACCGTGGAGGCTGGTGGTGTCTCAGCCTCTCCTGGTCACCGTGACCTTGGTATGTGACTGATGGGCACCAGTGTCCACCTGCCATCCAATAGGAACAGTAAGTTCCACTACTGGTTAGAGGCTGGACTGAGAATTCTTCCTCCGAAATAAAGCAAAATACAGTGTGGGTTTTGATACTAATGATCATTGAGATGCAAACAGAGTTTGTTTTTGTTTTTGTTTTCATTTTTCTTTGTCCTTCTCCTTTGTCCTCCGTCTTCCTTCTCCTCGTCCTTCTTTTTCTTCTCTGCTGCTGCTTCTCTCTTGTCCATTGTGGTGGCATCTGGAAACCAACACCGACATTTTATGTAAAAGTGGAAACATTTCATGTAGGCACATCACTGTAACAGAAAGGTCATGCTGTGGGATGTCCTTTCTGCACCCCACGTGGAGAGTGGAGGGACACTTCTGATAAGCCATGAAACTCTGTGTCCTTCACTTTACAGAGTCACATGCTGCTCATAATCATATTTGGGAAGCAGAGATGCATGCTTAAGCAGAGTACAATTATTTGTAAGTCTTATTTGTGCTGCTAGATTAATATTTTCCCCTCTGGAGAAATTTACATGCTAATCACTTTTCGTTAATTTTTAAATTATTTTTAACAAATTCAAACAAACAAATTTTTGAATTATTTTAAACAATTTGTTTAATTTGAAGCAAATTATTTTTCTTAAGATGCATTTTTTAATTGTTTTAATTAACAGTTTTTTTAATTGTTTTTTTAAGAACAATTATGTGATTTATTGGGGTTTTTTAAAATTTTATTTAATTTATTTTTTTATACAGCAGGTTCTTATTAGTCATCAATTTTATACACATCAGTGTATATACATTAAACAAATTATTTTTTTTTTTTTTTTTTTTTTTTTTTGCGGTATGCGGGCCTCTCACTGTTGTGGCCTCTCCCGTTGCAGAGCACAGGCTCCGGACGTGCAGGCCCAGCGGCCATGGCTCACGGGCCCAGCCGCTCCGCGGCATGTGGGATCTTCCCAGACCAGGGCACGAACCCGTGTCCCCTGCATCGGCAGGCGGACTCTCAACCACTACGCCACCAGGGAAGCCCAAACAAATTATTTTAAACAAATAAGAGGAAACAAATTTTTCCTCCAACTAATGCTGATTTATTTTGCTTTTCCTGGTTAATAGATCACTGTCTTGGATGAGACGTGGACCGTATTCAGGCGTTACAGTCGTTTCCGAGAAATGCATAAAACATTGAAGTTGAAGTATGCAGAGGTGAGTTATGAAATAATTATCTCCAATTAAGAACATTTGTTTTATAAAGTATATGAGGTGATTGCATTATCAGTCCCCCCCTTCTCTTTAGGTATTAGCTTGTAAGTGTCACCAAGTTTTATTTCAATTACTTGTCTTTCAAAGATAGGTTTTTAATTTTTGTCCTCTATTCCATTTGTATTCTACACAATTCAGACATTTTTTGAATACAAAATTTTGAGTGATAGTAAAGCAACAGTAAATGAATTCTATCTTTTTCATAAAATTTACAGTGTATTTTAAGTAACTATTTTAATCAACTTATAACTTCTCAGCCATGAGTGAGACCTATTAAAATAAAATAGTAATAAATTTTTCAGTATAGATTTGCCCTTTTTTCTCTTAAAAAAGATTGCATTAATGCTTAGACTTCCACATAATGAGGAGTAAAGTCATAAAAATTAATTTGCCCTCACACATGGAGGTGAGGTAGATAGTAAATACGGAATTATCTAGAAGCAAGGAGGCATTTCATCTGATAAGACATCCAGAGCGTATTGATACATTAGTAATCTTTTTTTTTAATTTTTGGGCAAAGACTGGCTTTTAAAATACTTTTAAGCAAAGAAAGGTATTCCTAAAATTAATGTGTATCTTCCAAGTAAATGTATTCTTATTATTTTTGTGTTTGTTTATTTTCGCTTCAACTAAAGGAAACCTTGTATAGGCACAGCTCTTTGGGCATTTTGATTTGAACTGACTACAAATCAGTCAATAACCATTGTCTATTTAGCCTTCTTTCCCTAAGTATGGCTTTTCAGTGCATTTTTATAGTGTCTTATGATATTCTAAAAAATAATTTAGTCAGATGTGTGTCCCTGATTTGTTTCATGTTAATTACGTAATGTTTCCTTAACATCTCCATGGCTTCTAAGCTCCCTATCTGATACACAATATAAAGAGAAATACCTTTGGGTAGATAAAGTGGTTCCTTGATGTGTAAAAGAATCTAGAGTCCAGGAAAAATTGAACAATCTTTGAAATTCTGTTGTTAAGTTATCATAATAATATTCGATTAAAAATTGAGGAAGGTTCAGGTATGAATTTTAGCTCAGTGTTCCCAAGAGGCTTCAGTTCCAGAAGCAGCTACGTCAAAGTCAATTTATTAAGTTTGTCTCTGCAATTTACTCTTCATGTCCCAAGTTAGTTTTGACAATAACAAGAAGTAATTGTATACATATTAAATGTATAGAGCAACTGGTTTTTAAAGTGAGCTTTGCAGCTCATTAACTGCTTGATTATAAGTTACTACATCAGTACTTTAATAATGTACAGATTTTCATATTAACTTGCTAAATTCCCACAGTGTAGTTGGAAAAAAACAATTTACTTGAAAAAAAAAGGATACAAACTTTACCAGGATTTATATATCTATATATGTATGTATGTATAAATTCATTCCATGATTTATTTCATATCAGTTCTTTCAGTGCCATTAGTTCAGTGCCATTCTACACAGGCACATTTTTCTAAACTCTAGTAAGACAGTAGTGGGCAAGAAGAACAAAAGTGTCTTCTCTTAAATATCTTAAATTTATATCAGGACAGACTGACAGTAAACCAGGAAAATATAATAATAACTAACAGTTAAAAAGTATGCTTGCTAAGTTGCAGTTACCATTTTAAGTGAGGTATATGCATTATAGGAAAATATCAATAAAATGTGATGGGCAGAAGGTGTTGGACACTTTAGTGTAAGGATGTTTCAGGGTTGGGCTCTCTGACAAAATGGCATTTTAGTTGAAATATGAGATGAGAGATATTTAAATAAATTTGCTAAGCAATAATAGATAGGTCTAATCAGTGTTTTTAAAGAAAACGTTGGAGCAGACAGACGCAGTCTTTAAAGATATAATAGAAGAAAACTTACCTGAGTTTAATAATGACGTGAACCTGTGAACTGAAGTGGTTGTCTGCTACCAGACAAAATTAATGAACAGAGATTACTACACATGTAAATTTATTTTCAAGGGGAAAAAGGGTGTGTTACATATGTGCTGAAAAAATTGAGTGGCCTTCAAATGAAGAAAATCGAGCTGGTTTCCTCCTTCACTTGAGCAGCCCCACACTGTGCATACAATTGTGAGCAAGACAACGACATCCCTCCTCTCATGAAGCAGAGAAAATGAGCAATAAACAGACAAACAAAGCCCAGTAAATAAGAGGATTTTAGGTAATGTTAGGTGCCATGGAGAAAATACAACACAACGTGATAGTGTGACCTGAGAGCTGGGCAGTGGGCTGCTTTAGATGCGCAGGTAGAAAGGGTGATCTTGGGGTGAGATTGAGCTGAGATCGGAATGCTGAAAAGAAGAGAGGTGTGAAGAGCTGGAGGTGAGCACAGCTGAAGGTGAAGGAGCAGCGAATGCAAAGGCCCTGGGATGGGACCAAGCTCAGCGTGTTTCCAGAATGAGAAGACCCAGGGAGAGTGGCCAGTGTGGTAAAGAGGAGGGCAGGGGCTTGATCACGTGGCATCGTGAACCTGAGTCTGAGTGCTGTGGGAAACCACTGGATGATATTCAAGAGGGTCTGAACGTTGAAACCCAGCTGGAATTTCCATTCTGTTCATAGAGGACTTCTCCCAGAAACCCCTTTCCCAAAGACAGACTTGTGATCGAAATGATAGCGAAGATGGGAAGTTGCTTTTCCACACTGAGTCCAGCTTTGTGACTTACAGTTTCTTTCTTATAAGGACAAAAAACCATTATGAAAGGGAAACTACAGACATGTGTGCATGTATTTGAAAGAGAAGAGAGAATGTGAATAGTGGTTGAAACCATGTGGTGAGATCCTAAAACCAGCACCGCCTGGAGACAGGGAAGCTGAGCTAATTACAAACCCTGCAGGGCTGCCTGGGTGCCACGGAGCTTTTCCTTGGCCACAGCTCTGACGAACTCCTCCCACTTCACTGAACGCTTCCTGCCCGGCTGTGCTGCACCTTTGACATTCATGGTCTCTGTGGTGGGAACGAGAGACTCACCTCTTGTGACACAACCCGTGAGCAGAAACCAGGCAGTTCATCTCTATTTCCTATTTCTAACCAAACAATATTATCGAAACAGAACTGGGGAGAAACATTATCTCTAAACACACAGTAGCGTGTCATTCTAGATGGTGATAAATCTTATTTCAGTGAGAGGACAGCATCATCCATTTAACATTTTCAAGATGAAGCTTAAATATCAAGATGAATATCAGGTTTATTTTTTTCATTTAGTTGACATTTCTTTTGTGCAGCCTCACTTCACATCGTCTGTCTTGCCGAGTGTTTGTTGGGACTTGAGATCAATAATCTGTGTATAGGTATTCATCAATTATTATTCATCTTATAATTGTTCATATGATGATATATAATGTCAATCTTCTTGAAGTAATTAGCTACCTCCAAATGGGGTAGCTGTTTGGCCTGACAACATCCTGGAAATTATTGGACTTGTTAAAGACAGAATTTCTTCAGGAAAGAAAGCCAAAGTGTTCATATGGAAGGATGCTGAAAGTTTCCTCTCAGGGAATGGCTGTTTCATAGCCAAGTGGGAACAAGTTTTATTTACCTCATCCCTTCACCACACTGGACTCATTATTTCTATGGAAGTAGAAAATAGAAAACTACTCTTGCTGTCTTAATTGCATAACAAAATGGTTGGTGATCATTTTTTAAATGATACGTATTAAATTTACCTAGTCATACAAGGTTCCAAATTTTTAATCAAGCTGAAAAAATATTGAAAAAACACACTTGAATTCAGTATATCCAGAATTTGTGATATACTTACCAAGATAAAGAATGTTTATTCGCCTCAAAACTGTAGATTTGGTTATAGCTTTTAATCTTTTGGAACTTTGTCTAAAGTTACATCCTATTCATCCCCATTTCATTGTGGAATCTTAGCCATGTTTTCCTGGGCATAGACCTCTAAAGGAGTTTGACATGACAGTTCCTTTTATGGAGGTTTTTTTTTCTTTCAGTAGTCTTTTTTTCTCCAGATAATAAGTTACATGTTTATGGTTAAAGACTGAAATTATTCAAAGATATATACGGAGAATGTGAAAGTTTCTCTTAATCTGATCCTCAGAAGTAACCATTTGCAATGCCTTCAGGAGGTCTTCTTGGGTCCAACTAAGCATTCAGACTCACAGGACTCCCGTAGGCCACGCTTGGCAGCGGGTGACCCAGGAACGATGTAAGACAGAGATCACTGCTTCCCTGCAGGGCCGAGGCATGGAGGGGGTCTGGTAACAGCATCCACTGCAGCCCACACAGCTGTCCAGATGCTGTTCTCTTTGCGCCACCTCTTGCAGGGAGTAGCTTCCCACGTGGGGAAGGTTCGAGAACCACTCTGCCATAGAATCCTATGCAACAGGAGAGCCACTTTCTCTGGGCACAACTCCCTGGTCAGAACGTCCAGAGTCCCCGTGAGGGACATGCTGACTTACAGGAGTCACCTCACTCAGAGAAGCCTCACACTATGGCTTCCTACCAGATAGCTCTCGTTTCCCTGGTCCACAAACAATTTATCGGTTTATCAAGCAATTTATCATTTTCCCATGAGCAATGGTACCAAGTTGGCATAACACTTGATCAGGTTCCCAGAATCCTCTTGATGGACATACGAGTAGTTTCCAGAGTTTTGCTGCTGTGAGTACTTCGCTATGGACATTCTGGAAGATGTCAACATGTCTGCAAGTGAAGACTTGCTCTATGAAGAAGTTTCGTAATTGCTCAACTGTTGTTAAAGACTTAATTTACAAAAAACCAAGATTAGGAAAGAACACACAGAAACTGGGTGGGCTGGGAGGCTGAGGGCCTTCACCCCCATTAGTGAGCGGGTTTTAAGAATTCCTTAACCATCATTCATCTAAGTCTTTTAATCTCCCTGTTGACTCACATTCATTTGCTTATTTATTTACTATAATGTCTCCTTAAGGAGAATGATGTCAGCTGAAGGGCCTCCAAGGGATACTTTTCTATTCACTCAGGTGGTGAACCAATTAAAACAGGCAGGGTTGTTGATTACCAGGTATAACATATGCCTGTGAAGAAAATAGAAGGAACCTAGGGGTTATTACAGGCAAAGTGAACTTACGAATTGAAAGGATGAGAAGTCAGTGGATTCTCTGAAACGCTGGGGTGTGGGGATTGAAGACAGGGAAAAAGCAGAAATCAAAGAAAAATTTAATGCATTATTTTGTATGGTGACAAATTTCAGAATAAAGAAAGAAAACTAAATTATTTGTCCCGAATAATACTGGAAGAAGAGCAGATTGCCTGCGGTGACTGGGCTCATATGTAAGCGTTATGCTCGTTCTATTTCCAGATTCACTGTGTGAGTGGGCTGAGCTCTCACTAGAGGTGCTGCATTATTCAAGGTTTTTTAAATTGTTTTATTTTTATTTATTTATGTTCTTTCAGCTTAGCATTTTCTTCTGGATTCTAAATAGCTTCGCCTTCTGTTTTGAATTAGTTTGTCCCCTTTATACGCTGACATGTGTTGTGCAAGATAATAGCTCCTCCTGGCTTTCCTTCTCTGTGCTCGTTCGCTGACCTTGTGTGGAATCTTCATCAGATTAAACCCTGTGTTTTCAGACTCCACATCTGTAAAATGATCATGCCACAGCTAGTTTGTAAAAGACTGTGAGAGCCTCAGATGAAATATGTTATTGAAAGTAACCACAAAGTATTGTGCAGCGTCTGCTGGAGAGCATGCCTTTGAAATTTGGTCATGCACATCATTGCCGCAGTGCTCTTTATCCGTATGAAAACTATGCATTTTCCACTCTGTTAAAATCAGTATAATCCTTTTAAATATCACTCAAGTTATGTGTCCAGAAACAGAGCCCCAGTAAGTGTCGTCTTCTCTTTTCTCTAGTACGGATGAGGCAGAGTTACTATTGATGTCTAGTGTCCATGAAGTTTACCTGTGGATCCAGGTCATAGTCTGAGAGTCAGTCAGGACAAAAGCATAGCTCATCAAGAAGCTGGAAAGAAAGGACTATTTTAAAACCACATCCCCTTTCAACCATTAGAATGAATGAATAGTGAAGACCTAGTGTCCTATCCCCTTCCCCCCTTTTGGATGAGTGGTCTGGTGGGCTCTGAATGTATTTCATGAAGTGGTAGGACATGGGGCTGGAAGATCAGAGGGTCACTGAGAGAGCTACTCCTTCTAGGAGGTCCAGAGATGCCAACCCCTGTCTGATTTGTAGAGGACTTTTTTTTTAGGACAGTTAACAAGGAGACTTCCCTCCTGAGTGCTGGAGCCTAATGGGCTCCGGAGAATCATCTCACAGTGAAAGCAGTTACGCATTGGAATCGATTGTTGAGGGCCCTTTTATAATCTTAGCTAATAGTGATTCTGAAGCAGGTTTGTACTTCTGCCCAGAGGCAGGAGGATGAACCATGAAAATGGGATATTTTATGTATTAAAATGTACAATCTAAATAAATGCTAAGGGAACTTGACTGCCCATGTGTGGTGAGAGCCTAAGTTACTGGAACAGGTGTGTTACCTGTCTGCATCATAACTGAGTTATCACATTGAGTCTTCAGAGTCCCTAAGTGTCAGACAGGATCAGCCTCCATCAGCCATATCCCCAGGGGGGCTCCTTTCTCCCTGTTACGGAGCTAAGGGAGAAAAATATTCTCAGAGCCTTCGAGTAAAGCATGAAAGATTGCTGTGTTAGAGCAACTGTTCAGTCTCACATCTGGCAGTCTCTGGGTGCCCAGTAAATACCATTGGGAGGGAAGAAAACGATTAGGGCAAGAGCTTCTGTAATTTGTATATGAACTTTCAGTTTGTACTGATAGAACCATTTTTAACCTTCTTTATTTCCCAAGTAATTTCCCCAAAGTAGCACCAAAAAAGGGAAAGAAAAGAAACTGGCTATTGGCCTTGTATTTGTCTTAGACAGCCATTTACCATCTATCACTGAAATGCATTCTAAACAGTTTTATAACCAGCATTCCAAATTTAATATAAAAATTGCAAATCTGCTCACCACCCAAATTATAATGCTACCAACCACAGCCACAGGGAGCATTCAGTAAACCTTAGATAAATTCAGCCGCACCAAGCGCTCAGCCTCCTTGAATTTTTAAACAGCACACAGCTATGTAGGCAAAAAATAGAATGCTGCCAGCTTCCTGACCTGGTACGTCATCAGAGGCCCACTTACCTCACTGTATGGCCTGTATCGTACGATTCTCTCTACCTGATAGATAATCAGTATTTAAATCACTTCTTTCAAAGGTGGGTTGGGGAGCAAAAGGCACCAATTAGCTGGGAAGCTTTTCTGAGACATGTGGATCCAGGACCCAAGCTAGGAAATTCTAATTCAGGAAATCTGACATGGGATCTGAGAGTGTGTGTAGTTAGGGAAAAAAATATTCCCCAAATGATGCTCTCTGGACCGTTGGTTAAGATGCTGCCTGTCATTTCTTTTGCATCCACCTTGGGAGCGTTATTGATTTTTCATTATTACAGTCATTGTTATAGATCACCAAATCTAAAAGGTGATTTCCAGTGACAAATAATCTTGTCAAAAATTAATGACAGGCACATTTAAACCTAGACAATGAAAACATGTTGATTGCCTCTTTGATCACCAAAGACTATGAAACATAGACTTGTACCAAGCTTTCCTCTCCAACCAGCAGGGAAACTTCTGTAACAATGGGCTGGAACCACTTGCACATTATGAGACATCAAGTACTCCAAGGGGCCTTAAAGATTGGGTAGTCCAGTTTTTCATTTTAGAAATGAGGAATCAAATCCCCAGGGAGAGTTTTGTTCAAAGTCACATCAAGACTTGGGGCCCAGGCAAGGTTCACGTCTCCAGACTCCTAGTCCTTCTTCTTTCTCCTGAGTCTCCATGACCATGTTCACTCAAGAAGGGAGAGTTTTCAGAGTCTCCAGATGAGCCCAGAAAGAAGAAAATCTCTTCCCTATAAAAATCTGTTACATAGCGAGACCCCATGGATGAAAACTAGAAATGGGGTTCCTTCTATTGAATGTCATGGCGATGACAGGTTCCTGTCACATCTCAGTCCCTGAAAGGGACAATTAGCATCACAGTAATGGATGGAAAATACAAGCATTTGAGTTAATTCAACTGCATAATTATTTGTAAAAATGCAATATGAAATTCTCACAGATCTGAAATGTTTCTCACTTTGAAAAATTGTTGTGACGTATATTAAAGTTCTCAAATCTGTCTTCATTGGCTCATATCTACATAAAATTGACACTGGCTTTGGGAGGAGTGGGATTTTATTTTATTTTGTATTTTATACCAAATATAACAAAGTCAGTGCAGTCCTAAGTATTGATACATTTCCAAATGTGGTTTTATACCTAGGATCTCGCCAAGTTTTAGCACTTCAGTGATGACAGGACAGCAGCTTCTGTTGGTGGAATGTCCTAATTATAATTGCTGGCTGTTCCACGTGGACCAGCAGCAAAGGATTCTGCCTTGTTCATTGAGCAGATCCTTAATGAGAGTCTAGAATGTACCAAGCTCTGGGCGAGGCACATAGCACGTACTCATAAATAGTGCATGGTACGCTCACATTACCATATCAAAGGTCTGCGGGAGCTCATTGCTCCTTTGATAACCCATCCAGGTTGCCCTGAAGAGTTGCTCCTTCATGCCTCTAACAAATCAAACTGGGAGAATTACTTATTTGTTTGTGAGTATATTTCTCAGTGACAGCTGTTCTTATAAGGCCTTGGGAGCTGCTATTATTTTGAGTAGTCAGAAATGCGTCCATCTAGTCAGCTGGGAGAGTTATGGCAGCCCTTTGATGAGTTTTCATTGTTTGTATTCCTCAAAAGCTGGAGTGGCTGAAATTTACAACCACAAACCTGTAGAGCGTGGGCGTTTCAAATGCTGGCAGTTGTCAGGTAGGTGCGTCTACTGGCAAAAGACAGGTTAAAGCTGATTTGACCGTATAGATTTGCCGTATAGAATTTTTCTCTCTAATCTTTAAAAACTGGATACTGGTTAGGTAGCCAAGTATTACAGGAGTAAAGAAAATGCCTAGTAAATGAGGAATGACAATAAAGTACACTTTTATTAGGTGGTAACAAAAGTCAGATGTTTTCCTTTCATTAGTAAAGATTCCATACTTTATTACTGTTGCCGTTCTCAATTGTTCTCAGTTTCCCTTCAGTGATTTATAATCCAGCATTAGCTGCTTAATTGTTGTAAAATCATCAAAGATAGGCAAGACTTTTTACTGCTCACTTTAATTTCTTTTCTATATTAGGGCTGCCATTATTTATATACAAAGGAACAACGATGCCATATATCAAAACCTATGCTGTCTGTTGCCGTCAAGGACACCTGGCTAACCTAAAGTGAACTTGGCTAAGAGAAAAAGACTTCTAATAAAAGCAAACTTTTCCATTACATTTAATTTGTCTCCTTGATGGCAGCAGACTGGCCGACCTATCTTATTCTAATGTAATAAACATTGAAGTCAGGATTTGAGCGTGGTGACTCTTAGAAGAAATCAGGCTGTGTCAGTTCATTGGGAATCAGAAAGGGAAAAGCCAGCTTGTAGATGAAAATTTCACTCTGAGGTCATTAAGATCATGAAGAAATATTACAAAGCAACAGAGAGTGCTGACTGTATTTCTAATATCTATACATATAAATATAGCTAGCCAACTTGATGAATAAATGGATACTCAATGCTTTTATTTTCGCAAAACTGAGATTCACAAATAATTCCATAAACTGGCTATGCTAGTTCTATAAGGAACCACTGTCTTTTCTTACTCCATTGATAATTCTTCATATAGAGCTATTGTTCAGCCTGAAAGTTATGGGCTTGTTTCTCGAACATACAAAATAAAGTTGATCACTTGGATTTTTAGACTCTACAAGCAGCGAAGAAGGGCAAGACAAATTTCATTGGAAGTCAGTGAGCCTCAAAATTACCGATTTCATTTTTTTAATGGCTTTTGTTTCAGTCGTTTGTCTTTAGAATATGTTTTCTTTATTGAATTGCAGAATAAGCTTGTCATTATTTCTCTTAGGCCAAAGAAATGTGCTATTTTAATTCTCATTTGTTTCCTGTGTTTTACTCAGCGTAATCAAATTTCATAATTACACAAAGTAAGCCATAAGGCTGTTGTTCAGTTTTCTTCCAGTGTTCTGGAAGAAAATATCCAATATATTTGACCTCAGTCATCATTTTTAACTTTAATGTACAGTTTTCCCATAAGAGCTCAATTGTCTTTGCATCATTTCCCACTCCTGCTGTAAGGATAATGGTTATAGCAGGAAGTGGTACAGTTTTACGGGTTTTCTCATGAATACTGCATTCCCGTTTGTTTCTGCCCTTTTTCTATTCTACAGCCTTTGAAAAGTAACATTTCATTATTTTATTGGGCTCTATTTTCCCTGTACACATGTTTCCCTTACTTCAAATAAGAATGCTGTGAAGATTTTATGGGAAGAAAGGTACACTCCTCAAAAGCAATATAGCCAAGTTACTAGGTAAAATATCTCCATGGTATCTAAAGTGCTACTTGTAACTCGGCATAGAGAGATTTTAATCATCAGTACCTGAGATATAGAATTTCAGAGCTGGAAATGGAAATATCTCAGTTCAACTCCTTCATTTTTAACAGATGATGAAACTAAGAACTAGAGATATGATACAACCAGCTCTTTGCTGAGCTGAGACTTGAAATCTGATTGCCCCAAATCCCAGGTTATTAAAAGAAAAAGCCATATGGTGTTAATTTAACTTCCATTAAATATGTTTAAAAAAATCACTTTTTATTGTTTCTATAAAAATGATGCATGCTCATTTATAAAAGTTTCACATAATATAAGAAGCAACAGATTACTCAAAATCATTCTCTGAATATAATTAAATTACCATTTAATGAACATTATTTTAAGTACTTAAATGAATAGGCACAGATAACAGGATGGATATGTAGAGTGATACAAAGAAATTAAAATGGGACAAACAAGAACAGGAAGAAAGAATGAAATAACTTTCTAACATTGGGTTCAAACTAGATATGCTATTTTTAATTACAAACATTAAATTTAATTTTACTTGAATTTAACGGAAGTGAAAGAAAATCAAGTAAAACTGAAGAAAATGATGAAATTCAAATTAAATTTTTCTCCACCACAACCTCTAAAATATATGTGATGTTAAGAACAAAGATTATAAAAAACATTAAAACAGTAGTTGCTACTTTTCATGTGGTGTGTTTCCATTTTATAAATTTTCAGTGTTGTTTCGCTCTTATAAATGATCACTTGAGATGGGCAGGTTCAAGATGGCGGAGTAGAAGGACGTGCACTCATTGCCTCTTGTGAGAGCACCGGAATCATAGCTAACTGCTGAAAAATCATCGACAGGAAGACATTGAAACTCACCAAAAAAGATACCCCACATCCAATGGCAAAGGAGAAGCTGCAATGAGATGATAGGAGGGGTGAAATCACGATGAAATCAAATTCCATAACTGATGGGTGGGTGACTCACAGACGAGAACAATTATACCACAGAAGTCCACCCACAGGAGTAAAAGTTCTGAGCCCCACATCAGGCTTCCCAACCTGGGGAGTGGGGATGGTCTGGCAACAAGAGGAGGAATTCCCAGAGAATCAGACGTTGAAGGCTAGCGGGATTTGCAGAGGTGGGGGGTGGCTGTGGCTCACTGCGGGGACAAGTACACTGGCAGCAGAAATTCTGGGAAGTTCTCCTTGGCATGAGCCCTCCCAGAGTCCGAAATTAGCCCCACCAAAGAGCCTGTAGCCTCCAGTGCTGAGTCGCCTCAGGTCAAACAACCAACAGAGAAGAAACTCAGGCCCACCCATCAGCAGACAAGTGGATTAAAGTTTTACTAAGCTCTGCCCACCACCAGGCCCTCCCAGCAGGAAGCTTGCACAAGCCTTTTAGATAGCCTCATCCACCAGAGGGCAGACAGCAGAAGCAAGAAGAATTACAGTTCTGCAGCCTATGGAACAAAAACCACATTCACAGAAAGACAGACAAAATGAAAAGGCAGACGACTATGTACCAGATGAAGGAACAGGATAAAACCCCAGAAAAACAACTAAATGAAGTGGAGATAGGCAACCTTCCAGAAAAAGAATTCAGAAAAATGATAGTGAAGATGATCCAGGACCTCGGAAAAAGAATGGAGGCAAAGATCGAGAGGATTCAAGGAATGTTTAACAAAGACCTAGAAGAATTAAAGAACAAATACCTGGAAGAATTAAAGAAGCAAACAGAGGTGAACAACAAAATAACTGAAATGAAAAATACACTAGAAGGAATCAATAGCAGAAAAACTGAGGCAGAAGAACGGATAAGTGACCTGGAAGACAGAGTGGTGGAATTCACTGCCGTGGAACAGAATAAAGAAAAAAGAGTGAAAAGAATTGAAGACAGCCTAAGAGACCTCCGGGACAACATTAAACGCACCAACATTTGCATTATAGGGGTCCCAGAAGAGGAAGAGAGAGAGAGAAGACCCAAGAAAATATTTGAAGAGATTATAGTCGAAAACTTCCCTAACATGGGAAAGGAAATAGCCACCCAAGTCCAGGAAACACAGAGCTTCCCAGGCAGGTAAACCCAAGGAGAAACATGCTGAGGCACATAGTAATCAAACTGACAAAAATTAAAGACAAAGAAAAATTACTAAAAGCAACAAGGGAAAAATGACAAATAACATACAAGGGAACTCCCATAAGGTTAACAGCTGATTTCTCAGCAGAAATGCTACAAGACAGAATGGAGTGGCATGATATATTTAAAGTGATGAAAGGGAAGAACCTACAACCAAGATTACTCTACCTGGCAAGGGTCTCATTCAGATTCGATGGAGAAATCAAAAGCTTTACAGACAAGCAAAAGCTAAGAGAATTCAGCACCACCAAACCAGCTCTACAACAAATGCTAAAGGAACTTCTCTAAGCGGGAAACACAAGAGAAGAAAAGGACCTACAAAAACAAACCTGAAACAATTAAGAAAATGGTCATAGGAACGTACATACTGATAATCACCTTAAATGTGAATTGATTAAATGCTCCAGCCAAAAGACGGAGGCTTGCTGAATGGATACAAAAACAAGACCCATCTATATGCTGTCTACAAGAGACCCACTTCAGACCTAGGGACACATACAGACTGAGAGTGAGGGGATGGAAAAAGATATTCCATGCAAATGGAAATCAAAAGGAAGCTGGAGTAGCAATACTCATATCAGATAAAATATAGTTTAAAATAAGGAATGTTACAAGAGACAAGGAAGGACACTACATAATGATCAAGGGATCAGTCCAAGAAGGTATAACAATTATAAGTATATATGCACCCAACATAGGAGCACCTCAGTACATAAGGCAACTGCTAACAGCTATAAAAGAGGGAATCAACAGTGACACAGTAATAGTGGGGGACTTTAACACCTCACTTACACCAATGGACGGATCATCCAAAATGAAAATTAATAAGGAAACAGAAGCTTTAAATGACACAATAGACCAGATAGATTTAATTGCTATTTATAGGACATTCCATCTGAAAACAACAGATTACACTTTCTTCTCAAATGCACATGGAACATTCTCCAGGATAGATCACATCTTGGGTCACAAATCAAGCCACAGTATATTTAACAAAATTGAAATCATATCAAGCATCTTTTCTGACCACAACGCTATGAGATTAGAAAGCAATTAGAGGGAGAAAAAAACGTAAAAAACACAAACACGTGGAGACTAAACAATACGGTACTAAATAACCAAGAGATCACCAAAGAAATCAAAGAGGAAATCAGGAAATACCTAGAGACAAATGACAATGAAAACTCGACGATCCAAAACCTATGGGATGCAGCAAAAGCAGTTCTAAGGGGGAAGTTTATAGCTATACAAGCCTACCTCAAGAAACAAGAAAAATCTCAAATAAACAATCTAACCTTGCACCTAGAGGAACTAGAGAAAGAAGAACAAACAAACCCAAAGGTAGTAGAAGGAAAGAATTCATAAAGATCAGAACAGAAATAAATGAAATAGAAAGAAAACAATAGCAAGGATCAATAAAACTAAAAGGTAGTTCTTTGAGAAGATCAACAAAATTGATAAACCTTTAGCCAGAGTAATCAAGAAAAGGAGGGAGAGGACTCAAATCAACAAAATTATAAATGAAAAAGGAGAAGTTACAACAGACACCGCAGAAATACAGAGCATCCTAAGAGACTACTACAAGCAACTCTATGCCAATAAAATGGACAACCTGGAAGAAATGGACAAATTCTTAGGAAGGTATAACCTTCCAAGACTGAACCAGCAAGAAATAGAAAATATGAACAGACCAATCACAAGTAGTGAATTTGAAACTGTGATTAAAAATCTTCAAACAAACAAAAGTCCAGGACCAGATGGCTTCACAGGTGCATTCTGTCAAACATTTAGCGAAGAGCTACCACCCATCCTTCTCAAACTCTTCCAAAAAATTGCAGAGGAAGGAACACTCACAAACTCATTCTGTGAGGCCACCATCACCCTGATACCAAAACCAGACAAAGATACTACAAAAAAAGTAATTACAGACCAATGTCACTGATGAATATAGATGCAAAAATCCTCAACAAAATACTAGCAAACAGAATCCAACAATGCATTAAAAGGATCATACACCATGATCAAGTTGGATTTATCCCAGAGATGCAAGGATTCTTCACTGTACTCAATCAGTGTGATACACCATATTAACAAATTGAAGAATAAAAACCATATGATCGGGCTTCCCTGATGGCACAGTGGTTGAGAGTCCGCATGCCGATGCAAGGGACACGGGTTCGTGCCCCGGTCTGGGAAGATCCCACATGTCACAGAGCGGCTAGGGCCGTGAGCCATGGCCACTGAGCCTGTGCGTCCGGAGCCTGTGCTCCACAACGGGAGAGACCACAACAGTGAGAGGCCCGCATACCTCAAAAAAAAAAAAAAAAAGCATATGATCATTTTAATAGATGTAGAAAAAGCTTTTGACAAAATTTAACACCCATTTATGATAAAAACTCTCTGGAAAGTGTGCATAGAGGGAACCTACCTCAACATAATAAAGGCCATATATGGCAAAGCTACAGCAAACATTTTCAGTGGTGAAAGACTGAAAGCATTTCCTCTAAGATCAGGAACCGGACAAGGATGTCCACTCTTGCCACTCTTATTCAACAGAGTTTTGGAAGTCCTAGCCATGGCAATTAGAGAAGAAAAAGAAATAAAAGGAATACAAAATGGAAAAGAAGAAGTAAAACTGTCACTGTTTGCAGTTGACATGATACTCTACATAGAGAATCCTAAAGATGCCACCAGAAAACTACTAGAACTAATCAATGAATTTGGTAAAGTTGCAGGATACAAAATTAATGCACAGAAATCTCTTGCATTCGTATACACTAACAACGAAAGGCCAGAAAGAGAAATTAAGGAAACAATCCCATTCACCACTGCAACAAAAAGAATAAAATACCTCAGAATAAACCTACCTAAGGAGGTAAAAGACCTGTACTCAGAAAACTATAAGACACTGATGAAAGAAATCAAAGATGACACAAACAGATGGAGAAATATACCATGTTCTTGGATTGAAAGAATCAATATTGTGAAAATGACTATACTACTCCAAGTAATCTACAGATTCAGTGCAATCCCTATCAGATTACCAATGGTATTTTTTTACAGAACTAGAACAAAAAATTTTTAAATATGTATGGAGGCACAAAAGAAAGACCCCGAATAGCCAAAGCAATCTTGAGGGAAAAAAGCGAAGCTGGAGGAATCAGACTCCCTGACTTCAGGCTATACTGCAAAGCTACAGTAATCAAGACAGTGTGGTACTGGCACAAAAACAGAAATATAGGTCAGTGGAACAGGAGAGAAAGCCCAGAGATAAACCCATGCACCTATGGTCAACTAATCTATGACAAAGGAGGCAAGGATATACAATGGAGAAAAGACAGTCTTTTCAATAAATGGTGCTGGGAAAGCTGGAGAGCTACATGTAAAAGAATGAAATTAGAACACTCCCTAACACCATACATAAAAATAATCGCAAAATATATTAAAGACCTAAATGTAAGACCGGACACCATAAAACTCTTAGAGGAAAACATAGGAAGAACACTCTTTGACATAAGTCACAGCAGGATCACTTTTGACCCACTTCCTAGAGTATTGGAAATAAAAACAAAACAAAACAAACAAATGGGACTTAATGAAACTTAAAAGCTTTTGTGCAGCAAAGGAAACTATAAACAAGATGAAAAGACAATCCTCAGAATGGGAGAAAATATTTGCAAACAAATCAACGGATGAAGGATTAATCTCCAAAATATATAAACAGCTCATGAAGCTCAATATTTAAAAAAACAAACACCTCAATCCAAAAATGGGTAGAAGACTTAAATAGACATTTCTCCAAAGAAGACATACCGATGGCCAAGAGGCACATGAAAAGCTGCTCAGCATCACTAATCATTAGAGAAAAGCAAATCAAAACTACAATGAGGTATCACCTCACACCGGTTAGAATGGGCATCATCAGAAAATCCACAAACAACAAATGCTGGAGAGGGTGTGGAGAAAAGGTAACCCTCTTACACTGTTGGTGGGAATGTAATTTGATACAGCCACTATGGAGAACAGTATGGAGGTTCCTTAGAAAACTAAAAATTGAATTACCTTATGACCCAGCAGTTCCACTATTGGGCATATACCCAGAGAAAGCCATAATTCAAAAAGACACATGCACCCCTATGTTCATTGCAGCACTATTTACAATAGCCAGGTCATGGAAGCAACCTAAATGACCGTCGACAGACGAATGATTAAAGAAGATGTGGCACATATATACAATGTAATATTACTCAGCCATAAAGAGGAACCAAACTGGGTCATTTGTAGAGATATGGATGGACCTAGAGACTGTCATACAGAGTGAAGTAAGTCAGAAAGAGAAAAACAGATATCGTATATTAACACATGTATGTGGAATCTAGAAAAATGGTGCAGATGAACCGGTTTGCAAGGCAGAAATAGAAACAAAGATGTAGAGAACAGACATATTAACCAAACGGTTAAAGTCGGGGGTGGGGTGGTGGTGGATTGAATCTGGAGATTGGGATTGACATATATACACTAATATGTATAAAATAGATAACTAGTAAGAACCTGTATAAAAAAATTAAATTAAAAAAATGATCAATTGACTCATAACAAAGATAAGATTATCACATTTTATTTACTCCCACCTACCCAATTTTAAGACTTATATTTAATAAGTCACGATATATCACATTCTTTTATACATAAATTATTTGTAGTTCCCTTTTTTATACATAAATTATGCATAATTCTGTCCTAGTTGTGGGTTTAAGTAGAGGTGGTATTTACAGTGGTTTCTTCGTTCCTGAGATCCTTGTATTGTGCTGTCTCTTGGTTGGATATTTTTGGTCATCCAGTACGTTTCTGAAAGGTTCACCTTGATGTGTTTTACCTGAGTTCTTATGCGCTTGAGAACGTCTGCCTGTGGACTGCACACTTTAAAGACGTTTCTCTGTTACTTATAAACCTCTTGGGTCACGTTTTATTTCCCTTAGCATTTTTCATTTTGCCTTGTTATTTTCTCTGCTTTATATGCTGTAGGCTAACCTGTGTTTTTATCGTCTTCATGCTACTTTTGTTTCTTCTACTGGGACTTTCTACTACTGTTTTTCTTCTACTGTTTTTGTTTCTCTTGTCTCTTTCTTGAGTTCTTCTTGCTCTTTATTTATTTATTTTTTTTCGAGCATGTAGACAGTGGGGGACAAGGGGGCAGGGGTGCAGGGTGTGGAGGCACTGTATTTCCTTTTTTCAATCAGCTTTTTTCATTTTAGAATAGTCTCAGACTGTTTTTTGCCTTTTAGCATGCATTGTAATTTTTGTTGAAAGCTGGACGTGGTGTGTCATGTGAATGGAGCTGAGGTAGATAGGCCTTTAGCGTGCAGTTTTTTTTTTTTTTTTTTTTTTTTTTTTTTTTTGCTAGCGTGCAGTTTTATATTTATCTGGCTACCATATAGGCTACAGTTGCCCCGGCTGTGGTGTCAGAGGCAAAAATGTCCTCAAGTGCCTTTGTTTGTGTTTCCGCTATTGTCTTTGGGTTTTCCCAGAAGCTTCTTAAATAGAGCCTGAGGCTTGCGCGTCCTTTAGCTGCAGTCCCGTTGTCTTGCAGGAGCCCTGTTGGCGTGGTGGTGGGATGTGTGTGTTGCAGGGTCTGTAGGCCTGTGATTAGGTCTCAGTCTCTTAGTGAAACCTGCAGGGGGCATTCCATTCCCCCACCAACGGTTGGGCTTTGGTAAAACCCAAAGTGGTTAGATTCTGGGAAAACAGTTTCCCTTGAGGGCAGAGAACCCTGGCTGTATTTCAGAAGGTTACCACCCCACCATCCCCACCCCCAGCACCTTCTGCAAAACCAAAGGGATTCTTCTTCACAGTGAGAATCTGGTGGGACTTCTGGAGGTAAACATCACAAAAGTTATGGAAAACGCAGCTCCTCTGGAGTTTTTTTAACGCTCATACTAGGCTACACTGAGCCTCCAGCAATTCATCAATTGCAGTTTAAAGTGTTCCTACCAAAACTGGCTCCAGTTGTGAGCTTCTGCACCAGCTAAGCTGTGCTTCTCTGTTTCTGCCTGTCCGTCTCTCTGGATGGGGGACAGTAGTTTGCCCTGTGACCTTAATTCTCTGATGGATCCAGGAAGAGCTCTTGATTTTCAGTTTTCTCAGTTTTTTTTTCTTATGAGGACAGACGTCACAACTTCTAAGCTCCTTACGTATCAGATCAGAAACCAGAAATCCTATTTGAATAGTTGTAGTTTTACAGAAAAAAAATGTGAAGGTAATACAGAGTTTTCATATACCCCATACCCACTTTCCCTGTTAACAGTTCCCATGAGTATAGGGCATTTGTCACCACTAGTGAACCAACACTGATACATTATTATTATTATTAACTAAAGCCTGTACTTTGAGATTTCCTTAATTTTTACCTAATGTCTGTTTTCTGTTCCAGTATCCCATCCAGGATACCACATTACATTCAGTCACTATGTTTCCTTAGGCTCCCTTTCGCTGTGACAGTTTCTCAGACTTTCCTTATATTTAATGACCTTGATATTGTGAGAAATGATGGTCAGGTATTTTAGAGAATGTTCCCAATTGGGATATGCCTGTTTTTCTCATGATTAGACATTTGGGTTTGGGGGAGAAAAACCACGGAGGTGAAGTGTCATTATCATCACATCATATGAAGGTCACACACACCATCGGTGTGACTTATCACTGTTGAGATCGACCTTGATCTCCTGGCTGAGATTTCTCCCCTGTGAGGTTCCTTGGTTCCCCCCTTTCTATACTGTTCTCTTGGGAAGGAAGGCACTGCACACAGCACACCTTCTGCAGAGCCCACGTTTTAGGGGTAGAGAGAGGTGCCCCCACTTCCTGGAGCGTGAGGTATCTACATTAGTTACTTGGAATTCTTCTGAATGGGTGGCTTGTTTCTTCTTCCCCATTTAGTTATTTACTTGTTTATTTCATCATATTTTGGGTTTTAAGCCAATACATTAAAAAAATTTTTGTTTTTCACGTTTTTCCAACTTAGGCCGTATGCAGCAGCTCTTTGCGTCGGCACCTGTGTCCCTGTGACACACTCCCATCATTGTGCTTTTGGTTTTAAATACATCTTCCATCTCTATTTCTTTTTAATTTAAAAAATTTTTTTAATTTATTTTATTTATTTATTTTTGGCTGCATTGGGTCTTCGTTGCTGTGCATGGGCTTTCTCTAGTTGCGGTGAGCAGGGAGCTACTCTTTGTTGCAGTGAGCGGGCTTCTCATTGTGGTGGCTTCTCCTGTTGCAGGGCACAGGCCATAGGCGCACAGGCTTCAGTAGTTGTGGTGCACGGGCTTAGTTGCTCCACGGCATGTGGGATCTTCCCGGACCAGGGCTCGAACCTGTGTCCTCTGCGTTGGCAGGCGGATTCTTAACCACTGCGCTACCAGGGAAGCCCCAATGTGCTTTTGGTTTTGAGCACTTCCTTGATCTCTGGCACCACAAGATGCTTCAGACTCATCTTACGTGGTCCCCATCCCAGTCCTGGACTCAGCCATTTCTCCATGAGCTGGCTCAGTTTTCTGCCCTTTTCCCCCCACTGTAGTCTCTTCTTTCAACCTGTGTATGACTTCCTGCTTTTGGTTCTTTTTTATGGGTGTTTGTGGTTCCTTAAGACTGTGGATAATTTCTTCCCTGAGTTCTTCTTGTCTTTGGTCAGTCCTTCTTGTGCATCTTCTTTATCTGCCTTTTGCTTCTCTTTTATTCAGTATCTCCTCACCTACCGTTTTTATTCATAGTTCAGTTTCAGTTCCTTCTAATTATTTATCATCTTTAAGTGAAATGGACTAATTTTAGGGGAAGACACCAGTGAATCATGGGGACAAGGAAAGGACAGACCCTGGGGAGGGGGGAGGCAGCAAGCTACCACACGCATAAACCTTCGCCTGGATTTTTTCTGAATTTTTTTCCACCAGTTTTTCCCTTCGCATCGAGGCACATCTTATTTTCTGGTGTTCGCGGGGGCAGTGGGTCACTGTCTGTGGCAGTAGAGCCAGGTGCCTGCCTCTGGCCTGTTTTCTCTGCCAACACCTTGAGCAGCTCTGGGTTCTCCCCGCACAGGCCCCTACTGCCCTCCTCTTTGCTGCGGGTTCCCCCCACCTTCTCCTTGTCCCTAGCTTTAGTCGTTAACATCAGCGTCATGCAACACCTGGGGGTTTGGATGCCGACCCTGGTGGACAGCTTGTGGCCTGTGGCCTGGAGAGGCCGCAGGGAGGCTGGGCTCCCTGCGGCTGCTGGCCTGTGTGTGGGCTGCAGTGGTTTCCTACTTTGGAGTCAGAGTCTTTTCTGTTTTTTTTTTAATTTTTATTGGAGTATAGTTGATTTACAATGTTGTGTTAGTTTCGGGGATTGACAGGGAACTCTGCTTTTCATCTCTTGTTGTTTTTGGTGCTTTTGAAGGTGTGAAGGGATGCAAATAAAGGCTTTACTCCACCATCTTTAACCAGAGCTGTTCCATCAGGTGTTATGGTTTGTAGAAGGATTATTTCCGTGGCAATCACATTTTTTTAACATGAGACTTTATCCATGAAAGTTATAAGGGGGAAATGATGGGTTTTGCTCTTTATGAAAATGAAATCTTTTTACTTTTTCATGGAATGGTGAATTGAGACTTTATGATGTCACTTCTTGCCAAAATGACCTGTATATTCAGTACAATCCAGATAAAAACCCCAACATACTTTTCTGGTAGGAACTAGCAAGCTGATTCTGACAGAAAATGAAATCTTATAAAAAGAAAATTATTTTTTCCTCATTACTGAATCCCAAGTATCTTGATCATTTTTCTATAAATCAGAAATATTTATCTGAGTTCCTTTAGAATTGAGTAGTTTTGAGGAATATAGAACTTCAGGAACTTTAATTTTTAGAAATGTAGGACACTGTATTTCCTTTGTCAGAGGTTACAAAGGAAATCAAAGAGGAATCTCTCCTCCACCCACAGATGCCTTTTACTGTTCCTGACAGCATTTCTCATGGAAATCAGATCTCGACCATCTGCTAGATTCAAAAATGAAGCGATAAAAATGAAAAAAATTTAACTAAAAAGAACTTGAGAAGAAATGTAAATGTACAAATTATATCATTGATTTTATTTTCAATTTGCTGTTTAACTTAAGAAGCCAAACAAACAAACAAATAAACAATAGATGTCAGTGTATGTAGGACATGAGAGGAGAAGTCAGGGACAGTCACCCCCTCTCTGAGCCTCTCTTGTATTCTTAATTTGTTGGAAATATTACTTTTCAGACAGCAGTGCTTTCTGCAAAATACAAGAGATCTTTTCCTTTTTTTGGCTCTCCAGGCACATTATTTGTCCTGACCAGTGGCTCTTTCTATCTTGGTAAATTGTACATTTTAAAAAACATGTGGACAGTTTAAATAATTCACAATCCAGAAATGAACCCTACAGAGGATTGCTTTTGCTGTTCTGTTTCAAAATAAATGAGGTGGTCACTTTGTACCTGGGGAGAGAAAAAGTTCAGGCCTCTGTTCTACCCCAGATTTCTAAACCCTTCTAAGGATTTATATAACAGTAAAGATATAAAGGATTATAAGGATTTTATAGTAAGAATGAAGCAGCAGTTCCTGCCCTCTTTTCTCTAATCCAAGTAAAGACTATGATGGTCTTTTTTTTTTTTTTCTTTTCAAAAGACGGGCTTTTCTTGAGAGTGGCAACCTAATCCCTTCTGTGTCAACAACTATTGGCCCCTAAATGGCTTCCGTGCCACCTGTACTGTTAATGTTTCCCCAACTCCTTGGCTATTTTAGTGTTGCATTTTTAAAATATAAGATATTTCTAGTTCTGTTTAATTTTTGAGTACTTGAATATTCTTTTGAAAGAATATTGGTTTAGATGTAGCCAATCAACAATCCCTCAACTGAGAATATTTACCCTTGGCAGGTAAAAGCAACTGGGATTGTATCTTCGGCCTAGTGGTCATTTAAAAATGTCAGAAGTTTTGTGCTCACTTCGGCAGCACATATACTAAAATTAGAATGATACAGAGAAGATTAGCATGGCCCCTGTACAAGGATGACACACAAATTCGTGAAGCGTTCCATATTTTTAAAATGGGCAGAAGACCTAAATAGACATTTCCCCAAAGAAGATATACAGATTGCCAACAAACACATGAAAGGATGCTCAACTAATCATTAGAGAAATGCAAATCAAAACGACAGTGAGGGGCCTCCCTGGTGGCGCAGTGGTTGAGAGTCCGCCTGCCGATGCAGGGGATATGGGTTCGTGCCCCGGTCTGGGAGGATCCCATATGCCGCGGAGCGGCTGGGCCCGTGAGCCATGGCTGCTGAGCCTGCGCATCCGGAGCTGGTGCTCCGCAACGGGAGAGGCCACAACAGTGAGAGGCCCGCGTACCACAAAAAAAAAAAAAACAGTGAGGTATCACCTCACACCAATCAGAATGGCCACTATCAAAAAATCTACAAACAATAAATGCTGGAGAGGGTGTGGAGGAAAGGGAACCCTCTTGCACTGTTGGTGGGAATGTAAATTGGTACAGCCACTCTGGAGAACAGTATGGAGGTTCCTTAAAAACTAAAAATAGAACTACCATACGACCCAGCAGTCCTACTACTGGGCATATACCCTGAGAAAACCATAATTCAAAAAGAGTCATGTACCACAGTGTTCACTGCAGCTCTATTTACAATAGCCAGGACATGGAAGCAACCTAAGTGTCCATCGACAGATGAATGGATAAAGAAGATATGGCACATATATACAATGGAATATTACTCAGCCATAAAAAGAAACAAAATTGAGTTATTTGTAGTGAGGTGGATGGACTTGGAGACTGTTATACAGAGTGAAGTAAGTCAGAAAGAGAAAAATAAATACCGTATGCTAAGACATATATATTGAATCTAAAAAAAAAAAAAAAAAAGGTTCTGAAGAACCTAGGGGCAAGACAGGAATAAAGACGCAGATGTACAGAATGGACTTGAGGACACGGGAGGGGGAAGGGTAAGCTGGGATGAAGTGAGAGAGTGACATGGACTTATATATACTACCAAGTGTAAAATAGATAGCTAGTAGGAAGCAGCCGCATAGCACAGGGAGATCAGCTTGGTGCTTTGTGACCACCTAGAGGGGTGGGATAGGGAGGGTGGGAGGGAGACACAAGAGGGAGGGGATATGGGGATACATATACATATATGTATATGTATAGCTGATTTACTTTGTTATACTGTAGAAACTAACACACCATTGTAAAGCAATTATACTCCAATAAAGATGTTTTTAAAAATGTCAGAAGTTTTATAAAGGGTTTAACCTTATGGAATTGCTGATATTCAACCATTTTTAACTTCAGAACTGGCAATTTCATCTCATTCAACCTAAGAGCTTACAGATAGCGAAGCCTAAACAGCACTGTCAAGATTCTCTAAAAAGGAGAAATGGAGGTAGTTTCCATTCTGTCAGAGGGAAGAGGTTGGAAAGCTGTTTCTGATGTAAATATCATTATTTTAATGGAGGCAATACTTTTTTTGGATACCTTGCCTCACGTCCTTACCTTTCTCCTTCAGTTTGTTCATGTCCCAGCCCCATCAAAAGGACATGGACCCCGTTGCGTGCATTTATCATGAATCACATGGGAACTTCTGCTCCTGTTCCTTCTCTCCCTCCCTCCAGCACTTCACCTCCGTCCTTCTTATGTTTTATTTTGTGAGGCGTCAGTTGACAGGAGCTAATAATCCCAGGACAGACTTCCCAGGACCCTGCCTCCAGACCATCCCGTTCCTGTTATCCCCACCGTGGTCACTGACCCCTGTCACTTTCCTGTTCCCTTGTTGGTGCAGGTCCTCAGTGAGGTTTGTTGACAGCTCCTGGTGGGCCTGTTGACTACTGCTAGCAGCTGTCCATCATTTTCCTGGTTAATGCACACTGGGAGGGGTTACTGTCTTTTATTTGGGTCCTAGGTTCTCAAGGACTTCAGCAGGGTCTTCCATACTCTGCGGACACACTTTACAGCCTTGTTATGAAAACCTGGACTCAGTCCTGGTTCCTCGTCTTGACTCAGCCACCCCATGACTTGGAACCATTCTGAGTCACTGACCTCTGACCCTGTGTTTCTTTATCTCTGAAGTTAAATTGTTGAATATTATAGTCCTATGATTATGTGCCTCAGTGCCATTTAAGGTTGCCCTTCTCTTCCTAAAATCTGTATTATAGATAATTTATACACAGTTATTTCACAGGATGGATCATCGTAGCACAAGATCCTAGCCTCCATCCCAGGATGGAGTACATACTACCACTGACTACGAGGAAATTTAAATGCTTGCTTCCCACCTAGCTTAGCTGCCAGAGGTCCTTTCAGTGCACCAGTTCTGAGCGAGCATGCAAGTATGACTGTCATTTCCCCTGACAGAAACCACGTCACCTCATCAGCCACATAAGAAAATGACAAAACAACCAACTGTGAAAGCATGCTTGCCAGGCTTTCAGCATCACTGCATTTGGTGGGGGAACACATTTGTACAAGATGAAATCGAGGCTGGACGAAGCCCAAAAGACACGTTCTGGGTACCTGTCTTCTGTAACCTGCAACATATGGGAAGTGTGTTTGTGCCAGTGAAGTCAGGGTTCCAGAAAACCCTTTGCTCCTTGAAGCCACGTCACCATTCCAGGGATGGGGAGAGGGAACCAGGGATGTGGCATGCTGCTTTCTTAGTAATTACGAGATCTCTAGTAAATAATAAGAGTAGCTAAGGCCCGTTCGGCATTGCTTCACTAAATCTTCACAGATAACCGGTAATGTTTACTACTATTGCCTGTGGTTTTTTTTCAGCAGAGAATACTCAGGCTCAGAAAAACAAAGTAGTTCGCTAGCTAGTGGTCAAGATTCCAACTAGGTCTGTCTTACTTCGGTGCCCATGGTCTTTCACTTTACCTTGAACTGATTTTAAAGTTGCCTGTAAGCAACCAAATTGGAACATTGGTGAGAGAAGGAGAAAGAGGTTCCACACCCCACCCACTCCAAGGTTTGGGGTAGAAAGAGCACTTGAGTGTAAAAGGAGCAAACCTCTGAGTTCCACTAACTTTGAAAAAGGGCTCTAAAGTCATCAAAGACACCTCGAAGAGAGGGAAAAGGAAGAATAACTCTTAATAAGAAAAAGGCATATCCCGAGCTTCCCTGGTGGCGCAGTGGTTGAGAGTCTGCCTGCCGATGCAGGGGAGACGGGTTCGTGCCCCGGTCCGGGAAGATCCCACATGCCGCGGAGCAGCTGGGTCCGTGAGCCATGGCTGCTGAGCCTGCGTGTCCGGAGCCTGTGCTCCGCAATGGGAGAGGCCACAGCAGTAAGAGGCCCGCGTACCACAAAAAAAAAAAAAAAAAAAAAAAAAGGCATATCCCAATAAAAAATGGCCAAAAGAGTTGAATAGACACTTCCCCAAAATGAGTAACCAGATGGTCAATGAGCATGTGAAAAGATGCTCAACATCATGGCTCATTAGAAAAATGCAAGTCTGAACCACAGTAGAAATCACGGCATACCCACCAGCATTGCCAAGATGAAAAAGACCACAGCACCAGGCGCTGGTGAGGATCTGAAACCACTGGGTCTCTCAGTCACTGCTGGTGGGAGTGTTGGTAGTAAAACTGCTTTGGGAAACCATCTGATAACTTCAGGTACAGCTGAACACTTGCATTCCATATGACCTAGCATTTTCACCCTTCAGACTATGACCAGCAGGAATCCCTACATATGTTTATAGGAAACGTATGGAAAACCTATAGGAAAATGTTCATAACAGCACAATGCCTAGGGGCCAGAAACTGGAAACTAGCCAAAAGCCCAATAACCAGAGACTGAACAGACCAGTGGTGGAATGTTCACATGGTGGCATACTGTTCAGCCACAGGAATGAGCAAACTGTTGCTACACATGGCAACATGGGTGGACCTCGCACACATGAGGTAGAGTGATGATGGTGGACACAAAAGGGTTCATGCCATATGATAAAGCTCAAAAATGGGAAAAACTAAACCATGCTGTTAGAAGTCAGGCCAGCGCCAGCCTTTTACAGGGCAGGAGGGGAGTGCCAGCGGTTCCTGGGCGGCTGGGGGTGTTCTCTTTTGATCTGGGTGGTGGTTACAGTGTGCTGAGATGTTGAAAATTCACCAATTGTTCACTTAGGATATGTGCATTTTGCTGTATGTATATTCTCCTTTAGTACTAAGTTTTCAAAGTCCTGTACATACAGATGTTAGTTCTTAATTTTTGATTCCCACTGTGGCAACATAAATTTAAATCAGCCAAGGTTTGTATATGTATAAATTAGGAATTTTGTGGCACATTGTGACCTAAATTGTGGGAGAAATGTTCTTTTTTTTTTTTTTTTTTTTTTTCCTTGATAACGCTTTGTTGACCTCTCAGTGTGTCTGAACCTGACAGGGCGAGGAAGGAAGGAGATAGTGAATTTCATCAACACCAGCAATTATTGCCGCTCAGAGTTCATTCAACCAAAGCCACACAAGCTGGTCAGGTTTCCGCCAGGTTATAGAGCTCTTTCTTGCCTTGGAGTCTATAAAAAAACTTACCTTTTTGTTATGATTTTTATACTTCCAAGAAAAGAAGCATAAGGAAAATACCTATGAAATTCCAAGACCTGGCTACCAGCAAATTCGAAACCTGTGTTCTCTAGGAGACAAGGAGAAAAGATTGAAAGAGAAGCCCTCTTTTCACATGGGCCATCTGCATTTGCAGTAGTAGCTGAGAAAAGGCAATATGGAAAGTTTACACAACTCTTTTACAAAATGTTCAGGCAGTATGCTTGTGGAGTTTTCAGATTCTCATGTCAACACAAATATAATTGAATTCTAGTATTAGAAGGGGACTAAAAGAAGAACGAACTTGTGTTTTAAAAAATAAAACACGTGGGCTTCCCTGGTGGCACAGTGGTTGGGAGTCCGCCTGCCGATGCAGGGGACGCGGGTTCGTGCCCTGGTCCAGGAGGATCCCACGTGCCGCGGAGCGGCTGGGCCCGTGAGCCATGGCCGCTGGGCCTGCGCGTCCGGAGCCTGTGCTCCGCAACGGGAGGGGCCGCGGCGGTGGGAGTCTCGCGTACCGCTAAAAAAAAAAAAAACAAAAAAAAAACACGTGAAACACCACCTGGCAAAGAGTCTACTATGTCGTCTGGGACAAAACATTGAGACTCAAGTCTGTCCTTCCTTTGAGGCCCCATCATCCTGCCTCTTGGGTGACCCTTGTGGAGCCTTGCCTGGTCTCTTCAAGGTCACACGGTTGGTGGCTAAGCAAGGCAGGCCCTACCATCTTTAAACTTCCAACCTCTTTCTCTCCCCTCCCCCCCCACCATGATGGAGATTCCAAATAATGGATTAATACTAGCCCAAAGGTCACAGGTGTGCTATTAATGCATCTCTTATAAAACGTGTATTTCAGCTCGCGACTCTTGAATTCCCTCCAAAGAAACTATTTGGAAACAAAGATGAACGTGTGATTGCTGAGAGGCGGAGTCAGTTAGAGGTAACGGAATTAAGCTTTTCTTTCTCTGTGTGCGGAAGATTGGCCATGTGATTGACCAGTGAGAATTCTTCCTCTTAAACACTTAACTCTCGTTCACGGATGGAGAGATGCTGCTTCATTAACACAGGAGGTGGCAGCAGCAGCTTGTGAAGTAATGAGATCAGTTTATTTAAAATATAAGTCCCTCCTCCCCCAACAGAGCGTTTTCCTGGGTTTTGAGGAGATACGTTTGTACCAAGGGTTAGGAAGCAGGTTGTGGGTGAGAACTGACTATTCACGTAGACAGATGGTACGCAACGCAGGCTGGGGGTACGAAGCTTGCTGCCAAAACCTTGAATTAATTAACTGAAGATTTGTAGTATTGCATCGTTGTTACTTTTTCAAGGTGGCTGGAAGCAAAAAGACACATACCTATTTTAGTCATGGTTAGGTTTTGTTGGACTTAACTTCATCTTCTGAGCCAGCTCCGTGGAGAGCTTTGGTTCAACACAACTGTTGTTTTTCTGACTGCCTCCCTGCTGGCATGCACTGTTGACTGCTCCATAGAGCTGGTGTTGCTTTGCAGGCTAGAGCTGCTTGTTTGGTTGGCATCTGATGCTACCGAGGCAGAGTGTGCTGAGGCACGGTCGCGGGTAACCCTCGGGCATGGGCTACCCTCTTGCTGCTGTGAGCCACTGAGGCAGGCAGGATAAAATTACAAATAGCTCACTCCAGTCGGCAAGCTTCCTGGGGGCCTCGCAAAGTCCCCTCTGCTACTCTTTTAAGAGGAAGAAAAATAAGACCTATTGCAAATGAAATCAAATAAGAGGAGGCCTGAGACAGCCCTTTCTGAATTGTGAAAGTCTCCATAAAACGGCGGTATTTTTCTCATTCCTGGAGACAGCCAGTTTGAAATGGCTGCCCATGGAGTCCAGTGAATACCAGTGAACCAAGCCTTAGGGAAACATCCAGAGGCTGGAGGTTGCGGTGAGAGCAAAAGGGGGGAGTGGGGACCCTGGAGAAATTGAAGACTAGGAGATTGTGGTCCACGAGGGGCATTTTAGAGACTTGAGATCCTCAGTATAGAAGTGATCTGAAGAAAGAAGAGTTTCAGGGTGTGGCCATGCTTACAGGCCGGTGAGTTAAACTGTAGAATTACACCCTTGAAAAGGTGCTGGAAGTATTACAACTGAGGTTTGGATGGGTCGTTGCAGGGCTCTAAAAATCAGCCTGTGAGGTGGTGTGAGCCTGATACCCAACTGAAGAGCTTACATTCAAGGGAAAGGTTATCGTGGTGAGCCTGCTTGAGCAAGTTCTCTTAAAGGTTTAATTGTATCATACAAACAATTTAAAACTCACAGTAGAACTAGTGATGGTTTTCTTTCTCGAACCCTTACCTGCAGTCAATTATCCAGACTTGTCTTTAATGGAAACATGCAGAACGACAGTGTATAAAAACAAGTTTGTAAACTAACAGGAAATAGCTGTTGTCATCCCTGCTTACTCAGGGCTCTAATGAAATGCACGTGGTGCCAGCCATGCCCCACAGATTGGGCGTTTGTGTGCTGTGCGTTTGTGAGCCCTGCTCTAGGGGACTCTTGTCTTTCCACCCCAGCTTCCAGAGTCAAAGCAAAGCTCAGGGCACCTTTTCATTCTCGGTACTTTCAGGTGGAACCCATGTTTGTGTTCTCGGCATCTCCTGCTTAATCACTTAGCCCTACCGAGCCATCAGCTGTTGACAAACAGAGTTTTATGTCAACATCTCTGCGGATACAAGCATCCCTCCCGTTACCCGTGACTGTGGCTTCCCTGTGGCATTAACCCATAAGGAATGGAGACCCCACACCTCGTGGACATATAGGGGCTTACATTTTAAATTAAGTGTATTTCGTCTCATGTTGACTGTTAAATCTTAGAATATTATGTTCTTGGCAAGGAGAGAGTGTAATTCAGCTTCACTTTACTGGAAAGTTAACCTGAGATTCTTGAGTTGGTTTCCTGCAACTATTCTGACTTTTATTTTCAATCTAACACCAAGAGTCACTGGTTTAGTGCATTTTTCTGTGACAATTAACATTGGTTGTCACTGAACTTCCTATTTGATTTCATTCAATATACATTGATTTAATTCCTGATACTTGCTGGGGACAGTGCTAGGTGTTACATAGAATATCAAGGTGAGTGAGACGCTTCTTGCCCTCAAAGAGTGTATGTTTACATTGCTGTATGGAACTCTACCTGGAGGTATAGTTAAACACGTAAGCATGTACAGAAAGGTGGATTTCCGCAGGACACATTTGTACTGGCACACACCAATATACATAGTGTTTGCGCAAAAGGAATTATCTGCTGAGTTTTAAAATCCAGAAACAGCTTTACAAACCTCCTCACGCCGATTGAGCTGCATAGAGCAGTGTTCTAAGCAAGCATCCAGTTGTGTTTTGATCTTCCTTGCTATTAAAATAGCTGCAAGATTTGGACCTTGTGTTTCAGTTTATCAACAAAAAGTGTCAAATGTTTTCACATTAGATACCTACTTTCTAACTTATATAAGGTTAAATCCTATTTATAAAAATGTTAAAATAATTATTGTAAAAATGATGGGTAACATCAGAAATTTCTGCCTGTCACGAGATGTTCTAGAGATTAGTTTTATCACCACACAGAGAGGAATACTAGTGGTGTGTGTGGTGGTAGCCGTGTGGGGTTGGGGTGTGTAGCACCAGGAAAAGGCAGCAGTGAGTCAGGACGTGGTGGTGCTCAGTGGCAAAGTGTACATTTGGCCTCCAGAACTCACTCTTACTGATAAACGTGTATAGGCTCCACCCACAAAGACTTATCAGGACCGCTCTAGCTTATAACCCGGAGCCAGGTTTTCCAGAATCTGGCCCGTTACTGCTTTGCATCTCATGCCCAAATGCTGCCAAGCACTTTTGCTCCACAGGAGCCAGAGTCTCTGGAGGTTTCTAACGTGGGCGGAACCCCCTGTTGCTGCCGTCCCGGCCCCGCTGGAACCGTTCAGTGTAAATGTGCACATCGTGGGCAGACCCTGCTATCGGGCAGCCAGAGGGTTCTGATGGCGGCTCTCCCCACGTGTGACGTGATGCTCAGCTCCTCCAAGCCCTTGCTGTAACGCGGACGACAACCCAGCAGAAAAGGCTGTGGAGGTAACAGGAAATGATCACATCAGTCTCTGTCTGATGAGTTACGTGGAGCAGAACGGTGCTTGTTACTGTACTTGAAGCCAGATACCATTACCATCAGGTTGAACCTGTCATTGTCATAGGTCAAAAATGGTGGAATATTGGCAATTCCGTAGGCTTTCACATAGTACTACTGCTGTCTCACATTTACTGGGTGTTTACTGAGTGCCAGGCATGAGTGAAAGGCTTGATATATCATGCCATTTACTCCTCCAGCCAGCTTTTGAGGTGACTTCTATTATTATCTCCATTTGACAGGTGAGAAAGTTAAGTCTTGGGGAGGATAAAGAAGGTCATGTAGCCAGTGAGTGGCAAAGCCTCCGTCTCTACTAGAGTGTCTTTCAGGGCAGCCTCCTTCTCTTAGTCCTCAAGACACTCTGAGCTTGAGATAGAGCTGGGTCTTCTGCACACTTTGTTCTGGAATGTCCTTGAGACTTCACCTCCACTTCTTTTAAGATTCTTGGTACTTTCTTGCTTGTATCAAAAGGTATGTTTATGTCTCAGATCTCCCCTATTATACTCTTCAGTTACTTGAAGGCAACAGAATCAACATCTAATTGAGTTCTTCATCTCCCATGATATTCCACATGTGCTTCACATTCACTGTATTATTCACTGAATTCTCAGAAAATCTGCCGATATTAGCCCCAAAGAGATGAATTTTTGTTTTGTTTTTGTTGATTGATGAGAGGTGCATTTTGGGTCACTAATTCCAGAGAATGTTATCATCTACTTGGAAACATTTCTGCTAATCATCTCAGTAGTCTGTCATTTCAAGGAGTAACTGTAATTAATGAAAACAAGTGAAATCCTCTAATAAAACAGTAAAGCTTTCAAGAATAAAACCACCACCTTTAGGAGTAAGAACTTGAGAAGTTTCTTGGACATTTTCTTGAAAGTACTAGAGCAGGCAGCAGCCCAAGACCACTTCTTCCCCATTTTCATGTCACTGGCTAGAGCATTATTAAGATGGATAAAAATAGTGTGGAAGCTTAGAGCATGGGCCTGGGGCTCTTCATCCTGGTCTTGAATCCTGGCTTTGCTCCTTTGGAGTTAATGTCACTGTCAGTGTCCTTTATCACTGACAAATGAAGACAAATAATAACCACCGTCTTCCAGGAGTTGACCTGAGGGTTAAATGAGATCATGGACATCACACAGCCTCTGGTACAGAGGGAAGCACTCCGAAATGTTAGGTGGTGCCGTGGTGAATGAAAGTGGTGGTGGTGATGAGGACAGTTGGCCACAGTGATGGCGCCTTCCAGCACGTTTCAGGTCTGCTTTAAGAGCCAGGGGAGGACACAAGAACGCCCCCCACCTGCAGTCATGAAGTGTAGCAATGTGAGCACCTCAGTTTGTTACATCTACTTGCAAAATCAATTTCTGAGGGCAAAGACACTACGATTATGTGACTATTCTTATTCATGGTGATACCTGGAAGATACCAGGAATCTCATGGTGTAACACCAGCCTTTCTTTCACCCTGTAAAATTGTCATCTGAAATGTAGAAATGCTTTCTGATGATTGAATCACGGTCAAGCTACTGTCCAGTGTGAGAAAGAGGAGAGGCCTAGGATCATTATCAAAGGAGCACAGTTCCTCTGCGTTTACACGGCTGCTGTTCACAGCCGCTCGGCTCTCTTTTGTGTCTCCCGAGTTGCTGACAGCGAGGCTGCCCGCTGTGGCATCCCCAGCACGCCTGATGTACCCCAAGCCTCTGCCTGACAAATGTCAGTGCCTTTCGGCCAGTGACCCCCAGACATACGCCTACTTTTTTTTTTTTTTTTTTTTTTTTTTTTGTGGTACGCGGGCCTCTCACTGTTGTGGCCTCTCCCGTTGCGGAGCACAGGCTCCGGATGTGCAGGCTCAGCAGCCATGGCTCACGGGCCCAGCCGCTCCGCGGCATATGGGATCCTCCCAGACCGGGGCACGAACCCGTATCCCCTGCATCGGCAGGCGGACTCTCAACCACTGCGCCACCAGGGAGGCCCACGCCTACTTTTTTAACAGTGTGTTAGATTTATTAATTCCCTGCACTAAGAAAGAACAGATACCATGGGAAGCAGGGGGCATCTCAGCAAGGTGTTACCAAGACCTTATGATAGGACTTGGCCCTGGGTTGGGTGATTCAGGGCAGAGTGCAAGCAAGCGGGCTTTGCTCTGGATTGGATGTTGGGCTAAGTCTCTGATGGGGTATCTTAATAATTCTTATCTGGAAAGCAAGAAGAACAGAGTGAGGTTAAAACTGTGATTGATAAGAAACACAGCAGTCATCCTATTAGCCAGAGGAGGGGGGTATTTGATCATTTTCATGGTTTGTACAGTATTTATGTTTTTGTGTTCAGACATGATTGTGGAGTGTTTTTTGGTTTTTGTTTTTTCTGTCTTGCTCGTGGTCACAGAGTAGCCTCGCCTGGTCTTGCTGTCCTTTGGAGCTGTCTGCTCTTGACAGGAGAATACCGAGCTTAGCTGTGAGCACCAGGCTGGCCCTCAGCTGCATCTCATCACTTTTTCTTACCATAGAGAGATGCCCAGAGCTCACAGGTGTCATCTTTTCTAACGGAACCGTGAACTAAATGAGGAGTTGTTTTCAAAATAAAAGTCCCATGCCTTACCTGCCTTACAACGTGGGTGTTACAGCGGCTGCCATAGTGCTACGTCCCCCTGCCCAGCACCAGCTGCCACTTCCCTGCACAGCCCAGCTTTTCTGACTACCAGCAGTGTCTCCTTCTGTTGATACTTCAGTTTTATGTTACTTTCAAGCCTTTGATTTCCAACAATAGAATCATTTTGGTTTAGACATTGTATAGGTTGAATCCTTTCAGTTTCACAATAAATTTCAGGAGGTGAAAATCCTTGCATTTTCTCACTCGTTTGGCACATGAAAGGTATCTGGCAGTTCTGTGCTTAACTGAACAGTCCTTCCATCTACTCTCTGCTGATCTTACAGAACGGATGATGGTGGAACCACTACCAAACGTAGGCAGAGAATGAGAAATACCTCACAGAAAGAACTGTTTCCCTCCTCATTTATGTTTTTATGTATTTTACTTTTTCTGGTTATATGGTCATTCGTATTAGCAGTGACTGTTTTCTGTGATTTGTTGATCACAGAGCATTTTTGAAGGGGGTTATGTGGCTGTCTCTGTGTGGGAGGAGACTGAGCTGGACTTTGGGGGCTGTTTCATCGTGGTGCTTCGTGAGGTCAGAGGGGCTAAAATTGCTGTGATCTGGGATGAAGATTCGGGAAGGAGATGGGAAACTCCATGTGGTATTGGAATAATGCAGAAGGTTCTAGAGTCAGACCTGCACTTGCAACCCAGCTCTGTGAGACTATTCCAGTGTCCTGTGACCTTAGTTCCCTCCCTAAACTTTAGTTCCTTACTTGTTAAATGGCAGAACTAATATCTGCTCCATGGAGTTGTTAGAATTACACGATGCAGTGTGTATACTGTAGGTAAGCGGTGCCATAAGGGGAAGAAGGAAGTCTGAGAAAGAATGAACTCCAGAGGCAAAGTGCCCATCAGGAAATCATTTTACACAACAGAAGTCCTTCCATATCAGTGTAAGTTGGCACTTGATGGTCACATCAGAAGAGTGAGTCCCCATCTGGAGGGAAAATCCTATGTTGGTTTCCATGCAGAGTCTTTGGTTTAATTAAGAAGAAACCGAAATTGAAACACGTGTTTCCAAGGAGAGGAGGATCAACTTCCAAACCCAGATGGAGGCTGGAGGGACAGGCGAAGTGCCCGCCATACTGTCAGTTGTACTCTGGTGTTTTTCCCCTTCCCCACGTGGCATCCTGTGTGGGCTGATGGCTGACAACTCAGGGACTCAAAACTCACTGCAAGTGGGAAAACTCCTCTCCATCATTGGGCTCCCCATCTGAAGCTCTAAGCAGGCAGTCAGGGTCTTCATGTCGTTACTGACTTGGGATTAAGTCAGCAGAAGCATCTCCGAGGCTGGAGCACCTCCCTCAGCTCAGACGTCCTCTCCTCGGAGAGCCCTGCCCGTTCACTCCCCACCAGATGCCTCTGTGGCTTCTTGGTCAAGCCCTTTGTAGTGGTTGGGGGGATCTTTTTGTTTGTCAGTTTGTTTTGTTTTTAAATGCTTTATGTTTTACTAGAAGGCAAGTTCTATGAGGACAGGGTTTCCAGCTGCCTTGTTCACTTCTGTCTCCTCCGTGCCTAGAACAGTTTCTGGCCCTTAACAGGCCCTCAGTAAGTGTTGGTTGAATGATCAGTTAAAGCTGCACTGAATAGCAAATAGCACATATTTGTTCTGATAAAAAACATTTTCAAAACCAGAGCACATGCATAAATGGGTTTAAATGCCAGTTTGCAGTAGGCCACTGGGCTGGTTACTTACCCATTCTGAGCTTCATCATTCTCAGCGTGAAACAAGGATAAGAAGAGCTAACTTTCAGAGTTGCTCAGTGGATCAAGTGAGAGTGGTGTTTAAGAAACACCTGTACAAGACATAAGCCCTAGCCCGTAATACATCCCAAATTGATACAGGATAATGGTTAAAAACATACACTATACAGTCCAGCAGACCTAGTTGTGGATCCTTGCTCTGCTACTTACTGACTGGGTAACATTAAACAGGTTTCTTAACCTCTCTGTGGATCAGTTTTTCTCATCCTTAAAATGGGGATAATAATAGTACTCACTTCAGAGAGTTGTTGTGAAGGTTAAATTAGACAATACATGTAAGATACTTGGATAGGCGCTGGGTACATAGCAAACACTAGAAATGATCATTCTTCTTTTAAAAATTGCTACGTTCCAATCGCTGTGTGGTGACTTACAGCATACTTTTAAAATTAAACAAAGTTCTAATTAATGCAGTAAGATAAGAAAAGGAAATAAAAGGTTATTCGGATTGAGAAGGAGGAAATAAAACTCTTATTCACAGGTGACATGATTGTCTCTGTAGAAAATCTAAAATAACTGACAAGAAGTCTCCTGGAACTGAAAAGCAATTATGGCAAGATCGCAGGATACAAGGTTAATATATCATAGTCAATCACTTTCCTATATACCAGCAATGAAAAAGGGAAATTGAAATTTAAAACACAATAGAATGTACATTAGCACTCCCCAAATTAGATACTTAGGTAAACATTTAATAAAATATGTTTAAGATCTATATGAAGAAAACTATAAAAACTCTGATGAAAGAAATCAAAAAACTAAACGAATGAAGACGTAGTTCATGTTTATGGATAGGAAGACTCGATATTGTCAAGATATCAGGTCTTCCAACTTGGTCTATAGATTCAGTGCAGTCCCCCAGCAAGTTATTTGTGGACGTGGACAAACTGATTCTAAAGTCTATATGGAGAGGCAAAAGACCCAGAATAGCCAGTACCATACTGAAGGAGAAAAACAAAGTGGATGGACTGACAGTACCCAGCTTCAAGACTTAACCATAGGATTAGGAGCCAAGATGGCAGAGTAGAAGGATATGCTCTCACTCCCTGTTGCGAGAACACCAGAATCACAACTAGCTGCTGGACAATCATCGACAGGAAGATACTGGAACTCACCAAAAAAGATACCCCACATCCAAAGACAAAGGAGAAGCCACAGTGAGATGGTAGGAGGGGCGCAATCACAGTAAAATCAAATCCCATAACTGCTGGGTGGGTGACTCACAGACTGGAGAATACTTATACCACAGAAGTCCACCCACTGGAATGAAGGTTCTGAGCCCCACGTCAGGCTTCCCAACCTGCGGGTCCAGCAACGGGAGGAGGAATTCCTAGAGAATCAGATTTTGAAGCCTAGTGGGAATTGATTGCAGGACTTCGACAGGACTGGGGGACACAGAGACTCCACTCTTGGAGGGCACACACAAAGTAGTGTGCTCATCGGAACCCAGGGGAAGGAGCAGTGACCCCAGGGGAGACTGAACCAGACCTACCTGCTAGTGTTGGAGGGTCTCCTGCAGAGGCAGGGGGTGGCTGTGGCTCACTGTGGGGACAAGGACACTCAGAAGAAGTTCTGCGAAGTACTCCTTGGCATGAGCCCTCCCAGAGTCTGCCATTAGCCCCACCAAAGAGAAGAGGTAGGCTCCAGTGTTGGATTCTCTCAGGCCAAACAACGAACAGGGAGGGAACCCAGCCCCAACCATCAGCAGTCAAGCGGATTAAACTTTTACTGAGCTCTGCCCACCAGAGCAACAGTCAGCTCTACCCACTACCAGTCCCTCCCATCAGGAAACTTGCACAAGCCTCTTAGATAGCCTCATCCACCAGAGGGCAGACAGCAGAAGCAAGGAAACTACAATCCTGCAGCCTGTGGAACAAAGACCACATTCACAGAAAGATAGACAAGATGAAAAGGCAGAGGGCTATATACCAGATGAAGGAACAAGATAAAACCCCAGAAAAACAACTAAATGAAGTGGAAATAGGCAACCTTCCAGAAAAAGAATTCAGATTAGTGATAGTGAAGATGATCCAGGACCTCGGAAAAAGAATGGAAGCAAAGATGGAGAAGATGCAAGAAATGTTTAACAAAGACCTAGAAGAATTAAAGAACAAACAAACAAAGATGAACAATACAATAACGGAAATGAAAACTACACTAGAAGGAATCAATAGCAGAATAACTGAGGCAGAAGAACAGATAAGTGACCTGGAAGACAGAATGGTGGAATTCACTGCTGTGGAAGAGAATAAAGAAAAAAGAATGAAAAGAAATGAAGACAGCCTAGGAGACCTCTGGGACAACATTAAACGCACCAACATTCTCATTATAGGGGTTCCAGAAGGAGAAGAGAGAGAGAGAAAGGATCAGAGAAAATATCTGAAGAGATTATAGTCGAAAACTTCCCTAACATGGGAAAGGAAATAGCCACCCAAGTCCAGGAAGCGCAGATCTTCCCAGGCAGGATAAACCCAAGGAGAAACATGCCGAGACACATAGTAATCAAACTGACAAAAATTAAAGACAAAGAAAAATTATTGAAAGCAGCTAGGGAAAAATGACAAATCACATACAAGGGAACTCCCATAAGGTGAACAGCTCATTTTTCAGCAGAAACTCTACAGGCCAGAAGGGGGTGGCATGATATACTTAAAGTGATGAAAGGGAAGAACCTACAACCAAGATTACCCAGCAAGGATCTCATTCAGATTCAATGGAGAAATCAAAAGCTTTACAGACAAGCACAAGCTAAGAGAATTCAGCACCACCAAACCAGCTCTACAACAAATGCTAAAGGAACTTCTCTAAGTGGGAAACACAAGAGAAGAAAAGGACCTACAAAAACAAACCCGAAACAATTAAGAAAATGGTCATAGGAACATACAAATTGATAATTACCTTAAAGGTGAATGGATTAAATGCTCCAACCAAAAGACAGAGGCTTGCTTAATGGATACAGAAACAAGACCCATATATATGCTGTCTACAAGCAACCCACTTCAGACCTAGGGACACATACAGACTGACAGTGAGGGGATGGAAAAAGATATTCCATGCAAATGGAAATCAAAAGGAAGCTGGAGTAACAATACTCATATCAGATAAACTAGACTTTAAAATAAGGAATGTTACAAGAGACAAGGAAGGACACTACATAATGATCAAGGGATCAATCCAAGAAAAAGATATAACAATTATAAATATATGTGCACCCAACATAGGAGCACCTCAATACATAAGGCAACTGCTAACAGCTATAAAAGAGGAAATCTACAGTGACACAATAATAGTGGGGGACTTTAACACCTCACACCAATGGACAGATCATCCAAAATGAAAATAAATAAGGAAACAGAAGCTTTAAATGACACAATAGACCAGATAGATTTAATTGTTATTTATAGGACATTCCATCCAGAAACAGCAGATTACACTTTCTTCTCAAGTCCACACGGAACATTCTCCAGGATAGATCACATCTTGGGTCGCAAATCAAGCCACAGTAAATTTAAGAAAATGGAAATCATATCAAACATCTTTTCTGACCACAACGCTATGAGATTAGAAATGAATTACGGGGAAAAAAAAACGTAAAAAACACAAACACATGGAGGCTAAACAATACGTTACTAAATAACCAAGAGATCACTGAAGAAATCAAAGAGGAAATCAAAAAAATACCTAGAGACAAATGACAATGAAAACACGACAATCCAAAATCTATGGGATATAGCAAAAGCAGTTCTAAGAGGGAAGTTTATAGCTGTACAGGCCTACCTCAAGAAACAAGAAAAATCTCAAATAAACAATCTAACCTTACACCTAAAGCAACTAGAGAAAGAAGAACAAACAAAACCCAAAGTTAGCAGAAGGAAAGAAATCATAAAGATCAGAGCAGAAATAAATGAAATAGAAACAAAGAAAACAGTAGCAAAGATCAATACAACTAAAAGCTGGTTCTTTGAGAAGATAAACAAAATTGATAAGCCATTAGCCAGACTCATCAAGAAAAAGAGAGAGAGGACTCAAATCAATAAACTTAGAAATGAAAAAGGAGAAGTTAAAACAGACACTGCAGAAATACAAAGCATCCTAAGAGACTACCACAAGCAACTCTATGCCAAAAAAATGGACAACCTGGAAGAAATGGACAAATTCTTAGAAAGGTATAACCTTCCAAGACTGAACCAGGAAGAAACAGAAAATATGAACAGACCAATCACAAGCAGTGAAATTGAAACTGTGATTAAAAATCTTCCAACAAACAAAAGTCCAGGACCAGATGGCTTCACAGGTACATTCTATCAAACATTTAGAGAAGAGCTAACACCCATCCTTCGAAAACTCTTCCAAAAAATTGCGGAGGAAGGAACACTCCCAGACTCATTCTGTGAGGCCACCATCATCACCCTGATACCAAAACCAGACAAAGATACTACAAAAAAAGAAAATTACAGACCAATATCACTGATGAATATAGAGGCAAAAATCCTCAACAAGGGCTTCCCTGGTGGCGCAGTGGTTGAGAGTCCACCTGCGGATGCAGGGGACACGGGTTCGTGCCCCGGTCCAGGAAGATCCCACATGCCGCGGAGCGGCTGGGCCCGTGAGCCATGGCCACTGAGCCTGCGCGTCCGGACCCTGTGCTCTGCAACGGGAGAGGCCACAACAGTGAGAGCCCTGTGTAACGTAAAAAAAAAAATCCTCAACAAAATACTAGCAAACAGAATCCAACAACACATTAAAAGGATCATACACCATGATCAAGTGGGATTTATCCTAGGGATGCAAGGATTCTTCAATATACGCAAATCAATCGATGTGATACACCATATTAACAAATTGAACAATAAAAACCAATGATCATCTCAATAGATGGAGAAAAAGCTTTTGACAAAATTTAACACCCATTTATGATACAAACTCTCCAGAAAGTGGGCACAGAGGGAACCTACCTCAACATAATAAAGGCCATATACGAGAAACCCACAGCAAACATCATTCTCAATGGTGAAAAACTGAAAGCATTTCCTCTAAGATCAGGAACAGGACAAGGCTGTCCACTCTCACCACTGTTTTTCAACATGGTTTTGGAAGTCATAGCCACGGCAGTCAGAGAAGGAAAAGAAATAAAAGAAATAAAAATTGGAAAAGAAGAATTAAAACTGTCACTGTTTGCAGATGACATGATACTATAGATAGAGTATCCTAAAGATGCCACCAGAAAACTAATAGAGCTAATCAATGAATTTGGTAAAGTTGCAGGATACAAAATTAATGCACAGAAATCTGTTGCATTCCTATACACTAATGATCAAAAATCTGAAAGAGAGATTAAGGAAACACTCCCATTTACCATTGCAACAAAAAGAATAAAATACCTAGGAATAAACCTATGTAGGGAGACAAAAGACCTGTATGCCGAAAACGATAAGACACTGATGAAAGAAATTAAAGATGATACCAACAGATGGAGAGATATACCATATTCTTGGATTGGAAGAATCAATATTGTTAAAATGACTATACTACCCAAAGCAATCTACAGATTCAATGCAATCCCTATCAAATTACCTATGGCATTTTTTACAGCACGAGAACAAAAAAATCTTAAAATTTGTTTGGAGACACAAAAGACCCCGAATAACCAAAGCAGTCTTGAGGGGAAGAAACGGAGCTGGAGGAATCAGACTCCCTGACTTCCGACTATACTATAAAGCTTCAGTAATCATGACAATATGGTACTGACACAAAAACAGAAACATAGATCAATGGAACAGGAGAGAAACCCCAGAGATAAATCCACGCACCTATGGTCAACTAATCTATGACAAAGGAGGCAGGGATATGCAATGGAGAAAAGACAGTCTCTTCAGTAAGTGGTGCTGGGAAAACTGGACAGCTACATGTAAAAGAATGAAATTAGAACACTCCCTAACATCATACACAAAAATAAACTCAAAATGGATTAAAGACCGAAATGTAAGGTTGGACACTCTAAAACTCTTAGAGGAAAACATAGGAAGAACACTCTTTGACATAAATCACAGCAAGGTCTTTTTTGATCCACCTCCTAGAGTAATGGAAATAAAAACAGAAATAAACAAATGGGACCTAATGAAACTTCAAAGCTTTTGCACAGCAAAGGAAACCATAAACAGGATGAAAAGACAACCATCAGAATGGGAGAAAATATTTGCAAATGAATCAACCGACAAAGGATTAATCTCCAAAATACATAAGCAGCTCATGCAGCTCAACATTAAAAAACAAACAACCCAATCCAAAAATGGGCAGAAGACCTAAATAGACATTTCTCCAAAGAAGACATACAGGTGGCCAAGAAGCACATGAAAAGCTGCTCAACATCACTAATTATTAGAGAAATGCAGATCAAAACTACAATGAGGTATCACCTCACACCAGTTAGAATGGGCATCATCAGAATATCTACAAACAACAAATGCTGGAGAGGGTGTAGAGAAAAGGGGACCCTCTTGCACTGTTGGTGGGAATGTAAATTGATACAGCCACTATGGAGAACAGTATGGAGGTTCCTTAGAAAACTAAAAATTGAATTACCATGTGATCCAGCAATCCCACTACTGGGCATATACCCAGAGAAAACCATAATTCAAAAAAGACACATGCACCCCATTGTTCATTGCAGCACTATTTACAATAGCCAGGTCATGGAAGCAACCTGCATGCCCATCAACAGACGAATGGATAATGAAGATGTGGTACATATATACAATGGAATATTATTCAGCCATAAAAAGGAACAAAACTGTGTCATTTGGAAAGATGTGGATGGATCTAGAGACTGTCATACAGAGTGAAGTAAGTCAGAAAGAGAAAAACAAATATCGTGTGTTAACGCATGTATGTGGAACCTAGAAAAATGGTTCAGATGAACCGGTTTGCGGGGCAGAAATAGAAACACAAATGTAGAGAACAAACGTATGGACACCAAGCAGGGGATAGCTGCGGGGGTGTGGGGATCGTGGTGTGCTGAATTGGGCAATTGGCGTTGACATGTATACACTGATGTGTATAAAATTGATGACTAATAAGGACCTGCTGTATAAAAAAATAAATAAAAATTCAAAAATTAAAAAAAAAAAGACTTAACCATAAAGCTATAGTAATCCAGACAGTATGTTATGGGCAACAGAATAGACCAATATATTAATGGAACAGAATAGGGAGCACAGAAATAGACCCATGTAAGTATAGTCAACTGATCTTAGGCAGAGCAGCAAAGGCATACAGTGGAACAGAAATAGTCTTTTCAACAAATGATTCAGGAACAAGTGGACATCCACATGCAAAAAAAAAAGATTCATGACATAGACCTCATACCCTTCACAAAAAGTAACTCAAAATGGATCATAGACCCAAATGTAAAATGCAGAACTCTAAAACTCCTAGAAGGTGACATAGGAGAAAACCCAGATGACCTTGGGTATGGTGATTACTTTTTAGATACAACATGAAATCCATGATCCATGAAAGAAATAGTTGATAAGCTGGACTTTATTAAAATTAAAAATTTCTGCTCTACAAAAGACAATGCCAAGGGAATGAGAGTACCAGCCTCATACTGGGAAAAAATATCTACAAAAGACACATCTGATAAAGGACTCTTATCCAAAACGTACTTTGAACTTTTAAAACTCAACAGTAAGAAAATGAAAAACCCAATTAAAAAAAATAGAAGACCTGAACAGACATTTCTCCAAAGAAAATATACCTATGGCAAATAACCATATAAGAGGATGTTAGTCAACATCATATGTCAATTGGGAATTGCAAGTTAAAATAACAATGAGATATCTCTGTACACCTGTTAGAATGGCCAAAATCCAGAACACCATGGCCATCAGGTGCTAGTGAGGATGTGGAGCAATGGGAACTCTCTCCTTCATTGGTGGTGGGAATGCATAATGATACAGCCACTTTTGAAGACAGTTTGGAAGTTTCTTATAAAACTAAACACACTCTTACCATACAATTTGGCAGTTGCACTCCTTGCTATTTACTCGAATGAGTTGAAAACATATGTTCACACAAAAACCTACACATGAATGTTTATAGCAGCTTTATCCATAATTGCTAAAACTTGGAAGCAATCAAGATGTCCTTCAGTAGGTGACTAGATAAATAAACTGTGGTACATCCAGACAGTGAAATAGTACTCAACATTAAAAAGAAATGAGCTATCGGGCTTCCCTGGTGGCGCAGTGGTTGAGAGTCCGCCTGCTGATGCAGGGGACGCGGGTTCGTGCCCCGGTTCGGGAGGATCCTGCATGCCGCGGAGCGGCTGGGCCCGTGGGCCGTGGCTGCTGGGCCTGCGCGTCCGGAGCCTGCGCTCCGCAGCGGGAGAGGCCACGGCAGTGAGAGGCCCGCGTACCGCAAAAAAAAAAAAAAAAAAAAGAAAGAAATGAGCTATCAAGACATGAAAAGAAATGGAGGAAACTTAAATATGTTAAACTCAGTGAGAAAAGCCAATCTGAAAAGACTACATACTGTATGATTCCAACTATGTGACATTCCGGAAAAGCCAAAACTATGGACACAGTCAAGGAATCAGGGGTTAGTGGTGAGGAGGAATGAGTAGGTGGAGCACAGAGGGTTTTTAGGGCAATGAAACTGCTCTGTATGATATTGTCATGGTGGGTACATGTCATTACACATCTGTCAAAGCCCATAGAATGAGCAGGAGTGAACCCTAATGTGAACTGCAGACTTTGGGTGATAATGATGTCTGTGTAGGTTACGGATTATAACAAATGGAACCTTCTGGTGTGGGAATTTAATAGTGACTGTGTGTATGTGAGGATAAGGGTGGATATGAGAGATCTCTCTACCTTCCTCTCCATTTTTCTGTCAGCCTGTAACTGCTCTTGAAAATAAAGTTTATTTAAGAATCCTATAAATTTTTTATAAATGCAGTCATCATGCATTTATAATCTCCTTCATTTCCTCCTTTTCTATCTTCATTTTTCTTTCACTTCTGTCCTCCCTCCATCCTCTTATTTTTGTCTTGTCCCTTAATTGCTTTGCTAAACAAAGGAGGGAAGAAAGAAAGATGGATGGATGGATGGATGGATGAGTCGATTTGGCACTAGTATACATTTTTCTTAAGAGTATGAGGTTTAATTATGATTAAAAGGAAGGTAATCATCATCAAAACAAATTATATATTTCATACATATTTTCTCCACTGCTGAGCATATAATAATGTATATTTCATTAAGAGTGACTCACTCATTACTCTGAAATTTGAAAGTCACTATTTTATCTATCTTTACCAAGCACCACTTTTATTCACTTGTTCTCTCCAAACTCAAGGTAGATGTCTGTCTTTATGAATCAGTGATTTTCAGAGTATGCAAATTAATGAGGTGCCCACCCAGCAGACCAACTTTGTAAATTAAAACATTTGAACATGGAAACCGGAAGGAAATCTCTTGTAATCACACATAAGCATAAAATAGCTGAGAGGCCAGGTGGAATACTGATGTAATTGACAAACAGTTGTAAAGATCCTTTTCCCCTATAACTTTCATGTATTACTACAAAGACTTTTTCACACTGCTGCTTGGTTCAGAGGACCTTCATGTTCATGTGTCTTGTAGTATCACTTAGGATATTCTAAGTGACCTGTTGCTACATTTAATTACACCGTCGGTATGATTTGTAAAGATTTTTTTCTTCAAGGGTCACTAACGACATCTCTATATGGGTTGCCTCTTCCTCCACCTCTTTCTGTCTCTACTTTCTACCACTTTCTACTGTACTAAAACCAAATTCCCCTCCGTTCTGTCAGACAGAAAAGTTGAGATGATCTTCTGTCGAGTTAGTGTGAAGAAGCCAAAGGACTTGAGTATATTATTTTAGCATCAAAATAAGATTAAAATTTCCATGGAAAAGAGAACACCTTCATTTCAGGACATGGCCCCAGTTCTCCTTTGTGCAGAGGGATCTTCTTTGGCAATCCTTTACAACCCATTCTGGCTCAAAAGGGAAACTGCCTTTGCTTAAGAGTGTCAGGTTTGTTAACAGCAGGTGTTTCAAAGAATTCTTAGAATCAAAGAATGCAATCCTATTATATTAGCAAATTTCTGCTCTGCAAAGGGTTATACAACCATCTCCAGCTTTCAGTGCATTAAAGGATCTTTGAGATATCACGATATAGAAATTAATGACTTATACATTTTTTAAACTTTAGTTTTTATGACAGTGTATATTATAAAACCAGAAAGAATAATGTAATAAACCCAATGTACCCTCTCACATCACCCAGCTTCATCATTGTCAGCATGTGACCAGTTTTGTTTCATTTCTACCTCTAGTCACTAGACACACACACACACACACACACACACACACACACATATACACACATTCACAGGATTATGTTAAAACAAATGCCAGATATCATATTTTAACCATAAATATTTTAGGATATATCTCTTAAAAAGCAAGACTCTATTTTTTATTTTTTTTAATTAATTTTTTTTGGAGTATAGTTGCTTTACCATGTTGTGTTAGTTACTGTTGTACAGCAAAATGAATCAGTTATACATATACATATATCCACTCTTTTTCAGATTTCCTTCCCATTTAGGTCACCACAGAGCATTGAGTAGAGTTCCCTGTGCTATATAGTAGGTTCTCGTTAGTTGTCTGTTTTATATATAGTCACGTGTATATGTCAATCCCAATCTCCCAATTCGTCACACCACCCCGCTTTCCCCCCTTGGTAACCATAAGTTTGTTTTCTACATCTGTGACTCTATTTCTGCTTTGCAGGTTCATCTGTACCATTTTTCTAGATTCCGCATATAAGCGATATTATATAATGTCTGTCTTTCTCTTTCTGACTTACTTCACTCTGTATGACAGTCTCTAGGTCCATCCATGTCGTTGCAAATGGCATTATTTCGTTCCTTTTTATGGCTGAGTAATATTCCATTGTATATATGTACCATACCTTCTTTATCCATTCCTCTGTTGACGGACATTTAGGTTGCTTCCATGTCCTGGCTATTGTAAATAGTGCTGCAGTGAACATTGGGGTGCATGCATCCTTTCGAATTATGGTTTTCTCCAGATATATGCCCAGGAGTGGGATTGTTGGGTCATATGGTAGCTCTATTTTTAGTTTTTTAAGGAACCTCCATACTGTTCTCCATAGTGGCTGTACCAGTTTACATTCCCACCAACATATGGTCACTCTTTATTGTTGGATTTTTTTTTAAAACATAACCACAGTGCCATTGTCATCACGTACACACACACACACCAGAAGTTAACTAATCTCTTATATAAACAAATACCCAGTCAGGCCACACCAATTTTCTCATTTCTTTTTAATAGATGTACTTGAATCAAGACCCACTTTATATCCACACATAGTATTGGTTGATGTGTCTCTAAAGTGTCTTATAATCTATAGGTTTCCCTTCCCTCTTTTTTTCTCACCATCTTTTTGTTGATGAAACCATGTCATTTGTCCAGTGAATTCTCACATTTGAGGTTTTGCTAATTGCATCCCATGGTGTGCCGTTCACCGTGCGCCTCTAATCCTGCGTTTTCTGAAAACCAGTTGTTAGATTGAGTGGCTTGATTGAGTTCAGCTCTGATTTTCTGGGGCAGGAACACAGTAGAGGCAGTGCTGTTGTCCCCTCACATCTCAGAGGAAGCATGTGGCGTCTGGTGGTCTCCCTCTGATGGTCTTTGCTGTCTGTATTAAAGGAATGCAGTGACTCTGGCAGTCACTGGCCACGCTCAGGACCACTTCCCGTGCCAGACTGAGCCTGTCCTGCATGTGTCACTCAAATGCTTCCTGTCTTCAAGGAGCTCATGGTCCTGTTGGAGCAGAGACGACTCATCATGGAACTACAGATAGTCATGTACCACCTCCGTGGTTATCAGAGGACGTGACTCCCAAAACACTGGTTCCCAAGCCGGTCTGGCCAATCTTTGAAATTATCTCGAGGAGCTTTATGAAAAATACAGATTCTCAGACCTTGTTCTAGTATATTCTGATTCAACAAGACTAGGGTGGGATCCAGGAATCTGCTGGGGAAAGATGAGACTGGTGTGGGCGTAGACAGGGAAGGAAAAGCCAGACCCTAAAGCCGTCTTCATGACTTTGGACCTGAACCACAGGACAGGGAGGGGCCCATGGAGTGCTTTAAGCAAAGGAGTGTAGGGGTGAGATTTCACCTCCGTGGAGAGAATGACAGGAGCAGGGAGGCGGAGGCAGGAAGAGCAATGGCCAGGCTATCACTGCCTCCAGATAAGACATGACGGTGGCCTGAAGGAGGATGTGATGGCAGTTGGGGTGGAGGAAAGTGGAAGGATTACACAGGAACTGGAGTCAGCATGGCTTGCCACTCAGCTGAATGAGAGCTGAGGGCAGTGATGAAATGAGCATGTATGCCCAAGACCCGCAACATTAATCTTAACAAGACGGTGAGATTTAGTATTCAATACATCTGTGAGGGCTTCCCTGGTGGCGCAGTGGTTGAGAGTCCGCCTGCCGATGCAGGGGACACGGGTTCGTGCCCCGGTCCGGGAAGATCCCACATGCCGCGGAGCGGCTGGGCCCGTGAGCCATGGCCGCTGAGCCTGCACGTCTGGAGCCTGTGCTCCGCAACAGGAGAGGCCACAACAGTGAGAGGCCCGCGTACCACAAAAAAACAAAAAACAAACAAAAAAGACACACAAAAAAACATCTGTGAATTCTGCATTTCTACACACAACTCATGGTACTGAAATAGTGCTTTTTTTTTTTTTTTTTTTTTACCACTTCACTAACTTAGGGTTTGGAAGCTGTATTAGTCAGGATTCTCCAGAGGAACAGAACCAGCAGGATGTGTACGTGGGAAGAAACTTGTTATAAGGAATTGGCTTGTGCAGTTTTGGAGGCTGAGAAGTCCCAAGATGTGTAGTCGGCAGGTGGAGATCAGGGCGAGCAGTGGTGTGGGTCCAGTCCAAGCCCAAAGGCCCGAGAACCAGGAGAGCCGGTGATGTGGTTCCATTCTGCAAGTTGACATTTCCATTTAAGCCCAAAGACAGGAAGGACGGCTGTGCCAGCTCAGCGCAGTCAGGCAGGAGTTCCTTTTACTCGGAAAGCGTCTGCCTTTTTGCTCAGCCGAGTGGATGAGGCCCACCGACACGAGGGAGGACAGCATGCGCCACTCAGTCTGTTGACTCAGATGTTCATCTCCTCCAGAAACAGCCTTACAGACACACCGGGATGACGTTTGACCAAATATCTGGGCACCTCATGGCCCAGCCCAGTCGACACATAAAACTAACCGCGACAGAAGCCATTTCCGTTCACCACAGATACGGCTGCAGTGGTCATTTTTCCATTTTTGAGGCTTTTGAGATTCTAACATCAATCCCAGTTACAGTCCCACGTCATGTGCAATCCCCATTAAATCAGTAACATCTGTCATCTTCCTGGCACCCATGTTCGCCTACAAGGTGTTTGGGGGCTTGACAAATACAACAGAGATTCTCCAGCACTTTCCTCCTTATGGAAATAGCGTCAGATGAAAGGAACGCATCGCGGCTCAATACGGCAAGCTTAAGAGCTGGGCGTGCTCCACTGTGGAGTTCAGTACAGAACATTTTTCACTTCCTGGGATTACTTTTTTTTTTTTTTTTTTTTTTTTTTTTTTTTTTTTTTTGCGGTACATGGGCCTCTCACTGTTGTGGCCTCTCCCATTGCGGAGCACAGGCTCCGGACGCGCAGGCTCAGCAGCCGTGGCTCACGGGCCCAGCCGCTCCGCGGCATGTGGGATCTTCCCAGACCGGGGCACGAACCCGTGTCCCCTGCATCGGCAGGCGGACTCTTAACCACTGCGCCACCAGGGAAGCCCCCTGGGATTACTTTTAAAAGCAAAATGAACCGAAGCTTGAATATTGCAGAGTTAAACCACAGCTGTAGGATTGTTCCTGCTTTCCTCCTAGATACAGCGAGGCATCGTTATTTGTTTTCTTTTATTAAATGTCTCCCTGCCTCTTTAACAGAAGCAGGCATCACGAGTGGCGTGGATGCCTGGGGCACGCGGCCTGGGCTCCCTCCCGCATCGCCCGTACCTGGAGGTAGCTTGGCCTGCCTTGCTCGGACACACGTGTGAGCTCCACGTTCCTGCCGGCCTCACTGTTTACCCTGCATCACGAGATGCCGTTTCATCTTTTCTCCCTCTGCGGCCGCCCCTGCCATCTCACATTCATGCTGCGGCACAACAGGCATGGGGAGGAAGGGTCTTCTAAACCGAAGCACTTAATTAGCTCCTGGGCCCCAGGGGGAGTGTCAGATGGAAACACAGCTAAAAGTGGAGGGAAGGAACAGCCGTGATGGATGGTGGAAGAACACCTGCCTCCTTCCGGTGACGCCAAGTTACTAAAATTGTTTTGGAACTAGTGACTCTTTTGAGTCATGTGTACGATAGTGTCATGTTTATATCATTAATTTCTAGCAGTGTTCGTGTTTGTTCAGTTAGACTTGCTCGTTGCTGCCAGAAGCTGCTACTTTTTCTTTTCCCCCAGTGCACACATTGTCCTGGGTGTAGATAAAGGGGTGTCCCTGTGAGGTTCTAGTGCCTTCCTGGGACCCAGATTGTCCTTTAGGGCCCCTGATTGTGTTGTTGTAGATGCATCACAATCGTGTTAGTCATCACGTGAGGAGGAGACATGCAATGATACATTGTTAATTACAAATAGGGTAAAGCATGATCTGATAAGATATTATATAGATTTAACTATAGATTATATTATGTGGATATAATTATAGGCAGTTATAAGTATAGTTATATAGGTGAACATAAACGTAGGTTATAACTGTATAAGTAATAAGTGTAGAGATGTCAGTTTTAGATATAATTCAGTATTGTGTATAGATATAATTCCATAGGTAGAGTTATGTAAGAGAATAAAATAAGAATCCACTCTTGTAAAAACAGAAAGCACAGGCGCTCCTGGAAGTGACTGCAGAGCAGCCCAGGCCCGGGGCTCTGCCCTGGCAGCCGTCCCGGCTTCTCCTGCCGAGATGCCACAGTCCCGCTTGGTTGGTGGGTGTCAGCTGAGCCCGTGGTGGGGTGGGGAGCTCACGGGCGCCTCTCTGTCTTCTGAATGCTCTGCAGTCGTTTGATGACAGATTCACTTAGGCCCAGTGCGTGAGCCACATCCGCCTGAGTTATCATCTAAGGTTGCAATAAAACTTGTATTTAAAGTCCTTTAAAAATGCCTGTTGAGCCTTAGGAAAATAATGAGTAAGCTTGCTGCGTAATCAAAAAGTCCTCAGCAGAAAGCCATACGCTAAAGACACAGAGTGCTTGGGAGGAAAAGCAGCTGAGCCGAGAGCAGAGACGGACTCCGCATCCCTGGCTCCCAGCATGGGTAGCCTGGGCCGCTGAGCTGGGCCCCCTCCTTACAGCCACGGCCAGGGTCCCCTCCATCACCGCCAGCCCCAGGCCCGTCCCACAGCTGATACATGCCGTGTGCTGTTCCCTGGCCCCTGACCCCCTGTGACACTGGCCGCGGCCTGGCAGTTCCAGCCTGTGCTGGTGGCATCCCCTGGGGTCTCTCAGCTCTTCCCCCTCGGCCTCCTCCAAAGCCAACGCCAGTCCGGGGCCAGAGGGAGGTGAGGCTCTGGAGGGAGCACAGGGAGGGTTGCGAGTCTGTGGGTGAACCTGCCGGCCTCCCCTCCTTTCCAGGGACGATGCGAAGCACAGTCTCCCTGTTGCTCAGAGTCCCCAGCAGGACTGGCCCCGTCATGCACCGTGGTGACCTGCTCGGCAGCACCCCCCTGCGTTGGCTTTTCTTGTTTTCTCTCTCTTGCTTTCCCACCCCTTTGCTTCTGTGTCCAAGATCACCCCCAAATAAGTGACCCCAGTCTCTGCTCTCAGAGGATCTCAAACTGCTCTTATGGGTTGGGTGTATATCCTTCCTGACCATTTTGCTGTGTGTGTGTATGTGTGTAAGAGAGAGAGAGAACCTATTGCTCTTTTGTGTGTGTGTATATAGTTTTTGAAACTTGGTTTTAAATCAGTTATGGATGTGCTGGAGTAAAAGCCTGGGTCACATTCGCCCTGACCTCCCTTCTCCAACCTCTTTTGATGTCTCTCCAGGTGTTTCCCCTGCTTCCTGTGCTCCGTGTTTTCCTCTTTCTTGACTTACTCCCTCGTTTTGATGGAGCACATCCCTAGTAGTTTCCTAAATAAGAAAGGATGTGTAGGAGGTACGTTTCTAGAGACATGTCTGTTGAGGTCTTTCTTCACCCGCCCCCTGGCTGGATAGAATATATTAGTTGGAAACCATTTCGTTCTGTAGTTCAGAGGGGTTGCTTCTTTGTTTTCTGATTCCAGTGCTGCTGTCAAGCGGTCCAAAGCCATTTCGATTCCTGATCCTTCGGATGCGACATGATTCTGTCTCCCTCCCTCCCTCTGTCCCCGGCGTTCAGAGTGCTCACGGTTCTTCTGCTTGGTGATCACCCTTCCTTCTGCAGGCTTCTATCTGCATGGACTCTCTCTCTCACATCCTTCATCTCTGGGAGATTTTTGTGATCATTTCCTCTTTTAAGGTTTTTCCGTTTCTTTCTGGGATCCCATTTGCCTTTGCTGAGCCTCCTGGCCGGGTCCCCCTCTCATTTTCCTCTCCTCTGCTTATCACTTCTCCCTCCTTAACTAGTCCTTCCCTGCAGATTGTTTGAGAAGCATTGTGCTACATGTCCTACCTCACCCTGCCGTCCCTTGCTTTAACATTCCGCTGGTTACTTTTGTATCTTCTAGTGTTGCTATAAAGCTGAAGGCTTGGCTTCTTGCTTCCGGAAATAGTCCATTTTGTTTCTTTCCATCGAGGTCAGTGTGGCTCCTCTTCATACATTTTCTTTGCTGCAGCAGCCGGAAAGACACGATCAGAATTCTTCCTGCGCTTTTGTTTGAGAACTGTTGTCTCTGTCTTGTCTCCACCAAGTTTTCTGCTCACTGTTTATATCAACATTGGGGAATTATCTTTTCTCTCCTATGAAGCCCCTCCCAGTTGGCGTTAGGCTTTCCTGAAGATGCTTCAGTTCCCTTCACGCCATTCAGTCAGATTTGTCTTCTAGGTAAGTCGTGCTTTTCTTGGATGAAAGGTGCTCATCGTGGCCTGTGCCAGGCAACCTCCACACCCTCCTTTGTTGCCTTCGTAAACTGCACCTTTATTTCTGAATTCCGCCAGCTATTGTTTTCCCTTGACAATCCTTTTCTCTTCTATACACTCCACATACATTTCATAGTGGTAATGAAGCAGCGTTGTTGCAGCCCTCTGAGACAATATTTGGGGGGGAACAAATGGAGAAGAACATCAGTTTGTTCCAATTCCATATGACTTTTAATCTTTATTGTTTGCCCTTGTAAGACTCCCATCCATTTTTAGATAGCCTTATTTTTATTCCCAGCAGTTCACTGCAATGTGTTTACATTTATATATATAATAGTCATTCCAGGCAACCAGAAAAAAACCAAAACTTTCTCTAGTCTGTTTTCTAATTGAGATCACCTGTCTCATATTATTTATAAGTAAAATTAAGAAACCGTTATTGAAATCAAGAAGAAAAAAATTGCTAATCAAAGATGAAAATGGCAGTAAATGAAGCCATTGCCTTTTTCTCAATGGATTTTTTTTTTTTTTTTTTTTTTTTTTTTTTGCGGTACGCGGGCCTCTCACTGTTGTGGCCTCTCCCGTTGCGGAGCACAGGCTCCGGATGCACAGGCTCAGCAGCCATGGCTCACGGGCCCAGCCACTCCGCGGCATGTGGGATCTTCCCAGACCGGGGCACGAACCCGTGTCCCCTGCATCGGCAGGCGGACTCTCAACCACTGCGCCACCAGGGAAGCCCTCAATGGATTTTTTTTAACCAGCTGGCAGCGGAAGCTGGTGGGTCATAAGGCTCGTACTTGAGGCTCTGCAGTGAGTGCTGTGGGCAGCGAGGGGCCCTGTCTGCTCTCACCATCTCCACAGTCTGGAGTATTTATGCTTCTTGGTATTCCCCTTTCCTTTCCCATTTATAGTGCTATCTTCCAGTTCACAAAAATTGCATTTATCTGAAGTTTCTCATTTGCAAGAATCTGGCTATAATTCAGGTAATAGCGCGGTCCCTATAAACTGACCTTCCTTACTTGGAAAGGCAGTTTTCTTGTGGCAGAGTCTGCAGATGTCACATGAGCCCACCGATTCTTCGATTAAATGGCCCCATCGCTTTCTCCAGTATCCCCTCACTGGTGAGACTTCTTTTTGATCCGTAAGATCTTTCCACCCACATTTTGTCAGTACTTTTTAACTTTTACTGCACTACTTGCCTAGCCCTGCAGTTGAAAACAGTCATGGATGTTACAGGTTTTGACGACTGAAAGACTGATGCTTACAAACTCTTGGGGTTCGTTTGGCATTTCACACAGCCAGACACGAGTGTCCAGAAGAGCACATGTCATCATCCTCCTGGTTGGCAGCATCCCTCACTTCTCTTCTGCAGCAGCTTCTCAGATTTTAAGAGCTGTCCAGGACAGTTTTAAACGTTTCCAAAGTTTGGCTTTGAATTATAAGTTGATTTGTTGGATGTCATTCTCTGTAGTAAATAAGTAAATATCCCTTGTTTGAGAGGAAGAAGATAGTGTAAACCCATGACATTTTGCTACAAGCTAAGGTCCTAAGGAAAGAAAACTCATGCCTTTGTTAAGATCTAATTACCTAATGCCATCTTTGTGTCAGTCATCTAATGGAGACTGTCTTTCAGGAAGTACACGGATTCAATGTCTATATTTTTTAACTTAGATGCTTAATTCTGTAGATAATATCTGTTTGGTAAAGGAATTTATTTTCATTTTCCTATATAAAATACAGATCTATCCTTTTTGAAAATCAGAGGTGTTACATTTAGAGAAGTTTTGATCTGGCTTTTCTCCCATCCTCCACCTTCCCTGACCCTAGTCCAACCTCAGCCATTGTCCCCTGTGAAGGAGATCATTGGTGCAGATAATCCAAATCCCCAGCTAATCCTCTCTGTGGGGCAGGGTCACAGGCCCACCACTCGGGGCCACAGTCCTCTTCACACCTGGGGCGTGACCGCAGCTCTCCCCGGGGCGTAGGGCCATGTGGACCCTGAGGAGTAACTCCCGAGGCAGGAGGATAACCTGCCAGGCAGATACTCCCACAGGGATCATCAGGAACCCCTGGTCCAGAGAACAAAAAAGGAGCAGTGGGTCTTCCCCCCCAGAGTCTCCGGAGCTTACCCTCTTACCCTGAATTCAGGGTCTCAGTGTTATTCAGTGATGGCCCAGTTCAAGGCCAGCCAAGGAGCACTTGCCATCGGTACACAGATGACCTTAGGTCAGACTCGAAAGGGAAGGATCGTTCTGCTCACCCACAGGCATGGCCGGTGGAAAGGGACGAGATCATCATTCTGGGTTCCCGAAGCATCGCACTGCATCCAACTCCTGGGTTCCACTAGAAGGGAGACTTTGAGATGCCAGTAATTCACGTGCAACCGCTTCTTGATTCTCAAGTGTTTTAGCACCTGGTTCTTTAAGGGCATTGTAGCCAGGAGGTGCCACACACAGCAAGATTGTCATTTGAACGTCTGTCAGTCACGTTGGTCACTGGGAGCTGTCCTTTTCTCTCCAAATGTCAGGAACCTCTTTGAAGGTTTATACAGTGCTGGGAGGAATCATGAACTTAGAAACAAAGAAAAGAATAGGGTTTTTGGTTTGTTTCTGTTTTTGTTTTTGTTTTCCCCCCAGATGGCACTTTACAGAATTTCAGTATCCAGAATGTATCTTAAAATGATCTTTCATGTGACTGAATTGATGCAATCACATGATAAAACTTTAAAGGCTAAGGAGTTGCTTCTTGTGGATGAGCAGGGAAAGTGATTTTTTTTTGACATAGAATCTACTCCTGGTGAAGGTCTTTTATACTTGGAATCTACAACAAGGGAAATGTATGGATTTTTATCTATGATTTGTAGCTTTTTGGTTTCACATATTTTCAGAGTATCTTCAATCTCTGAACCCTGATTTATGAATGGTGAGTCATGCTTTTTTTTTTTTTAAAGAAGACTAGTGGATTTGAAACTACACTAGAACTAAAATTTACCATTTATTTAATAACATTTTAAATGGAAATGGGAATAATTCTCTTAGAAATAGTTTCCTCTTATGTTCCTATATTTAAAGGATTAATTTTTGAAATTGGTGCTAAGGAACTTGTGTTGCAGATTTGCTTTGTGCTTACAGTAAAAAGCAGTGAATAATATAATCAGACAGAACTTTAGCCTTCATCAAGGCTTAAGCTGAATTCTCCCTATAACCCGTAGACAAGAGATTTCCAAGCTGCTATTTGAACACCTTTATTTTTTTAAAAAAAGTAAATTCTTACACATAAATAAATAAACATCATTGCTATTTCCAACCATTTATGGGATAAATAAGGTCTTTTTTATGTTAAATTATAAAATTGAAATGTAAAATTCCCAGTAAAGCATTTACTTAAAAAAAAAAAAAGATCTTTCAGAAGATAATTTACCTGCTATAGTTAGATTTTTTATTTTTAATATGATTCTCCATTTTGAAAAACATGTTAAATCTTCCTTCCTTTAAAGTAACTCTTGAAATAAAGGGTCTGCCAGTATCTGCTATGAGGTGACTTTGGAAAAAACATTCCAGATTCTTGCTGTCCTCTACTTTCCTTTGAAGGGGAAAACATTAAAGTCAAATACTTCATGCTTTAAGCCCATGTGTTTCTAAACATCCAAAAGAGGAGAAAATTAACATATTTGCCCATGAACTCCCAGAGGACAAAGCTGTATAGATAATAGTGTCGATGACTTAATAAATACTCACTGTGAATTGGGCCCTGCCCAAAGCACTTGACAGACAGCAGCTCATTTAATATTCTGATCCTTAAAAGATAGTCCGGGGGCTTCCCTGGTGGCGCAGTGGTTGAGAGTCCGCCTGCCAATGCAGGGGACGCGGGTTCGTGCCCCGGTCCGGGAGGATCCCGCATGCTGCGGAGCGGCTGGGCCCGTGAGCCATGGCCGCTGGGCCTGTGCATCTAGAGCCTGTGCTCCGCAACGGGAGAGGCCCGCATACCGCAAAAAAAAAAAAAAAAAAGATAGCCCAATGAGGAAGCAGAGGTGCAGAGGCATTTGGGGACTTTCTGTCCCTGTGCTGTAAGGTCCCCGCACCCAGCGTGGTGGCTGCAGAATGACCGAGTGCCCAAGGAACTGGCTTGCAGAGCAGAGTTGGACTGCAGCAGCCATGTGGTCTCAACGGCTGAGGTGCATCTCCAGGGCTCTCTTCCAACCTCCCCTCCGTGCTGAGGGTGTTACGTTGCTCTGCATCTGTGTTTAGCCGGTTACCTATCTCTTACAAAGATCCAGTAAGCAAAAGTCAAAGAACCAGAGTGAGCTCTGGGGACTGGGTTCCTCCCAGCATTCTCCCATATTTTGTTTTAACTGAACAAAGTCGACAGCGGGGTCGACAGCGGGGTCTTTGAGCCAGTCTGGAAGCTCTTTGCCTCCTACCCCCTCACAGCTGACAAGTGGTGTCACTTCCAGCTCACAGGTACACCATGCCCTGAACTCCTCTCTCCTCCTTTGTGAGACGAAAAGATGGGACTGCTAGTGACTTGTGCTCTGGAGGAAAGCTTAACCAGCTTCTTAGCCCACGCAGACCTTGGGCTTTCTGATGTGGCCTGTGTTTTTGTGGGGTTTCACCCTGACCTTGCTGGTTGGCCAGTCTGGGTCCTCAGGATTGTTGAAGCCGCTTAAGACCCCGAGCAAGAACGTCAACCTGTAAAAATTGAATATTACATGGACTTGAAATGCACATCCCTTATAAAATGTTTAAAGCTTGCTGGATTTTATTAGAATATGTGAACCAGACTGAGTATATTAAATTTATGAGTCCAATTGATGCAGTACCATAATAATTCAATATAATATGCTTATGTCATTAAACTCATAAAGAAGAGTCTCTGAATAGCTGTAATGAATAGTTCAGATTCTGTAATCACAGACTAGCATTTTCACTCTGATGAATTTTAAGTGGGAGCACCCAATTCTATATAATATCAAGAAATAAATACCATATTTCAAATGATGATTACTTATTGCAAGTATTTACTTTAAAACCTAGGACAGAAAAGAAATACCTGCAAAGACAGAATTATTATTAGAAATACAGAAAAGGTTGGAAGAGGTTGGCATGAAGCATAAATCATCAACCAAAGAAACTTTATTCTGCTTTGACTAATATCATCTATTCCCTCATCTCTTACCTTGTTCCCAAATACGTGTATCTTGGTAATCTATCACTGAGTAATAAACTACCCCAGAACTTAGTGCCTTAAAGAAACTACCACTTTATTGCTTATGATGCTGTGGTTCTGGAACGTGGACAGGGTGGTGGAACCAACCGCTGGGTGGTTCATCTTTTCCAAATGTCTCTGTCAGGTCTGGCCACTTGTATGGCTGCATTCAGATTACAGCTCCACTAAGGACTGGGCTCAGCTGGGGTCCTGGAACCTGCAAGGTGACCTCTTCACTCTCGGCATGACCTCCAGTGCATTCTCTTAGTTAAAACAAGTCACAGGCTCCACCCAGAAGGCCTGGCAGGACTCCATGGATCAGAGAAAAGAGAAGCTGCCAGAACACAGTGCTGGACCCCCGGTCTGAGACCTGGTTGAGAGCTGATCTGGGGGCAGAGCATTCCAGAAGTGTGTCCCCCACGCTGAATAGTGCACAGTCCAGTGCTGCTGGACCACTGGCCGTGCCCCAAGCTCTGCTTCCCCACCATGAGGCTTTGTACACACTCTGCCCTCTGCCTGGAAGAAGCTTCCCTCAGCATCTTCCCCCACTTGATTCTTTCCCACCCCTCAGGTCTTGGCATAAATGTCACCAATTCCCAGGACGAGGCTGGCTGCCTTTCCTAGTGCTCCAAAAGCATCTCATTCCTGTTTTCTGGGAGCCACATTTTAATTCCTGCTTTTCCTGCCCACCTCCCTGAAAGGTCTTCGCGTTACTCAGGACGGAAATGAGGCTTATCTATTACTGAATCCACAGCAGTGCTGGCAGGAGGAAAGCTCTCAGTCAATATTTGTTGGATTCATGAATGGGGTCTGAAGAGAGGCGTCAACAGAGAATAATCCGTGATTCAGCCCTTAAAAGGACAAGCAGGGTTTAGACGATGGAAGCATAGCACCAGTAAGAATGACTCTGAACCACGAGGATGTGGTACGGGCAGCCCAGGCACCCTGGAAGGGCAGGCTCCGGGCCTGTCATATGCAGCGCTGGACATCCAGTACCCACACGCTGCTTCGTGGGAAGCAGGTGTGCAGTAACCGCGCAGAGGAGTGATCTGCCTGAATCAAACTGTCCCCATTTTATCAGAGTGTGAGGACATTTGGGGGCGTGTTGGGAAAGGAACCCAGCATCTCCACCAGTTGATCCAGTGGAGACAGATTTTAGGATTCCTAAATATTCAGAGAGAAGTATTCAGACTAGGACGTATGGGAGCTTAGAACTGGGAAGACTCACGGGGTGAATAGTATCGACCTGCCTGGGTCAATTCATAACACTTGGCCAATGGTGACCAGACCTCTCTGGGGTCTAGAAATGTCTCAGTGTGCCTCCATCCAGGCCGGATCCATCTTCAGAGCCCACCAGTCAGTGATGAAGCCTCCAAGTACTGCAGGGTAAATGAAACCTCTGAGTCTTATTGGAATGAGAGTTGTCTTTAAGCTGTCACCATGGCTAATGACTTCTGGAAATGAGGAATGCCATTGAACTATCTTCCCTGTTACTATGTCACAGTGGAAAGGTGGCTCAAGCCCTAGTACATTTTTAAAGAACATTTCAATTTTAATAATTTCAATAGCTTTAAATTAAACTATGGATTGATGTTAAAATTTTGTAAAATGAAGAGAGCTCCACAACAGTGAGATGTCCGGAAAATCATTAGGATGACATGGCTGGGGTGAAATATTGCTGGTGAAATAAGTAGTAGGTTACAGTTACAGCCGTGAGCCCTATTAAAACGGAAACTTTCTAATAACATAAAATGGTCATGACTTTATCCCCCTGCTAATTAAAATAGAAGGAAGGAAGCCAAAAGATAAAAAGGTAAGGTCTTTCAAACGCTTCTGAGGCCCTAGTCTCATTCCCATCTCTTATACACACAAACACACACACACACACACACACGCGCGCGCGCACACGGGCGCACGTGGTGGTTGATTGAAATTCAGGGTAGATTCTGAGAGCCTACATGAGCGGGGTGTGAACAGCTCCAGAGAGAGGGGCTGCGTTTACATTTACATTCACACCTTACGTTGCAGGCTTAAAGGATTTTCCTCAAGAATTTCGAGGACTTTTTCCCAATTTGAAGAGCCAGTCGTTTTGTCAGCCTCTTACAGTCGTCCAACTTGGCTAAGTCCCTTGAGATCTCAGTCTTCTCATCTGTAAACAGAGGATCCACACACCTGTCTTCCTCCTCCTCGGTGTGTCTCAGGGGTCATAGGAGCTCCTGAGCCAGGAAAGGCACTTTGTGTCAGTACCAAGTACTGGCAGACCCACAGCCAGGTGAAGGCCCATCATAATCTCCTTCAAGTCCCGCTTTTCCCCAGGCTGAGCCCTCCACACGCTGGCCTTGCTCCCTGTTCACATCCTTCGCTGAGCCTGGGCACCACACACCTTCCCTCCTTTCCCTGATCTCCAACGTTCCTTTCCTTCCAGATCCCAGACTTGAAAGGGAATGGCTGCAAGATGGGAGCGGCCACACTGTTTAACGCCCTGCTGAGCTCCCACGTTTTTGCCTGGACGGGCTGTAGAGCACGTGGTCATCCCTATGAGCAGACTAGCATTTTATCCAGAAGTTCCCAAGTTGAAAGGAAAAACCCAGTAGAGGCTACCGGAAGGCCAGCTTTTACCCAGGTTATTCCTCAAGTACTTTTCCTTTCTTTCCTATAGTAGGTCACACGTGAATCATGTTAATATTATGACCTTCGTCAAGAATGTCTGAAGTGAAGTAGCATGTAGCAACACATTATATTTTCATTTTTTTCCCTTAATGCAGTGTGTCGATTGAAGTACCAGGCTAAAGCTCTAAAATAATTGGCTAAATTCTTGCTGAATTGCCCTGTGTTGCTGTAGGGGGTGTGTTTTGCCTTTCAGAACTCATTAACACAGCCAACAGGCCATATTAGCCTGTGTTTTGGTTCAAAGATTAATAATGTTTGGTGGTTGTGTTTTGAAGTGGTGTTGGAATTTTTAAAATTGGCCCCTGTGTGTATCTGGGTTTGGGGAAGGAGGCTTCCAGCTGACTGCTTGGGTGGGAATGGACCTCTGGGATGCACTGACCCATCTGAAAGCCTCTTAGGATTGACCTCTTCCTAAGAGAAGTGCCCTGGGCAGATGCCTTGATCCCACAACAGACTGGCCCCCCAGGAGTCGGATGTGGTGTAGATGGAAGCCTTCCTCTGAGTCCTGATGGGTACCTGCCAACGCCCCAGGGGATTGTCAGTTAACTTTATGGCAAACAGTAGAAAATGACTTTGTAAGCCCACTTCCTTACAAAGACCAGAGACAGAATGGGCATATCAGAAACTCTTCTGCATCTGCCCTGAATTTCTTACGTAAACTCTTGAAGTGCTCTATGGCACCAGCTCTGCAGTCTGGAAGAGCCTTGCCCCAGAGGACCCTTTGATCCCAGCAGGCCCCAAGTGGTATCTTGATTAGCAGTTTGGGTATGAGGTACCCATCCCAGACTGTGAGTGGGAAAAAAATCACCAATCCTCTGCCATAAGTCAGCCAGATAACCAATCCCCAAAGAAGGGGAAGGTATTTTTCAGAAGGGAATCTGAACGCTGTTTGGGAAGGGAAACAGAGGAAGGACGGTCAAAAAATGGCCAGTGCCCAGCAAAGCACTGTAAGGAAGATAGGGGAGCATGAGCAGAGCTGCGTAGGACTCCGTGTCGAAGAGTAGAAGCCTCACAGGAAAGAGGTCTCTGCCCCAGGCTTGTGTGGAACATTCACTCTAGACAACCCCGTGTCCCTGTCCCCATGAGAGCGCCATCAGGCCGGGAAAGGCAGCATCTGGCCCAAGCAGCTGAGATGCCCAGCGCTATCGGCCTGGCCCAGTGAGCGCAGTGCCAGGAGACGGGGGTCAACCAGAGAAGAGGGTGCTGGTGGATGCTGTGGATGGCAGTCTGGTGACTGAGACCAGCCTCTGGAGTTGGGAGATGTGGGTGTGAGTCCTCACTCTCCCACTTCCATGCTCTGTGACCTCTGGGACATCACTTAAGCCTCCCAGACCTCAGCTTTTGCATCGAGAAGATGGAGATAATAATAGTCTCTACCTCATAGAGCTGTTGTGGTAATTAACTGAGGTAGACCATTAAAAGCTCTCAGCGTGCCTAGAACATCGCAAGCCTTTGATGAATGGCCTCTCCGTGAGAGGAGCGAGGAAGTAGCTGGTCAGCTTGGTGTGTGCATGTCGGGGACAGTCCCAAGGAGATACTCGGAGGGGTGTTACAGGTAAGAGTTAAAGGAAATAAACAACTACCTTGGAAAGAAGGCGTCAGGAGCCTGGTGGGGCGTGTCTCTGGCAATCATTGCACCCCTCATCCTTCTGCTGGTCTCTCTTGGCCTCGCCTTTGAAAGCTCACGGTCCCCTGCAGGATTTAATTTTTGTTCTGAGGGGATTTTACAAAGCACATCCCAGTTTCACATTTTGTGTGGAACAGACCCACGGGGGCCCATCTCTCCCAGTGATTTCTGCCTCCCCCCACCCCGCTCACTGCCCCTGTGTAGATTGCCTTTAAAAAAAACAATAAAACATGCCCACAGCCGTAGAAGAACAGTTGATGAAGTCAAGGTATTCAGCATCAGGACTGAAGTATGCCTTAAAGATTAGCCACCTACACTTGATTTTCTGAAAGCATTGATAAGAAAAGACCTTATATTTTATAGTGCTGGTCCAAGAGGCTAAAAGTAAAAAACCTAGATAGATGTCTGATATATCTGTTATTCTTAAACCTTTTTTGCCAACTTGGAAAACAACTCACGGGCCTCCGTCTCCAGCATAGTTGTGCTGTTTTCCTTCTCTTCCTTCATCTTCTCTTCCCGCCCGTATCCCAGCCCATCCTCTCTCGCCCTCTTCCAGCCGGCCCCTTGCATGTCTTTGTGCTCCATTTCCCGGTCCCTCCCTTCCCCTCAGTTGCTCACTCAGACACCTCCAGACCTCCTCCTGCTCTGCCACTTCCCAGTTTGCAATCTTCCTGAAAGACGATTGGGTTTCCTCTGACCTTCCTCCGCCAAGTATCCGAGGCAGGGCTGGAATGTTGCCCCACCTTCTCAGTGGCCCTGACCCAGGGTATTTCTCAGAGCAGAGACTCAGGTGTGACCCCCCACCACCAGGGCGGGCAAGGGTTGCCAGCCTTGTGTGGTCCCTAATGGCTACAGAGATTTAAATTTGCCTGCTTTTCTTTCTGATTTTAATGGAGAAGATGCCATGTGAAAGAAGCAAATTGGATATTGGATTTCACAGATCCTTCTCCTGCTTTGCCCTTTGGACCCTGATAAGCCGCTGAAATTCCCGATGTCCTTGAGTTTTTGTAATACTCGCCTATAAAGTGAACTGCCCTGGGTTAGGCAGCTAGGCTTCTGGACTTCTTTTCACACACCAGGGAGGGCGGGGGTGTCTGTGGATCAACAGTAGAGGGAGAGCTTTGCCAGGAAGCACTTTAATTTTCTCCCTTCAGCCACAGGTGCTGTGGAAAACATTGGGGGCACAGGCAGCAAAAATTACTAATATAAATGTGTGTATTTAAGTATTTAAGTATTTTACATATATTTATAATGTATATTGACTGCATGCAACAGCAGCCTTCTAGTACAATGGCTGGTCTTGGACCGAGGCCTGAAGCCCTAAGGGGAAACTTCTTTATTGGAAGAATAGCAATAAACTTGACTCACCCGACACCATTATGGGGAAGTAGATTTCATTACTGAAGAAGTGCGGACAAAAGAATCGAACTCATACCCCTGCACACCCCTCCGTTCCAGTCAGTGGGTGGGCATGGTCACGTGGACTATTATGCAGCCGTTGAAACGAACAGACCACACACAGCTCACCCAGCCGGGTGCCCGAATCTCACAAACATCATGTTAAGCCGTGGAAACCGGATACAGAAGGGTGCACCCTGTGGGATCCCATCCATATGAAGTTCAAAACCTGGCAAAACGAATCGATGGTGCCAGAAGCCAAGATGGCAGTTACCCTGAAGGGAAACAGCGTGCAGAGGGCTGCCTGGGCTCCGAAAATGTTGGATATTTTTATTCCGATGCTGAGCACGCCAGCGTGTTCACTTTTTGAAAAGTCAGTAAGCTGTACATTCATGATGGTTGCTGTCTTCTCTTTGTACACTTCAATTTTTAAAAAATTAACTCATCCAAATCAGTCATCAAGGTTGCTTGTAAGCACTTTTCCCCAGCTCGGCAGTGTGCCCGGGATGACGGGGAATTACAGAGAAGAGTGAGATGCTGTCTGTGACTTCAGGAACCTTCTGGAAACTTAGTTCCGTCTGGTGTCCCCGGCTCCACCCCCTAGCCCTTTGGGTTTGTCATTCACCAGAAAGAATTTGCTCAGCCTACCTCAAGCCTGTGGCTCTGGATACAGACGACTCACCCCATACACTTTAGAGCAACCCGAGGTCACCGCAAAGATCCGTTCCTAATCGCAGCACTTCTTTGACCACGGAAGCGGTCTAGGTAAAGGGAGCCAAGGCTGCCTCGTTCTGCTGAGGGGAGATTTGTCTTGCAAAGACAAAGCTCTTCCGTAATGCTTAAAATCAGTTGGATCAGATCCTTCCGTCTGGTGGTTTCATCGAGGTGTACTGATGCGTTCATTTTAAGAAAAGCCATCACCTGCAGCTACTCCCTTGCTCTCTCTTTATGGTGCTGCCAGGGCAGGGAAGGGGGTCTCCAATACGTTCTCTTTGCCTTTTTTTTCTAGTTTTTATTTTCACTTCTCTTCTCATTATCGCTTCAGGCTTTACTGGCCCTTCAAAGGGCCCCTGCTTCATGAACTAATGATGACAGATGTTGATACAACATCTGTTGCTGGATTTAAACACCTTCCATCCGGTTAGAATTCATCTGGAAGGCAAGCTCGTCTCGCGCTTTAGTCTGCACTTGAGCGCGGCCGTGGGGACACGGGCTGCACAGGCGCTGCCGAGATGACGATTCTGCTCCCGCTTCTCACCACGAAGGGGTGTAGCTCACACACAGCGGTGAGCTCGCTCCCCGTCCTTGTGCCAGATCATCTCTCTCTCCATCTTGCACAGTGAGCTGCGCACATGCATTTCATCGTGAGCGTTGGCTGGTCGGGTGTGGTCGATATTTCCTAGTAACTGTTTGCTGGACCTCGGGTCCTTCTAGGTCAATGTTCTCAGCTTTCCTCCCCCACAGAAAAGTCAAGGCAGGTTCCCTTTTGCTTCTCTGATGCAAATAAGTACTGGAGCAAGGTCTTCATTTTCTAGCAATTGGTTTTGGCACCTTCTTACCTCTACCTGATCTCTATTTCAAGAGCCCTTCTTGAGCAATTACCATGAGACCAGGAAGTTAGGAATATTGGACAAAGGAAACAGAGTCTGAGTTAAAAACCCTTGTTTTCAAGTCTTCTCTCTTGGTTACTAGCCTTGCTCCCCGGACGATGGGTGTTACAGTAGTAAAAAGAGGTAATTCTAGGCAGAGTATGAAGATAACTTATGAAGATAACTTATGAAGAGTATGAAGGTATTTTATCTTATGACGATAAAGTAAAATTAGGTGACTTAGGAAACTTTTGGGTGTGGTACAAATGTGTGTCACCTCGCTTTGGTGAAGGTTGCACAGGCATCTATGTGTGTCAACACTCCTCAGTGGATGAGTACATTTGAAGGATATGCAGTTATTGGGCATCAGTTATACATCCATAAAGCATAAAAAATTAGAAGTTTGAAGATTTTTAGAATCTGTAAATTGCTATACAAATGTTAATTATTAGTAATCCTTGTTACTGTTTTTAAGAAAGTAGCTAACATTTTCCTTAAGCAGAATGTCTTCTTTCAGAGGTAAATTTGAGGTTGGCAATTCGTTCAGGTAGCTGAATTGGACTTCCCCCAGGCCTAGGTTTCTCATCTGTGGCACTAGTGACATTTGGAACCAAATAATTCTTTGCACAGAGGCTGTACTGGGCATTGTAGGATGTTAGCTGCATCCCTGGCCTCCACCCACTAGGTACACCACCCGCCCTGTGGCCATCAGAAACGTCTATGAGGCAGATCACCCTGGCTTGGGGACCACTGTTCTAGGCCATGTTTCACAGACAAGTTTTTTTGTTACTCAGATTCCCTAATTACTATGTTTAATTTCTGAGTTTGTGACAGGATTTATACTTTTTTTTTTTTAATTTACAAATCTATTCTCTTTAATATTTTCAAGTTCTTTTCGGTACGTGGGCCTCTCGCTGCTGTGGCCTCTCCCGTTGCGGAGCACAGGCTCCGGACACGCAGCAGTGGCCATGGCTCATGGGCCCAGCCGCTCCGCGGCATGTGGGATCCTCCCAGACCGGGGCACGAACCCGTGTCCCCTGCATCGGCAGGTGGACTCCCAACCACTGCGCCACCAGGGAAGCCCAGGATTTGTACTTTATAAACAAACTGAGACAGTAATAAAGATTCAGGCCTAAAACTGCTCCCGTCCATATTTTCTGTTATAGAAAACGTTTGCCTGACCTGAAATATGTGAACTATTTCTGTGTCCTCTTTCCCTTTAACACATCCTGCTGGCACCCATGTCTGATTTCAGCCCCAGCATCTTGGGTCCTGGTCTCAGACGGGCTTTGCCTGTTTGGTGCCAGAAGAGGCCGCCGATGCTGTGACAGACGTGTGCAGGGGGGAGAGGCGAACACGGGGTTCAGAGCAATTAATCTTAGCAACAGCTTCCTTTTACTGGTGATCATAGGATTTGTAAAGGGGTCTGTAAATATCAGTGCTTGCTACGGACCCTCTCGTCCCCAGTATTGCTTTTCCTTTGGTTTATGAGAAGGATCCAAAGCAGAGAAGGCCTGTGCCCTTTAAAAATGCACGTTTAGCCTCGTGCAGACCGCTAGTCTTTTTGTTCTCCTCTTCGTTGCCTTTTAATGAGTGATCTGGGGGGGAAATGACTTTATTTAACTAGCAACACTGTTGCTGGAACGCAGACCCCAAGCCCAGCGGCCGCTACCCAGCATCCCTCTGGGCGTTGTGTGCAGACAGGTCCAAGCCGTGTCGTAGGAGCCAGGAAGTGTCACCTGCACGCCGGGCGCCATGGCAGCTCCCCAGGTGGGTCTGATGGGGCAAAGGCGGCGGCGGAGGGTCCCTGCACTGTTTCTAACGACAGTGGCAGCTCCTCCACGCTCCACGGGACGTTCCTCCCCCCTCCCCCCGTCCCACAGTGTCCTGACCGTGTTTTTGCCTCTTGTCTCTTCCCCAGAGGTACCTCAGGGACTTTTTCAGCGTGATGCTCCAGTCAGCGACGTCCCCGCTGCACATCGACAAGGTGGGGCTGACGCTGTCCAAACACACCGTCTGCGAGTTCTCGCCGTTCTTCAAGAAGGGCGTCTTCGACTACAGCAGCCACGGGACGGGGTAGGGCCGGTGATGGGGCCACGCCACGCAGTGCCTTCTCGTCCGAGCGGCCCCCCAGCCAGGGGCCTGGACCCCTCACCGCTTCGTCCCAGTGCCTGAGCGGAGCGCGGGGCTCAGGGGCCGGGCTGGCTGACGACGACCTCGACGGCGGCTGTCCCTGCCCCTCGCGGGTGCACGTGGCCTTCTCCCTGTTGTGTGCAGAATCCGTCCCCATGGCTCCATCACCCTGGGCCCCCAGGGCCGAGCCAGCCTGGGGCTTCCCGAGGTGGGTGGCTGACCACACCTCCCTAATGACTTTCATCTGGTTTCCTCTTTCACCAAAATACACTCTTATTTTTTTTATATTCCTTCCATGTGGCTGGCTCCCAAGAAAAGCATTTTAAGTTATTTCATTGTATTTTGCTTTTTCCCCATTTGAGTCTGAACTTTTTACATAATCCCTAAGCACTGATGTTTACACAGAATTTCATATTCTGCAAAAGGGATTTTCGGTCCAGTCATGACTGGAGTCTTCCATGCTTGACACATTGGATGTAGGTGACATCAATTTCTATAAATCCATTCAAATAGGATATTTGTTTAATCCTGAATATTCAAGAAGTTTTTCCCAGATGGCGGCCGTGCACTCTCAAGCTTTCTCTGCTAAGCACAAAACGAGCGCCTCGCTGAATGCAAATTTTTAAACATTTTGTTCACATTTTTTGTTACTGAATCTACTGGATCTTTAGCTGAAAGACTAGAATTTACTGTAGTTTATTAACGATCCCTTAAATCACTCAGGACTTAATGTAGCATCACACATCTATGTACAGTAAAACCTCTTTGTTTTACTAAAGAGAAAAATGTGAGAAGAAAAAATATATATGTGGTATATATTGAAATGTATATAATTCTACCTATAGATTTATATATGTACACACTCCTGTATGATAGTTATATCAAAATATGTAATCATTCACACCAAATTTATTAAAGGTGTTTGTTTTTTCAAGATTTAAATTGAGCTGCTATCAATATTAAATGAAGTTATGGAAGCTACCCTGTAGTTCAGTTTAAGTTTGTGACATGATCATTCTTACTGGTCTGTTTAAAAATTTATCTAACGTTCTTGGAAACATACATAATGTATAATTTAGCATTCCTGTAGTAGAAGATGCCCTTATAGTTATGACTGAAGTCACAAATGAATGGGTAAGAAAACATGCTTGCGTTCAACCTTCGAGAATATGCCTTCACAACCGAGCTCTCCAGTCTGAAAAATATATTTAAAGATGCAATTATCCCGATAAGGGGGAAAGTTATTATTGTACTAATCAGATATCATAGTTTAGCGTGAAAAAAAATGAGGGCTTTTTTTTTTTTTTTTTTTTTTTTTATTGCTGCAGGAAGACTTGCTTTTGAGTGCAGTTGTGATTACAGGGAGAGGTTAGGGGTAATTACTACTAGAGAATTTAAACCTAGAGATTAAAGGATAAAAGCTGGGAGATAATTAACCATAGGTCATTTATCTAAAAGGTGTCAAAGCGCTTTGCTGAGTAAACGAAATGGTTTTCTTCAACTGACCAGATAATCTGTCTCCTGCCCTTTTGGACCCGTATCCGAGGCCAGGCTGCTGGCAAGTGTTTCACTAGAATCACACAGGGCACAAGAAAAACTTGGCAAGAATAAATATCTGTGTGTTTGTAGGAAGCGCAGGAATCAGAAGATTCTTTGATTCCAATCCTCAGCTGAGGTACTTAGTATTGAGTTGGGGGTTCAGGTACTGGCCGGCTCTGGGTAAATCCGGCTGTAACACACGGGCATCATTTCACTTCTCTGAACCTCAGTCCCCATCTGAGAATGACACTGTTGCACAGGGTGATGTCACAGTTCCGATCCAGCCCAGAGTGACAGGCAGAGGGACTGTCACCAGTGTGTGGATGCAAACTGAAAACTTCTGATCGGACTCAAACAGCACCTTAATCTGAGTAAAACTTGAGGGAGTGTTGGCAAGCCAATGAAAAATCTCCTCTAAACAAGGAATGGGATCCCTTTCAGGGATGAAGAGAAGACAGATGACAGAGGCAGGATGACAAAACTGAAGCTGCATTAATTTGGACGAATTCAAAGGAGTCAAAGAAAATTAGCAAGGATGTATCTTATAACTTTAAAGTGCATCAAATAACAAAGGAATGCCAAGCTGACCACTAAAGGTGGTTCAGGGTGAGGTGCCATCAATTAATATACGCTTTTGTAGTCAGTTGGACAAATCTAAGGAGCTTCAACAGAATTCTTTATTTAGAAAGCTTTAACATGTCCTCCTAGGTCTCGCTTACACACTGAAATACGTGCACCAAACGTGTGGCTCGCAAGAAGTAGTGTGCCCTTCAGCCTGGCTCCCACCCAGACCTTGCTGTCTCTGAAACAGAAGGATTCAAATTCAGCCCGGTAATTAACCAAGGCATGTGAGTAGCGGGTAACCAAGTCACGCTGGCTCCTTAATGATGGACATCTAGAAGATTCCCGGCCCACAATGTAGAGGTGCTCTGAACATTCATGAACAGGGTGTCCAGGCCCCAGGGCACTTCTCTTTATATTTGTTTGCAGAAAGAGCTAGTTCTGCTCAATCTGGCCCCCAGATACCCACTCAGAGCTCTGGGCAGCAACTTTCATGAGTCTCAACAGAAACAACCAGAAGCTTTCACAGCCTAGAGCATCCGTGAACTCGAAGTGTAGCTGCTGCGGGCATGCAGTCCCCAGCCTCAGAGCTGGGCCACATTGGTGTTCTGGGTTCAACTTTCACAGATGGGATTTTCCCCCCCGGTCACATCCCCCAGCACGTAGTCCCACGGCTGCCCCACTGTTTCCTCCAGCTTGTTCTTGGAGACGGAGAGCAGTGTGGCATCGTAATGTGGCTGGTTGTTTCTCATTCTGCAGCCACCACAGGCAAGCCGCATCCCCTCAGAGAAAACGCGGGTAACGATTCAAGCCTGATGCAAGAGAGAATATTCAGTGACCTTGCTTCCAAAGGGTTGTGTTGGAAAGAGGTTTTTACATTCACTGTCTTTTACAAATGCTTACAATGGTGCCTGGAGGTTTCATGAGTCCAGAGTTGAACGTTTCTGCCCCAGGAGACCCTGTCCTCCCATATCCTACACACGCTGCAGCAGTGGTTCAGTTTGGACTTTGTTCCTGGGAAGGAGTAAGGAAATTTAGGTAAAATAACTCCATGGCAAAATCAAATGCTTCCATTTTATTTACATAATCATGATAGGTCATTTAGGTCTTGGAAAAACTAATTAAAGAGAGACCATCTAAGGTGAATCATCCTTGACAAGTTGAGCCTGTACAGCCCTCCTTTTATGACAGGGTTCTTGCCACAGGCAAGAAGAGGACCTGACTATTGACTTTTTCCTTTGGTTTCGAGTGCTTTTTCTGATGCTAATATAGTAGGTAGAAAATGATTCTGTGATGCTCACATTTTAAAGTTTGCACATACAGAGTTATTTCCAAGTTGAAACAAATCTACCAGTTCCTCACTGTAAATTTCTACAGCATCATATTTCAAATTGATCCTATGATGGTACCCGGGAGTTAGCAGGGTCATGTTGGAATTGGCCAGGCTGATACCTTCAGAAGTCTTCTTTATTTGGGAATCCAGTAGAACCAGTTACATGTAAAATGGTGGGAGGGACAGAAAGGCAGTTGACTGACCTGAAGGGGTTCAGGGTTGTGAGTTCACCCTTGTTCCCTGCAAATAGCATTTGCACACACTTTTCACTGTGGAATTACAGACAACTAGAGCTCTGGCACCTAAGGCTACCCTGTGCCCTTCTAGAAGTGTCTCCCTTCTGTGTATCTCTTGCTGAATGACTAAATTCAAAATGTCCTTTCTTTAACTATACTTATTTGGTACCCCTGTATTTGAAAATAATGAGGCTTTTTTCCTAAGGGTTATCTCTCCCCAAACTGACTCTTCTGTGGGAATTTGAGATTCATCAGTTTGGTTTTGCTCCTTCTCCACTGCTGGAAAGGCAGACTCTTCCCCGTTCAGAGAGAGACAAGTGGATGTGTTTGCAAAAGAGATGCACAAGGCATCTCTCTTTAAGCGTTGAAGATGGGAAGGTGCACTGGTACAAAATTTGAAACGCATGGAGGAAGAAGATGCGTCAGTAGAAAGCCCCATGTTGGGTTAGCGTCACAAAGCTCTTGGGTACCATAAAGTCAGGTCACCAGAAAGAGAAACTGTTCTCCAGAATTTAAATCTGGAAAAAAAAAAGAAAAATATTGTTAAATATCCTCACTGCTTGAAAGCAGAGTTACTTTCCTCCAAGTGTCAGGAATCCTTATGCACAGTTAATATTTGCGGAAGTTTCTGTATCTTTCCAGTAGCCTTTCAAGTTGTGCCTGAGAGCTGCTCACTAAAGAACAGCCCGAGGGTGGCTCCTTCTTCACTTCTTTGCCAGGCAAGAAGAAGGAGGGAGGGAGGGAGGGAAGGAGGGACCTGCTTTTTCAAAGCATCACGGACCATCTTCAGAGAAAAGAATCACAGTGAATAAGAATACCAATTTGTGGTGATGCAGACCTTTTTGAATATTTACACTTTGGTTGATGCCAAACTCTGTTAGCTTTTCTCCTCCAAACAAATGAGAAGCCATGGACAAGGAGGGGGTGACTTGCTGTCATATATGATGTTTTTCTCCTGTGGTGTTTTGAGCCCTGATCTCAATGAATGTAATAATAAAAGTCAGTTCACAGAGGGTGCAGGCCTTCTCCTGTGGAGTAATATTAGGATACTGGTTATTTATCCTCTGTAAGGGGATGGAGAATGTCAAGTTTACGGTCATAAGGGATTTCCCATGCCTTCAGATACAGGGGCAGCTGCCACGCTCCCCTCACGGTCTGGAGCACAGGGCTCCTCTGAAGAGTCGGTGGTCCCTGGGCTCGCTCCTGTGGGATGTGCTGCCGTGTGTGCCACTGATCAGAAAACCAGTTCCCCAGGCCGCTGTCCATCCCCACCTCATTAGCACACAGGGTGAGCCATCTCTGGGTGCCAGCCCCTCTGCTGCTCTGTACCCTTTGGGGGCTGGGAGGTGGGGGACAGGCAGGAGGGACGTGAGCCTGGGACAGTCCATAAGATATGGACGGCACTTGCCCTGCTTGAAGCCACTGGTATAAATTCATGTCATGGCCACCTCTCCATTCTCTTCCTGCAGTGGGAGGGCGGAGGGAGGGTCAGCCCAAACTCTGGCGCTTCTCGTGAGCCCACTGGCCACATGCTGTGTCGAGGACCTGGCTGAGAGAGAGAGGCACAGAGCGTGCACAACGCTGGCTGTGCCCTCCTCACGCCCGGTCCTCAGGGGCCTGGCCTGCCCATCGGTGCCCCATGCTCCACCGGCTAGTTGTTCGCACAAATTCTTCTGCTTCACCTTCTCTGTTCCCGCCAGGTGCCCCTGCACAGGGGTGAGCCGCGTGGCCAAGGGCCTGCCCTCAGGGGCTCTCATGCCACCCAGAGCCAGACCCATAGTTGCAGTTACGTGACCACACATTGAGATAAATGTTACAAAGGCAGAGCAGGGGATGCCAGGGGAGGATGTACTAGAGAAACAGTCTTGCCTGGGGCGCTCCAAGGTTTCCCTGAGCAGGTGGTGTGTGAGCAGAGAGGTGGCCCCAAAGGGAGGAGGGAGCTGCAGCGTGAAGGCAATATGTCGGAGGGAGACAGCTGTCAGGTTTGGGGCACCTGAGAGCTGCGGGCCAGGATTCTGCAAATGGGATCGTGCTTCCCGTCAGCTTCCACTGTTTCGGAAGGATATTCCTGGGGGAGGAAGATAAGAGCACGTGGCAACTAGGACTCAGCCTTCAAAGCTACGTGTAAGAGGGAGAAACAAACTTCCTGATGAAGTGCTAACAGCCAAGGGGCAAGCTCAGGGCCCGGGGGTCCTCTCCTGTCCCGGGCCATCGAGAGGCTGGCTGTCCTGCGATTGGAACTTTGACCTCTGGCGTGTTCGGGGTTCTGAGATTTCAGAGGCCCTTGCCGTTGAGACGCGTGATCTCCCCAGACCGTCGGAAGTCCAGCTGGGTGTCCAAACTCCCGTGGGCTCGGAGCCGGAGGTGGGTGATCGCCGACGGGTACACTGAGTTCTGGCTCCCGTTGAAGCCTGGACCTAACACTCATCGGCTACCAGTTGATTCCGGGAGAACAATCTAGAAACCTTCCCCCCCAGACTCCCACACAACCCATCCCTGGGTGGCTGTCTCTGCCACTTGCTGGGAGCTGATCTCCACGGCCTCTGCCCCCCAGGAGCTCACCTGCAAAGGTAAAATTGTTCCAAACCTTTATTGGAGGTCAACAGACTGGACACTCCTCTCTCGAAGCAGCCACAGCCGTGTACCTGCTCAGTGCAATACTCATCACGTGGGAAATGACACCACACGTATCTCCTGCCTCATCCGGACTTAGCTACAGGCTAGTTTTCTTGAAATGGAAAGAATTATTCAAAGACTGTTTTAAAAAGGCAAGGAGCCGAAACATTCTAGGACGCCCATTCCTGGGCCAAAAAGAGTTGGTGTTTCTCTGTTCTTTTGGGACCAAGAAAATTACTTTGGGAGTATTTGCTCTAATTCCATGATCCTGTAAGGCAGAGCTGCAGTCTGGGTAGACCCTGCAAGTGCAGATGAGGATGTTTCTAGAGCATCTGTCAAGGGAGTTTATATGCTGTTGCGTAAACCCAGTGGTTTCTTGTGGTCTTTTTGGAACTGGCAATAGTGCCCTTACTAATCTGTGTTGGAATCTCCTCTCTTCCCCGTGGACTCTCCATTCAGGGTGGGCAGCTTCATCCCTTCTGCCCCAGTGATCTGAAATGCTACCCACCTGAGAAGTTACATCTCTGTGTTTATCCCCTTGAGAGGCATGGTCAACCGTAACATTCCCAGTACCTGGCCATGACATTGACTTTCAGAGATGTGAAGTGCCTGTTTCCCTGGCTGTTCTGAACTTCAGGACTTGGGAATAGCTATTTCCTAAAGAGATTTAACATCCCGTGAGCAAAGACGTGGGAGGTGGAGTCTTGGTTTTGTTTTTCCCAGTGTGTGATAGGCCTAATGACTACTTTTCTAAGGCAGAGGCTGTATCTGCTAAGCCAGGGAATCTAAGAGCTGTCTTCCCATGGGAGCTTTTCTGCTCACCTGTGCCAGGAGGTCCAAGAGGTAGATCAAAGGGAAGTGGGCGACGTTGGATAGCAGGGGAATCATGTAGGAAAGGAGCTCTAAAAAAGCCCTGGCTCGGGCTTCCCTGGTGGCGCAGTGGTTGAGAGTCCGCCTGCCGGTGCAGGGGACACGGGTTCGTGCCCCGGTCTGGGAAGATCCCACATGCCGCGGAGCGGCTAGGCCCGTGAGCCATGGCCGCTGAGCCTGCGTATCCGGAGCCTGTGCTCCGCAACGGGAGAGGCCACAACAGTGAGAGGCCCGCGTACCACAAAAAAAAAAAAAAAAAAAAAAAAGCCCTGGCTCGGGATTCCAGGATCACAAGAAGTAACTTGTGATTGGCCCAAAAGCCTTCTGGCTCTGGGGCTCAAACTTATTTCAATACCATGATAAGATCCTCAAGCAATGAAATGAACATTTAATACCTGCTTGCTTTCCTATCTCACCCTTCCAGCCAGCCCACACTGGTGGGCTGGTGGTTGTCTTCCTCTCAAAATGAAGGCTGTCCAGGAAGCTCAGAGAATTTAATTTATTTTCGTTAAATTTCCTGGTATCAGTGACAGACGATCAGCTTATCAGTGTGGGGTTTGACAAGTGGTGGAGAACACATCTGATCACACAAGGAAAGCATCGTCTTGCGAAGGTGCCAGAAGCATGAGTTGTAACAGTCTCTGCCATTTGAGAAATAGGCTGTCACAAGCTTATCAGTGGAGACAAGCGCAAACTATCCCTACAAATGCAAGGGAACTCAATTAAAAGTGAGGAAGTCTGAATAGATAAAACATATTTTAAGCAATCTCTGTAACTAGCCATCATCCACTTTGCAAAGAGGAAACGGCAAAATACAGGTAATTCAGAAAATGTGTTCAGGCACTTAGGTTCGTCTTTCTCTTCCACCATCCTTTTAACGAAAGTCCCTAGTTCAGAATCTCCTAATTTACGTTGTGTCCTTTTTCCTTTTCTGAGAGCAGGAGGTCTCCCAAGGACTAAAGGGCCTGATGCGCCATCTTTGCATCTGCTATCCTAAGGGAAATTCAAGGCAGAGACAGACTTGCTTTGAAGATGTTTAGGCTTAAGCCTCTCACATGTACAGGCTCCTTCCAAAGTGCCTGGGTTCTCCTGGGAGGAAGAAGCAGCCCAGCCTTTCATGGGATGGGGGTGGGGCGGGTGATCTCTGTCCCCGCTTAGGCATCACCCCTCATACCTGGTGGTCCTACAGGCACTGTCACCCACAGCAGCTGTAGGGCGGTGGGAGCGGGGGAGGAGAAGGACCCAGCTGAGCTGGACCAGCACCACCAAGGCCAAGGCCCTGGGGGGCTGGTGTAGGGAGATCAAAGAGCTGGTGCTTTAGGCAAGAAGCACTGCCCACCAGGGGTGGCATTTCCAGTAACAAGTTGTGACGCTGAGGAAAGCCCGTCTTTGTAGTCTCTCTAAAGATGATGTTATACCATTGTTTGATGCGGAAGTGATCCAAGAAAATGCGGCAGAAAACAAAAGGGGAGGGGAAACAAGTGTAGAACTGAGTCAAGCAGTTACACGCATAATGAATTTTTAATATAATTACTATAAGATTCCATTTCTGTGACATCTCGGAAAGGCAAAATTTCAGAGAAAGGAAGCAGCTGTGAGGTTGCCAGGGGCTCAGGCGAGATGGGAGCGAGGTCGGCCACAGAGGGGCAGCTGGGGGGGTGTTTTGGGTTGAGGGGACGACTGTGGGCGTGGTCTCACGATTGTATGTGTCTGTCAAAACTCATAAAGCCGTGCAAGGTAAAGAGTGAATTTTATTTACCACATAGAAGTGATGCCTTATACATATTCAGTAATTCAGCCAGTGAAGTGTGCTGACTCTATTTCATACCATGTCTGTTTGTGCTTCCTTTGTATCAGAGACAGCTAACAAAGTCCTGTGGGAGAAAAACAAAAATGCAGCTGCAACCTCCAAGTCCAGCTGGTGAGTTTAGGGCCAGGGTCTGACGGGGATGAGGACGTGGTGTGGTTTGTCTGTAAACCTGTCTCCTCCCACTAGCCCATTGGCATGCAGATGGCAGGGACCATTCCATGGCGTATCCAGCATACAGCAGGTGCTCAATAGAAGTGGCATCAGTGATGGGGAGGCTGGCTCACCACCCACACCAGCTCCAGAGTGCCCTCCCTTCCCCACACCTCCCTCCTTCCTCTCCCTCCCCAGCCTCAGCCCCTACGAGTGTCTAAAGTGTTTCCACCGTCTCGTGGCTAACAGACCGTCGGTCGAGATGAGGTCAGTGTGATTCTTAGAGGAAAAAGGGATCCAGATGGCTTTCTTCCCAGCCTCACAATTCTTCAGGAAGACTCCCCGAGGCAGATATCAGAGCTTACCTGGAAACAGGAGATGGAATTCGCCAGGAAAGTGACAGAGGGGCTCCCCAGGGGCATCACGGGGTGCAGGAGTGGCCGATGAGGATGATCCTGGTGTGTTAGGGGCCTGCGTGCTGTGGCTACGTGGGGCCAAGTTAGACAAACCCCCCATGAGGGGTCAGACTTCATGCCCAACTCCATGGGAAAACAGGACACTGAACAGCTGTCAGGCAGCTTCATGTCTCTGTCTGACTCCCTCCTACGTGCTGAGTTCAGGGGGGACAATACTACATTATCAGTTCACTGCTGGTTCCCTCGGTCAGTGCCTGGCGCGTTCAGTGGGATTAAATTGAACCAGTGTGTGTTTGGGGGCTGGGGGCTGGGGTAGTGATGATGAACTTTCTAAAGAGATCCCTCAGGCTACTTCTGGAAGTGGACGGGGTTGGGGGGTGTGCGATGTGGAAGAAGCGAGAAAAGTAGGGGGACGGTGGGGGACAGGAACCTTAGCTGGGCAGCCTCTGTGGAGATGGAAAGAGAGAGTGGGCATCCCCAGAGGGGGACCAGCAAGATTGGGCGGACGGGCATCAAATGTGATTCCCAAATAAAGCTGGTGAGAAAGACCGCTCCCTTGTAAAACTGTTCTGGCCTAAACCCCTGGGCCTCCTGTATTTGGGAGGAAAGGAAAAGCCAAGTTTGCGGCCGATCGGCCTTCTTTGCTCCAGCATGGACAGACTGCAGGTGCTACCCCGAACCCCACGGGGGGAGAGCTGCTTCCAGGCTCCAAGAGGTGCTGTTGTTTCTTGTTCTAGTAAAAGGCCCGAGCGGAGAGCAAAGGGGAGGTTTATAACCAGAGGCCCGCAGACATCCCAGATGCGACAGATGCCCACGTGTGTCTGTGGGACACGGAAGAAGGGAGACAGTTGGGTTTCCAGGAAGTCTGGAGATGGCACACGGCAGCCAGATGGCCCCAACCTGGGGGACCATCACGGCACCCTGGAGCGTGAAATCAGGTTTCGGAGGGAGAGGAGGGCGTGGTTTGGCAGGGGCCTGAGGAAGGGAGTCTCAGCCAGAGGTTTGCGTGGGATCTCGGGCACGGTTGGCCTAGTTTTACAAAGAACGAAGCAGGTGTGGGGTGAGGGCGGATATGCGCTGGGGGCCTTCGTGCAGAGTCTTCCCGCGGCCCCAGTTCATCCTGCACGTGTCACCCACTGTCAAACAGGACGTGGGTCCGTGGGTCCTTCCTGCTCTTTCCCTTCAGCCCTCAGCAGGCTCAGGTCCGGCCCAGCCCCGAAGCCTGCTTCCTCGCAGGCTTCTCCCCTTTCTCCTCTTTCTCTCCACTGCTCCATCCAGGGGCAGGATTGACAGCCCAGACCCACGGAGTCCCCGCTACAGGAGCAAGCTGAGGCTTCCTGGCCATCGGGGTTGTTTCAGTGAACGCTGCTCATCTCAGAGGATGCTCATGCACTCGTGGGCTGTCTGAGCAGGTCCGAGGTCCACAGGGCAGCGTTAATGAAGGGAAGACCCCCGTAGGGAGGACCTCTACAGGCATGGCCAGAAGCTGCTGTCCAGAGATGGAATTTCCTCTCTCTCTTTCCTCGCTCTGAGATCTGAGCTCTACTTCTAAGGCCTTCCTTCCAAAGGATTCAGTCAGGTCCACCCAGATTATCCAAGACAACCTCCCTTACTGAAACTCAACTGATGAGGGGTTTTAATTACATCCGCAAAATACTTTCACAGCAACACCTGGGTGAGCATTTGATTGAATAATTGGAGACTGTAGCCTCAGCAGCACAACCCCATCAAAGAGGCCTGACTCTCAATTTAGAGCTTCCAGGCTTGTCCAGCCACAGTTCCGTCTGCTCCAAACCTGGAAAAGTGCTCAGAGGCCTGACTTCTCTGCAGGCCATCGCATGACGTTCTTCTGAGGTGCCCGGGGCTGGGCTCTGATGCCGCGGCGGGGAAGCTGCTGGTTTCCAGGTACAACTTTGTAAGTGTGGACGGAAACAGTAGTGGTGTCATTCCACGGATTCAGGAACAAGCTTAAATTGGTTCTCCACTGGATAATGAGAAACCTTGGTTTGCTGTGATAACATTTCTGAGATGCCCTAAGCTTGCTATTTCTTTTCCAAGATCCAGTCTGAACTATAAAAGTACCTAACAAGAGTGGTGGGAACTTTTGACTCCAGAAACGCAGCCCAGGGTGTGCCCCGTCACCCGGCGTATTCCTCTGAACGGGCCTCCAAAACTAGCATCTTAGATACTCCACAGGGTGGATGGTCAGCCAGGAACTTGCCCCGAGGATGTGCCTGAAGAGATGGGATGCCCAGGAGAATCTAGGCTAGCTGGGTCTGAACATGGCAGGGATGCTAGTATGAAAGGATGCAAATGGTGTTTGCATCAGAAACACTATAGAACAAAAACTGGAAAAAAAGTTTGTGACCTATGTGACAATGAATAATATAAGAGCTTATATTATTAATAATATAAGTAAGAGTAAAGAACTCTTTCAAATTAATAAAAGGGGCACGCAATCTATTTTTTTAATGGCTTTTAAAAACTCTTTGATTTTACAGTGGCAAAGGATATTGACACAATTTAAAACCAATAAACGAAGTTTGTGACCCATGAACATACCAACGGATGTTCAACTTTACTGGGAATTAAAATTATGTCATCACTGCACTATCATGAGAGATATTTCAGACTGACAAAAGTTTCAAGAGGTTTCTGAAAACATGAAGGAAAAGATACCTCAGCTGTATGAATGACCCCAGCCAATACCTCAAGAAGTAGGAGAACCGCCCCTCTGAGCCCAGCCAGCCCACACAATGGTGAGACATAGTAAATTGTTGCTGTTACAAGGTATTACGTTTTAGGATAGTGATAGACACCTGAAATATGTGTTCAGAATTCTACAGAAATAATCAGACAAATGCACAAAAATGTACAAGAGCACTTACTGCAGTCTTGTAACAACAAAAATACTGGGACAAAACTGAAAAGATGCCTATAAACAGCTTAATAAATGAACATGCCTCTAGTACAGTAAAATGCAATGCATTTCTATTAAAAATTGGAATGCAGTCTATATTTATTGACATAGAAATATAAATGTGATCCATTAAGTGGAAAAAGCAGGTTACAGGAAAGTGTTAATAGTCCATGGATGGAACATGCAGGCTCCAGAGCCAGCCTGAGTTTGAATAGTAGTCCTCACCATCAACCTGCTGTGTGACCTTGGGAAAGGCACTGTACCTTTCTGAGCTCTCAGGTTTCTTATCTGGAAAGTGGAGATTCATCATAGCACCTGCCTGAGATTTATAAGAATTAAGCAAAAGTAATTAAGTAAACAGCTTATTAATAGTGTGTGTACATTTAACTCATGGTAGGAGCTATTAGTGGTAGCTAATATTATGGTCATAATCCATTACTAAAATATATAATTATTAGTATAATATTAACATTAGTTTGTTATATAATAGTCATCCTATCACATCAGTATTAATTAATAAATAACAATACAAGAAACTATATTGTTGCAAAAGTATATACATTTATATGTAAATAGACTATATATTATATACACACACACACAATGATAGAATTAGCAGAGAATTATTTTCTTCCTTATCCTTTTTTCTATTTTCAGAATTTTTATGGTGAGCTATATATTTCATTTTTTATAGACGTTTCTAAATTTAAAAAATCAAAGCAAGAATGCATTCTGGTTTTTTCACTTCTTGATAATTTATTTTGGCTATGTTCATGAAGTGTCCCTAGACTGTGTGTGTGTGTGTGTGTGTGTGTTCGTCACATAAAATGCTGCCGTTCCAAAGAAAGGGACCCTCCCAACTGATAATAAGCTCCAGTATTGTTGATTTAAACACACGGCTCATAAAGCATTGAGTGGATCTGTCCTTTAAACTAGAATCCATTTTAGAATACTTCATCTCCCCTAAATCTGGTGATAAGTTGCTTATGGAAATGGGACATACCATTTTTAAAAATTATTGCCATTTGTGATGCATAAAATGTAAAAAACAAGTAGACCAGATCCGTTTTTACCTTAATAAAGAGTTCTACTTTAGTATATATTAAGACATTTATAATATTAGCACTAAAATGTCCCTAAAATTTGAGATCTTTCTGGACAAGCATGAGATTTAGTTTTCAGCATTACAACAGGGATCCTTCGAAATCTCAGCTAATTTTCCCCAGGTTAATACATGAGATAAGCCTGAAGTTCTAGAGATCAATTGATAAGGAAGGTCTAAGTGTATAGAGGACTCCCACCACGGACCACCTAAGAGAGGGGCACTGTCTGTAAAGCCTACCGTGATTGTCTGTGAATAGATACACACCATAGGGCCCTTTTTTTTTTTTGGAAATTTACAAGGCATTTTCTTATTTCAAGGTTTCCTTTAGTCGCTTCAGGAAAGAAACATTTTTACCACCAGTTTTTCCCAAATCATTTGATCGTGAAATCTTTTTATTTGGCAATTTGCTTGGGGAAGGAAGGGAGGTGATTGTTGATAGAAATTAAGACCTATTGTTATTTTACAGAACACGTTCTTCTGGATGGACCAAAGGATGGAGGGAAGGAGGAGAGAGAGGGAGGAATAAAAGAAGGAAGGAAGGTAGGAAATGACACCGGAAAGAAAATGAGTAAGGTCTATAATTTCTAATTTATGATTCCAAACCCAAGAACTCCCTGAAATCAAAGACTTTGTTTCTTTTTCTTTTTGTTTTTGTGTTTCCCAAGATTGATGCGTCTCATTAGGCAGCAAAACTTGACTAGAAGTGACATGAGGCTTTGGTATTTATAATGTTCATTGGTCCCTCTTAGAATATTCCTATGTTTTGCTGCAGAAGTATTCCTGTTAGTTAAGATGATGTTGGAGTTTGACCTCAGACTGATGGGGTGTCACATAATCTAGTGTCACTGCATTATGTTATCTTTTCCAAATCTGAAACACTGAATTTAGCCAATTCTGAATTTGAAGGGATTTTTGGGAAGGGATGGTGGGTCTGCTTTGCATCCATATTTTCTAGAGCCATCCACGCCCGGTACATTTACTTCCTTGCCTATGAAGTGGGGAGAGGCCCTCCCAGGTTTGTTTTGGTGGTTAAAAATGATAACACATGCTGGAAATCCAACACACTTCTAGACACAGTGTGTGTTTTGAAATGTCTGCTGGTCTCTTCCCACATTCTGCTGGCCTCTCCCCACCAGGCCCACCTGGTCAGCATCCATGCTCAGGGGTCCCTGAGCTTTACCTGCCTCAGAGAGCAGTGAGCAAAGCCAAGGTCATGTCTCTATTTGTTCCTTCTCCTGTGGAAACCCTGACATAAGTACCACATATGTCACTTCTGCCCTAACAAGCTATGCCTAGGCTTGTTTTCGTTTTGCTTCATACAGCTTTAATGGCTTCATCTGTGTAAAACATACTGTTTTAAATTAAAAATTCAGAGGCAGATCTTCTGACAAGACAGTGGCACCCTCCGTTGGCGGCCGTAGTGTGGGAACACTTGACCGTGTCAGGGGCTGTGCCTACGACTACCGCATGCTTACACATGTGATGAATCTGAGTCTGCAGTTGTAGGTCCTGTTATATGATGTACACATGCACACAAATATACAGAGAATACATCATTTGGGAAGCTGCGCAAAAACTGGTAACATTATTTGCTGTGTGGCAGAAAAGTACATGGATGTGACAGGGGAAGGGGGGAAACTTTTCACTGAATACTGTTTATATACTTCTAATTTTGAACCACAAAAATGAGAAATCTACTCAAAAAGGAAATTATTTCCTGAACCTTTTCTCTTCCTGTCACAACAATTTACTCACTAGAGTCGCCAATTGGGCTGGGACATTGGTTCTTAAACATATAGGGAATTACAGTCTCTTTTAAAGATTTGCTGAAATGGATGGAACCTCTCGTCAGAAGGATGGACTCTCGTGGGGACACACACACTTCTATATTCAATTTCAGGGCATTCTTCAGCTCAGTTACAAACTCCAGGTTCCTAACTCCTGTAAAAAAAAAAAAAAAAAAAAAAAAAAGGTAAACAGTCAAGGGCATATGAGGGGACTTTATTTCTCACATCATTCCCTCTTAGAAATTCACATAATTGGCCACTTCCTACAATATTTATCTCATTGTTCTTTGTTTTAGACCATCTCACCCTTCTTTATAACTAATTTTCTTCTTTTTCTCCTTTAAAAAGAAGGCTTCAAAAAGTAGACTAATTATGTGATTACACTTTTTAAGACTTCCCTAAATTTCCTGTCTCTTCTTGGGAATTGATTTCCCCTGACATGCTTTCAGAAACGCACTTTGCTCACCCCTGGGACTTACTTTTGAATAACTACTCTTTTTCTTGTCCTTGAACTGATTTAGTATAAGCCTTGTGTTCCTCTTTCTTTTGGTATTAGTATCATTTCTGGAATCATTTGGAAAGAATTTTCTTAATATGAGGCTCCAAGAACCAGCATTTAAGTTTCTCACACCTTTTTTTTTTTTTCAAACTGTAGAGTATTAATTTCAGAGACTCTTCATTCTCATCATCTGAATAGAATCCCATGTGCAATAGAAGGAAACTAGCACAGAACCAGCACACAGCAGGTGCTCAGTAAACAGCAGTGTCTTTCCTTTCCCCGGGATTGACTGCAGCTCAGCCCCAGTTGTCTGCAGGTGCTGTCTTCCTCTTTTCCTGAGACCGGTGTGTTCAGGCCATGCTGGTGGCTGTACCAGGGAGATAGAATCTGAAGCCCATGGCCTCACATTCAGGAGAGTTACTCTGACTGCTTCACTATACTGGCTCCAGCTTCAATCTGGCCCTCCAGCCGGACCTCCCCTTCAGCATGAGGCACCCATCTCCCTAGATGCTGGGAACATTGCCCAGTGATGACTCTCAGCTGAGTCCCACCCCCAGAATTGCCCTTGGCTGAAGGGAACCCCCTCCGCCAAGACTAGGACACTTCCCTGTGGGCAGTACACATCCAATGACTGGTTAGTGCAGGAGGAACAATACAGAAGACTGGCCCCTTCTGTGGTTCAGGGTTCAGGCTAACTTGGAAGGGCTGTCTGCGCTCAGAGCTCTTTGTGGGATGGGCTGAGGCTGCTGTTGCAACTTCATGACATCCTGATGCCTCCCTCTTCCCACGCAGCTTCCCTCACTCCTTCTGTGACGCTGTCCCAAGAGCCTGCTGCAAAAATCTACCTGCACCTAATTCACCATCTCAGTCTCTTTCCTAGGGAACCTAGGACTCAAAAACTCTCAGACATTGAGTCATTCTAGAAAACTGTGCTTTTATGATAGCTGATGGTGCAATGAACATCATTTAAAAGATTTTTTATTTTATTTTTGGCTGCATTGGGTCTTCATTGCTGCGCACGGGCTTTCTCTAGGTGCAGCGAGTGGGGGGCTACTCTTCATTGCAGTGCACAGGCTTCTCATTGCAGTGGCTTCTCTTGTTGCGGAGCATGGGCTCTAGGTGTGTGGGCTTCAGAAGTTGCAGCACGCAGGCTCAGTAGTTGTGGCTCACAGGCTCTAGAGCACAGGCTCAGTAGTTGTGGCACACGGGCTTAGTTCCTCCGCAGCATGTGGGATCTTCCCGGACCAGGGCTCGAACCCATGTCCCCTCATTGGCAGGTGGATTCTCGACCACTGCACCACCAGGGAAGCCCCATCATTTGTTTTTATCAGCACAGCATCCTTACCTCCTTCTTCGCCGATCAAACTCCAGATTTCCTTTGGCTGTGGGGAGAGCCCTCCTCTCAGCCGGTGCTGCCGCCCCAGCCCAGAGTGTGGGTGTGTGACTGAGTCCTGGCCAATCAGAGTGCTGTGTTGCTGTGGCCACAGTGATTGGTTGAGGGATGGCCAGGACTCAAGCTGGACCAGTAAGAACCCTCCCCAGGTTTGACGCTTCAACCATTGAGACAAGGAAGCTCTCTTTGTCCTGGAATGCTAACTGATGGACAGAAGAAAATTTCAGAGGAAAGTGGGATGAAAAGATGGAGAACTTTTTTTTTTTTTTTTTTTTTTTTTTTTTCTTCGGTACGCGGGCCTCTCACTGTTGTGGCCTCTCCCGTTGCGGAGCACAGGCTCCGGACGCGCAGGCTCAGCAGCCATGGCTCACGGGCCCAGCCGCTCCGCGGCATGTGGGATCTTCGCGGACCGGGACACAAACCCGTGTCCCCTGCATCGGCAGGCGGACTCTCAACCACTGCGCCACCAGATGGAGATCTTTTGATGACATCATTTGACCACTTGAATCCAGCTGGTTCCGAACCCAGGTCAACTATGAATTTCACTTGGGGAGTGAATGCATTCGCTGTTTGCTTAAGTTAATTTGATGGGTTTCTCTTATTTGAGGCCAGAAGAGTCCTTCCTGATACAGAGGTTTGCCTTTTAGCTGCCCTCAATTAATAATAAAAACAACCCTAATGAACATTTTGAATTAGAAATTTTCTAGCATGTATCCTTTCTTGCTTCTTGTAGAGGGCTCCAAAACGTGACTTTTCCCTGAATGGCTCTGGGACATTCCTTATCATACTGGCAGGCATCTGACCCTGAGGCCCACAGGGCTACCCCGGGCTCCTGCTTCTGTGTCAGGTGGACTTGGTGTCTAGGGCTCAATGAGTTCTACATTGAATTAAAAATCTATCCCATTGTTGCCAGGCTGTTACTCTTCGGTATTTCTCTCTTCTGTCAACTTTAATTGCTTCTAGCAATCCCTCTTCTTCTCTTTAATTTCCACTTTGATTTAGAAATCTAGTCTCTGAGCTCATCTGAATTGTGTGTAAGGTAAGTGAACATAGGTTTTGAGCCGTCTTGCAGTCTCCCCTATGCCTAAAGTGCGTACGTTTTCGGTACATGGACACTGGATATTAAATAGAGCCGTTCAATTGCATTTTAAGATTTTATACTTGTCATGATACATGTTCTCAATCAGGAAATGTATGGCCTAGGAGACCTCCATGTCAGCAAGATGTGATATAGTCATCCATGCAACCAGAAAATGTGGATTTATACGGTAGTTTCTATCTGGCGTATTGTTCTATCTTGAAAATAATGTTCTCAAATGAATTCATTCTACATGAATCAGTGACTTTTTTGAGTCAAGGAAATTAGATTGAAGCCTAGGGTAGATGGGTCCATGCAGACACTCGTTAGTTTCTACAAACCCAAACTGGCGTTTCTGCCAAGTGATTCCTCACTTCTGTTGGTGTATCTTGTGCTATCCTGGTTCCCAATCTTCCTGGATAATCTGTACATGAATATGTCCAGAGATCAAAGTGGAATTCCCAGCACTGGTTTGATTTCTCTGCTTGAGTCTAATTGTTTTTGTCTCATGAACTTGACTTAGAGCAGCCAGAATTCGATGCTTCTTCTCCTAGCACCAAGGACAGGGTCTGGGAACCTGGAAGTAGAAAGAGGCACATAGACTGGGAAAGGAGAAATTTACTTCTGTGTTCCCCTTTGTTTGTAAAGCCAAGAGCAGATATAGAAGGGAGGAAACTATTCCCAAGAAGGGAGGAAGTCTGACAGTCCCAGAGAGTCAAACATTATCAATTAGTATGAACACAATATGCATTATTTTTGAACAAACAGAACTGCTTTTGCCAATCATTTCAGCTCCTCTTTATCACTTCCGAGTGTGTTTATTTTGACAGCTTTTTATTTACTCTATTTTTTTTTTCCAGTGGTATATCAGAAATATGGCCCCATCTGGAGACAGTGAATAACTTTATGTTTTCTGTGGCCCTTCCAATCAGGAGTAACTACAGCTGCCGGGGGAGCACTGAAAAAATGTCAATTAGCTATAAAAGTTTCACAAACAAGCATTATGTCTTCCTCTTACGAGTCCCTGGGTGCAGCTCAAAATGGAGCAATAATGTCCATAGTTTAAAATGGCTGTTAGGGGCCCCAGCATCTTTTTTTCCATTAAGAATTGCTCGGCACTGGCGCTGGAGCCTCTGCCTGTGTATGGTGGAGCCCAGGCAACTGCAGAGTATGGTGTTAAAAATAATTACAGCTCCCATCACATTTATGGCACGGAGATGTGGTACCAGGTCCCTCTATGTGCAAACCACGTGGCCAAGTTCATTCCTCCAGGGAGCCGGGCCTGGAGCCATCCCCCCTGGCTCTCCAAGCACCAGCTGCTTGTTTCCTCCTCGTGTCTGAAAATCACATCAGGGTCACTCTGGCTCCGAGGGGGAATTAGAGAGCAGTCTGCTTCCTGGTGTCACTCTTTGTGATTGTCCAGGACCCAACCCACGTGGCCTTTATTTACAGACAAGCGCTCTGTCCTCCAGGCTAGAAAGGCAAGGAAAGTGTCTTTTCCACAAGTAAAACCAGGCAGGTATGGCCAGTGGATGTGACCTGTCTTGACATGTAAAGTGTAATAAAATCTTGTTTATAAAAACAGGCAGCCGGCCCAAGCACTGTAGTTTGCTAAGTATATATTTTTTAAATATTGCACTGAAATATTATTTCTCTTGATTATTGAAGTTTTAGGTGCCCCCTTAAATCTTTTTTTGTTTGTTTTCAATTTATTTATTTTATTTTTGGCTGCATTGGGTCTTCCTTGCTGCGCGTGGACTTTCTTTAGCTGCGGCGAGAGGGGGCTACTCTTCATTGCAGTGCGTGGGCTTCTCATTGCACTGGCTTCTCTTGCCATGGATCGTGGGCTTTAGGCATGCAGGCTTCAGTGTTTGTGGCACGTGGGCTCAGTAGTTGTGGCTCGAGGGCTCTAGAGCACAGGCTCAGTAGTTCTGGCACACGGGCTTAGTTGTTCCATGGCATGTGGCATCTTCCCAGACCAGGGCTCGAACCCGTGTCCCCTGCATTGGCAGGCGGATTCTCAACCACTGCACCACCAGGGAAGTCCAAGCCCCCTTAAATCTTGCACCTGGGGCCAGTGCCTCCCTCTCCTCATCCTACTCCCCGTGTGGCCTTCAGCTAGTGAGGAAGTGGATGGGGTCCTTGCCCAAGGGCTCAGCTGTGTGTTCCAGGGAAATGACTGTCACATTTAGCAGAGTGGGAGCAGAAGGATTCAGCAGTGCCTGGTGTGGAGGTGACATCGGAAAGAGCAAGCATACGGACCTTGGTTCCAGCTCTTGCTCTGCAGCCATGTGACCTTCAGCAAGTCATCCAGTTTCTCAGAGCCCCAGGCTCCCCGTCTACAAAGCTGAAACGATAATATCGACCTCAGAGTGTGGGCTGTAAAGATTAAATGAGATAAAGTATGTCAAGTGGCTGGCCTCGGTAAGTGGCACTTTAACAAACGTCTGCAGAGTGAACAGAATGCACAGACTGTTGGTTGAAGGCCGGGAGGATTTTATATCATCAGATTGCCTTCCAATCAGCTGGACCTTTTTTGTCGTTTTCGCTCGTATGTCAGGTTTGCGTGATTTCTGCACGTGTGTATGTTCTGTGCTCGACCCAAGGGTAAGGTTAACGTATGAATTGCTTCTGTGTCCCCCATTATGCTTTGTACGTAGGAAGCATCTGATAAGTATTTGTTGCATGCGTGGAAAGAGGAGGTTATTGATAATTATATGAATGGATATAGAACCAGGGAGCGTGGTTTTATCCCCCTGCTGCGTGGATGACTTGAGCATTCACACTGTCAGCCTCAGGACCTTTAGGAGGCTCAGACCCAAAGAAGGCAGGTCCGGGCACCTTGAAGTTTTCTGTGACCCCTGTGATTCCTAAGTGGAGGGTCATATGCAGATTGCCGCCTGGGTACATTGTCATCCCTCTCCACTGGGGGCAGCACGGAGACGATAGTTTAGTGCTTTTGCTATGTTTCCAGGATCCGCCCACAGAGTCTGAAAGAATTCCTAAATGCTCAAAAGTCAGAAAGTACACAGTCATCAGGGAAAGATGTTGCTGGGGGCTTTTGGGGAAAAACATGTCCAAAGGCTATAAGAGAGGTGATCATGTGTTTTATTATTCACGTTGGGGTAATTTTACGAGTGAAAGGGGATGCTTTTAATAATTATGCTGGAATAAAAGACCCCAATCCAGGCTGTCCTGGGCAAAGCAAGACACATATTCACCCTACTTCCAAGGCAGTTCTGCAAAGTGCCTCCTGTTCAGTCTTGGAAAAATCAAGGCATCTGTGCCTCTGCCCCGTAGGCAGCCGCATGCCTGCCCTTTGCAGCCACTGCTGTCCCGTGGGTGATGGGATGATTGTGCCTCCTTTTGCTGGCTGGGCCTCTCTTTATCCGGAAGCCTGGGGCCACCTGAGAGCTGGGCTGCTCACCCACGGCCATATCCTGGCTCTCTTGCCGCACTGGGCTCTCTGTTGGGGAGACTGAAGTTTTCCAGGAACCTGAAAAACGGAATCAGAAGTAGAGAGACCAAGCCAAAGCAGGATGCCAATGAGGTGAACGGTGTGGGCTGCTCAATTGTCTTTGAGATAAATGGCTGATGTTAACACCGGGAAGGATTGTAGATCATCTAGTTTAATATCTCACTAATATCCTCTCTGTCACCCCAATTTACTGTGGAGGAGACTAAAATCAGAAGAATAAAATAAGGCACGCAAGTTTATTAATTCCTTCAAATTGATGTCGCTAGCCCACACCTCCCCCATGGATTCTAGCCTAGAATGTCCCCCCGCTTCCCCAATATCTCCACTAACAGAAATCCCACAGTCAGCATGTCCAGCAGGACCCCCGGTCCATCCACACACCCGACCCCCTCCGTACGCCCCCAGCCTCAGCCAACGCAAGTCCTCCCTCCCGGGTGCTCAGACTCCAGATCTTGGAGTTACTCGTGACTCCTCACGTCTTTGCCTTCTTTCACACATCCTGTGGAATCTGTTAGAAAACGCCATCCAGAGTCTAACCACTTCTCACCACCCGTTCCAAGCCCCAATTCTTTCTTACCTGGGTTATTATTGCCTTCTAACTGCTTCCACTCGTACCTTCCCACAGTCCTTCGTTCACTGAATTGAAGAGTCAGATCAACCCCTTTAAAGCCTAAGTTGGCCCTGTCACTCCTCTGCTCAAAATCCCCTAGCTTCCCATCTCACTCAGAGACAAATCTGAAATCCGTACTCTGCCCTGCAAAGCCCTATACAAACTGCACCCGCCCCACTATTTGTTCAATCTCATCTTCTGAAAGGAGCTCCCTCGTTCACATGGCTGCAGCCCGTCTGGCCTCCTTGCTGTTCCTCAAATGAACCAGGCATGCCCCCAGCTTTGGGGCCTTTGCACTGGCTGTTTCCTGTGTCTAGAGCATTCCTTCCTCAGGTCCACTTGGCTAAATCCCTCTCTGCCTTCAAGTCTGTGCTCAAATATCAGCTTCTATTAAAACGGCTACTCTTGTGCCCGTATGTTTCTGCATAACATCTATTGCCTTCTCATATACTCTATATTTTACTTATTTCTGTTTATTGTTTGTCTCCTCTGAGTGGAACGTAGCAACCTAAAGGCAGGAATTTATGTGTCTTGTCCCCCTGTGACCTCAGAGCAAGTACCTGGCACAGAGTAAGAATTTGATACATACTTGCTGAATGAATGAAATTGTCAGCTTTCACTAAACGTGTACCATTGGCCAGGGGCCTACTAAGTGTATCAAGATGATCTCAGCAAAATCCTTTCTCTTAAAGTGGCCCCGAGTCCTTGGGTTGGAGGCACAGCCAACCGTGGTGTGATGTGGTCACGATACAGCCCATGGGGTTCTTGCTCTACCACGCGGGCTAGAGGGATCAAAGCAAGTGATGTTTCCCCAGAGCAGGCCGTGCTGGGGCTGTGTGGAATTTTACCGGGCGCTGGAGCAGGGTGGCAGAGCCCCCCCTCACGTCCTAGTAGGTTTTCACTCTGTGTACTGCTGGGGGGCCAGGCTTGGTCCCAAGGAAATACAGAGAAGTTATTTGTGACAACCCTGTTGCCCAGACAGCACGTCCTTCTCAACAGACAGAAGGATGTGGCATCCCAGGACGTTCAAGTCACCCAGGTGATCCAGTCTGCTCACCTGCTGGTAAATGAAAAACAGCTTCCCTTGAGAGCAACCTGGGCAGGTGACCTTGTGGCCCTGTGGCCACTGTACTGAGCACCGTCTATGGGAATTGCAGGATGGGATGTGTTGGTGCCCTGTTTCCCCACAAATCCTTTTCAGAACACAGTGTGCTTCTGTATTTCATTTCCCCTGGACTTTCAGGAAGCCTAGGCATGGAAAGGGTCTTTGGTTTGTCATTTCTTAGGATAATCTCCTTTAAGTCAAAGAATTGTCTATGGTGGAGTTCAGATGTTTTGGCTAAGTCCAGAAGCCCTCTGGGGAAGAAAAGGACAGCCAGATATTTGATGTTTGTTAACTGCATCTGTGACATAACTGAGAGAGAGAGAGAGAGAGAGAGAGAGAGGGAGAGAGAGAGAGAGAGAGAGAGAGAGAGAGAGGAGGCATTGGGCAGGTGCTACTTTTTGGCTTGGGGACCTCTGGGATCATAAGATTGTTCTCAGTTCCACCATTGTCTGCCCTGGTAGGCTGGACAGTTCTGGTGGTAATAAGAGTATATCGGGTAACTATTTCTGTGTAACAAATCACTCCTACACTTAGTGGCCTCGAACAGTAATTTACAACTTCTCATAGTTCTGTCAGTGGCCTGGAACTGTCCTCTGCCAGTTTGTCTGCGATCACACATGAGACTGCATCCAGCTGGAGGGGCATGTTGGCTGGGGCTGGGCCCAGCTGGGGTGACTGCCTAGGATAGCTAGAACTTCCTCCTATGTGGTCTTTGATCCCAGTTTCTTCACAGGAGGAGTCTTCCTGGCTTGATGGGCTCAGGGCAACATCCCAGAGGGTAAGCCCCCATGTTTAGCCCTTATCAAGTGCTTACATCCCGTTGACTTGGCCAAAGCGAGCCCCGTGGGCAAGCCCAGAGTCAGTGTGGGAGGAGGTGTGACACTGGGTGGTGTGAACATTGGGCCATGGCTGTCACCGTCTTGCACAGGAGAGAAGAGATCACCAACCAGACCTCCTTAGCCCAGGTCCTCTGTGTCTCCTCCTTTACCTTTTGACTTCTGCGTGGTTCCTGCCTGCCATCCTGGGTGTGCTCTGACCATGGCTGCTGGACACTGGGCCCAGGTAGCACATCCTTAGCGCACTGCCCTCGGTGAAGTTTGGGGAAGGCAGGCCCTGCTTCCAGCTCTGATTCTGACCTTGAGCATCTGGACCAGTTCTGTGTCATGCACACACCCCTTCCCTCTTCCCTGGAGTCAGAGATAACACTGCCCCCATGGAAATGAAACCCCCACTAGAGTTTGCTTCAGACATGTGTGGGCTCAGTGCCTAACAGGACAACACCCTTCCATTTTCATTTTTCCTCCTCCTGGTATTCGTGCCCTTATGTAATCCTCCTCGCTTGAGTGGGAGCCGGCCTTACTGGCTCGCTTCTAACAAATAGAGTATGGCAAGCAATGTAGTCACTTCTGAGGGTAGGTTATAAAAAGGCTGTGGCTTCCATCATGGGTGATTTCTCACTCTCTCTCTCGTGTCACAAACTGTGGGAGGACCCAGCTGCCAGCTTGTGAGGCAGCCCTGTGCAAAGGCCTCCATGGGTGAGCCTAGAAGCTGAGGTCACATGAGTGTGTGAGCTCAGGGCCTGAGCCCCCCAAGCCAACCATTGCGATAACACCGCCCTGGCTGATACCCAGAGTGCAGACTCATGAGAGATCCCAAGGCAGGACCACACAGCCAAGATGCTCCTGGGTTCCTGACCCACAGGAACTGGGCGATTGTACATGTGCATGGTTTCCAGCTCCTACGTTTGGGGTAATTTGTTACACAGCAATGGGTAGCTAATACACAATCTCATCCCCACATTGGGCCACAGCCTCTGTAAAGTGTTCAGAGCCCAGGGGAGTCCCCCACCCCCAGTGAGCTGGTACAAGACTAGCAGAGGCAAGAAAGAGGAGCCACAGGGAGGGCATGGGGGATCTGGAGGCTCTCTTTGGCCCCCTTGAGGCATCTGCCCCTACTTTCCTGCCCTGGGGTGTCATGATCTTTTGGAGCAATCGGCCAAGCAGAAAACAGTCCTCTCCAGGTGAAAGTGGTAGCAACAAGTAATTTAACACTTTCTTTTGTTTGCATTAGTAGCAAAGGCATTGACTAGTCTCTTGCTGAGAGGAGGAAGGTTTAACCCGTCTAAATTAAATCTCTTTGGCATCGTTGGTTCCAACAGTCTCCTTCCTCTGCTCCGGATGCTCTATACATTTCTGTTGTTGTTGTTCAGGGGTGGGAGGAGAAGCAAAAATGAATTCTCTTTTCTTGGGTAGAAGGACCGGTCGCCTCTCCCTCCCCAGCATGATTATTGCAGCGGCTGAGAGCCACTGAGAGAAGCCATGGACCTGCCCGAATTAACACCTGACTTGGGTGAGCACCGAAGCAGAAACCATCCCCCCTTTTAACACTGTGGCTCAGCCAGGCAGGCCAAGCCCTTTAATTGTCATCGATTACCTCATTCGGCCCGACTCCTGGGAAATCTTGGGTGAAAGCAAATTGAATTGGATATTTGCTGCCGCTCTTGTAAAAGGGGCCCCGCTTAGATTAATTTCAGTCATGATGGCAGCCCAGAAAACAAGGCCCGGACTAGCGTGGCCAAGGGGGCTGTCTGGCCCCTTGAGAAGATGCAGCTCTTGTAAGCTGATGAATGGAAGGGCTGGCTTTGGAGTCAAGCACGATCTTTTAACCTAGAGGATTAGTCTCGGAGGGGAGGCTCCTTTGCACAGGAGCTCGCCTGGCTGGCACATGGAAGAGGCTGGTTGTTAAGGAAGATTAATTAAATAAAGCCCAGGCGGCATTGTTCCTGGGTGTCCTAGGCCCCCTAAGGAGAGAGGGCTGCCCTAGGACTCTTGAGGGCAGGATCTTAGGAATAGAGGGAAAAGAAGCCCTTTTGTGGACTGTGGGTGATTCTAAGAAATCCCTAGCCCTTAACGGGGGAAGATGAATAGGCAAAAGTTAAAAAGGCCAAGGGTTTATTTAATGAGAGAGGAGGATCTAGGGGCTGGCAAGTCCTGCTGGAGGCCCAAGGGCACAGCTGAGAGAGAGAGAACACAGCACTCAAACCTGAGGCCTGGGCCACCTGCCTCCTCACAGGCACTGGCAGGAAGTGGGATCCTTCCACCCCGAGGAGAGGAGGTCCCAAAGGACGGAGAGAATCCCCGAAAGACTGGGTGACAAGCATAGTGCCAACTAGAGAAAGCCAATGACGTGAGGTCAGCATTTAGGCATCAACCTGGCTGGCAGATGGAGCGCGTGGGCTTCACACGGAGAGTAAACGGGACCTCCCGCTGTGAACCTGGTGAGGCCATTTGGGGGAAGATGTTATGGGCAAAATTCAGGACAAAATTACAATAATAATAATAACAACAACAACACTAACACATATTATTTACCAAGTATCTTCTATGTGTCAAGTCAAGAGATACATACATATATATATATATATATATATATATATATAAAATGATCCAGAAAGAAGTATTATTATTTGTGGTGAAAAATGATGCTCCACCCAGATCACCTTGGGTCCCTTTTCACCCTTTTTTAAAAATTGAAATATAGTTGATTTACAATATCGTGTAAGTTTCAGATGTACAGCACAGTGATTCAGTTATACATATATATGTGTGTGTATATATATATTCTTTTTCAGATTCTTTTCCCTTATAGATTATTACATAATACTGTGTATTACATAATATTGCGTAGAGTTCCCTGTGCTATAGAGTAGGTCCTTGTTGCTTATCCATTTTTAATATAATACTGTGTATCTGTTAACCCCAAACTCCTAGTTTATCCCGCCCCTCTTTTCCCCTTTGGTAACCATAAGTTTGTTTCCTGGCTTTTCACCCGTTTTGTATTTTGTGCACCCCAGGCTTGGGTGCGCTCTTGCTTCCAATGGTGAGCACGTGAGGCTATTTTTTCATAGGATTTCTCTTGCGCTGGCGGAGCTTGCTTTGCAGAGATGAAAGTGCCCCAGAATTTACATCCACCCTCCTTCCCACCGCCCTTAACCAGAGGCTAATGGGTGCAGAGATATGAAAGCACCTCTGGGTGGAGCTAACACCGAGGCATCATTTACAGCCCAGGGTGCCCCTCCTGGATTAGGCTGAAGCTACCCTCTGCAGGACTTTGGCCTGAAATTACTCTCCTGCTTGACTTCCTCTATTCTTCTCTTCTGCTTCCCCTACTCGATTTCCAGTTTCTCCTGGGTGCACTTCCTTAATCCTACACATCCTCATCTTGGGATATGCTTTTGGGGAACCTAACTTAAGACATGATCCCCGATTTGTAGGATAGAAAACTGAAGCTTGCAGTGAGATGAAGTCATTCGCTTGCCCAGGGTCACTCAAGTAAATGGCTGAGCTGGGATTTACCACCAGTCCTATCTGACTCCAGAGTCCGTGTTCTTTACCTCACTTGCAGAACCCACTTCCAAGGGGGAAGGCTTTGTGTATGGAAAACTGGGAGGAAAGCTCACGCTCATGGCCATTCTTTGGTTCCCTTTTAGGTGTGCTTCTTGCCCTGGGGATCAAGAGTTGGTCAAATTCAAGACACCTTCAGCAGCAACTGTTGGGAAGAATGCAATTGACTTGTCAGGATTTCTTAGTAGGTATATTTCATTTAGTTTTTGCTAAAATTTGACCCCAAGAGTCAATGGGCTTCCCCAAGTAGAATCACCCCAAAAGACACCATCCTTCTAGGTAGATGTGTAGCTTCTTCTATGTCCAAATTATTTCCTGTGCCAACTTAGTCCTGGCACGTGGGCTACATCATCATGAGGCATGATTGGTTTGTGTTTATTTCCTTTGAAAGCTAGAGTCAGGCCACCACGGTCATGATCCTGTCATTGTTATCTGCCTGCAAAGGAACAGGTTGGACCCAAAGGTAGATAAACTTGGGGCACCTGATAGAACTCAAGCACTGGCCTTAGGTGTCTAATAAATTACCCAGCATTGGAGAGGGGAGAAGAGTGACAGCCAAAAGATGGGCAGATGCTAGAGACAGGGATGGCTTTGGATTCAGAAAAACCTGGATTGAAATTCTGGCTCGGGAATTCGATGTGTACCTTCAGACAAGTTACTTAACCCATCTAAGCCTCACATCCTCATTTGCAAAATGGGAATTCAATTGTCCCTGATTTATAGAATTGCTGACTTTTTTTTTTTTTTAAGAATTGCTGTGACTTTTGAATGAAATAATGCTTGCAAAGTTTGGCAAATAGTAAGTAAGTACTTGATAATGGTCTGTATGTTTCAATAGCTTAATTACAAATAGTTTTTGCTTATGTTAAGCAAGAGGGAAAAGGCAGGAGACTGCAGAAAATATAGCTGGCATGTCAATGTGTATCAGCGTATACTTGAATTCTAGCAAGCTGTCTGCTCGCTAAACAGTTCTTGTCTTGCGCCTCTAATCAGGATGGGATCAAGGGAAGATATGTGTTATAAAGCACCGTTCTCTCTCAGGACCCATGTTTTCTGCAACTTGCTCAATGATGACAGCACAAAATACGGAACCCATGTCTATGAATTTTTATGTTCTGGTGGGGCTCTGTCACCTTCGGACTCACAGACAAATACTTAGCGTTTAGGCAGGAATTGCTTGGCTGCTGGTTTGAGGGCCCCTCAGATTCATTTTCTTCGTGTGTCCAACTGGCCTTGTCTTCTAGGTAACAATGGCTTTTGGTTGTAATCTTGGTCAGAGGTCTCACAAGGTTCAGATGCAAGGTGTGTCTGCTGGAAATGTGCATGAATCACTAGGACTGCAGTAATACTGCCCCCCCCCAAACATCCAAACTTCAATCAGTTACAGCAACAGAGATTTATTTTCTTGCTTGTGTGACTTCCGGTCAGATGGATGGCTCTGCTTCTAGCTGTGGGTTGGGTTCAAGTCTGCTTGTATGTCTTCATTCTGGGGCCCAGACTCCAGAGGTGGAGGCTCCGTGGGCATTCTCTGTTCACGGTGGTCCCAGGCCCAACTGGGCAGCACATGCAAAGCCTCTGCTCGGGTGACGTTGGCCAAAGTGATCATCAGGCCAAACCCAACACCAAGCAGGTGGGGGAACGTACTCTGTCTAGCACAGTGGGAGGCTTTCCAAAGTCACATGACAAAGCGTGTGGATGTAGAATTGAATAGTGGGAGGGAGGTGAAGGAGTGTCACAACAATCAGATATACCACATAGAATAATGAGGCTGCACACTGGACCCAGAACTAGGACAAAAGACAGAGACCACCAAAGAGAGATCAGAGTATTAGGACTGGTGCTCTGAGCATCAGTTATGCACGGGACATGGAAATTACCCCAGAGGACACTCGTAGGTCTCTCTCCTCTACCCTGACTTGCCGATGATTATAAGTAAACTGATAAAAATAAATACTCACATGTATGTATCTGGAATTAATGATACCTCTAGGTAGATAATCACTATCGTGGCTGAATGTGGGGGAGGGTGACCTCCCAGATTCTTGTGTGACTAGAATATCCAGATAAAGTCACAATTTTTTGAGCCCTATAGGATTTCTCATGCAGGCTTTTGCTTGTTTTTGTCACTTGAATGATCCAAAAGTGGCTCTTTTAGCTAAGCAAAGCGTTCCTGTAATTACGTATTGCTGAGTTGAGTCGTATGCATTTTTTGAAAAATTAAACCAGTAGAGGGCGTGTCCCAGACTCCAGTGCTCTTGGCTAAGGAGGAAGGAGTTAGGGGTTGACTGCAGTGTGTCTGGTCAAGGTCTTGTCATCCATCCTAACCTCCTTTCCCAGTAGCTGTGAGAGGCAGTCAACGTAAGCTGTGGTCTTAGGGGAGAACCACTCCCTGCCTCTAAGGATTGAGCTAAGTGGGCCAGGGGAGAATCTCTAAAAGGCTCTGGATTTCTTATCCCACATGCTGGACCCAGTACTTATAGGTCCTCAAAAACAACAGTTGTGTTTAGATTGCCCCCATCCCTTACTGAGCGTCTGTGCAGGTCCATGATGGGCTACTTTCAGGATTTGGAAATGCTGACTCTTGGACTGCCAGGAACAGGGCCAGGAAGTAAAATGCCTTGACAAAATTGATCTGGGTCCTGCTGCTGAAAAATGCAACCTAAAGCGGCCAAAGCCCACACTGGGAGCGCAGTCCCCTGGATCCCAAGCTTCTCCTACCTGAAGTCAATCACTGGCCGTCCATGGCTGACTCTGGCCACATTTGGCTTAGCTGCTGAGAGCCTGGCACTATTTCCTTCTTGGTGCAGCAAGCCCGCTCCGGTCCCCTATATTCTCCTGTCCTCACCCACGCCTCAACTCCCTCTGGCCCACTTGATTGACGGCTGCTGTCTGACTGGCCCTGGAGTGAGGTAAGCCTGCAGCCACCCTGAGCCTCATCCTCCTCCATCAGCAAGTGTGAATGAGGCCATTGCACAGGATTGTGGTGAAAATCCAAGCCAGCAATGTGAGTAACATGCCCAGCGTGGGGTGAGCACTTCTTGAACTCAATTCATTTCTCTTTCTTTTCCTTCTTCCTTTTTTCTTGCTTTTTCCCTTTTCTTCTGCCCATTTCTCATTCCTCTCCCTCTTTTTTCCTCTTTCTTTTTGTGATGCTTTGATATTTGTTTTATCTCTTCGGTAAACTTTAAAAAGGTTTTTGTTAGTCGGTGGGAGCTCCAGGTTGCTCTGGCTTATCCTGAAGGGAAAGTTGTGTTAAATGTGTCTTCCAGTCCCCTGCAATTTCTGGGGTGAAGGAAACATAACTAAAAGGCACAGGAGTGCCTACTATGTGAGAGCCCATTTGGCCAGGCACCCAAGATTCAAAGGTGAATATGGCAAGAACAGGCTGCATATGCTTACATGATGGAACATTCTGTGTGCATAAGAGAGCAAATCATTATCATTGCTACCTTGGGGCTGCTCCCTTCTCCCTGGAAACAGTGGCTAGAAAGACATCTGTCAGTGCCTCTACCACCCATGCAGCTCAGAGCTCTCAGATTTGTGGCTCTAAGTAGCTACTGCAACACATAGAACATTATCCAATGGTCGTTGTTTAAAGCAGAAATTTCTTCTGCCTTTATATATATGAGTTCCAGGTGTGACTCATGTAATTTTTTTTGATTTGTAGAGATCTGCTTTCTTTTATTTATTTATTTATTATTATTATTATTATTTGGCTGCATTGGATCTTCATTGCTGTGCACGGACTTTCTCTAGTTGCGGCGAGCAGGGGCTACTCTTTCGTTGCAGTGCACGGGCTTCTCATTGCGGTGGCTTCTCTTGCTGCGGAGCACGGGCTCTAGGCATGCAGGCTTCAGTAGTTGTGGCACACGGGCTCAGTAGTTGTGGCTCGCGGGCTGTAGAGCGCAGGCTCAGTAGTTGTGGCACACGGACTTAGTTGCTCCGTGACATGTGGGATCTTCCCGGACCAGGGCTTGAACCTGTGTCCCCTGCGTTGGCAGGAGGATTCTTAAACACTGTGCCACCAAGGAAGTCCCTCATGTATTGTTCTTGATGAAGAATCAGGATCCAAGAAGGAAATGTGTAAGACAGGATATTAAGGAGCAAGGGCTGAATTTCTCAAGTTGCTTTATTCCCAACTTGCTTTAAGGTTCTGGGTGTCTCACTCAATTTTTCTGAGTTTGAATTTCCCCTGTCTGCTCAGGGAAGAATCTTGCCCTGCCTGTTCCAGGAGTTTCTTGGGGAGTCGACGTGGCAATGGTAAGGAAGCAATTTTTAAAACGTATGAGTGCTAAAAAGGAAAACCTGCTGCCTATTTTTGGCCTTTACTTGGGGCATTTGGGAAAGGAAGGATGAACCAGACAAAAATTCCTTTGCAAACTCACAGGTAACCAGGTTTCCTGGAGAATACACAAATGGTATTCACCAGCAAAAAGATAAGGGAGAATCATTGTCTATGAGCTATTTTTATCAGGATAAATCCAGTCTGTGCTAGTTGCCTATTGTAAATATGCCTGAAATTTATGGGTTTATGGGACACATCTCAGTGGAAAATGTCCCGTAACCTATGTCATTTATTTGCTAATTGCTGTGTCTTGCTCTTGCTTGTAAACTGAATCACAGGTAAATTTGGCACTTGGTCTGATCAGTGATTCATGTTGACTCTCATTTGCATGGTCTCTGTGTTATGTCAGGTGCCATCCTAGGTGAGGTATAGGAAGGCATAGGTGTAAAGGTGTAGGTGTAAAAAGGAGGTATTCCGTAACTGAAATGGCACCTTTGTTCAAGCAACGTACAAGATGCGGGGCTGAACCACCACAATCAACACACCCTCTCCCCCCGCCAGTGTAAATCTGAGCGGGAGCAGCCCTAACTCAGGAGGGAACTGTTGATAGTCTTGGATCTTTGTGAGGGAGCACTGCTTGGCTATTTCCGGTAAACTTTGAATCAGAAGTAAATGCGGTACTGGCAGTCATCAGTGGGTCCAGCTGAGTCTCATTTGTGTTCTCTTCAGGCTTTCACACAGATAAGGCATCATCACTGCATCATTTCTGAGGATGACTAAGGAGGCACCTGTAAAACCCAATCCAATCTTTAGGGTAAAGATTTTGTGTTTGTGTGAGATCGAAGCAAATGATAAAGACAGACTCTGAAAAATGGTGTCTTAGCACATAGGCCTAGGGAGCTGGGTGAGAAAGGAAATCCCCTGGGCTTTGCTGACTCAGTTATAATCAGAGAAGCAAGTTAGGGACAGCTCTTGGGAGGGTTTGTCATCACTTGGTCCATGCAGTGGGTGTGGTCACCGATGTCCACAGCCATAGATATTCCATGTGGTCACTCTGTTTTTTTATTCCTTTGTTTTATTTTATTTATTTATTTATTTTAATTTTATATTGGCGCATAGTTGAGTAACGATGTTGTGTTACTTTCACGTGCACAGCAAATTGATTTAGTTATACATATACATGTATCTATTCATTTTCAAATTCTCTTCCCATTTAGGTTATTACAGAATATTGAGCAGAGTTCCCTGTGCCATACAGTAGGTCCTTGTTGGTTATCTATTTTAGGTATAGCAGTGTGTATATGTCAATTCCAAACTCCTGATTTATCCCTCCCTCCCATCCTTCCCCTCTGATATCTATAAGTTTGTTTCTATGTCTGTGAGTCTGTTTCTGTTTTGTAAATAAGTTCGTTTGTATCTTTTTAAAGATTCTGCATATAAGCGATATCATATATTTATCTTTCTCTGTCTGACTTACTTCACTTAGTATGATAATCTCCAGGTTCATCCATGTTGCTGCAAATGGCATTATTTCATTCTTTTTAATGGCTGAGTAATATTCCATGTTACCACATGGAATGTACCACATCTTCTTTATCCATTCCTCTGTCAATGGACATTTAGGTTGCTTCCATGTCTTAGCTATTGTAAAGAGTGCTGCAATGAACACTGGGGTGAATATATCTTTTCAAATTATGGTTTTCTCCAGACATATGCTCAGGAGTGGGATTGCTCTATTTTTAGTATTTTAAGGAACTTCCATACTGTTCTCCATAGTGGCTGTACCAATTTACATTCCTACCAACATATGGTCACTCTTTATTGTTGGATTTTCCCCTCCCATGAGCCCCCACCAGCCCCCAGACCACTTATGGTCTCCTCTGGTGCCCATTAGGATGGAAGATCCTGCATTCTTGCCTTCCTCTTCCGCTGTCATTATCTTTTTTTTTAATTTTATTAATTAATTTTAATTTTTTATTGGAGTATAGTTGCTTTACATTGTTGTGTTAGTTTCTGCTGTACGGCAAAGTGAATCAGCCACACGTATACATATATCCCCTCTTCCTTCGATTTCCTTCCCATTTAGGTCAGCACAGAGCATTGAGTAGAGTTCCTTGTGTTATACGGTCTGTTCTCATTAGTTATCTGTTTTATACATAGTAGTGTATACCTGTCATTCTCTTGACGTGTGTGTACAGCTCAAAGAGCCACAGGAATGAGGTGAGCTGGACTCCTCCCAACGGCTGTGGCTCTCTGCTCCCTTTTTCACACATTGTCCATCACCACCTTGAAAGCCAAGAGACAGAGGCAAAGTCAGATGCAAAAGCTGGATATTCTCTTTAGTCTAAGCAAAAATATTCTTTAGGGGAATTAATACAAAAAGGCAAGAAAGAAAAATTTTATCTTCTTGGAACCCTCAGAGGCTCATGTTTGCAAGGCCCAGACAGAGAGATAGTTGGAGAGAACAGTTCTTCCCCTCGACTGCAGAATTACCTAGGGTGCTTTAAAAAAATACTATGCCTGGGCCCCACTCCAGACTAGTTAAATTAGAATTTGTGAGAGCGAGGCCCAGGCATGCAATTTTTAAAATGTTTCTGAGGTGATTCTAATGGATAGCCATAGTTGCAAACCACTGGGGTAGGAATCTTGTGGTCATTTGCTAAAGTCCTTATGAAGAAAATCAGGCAGTAAGTGCATTTTGGGACATTAAGCGGCTCAAGGCCGAAACATTTGCTATTGTGAGATAAGCTACATAAAAAGGCAAGCCAGCTGCAGACTAGAGCATTGTCAGCCCATCTATGAAATCATTTCTTTTGATGTTTATGGCACTAACAAGTCCTGAGATGGGGCTGTCTGGTGAGAACATGCTTAATGACTCAAGTCTGTTTACGAGCCAGAGAGACATCCTGATTTGACATCTCTCTTTGCAAGTTTATTAACTTAAGGAAGACATTAATATTTTTACCATCTAACAAATGACTTGCAAGTGGGACCTTATTAGGAAGCATGAGATCCACATTATATCAGGGACATGACCCTTCCCACTTCCTTCCCCATCATGGAAGAGCTGACCCTTCTGCTCTCAGGAGAAAAAACACTCAATTTGTATGTTATTCCAGAAATTCTGAACTCTGTGGCCAACTGAATCAGTTTAAGGACCCAAGTAGGAGACATATTTGTTGTCAATGTCTGCACATAAGGAATTTCTGTCTGCATAATTTTGCTCTTAAGGATGATGGAATGAAGTCCACTTTAGTTAAATACATAGGGGACACTAATCTACTTTGAAAGGCACCACTAATCCACTTATTGGTGGCCAAGGTATGTAGTTAATAATGGGACTTTCAGGAAAACAGGCATAAAGGAGACCATGTCCAGGAAATACCCACTCTTAGGATAGGCACTGTCTTGTATATATCCCTCGCGGCCAGTGGCTACTAAGCAATCCCAAAGTTAATCCATTATACTCTGCCTAGCTCCTTGCTGTGTCTTCATTAGGGGCTTATGTACATGATATAAGCAGTTTTTGGTTAAGCAAGTGAAATTAAGAAATTATGCATGTGTTTATAACTTGGTTCTCATGCCCAGTTGTACATTAGTTTGGTCTCCTGTTAATGAACTTTTGTGTATGTACTCCAAACTTCAAGTTATTTTTCTATATATTATTATGGCTTTGCATTTCAGTCCTGTAGGAAACTTAAAGAAATAAGTTATATGCTACTGTGTTTATTGGTGTTATTATGAATAGTTTTATGTTATTGTTTTTATTTTCCTTCTTTAAATAGACACTGGAACTTCTACAGCAAGTTACTCACATCTGTGATATAACCGTTGTTCAGGAAATGCTTGAATATTTTCAGCAGAGGAAAGAAAAGATATCATCATTAATTTGACTGGCAAAATAGCTTAGCTATCTAAGAAGTATTCAGGGTTTTACCCTGAGGCTTTACTGAAGGATAAGCTCTTGGAGAAAGTAACAGACAACTGCTAATCTGTCTAAATTGCCCAAGTTTACAGCAGAGAACAGGGGTCTCTGAGTGGTGATTTGACTTTATCCCCATCATAATAAGTGGCAATTAGTTCCTTACCAATAGAATGAAGAAGTAATCTATATTTTTTAACATAAAAGAATTGGCTTGCAAGCTATGCCTTTATTACTGCTGTGGTTTTTATTTTTTATTTTATTTTATTTTTATTTTATTTTTTTTGCGGTACGCGGGCCTCTCACTGTTGTGGCCTCTCCCGTTGCGGAGCACAGGCTCCGGAAGCGCATGCTCAGCGGCCGTGGCTCACGGGCCCAGCCGCTTCGCGGCATGTGGGATCTTCCTGGACCGGGGCACGAACCCGTGTCCCCTGCATTGGCAGACGGACTCTCAACCACTGCGCCACCAGGGAAGCCCCATTACTGCTGTGGTTTTTAAATTCTATCTTTGCAGAGCTCCCACTTCAAAGACTATTAGACTAGAAGTGAGAAGGCCACTGCAAACTAGCTGTGTGATCTTGGGCAAGTCACTTAAAGTGCTTGAATCTCATTGTAAGATATGAATTATATGACTTTTTCCCCAAATATTTTGTTCCTAACATTGTATAACTCAAATTTTCAACATATGTTATTACTTTCTTTGCTTTTGTCTTCATGCAAAATATCTTGCTAATGAGCATGGAGTTTAAAAATGAAGATGCCTTTATTCCTGTTCTGATGAATATTATAATTTTTCATAAATACTTAATTTTCTATTTTCGATCCTCCATTGAATTTAGACCAACTCATGTGACTTGTGGGTTTAAACAATGTGAGAAAAATGAAATATGTCACTTCTAGGATTAAGAGTAAATGATGATTCTTTATTTGCACTCTCTCTTGTTACTGTGACCAGCCTAGGTCTCTGAGTGAAGATGTGGAACAAACCCCTCTATTTACGAGTAATGAACATGCATCATAAAGAAATCACTTCTGTTCAAAACAGTGAGATCTGGGGTTTGTTTGTCACTGCAGCATAACCTAGCCTATCCGGACTAGTATAACTTCCTTCATCCATTTCAAGTAGTTGACAAGTAGCATTTGGGGGAATTTACTAAGTGTCACTGAGGTTAGAATCGACAGATGAAGCATACCTCTGACACTGTAACACCACCTAGGAAGAAACTTGGCTGCCATAGACCTTCAGTTTACCCATCTCTAAGCAAAGGCTTGCAAATGATACAAACTAAACAAACGTTTAGCTCCAGCTAGTGTCGTTTCTCATCTTACTGCAAAATATTTAGTAAACAACAAATTTCAGTCAGTAGTGAATTACAAGGGACTGCCTATATTCTTAAGATATGAGATTATTTATTTATTTATTTTCTTTTCCATTGTGGTTTATTACAGGATATTGAATATAGTTCCCTGTGCTATATGGTAGGACCCTGTTATTTATCCAGTCTATATATAATAGTTTGCATCTGCCAATCCCAAACTCCCAATCCATTCCTCCCCCACCTCCCTTCCCCTTGGCAATAACAAGTCTGTTCTCTATGTCTGTGAGTCTGCTTCTGTTTTGTAGACAAGTTCATTTGTGTCATATTTCAGATTCCACATATAAGTCCTATCATATGGTATTTGTCTTTCTCTTTCTGACTGACTTCACTTAGTCTGATAATCTCTAGGTCCAACCATGTTGCTGCAGATGGGATTATTTCATTCTTTTTTTATGGCTGAGTAGTATTCCATTGTATACATGTACCACATCTTCTTTATCCATTCATCTGTCAGTGGACATTTAGGTTGTTTCCATGTCTTGCCTATTGTGAATAGTGCTGCTGTGAACATTGGGGTGCATATAGCTTTTTGAATTATAGTTTTCTCTGGGTATATGTCCAGAACTGGGATTGCTGAGTGATATGGCAGCTCTATATTTAGTTTTTTGAAGACCCTCCGTACTGTTTTCCACAGTGGCTGTACCAATTTACATTCCCACCAAAAGTGTAGGTGGGTTCCCTTTTCTCCACACCCTCTCCAGCATTTGTTATTTGTAGACTTTTTAACGATGGTTATTGTGACCAGTGTGAGGTGGTACCCCACTGTAGTTTTGATTTGCATTTCTCTAACAAGAGAGATTGTTTGTATAAACAATTGTTACAAACCCACAAGCCACTGTGCAGATTGCAGATATTTTTGTTGTTGTTTCTATTATTATATATGACTTTTCAATGGAATAACATTTGCTACGATGAATTGAATCACTTTGAGGGTGAGAGGTCTGGCTCTAATCCAAATATACCCAAGTGACACTAGTTCTCCAAATCAGCCATTTAAAATAATTCCCTTGAAAACAGGAGTTGAAAATACACAGTGTGGAAGAAAAAAAGAGTTTTTCAAGTTTTCTAATGGCTGCCTTATTGTTCTCATTCTCCTGGGATCCTTCTCTCTTCCTGCTCTACATGTTCTGTTCTTCCTTTGTGACCTCACCCCTCCCTCAGCTTCTAATAACGGGACTCAGCAAAGCAAGAATAAAAGATTTCCTGGGCTGCTGTGCAAAAAGTAAGGTCGTGCGCTGAACTGAGCAGCAGGACTAGCCGTAGGGTATTTGCGGATGTGTGAAGCCTTCCAGGTGGACTCAGGAGTACAGAGTCTGAAAAGAGGGATGATTTGCGGAGCAGAAGGAGAGAGCCAGGGTTTGGGAGTTACAAAAGCAGATCTGAGGGCCGAGGGGGAGATCAAGTCAGGGACCAGAAGTACAGTCAGGAAAGGGAGTTGGCAATAAAAATCAGTGACAGGGACTCTGGAGAATCTTCCAAAACAGATTTCTGCTTTTCTGCCAGCTTGTTCCAGCTGCAAGCTCTGCTGTGCTTGCTTCAGAAATGTCTCCCGGGCATAGCCCCATCCCTGGGGGATTCAGCTGCCATTTTGTGACCTTCTGGCCAACCTCTTGCCTGAGCTTTAGAGCAGAATTTCCAGCTACGCTCCTTCCCTCCTAATCCAACTCTTTGCCCACTACTCTCTGTCTCAGTGAATGGCCGCTCTTCCATCAGTATTCCAAGCCACAATCCTTGGAGTTATCCTCAGTTGCTCCCTTTCCTCACTCCCCACATCTGATCAATCCTGATATTTCAATCCTGAAATATCTATTCAACCCAGACTTCTTCTCTGTCTCCCACCTCTCCTTGGAGGATTTTCCTACCACCAAAGTTTTCCTGCTCTATTTCATCAGACACAGAATGCCAGAGTCCATCTCTTGTAGAGGAAATGGGTCTGCCAGGCTCTCAGACATGGCAGGATGGGGAAATGTGGGGTTTTTATTTTTCTGAAGAACCAGTGAGCCCCTGAGAAGTTAATGCAGGGGATTTAGGGATTAACAGGTCTGAAACCTGCCAATGTGGGAGTCCTTTCTGTCAGACACCTGGTCTCTCCAGGTACCAGGGTCTATCTTTCCTTCTAGGAGGTGCCACAAGCCTACCTACACTCCTCCCAACCCTGGCCCAAGAGCGAGACCCAGAGAGACACTACGGAGGGGTCCCCTCTAATCTCTGGGTGCAGTCTTGGAACTCTCCACTTCCTGGAGTGGTTGACCACTTGTTTTAAGAAAGATCCTGCCTTCATCCCACAGAGGTGTGGTCTTATAATGTCTAGCACATACACCTGATAAGGTACAGGGAACCTCACATCTATAGAGATGATACACAGAGAAGCCAGGGATGGGAGGTTGAGGCAGGAAACTGGATCTATGGGGAAGGCCTGGGAGACTGTCAAGGGCCTGGCATTAAGGAGAGGGGGCAATGGGTGTTTCCAAGTAAAACTCATTCCCATAAAGGGTAAAGTTGAGTGCAAGCTGGGAAGATGCCTGCATTTGAGCAGGGAGGGGTAGATTCTGGTGTGTGGCCCCCAGTGTCATGTACTTCATCTGATTTAATCTCCACAACAGCCCAGTGATACACTGGAAGCAGAGGTGCAAAGAGATTAGGTCAGCAATTCTCAAACACTCTTAAAACTTACTGAGGATCCCCAAGAGCTTTTGCTTATGTGGGTTATTTATATCAATACTTATCTCATTAGACATTAAAAGAGAAAATTTAAGATATAAGAATACATAGGCACACATTCCAGTAGCCATCAGCGTGATAACATCTCTGGTTACATAGTCTCTGGAAAGCTCCACTGCACACTCTTGAGAGGAAGAGAGTGAAAAAGGCAAAGAACATTGTAGTATTATTATGAAAATTGTTTTGACTTTGTGTAGCCCTGAGAGGGATCCCTCAGGGGATCCTGGACTCTACTTTGAGAACCACTGAAATCGATAACTTTTCTGAGGTGATGTGACTGCTAAGTGTGGGGCTGGTATTTCAGTTCAGGTCTGTCAGTAGATCCAATGTTCCTTTCATCCCTATAAAGAAACTGACATTTCATAGGAAAGAATCCAGGATCTTACCTTCACCTAAATGCCTCTGGAAAGAGCAAGTAATAGAAATCCACATGGTAGGTGGGAGTCATTCTCTACTGGAATATGGATTTCTTTGGATTAACTTGGCATATGTGTTTGGTTTGTGGGATGAGCAAACTACTTGCTTTGGGCTTACGATCTGGTCTCTTCCCTGGGATGAATGTGTCCCTTGTCCTCACACACAGCCTAGTCTGAAGCTCTCAAAAAGTGTTTATTATGGGGCCTGGTGGGGGCACCAAGCAAAGGCACTGGGGCACCATGAACCAGACTCACTGCTGACTTTATGCCACTGCAGTGATGCTGGGAAATGATGCACCTGCCTTCCTAACATCAGACTTTACTGTGAGCCCTTGGCGCTGACACAAGTCTCTCCAATTAAAAGCATTTAAATGAAATTTGATAAGTGGATAAAGAAGATGTGGTATATATACACAATGGAATATTACTCAGCCATAAAAAAGAATGAAATAATGCCATTTGCAGCAACGTGGCTGGACCTAGAGATTATCATACTAAGTGAAGTCAGACAAAGACAAATATGATATTGCTTATATATAGAATCTAAAAGATAATACAAATAAACTTATTTACAAAACAGAAATAGACTCACAGACATAGAAAACAAACTTATGGTTACCAAAGGGGAAAGGTGGGGGAGGGAATAAATTAGGAGTTTGGGATTAACAGATACAGACTACTATATATAAAATAGATAAACAATAAGGATTTACTGCATAGCACAGGGAACTCTACTCAATATCTTGTAATAACCTATAATAGAGAATAATCTAAAAAAGAATATATATATTCTTTTTTATATGTAATATAAATATACATACATAATATGTATATACATACATAACATATATATACATATACAATATATATATACATATACAATATATATACATATATACATAATATATATACATATATACATAATATATATAATATATATATACACATAATATATGTACATACATATATATATGTATGTATGTATAACAGAATCACTTTGTTGTACACCTGAAACTAACAACATTGTAAATCAACTATACTTCAGAAAAAATTTTTAAAAAGATGAAGAAAGCAAAAACATGAAAGAAGAACCAAAATTTACCCAAAAAAATGAAATCTGACTGCTCTTTCTAAGAGCTTTCAGAATTCCTGGTGAAAAGCAGCATCTGTGGACCTCAGCCCAAGCCTCGCTGACCCTAAGCCTAGTTTAGGGTCTGAGTTTCTCTGGTGGAACATGAGTCACTGGGTGCGTGGAGGGAGCAGCTGCAGACAGGAGCTCCTGGGCGTCCTGGTGTCACATCAGCAACATGCTAACCCCCAAGCTGCGGCCCAGGTGGGCTGGGCTGTGAGGATGCGGCAGCCACAACCAGAGTCTCAGGAAGGCGTGGTCCACGTCACGACTGCGGGAGCCTCTGGGTTGATCTTCTCTTATAATGACTCTGCTCAGAGAAAATATTTGCCACTCGCATCCCACTGGCTTGGTTCCTCAATCCATGAAAGGCCCTGGCAGGAGTTGTCATGTACATCTGTAAATATCTGGAAATCAATGCCATTTAGCCAGCAATAGTGACCTTTCAGACACAGAGATGATTTCAAAATGGCCCATGGAAGATAACTTTCAGCAGTTCTGATATGACGTGCAGAATTTCCAATAACACCTTAATGATCCTCTCTCAAAGAAGGAGGAAAAGCTGCAGTTTGTTGTGCTTCGGTGGCAGCTCTAGGAGCTAAAGAAAGCAGGGAGGCTGGCCTGGTTCACAAGAAGGGTGCCGACTGCCAGTTTCTACCCCCTTATCAAGGGTCACATCCTGGAGTCCTGTGACTCCAGCCCCCGTAGAAGGGAGAGGGAAAGAGCACCAGGGCTGGCAGACTAAGGTTTGAGGTTTCTGTCTCAGGTCTGTTATGATTCTGCCTGACAATAGCCTCTCTGGGCCTCAAATTCTCCATCTGTAGAATGGGATAATAGTACTAATTGCTGGATATACCTCAGAGATTCAGGAGGAGGTGGTTTTTGTTGGTTTGTTTGTTGTTTTTTACATTACATTCCCAGGACTTATTTATCTTATAACTAGAAGTTTGTACCTTTTGGCCACCTTTGCCCATTTCACCCACTACCCACCCCCCACCTCTGGCAACCACCAATCTGTTCTATCTATGAATTTGATTTTTTTTTAGATTGAACATACCTGAGATCATACAGTATTTGGTTTTCTCTGACTTGTTTCACTTAGCATAATTCCCTCGAGATCCATCTTTGTTGTTGCAAATGGCAGGACTTCTCTTTTTTACAGCTGAATGATATTCCACTATGTAATATACACCACATTTTCCTTCTTTTTTAAAATAATTAATTAACTAATTTATTTATTTTTGGCTGCATTGGGTCTTCATTGCTGCACACGGGCTTTCTGTAGTTGCAGCGAGCGGGGGCTACTGTTCATCGTGGGGCGTGGGCTTCTCACTGCGGTGACTTCTCTTGTTGTGGAGCACAGGCTCTAGGCACGTGGGCTTCAGTAGTTGTGGCTTGTGGGCTCTAGAGCGCAGGCTCAGTAGTTGTGGCACATGGGCTTAGATGCTCCACGGCATGTGGGATCTTCCCGGACCAGGGCTTGAACCCGTGTCCCCTGCATTGACAGGTGGACTCCCAACTACTGCGCCACCAGGGAAGTTCCTACACCACATTTTCTTGATCCATTCATCCATCAATGGACACAGGTTGTTTCCATGTCTTGGCCTTTGTGAATAATGCTGCAGCGAACATGGGGGTGCAGATAGAAGGAGGTTCTGAAACCTGAAAATTGTTCCTGTTTTTTATCAACCTTTCAAAAGCAATATACATCTGCTTTTAAAAACATTAGTCCCAGAGATAAGCTAAAATAAGAAACTAAAAGTAACTTGAAATCCCATCACCAGTTTTTTTCATGTGTACATGCTTGTTTATTTATGTATTCCTTCCTTTCTAAAATGGGATTATATTGCACATACTGTTTGGTAACCTATTTTGTTTTTTCACTTAAAACTCTATTGAGCACAGGGCTTCCCTGGTGGTGCAGTGGTTGAGAGTACGCCTGCCGATGCACGGGACACGGGTTCGTGCCCCGGTCCGGGAAGATCCCACATGCCACGGAGCGGCTGGGCCCGTGAGCCATGGCCGCTGAGCCTGCGCGTCCGGAGCCTGTGCTCCGCGACGGGAGAGGCCACAACAGTGAGAGGCCCGCGTACCACAAAACAAACAAACAAACAAACTCTATTGAGCACAACTTTCCAAGTCATTAAATATTTTTTCCTATAACTTTAAATGATTGTATATATTCCATTGTGTATTTGTAGCATAATCTATCCAGCCAGTTCCATAGTGTTTGACACCCATGTGGCTCTCTCTCTGTTTTTTTGTTGTTGTTGTTGTGGTACGCGGGCCTCTCACTGTTGTGGCCTCTCCCGTCGCGGAGCACAGGCTCCAGACGCGCAGGCTCAGCGGCCGTGGCTCACGGGCCCAGCCGCTCCGCGGCATGTGGGATCTTCCCGGACCGGGCACGAACCCGTGTCCCCTGCATCGGCAGGCGGACTCTCAACCACTGCGCCACCAGGGAAGCCCTCTCTCTCTGTTTTTCTTTCTGTGTTTTTTCTCCTTCCTTCCTCCCCTCCCCTCCTTCCCTCCTTCCTTCCTTCTTTCCTCTCTTTCTTTCTCTTCTTCCTTCCTTCATTCCTCCTTCCCCTCCCTCTTCTCCTCCCCCTCTCCCCTCCCCCTCCTTCTCCCAGTCCTTTTCCTTATTCTTCTTCTTCCTCCTCCTCCTCCCCCTCCCCCCTCCTCCTTTCTCTCTCTTTCTCGGAAGTTATAAATGATGCTGCTGAATGCTTCGCCCACCACCGTGCAGCCCCAAGGAGCAGGTACAGTAGAAATAAGGAGAAGCCACAGGCTTGGCTCACCACACCCTTTGCTGGAATTTTGAATCTAGACCAAAAGGATATGGAGAAGGATGACAGGGCTAGAGGGCCCTCATTCTGGACATGGTGCTGCCAGGCAGTTCGTGCTACTAAGACAGCTTGGATCTTCTTCCATTTCAACCCTGCTTCCTCAGCACCCCTCCCCTTCCTCCCTGCAATCCTGTGGGATCTTGCAAAGCTCTTTGGTGAATTTCCTTCTTGCCTAAGGTGGCCGTGGCCCATTTCTGCTGCTTTTTGTCAAAAGATCTCCTGCAAATGCAGTCAAGAAACATCTGTAGATTTTACAGTACTAACCTGACTTCTTAAGGTTTTAAATGAATCAAAGGAGTGGCCTACAGACATTAAAATTAAAGTCCGTCATCTTGCTTATATTGGGATTTAGTTTTTTCTTCTCCTTTGTGAATGCATATTTGCCTCTGGAAATAGTAAACTTCTGTCATATTTTTAACCTGCCAAGTAAATTGATATTTGTTTAATTTGCCAACAAATCTATTAGTATCTTGGCTGGAACCTGTTGGGAATGAGTTTCAGCCCAGACCCACTTTTTATAGGCTCTTTCTGAAAGTCAGAAAACAAAGATTTACTATCAGTTTTATGGAAACGCTGGCACGACCATAACTATGATAACACAGATGGCACAGTTGTAAAATATATATGTATGTGAGCAAAAAAGCAGCACAATTAGGTAAACAGATATTTAGATTGCCTATGAGAGAGAGGAACTTTGCCGTGGGGTGGGTTCTGTTTATCCATATGGCCTAACAGAGCAAGTGACAGGATGACTTTTCTTTCCAGTCTCTTGTCTGGTTTCCTTTAAGAGTCCACAGCTCTCCTTCCTCAGGGTCTGTCTGCACAGCAGTCCTCTTATTACTGTCTCAGACAAGGAGTTTATGGGAGGGAAACTCTCTTGAGTGGTGGCCTCCAAGAATCCACCAAGGATCAGCCCATGGCTTCCATCTCAGAACCAAGAGTAAAGCTGTGATGCTCATGATGGTGTAGGATGCTCCTCCTAACTCCTTGTCTTGCTCCCATGGGTGGTAAAGATGGTACCTATTATGACAGAAAAGACCTCAGCCACTATAAAACAATGCTGGAGAATCAGACTGGTTTGGGATTTAGAATGTGGTAGACCTAGTTTTGAATCCAGTTCAGCCGTTTTGACTTGACTTTGAATAGTTGATCCACCCTGGTATTGAACCTTCTCTCCAAACAGTTTATTCACCTGTAAATTCTTTCAAATTGGTGTGAGAATTTACGAGACAGTGAAGGCTAGGTATGTAGTAAACACTTTAATGGTGACCATTATTATTTTTTAATAATTATATTTGCTGGTAAGATATTTTGGGGTTCTTTAAAGAACTCCATAAGCTTCAAGTAATGGATCTATTGAAAGAATACATATGGGAATTAGAAAAACAAGAATTCCAGCCATATTAGGAATAAGGAAAGTGTGAAGAGCTCAACAAGCAGGGCCAGGGGACACACAGCATGTTTGAGCCCCACAGAGCATGGAACTCGAGCATCCCTGAAATTCCACTGTGTCCACTTTGGCCAGGAAAGAGGTGATGCTGGACCAGCTTCAGGCTTAGCTTAGCTTGACTGACAGCTCCCTCTTTCTACCTTTTGAAATGCTCAATCCTGGGAGATTCCCTCTTAGAACCGGCTGCCATGCTGTGAAATGCCGAAGCCCCATGGAGGTGTTTCAGTCCACAGCCTCACCTGTGCCACAGTGTCCACTGCCAGTATCGTGAATGCATCAGTTTGAATATTCCAACCCAGGTGAATCTTCAGATGGTCCAGCCCCAGCTGACATCTGATAAACTACATGAGATGTACCACATGGAAACTGGTGATCTGAGTGCAGTCAAGCCAGAGAACCCTGAGAGATAATAATGAGTGACTTCAAGCTACTGAGTTTTGGGGCGGGGGTTTGTCGTGCAAGAGTAGGGAAACTGGAACAACGCTGATCATGGCTACATCGCTGAGTGGACGTCCACACCGAGTGGAGTGGATGTCAACTCTCACTCTCTCGGGGTGGTTGGGGACCCCTCCTACTTGCCATCCGCTTCATGGCCTAGGAAGTACTTTGCCTGTAGTTAACATCGTCACAGACCTATGAAGTCACGAGCGAGCCCCACATGACTCCTTGCCATTGTCTCCATCCTTGTGTCACTTTCCCTTCTCTCCCTTCCCCTTGTTTGGCTCCTACTTCTTATATGTGTAGAAGCTGGACTTCTTCCTTTTTTATCTAGCTTCTCTCCTCTGTATCAGGTTCTTACATCCATACCTTTTTTCCCCCTCTTCATTCATCCCTTCCTCTTCCTGTTTCCCAGTCTTTCCCAGGTTTCTAGCTGTTCCTTCCCTAACTCTTCTCCTCCCTGTTGGTGGTGGACATCTGATGCTCGGGTTCCTGGCATCTCTTGGTCTCTGTTTCAGCGCTGTCATGGAGACACCTGTCCCTCATTCTCTGTGATCTGAGACTGTCAATCAAGACCTCTCCCACAGACCCTCAACCAAAGGTGGGTCATGTAATCAAAAATAGGCCAGACTCTTTTCCTGGGAATTTAGTCTCCAGTGGGGTTATTGACAGAAAATGGTGAGTCTTGGGTACAGACTCCTGAAGAGATGACCCGTTTCTTCCTGATGCCTGCATCTGGAGAGCTGCCTCTCCCAAGGGCTGCCTATTGGATTCTTCCCTCTCCTGCCTTACGAACTCTTCTTCCAAGAGGTAGTTTTACAAGTGAATCAACCAGAATTATTTTCTGTTGTCTGGCCCGAATTATTTCCCTCCTCCCTGCTTTTATTTTTTTTCTCATTCACTCTCCTCCCCACTTAGTTCTCTCTCTGTTTCTGTGCTTTTCTCTCATCATCTTTTTCATAGACGTACATACACTAGAATTTTCTCTCCCATGCACCCTCCACCATTTCTTCCCCCTTCACGGTCTGCTTCTTTTTTTTTTTTTTTTAATAAGTAAATTGGTTTTGAATTGCAATCTTCTGGACCTTGCTTATGCCCAGTCAATTCCACATGGGTCCCTCCTTCCCTGGCTGGTGGGCGGTGGGATCATAATGAGGCTGTGAGTCTCCACCATCGCTGTGAGTTTGCCAAGCTGGAGTTCATCCTTTCCAGCTCCCTCCCAGAGTGGCTGCAGGCTCTTGAAGAAAGCAATGGCCTTTTCTTGCTGCATTTCTCAGCTCTTTGAGCTCCAAGTCTCTCCCACTGGGTTTGTGGTCATGTTTGTACAAGTCTAATATTAATATGACTCATATTTGGTGCTGCTTTTTTGGGGGTGCTTTTAGAGATCTGGCAGATGGAGTTGTGTTGAAATAACTTTGGAGTGGGAAATAGGAGGTCTGGACTCCAATCCCAGGCTGTGTGGCAACAGCATCCAGGCTCTTAACCACTGCATATGCTGCCTCTCATTGGGTGTCTGTCTGCATCGGCTCCTCTTTTATTTGCCAGCATTGGTCCTGGTCTTATTTGCCAGCTGGTTTTATTAGCCAGCGTTGGTCAGGACTGTGCACAAAGGCAGGTCACAGGTAGGATCCTCTAGAGAGAGCCTTCAGGGTCTATTTCTGAATGGCCGCTTTTGAGGGAGAAGACAAGTGGTAGAAAGGCCCCTTGGAAGAGTCTGGAATTGGGGAGGTTTACATATAGCGTGAAGCAGACGTTGTCAGTGCCCTGCCCATATTCGCTTGACACTCACCGCTCCTGTGTGCCATGCAGATGGCATCCCACTGCTGGCACCCGAAGATGCCTGGGGGCTTTTGCTGGCTGCAGGGGTGTGCTTGGTTTGTGTGGAGAGCAGACAGAAGTGCAGAGGAGTTTACCTGGAGCAAGTACCTCAGCTCTCTCGCCCCTGGGATTCTGTGAGATGCGTTCCATACACTCTCCCAGAGGTCAACCATGGGATGGAGCCCCCATTGTCTGCGGTGGTAACCTGCTCATCAAAGCACCCTCTATCAGCTGCTTCCGTCTCTCTCACTCCCCACTCCCTTCCAGTGCTCCCTGAGGTCACCCTTCCCCCAATAAACCCCTCACACTCAGACCTCGTCTCAGGATCTGCTGTGTGGGAGAATCCAACCGGAAAAGAGGGTCTTCAAACTGCGGAGCCAATAGTTGGCAAGTCAGAGTGATGCTCCTGGGGTAGAAAAGAGGCAGTGAAAAATCAAAAATTCAAGTTGGCCCCTTGAGGAGTGCCTCTTCATCTGTGTGTGTGTGTGTGTGTGTGTGTGTGTGTGTGTGTGAGAGAGAGAGAGAGAGAGAGAGAGAGAGAGATGGTGGGTTGGAGATTGAAATATTGTGGAAATGACTCTGGATGGGGGATACAAGTTAGAAACTAACTAGACTTCGCTACCTGTGAATTAAACAAATCACTAAACTTTCTCTATCGAGTTTCTTTCTGAAAATAAATGGCCTGACTGACCTCACCAAGGTGCCGTGGTATGAAAGCGTTAGCTGAAAGCTGTGAACCTTCTTAGCCTACTGAAAATGGTGCCAGGGCATTTTGGTTTCTTTCCTTATTAAAGGTTTCATTCGTTTTTATAGTGAAACGGTTCTGATGACAATTTCTAAAATGCCAGCATTATGCACTTAAGCTATTGCCATGAATAGTGCTGATTTTCAACAGCTATGTTCATTATAAATTCACTGACATAAAAAGTGCCACAGTGATGAACACGCATGTACTAAGCTCTGAAATCATGAAAATGTAATGGCTGCACTTTCGTTGCCCTGAGTCTTGTTTCCATTGTTGCTGTTTGGTTCCTGTTTAACATGCTCGAAGCACACACAATCGAACAAGCTGATCCTTTCAAGACAGCTTGTTTGTCACTGTGTTCAGGGCTGGGACCTGGGGCTTTGATCTTTCCTGCCTCTGCTCTGTGGACCAGGCTATGAGTTTTACTGCAAGGCCAGAAGGCTGTTGTGGGACACCAACGATATTTTATTCTGGGTCTCGAGGCTGTGATGGGTATATTCTAAGATCAAGACTTAGGACTGCAGACTCAGCAACTCAGTGTTTTTGTTTTCTTCCAAGATGATTGTGGGGAATGGGTCCAGAGAGTAGAGAGGGAAGAACTGTTGGTCCTAAGACCACAAAGAAAGGGTAAAAAAATTATGATGCTATTGGTTTCTCCATGATTGCCTTGTTCAATTTCACAGCAACCCTCTGGTGTATTCATTATATCCGTTTTTATAGATGAGGAACCTCAAAGCCAGAGAAGTGAAGTGTCTCACCTGAGATCACACCACTCATGAACACAGAGCTGGGATGCCAGCTTGGTCCTTTGTCACTTTGTCCTATAGCAGTGTTTAAGTATTTGAAGATAAGTGTTGGGTTCTTCCAGAGTCACATCCCATATAGGAGACAGATGAGACAGATGCGCATGAAAGTACCTCCCAACTTTTAGGGTCTAGGATGGACTATTAAAGGATGGGCCTGGGCCAAAATGTTCTGGGTCTTCTAATGTTCTTATGATAGGACAAATTTACCTCCCAAGTAAGACACTTCTAAGGTCATGAATGGTCTTCATGATGATTCCATTTGAGACCTCTGTTGGAGATCTCCTGGGACTTCCTCCATGTTGGTCTCAGCAAGGCCAGCCTTAACCTAGGTAGCTTCTGGGAGGAAGTTTCCTACATACAACTGATCTTGTGGCGTGTGGGTTCTTTTTGGCCTTCTCAACATACAGATTCCAAAGTAGACCGTGGAAGCTTTTCAGGGAAGCTAACGAGGCTTGCCTTGGAGGCTTCCCCAGCTGGTGTTCGTGCTTGATGGAGGCCCACAGTAATCGTGCATCTCCTTATCTATACTTTCCCAGTAGCCTGCACACCCCACACCATTCACCTGCAGACCTAAGACTTACTGTGGTGTAGGTTGTATGCTCCTGAGAGCATAAGTTCTTTGAATAAAGCATAATGACAGTCAATTTCTGGTCAGGACTGCCCTGTGCCAGGGATGATGGCTGTAGTTGTCTTGATGAGCTTGAGAAAAAGACTTATTCTCAGGTCTAAGTATTGCAATCTGGGCAATGAAACTATTTATTGTTTTATATGTAGCCTACAAAGACCCATTTAGAATAAATAATAGAATAAATATAGTTTTTGAACTCCTTGGGAGAAAAGTGGATTATTTGTATCATCATGTGTGTGTATGTCTCTCATATGTGCATATGCACACACACACACATATACACACATTTATACACACATACATATGTATAGGTGTGTACATACATAAGAGAATCAGATCCCTATGTATGTATCTTATGAGCTGTGGGCTACCAGGTGTCAATTTGCCTGGATTTTTCCCTCACCAAAGGAGAGGAGAGGACATAAAGGGATCTTTATATGTCATCCAGCTCCTCCCGAGACTCTTAAGAAGCAGGAGAAGCTATTTTCACAAGAGATCTAGGCAGACCTGGCAGTGGAGGCAGGGCTGCTGGGGTGCCAGGTGATGAAGGATGCCACGGATTGAGGGAAGGGTTATGTCCCCTACATTCTCGTAAAACCGGATTTGGCTCTGGCATGCTGGAAAGCCACAGGGAAAGTAAGAATGGTGTCCAGTGCCTGGCTGTTAGGGGAGGGTATCTAGAGAAGGAGAAAAGGAAAAAGATATAGTCTCCAGGTGGCAGCTGTCTGAATCGAGGGCTTCCTCAAATAAGCTTTAAGGAAGGTCAGAGTTTTTTTGTTTTTGTTTTTAACTTAGTAGTTAAGGACAAAAGCCAGAAAAACACAGAGTATATCATTCTCTGGGGCTTCCGTGAGCATTCCAGTAAGCTAATTGTGGTAGGCAGGACCATGCTTCTCTCCCCCGCCCCTAGCCTGACTATAAAGATATCCTAATCCTTACAACCTGTGGATGTGTTACATCACTTGGCAACAGTGAATTCAGGTTGCAAATTGAATTAAGGCGGCCAGTCAGCTGACTTTCAAATAGAGAGATGAGCCTGGATTACCTAAATGGGCTCAATCTCATCACCTGAGGATGTAAGAAGAGGCCTGAGCCGAGGAACATGGCTGCCTCTAGGAGATGGGAACAGCCCTCAGTTACAACCAGCAAGAAAACAGGGACTTTGGTCCTACAACTTCAGGGAATTGCGTTCTGCCAACGACCCAAATGGACAGAAAACAGATTCTTCCATAGAAACTAGAGACTCCAGAAAGAAATGCAGCTGCTGACACCCGGATTTCAGCCTTAGTGAGAGCCCCTCCTGCCAGACTTCTGACCTACAGAGCTGTAAGGCCATCCATTCGTGCTGCTTTAACCAGTGAGTTTGTGGTACTCTGTTACGGCAGCAACAGAAAAGAAATACGGTAATCAAAACGTAAGTCTCTTGAAATTATATTTCTCTGATGTCTTTTACCGTTTATTCAGTATTAGCTGGAAATCTGACTCTCAAATCTCCATCCGTTAGTTAAAAATTTCCTACCAACAAATATTTTGGCTGTTTTTAATCTTATGATATATTTTTGTTTACACCTTAAAAGACTGTTCTAACTCCCTATACCAGGTTTGTAAAAGGGGCCAATAAACCTGAAAAGTTGTACAATGTCAAGTAACCACAGAAATGTAAGTACAAACAATGAATTGTTTTGACCTGTCATAATGGCAAAAATGAAAAGATGTATATGATGAAGCGTTGATGAGTGTGATAAACTGTTAGAGAATATAAAGCATCTTATGGAAAGTCAATACGACAGTATTTATGACAGAATTTTCATAAATGAAAATGTGACTTCCTTTTGAGCTAAAGATATGCACAAAGATAAAGATGTCTATTCTGGTGTTTGAGATTGTGTGAGATTGGAAACTGTGATAAATGGGCATAAAAGCCGATCAGAGGATCCAAGGAGTGAGAACCCTCAGCCCTTGCGTCTGAAAATGTGTGAATTGTTTTATCTTTTACAGAGAGAATCTGACCATGATCCCTAAAGTAATGTTAGAAGGAAACACAATTCCTAGGTTCTTTTCCAAGAGAAATCCAGGTCTACTTCTACTTTTCAAAGCCAAAATGAACCCACAATGCTGTCAAACCCCAAAAGTTCAGGCAGCAGGTGAATAGTTTAGTCATGGAGCTGGCTGGTTAGTTATTTGGATAATTGAATTTCAGCCATCATGGGTAATGTAATCCAGTTTAATTTGCAAATATGTCAGACCTGGAGACAGATCAGAAGAAAAACATTTCGTGACGGCAGAAACGTCATTGGAGAGACTTGCTTTGTGTTATGAGCTGTCTGTAAGAACCAAGCCTTTCACAATATAAGCGCCTAGATTGAAAATATTTGATTAAGAACCTTGGCAATCTGGTGTGTGTCATTAATGTTAGTGTTACATAATGCATTTTGCTAATTTATTTATGAAATGTTTGATTTAGGAGCCCATTTGCCCCTTGTCAAAAGCACCTGGGAATGCCTTCATTTTCAATTTGTTTACCTGAATAATAATTTGATTTGGGTTTTCCCATTTGGTAAGTTTTTTCTGATCCCAGTAATATCTCTAACTAGACCACATGGTAGATTCCTATTCTGGAAATTTGGGGCTTCATTTCAAATATCAGATACAGCAAACGACCCACCATTTGTCACCTTAAACATGCTGGCTTTGAAAAGGAGCCAAAAGGAAAAATTGTATTTATGTCTTTGGATCTATGGCCAAACACCTTTCTGCTTTTATGGTCTTTTCTTAGTGTCAGTTGTGACCACTGCTTGTGTCCAGAGACAGGTTTCCAAAAGTGACTCAGTGAAGGTATCACCAATTCCAGATGCCTAGAGGCCTTTTAAATTTGCCCAAGGAATGCTCTGCATCTTGCATCCCTTCTCTACCTGTGTCTTCAGCCAAATCTGCTTTTCACAGTGCATTTCTTGTATTTGTCTTTCTTTCAACCTATGTTGGAACCTTGATAGTCACACAGTGTCTATCTACACAGGTGGGGACTCTGCAAGTATGAGGACAGCCTGGTGGGTTGTTAAGCCAGGCAGGGGCATAACCCAGAGTGCCCATCTTAATATCAGAGCAGCTATAGCCTGGGCCTCTTTGAGAATTACAAGCTGATTCTGAAGTCCTCAGGAACTTAAGTTCCTTACCTTAAGTCTTTGCCAAAGCATTTAGTGTGCTTAGGTTGTTCTACAGGTGGAGATAGAATACTACTAATTGGGAAACACAACCTTAGATGAGCCCCTAATTATCCAAATAATTCATTTCCCTTGGCTTCAGTCTTCCTATCTGGAGAATGCAGAAGACTGATTCTTCCTCCCAGAGTTTTTGTATGTGATGCTTACGTAAGACCAAAGATACAGGACCCCAAGACCTCTCATGTTGGACCACTCAGATTGTGTCCACGGGAGCTACCTACCCAAATTCGCTGGTTCTCAATGTAAGTGGGAAAGGGAGCCTGATCATTCACCTGATGGGAGTCAGGTTTAATTTTAAGCACATGGATGGTATTGAGAACAAGCTGTACTTCCATAGTGATCTAGATATAAAGTCTTCGTGGAGGAAGAGATGTCAGAGCCATAGACTCTACACCCACAGTTGAGGATGAGGGACGCCCGTCAGCTGGATCTGGCCTTAGACCACTGTGAACCACCTGAGCTGCATTTTGGCATCAATCACCCAGGTGCTTTCACTTACTTCTGAGGCCAGGCCACCCTTCAGGCCAATTCCATTTTCATCTGTGGGATGGGACTCAGGCAACCCTGCTTTTAGAGCTTCTCAAGGGATTTGCATGTAGAGCCAAGGTGAGAACCACTGCTCTGGTCCTTTGGCTTCTTCAAACGTGGTCTTCAGGTCAGCAGCCTCAGCCTCTCCTGGGGTCTGGTTAGAAATGCAGAACCTTAGCCCTACCCCAGACCTACTGAATCAGAATCGTATTTTAACAAGATCCCCACGTAGTTCTTACTGTCCTTTTGGACAATCTAGTAACAAGGCTTCTCAGAAGAAGGAAAACAAGAGGGAAAAGAAGACAATTTATATTTTTTGCCTTAATGTCATAAAGTGAAAATGACTCCTGTGTTATTACACACTAGTATATGTTTCAAAAAACTACTTAAATACTTAAAATTTTAAGTTCAAAAGGCTACCATCTGCAGGCAAAATGTGACTCAAAACTGTAGTCAAGACAATTGTCAAAGATAAATGGAAAGCATTGGGCTTTGTTTGGCTTAAGGATGCTCTTGAAAACATCTCAAATATGGACACAAGGTAGAAAAGAATTGTGTTGTGATTTTTTTTTTTTTTTTTTTTGGTAAAGGTCTGTATCTGTTGGGGGAGACATTACTTTTTCAAGGAGGAATTTAAAATGAGAGAGGTTGAATATAAAAGGGTGATTGAAAACAGTAAATGAAGGCTTTGCGGCTTGTAGAAATACAAATACAGACAGAGGTGAACTGTATTTTCAAAGCAAAGGAAAATACTCACTCTGTTGGTGAGTGGAATTTACACAGATCTTGATCAAATATGCATCCCCATCCTAAGTTACAGCCTTGTTACATGGAGGGCTGGCTCTTTGAAAGAACAGAAAAGAGAGGTCAGGAGCAGCTGAGAATGAGCGCACAGAAAGATAAACACCCAGATATGAGGGCTGGGCTGGCAGGAGCAAAGGCCTTTATGGAGCTCTCGTTGCTGGGCGCCAGGCTGTGTGCCCCATACACAAAGGGCGGCAGGCTGCGTGCCCCATACACCAAGGGCGCCAGGCTGATGGCGTCTTCAGAGGAAAGCTCCTTGCCTGAGGAATGGACGTGGCTGTGAACCGAGATCTCTTTGCTTTCTCTGTGATGCCAGGTCATCTGGAAGTTCTCAAGGACCTCATGAAGGGTATCCCTTTTTCACTTGAGGCGCAGAATCCATCCTGCCACCTTTTAGAGCTTTTCAAAGCATCAGGAGGATATTTCATCCATTCTCTTCCCTTCTTCCCTTTCTTTCTTCTTACCTCGCTCGTCACATCCTTGTTTTCTGGCTTCTAAAACCATAGATGGTCTTCTTTTAGAAATCAGCACTAGAAAAGCTGTTTCCTTATCACATCATCTGAGGATTCCCATCAATCCTTCGGTGACTATTTAAGGATAATTTTCCTGTAGGAAACATCTGTCCACTTATCTGACAGCAAGAGAGACGATGTTTGCAAGATTCTTTCTGACGATACTGATGTTATCATCGCTGTGTTAAGATCCAACATCCCAATATTTTATTTACTTAGTGCGTTCACTGTCCCAGTACTGTAACATGAAGGTTCAGTTTGGTTTTACAGAAACTCCCTGACTCCAATGTCCTTGGCTAAAGGTCAAGGGCAATTTGTTCATAGAATAGCAGTCTCTTTGGTTCAACTCCTCAGGCTGGTCTGGATATACTAAACCTAACCTACGTCTCTGTTCCTGCTCACGCACCTTGTCTGTGAACTGCCCACTTTCCCTGGAACTTGATCTGTGAGTTCTTTGAGGCCCGGTTAAAGCAGAGATTCTCCACAGAGGATTTGTGTGTCCCTGCCTGTCACCTGGAGTGCTGCCACTTTAAGTCAAATGATCTCTGGGGGTTTCTTGGCCCACAGAGGTATTCCTGACACTGAAGCATCCCAGCTGGGCGTGGTGCATATCATGGGGTCACCTCCTCTGGCTGGAATTGGCACATGCTTATTTCCGGAGCTACTGACTTTGGGCCAAGGCGTCGGCATCTGTTCATTAATGATAAACAGTGGTCCGGAATCCTGGAGCAGTGAGTCGTCTCAGAGCAGAAGGTAGCAGCCTGTCAGTGTTGATTAGTAAGAATATTTGGATTTATGATTTGTTCCTGGTTTTGGTGGAGGCCAGGGAGTGGGGTTGGGTTTCAGTGGTTAAGATCGCTCGTGTAGCTAGAATGTGTCCGTAAGAGATGCCCAGCTTGAACTGGTTTGCTTGTACCAAGGTGCTTTACCCACCCACTCCTCCACCCCCACCACAAGTGTGCATGCGCGTGCACGCACACACACACACACACACACACACACACACACACACACCAGTGCTTGTTAGAGATAAGGCTTTTCTATGAGACCCAGCTATGGGAGGACATAGACACTGTGGCCTGTGGTCTCCTGATCCTTTTCCACTTACATATTTCTGCTGCTGCCCCTGTGCTGAGTCCCTTGTCAGCTATTCTGTGAGTGTGCACTGACCCTTGTGGGTCCTTCCAGCAGTGGAACACCTAAGATGACGGGTGTGTGGTATACACAATGGGAGTGTCTATCAGGTTCCCCACGTCCCTTGGGTGAGAGACTCTGGGCCTTTCTCTGAAGCCCAGGCAGCTGACCCAGGAAAAGCTCAATGTTTTTCCTGGTTTGCTGCAAACACACAGGGCTCCTCCTTTCACTCTGCTTCTGGGTTCTTCTGAGGACTCCTTCCTCCCAATCCAGGTCAGAGATGCATTATTTTATCCAGAATTGCTTTTTTGAGAGGGCACTTATTCAGTATATGCAATCTTCTAAACTGCCAGAGACAAGAATCCTCCAATGTATATGTGTAATGCACACACATACACACACCCAGAAATATGTGTGTGTATATACATATACACTTCTCTGCATGTCTACATGTACACATACTTTATACATGTCTATATTGTGTATTACACATGCACACAGAAATATATGTGTGTATACATATACATGTCTATACATACATGTATACATATACACGTATTTTATACATGTCTATACGTGTGTATACACACACACACATATGTAACCACGACTCTTTAACCCACTGTAGTCTGGCTTCTACACTGCTCATCCTTTAAACTTCGCTATTTTGAGGCTTTGTCCTCTCTTTCCTCCTGCTCTCTGCACCACATCAAATGACTGCCTGGCCTGCTGCTGCCTGCAGGCCACATGTGGTCCACTGCCTGCTTCTATTGATAAAGATTTACAGGAAACACACCCAGTGGCTTCTGTGTTGTCAGTGGCCGAGTGGAATAGTCTCAACAGAGATCTGGTCCATGAAAGTCTAATAAGTTTACTATGTGCCCCTTTATAGAAGGTGTTTGCCGACCCCTGTGCTCATGTACCCACACCCCGTGACTCTGGTCACCCCTCCGTGCAGGGATAAAAGGGCTCCAGTGTGCCTCGTGCTCGCATTGTCCATTTTATCTTTTGGTGTCTGCTGTTGATTGAGATCACACGGTGTTTCCAGGGGTAGCAGGTCCTGGTTCTTGTGAAGGTGCTTCGAGCATCTCGAGGGAAATGATGCCTTGGACTGTCTCATGTTGAGTGGATGTGTGTGAGTGGACCGCAGTGACACCCCACAGGTCCCTGTTAGGGATCCGTGAAGAACAGGAGGTTTTCCGGTTATGGGTAATAGAATTGCTGACCTGCCTGGGACTGTCCCTACCCCTCCAACATCACAAAGCAAGGAAGCAAAACCAGAGTGTCCTGGAGCCAAGCCAGGGAGTGTGTGAATGCAGCTGCCTCTTGGCCAGGCTTGGAGACACTGGTAGAGACCCGCTTCCGCAGCACAAACAGCCGTGAAGTCAGCAGTGGCCAGTCTGCTGGTGCCAGCTGGAGAGCAGCTCAGTCTAGTGCAGCCACTGCTACTCTTCCGGGGGGACCACAGAGTGGGGAGCCCTGGCCATAAATCATGCTACCTTCAGGACGGAGGGGGGGCGCTGGAGAACTTGGGTTACGCAAACCAGGGATCTGTTCTGGGAGGTTGGGTGTCAAGAGGGCTTAGTCCAATCACCGGCAGGGTGGATTAGCAGGGGTGTGGATACGCTTCCCCAACTCAGGTAAGTCCCCCTTCAAGCTCTCAGAGGACCTGGGTTTGAATCAATTGTCAGACATCCAGGGAAAGTCAGAGCTCAGAGTCACTGGAGGTGAGGGGTTTGGAGACCACATTTCTAAAGGATTCTGAAGGGTAATGAGGCTGGACCCCAGAACTGAGCTAGCATCAGCCAGGCAGCAGGCGGTGAGCAAGGTTGCATTGCACTCATTCTCCCACGGTCAACCCAGGCAAGGCTTGCACGACTCCGTTCTGAGGCCGTGGCATCTCATTTACCCACATCTGTGGTCCTCATATACCTTGAGCCTCCTGACCTGGGGCCATACCCAGGACACACGGCAGACCCAGCAAGTGGTTGCCTGAGTTGCCTCTCCTGGTGCAGACTTGTGCTGGGGCCCTGTCTGCTCACACATCCGAGTTAATACTGAACTCAGCTCAGCACCTGTGTCCTTTCCTGCCTTCCTCCCCACATGGGCTCATGGCGCCACCGGACTTCCAGTCACAAGGTTTGGCCACTGCTTCTCACAGATTCCAACCAAATGGCAACTGAATCCTATCCGTTTAGCCATTCACTCAGGCTCCCATCATTTCTCACCTGTGTCATTGCTAAAGTGGCCTCATTGGTCTCTTGCTCTGAGCCCTGCCGTTCTCCAAGCATCCGTTACCCATCTCATCAGGTCAGCCCTCTTCCACCTCACCATGAATGCGTTTCTCTCCAGGGTGAAGTCCTTTTTTTTTTTTTTAGTGTGGCTGCAAGCTTCTTCCTGTTCTGCCCTTGTTGAAACTCAAAACCTCATTTCCAGACTCACACTCATTCACTCTCAGCCCATACACATGCTTTCTTCACACCCTGGTTCTCTTGGAGGTAAGCCCTGTCCTCTTCATCACTGTGCCTGGCTGTATCCACTGGACCCTCACAGGACCGTCCCACACTGGGCTCAGGTGCCTGGCATCTCTCAGTCACACTGAGCCTCATTGGTTTGGTCCCCCTTAGATCCCACGGAGCTGGAATGTAAGCTCCACTTGGGCAGGAATCTGAACTCTATTGGTGAGTAAATTCCCTCTGTACAGAGCTGTGCATGTAGTGGGTGCTCAGTGAATTTTCAGAAAACATGCCTTTGAGGGGCTGTTTGTAATCCACTGCAGTTCCTAGCAGCCTTTCCTACCAGTAAGTTTTCTCTCTGTTCAAACTAAATCCATCTGCTGCAAAGCAAGCACATTTCCTTATCTGGGTTGTTGATGGAGCTGGCAAACCAGTTAGACTCCCTTTGCTATAAAGAACAGCAACCTGGATTCAAAGGTGTCGTGAGTCCTTGCAGACAATTTTCTCGGCTTAGTCTGAGTCATTTTGATTTCTTGAATATTTCTTCAGAAACCTTTTTCTATTTTCATAGATTAGCCTGGCAAGGGCCCACATCAGGTAAGCAGTTTCTGATGTTTACAAAACAGCACAAAACAGGGTTCGGTCTTTTGGCTTCCAAAACCTACAGTGTTCTTGAAAGCACCTTGACAGCAATGCCTGGTGCTCAGGTGGGTCCGCAGTGTGCTTTGGTCTGGGACAGTCTGTGAACCTGAACGCCTGTGACTTTGGATCTGTTTCTAATGGTCATCATCAGGGAGGAAAGTGGCTTCCTGCCCCCGATGGGTGGAAAGCTCTTTGTTGGCAAAGGCATCTGTTTAAGATCTGTCCTCTCAGTGCTGGCTCAGGACCAGGACCCTTGGTCCCCTGAGGGAGGATTGTCCTTAGAAATGTCGAGACTGGGAAAGAGATGGCAACACTTCATCCCCTTTCTCCACCCTGCCATCCTCCTGGCTGTGCCCACGAATGGGAGGATGTGGGTGGGGGTGAAGGGGGGTGAGGAGGGCAGGGCGCTACTCCAGGACAGAGTGCCCCCTTGAAACACAGCATCCAGGACTTGGAGTGCCCCAAGAAGGGGGCCCTGAGCTACTTTCTTCCACCTTGTTGGTCTCAGGTGGCATCGGGATAGATGCACTCAGGCTTCACCCCCGAGGAACATACAGGCTAGATATCCAAGGGTCCTGGTCCAAGGCCATGGACTGCCAAGAGAGAGAAAATTAGAGGACCATCCCTCGTTTGCAGTATGCATTTACTCATTATGTGATGAATTTTGTTTAAAAGTTAAAAATGGGGACTTCCCTGGTGGTACAGTGGTTAGGAATCTGCCTGCCAGTGCAGGGGACATGGGGTCGAGCCCTGGTCTGGGAAGATCCCACATGCTGCAGAGCAGCTAAACCCGTGCACCACAACTACTGAGCTGCACTCTAGAGCCTGCGAGTCACAACTACTGAGCCTGCATGCCACAATTACTAAAGCCCGTGTGCCTAGAGCCCGTGCTCTGCAACAAGAGAAGCCACCGCAATGAGAAGCCCACGCACTGCTACGAAGAGTAGCCCCCACTCACCGCAAATGGAGAAAGCCCGCATGCAGCAATGAAGACCAAATGCAGCCATAAATAAATAAATAAATAAATAAATTTATTAAAAAATAAAAATTAAAAACAAATATGAGCTTTCAAAATCACTGGGATATGCCAGCACTCAGATAGCAAAGTATGATATTCTCTTTTGTGGTGAACATGGATGCTGGTGTTACATATGTTTATTAGCATAATGCGCTATTTTACCAGCATTTCAGAGTCTACTGGGAACAAAATTGGAACTGTACTCCAGTATGAACATTTCACCATGCCCTGCAGAAAGCCTCCCACTCTGGGATCAGAAGAAACACTGAAAGTTTGGAGTTTAATGTTGACCTAATGGTATGCCGTGGTTGCTATGGAAATTATGATATTGTTTATTATTGAATGACGAGCAGCAATAAATCCAGAAAAAGAAACCTACAGTATTGATACTGAGCAATCTTGGAATGTGCTTATTTTGCTTTTGTCTTCTGCATCGGTTGGAAACTGATTGAAAAAAAGCCTTCCACTTAGGGGAAAGGCACACTGCATTTGTGTATCTGCTGGCCCCATGAGATAATTCATTTCTGATCATAAAAAGGAGCATTACCTAATTCAAACTTTTATCATGCTGGTCGATTGGGCAACTGTAAAATGCACCGAGGCAAATGATCTACAGACCACCTGATCATGAGGGGATGTGCCCAAGCTGCTGGAAAGTTCTTCTCAGTCCGTGGAGACGGATGGGCAGAAGTGATTGCTTTTGGAGCGGAGGCATTAACTAGGAAACGATTAGTCCAGCAGTCTGAAGGCTTATGTTGGTATCTGATAGAAATTTTGTTGCAGATTTCTAGCCAGCAAGAGATCAAATCTCATATTAAAATTTTTTTTTCTCCAGCCGTTTGTCAAGCTCCATAAGAAGATTGAAACAGGCTGAAGAGATTCAAGGCTGCTGAAATGGCACTAAGAAACTCTAAAAACTGAGGGTGGTCACTGATCCCACAAGGGCCACTGGAACAGTTTTTAGAACCAAATAAAAGGGTTGGATTTGAATGGCATGGCCCAGCCCGGCACAAAAGCAGCTCATTAGTCTTGAGTTTAGTCTTCCAAGAGACGTGCTCTGTAGCCAGTGGGAACGACATGAAGCATATTCTGATCCAGAAGGAGGGGATGACATTGCACCCAGCATCATCTTTCCAAAGGACAAGGGACCCTCCAAGATTTGAGGTACTAAAATAGAAGATTTGAACACCACGCCTTTCCTTGCGAATTCCAGCTAGCACCTGGCATGTCTGTAAATGTTCTCTAGTCCTTGCCAGACAGGTATACTGGTCTGCTTTTACAGCTAAGATAGCCAGCTGTTTTCCCAATCAAGATTCCTATGGACAACATCAGAATGTATGCAGATAAGGGCTTTGAGTTACTGTTTATTTTCACGGCCAAGCATGTGCATACGTACATATGTTTATTTTATTTTATTTTTAATAATTTATTTTTATTTTATTTTTGGCTGCATTGGGTCTTCATTGCTACACACGGGCTTCTCTCTAGTTGTGACAAGCAGGGACTACTCTTCGTTGCGGTGCACAGGCTTCTCATTGCGGTGGCTTCTCTTGTTGGGGAGCACAGGCTCTAGGTGTGCGGGCTTCAGTAGTTGTGGCTCGCGGGCTCTAGAGCACAGGCTCAGTAGTTGTGGCACATGAGCTTAGTTGATCCGTGGCATGTGGGATCTTCCTGGACCAGGGCTGGAACCCATGTCCCCTGCAGGGAAGCCCACATACATATGTTTAGATAAAGAAATGTACTCAGTAGATGAAACAGATCCTGACCCCTGAGCCAAGAAGTAAATATGCAACCCCCGGGGGGTCAGTACAGAGCATCATCCCCTGGCAATAGTAATTCCAAGGTGAGGTCATGTGACTCAAGCAGAGCCAATCAGCGTCTTTCCCTGGAACTAATACACTGACACTGGAAGAAAAAATCTGTCTTAGCATGTGGTTTACTGGTTGGTCACTTTCTCAGCTTCATGGAGAAGGTCCCATGTCTTTAGCAGGAGACAACAAGAGTGACATACAAAAAGGAAAGAGACAGCAGAGATGACAGATGGCAGAGAAAGAGGTGCTTGTAGGATTGGGACCCCAGTTGTTATCCTGGAGATCCTGAGTCATGGATGTCTTCCTTTCAGTTCTGTGAGCCATTTAGCATCTTTACTGCCTACACAAGCCAATACATTGAGCCCTTACATTCCCTTTTGTGCTTGCTAACCCAGTTTTACTAATAGACCAAGTTTTGTCAACCCTTTACCTTATAGAATTGCTATGCTTCAAAAGACACAATTGACGCTGAGGTTTCTATTTCCATTCCATAAGGAAGCACATAATAGCTGCATAATATCGGGATTGCCCTTGGTAATATTGACATTGAAAAAGAAAAGGATTGTGTAGGCTAAGTGGATAATTTACTCATCCAGATAAAGTTAAAATAAGTTAGATGAAAATGAATAATGCAAATATCTTCTGGCTTGATAACGCCTGTTGCTGATTACACTTTAGCTGCAACCATATCTCCCATTCCACGTGTTCTTCAGCCATGTGACCTTGATACTTCATCCATCAAGATGTGCAGTCTATGCTCCCTTCCTTTGGATCTAGGCAAGCTTGTGTCTCAATAATGAACAGAAAGTAGCAGAATGAATGCTGCGTGACTTCTGAGGCAAGGTCATAAGACAGTGCAGTTTCTACCTTGTTACCTGAGACACTTTTGGAGCACTGACCTGCCACAGAGATCAGGGAATAACTTGAGGTCACCGTGCTATGAGGAAGCTCAGGCCAATGCAGAGGCCATTTGTGGATGTTCCAGTTGGTCATCCAAGAGAAGACCCCAGGAGAAAGTCAGCATCAATTGCCAGACACATGGATGAAGATACTTCCTGATGATTCCAAACCCCAACCATCAAGTCACCCCCAGCATATTTCTGGTAGGTCCACAAAGGACCCACAAATCAGTCTGTCTCTTGTCTTGGCTGTTGTCACATGGTCCATCATCACTATCTTTCTTCTCCTGTTTGTGATGCTGCCTGGAGATACCCCATCCCTTTGCCAACTCTGCAACTCTCACTTCAAGGTCCTGTTTAAGAAGAATGATTCCAGAACTTCCCAGTACATTCCAAAGCTGGTAAAGATTCAGCATTGAGACAGGAAGAGAACTGCATCTCCAGATTTCAGCCACACTTTGTCACTTGGGCTCCAGAGCATCTGAGAGTGTTACAAAGCCAGTCCTTAGCAGTTTCATGCTGGCCCTGGTAGTCAGACTTCTTCAATAACACTTACATAGTGCTTACTATGGGGCAGGAACTATTCTAAGTACTTTAAGAATAGTAACTCCTTTTTGAATTTTACTTTTATTGGAGTTGATTTACAATGTTGATTTACAATGTTATTAGTTTCAGGTGTCCAGCATAGTGATTCAGTTATACATATGCATATATTCATTCATAGATTCTTTACTTATATAGGTTATCACAGAATATTTAGTAGAGTTCCCTGTGCTCTACAGTAGGTCCTTGCTAGTTTTCTGTGTTACATATGGTAGTGTGTGTGTTCACCCCAAGCTCCTGATTTATCCCTCCTCCCATCATTTCCCCTTTGGTAACCATAAGTTTGTTTTCAATATCTGTAAGTCTGTTTCTGTTTTGTGAATTAGTTCATTTTTATCTCTTTTTTGAAAATTAGATTCCACATATGAGTGATATCATACATTTGTCTTTCTCTGTCTACTTCACTTAGTATGATCATCTCTAGGTCCATCCATGTTGCTGCAAATGGCACTATTTCATTCTTTTTTGTGGCTGAGTATTCCATTGTATATAATATTCCATTGTATATATATGCCACATCTTCTTTATCCATTCCTCTGTTGATGGACATTTAGGTTGCTTCCGTGTCTTGGCTGTTGTGAATAGTGCTGCAATGAACATCGGGCTGCATGTATCCTTTCAGATTATGGTTTTCTCCAGAGATATGCCCAGGAGTGGGATCGCTGGATCATATGGTAGTTCTATTTTTAATTTTTTAAGGAAGGAATAGTAACTTTTTAACCTTCCCAATTACCTCATGAGTTCTGTTGTAGTGTTGTTTTAGCAGGTGAGGACACTGAGGCACAGTGAGGTTACGGAACCCAGCTAGAATGTGGGAGAGTCAGGATTCAAATCCAGGCAGTCTGTTCAAAAGTCCATGCTCCTAACCACTGTCTTTGATGGCTCCTCCTATGGGCTCACATCCAGTCAATATGGCCAGAGAGAGAACAGAGGTCATACTATCTCTATCATACTGTTAGTTATCAAACTAACGGAGGTCTTCCTTCTCTCTCTTATACCTCCATCCCAGTTATCATGCTGGTTGATCTGTGCATGTGGGGGGTTGCGTACGTGCTCATGTGTGCTTGTGCACCCGTGCCTTTCTCTGCTGTATGCCCTTGGAAGCTGATTATGGCTTGTCTGTGTCTATGGATAGAGTTAAAAGCAGCCAATGTTTGTTAGAGGAGATGAACAAGCCCTAACCCAGCCAACACTAAAGTCATCTGGGTTTTCAAGAGCTTTCCAGGTCCTTTGATAGAACCCATCAGGCCAGATTAATGATGCTGCAGTTTGCCATTCATTCTCATCGGGTTTAATGAAGATAAAGGGCTCTCTCTATGTGTCCAGTTGGGCTTAACAAATTAACCAGGCTGCCAAAAGGGTCCATGTGAACAGAATATTTGTCCTCATAATGTTCAGTAGGAGGGAGAAAGTTAACTAACCTTCTTTTTTCTGTGTTTCTGTTCCTGGGGCCCAGTGAAATCTGCAGAGCTAAAATATCATATCTAATCTTATTTCTGATGGGCCTTTCCCTAACTTCTTCTTTTATGATCTTTTCATAGCTGTTATATTGAATCAGGATCATTATGTGTTTAAAAAAATATTATGCTCTGTGTCTCAGAGCTAACTGTCCAGAACTGAATATTCTGGCCCCTTTTGGGGATATGACAGCTGTTAGAGAGCTTTCCAGGGCGGTGGGATTGTTGTTGCTTCTTGTGCTTTCTTGGCAGCAACTGGTGAGTGAATGAAAGCTGTGGTTCTCTGAATTTTTTGCTGTAGGTTTAGAGTAAGGTTATGAGCAGCTCCCGATGGCAGATGGCAAAAATGGCCCCAAATTCCTCCCTTCCCTGCATGGACACCTCTTTGCAATGTGACTTTGCCATTCTCTTTATCAGGAAGAGAGTCTGTACTCCACACCTTGCATCTGGGCTTAGACACGTGATTTGTTTTGATAAATGGGATGTTAGCAGAGGCTTGAAGGGTACTTGTACTTTGGGGTTTGCTGTCTCTTGCTGCATCTGGAATCTTGAGACCCTTAATGTCACCTGGCCTAAGCTTGCCTTTCAGAGGATGAGAGGCCATGAGAAGAAGAACCAAAGTACCCCCAGTTGCCTGACAGCCTCTTAACTTCCGAACATGTGAGTGAGGCCATTCTAGATTACACAGCCTCTGGTCAACCTGCCAAATGACCATAGTCACACAAGAGAGTCCAGCAGTTTACCTCTGTTTACTCCAACAGAGGTAAACTGAGCCAACCTGGACCAGAAGAATTGCCCAAATGACCCATAGAATCATTCATAAAATAAATAAAATGGTTGTTTTAGGCCATTAAAACTTGGGGCGTTTTGTTACACAGCCGAAGCTAACTGGTATACTCCTTTATTCTCAAAGCATATGGCAGCTTACCTGAATGGGGTACACTTTAAGCCAAGAAGTTCCTGAATCATTGAAAATCCCTGTGCTGAAGGACTTGGCTTCCAAAAAGTTAGCTCCTCTCCATTTAAGACATATGTTTTTATCAATGACATCACTAAGGCCCCCTTTGACACTGAATCATCATTCAGTATACATGTCAGCTCAGTTCTTTCACCTTGCACAGTACAGATCAAGGCCAGTCAAGTGCATCTGACTCAAGTAAACCAAGTCCCTACTGAGTTAGCCTTTTGTAAGATCAGACTATCAAAACTGGGGATAATTCCCGTTTGAAAACCAATTATATAGCATGTTACCATGTTTGTGGATGTCTGACAGGTTGAATTAAAGTAATTTCCTCCCTACACACCAAGATCATAGCTTGGCTTGTTGGGTTTACCTCATTTAGATGTATTAGGTTTATTTTCCTAAAATGGTCTTGTAACTCAAAGCTTTGGAAGTAAGTTAGTGGAGAAGAATTAAAATAGCATGGTTGATGAAACATATGCAGCTTTTCAAAAAAGTATTACACTAATTATCACTAAGAAAATAATATAATATTAATGGGGTCTCATCTAATTACTATTTCCTCCTCAATTTAGAATTGTCAAACTTTTAAAGATATGGGTGGTGTTCCAGATATCTATTGCTGGGTATAGAAATTTAGTGACTTGAAACAACAACAATTGTTTTATCATCCTAGTTTCTGAGAGTCAGGAATTCAGGAAGGGCCTGGCTGGATGGTTGTGGTTCAGGTGTCCAGAGGTTGCAGGTGGAAGGTGGCTACAGCAGGAACAACAGAATTGACACAGCTGGTGGCTGTCAGATGTCTCTCTCCCATTGTGTGGTCTCAGAGCTTCTCACATGGTCTCTGCATGAGCTATTTTGGGCTTCCTCACAGCATGGCTGCCTCAGAACAGTCAGGCTGCTTACAAGGCAGCTTAGGACTCCAAGCCGGTGTCCCAGGAGAACACTGTCCTTTTATAACCTATGCTCAGAAGTCACATAGCATTACTGCTGCCATAGTCACAAGCCCCAACTCAGGGGGAGAGGAGATAGACACCACATCTCAATGGGAGGGGTGTCATAGTTACAAGAAAAGCAGAGGGTGTGAGATATCATTGCGGCTCTCTTTAGAAGTACATCAGCCACAGATGGCCAAAGACAAAATCTCTGACTTGACCTAAGATCTATATTTGGGCCCATGTTTCCTTGGCTTTAATAGAATTGACACAGTGTTATCATGTGAGTCCTTCCCTTCTCCCACTACCTGCTTCCATCAGTATCCAGCTACAACAAGTCAGTCACAAAGCAAAGTAAAACCCAAGCAACCAACATGACCGCCAGGGGCAGAGATGAAAAAGTTGTCTAAAACCAAAGGGATCTAAGCTGTTCACTCAGTAGCTCTGATCCGTTTAAGAGACAAGGAAATTCAGAAGTCTGGGAGAATGCTGGCATAAGAGAAAACCAACAACCAAACCAAACCAAACAAAACCGTTGAACAGAATAGCTTTGCCTTCTACTCCTAGGAGGAGGAAGGAAGCTGGGGGGGGTCACCCAGATCAAACCACCTTGTACACATCATTATCTCATGTATTTTTCAAATCTTTTTGTGTGGAACTGATTTAATGTCTGTGAAGCTCCTAGAAACCCTGGGGTTACAGATGCTAAGGAAATGACGCTCAACTAGTGCAAAAGCTAAGTACACAAGAAAAATGAGAGAAGGGGGAAGCTGCTTACAGTTTAAATGCTTTCATTTACAGTTTCCTACAAGATGGGGCATGAAGACAGAGAAACAGAAGTAAGCTGTCAGGGCAAGTCAGATGTTCTGAACCATTTCCTTTCCATCACAAGGTGCTCCTGCTCCAGGACGAGAAAGCAGCTCTTACCAGCGCCTTTACAAATGTGCTTCTGGATTTTGCAGCTGTCACTACAGTCTCCCAGGTTTACCAGACTATGTCAATTTTCTAAAAGATACAGCTCATTTTGAAAATTTTACAAGTTTGAAAATTATTTCCAGGTAAAGTTTTTAAAATGTGGCTCCATGCAAAACACCTTAAAATATTTATTTTAATCAATAGTTTATTGAGAACCTATTATGTACCCCCTACTGGGATGGACACCATCGAAGATTAATGAACAATAATACTTGTTGTTACTTAGGTATGGTCAGCCCCCTTAAGAAGCTGATAGTAGCTCTCATTGTGCAGGTATCCCTTGTAATGTAATTTTTTTAAGATTCATAACCAGTCATAAATCTTTTCAACATACAGACGTAGTCTCAGCTTTGGTAGCTTTAAGTTCTCACCATATCACAAACCAAAATGTCGTTCATGGACTTTGGTTTTTTTCCAAGGAGTGGTTATGAAAGAGCATCTCTAAACTTTCCTCGCCAGATCTTCAAGCTCTCGATGCCTTCCCCTCTGGAAATTGTGTCCAAATGGACTTTGCTTGGAACTGTTTATTAAAAAATTTTTTCTCCCTGTCTGCCACTTCAAAACTTCTATGCAAGCAGTTATGGGGTTATAACATGCTAAAAAATCCTCTTTCATCATCTCACTTATTATCTGAAATTACATGGCACTGAAACAGTGGAAGATCCCTTCTTTACCATGATAGGCTAATTTTGATGATTAACTGAGAAACTGTTAAATTTTACATCGGTGCTTTACTGTATTATGGAATTAGTATTAACAGTCGTGGATGGGGAGAATTCTAATGAGATTGATGGAGTTGGGTGGGAGCAGGGTGGGAATGTCTCTGCTTCCAACGTAGCTGAGGCTTAGACCTTCTAAACACCAATCTTAAAATTTGGCATCTGAATGACTTTTCTGGACATTTCAAAATGAATCTTGCCTTCTTTCGAGCTTTAACTGATTCTGGAACAGAACTAGAAGACAGCCAGTTTGCACAGTGCCTCATCGTTGAAAACTGTAGTAGTTTTTGTTGTACGTTGCATGAGAATAGGGACCAAATAGGCCATGTCCGTTCTCAGAGTGGACTATTTAAAAGTGTGGGGTGGACAGATGCAGGGAAGGACATGGAACATTTGGAATTCAGCTGCTGTTTTTCTTAGCTCTTCTCAGGTAAGTTGCTTCATGCGTGTTCATTGAGTGGATAGCATGAGGAAGAATTTAAACATCAAAGAGTGACCAGGGAAGAGCGTTCTCAAGTTGTTTCCTACTAAGATTTTTATGATTTCTACTTTTAGCTCTTGAACCTCAGTTCTATCTTTCTGGTCCTCAGTCATGGCCCATGTCCATCACTGGAGGAACACATTACGTTCCCAGTGAATATTTTTCACGGCCCTCTGTAGTAATGCTTTTGGTGCCCTTCCCTCTTCCCTTCAGCATCCCTCACTCCAAGATATCCTAAATGAAGCACTCGTGACTCTCAAGACATGCCAGGGAGTTAGCCCTCTGGGCACAGTTTTACCAAGGACAAATGCAAGCTGGAGGATCAATACCCCAGCTTCCACCTTGGGTGGGACCACTCTGTTTCATACTGTGAGCTCCCCAGTGGGATTGAGCCCCAGTTGCCCAGAGTGGGAATCTATCCATTAACTCACATTGTATCGACTCTTTCCCTTCTCTGTCTCACTTCCCTGCTCTGCTCTGGGTGCTTCCTGGGGGCATCACCTTTACAACCTCATACATTTCTTGTGCCAGGGACTGCTGCTAGAGGAATCAACCGAAAACACAACCTTTAGAAAAGAGATGCTTAATTCTGTGTATTCATCTCTCATTCACCATACGTTTACTCTGAACCCACCATGTGTAAGGCACAATGCATGGAGCTAGGGAAAGAAAGAAGAGAGTATCTTTCTGTTTCTTAGAGTTGAAAAACAGAAAGGTACTCTCTGTTAAAACACGGACATTGCAAGAGAGGGATGTGAACTCTCCCAAGATCTCCACCCTAAGTATTCCTCCTGGAACCTCCAGAACGATCCCCTCATGTTCCCTAACAGGTTGTGACTAAGAGATGCTACATGACTTCTGTTGACTTTTTCCTGCCCACTCCGTTTACTCTTCTTATTTCTTTGTGTCTCCCTTTAGTCTGGGGTTCTTGATGATGTTTATCTTGTTTTTGAACGTGACTAAAATGTCTTTGAAAATTTCTATGGAAGTAGAATATCCATACAGAGAAGTGTACATATGGCCCAAGAAGTCTCCCTCATGTACAACTCACTCTCCCCACAAGAGTAATCACTATCTTGATTTCCTACAGTGTAGTTTGCCTTTTTTTTTTAACTTTAAATGTTCATGTTTGTGAGGTTTGTCCATAGTTTTGTACGTAATTGTGCATTGTTCATGCTCATTACTGTGTAGTATTCCAGTGCATGAATGACCGTGATTGATTTATCTGCTCTACTGGTGATGGGCAGTTGAGTGGCTACTAGTTGGAGTCCATTCTGGATGGTGCTGCTGTGAGCATTCTAGTACATCTTTGGATGAATACATGGATGCATTTCTGTTAGATAGATACTCAGGAGCAAAACTGTTGGGTCATAGAATATGCAGGTGTGTTCAGTTTCTATAGATGCTGACAGGCTTCCTCAGTGGGTGCACTGGATCACACTCCTGCCAACAGGGTATGAGTCTTCCATTGTTTCTATGTCCTCACTAATGCTTGGTTTTCTTCATCTCTTTTTCATTTTAGCTATTCTGATGGGTGTGGGTTATAGGCCTTTTAAACTTTTCCGAAGAGAAAGATTTATGTATTTTATCTCTATTTGTAGCAGAAAACCAGAAGTCTCATATGACAGTTTTGTGATTAATAAAAATTTGTACCTGCTGTAAAATTTTCTATTTTGCACACTTTTTGTCCATAATTCTTTGAAATTACGACTCATTTTGGGAGCTGCCTTTTGCTAAGCCAGTTTGAATACTTTAACTAGCTAATCCTCCTTCCCACCTCCTGGGAGGTGTCTGCATCACCCCCTTTCTAATGAAAATGTGGGTCCACCCACTCAAGAGTCCTTCCCTGTTGGTCTTTGCTGCCTCATTATCTTCCTGATGCTTTCACTTTTCAGGCCATTTTCCTGCTTAACCTCCACCATGCTTTTGAAACCTCTTCCCCGCCCCCCCCACCCCGCACCCCCGTCCCGCCCCACCAAAGCCACAAGCATTTCTTTCATTTTCTTTTCAGTATGCCTTCATCCTTTTTCAGAATGTCCTTGCGAGGATGCTCAGGTTAGTTTGCATTGTTACATGGTCTCCTTTGCTTCTAAACATTAATTTGTCCTTAGAGGTGATATAACGGTTAAGAGTGATTAAGAGTGTGGGCTCTGAGGTCAAATGCCAGCTCTTCAATCTTGTGCAAATCACATAACTACTGTAAATGTCAGTCTCTGCATTCATAAAATGGAGGAAGTAATATTAACTCTCTCTTAGGGTTGTTGTAGATTAAATGAGATGTTAGCCTCATAGCTGGCACATACTACTATCCAATGAATGTTACTGTTAATCAAATCATATCTTGAATTCCTGTAACTTATACCGTACGGAATTTCCTTTTCCTTCCCTTCATTCTTCCTTTATCCTTTTCTTTCTTTTTTTTCCTTCCTTCCTCAAATATTTATGAAAGTCTACCGTGTGTCTGATCTTGTGCCCAGAACTGGGATACAGTGGTAAGCAAAGCAATCATGTTCCCTGCCCTCAAAGAGAACATAATTTAGTTTGGGTAATAGGAAATCAGATGTTCATACTAATACATCATTACAAGCTATGATATGTATCTAGGAAGAAAGGCATGGGTTCTTGGGTAGTGCCTAACAGGAAGATGTGATCTAATCAGATGCCCTGAGAAAGAGGCTTTTGGTCTACTGGGAGGAATTTTAAGTAGACACCCCACCATTGTCAAGAAGATTTGTTAAGGGATTATTTGCTCTTTCAATAGTTACCCTTTTTTTTTTTTTCGAGAAGGCTGTGTTGTAGACTGCTTACCTGGTCCCCCCCAGTAAACCGTGTATCCCGGTATTCCTACCCTTGTGCAATCCCTTCCCACACTGACTCTGGACTTGGTCTTGTCTTGGCCAGTGGGATGTTAGCAAGCATGACACCAGAGGAAACTCCCTCTTTTTTTTTTTCTTTTTCTTTTTTAAATTTTATTTTATTGTGGTATGAACACTTAACATGAGATCTAACAACTTAATAAAATTTTATGTGTACAGTGCGTTATTATTGACTCTAGGTACTATATTGAGTAACAGATCTCTAGAGCTTATTCTTCTTGCATAACTGAAACTTTATGCCTATTGATTAGTAACTCCCCATTTTCCCCTGCCACCAGCCCCGGGCAACCACCACTCTACTCTTTAATTATATGAATATAACTTTTTTAGATACTTGATATGAGTGAAATCTGCAGTATTTGTTTTTCTGTGACTAGCTTATTTCACTTAGTATAATGTCCTCAAGATTCATCCATGTTGTTACATATTGCAGAATTTCTTAGAAACTCCCTCTTGAAGGCTTGGACCACCATGAAAGAAGTTAGACTATCCTGCTGGAGGGTTCATGTGGAGAGATGCCCTGGAGGCAGTGAGACTATAGGGAAAGTGAAAGAGAGACAGAAGTCCAGCCAGCCCCGAGGGGTTCTAGCCAAGGTACCAGAATGTGAGCAAACCCATCTTGGCTTCTCTGTTCTCCAATCAAGCTGCCCCAGCCAATAGCCCATGGAACAGAGTCATCCCTACTGTGCCTCGCCTGAACAGTAGAACCCTGACCAATAAATGGTCACTGTTCTTTCAAGCCACTAAGTTTGGGGATGGTTTGTTAAACAGCAGTAGATACCTGAAACATCCTGCTTATTCATCCTCCCTGACTTGGGCACTTCCTGTATTTCAGATGGGGCAGAGTGGAATCAGTGCCTTCCCTCATGTAGCCCAGTCAGACTCGGGTTTTAACCTCAAATCCATGAACTCCTTGAAATTGTATTACCCATGGTGCATATGTTGTATTTTGTCCTGGGGAGAGGACTCTTGGCTTTCAGTATACTAAAAGCAGCGGTCCCCAACCTTTTTGGCACCAGGGACCAGTTTCATGGAAGACAATTTTTCCATGGAAGGGGGGTAGGGCACAGATGGTTTCAGGATGATCCAAGTGCATTACATTTATTGTGCACTTTATTTCTATTATTACATTGTAATATGTGATGAAATCATTATACAACTCACCATAATGCTGACAGGAGGCGGAGCTCAGGTGGTAATGTGAGCCATGGGAAGGAGCTATAAATACAGATGAAACTTCGCTTGCTCCCCCGCAGCTCACCTCCTGCTGTGTGGCCCGGTTCCTAACAGCCACGGGTAGTGGTCCATGGCCCGGGGGTCGGGGACCCCTGCTTTAAAGGATCTGTGATTTCCCAAAGTAAATAACAAGAGTTTCAGAAGAAAACAAAGACACATAATATTTTCTACAAAAAAGAAATTTTGCATAAAGTGCTCTGTGGGAACAAAGCTGTGATTAATTATGCTAATTAGAATTGGGGTAATTGCCACAGTGGAAGGAATATAACTTCATCTCCTTCAATAAAATTGAGCCTTGAACCCATATGCCAAATAATTTATTTTTTCTCTTGCATTACACAGAGTTCATTGTACCCCTGATGTTTTAAGATGGGCCAATGTCCTCACACTTTCCCTAAAGACAAATAAGAAATTAAATAACTAAATAACAGATATTAGTCAATCATAAAAACTGAGGATCAGGTTTGCGTCCAGCATTTGTAGGGTCAAGGACAGGAGTAAAAATGGAGGCTTGCGTACTATGGCTGAATATTTAAAGTTATAAATTAAGCTGACAAACTCTTAAATAATAAAATATGTTCTAATTTCCTACCTTGTCAATTATAGCTTCAAGTGTAGAATTCTCAGAGTTCTCTCCTGGCATGTGGTGTTATGGAGAGGGATGCCCGGGTTCCCTGGGCCAGTACTTGACCTGTCTGTCTTCTCTTCCTGGCCCCAGCTCTGTCTTGCACAGGAATCTCAATCCACTTGTCCATGCTCTGTTTCTATCTCTCCCACAAGCAGGCATCTCTTTGGACCTCCTCAAGTCTAGGAGTGCACAGAGAAGCAGCATAGTTCACCCTCAGAAGGGTGGCCCCTTCCCTATGATGGATCCAGAGAAAGGATCCATGCAAATCCTGGAAGTGGACTGTGGACCCTTTGGGTAGGGAATTTGAAAATCTCAGATATCCGGTGAATAATCTAGAAGGAGGTGTGGGGATCTAAGTGGGTAGGTCCCCTTGGCCTCACAGATTCCTTGCCCCCATGATGAGGGGTGTAGCCAGAAGGGGAGCGGAGTGGATCCTCCTAAGGCTGTGCTACCCAGTATGGTAGCCGCTAACCACATGTGGTTTTGAGCACTTGCAATGTGACTAGTCCAGATGGAGATCTGCTGAACAAGTTGATTAGAAAGTGCATATTGGATTTTGAAGACGTAGTACAAGGAAAACAAGAATGTAACATATCTCATTAAATGTATTACAGTTGTTTCTTTTGCCCTTTAAAAAAATGTGGTTACAGAAAACTTTTCATGATCTGCATGGTTTGCATTTGTAGCTTTCTTGGACCATGCAGCTCTAAAGCATAGCTCCCAGGGCAGCAGCCCCTGTTGTCTTGGTATAAGGGTGTCACCATTGGTAATGCTCTTGATAGCTCTCTTCTTCCTCTCGCAGACCCACCCACTCTCACACAACTCAACCTTCTTTGGATTGATCTTATCTCCTAGATTCTGACTTGTGGACTCATGTCCAGACTTTGGTGCACAACTCTGGACTCCTACCCTGGGATTTAACAACCTTCCTGACTTTCCCCTTGTTGACTCTCCAGCACTTGTTTCCGACTTACTTCTCCTTTTGCCCCATCCCCCATCCCTCTTCCCTTTGTCTTGAGTGAAGGTCCTTGTTCCCATCTCCAGAACCACAGAGACCCAGTGCCCCTTGGGTATTACCCAGCCCATCGCTGGCTTTCCTTACGCGGGAGATCCCATATGCTCCTCCACTCTTTGGGGTTCATTTAGGGTCTAGACTGTCTTAGGTATTTGCTATAATGACTTGGGTTTGATGGGTTTTAGCTTCATCTCTTAATCCTCTCAAAAAACATATTAGCATTTTTGCTTTTGAGTATTTCCCCAAGGATAGAATCCAGGGGCAGGCCCATGAAGAGGGCAAACTCTAGATTGTCCTTAAAGATCTTATAAATCCTTCCATTTGCAATCCACTTGAAAAATAGTTTTTTGAGTTCCAGTCGCTGTTCTTCTAAACCTGAGGGTGCATTAGTGAGTAAAAATGGAGAAGTTCCCTTTGATAAAGGAATTAAGAGCCAAGGAATCACAACAGCATCCACTATCGCAGAGGAGTGTTTGGTGCTGTAGGTGAGAGGGTGAGAGGGGTGAGAGAAGTCCATAAATTACTGAAAATGTAAATGGTTTCTTCAGACCCTTAATGAGGATTAGTGCTTATATGAAGAGGAGAGAAGCACAAAGTCACTGGTGACATCTTGGTGACATGTTGGAGTCCTGGCCTTGCCTCTCTCATGAAGGGACTTTTCCCTGCCTAACACGCTCGCCATAAGTTAAGATGCAAATTTTTGGCCTTGCAGCAGTTCCAGAGCATGCGGAACTGGATTCCTCGACTCGGTAAAAGACCACATTGCTACCTTGTGGATATTTGGGACTATTCTCTGTCACAGGGGTAATATTTTGACATATTGTCCTGTGCAATTATTCTTTTTAGAAATCATTTTCCCTACAGGGCTTGCATTTCTAAAACTAGAGAAGCTGGGTTTGATGGTCCCAGAGAAAGGAAGATACAAAACTACTCAGAGTAAGATAAAAGTTGAATTCTTAGCTTTGGGGATTCTAAATAGATGCTATTGAGTCTATGATGAGACAAGGATCTCAAAAGTCAAGTGAAAAAACCAGGCTGTTGAAAAATGAAAGTAAATATGCTGTTTGTTTGTTCTCCTTAGGAGACCTGAGAGTTTGCCCTTAAACAGTAAATTGGGTAAAAGATTCACAAGGTGATGAGAATTGGTGAATTCTTACTTATGCTTCAAGGCTACACTCCCAGACCCCGATGTGAGTGACTCTGAAGTAGGGACCCAATATTATTACTCTCATGATGCCCCTGAGCATGGGCCTATATTCTGAAAAAAGGCTTTGGTCCTTCAAGCAGGGCTCACGTTTTATTTTGGTATCTCCAGCTCTAGCACAGCATTGGAAGAGTATTGATACTCAATAAATGTTATATTAAGTAAATGAATGATGAGTATTGATACTCAATAAATGTTATATTAAGTGAATGAATGATGGAGCCAACTCTCCTTTATTCTACAGAGTAGAGAGAAAACAGCCAGAGACAGGGTTGATAAAATGCAAGGCCATGAGGATATGCCTTCTCAATCAGTAATCAGTATTTCAAAACACTGTTTATGGAAGTAATAAGGATTGTCCTGAGCTTTTGGGTGGCCACCCTAAGAAATTTCCATGTATCAAATGAAAAGTAATCATTGAGCCCTACCATGTGTCAGATGAAATAGGGCAATGGGCCCAACGTGGGGTTCTAATCCCTTCTCTGGCACTGACTAGTTATGTGACCATGAAAATTATTTTTTTCAATGGGAGACACCTTGGTGCCCATCCTATCTGACTTCCTCACTTTCAGGTGAGCAGACTGAGTGGTTTGTTAAAGGTAATACACAAGGCACTGGCTGAGGTGGCAGACCATTTCTCCTGACTGAGGTGACCAGCTATTTAGCCAACAGGGTGTGGACCATGGTGCTTATACTGGCTGCCCAGAGAGGGGTTACAGCATGATTGAAACCAGGCATCATGGGCAAACTTTGGCTCCAAGACAGGAGACAAGTATGAAACAGGGAAATGCAGAGAAATGACGGCCTTGACCAAGGTGTCTGGACAAAAGGTGCTGAGAGAGATGCCACCATCACATACCTGAAAGGAAGCAAAACCATGAATGAGCAAAGATAGATACGAGAGCTCCAGGAGGAGAGTCAGGCAACTTGGGTGGATTCTAAGAGTCCAGATTCAGTGCTGACCTTCCAACTCACCCTGCAACAACATCTTAAAAATGGCAGCCACCACCTAACAGCGCCTACGTAACAACTCTTGCAAAATGTGATGACAGGGCCTGTCAATGGTATTTACGGGTCTTAAGTTGCTGGCTCAGCCTGCCCATCTGTTCAGAAAACTCTGCCCTTTACATATAGCTCAATCACTTTGTCAGTTTCTTAAAGGCAGAGACTGTCTTCCAATTCCAGTTACACTCAGTACCCTGCATGATGCTGGGCACAGAATAATAGGGTTTGGTATTCGCCAGGTTGGAGAGACTGCTGGGTAACAAGCCCTGAAATCTCAGAGGCTTCACACAGCAAGGAGTAGTTTCTCTCTTGTGCAAGGTCTGATGTACTGGCAGAGGCTCTCCTCAAAGCAGACACTCAGGTGTCCAGGCTCCGTGCCCTAGAGGCTCCATTTCAACACATGGTCTCCATGGTACCTTCCCAAGAGGAAGAGAGGCATGGAAGAGGGACACTGGCACGTAACTGCCTTAGCCCAGGAGTACTCGTGTTGCTTTAGTGCAAAATCCTAGTCACGTGGCCCAAACTGACTGCAAGAGAGGCTTCAAAGCACAGGTAGCCTTTGGTTAGAGCTTAGTGTCTTTGCCTCAGTGCCACAAAGCTGGGTGGCTGATGGATGCAACACACATGCCAACCCAGCACAGGTGGAGCAGGCAGAGGTCAAGGTCCAGCTCTGTCGCTTACTTGCCCTGTGACCTTGGATACTTTCCTTAGCCTCTTTGGCTTGGTTTTCTCACCTATAAAGTGAATATAATAATATCATCTATTTTCAGGGTTGTTTGGAAGACTCATTGAGATGGTAAATGTGAATAGGGCTTTGTAAAATGTCAGAGACTATTAGAACTTTTATAGGTTTTTTTTTTTTTCTCTCTCTTTCTTTTTTCCTCCAGGGCACTTTGTAACTGATATAATCTTACATCACAGTACATGTGAGCTACAGAACTTGTCCATGAATAAGGATGGTTTAAAGAGGACCGGGTCCTGTTTATTATTCATTTTTCTGTGTCTTCACTGCCTTCCAGGAATCCCAGCATATAAGGATACTTAACAAGCATCTTCTAATTGGATGAGTGGTTGAGCACATGAATTTTAAGCCTCACCAACGCAGTAAAGAGAGGGAATATACTCAAGCCCTCTAGTACATTTCTGACTTAAATGTAAATCTCTGAGGGCTCTACCCTAGCATCCCACATGGGCTGAGCATCATTCGTTCCCTTTTTCCATCCAACCATCCCACGACCTCTCCTCCTCTCCTCCATAAACTCTCTCCCTACTGCAGTGACCAGAATCATAAAATGCAATAATACATTCTTGGTTGTGTTTTCTCTGTCTCCAACCCAAACAATCATCCTTCCTCCTCTGCTAGGCTGGAACAACTCTAATAGTCGCAGTAACAGGAACACCAGTAATAACAGTGACTGTTGACCAAGCACAACTCTGCCAGGCACTATGCCGACTATGTGATGTCCATTACATCTGTTAATCCTCTCGGCAAGCTTGGGAGTGAGACCTTCTTTCTATCTTAGCGATGAGAGTATTGGTAAGGTGACGGTAGGGCTATAATTTAAACCCAGGTGAATCTGATTCCAAAACTTTGGCTCTGAACAGTTTTTCAGTATTGCCCCTTTCAGAGTAAGCCGTGATCCCCCTTCCAAACCAAGATGCTGAAACTATTTTGTATCTAAACTCATTGTAATTGTTTTCATTGTAAGCTTCTTTTTTTCTAAGAACTTCAGTTATATTTTAAGCGTTCATGATTGGCTGTTTCGAACATAAAACAGAACGCAGCTGACAAATGTATATAGGAGACGCACAGAACTGGCTAAGAATTGTAGTCTTTTTACTTCCCCTGAAGGTTCATAAATTCATTTAGCCACTTTCCTGTTCTAACTCTGTCATTTAGAATGTGCTTTCCACCATGCCTCTTAATCATATGGGTTTTAGTCTATGGCACTCTGAAAACTATTGCTGGCTCAAGCCACCTGAACTTGGTGGTGTAAATCAGCAACTCTTACTTGCTCACAGATTCTGTGGACCAGGAATTTGAACACGGCCAAGTAGAGGACTCTTCCCTGCTCCATGATGACTGAGGACTCAGCTGGGGAGACCTGACTGGCTGGGGGCGACTTGAACATCTGGGGGCTGGGGGTTGGCTAGCTTCCGCATTGATTTCCTTACTTGCATGTCTGATGCTCGGGTGAAGGACAGGTTGTCGACCAGCACACCTACACGTGGCCTCTCCGTGTGGCATGGGCTTCCTCACAGCATGGCAGCTGGGTTCCCAGAAAATGTATATTGAGAGCAAGCAGTCTAAGAGCAAGTCTTTTAAGACAATCAGTGGGAGCTGAATGGCCTCTTCCAATCCAGCCTTAGTAGTCACACAGCATCATTTCTGCCTTGTTGTTCTCTTAGTGACAAATGAGTCATAAATCCAATCCGGATTAAAGAGAAGTGGAATTATATTCTACCTCTCAACTGGAGGAGTTTCAAAAAATTTACAGGCTTTAAAAAAAACTGAGCACTTCATATACATATTAATATCCTTTAGAGCAGCTAGGCATATTCAAAGAAGAGAGGACAGGATGGCACAAGCAAACATCAACAAAAGAAAAACTATATAAACTGGCAAATTGATTCATGGCACAATCTTATAAGACAGCAATTGTAGCCGTTAAACTTATATGTTCAAATGATGTAAAAAGCTAAGGAGAAATGTGTCAATGTATTATTAAATAGAAAAATGCTGCAGATAGCACGTTGAACCTCTACCTATGCATCACAGACTGTAAGAATCTGACGTTGTGGGCGATTTCTCTTCTCTTCTGCTTATCACTGCGCATGAATATTTTTACAATAAGCACATGCTTCTTTTGTAATAAGGAAAACAATCAGGAAGAAGGAGAAGCTTGGAAAGACGGAAAGCATCTTCATTACTTTCAAAAGGACCACAAAATGTTTTGGGTTCCGCTATTGTTTCTGCACATGTGTGCGCAGAGCTGGCTTTCTGGAGCCTGGGGAGCTTGGGTGGTTGGGCAGTCTGAGGGGCCCTGTGACGCTGGAAAGGGCCTGGGAATTGTCATCCTCAAGCCCTGGCTCTGGGGAAGAGGAAGTCGGATGGGGAGTGGCTTGTGCAAGGCCAAATGGCTAGTAAGCGACAGGGCTGGCAGGTGGCACAGGGCTCTTAGTCTCTGGCTGGCTGGATTCTCCTCCACCTATGGCTGTGAACTGAGAGCAGCAGGGGCTCCTGCGCCAGCACACTGCAAGGAGGACACTTCCACTCCCAGCGGGCGTCTTGCCTGAGGCATTGTGGCTGTTGAGGACTCTTGGGTGCTTCTGGCTCGTGCAAGCAGAGTGTGATTTTATGGAAATTGGACTGGATGTTGTGATAAACTTAGCAGCCACGGGTCACGTCTAATGACTGATGGGAATTTTATGCTGTAAGGAGCTGAACTTGAGAGTGAAGGATGGGAACGAGTTGAAGGACAGGGAGCTTCCTCGGTTGAAGGGAAAATGAGGACGATCCAGCGTTAGAGGCGGCTTGGAGCGCGGAGAAGGAGCCCCACACTTTGGACATTCCGTTTCTAAAGCTTTCAGGGGACCAGATGGCACTGGTGCCTCTAAAGGCAGCTCAGAAAGGCACCTGACATATTTTCCCTTTGGAATATGAGACCGGTTTTCTACAGAGCCCTGAAAACCGAGTACACGAGTCAACTGTTTTGCCATCAATATTTTCTATTTTTACTTTCAAGTTCCATCCCAATAGGGCAAAAGCCTCATAAGGTGTTTCTGGCCTTTCATACCTTCTTTTATCACCTGTTAATCTGTTAATAGAGGGGTTGCCTAAAGCAGGTGCAGATGGAAATACGAGAGTTGAGTGAGGGGATTAGGGAGGAGGTGGGCTGAAGGAGCCAGCAAAGCGCAAACACTCACAACCTGGACTCAGTAATTCAGAGGGTTTCCTGGACGAGACCACGGCCAGAAATATTTCCAAGGTCATTAGCTATGGAGCAAAGAGTTGTACTGCTACAATGGACAGGACTAAAGGTTGATTTTTTTTCACAATTTTAGTTCAGCTGGAAGTAACATTTTACAGATTGCTTTCATAGTTTTTTCTGGCTATTTTCAGAAAAGATGTCAAAGAATGTTTTTTTCATAAGGTTATAAGCCCATTGGATATGAACAGTTTTCCCTAATTCTTAGACAGTGTCCTTCCGCTAGTTCTGTTTCAGATGCTCTTTTCTGTAGAAAATAATGCTACCTCCCTCCTCGTGTTTCTCTTCCTCCCGCAATGGATGCCTCCCATGTGTCTGGCACTTTATGGATATGTTTTTTTCAATTTTTACAAGAACTTTATGAGGGTAGTTATGATTTGTTTGATTTAAAGATGAAGGAGACTCTAGACTAGAGATTCCTAGAGGTTAGGTACTTTGCCAAAGCCAACAGGTACTAACTTACTGAGATGGGTATCAAATCCATGCTGTATGGGGAGATTTTATATCCTGGGGCAGGGAAACTGGCTACTTTTGGTAGTTAGTGCTAGGCTCCCCAGAACACATATAACGTCTCCCAGGAAGAATTTTGGGTGATGCAGATTACAGGGCCAACGTCTCTCTAGAAGATCATACAGCATTTGTTTTTCTCTGTCTGACTTATTTCAGTTAGCAAAATGCCCTCAAGTTCCATCCATGTTGCTGCAAATGGTAGGGTTTCCTCTTTTTATGGCTGAATAATATTCCACTGAATATATACACCACAACTTCTTTGTCCACTCATCTATCAGTGGACACTTAGGTTGTTTCTACATCTTGGCTATTGTAAATAAAGCTGCTATGAACATAGTTTGGACATCTTTTCAAGTTACTGTTTTCATTTCCTTTAGATGTATTCCCAGAAGTGGAATTCCTGCATCATATGGTAGTTCTATTTTAATTTTTTGAAGATCCTCCATACTTACCCTCCATAAGATCCTCCACAAGATTTTCCATAGTGGCTGTACCAATTTACAATCCTGCCAACAGTGCACAAGGGTCCCTTTTCTCCACATTCGTGTCAGCATTTGTTATCTCTTATCTTTTTGATGTTGGCCATTCTAACAAGTATGAGGTTATATGTGATTGTGGTTTTAATTTGCACTTCCCTAAATGACTAGTGATGTTGAGCATCTTTTCATGTCCCTGTTGGCCTTTTGTATATCTTCTTTGGAGAAATGTTTATTCAGGTGATTTGCCCATTTTTAAATTGAGTTGCTTTTTGCTGTTGAGTTGCATGGGTTCTTTATATATTTTGAATATTAACCCTTTATCAGATACATGATTTGAAAATATTTTTTCGCATTCCACTGGTGATCTTTTCACTTTGTTAATGGTTTCTTTTGCTGTGCAGAGTTTTTTAGTTTGATGTAGTCTCACTTGTTTATTTTTTATTTTGTTACTTGTACTTGGTGTCAAACCCCAAAAAAATCATTACCAAGACCCAAGTCAAGGAGCTTTATTCCTATGTTTTCTTCTAGGAGTTCTATGGTTTCAAGTCTTACATTTGTCTTTAATCCATTTTGAGTTAATTTTTGAGAGTGGTGTAAGATATGGTCCAGTTTCATTCTTTTACATGTGAATATCCAATTATCCTAGTACCATTTATTGAAAAGACTGTCTATTCTCTATTGAATATTCTTGGCTCCCTTGTCAAATATTAGTTGACTTTATATGCCTGGATTTATTTCTGGGCTCTTGATTCTGTTCCATTGGTCTGTTTGTCTGTTTTTATGCCAGTACATACTGTTTTGATGACTGTATCTTTATGGTATAGCTTGAAACCAGATAGTGTGATACCTCCTGCCCTGTTCTTGTTCAGGATTTCTTTGGCTATTTGGAGTCTCTTGTGGTTCCATATGAATTTTAAAAGTGCTTTTTCTACTTCTGCCTGTAGAATTTTGATAGGGATTGCATTGAATCTATGGATGGCTTTTGGTAGTATTGACATTTTAACAATATTGATTCTTTCAATCCATGAACACAGGATACCTTTCTATTTATTTGTGTCTTCTTTGATATCTTTCATCAAACTGTCTTGACATTAATTATAAAGTATTGATTAAGTACACAAATAAGTTCATTAGACAGTTGGCTAAAATATCCTTAAAATATTAAATTGCGTACAAAATAGCAAAAGACACCCAAAGGGCACATTTATAGAATCGTGCAAATTTGGTATTTAAAATACAAGAATAATTCAGAAGTGCCTGCAGGCAAGTTTGTTTAAAAATGATTAAAAAGCCAAATAGATTTCAAAAAAGGATAGATACTGAAAAGGATTCAGAGCAGAATTAAATATTAGATAACTTGATCATTAGGTGACTAATCATTAAGCAAATAAGCTTTAAGGAGAATTAGCTCAAGACCATAAAGATTCCCTGTGAGCTATGAGTGATCATGCTAATGCTCTGGGGATTGGGAGTGATGGTTGCATGATGGTGACAAACTCTTCAGAGATCATTTGCTTGTGTGGCAGAATATCAGAATATCCAAATAATGAGGATGACTCTTACATTCTAGGTGTATGATTTTTTCTTGCCACAATTCCAGGTCAGGAGGGCTGATTTGATTGAGGGAAAAAAGCAATGTATTCTTCCCCAAGTGGGAGAGTCACATGCTGAGCGCAGGGGTACTAAAATGGGGAAATGACTGTTTTGGGTTTATATAGAGGCAGCAGGAGAGATGGGGAGATGCTTGGCAGCTGCTGCATGGGACTCTGGGCAGAAAAAATAAAAGCTACCTAAAGATTAGTTTTAAGAGGAATTCCATGCCCTTGGTAATGCCACCCCTTTAAGGAAATCTAGAATAAAGGCAAATGTTATTCCCCAAGCTTCTAAAGGCAGATTTTATTGTTCTTAGATGCATTGGCAAGCAAAGAGAAACCTCAAGCTTGCCCAGTTATATATTCAGCTTACAATCTGATAGAAGACACACGGGGAGATGTAGGCTAATGTTTTGAGCTCTTTTAACTAATTTTCTTTTTGATGCCCAAGGCACTGTGAGTCAAAAGTGCCCCGTGAGCTAATACAATGTACTACCAAATACCTGTGAGTGGGAAGGGGTTTATGGGGTGCTTTAAGTCAAGGGAACTACAGAACAGAGGGCATACACTGCAGGCCTGAAGATGTGCTATTTCATTATTTTTATTTAATTGAGCCAGAAGACAAAAATCTGAAAATTTCAAATTACAATTGGATTTCCAGTTTCTGGTGAAAAACTCCGGAATATGGGGATGACTTCTCACATGACATTGTTCACTGGGCCTGAGCAGAGGTGGTCTCCTTTCAGTGGGGTCTGTGCCCTCCAGCGTGCCACAAGCCTCAGCACTCCTTACCATACTGCCAGGCCTGTGTCACTCTTGGTGGCCCAGCCCCATAGGCTCCACAGTGTTTGAGGAGCCCTGAGCACCAGGAACCTGGCCTTGCCCAGAAGTCATCATGACCAGGCAAAGGAAATACTGAGGATGGGGCACATCTCCCAGATGCCTTCTTCTGAGGATACTATAGAGTGAGGGAGAAACAAGGACCCCCATGAATGAAACTGGAGTCTGGCAGCTTCACATGGTGACTGTGGGGGAGGAAGCCAGGGGGTATTCGTGGGCATTGAGGGAAGGCAGTGGATTTCATGAAGTGTAAAGCTCCATGGAAGGGAATGATGAAGTGGGTTAAAGCCAGGAAGTAAACACATATAAATATTTGATACAGAGTTCTAAAGCAGCGAGTAGGACAGGGAGAGGACAATAAATAAAGATAAAAAAAGATAAAGATGTTCTTGAAATGTATGCAAATCAAGCCAGCCATCTTTGGGAGGGACCATTACAGGATGAGAATGAGAAATAAGTGATGCATGAGGCTGAGAGCACTGTGCATTGAATTTAAATTTTTCCTTGGGTATTTATGAGAAAGCTAAGACACTGTCCCTGAATTTAGGCTGCAAGTTCCTCCAAGTATACCTCTTGTGCCTTCTGTGAGTCATAGCAGAAAGCTGGAGAAAGGGAAGGTGGGGCTGGGATTGGCAGAGCAGTAAACCATTGTCGGCATCATACCCCAGTGTGCCATGTGCTGCTGGAGATAACCAGTTCCCTCGAGGCACTGGCTCTGCTGGGGCCGTGTGCTTCTGCAGGTGGTACAGCTGAGTGATTAACCCACGAGGACCCTGAATCCTGTTCCCATGTGCCAAAGAAAGTGAGGCTCCTCTGAAGTCAGGAAACATTCCCAAGAGCCCAACCTGGATGCAAGCAAGCGTCTCTTGAGAGGGCAGCCCCCAGGGAGAGAGCATCTTCCCAAAGGATGATTGGGCTCTCAGGGTCCAGAATATCGCTCCAAAAAAGGGTAGAGTGAGAAGTGTTCTATGTTCAGTCACTTGGGCAATGGAGAAATCACTTAGAGAAGAGCATATGCCAGTTATAACCACTTAGTTAAAGGAAGAAACTGCTCACAGGACCTTACTAAATGCAGAAGGAATGAAGATGGTTATGCTTATAACTGCTATCACTTCTATTATTTTAATCCTCTGGGCAAAAAACAAAACAAAACAAAAAACCAGGAAGGTTAAAGATAATTTTGGTGAAGATGGCTTCCAGCTATTTACAAGGGGACAGAAAAATGCCTCTCAGTTTTCTGAAATCACACACAACTAAGACTATCCTAAGTCCTGCTGTGTTGAAACTCTTGTTAAGAGAATGACAGGCAATTCATTAATCCATTTATTTACTCTTTCACTTTTTTGAACTTTGTCTTTCCCCTCTCACATTGCTTTCTCCCTCTCTTATCCAATTCAACGAGTCTTGCAGATCTTCTAAATATCTCTAAGTGTTGGTACTTTCTCTCCTGCCCAATGTAGTCTGCACATTTCTCTGCCCTTTAATTCGTTCTTCACATCCCAGCTATTGTCCCCTTTTCAGAATGAATATCTGTTGTGTGAAATCCCCCAAGAACTAAAATGAGCCAAAGAATGGCTCTTTGGATAAAAAAAGACCACAAAACAGAAACAAAACCAAAACTTCTTAACATGTTCTACAACCTTGCTACATAAAGTGTGGTCCCTACTCCTGTTAGAAATGCAGAATCAGTGCCTACATTTTCACAGGATTCCCCAGGTAATTCACAAGTACATTAATGCTTAAGAGGCACTGAGCTGCAAGGTTTTGTGTTCTTTGGCCGCTGCCTACCTACGCAGTAAACCTGCCTAATATTTGTGGGTCCCTGAGCAAGAGTAGAAATGGGGGCCCATAAGCCCATAAGTCCAATGCCTAAATATTTAAAAATACAAAATCAAACTAGCTGTTAAAATATTTTCTATCCTTCTATATTGACAAATACACCTTCATCACAATCTAGAAGGTTGGGTTTCCTTTAGAATTCCTGGACTCTTTGTAGTCCCATATGGTAATATACCAAAGAAGTCTTGAACCCAAATAGACACCCCACCCACCCATCCAACATCTGTCCACAGTCGCACAAACTGGTCCTGTGGCCATTTTTCAGGACTAGAGATACCTTCCCAATAACATGATCCACCCTAAGAAATATGGACCCAAGAAAGAGGTCACTCAGGCCTTGGATGCAAGGTGAGGGTTTCTTTGGAGAAGGAATTCTGTACATCCTGTACCAGAAGAATGGTCTAGAAAGAGAGGAGCATGAAATCTGGGAAGGCAACATCTTTTTAGCCTCAGAAGCTCCTTGCCTCATGGAGAAAAATAGGGCTGGACTAATCCAGTCTTCTAAAGGTGGGTCCTGCTAAAGTCTGGGCCTCTCTTACCTACATTGAAGGTCAATACTACTCTCTGAGCTTCTGTTGAGCTGTGGTCTTCATCCCTCACCGACACAGGCATCCTGGTCTTTTTTCAGTCCTTTGTTCTTACTCACTTCCTCTCTCACCATGTAGGGCCCTTGCATCTGTGGATCCTTCTGCCCAAATAAGTGTTTACTCCTCAAACCGTGTGCTTAATGCCAGGCATCCTTGAGATACCAAATCAAGCATTTTTTTCAAGGGAAGGCTTCTGCAACCTCCCTGATGAAGTCAAATTCCCTAATTTTGGATTGATACAATCACCTGTGTGGCACTTGTCACATTTTTCTATCTATCTATCTATCTATCTATCTATCTATCAATCTATCTATCTATCTATCTGTCTATCTCCCATTTCCCCTTCAAAACCTAAGCTCCGTTAGGGTAGGAACCATGACTGGTTTTGCTTTAGCATCAAGCACTGCCCTTTGACACGCAATATGTGTTGGTATGTATTTGTGGAGCGACTGTATGAATTAAAGTGGAATCTTTTTGACAGTGGGAACAATGAAACAGAATATGCAAGGTTTCAATGATTAAGAAGAAAAGGATTGTTCTATACTTTATATGGACTAGGTCCAGTGGGTCACATTTGCTGTGTAATGTTGACTAGAATGTTTTAGGTAACCTTTTGACAATCTGCAAGATGGATGTAGGGTATTTCTCTGTTTATTCCAGTAAAGACCATTTGTTCTTTTAAACCTCTGTTTTCTAAAGTGTCTTACCATTCTTCCTCGGAAAATGTATTACCTGTGCTTTAGCTCCAGGTGTAAAGAAACAAAATTCACTACCTTCTCATTTCTTGCTTGTCTTTTTTTAAGGATGTGATTTGAACTGTTTACTTTTGTTTTTCAAACTAGCTTCCCATGGTTTGCCATGTGTATCAGCTTTTGCTACATAACAAACCACCCCAAAACTTAGTGGCTTAAAATATCAACCATTTTATTCAATACTTAGTTCATTATTCTGTGGGTTGGCCAGGAGGTTCTTCTGGACGGGCCAGCTGGTCTGGTCTCTGCTGGACACCATCATGCATCTATGGTCAGCCGGTGGGTCTTCTGACAGCTGATTGATGTAAGTTGGCATCACTCACATGTCTGATGGTTTGGTGGCTATTGGCTTGGGTGGCTAGGTTTTCCTCTGTGTGATTCTTCATTTTCATCAGGCTAGCTAGGGCTCATTTACATGATGGTCTCAAGGTTTCAACCAGAGAAGACAAGCCTCAATTTACACTCTTTAATCTTCATTTTGTATCACATTTGCTAATGTTCCATTTTTCTAAAACATGTCACATGGACAACCAAGGTTAAAGGGGTGGAGAAATAGCCTCCACCTCTTGATTAGAGGAATTGCAAGATTGTGACCACTTTTTCGATCTATGGCACTATGCTTAAACCACAATTTCTCAAGGTAATCCCCAGTTTATTCTATAGGATTGCCCTTCAGAAAGATGCCTTTTTTCTCTTGGCTTTGTCACCCATATATTTAACAACCAATAAAAGAACTAACAATGGCTTTAGCCGTGAAGCTCAAAAGTGACAAGGAATGAATAATGGGAAGGCCTGTGTGTGCCTGGTAGTGTCTAGGACTGATTCTGTGAGTGGGCACTCAGTCCAAGTCCAAGCTGGAAAAGTTCTCAGGACAAGATGGCACCAGCTGAATTTATCCCAAGTGGGCAGCAGGAAGAGAATGGGGGCATCTGTGGTTTCTATCCTGTCCTCCAGGAAACCTGTTATAGACTGTATTTCTGGATGACAGTGCAATCTGCTCTGTCAGATGGAAGCCACTCTGATTCATGTCTTAAGGCTATGAGACTTTGGAAATCTCATATTTCACTATGTTGCCAGAACTTGATGCATGCAGGGGAAACAATATATCTCGTTTCCAAAAACTCATCTGTGTTGACTTTAATATTGCCTATAACATGATGAGGCAGTATCAGCATAGGACACCACCCTGGACCCAGATAGCCTGAGTTTGAATCTAATTTTTACTACTGATTTGCAGCATGGCTTTTATTAAGTTAGTTAAGCAATCTGTGCCATGCCTCAGTTTCCTCATATACAAGATTGAGGTAATGATAGCATTCACTGCACTGGTTATTTTGGATAACTCATTGGATAAAATGAGTACATATATCTAAAACAGGCACATCGTAGGCACTCAATAAATATTAGCTCTTTTAATTTGCCAGTGAAATAGGAGGAAAAAGGTCCATGGTGAATCTCCTTGATGAAATGGATCACTTCTATATTGGACTTGTTTATTCTCCTGTATTCAAGCTAGATATTGAATTGGCGTTCTTTTCTCCTTTATTCAAGAGACACAATTATGAGTTGGTTCACTTTCTTGCTCGTTAGGAGAGCTAGTAGTAAATATAGTAAATAATATAGTAAATAAATGTAGTAAATAATACAGTAAATAATATTCTTCTAGAATAGAGGGGAAATAACAACTGAATCCACCTATGTGTGGCTTTTTGCCCCCTTAAATATCTTAAATTTTATCACTCTCCAAGCGATCATTAGTTATGATGTTGGCAAAAGGATCACTGGCCCAGGAGCCAAAAGACCTTATTTCTAGATTGGTTCCTGCTGCAGATCAGCAGGGTGGTCTTGGGAAATGTCCTTTGCATCTCTGAATACCTTTTTAAAGTGGAGAAGATGGAAACTCATAGACTGGGAAAACCTATACAAAATGACTGATGTGTATTGGGAGGACCAAAAGTATAAGCTGGTAAGTGGTTGTCTCAAGGGGGTGGCATGACCATTCCATGGCGAATGGTAATACTCGTGGAGGGACATTCTAAGGTGTGATTTATTCTCTCGCTTTCTCTGTAAAGAGAGGGAGGTGGGGTTGGTATTGGACTTTGAAAAATAAAAAGTTTTGTGAAATGATAATATGAATTAGGGGCTCACGGTCTGAGATAATTTCATCTAGGAATCTGTAGCGGACTGAGCCTGATAGGCAGCTGCTTCTACCAAGCATCTGGGGCTATTGCCGTGCCTGTGTTCAGGACCTTGCTGATGGCAGCATAATTGTGGCTTGTGGAGAGGCCAGTGGTGTGGTCATTCAATAGTATTTATTTCCATAAATATTTATGAAGTGTATACTCTGTTGTGGGCACTGTGTGACAGGGTGACAGACAGAAAACACTCTGGTTTATGATTTCACAAATGGCCATGAAATACCATGTACCATCCAAAATCTCAGGCATTAGATATGTTAGGACACCAGATGGAGAGTCTTGAACAAGGACAGTGACTGTAGGGCAGTGGTCTTGACTGAGATTAATGTCCCTTAACTAGAGCTGAGGTGTCTAGTATGATGAATAAAGATGTATGAGGTATTTGGAGGCTTTCCCAGTTGTACTGGTGCTTGTACAACAGTGAGGCTTTACTTTTCTGGTCTAGGGACTGCCTAAATGTAGAACATGTGTTTGGTCTAGAGCAAAGTGTTCCCATAGGTTGAGGATCCATGCCAGGAGATCAACTTAGAGCCAGATGCCGACAGAATTTTCTGCATATCGTCTGAAGAATGGCCATGATTTCTTAGTGGGAGTCATGAATTCCAGGTCCCTTAACAGAATACAGCCTTTCTAGTTCTTCAGACCAGGCACGTGTTGTATATGGCTGCAGGCCAAGGTGTAGGGAGACGGATCTTCTTTAGTCTTGTGCAGCATGCTGCCGGGTAAGTCCTTAGTTACTCCTAAGGAAAATGTGCAGCTTTCCCCAGACACAACATTTCTATAAGAATAACCGTGTTTTCTGCCACATTTTCCCCTCACCTCCAAGGATAGAGCTTATTACACCAAGTGTGGGTTCTCTATAGTGGGCAACCAAGCCTTAGCCTGACCATGACCTAGGACATTACCAGGAGTGGAGAGTTGAACAGGTTAATTAGGAATTGTCAAAAGAAATGAGTCAGTTGAATCCCCAGGTAATTCTTATGTTCAGTCAAGATCAAGAAATACTTTTTCTGGAAGTGAGGCCCTGAAATCCTTAAAGAACCAGGAAAATCATCATCTACTCAGAGTTGCCAGGGACATCAGCTGGGTAGATTTGGGACTCATTTTGGAGAATGGATCTCCTGGGAGCTTGCTGACTCTTTTGTGAGAAAATCTTTCTTCACATCCCAGCAGGTCAGGAACATTAGAGGCAGAGACCTTACCAGCAGCCTGTCCTATAGAGAAGTTTGTTTAGTGATGTCTCCAGGCTTGGGTATTTAACAGAAAGATAGAGATAGAAGGGTTGCCATTGAGTATGTTTCCAAGCCCATCTATGGAGGGTATAGGCTGAATATCTTTTTTATTATTATTATTTATTGTTTGGTAACTTCAAAACCTCAATTCTGAACCTTAAGGTCAAAGCATTTAGAGAAGGTCAAAAGCTCTCATTAAAGAATCTGATAGTTTGTATTTTACTTAAGCCAGTGATTAATTGTGAGAGCTTGGGAAGTACGTTAAATGAGGCATTTCTAATCTGCGAAATGGACAAAACAGTACGTCCATTTTACGGGTAGTTAGGATGACTAATCATATATGAAACCTTTAAGAAGTACCTGATACAAAGTCCTTGATAAATGAGACTGTTTATTCCTGATCAGGCAACTGAGTGATATAGACTTAAGTGGGCCTGAGTTTTTAATTGGTTAACATAAAAATTGCACAGTACACATTTTCTATGATGCTAAGAGATACTTTGGTATTTTTTCTTTAAACTGCTGCTGTTATCTATAGGTTATGTCTATATAGTGCAGTTCGATTGATTTTTTTCCATTCAGCTCTGCATTTTGTTTTTCAACTGGGCTAATGGGCAATTGCAGAGATATTGATGGAAGTTACTGAGCTTCCTTAAGACAACCAAGCAAACACATCCATCTATTGCTCCAGAGGAAGCAGCCCTATTGCAACTGCCAGAAAGCATTTGAGTCAGAAAATGCTGTTAGGAAATTCTGGCTTCTCCCATCATCCCCTAACCCTTAGCTTTCAACTATTTCTAATGAATTTGAATTATCTGGAGACTCACTGGTATTGAACAAGAAATGAGGACGAGGTATCAGTTATCTATGGCTGTGTAAAAAAACCACCCCTAAATTTAGTGGCTTAAAACAACGGATACTGGGCTTCCCTGGTGGCGCAGTGGTTGAGAGTCCGCCTGCCGATGCAGGGGACGCGGGTTCATGCCCCTGTCCGGGAAGATCCCACATGCCGCGGAGCGGCTGGGCCCGTGAGCCATGGCCGCTGGGCCTGCGCATCCGGAGCCTGTGCTCTGCAGCGGGAGAGGCCACAGCAGTGAGAGGCCCGTGTACCACATAAAAAAAAAAACAACAACAACGGATACTATATTTGTTCCTGGTTCTGTGCGTCAGCCATCTAGACTAGGCACATTCAGGTGGTTCTTCTGCTGGTCTTGGTTGAGGTCACTGTGTGGCTGCAGTCATCTGGAGGCGCATCTGGGGCTGGACGGTCTAGGCTGCTCTCCCTAACATGTTGGGCATGCTGGTTCTGGCTTGCAGCTGGGTCATACATCTCCAGCAGCCCATCTCAGCTTTCTTCACATGACAGCAGCATCCAAGTGGCAAGAACAGATGCCGAAAGACCACTTGAGGCTTAAACTCAGAAGTAGCGTGACATCAAAGCAAGTCAAAGGCAAGCCTAGAGTCAAGTTGTGAGGGAATAGACTCCATCATTTAGTGGGAAGAGCTGCAGAGATATTGCAGCCATTTTAATCTACTGCAGGAAGGGAAGGGAAGAAAGAAAAGAAGTAAAGGAAGCAAACATTTACTGAGTACCAACGGTGCTCCTCATCAGACACCTTTCAATAATGATAGCCAGGGCTTCCCTGGTGGTGGTGCAGTGGTTGAGAGTCCGCCTGCCGACGCAGGGGACATGGGTTCGTGCCCCGGTCCGGGAAGATCCCACATGCCGTGGAGTGGCTGGGCCCGTGAGCCATGGCCGCTGAGCCTGAGTGTCCGGAGTCTGTGCTCCACAACGGGAGAGGCCACAACAGTGAGAGGCCCGCGTACTGCAAAAAAAGAAAAAATAATAATAATAATAATGATAGCCAGCCTGTGCTGAGGGCTTGCTGTGTGCTGGACACTGTCAACACTCAGATGCATACATCATTTGTGTTCCTAACAACCTTAGGAAGCAAATAACATTATTATCCCCATTTACCAGATGAGAAATCAGAGACTCAAAGAATCTTTTTCAAAGCAACATCACTTGTCAATGGCAGAGAGATATTTGACTTTGGATTTATCTTATGCTGAAAGGATGCTCTTGATTCTTATTCTCTTACAAATAAGAAAATTCACGGGAAAACTCATTGTCCTCTTTGTTTCTCTTTCCTTGGGTAAGAGGCTGATTGACTGGCAGCCAGCAAAGTGGCAGTTGGCAGTTGGCAGTTATCAGCAAATACAACTATTTTATTTTCCTTATGGACCCTCCAGAAGACCTGAGGTGTTTCATGGTCTCTGTCTCTGTCTCCTGCCTGTTGGTAACCTTTGATAACACCCCGTTACACCAGGTCGGCACTATTTCTCTTTTTAGAACTTTTCAACCTGGGGGACAATGCTGGTCCAAGCTGCAAGGGGACCTGGGTAGGGACACCTACCCTATCAGGGCCAGCTGCACCCCGCGTGCTCTTTCTTGGTTTTAAAGTCTGAGCTTATGAGTTTTAAATATAACGAGGACCCTAGGAAGCCAGCAGGTGGATTGGTTGTCAACCCACCACGACCTGTAGCCTCTTGACTCCACTTCTTCTCTGGAATGACGTCTTCTCTTCCCTCAAGTACACTAAACTCTCATTTTACCCCTTTTCCTGGACCACATTGCTACCCCGGTTCTGCTGCCTTCTTCAGGGAAAAGGACATTTTTGTGGTTCTACTGTGATTTTTCTTCTGAAAACTAAGTGATTTTCTGGCTCCTCTGCTACTAAAGTAGATAAATGTTTTAAAAACCCAAACAAATTAAATATTCACTGAGGCATCTGCTACAATACAATGTGATTTTTACTTTCCTTTGGAATAGTTCTTTACCGTTTTTTGAGTCAAGGTTATTACAGAGAATCTGATGAAACGATCTTACTGAGAAAATTGTACATGCCCAAATACCCAATTTTGGAAGCGTTTGTAGCCTGGGTGTCTGCAAAGCCTGGGTTAGGAAGACACGCTGTAGAAGAATTTGAGTCGATTCAGAGAAGGGAGCAGACCAGAGCCACAAACTGTGCGGTCTCCAGACCAGTGGTTCTCGACCCTGGTTGTTCATTAATTAGAATTGCATGGCGAGATTTCAAAAATGAAGATGCCCAGGCTGCCCCCTCGACCAGCTAAATCAGAATTTCTGGGAGTCGTTCTCGTGCATCGGAATTTTTTTTTTTTTTTTTTTGAGGTACGCGTGCCTGTCACTGTTGTGGCCTCTCCCGTTGCGAAGCTCAGGCTCCGGACGCGCAGGCTCAGACGCTCCACGGCATGTGGGATCTTCCCGGACTGCGGCACGAACCTGCGTCCCCTGCATCGGCAGGCGGACTCTCAACCACTGCGCCACCAGGGAAGCCCGCGTCGGAATTTTTTAAAGCTTCTCAGGTCATTTCAAATTGCAGCCAAATTTTTAGACCAACACCACTCAAAACGCAGCTCAGACCCTTACTAGCTGCCTGACCTTGGGAATCACTAACTTCCACTGCCGGCCTTAGTTTTCTCAACTCCAGAATGTCGATGACGTTGATACTGAACTCATAGGGTTGTTTGGAGGAAATAAATGAATTCCTGTACTTAAAGCTCTCAGAACAGTACCTGCCACGTAGCATGCTCTCAATAAAGTTATTAATATTTTTATTAGAAAATACAATGAGTTGACCACCATCCTTCCAAGCTGTATTCAAAACATCACTCACAAGCTGTTGTATTGTAGTACCAAAGGCTCATACTCAACCCTGTTTTCATTTTCATTTTTATTTTTTTAACATAGGGAAAACTAAGAGTGAGTATGCCTGGTTGATGGCTTCAGGGGTTCGCAAGTGCCGTGTTCGCATTTCGAGGGACTGTTGAATCTTCTTCTATAGACTTAGGGGTCCTGCACTCCAGCTGTTCAGTGTTCTTTGATCAAAGGTGTCACGTTGAGCCCTGGAGCTGGTTTTAAATTCTCTGGGTGCGGAGTCCACATGCTCTCTGGGATGTGTTTTATCTCCAGTGCTTATTCGATCTTTCCCCCTACCAGGGTAGCTCTGAGGGCTGGGAGGTTGTCTGCGAGCCTCTGCTGGCAAAGGTGTCTCTTGCAGTAGATGTAGGACTTTCTGATGTAGGTGGAATTTTCTGTACACAGACAGTACCGCCAACTTCCCCATAAAATAACTGTGACCGGCAGCTTTAGCTGAGACACTTTGAAGATCTCTTTTGCCAAGCTTGTAAACATAAACCTCATGTTCCACTCCAAGTGCACCTCCAATAGTCAGAAAACAGAGACTGTGACAGTGTACGCCCTAAAACATCAATCACGTCTTGCAACTATATTCCGTCTGCACGAGGAATTTTAGAGAAATAGCATAGGCACAGAATTTAGCCAGGCTCTGGCCTGAGGAGACAGATGATTGGAATGAAAGGCTTAGAAGAAAGCTGGATTGGTAATCATAAAATAAATTAATGTACAGCTTAATTCTTTTTTTAAAAACATCTTTATTGGAGTATAACTGCTTTACAATGGTGTGTTCGTTTCTGCTTTATAACAAAGTGAATCAGCTATACGTATACATATACCCCCATATCCCCTCCCTCTTGCGTCTCCCTCCCACCCTCCCTATCCCACCCTTCTAGGTGGTCACAAAGCACCGAGCTGATCTCCCTGTGCTATGCGGCTGCTTCCTACTTGCTATCCATTTTACATTTGGTGGTATATATGTGTCAATTCTACTCTCTCACTGTATCCCAGCTTACCCTTCAAAACAGTGCTTCCTTAGGCAGTCAAGGCTGATTCACTGAGAGCCCATCACTATAGCCTTGGAAGGACCAAGAAATGTTGGTGAATAGAAATTGCTGTACAGACTATTCCTGAAACTTAAGGGAATAATGAGTTGTTAGAGGAAATCAGTGTTCCCTAAATGTGACTGCACATCACAATACAGTTAAAAAATTTTAGCTGTATATAATGATATATAATGTATAATTCATGTAACATTTTTGTTTTGAGATATAATTTACATATAATAAAATGCATTAACTCGTAAGTATTCAGTTGATGAGCTGGGATTATTGTATCCAGTCACATTACCACCAGCCAAAGTAAGATAAAGAACCTCTTTGTTACTCTAGAAAGTTACCTTATGCTTCTTTCCAGTCAATTCTCTTTTTCCCTGGAGACCAGCACTTTCTGATTTCTCTCACAGTAAATTAATTTAGCTTGTTCCCCTACGGTGTAGCTTATCTTGGGTCTGGCTTCTTTTGCTGAATGTAATGTTGATGAAATTCAATTTTATCATTGTGAGAGACATTCATTTTTCATTGCTGAATGGTGTTCCATCGCATGACTATACCACAGTGTCTTTATCTGTTCTCCTGTTGATGGAGATTTGGATTATTTCCAGATCGGAGTTGTTTTTCTAAGGCTTTTATGAACATTCTTGTACAAGTCTTTTTGTGACCACATCCCTTCATTGCTCTTCAGTAAATATTTAAGAATGAAATTGCTGGATCATAGGGTAGATATATATTGTTGAATTTTACAAGAATCTGCAAAACAGTGATTGTACCATTTTATGCTCCAACCAGAAATGTACGGGATTCTTTTTTTGACTGAAGTATAGTTGACTTACAGTGTTACAGGTGTACAGCAAAGTGATTCAGTTATATATATATATATATATATATATATATATTTTTTTTTTTAGTGATATATATATATATATATATATATCACTAAATATATGTATTCTTTTTCAGAGTTTTCCATTATAGGTTATTACAAGATATTGAATATAGTTTCCTATGCTATACAGTAGGTCCTTGTTGTTTATCTATTTTATATATAGTGGTGTGTATCTGTTAACCCCAAATTCCTAATTTATCCTCACCCCTCTTTCCCCCTTGGCAACCATAAGTTTGTTTTCTATGTCTATGTCTCTGTTTTGTAATAAGCTCATTTGTATCATATTTCAGATTCCACATGTAACTGATATCACATATTTGTCTTCCTCTGTTTGACTTCATTTAGTATGATAATCTCTAGATCAATCCATGTTGCTGCAAGTGGTATTATTTCATCCTTTTTTATGGCTGAGTAATATTCCATTGTGTATATGCACCACATCTGCTTTATTCATTCATCTGTCAGTGGACACTTAGGCTGCTTCCATGTCTTGGCTATTGTAAATAGTGCTTCTATGAACATTGGGGTACATATATCTTTTCAAATTAGAGTAGAAATGTATGTGATTCTTGAGTAGCTTTTCAAAATTAGAGATATCTTTCCTCCCATCTCCTTCAGACATACTGTTTAAGATGCTCTAAGCATTTGTGGATAGGGTTTTGTATGCTTACAGGCTATCCAGGCAAATATTTAATTAGCAATCTCACAAAAGTTCCTAAGATTAATAGTGAGCACATGGATTTGTACGATTGTGTATTTCTCACACTTCAGGTTTCTTTCCCATTCATTAGTTCAGCAATCTTTTTTTTTAATTGAGACATAATTCATTTTTTAATCTTATTTTATTTTTGGCTGTGTTGTGTGGCCTGCAGGATCTTAGTTCCCCAACCAGGGATCGAACCTTTGCCCTCTGCAGTGGAAGTGTGGGGTCTTAACCACTGGACCACCACGGAAGTCCCAGAGATCTAATTTACATACCATAAAATTCAGCCTTTAAAAACTGCTCAATATGGTAGTTTTCAGTACAATACCAAAGTTGTGCAACCTTCACCACTACCTCATTCCAGAACACTTTCATCATCCCAAAAGGAAACCTTGTTCTCATTAGCAGTCACTTTCCATTCTTCCCTTCCCTCAGCCCATGGCAACTACTAATTAGTTTTGTGTCTATGGATTTACCTATCTTGGGCATTTTATATAAATGGAGTGATACAACATGTAGCCTTTTTGGTCTGGCTTTTTTCACTTAGCATAATGGTTTCAAGGTTCATCCATGTTGTAGAATGTATCAGTACTTCATTCATTTATATGGCTCAACAATATTCCATTGTCTGAAGATCCCAAGTTTTATTTATTCACTCATCAACTGATGGATATTTAGTTTGTTTCTACTTTTTGGCTATTATCTATTATGCTCCTGCAAGCATTTGTATAAAAGTTTTTGTGTGGACATATATTTTCAGTGCTCTTGAGTATATATCTAAGAGTAGAATTGTTGGGTTTTATGGTAACTTTATCTTTAACCATTTGAGGAACTGCCAGACAGTCTTCCACAACAGTGTGTGAGGGTTCCAGGTTCTCCACATTCTTTCCATAACTTGTTATTATCTAGTTTTTGTAAAAAATTATTATTATAGCTATCCTAGAGGGTACAAAGTTGTGTGTGAGGGTTCCAGGTTCTCCACATTCTTTCCATAACTTGTTATTATCTAGTTTTTGTAAAAAATTATTATTATAGCTATCCTAGAGGGTACAAAGTTGTGTGTGAGGGTTCCAGGTTCTCCACATTCTTTCCATAACTTGTTATTATCTAGTTTTTGTAAAAAATTATTATTATAGCTATCCTAGAGGGTACAAAGTTGTATTTCATTGTGGTTTTGATTTGCATTTCCCTAATGACTAATAATGTTGAGCATCATTTCATGTACTTATTGGCCACTTGCATATATGCCTGCTCAAATCCTTTGCCCCTTAAAAAAACTGGGTTCTTTGTTTTTATATAATTGAGTTCTAAGAGTTCATCATATATTATGAATACAAGTCCCTTCTCAGACATATGATTTACAAATATTTTCTCCCATTCTGTAGGTTGTCTTTCTACTTTCTTGACAGTATCCTAGCATAAAAAATTTTAATTTTGGTGAAGTTCAATTTTTCTTTTTTCTTTTGTTGTATGTGCTTTTTTTCGTTATATCTAAGAAACCATTGCCTAAACCAAAGTCACAAGATCTATGCTTAAGGTTTCTTCTTAAGAGATTTACCTCTTGCTCTAAGGTCTTTGATCCATTTTGCATTAATATTTTTATATGTTGTGAGGTAGAGATCCAACTTCATTCTTTTGCATGTGGATATTCCCTTGTCTTAGTACCATTTGTTGAAAAGACTGTTCTTTTCCCATTGAATTGTCTTGGCATCCTTGTTGAAAATCGATCATAAATATAAGGAATTATTTTTGGACTCTCACTTCTATTCCATCTAAATGTCTATCCTTATGCTAGAACCACATAGTCTTGATTCCTGTAGCTTTATAGTAAGTTTTGAAATTGGGAAGTGTGGGTCCTTCAACTTTGTTCTTTTTCAAGATTGTTTTGGTTATTCTGGCTGCTTTGCATTTCCATGAGAATTTTAGGATCAGTTTGTTAATTTTTGCAAAAAAGTCAGTTGGGATTTTGACAGTGATTACCTAGATTTTGTAGATCAGTCTGGGGAGTATTTCCCTGCAGTGGACTCTAGGTTGCTGGCTTTCTCTGTAATTGTGGCTGTTAGTTTTCAAGGCTACCTTGGAGCTGGGTTGAGGAGATGGGTATAGAACAAGTTAAAACACCATAAAGCTCTCTGTTCTTACCAAGATTCAAACATTTTTACTGAATAAACACTCTCTACATTGTTCCAAGACTTTGATTAATTTTCATAGTTCTTAAAAGTTTATTTTTATTTTTTGCCAGTGTTCTTACTGCTTTTACGAAAGAGGATTTTCGAAGGTCCTTACTCCATCTTTCCTGCTGATGTCGCTCTCAGCTCCTCCACCTTTTCAACTTTGGGATTAGAATTCCTGCAGAACAATTCTGGCTTAGTCACCTGTCAGCTGGTGACCCTGGGAATGTTACTTAACCTCTCAGAATCTAAGCTTTTTCTCCTGTCCAATGAAATTCCACTGCAGGATGTGCAGGAATATTAAAGGACATATGAGATTGCAATGCAAACTCTAAGAGCTCTATGCATATATATATATATTTTTTCCCCCTATTTTTCCTAGTCTATGCTTCAAGGTGAAGTTCGGTAATACCAGTATGCATTGATTTTTTTTCTTCTTCTGGATCTCAAGATCCTTAATATCTAATCACTTCCTCTTGATCCCTCTACATCCTGAGATTGGCACTTCTCTTTTTGTTCTCTGGGATTGAGCAGACTTTCAGGTGGCTCTGTGATTCCTGCCTCTTAGGATTCACACCTTTGTATAATCATCTCCCTTTGAACATGGGTAGAAACTGACTTCTAACCAATGGAATACAGCAAAGTGATGGAATGTCCCTCCCATGATGTTGCGTTATATTGACTCTGCCTTGCTAATAGACTTGCTCTTTTCTCCTTTGCTGGTTTTGAAGGAGCAAGTTTCCATGTGGTGTGACACAGCCTATGGAAAGGGCCACGAGACAAGGAACTGCAGGAGCCTCTAGGAGCTGAGGGTGGCCTTTGGCCAACAGCCTTGTTGTGTGGCTGCCAGGAAATTCTGACAACTTGAGTGAATTTGGAAGCAGATCCATCAGCTTTCAATGACTCTTACGAGAACCCCCAAACCCAGATAGACCAAGTAAGATAATCCCTACTTAGAGATAAAGGTTCTGAGATAGTAAGGGGGTCTGATTCTTACTGCTCACATATGAAGAAGGTGTTAGAAAACACTAAGGACTCTAGGTTGTCTTCCTGCTGGAGCAACAGAAGATAAGAGACCCTCTTGTCCTTCACAGACAAATCACAAAGCTTCCTCTACCTGCTCCCTGCAGTTGGACAGCAGTTTGTCCTATTCTCAGTCCTTTCATGGCACCTGATGCAGGGCCCTCAGCCAGATGCCAGAGAGTCCTGGCTGCAGGGAGCAGCTGGTGGCCCTCCTCACGTGATTCCCCACATGCCAGGGAACATCACACCGGCAGGCACCTGCTCACAACTTCCCCATGCTGGATGTAGAGAAAGTCTCTGCTCCCACACCAAGGAATGCATCACCACATCTGTCTGGTGGAGTGGGGGCCTCTCCAGCTGCCTGGCACATGACTGCCCCCTGTTCTTACAAACGAGGTGCCTCCGGGGAGGCCAGCTGTGCTCCAGCAAATGACAAATGGTCCCCAAAGGTGGTGGAGATGAATGAATTTGATGAGCCATTATCCCAGCTGCTCTGTCTTAGCCTTGCTGCCGCAGGCTCCACTTTCTGCATCTCCATACACTCAGGCACAGCTCCAGGTGGAGGACAGGCTTTGTCCCACTGCAGGTGCCACTCACTGCTTTCCCTGCAGTTCTCCCTGGATCCCATCGCCTGGCAAGTTAGCGTGGAAGCTGGTACAATTAGATGTCGGTTTGCCACCAGGTGGGCAGAGGCCCCCTCAGGGCTGTTGATTGTCATCTGCGATGAGAGCGGGGCTGCTCTACGCCAGCCCTGAGCATCCTCAGGGCTTTGGAGCCAGTCCAGGGCCTGCCATGCCTTTGTGATGACTTAACAGCAAGAACTAGGGCCACTGTGGGCTTACAGGACAGTCCTGACCCCCCAGTTATTCTGTGTCAAAGTCTGCGCATGTGAGTGAGCTTATTTTTCTGCTGAGAGCCTTCATAGTTTCTATGATATTTGCTAATCCATAGTACTGAGATTTTTTTCCAGCTACTGTTCTAAGCACTTAACACACCTTGATGCCCTTTAATTCTCATAATAACCCACTGAGGTAGGGATTATTATTACATTCATTTTACAGATGAAGAAATCGAGGGCTGGAGATAGTAAGTTACTTGTTTAAAGTTGCACATTGAAGAAGGTAGGAGGGCAAGGATTCAAGTTCAGGTTGCACCACAAGAGTGTCTGTGACCCCACAAAAGGCTGCGACGCCTTGCTTGAATGAGTCCATTTGGAAAATAACATGACTCCCCCTTCCTGGCAGCTCGAGACACAGCTCTCGCTCACAACGTGGTTGTATCTCTTCCCATCCATCAGTGTGATACATGGCATGACCTTTACAAGTGACTTGCTCCAGGACGTATTTTTAAAGTTTCCCTTCTCCCTCCTTCCCTCCCTTCCTTTCCTTCTTCTTTAGTGTTTAGAGTAGTCATTGACAGTATGTAGCTTGATGACATTTTTCATACATGAACACGCATGTAACCACTACTCAGATCATGGTATGCAGCTGAAGTCAGCAGACTTCTTCTGTAGAGGGCCAAGCAGTAATGATTTAGACTTTGCAGGCAAAGTAGTTGTTGTTTGCAATACTCAACTCTGCCCTTGCAGGGCACAAGCAGCCAGGTCCACATGTAAATAAGTGGACGTGACTATGTCCCAAGAAAACGTTATTGACCAAATCAGGCAGAGGGTCAGATTTGGCTCATGGCCTTAGCCTGCTGAATCTTGTTATGGGATATTCTCAGCACCTCACAGAGCTCCCTTGTATCCTTTCATAATTGAGAGTAACCCTCCCCATCCATCCAGAGGTAACCACTATTTTGACATCTGTCATCAATATTTGTTTTTCCTGTTCTTGGACTTGGTGTAAATGGAATCACACTGTATGTATTCCTTTGTGTCTCTTTTTTTTTCTTCATTCAACATCGTGTGTGTGATTCATCCATGTTGTTGTATGTAGCAGTATTTCATTTATATTTATTATTATTTCTTTGTAGGTTTCCACTGTGTGACTATACTATCATTTATTTATCTATTCTCCTGTTGATGAAAATTTGCATTGTTTTCAGTTTGGGGCTATTATGAATACTCCTGGGTGAAAATAATTCTTCAGTTCCTTTTGAGGAGTCTATAAAAAGGCAAACAAAACTCTGGATAGTATCTTGATTGGTCACCATGTTAATTAAATTAATAAATTGCCCTGGTGAACACTTTGAAAACATATACCTGAATAGAGCAGGGTTCAAGTCTTCTCACATTATGGAGCCTCCCATCTTTCCCTACTCTTGTTTAGAAAAAGTAAAGACACATTTTCAGTGACCATTTAATGAGTGCCCGCTCCAGGGTACAAGGCAATGGACTTGGAACCCAACAGCCTGCCCTGTCACCTGGGGGATCTGTGCATTTGACTACAGCAGGTAACCTCTCTGAGCCACTTCCCTCACCTGTGAAATGGTGGGGGCCTGTATGTGAGAATAAAATTGCTTGTGGACTGTAAATTTTTACAGATGTGAGACAGTAGGGTTATTGTACAGAGATAGAGAAATATTGGTCTCTGTCCTCAAAGAGAACCCAAAGTAGTAAAAATAATGACCACAAAGTATGGTATGTGATCATGCCAAATAATCAACCCTGAGGAGGCTTCATGCTTGGACCATCCACAGTGCAGGTGGGTGGTGATTATGGCGGACTCCCCAGGGAGAGCCACCAGGGTTTGCTGATGGACTGAATATGGAGTGTGAGAGAAAAGAATCCAGGATGATTGCAGGGTGTTTGCCTGAATCACAAGACCGATAGAATTGCCATTGACTGGTGTGGGAAGGCCGGAAGGAGGAGGTGGGTTCTGAGCTGTCCTGTGCAGATGGACAGGATTTCCCTAAGAGGAGGATATAGTACATTCTAAAAAGGGAAGTCCATCTCATTTAAAGGGGAATTGGGGAGACCTTTGGGGAGTCAGTTGGTCAAAGCTGAGGATGTAGGGAAAATGAACAAAACAGCAGGAAAAATGGTGACAGATCTTGTAGACCAGCTGATGGACATGGTGGTTGTCCTTGGTGCACAGGGAGACAACTGGAGGGCTTCAAGCCACAGGACCTTAGAGCCTTGGGAATCAGTCAGTGAGACCCTAAACACTTCTTACTGACTCTCTTCTTCAGGCCAGTTTGCTCAGTGAGTTAGTCTTTGAGGGGGATCCTAAAGTATTGAAACTACTCTGAAAACAGAAACAAGTAATTGCTGTTGTGTTGATTCTCATATATCCAATATATCCCATGTCAGCCCCATAAGCCAAGGCAGGAATTGTTTCTGGGGTCTTATTTGTAGCTGTTGGAACTGAAGTAGGGAGGCAGATGAGGCTATGCTTAGAAACACTCATTTCCTCAAATGATTCAAAAATCCAGTGTGTCCAAGGAAGGCCAAGCACAAGAAAAAATTTAAAGCAAAATAAACCATGATGCCCAAAGACCTGGGTGTGGTTCTTCTCCAAGCCACACAATCATTGTGTTGTCTTGGGCAGATTACCCACTGAGTTTAGTGCCATGTTCATCTGCAAAACCAAGGTGGTTGTCCCTTCTTGGCCTTCCTTCCAGGGCTATAATAAAAGTCTAATAAGATGCTGTAAGTCAAACTCCATTACATGCTGCAATGCGCTAATCAGTCTCCTTGCAGAGCAATGAATTAAGGCAGCAGACCTTCTCTGCTGGCAGACACTGCTTGTTTCCTGCAGAGCCAGCCAGTCTGTTTTGCAGACTCTTGAATGGGTGGCTTGTAATTCTGCAGGCCTCTGCTAGCACAGGGCTGGGACAGGCAGGGAGAAGAAAGTAAACACCAAGGGCTCACTTTAGAGGGAGGCACTGATGTGACAGTGGCTTCCTTTCTGCAGATGGAACCTGGCAGTTTAGTCTGAGGTTATCATTTTTAGGGTTCTCTTCTGAGACCCCCAAGGGGGTCTCAGGGCACCTTTCCCTTCTAAGCTCTTTACCAATCAGGGTCAGCATTAAAGACCTCTGGTAGAAACCTCTGCCTGGGCTTAGTCAACCTTGCAGCCTACAGTCTGCACCCACACACATCCCATGAAGCATTATGAAACCTCACTCATCGGTTGCAGCTTGCAGCAGAAATCGTAGATATAATGATTGATTAGTACTGAGCCAAGTGTAGTCAGTAAAGAACAGCTCATAGGAGATCATCATTTTAGACTTAATTAGAGGTGGTTTGGTTGTTATACAGAGGCTATTTAGAGTCAGTGAGCTCAATTCAGTAAATGAGTTCAACTTGATTTTTTATTTTCAGCCTAGAAAGTTGGGCTCTGTCCTTTATCACCTCCCAGGACTGGGGAAGAGATTTTAAGATTAGTTACATGAGACTGAATTTACCCTCTAAAAGGTGATCTTGCAGCAGCTGAAAGGGTGGTGAGTCTGAAAGGAAGTGGAGAATGGGCTGAGATTGGGTCACTCCCAGGGGCACTCAGGGGTGGGGGGGCAGGAACTAGGCAGGACTCCTCACCTGGCAGCCTGAGCTCTTATATGCTCTCGTCCATTTTCTGAGCATTGGGACCAGCACAAGTTCCATAGGAGAGGGGAAACCTTTGCATGTATCAAGTCCAGTCAACTCTGTCTTGCCCAGGCTTGGCAAGAGACTGAGGAGCAATGACGTTTTATCTTTTCAGTGTGAACAAGCAGTAGTAACAACCACCTCCCCCAGCTGTTGGAGAGGTGCTAAGAATCCAGCAGTTTATGAGCCTTGTCTCCAGTCATTACAACATAGCAGTTACTGTTCTCATTCCCCACTGACAGAGGGTCACCAGCTGCCCAGGGATGTTAAATAACTCACTCAGATACACACAACTGGTTGAGATTCTAACCCAGGGAGCTCATGACCCTTACACTATGCTCTACTGCCTCTTACACTAAGCCAAGCAGACCTAGAAATACTTCCAGTGGTTATAAGGTCCAGTTCCTTCCTCCAGGTAAAACTAAGTCAAGAGCATCTTACCTTTTTTTAAAAAATTAATTAATTTTTGTTTTTGGCTGCGTTGGGTCTTTGTTGCTGCGCATGGGCTTTCTCTAGTTGCGGTGAGTGGGGGGCTACTCTCCGTTGTGGTGCATGGGCTTCTCATCGCGGTGGCTTCTCTTGTTGTCGAGCATGGGATCCAGGCATGTGGGCCTCAGCAGCTGCGGCATGTGGGCTCAGTAGTTGTGGCTTGCGGGCTCCAGAGCGCAGGCTCAGCAGTTGCGGTGCATGGGCTTAGCTGCTCCGCGCATGTGGGATCCTCCGGACCAGGACTCGAACCTGGTCCTGGAGGATCAGGTGGATTCCCAACCACTGCACCACCAGGGAAGCCCCACATCTTATCTTTATAATGTGCACTGGTCTGAGTCTGGTGAGCAGAGAAAATTCAGATGTTCCTGGAGAATGTTACCCTCCGTCCCTTTTCTGAAATAAGAGGTTCCTCTGTGTTGTTAACCCAAATGTCTATTTTCCTCAATTCTGCCCTCAGTGGGCATGGAAGATGCATTCACACTGCCCTCACAGGAAAACTGAGAAGTGTAATTTCCTTCCTCTTAAGGCATCCTTTCATCATTGACTCATTGTTCATTCATTCATTCATTCACTCAATTAAGCATTTATTATCTACCGTGCTTTCTTGCTTCTAATCTTGTTTCTGTCCTTAGCTTGATTGTCATCTAAAAGTTTTGACTCATTTTTATATAGTCTGTAAAAGAAGTATAATAAAGTGGACTATAGCTGAGCCCAAAAGGAATTCAAAACTCTTGGGAACATTAACCTTTCCATAACCTGGGGAACTCCCATTTGTAACTGAAGGCTAAGCTTGTCATGCCTGGAGCAGGTGAGATTTGTGGTTCTTAAGACAAATGGCCAACAGGTATATGAAAAAGTGCTCAATATCATTAATAATCAGGGAAATGCAAATCAAAGCCGTGATGAGGTATCACCTCATACCTGTTAGAATGGCTACTATCAAAAAGACAAAAGATAACAAGTGCCGACGATGTTGTAGAGAAAAGGGAACCCTTTTGCACTGTTGGTGGGAAGGTAAATTTGTTCAGACACTATGGACACCAGTATGGTGGTCCCTCAAAAAGTTAAGAATAGAACTACCATGTGATCCAGCAATTCTACTTCTGGGTATATATCCAAAGGAAATAGAATCTGTGTCTTGAAGAAGTATCTGCACTCCCATGTTCATTGCAGCTTTATTCACAATAGCCAAGATATGGAAACAACCAAAGTGTTTATTGATGCGTGATATAGAAAGTGATACATATGACATACATATATACAATGAAATATTATTCAGCCTTAAAAAAGGATTTTTTTTATCCATGTGACAGCATGGATGAAATCGGAGGATATTTTGCTCTAACATAAGTGAGAGAAAGACAAATCCTGCATGATCTCACTTATATGTGGAATCTAAAAAAGTCAAACTCTTAGAAGCAGAGAGTAGAATGATGGTTACCAGGGGGTGGGGAATGGGGGAAATGGGGAGATGTTGGTCAAAATGTACAAAGCTTCATATATGGAGGATGAATAAGTTCTGGGGATCTAAAGTACAGTATGGTGACTATAGATAAAAATACTATATTGTATACTTGAAATTTGCTAAGAGAGTAGACCTTAATTGTTCTCACTAAAAAAAAAAAAGATAGAGACTAGAGAAAGTCTCTAGACTTTCTAGAGAAACTAGAGAAAGCCTGTGGAGAGCAATGAAGACCCAATGCAGCCAAAATAAATAAATAAATAAAAATAAATAAAAATTTAAAATAAATAAATAACATTTAAAAATTAAAAAAATAAAACTTAAAAATAAATAACATTAAAAAATAAAATTTTAAATAAATAATATTAAAGAAAAGAACTACCATTGTTATATTCCTTTTCTGTGGTGGTTACATATCAACTGAATCATTTTATCTTTTTTTGGTTGGGGTGTGATTTCTTTTCTTCTGGGCTCCTGACTGCTTTGAGCTGTGAAAATCCAAGGACTGTGCTATTATGTGACCAAGAACTCAAGCGAGTTGCTCCTGCTTAAGTTAGCTTCGTTGTCTTTCCTTGAATTGCCTGTTTATTCTAGAACACACCAAGGTCTCAGAAAAATACGATGAGAAGGAATCTCTGTTCAATCCATCTGACTTTGACAGACATTCACGAAGTAGCTGCTTCAGGCCAGGCAAAGCCCTCACAGCAGAGCTGTACAAGGATGGTTTCCCTGGCAAGCGGGCTGACTCCTGGCTCCATGGCAAGGTAGACTGTAAGCAACCTAGGAGAAGAGATGAGTTTTATTTAAGGGGTGGGGGACATGGAAAACCATTACAGAGGATGAAGTGCAGAACTAAGCACCAGATCAATCCAGTGCATATAGATGGCCAGGTGCAGGGGAGGCTGGGAGGAAAGGTTGAGGCCACGACGGGGAAGTCCTCAAGTGCCAGGTTGGCGGTTTGGGCTTTATTTATAGGTGATGGAGAATGATTTTTGAAGCAGAGTTGGAACAAAGTTATATCTACTCCTAGGAAGTTAACTAGTACAGAAATTGCAATTTGGTGGCCCTTGGGCTGGATGGGACCAGCAGGAAGGGTTGGTTTGATTCCAAGATATTTTGTTTTTAATAAATTTTTTTCATGGCAGAGACTTAACTTTATAAAAATAATTCAAATTTCAAACTTTTCTTGAAGGAAAAAAAGGAGATCTGTGAGTACCAGGCCACATTTCTCTGGGGTTTTTTTACAACCCTCTCACCCCACCTTTCTTGCATTTTGTCACTTGTGTCATTACCATGGGCCATCTTGCTGGGGACATCAACTAGGAATGCTGTGGAGGAGCTACTGCTGTGCTGTTCAGTATGGCAGTCATGAACGTTTGTATCTATTTAAAAATTAAGTTACATTTAAAAGATTTCTCAGTCACACGAACCACATTTCTAGTGCTCACTGGTCATGTGGGGCTTGTGGCTGCCATATTGTGGTTTCTTTATATCTCTGGATGTAGAATATCTTTTGTTTTTGGTAGGTTCCAGTCTTTTTTACTGATGGTTGTTCAGCAGTTAATTGTGATTTTGGTGTGTTCGTGAGAGGAGGTGAGCTCAAGGTCTTTCTACTCTACCATCTTGTCTCCAGTCCTCATGGCTGCCATATTGGGTGGTGCAGACATAGAGCATTGCCAACATCACAGAAAGTTCTGTTGGGTAGCTCTGGTGTTGGGGGTGAACTAGGAGGCTACTGCAGAGTCCATGGGAGGAACTACAAGGCCCCTAAGAGAGGCAGTCATGGTGGAAATGGAGCATGATGGCTCTCCTCTCTAGAGCACTATTTTGGTTGGCTTCTTACTGACACAATTAGACCGAAGTCTGCTGTTGAACTCATTTTGTTGAGTGTTTGAAAGCACATTTTTGTTGCTGGTGGGACAATGTTTGACAAGTGTGTATTCAACAATACTGATCATTTTTGCCCTAAGATGATTTCTCTGAAATGCTTACTTGTTGGTGTTTGAGACATCTGAAGTGCTAAGTGCTGTGAATGCTCATGAAAGCAACAAGTGGGGAGCATGTGGAGTGCTGTAGAGGAATGGTGCTCCAAATGTTATAGGCATTATTATTCTCAAAACAGTATCAAGAGGCTCCTATTTGTGACCTCCATCTATTAAGATTATAGACAGAGGGAACTTGTTGGTAATGACAAGAATGGGTCTGCCAGATTTATCATCCCTGATCCTGTTTCCTCACAGGATGTTCTGTGAGACTCAAGGAACTGAGAATGCAGGACTCATACTCATGTGCATGTTGCTTCCTCAACGCTCATAGACACACCAACACTGACAGGAGAACAAAGGCTTCTCCCCTTGACCCTGCTCAGTTCCTCTACAGGAATTGCACCCTGGGCACAGCCTGGTGATGTTCTTTAAGTTGGTCAATACAAATAAATGTCAGGAGTTGTGTGTTGGATGATGGCTGGACATCCATCCATCATCAGTGTTTCTTAAAAGGATGCTTTTAAGAAACACTGAATTACAAGACAGGAGATCTAGCAATTAATTATATACTTCTAGGGGATTCAAATTCCTTATCCCATTTGTTTGACTCTTTTCAAGGCCAGAGAAATCTTCACATAAACCTTTCCAAAGTAAAAGTATCCAGAGACTCACTTACTGCTCTAAATCTTCTTTGTTGGAGAATAACAAACTCCGTTCTTTGGCCCAGGGAACGTTCTTTCAGTGGATAATTATTGTCTTTGTACAAATAATATTTGTCACAAAAGCTTGAAAATATTTTCTGTTTTTGAAAAAAATAATTTTATTCTCCCAATTATTTTGTACATCTTGACCTCCCTTCATTAGAAAAAATTCCTTGAAGATGTTGGTCACAGATTATTGATTCTCCCTGACTCTTATGTCCAGTAGGGAACATAACATTTAAAAATTTATTTAAAAGGTTTAATAATAAATGTTTCATTGAAGTATAATATATTTCCAGAAAAGTGTACAAATGGTAAATTTTTGGCTCAATTAATTATTACAAAGTGATGACACTTGCATATCCAACACCCAGGCCAAGACCAGGAACATGATCAGCACTGCAGAAGCCCCCTCATACTCCATCCTGTTACTTTCTCTTCTCCTTTCTCCCTGAAGGTAAATATTATCCAGAATTATAACATGATGATTTGTTCTATCTGTTTTATTACATATCATGTGATATGTACTTTTCTTATGGTTGGCTTTTTTCCAGTACACAGTATATTTGTGAGATTCATGCATATTGTTATGTAGATCTTTCCTTTTTATTGCTATATGATATTTTATTGCATGAATATATCATAGTTACTATCCATTTCACTGTTTATAGACATTTGGGTTGTTACCAGTTATGCTATTACAAATAATGTTATGCTATTACAAAAAATATTACAAATAATGCTGTGAGCATTCTTGCCCATGTTTTCTTTTTTTTTTTTCCCATGTGGAATTACTGGATCATGGGGTAAATATATGTTCAACTTTATGAATACTTTTAATCAGTTTGTCAAAGTGAGGGCACCAATTTGCACTCTTACCAATTTTGGTTTCTCCATATTCTTCTGAATTCTTGGTATTATCAGTCTAAAATTTTAACCATTCTAGAGTGTGTGTAGTGGTATCTTTTAGTGGTTTTAGTTTGCCATCTCTTGCTGATTAATGAGATTGAATATGGTATTTACTTCTTCATGTATTTACTAATTGTGTGAATATCCTCCTTAAGTGACTACTCAAATATTTTTTCCATTTTTCTATTGTGTTATCTGTCTTTTACTTAGTGATTTGTAGGAGCTCTTTACACAGCTTGAATGTGAACCCCTTATCAGTTGAGTGTGTTGAAAATACCTTCTCCCACTCTGTGACTTGTCAATTCATTTTCTTAATGGTGTCTTTTGATGAACAAAGTTCCTAATTTTAGCATAGTCAATTTAACAATTTCTTCCTTATGATTAGTGTTTTTTGTACACTCTTAAAACAATCTTGGCTTACTCTAAGTTGAGGAAGATATTCTTTTATGGGTTTTTGAACAGCTTTATTACTTTACTCTTCTCATTTAGATTTACAGTCTGTGCAATTGATTAATTGATTTTTGTACATCATTTTTCACTGTTTCCTTAATACTTGTCTAAAGGCCTCATTTTCTTCCATGTGGATATTCAGTTTATCCAGCCCCATTTAATGGAAAATCCATTCTTTTTCCCCTGCTCTGTTCTGCAAATTTTGTCATGAATCAAGTGTCCATCTATGCATGAGTTAGCGTCCCACCTCTATTATGCTCCATTACTCTATTATCTGTTCTTGTTTACTTATTTACTGTAGGCTCATAGTACTTCTTTATGTCTGGGAAAGTAAATCATCCAACTTTATTCTTTTTGTTCAAGACTGTTCTGGGTTTTTGGCTCTTTGCTTCTATTAATAGTTTTAAAATCAGCTTATAAATTTTGACACAAACACAGACAGTTGGGATGATACATAAACTTAGAATTTACATCTATACAATATTGTCTTATAAACCCATCTATTTGGGTATTCTTTAATTTCTCAAACTTAGAATTTACATCTATACAGTATCATCTTACAAACCCATCTATTTGTGTATTCTTTAATTTCGCTCAGTAAAATTTCATGCTTTTATGGGTAGACATCTTTTATTAGATTTATTCTGAGGAGTTCCCATCTCAAAGGGAAATCATTTATCATTTTACCATCAAGGATGATGTTGGATGGCTTTTGGGTATGGTTTCATTTTGTTATGAAATATCCTTTATCAGGTTAAGGCATGAAAACATGACGTTTTGACATTTTGCCATGTCGTTTTTAACCCTGGGCATTTTAAAAGGACCTAAAATCAGTTATCAAAGTTTCAGCTGTGACAGGGTTATGAGCACAGCCTGTTGCATTCAGCCTGTGAGCTGCAACCCATCTCTTGCTCCACCCCTGAGCTGGAAGGAGAGAGGAAAAAGATGGTAGGGCTGAAGCCTGAAGACTATAGGAGATTTGGGAGATAATCCCTGGGAAACGCAGAATTATTTTTAAAATAATTGAGGACAGTCTGGTGTTCTCACATAAAGGGTGAGAGAACGACCAAAGAGATGTCTTGAGACAGACTTACGCATGTAACGAAAGCCTGGCACATTTGCATTTTTAACATCCCATCTGTTATGTCAATGGATCTTTATAGCAACCCTGGTTTCAATATAGTACAATTTTACAGGAAAAAAAAAAAGATGAATCAATCATCTAACATCATAGAATGAGAAGAGGATGAGCTGGAACCAAGAATCAGGTCTCCTGGCTTCCTGGCCTGGACGCCTCTGATTAGAACATAAAATCATATGAAAAATCCCCAATGCGAAAGCTCTCCTAAGTCACCCAGAAGGAGACTATCATGTTAGAATATGCAAAATGTAAAAATATAACATCCGTTTATAAAAAGTGCCTCTTGTAAAACCATGATTCCTCCTCAAAACAGACTGTTGTGGAGGTTGCAAGTGGAGGTTTCTCCTTCACTCCCCACTGGAAGGCAATGAGTTCAGTCCTCCTTCTTTCCTCTTTCTCATCTTCTCTTCCCTATGTGACTTGCTTTGGCCAATGAAGTGTGGGCAGAAGTGACCTGTGTCACGTCCAGATGAGAGCATTTCATGGCCAGTGCTTGGCTCTCCAGCCCATTCCCTTTTGTCATGGAGACCACGGGAGCTCAGGTTGATGTGGGGGGGGTGGTGGTGCCAGAAGGTAGATGCCAACTAGGGATTCTGAAAATTCCTGGAGAGTCATTCATATCCACAGCAGGTTTTATGTGAGTAAGAAAGCAACATTTGTTTCTGAAGCCACTGAGACTTGTGGATTTTTTGTTACTGCAGCCTAGCCTAGCCTAGCCTAGCCTAACGGCTATAGCTGATCACAAGGTCAGCTTCTGATAGACCCAGCCAGTTCTCAGCTCTGTGGTTTGCGTTTTCTCCTTCTGTGGCCCTAGACAAGTCAGAATGCCTCTGCTCTAAAGGTGCAGCTATCCTCAACTCAGCTGATGAGGGAGAAGGGAGAAAGAGCCATGAAGGCCACTGAAGCCTTATGTCCAGCCGTGATCTCCAATCCCACATGAGCATTAGTAAGAGTGCTTTGCTTTTCCAGGTTTCAGATGCTGCCCACATTCCTTGGCTCATAGCCCCATTCCATCTTCAAAGCCAGCAGAATCTTCATCACATCCCGTCAAAAAAAAGAAAAAAAGAAAAAGAAAAGGGCTTCCATCCCACAAGGTTTTCTGTTTCTAAAATAGCTTGGATTTTTGCTACTCAAACTGTGATCCGTGGACCAACCAGCAGTGTCAGCATCACCTGAGAGCTTGCTGAAATACAGAAGCTCAGGCCCCACCCCAGGCCGTCTGCATCATAATCCACACTTTAAAATCCAAGTGATTGGCATGAACATTTCAGTTTGAGAAGCACTGGCTGAACCTTGGCAGTGAGGAGAGAGAGTGATTTGGTTTTCCTCAGTTTTCACAGTCCTCATGGTGGGTGAATGACCCCTGCCCTGACCTCCTGACCCACCATTCCCTCTTTTGAACCCTGCACAGATTCCTGCTGCAGCTCCTATAATAGAAGGTGAACCTTGAGGTTTCTGGTCTCTGGTGATGCTTGTCCTCCTTTGCATCACGTCACAAGTCAGAAGTGAGCCCAGACGTAAGGTATGAGGATTCCATCCAGCTCTCCTTCCTCTAGGTGTGATGGCCTGCCACGCATATGGGAAAGGCAACCTGGAGGTTTCTTCATGTCCCCTGTTTCCATCTCCTGCTCTTGATCTTGCTCAGGCCCCATGGAAACAGATGGACTTGGCAAGTGCCAGGGCTGCTGCTCATGTGCTTTCTCATTTCCTCCCTGGCCTCAGTCCCTGCTGCTACGCTTCTTCTCCAGCTCCTCCAGAAGAGTGCCAGGGACAAGCCAAAACTGCTCCCTGGCCCTGCTTCCAAATGACAAGAAGCCAAAAGCTGATTCAGGAAGTGTGCCTCGCTGAAACCAGGGCTGGTGCTCTTGGAGCCCAGGCTGTGTCTGCGGGTGTGAGGTTATTGGATGACAAGGCACAGGCTTGTCTTTGTCGCTCCCGTCTCCTGCCCCGGGCCGGCCTGGCTCTTGGCATCTGCTTCCCCATTCTCCACATGCTGTTGGCAACCCAGGGCTGGGGAGTTGCCAACAGGAGGCCACCATCTACTGCTCGGAGCTGCTTCCTCCCTGCTGTTTGTGAAAGCAGTTCTTCATGGGAGCACGACCTGATGCCTTCCACAAAGAATGACTTTCATCAGGGCTGTGGCGTGGGCTCTGTGTTGTGGGCTGCTGGACCGAGCGAGGGCCAGGAAGGGGGGGAGGAGGTCAGGCTACAGCGGCAGATGGAATCTGGCCCAGGGCGGATGTCGAGTGCCTTCTTCAGTATGCCTTTTCCTTTTTACTCTCCTCTTGAGCAGAGCTGATCACTTAGAGCTGTAATTATTTTAATCTTCTTCCTTGCCGTCCCTGTCTGACTGCCTGCCGCTGCCCATCGACCCTTTATGCTAATGATGTACTCAGGTGGCAGCTTTGCTGAAGCCATTTCAGGCAGCCCGTCTTTGTAACGGGCCAAACAATGATGCAGGCTTGCCTGGCCAGGGACTGTCACCATCCCTTGCTGAGTGACCTTTGGCAAAGCAACACTCCGGAGATGATTTCTCCTTTGCAAAGCAAGTCAGCAACATGGGTGGGTGAGGAAAACAAGATACCAAATGATAACTATACAGCATTTGTAGCATGCATTTCGGCATCACCATAATTTTAAGAATATCATTTCGGAATCAGGAAAATCTGGGTCCTCTACCTGGGCATCAATCTTTTCATCTCTGAGTCTCTGAACCCTCATCTGTTAAATGCGTATCATAATAACTTCTTCAAGAGTTGTAAGTGATGCATGTAGAGCTCAGAGCATAATGCTGGGTCCTAATGGCAGTTGGATAAACAAGCTTTTTTTTTTATCATTAGTTATGTCCAGATTTTCCTGCGACTGAGGGAAACAGGTGTTTGGAGAAAGGAGTCGAATTAGTTGTCTTGGATTTGTGCTATCGTTATGGGCCTCTTCCTGTCCCATTATGGATGGTAAAATGAGGAAAATAACACAAACTAGATGTCTTCGGAATATTTGAATAAAACTCTTTTTTACCTGTAAACTCTTATGAAGTGAAGGGGGTAGATAGTCCCTGGCTCACACGACAAAGACTTCCATGCTCTGATGGGTCTTGGGCCAGATAAACATTAGTTCTTTTGGATCTTGTGAGCTTGGTAGGTATGGATTGTCCAAGGGGAAGAGTCTAGGCTCCAGCCTGTGAGTAAAGCAAACCATCCCTGGCAGATTTCTCTACCTCACTCCCCACTCCCTCTTAATCAAGCATCTCATTTTGTTCAGCTCAGCATAACGCAAAGAAATGAGTTAGGGGCTTGAAAGACAAAGACAATTGGGACAAGGCTTCTGCCCCTAAGATCAAGGGTCAAGGGCAGGCAGAGAAGCATAAGTAGAAATGATAGTGGCAAGTATTACGCAGACGTAAATACCGATTCTGTAGGAAAACATACGAGGGGTTAGCAACTTAGCAATTGAGGATATGTGGGGAGAGATGGTCAGGGAAGGCACTGCAGAAGAGCAAACACTTCTGAGGTGATTTCTTTCCAGGTAATCTTTAGATGTGAGGAAGACAGTCTTTAGTGTAATCAGGAGTATCAGTGAGCTTTTGCTGCATAAAAAGCAACCCAAATATTAGTGATTCTGAACAACAATTTATTTAGTTCACCATTCGGGGGTCAGGGGGGTGGTTCTTCTATCTGGACCAGCTTGGCTGATTTCTGCTGGGCTTTGCTCCTCTGCGGTCATTTGGCAAATTGGCTGGTTGGATGATCTAGGACGGCCTCACTCCCAGCTGGAGTACCTTGGTTCCCCTCCACACGGCCTCTCGTTCTCAAGCCACCATCTTGGGCTCATTTACACAGTTGTCTCAGCAAGAAAGCAAGCCCCAATGCTCAAGGGCTATTCAAGTCTCTGATTCATGGTGTCTAACGTCCCATTAGCTAACGCAAGTCACAAGCCCAGCCCATATTCGAGGTGCAAAGTAGCCTCCACTAGTATACCATATTGCTTATATTTAGGACACAGAGAACAAGAGCGGGCAGAGATAATGAACTCCAGAGGTAAACAGCTGAATAATACAATCTATTTCCCTACTAGGAGTCAAGTTCCCAATATTCCACCCTTGAAGACACATTCTGCTACGTTAAGCATTGCCCAGCCCAGTTGTCCCTGTTGAAATGAGTATACCCTTGGAAGGCTGTGACACTTTCAAGAGTAATTCGTCACTTTGAGCTGTCACTTAATAGCAATGAAGGTCATGACAGCAACCTCATCGGAGCATTGGTGGTAGTGGATAAAACGTGGGAGAAGGGAGTAGGAATGCACAGAGGGAAGATCCACGCTTGCTTTCCCAGTTCTGCCTAGAGCTGGACCTGCATCTGTGCGTTCAAGGGTGAGACCCATTACACAGTCACTTGCAGAACTTACGTCACTGAGCTTAGAAGCCAGATGTCCCTGAAAGGATGTTAACAGCATGCCAGGGCACCTCACTGACAGCCTGATAAATTGTCTCCTCCCTTGTCCCTCCACCAGCCCAGCTACTGTCTGAGCAGTGGTGCCTGTGGCTGGCTGTGGACCCTGCCTCACTTACCGCTCTCGAGTCCAGCTTCCAGGGGGGTCATCTCGGGGGAAGCCAAGGGCTTAGAGTAGTAGTTCTCAAACTTGAGCGAACCCCAGATTTCCTTGGAGAGTTTGTTAAAACAGATCTCTGGGCCCCCCACCCCCAGGGTTTCTGATTCTGTGGGTCTGGGATGGGGTCTAAGCATGTGTCGTGCTAACAAGTTGCCAGGTGATGCTGATGGTGATGCTGCTACTGCTGATTCAGGACCACATTTTGAGACCTCCTAACCTAGAGCTTGGATACCTTGTCCTTTAACATGGGGTTTCCCTTATTGCAGAGGTTCTCAACCTTAGCTGCTCCTGGGGACAACTTCAAAAACATGAATATTCAGGCTTCACCTGCAGAGAGGCTGATTTAATTGGTCTGGGTGATCCTGGTATTTATAGTTAAAAGACTCTCAGGTGATTCTGATACACAAGCAGGGCTGAGAACCACTGTCTTATTGTAGTGGTTCTCAGAGAGTGGTCCTCAGACCCACAGCAGTAGCGGCATCACCTAGGAACTTGTTAGAAATGCACATTCCCAGGCTCTACCCCAGACCTACTGAATCAGAAACCCAGGGGATGAGACCCCACAGCCTGCGTTTTAACAAGCCCTGCAGGGGAATCTGATACACACTGAAGTTTGATTCACCAGATTTTTCAAATGAAATGGGGCCTGTGAGACACCGTCTTGGAGGAGCTGCTTTAATACCAACTTCAGAATATGAGCCCCATCTTCAGAAGATGAGCTCTGGAGAGGTGACATGCAGTCTGCAAAGTATGGGGTTTTGGATGTTCCATCAGAAACCTTTGAAATAAAATCTTAGAAGCATGGGATCTAGACAGACCTAAAGAGAATTCTTAGGCCAGAGTGGGGGAAGGGCTTTGTACACCCACCTGGCTCTGGCCTCCAAGGCAGCCCCTTGAGATCCCTCCCCCAGCCCCTCTACCCCTCAACATGGAGCGGGAACCAGGAACTCCGGCCCTAGCTCCAGCACTAAGTTAATCGTGTGACCTCTCTGAGTCTTTTCTTCCTTATTCTAAATGTACGACAGGATTTGCATCAACTAAATCATCTACCTTGCTGTTCTAAGTTGGTCAATGAGATTTCACGGGTATGGTTTGCTAGTGTTTTATGATCATTCAGGAGGAAGAATGTTAATGAAAGACTTGCTCTTGTCTCATGTACATGCAGCTGGCAGGGCTACCTTCCTCAGCTTGGGAAAAAGTCAAGTTAAAAATCACATCCTTTTGATTGTATAAATTAATTGTTTGAAGCCCTGACATGCCCAAAGTAGCAAGGAATATATCGGAATATAGGAATTCCTCACCGGGCCTCTGCCACCCCTAGTTTCCCTAGGAGTTGTAAATCTCCTAGGGTTTATTCCTGGGGAACTTAAAGCATCAGACCTGCTTCCAGATGCTGATGCTCAGAGCATCTTTAACGTGATCAGTGGGGACCATGGCTCATCCTGCCTCTTCTACTGCACAGGTGGATCTGGGCAGCCCAGGGGACGCTCTTCACTTGGTGATGTTCTTGCCAGTCTTGACAGGTTCTAGAATTGTCCTCTTCTTGGGCCCCAAAGACACTGTGCTTTCACACACACACACACACACACACACACACACACACACACACACACACACACACTCTCTCTCTCTCTCTCTCTCTCTCTCTCTCTCTCTCTCTCTCTCTCTCTCTCCCTCTCTCTCTCCCTCTCTCTTGCTCAAACTACCAGGTCGTAGAGTCTAGAGGGGCTTTCAGCCTGGGTCTTGCTTGAGCCAGAGTCAGGCTTCCCCATGAGCTTGGAGAACAGGTACACTTATTCAGGTGCCTTCCAGGAGTTAGCAGGACACTTAAATGAGAGAAGCAAGGCCAGAAACTACAGCAGACGCTATACCTAGTTCCACTTTACTAGACACTCGTTGCCAAAGTCTCGTCTATTCTCTTGGATTATATAAGAACGAGGCTCAGAACCCAAGAACTTCCATGGGGTCTAAGCAACAGAAAGATTCTCTTTCCAGTGGATGTTGTCACTATGGGATGGTGGCTTCTTGGGGCATCTCCTCCGAGCCAGATCAATGTGATGGGAAAAGTGTTTGTACTAATGTTTTAAGCCAGTGGTTCACAAAGGTAATCAGGTCAGAACATCAGTATTGCTGAGGAACTAGTTAGAACTGAGGCCTCAACTGCACCTTTGAATCAGAAGCCCTGGGGGTGCAGTCTGTGCTGCAGTCTGTGCTTTATCAAGCCTGTTATAGATGAGCCTGAGGCGTGCTGAATTCGAGAACCATTGCTATTGCTTTACTCCAGGGGATTTTAATCTTCGCTGCACATTAGAACCACCTGGAGAGATTTAAAAACTCCCCATGCCCAAGACATACCCCAGACCAATTAAATCAAAATCTCTGGAAGTGAGAGCCAGGCATCAGTATTTTTTAAATCTCTCTATACGATTCCAATGTGAACAAAGGGAGAACGATTACTTCAAAACCACTGCAAATAACCAAATGAAATCAACTGTACAAGTAGTTTCTTCCATTGCAACCATTACTGATGGCTGAAAATAAAGACCATAACAAAATAAAATGGACCTAAAAACTGTTTAAAAACATACTGGGTCTCACTGGTAACTTGTAGCAGGGACCTGAGCATTGACTCACAAGTTCTATCACTGTAGACTATCCCACTGATAACTTGAACTGTTTTCCCCTTCACTCTCCTGCAATTTCTTGGTGTGGAAGAATCAGTTACTGGTGCAAGACAGAGAAAAAGGGCAGGATCTCATGAGGAGCAAATGCCACAATAGATGTGATGTGAGTCTGCTTTAATATAGAGGCTTAGTCCAAGACGGGGATTTTGGTTTTTTTTTTAGGAACCAAATTCAGGAAAGGCAGTTCTTACTCATAAATGGCTTTGCCTATGAAAGTGCCTCAGTCCGTTTAGCACCACTGAATTTAATCAAAAGGCTTATAAAGCAACCCTCCCCCTTCAGCTTTTATTACAGCGCTCCGTGAGATCATCCTGCTGGTTTCTTCCAGCTGCCTGCCTTCTCTCGCAGGGGCTCAGAGGATGAAGCAGTGAGTCTGACCCTCTGACACGGTCAGGCTCAACTTCAGCAGCGTTCTGTCTCTATAGCGACTTCGACCTTAAGGGATGTGCAAGGTGATTTAACTTTGAGTTAGAAAATCAAGCCCTCTGATTTGGATGGCTGCCCCGATGGGCAATTCACCTGTGTGATTGATTTCAAGAATCTGTTCTGTTGCCTCTTGGTATTATGAGCCTGGAAGCAGGAGAGAGGGAGGGAGGGAGGGAAAGAGGAAAAGAGAGAAAGAGGGGTCTTGGAAGGAGGTGTCTGCACACAGGAGAAGCAGGTGGCTTCTATTTTTACTTTGCAAGCTGCCTTTAATGAGAGTACCACTGTCTCTTAATCGCCTTAGCGGTGCGCACCCTGAGGTTGGCTGTCCACGGTGCTGTTTGTATCAATATATTCTCTGGGTCCATATCTCATTACACCTTTGAATCTCCCTGGAAGATCTATTCTCACAAAAGCAGCAGTGGCCTAATAGATGTTACTAAATAATTAATACCAGAATTGGGTTGCGAGTGGGGTTCTCTTCCACACTCCAAGGCAAAGGACTTAAAATCTTCATGGACATTTCTATTCTCCAAGACTTCTCTTTAGCTGGAGCATTGTAGGGTTGTGGTTTTGATCTGTTTTCCTCCCTAAGATTTTCCCTTGGGAATATCAAAATGTTCTCATCTTGAATTAGTGTTTCTAGGAGTCATGGGTGTGGAGGGAAGAGGAAAAGTGATGGAGGAAGTGTCAGAAAAGTATGGGGGCTCTGTGGAGGGCGAGGTAGAGTGTCTCCTCCCACCCACCCACCCTCTGCTCCCCGTGTTCTCTCCTTCAGCCTCTTTGTCACTGATACTCTTGACTTTGGCTGCCAACCAGAAGGCTCTTGGCAACCAACACTGACTTTGTCTCAACTGAATTTGGTGGGTGCCATTCTCTCTTTCTGCAAGAGACCCTGGTCTGACCTTTGCTTTGGCTCAGTCTTCAGCTGGCAAATGGCATTTACTCACTGAAGCTTTGCCCAGCATATAGCCTAAATCCCTCAATAATCCCAGCTGAAGTTCTTCCTTCTTTGTTTTGTCCTTGGCAGTGAGGTCGGAGTGTTTACAAAAACTCATCTTTCCAGACTGACGAATGGAAGTTCTTATTTGCATTTGAAGAAGCTGGTTCTTGGCAGTCTTCTTTGAGATCAAGAATAGCTGGAGATCTTGGGATCACATAGAAGAGACAGTTTCTCAGTTCTCGTGACATTTGCCACCTTATCAAGGGTACCAGGTGAATATCTCCAAGTTGTATTGGCTGAAACTATATATCATCAGGGAAGAGAGCCCCAAAATAGACTGTGTGGGATGCCGTCTTTAAATGCTGCCTCTTGACCTTGCATTTTGGGCAGAAGGTATAAAGGAGTGAAGGATTCCTGGGTTCCTGGATTCCTGCCAAAAAGAATTAGCTTAAAAAAATAAAGCTGAAGAACAGGAGCAGAACATATGCACAGTTTTTGAAATGCATAAATTCCGTATAAGCCGGAAACACAATCCTCTTCTCGTTCAGTTGGGATAAATAGGAAAGTTGTTGCAACACAAGAATACGACCCAATTGTTTTAAGACTTCAGAGCTAGTAGGAAAGCAAACACAAACTAGCAAACTTGGTCTTGGTTTTGAGAGAAGATAAGTGTGAAGACCATTCCCCCCAAGCTGAGACTGTTTACACGTGCTGTTCATCTTTCTTTTATAAACATGTGCCTTGCATTCCATTCACAACGCTCTGATTCCTTCCTTATTTCCTGTGTTCATTCTGCTTCTCTCTAGGCCGAAGTGCTTCTCCTGCAGGTTAGCATATGGCTTGATATTTTTAAAAATTGGCTTTAAATTCTTGTAATGAAAGCTTTCTTTTCATCTAAGTACGTATAAAAAGGAGTTTGGCTTAAAATGTATTTCCAGTCAGCTTGTGTGAAGTGTCTGCTCACTAAGTGAGGTTGTATAACTTCCAAGGCAGGGGGTCAAGGGCAAACCTGGCTTTTCCAGTACCCAGCCCCCCCAATTTTCTCCATGTTCACTCATTTGGAGACACTCCTGACTATGGCAGCACGTGGAAACTTAGAAAACAGATCTAGGTATCATGGGGAGATGTGCATCTTCTGGGGTATTGCATGTTGGTGTGTGTTCCCAGGACACCTTGTAAGTAATGGCCACAGAGTTTGTAAGGGATGGAGTTGGACTTGAACCCATGATTGCATGGCTCCTGCATGTAACTAACTACTCAATGAGCTAACTAATTATCATAAAAAGCAGCATTAGCTGTAGGCTAAACTGTGATAGAAGGGAGTTGGTATAGAAAGGCAGAGGAAAAAGAAGTCAATTCTGACTTCACTAAGGCAGTCTTGTATGAGCAGAGCCTCGAAGAATCAGCACGATTTTGATAAAAAGAGAAAGGGAGGTGGAGAAAGACTGGCAGGTATTGGACACGAGGGCATTGAAGAGGAACCACCCCCGCTTCACCCCTCGCCAGCTGTGCGACCTTTGGAACATGCCCAAAGTTTAGTGTCCTCATCTGTAAACGCTGCTAATAACAATAACTTCAAATGGTTTATGAGAATTCGATGAAATGATGCATGAAAAGCGTTTAGATCAGTGCTCGTTAAGGGCTCAGTGACTCTGCGCTATTATTATTTCAGCCACAGGCAAGAAAGGGCATGTCATGTTGTGATGCTTTTTTCCCGTTACGTTAACTTTGGCCCAAATGTATGGAACACCTTGGTGCACCGCAGAACGCACGGAGCTGCTTGCCCTGAGTGCCGCGGGAGATGCTGTAATCAGGAGTCTTGAGTGGACTCTGGAGGAGGGAGCTGTTGTCTTTACGTTCAGACCCCTGCGGTGGCCAGCACAATGCTGGTGTTAAGTAAACAGAAGTTTAAAAATATTTACTGCATTGTAGTTTGAATTCCAAATCCCACCTGTCTGCCCTGGGATCAAACTCCAGAAGGCAAGAGTAACTTCCAGAATCTCCTGATGCCCCGTTTACGGTTCTCCTCCTGCTCTTCTTCTTGGAGGGCCCTGTTCCAATCCCCATGAAATGTCCAATGCTTTTCTATATCTCCATCCCCTAGTGAATCAACGAAATTGTCCTGCCCACAGATTTGTCCTTTTCTCGAAGCTAGTCTCTGTTGGGGCCCAGGGCAGGCCACCCCAAAATGTGCCTCAATGGCATATGGATTATTCTGAGTTAAAGTTACTTAAGAAATGGCTGATGCAAGACGGACACTCTGACCCTCCTCTTTGCCAAAGGGGCCCTCAGGCATCTGGAGACAGGGAATTCGGGCAGAGAATTCTTCTTTAATTGACTACCCCAAGCCCAAACTCTGTTTAGATTGTTCACTAATGAAGCACTCAAAACCCACGTTTCTTTGTCCTGTCAATCCTTCACAAATTTACTGTTTCTTTGTCTAAAAAGTATAAAAGCTGCCTGCTTTGGCCACCTCTTAGGTCCCATTTCTCTGAGACCTCCGTGTACACGAATCAAATTTGTTTCTTTTTCTCCTGTTCATCATCTTGTGTCAATTTTGTTGTTAAACCAGCCATAAGAAGTCAGGGGGGTAGAGGGGAAATTTTCCCCCTCCTTGGTATCACATCTTATGTCCAAATGACCCTCTTGCCTTCCTCCTCACCTCCACCCCACCCCCCACCCCATCTCTCAAAACTGAGATGAAAATGGACAGGAGAAGTGCTTGAAAGAGTTGGGGCTGGTGTCTCAGGGCTGGTGGCTGGAGTGGGGAATCACGCAAAAGGAATGATGGATGGAGAAGACCAAGAAAACAGCTGGAATATCCAGCTGGTGGCTGGAGCCAGATGTTAAGTCAGGCTGTTAAACTGGAATGCAGGTGCTGAAAAATGGAAGCAGATATATGTGTACTAAACGGGGGCAAAAGAATATTAGGGTAGAATTTGGAGGCCCTTAAGTCTATTTGCGCTTCCCAAACCTTTATTCAGTTGTGGTCATGGTGGGTCTACAACTGGGCAAAGGACTGAGCAGTGGACAGCCAGCATCTCTGTTCTCATGGATGACATCCTAGTGGAGCAAACAGGACACGATACACAGGGAAACATGGTGTTCAGGATGATCCTCACAGCGTGGTGAGAGTTAGGAAAGAAAGGGAGAAGTACTTCACAGTGACTTCAGGGAGAATGAGTGTTCGATGTGGTCAGGGGAGCTGCAGCCTGAAGCATGGGAAGAAACCAGCCACATTAAAATGGGGAAGAGCAGCTGGCAGAGGGGATTCCAAGAGCAAAGATCCTGAAAAGGGGATAGAACTGGCATTTTTCAAGGAAGGAAAGGAAGGTATGGTCAATATGTTTGTCATTTGTAGTCTGCCCTGCTCTGAGCCTGTTTCCTAATTTTGGGGGAACCTCCCATCAACAAGAAGCAGAGTTTCTTAGCTTTCACTAAGAAAGAAAAAAAATGTGAGTGATATTGGCTCTCTCATATCTTAGAAGCCAGAGCTGAGCATAGGGCTTAGGGCCATCCAGCCAACTGGGTGCTCCTGATGGGACTTTGAGCCTTGAGTAGGTCATTCAAAGATGAAGGATCAGGTTCTGGGAAGGTGGGCCCGTGAGCCATGGCCGCTGAGCCTGCGCGTCCGGAGCCTGTGCTCCGCAACCGGAGAGGCCACAACAGTGAGAGGCCCGCGTACCACACACACACACACAAAAAACAAAAAACGCTGAAGGATCAGGAAGATTAAGACCTCCCTCACCTGTAGCTGGTGAACACAACCTGTAGCTGGTGATGGAGTTGGTGGTTACACTACTCCTTTGAAAACTTCTACTTTTAACAAATAGGAGTAGGAATGCCATATGCCTCTGGCTGGGCCGGAAGGGGACAACAAGATTTTTCCTTCAAGTCAGACCTTGCAGGGATAGCTGCATCCCCTTATATACAAGACCTGCTCTCACTAAGCCATCCTTTGGCTTAGGACTGGACCAAAACGGTGACCTTCAGCACTGAGACCACCTGGTCAAAAGCCCCCATCATAACTGCCTTTCTCCTCCACATGCCCGAGGCATGCTGTGGTTTCATGCTGGTGCGCTGAGTTTCTTTGGTTGCGTATTGTGGCAAGTCTGGGGGGAGCAAACCCTAGTATTTTTGCTGTAACGACGAGTGTCTTGTCACAATCACAATTCTGCTTTCTTTCTGTCTATTGCTTTTTATTTTTTTATTTATTTTTTTTTTTTTTGCGGTATGCGGGCCTCTCACTGTTGTGGCCTCTCCCGTTGCAGAGCACAGGCTCCGGACGTGCAGGCCCAGCGGCCATGGCTCACGGGCCCAGCCGCTCCGCGGCATGTGGGATCTTCCCAGACCAGGGCACGAACCCGTGTCCCCTGCATCGGCAGGCGGACTCTCAACCACTGCGCCACCAGGGAAGCCCCCCTATTGCTTTTTAAATTCAGTATCTTATAACTGACTCAGGAGTGCCAGTATTTAGTGCTAATGTTGAAGTTTGGTTCCCATGTTTATGGACTGGTGGTCCTTCTGTTAAAAGATATGATAATCTCTCCAGCAATTCACTCATTTGGTGCCTATGGTTTCACTCATTGGGATTTTAAGATGTAAATATTTAAATATGTATAAATAAATCACTTGTCAAATATAGTAAATAAATAAATAGAAATAGAAAAGAATATGCTCCTTCCAAAGAAGATATATAGATGATAAAGAAGTATATGAAAAGATGCTGGGCTTCCCTGGTGACGCAGTGGTTGAGAGTCCGCCTGCCGATGCAGGGGACGCTGGTTCGTGCCCCGGTCTGGGAGGATCCCACATGCCATGGAGTGGCTGGCCTGTGAGCCATGGCCGCTGAGCCTGCGCGTCCGGAGCCTGTGCTCCGCAACAACAGAGGCCGCGATAGTGAGAGGCCCGTGTACCACACACACACACAAAAAAAGATGCTCCACATCGTATATCATTAAGGAATTGCAAATTAAGGTAACAGTGAGATATCACTACATGCCTGTTAGAATGGCCATGTCCAGAACAGTGATAGCACTAAATGCTGGTGAGGATTTGGGACAACAGGAGCTCTCATTCATTGCTGGTGGGAATGCAAAATGACACAGCCACTTTGGAAGACAGTTTGGAAATTTCTCACAAAACTAAACACATTCTTACCATACAATACAGCAGTTGTGCTCCTTGGTATTTACCCAAAGGGGTTGTAAATGTATGTCCACACAAAAACCTCCACACAGATGTTTATAGCAGCTTTATTCATAATTGCCAAAACTTGGAAGCAACCAAAGGTGTCCTTCAGTTGGTGAATGTATAAGTAAACTGTGGTCCATCCACAGTTTATTATTCAGCACTAAAAAGAAATGAGCTTTCAAGCCATAAAAAGACACAGAGGAACCTTAAACGCATATTACTAAGAGAAAGAAAACAATCTGAAAAGGCTACATACTGTATGATTCCAACTATATGACATTCTTGAAAAGGCAAAACTATGGTGACAGTAAAAATATCAGTGTGGTTGCCAGGGGTTGACGGGGTGGAGGTGGGAGGGATTAATGGACAGAGGACAAAGGATTCTTAGGTCAGAGAAACTATGCTGTATGATTTTATAATGGTAGACATGTGTCATTATACATTTGTCCATAGCCCATAGAATATACAACATCAACAGTTAGCCCTGATGTAAACTATAGACTCTGGGTGGTGATGATGTGTAATGTAGATTATAACAAATGTACCACTCTGGTGTGAGATGTTGATAGGCGAGAAAAATAAAACAAAAAACCTATAAAAGCTCTAAAAAATTAACCTTTCTAAAACAATAAAAGCTCTATGTAACACTAAAAATGCTGTGAAAATAATATAAATAAATAATTCAAATAATAAACATAATAAGCATAAATACATGGAAATAGAAATAATAGTAAAGAAATTTTTTAATGCTGTTATGATTCTATTTTAGGTTTTTATAGATTGTGGAGCATCACCCCAAATGTCTGATACCCAGTTGTCATGAGAACAGATCAGGAGTCCCAGAATGAGCATCAGGGACATGGAGGTTTAGAGGGGTCCTTTAGCAGAGCATGCACAGGGATGTCACTTGGTTTTACCTTGGTAAACAAGCAGAGGCATTGTTTAATTTTAACAGTTGGGATACAAGTAAACATCTCTCCCCATGTAGACTTTTTACTGTTGCTTCTGATTTTGGAAGGCCATCACTTCTCTTGTAATAAAATAGCTCAGCAAGAGATAGACAATATCATTTCAAATTGCAACCATATTTAGTGTATTTAATGAAAACTGCCCTCCACGCTCGACCTTCACCTAGCAATTCTTATCAACGCCAGAAACCTGGCTCATTAATTAAAGCTGTCCTTGGACTGAGCTGCATCCAAAGTGATGATTGGCTAGAGAAAAACAAAAGTCCTGGTGAGGAAGAAGAATGCTTGGAAGGGTTTCTAGGGGAAATAGCATTGGTGCATCTAGTCCATTGAAGATTCTGGGGCCCCAGTCTGGCACTCAGATCCTCAAGGACTGAGGATCCTCAAGTTCCTCAGATCCTCAAGGTCTGAGGACTCAGATCCTCAAGGATCTCAGATCCTCAAGTTCACGTAAAACCTTTAAGGATAACACCCTGTTGTCTAACGGCCTCCTGTAAACACAGGAAGATTTCATTTGTCAAGCAAAGCAGATGCGAAAGCCTCATGGTAAAGCAAAGTTATAATAATATTTCAAATTCATAGAGCATTTTGTTGTTTAGAAATGATGAAGAACTTGGGCTTGAAGATCAAAGTCATACAACTAGCAGGTTGTGAAATCACAATTTGAACCCAGGCCCGTATGACTTGAAAATGTGTATTAAGCACTTAGCACAATGCTGACATTTATTAAATACTCAAAAAATAGTATCTGTTGGTAGGTAGGTATAGTAGAAGATCATTATTGAAATTCTGAAGTTTCTAGCCAGCAGGGGATGGCAAATGGAAATGAATCAACAGGACACTGTGTTCCCTCTGTTACTAATTTAAAATGTGGAAAATGTAAATCATAGTCTACTAATAAGCACTTCGTGGTTTTTTTACATGAGTGAGTTTATAAGAGCTTTCATAGGCGTCTTCTCATCTTTTACCTCCAGTGAAACACTCTTCTTTGTAAGGTTCTAAGTGGATCAGTGTGAGTTCTCCTAAAAAGAATTTTAAAAACTTAATGCTCAAAGTTGCGCAAGGTTTAATGTTTAGGTGAAGGAAATAAGCACCCAACAGCATTTGGGAACACTGTTCTGAGAGATTTAGCTGAAGCACATCTCAAAACTGATTTTTTTCCCCCTCAAATATCATCAGCAGGTTATTTCCGCCTTTCGGGTTGCTATAATTGCATTTTTCTATGGAAATGTCAAATCAGGCTATGAATACAGTATAATTACTGTGCAGGAAGGAAGCTAAACAGGTGACTATGGGTTTTAGAGACAGAACTTGGAAGAACTAGAAGGTGGCTTTCCCTAGAGAGGCAGGTGGGCCAGGCAGGGAGCTGGCCAGGACCCAGGACAGGCTGGGCAGGGAGGGTGGCAGATAAGGAACGAGGAGGAGGTCAGGGACAGCAGACAGGGCAGCCCTCGTGTGTGTGTCGGTGGGGAGGCTGCAAGGCTGAGACACCCTGGTGAAGAGTGCAGTATTTCAGGCTGAATAAAAATCAAGAATTTGGGTATAAAAATGGAAAGAGACAGGATTTCTGAGTTGGGGCTGAAGTTTGCACGTACAAGTCCAAATCAATTCTTGCTACTGAAAATTGCAACAAACACTCCACTGGTTGGGCTTTTATCAAATGGTGGCTTTTAGCTGTGAAACCAAAAGTCCCTAACATCCAAACCATGGTGACTGCCTCATACAATTGATTTTATCTATATGGCTTTTAACTTGTTTTAGTCAATAAGCTCTCCATGGAAGAAACAGGCTTGTCTGTCTTTCATAAAACAAACAAACAAACAAAAAAAACCCCAACCACCCCCCAACAAACATTATTGAAATAAAATTTAAATACCACACAGTTCACTTACTGAAAGACTACAATTTAGTGATTTTTTAGTGTATTCACAAAATTGTGCCAACATCACAACTATCAATTCCAGAACATATTCATCACTCCAGAAAGAAAAACCATACCAATTACAGGTTATTCCTATCTCCCTCCAACAACCCCTCACCCCCACCCCAAGCAACTATGAATCTACTTTCTGTTTCTATAAATTTGCCTATTCTGGACACTTCATGTAAATGGAATCGTGTGATATGTGGCCTTTTGAGTCTGCCTTTTGCATTTTCTTAATGTTTAGTGATGTTGAGCATCTTTTCATGTGCTTATAACCCTGTTGTATATTTTCTTGGGAGATGTCTATTCAAATCTTCTGTGCATTTTTTATTTGAGTAATTTGTCTTTTATCATTGAATTACGAGTCTGTTTATGTATTCTGGATACAATTTCTTATCAGATATACAGTTTGAAAATAGTTTCCCCCATTTTGTGGGTTGTACTTTCATTTTTTTTCATGGTGTCCTCTGAAGTGCAAATGTTTTAATTTTTATAAAATCCAGTTTATCTACTTGTTCTTTTGCTGTTTGTGCTTTTAGGTTCATATCGGAGAAAGTATTGCCTAACCCAAGGTCATGAAATTTACACCTATGTTTTCTTCTAAGACTTTTATAGTTTTAATTCTTACAGTGGCCTCTGATACATTTTGAGTTGATTTTTCAATATGATATGAGGTAGGGGTTCAGTTTTTTGTTTGTTTCTTTTGTTGTTGTTGTTCTTTGCGTATGGATATATAGTTCTCAGTACTATTTGTTGAAAAGACTATTCTTTCTCCTTTTCTCCATTGAATGGTCTTGGCACCCTTGTTGAAAACCAGTTGACTATAGATTTATGGGTTTATTTCTAAACTCTCAATTCTATTCCATTCACCTGTAGGCCTGTCCTTAAGCCAGTACTACACTGTTCTGACTATTGTAGCTTTGTAGTAACTTTTGAAATAAAAAAGTGTGAGTACTCCAACTTTGTTCTTCTTTTGCAAGATTGTTTTGGCTATTCTCTCATTTCAATAGGAATTTTAGAAACAGCTTATCAGTTTCTTCAAAGAAGCCAACTGAGATTTTAATGGGGGTTGAGTTGAATTTGCAGATCAATTTGGGGTATATTACCAGCTTTACATATTATCTTTCAATCTATTGACATAGGATGTCCTTCTGCTTATTTGGGTCTTTCATTTTTTTAAGAATGTTTTGTAGTTTTCAGAGTATAAGTCTCGTACTTCTTTTGTTAAACTTATTCCTAGGTATTTTATTATTTTTGATGTTATTGTAAATAGCATTGTTTTCTTAATATCATTTCAGTTTGTTTACTGTTACTATATAGAAACACAATTGATTTTTGTATATGGTTCTTACATCCTGTAACTTTGCTAAACTCATTTATTAGTTCTAATAGTTTTATAGATTTCTTAAGATTTGCTATATATAAGATCATGTCATCTGCACATAGAGAAAGTTTTACTTTTTCCTTTTCAATCTGGATGCCTTTTATATAATTTTCTTGCCCAATTTCCCTGGCTAGAAATTCTAATACAGTGTTGAAAAGAAGGGGCAAAAGTGGAGATCCTTGTCTTGTTCTTAGGGAGAAAGTATTTAGTCTCTTTACTGTAATGTCATTTTCTAACATAACACCATTAAGTGTGATTATAGCTGTGGGTTTTTTGTAGACGCTTTATCAGGTTGAGAAAATTCCCTTCTACTCCCAGTTTCTTGAGAGTTTTTATCATGAAGGGATGTTGGATTTTGTCAAATGCTTTTTATGCATCTGTTGAGGTCATAATGTGATTTTTGTCCTTTATTAATATGGGGTATTACACTGATGAAGTGTGAGAAGTGTGGGTGAATCAATGCTGTTATGGCATTTTTCTACAAGGGTCTTGCATAATTAGCTAGTATAAATATCACCTCCTAGAAAATTGTTGTTGGGGAGATATTGTTACATCCATTCAAAGTTTAAGAAAACATTGCTTTAAAAAGAAAATACATGCTACACAGAGCAGGTTCTTTTCTTTGAGGACTCTTTTCCAGTTAGGTCACCTGAGGTAACCAAAGCTTGAATTTAATTAGTCAAGCAATGCTCTAGCTCTCCTATCAGACTCTCTCTTTTATCTTTACCAAGGTTTAAAGAAAAAATAAAAGTGGCATTGACGTGGATCTGGGCATATATCTCTATGATTCATTCCTCCTGTAGAATATAGACATTAACACGAAGTGCTAGTTTAAGCTTTCTTAATGTATGCGTATTCATTTATTTCTTTTGTTTGGTCATTTAATCACCCATTATTCATTCAACACATGTTTGCTGAATCCCCCCTATTTGGAGATTTAGTAACTCTTCCCATGTCTAAATGCAATTTCCACTTCCTGCTACTAAAGCACTTAGCATACGGTATTATAACTGTTTGTATAACTGCTCATCTATTCAATAGATTGTGATATCTCCTAAAATAAGAACTGTCTGATTCTTTGTATCCCTAGATTTTTATACAGTCTGATATAATAGGTGCTCAAAGGTGTTTATGAAAATGAATCAACAAATGAGTGGGTGAATTAAAGAATGCAAAGCAATAGGTGTGGTCCTATGCAACATGCAAAAGCATTCTTCATGGTCTCCAAGTGATATGACTTCAACCGGAAGTCATATCAGGACACCAGGCATGATAACTGACACTGATGTTTACCTATACGTTAGCCGTATCCCCTATTCCCCTGCTAATAGAATTCCAATTTTGTTTTCAGGTAGTGAGTGGCAATCCCTCGATTTCCAGGAAGACTGGTCCCCCTCCCCAAGAATGAGTTAGGATTGGCCAAATCCTATCATGACAACCCCACTTTTCTTTGCCGGTGATTGGTCCAGAAGTAAACATGTGATCCAGTTTGAGCCAATAAGGCAAGACAGAAGTCTTCTGGGAAGTTAACTCTTCCCACATAAAATATGAGAGACACCTGAAGGTAAAAACCTTTTGCCTCATGCTGTTTCCCTATTGCTTGGAGAGTCTACCATGAGCAAGGCACTATGGACTCTTGAGAATATAGTGGTGAAAGAGCCAAGATCTCAGCCCTCATGGGGATTATATTCTAGTAATAAAGGCAGAAAATAAACTATGAACACGTACATAAATAGGTCATATACTCAGAGGGAAAATAAATCAGGGTTATTCACAGAGAGAGATGGGTTGGGAGGGAAGTTGTTTTTTTTAAGCCAAGACCAGAAGATATCTGGGGAAACAATATTCCAGTGAGTGAAAAGGTCATTCTAGAAACATAAATATGGCCAGTGTAGGTGGAGTAGATAGAGTGAGGGTAAGAGTGGGAAGGTGGTAGGAAATGAGGTAGCAAAAGGGCAAGAAAAAATGATGAAGTGAGTTTAAGGCCGTGACAAAGAATCTGATTTTTTTTTTTCCCTTAAATGTGATGGGAGCCACCAGAGGGTTTTAACCTGGGGATTTATTTCTATAAAAATGTTAATGCAGGGCTTCCCTGGTGGCGCAGTGGTTGAGAGTCCGCCTGCCGATGCGGGGGACGCGGGTTCATGCCCCGGTCTGGGAAGATCCCACATGCCGTGGAGCGGCTGGGCCCGTGAGCCATGGCCACTGAGCCTGTGCGTCCGGAGCCTGTGCTCCGCAACGGGAGAGGCCCGCATACCTCAAAAAAAAAAATGTTAATGCAAACTAAGCTATTCATTAATTACCATGAAATTTAAAGGCCTTGAGTTGAAAGAGATTAATCTAAGTAGGAAAGACCTAATTTACTAGCAATCCTTGTCCTAGGCTTATTTCTTTATTTACTTAATGGCATTTTCTATTAATCTTATTTGATAATTTGGGTGTTTAAAAATGTTTGGTTTTATTTTTCACTGTGATAGCATTCAGTTAAAGCTATTTACAGACTTTTACAAGCTTTATGAGAGAAATGGATTTAACAGATGTTTTCCCCCAGAGTTGATAGGTTTTGACAACTTACTGGGTGTGGAAAATGAAGTAAAAAGTAATGTAAAAACCACATTATGTCTTCAGGTCTCCCCTCTGTTGTAGCACCATCCAATTTTACTGCTATTAAGCTTTTATCACAGTTTTTGTCCCCCAAACTAGACAGTGAGTTCTTTTAGGCAAAGGTCTATGCCTTTTTAGGACTCCCTCAAAGCCTGTCATGGTGCCTCATGAGAAGGAAATGCCCATAAATTGGGTTGATTAATTAACTAAGAGTCAAGAATAGGTTACAGTTATGTTGTAGTTCTTAGACCATGCAAAAGGGCCTCCACATCTGTCTTTCTTTCTCTTTCTTTTGCCTCTGCTTCTCTCTGTGTGCCCTCTTACTTACCCCACATTAGCTTTTCCAAATGGTAGAAACATGGCTGCCAAGAGCTCCTAGCCTGGGAATCACTAAGCATCTGTCTTTCTGGTCCCAAGTTTAAAAGTTCAGGAAGAGCTCTGAGAACTTGTGCTTGAGTTGAATGCCCACCCTTGGGCCAATCACCATAGTTACCAAAATATGGCCCACCTGTGTCATGTGCGCCCCGCCCCCCCCAACCATGGAAGAGTAGGACTGTTTGAAGATGGAATTCCAGTTTGAACCAGCAGGTTGGAGTCAGGGGATGCCCATTTTGAGTAGAACAAACACCACCTTACCTCTCTTTTGAGACCCCCACCTGCACATGCAGCTTCCCACTCTGTTATCTCCATTGAATGTTTCACGGACACTTCAAACTCACTACCTTTTCCTTACACTATCCCCAAACCTGATTCTCCACAGTACATGGCCCTGCCATATTTCCAGTTGTTCAAAGCAGATACCTAGGAATTATCCTCAACTTCATCTTCTCACCCCTTATAGCTTTATATTTTCTGAGCCAGGCATAATATTTTGCTCCATTTCCTGCTGCCACCACCTCGTCTAAGCCAACATCATTGCTCTCCTGAAGGAGTTATTCTACCGGTATCCTAGTATCCACTTTTGCCTGTCTCCAATCAATCCATTCTCTGCACTTGCACTGTCCAGTATGGTAGCCACAGGCCACATGTGGCTATTTAAATTTACAATGAAGATGAAATACATTTAAAAGTTCCTCAGTTGCCCTAGCCATGTTTCAAGTACTCAATCAAGAGCCCCCTGTGGTAGGGAGGGGCTACCTCATTGAGGCCCCCTGTGAAGGATCCAGCTGGAGGTGGAGCAGAAGTCTCAGCTGCAGGTGGATTGCTCAGAAATGTGATTATACACCAAGGTTTGCTTTACCCAAGCTTACAAGACACTCGTCAGGCTCTTCCCTGCATCTTCCCAGTCTCACTGGCTTCTTCCTTTTCTGTCACAGAGCATGTTCTTAGCTCAAGGGCTTCATACACCCTTGGCCTACTCTTCCCCCGCCATCCACCCTCCCCTCCCCTTGCTTCTTACTAGGTGGCCCACCGGCCCAGTTTGGCCACTTAAAGTCCCACATCCCAGGAAACCCCTCAGACCCAGGCAAACCAGAACAGACATCCTACCTATTTTTAACCTGGCCACCTATTAAGTAAGTATCCTTCAGCTCTCCGCTTCAGCATCCCTCAGGGCCTTGCTCCTCAAAATGTGGTCCCTGGACCACCACCCCAATCCTGCTTAAACACCTCTATGGTTTAACACAATGCTGAGGTGATTCGGATGAACATTAACGTTGAAAAGCCTCAGGGGAGCTGTCCTACCTTTCAGACCAGATCATATACAACTCTCTTCCCCATTAGTCTACAGACTTCACAAGGGCTGGGGCATGTCTGTCTTGTTCTCATTATGGCCTGAGCCCTGACTAGTGTGCCTGACAAAGTGGAGTGGTTTCCTAAATTTCAGTGGCTACATGAATAAAAAACCCAGATTCTATGAGGGAAAATCAGGTAGCCTGTGGTAGACGCTGTTGATATCCATGCCAGAGCCTCACAGCCCAGCTGAATTCACCTGAAGTGGCAGCGGATGCTCCTCAGGGAGGTCTCAGCTTCCCATCTCAGGTCCTGGTCTCTCTTGTTTTTTTTTGTTTTTTTTTTTTTTTGCGGTACGCGGCCCTCTCACTGCTGTGGCCTCTCCCGTTGCGGAGCACAGGCTCCGGATGTGCAGGCTCAGTGGCCATGGCTCACAGGCCCAGCCGCTCCACGGCATGTGGGATCTTCCCGGACCGGGGCATGAACCCGTGTCCCCTGCATCGGCAGGCGGACTCTCAACCACGGCGCCACCAGGGAAGCCCGTGGTCTCTCTTCTTTTCTGCCCGGGGGGCCTTTCTTCAACAGAGTGGTTCTCAACCTCCAGTGGGCATCAGAATCCCCCGAAAGGCTGTGGAAACAGATTGCTGGGCTCCACCCTCAGATAGTCTGATTCACTAGGTCTCAGATGCGACCTGAGAATTTGCACTTCTAACAAGTACCCAGGTAATCCTGCTGCTGCTGGTGGTCTGAGAACCACTGTTCCAGTGATGTGGCTCAGCTGCTCAAAGGAATCACCTGGGAGTGTGGGAGAGTAAGTGCCTCCTGGGAGCCCTCAAGCACTGGGGAACTGGATAGACACTGCAGATTCCTGAGGTGATTCTGAGGTACGTCCCACACCATTTCCCAGAGGGTCCCCAGTGAGATTGAGCCCCAGCTCCTCATGGATATTCCCTTTACTGGCTTCCCTTTTTCCCTTTCCCTCATTTGTGTTTCATGGGATCTCCTTACACCTAAGCTCTCTGCACCCAACTCCTCAGCTCAGGCTCTGCTTTGAGGGGAACCCAAACTAAGTCAAAGTCTTCTTTTTCTAGTTTTATTGAGAAATAATTGCCATACATCGCTGTTGAAGTGTAAGACGTACAGCACGATGGTTTGATGTACAAATATTGATGTACGTTGACCACGATAGGTTCAGCTGACATCCATCATCTCATATAGGTACAATAAAAAGAAAAGAAAGAAGAAAAAAGTTTCACCTTGTGATGAGAACTCTTAGGATCTACTCTCTTAACAACTTTACTGTGTATCCTACAGCAGTGTGAACTATAGTCATCACGTTGTACATTACATCCCTAGTACTTATTACTTATCTTCTAACTAGAAGTCTGTACCTTTGGACCACCTGCCTCCAATTTTCCCTCCTAAGTCAAAGTCTTATATCCATATCCTTCTAGGCCCCTTGACTCTAATCACTGGTTTTCCCTGGTATATTCCTCAGAGGGAACTCGAGGCAAAACCCACACATCAAAGAGACGTGTACTCACAACACTGTGTACTCCATTTTTGCAGCATCCATCACAATTGTATTATTAATTCATTATGTATGTAATTGTGTGTTTAATATCTGTGTTTCCCACTAGCCTTTGGAGGCTGGGTCTTTCCTGTTCACTATAATCTTTTGTGCCTAAAGCTATACTTGGCAGATAGCAGGCACTTATTAAACACTTGGGAATGAATGGCCTAATGAACTCTTTATGTATCAGTTAATATTGGTACCTCATATTTATAAAGCTGTTTACAAAGCACTTTACTATAAATTCCCATTTTATTCTACAAAACCATGAGAAGTAGAATTGACATTCTTATTAATATTTCCTTTTAGAATTGATCAAGTGGCTCTTATGTTCCTAGCTCTTTGCTAGGAGCTGGGATACAGAGATGTATGAGATGGTGCTTCTCGAACTTCAGTGTGCATTCACATCACCTGAGAACCTTTACTCCTCCTGAGTTCTTTGACCTTCCTTAAGATCATTACTCTGAACTCTTTCTCGGGTAGATTGCCTATCTCCACTTCACTTAGCTCTTCTTCTGGGGCTTTATCTTGCTCCTTTGTCTAGAACATGTTCCCCTGCCACCACATTTTGTCTAAGTTGCTGTTTGTATTTTTATGTATGTGGCAGGTTAGATCCGTTTCTCGACCTTGGAGAAGTGGCCCCCTGTACGAGGTGTCTTATGCCTCCCTGCAGTGCACTCCCCTCTTGTCACCCAAGCTATATGCTCTAGGGGTCCCCCCTAAGAGGGCTGCAGGGGTCCTTCTGTTGTGGTGGGCTGACTATGTGGGCAGTCTGGTGGGCGTGGTCAGCCTCTATCTAGTCCAGTTGGTTGCCAGGCCCTGCCTTGTGTGGATGCCGCTAGCTGCTGCTGTTTAGTGGGGCCTGGTCACGAGGTGGCTGGTTGCGGGATCCTAGGAGGCCCCGGGGCTAGTGCTGGCTCACTGGTGGGTGGAGTCAGGGTACTGAAGACTCCAGGGTGTCGCCCGCCCACTGGCAGGTGAAGCCAGGTCCTGGGGTTAGTGTGGGACTACTGGCAGGCAGAGCTGGTTCCTGAAGTCTGGCTGCAGGGCCCAGGGATCCCAGAGCTCATTTCAGAGCATTGTTGTTGGGTGGTAGGGGGCCAGTTCCTGATACAGTTGGGTATAGGGTCTGGGGTGTCCTGAAGTTTGCGTTTTCCTGCTAGTGGGCAGAGCCGGGGCCCAGCCGGTCCCAGGGAACGGTCTCGCTTGCGTTGCAGGATTACAGTTTTCTTGTTTCTGATGTCTGCCCCCTGGTGGGTGAGGCTAGACTAGAGGCTTGCGCAGGCTTCCTGGCGGGCGGGGCCGGTGCCTGCCCACTGGTGGGCGGAGCTGGGTCCTGGCCCTCGCGTGGACTGGGCCATGTTTAGGGGCGTGTCCAGAGGCAGGTGTGGGCTCTTTAGTCTCTCGGCAGCCTGTCTGCAGATGGGTGGGCTGTGTCCCTGCTCAGTTAGTTGTTTGGCTTGAGGCGTCCCAGCCCTGTTGCCTGCGGGCTGTTGGGTGGTGCCAGATCTCAGTGCAAATGAGCCAAGGTATTCGCTTCCAGCAGCAGTGTTCCTGGGGCTGAATGTTCCTCGCTGTATCTGCCACCAGTGTTCACGTCCCCAGGGTGAGCCACAGCCGCGCGCCCCCATCCGCCACCCCCTCCGCTCCCCCGGAGACTCTCCAAGACCAGCAGGTAGGTCTGGCCCAGGGTCCTATCAAATTACTGCTCCTACCCTGGGTCCCACTGTGTGGGGGATTTTGTGTGCGCCTTTTAAAAGTGAAGTCTCTATTTCCCCCAGTCCTGTGGGGCTGCTTCAATTAAGCCTCAATGGCCTTCAAAGCCAAATGCTCTGGGAGCTCAGCTTCCCGGTGCTGGACCCCCGGCTGGGGAGCCTGACGTGGGGCTCAACACTCACTCCTGTGGGAGAACCTCTGCAATATAATTATTCTCCTGTTTGTTGGTCGCCGTCCTGGGGGTATGAAATTTGGTTACATCGCAAATCCGTCCCTCTGACCCATCTCATTGTGGTTCCTTCTTTATGTCTTTAAATGTAGAAGATCTTATCTGGTAGGTTCCAGTCATTTTCATCGATGGTTGTCTGCAGAGAGTTGTGATTTTTGGGTGCTCGTGAGAGGAGGTGAGCTTAGGGTCTTTGTGCTCCGCCATCTTGGCCGCCCGCCTAAATCACCTGGGAATCTTGTTAAAGTGAAGATTTTGATTCAGTATGTCTGGGAAGTAACTTGAAATGCTGTGTGTCTTAACAAGTTCTCAGATGATGCTTATGCTGCTGCTCTGGCAACTACACTCTGAATAGAAAGAATCTAGGTTAGTGTTTTTCAAACTTGTTTGCACATTGGAATTCCCTGGGAAGCTTTAAAAGTACTGCTACCTGTGTCTAATGCCCAGAGACTTGGATTTAATTGGGTTGGGATGTTTGAAAACTTCCCAGGTGATTCTAATGTTTGTCTAACTGGTCCAGAACAATGGTTCTGAAAGCCCATTGTGCACCAGACTCCCCTGGAGGACTTGTTAAAACATATATTGGCTGGGCCCAACACCAGAATGTCTGATTCAGTATATCTGGGGTAGGGCCTGAGAATATGCGTGTCTAAAAAACTTCCCAGGTGTTGCTGATGTTGTTGGTCTGGATTAACATACATTACGAAACACCTAGTCTAACAGACGTAGAGAGCAAACATACGGACACCAAGGGGGGAAAGCGGCAGGGGTGTGGGGATGGTGGTGTGATGAATTGGGAGATTGGGATTGACATGTATACACTGATGTGTATAAAATGGATGACTAATAAGAACATGCTGTCTAAAAAAAAATAGAAAAAACCTATTTATTAGGTTTATAGACATGTGTGCAATTTTTAAAAACAACACTACTGTTACCTTGAAAAAAAAATGGTACCTATGGTAAAACAGAAAAATGTGTTTTCGAGATATCACATAGATTCATTTTTTTCTTTCCTGTCTTTCAGCTTCTACAGCTGTCTTATTTAAGCCACTCTATTAATATGTAAAATATGCCACTGCCAAAAAAAAAAAAGAAACACTAGTCTACAAGCAAGGCAGTCATGTAAATAGAAGATTGCAGTAAAATGTGAGAAGTTCAACAGTAGAACCATGTACAGCAGTAGCAAGAGAGAGAAACCTGGTTCGGAAAGGGCTTCCTGGAGGAGGTGATGTCTGAGTTGGGATCAGAAGGACAGAGAGGATGGGAAGGAGGGGGTGAAAGAAACAATTTTGGCCAGAGAGAACATGTGTAAAGATACACTGAGATGAAAGGGCAGGGTGCATTTGGGGGACCCCATGAAGTTTGAGATTGTGAGAATATATCAACTCAGAACAAGGTAGTTAATATAGGACGCAAGGTTGGATCAGTAGGCTGGGACCAAGGCACGAGGGGCATTCCATGCCATTCTTAGGCTTTATTCTCAAAGCAATCGAAAGAGTAAGATCAACTTGGTAGTGATGGAGGTGGGCCTCAGAGACAACAGATGCACCTAGAAGCAATTGGAACCACTCTTGGTGGAGAGCCTGAGGACGTGAACTGGGTAGTGGGAGCCCATGAGAATGCAGAGGAAGGTCGTAAACCTGAGATGTCGAGGGAATTAGGTTGATGGCATCACCTACTGGATGTTAGCATTGGGGTCAGGGGATGTTGGCTCAATTGACCAAATTGATGGTGGCACCAGATAAACAAGGAGAAAGGTATTTAGGGCTGGGCTGGAGACGGAGCTAGAGGAGGAGATAAAGATTTGTATATATTGGGGATATATGGTAGGCAATTAGACTTACGGCTTTATAGGTCAGAAGGGGAGAGTCCAAGCAGATGGTAATTTAAATAATGGGAGTGATCAGCTTGTGCAGAGAGGGTGTACAGAGTGAAAAGAAGACCTGGGGAGTAGTGAAAGCCGTGTTCCGCATACTATTGTTGCATGAAAAATACGCCCAAGGCTTCAGGCTTAAAGGGACAATGATTATTTATTTTGCTCATGAGTCTGCCACGTGGGCAGGGCTCAGTGGGGACAGTTTATTTCTACTCCACGTGTTTTCAGATGGGGCAACCTGACTGGAAGGAGAGGAACCACTTCCTAGATGGAACTAGAATTTATTTATTAAAAACTTTTTTTCTTTTATGTTGGAGTAGAATTGATTTACAATGTTGTGTTCATTTCAGGTATACAGCAAAGTGATTCGGTTATACATATGCAAATATGTATTCTCTTTCAGGTCCTTTTCCCATTTAGGTTATTACCGAATATTGAGTAGAGTTCCCTGTGCTCTACAGTAGGTGCTTGTGGATGCCCTGTTTTATCTGTACTAGTGTGTGTATGTTAATCCCGAACTCCTAAGTTATCCCTCCCACCGCTCGCCCCCACCCTCGACCTTACCCCGTCGGTAACCATAAGTTTGTTTTCTAAGTCTGTGAGTCTGTTTCTGTTCTGTAAATAAGTTCATTTGTATCTTTTTTTTAAGGTTCCGTATATTAGTGATATCATATATTTGTCTTTGGCTTACTTCACTTAGTATGATAATCTCTAGGTCCATCCATGTTGCTGCAAATGGCATTATTTCAGTCTTTTTCATGGTTGAATAATATTCCATTGTATGTATGTGTGTGTGTGTGTGTGTGTGTGTATATCTATCAATCTATCTCATATCTCCTTTATCCATTCCTCTGTCGCTGGCCATTTAGGTTGCTGCCATGTCCTGGCTATTGTAAATAGTTCTGCTATGAACACCGGGGTACGTGTATCTTTTTGAATTATGGTTTTCTCCAGATTTATGCCCAGGAGGGGGATTGCTGGATCATATGGTAGCTCTATCTTTAGATTTTTAAGGAACCTCCGTACTCTTCTCCATAGTGGCTGCACCAATTTACATTCCCACCAACAGTGTAGGAGGGTTGATCTGGGGTGTTTTAAAGTACAGCTCACTTCTATGGCTGGCGAGTTGCTGTGGGCTGTCAGCTGGGAGCTCAGCTGGGGCTGTTGGCCCTCAATTCCTCTTCACCTGGGGCTCTCTGTGGATGCTTGGTCTTCTCCCCAGTAGGGTGGCTGGTTTCCAAGATGGAACACCCCGAAAGAACCAGAGGAAACTGTATCGCCTTTCATGACCTAACCTCAGAAGTCACAGCATCACTTCCTTGGTGGTCGCAAGGCCAGCCCACGCTAAGGGGAATGAATGCAGGCCCCGCCTCTCAATGGGAGGAGAGTTGAAGTCACACAATAAGAAGAGCTGGCAGATGGGAGTGATTATTTGGCCTTCTTTGGAGCATAGGCCTGCCACATGCACTGCTTTTTGGGGGAAGCCTGAGGAGAGGAGTAGCCCAGGTGCCCTGGCTGTGAATCTGGTGCTCCTTGCTCTCTGCTGCGCAGGCTCCTGACAAGGTGAACTGTAGGGCAGCAGCAGCATCACCTGGGACATGTCTGAACTGCAGAATCCCAGGCCAGCCTCAGGGCCTGTCGTCTAATAAGATGCCCAGGAGATGCATGTGCACTGTATATTTAAGGAATCTCTCTCTCGGGCTTCCCTGGTGGCGCAGTGGTTGAGAGTCCGCCTGCCGATGCAGGGGGCGTGAGTTCATGCCCCGGTCCGGGAGGATCCCACATGCCGCGGAGCGGCTGGGCCCGTGAGCCGTGGCCGCTGAGCCTGCGTGTCCGGAGCCTGCGCTCCGCAACGGGAGAGGCCACAACAGTGAGAGGCCCGCGTACCACAAAAAAAAAAAAAAAAAAGAAAAGAAATCTCTCTCTCTGTACCATGCTGGCTCTCTGGCTCTGTTGCCCAGGGCCTCAACCCAGTTCCCAAGTGCCGTGTTAATTCCTCATCACGCCTCTTTCCAAGCCTCCTACACACGATGTGTCAGAACTGCAGTCCATGGAGATGCCTCGGGGGCAGGCGCGAGGCTTTCTGGAGTGGTGTGTGCTCGCTTCCTCTCATGCTAATCCCTGGCTAATCCCTGGCAGGGCTTTCAGAGAGAGCATTTTTCTAGGACATGGCAGACATCCTCCGACAACAGGCTAGGCCCAGCTGACTGGCAGATGGGCACTTGGAGAGAGAGGGCTGCTCAGTTCATTACTTTCCTGCCTCACAGCACCGCTGGGCTTGCGGGAAACAGGACAAGCTCGAAGCCCCTTTGGGAGCTCCATTAACTCTACAGACTGGGACACAGGCCCTTAGGCCTTCTGCTTCTGGCAACAGATTAAAAAATAGCTTCTGTTGTCATCTGTCAGGATCCTCTACGTGCAAGGGACACGGAGATGGCTCTCTTGGGGGGAAAAAAAAACCCGTAGCCCTTCGGCATGCTGATATATGAAGGTCAATTGTCAGTTATGTCCTCATGGCCTAAAGATGGATGCCACTCAGTTGAGCATCTCAGCCTCTGTGGTCGTTGGCTCATCAAAGATTTGCGAGCTCTGATGCTGTGCCAGGTGCCGGGGATGCAGCAGGGAACAGGCCCCCTCCCTGCACGGGGCAGGGAGATATAAAAGCAAAAAAGCCACATGTTTGGGTTATGAGTCAGGTTGATGGCATTCAGCCTTGCCAGCCTAGTCCAAGTCACACTTCTTCACACTCAGGGTCATGGCCCCCAGGCTCTGCAGTTGTGCTGTTGCAAGGGACGAGGCCGGCAGACACTGGGGTTACTGTGTTTTGGCCTCTGAAGTGAGGGCCTGCGTGGCCAGCCCTTCCCACCGCGTCATGACTGAAGCTGGAAAGGTGAGCACCTGCAGAGGGGACAGTTCCCTTGTTGGCCTGAGGCCAGGGCTTGCTGCCACTAATCCACAGTTCACATTCCTGCAGCATCTGGTGCCTTTCAAAGTCCCTATATACGGGCAAAATGCCCCTGGAATGCCTGAATAACCCTCAACGCCAAGGACAGTTTTATGGACAAAAGAGTTGGTGCTCCAAGACTCAGGCTAGCCATCTGCGTTCCCACGGCTGGTCACCCCTCAGCACAGTCACCTCACGCCTGCTTCTTCAACTTCAATGTGCTCCGGTCATTTGGGGACCTTGTTAAAAACAAACTGTCGAGAGGGGCTTCTGGGGTGTGGTCGCAGATTTGGCCTTTGTAACAAGCTCCCATGGATGCCGAATCCCCTGACCCAAGGACCATACTTTGGCTAACAAGGGTCTAGAACAGGGGCTGCAAACTACTGTTCTTGTAAATCAAGATCATTTATTTCATTTATCAAAGCCACACGTGCTGATTTACCTCCGGACTATGGCTGCCTTCAGGCCTCAACGGCAGAGCTGAGTAGTAGGGGCAGAGACCATATGGGTCACAGAGCCCCAAATCTACCTTTATGGAAAAAGTTTGCAGACCAGCCCCGCCCCACCCCAACCTGGTACTCAATCAAGTCCTCCATTCAGATCACCTGGGAAATGCCAAACACACTGAACCTGGGCCCCACCCCCAGCGAGTCTGGTTTAGTTGCTCTAGGGCACAGCATGGGCATTGCTATGTCTAAAGGCTCGCAGGTGGTGCATATGGGCTGCAGGCCTCTGTGGGTTAATTGGAGCACCATTCGGTGCCCTTGCCTCCCTCCTTCCTTTGCCTCCACCCCCGTTTGGCCACGTGACTTTCATTTTTAGAGCTGGAGTTTGCAGCTGATTTCTGCAGCTGCTTTGGGAACAGATTTTGATAAGAAACTTAGGATGCACAGCTGAGTACCGTGGTTCCCCTGCCCCCAGCATATTTATATGCAAATAACCAAAAACCTTGTTTCTGAGGCTGCTTCTAAAACTGAATCCGAATCTAGAGGTCTTTTTATGTTGCTTAACCTTCTGATTTTTCCCTTTGCTTTTCTGGGCACATTCCTAATCAGTGTCTTTCATTTTCCCTCTTGCAGCCTCCAGCCCACGGGCAGGCTTTTGGTGCCTCCTTATTAATCAAAGCAGATTAAGCCTCATTTTCTTATAGCTGCGTTTGCTAGCAGAGGTTGGTATTTAGTGTTTGCCAGTTTCCATAGGAAAGGCTCATCCTTCTGTGTAGCAATAAAATAAATTGTTTGAAAAAGGAACATCCCCAAAGCTGAGAGTGGAGGTAACTACTTGTCTGAAGTTGGAGATTACCTTGAGATGCTACCTGATCTCCTTTCTTTCCCCAAGGGGCAGCGAGGGTTTTTGGAACTATAATTGCCTTTCCTAGTGTGGATCTCTTCCAGGAGGAAGACACAAATTCTTCTAGAGAAACAGCTTTCTGTTACTGAACTGAACTTGGATCCACAGCAAAGCCAATCTATTGACACTGGGTTGTGGTGAGGGAAAATACAGCATTTATTGCAAGAAACCAAGCAAGGAGTATGGGCAGCTGATGCTCAAAAGACCCAGACTTCCCAATGGCTTTCAGAGAGGGTCACAGGGTGTGTGATCAGCTTGTGCACAATTCTCTGATTGGTTGATGGTGAGGTCACAGGGTGATGTTTCGGGAATCTCCATCAGCAGCCTTCTGGTCCCTTCCAGTTTGGGGTCTACTTGCCAGTGGTCAGCCTGCAGTTAACTTCTTCCACCTGGGTGTGTGGGGAGGGTGAGTTTAGTATCTGCAGAACAACTCAAGGATATGGCTCAGGGTATTATCTATAGACCTTAGGAGGAACTAAAGGTCCTTGACTTTGTTTTATGGCTCAACTATTATTATTTTATTTTGCTTAACCGTCTTCCATTGTTTCTGCATTTTCTCTCTTCTCTGATTGAATTTGCTCTTTGGAACTTGGGGGAAAGCCTAGAAGGCTAAAACTTTTCTGCAAACAAGAGGCAGGGGACATGGCAGGGTCTGTCCCCGGGAAGGCCCTGCAGGGTCCTGCTCAGTTTCGTTTCAGAGTCTCAAAGGATGCTTCTCTTGTGACTGCATGATTACACCCCCCTTATTCCAGCCTTATCTCTGATTCTACCCCGAAGAGGTTCCTTTGAGTCTAAGGTGGCAAACAGATGCTCTGGGAGGAGCTGACACAACCTCAGAAGGAAGGGGCCTTTTTGTGCCCTTTGGACAGAAGAAAACTTTAAGGCAAAGCCCCCTAAAGACTTTTAAAATCCAAGGTGTGATTCTCAAACCAGGTTGTACTTTAGAATCATCTAGAGAGCTTTTAAAATTGACTGTAGCCAGTCCCCAGTCCCTAAGATGTTGATGTATTGGTCTGGGGTGTGGCCTGGGCAATGGCCTGGGTACTTTTTTCACATTTTATCTTGAAATAATTTAGATCTTCAAAAAAGATGCAAAAAAAAGTACAGAGGATTCCTATGTATCCTCACCCAGCTTTCCCAAATGTTCATAATTTATGTAACCACAGTACCATGATCAAAATCAGGAAATGAACATTGATACATGTTGTACTGATACGTGATCTACTCTACAGACCTTAATCAAATTTTGCTGATTGTCCCACTCATGTCCTTTTCCAGGATACTGCATTGCATTTAGTTGTCATATCAAGAATTCTTAGTGTCCTATAGTCCTATAATCTGGGATAGTTCCTCCATCTTAGTCTTGACCATAACACCTTGGAAGCATACTGGCCAGTTATTTGGAAGAATGTCCCTTAATTTGGTTTTGAGCAGGGCATGTTGAAAATCTCCCTGGATGATTCTAATGTGCAACTAAGATTGACAAGATCATTATACTCAGTAAATCGCCCCTTGGGATCGTGAGAAGACCGTGGGGCAGGGACTTCCCTGGTGGTGCAGTGGTTGAGAGTCTGCCTGCTGATGCAGGGGACATGGGTTCGTGCCCCGGTCCGGGAAGATCCCACATGCCGCAGAGCAGCTAGGCCCATGGGCCATGGCCGCTGGGCCTGCGCGTCCGGAGCCTGTGCTCCGCAACGGGAGAGGCGACAACAGTGAGAGGCCCGCGTACCGGAAAAAAAAAAAAAAAAAAAAAAGAAAGAAAACAGTGGGGCAAGGACTGGAGAAGAGAATAAAGGCCAACAGGACCTGGATCTGCCTTTCGTTTGGTCTCTACCCAGACCCTTCTCCTGGACCTCTGATCTTTATTCTCTTTTCTCTTTTTCGTCTTTATATGCAGGTCCCAAATCAAAGGCTTCACTTGGTATCAGCCCAACTCTCTCATGCTGTGTTGACATAGATCCACTTTCAAAGTTGGATCATGTCCCTCCTTTGCTTAAAATCCTGCGAATGTCAACCCATCTTCCTCCCTGGCCGTCCGTGATGGGACCTGGCCTCCCCCCACTCCATCTCTTCCCTCGCCGTCTTCCACTCGCTCACACTGGCAGTTCTCCCGGCTTTTGCCTTTACTGTTCCCTCCAGCAGACGCTCTTCCTTCGGATGCGCACACGGCTGGCATCATCATTTCTTTCAGGTCTGTACTCTCTGCTCCTGCCCACTTGGCCCCCATGGGCTTCACATCTCCCTCCCCTGCTCCGCATGGAGAGGATCTTTGCCTGTTTTGTTCACCCCTGTTTATCCAGAACCTCGAGAAGTGGCCGATATGTAGCAGGGGCTCACTATGTATTTGTTGAGTAAATGAATGAATGAGTGGATAAAGAACTTAAAAAAATAACTTGACAGAGAGGAGATTCCATTTATAACACTGAGTGCATTTATTTTAACATCTCTCTTTTATTTGACCAGCTGCCCAGACTCCCATTGTGCAGATTGGGCCTCCCTTTCTGGCACCTTCCATTTTTCCAGTTCACCTGTCTCTTCTGCAGAAGGAAAGTTGGCCCCTGAGATGAGTCAGCCAATAATTGCCTCTCAGCCGGAGTGGGGAACAGATTGTCAAATACACACACTTTCTTTTTTTTATCCTTATCACAGTTAGAAGCTTTAAAGAAAGTCTGGGTACCTGATGTGACCCTGGAAAATTTTACTGCAGTGGCATCTCAAAGTTAGATTTCTCTGCTGATGTCTTGGAGGAAGGAAGGAAACCAGATACCCTCTTTTTATAAAATACATAACCACCATTATTTCTGTATGCCAGGCAATGTGTGTGTGTGTGTATGTAAAATTTACCTTTACTAAAATCCTAAGTGGTAAATAATTGTCATTTTTTAGATATGACAACTGAAGCTTAGAAAGGTTAAGTCAGCGTGTAAACAACAGGACTGAGATTTAAACCTAGGTGTTTTCATGCTCCAGCCAGTGCTCTTAATTATCTCCAATATTTAGATAGCTGCCTGTAATTAACATAAATAGGAAGAAGGTGGCACCTTGCAGGCAATGCCGGCTTTGGGGTTGCTTTAGGAACTGGAAGAACACAGATAATCTGACTTTAGAAACTGAGAATTAGCTGCATCGCTTAATCACCCTCCAGGTCTGTTTAATCTTCCTCGCCTTCCCAGGAACACACCTGCCAATCACTTCTGCGTCGTGCAGGATGGTGGTTCTCAAAACATGGTTCCTGGGGCAGCAGCACCTGGGAGTTGATAGAAGTGCACAATCCTGCCTTTCCACTCCTGACCTTATGAATGAGAAAGTCTGAGGTCGGGGTCCAGGAATCCATGATTGGTTAAGCCTCCGGGTGATTCTGATGCCCACTCAAGTTTCAGAATTCCTAACACAGTGCTTAGAAGAGTCATCTCTGGCTCCAGACCTCCTGTGTTCAAATCATAACCCTACTGCTTACTGGCTCATCAGCTCTGTGCAAAAGATTGTCTCTTGGTGCCTCAGATGGCTTATCTGTGAAGTGGGGATGATAACAGTATCTATCTCATTGTTGTCAAGGTGAAATGAGTGGACGTATACAAAGTGCTTTGAACAATGAATAACGTTGACATTAGCTATAGTTATCATACTTTTTCTATATTTATCATACTTTCTGTTTGAAAAAAAAGAAAAAAAAAAAACCTTTCCCCCCACCGCCCCCGCTCCCCTACCTCGCAGCTGGCCTGGATCCTTTAAAGAGGACCCAGCAGCTCTGATACTATTGTGATGTCTGGCAGGGTAGGCTGCTAATGAGTTTTGGTTGGGCTGGATAATGCCAACACCCAGCGTCACGTGAGAGGAAACCAAAAGCTGGGAAATTGCGTTTCAGTTTATTTCGGGAAGAACTCAGACCCAGACAGTGGCAGCAGGAGCATTTGGTAACCGAATGCTGTATTCCTGTGTCTTTGGACTCTGAAGAGTCCTGTGCACCAGCTCGGTTGAACCCTTAAGCACTTGTTTGCAAAATGAGTGATGATTACTCAAGACACGCTGATATTTACCTAGCTTTTGCCTCCCAACTCACTATGCAGAAACCAAATGACTCAGATGAGATGGAGGGGACTGAATGTCAAGGCAGGCAGGAAAAGGCTTCGGAGCAGAATATTTGGAAACTGATTGTTATTCAGAGCACAGCCCAGCCTTGTCAGGAGGTCAGCAATGGACAGGAGTCTTCTTCTCTGGAACATTTCAGGAAGCTGCATTTATAACAGATGTCCTCTCCCCTTACTGTCTGAACTAAGCGTGGGATGACTAACCTGGCTGGCTCATCCATTTTTCTGGGGATGTTGAGAGAGAAAAAAAAGGGGGACTATCTACAGGAGGGAAATGTGACAAAGCTATTTAGAGGTTTATCTGAAACACTAACCAATGAGGAATAGCAAAGAACATTTGAAAATGAAGACAGTGGAGGCATTGAATTTGCCTTAATAGACATCAGCACCTATTGTAAACTACATTAAGAGTAACAAAGTGGCACTAGAGAAACCAAAGGAGGATGTAGCCTAGAAAATAGGCTTTTGTATAAACATAAAATAAGTGTGTTTTAAAGAAATAAACTCAAGACAATGGGATCCAGATGTATTATTTAATAATTGGTGCTGGGGATATTTTTAAAGTTAGTTAAGTTACTTCCTACCAACTAACAAATACCAAAATAAATTCAAGGCGTGTTACAGATGTAAATGTAAAAATGGATATCTAAAAAAAAAAAAAGAGAGAGAGAAAATAGAGGTTAACATTTGGAACAATTCCCTATCTCTAGGCAGGGAAAGATGTTTGCATTTCAAAAGCTGTGCATTTTCAGACCTAGAAAAATCAGACATGCACATTTCCCCTGGACTGGGTCTTCTTTTGATTTGAACAAGTGATAGAGGTCAGTCAAAGGCTTATTCTATTACATCCTTACGTTTCTAACCAAGACAGTGCAAAACAACATTCTGATTTTTCCCCACCACGTGGTTAAGTCCTCTTCCCAACATGGGATTGCTTTGATCATCTAAAATGTCCAGACCTCATGCTCTCCTTAAGCCAGTGTGGCTTGTTTGCTCTTGGGGAGTGGAAACAGAGGGCAGCACATGGCTATGTTTCAAAGGAGGAAGTTGTTTTGCTCCCAAGGCAGAAGCAAAGCTAGGTAATCGTCAAACACGTTTCATTTTCCTGCTGGGTACTTAGCCAACCCACATTTTTCCAGGAGTTAGAGTGGGGCCAGGTGACTGATTTGTGGCCAGTAAAACATGGGCAGCAGTTGTGCAAGCTCTCCTGCGCTTGGCTTATCACAATCTCTTTTCCCTCTTCTTGTTCCATGGTGACCTTGGAGAAAACATGCTGAAGGTGACAGCACCACAGGGTGGATGAAGCAAGGGGCCCCTGTCACTGCCTGTAGGAAAGCTGCCCAGCTTACAAGTGAGAAGTCAAACCGTCATTGTGTTCAACCATTGAGACAGTGTTGTTTTCTCAGAGTAGTCTAGCCAGTCTCACCTACTGTGGCCCCTGTCATCACCCACCCTTGGATAAAAAGATGGACCATGGTAACATCAAAACACAATCCTTGCTTTGTTTGAGGCAGGATGAATGAACAGACCCATTTCTTCTTCCTCTTGTTTTTTGCATTAAATAAGGAGTGGGCGTACTTTCTGAACCAAAGGGAGTCCTCACAATAATTTTGCAAACACTTTTAGCTCTCCCATTGTTCTGATACCTGTCTTCTGTGACAGGATGCAGAGCCATTAACTTGCTTAAGAGCGACAGTTTAATTTCATCTCTTCTCTATATTTTTCCCCAAAAGAAAGAAAAGAAAAGAAAAAAATAACCCAGTCAGGTGGTCACCAGTCTCATAACAGGGAATTTGCCAAGGTTTTTCCAGAACAAAGTATTGAGCATAATTCCTTCATTTGTTCAACAAATATTTAACGAGCACCTATTATGTGCCAAGTACTGCTTTGGTGCTTGGGGTTTTTCAGTGAACAAAAAAAATCCCTGCTCTCACTGAGCATCTTTTCCTGTCTTTTCCTCATGGAGCCAGAGGAGCTTTTCAGTAGTTCTTTGTTTAATAAATAAGTAGATGATATGGTTTATTAGAAAGTGGTACATGTCATGGTAAAGGGGGAAAAATAGAGCCTGTGAGGAGGGCCAGAGCTCTTTACAGCATTTGAGAGGGATCATGATAAGCATCACTGGGGAAGCTTTGAAAAGATTCCAAGGAGGTGAGCAAAGTAGCCATATGTATATCCAGAGGAAGAAAACTCTAGAAGGACTAGGCTAGAGCTTTAGGTGAGGAACATGGCTGGTATACTTGAGGGGGTCAGTGTGGCTGGAATAGTGAAGCCCATGGGGGACAGTAGGAGGAGATGTTTGCAGAGGTAATGGGGTGGGGTGCATGTGACATCATATGAGATACTCAGGACATTTTAAGAATTTTATTCTTTAATCTGGGAGAATCAGAGAGCCATTCAGCTACAAGACCCAGAAACCTAACTTAAAATTGCTTAAAAAAGGGCATTTATTGGCTCACATAACTGAGCCAGGAGAAAAGCTACCCAAATCTCCAGGTTTACATGTTCACTGTGACTCGTGAATTTCTCTCTCCCAGTTACCACGTATGGTCTTAAGGAAGACACTGATTGGTCCAGTTTGGGTCACATGGCCTCTCTAAACCAATCACTGAGGACAGGGATGTAAAGTCCTGTGATTGACCAGTCGGATCTATGTCCGTCCCTTCTAGAGATTAGGGTTGGAAGGTCAGAAAATGCATAAAAGGAGTTTTCTACCAAGCTGAAATATTTCATCACCCAAAGAAACAGGAATGGATGCTCAGCAGGCAAAAATAATAAATGTCAACTACAAAAGTGATGAAAGCCAGTACAAAGGGAAAGAGAGATTTGACTGCATCAGGATTTGACTGCATCAAAAAATCTCATCAAAAGAGATTTGACTACATCATAAGAAGTCTGAATGTCAGAAAATGTCACGATCAGAATTATAAAACAAAGCGCAAGTAGAAAGTTATATGGAGGAAACATGACAAAGGATAATACTCTCAATAGGTAAACAGTTCACAAATATCTATTAAAATCAAAATCCCAATTGACAGATAACCAAGTAACATGAACAGATGAATTCCCCATCAGGAAATACAAATAGCTGACAGAAATCCATCCAACCTTATTAGTAAGTGAAGAAGTGTTAGTTAAAATAATAATGACAAACCATTTTTCACACTGACATTTTTTAGTGAGTGTTTGTACCACCCTCAAGGTCACTGAGGGTTCTACAAAATGGAAATTCTCGTTTTCTAATTGCTAGCAGTACAGCTTTGCAAAGTAATTTGGTGATAAGTATCGAGTGTTCCTGAACCCTGGCAGTCCTCTTCTGGAAATATACCCTGATGAAGACAAAAATTTGTGATGAAAAGTGTTCAGTGTAGTTGCATTTAGAATAGGAAAAACCATCAAGTAACCTAAGTGTCATAGAATAGAGAAGTGATCATATAAACTTAAGTGAAAAGATGAAATGTTTTTAAATGACTTTGGAAAATCCTTGATTGACAAGAATGTGCTTGTGACACAACCAAGTGAAATTACAGTGTATACAAAGCATATACCATTTGATTCTACTATGAAAAAGCTATGAAATTAAAGCATACTGAGAATATTACCTGGGATCATTCCTAGGCTTTTGACAATTTGTACATATTATTTTGATGGATAGACAGACATAGATACTTGGGGGCTTTTTGATATCTTTTCTCATATCTGCTATGAATTTGTTTTATGTGGGTTTTCTGCTTCATGTTGCATTTTTACCTTGAAAAATATCCGTTATCTTTGACTTGTTGGTTATATTGTTATGCATAAAATTTAACTGTACTTAAATTTTCTATGTTGCTATCCTTTTGAAGTTATTCATGATACTTGCTTAAATTCTATTTAAATGGATCTTCAAAGAACCAATAGATTTATTTTAACATTTTATTGTTTAAAATTTTTCTGTTTTATATATGTGTGTCTATATATGTGTATATATATCCTCATTTTCTTTGGATATTTTTCTTTTCCTGAAATCTAAATTTGAATGCTTTTATAGTGTTTTCTCTCTTTTTTTTTCCATTTTAAAAAATTAGAGCACTTAAGACTGAATTTTCCTCTAAGTACAGCTTTAGCTTTATCCTACATTTTTATAGTTAATGTTCTTTTTGTTATTTTCTAAATAGTCCATCATTTTATTCTTGATATCCTCCTTGACAAAGTCTTTATTTAGGAAATTGCTTTTTATTTTTTTATTTTAATCTTTTTTTAGCAAGTCTTTAAAATTTTATTTTATTTTATATTGTAGTTGATTAACAAGGTTGTGTTGGTTTCAGGTGTATAGCAAAGTGATTCAGTTATACACGTACATGTATCTATTCTTTTACAAACTCTTTCCCATTTAGGTTATTACAGAGTATTGAGCAGAGTTCCCTGGGCTATTCAGTAGGTCCTTGTTGGTTATCTATTTTAAAAATCAGTCTCCCAATCTATCACTCCTCCCTACCGCTTCCCCCTGTAACCATAAGTTCGTTCTCTAAGTCTGTGAGTCTGTTTCTGTTTTGTAAATAAGTTCATTTGTATTATTTTTTTAGACTCCGCATATATGTGATATCATATAATATTTGTCTTTTTCTTTCTGACTTACTTCACTTAGTATGATAATCTCTAGGTCCCTCCATGTTGCTACAAATGGCATTATTTCATTCTTTTTTATGGCTGAGAATATTCTGTGTTTATATATACCACATCTTCTTTATCCATTCATCTGTCAGTGGACACTTAGGTTGCTTCCATGCCTTAGCTATTGTAAATAGTGCTGCAATGAACATTGGGGTGCATGTATTATTATGAACCATGTTTTTCTCTGGGTATATGCCCAGGAGTGGGATTGCTGGATCATATGGTAGCTCTATTTTTAGTTTCTTAAGAAACCTCCATACTGTTCTCTATAGTGGCTGTACCAATTTATATTCCCACCAACAGTGTAGGAGAGTTCCCTTTTCTCCACACCCTCTCCAGCATTTATTGTTTGTAGACTTTTTGATGATGGCCTCTCTGACTGGTGTGAGGCAATATCTCATTGTAGTTTTGATTTGCATTTCTCTAATAATTAGTGATGTTGAGCATCTTTTCATGTGCCCGTTGGCCATCTGTATGTTTTCTTTGGAGAAATGTCTATTATGTCTATTTAGATCTCCTGCCCATTTTTTGATTGGGTTGTTTGTGTTTTGTTTTTGTTTTTTATATTGAGCCACAGAAGATGTTTGTAAATTTTGGAGATTAATCCCTTGTCGGTTGCATCGTTTGCAAATACTTCTCCCATTCTGTGGGTTGTCTTTTCATGTTGTTTATTGTTTCCTTTGTTGTGCAAAAGCTGTTGATTTACTTAGGTCCCAGTTGTTTATCTTTGTTTTTATTTCCATTACTCTAGGAGATGGATTGAAAAAGATCTTGCTGTGATTTATGTCAAAGAATGTTCTGCCTATGTTTTCCTCTAAGAGTTTTATAGTATCCAGCCTTACATTTAGGTCTTTAATCCATTTTGAGTTTATTTTTCTGTGTGGTGTTAGAGAATGTTCTAATTTCATTCATTTACATGTAGCTGTCCAGTTTTCCCAGCACCATTTATTGAAGAGACTGTCTTTTCTCCATTGTATAGTCTTGCCTCCTTTGTTGTAGACTAATTGACCATAGGTGCATGGGTTAGGTCTGGGCTTTTCTGTTCCATTGATCTATATTTCTGTTTTTGTGCCAGTACCATACTGTTTTGATGACTGTAGCTTTGTAGTATAGTCTGAAGTCAGGGACCCTGATTCCTTCAGCTCCATTTTCCTTTTTCAAAATTGCTTTGGCTACTTGGGCTCTTTTTTATCTCCATACAAATTTTAATATTTTTTGTTCTAATTCTGTGAAAAATGCCGTTGGTAATTTGATAGGTATTGCATTGAATCTGTAGATCGCCTTGGGTAGTATAGTCATTTTGACAATATTGACTCTTCCAATCCAAGAACATGGTATATTTTTCCATTTGTTAGTGTCATCTTCTATTTCTTTCATCAGCGTCTTATAGTTTTTAGAGTACAGGTCTTTTGCCTCCTTAGGTAGGTTTATTCCTCGGTATTTTATTCTTTTGGATGAGATGGTAAATGGGATTGTTTCTTTAATTTCTCTTTCTGATCTTTTGTTGTTAGTTTATAGAACTATGCAACAGATTTCTCTTTATTAATCTTGTATCCTGCAACTTTACTGAATTCATTGATGAGATCTAGTAGTTTTCTGATAGCATCCTTAGGATTTTCAATGTATAGTATCATGTCATCTGCAAATAGTGACAGTTTTACTTCTTTTCCAATTTGGATTCCCTTTATTTCTTTTTCTTCTCTGGTTGCTGTGGTTAGGACTTCCAAAACTATGTTGAATAAAAGTGGCAAGAGTGGACATTTTTGTCTTGTTCCTGATCTTAGAGGAAATGCTTTCAGCTTTTCACCATTAAGTATGATGTTAGCTGTAGGTTTGTCATATTTGCCCTTTATTATGTGGAGGTATGTTTCCTCTATGCACACTTTGTGGAGAGTTTTTATCATAAATGGGTGTTGAATTTTGTCAAAAGCTTTTTCTGTGTCTGTTAAGATTATCATATGGTTTTTAATTCTTCAGTTTGTTGATGTGGTGTATCACACTAATTGATTTGCAGATATTGAAAAATCCTTGAGATAAATTTGCATTTATAAATTTGCATCCCTGAGATAAATTCCATCTTGATCATGGTGTATGATCCTTTTAATATATTGTTGGATTCAGTTTGCTAGTATTTTGTTGAGGATTTTTGCGTCTATGTTCATCAGTGATATTGGCCTGTAATTTTCTTTTTTTGTGGTATCTTTGTCTGGTTTTGATATCAGGGTGATGGTGGCCTCATAGAATGAGTTTGGGAGTGTTTCTTCCTCTGCAATTTTTTGGAATGGTTTGAGAAGGATTGGTGTTAACTCTTCTCTAAATGTTTTATAGTATTCACTTGGGAAGCCATCTGGTCCTGTTTTTGTTTTTTGTTTTTGGTGGTACGCGGGCCTCTCACTGTTGTGGCTTCTCCTGTTGCAGAGCACAGGCTCCATACATGCAGGCTCAGCAGCCATGGCTCACAGGCCCAGCTGCTCCGTGGCATGTGGGATCTTCCCAGACTGGGGCACGAACCCGTGTCCCCTGCGTCAGCAGGCGGACTCTGAACCACTGCGCCACCAGGGAAGCCCATCTGGTCCTGTTTTGAGACAATTTTTAAATTACAGTTTCAATTTCATTACTTGTGATTGGTCTGTTCATATTTTCTATTTCTTCCTGGCTCAGTCTTTGGAGATTGTACCTTTCTAAGAATTTGTCCATTTCTTCTAGGTTGTCCATTTTATTGGCATATAGCTCCTCGTAGTAGTCTCTTATGATCCTTTGTATTTCTGTGGTGTCCGTTGTAACTTCTTTTTCATTTCTAATTTTATGGATTTGAGCTCTCTCCTTTTTTTTTTCTCAATGAGTCTGGCTAAAGGCTCATCAATTTTGTTTATCTTTTCAAAGAACCAGCTTTTGGTTTCATTGATCTTTGCTATTGTTTTCTTCATCTCTATTTCATTTATTTCTGCTCTGATATTTATGATTTCTTTGCTTCTACTAACTTTGGGTTTTGTTTGTTCTTCTTACTCTAGTTGCTTTAGGTATAAGGTTACATTTTTTTATTTGAGTTTTTTCTTGTTTGCTAAGGTAAAATTGTATTGCTATAAACTTCCCTCTTAGAAATGCTTTTGCTGTGTTCCATAGGTCTTGGATCATCGTGCTTTCATTTTCATTTGTCTCTAAGTATTTATTGATTTCCTCTTTGATTTCTTCAGTGATCCATTGGTTGTTTAGTAGCATATTGTTTAGCCTCCACGTGTTTTTGTTTTTTAGTCTTTTTTCTTATTGTTGATTTCTAATCTCATACCCCTGTGATCAGAAAAGGTGCTTGATATAATTTCAATTTTTAAAATTTGCCAAGGCTTGCTTTGTGGCCCTGCATGTGATCGATCCTGAAGAATATTCCATGTGCAGTTGAGAAGAATGTGTATTCTGTTGCTTTTGGATGGAATGATCTATAAATATTAATTAAGTCCATCTGATCTAATGTGTCATTTAAGGCCTATGTTTCCTGATTTTCTGTCTGGATGATATGTCCACTGATGAAAGTGGGGTGTTGAAGTCTCCCACTATTACTGTGCTTCTGTCAATTTCTCCTTTTATGGTTGTTAGTATTTACCTTATATATTGAGGTGCTCCCATGTTGGGTGCATATATATTTATAATTGTTATATCTTTTCTTGAATTGATCCCTTGATCATTATGTAGTGTCCTTCCTTGTCTCTTGTAATAGTCTTTATTTTAAAGTCTATTTTATCTGATATGAGTATTGCTACTCCAGCTTTCTTTTGATTTCCATTTGCATGGAATATCTTTTTCCATCCCCTCACCTTTCAGTCTGTATGTGTCCCTAGATCTGAAGTGGGCCTCTTGTAGACAGCATATATACGGGTCTTGTCTTTGTATCTATTCAGCCAGTCTACATCTTTTAATTGGAGGATTTAATCCATTTATGTTTACGATAATTATCTATATGTATGTTCTTATTGTCATTTTGTTAACTGTTTTGGATTTGTTTCTGTAGGTTTTTTCCTTCCCTTCCTCTTTTGTTCTCCTCTTGTGATTTGGTTACTAACTTTAGTGTTGTATTTGGACTCCTTTATCTTTTTTGTGTGTGTATCTATTGTAGATTTTCAGTTTGCAGTTACCATGAGGTTTTGATATAGCAGTCTATATATAAACAAGATTGTTTAAAGTTTCTGGTCTTTCAATTTCAAATGCATTTCCAATATCCTGCATTTGTGCTATCTTCTTCTCACAGTTGCTGGTTTTGATGTCATATTTGTGTGAAGACGATTTCTTACCTTTACTGTATGTTTGCCTTTACAGGTGAGATATCACATTCGTAATTTTCTTATTTCTAGTTGTGGCCTTTTCTTTTCTGCCTATAGAAGTTCCTTTAGCATTTGTTGCAAAGCTGGCCTGGTGGTGCTAAATTCTCTTAGCTTTGGCTTGTCTGTAAAGCTTTTGATTTCTCTGTCGCATCTGAATGAGAGCCTTGCTGGGTAGAGTATTCTTGACTGTAGGTTCTTCCCTTTCATCACTTTAAATATATCGTGCAACTCCCTTCTGGTATGCAGATTTTCTGCTGAGAAATCAGCTGATAACTGATAACCTTATAGGAATTCCCTCATATGTTATTTGTTGCTTTTACCTTGTTGCTTTTAATATTTTTTTCTTTGTCTTTCATTTTTGTCAATTTGATTACTGTGTGTCTTGGTGCGTTCCTCCTTGGGTTTATTTTGCCTGGGATTCTCTGTGCTTCCTGGACTTGGTGACTATTTCCTTTCACATGCTGGGGAAGTTTTCAGCTATTATCTCTTCAAATATTTTCTCAGGTTCTTTCTCTCTCTCTTATCCTTCTGGGACCCATGTAATGAGAATGTGGGTGTGTTTAATGTTGTCCTAGAGCTCTCTTAGACTGTCCTCATTTCTTTTCATTCTTTTTTCTTTAATTTGTTCCATGGCAGTGATTTCTACCATTCTACCTTCCAGCTCACTTATCCCTTCTTCTGCCTCAGTTATTTTGCTCTTGATTCCTTCTAGTGTATTTTTCATTTCAGTTATTGTATTGTTCATCTCTGTTTATTCTTTAGTTCTTCTAAGTCTTTGTTAAACATTTCTTGTGTCTACTCGATCTGTACTGCCAGTCTATTTCTGAGATCTTGTATTATCTTTACTATCATTACTCTAAATTCTTTTTCAGGTAGATTGTCTATCCCCACTTCACTTAGTTGTTCTTCTGGGGTTTTATCTTTTTCCTTCATCTGTGACATATTCCTCTGCCGTCTCATTTTGTCTAAATTTCTGTGATTGTGGTTTCTGTTCTTCAGGCTACAGTGTTGTAGTTCTTGCTTCTGCTGTCTGCCCCCTGGTGGAATAGGCTGTATAAGAGGCTTGTGCAGGCTTCCTGGTGGGACGGACTGGTTTCTGCCCAGTGGTGGGTGGAGCTGGGTCTTGTCCCTCTGGTGGGCAAGGCCATTTCAGGGTTTGTGCTTATCAGGCAGCTGTGTCCTCAGGAAGACTTTAAGCAGCCTGTCTGCTGATAGGTGGAGCTATGTTCCTGCCTTGTTGGTTGTTTAGCCTGAGGCATCCCAGCACTGGTGCCTACAGGCTGTTGGGTCAGGCTAGGTCTTGGGGGGGAAATGGCAACCTCCAGGAGGTCTCTCACCAATGAGTACTCACCAGAGCTGCTACTGCCAGTATCTTTGTCCTTGCAGTGAGCCACAGCCACTCCCCTCACCTCTGCAGGAGATTCTCCAATACTAGCAGGTAGGTCTGGCCCAGTCTCTTGTGAGGTCACTGCTTTTTTCCCTGGGTCCTTGTGTGCATAAGACCCTGTATGCACCCTTCAAGAGTGGAGTTTCTCTTTCACCCAGTCCTGTGGAATTCCTGTAATCAAACCCTGCTGGCCTTCCAAGCCAGATTCTCTGGGGGCTCCTCCTCCTGTTGCAAGACCCCTAGGCTGGGGGCCCTGGAATGGAGCTCAGAACTTTTATTCCTGTGGGAGAACTTCTGTGTTATAATTATTTTCCAGTTTGTGGGTCGCCCCCACCAGGCGTGTATGTGATTTGAATTTATTTTGATTGTGCCCCTCCTTCCATCTCGTTGTGACTTCTTCTTTGTCTTTGGATATAGGGTATCTTTTTTTGTAGATGCCAGCATTTTTTTGGTTGATGGTTGTTTAGCAGTTAGTTGTGATTTTGGTTAGAAGAGGTGAGCTCATGTCCTTCTACTCCACAATCTTGTCAGTTTCAAGCAAGTCTTAAAAATCAGGAAATTGCTTTTTAAATATTATAGTAACTATTGTTTTAACATGGTTAAAATTTATTTGTTCATTGCTAGTTTTATTGCCTAGTGATTAGAAGAAAGGCCTTTATCTACAGGGGTGGGGCACAGTCATTTTAGTGTCAAGAAATAGCTTCAGCAAGAGTTTAAACCTTGAATCTGAATAAATCTTCATCCCCAAATTAGTATTTTATTTTTTTACTTTTTATTTTTAATAGATCTTGGAGTATAATTGCTTCACACTACTGTGTTAGCTTCTGTTGCACAACAAAGCGAATCAGTCATATGCATACACGTGTCCCTATATCCCCTCCCTATTGAGCCTCCCTCCCATCCTCCCTCCCATCCTCCCTCTCCCACCCCCTCTAGGTCATCACAAAGCACCAAGCTGATCTCCCTGTGCTATGCTGCTGCTTCCCACCAGCCAACTATTTTATATTCAGTATTGTGTATATGTCGATGCTACTTTCACTTCACCCCAGCTTCCCCCTCCCACCTCAAGTCCATTCTCTATGTCTGCCTCTTTATTCCTGCCCTGCAACTAGGTTCATCAGTACCATTTATATATATATTTTAGATTCCATATATATGCCTTTGCATATGGTATTTGTTTTTCTCTGACTTAACCTCACTCTGTATGACAGACTCTAGGTCCATCCACCTCACTACAAATAACTCAATTTCATTTCTTTTTATGGCTGAGTAACATTCCATTGTATATATGTGCCACATCTTCTTTATCCATTCATCTGTCGATGGACATTTAGGTTGCTTCCATGTCCTTGCTATTGCAAATAGTGCTGCAATGAACATTGTGGTACATGTCTCTTTTTGAGTTATGGTTTTCTCGGGGTATATACCCAGTAGTGGGATTGCTGGGTCATTTGGTAATTCTATTTTTAGGTTTTTAAGGAACCTCCATACTGTTTTCCATAGTATCAATTTACATTCCCACCAACAGTGCAAGAGGGTTCCCTTTTCACCACACCCCTCCTAGCATTTATTGCTTCTAGATTTTTTGATAATGGCCATTCTGACTGGCGTGAGGTGATACCTCATTGTATTTTTTTTTATTTTCTAGTTCAACAATTTTAATTTTACAGATGAGAGTGATGAAAAAAGGCTGTCAATGTTTAAAATTACAAAGTTATTTAATAGCAGAACCAAATCTAAAATTCATGGTTTGTAGTTTTTCCACCAAATTGTGTTGTCTGAATAAATTCCACAAGCGTGAAATAGTGGTACAATGAAGGGGATACAGAATTTGTAGCCAACAAGTCTGTATGCATATTCTTTTCTCCTACTCACAAACTTTGGCAACCTGGGCAAGTTCATTAAATTCTCTATGCCTTCCTTAGTTTATTATGATAGTCAGTACGTTTTTAGTGTAGTTAGTGAGAATTAAATGAGTTAATACATGTGAAGAGTCTTACTAGAGTTCCTGGTGCACAGTAAAGGGTCAATTAATATTATTGTAGGTAATCAAAACTATGCCTCTCTCAAGTCAAATATGATATTCTGGGATGATCAATAATAAATGCTGTTATTTATTAACTTCTTTCTATGTACTAGGAATCCACAGATATCATTTATAATGTCACATATCTGTGCAAGGCAGTTTTAATGAGAAGCAATATCAGGAAGTAGAAAGTTGTAGTGGTGGAGAGTGAGGGATCTGGATTTACACTAAGTAGGTGAGAATTCTGCTCCACCAATTGCTAGCTCTGCAATTGGGCAGGTTTTATTTCATTTATTTTATTTAACAAGCATTTATAAAGTCTACAGGCATTTTTCTAAATACTCTACAGTTACTGAGTCATTTAATCTTTATAAAAGAGGAAGGGATTTTATTACACCCATTTTGCAGAGAAACAAACTGAGATATTAACAAAAAGCATCATGGTGTAGTGATTGAGTACACATCCTCCTGAGAGTGACTACTTGGGTATGAATCCTGCCTCCTCCACTTCCTAGTGATGTGACTCAGGTGGTTTAATGATAGCTAACTCTGCAACAATTACCTCTTCTATACAGTAACCTCACTGTAGTTTTGATTTGCATTTCTCTAATAATTAGTGATGTTGAGCATCTTTTCACGTGCCTCTTGGCCATCTGTATGTCTTCCTTGGTGAAATGTCTATTTAGGTCTTCCACCCACTTTTTAATTGGATTGTTTGTTTTTTTGATATTGGACTCCATGAGCTGTTTGTATAATTTGGAGATTAATCCTCTGTTGTTTTGTTTGCAAATATTTTCTCCCATTCTGAGGGTTGTCTTTCTGTCTTGTTTATGGTTTCCTTTGTGCAAAAGCTTTTAAGTTTAATTAAGTCCTATTTGTTTATTTTTGTTTTTATTTCCGTTACTCTAGGAGGTGGGTCAAAAAAGATCTTGCTGTGGTGTATGTCAAAGAGTATTTTTCCTATGTTTTCCTCTAAGAGTTTTATAGTGTCTGGTCTTACATTTAAGTCTTTAATCCAATTTGAGTTTATTTTTGTGTATGGTGTTAAGTAGTGTTCTAATTTCATTCTTTTACATGTAGCTGTCCAGTTTTCCCAGCACCCCTTATTGAAGAGGCTGTCTTTTAAAATGCTAAAATTAGCATTTTAAATTGGAAAAGACTGAGATACCTTTAATTGGAAGAGTATATTCTTTTCCCATGATTGCCTCTAACCAGTTGGTTAGAAGCTTGGAAATAAGGCAAGCTCAGTTACTGGGGTGGGGGGTGGGAAATTACATTATGTTGCCCATCGAGTTGAAACATGTGAATGTTTCTCTCTGCTCTGTAAATAAACAATTACAAAGAATTCTACATATTCTGATGTAGCAAATATGGCATTAGGTAGGCAAGGACGTTGGAAAGGGGGATTTCCTTTGAAATAAGGCAGTTGGGGAAGGCACCTCTGGGATGTGACATTACAGTTCAGATCTCAAGGATGACCTTGAATTTGGCCTGTTCTAGGAATGGTCATTGTGTTGGTACTTTATGAGCCAATTTCAAAGTCACACAAGATGAGGCTGGAGAGGCAGATCATGTCAATTCTTGGACTTTTTATTTAAATACTTTGATAGCATACATATCAATTAGAATAGGTTAGGTCACACTAGTGTAACATATGGTGCTCAGATCTCAAAACACAGGTTTACTTCTCACTGATGTCACCTTCTCAGTGGGGCTTGCCTGAAACTCAACTCCACATCTTCACTCCAGGTTCTAGACTGACAGAGCAACCGATCTGGGAAGTGGCTGGGCATTATGGTAGAGGGAAAAGAGGGAGCACGAGTCTTCAAGCTTCTGCCTGAAGTGACATATGCCATTTCTGCCCACACATCATTGGCCAAAGCAATAAAGTCCAATTTCAGTGGGGCAAAGAAATGTTCTCCTCCCTCAAGGGGAGGAAGTGTCTGTTGGTATAATTATCCGCCTCTAAATCTATATCCTTCTGTGCATCTTAACCAAGAAATACAGCTATACCTCCTTTCTGCTTTAGTCACAGATTCACTCTAGTTCTTATCAGAGAAACAATAACTTAAAAAGATTTACACCCAGTGTCAGTATTTTGTGTGCACATGTCAAATCGCCCATTTCTCTAAATTTTATAAAGCAGTTTTTTCTTACCCTCATGGGTCTTTAATTTAGGGGCAAAATTTAAATCAACTTCAGTAGAAAGGATTTCATATTTCCTACCCAATTGTAAGGATTGTTTATTCATTTGGTAGAGACTTGAGCTGGAGAAAGGGCTATTTGCCTACAGTATTGAATAACAGAATCCAGTGCTAATAAGTTACCAAGTGCATTTCCAAATGGCAAAGTAGAATATCTTGGCACTTTATTCATGTTTAAATTTGTAAGAGAGTTCAGGAATGTTTTAGTATTTCCATCTTCCAAACCAAGAAATGGAGGTACTTTGTTTCTCAAAGCCCCACACTGGGCCAGGGTTCTGGAAATATAAATGAGTATCATCCCTTTTAGTCCTGAGAACCACATCTTTTAAAGGCAAAGGGGCAGAAGTGTTGGGAGAGAAACATAAGAGTGACAGGCAAAGAGATGAAAAATTGAATGTAGATTTAAAAATTGAAATTGGCCATACTAACATCATGTCAAATTATCTTTACTGTCACCTTGAAGCATTTGTGTTGAGGTTGCCCACTGTGAGATAAGACTGTCCTACATACAAGTTTTTTTCTCATCAAACTTGTTTATTATTGGAAAAATATTCCTTTGGTACAGCAGTTTAAAAAAACCTTATTCCCTTTTAACTTTTAAGTTCCTGGCTTTGTTGGATAAAGGGATTGACTTTCTTTCTTGCCTTTTAGAACAATACACCCGATAGCACTTCTTCTGTAGGAGATGGAGGGAATTAAATTTGATGGAATACAGATTTCCATTTTCAAAAGAACACTGAGTTTTTCCCATAGCGGTTTTTGTGGATCCATTGCCAAACTCTTAACAATTTTGTAACTCAATCATAATTCTGTCAACAGTAGGCTGAGGAGGATTGTGCCTGCACTGGTCACATAGCCAGCACGGTGACTATGCTCATAAAAGATGCTCAAAAAGAATTCCAGTTATGGATGATGGGTTCCAAAGGATGGGCCAGTGTTCATGGAACCATGGGCTTCATCTCAACAATTTATATCTTGCACCTCAGAGGCTGTTGCTAGGGTAATTAGCTATCTAGTATTCAGAGAAAAATTTCACATTGGGATTTGTGTCTGTTCAAACTACTGTGTAGTTTAATTTTGAAAACATGGCCACAGCATTGGCCAGTCTTAGCAGGGGAAGACTATTGGTAAGTTACAGTTGACTTGCAGGGGCAATTTTAAATACACGTATTTGCAACGAGATATCTCCTGTTAAATGAACATTTCTGAGTCATTAACTGCTCGTGGCTAAGGAACAAACTTCACAAAGTACAGATAATTCCACCTTATCTTCTCAAACAAATTTTATTCATATTCTGCTCTAACAAATATAGTATGAAGGCAACAGTTGTTTAAGTTTTTTAGTGTATGGCACACATGAAAAGAAACAAACATATTTAGAAGCAGTCCAGTATTTAAATGCTGGTTTAACAAAAGAGGCACATATTATTCTATTTAGCAGTTTATACCAGATCTCAGAAGACATTTTTTTTTCCTAGCAAGCAACAGACTACATTTATTTGCATTAAGTAAAAACATATCTTGATCAAGAAAATTACTTTTTTTCTGATTTTCCTTTATATCACAAATGTCAGGGTAAGGCAAATCCTTAATGAATCATATGATAAAAACCCTATTCCCCAAGAAAATATATTGAACATATTCTGCTAACTGTTATTTGTCAAAGCAAAGCCGACATGCACCACATACAGAGAAATGTCATTTCAAATCAACTGCATCAAGCAGAACTGTATTAATTCACAAAGAGGCTTTTCAGTGTTTCATAGAAAGATGTACAGTTAGCTGCGATGACTAATAGGTGACCCAGTATCATAGACCACGTTTTGGACACCACCTTTGTAAGCTTTTATGAAAGAAGGCTTGTCCATCGTCTGAATAGTTACCAGCTAGAGGACACACCCTTTGTCTCTCCTAAAACAAGTACCTGTTTAATTAGATCTATTATGTGGAAAGCCTACCTTGATCCCACTCTCCGTCCTGTAAACCCTCATACCACATAGCCTGGCTGGACTGTGGCTGGAAACTGACATACAGAATTCATGTTCCAGAGAATTCAGTCTGCCTTTCAAACTTTCCATTGTACAGTCTGTGCAATGACAGCACCAGTGAAATAAACATTTCCTGTGTTGTGGGTGTCTTCGATCTGGCCAAGAGCTAGATTTTTAATATTTTACTATTGAAATGGAAATTCACTTCATTATTTGTCCTAAAGCATAAAATCTTACCACCAAAGAACAACCCAAAAGCATAATGAGGCAAAAATGAAAACACAATCTAATCATAAAGTCAGGTGTAAACAAATTCAAGAGTGGGGCTGATCATACTTACTCCTCACTCAGTTTCCTGGATACAGAGCTGACTTTCTATAGTTTTCAGGCAGAGCCCTCCCTCCTCTCATTCCTACCCCACCCGCGTTGAAAATGAATGAATGGCTATCATTGATGTCAAAGGCACCACCAGGACTGAAGTAATTCTGACCCCTAATGCTCCTACCAGAGACATTGGGTCTCTTTCTTCTTTGTCCATTAAAGAAAATCTCCATCCTTCCTGCCTCCTCATGTTGTTTTCAACTTAACTCATTATTGAGCACGAGTAGCAGTAACGCTTAGGAGTCATAGGAAAATGTGCTCCCAGAAGATTGTGCTTGTCAAGTACTTCACAAGAATCATGGCGACTTTCAGTTAAGTTATAAAGATGACATGAAATATAGAAACTGCCAGTATTCCCATGGCATCATTTCTTGGATTATCTAAAACGAGGCTTTTCCTTGTTTTTCTACGAAGCGATGTCTAATGGCAGTAGAGGACGTATCAGTTTCTGTATCAAACCGTGGAATAATGGCAGAAGGGGACATGAGCATGTTCAGAAATCATGAGGTCACTTAAATATTGTTGCTGCTAGGCTGATGAGCAGCTTAAAAAACTGAGGGTGTTAAAACATATTACATAGGTAGAAATACAACTTGTTAATTATTCCAATAGACCAAATAAGCCATTCAGAGAGGCAACAAATTCAGAAAGGCCAAAACAAAATTCATAGGAAGATAAGAAGGTGAATTTTCTTTAGAGGAAAGAGCATAACTGAAGAACTCCATGGAATATTTAGAAAGCAGAACACCCTTTTATTGTAGAAACGCTCGATCTGATCCATTACTTTTCTCCCTCTACAAAGAAAAAATACACAGCTAACTTACAATTCTAAAGCCCTTATAAGGAAGGTGGATTTAAGAAGATATGGAAGAAACAGTGCGAGTTGCCACAGAAACAAACAGATTGGTCTTGTGGGAAGCAGGTGTCTTGCGTCCTGAGGCTTCTGTCCACGTTGGCCCTAGGATAGACATTTGTGACAGCTTCTGACTTCCTCCTGGGCCCTTCGCCCCTCATGCCCACTGTATCACTGGCATCTTGGCTTATTAGTACTGCTGCTCCCATTCAGTGTGCGCTGGGAGAGGGAACTAGCCATCAAATGAGTCTTGGACTCAGCATGAGCAAGAACACACCATGTAAAAGCAAACCAGGAAGCCAGAACTACAAGCAAGACCTCTAATTGCCTCTAACTTCAAATGAGAATCTGCTCTGTGGGTCATCAGTCCCTGGGTAAAGACAAGATGTTCTTTTATGAGAAGCATATATATAAAGAGAGATTTCAAGGGAAACTGTTCATATTCATAGGCGGATGCTTGGATCCTAAAGGCAGCAGCCCCCTGTCTCTTAACTAAAATGCCTAGAAAAGTGCCACCCCATACAATTGTGTCACGAGGAGTTACATCTCCCAGGGGAGCTCCATGTGAAGCACCCAGTAAAGACCTCCTGGACCAGGTGAGCTCTGCTGAAAGTCGGTGTCAGAGAAGAACTCACCCGCCATCCTGCTACCAAGGAAGACCCGACAGCAGCCAGGGCCCACCTTCCTTGTGATGCCTCCACGCTCTGCTACGGATTAAACTCTACTTCCACAATCCTCCTGACAACCACACGGAACAACACTGTACCTTGGGAATCCCTGAATAAAACACCATTTTTAACTCATCGTCCTGACCTTTTTCCAAGTGATTTCTGATGGTTTTGCCCATTTTCTATCCTGCCTCCTTCATCCATGGATTCTACTAATACAGGGTTTGATGGTTCCTGAAATGCAGCCTGCAGCTTACCAAACAGTCACCTTCCTTCTCTTTCTTGGAAGAAACCACTGTACCAACCAGCTTTGTGAAATAACCGAGAAAGCAGACAGGAGCCAGGATACACATGTATGTCACACGTGCCACTGGGACCCCGGGGCAGAGTCGTGAGAGAAAAGACAGAAATAACAGGGATAGCGCCTGAAAGATGCATTCACGTGGGTCCCCCCACCAAATAAAACTTTTTTTTTTTCTTTTTTTCTTTCTCTTTCTGCCGGTAAACAGAACAAAATGCGGCTGGAGAAATTAGAGCAAAGGATTCCCCATCCTTCCGTGGGACTCACCTCCCCCCACCCTCCCCCACAGCGCACGCAGGTGTCTTTTTCCACCCCCCAGGGCCGGGAGGCCTGCAATGCTGAGGACTGTCATTTACTTCCATTTCTTTGTTCCTTTGCTTCATCTTGTGCCCCTGCCGAAGATAAGGAGAAACCATTTGTTAGATTAAAGATATCTCCATAGGTTGAGCAAGGAATATCTTTTTCCTACAGCCATTTAAATGCTTCTCACCCCTCAAATGTGCCTATAAAGATCTTCTTTGACTATCCAAGAGCTTTGGATATCTGAGCTGTGATTGCAGGCACGGGGTATCTTTAAAGAGCATATAAATCACTGCTAATAAATGTACGCGACATTGACAACTTGCTTGGCTGATGGGGGTGATTAATTCAACTCTTCAAGGTATCCTTTGAGAAAGCTAATCTTGAACCAATGTGTCCTCCCTTCTCAGCCCTTTCATGTGCTCCAGTTTCCAGGGCTCATCATAGAAACAATAATAATTTACATGACGCCGATTTGCAAAAGTCATTGATTGTCATCCCACCACTTTGAGATCTTATTAACTAGGCATCTGCCGTGTTCTCCACTTGTGAAAGAACTCTAAGAAGATACCCTGCCTTAGAAGAACCTATAGGGAAATGAATAGATCTTAAGTATACTTCAAACTGTTTTGAAAAATGTATTTAACCCACATCATTCCCATTGGCCCAGAAAGTTCCCTTTTCAATTATTAACCGTACAACTGATCTGATTTCTATCACCATAAATTACATCTCTTCAAGGAAGAATTAGAGAGATGATCTCTGAGCTAACTTTCTATTCTAGTGTCCTATGAATCTTTAAAAAAAAATCCTTTGAGGTGTGTGTGTGTATAGAAAAGCGATATCGTGCTCATTGTAGATAATATTTAAAATATCCAAAAGTAGACAAGCGAGGATCCTGCATAATGCCTCTATTGACAATAACCTCTGTAGTTAATATTATGGAGCATTTCCTTATATTATTTTTCCATATCTTTCATATGTATATACACAATCATGCATTTTAATTTTAACAATTAAAATTGTAAACAGGAAGAACATTACAGACAACCTTAAGACATATCTAGAATATGTTCAATATCCAGATTTAATATGTGTTAACATTTTTCAAATTTCCTTGTGATCTTTATTTTACTTAAAAAAAATAAAACATTATGGGTAAATTAAAGTATTTACAGATAAATTAAAACTATTTCTCTTCCTTCCCAGAGATTACTGAATCCTGATATTAGTGTGAATCAACAACATGCATGTTTTTACACTTTTACACATACATGTATTTACAAATACAGACACAGTGGGAAGTATGTAGTGTCATCTTGTGTATTATAAAATGTACGTAAATAGTAATTTTGTCTTACTCTGTTTTTAACCATTCATCAATTATTGTTATAAATTTATAATCAATATATATTTTGATGTTCCTTTGTGTTTACCACTTTTCTTGGCTTGCAGTTGTTTCCTGCACACTACTCTTTCCTCTGGGCTCAATTTTCTTCTTACTGTTGTGCCTCCTTTAGTAGCTTTTAGAGAAAAGGTATGTGAGTAGCAGGTTTTTCTTTTTTCCTTAAAATGGGATATCATTTTCCTTTTTTTAAAATTAATTAATTAATTAATTAAAATTTTTTGGCTGTGTTGGGTCTTCGTTTCTGTGTGAGGGCTTTCTCTAGTTGCGGCGAGCGGGGGCCACTCTTCATCGTGGTGCGCGGGCCTCTCACTGTTGCAGCCTCTCTTGTTGTGGAGCATAGGCTCAAGATGTGCAGGCTCAGTAGTTGTGGCTCACGGGTCTAGTTGCTCCACGGCATGTGGGATCTTCCCAGACCAGGGCTCGAACCCATGTCCCCTGCATTGGCAGGCAGATTCTCAACCACTGCGCCACCAGGGAAGCCCCTCATTTTCTTAAATGATAGTGAAACTAGTGAAGAACTCTATGTTGACAATTATTTTAATCCATGTTTTGAAGACTCAGAATTATTCTATTATCTTCTGACCTAAATTCTTGATCTTGGGAAGCTTGTTGTCTGTGCAATACCTATTTATTTATGGTTAACGCTCCTTTCCCTCTAATTGTTTTAATTTTTTTCACATTGGTGTTCTGTAGTGCGTAAGTGTGAATTTATTTTAAATATGTCCTTCTTGTAACTTATTATTCTTCTTTTAACTTAAAATTTATTACTTACATCAATTCTATTTTTTTTAAAGGAACTCCTTTATTTTATTTATTTATTTATTCATTCCTGGCTGCGCTGGGTCTTCGTTTCTGCGCGAGGGCTTTCTCTAGTTGCGGCGAGCGGGGGCCACTCTTCATCGTGGTGCACAGGCCTCTCACTATCGTGGCCTCTCCTGTTGTGGAGCACAGGCTCCAGACGTGCAGGCTCAGTAGTTGTGGCTCACAGGCCCAGTTGCTCCGTGGCATGTGGGATCCTCCCAGACCAGGGCTCGAACCTGTGTCCCCTGCATTGGCAGGCAGACTCTCAACCACTGTGCCACCAGGGAAGCCCCTATTACTTTCATCAGTTCTGATAAATCCTTGCCAGTATCTTTCAAATACTATCAACCAGCTCCTTTTAGAGCTCTTGTTGAATACAAAATGTCTTGGTTATTCTCCTTCTATCCCTTATGTCTCCTCATGTGTCATTTATATTACTATATATTTACTTGCTTCCTCCAAATTGTTAATTTTTCATGGTTTGCTTTTTTCTTACAGTTTTATAGCTACTTTTTATCTTTTGCTGTCATTTAAATATATATATTTTATAAAATCTTCAAAATTTTCTACTCTCATGTTCTCACAGTGCTAATCATCCTATAATTTTATCCACCAACTCTCATTCATGATGGATCATTTCCTTTTGTGTTTTGTAAGTCTTAAAATTGTAAACTCACCTTCAGAAATTTAATTCTTCTGTAGGAATTCCAAGGGATAGTTTTACATTTCCATTTGCTAACTCTCTCAGAGATAATACTGGTCTATAATCTAATATTAAATTAATTTTTCAGTTTGTATATTAACGTATGACTTTGGATGGCATAAATTTGTGTTTCAAACGCATGGTGCATATATGTTTTCTACTTAGTATGGGAGCCTTTTTCTTTCCCCATGCAGCACCCTGGGCAGGCTCAAGTCTCCTTGTTAATTTCTTGAGCTGGGTTATGACTTACTTATATAGAGCTATCAATTTCAGCTCCTTACCTTGAGTGACCCAAGGTCCCAGCTGGGCATTAAAACCCAAGTCTCTAGCCTTAGAGCCTATCTCTGCACCAACAACCAAACTGCAGCCCTTGGGGCTGCTGGATCTTCAGCTCACCAGATTATTGCTTTGGTATTCAAATTCCTCTTCACTTCTGACACCTTAGCTTTCATGTCAGCTGAGCTATATATTTTAAAATACTTTTGTTGTAGTTTATCTCTCATTTCTAAGCATTTGTATTGAGAGGGGTTCTGCATTTTTCCCCACCTTTTCAGTCACCTATTGCTACAAAACAAGCCACTCCAAAACATAGTGGCCTCCAGACTCATGATTTATTGTTTCTAATGACTCTGTAATCTGGCTTGGGCTCAGCTGGGCAGTTATCTGCTCCAGGTGTCATCCACTGGGGCCGGAACATCCAAAATGCCCTCTCGCTTTCCAGAATCCCTCTCCATGTGGCCTTCCTCATTCTGTAGCACAGCTTGAACTCCTTACAGGGTGGCTGGATTCCAAGAGTACAAAAATGGAAGTTACAAGGCCTCCTAAAGCCCAACCTGGAAGCCACACTTGGCCAGCCATGTTTCTCTAGAATCAAAAGTTCAGATTCTATACCCATCTTTACATGCCCTCAAATACTTGTAAAATTATTTTTCAGTTTGCACAGTGTTCTATTGATTCATTGAACTGTTTTCCTGTTGTCATTTATGATAGCCCTGATTTTTTACAATTATAAATTACACAACACTAAACATTCTTGTATTATGTCTTTGAACTCTAATTCTATTTCCATTTCATGGTATTTCTTTAATTTCCCTGGAGCTATGATGCACAGATCGAAAGGTTCTTTCTTCCTGTTGAGCTACCAATAATATCTACAAACCCAGGTGTGTAAATATTTCTATGGGAACTGATGACATTCCTTAGGTCATACTGTTCGTTATGACAACTGTGTTCAGAAATGCACTATTGTTTACAGAGCAGTACGGTATCATCAAAGAATTTTGTCCTGGAAGTATTTGAACTTCCATTGATCAGCTAAGTGACCCTGTGCAAGTCACTTCTCCTTCCTGGAGTTGAGGGACTGCAGCAAAGAGGTAAGGGAGGAGCCACGATACATGGTTTTGCAACAAAGTTAAACTAATTTTGAACTTTAAGTTTTGACAACTTATTCATTTGGGTAAAGGGATGTAGACAGATTCATATTTATAGTCAAGGAAAATATTTTGACATTGACCAAGGAAAACATTTATTTTGGTGCTGCATCTAGATATTGATCACACAGAAAAATAGTAGTGTCTGTAAGAAAGAAATCTAGACGATAAGTCTATAGTTTGTTGGCAGCAAAAGGGCAAAAGGTAAGGCAATACTGAAGATCTTGCATTTAAATTGTTCAGGTTTAATCTCACTTCATTACTTCTTAATGTAAACTTCTCTACTGTATCATTTCTGCAGCTTAACAGGATAATTTAAAATACATAAACAAGGTTAAAAAAAAAGCAATGTTTTATAAGACCATGTTTGTGTGAGTTTATATTTTTTAGCCATCCTATGCTATACATGTATTGCACAAATGCTACAAATGCTATTATATTTAGTTTTAAATGATGTTTAAAACCGTGATAGGAAGACAGCTGCCTGCTTTCACATGTTCTCAAACTTCAGTCTGCCACAATGCTGGAGCTTGAGCAATGTGTCTGCCATGATGCTGGTGCAACATGGCCTTCTGGGAGAGTGCAGAGGCCTACTGAGAAGATGTAGGGAAGATGAAGGGAGGTGTGAATGAAAAATGTTGCCTGCCTACACTGCCACCCTGATGGTGAGCCCTGAGGAGGCTCAGGATGAGAAAGAACAGGATACAGGATACAAAAGATAATGACCTCATGCTGTGTAGCCATGCCCATTGGGGAACCCACTCATCTTAATTAAAGCTTGCTCTGCTGGGGACATGAATAAGAACTGGCCGTTCCATGATCTGAGCACTGTGGTGGTCTTATACCACTAGAGGGAAAACCTAAGACATGTAAGAGAAGCTGAAACAGCTCTGGGGCAAAACCTAGAGGAGTTAAGCTCACAAGCGGCACATTGCCCACCACAGGCTCATCGCTAGTGATTTTATTTTGACAAACCAACCTCTGAATGGGGAATAAAGCTTTCAAAACAAAAAGCAAAAGGAACAACAGATTGCAAGCCTCCAACTTAATACCCTAGCCAGGTTTATATACCTACAAAACTGACTGACTTACCTGGGAATATGTGCTCTGATAATGACTAAGAATGGGGCTCTTTTATTGCATATTCAGTTAAGTTTAAAAAAAAAAAAAAAAAGCCTGCTTGATAAAAAAAAAAAAAAATCTTTTCAGAATTCTGACCTTAAAAAAACAAAAGCCCTTCTAGGGGTAACTTGCATTTCTCTTCTTCTGTCTTTGAAATGTAAATGTTCTACCTGTTTTTCTTTAGGCATTTGTGTGTGTGTGTGTGTGTGTGTGTGTGTGGTCTCTAACAACCAAAAGTACACATATGGTATACATTTGTCATCCAATTGAATAGACTGGGGTCCTGAGCAGTCTTTTTTTTTCTGGCTGTGCGAACTCTCAGGGGCTTTTTGCCATCTAAACCTTTGGTGCGTTAGCTTGTACAACGAAGGCCTTTACTTTCTTAAACTATTTTGAGGAGTAAACTTTCCGGATCTTGTTTAGGTTGCATGTTTTGCATCTCTTCTGGGGAAGCCTCTTGTATCTTATTGGTTTGAGTCACTATTAAGATATATCTCATTAATGGCCAGATGATGGTTCCTTTAAATTGGACTTCTGAATTGGTAAATTTTTAGAATGCTCTCATTATAAACAGCTGTTTTATTGGTACTTATTAAAAAAGAAAGAAATTAAAGGGTGGAAAATATATCTAATGGTTAGTTTAAAGCAAACAAGAAAAAACAGCTTGTGAACTTTTGCTTAATTATACCGTGGGATAGACATGTTTCACTGGGGAATGCTTCCCCTGGTTGGTATTATAAGACAAGGCATATAGATCTGCCGCTCAGGAAATATTAATTAAACATACTAAAGGAAACCAATAAGGCTACCTGAACTTTATAAAGTGAAAACTGAGAACTAATATTCAAGGGCTAATAATAATAAAATTAGTGATTTTGCTCTGGGTTTTAACTTGCGCACTCAGAAAGAGGGCCTTGTTGATGGTCTTATGCAAGGTTTTAAAGGCATGATAAATTAAACCCTTAAGTCCTAGAACATAGAACTCTTAAATTTCAGTTCAGTTGGCAACATTCTCACTGAAAAGCAAATTAAATAAAATATAGCTGGGCAAATCAATTTTTTAATATCATTTAGGTGACCAGTTCTTTGGGGAATTAAAAGCAACTGTCTTTGCCTTGCATTAAATCTCTACCAATCAGAAATGTAAATACAGCCCACAATGACCTGAGACTGAACCTAATCAGCTCAACCAAGTAGAACCAGAAACCAAAGGCAAAAAAAGGGCAAAAGTGGCCCTTTTAAACTCCAACTGTTACTGAATGCAAGTTTGTGCACCTGGCACACAGGGAGGCCAAACAAACAAAATGTCAGAGTTTGGAGCAGAGAGGTTTATTGCAGGGCCAAGCAAGGAAAATGGGTGGCTCATGCCCAAAAACTCTGAACTCCCCGATGGTTTTTGGGGAGAAGTTTTTAATAGGCAAAATGTGGGGTGAGGGCTACAGGGTGTATGACTTTCTTCCAACTGGTTGGTGGTGAGGTAACAGGGCGGTGCTCCAGGAATCTTGTGCTCAGCCTGAAATTACCATCCTCCACCTGGGTGGGGGCCTTAGTTCCTGCAGAAGAAACTCAAAGGTATTGTTATGTATATCCCTTGAAGGAGGAACCAGGATCCTGCTTTAATCTCTGCGCTATTGTTTCTTGACTGCTCCTCCTTTGTTTCTGCATTGCCTCACTTCCCTGATGAGCAGCTGTTTGACTCTGCCCTTTGTAACAAAGGGAAGGGTCAAGGGAGGCAGAATGAAGCTTATTTCCTACAAAGAAATGGGGGACATGGAAAGGATTTGTACCCAGGAGGGCCCCACGAGTCCTGCTCAGTTTCAAAACTGCTGGGAAGGCTCTCTCAGCCAAAATCTAATTCATAGCCTCCTTAAGGGTTTATCAAGAATAAATACAAATCTTAAAGCCTTTTCCATAAATAGTAAAGCCTTAATCATCTGAACAAGCAACTTTAATTTATTCCAGTTGTTCTTTATAAAGTAGTAAGCTTATATTGTATTATTTAATTCATATTCATTATTTAATTCATAACTAAGTTTTTAAAGTGAGGCTATGACATCTCCAGTTTTGTCTGGTTATATGTCTGTGTACATGTTGTACATATGAGATGTGTCTCCCTCTGGAAAATATCAAAATTAAACTTATAAAAGAGCTCTATTGGGCCTCCCTGGTGGCGCAGTGGTTGAGAGTCCGCCTGCCGATGCAGGGGACACGGGTTCGTGTCCCGGTCCGGGAAGATCCCACATGCCGCAGAGCGGCTGGGTGCTGAGCCTGCGCGTCCGGAGCCTGTGCTCCGCAACGGGAGAGGCCACAACAGTGAGAGGCCAGCGTATCGCAAAAGAAAAAAGAAAAAAAAAAAAGAGCTCTATTTAATTGACTTAAAAGTAAGTGCTTACAAACTAAATATTTCTAAATATGAAAGAAACTACCCAGAATGAATTTCAGGTTCACATGATCTAGAAAGTATTCAATATTAAATTAACATGTAGTATTAAAGCTAGCTTAAGCTTGCTGGTTTATTGTACCTAGGTTTACTGAAGGTCAATACATGTTATTTCTGTTACAGAGTTTGTCAGCAACAACAAAAAATTAACTTGGTATGATGAAATTCTTATAAGTAGATTAAATAAGAGTTTTTGGGTGAACTCTTTAGAAATAATTATGTTTTAGGAATGTCTACTTGAAAATAATCTCGCCAAATATCTGGTAACTTGAAACTTTAGAATTGTGCTAAATTAAGTTAAATGATGAGAGTTTGTTGAATAGCTAGGTCATTCCCAAATAAAATAAGATACTGAAAAAATGACTGGAACACTTGGCTTCCCTTTAGAGAGTAACTAAAGGTGTTTAGAACTATTAATAAATGTTTGGTGCCACACTGGGATATTTTTATAAGAAAGCACATGTTTTTAGAAATTATTATTGGTATTTATGTTTGCCAAACTATAGAGTGCTAATGTAGAAGACAGTCCATAATTGCTTCTTAGTTTTCACTAGAAATTAAGGTTTTTAAGAGTTGAGGATTCTAAACATGTAATTAAAGCTAATAGAAATAATAAAGGAACCATTTCAGTAGGAAAGTAAGATGTGTGTTGTGAACAAAAGAAGGTATGAAAAATGGAATTGTATTTTGTTAAGGGAAAAGAGAGTAATTTTGTCCTAGAGCTGGTTGTTTCTAGATGTGGGGAAAATTAAGGGGCAAAATAATATGCATACAGAAAGGGGTGGAAAAGGAACCCTGAGAATAGAGTTTTGTTCATGGTCAGGATTGGCTGAATTTAATTAGGTAGATGGATGGATTTTCTTGTTAAGAGTAAGCTGGTACAAGACTGGAGTTTCACTTTCTCTCTCTGTTAAGAAAACAAAGTTTTCTTGAAGTGCTGCTTTGGTAGCAGATGTGTGAGCTTCTGTGCCTTTAAGTGACCTGTATTTACTTTTGAAATCTTTGGTTAAGTGAACAAGCTGTGATCCTATTTGACCAAGTGTTTTAAAACTTTTGACCTCCAGCTAACTTTAAAATGCTTCAGAGGGCCCCTAAGGAATCTCAGAGAAGAATATCAAACTAATTGGGCTTATGGTAAGTTAAATTACTTGAGAAACATTGTCAAGTAATTAGAGATGAACCTTAGGTTATATTTTGTGGATAAATGTCATTAGTATAGATATCCCAAAACGTATATGAAATTCCTAAAAATCTGATATGCCCTGGTATAATGTTATCAGTCATAATTCTAGTTATTATCTTAAAAATGTTGTTGTTATATGTCACAGGAATATCCAAGTTTCTTGTCAATTGCACTGTAATATCTTTAACCATGTCATTTTAAGTCTTGTTTACAGACAATCATTGTTTTACTCTGATAATTTTATAAAATGAACTGCAAGAAAATTCATAAGAAGGATTTTTAACAAATATAAGTTTCTGATAACTTTTAGATCATACTGCTGAACTGTGTAAGAAGTTACAAAACTAATGGAAAACCTGAAGACTTCATCCAGCTCATCAGGAATTAATCTTTTTTATTTTTTTTGCTGTCTCTCAACTTTCTTTGCTAGTGATACACAGAATACAAAATGAATAGTTTGACAAGTTACAATCAGTTCAGTTTGGGATACATTGAGTATGACTCTGAAACTCCAAGGAGAGTCCTAGGTATAGAATTAAGTTGATTTTTTTCATACAAAATTATCTAGTACAATATATTGATTGATCAATATAATGCCAACTTATAATAACACCAAGTTCTCATTATATGTGGGTCATTTCTTGAGCACTCTGAACTGTTACATTGACATACAGTACTTGCCACTCCCATGCCAACATTACACTAGTTTTATTTTAAAAGTCTTGTTACTGCATAAATAAGTCTCCACACCTTGTCACTACCACATCTTCTTCCTCTTCAAAATTGTCTTGGCTGTTTTTTGGTTTTTTTTTTTTATACAGCAGGTTCTTATTAGTCATCAATTTCATACACATCAGTGGATACATGTCAATCCCAATTGCACAATTTGTCACACACCCACCACCCCCCCCCGCTGCTTTCCCCCTTTGGTGTCCATAGGTTTGTTCTCTACATCTGTGTCTCAATTTCTGCCCTGCAAACTGGTTCTTCTGTACCATTTTTCTAGGTTCCACATATATGCGTTAATATACAATATTTGTTTTTCTCTTTCTAACTTCACTCTGTATGACAGTCTCTAGGTCCATCCACGTCTCAACAAATGACCCAATTTCATTCCTTCTTATGGCTGAGTAATATTCCATTGTATATATGTACCATATCTTCTTTAACCATTCATCTGTCGGTGGGCATTGAGGTTGCTTCCATGACCTGGCTATGGTAAATAGTGCTGCAATGAACATTGGGGTGCATGTGTCTTTTTGAATTATAGTTTTCTCTGGGTATATGCCCAGTAGTGGGATTGCTGGATCACATGGTAATTCTATTTTTAGTTTTCTAAGGAACCTCCATACTGTTCTCCCTAGTGGCTGTATCAATTTACATTCCCACCAACAGTGCAAGAGTGTTCCCTTTCCTCCACACCCTCACCAGCATTTGTTGTTTGTAGATTTTCTGATGATGCCCATTCTAACTGGTGTGAGGTGATACCTCACTGTAGTTTTGATTTGCATTTCTCTAATGATTAGTGATGTTGAGCAGCTTTTCATGTGCTTCTTGGCCATCTGTATGTCTTCTTTGGAGAAATGTCTATTTAGGTCTTCTGCCCATTTTTGGATTGGGTTGTTTGTTTTTTTCATATTGAGCTGCATGAGCCGTTTATATATTTTGGAGATTAACCCTTTGTCTGCTGATTTGTTTGCAAATATTTTCTCCCATTCTGAGGGTGTTGTCTTTTCCTCTTGTTTATGGTTTCCTTTGCTGTGCAAAAGCTTCAAAGTTTCATTAGGTCCCATTTGTTTATTTTTTGTTTTTATTTCCATTACTCTAGGAGGTGGATCAAAAAAGATCTTGCTGCGATTTATGTCAAAGAGTGTTCTTCCTGTGTTTTCCTCTAAGAATTTTATAGTGTCTGGTCTTACATTTAGGTGTCTAATCCATTTTGAGTTTATTTTTGTGTATGGTGTTAGGGAGTGTTCTAATTTCATTCTATTAAATGTAGCTGTCCAGTTTTCCCAGCACCACTTACTGAAGAGGCTGTCTTTTCTCCACTGTATATCCTTGCCTCCTTTGTCATAGATTAGTTGACCATAGGTGCATGGGTTTATCTCTGGGCTTTCTATCTTGTTCCACTGATCTATGTTTCTGTTTTTGTGCCAGTACCATATTGTCTTGATCACTGTAGCTTTGTAGTATAGTCTGAAGTCAGGGAGTCTGATTCCTCCAGCTCCGTTATTTTCCCTCAAGACTGCTTTGGCTATTCGGGGTCTTTTGTGTCTCCATACAAATTTTAAGATTTTTTTGTTCTAGTTCTGTAAAAAATGCCATTGGTAATTTGATAGGGATTGCGTTGAATCTGTGGATTGCTTTGGGTAGTATAGTCATTTTCACAATATTGATTCGTCCAATCCAAGAACATGGTATATCTCTCCATCTGTTGGTATCATCTTTAATTTCTTTCAGCAGTGTCTTAGAGTTTTCTGCATACAGGTCTTTTGTCTCTCTAGGTAGGTTTATTCCTAGGTATTTTATTGTTTTTGTTGCAATGGTAAATGGGAGTGTTTCCTTAATTTCTCTTTCAGATTCTTCATCATTAGTGTATAGGAATGCAAGAGATTTCTGTGCATTAATTTTGTATCCTGGTACTTTACCAAATTCATTGATTAGCTCTAGTAGTTTTCTGGTGGCATCTTTAGGATTCTCTGTATAGTATCATGTCATCTGCAAACAGTGACAGTTTTACTTCTTCTTTTCCAATGTGTATTCCTTTTATTTCTTTTCCTTCTCTGATTGCCATGGCTATGACTTCCAAAACTATGTTGAAAAACAAACAGTGGTGAGAGTGGACATCCTTGTCCTGTTCCTGATCTTGGAGGAAATACTTTCAGTTTTTCACCATTGAGAATGATGTTTGCTGTGGGTTTGTTGTATATGGCCTTTATTATGTTGAGGTAGGTTCCCTCTGTGCCCACTTTCTGGAGAGTTTGTGTCATAAATCGGTGTTGAATATTGTCAAAAGCTTTTTCTGCATCTATTGAGATGATCATATGGTTTTTATTCTTCAATTTGTTAATATGGTGTATCACATTGATCGATTTGTGTATATTGAAGAATCCTCGCATCCCTGAGATAAATCCACTGGTGTATGATCCTTTCAATGTGTTGTTGGATTCTGTTTGCGAGTATTTTGTTGAGGATTTTTGCATCTATATTCATCAGTTATATTGGTCTGTAAATTTCTTTTTTTGTAGTATCTTTGTCTGGTTTTGGTATCAGGGTGATGGTGGCCTCATAGAATGAGTTTGGGAGTGTTCCTTCCTCAGCAGTATTTTGGAAGAGTTTGAGAAGGATGGGTGTTAGCTCTTCTTTAAATGTTTGATAGAATTCACCTGTGAAGCCATCTGGTCCTGGACTTTTGTTTCTTGGAAGCTTTTTAATCCCAGTTTCAATTTCATTACTTGTGATTGGTCTGTTCATATTTTCAATTTCTTCCTGGTTCAGACTTGGAAGGTTATACCTTTCTAAGAATTTGTCCATTTCTTCCAGGTTGTCCATTTTATTGGCATAGAGTTGCTTGTAGTAGTCTCTTAGGTGCTTTGTATTTCTGCAGTGTCTGTTGTAACTTCTCCTTTTTCATTTCTAATTTTATTGATTTGAGTCCTCTCTCTCTTTTTCTTGATGAGTCTGGCTAATGGTTTGTTTATCGTCTCAAAGAATGAGCTTTTAGTTTTATTGATCTTTGCTATTGTTTTCTTTCTTTCTATTTCATTTATTTCTGCTCTGATCTTTATGATTTCTTTCCTTCTGCTAACTTTGGGTTTTGTTTGTTCTTCTTTCTCTAGTTCCTTTAGGTGTAAGGTTAGATTGTTTATTTGAGATTTTTCTTGTTTCTTCAGGTAGGCTTGTATAGCTATAAACTTCCCTCTTAGAACTGCTTTTGCTCTATCCCATAGGTTTTGGATCGTCATGTTTTCATTGTCATTTGTCTCTGTATTTTTTTAATTTCCTCTTTGATTTTTTAGTGATCTCTTGGTTATTTAGTAATGTATTGTTCAGCCTCCATGTGTTTGTGGTTTTTTCCCTGTAATTGATTTCTAGTCTCATAGCGTTGTGGCCAGAAAACATGCTTGATGTGATTTCAATTTTCTTAAATATACTGAGGCTTGATTTGTGACCCAAGATGTGATCTATCCTGGAGAATGTTCCATGCACACTTGAGAAGAAAGTGTAATCTGCTGTTTTTGGATGGAATGTCCTATAAATATCAATTGAATCTATCTGGTCTATTGTGTCATTTAAAGTTTCTGTTTCCTTATTTATTTTCATTTTGGATGATCTGTCCATTGGTGTAAGTGAGGTGTTAAAGTCCCCCGCTATTATTGTGTTACTGCCGATTTCCTCTTTTATGGCTGTTAGCAGTTGCCTTATGTATTGAGGTGCTCCTATGTTGGGTGCATATATATTTATAATTGTTATATCTCCTCATCATTATGTAGTGTCCTTCCTTGTCTCTTGTAACATTCTTTATTTTAAAGCTTATTTTATCTGATATGAGTATTGCTACTCCAGCTTTGTTTTGATTTCCATTGGCATGGAATATCTTTTTCCATCCCCTTACTTTCAGTCTGTATGTGTCCCTAGGTCTGCAGTGGGTCTCTTGTAGACAGCATATACATATGGGTCTTGCTTTTGTATCCATTCAGCAAGCCTGTGTCTTTTGGTTGGAGCATTTACTCCATTCACGTTTAAGGTAATTATCAATATGTATGTTCCTATTAACATTTTCTCAATTGCTTTGGGTTTGTTTTTGTAGGTCCTTTTCTTCTCTTGTGTTTCCCACTCAGAAAAGTTCCTTCAGCATTTGTTGTAGAGCTGGTTTGGTGGTGCTGAATTCTCTTAGCTTTTGCTTGTCTGTAAAGCTTTTGCTTTCTCCACTGAATCTGAATGAGATCCTTGCTGGGTAGAGCAATCTTGGTTGTCCGTTCTTCCCTTTCATCACTTTAAGTATATCATGCCACTCCCTTCTGGCTTGTAGAGTTTCTGCTGATAAATCAGCTGTTAACCTTATGGGAGTTCCCTTGTATGTTATTTGTCATTTTTCCATTGCTGCTTTCAATAATTTTTCTTTGTCTTTAATTTTTGCCAGTTTGATTACTGTGTGTCTCGGTGTGTTTCTCCTTGGGTTTATCCTGTGTGGGACTCTTGTGGCTACTTCCTTTCCCATATTAGGGAAGTTTTCGACTATAATGTTTTCAAATATTTTCTCGGTTCCTTTCTCTCTCTCTTCTCCTTCTGGGACTCCTATAATGCGAATGTTGTCCCAGAGGTCTCTTAGGCTGTCTCATTTCTTTTCATTATTTTCTTCTTTATTCTGTTCCACGGCAGTGAATTCCACCACTCTGTCTTCCAGGTCACTTATCCGTTCTTCTGCCTCAGTTATTCTGCTATTGATTCCTTCTAGTGTAGTTTTCATTTCAGTTATTGTAGTGTTCATCTCTGTTTGTTTGTCCTTTAATTCTTCTAGGTCTTTGTTAAACATTTCTTGCATCTCCATCTTTGCCTCCATTGTTTTTCTGAGGTTTTTATCTTGTTCCTTCATCTGGTACATAGCCATCTGCTTTTTCATCTTGTCTATCTTTCTGTGAATGTGGTTTTTGTTCCACAGGCTGCAAGATTGTATTTCTTCTTGCTTCTGCTCTCTGCCCTCTGGTGGATGAGGCTCTCTAAGAGGTTTGTGCAAGTTTCCTGATGGGAGGGACTGGCAGTGGGTAGAACTGGCTGTTGCTCTGGTGGGCAGAGCTCAGTAAAACTTTATTCTGCTTGACTGCTGATGGGTGGGGCTGGGTTACTCCGGGTTGGTTGTTTGGCCTGAGGCAACCCAACACTTGAACCTACCTGGGCTCTTTGGTGGGGCTAATGACAGACTCTGGGAGGGCTCACGCCAAGGAGTACTTCCCAGAACTTCTGCTGCCAGTGTCCTTTTCCCCACAGTGAGCCACAGCCACCCCCTTGAGACCCTCCAACACTAGCAGGTAGGTCTGGTTCAGTCTCCTATGGGGTCACTGCTCTTTCCTCCTGGGTCCTTATGCACACACTACTTTGTGTGTGCCCTCCAAGAGTGGAGTCTCTGTTTCCCCCAGTTCTGTGGAAGTCCTGAAATCCAATTCCACTAGCCTTCAAAGTCTGATTCTCTAGGAATTCCTCCTCCTGTTGCCAGACCCCCCAGGTTGGGAAGCCTGATGTGGGGCTCAGAACCTTCACTCCAGTGGGCGGACTTCTGGTATAAGTGTTCTCCAGTCTGTGAGTCACCCGCCCAGCAGATATGGGATTTGGTTTTACTGTGATTGCGCCCCTCCAACCATCTCATTGTGGCTTCTCCTTTGTCTTTGGATGTGGGGTATATTTTTTGGTGAGTTCCAGTGTCTTCCTGTTGATGATTGTCCAGAAGCTAGTTGTGATTCTGGTGTTCTCGCAAGAGGGAGTGAGAACATGTCCTTCTACTCTACCATCTTGGTTCAGGACCTCATCAGGAATTAATTAACTGATAAATATAATTCATAATTTTATGACTTTCTGAAATATACTTATAAGTTTTTTCCAGAAAAAAATCTTTTCTCTTTTGCTATGACCTACATGTTGATAAAGTATACCTTTATAGACAAAGTTGAAACATTTATCTTTTTCTCTCTACCTGATCCTTCTAGAATTTGGCTTCTCCAGCTAGCTCTCCTGTGGACTTGATGGTTTATTGCAACCAGATTACTACTAGTTATACTAATCATAATAATTTGTTCTTTTTTGCTTCCAAATGCTGGTCCAATTTATGACCATGGGGAAGCACTGTGAATGAAAAATGTTGCCTGTCATATTCTGTCGCTCCATGGTAAGTCGTCAGCCACTGCAGCCACCCCTAATGGTGCACCCCGAGGGGACTCAGGATGGGAAAGAACAGGATACTGGCCCCAGATAGCTAAGCTAAGCTGCATATCACAGGAATGGTTCCAAAGAGCCCAGATTCTTGCATCTTCCCATAAGTAGAAAAGGGCTAAATTCATTAACTTGAGATATCTGGTTTTCTTTAATTAACAGTAATCTTTTCATGTTTTGACTACCTGGTCTTTGTTGTAAAACTCATACAGTTCCTGCTTCCCCCTTACCTCTTCAGAGCAGTCCTGCAGAGCTATCCTAGGCTTGAAATCCTCAGAAGGTCCACCAAATAAAACATAATTCTCAACTTTTAGGTTGTGCTTTTTTTTTTTTTTTTCAGTCAACAGAGGCAACAGTATCAACACATTTGTGTCTTGCCCTGGATGATGCACAATTCACTTATCCCATAGTTTTTTTTCAGAGCTTAGTATTTTAAGCTAGGAATCAGAATAGCTAGGCTGGCTTCTTTTCTCTAATTCTTCTCTCCAGCCCTCAAGATACAAAAAAGTGTTACAGACCACTCATTGTTCTAGATATACTTCAGTCTTGACTGAGTGATATAGAATGTTGGTCTGGAAAAACTCCTAAACATCATCTGGCCCCATTTTTGTTCCTGTGGAATTCCCTGAGGCTCATTCAACTCAACAAACCTTTGTGTAGAGGCGCAGGTCCACAGGTAGTGGTGTGAGAGGACGGGACATAAGGCAGGTTTCTATCAGCCCAAATACACTCAAATGCCTTTCACATTCTTCAGGGCAAAGTTTAGTGTTAGGCTTAAAAACAGATATACTAAACAACTCAGCAGGTAACTTCTGGAAAAGCAATCCTTCAGAATCAGCTTGGGGTTGCTGAAATAATTTGATCACTCCAGGAAGCCAGGAGGTGAGATGCATGGAAAAATTTTTTTCTTGTCATCAAAGCTCAGAAATCCAGGGTATTGCATGATCTGGATATGCTGTAGCTTATCTTTTTCCTTTAAAGATGGTAGGTTTCTTACAATATGTTATTTAGTATAACTATTTTAAAAGTTTAGCCTGAGGCTAAACTTTTAAACGTTTAAAAGTTCTATCCATGGGACTGGATAGAACTGAGGGGAATCCAACATGCCTTTTACAAACAGTTTCTATGATTGGCCCATTTAATCAATTGAAAATCTTATAACAGAGGCAACTTACCTATTAGTTAATCTTCTTGCTGACTCTCTGTTGGGTCATTTACACTGTCAACCTGATTACTCATTTCAACTGGAACCAGAAAGGACAACAAAAAGGTTAAAGATTTGTTAAACCCAAATCTCTTAAACATATTAAAATGGCCTGTGAATTGTTACATTCCTGATTTCCTATCTTATACTTCTTTCAGTTTCTTTTCATTCATTCAAGATTTGGGGACCACTCTTATAGATTTTTACTGGTGGGGGAATGGGGAGGGCAGAGTTGCTTCTTTACTAAACTGTAGGAGCTGAGTTGTCATTTCATACCAGATTTTTGGGTTGATATTTTGTGTGTATTTATTACCATCCTTAGGTAAATTCAAAGGCCTTAATAGATGTCTCAGAAAATAAAGAGGAAACAAAGCAAACCAGATCGACATGCAGAGAGGTAAGCAGCTCCCTCTAAAACAGCAATGCCAGTAGGCCTGCTTGGTTTGCCACGTCTTCAATTTTGAAATTCAAAACTGACACTGTAAACTTGCCCGTGGGTGCACTGGCAGTAGCCACCATGAAATAGAAAAGCAAAACATCTAACCAGATCGCACAGCAATGATAAAACATGTGTTTTTACTTTACCGTGTGTTCTGTGTAAGCATTTGCATACAAATAGCACACATAGTTAATTAATAATACCATTGTCCAGAAGGAGCCCAGAGCAGGCATAGGAGACACTGGAAATTTTCAAGGGTCAGTAGGTTTAATTAGATTGGTATTTTTAAAGCATCAAAGCCCATATTATAAACTGCAAGACTTATACAGATGAACAATGGCTAGGCCAAACCTAACAATAGAATTCTGACTTCAAGCAGCTCAGAATGGTCAGGACTTGGTCAGTGACTGCCAGCTTTCCTGTATTTTACTCCATGCTCCCAACACAGGACCAGCCAGGGAAAGCCAAATATGTTCCCAAACCAATCAGCCACTTCTAGTTAGCCCAAGTGCAGCTTCCCCTTACCAGCAACCTCCACTCAAGGATGCTTCAAGTCTTCCCTCTTGTTAGAAGTTCCCCACTTCCCTCCCTGCCTTTGAGTTGGCCAAACACAAGTGATAATGGCTGTGTGACACCCGTGCTTTGGTAAGTTCTGAATAAGTAACCTCTGTTTGTTCTCATTTGGATAGTTGGAACAAAAGCAACAATCCAAATCTATTTTACTTTTTTTTTTTCCACGGTACACGGGCCTCGCTGCTCCGTGGCATGTGGGATCTTCCCAGACAGGGACACGAACCTGTGTCCCCTGCGTCGGCAGGCAGACTCTCAACCACTGTGCCACCAGGGAAGCCCGAAGTCTCTTTTACTTTAATCAAGATTTCATGTTCAAGAAAAACAGTGGCAGGTGCTGGATCTCACATTCCAAAGAGACTTGAAAGAGGGCAGCCCACCCAACTCTCTCTCAAGGAGGAAGGTTTTAAAATCAGGTCTCTTTGTTCCTCCTGCAAACTAGCCTTGGTTTCTAATGATGTGTGAGCCCATTCTTTACCCCAGGTATAAACTGGCCAGTTACAGGAAGTGTACCTCTAAAAAAAGAATAATGTATGCACTTTCTATCCTGGTCTACAAAAATATGGGTGAGTGTTCCTTTTCTGGTCCTTCCTCCAACCCAAGGGTCCAGTTCCAAAACCTAATAAGTGTTAGTATGAAAAGCATTTCATGATCAAATAAGTTTGGGAAAAGTAATGTTAAATGATGTTAAGAAGTTTCTTTACAGCTGACATTTTGGAGAGCCTGGAATGTGCATGGCAAATCTCCAAGCGAGGACTAAAACTCAGTATTTCCCACATTTATCTCCCTTTTATTCATTGAGCATTGCATGGACCTGGTATTCTTTGGAACATGCTTTGCAGAGAACTAGTTAAGAACCATGCCTATAGTGTCACAGCAAGGCTGGGGCAGGTTTCATTCTACTGAGCATCACCAACATGGGGTGGCTTTTAATGGATGAATCTGGGGTTTGACAACATTATTCCCCTAGATAAAGCAGGCCCAGGGGTTAAAAAAAAAATCAGTTTGTATTGGGTGTATGATAGGCTTAAAGATGTATTGTAGAACATGGGGAATATAGCCAATATTTTGTAATAACTATAAATGGAAAGTGACCTTTAAAAAATTGTATACATTTTTAAAAAAAATTTAAAAAACACTTAATTAAAAAATCAGTTGGTGCAGAAGGGCTTATAATTAAGGGGGGCAATCAGGTGAGGGCAAGCCTTGTAGCGGGGTGGAATGCATGGTATAGGAAACCATTTAAAACCACCAAGTAACTTCTACCAGTGGCTGAAATTTTCCCAAGGTCATTATCAACTCAAAGTAATTGGCTTTGTTTTCCTGGCTGAAATAACCTAAACAACTATATATATATATATATATATATATATATATATATAAACAGTTGATCACTGAACAATAATTCTGGTTCTCTTAAGCTCTGTGGGCAAGTGGAATTAAATATTTAGAAATCATGTGTGCTCAAATAGTTTTTCTAAATGATGATATTTCAAAGCGTTTCCAGTATCATTGTACAGGGGCAAGGCTATAATATTCCTGAGGCTCACAATTTCTAGATGCCTTCAAAGTGAGATGTGACTAAAAAAACGTTTTTGTAAATTTATTTATAAAGTACTTTTAAAGACTCACTGTGTTTTTGGCCAAGCCATCTGATGTGTGATACAGTGAAGTGAAGTGATGAAGGTCCAAGAATAACCTTAGGCCAAACTCAAGCCAGGGCTCCTCTGAATGCTGAGTGCTTGCTGAGTGTTTCCATAAAGTTCAGCAGCTAGACTTCAGTTTAGCCTTGGAATTACCCACTGTTTCCTCGGTATTGGGAAGTAAGATTAAACCGAGGCCCATGCTGTTTTTTTCAAAAGGCTGCCCATTTTGTTAGTTCCCAGTAGAAAATGGTTTTTGAACTTTACCTTGTTCAAACTGAATATGTTGACTCATAGCATAGACAGCTCCCTTAATCCTAGATGACACAGAGAAAATGTGCCAGATTTGTAGTTTGTGTGACTCAAATAGCTCAGAAACTTACCATCGGGACTTGTAGAATTTTCTGTGTCACCAGAGCCTTCGCTTTTCACAGGAACGCTAGGTGCATCCTCGCCTTGAGCTGAAAAAGAAGGTAGTCCTTGATGAATAGAGAATTAGAACAGCCTGACTGCCAATTGTTTTGTCACCCTCCATTGCCCTCCTAAGTTTAAAATCACTCCTGGAGGGCTTCCCTTGTGGCGCAGTAGTTGAGAGTCCTCCTGCTGATGCAGGGGACACGGGTTCGTGCCCCGGTCTGGGAAGATCCCACATGCCGCGGAGCGGCTGGGCCCGTGAGCCATGGCTGCTGAGCCTGCGCGTCCGGAGCCTGTGCTCCTCAACGGGAGAGGCCACAACAGTGAGAGGCCCGCGTTCCGCAAAAAAAAAAAAAAAAATACTCCTGGGATTGAACTTCTTTTTCAGAAAAGCTTAAAGGAGCAAATAGTAGGTTGAGTTGCTTGAATACTTTAGTGCTGTCATGTTCTAAATTCTCTCTAATGTGTGAGATAATCACATACATACATGCACAATGTCTCAAATTAGAACGCTGGTAGCATGAAAGCAACAAAACTTGGTTTAATCAGAACCACCCACAAGTTGAATTTGGGGAAATTTGTGTGTGAGTTTATGTAGCTTAAACTTTGAAGAGAATGAAAAAAGAAAACCTATTTTGCCTCAGGCATGCCTGAAAGCTGAAAGATGCATTCTCCTGGCAGTGAAGTTTAAACACAAATGAAGGGCTCGGTTGCTCCCCTAGAAGACCTCAGATGCTGCCATTTTGGATTGCTGAGAATCCCATCTTTAGTTAATTTCTGTTGTCATTGTTCTCTGTTTACACAGTTTCATAAGGCTGGTCATCACTTGCTGTGGCTGAAGCTATATAACATGCTTAAACGTAGTTGTAAGGAGACTGTTATTCTTGATCCGATATTTGTACATATAGAAAAAATGATCACTATAATAAGTCTAGTTAACATCCATATTTCTTATTGTGAGAAAATTTACAGATAGTCGAAAGGACAATAATCTCTTACTTCTTAGTTAAATATCTATTATGTTTTCACAGCTTGAAGAGCCAGGGCATTTGAAAATACAAATATAGAAAGTACTACACGAGTCCATAACTTCAAAGTTCTTATTATTTCTGTACTTTTTTTAAACAAAAGATTAAATTCAGTTTCATTACATGAATACCTATCGAGTCCAGAGTAGGTTCAATTTGACCTTTCTGTTAGGATGAAGCAAGGCTAGGAAAGATCCAGTGTATAACCTCTTCAAAGAAAGATACCTTTAACTTGTACTCTTGGTAATGATTTACTGAAGCTGAGAATCAAGAAGTAAGGTGACTAATCTTTGAGCCTGGGTGGATGGAAGGTAGGAAGGTCAGTACTTGACAATATATAAAACAAACAAAGTGAAGGGAGGTGTAGAGAGTCATTTAAGTGGAGATGCCAAACAAGTTTTGCATCTAATGCTGAGGAAGAAAACTGAGAATTAGACATGTGGGAATTTGGGAGATGTCCATGTAGAATAATGTTACATTGTTGATGACATGAGAGTGGATGAGAAAAGTCAGGAAGGGGATAACATAAGGAAATATGACTCATGGATACCCAAGTCCTACAAGGACAACATGAAAGTGACTGTGCCCATGAGTTCATTTCACTAGTTCCTAAGGATGAGGTTGGGAAAATGAAAACAAAACTTGAAACTACCAGCTGAACTTAACCATGTCATATCTTTTGTCACTCTGTCAATTCTAGAAAACAGACCATTTTTCAATTGCTCATCAACACGTTCCTTACAGACACAATTACAGAAGAAACTACTGATGGAGTTTTCTAAGCTTGGGAGCAGGAAGTCTTTGCTAGTATGCCTCAAAACAGAAGTAGTTAGAACTATTTGACTTTATATAAACACAAACTTATGGGTGGAAAAGCCACCATAAGAAATGTTTTTAAAAAGAAATATTACCAGTTGAGGAAAATTATTTATACCTTTTATCATAGACAAAGGGTTAATATCTTTGACATATAAGGTACTTCTAAACAAAGAAGATTGACAATTGGATAGAAAATTGAGCAAGAAATCTAACAGTTAATTAAAAAAATAAGAATGGCCTATAGTTGTGTGAAAATGCGATTCACTTTGCTACTAATGGAAAAAAAAATGCAAATTAAAATTACACTGAGAGGGTTTCTCTGGTGGTGCAGTGGTTAAGAATCTGCCTACCAGTGAAGGGGACATGGGTTCGAGCCCTGGTCCAGGAAGATCCCACATGCCACGGAGCAACTAAGCCCGTGTGCCACAACTACTGAGCCTGCGCTCTAGAGTCCGCAAGCCACTACTGAAGCCCACACGCCTAGAGCCCGTGCTCCACAACAAGAGAAGCCCGTGCAATGAGAAGCCCGCACACCACAGCTAGAAAAAGAGATTTCTTCCCAAAGTAGACTATCATACTGTAGAATAATACTCCCACCAAGAACAGCTAGAAACACTGAACAGATTATTTGAGGAAATTAAGGCACTAGAGAGCCATTAATGCAGGAGAAGCTGGAGGAGGTAGACAATGGTGAACCCGACATTCCACATACAAAGGAGTTTAACAGAGCCTTCAGGTGTTTTTTAATGAGCTCTGGGGGGAGAGGGGGAAGAACCTGCAGGTCAGGGCCCTCCAAAGAAGAGGTGCTCTGAGAAGTACCTCGAGGTTCCTGTGGGTTATACTTGGGGGGCAATGAACCTGAAATGGACCCGTTCTTAAAACAAATGGAAGGCCTACGTTTGATCAGTTTAATCTCGGATTAGAGTTCTGTGCTCTACTCAAGCCTACCAGCCTTTCAGAAACAAAAATAAATCCTCTCTGGAAGAAGATAAGGCCACCCAGAGGCTCACGTTATCTCTACAGTTGTTCACACAGAGTGTCCAGCATTCAATAAAAATATTACCGGTCATCCCTGAGGAACAAGAATGGATCACTGAAAACCAAGAGCTACTCTATATGTTTATAGAGACATGTTAGAGATCTGTTTGTAGATACAACTTTAAAATATGGTTAATGTGTTTAAGAATTGGGTGACAAGAGGGAGAATTCTCATGGCAAAGAAGTTTAACTGGACTAGACACTAAATAAAAAAAGTCAGATGTAAATTCTAGAACTGAAAATTATATAATAATTGAAGTTTAGAATTCAATAGGTGGATTTGGTGGCAATTAGACACAGCTGAAGAAGGAATTTACAAACAGAAAGCTAAGAAGAAAATATAAAGAATAAAATACAGATGAAAAGAATTAGCAGACATAGGAGATAGGGTGTATCCTATGTGTAATGGGGCAAAAGCAATATTTTAAAAGATAATGGCTGATAATTTCCCAAACTGAATGGAAAATATCAAGCCACTGCTTTAAGAGTATTATGATACCCAAGCAAAATTAATGCAAAGCAAACCTTATTCAGGCCAATCAGTGTAAACCTGCAGAAAATCAAGGTTAAAGAAAAAATATATATTTAGGAGTAAAGACCCATTAACTTCAAAATAGAAACAATAGGAATTATAGATGACATCTCAATAAAAATCATGGAATCCAGAGACAATGTAATGATATCTTCAAAGCACTTAAAGAAAATATCACTAATGTAAAATTTCATACCTAGCAAAATCTTCTTTCAAACTTCCAATTTGAAATAAAAAATTTTCAGGGAAAAAAATAGAATTTGTTCAGGGGGAAAAACAGTAGACCTACACTGAAGGATTTTCACTATATGAAAATATAAATTCCAGGTAGATTATAGAACTAAATTTGAAAGGTAACATGGAAAAATACCTTTATATCATTAGGCAAAAATTTCTTACACAGTTACAAAACACTGACCATTAGGCAAAAGACTAATAATCTGGAAAACATTTAAATTAGCATCATTATTTTATCAAAACACACCATTAAGAGAGTGCAAAGTAAACCAGAGTAGAAGATATTTGCCATTTATGTGTGTGTGTGTGTACATATACACACACACACACACACACATATTATATATATTATATATATCTCACTTACAAAGGACTCTTGTACTAATATATAAAGAAAACAATATAACAGAGAAAAGACAAGGAACCCAACAGAAAATGGGCAAGACACAGACATGTCATAAAAGAGAATGTCCTGGCTGGCCACTTAATTTCTTCAATGACTTTTACCAAATCTCATAGTATTTAAAAGCCTTGGCTTTTTCACTATAAAAATAACTATAAAATGTTCTAACTCCTTGGACACCATCAGAACTTATTAAAATACAACATAATTGTTATATTTCATAAGATATGATTACTATGGAAGGAAAGTTAATTGACCTAACACTATTTAATCATTACTTCTTTGACTTTCTCCTTGGGGTCATTGTTTGTGATGGGATCTAGGGTACCTGTAGCTGATTCTTCCAGGAAATCTCTTTCAAAGTCATTACCCTCAATGGTGATAACCCTGGTGATATTACTATAGAGATACCTCTCTGACATCTCAGAGAACTTTCTAGCTAATAGACAGGATGCTAGTCAATATAATAGTGCTCAATGAAAATGAAGGAGCATACAAAACACTTTTAAGAGCTGGGCGAGAGAGGAAAAAAGAAGTTAAAGAAAGCAAAACCCAAAAGGCAAATCAGACAGTAAATATTTAAGTTGTTTGCCTTATGTTTTGTCTTTTCAACCTCATTATTTTAAAATACATTACATTGTTTGAGAAATCTCAGGTTATGCCACCATATTGGCACAGATTAGCATGAGATGTAATGGCAGGTTTTGAGATCCGTGACAGAGATGAAAAGAGAAATCATAGTTGTAGCTCTGTATATTGCCATGTTCTTGAGCAGAGGTCTCTTAGATCCGCTTTTGAAGACCCTAATGGTATGTTTGGTAGACATTATTCATCTATTTAATATCATGAGTGTGCATGATACATGCGCATGTGGTATGAATATATGACTATGTCTGTGTGCAATGGCATGCTTATGTGAATAGGGACGTGTATATGTGTATGCATGTGCAAGTGTGTGTGTGGTGTATTTGGAAAGAGGGAGAGAAGAACGACAGATACTTATTACTCTGATGTGTGTGGAACTGTTATTATCCTAACGGTTTCTCCCCTGCTGGGCAATGCATCTGAGTGCCCCAGAGAAATGATGCCATTTCACACAGACAATAGAATCTGATCAAAACAAAAATTGCCTTTACAGCCTATTTATTTCAGTTTGCCTGTCCTTCCCTCATTTTGATTGCTGCTGCTTGGAACACAAATGAGGTACATTTCAGGGCTCCTAGCAGGAGATAAAAGATGCTGAAATAGAAAGAGTCTGGGACAGACAGTACCATTTTCATTTTCAATTACCAACCTCAACTGTCCTCTTCAAAGTCTTGATTATGATAACCTTTTGTAGGTCAGTTGCATTACATAAAAAATAATAAAATGAAGCAAGTCTCATCACAAAGAAGAGATACTGAAATGCATATAGAATACAATTAACCAGATTTTTAAATACATAAACATGGAGAGAAGTTAGAAGATTCTCCAAGTTTTTCTTTTGAGATTTGTGTGGACAAACTCCATGCAACAAATAGAATTACAAATAATTATTTCTCAGAATGTGTAGTTGCACAGGTATCATGACAGCTATAGAAAGCAGGGCCTGACTGGATTCAATTGTACTGAATTAAAGTGGTGTTGAACCAAAGCAAGCATTCTTGAACCATCTTGACTTTTGCCATATCTATGTTCCAACTTTACTATTAATGTAATGGGTTAGGTAATTGTTTCAAAAGGCTCACTTCCTGTCTTCCACCCCTACACGAGTTGACTTCACTGTTTCCTGACATTGGGCTTGGTCATGGAATTTGCTTTAGCTAATGGAATATTAGCAAAAGCGAGTCAAACAGAAGTTTGAAATGCATTTGTACAGTTGGGGTTTGCCCTCTTGTGCTCCTGCCTTTTGCCCCAAGAAGAACATGCTTTAGGGAACAGCTGATCTAAGGAGGATAAGACCTGAACTCAACTCACAGCCTGACATCCTACCTGGCCCAGACTAGATGTGGTTGATCCCCTCTGAACAAAAGAATGGATGATTGTTGTTCTAAGCCTCTGAAATTGAAGATGGCTTGTTATGCAGCATTACTGTGGTGACAACTAATGCTTAATAATGTCTTTAATTGACTCAGGCCTAACATTGCTACTTAATTTTGTCCCATAGCAATCATAGCTATAAAACTGTGAGCTTAATTTGTGCCTAATTTTTTCACACATGATAATAAATATATGCGAATAAATAAATATGTTAATTTTGATATCACCTAAAATCATCTACAGAACTGATAGGGATAGAGTAGGATACTTAAATAGTTAGTTTAAAAATCCCACCAGGGGGTTAAAGACAGAGGGAATGTTAAGGGAGTTTGGGAGACTACTGTAAGCTAATGAATGACCACTCAAGAAAAGAATCTAGTAACCTAGCAACAATCTACACTACCTTGAAGGAAGACCAGGCACATTCAAGTGCCAGGCACACTCAAGCCACAAATCCTGATAGTTAAAAATACAAGACAATAGATATGGCGTCTGAATCTTGTTACATGAAGTCAGGGAGTAAATGGTCCTTGAAGAGTTGCATTTCTGCATGTAGTCAACACAGGAATATAAGTGAAAGGGGAAAGAAGCTAGGTGAAAGGGGACATTATACTGAAACCTGAGATGAATTACCATATTTTAGTATATGTCATCACCCTTTTGCTAATATACATATGATTAAAATAGCTCAATGACAGTCCCGGTCAGACCACATAGGGTCAAAGGAGGAACTAATGATGTAAACCTTGACATCTCCCCCAAAATGAGGGAGAAGGTGGTCTTCCCCCACCTTCTCTCTGATTATAAAAATGTAGCCCTCTTTGTTCTCAGGGCTGCACTCCCTTGCCCGCCCGCTTATATCTCTCACAAGCGTCCTATGCTAATAAACTCATTCTTTGCCTATCACTTTGCCTCATGCTGAATTCTTTCTGCCTCGAGACTAAAGAACATGAGCTTCAGTAAGTCCTGACACCAGGTGAGCAGTTTCAATGAAAAGACAATGGGTTTGAGTCCCCTCCTAGTCAGGGATCCTGGGTTCAAGTTGCAGTCTGACTTTTGGCTGGGTTGGAGCCCCATCCGAGAAGGAGTGTGGTTTCAGGACAACAAATGGTATCTGTATGAAATTTTGAGAAATGCCAAGTTGATGTATACAGATGAGACGTCCCTTAACAGGCTAAAATCTGTTGCCTTCACAATGGTACTAAAATGGAAGAAAACTGGTCACAGAGTTTAAGGCGTTTGTCACATATATTTAACTTCCAAGCTCAAATGGAGGAAAGCAATTATTCCACATGCATAAACATCAATTTATGTTCTTTTTAAGCAACTGATTGTTAGGGGAGATGAGCTCCATTAGACCTTACTTTATCCTAGAGTGCCAAGTTCACTTTCTAGGTGTAGAATCCAAGTGCAAGTAAACTAAAGGAGATCAAACACCAACTTATGGAGCAAGAACAGAGTGTCAGTGAGAAGACAGGACTTGAAGAGAAGTTGAGTCTTTGGATTGTTATGATACTTCCCCACAAACTGCTCTTTACAATCAAGGCACCAACACTATTTTAAATGATTGTAAAAGTCAGTGATGTGACTCCTCTTAGTGATGTGGTTCCAACAGCGATAAACTAAATATATTTAACCTCAAGAAAAAAATTCCAGTCCTTGGTAATGGCATGGGCTTATCCATTCACATAGCTGCTTGAGTAGCAACCAGGTTTCATATCCAGGTGTTTTGTGATAATATGTAAGGGTGCAAAGGCTAAACACTACTCCTAGGAAAATTCATCCAAAGCGAAGGGAGGCAAAATAAACCAGGCAGCATTTAACAAAGATTACTACCCACCTTCTCTACAACAAATGACACACAACAAACCACAAATCCAGCCTCTACAAATTCCTTCTCTCCTTTGAATACGCCTTTGTTTTGCTTTTTGTAACTCCCTTTTCTGTTACTCATGATAGATACTGAACCTCAGGACTGTCCGTTTCTGGCCACCTTTGTGGGAAGCTCAACATTAGTGAAAGGGGATGGAGCGTAGCTCTCTGGAGTTGGGCACAGCTGGTTTCAAATCCAAGCTCTGGCATCTCTGTGCAATCTTGGACAGGTCTCGTTCACATTCAGAGTCTCAGTTTTGTCACTTATAGATGGAGGCAATGATATCTCCCTCACAACATTTGAGGATCAAAAGAGATCATGATTGACTATAATAAACGCTTGATTAATATTTTTTTGGCTGAGAGAAACAAATTTAATATCTACTTCTTGATGTCTCTTAATCAAGGATATTTAAGCATAAAAACTTAGCTGAATCACTTCTCTGTATCATTCAAGAATTTATCACATTTTTCCTCCTCTTTGGTATTATTCATTCATTCATTCATTCATCCAGCCAGCATATATATTGAGTCCGTGCTACGTATAAACCTTAATGAAAAGAATTGAATGGAGTAGGAGACTGGCTTAGCTGGACTAATAAATCTCAGAGAAGAAAGCACTAATACTGTTCTACAGTGTAGTTTTCTTTTATTATCACCTCTCAGCATGTAGGGTGTTGAGATTCCTCCTTCCTTCCTTCCTAACTTCCTTCTTAATATCTTTCTTCCCTTCCTCCCTCCCTCCCTTCCTCTCTTCTGTCATTTATTTTAATATTTTACCAATTTTTCTATTTGATTGCTCATTTTTTTCCTTATTAAATTTTTTTTGAGTTTTAAAAAAATTTTATTGGAGTATAGTTGATTTTAAATGTTGTGTTAGTTTCTGCCACACAGCAACATATATTCACCCTGTTTTAGATTCTTTGCCCATATAGGTCACTTAAAAAGCAATATCTAAAGATTTTAGAAGAAAGCATAGTAAAACTTATTTAATGTATATTAAAGAAAATCAAAAGACAAGGCAATCCAGGAGAAAATATTTGCAACATGTTTGACAGAGAGAGGGTTAATTTTCTTAATTTATGAAGACTACATAAAAGTCAATAAGGTCATTACTACAGGGTGAGCATGTGACACGTACATTAGCAAGCTACTCCTTTCTCACAGTGTGGAAGCGTTTTCTTTGGGAGGGGTCAAGTGGTCACAGCACCTACCACATTCATTGTGCTGGATTCCTCAGCAAGAGTGTCCCATGGCCAGCCCAGGCCACCACTTTGTCGGTACTGTTGCCTGTCACAGTGGGGGCTATCCTTGGGGTTGGATAGTTTTTTTCAATTCAACGTGAGCCTTGCAACTCATTTTTGCTCTCTCTAAGAGCAAAAAAGTCAGCTTGGGCTTCACTATTCTCTTTGCTGTTTTCTCTCTCAGCCTCCAAAGCAGAAGGTGATAAACCCTATGCAAACCCTACACAGACTCCTCAGGGAATGAAGGGGGCTCCTCTTTCAAGGGGGCTTCATCTGGGTCTCTCCAGCACCTCCTCCTCTACGTCCTGCTCACCCCCAAGATCTTGCCTTATTTCTCTTTTGCCCTCTATTTGGTGAAATTCCTATTGTTTGGTTTTTTTTTCCCCTAGAGGTAATTAGATCCAGGAATTCGTTATTGGTCTGCCTTTCCTTTCCCGTTTTCCTCCCAGCAAGAGATATGGAAATGGAGAATCACAGCTTGTTTTCCTGTCTCTTTGGGGTAAGGCAGAATAAAGGTGTTCATGGCTGGCTTCATGCGCTTGTGGAAATTTCCCTGGGCTGCTCCTCTCCCAGTTGGGAAAGGAAATGGTAGCTAGTAAGACCCTATTCAGGATTATTTCAGAGCCTGGTAGAGCTAGGGAGTAGGCTGGGGGTGACACCAAGCTCACGCCTTCCTTTTGCCGTGGCTACCAGCTCGTTCTTTTAATTACTGTTTTTGTTTGTGTTGTTCGTGTGCTTGTTTTACTTATCTGCTTTCATATCATTATGTTTGGGTGAGTGAGATTTGAAATGTGACTTCACATCACCAGTTTAAACCCAAGACCAGGTGTGCAGACTCCTTTGATTTGTGGGATGGGGTATTCACTCTGGGTGTCTCACGTACTTGGCCTTTGTCAACAGCGGGTTTTAGGAATATTTATCAAAGGATAGTTCTGGTCAGACTTGAGGTTATGGACTGAATATTTGTGACCCCTCCCACCGCCACAAGATTCATATGTTGGAGCCCCAAGTGGCAATGTGACTGTATTTGGAAATAGGGCCTTCATGGAGGTAATTAAAATTGAATAGTGAGGCCCTAATCTGATAGGACTGTGGCTTTATAAGAAGAGAGCTCTCTCTCTCTCCCTCTGCCATATGAGGACACAGTGAGAAGGGGGTCACCTATAGGCCAGGAACAGAGCTCCTGCCATAAACCAAATCAGCCAGCACCTTGATTTGGACTTCTCAGCCTCCAGAGCTGTGAGAAAATGAACTTCTGTTGTTTAAGCCACCCAGTCTACGGTATTTTTTTTATGGCAGCCTGAGCAGATGGGTATACTTGATTTATAATTAGTTCCTATTTCTTTGGGACAAAAGTACAACTGTAAGCCATCTGACCCTCATCTAACCTATTTTCTCCCAAAGAACCTCAATCCCAAAGCTGGCCCTTGATCATTCTACCGGTGGTCATCACTTGTAGACACATGCCCGTGGCTCCCTCTCCAAAGTCAAAAAGGAATGGCTATTCTCAATGGTGAAAAACTGCAAGCATTTCCTCTAAAATCAGGAACAAGACAAGGATGTCCACTCTTGCCACTTAGTTTTGGAAGTTTTTCAACATAGCTTTGGAAGTCCTAGCCTCAGCAATCAGAGAAGAAAATGAAATAAAATGAATCCAAATTGGAAAAGAAGAAGTAGAATTGTCATTGTTTGTAGATGACATGATACTATACATAGAAAAGCCTAAAGATGCTACCAGAAAACTACTAGAGCTCATCAATGAATTTGGTAAAGTTGCAGGATACAAAATTAATACACAGAAGTGTCTTGCATTACTATACACTAACAGTGGAAGATCAGACAGAGAAATTAAGGAAACAATCCCATCTACTATCACATCAAAAGGATAAAATTCCTAGGAATAAACCTACCTAAGGAGGCAAAAGACCTGTATCAGAAAACTATGAAACTGGTGAAAGAAATCAAAGATGACACAAACAGATGGAGAGATATACCATGTTCTTGGATTGGAAGAATCAATATTGCCAAAATGACAATACTATCCAAAGTAATCTACAGATTCAATGCAATCCCCATCAAATTACCAATAGCATTTTTCATAGAATTAGAAGAAAACATTTTACAGTTTGTAAGGAAATACAAAAGACCTTGAATAGCCAAAGCAATCTTGAGAAAGCAAAACGGAGCTGGAGGGATCAGGGTCCCTGACTTCAGCCTATATTACAAAGCTACAGTAATCAAAACAGTATGGTACTGGCACAAAAACAGATATAGATCAATGGAACAGGACAGAAAGTCCAGAGATAAACCCATGCACCATGGTCATGTAATCTATGACAAAGGAGGCAAGAATATACAGTGGAGAAAAGACAGTCTCTTCAATAAGTGGTGCTGGGAAAACTGGACAGCTACATGTAAAAGAATGAAATTAGAACACTCCCTAACACCATACACAAAAATAAACTCAAAATGGAGTAAAGACCTAAATGTAAGACCAGATACTATAAAACTCTTATAGGAAAACATAGGCAAAACACCCTCTGGTGTAAATTGCAGCAAGATCTTTTTACGATCCACCTCCTAGAGTAATGAAAATAAGAGCAACAATAAACAAATGGGACCTAATGAAACTTAAAAGCTTTTGCACAGCAAAGGAAACCATAAACAAAATGAAAAGACGACCCACAGAATGGGAGAAAATATTTGCAAATGAAGCAACCGACAAGGGATTAATCTCCAAAGTATACAAACAGCTCATGCAGCTCAATATCAAAAAAACAAACAACCCAATCCAAAAGTGGGCAGAAGGGGCTTCCCTGGTGGTGCAGTGGTTGAGAGTCCACCTGCGGATGCAGGGGACACGGGTTCCTGCCCTGGTCTGGGAGGATCCCACATGCCGTGGAGCGGCTGGGCCCGTGAGCCATGGCCGCTGAGCCTGCGCGTCCGGGGCTTGTGCTCCGCAATGGGAGAGGCCACAACAGTGAGAGGCCCACGTACCACCAAAAAAAAAAAAAAAAAAAAGGGCAGAAGACCTAAATAGACGTTTCTCCAAAGAAGATATACAGATGGCCAAAAAGCACATGAAAAGATGCTCAACATCACTAATTATTAGAGAAATGCAAATCAAAACTAGAATGAGGTATCACCTCACACTGGTCAGAATGGCCATCATCAAAAAATCTACAAACAATAAATGTTGGGGAGGGTGTGGAGAAAAGGGAACCCTCCTACACTGTTGGTGGGAATGTAAATTGGTGTAGCCACTATTGAGAACAGTATGGAGGTTCCTTAAAAACTAAAAATAGAGCTACCATATGATCCAGCAATCACACTCCTGGGCATATATGTGGAGAAAACCATAATTCGAAAAGATACATGCACCCCAATGTTCACTGCAGCACGATTTACAATAGCTGAGACATGGAAGCAACCTAAATGTCCATCAAAGGATGAATGGATAAAGAAGTGGTATGTATATACAGTGGAATACTGCTCAGCCATAAAAAGGAATGAAATAATGCCACTTGCAGTGACATGGATGGACCTAGAGACTGTTATATGAAGTGAAGGAAGTCAGACAAAGACAAATATCATATGATATCACTTATATGTGGAATCTAAAAAAATGGTACAAATTAACTTATTTACAAAACAGAAATAGAGTCACAGATGTAGAAAACAAACTTATGGTTACCAAGGGGGAAAGGGTGGCGGGAGGGATAAACTGGGAAACTGTGATTGACATAGACACACTACTATTTATAAAATAACTAACTAACAAGTACCTACTATTTAGCACACGGAGCTCTACACAATGCTGTGTAATGACCTATATGGGAAAAGAATCTAAAAACGAGTGGATATATGTATATATATAGCTGAGTCACTTTGCTGTACCTCAGAAACTAACACAGCATTGTAAATCAACTATACTCCAATAAAAATTAATTTAAAAAAATGAATGACTAAGATGACAGGATCATACTGGTGGAAAATCTGCATGTTTCTGCAAGACACCCCTTCCACGGCAACACACCTCTTCATGTATTAATTGGGAATTTCTACCCTAATCAAAATCAGAAGGTGTCTTTAGTAGATAAAAGGCAGTGGCAGTAGCCGAAGGTGGGCATGAAATCCAGACATATACATATACCTTTTCCTTTTATGCTTAACTAGATGATGTGCCTCCATACAGCCACTTTGAGAATGGTTTGGAAATTCATCCGTTATGGTCAGAATAACCAGTCTACGGAAACCCAATATTTGGGAAGAAAACCCCCAAAACATATCCACCAGATACTTCAGTGTCTACTATGTGCTGAGATAAAAATGGATGAGGCATACTGATGTCTTCATGGATTTCACAAGCTAGCTGAGACGGGGGTGGGGCGGGTGAGATGAGAACATGGACCACCCACAAGCCACGTGTTACGGTATGAACGAGGAACTCTGGAGGCCCAGTGGAGAGTGAGTCACCTTTTTTGAGGGCTGGTGAAGAAAAATCTTGGAGAACAAGGAAATGACATTTAAGTTGGAGCTGGTTAGAGGAGTCAGTTTCAAATGTTTTGCATCCTTGCCAAGCATCGGGATAGGTAGAAATATCTCCTGTGTGTAAAAGATCTGGAGGACTCAGTTTCTTACATCTTCAACTGGACCACCTTAGGCCTCACCCGTTTTACTCCTCATCTCCTCTTGCTGGTTGTGCTGCCCCCATGGAACTCTAAAAGGCAGTTCCAGCTCCTTTATGTAAGACCACAACCACCGAAGCCTTCCCAGGTGTTGCCACACTTGGCTTAACTGAGCTGGATTCCGATCACATTCTACACGTCTGGCTTTTCTTTCCCTTTTCCAGGCCCCAATTAAGCATCTAATTCTCATTCAGCCTCATAATGCAGTCCCCACACCCTCCAGGGCCTGGCAGGAATCAAGGCTACAAGTAGGCCCTTCTCAGCCGGGGGCCGCCAGGGCTGGTCTCAGATCAGGGTCTTTCCAGGAGAAACAATACAAACCGGGTGTCTCTCAAATGCCACCCCCCCACACACCATCATACCCTCTTTGTGTCTCTTATTTCTCTACAGCGACCAGATAAGTCTACACAGCAGGGCCCTAGTGAGCACAGAGATAGGTATTTTTTTCCACAGGAATCTCTTGATTCTTTTACTCTAATAGGGTTTTAACTATGTAAGGAGCCACAGTGGGGTAGCTTTGGGCTTTTCAATGATTCTTTATGTGGTGTCTTTCATAAGGAAGGAAACTTGCTGCTGGAAATAACCCACGATTCTTAGAAACTTCATCACACACTTAAGTCTCCTGAAAGAAAGTGCCTCTGACTGCTTGGGTTGAAATCCTGCGTGATTATATACACAGCTCTTTAGTCAAAGACTAATTTAGTCCTATACATTCTTAATTATAGATTCCTTAATTATTTCCACTAGATTTTGCCCTCATTGTATATTTTCCTAAATAGCACAATTTATTCGGAACATTTAATAAAATCTAGTGGGTCATCTTCGTGATGACCAAAGTACTAGAAATCAATACCCAGGAAGAAAGCTGTATAACTAGTAGATTTACAGAATAAATAACTAGTAGATTTACAGAAACACCGAAAGACAAACTATCAGAGGACCCTGATCTGGAAGTAAGTGCATTCAGTTCTGTTAAGGAAATTCCATTTCTGGTCTTAGACTCTCAATACCAATTCTCTCAGCTTCAAAGAAAAATGATAGATTTTTTTCCTACTAGGGAAAGTTTTCAAACACACCTGGCATTAAACTAGAGCCCATTTTATATTTAGCTTTTCTTCAGAAAGCCCATTTCACAGATGCCTGGATCTTAATCTTTGAACTTCTTTGTATTTAATCATTTTTATGCCTTCTGAGAGTTTATCACTACCAGAGCAAACACTTACACACACACACACACACACACACACACACAGAAAAGACTGTCTAGGCCACATTCACTAAACATGTAACTAAAACTGCCATTAAACTCAGCCAGATGCCTTTTACCAAAGAGAATTCTAAGTTACCTGCAAGAAATTGCTGTTATGTTTGCCAACCCCCTCTACCTAGGGGCTTTATTCACCTCTTAGATAATAGGCCTATCTTGTCTTTTTCTGTCTGAACCAGACTGCTTTGCCCAAGCAATAAAAAAAGAACTTTGAACATATTCCAGTCCAACAAAACCCTTCACAGGTGTGACGTTGGGCCCTAGAAAGGTGGCATGGCTGCCCCAGGCCATCTAGTGATGAAGTTGGGGCTGAAAAGTCTTCCAAATTCACTCCTGGGCTATTTCCACTTCATCAATCTAGTGACAGTGGTGAGAGAGCCCTACAGAGGCAGGTGAAATGGGACTGGAATTTGGGAATGGCCTAGAATCTTCTTTCACAGGTCTGCTTGGTCAACTCTAATCCATTTGAAAGCAATGGACTTGAAGAATGTCTTCCATGTCCTTAGGATGGCTTGGGGGAGGGAGAGGAACACAGACGTATTCACATTAAAGAGAGTGAGTCCTGTCGAACGCCAGGGACTTCTGTGGTCAGCAGCAGCAGGCTCAGTGGGAATGGTGATATGCCAAGGTCTCCCCTCTACAGGATCTGCAGGGCCCTGTAGCATAGACCATACTCCCCTGCCAGATAGTTTAGAGTCAAAGCTTGGGGGTTTCATTCTCCTTTTGAAGATGGGTACATGCTATGGTTTCTTTAATCTGGAAAACCAGGTTAATTTCACTCTGAACCTCCTACCATGTGGTTAGAAGTATATGATGGCTTGGTTTGGAGTCCATGGGAAAGAGTCTAACTATGAGGCAGAGTAAGTTTTCATGGCTTGCTTGAGCACCAGAGGATCTGAGAGCTCAGCAGTAAAGGAGATCCGTCAACAGAGGTTGGGTCTGTGATGATGTCACCCTCTGGGCTTCAGGGATCTTCAGGTTTGTGCCGCAGTACCAGCCTCTTGGAGCTGACATGACTGGGTCGCTCAGTACTCTTCCTGATTGCCCCTGGGTGCTGAGCATCTTAACCCTCCTGTTGCTTCATAGATTGATTGACTTCTGATGGCTGAATTTTGCTTTTGTCTTGACTGATGTCTCTATAGGCACCCTGGTCTCTCCCACAGTCATGAATCTCTTGCTTGTTCCAGAATTTTGACAACCGAGGGATTCCCTAGACTTCTGTGTGGCTGCCTTTCTGCCTCTTTTCTCAGACGGTCATAGATACTCCTACAGCTGTCAAGCTGCTTTCATTCTGCGTGTGGAAACAGCGCCTCCAGCGAGAGAATGGGCTCTGACAGCACTAAATAGTGGGCCTTGCACCTGCTTTATCTCTTGACTCTTAATCTCTTGTTCTAGGAGATAATTCAGGAAACTCTCCCATAATAGAAAAAATAACATCCAGAATTTTCCTTTCAGGCAAAGAAATCTTAATCCTTTTTTTGTTCATGTATTTTACCAAACTAGAGATCCCGTCACATCACCTCTTCAGCAAGATACAATTCACCTTTGAGGAGAAGGCAATCCAATTTTGATTTATTGATCTCAGGACACAATGCTTTTCTTAAAAAAAAAGGAAAAAAAGTGTAGACCCATATGTATGAGATTGTCAAATAAAAGCCTGAAGACCTGGCTTTGGCTTTTTAAAAGGGGAGATACCAACAGAGTTTGATTTCTTTCTTTTTGCAGAATTATACAGACAGTTTTGCTTGTAAAATAATTTTTTTGAAAGTTCAAAATAATGCAGCTAGAGGCAGTAACATTTCCCCTGCCCCGTGGCTTCCTTTGGGCAAATGGTAAGAGTATTTCTAAAGGCCACCCTCAAATTTCAGCTTTCTGTTCTGTTGCATTTAATTGGTTGCTATTTGGCTGCCTTCAATAGAATATTGATTATATGTGTGGCTGTAAACCTTGGAGGAAGAAAGAAGACAGGTTCTTATATACCAGTAAGTGTCCTCCATTATAAAGAGACATCTATTAGAGATGTGGAGGTGGTGTGTGTGTGTGTGTGTGTGTGTGTGTGTGTGTGTGTGTGTGTCAGTCAGTGTCAGGGGACAGAAAAGGAGTGCTCCTTAAGGTTTTATTAGGCAGGAAAGTGATAGTATCTGTTTTGTGGCTAAATTGTTACTACTGTGTTTCCCTGTTTCAAAGACACATTTTTCCCCACGTTTTAACATCAGAGAAGTTGAGATGAATCGAATAATCAATGGCTCTACAATTGCTATAAACCTGGGTTAAAGCCAGGTTCAGATAGGATTTGCATCTGCTTGTTAGTCACTGGACAGCGTTACCAACCCCATATTAGTTAAATGTCCTGCTGAGATTTCTATGGACTGCACTGGGATATGAAGTCAGGGCACAAACCTGTATAATTAGCATCAGCATGTGATTCAACTTTTTAAGAAAGACATTTTTTTTAAACCTTCTTCCATCAATGCCAAAGGTCAGACACCCAAGCCTCCTAGCTTTTTGGAGCAGTTATAGTTGGTGCCTGGGCCACCACCCCAGGCCACCTCTGAGTCCCCCTGCAGCTGCAGCAGACAGTAGCCCCGTGTCCTCTGACAGTTTGTCCCCTTGAATGCCTGCATTTCTCTGCTTCTCCACTGGCAGTGCAGGGTAGCTTGTTCACCTCGGGACAGGACAGCCCAGCCGTCCTTTGCCAACAGAAGTCTGAGAACATTTGCTTATTAATTGCACTTCACTAAAAAAATGCTGGGGATCTAACGCCCCCCAGGGCAGCCCTCAACCAACGAGGGAAGGGAGTCACTGGCTTACACCCAGCTTCCCTTGATTCTGAGGTGTGTTCTACATTGGTCTTCAAATTGGTCTTCGGGGGACTGGGTCCATTTGCTCACAGTGTAACTGGCTCATGATCCATACTTCACCGGTTCCCTTCCCTTCCCTTCCCTCATTTCCCCTAGTGCTTCCTGGGGCCGTTTCCCAAATAAGCCACCTGCATGAAAGGTGTGACCTAGGATCTGCTCTTGGAGGAGCACAGACTAAAGCACTGTGCCCTATTTCTCCCTTACCCTCATCGGAGGGTGTAGCTCTTTTTTGCCCTATATTGAGTTCTCCATCTGGGGACTTTTTCTTTCTCGGTGAGATTGAATAGAAGAGTAATTCTTATAATTGAAGGGATCTTAATTTCAATGACATACAATTGATGGAAAAATAAAACCCTGCTGGGATGACATAAACACATTGAAATTACAAAAATGAGTCATTAGCTTTTCTCCCCAGAATCAGTATAAAGTTTTAAATAGTTGTAAAGTGTTCTGTCCACCCTGATCCAATTAAACTAAGTTGGCACCTACATGGGTCATGGTATGGGTCTCAGGTCTCATCATATAGTTCTAAAAAATCATTATAGGAAATAATGGATATCAAGCAGTTTTATTCCAGTTGTAATTTTACTGTTAAGTTTTTTAAGATTTCTCATACGTGACATGGAGGTTGATTAGCTGATGGTAGTAGCCCCAGTGGTCCACTTGAGTTTGTCCATGGACCATCTGCTCTGGACTCACCTGGAGATTACTACAAAATGCAGATTTCTAGGCTTCTTATCAAATACATTGAATAAGAATCTGTGGTTGGTGGGGCCTGGTAATCTACATTTTAATAAGCTTCCTCGATGACTTCTGTGTGCACAGAAGTTTGAGAATCATCTGCTTATTGACTACTTTTCACTAAAATAGCATCTTTAAGGTTCCTGAACTTCTTCTAGTGTGTGTGCTTAATGCATTGACTACTAGAAATTTTATTCACAGCATAAAAGCTATAGCTAATATTTTAAAAAAGTGAAAACAAGCATTGGGAATAGCATTGTCTTGATAATGTGCCCTTTAAAAAAATGACCACATTCTACAATTCCAGACAGAAATTCTGGAAAAGCACATTATTCTTTCATTGATTCATTTAGCAAATTTGTATTCAATACCTATAATTTGCTAGGTTATTTGATTACAAAGATGAATGAAACTCTATTCTAACTCAAAGGCAATGGCAGTGTAAAGGACCATGGCATCAGGGTTGAAAGCATGAATTTCATGTGTGAATTCTGATTCTGCTACTTAATTGCCAAATGATTCTGAGCATGTTATTTAACCTCACTGTGACTCAGGTTTCTAAATACGTAAAACACAGAAAGTAAACGCTTACCTCGCAAATAGGTAATGCATATTATAAAGCACTTAGTGGAGTGTTTGGCTCATATTAAATAATTATGTAAGCTCTAATTTGAGTGATAATAAAATGCACCATCTATCAGAGCAGGAGAAGACACAGGCAGTATGCACAGTGGTTACATGCCTTGGATTCTGGAGCCAAATTTGTGGGGTTTCAATCCTGGCTCTGCCACGTCCTAGCTGAGTGACTCCGGGCAAGTGATGCCTCTTCCCCTCTGTTCCCCCCGCACAGCTCTGCTTTGTCTCTTTGACTTTCTCATGCCTCCTTCCTCAATAAACTTTTGCTCCTAACTCCATCTAGGTGTCTACTTCATGAAGGATGCAACTGACACAGCTGGTCTTTGGGTGTGCTTTGGGGGATGGGAGCAGTAGTCATGCTTATAGACTAAGCAGACAGTTAGTAGAGAGAGAGATGGAAATAACCGATGGGGCAAAGTCCTGTGGGGACTACCCACTGCTTTAAAGAAACCTGTTCCTGCTTCCTGTGCTGAGTGAGCAGAATTTTCTACTGCCCAGAGCTTCCTGCACACCTCGGAAACCTCCTTGCCCTTCACCCACGGATTCTGCCAGGTGGCACTGAGAGGGCGAGAGAGTTCCACTGGGACTCTCAAGTAAGTACCAGTCACTGACTGTGTGCCCTGAACAGGCCATAAACCCTGTGCAGAAGACAGAAGGAGCAAAAAAAACCTGCTTCCTGTCCTGAGAGTCACAGCCAGAGAGCATTCCAAGCAAGACTGGGCAACTTGGAGGATGAATTCGGTTCTCACTCTACTTTCTCATTTCAGTTTGTCGCCAGTCCAATATTTTCCAAACTGACTATAGAATAGACATGTGTCTGGTTTCATTTCAAAAAAATAATTGGGAGCATTGGCAAGGAGAGGACTTGGAGCAGAAGCAATTGCTGCTCATGGACGCTGCTATGGCTTATTTTCCCATTCCTGTGAAGGGTGTTACTGTATGTTTTTAAGAGAATGTTGTCTCATACAGATAGCAACAGGCGCCTGAAAAGATGCTCAACACTGCTAATTATTAGAGAAATGCTAATCAAAACTACAGTGAGGTACCACCTCACACAGGCCAGAATGGCCATCATTAAAAAATCTATAAATAATAAATGCTGGAGAGGGTGCAGAGAAAAGGGAAGACTCTTGCATTGTTGGCAGGAATGTAAATTGGTACAGTCACTGTGGAAAATGGTATGGAGGTTCCTCACAACACTAAAAAAAGAGTTGCCATATGATACAGCAATCCCACTCCTGGGCATATATCCAGACAAAACTATAATTCAAAAAGATACATGCACCCCTACGTTCATAGCAGCACTATTCACCATAGTTAAGGCATAGAAACAACATAAATGTCCTGACAGAAGAATGGATAAAAAAGATGTGGTACATATATACAATGGACTACTACTCAGCCATAAAGAGTGAAATAATGCCATTTGCAGCAACATGGATGGACCTAGGGATTACCATACTAAGTGAAGTAAGCCAGAAAGAGAAAGACAAATATCATATGATGTCACCTACATGTGGAATATAAAATATGCCACACATGAACTTATCTACAAAACAGAAATAGACTCACAAACATAGAGAACAGATCTGTGGTTGCCAAGGGGGAAGGGGTGTGTGGGAGGGATGGACTGGGAGTTTAGGATTATCAGATGCAAACTATTATATAGAGAATGGATAAAAAACAAGGTCCTACTGTATAGCACAGGGAACAATATTCAGTATCCCGTGATAAACCATAATAGAAAAGAATATAATATAAAAGAATATAAAAAAGTATGTATGTATATGTATAACTGAATCTCTGTACAGCAGAAATTAACACAACATTGTAAATCCACTATACTTCAAAAAAAATTAAAAAATAGAGAATGTCTTCTGAGTTTATCATTTTCAATCAAAAATTAGTCCATCAGAATGAGTCATGGTGAAGCGTTGACAAGAACAGGGGACTGATTCATCCAATAATTCAGATCTCTGCTGTCCCACCAGCACCAGTCAGCTTTATTTTCTCTGTTTTCTAAACAGTGTAATTTGATTACACTTCAAATACTGAGGTTCCTTATTTTCCTATTTATTATGTAAATTACGTATGTAAATTCACATGGATGAAGATACGCAGACTTTTGTCTGTAAGAAGGATGGGCTGACAGTGACCAGAGCGGGGCTTCAAGTTGATTTTCTGGTGATGCAGAAGGTCTTGGCTGCAGTTTAGGTGCAGTGCTTGTCTGAGAAAGACTGAGCATATTGAACTGAATAACAGATTCTGGCCACAGTACGATACAACCAATCAACATTCTCATCTACAAGCACCCACTGAGCATCTACTAAGTCTCTCTGAATTAATTACTTAGCAGACATTCTTTGAGCACCTACTATGGGCCAGGCTCTTGACGGGCAATGAGGAACCAACACCGTGTTAACATACAGTCTCTGCTCTCCAGTGACTTAACGTGATTGAACTTCAAGGCAGTAAGAATTATTCTGGGTTAGGAGAGGGCATCTCACCCAGTCTTGAGGGAGGGACAGGGAGTGGCTTCAGGGAGATGTTTCTGGACAAAGTCACAGCCCAGCTGAGCCCTGAAGGATGAATGGAGGTGGCCAGGAGGAAAGGAGGATGGGAAGAGCAGCAAGTGCAAAGGCCCAGAGAAGAGGGCAGGTGGCCGGTAAAGGACCAGCGGTTGTTATTCAGGATGGCTGGGGTCTAGAGTTCAAGGGAGGATGGCAAACCATGAGGCCGGAGAGGCAACAGGGACCAGACCTTGGAGGGCTAAGAAGTGTCCTTCAAAAGACTATAAGACCCATGGAGGTTTTAGACAAGGGGAGAGATAACTGATTCAGCTTTCAGGAACATTAATTCGACTGACTGCTGAGGGGAGAATGCATTAAGGGAGAGACTAGAAGTAGGAAGAACATTTAGGATGGGAGAACTTTTCTTTCTGGGCACAGAGCTGGACTATATGTCCCAGCTTTTCAAAGGGCCTCAGGACTGAGTCACAGCCAGTGGACTGTGGGGAGAAGTAGGATGTGCTACTTCTGGGACTGGAACTTAAACACCCTCGTGTGTGACCTGCATGCTCCCTGCCCTCATCTGCCACGCCTTGATCGTTCTCAAACTTGAGAACAGCTTGTTAAATATGTATTTCTGGGTCCTAGAGCCAGAACCCCTGATTCGGTAGGTTCTGAATTTGCATTTTTAACAAGTTACCAGGTGATGCTGACGCTGCAGGGCCAGGAATCACATTTTGCACCCTGAGGCCCTAAGCGATGCAGAGCTCCAAGATGTACAAGAGGGAAGTGTCCTGGTTTTCTGAATGACTGTGTGGGGCAGTCCTCTCCCTCCTCAGAACTGCTTTGGAGTGTGAGGGAAGGTAAGAAATACACTTTTCTCATGTGAAGTTATGGAGATGTTGAAGTTGTCTGTTTTGGCAGTTAGACTACTGGGATGAATCCGTAGGCATTGGTAGAAGGGACATATAAGACAAAGTCATAGTGCGTGTGGTTGCCGGTCCCATGTCCATCTGGCAGAGCGACCATTTCTATCAGAACTGGATGCAGTGCAAGTGTGGTTCTGAGGCTCAGCTTCCCTTCCCCTCCTTGTTGGACTCAGCCCTTGCTCTTCCCTTTCACAGTGGACGTACATTGATTGGTCATTTGGCTTCTCCTCCATTAGATCATGGGCTCTTAAGACAGCCAGGAGATCTTCTTAATATCCTCACAGGATCTGAAGCTTCACGTGCAATAAGGTGTTGAAGAAATAATTAGTAGTCATCTTGATGATGTGTCAGTAGACACTCGAGTGCCCAGTGAATGTGAGTGGATGGAGGCGTGCGCCATATTGTCTCCCCCCGCAGTCCTTTGCACATGCTACTCCTTCCCTGTAACATTCGTCCGCCCCCTCCAGAAGGCAGCTACCTACTCAGCTGAGACATGATTTTCACCAGCATGGCTACTCAGCTGAAATCCTGCCTAGTTGCCTATCCTTATGTCCCTTTACTTTCCTCTTATAATTTTTAAAATATATGTGTATAAAATAGGTGTGTATATGTGTATCATACTATTTTGTAACCTATTTTTCTAAGAAAGCTTATTCTTTTTAAACTTTTCTCAAATTTTGGTTCTTTTGCAGCCCTGCAAAGAAATTTTGGAACTCTTTGCACTCCTGTAAAATCATATTTATATTTGACTCAGTGGGTCATCCAAGTAGTCCAGTATCCTATTTCTATGAATCATTCCAGTATTTGATGAATGATGGCCAAATATTGTCTGGCCCTTAGAATGTGCTCAGTAATCTTGGAAATTGATTTACTGTTTTATTGAAACAATAAAAGTGGACACACTCTCCAAGGAAAACTTTTTTAAATAAGAAAGAGTAGAAGGCCTTGGGATGTTATCCACAATTAGGAAATAAAATAATTCAGAGAGGGAGTCAGAGGAAAGGTAGGCACGCACGCCTCATGCTTCAAATTCAAGGGCAAGTCATGGGATGAACACTGCCTAACCACCAGTCAGAACCAACACTGGGAGGAGGTCACGAGTGTGAAATGTAGAAAGCCATTGCTGATATCCACACTTGTAGCAGGAGAGTGCAATTTTAACAAAGCTGAAACACGAGAGACCCGAAGCATGAGTAGAACTCTGTGATAACAGAGGGACTATATTGTGAAAGAATGGAGACGGTGTGTCACATGTATAAGACCCCTAGTCATGAAGGAAAATATGGTGGCACAAGAGGGGGATGGAGGCAACAATAACAACCACTGGTTTTCTAAGACAGGGAAGACCTGTGTATGTTTGAAGTCCAAAGGAAAGGAAGTAGTGGAGAAAGAAAGGTATGCATGATGCTAGGAAATTGGAAATAATTGAAGAGACAAGGTGTTGTTTGACAAAATTAAAGGGAAAGGGATCCCGATGCAATGGTGAGGTTAATTTTTGGAAAGAAGAAAAGGAGCTATTATGTCGAGACAGAAGAGAATGATGAGGGGGCGTCTGTTGGATCCAAGATATTTTTGTTGGAGAAGACAGAAGGTTGGGGAACTTCCCCTTCAAACTTTCCCTGACTTTCTCAGCAAAGTGGAAGATAGGACCATCTGTAAGAAGAAAGGATTTGGAGGAAAAAAAAAGAAAAGAAAAAGCATGGGGAAAGTTTAGAACTTGATTACCCAAGGAGTGCACTTGGGTTATCAAAAAGATGACTTACTCACAGGAACCACTAAATGCAGCACATCAATAACAATATTTTTCACCAAGAAAAAAGACCATGTAAATTTATACTACCAGAAGCCTTGGTATTGCTCTGATATGAGCACCTAAACTGATGACCTCACTGTTGTATTTCTTCTCCCCATAAGAGCTAATTCCAGGCACTTAATTTTACCACCTCTTAACTCTTCTGTGTACTCTTCCTCATGTGGCCTCCCCTAGCCATCTTATAATATTCACTTTTTAATATTTTACCATCTCTGATTCATTTTCTCTATCCTTCTAGTGAAATGAACTTGACAAAGAGGCTGTATTGCCTTTCTGCAGCTTCATGTTGGTATGGCAAACATGTATGGAGTATCACTAGGTGCTAGGAGCTGTGGGAAATGGTGGGGAAGTGACTATAAATTAAACATTGGACCTGTCCTGGAGGATCTCACAGACTCTCTGGGAGACAGACTCACAGATATATCATTTCAGCACCATGTGGCCAGTGCTGTCTTGGAGGCACTTATCTTATGATCTTGAGCAACTAGACTAATGACATTTATTCATTCTCTAAATATTTTGTGAGTGCCCACATGTGTCATGTGATGGGAACCTCTGGCAACATAGTGCTGCAAATAGGTAAGGTCTTTGCTCTCTTTTATTTTGAGGAAAATAAAAGATTGTGGTGTGATAGAGATGCAGCAAAGGGGAGTTAATTAGTTTGAGTGATTCGGGAAGGTCTCACCAAGGGGGGGAATTTCAAAATGAGACCTGAGTGAGGATTCACCCAAAGATGCAGGAACAGATGTTTTCCCCCAAAGAGCACATCCAGTAAAATGACCCAAAGGCTCAGATATACTTGGCGTGTTCAAGGAGCAGAGAGAAGGCCAGTGTGCCTGGACATAATGAGAGGGAAAGAAAGGAAGGAGATGCTGTTGGGGAGATTGACAGGGCAAAGAGTTTGCATTTAATTCTAATTCAAGGATTCATTACCTAAGTAGCATTATCTTATTTCTAGGAATTCAACCAGTTCTGCAAAGGCCACATGATACCTCAAAATATTCTTTACAACACCACCAAAAAATGATTGCTAGTGAGTATGGTTCATCAATTATTCAATAATCATTTATTATGCACCAGCTAAGTATCAGACACTGTTCTGGGTGCTGAGGATTCAGCAGCTGCAAAGTAGAAAAAGTCCCTGCAGTCATGATGCTTATATCTGAGTGTGTGGGGACATTTCAGGTAAAGAAGAAGTAAATGCAAATGCCCTGAGGCAAGAGCATGGTTATAATGTGTGAAGAAAAACAAAGATATGAGTGAATGAAGAGAAATTGACAGCAGAGAAAAAACTCTTGGGTGTTGGGTAGGGAGGTGGTGGCAGTGGATCAGGATCACGTGGATCACTATACGGATGCTGGGTTATATTGGGAGTCACTGGAGGATTTTGAGGAGAAGTGGGACATTAGATTCACATTTTGTAAAAGGATCACTCCAAGGAGACAATAACTATAGGTGCCAAAGATGAAGACAGGGAATCAAATAGTTATGGTGATAATTGAGGTAAGGTGTAGTTTTGATAATTTTGGTAAGGGGAGGAAATGGGGAGATGGGAGATGTGACCATATCTGGGTATATTTTGAAAACAGAATGATCGGATTTGGTGATTAATTGGATTAGGAGCTTGATGTAAACAGGAGAGTCAAAGATAACTTCACAATTTTATATCTAACCATGAGGAACAATTGCCATTTGCTCAGATGAGGAAGTCTGTAAAAACTGCAGCTGGGGAAGCAGAGACTGAAAACTCAGTTTTGAAAAGTTTAAGTTGGAGTTGCCAATGACAAATCCAGTGGAGAGGTTTATTAGATAAATCTAGAGTTCAAGGGAAATGTCAACAAATGGGTAGAACAGGATAATCTCTAAGTTCCCTGACACGTCTAAACTAAAGATGAAAAATCAATAGCCATAATATATAAAGGACTCTTATAAATCAGTAAGAAAAAAAGATGAATATTCTGTTAGAAATATGGACAAAAGATACATACAATTCTTCGAAAGAAAATAAATAGCAATAAGTAACCCAAAAAAGTTCTGGTACTCAGATTCAATTGTAAGACTAAATTTAAAAAAAACTAACTATATAATAGGAACAATAACAATAAAATATATTTTAAAATAAACTCAAAACAAGAAATGTATATAAAGGAAAAATTTAAATGCTATGGAGGATTCATAAGAGAGGCTACTTTCGTAATGAAGACTCACTGTAAAGAATGAGCCTAAATTGAGCTTATTCCCAATATAAGTACTCATAGTAGAATAAGAAAAACTAATAATGCAATTTGCATGGAAAAATGAACATTCAACATTTATTTTCCATGTAGGAAAATTCTCTAAATGAGCTCATTCAACAGATAGATCTTTTTGCTTAAAGCAGATGAACAGAGCTATAACATGAATTAAGACTGGGATAGTTCAATTAAGATCAATTAGTTCAGTAATAAGCAATTGGATGTGGAGCCTCTTCCAATTCCCCAGGTCACCACTGTTTTATTTTTTAAAGAGATGACAAAAATAGTAAAATCCTGTGTGGGCATCATTGATATTAAACTACTCAGGACTTTACTTCTAGAAGACTTCCCTAGCGTTTCCACTTGGTGTATACTTAACACGTGGTATATATCAGTTGGATCCACATTGTCTGCTTAATTTCAGTGGTTAAATCACCAGTAAGAAACCTTGTGACAAAATAGTTTAATGAAAACAAAGAACCAGTTGTCTAAACACAAACAGGTTCTTCCTTCTTAGTTTTCAAGGCCCCAAAACATAAGTTAAAAAAGAAATCCCCTTTGAAGTACTGAAGAACTATTGTTTCCATACTAAAAATCAGGAAACTGTGAAGAGTAAGTGATGCCTAGCAGCAAATAAATCAATGCCATTTGGATACAGTCCTCCTTTCTTGCTTTTTCTGCCTGTCCTTCACCTTTCTATAGGCCAAAGATGAGACTATAGGACTCAGTTTAATGGATTATTAGAGTGTTCTAACCCCAACAAAGACAGAAGATGCCCAAGTCAAGGAACACTAAATGGTGACCACTGTTACCTTGGGAGGTAAAGGCAGGGTCCTTACCTGGCCAAAGGGAGACCTGTCCCCATAAGAAGGTCAAGTGCATTGAACACTACAGCAGATGTTTAGGCTAGTGAAAATGGCCAGGATCAAAAAATGGGCAGAAGACCTAAATAGACATTTCTCCAAAGAAGTCATACAGATGACCAACAGGTACGTGAAAAGATGCTCAACAATGCTAATTATTAGAGAAATGCAAGTCAAAACTACAATGAGGTATCACCTCACACAGGTCAGAATGGCCATCATCAAAAAGTCTACAAACAATAAATGTTGGAGAGGGTGTGGAGACAAGGGAACCCTCCTACATTGTTGGTGAGGAGACAAGGGAACCCTCCTACATTGTTGGTGGGAATGTAAATTGGTGCAGCCACTATGGGGACAGCATGGAGGTTCCTTCAAAAACTAAAAATATAGTTATGATATGATCCAGCAATCCCACTCATGGGCACAGATCTGGAGAAAACTATAATTTGAAAAGATTCATGCACCCCAATGTTCACAGCAGCATTATTTACAATAGCCAAGACATGGAAGCAACCTAAATGTCCATCGGCAGATGAATGTATATAGATGTGGCACATATATATAATGGAATATTACTCAGCCATAAAAAGAAATGAAATTGAGTTATTTGTAGTGAGGTGGATGGACCTAGAATCTGTCATACAGAGTGAAGTAAGTCAGAAAGAGAAAAATACCGTATGCTAACACATATATATGGAATCTAAAAAAAAAAAAAGGTTCTGAAGAACTTAGGGGCAGGACAGGAATAAAGACACAGACGTAGAGAGTGGACTTAAGGACATGGGGAGGGGAAAGTGTAAGCTGGGATGAAGTGAGGAAGTGGCACTGACATATATACACTACCAAATGTAAAATAGATAGCTAGTGGGCAGCAGCCTCATAGCACAGGGAGATCAGCTCGGTGCTTTGTGACCACCTAAAGGGGTGGGAGGGAGACGCAAGAGGGAGGATATAGGAATATAAGTATACGTATAGCTGATTCAGTTTGTTATACAGCAGAAACTAACACAACAATGTAAAGCAATTATACTCCAATAAAGACGTTAAAAAAAAAAGATGTACATATACAATGAAATACTAAAGAATGAAATAATGCCATTTGTAGCAACATGGATGGACCTAGAGATTATACTAAGTGAAGCAAATCAGACAAATATCATATATCACTTATATGTGGAATCTGAAAATATGATACAAATGAATTTATTTACAAAACAGAAATAGACTCAGAGTCAGAGAAAACAAACTTACAGTTACCAAAGGGGAAAGGAGGTCAGGGGAAGGATAAATTAGGAGTTTGGGATGAACAGATACACACTACTGTATGTAAAACAGAAAAACAAGAAGGACCTACTGTACAGCACAGGGAACTATATTCAATATCTTGTAATAACCTATAATGAAAAAGAGTCTGAAAAATATATATATTTACATATAAAAAACGGAATCACTTTGTTGTATACCTGAAACTGACCCAACATTGTAAATCAACTATACTTCAAGTAAGGAAGAAGAGCTATAACTGTAACTTTTGTATATTCTCTTGGCGTCCTGAACTTCTGTATATCACATCATGTTAACAGGTGTATCTCCACCCTGCTCCCCCCCCAAAACGAAAATAGCCAGGGATGGGAAAGGGACATGGCCCGAGGATATCTAATCTGCTATCCTTTTATCTTTCTTGGCTTCTATTGAACCCAGACGGTAATCAGGTTTTCCCCCAGCACACAGACTCTGTGCAAGAATAGAAGGCTTGCTGCTTTGCAAATGAGGAAAATGGGAAAATCTGACCTAGTTATTTGCAAACTCACGCTGGACTTCTCTTTGTGAGTTTAGGGCAACCTGTCTTGCAATCTAGGGAGCGTGCATTAGGCTTTTAGTGCTATCTTCTTCTTCAGCATAACAAGCTGCCATTTACTGAGAATCTTTTTGGACTAGAAAGTATATACGTCAAATTCTAATCGGAGTAAACATCTGATTTCCATATTATAGGTGAGGAACCGGGGCTTAAAGAAGTTAAGACACTTGCTCAGGGTCATCCAGCCAAAAAGTGATGGAGGGACTTCCCCGGTGGTGCAGTGGTTAAGAATCCACCTGCCATCGCAGAGGACACGGGCTCGAACCCCGGTCCAGGAAGATCCCACATACCGTGGAGCAACTAAGCCCGTGCACCACAACTACTAAGCCTGAGCTCTAGAGCCCATGTGCCACAACTACTGAAGCCCGCGTGAAACAACTACTGAAGCCTGTGAGCCTAGAGCCTAGAGCCTGTGCTCCGCAACAAGAGAAGCCACTGCAATGAGAAGCCACGCACCGCAACTAAGAGTAGCCCCTGTTTGCCACAACTAGAGAAAGCCCACGTGCAGCAACGAAGAACCAACACAGCCAAAAATAAACGTATAAATAAATAAATAAACTTATATACAAAAAAAGTGATGGAGCTGGAATTTGAATCCTCTCTATTTGAAGACAAAGCAAGTTGCTGTCCTTCATAACAGGCAGGCTCATATTTTAAAGCTCAACAGAGGTGGTAGAGAAGAATTCAAGACAGCCCAGAGACAAACACTGACATTTCCTATTCTGGAAGAAACACTTGATGTGCAAAGAATTAGGTGGGAAGGGAACTGAGAACTTGAGTCGGGGGCCCTCATTCTGCAGACGTTCCAGAAGTTAAGTGACACATTTGAGGATGCAGAACCCGCTGGTGGCAGGAACAGCTCGGATGAGACCTCACAGCCCCTCTATTTAATTCAGTGCTCTATTTACCGGTGGTCTATCTCAACAGATATTTCTCAAACATCTAAAGGCACCTAAAGGCAAGTGACACATAGGCCAAAACCATCTGCTAAAACCTCTGGTCCTAATAGAATGCCATCGCTTATATCACTAGTTATGGTCAGGAGAATCCACAAGGGGGTAAATTGGAATGTTGCTCTGCAGATTCTCTGTAAGTGTCACTTCCTCTAAATCTCTCTAGGGAGTATATAAAATGTAAAAGACTATAAATGACACAACTCTGTGGTTCTTTTGAACTAACTTCAAAAGGCTTGGCCACGGAGAATCAGCACACCACCACCCAGGCATATAGCACTGCTGTGAGCAAGGACTAGGGCGCTAGCATTCCATCTATGCAGGTGGTGGGCTGTGGTTACCATCGACAAAATGGCCTTGACTGGGGATATGTTCCCAAACCATCCCTTGATACACACCACAGTATGGAATCCCAATTTCATTTATTAATTTCTTTTTAATCTGCCGTTTTTGTTTGATGTATGTACAAGGTAAAACTTCAGAAATACTAAACTCTTCTCTATTCCAGACCCACCCCTAAGAGTCAGCCTTTACACTGGGTGATCACCTTCTTACCTTCTAATAACATGGAATTAAGCTGCTATTTGTATGTATCCTTCTTAGGTGATAGCTATTGACTCTTACAATGACCAGTGGTGATATGTCACTTATGGCACCCTCTCTCTTGCCAGATTTTGATGGTTAAAATAATTTTCTAGTTTTTCTACTGGCTAGCTTTGAATCTTTAACTAATGCACCTAAAATGTACAACCCTTCCCTCTAGTTTCCCTTACTCTCTTTACACTTCCCACCTCTGCCATATATTTTCTCTTACTTGGTCAAGAATAACACTTATATTCTGTTCTATAACCATAATAAACCAAAATAATTGATTACAAATGTTAAAACTAAGAAGTAACATTTTTATGAGAAAGGCTGCAAGCAGATAATATATTGAAAATATTATTCTGATTACGCTTCATTTCTCTTCCCTACACATCACATTTTCTAGCAGCCAATGACCATTTTGGCCACTGGAAAGTGGGAAGGCCAGTCACACCCCTGGAAGGAGGGAGAATGTACAGCAGGGTTTCTCAACCTTGGTGACACACTGGAATCGCGTACAGAGCTTTAAAAAATACTGATGCCTGGTTGCCATCCCAACGGCATCTCATATAACTGGTCTGGAGCATGGCCTGGGAATTGGGATTTTTGAAAGCTCCCGCCACCGAGGTAATTTCTCATTTACAATTAAAGTTGAGAGGAAGTACTGGTCAGAAAGGAAAGTAAATGGAAGTCTACCCCATATGACACTCCCTTTCAAATATGGGCGAAAGGCCAAAGACCCAGAGAGAGGAGGCATGCAGGTAGGTTGAGGGGAAAGGGGAAAACTGATGAGGGGCTTTTGCTCCACTTCTCATTTGGGATTTAGAATGTCTGTCCTAGGGAGGTCTCCCCTGCCACCCTTCTGCATAAGCTGAGAAAAGATGGTGCCTCCATGTGATTAGGTTTAGGCTCTCCAGAATCTCTTCATGCCTTGTAACCATAAGTCCCCACATGCCCTACGGGTAGGGTATCTAGGATGTAGCTGATGATGCTGTGAGTTTACTTGGACAGCCACCATAGTGGGGAGCAAGCCACCCTGAGCAGGACCACCATGTGAAGATGAGTAAGGTGGCACATTTTGGTACCTTTGCAAGGGGCACTGATGTCAACTGTGCCCCTGGGAGTTGTGAGATGTGAAGCCTTGATCCTATCGCTGACAAGTACAAGATGAACCACCAGGGGTGGGAAAAGACTAGGAGTCACACTGAAGGGCCAACTGAGGTCCAGGCGTGGTGTCATCAGAGAATCACCAAGCCTTGATTATATTAAAGAGAAGAGACCACAGATTTTGGTGTTAGATGGCAGTAGGGTGCACTGGGGCATTGGCAAGAAGCCAAGGGGCAATGAAAGGGGAGAGAACATGAAAGACTGAGAATATACATGAAAGGGATTAATTCCCAAAGATATTTTAAATGGTTGGATCAAATTTAATTTCCTTTAGATATTGAAGATGATTCAAAGAAATGGAAAGATATCCCATGCTCTTGGATTGGAAAGATTAATATTGTTAAAGTGGCCATACTACTCAAAGCAACCTACAGATTTAATGCAATCTTTATCAAATTAGCGTGACATTTTTCACAGACCTAGAACGAATAATCCTAAAATTTATATAGAACCATAAAAGACCCAGAATTGCCAAAGTAATCCTGAGGAAAAGGAACAAAGCAAGAGGCATAACCCTCCCAGACTTCAGACAATACTACAAAGCTACAGTAATCAAAACAGTGTGGTAATGGCACAAAAACAGACATATGGATCAATGAAACAGAGCCCAGAAATAAACCCACACACCTATGGTCAATTAATCTTCAACAAAGGAGACAAGACTATACAATGGGAAAAATGATAGTCTCTTCAGCAAGTGGTGTTGGGAAAGTTGGACAGCTGCATGTAAATCAATGAAGTTAGAACACAAGCTCACACCATACACAAAAATGAACTCAAAATGGCTTAAAGACTTAAAAATAAGACATGACACCTTAAAACTCCTAGAAGAGAACATAGGCAAAACATTCTCTGACCTAAGTCATACCAATGTTTTCTTAGGTCAGTCTCTCAAAGCAATAGAAATAAAAGAAAAAATAAACAAATGGGACCTAATTGAGCTTACAAGATTTTGTACAGCAAAGGAAACCACACACAAAACAAAAAGACAACCTCTGGACTGGGAGAAAATATTTGCAAATGATGCAACCGACAAGGGCTTAATTTCCAAAATATACAAACAGTTCATACAACTCAATAACAAAAAAACAAACTACCCAATGGAAAAATGGGCAGAAGACCTAAATAGGCATTTCTGCAAAGAAGAATACAGATAACCAACAGGCACATGAAAAGATGTTCAACATCACTAATTATTAGAGATATGCAAATCAAAACTACAATGAGGTATCACCTCACACCAGTCAGAATGGTCATCATTAAAAAGTCTACAGGGACTTCCCTGGTGGTCCAGTGGTTAAGACTTCACTTTCCAATGCAGGGTGGGGAGGGTTCGATTCCTGGTCGGGGACCTAAGATCCCAAATGCCTCATGGCCAAAAAACCAAAAGGTAAAACAGATGCAATATGGTAACAAATTCAATAAAGACTTTTTTTAAAAAAGGTCTGCATTAAAAAAAATCTTAAAAAAAAAGTCTACAAATAACAGATGCTGGAGAGGGTACAGAGAAAAGAGGACCCTCCTACATTGTTGGTGGGAATGTAAATTGGTGTAGCCACTATGGAAAACAGTATGGAGGTTCCTCAAAAAACTAAAAATAGAGTTGCCATATGATCCAGCAATTCCACTCCTGGGCATATATCTGGACAAAACTATAATTCAAAAAGATACATGTGGGCCTTCCCTGGTGGCACAGTGGTTAAGAATCCGCCTGCCAATGCAGGGGACATGGGTTCAAGCCCTGATCCGGGAAGATCCCACATGCCACGGAGCAACTAAGCCTGTGCATGACAACTACTGAGCCTGTGCTCTAGAGCCCGCGAGCCACAACTACTGAAGCCGATGTGCCACAACTGCTGGAGCCCACATGCCTAGAGCCTGTGCTCTGCAACAAGAGAAGCCAATGCAATGAGAAGCCTGTGCACTGCAACAAAGGGTAGCCCTCGCTCACCACAACTAGAGAAAGCTCGTGCACAGCAACGAAGACCCAATGCAGCCAAAAATAAATAAATAAATTTATATTAAAAAAAAGACACATGCACTCCTATGTTCACAGCAGCACTATTCAAAATAGCCAAGACATGGAAACAACCTAAATGTCCATCAACAGATGAATGGAAAAAAGAGATGTGGTACATATATACAATGGAATACTCCTCAGCCATAAAAAAGAATGAAATAATACCATTTTCAGCAACATGGATGGACCTGGAGATTATCAGACTAAGTGAAGTAAGACAGAAAGAGAAAGAATACATATGAATACCATACGATACCACTTATATGTGGAATCTAAAATATGACACAAATGAACTTATCTACGAAACAAAAACAGACTCACAGACATAGAGAACAGACTTGTGCTTGCCAAGTGGGGGTGGGGGGTGGGGAAGGCATGGATTGGGAGTTTGGGATTAGCAAACTATTATATAGAGAATGGATAAAGGTCCTACTGTATAGCACAGGTCCTACTGTATAGCACAGGGAACTATATTCAGTATCCTTAGATAAACCATAATGGAAAAGAATATGAAAAAGAATGTATATATATGTATAACTGAATCACTTTGCTGTGCAACAGAAATTAACACAACATTGTAAATCAACTATACTTCAATAAAATAAATTTAAAAATTTAATTTCCTTTCTTTATTACACAATGGGATAGAGTTTTAAGGATTAATGTATCTACCAGTATCATACAATCTACAAATAGATTATTTAGCTATTATTTGCATTTCTGAATCAGTAAGTGTAAATTGTTGGCCATCTTACAAAATGATACATATATTGTTTCCAGGTAGATCAAGAAGAGCACTGTAGTTGTGGATCTTCTCTGCAGAATCAATGTTATGGCACTTGGGTCACTCAATAGGGAATGTTCATGGCATCAAAGTCAAACTGATTAAAATGGTACCACATTTTAGTTTGCATCATATTATAGCCAATTTTTTGGGACAGTATTTTGTTTCTCTTCTGGGTTGAATATAGTGTTTACCGGGTCCCCTGTTTTCTCCTATTTTGGTTTTCGCACTCATTTTGTTGGTGTGCTTCCTCAAGTAATTTCCTGAGAAAAAGTGTTTTAGAGGTAAAAATGCTGAGGCTTTGTGTATCTTAAAATATATTTATTCTCGCTATACCCTAAATAGAGAAGGATATTCAAGTTCAAAATCATCTTTTTCCCCAGAACTTTGAAGACTATGTTCTGTTGACTTCTAACCTTCAGAGTTGCTGATAAAAAATATCTTGTGTGAGACTGATTTCTGTGGCCTGTTTAATTGCTGTTTTTCTAATCTGAAATTTTATGATGATGCATACAGTGCATATCCTTTGTCATTCATACATTTAATACTTACTGGGTTCTTTCATTCACATTTCAGTTCTGGGAATTTTTTTTCAATTTTTTCAATTTTTTCTAATTGATAATTAGACTTTTACATTTCTCTCGTATTTTCCATTTTTTGGTCTTTTTGCCCAACTTTATCTTTCAACTTAGGTATTGATTTTATGTTTAATTTTGGCAATTTCATTTTACATTTTAAACACTTTTTACTTTCTAATTATTGCTTTTCAAATTACATTCTCTTATTTTGAAGATGAGCTTTTTCCCCCAAGAGATTACAAGTTATCATATTTTTATGATTTTTTGTTTCTTGAAATAGCTGTTTTTAAAATGACTACACTGAATTATCTGTTTCTCTTACCTCTGTTTTTCAGTTTGTCTCTTAATTTTTCCCATCCACAATGCTGGATTTCCTATTGTACTTGCAATTCGAGGTTGCCATTCACATTCAGGAATGAGAAACCAGGGTGAAACAGGTTTTCTCTGATAGGGCATGGGTCTGTCTCCCTGCCCATTGCTCCCATAAGGAGGATTTCTCATGGGTTTGGGGGTTCCATGTGAGTGAGTGGTACGTGTTGATGGACAGGTTTTACCTTAGGGTAAAATGACAAGGAGATAGATGTCAGGCCCCTAAATGCCAGAATGAGGGGGCATTAATCTTAGATGGTAGCATCCACATGACCAGCACTCCTCATTTTATTTGCTTGAGTTCTTTAGAATTGAGCTCCCTGCTTCCTTAGGTGCCATGGTGGGGAGGCTGACTGCTTTGGCTGTTCCACAGAGAACTTCAGTTAACCCCCTCTATCCACCTCCTCTTCTTAGACTTGACCTCCATACTGCCTTCTGACCAGATGTCCTAGTTTCCCAGCATAGTCTCAGGTTACACCTCTTGTCCTACCCAGTGAAATTACTGGTAGTCCCACCTTTTACTTCCAGAAGTGTCTTAGTTTAGAAAGTAAACTCTATGGTCATCCTACTGCTGACCACCAACCCTGAGCTCCGTGGGTCCAAAATGGAAGACCCAGTTCCTCCTGCCCTGGCCTCTCAGTCTATTCTAGACTCTGCTTCATCTTCCACAGATTTCCATTTGCTTTTCAATATTCACAAATCCATTGTCCATCTCCTGATTTCCTTACTGTTGGAGCTCACTACAAATTTATGTTTCTATACTGTTATCCCAGTTGGGTATTTTGGAGGGATGGAAGTGAACACATATGTTCATCCTGAAATCTTGATACCCTGTTTGGTTTTAAACCACACTGAAAACGTGAGTTTGAAGCCCTCAGCCTCTGTTCAATGCTGCAATATTTAGGACAACATTAGTTTTCAAAATACATCATCACTGACCCAGTAAGCATACCATCTACCAATGATCTGAGGTTACTGACATCTACTATCACCAAAGGCAGAGAACACAGAAGCCAGAAAGCTCAGTTTAATGTTCATTGTAAAATGTATGTTTCTTAGAACAACTGGAGTTTAAGCATATAATAGCCATGAATATAGTCTTCAGAGCAGAGGAATGACCAGGGATGAATTTTACTATACTGCTGTCCATGTGAAAACCATTAATAACATTATTGTTCCCCATTTAACTCAACTTGACAATACAGGGGAAAACCCATACTGCTAAAATTTAAATTATGTTAGAAATATGGTTGAGCATTAAAAAAGGTCATACACAGATAACTGCATTCAATTCAAAATGTATCAGTTATGATCTTAAAGTGAAGTTTTTATACTCCCTTTTCATTTCCTATTCTCTGGATAGTATTACACTTTTGATACAACCAGGCATGCATGACATTCTCCAAAGGTGCAAAGATGATAAAGCATGTAGGTGATACAAAGTATCTGGCATCTTTTGCTCCCAAGAGCATTTCCATAGGCACCACTAGTTCTCTTGCACACTCTAAGCATGATCTCTGGTGACCTGAGAACATGAATATGTTCTCCAGATCTCTGATGGTCAAAGGTCACTTGGCTACTAAGAGCATGGGCTGCTGAGAGCATGTTCCAGAATGAGGTACCAAGACAATAACGTAGAGAATCCAGTAATTCTGATGTTCTTGTGTCCAAAGGGGAGGGATCATTGGCATCAAAACACTGGAATGTAAGCAAACTGCTTCATAACTATAGGGGCAGTGAATTGGGCTGCTGTTCCCACAAACATTTCTAGCCCCATTTCAGAGGGACAGAACACATAGAGGAGAAACTGCCCTGAGCAAAGCTGCGAACTACTTTGGGAACTTGGGGTCAGAGAAGAGGGATCAGAAGCTCCCCACATTCTATGTGGAGTGTGAGGAAAGTGAGGGAAAAAGAAGGGTGTAAAGTGAGGGGCTGCTCCAGGACTCTTCTGACCTTTGGTCCTTTGCGTCCATGCAGGGTAAGTTTGTTATGTGGGGCTGCCCTGGGGTGTCTCAGGGAGGAATTCTCTGCAAAGCCTGGGTCTTGCTTTTCTTGCCACAGTCATACAGAGTGGGGTAGGGACAGTGAGTATTGAATACACTTGCCCATGTGACTACAATTAGGGTTGACTTCAGAGCGCTCCATAACAGCATACGACTTGCCAAGGCAATTGTTTTGAAAGACATTTCAGTTATTTTGGATGCCGAAATCTTGGTTCATACATTTTATAATCAATTTAGGAGACAAATGGGCTTGTTTTTGAGAATTAACTGCACACTCACATTGTGTGCTTAACTTATTTATTGGGTAGTTTATTTAGCCCTGAGTTTTTAGGACTCCATGTGGCAGCCAGGAGAATGTACCTTGCAAACCTGAAGTTACAGGGAGTGCAGTAACTGACCATTGACTGGGGCCCCAGCTGTTGGGCTCTGGAATCCATCATTGCATTTGTCCTGAGGCCATGCTTCCTGCAGGCTTGTGCTCCCAGCCAATGACCCAGGGGAACTAAGGCAAGTCATTCTTGGCTGAATTTGCCTCAGGGAATCCCAGATGCTTTGACAAAACTTTCTTCTACTGCACACCCCCCAACCTTCCTTCCATATGTCCTCCTCTTGGGGGTCACCCTTACATGTGGTCTCAGGGCTCTCCCCGCCTTCAGCAGTACCCCCCTCCTTTGCTCTCACACAGGCAATTCCCTTAATAAATCTTATTTTAGCATCTGCTCCCAAGAAGACCTAGACTCATACTCTGCACCTTGGAACAACTTGCACCACTCAGAACCACTGGAATCTGCTGGTATTTCAACTTATGGTTCAACTCTGGACAATTAGGACTTTGTATCTACATCAGAGAACGTCAGGCAGAAACCAGTTTCTGCCAAATGGTATGGCTAACTGGTTCATTCTAGGCCAGTGGTTATTGTTTTGGCCTTGCAAACTCTGATCATACACAGCGGGTACCATATCATCCTGTCGGTAAGTTCTGACAGACCTTCAATAAGCAGGTGTCACATCCTCAGTGTTGGGTCTCACAACCCTCCCTGCTCAAGAGGGAGCACACTGCCAGAATCTGGATTCAGACACACTTCTTTCAGAGTCCCAGTTCATGGCACTTTCAGTGACACCAAACATCTCTGCTCCCTCAACACAGCCCCAGCCCGCGTCCACCCAACCCATCCTGTTTCCCATTTAGGGTAAGATACTCAAAGTGCCAAGCCTAATGGGTTCATTTTGTTTGGGCAATCTCGGGGAATGTTTGAAGTGCCTTTCTGCCATTTGAAAAGGACCGGCTTAGTTTTGAAAAGAGAGACTGACAATTAAGACAAAAAGGTTTTGGTTTTGATAAGAGTCTATACAACTGTGTGTTAAGAGGGTACAGTCCCAGTCTTTATTCTAGTTTACCAGAATCCAAATCATGAGGAATCTGGATTCATAGGGGCCAAAATGTGATTGAGGAAAAGTGATGGCGAGGGGCTGCTGGTCTATCCTTATGAAAGATGGAGGGGGTGCTAAGTCTCCTGACATGATTCTCATACCCTAAGCTCTTAAAAACCCCAAGGACCATAACCCAGGAGCAGCAGATGAGCTGCCCACAAGAGCTTTCAGAAACCTCCTGGTAGCCGAATACACACTTTAAAGAGGCTAAAGCCCCAAACAGTTTGATATAACAAGGTCGTGATATCATAGTGCTATATTTCCCCATTTTCTAGAACTGCTCGTATCGTTACAATATGGTTGGTACAAAATATAAATTCTCAAGGGAAAATAAGATAAAATGGTAAGAAGACAAAGGACCATTCTTTTATATTCTGTCCCCTGGTCTTGGTGGCTGTGAGCACTGGCATATCCTGAGATAAGAGGTGAGTGCCGGTGGGGCTCTGTAGCCAGCACAAATGTCACAAGATGCTGGTCCTGTGGGAGCCCTTCAGAGAAGGAACTGTGAAGGTCAGCTCTCTGCAGTTAGGCTGTGTGGTGTTGCCTAGGTGACCCAAATGCACCAGGACCTATATCACAAGCTCATCTGGTTCTCTTTCTCTCTCTCTCTTGTCTTTTTCTAAGGTGAGACTTTCCTAATCATTAATAATCTTAATAAAGACACCGATGAGAATGTAGCTTATATTAAGCAAGGACCTCAACCCTGGCAACTTACAAGCAAGTACAGCAGAGGGAAAAATTGGACTTCTGCCATTATAGTCTAAGATCAGCAATGACCTAGAAGGATTAAAAAGTTACCACCGTGTCTCTCGGCAATTCCTTACAGTTACTGATTTGCCAGAGTCCACGTTTCTGTTCATCCTCAATTCAGTACTCCTGAGAATGTGGCTCCTTTGGGGCTTTTGAGTTTCTTTATAGGATGGGCACTGGAGGGAACGAGTGAGGTGGGGGATGTTTCTGTCTCCTGCTTGATAATATGTTTGATTCCAATGGCAACAGCTGGAAGAAGTGCTAGTAAATATAAACCCCCTGAACAAGGAACATGAATAAGGAAGTGGAATTCAAGATACATTCTAAAACTTTAAACCTACAAGCTGAGGGATCATGGTTTCCATGCTCCTGTTTCCCCACTTTGCCATGTTTCTACACAAATGTCCACCATGACTCTACAGTTGTGTTATATAAGCTGCAGAGTTTACTCTTTGGTGGCTGAGTCAAAATAATGTCACTGGGAGCACATAGATCTCCCTTCATGAATGTTTTGTTCCTTAAGTTTGCTGGCCCATTTTTACCAGAGTTTGGAGTTGTTCACATGGCCCCTTCATTTCTGCTTGGGGACAGAAGCAGCTGTGACAGATGTATTCTCATGCAGCACATCTGCCAGAAGCCAAGGGCTGCAGGGTGTATTTCTAGATCGGCTGCATCCCTTTCATTAGGTCTCTTACTATCAAAGGTGTCAGCAGCTAAAGGAAAACTACTGGACTTCTAGCTGGGGCACATTTGGAGGATAAAAGTAGCTGCACATCTCTCAGGGCACCCTTGTGGTCCCACATCATGCTTGTAGCAACCAAGGGAGTAGATTAGCCAAGTCATTATAAGGAGGATGGTAACATTTGATCCCGCATTCCTGTAGTTCTCAGATTTCTCACTGTTCTTCACAGAAACGTGAGGATTCTCCTTGGCTTGGAGAATGGGCTTCTGTTCAGAACAAAGATAACAATAATAATATTAAGACTATTAAGAGTTTACTATGTGCCTGGCACTATTGCTAGAACTTTACACATATGAAATCATATGATCCTTATAAACTATCCTCTGAGGTAGGTGCTATTGTTAGCTCCACTTGCAGATGGGGAAACCAAGTCTAGGATAGATAACTTGTTCCTGGCTCATTAGAGAAGAGCCTGCCTATAAGCACAGAGAGTCAGGCTGCAGAATCAGGCTGGGATATTTCATCACCCAGGGAGATATTCGTATGCAGAGTTGCCAGGGCTTGAAGGGATTTCTTTTAAAAATAAATCTCTAGCTTTTGATTTGACAAATGAAGGTCAGGATCACTGTGTGCAATCCTATACCCATGTTTTGAGAGAGAAGTTGGAAAATCTAGCTTGCTTAGAGGGACACAGCCAAGATGATGAAGGGTTTGAAGAACTTGTAAGACAAGAGGTATCTGGAATAAATATGGAATGAATTAAGTGACTAACAAAAGACACAGGAGGTCGGTCTGCAAACTGCCTTCAAATACTCAAGGGGTTCTTGCCATATGGGCTGGATTCACTTTAGTTCCCTGTGCAGAGCAGAACTGGGAGGAATGAACAGAAGCCGCAGGAAAGCCAAGTTCATTTCTTTCTTTTCTTTTCTCTTTCCTTTCCTTTCCTTTCTTTCTTTCTTTCCTGCCTTCCTTCCTTCCTTCCTTCCTTTTCTTTCTTTCTAACATCTTTATTGGAGTATAATTGCTTTACAATGGTGTGTTAGTTTCTGCTGTATAACAAAGTGAATCAGCTATACGTATACATATATCCCCACATCTCCTCCCTCTTGCGTCTCCCTCCCACCCCTCTAGGTGGTCACAAAGCACCGAGCTGATCTCCCTGTGCTATGTGACTGCTTCCCACTAGCTATCTATTTTACGTTTGGTAGTGCATATAAGTCCATGCCACTCTCTCACTTTGTCCCAGCTTATCCTTCCCCCCTCTCTGTCCTCAAGTCCATTCTCTACATCTGCATCTTTATTCCTGTCCTGCCCCGAGGTTCTTCAGAACCATTTTCTTTTTTTTTAGATTCCATATATATGTGTTAGCATACGGCATTTGTTTTTCTCTTTCCGACTTACTTAACTCTGTATGACAGACTCTAGGTCCATCCACCTCACTCTAACCAAAAGACATAGACTGGCTGAATGGATATAAGAACAAGACCCGTATATATGCTGTCTACAAGAGACCCACTTCAGACCTAGGGACACATACAGACTGAAAGTGAGGGGATGGAAAAAGATATTCCATGCAAATGGAAATCAAAAGAAAGCTGGAGTAGCAATACTCATATCAGATAAAATAGACTTTAAAATAAAGACTATTACAGGAGACAAAGAAGGACACTACATAATGATCAAAGGATCAATCCAAGAAGAAGATATAACAATTGTAAATATTTATGCACCCAACATAGGAGCACTTCAATACATAAGGCAAATGCTAACAGCCATAAAAGGAGAAATCGACAGTAACACAATCATAGTAGGGGACTTTAACACCCCATTTTTACCAATGGACAGATCATCCAAAATGAAAATAAATAAGGAAACACAAGCTTTAAATGATACATTAAACAAGATGGACTTAATTGATATTTATAGGCCATTCCATCCCAAAACAACAAAATACACTTTGTTCTCAAGTGCTCATGGAACATTCTCCAGGATAGATCATATCTTGGGTCACAAATCAAGCCTTGGTAAATTTAAGAAAATTGAAACCATATCGAGTATCTTTTTTGACCACAACGCTATGAGACTAGATATCAATTACAGGAAAAAATCTATAAAAAATGCAAACACATGGCGGCTAAACAATACACTACTAAATAACCAAGAGATCAATGAAGACATCAAAGAGGAAATCAAATTCATTTCTGAACACTCAGAGTCATCTGGGGATGGAAGAACTGCTATGAAAGGGCGTGAGCACCTCATCAGGTGCGTCCTGTAGCAGAGGCTACAGTGTCTGCCAGAAAGGAGGTTAAACTGGGTGACCTCCAGGATCAATTCCAACTGCAAGATTGACAGTAGAATTATTTTACTATTTCAGAAAGGAGTTAAGTTGAAATGCAGCAGACACCTCCTGGAATATCATTCTCTATCAGCCACAACCCCTTAGAGCAGCATTGGGGCCCAGGAGAGGCCACCCCCAAATATGCCTCTATGGCATATTGATTATTTTGATTTAACGTTACTAAGAAACGGCCAGTCCAAGAGGGCCACTTTGACCCTCCTCTCTGTCTCCCTGATAGCAGGAAATAAATCTCTCATATGAAAGGTATATTCCCTGCATGTGGAGGTAGACGGACACCTTTATTGCCAGAGATAGGGAACTTCGGGCAGAGAAGCCTGTATAAACAAACCTTGTTACTTCTTTAATTCATTACCTCAAGGCCAAACTTTGCTTAAATTCCTTACTAATTAAGCGCCCAAGCCTAAATTTCTTTGTCCTGTCAATTCCTCTCAAATGTATTGTTTCTTTGTCCAAAAAAATATAAAAGCTGGGATTCCCCGGCAGCGCAGTGGTTAAGAATCTGCCTGCCAATGCAGGGGACACAGGTTCGATCCCTGGTCTGGGAAGATCCCACATGCTATGGAGCAACTAAGCCCGTGCGCCACAGCTACTGAGCCTGCATTCTAGAACCCGCGAGCCACAACTACTGAAGCCTGTGCGCCTAGAGCCCGTGCTCTGTAAGAAGAGAAGCCACTGCAATGAGGAGCCCGCGCACCACAACAAAGAGTAGCCCCCGCTTGCCGCAACTAGAGACAGCCCGCACGCAGCAATGAAGACCCAACTCAGCCAAACATAAATAAAGAAATAAATTTATAAATATATATATATATACACATATATACATAAAAGCTGCCTGCTTTGGCCATGTCTTAGGTACTTTCTATGAGATCTCCAAGCGCACAAATTAGGATTTGTCTCTTTTTTCCTGTTACTGTGTCTGTGTCAATTTTATTATTAGTCTAGCCACAAGAACTCAAGAGGGTTAGAGGGGGAATTTCCTCCACCCCAACAGCAGCTCATAGAGGAAAGATGACGTGGAGAGAAGGCTGGGCCACAACTTAGACAACAAATGTTGGTCCTGGCACCCCCAACTGCATGCGTGACCCCCAGGGGCACTAACTCTGCACACCATTAATTTCTATAACTTCAAAATGGAGGAAAATGAATATCATCATTTTGGAAATTTCTAAAATAGAGAGGCTGACTTCTGACTTTCTGATTAAGCATCAGGTATTTGGAAAATGCAATGGATCAAAGTTATCCTGCACCCAGCACTCTGGCTAATGACCAAGCTGTTGTATAAGATGCTACAGAAGAGCATTTCTGCATATTTTCTGCACATCAAGTTTGCTGATCATCCTTGTATCTCTCTGTATCTTGTTATAAAATGAAGGTCTTGCCAGTAATTTCCTTTCCTTTTCTCTCTTTCGTATTCATTTTTCACCCATATAATCAGTTTCATGAACCAGAACTGTCCCCCTGGCTGGGATAGTCTAGTTTCTTGGGCATACTGTATTCTAGGCAATGACAGTTCAGCTTTACTGTAATTAAGTTTTCATTCTTCTATGCAAAACTAACATTTATGAAAAGCTTCTGTAAAAGACCAAGTTCCTATTTGTCTACTTTCAGAGAACTTCTTCCCTGCTTACATCCTTTTTGTAAGTCCATTTTTACTTTAAATGTTATATCCTATTTTGGAGACAACAGTAAGTCCATTTATAAGTGTTTGGGGTCTGCCTTGTAAGCCTACTCAATGGTATAACACTGCTCAGAACACACTTCCCATGTTTTCAAAGGAATTTTCCCCTAAGTCGTGATTGTCATGCCCTCTACAGATGTGGCATACACATAAAATCTTCCTTATAGGCACATGTCCATAGCTATACATCACTACTAAAAAAAAAAAAAAAAAGCTAATTAGTCCACCTGAGACTAAAAAAAAAAGTCATTCTAATCAAATGTTGGCATTAGTTCCTTTTATGTGAAAAAGATGGCAATGGATTTACAAAGAATAACTCCCTTTTACCCAAATCTTGGTAATGAGAAACTGACATGAGACCACAGTTAATCATCCTACCACCCAACACCTGAGGCTTGGAGACTCCCACTTGAGTGCTTGGGGAAAATACACATCACACAATCCAAGGAGGAGCCCATGCCTCTCTCCTAGCAGCCCACGAAAAATCTGTGCTTCACATGCTTAGCTTAAGTGCTACTTCACTCCATTTAAGTAAAAATTGAGTTTAATTTGTTCTCAAAAATTTGCTTTCTCCCAAGTATGGGGGGAAAGAGCTTGGGCTGTGGGATCAACTGCAGTGGTACATGTGGCCATTCAGAAATAAAGGGAGTTCAGCATCACTCAGAGGCAGGGTGCAAATCTGGATTGCGGTTAATTAATTTAGCCTTCATATCAAATGCTCAGAACTACAAAGAAGGCTTACCAGCCAGTTTCCAACAACCAGAGGATAAAAAACTGAATGAAAAGGCTAAGAGATTTAGCAAACAGTTTGCCATTTAGGAATAACTTAAGGGCCACCCCAAAGCGCTCCTTGATTGAAATCCATTAAAAGGAACCAAACACTGACCTCGAGGAAGAGAGCTTAGATATACCACCCACCCAATAATGGTCCCAACAGAGCTCCAAAGTCCTGGAGGCCTCATGAATATTCTGGAAACTTAACATGCCAAAAGAAGGAGAGATGGGGAGGAGGAGAGAGGTCTTTGCTTCTAAAGAATAAGAGCTCTCCTGTGGTTATGCCTCCCCTTCCAGGATTCCTTTTCAAGCTCTTTATTGAAATTGCTCAGGTCTTTAACTGATCTCCCATGAGGGCTCAAAAGCCTTAAGCTAATTACATTTGGCTGAGATATGCTTGATGAGATGGGAAAAATATAAAGCTATTGAAACGGTGAAAAAAGTCTCTAACCATCTGCTGGTGGTGTTGCTAAAAGAACAATAGACAAAAAGAAAGAGGGCAGCTAGCCAGAGTGGAAAGGTACAGGATTTCTTTAATTACTGGGTCAATGAGGCTATTACTGCTTGGAATGTTGGGGAAGGCAGGCCAAACAGGCTTAGAGGACTAAGCAACTAGGCAGTGCTTAGCGAATAAACAAAGCCAAAGAGCAACACCAAAACAAGGGATGCATTTTTTGAGGGAGAAAGGGGAATTAGGTCAGCTTGGTTTAGCAAAGCGTTTCTAATTAGAAATCACAGGTACTTTGTGGAAAGGAGAGAAAGAGATGCTCCTAAATGGGAAGTAGGTTTCAGCCCAACCTCTGGACTTCTCTCCAGGTTATCTGTGGTCCTCAAAGATGCAGCCCTGGCAAGGCGCGTTCTCTCTGATGCTGTCAGCCAGACAGTTGTTCTGTTATACTTGGCAATCCAGGTGAGCAGCCTGCATTGAGTTTCCAAATCAGTGCCCCAGGTGTTGATTCAATATGGCAAACAGCTTATGTGCATTGCTCTAAAAGCCCTGTTCAGTTTCTCCTTTTATTTTTTAAAAAATAACGAATCCCCTCAAATTCAGCTGAGAAAATGTTAGATTTTGGAAGACAAACCGACAAATCAGAAAGGGGACTGCTAAATCAAAGTTTAGTTTTACTTTGTGTACAGTAACTCTTATAAGCTGAGCAGCAGTTTCTGCCCCAAATCCTATTTTTTTCCCCAAACTTTACAGATGGAATGCCATTTTCTTTCGTGTTTCTTTGTCTTGATGCCGTATCTGAAGATGGGTAAAACTACTAAACTAATGGCGAAATGTTTTTATTTTCTTCATTATTCCCTTTTCATCAAAACCAGGAACACATTTTTCAGACGCACAATTCAAATGTATTCTCTGGATGCTCTTGGTGTGCCCCGGGTCTGCTTCCCAATGGACAAAGAGTCCTCTCCCTCACCTTCCTAACCTGGGCATGCAGTCTCTGTGCTCCCTCTTCCACATGGCCTCCTAGACCTGCCCTGGGGGAAAGATGCACTGTATCAGTGACCACAAGGAGGGCACAGGTGGGAAGAGGGGCTTACAGGCAGCTGATCTCAGACAAACAGGGGTCTGAGTTGGGAAGAGGTCTCCATCTGTGCAGTCTCCCAGCTGCAGGTCTGGGAGTCCAGGATGATGCTAAGAGACCCTTTCCTCTCTCAGTGCCTGATGTGAGACAGCTAGTGTGGATAATGAACAAGGGCTTTGCCAGTGGTTCTCAAAATATGGTACCTGGACCAGCAGCATCAACATCATCTGGGAACCTGTTAAAAATGCAATCTCTTGCTTGCTCATCACCACAGACCTACTGAATCTGAACTTGAGGTATAGGGTCCAGCAATCTACCCTTTAACAAGGCATCCAGGTGATTCGGATCTACTGAGGAGTATGTTCTATATCACTTGTCTGTCTGTCTATCTATCTATCCATCCATCCATCATCTTTGCCATGTTTAAACATCCAACCCTCCAACAAAAATAAGGCAGAGGCAAAAAGAATTGTCTAAATTTGGATGCAAAATACTACAGTAGTGGTGCCATTCAAAATGTGGTCCACAGACCAGCAGCATCAATCACCATTACCTAGGAGCTTGATGGAAGTGCAGGTCACAAGCCCACCAAGACCTACTGTATCCAAATCTCTGGGGGTAGGGTCCAGAAATCCGTGTTTTAACAAACACTTTAATGCTTATATACACCTAAGTTTGAGAGCCATTTTGCTAGAATAACACCTGAACAAGGATTAGGGTCAAGAATTTCTCTATTCACATTTGTGATATTAGTCAGGGAGAGCTCAATTAGAACATTTGTTGGACATGAATTTTATATCTCCTCCATTTCCAAGAAGTATTGGTTGGATATTGACTTTAATTATTATTTTTCCCAGGCCAGAAAATAGAAACCAGCCTTTTCTCTTCCTTCTACCCTTTTTCCTTCTCTCCCTCCTTTCTTCCTATCTCTTTTACTTCTTTTTTTCTCGTTCCCTCCTTCCTTTCTTCATTTTCTTACTGCCTTTAATTCCTTTTCTTTTAATCTCCTAGAGATCCATAACTATTCTACTGGCACTTACTGTGGATGCAGTAATTAGATTTACCAGAATTAAATTCCAGTTGTGCAACCAACAGAGACTGACATTAAAAAGGGATGGGTCCCTAGAAAAATGGTACAGATGAACCGGTTTGCAGGACAGAAAAAGAGACACAGATATAGAGAACAAACATATGGACACAAAGGGTGGAAAGTGGCAGGGGGTGGTGGTGGTGGTGGTGTGATGAATTGGGAGATTGGGATTGACATGTATATACTAATCTGTACAAAACAGATAACTAATAAGAACCTGCTGTATAAAAAAATAAATAAAATTCTAAAATTAAAAAAAGGGGATGGGTCATGATAATAAAAATGCTGCCTAATTCAGCATAGATTATAGAAGGAGGGACAACCTTATGGTAATTCCCAACTCGAGCATGGGAAGATACTGGAGTCTCTCCTTTCTCTGGGGATCTATTTAAGAAAAGCCTAAATTTTTCAACATGGTTTGGAGAAACCATATTGAGGGTTAATGTGTTAGTTCCCTATTCCTGTTGCAACAAATTACCATAGCCTGTGTCTTAACATAACACAAATTTATTATCTTATAATTCTGGAGGCCGGAAGTCTGAAATGGGTCTTATGGGGCTAAAATCAAGGTGTCAGCAGAATTACCTTCCTTCTGGAGGATCTGGGAAGAATCCATTTCCTTACGTATTCCAGTTTTTAGAGGCTGCCTGTATTCCTTGTCTTACACGGCCTCCTTATCCCATCCTCAATGCTAGCAACTTAGTACCTTCACATCTCAGGTGCTTGCTGGCTCTCTCTCTCTCTCACTTATACACACACACAAACACACACACACACATTATATCTGTATTTAGCTTGTCTATTATTATCCATTAATTATATATCATTTCTACATTTTGTGCAAGTTTTGCTTTCTGATTGCTTAAGGTTGTCTATAATATATATTTTGTTAATGGGACAAATGAGTAATGTAATAGTATGAAATGACTATGTTAATTTTGAAAAGTGTTCCTTTCTGTTGAAATTACATGTCTTAATATATTATGAACTGCATACCTCTTGATCCTAAATATTATTTTATGAATTATGCTCAATATTATAAGAAAAATGAAGGATGGGTGAACTAGACTTTGTGTGTATTTGGGAAATAAGCTAAATAGGATAAATGGAAGTAAACATTCTCCTTTGAAATATGTGTTTAAGAAGAAATATCCAGTTTTTTCTCTTTCATTCCTATTTCTCTGTAGTTTTTTTCTATTAGTTTCAAATAAAATCTGAGACTAATAAGTTATGACGTTTCTGAAAAATGAACAGACGTGCTTCTATGTCAAAAATGTAAGCTCTAACTACGAGTGATATTTATTGGTTAGAAACATGACTGATTCATCTAAACATTTCTTTTGAAGATTCATAATGAAATAAAGCGATCACATACAATCAACCCAAACCCCTTGCTATTGTTAAAATGCCTACCTCCTTTTTTTCCTTTTTCTTTTTTAAAATCATTGCAGCAGATGCCATAAAATGAATGTAGTGAAACCTTCAAGCAGCAAGCTCCCTGTTTCTATCTTGATTATAAAAACACATTGAAAGGTAAATCCTCAGTGAAATAAATGAAAAAAATAATTAACATTCAAAGTACTCCTTACACCACCTGTTCTTTACATACTGTGCTGAAATGAAGGCACCTGATGTATAAAGAGTAATGAAAAGAAATTGAGTTTCTTTCTAAAGCAGAAAGAAAAGTAGCACTTATATTTGAAATTCAAATCAGAATGGATGTACCTTTTGTACAATCAATAGGGTCCAGAAGTTCTTTCATCTGATGAGTTGAGTGAAGTGGTTAAGTCTAAACCCAGGTACAGTAAATATTTTTTCCAATATATATGACATAATATGTTGTGGCTATTTTTAAAAATCCTTTATGTAAGTAGATGGTGAACTTCTGTGGTCCTTGAAAGCAGATACTCCAAATAATATCTGACTTTAAGGTTCTGTGTTAAAATTTGGGTTGACAATATTTTGGTCTTTACAACAAAATGTGTAAATGAACATATTTACACATCCATATTATTGCAATCTCTAACTATCCACCCCAGTCAATTTATAGATTAGACCTGCATTTGTTAGTTCTGTTACCTAGTGGCCTTTTTGTGTTCTTCAGGTGGAAGGATATTGACCCCAGATGGTCAAAGATGAAGGAAGGAATTATAAGTGAGGTAAATGGTAATTATTGGATAAGTCTAAATGAATAGTGATGGTACAAATCAATTATGATTATAATAAGAATAATGTATTGTGGGAGTTAAGATATACTTAGAATTAAAATATATTGCAAGAGTGGCATTTATTGGGATGAGGCAAATTAAATTTAAGTATGCTAATATTTTTCCATTGTCATGGAGAATAAAAGTACCAATTCATATTAAAATTTGGTAAGTCTCAGTGATGCCTGAGAGTCAGGAAGTGAGGTGAGCCTTGTGGTTGTCCCCACTGACTGTCTGGAGAGACTTTCCAGGCCACAGTGCACAACCCAGTGGACTCCCTGAGTGGAGGAGACTGAGCTGAGAGTCTTGGAAGGCCAAAGCATCTGGTGTTTGCAGGGCAGAGAATTGGAGATTATCTGAATCTATAACGGTGTTACTCCTTTGACTTTCTACAACTATACTGTTTTACAAATCTGTAGGGGTAGAAGTTACCTTGTAGAAAACTTATAATAATGAAAATGAGACTTCTTCATAGCAGTGTAAATGCATTCTGCTTGGTGGAGAAGAAAGAATACATTTTACTGTCCTATATGATATTAACCAGTCTTTCAAATGTCAGTATTCCTGAATCGTGGGTGTATGTGTATATGTATGGATATATTTGGTATTCCTGATTGTATGTGTATTATGGAGATATACATATACATTTGGATATACATATATATATTATTCTTTTTTGAACCAGTTTTACATCTTACTGGTCCCCTTATTAATTAATGATTTAAATAAAATCTTTTACATGTATTTATGGAAAATCATGAGTCATGATTTCATCTTTCTGAAAATTACAGTTTAGCATTATTTTATATCTTGGAGAAGAGGGCAGATATAATGAATGTGTCACCAAACATTAACAATTATACTCACTGTTTTTCGAGGAGGCTAATTTTCTGGACTACTTAAGGATAGTATATGTAAAATAATGTTTAGATGCAAATAAAAACTACTCTTTTCATTAGTTGTAATAAGAATTAAGGTACTTCAGTGTTCTTGGACTGGAAGAATCAATATTGTTAAAAAGACCATACTATCCAGGGCAATCTACAGATTTAATGCAATCCTTATCAAAATACCAATGGCATTTTTCACAGAACCAGAACAAAAATTTTAAAAATTTGTATGGAAACACAAAAGACCCTGAATAGCTAAAGCAATCTTGAGAAAGAAAATGGAACCGGAGGAATCAGGCTCCCTGGCTTCAGACTATACTACAAAGCTACAGTCATCAAAACAGTATGATAATGGCACAAAAACAGACACATAAATCAATGGAACAGGATAGAAAGCCTAGAAATAAACCCATGAACTTACAGTCAATTAATCTATGACAAAGGAGGCAAGAATATGCAATGGAGAAAAGATGGTCTCTTCAATAAGTGGTGTTGGGAAAACTGTACAGCTACATGTAAAAGAATGAAATTAGAACATTCTCTAATACCACGTAGGAAAATAAACCCAAAATGGATTAAAGGCCTAAATGTAAGACTGAATATTATAAAACTCCTAGAGGAAAACATAGGCAGAACACTCTTTGACATAAATCACAGCAATATTTTTTTGGATCTGTCTCCTAGAGAAATGGAAATAAAAGCAAAAATAAACAAAAAGGACCTAATTAAACTTAAAAACTTTTGCACAGCAAAGGAAACCATAAACATAACAAAAAGACAACGTACAGACTGGAAGAAAATATTTGCAAATGATGAGACTGACAAGGGACTTATTTCCAAAATATGATAGCTCATACAGCTCAACAGAAAAAACAAACAAACAAACAACCCAATCAAAAAATGGGCAGAAGACTTAAGTAGACATTTCTCCAAAGAAGACATACAGATGGCAAAAGGCACATGAAAAGATGCTCAACATCACTAATTATTAGAGAAATGCAAATCAAAGCTACAATGAGGTATTACCTCACACCTGTCAGACAGGTCAACATCAAAAAGTCTACAGATAATAAATGCTGGAGAGGGTGTGGAGAAAAGGGAACCCTCCAACACTGTTGGTGGGAATGTAAATTGGTGCAGCCACTATGGAGAATAGTAGAGGTTCCTTCAAAAACTAAAAATAGAGTTACCATATGATCCAGCAGTCCCACTCCTGGGCATATATCTGTAAAAGACGAAAACTCTAATATGAAAAGATACATGCACCCATATTCATAGCAGCACTATTTACAACAGCCAAGACATGGAAACAACCCTAATATCCATTGACAGATGAATGGATAAAGAAGATTTATTTTATATACACACACACACACACACACACACACACACACACACAATGGAATACTACTCAGCCATAAAAAAGAATGAAATAATGCCATTTACAGCAACATGGATGGACTTACTAAGTGAAATAAGTCAGATAAAGACAAATATCAAATGATATCACTAATATGTGGAATCTAAAAAAAATGATACAAACGAACTTATTCACAAAAAAGAAAGAGACTCACAGACACAGAAAACAAATTTACGGTTACCAAAGAGGAAAGGAGAGGGAGGGATAAATTGGGAGTTTGGGATTAACACATACACACCACTATATATAAAATAAAAAACAAGGTCCTACTGTATAGTTCAGGGAACTATATTCAATATCTTATAATAACCTATAATGGAAAAGAATCTGAAAAAGAGTATATACATATATATCTGTATCACTTAGCTGTATACCTGAAACTTATACAACATTGTACATCAACTATACTTCAATAAAAAGTTGTTTGTTTTGAGAAAAAAAAAAGAATTAAGGTACTTCATGCACAGAGAGTTGCAGAACTCTAATGTAGCAGAGAGAAATAAAAAGTTCAACACCTAGAGATAGAATTCCACTTAAGGAAGAGATCTGTTTTATTTTTGGAAATTACTTTGATAAGCCACAAGGCTATAGGTCTTGGGGCAAAACCAGACAACCTAGGCTTGATACAAAGTTAAAAATTAAAAAAAAAAGAAAAAGGGGATCCAGAAACAAAGCTGGATGCTAGAGAATTAGTAGAGATGGTCTCTCAAAATTCCCAAGACAGGGATAGACAAAGGATTACAAATTTTGACACTAATGTCCGCTTGAGCCTACATATATTACTTGGGTTTGTGGTACTTCCTCCCTGACATGTAAAATGGAGGTTCAGGGAAAGTTTTCCTAATCTTAAAAGACAAGATGATGATAGCCTGCTGGGGACTTGGCCACATTCAAGAGGCCAAGTATACTTTTTCTTGAGAAGCCACATATGAGGTTTACACATGTTTAATCTAAATTTACACAATGTTATATTATGGGAACCAAAATTATTGTTGCAGTGAATATGCTTTTTATTTTTCTGTTTTTTAACTTTAAAATTATAGGTCAGTTACACTTTTATTTGAGGGAGAAACCTGAAGAAAATTCATACTTTAAAAATAAATTTTAAAAAACGTTAAATGTGAATGAAACATTCTATCTTTACTTCTTATACAGTGGAATTTGAATGAACTGGTTTTATATGTATATATTGCATACATAGAGATATGCAGAAGACAAATAATTTAGCTTAAAACTTCATAGTTTTTTTTCCATAGTTTTTATATTGAGTGTATTTAACAAATACAAGGAATTTCATTAAACACTTAAAAATATTCACAAAAGCTGAACAGGCACCAGCATTATTAATTTATCTTATATTCTAAAATAAAATTTTGGTTGACAAATTCCAGCTACAAAATATGATTAGGAAAAAAGACTGATAACAGAAGAAAACATTTGAAAATGAAGCTGCCCTAAAAAACCTAAATTATAATGCTGCCAATGTGAATTATGCAGGATTACTAAAGTTGACTTCATTTGGAAAGATAAGATACAAGATAAGATAAACACATATGAAATCCAGTAGAATAACATCATTTAGGTTAATAACCAAATAGGAAAGTAATCTTATAGGTGATCTCCTCTAAAAAGATCTCATGTTTTAGCATAAAATATGACTTTAGCCAGCATTAAAATGTTTTTTTCTGAAGATTTTTATTTCTAGTGGAATTCAGAAATATTTCATATAAAATCTTAACTAGATGAACATTGTATCATTATTATATCACATACAATATATGATATACAAGATAAGATTTCAGAATATATAAAGTTCCAGTAAGTTAATTAATCAAGATGAAAGTTCATATAATATTTTGCATGAATCAAAAATGTGCCTGAATCATGATTCTCCATCGCAAAGCACACAGACTGGAGTATGAAAGCCTGAATGTGTGTTTGTGTTGTTGCTGCATTGCTGGTGTGGAGGCTGATTTTCAAGTAGAGGGGAAAGGACTGTGTCAGTGATGTAAGAATCCCATCAATAATGGAAAACACCAAGGGCTGTGTAGTGGTTTCTTGAAGACAAAATAAAACCCTAAGGGATTTGATTAGTAGCAGCAGAAGAGAAAGTGGTTCACACTGTGTTCATTGAAAGATGAAACAGTGACCAGAGGAACTACAAGAAAAGAAGTTTCTCATGTGGACTAAAAAAGATGGGTGATGTAAATCTAGCCTGGTTCTGAGCAGAGTTTGTGGGTCAACCTAATTTGAGCTAAAGGGCACGTTTAACCCATTTAAAGTATCTTCCGGGAATCATTAGCTGTCCAATTATTGGTTAAGTCCTGAAATAAAAGAAGTCAGTCTGGCTGATCTTTTTGTCTGGTCTAGAGTCCCTCTGAATTTTTATCAATAGGATACAATGAATAAAACTGAGTAAAACCTACAGTTTCAGCTTTCTCAGTGTATTGATGACCACTGGCTCCCATCTCATCACCCCTTGTTTCATCAAGAATGTGGTTCTTCAGAGCTGGCCTTCCAAGAAAGTTTATAAAATTGGACAATCTCATCCCTGCATTATTGAGTTCATGCCCCTCACTTTACTACCCCAGAAACTGGGATTTATAAAAGGCAAAGAATTGCCAGAAACCACATAGCCAGAGCAAGAAGCCATGGTTCTCTGCACACTTAGTCTCATGGTCCTGCTCGTCAGAGGCCAAAACATGAGCCAAAGGATGTGATAATTTACACTTGTTGCCGATTTACACTTCACTTCCTACTTGCACGCCTGTCAATATCCATCTTTTTCCAAGAAGACCTTATACCATAATATACTTTAAATCTCCATCAACATTTTGATCAGCCCAAGATAAAGGATTTTTATTCCATATTATACTTATTGCTGGATCCAAGAAAAATAATTGGAATGCATGCATTCCGTATAATACTTGGAAAGTCCAATATATTTCTAAGAAACATAAGTTAAAATTATGTGATATAATAATGATACAATGTTCATCTAGTTAAGATTTTATATGAACTATTTCTAAATTCCACTAGAAATAGAAATCTTCAGAAAAAACATTTTAATGCTGGCTAAAGTCATATTTTATGCTAAAACATGAGATCTTTTTAGAGGAGATCACCTACAAGATTACTTTCCCATTTGGTTATTAACCTAAATAATGTTATTTTACTGGGTTTCATATGTGCTGCAGATCCTGCTGGGAAAGCATAAAACCGGACTCATTTAGGAAGAGGCAATGTGGCTATATGAGAAAAGCTGCCTATGTGCACTTTATGCCTGTTGAAATTTTTGTATTTCACATCTCCTAGGGAAATGTCCATTGTGCTATTGTGTAATTTTATCAGCATGAACTTCTGCTGAATATTTTCTCTTCTCTTCAAAACCCATATTTTGGTAGAGTTAACTTCAAAACTTAATGTTACATCTGTGCCCATATACCTGGGAGCCATTGAAGACATATCCTAAAGATTATCTACATTTTCTAATCTTATATAGAATGCTGTGAAATGAGACAAAAAGGTTATACATTTTTCCTGGTCTGGAATTTTTTGAAAGGAACCACTTTCTGTCTCCTTAGAAAGATTCTCAAAAGAGAACCAATATTTCTAAGGCTGTAAAGAATATCCCTACAAATTTAAGAGTAGTCATTTGTTTTTGTTTTTGTTTTTTTGCAGATAAGAGTAGCTCTTAATGTGTATATGCAACTTTCCATTAAGAGACACTGTGAATATACACAAACCCTGGAGCTATGTTCTCAAAATATTTTCGAACAAGACTCTTCAGTAACTATAGGAAACAAAAGAAAGCAAAAGAACATTCTATGACTTTGAATTTATTTACTACTTTTATTCTGTGGATCTACCAATAAATCAATGGCATCTTCTTTTAAAAATAAAAATTATGGTTGAATCAGCATTTCTCAAACAGAAGATGGAGATATTAACCAAAAAAAAAAAACTTTTTTCTGAATATACAGAAATGTCTCCCACCTCACCTTTCATTAATTGTTCTATTTTTCTGTATTAAATATACATTTTGAAACAGCCTGCAGGAGATGGTACTAAAAACAAAATGGGCAGAACAATTTGCTGCTGAAGGATAATGTAGACTATATGAAATTTTTATGGCTTCAAAATAGTTAGGAATGGACTTGGGGAACTCCACATGTGGATTCTCTTGATTTTGTCTTCAATTTATCCAATTATGATAAGTACTAAACACTTAAGGTGTGCTTTCTATTGTCAGGTACTGTTGGAATTGCTTTACATCACTTTACTCATTAAAGTTTCATCACAAGCATATCTGTCATCACCCTCTTACAGATGAGGAAACTGAGGCATTGAAAGATTAAATAATCTTTTCAATAATCTTTCAATCTTTCATTAAAGATTAAATAATCTTTCCCCCAGGTCACCCAGCTTGTCAGTGGGGGGCAGGGCTGCTGCAGTGCACCCCAAATCTACATTGCTCCCTTTTCATTTGGTTACTTTCTTTATATGTAAGAGAATAGTTTTTAACTCTTACTTTGAAGCAATGAATAAGATGATAAAGATGGTTAATTTTAAGTTATTTCGAATTTAAACAGAAATATTCAAGGCAGGGCCAAGTTAATTATCTCCGGTAAAGAAGGGAAAACTCAGTTAATTCAAGCCCATAAGCATTATTACTCTCCGACAGTGAAAAGTCAAATTCAACTTCAAAGTTGCTACAAGCAAGAGGCTTCCCTGGTGGTGCAGTGGTTAGGAGTCCTCCTGCTAGTGCGGGGCACACGGGTTCAAGCCCTGGGCCGGGAGGAGCCCACATACCATGGAGCAACTGAGCCCATGTACCTCAGCTGCTGGGCCTGTGCTCTGGAGCCCGCCAGCCACAACTACTGAAGCCCACGCGCCTGGAGCCCGTGCCCTGCAGCGGGAGAAGCCACTGCAATGAGAAGCCAGCGCACCACAACGAAGAGTAGCCCTCGCTGGCTGCAGCTAGAGAGGGCCTGCTCGCAGCAATGAAGACCCAACGCAGCTAATAAAACAAATAAATAAATTAATTAATTTTAAAAAAAGTTGCTACAAGCAAGTAGCGGAATTTGATCTTACTTCTTTCCCACATGCCGTTCCTCCATTTGCAGAAGAGGATTGGCATCCCTATGAGGGAGAATTGAACTCTTCAGTAACTAGAGGAGTCCTACATGCTGGAGAAGCCACTGGGAGAAGGATGACAAGTCAATGTGTGCTGAACACAAGCGTTTTCCCTTGTAGGTCAAGTTAAAAAGAGGACAATGTACCAGTTGTTTGATGTTCCTCATTTGCATGTCCTGAGGCACAACGTACAAAGTAAATAATTTCTGCTATAGAGAAGTTAAGCAGGCAGACGAAATATTCTCTATTTTATATTTTACAAGTACAACTGAATGTATAACCAAGCAGCACCCTAAGGGGCCTTCCTGGAACAGACCCCTCCCCATATCCTCCTCTGTAGCTCGTCTATGAAGTACCCAGATAAGACTATCTCATGCATATTTCCTGAATTTTTCAGATGCTAAAAACCACCACCAAAGGGAAGAAATTAACTACTCGCTGATCATGAGCGTGTAGCCCCCAAACCTTCTGGAGCCTAAGGATTGATAATGTTAACTCCTGAGACACCGCCCTGTTACCTCACCATCAACCAATCAGAGAATTGTGCAGCAGCTGATCACAGACCCTTGGACGCCCCTCCCTCTCTGGCCTTTAAAAATGCTTTGCTGAAACCCTTCAGGGAGTTTGGAATGTTTTGAACAAGAGCCACCCATTCACGGCCCTTGATAAACCTTCCTCTGCTCAAAACCCTGATGTTTCAGTTTGTTTGGCTTCGCTGTGAGTGGGGAATATGAACTGGTGTTCAGTAACAAAGGAGCAAGGCCATGTATCTGTATTTCAAGTAAGGGTTGTATCAATTTTCTATTATCATTGTCAGATATAAAATTCTCCAAATATACCATTTACTTGACTTGCCAGGAACATGGTGTCATGAAGCTGAACTAGGATTTGCAATTAGAGAAAAGGTCATTAGAGGCATAGATATAGAAGAATATTGTGCTCTAAATGCAGGGGAAATTAAAAAAGGATGTCAAAATCACTAACATGACTTAGTAATTAAACTGTGTCAACGCGACTGCCAAAAAGAGTTCATAATTTGGAAGCTGTACTTACTATTGACCTGATTTTACAATTGAGGTCATGTCTGTGTTTTCATTTGAAAACAAAATTGATCACTGTGTTCTGTGAACAAGGCCTGTCAGGTTATTACTCTGTAACTACCTTGCAAACACATTTTTATTTAAGGCCAGTATGATTTATGATACAGCAGAAGAGATAAATTATTTCCTTTTTTATTTCACATTTTAGCTCCTTTTAAGAGATTGCTTTATATTGGAAAATGAAATTCTTTAAGTTCTTTAATAAATAATAAATTTCTTTGATAATTTTTTAAAGACTTTTTAAAATGTCTACCTTTACTCTAATATATTGACTTCTTGCCCCAAATGCTGCTTTAAAATTTACCAAGTGTTCATTCTTCTTATGTCCTCTGAAATCATTATAATGCTCACTTATTTTTTTAAACAGTGTTCAATATAATTGTACCCTAATATTAGTGGACAAACTTATAATTTAGAAGGTTCATACAATGTGCTTATTTTACACAAATTGCTTCCTTCGTCACTACCTTATGAAGGATGACAGAATGAAACCAATACAAAATGGTTAATCTATTTGTTTTAAAGCCCTTTCAGATTTTCTAGGACTTTTATCCATCTAGTCCATAATTTCTATTTCTTAGAGGCTTTCTCAAAACTGTGATTTTTAAAAATCGAATCTAAATGAATAATAAAAACATCCTCATATTCTTTGAAAGGATGAAAAACTGTTACAAGTATCTTCTTTTGCTACTTCTGGATCTTATTCTACTTCAAAAGTAGGTTTAGAATTAAAGAAATGTTCATTTTGCCCCTTGACAGACTGCAATTTCATGAGGATAACTCTGATGATTGAATTCTAGGCAGGAATCCAAAGAAACCCTCTATTTTGATGGGTTAATTTCAGAGCAGTCCTACCTTTTTCACCTTCTTTTTCTTCTTGCTCAGCTGTTAATGGAATCACTTCTTGCTGCTCCACGATCATGGTACCTTCTTGGTTCGAGGAAAGCTCTAAATAGAATGAGACAGAAGGATACTCAGGGATGTTTTAGTTGGAATCATTGAGACAACAGTGACTAAAGCACAAAGTTCTTTTTTCCCCTCCAAGTTTCAACAGACATACAAAGCAGAAGACTACCGCCATTGTCTAGTAATCACTGCTGAAAGCATACACGCACCCCACTCATACACACCAGTATATATAGAAGTCATGATCCACAGTTTCACGTCATTCTCAGATAACAATATATTCTGGTTTCAATACCTTCTGTTTCCATATATGAGCTCTGGGACTCTGCCTCAATCGTTATTTCATTCTTCACTGAATCATTCTTTTGTCCTGTTAAGAACAGTGATTGAAAAATAAATGTGATATGCATGACCATAGCTTTATTCCTGGTTTAAAAAGGCAAACATTTCAGAAACCATGCTTTGATCATGCCTGGAGAGGTAGACAACAGTTTTTGAACCAAAGTGGAGGGTGAAGATGTCATTTTGCAAATCATCAAAATTATATCAATTATTTTATGAGAAATATCCAGATAATGTAGGCAAAAAACTCTTCTTTGAACTGACTAGTATAATTAATATTTAGCTTATAAATATACTGAACATCAATGGATACAACCTGGCTGTTTTGAAATTTTAAATAATTTCTGGGTTGCAGGGGTTACATCCAATTTCCCTTTGTTATACAGATATTTCCCATCTTGAGGATTCCTAGAAAATTAAAACACTGCTTGTACTTTCATTCTTCTATCAAGAGAGCATAATAAAACTTTAGTAATGTGAGCACACAGGGATGGGGGTCACCTAACAGCTCAATCATTCTCATAAAACACCTACTAAATATAGCAAAAGTCAGGAGAGAATTCAGCTAGCTCTTGATTACTCCAAGGCTGATTATCTAGGAATAGTTTTACTTTTGCACCCGCTGGGTTCTCCTCCTCTCCCCTGTGGCCTCTAGAACATTTAAGTGCTAAGAGAAGAAATTGAAATCTGTCCACTTTGCATCATTTTAATGAAAGATTTTATTCTAAGGATATTTAACTGTTGAATTAAAAAAAAAAATTCCAGAGCCAGAGGTTACAGGCGGGAAGGTGAAGCAGACGTGTTTGGGCTCTTTGTCTGGGTCTGTCCCTGGGGGAGATGTATCATTGTTCCAAGTTGTCTCTACTTCTGTAAGAGGATCCTCATTCCCTGACTCTGACCATGTGACCTGCACTGGCTCCTGTGAGACAAGTGTATGTACCCAGCCCATATAAACAGAATATACAGTGTGTGCTCTTTTGTATCTTACTTTTTTATACTTGTTTTCTGTAAGATTAATCCTAGTCACTGCATGCATCAATTGTCCATTCTTTCTCACTGACGTATATTCTTCCATTGTAGGAATAAGTTTCAGTTTGGGGCTAAATGAATAACACTGCTAAAAACATTCTTGTACATGTCTTTTGATGGACATATGTACTCATATCACTTGGGTATAAACACAGGAGTGAAACTTTTAAGTAACAGGCAACACATGTTTAGCTTTACTAGTTCCTGAAAAAACAGTGTTCTGAAGAGTTTGTTCCATTTTATAGTGCCATCAGAAATGTATGAGAATTCCATTTGTGCCCTTTATTCTTTAGACTATGTTGTGATACTACGTGTCACAAAAGTCTTTATATGGAGCAGAAAGCCATGCAAAATCTTCCCCCCAAAACCCATTTCCATCCTTTTCACCTCTGGGTACTATATAGAGTGATCACATCTTTGCATATTGAGTCCCTTTGCCTATTCACCTATTTATTATTCTCCTCATCACACTGTAATATAGCTGTATCTGTGTTTGTTTCCCTTATCAGGGTATGAGCACTGTGAAGATAAATACTGTTTTATTCATTTCTCTTCCTAGCACCTACTATTAAGGAGTGATCCAAAAATGTCCATTTAATTGGCCCTCTGTTATAGTATTCATCAATGTCTCTAAATAGTAATTAGGGTCTGTAACTTGCTTCCTATTGTACCTTTAGCAACAAAGCACTAAGGCTACTATATGCTTCATATACTATATTTATTGCAAAGAACCTTGGAAGAAGAATTGAATGTTTTAGGCAAATCACAACCTCTTTGGGCTTCAGTTTTATTATCTTTAGAAAAAAAGGCCAAGAAACTAGATACTGTCTTAGATTCCCTCTATCTTTGGCATTATATAAGGATATGTCTCCTGGTAAAGTTTCTAGTCATTCCTGACATTTGTTTACTGGGAGGATGACGTGGAGGGAACCTTCACTGTTTTGAGGGAGCCTCATTCTCTATCACTGTTGATGGGGAACTGACCATCACACCGCCTCCCAGTCATTGCTGGGACCTTAACTCATTATCTGTGATCTGGCTTTGTACAGTGACGGGGAAGACCAGGGCATTCGGAGAGTAGAAGCAGCCACTTTACTGCAGTATGTCTCCAGTCCCAGTGCTCCATTGTATACATTTTCAGAGGAATTCCATCAGGAATAGGAAGATTGCAATTCACCAGGGCCCGGGGCGCTGCAGATTGGGTGGGACTACATGGGGTGGTAGCCTAAGGCTTTGATGAATACTAGGGATTTTCTTACCTACCAGTAAGGTCTGGCACCTCACTTTGAGGCTAAGAGGCCATTGCAAAGCCCTTTTGGATTATTCGTCTCCCCTGCCCTTTTCACTTGTCTCACTCTTCATCTGTTTTCACCTGTGTGCTTTACGTATTTTGGCAATCTTCTCTTGAAACTAAAATGCATTTTTTTCTCATTTTTTCTGAAATTAAGTTAGTGAAAAATGGGGAAAGCAATGAGGTTCTCAGCTTTGAAATCCAAGAATGCTCATACGTGCTCATGCCTGAGCCACGCCAGGATTTGGCATATTGTATGGGAGGTATGTGTGAGCACCGGGCCCTGCACCCAGGCCTGCTGTGTGTTAATGATGACTCAGCCCATCTGCCTTTCTCTTCAGCCTCTCAGAAATACCACATTCCATCCTGCTTTATTGACCCCATGGGGGCATGCTTTATGTTTGCTTCTCTACATTCAGTCTGGTTGAATTCCACCCACTGTCCTTTGCCCTAATCCTGCCTGGCAGAAGAAACAGAAGAACATAAAGGATCCCACAGTTTATATGTATATTTTTTATACAGTGAACTCAATCATCCATACTAATGGGAGGGGACCATTAGAATAGATAATCCAAAAATCCATTCACTTTTCTTTAGAAACAGATCACATGATTGTTTCTTGGAGGCCTGGTAATTAAGTTTGGCTCAAGCTAATGCTTTAATTAATTTGCATAAAAATCGGTCTGGGAATATCAGTCTGGAATTAAACATTTCTAGAGGAGGATAAACTTAAACTCACTTCATAAATGGACTGTTTTTGAACAATAGCAACAACAATATAGTTTTGTTGTTTATAGGTTATTAGATGCTCAGATCCTCTTAGGAACAAAGACTTTGTTTCTTTGAGGCTTCTCTTAAAGATAAAAGAAATTTTGTCTTTTTGTTAAGCTTGCAACTTGATTGCTGCTATTATTCAAAATTCTGCTTGTCTAAAAATACCCCAGATTAAGAGTAAAGTTAAACCTAGGTTAGTGTGAATTTGATTATCTTCTAAGCTATCCTTAGAGTTCTCCTAGGGCCAATAAAATTTACTTTCCTAATGTAAATTATTTCTATGATTATTCTTTTTTGTAGTTACAAAAGAAAGTCAGTTTTCTTATAGAAACACTTAAAAATACTTACAAATATTGAGAATTATGAATAACTTTACAACTAAGGGATTGCCACTGTTAATACTGTAAACTATCATTCTTTTGTACGTGTGTATGTACATATGCGCACATGTATATATATATACAAATATATTTATCTGTATATAAGTGTGTGCCTTTGTGTATGTCTGAATATAAAAAATATGTAACTATACACACACACTTATATACGTACATACATACACAATATACAGAAATATATAAATGTATCCTGGCATTGAAATGAATTTACACTTTGATTTTTGCTTTTCAAGTTTACATTTTTATAAGCAGCTTACACTGTCATTACAATTTCTTCAGAAAGCTTATAAGATGCATTATATTCCATGTTATGGGCATATTTTTGGATGTTCCCTTTTTAAAAAAATTTTTGCCAACAAACACAGTACTGCAATGAACATTTTTGTGAATACATACCTCTCTACTTTTGGTAGGTGTTACTTTAAGATAAATTCTTACAGCATAATTTTTGGATCAAAGTGTAAACATTTTACCCTTTTATTACATTTTGTCAAAATTGCTAATGAGGAGGTTATGCCCTTTAGTCACCCACCAATGGCATGTGAGCATGTTTGGATACCCTCTTCATACCAATTCTGTGTATTTTCAATCCTACTTATTAAACATCTGATATTCAAAAGGAGAAGACACTGAAATCATGTTTTATTTGCGTCTCTTCAAGGAATGAAGAGATAGGTCATCTCTTCATGTTTATAATGACTGTATTCCGTCTTTTGCGAATTGTGAGTCCTTTGCCCATTTTCATCTTGGGTTATTTTTTTCTTATTGATTTATGAAGTCGTTATTTTTGTAATAAGAAAATTAATTCTTTGTCATTTAGGCTGAGAATACTTTTCCTAACAGTTTTTCTTTAGAATTTGATTACAACCTTTATTTATCATGTCAAAATTTATATATTCAGATTTAGCCACTTTCCCCTTTATGACATATATGGACATATGAACACACATAGTGCAGATATATATGTATGTGCATGTATTTTATAATACATAAGCATACAATCATGTGCCTGTTGGTATATATTCGCATTTCAAAAAGCAGTCCTTATTTCAAAATAAAAAAAATATACACCCTTTGGTTCTTTCAGTTTAGTATTTTTATAGTTTCAGTTTTACATTTCATCTTTGCTCCTTTTGGAATTTAAATTGGCATAAGGAATGAGACTGGGATTCAGTTTATTTTTCCAAATGGCCAAGTAGTTGCCTTAATGACATTTACTGAGTCATCTGTCTTTAAAATGTCAGCCTGAATATGTACTGAAATCTCAGATCTGCTGGAGTCTATTTCCAAATTCTTTGTTCTGTTTCACTGATCAGCCTGTCCATCCCTCCAGTAGGACTACACTGTTAATCACATTTTTCAAAGATTCAATGTCATTTTTAGTATATTTATTGGCATTGACTGATAATATCATATCTGTGAATTCCCCATCTCATTCCCAATTGGATTTTATTCATATTGTATCTTTCTATATCATCTGACACATAAAAACCCATCATTGTTATATTTAATCAGAGATTTAAATTTTTATTGATATAAAATGACCAACTCTTTCTCACTTGAGATTTTTTGCTAGAATTCTAACTGGAGAGATTCTAACGTAGTTTTCCATGTTTTCTTTTGATGCTCATTTCCCAAATACACTTTTTTTCTAACTTTGCATTTTTAAAGCTTTACTATTTTATTGAAATTAATTCCATCTGAGTGGTTTTTACACTCAGTAAAGTAACCTAATTACATTTACTGTTGTAATTATTTGCCTGTGTTTCTGTCATCTTCTTTGATATATTGTGTTTCTGTTATACTGCTACTTATTTATTATTTTTATTTGCATTACTGAATGTACCTTCATGTTTGGTATGATCTTCAGGGAAAATTAAAAAATAAGATTTATTCATTTCATTTTGTGATTTAATTCTATTTGTAATTATCATAAAATGTTTCAAAGTTATTCTTTCTTCTTCTTCTTCTTTTTTTTGTGGTACGCGTGCCTCTCACTGTTGTGGCCTCTCCCACTGCAGAGCACAGGCTCCGGACACGCAGGCTCAGTGGCCATGGCTCACAGGCCCAGCCACTCCGCAGCATGTGGGATCCTCCCAGACTGGGGCACGAACCCGTGTCCCGTGCATCGGCAGGCGGACTCCCAACCACTGCGCCACCAGGGAAGCCCTCTTTCTTCTTTTATAAATTTATTTATTTTTAAATTTTTGGCTGCATTGGGTCTTCATCGCTGCACACGGGCTTTCTCTAGTTGCGGCGAGAAGGGGCTAATCTTCATTGCAGTGCGCGGGCTTCTCATTGTGGTGGCTTTTCCTGTTGTGGAGCACAGGCTCTATGTGCGTGGGCTTCACCAGTTGTGGCACGTGGGCTTCAGTAGTTGTGGCTTGTGGGCTCTAGAGCACAGGCGCAGTAGTTGTGGTGCACAGGCTTAGTTGCTCCACGGTATGTGGGATCTTCCCAGACCAGGGCTCAAACCAGTGTCTCCTGCATTGGCAGGCGGATTCTTAACCACTGCACCACCAAGGAAGTCCCTCAAAGTTATTCTTAAACCTAACTTATATTGTCAGAACCCGTAGCACAGCAGGATTTTTAGTTTTTTATTATCTTTATTGAAGTCAGAATTGGCTGCAACCCTCCCTGCTCCCCACTAGAGTCTTTGTTTTACAAACTCTGCTACTAAAATTTCCTTTCTTTACTCTCTCCCTTATTTCCTTCCTTATTTCCTCCCTTTCTTTCTTCCTCTTTTAACTCCTGTATCAAAATATGACATACGTACAGGAAAGTACACAAATGATATGCAGAGCTCAATTAAATAACCAAAAGCAGGTAGAAAAACTATACATTCTTATGATAACCATCCAGCCCAGAAGCTCAGCTCACAGCTCAGTCAGTATCTCCTCCCCAGTCACCCAAGTTCAATCAACACCCTGACTGTCATAGTAATCATTACCTACATTCTCTTTACCATTTTTACTGCTTAAGCACATCTTTCTAAATATTAGTTATTTTTCCTGCTTTTCGAAGTTGACATAGATGAACTTGTACAATATACATGTTTTTGTACATTCTTTAGTTTAATATAAAGCTTGTGAGATTCATCCATGCTTTTGCCTGTAATTGTAGTTTGTAATTTCTGATGAGATATCTGCTTCATCCTTATAGTTGTTTCTCTGTATGTAACTTGTCTTTTTCATCTGATTGTTTTTGAGATTTTTCTGTTTATCACTGGTGTTGAGCAAGTTGGTTGTGATTTGCTTAAGTATAATTTTCTTTATGTTTCTTGTGCTTTGGGGTCCTAGAACTTCTTGTATATGTGAGTTCATAGTTTTCATAAAGTTTCTGAAAAATTTCAGCAACTATTACTTCAAATATTTTTTTCTGTCTCCCTTTCCCATGCCTTCCTTGAGAGATTCCAGTGCATGATTATTGTATTTGGAATCACTCTTGAAGTTGTTCCATGGCTCACTGATGCTCTTTTCATTTCCTTCAGTCATTTATTCTCTCTGTGTTTGAATTTGGATCGTTTCTCTAGCTACATCTTCAAATTCACTAATCTTTTCTTCTGCACTGTCTAATAGGCCATTATTCCCGTCAAGTATAATTTTCATCTCAGACACTCAACAGAGTGAATTGAATCTTTAGAAATTCAATTTGGGTCTTTTTATATCTTCCATGTTTCTAATGAACATGGTGATTCTTCTTTTAGCTTCTTGAAGATGTGGAACACAATTAATAATTTTTAACATGCCCTTTCATATTATTACCCCATCTGTGCTGTTTCTGGATTGATTTCTATTCACTGATATCTCTTCTCCTATAGGTCATACGGTCCTGTGTCTTGTCAAGGAGGCCAATTAATAACCCTACAACAGACTCTGAGGGTTCAAGTAAAAGGAAGAGTCACACGTCTCTCACTTTAAATCAGAAACTAGAAATGATTAAGCTTAGTGAGGAAGGCATGTCAAAAGCTAAGACAGGCTGAAAGCTAGGCCTCTCGCACTAAGCAGTTAGCTAAGTTATGAAGGCAAGGGAAAAGTCCTTGAAGGAAATTAAAAGTGATTCTCCAGTAAACACATGAATAATAAGAAAGCAGAACAGGGGCTTCCCTGGTGGCGCAGTGGTTGAGAATCTGCCTGCTAATGCAGGGGACACGGGTTCGAGCCTTGGTCTGGGAAGATCCCACATGCCGCGGAGCAACTAGGCCCGTGAGCCACAACTACTGAGCCTGCGCGTCTGGAGCCTGTGCTCTGCAACAAGAGGCCGCCATAGTGAGAGGCGCCTGCGCACCGCGATGAAGAGTGGCCCCCGCTTGCCACAACTAGAGAAAGCCCTCGCACAGAAACGAAGACGCAACACAGCAAAAAAATAATAATAATAAATTAAATTAATAAACTCCTACCCCCAACATCTTCTTAAAAAAAAAAAAAAAAAAAAAGAAAGCAGAACAGCCTTGTTGCTGATATGGAGAAAGATTCAGTGGTCTGGACAGAAGATCAAACCAGCCACAACATTCCCTTATGTCAAAGCCTAATCCAGGGCAAGGCCCTAACTCTCTTCAGTTCTATGAAGGCTGAGAGAGGTGAGGACGCTGCAGAAGAAAAGTTTGAAGCTAGCAGAGGTTGGTTCATGAGGTTTAAGAAAAAAAAATTCACCTCCATAACATAAAAGTACAAGGTGAAGCAGCAAGTGCTAATGTAGAAGCTGCAGTAAGTTACCCAGAAGATCTAGCTAAGATTATTAATGAAGGTGGCTACAACACTAAACAACAGCTTTTCAATGCAGAAGAAACAGCCTTCTATTGGAAGAAGATGCCATTTAGGACTTTTATAGCTAGATAGGAGAAGTCAATGACTGGCTTCAAAGCTTCAAAGGACAGCCTGACTCTCTTGTTAGGGGCTAATGCAGATGGTGACTTTAAGTTGAAGCCAATGCTCATTTGCCATACCCCAAATCCTAGGACCCTTCAGAATTATGTTCAATCTACTCTGCCTGTGCTCTATAAATGGAACAACAAAGCCTGGATGACAGCACATCTATTTACAACATGCTTTACTGAATATTTCAAGCCCACTGTTGAGAACTACTGCTCAGAAAAAAAGATTCCTTTCAAAATATTACTGCTCATTGACAATGAATTTGGTCACCCAAGAGCTCTGATGGAGATGTACAATGAAATTAATGTTGTTTTCATGCCTGCTAACAAAATATACATTCTGCAGCCCATGGGTCAAGGAGCAATTTTAGCTTTCAAGTCCCATTATTTAAGAAATACATTTCATAAGGCTATAGCTGCCATAGGTAGTTCTCTGATGGATCTGGGAAAAATAAATTGAAAACCTTCTGGAAAGGATTCACCATTTGAGAAGCCATTAGGGACATTCATGATTCATGGGAAGTGGTCAAAATGTGAACATTAACAGGAATTTGGAAGAAGTTGATTCCAACCCTCATGGATGACTTTGAGGGGTTCAAGACTTCAGTGGAGGAAGTAACTGCAGATGTGGTAGAAATAGCAAGAGAACTAGAATTAGAAGTGGAGGCTGAAGATGTGATTGAATTGCAACAATTTCAGGATCAAACCTTCACAGATGAGGAGTTACTTTTTATGGAAAAGCAAAGAAAGTGGTTTCTTGAGACGGAATCTAATTCTGGTGAATGCTGTGAAGATTGTTGAAATGACAGCAAAGGGTTTAGAATATTACATAAACTTAGTTAAGAAAGCAGTGGCAGGGTTTGAGAGGATAGACTCCAATTTTGAAAGAAGTCCTACTGTGGGTAAAATGCTATCAAACAGCACTGTATGCTACAGAGAAATCATTCATGGAAGGAAGAGTCAATGATGTGGAAAGCATCATTTTGTCTTATTTTAAGAAACTGCTACAGCCGCCCCAAACTTCAGCAACCACCACCCTGATCAGTCAGCAGCCATCAACATACAGGGAAGACCCTCCACCAGCAGAAAGATCACAACTCCCTGGAGACTCAGATGATAGTTAGCATTTTCTAGTGATAAAGTCTTTTTTAAATTAAGGTATGTGTATTGTTTTTTTAGACATAATGCTATTGCACACTTAATAGACTACAGTATATTGTAAACATAACTTTTATATGCACTGGGAAACCAAAATATTCATGTGACTTGCTTTATTGCAATATTTGCTTTATTTCAGTGGTCTGGAACAGAACCCACAATATCTCCAAGGTGTGCCTGTACAAACACCCTTGAAAAGATTGGCCAAAACAAAGGCAGTAAGGGCCTCTGCTCATAAAACATGCAGGAACACAAGAGCTGCATGGAGATTTGTCTTCCAATACTTCTTTTCATGCCTGGTAATTTTGTTGATTACTCTGTTGTATGTGAGGTATGTTTCTCTTTCTATAAATGTTCTTGAGTTTCATTCTAAGATCAGTTAAGTTATTCAGAAACAGTTTGATCCTTTTAAGTCTTGTTGATAAGCTGGCTTGAGGAGGACAAGAGCAGCATTTAGTGAATTGCTAGTTTTGCTCCACTATTGAGGTAAACCCCTTCTGAGCCCTCTTGAGTTTTTAGGTTTTCCAGTCTGCCTGGTGGAAACAGGCACTCCTCTCAGCCCCATGGAAGCTTCAGGTATCATTCCCTCAAGTCCTTTAATGTTCTTTACCCAGCCTCTTATGCATGTGCAGATCAACACTCAGCCGAAGACTTGAGGGATTCCCTCTGTAGGTTTCTAGAGCGTTCCCTGTGTGGAGCTCTCTCCTCTCCAGGACTCTGCCCTGGAAACACTAGATGCTTGGCCTTCCAGGACTCTCAGCTCTGTGTCCTCAACTCAGGAAGTCTGCTGGGCTGTGCACTGTGGCCTGGAAAGTCTCTCCAGACAGTCAGCAGGGACAACCACAGGCCTCACCTCACTTCCTGACTCTCAGGTATCACTGAGACTTACCAAATTTTAATATGAATTTGTGCTTTTATTCTCTATGACAATGGAAAAACATTAGCATACTTTAATTTACCTCATCCCAATAAACGCCATTATTATGGTATATTTTATTTTATTAATTTTTTTACAGAGATTTTATTTTTATTTATTTTTTAAACTTTTTAGTTTATATTGTAGTATAGTTGATTAACAATGTTGTGTTAGTTTCAGGTGTACAGCACAGTCATTCAGTTATACATATACGTGTATCTAGTCTTTTTCAAATTCTTTTCCCATTTAGGTTGATACATAACATTGAGCACAGTTCCCTGTTTTAATTCTAAGCATCTCTTAATTCCCATAGTACATTATTATTACAGGCATCATTATTAATTTGTACCATCAATACTCATTTACATTTATCCAACAATTACTATTTACCTTGCTTTTAATTCTTTCCTTCATCTTTGATCTTCTTTCTGGGATCAATGTCCCACCTGAAGAACACCAGAATCTTTTGGTGGTGAAGTTTGCTTTGTTTGGTCTGAAATGTTTTTAATTAACCTTTATTCTTGAAACATACATTTTCTCTGGGTTTAGAATCCTTGGTCGGCAGCTATTCTATTGTACTGTCTTTTTATTTCCATCCTATCTTTTGCAAAGTTAGATATCAGTCCAGTTGTTTGATAATTGCTTTTGGATGTTCTGTTTATCTTTGGCTTTCAGGAACTTTACTGTATGGGCCTGGCTGTAGATTTATTTTGCTTGGAGTTCCAAGGACTTTTGGAACATGTGGCTTAATATCCCTTCTTACCAGAATTTCTTCAAGTATTGCCCAATTCCCTCTCCCCTTTCTGTCTGGGATTCCAATTACATGTGTAATAGACTTTGTCATTTTATCCTCCATATCTTTTCCCTTTCTTTAGTTTGCCATTCTATGCTTCTCTCCTGTTTTTATTTTGGATATGTTCTTCTGACCTAACTTCTAGTTCACAAATTCTCTTTCATCTGTGTCTAATAAACCATAAACCCACTCACTGAATTCTTCATTTCAGTGTGACATCTTTTACTTCTAGACTTTTTCTTTTTTTCTGTTTTGAATTCTCAGTTCTCAGCTAAAATTTTCACTCTTGTCTTTATCCCCCTTATAGTCTTTGTGTTTTATACTTTGTAACACTATTATTTTCAGCCCAAGTGGGCTTGCCACCCTTGACTGTTTGTTTTTCATGTTACCTCCTTTCTTTATTTTTTTCTGGCTACTTTCTGTCTGTGGTATGGACATTATATTTAACAAATTATTTATGTAAATGGTTTGAAACTTAGAATACTATTTTTTCCACATCTAGTATGTAATTTACATTTGTTTTTCTCAGGTACCTTAGAGGGACTGGTAATCTAGGTTGATCTTAATATAATTTGGGGATTGAGATGATTCAAAGCTGAGCAGCAGTCTCGCAAGAGGCTGATCTACTGCTGTTTCATTCTTCCTGCTAAGGTATACATCTTCGGGGTTTCAACCTGAAACACAGGGGTTTACCAGGGCCCTTTGCCCTTTTGAGCAGTGGGACTTAAGATGCCTTTTGCAGAATCAGCAAATGCCCTAAGGTAAAAACAGTTTCAAATTCTGTCTCTGTATGTCCATTTTCATATATATTCATTATATATATATATATGGATTTTTTTTTTTGGTCCAGGCTGTCTAGTGGGAGTAATGGTCTAAATTATTTAGATTCTCATTGCTGAAAGTGCAAGTGTCTCCTTCTTTTTCTTTCTCATTTAAAATAATATACTATAATTTTCAAAGGTAAAAGCAACCATATAAGTAAGCTCTTTTTTTTTTTTTTTTTTTTTTTTTTTTTTTGTGGTACGCGGGCCTCTCACTGTTGTGGCCTCTCCCGTTGCGGAGCACAGGCTCCGGATGCGCAGGCTCAGCAGCCATGGCTCACGGGCCCAGCCGCTCCGCGGCATATGGGATCCTCCCAGACCGGGGCACGAACCCGTATCCCCTGCATCGGCAGGCGGACTCTCAACCACTGCGCCACCAGGGAGGCCCAGTAAGCTCTTTTGATACTAATTTTGAAACAATTATTTCAACGTTTTCATACATTTAAATGAGTCTCTTATCACGTAGCCCTTTCCAACTGTGCCCTTCTCAGTCTTGAATGTTTCCTTCCTTTCTGTATTTATTGTTTCTGCACAGGCCTTTTGTTAGTTTCTTCAGAAAGGACACTTGGGTGGCATATTTTCTTAATCTTTCTATTCCTGAGAAAATATTACTCTTGACTTCATGCATGAATAATAACTTCACTAAATATAGACACGGTGTCATTTAGAGCTCTGGAAATGTTACTCCATTTTTGTTTTGTTTTGTTTTGTTTTGCGGATTTAGAGCTGTGGAAGAAGAAGGCTAAGGCTAATCTGATTTTGGTGATTTTGCTTATAACCTGATTTTGAATTTCCTAGATGCTTTAAAAGCCCCCCTTTATTATCGATCTTCAGAAATTCCATGAGGATTTGTAGGTTTCTGTTCTCATTTGAGTTTTCATTATCTTTGCCTATAAATACAACATGTACTCTTGTATTTTGGGTAGAGGAACTGGTTTGCATTAGGAAAACATTTTTTTTCTGTTATTTTTCTAAAGACTGCTTCATTTCTATTTGTCCTATTATCTCTTCTTGGTATTCCAAGGAGACGTAGATTTAATCTCCTGTATACAATGTCTCTATGTTTCACAGTTATTCTCATTGGTATCATATCTTCCTTCCAGTAGTTGCAAATCCAATGCCTACAGAGTTCAGTCAGGTAAAAAAAATAAATGAAGCCAGCCAGGTACAAAATTAATGAGTAATGAGGATTGTGGAGAGCAAACATCCTTTCTAAATGTGGCAGCTACCAATCAGCTGGTATTTAGCTCTAGTAAAATACAGTTGACTCTTGAACAACATGGGTTTGAACTGCGCAGCTCACTTATAGGTAAATTTTTTTTCAACAAATATGTACTACATAGTACTACATAGTCTGTGGTTGGTTGAATCCGTGGATGTGGAACCACAGATACGGAGGTCTGACTATAAAGTTGTTCACTGATTTTTGACTGTGTGGAGGGCTGGTGCCCCTAATTCCTGAGTTGTTCAAGATTCCAGATTCCATTTTTCCAGAAAAAGTAAAATCTGGGTTTTAGAAAATGCAATATTCCAAAGCAGAAAAAACAACAACAACAACTGAAAAAGAATCTCACAACTTACCATTGGGATGATCTTGGCCACATACAGAATGATCTGTTACTTCATTTCCTTTTGTAATATTGTCATCCTTTGCAGAATCTGTCATCACAAACAAGCAAAATCCCTAGTCAGCATTTTTAACCAGGAAATACAGCAGCCTCCAGCACTAAAAGAATAGATCTATGTTTGGGGAAAAAAATCTATTATTTTTTTAAAATGCCATTAAAATACTTAAATATCTTCATCAATAAATAAGCTTTTCTTAAAGTACTGCATAAGATGTCTGCACAAAGTTCACAAGGTAAAAACGGTAAAGATTCGGCTAGAACATCTTTTTCACAACAAGGGAGAAAATATAAGCAGGCTTTATGCATCAGTGAAAATCTTAGGAGAATTGTGCAATAGGATATGAAAAGAAGGCAAAATAGAGAAGATTAAGGGAATATAATTTTAATGTTCTTAATGCTTCCATTACTGTTGTTGTGCATATATGGGAGCCTTGAGTCCTTGAAAAAAGCAGATGCAGAGCTTTGAAATCCAGTGGTAATTAAGTTCATCTTCCTCAGGAGCTATACCAGTAGAAAGATAGCAAAGGGGGAACACAAACCTTCTGTTTTGTGCAACTTCACCCCTTCTCTTGTGTAGCACATTTAAATGTGGGATCAGCATAAGTTCATCATTTTTTTTTTATCGTATGATGTATTTTACAGGAAATATGTGGCTAAAAGGATTCCAATGACTTACGGACTCTTGCAAAGCTACAAAGGGCCCCCTGTTGGATGTTGGAGACCTCTAGGGAGGCTCTTCAAAATCCACTGGAAGGAGCACGTGAGTAGGTCAGCAGAAAGAAAGAAAATAGATCTTTCATTCCACAAATATTTACTAAGGGCCACCTCTACGCCAGGCACAGTTCTTGACACTGGGGAGTCAATAAACAAAACAACAAATCTCTGCTCTCATAGGGGTTACAATCTAGTGGATATTTTTCATGCAGTTAAAAGGGGGGTAATCCAAAGATATCTAAAAGTCATGAGCTAATTTGTATGCATGTGGCCATGGAGAGAGCTGGGGATGGTAGACCAGCACGTCTTATACAAATGGGTTCTCGACTGAGTTCATATTCCTCAGTTGTGTTTTAACTCCCTAACAGAGCTGAATCAGATGGAATCTAAAATAAATCACTCTTGCTTTGTTTCCCTTACCCATTTTTTTCTCTCTCTCCCCAAACTAGGAGATAGCTTTAAACAATATGTTTTAGAATATTATGAGAAAGTTTGTTTCTCCAACTTGCCACAAGCAACATTTGATGGACAAGTGAGAAACCTGGGTAGTTAACATAAGATTCAAATTTAATAACCAGTGAAGCAAGTATACACCCAAAGTGTATGGTTTTAATTGACTGCAAATAATTCCCCCAAGGCAAATGTTTAATTACCTGCACTGTTTCTTATTTCTTTCTGAGACTGACAATAAATTGCAAAGTCCAAATTTGGAAGCAAAACTTGAGCACAGACACATTTCCCAAACTGTTAACTCACTCAAGTCAAATTGTTTTAAATCAGCTCCCATTAAAATATGCCTTTTTATTTTAAATCTAACATGTGGATTAAAAAATATCATTTGAATACTTTTTTCCACATGAACACTGAAAATGAACAATGACTAAAAAAAGGTACTATATGAACCAGGCTAAATTTTAATTTTGAAAGTATTTTAGTTCTACTTGTTTATAGAAAATGGTACCATTTGATATGTAACCTTGTACAACACTCATTTCTTTCAAGTTTATCCAAGATTTTGTATGTAGTTAAAATTTATTCATTTATACTTAACAATAATTCATTATATTTTCTAACTTACATAAACATTATGTTTCATGTACCAAATATGACTTAAGAAATGTCTTTTGAAAAGTGATTTACACTGAGTTTACAAGTTTATGGTCCAATGGGTCATGTAAGATGGGTGAAAGTACTTAAAAAATTAATCATTAGTCTATACCTGTTTGTCACCAACATCTGTGTCTTTGGTAAGTTAAATGACCCTTTAATTTCAATTTCCTTGAGGAGTTGCTGTAACATTGCTAAGGTACCTTCTGATCTTTTGTGCTCTAATATATACAATGTATTTCACTGACTCCAAGATATCATCAATTGTTATTCACACTATTATTTTGTGTAGAATTTAAAAAATGAGACCAAATGAACTATAACACACTATAAATTCTAAGAATGTGTCCTGGCTTTGGAAATAAAATATATAAAAGACTATATATCCGAGAAATATGATGTTTCAGTATATTGTGTGTGTACAGAAATATGCCTTTATGTGATGACAAGGATTTCTCATCAATATGACCCATCACCAAAGCCACAAGTTCACTTTGTCTTGTATGTGAGCCTCTTCTCCAGAAGTGTACATACCTATTGTATGTACAGCAATAAAGCAAGATAAAAAGTATAAGCTCATGATAGCATGCACAAATAACCAGGTGGTTACAGAAGATTGTTTCCACTATAGTGTCTCTATTAAAAGGGCTATGTGAATTTCCAGTCTCATGAACTTCAGCAGGACTGGTGTTGATCCTGAATATTTTAAACCATGGATCCCATTACATTACACTTAGTCGTGGGTTTGAAATGACTGAAGATTTTCTGCTTGGGAGGGGATGAAAGCTGCACTATATATGTATATAAAGTCATTATTCATAACGAGGAAGAGGGAAAATATATCCAGTATGTATTGTCATTAAAAGAGGCTATTTTTTGTGTGTAAGTTCCATAAACTACCATGAAAACTATAGTTGTATATACTAAATTCTTGAATCACCTTGGATTCACATTTTATTTAATTCTAAAAATTATCATTTGGTAATGTTCAAAAAACGTGAAAGAGTTATCACCTAATTCTGAGATTCTGTCAATGTTCTTTTAATAGCAGAGAATTTGAATTAAATTTATATGTAGATCCTGACTTTCAAAATACTTAAGGTCAACGTCCTATTCGAGAATTTTTTCAAATGCAAATATTAAATCAAATAGCCAAGCCAAAGTTCTAAAGACAGAAATTCTAAACAGTAGGTCATTTTTAATGAGGTCAATTACACATGTCTACACAGGATAGTACATGTATAGATTTAAGTTGTGATGATAAATGATGATACTATTGAATTTTTAATAAACATATCTAGACTATAAATCAAAATAAATGCTCTCTCTTTTGAAAATGTTCCCTTAGAACAAAAGTTCTTAACCCTAGAGCACCACTAAATATATTCTAGGGGTCCACAAACCTTTTTGAAATGATATGCAAATGTGTGCTTATATTCATATGTTCATTTTTCTGGGAGGAGATAGCTTCTGTCATATTCTTGTAGGGATCCGTGACCCCAACAAAGTTAAAAATAACTATAGAAATGTATATTCTAATGCCAGTGACACTGCCATTTTTAAAATAAATTTATTTTTTATTTTTGGCTGCATTGGCTCTTCGTTGCTTGTGCGGGCTTCCTCTAGTTGCAGCACGCGTGCTTCTCATTGTGGTGGCATCTCTTGTTGCGGAGCACAGGCTCTAGGTGCACAGGCTTTGGTAGTTGTGGCTCGCGGGCTCTAGAGCACAGGCTCAGTAGTTGTGGCGCACGGGCTTAGCTGCTCCGCGGCATGTAGGATCTTCCCGGACCAGGGTTCGAAGCCATGTCCCCTGCACTGGCAGGTGGATTCTTAACCACTGCTGTACCAGGGAAGTCCGATTAACTATCTTTGAGGACATTTTCAAGCCAGGAGGTGAACAAAATCCATCTAGTAAGAGAGGTAGCCCCTGACTATTATTCAGAGTAGTGGCAAGAGGTCATTTGGGTGTAAAAGTTCTAATGGGTCTGAACAAAATAAATGCCATGTGTGAATGCCTACATGTAAAATATTCTTGCTCTGTAACATGTCAACATCCACATGTGAGCACCTTAGCTTGATGAAAAAGTTGCACAGAAACACAATCACCTGGATTGCCTTTGATTCTTATAAAATAGTTAAACCAAGCAAAACATTTATCCTGGTCTGTTCATTTAGCTGGTTTAATGTGTGAAGCAATTAGAATAAAGTAATTTTTCTTCCAGCTGAACAGTGTGATAATTCACAATAAACTAGAGTCTCTACAGCCGATTAGGGTCTCCTTGAAGCTTTGCAGTGATGCCTCCATACATAAAGGAAAAATATATCCTGCAATACATTCCCAGAGGATTCAGATGGCAAAGCTCAGAACTGTGCTTGGTCCCCATGACGCTGGATACACAGGCTGAACTATATTTACCTGAAAAGGAACTGGGTCCACAGGATAGGACATGGCCCTGAGCAGTGGGAACTGAGCTATGGTTGGTCACTTGCCTCCACTATGCTCTCATTAACCCCCATTAAAAGGCAGAGAATCATTCCCAGAGCTGTGGAATCTGTGTACTAAGTGTCTTTGAGACATGCCTGGGAGAATTAACATCACGTATACTAACTTTGTTTCTATAAGAAAACATATTCCAAATTCTGAACAGTACACCTGGGTAAACCAGCTTATTCCAACACTGGAGGGGGTATTCTTCTGCAGGTTGTTTTTGAAAATATAAGCAAATAAGAGAATCAATCATAAGTGGATGGGCACTAGGTTGGAGGTGTGATTCTAGGTTTACACCTACAAGCTTCATAACTAGGAAAATCCTTTCACTTTACATGCTTTCAGTTTCAGCATCTAGGACCTGAGGGTGTCAAGGCAGATAATCCCTTTTATACACTTTATAACTCTAATCTGCTGACTTGTTCAAATGATCTCTTCCTTCCAGATAGCACTTCTCTGTAAACCTTTCCACTCTTCCCTCATTAGCTGCCTACCTGTGTTGGACAGTTCTTGAACTGAGATTTTTACTGTCTATTTATAAAATAAAGGTTAATAGTGGGGGAAGTGTTGCTGTGTGACATCAGTGACATACTGGCCGCCTTTAATTCTGCAACTCCGCGAAGAATCATCACAATGCAAAACAGAACAGTTGGGTATGAAGCCGGGCTGGAAAATGATGGAAAAAGAAATGCTTAATTACCCCTTCCATCAAGTTAATTTTTCCCCTTTGGCGATATAAACAAAGGCAAATCTGCTCTTGTTGGGTTGTCTGTGACCTGCTCTCCTTGACCTCCATCCTCTGATGCCTTTCTGTTCTCGCCTCCCTCTCCCTTGCTGAGCCTTGCACTGCAGGCTCTCTTGAAATCATTAAAAAAAAAAAATCAGACCAGGCCACAGGCATGAAAAGTAGCTATGGTTCTAAATACAAACTGACTTGAAATTCTATTAAAATGTTCATCTATAAATCAGGGAGAAGACAAGTATTTTATTTACACTTTGGTTTAATTTGATCTGATAACTACTACTGAGAGGACTGTCCCCTTAGGAGAAGGGAGGAGGGATTTTTTTGACCCTTACTTGGAGCAGGGTCAGAGCCGAACAGCTGGCCACTACTTTTCAATTCTTTTATTGAGAAGTTGAGGCAATAGGCAGAATCTGTCTCCAGATTCATAGCTGCTTCAGCTTCTGGTCTCAGGCTGTTTTCAGCCAGGTGCTTGGAGAGACTGGCTAAGATCCAGGGATTGCTACAGTCCTCAAGGACCCAGTCATAACCCACCCTGTCGGAACACAACTTAAGTCTCTTTTCCAAAGTGATGGAAAGGGACATGTTTGGAGACTAAGATAAGCACCTGGACCCTTGCGGGAGTTACTTATTTTACGTGAGTTTCAAAGACCTAGATGACTTCTCCTTAGCATCTCTTTGTTCCTCACATCCAGAAAGATCCAAAAACCCATTCAAATGAAAATGGATGTGTTTACTTTTTTCTGTTTTTTTCCCTTCAACTTTCCCACATGCTGCTGAATATAATTCTATAATTTGGATGGCTGAAGAATGATTCATTACGTCGATCTACCTCAAGTTATTTTACTATTGCCTCCATTATTGGACATTCAAACTGAATCCAAACTTCAGCCATTCTAAACAACCCTATGCTTTTGTTGTATTGGGTGTCCCAAGGCTGGATTCAGTCCACCCGTCTTTCTCTTACTTCTTCTCAGCCCACACCCAACTCTAACATTTAGAGAGGATTGATCTCTTAGAGTAGCTGGAATAGAAACAACCCAGGTCAGCTAAGCCTTACAGCAGCCAGGCATGCCCCCATCCCATATCTCATTGAACTACCCGTGAGATTGCAGCAAATGGTTCCAGGAGATGAGCTGCTTTCTGAGACACTGACTGAGGGCATGCTTGACCCAGGTGGGCCAGAAGCACCCAGGAGCTAATGCCCAACTCCAGACACCCAAACGATGCAGGAGGTAAGACTCCAGTTTGCCCACCCCTCAGGGAGACGATTCTGTTCACTATACAGCTCTCAGAGAAATGGAGCCCCAGTTTCCCCCAACAGTAAGCTGTTCATTAATGTATCCCCTATTGGCTGTCCTCCCAACACTGCTCTACCTCCCCAAGCCTCACCTATGCTTCCTGGGACCACCTCCCAAATAAACCATTTGTACCCACATCCTTGTCTCAGAATTTGCTTTTGGAGAACCCAAATTAAGACAGCCAAGACAGTCAATAACCTGTTTTTTCACGACTTAGTAGCAAAAATGTGAATGCTCCCCCTATTCTCCCGACTTACAGCCCTCTTATGCCATGATGCCTTTCATTAGGGTATGTTGAGGCAAGTGTCTGCCACCTAACTAGGGAAAGTTGGTAAAAGAGGTTGCCGTGTTTTGCCCCATTTAATTCTGAGCGCTGGACCATAGGTGACAGGTGAGGTGACTGATCAGTCACCTGTAGGGTGGCCAATAGGCATTAAATTAAGGAGGCCTGTCATGAAACCTCCACCTACCAGGAAAGAACTCATATTAGACGATGATGTAAGGAGTCCACTAGCTCCTTTGACTTGGAGTGTTTGGTGGTAAAATGTACAGAGAAAGTTTCAAAGCACAGAGTGGCTTAAAGGCAGAGATTCACTCAAGGAGAAGGGAGGAAACAGAAGCCATGGATGGGATAGAAGAAGCAGTAAGAGTTACTTGGCAACATTAGGAGAGCCGAAAGAGGAAAAGAAGGTAAAGTCTCAGATGCTCCCTGAGTGCATGATGGTTGAGTTTCTAGAAGAATTGGTGGAGGGGCTATTGCCTCTCGAATGACCCAGTTCTTGAGGCTCATGAAATGTTTTCCTCACTCTCTGACTTTCTGACCAACCAAGGTAAGAGTCTGACTCACATTCTGGACATTGCAAGTTCATTTTCTAATTTTGATGTGTATATACTTTAAACATTTCAAAAGTGCTTTATTAGGAAGTATGGCACTCTTTTAGATTCATTTTTTAAAACATTCACCTTTGTAGTCATTTCCAATGTATAGCATCCTCATGAACCTTGTATGCAGATTGAAAGATACTGGACCAACACCTATCTTTGATAAAGGAGGCAAGAATATACAGTGGAGAAAAGACAGCCTCTTCAATGGGTGGTGCTGGGAAGGCTGGACAGCTGCAGATAAAGGAATGAAATTAGAACACTCCCTAACACCATACACAAAAATGGACTCAGAATGGATTAAAGACCTAAATGTAAGGCCAGACACTATCAAACTCTTAGAGGAAAACATAGGCAGAACACTCTATGACATACATCACAGCAAGATCCTTTTTGACCCACCTCTTAGAGAAATGGAAATAAAAACAAAAATAAACAAATGAGACCTAATGAAACTTAAAAGCTTTTGCATAGCAAAGGAAACCATAAACAAGACGAAAAGACAACCCTCAGAATGGGAGAAAATATTTGCAAATGAAGCAACTAACAAAGGATAAATCTCCAAGGTTTACAAGCAGCTCATTCAGCTCAATATCAAAAAAACAAACAACCCAATCCAAAAATGGGCAGAAGACCTAAATAGACATTTCTCCAAAGAAGATATACAGATTGCCAACAAACACATGAAAGAATGCTCAACATCATTAATCCTTAGAGAAATGCAAATAAAAACTACGATGAGATATCATCTCACACTGGTCAGAATGGCCATCATCAAAAAATCTACAAACAATAAATGCTGGAGAGGGTGTGGAGAAAAGGGAACCCTCTTGCACTGTTGGTGGGAATGTAAATTGATACAGCCACTATGGAGAACAGTATGGAGGTTCCTTAAAAAAGTAAAAATAGAACTACCATATGACCCAGCAATCCCACTACTGGGCATATACCCTGAGAAAACCATAATTCAAAAAGAGTCATGCACCAAAATGTTCATTGCAGCTCTATTTACAATAGCCAGGACATGGAAGCAACCTAGGTGTCCATCAACAGATGAATGGATAAAGAAGATGTGGCACATATATACGATGGAATATTACTCAGCCATAAAAAGAAACAAAACTGAGTTATTTGTAGTGAGGTGGATGGACATAGAGTCTGTCATACAGAGTGAAGTAAGTCAGAAAGAGAAAAACAAATACTGGATGCTAACACATATATATATGGAATCTAAAAAAAATAAAATGGTCACGAAGAACCTAAGGGCAAGATGGGAATAAAGACACAGACCTACTAGAGAATGGACTTGAGGATATGGGGAGGGGGAAGGGTAAGTTGGGACAAAGTGAGAGAGTGGCATGGACATATATACACTACCAAACGTAAAATAGATAGCTAGTGGGAAGCAGCTGCATAGCACAGGGGGATCAGCTTGGTGCTTTGTGACCACCTAGAGGGGTGGGATAGGGAGGGTGGAGGGAGGGAGACGCAAGAGGGAAGAGATTGGAGACATATGTATATGTGTAACTGATTCACTTTGTTATAAAGCAGAAACTAACACACCATTGTAAAGCAATTATACTCCAATAAAAATGTTAAAAAAAAAAAAAAAAGAAAGAAAGATACTGGACCAGGAAACTTAGAGGAAGTTAAAGAGGGGAACAGCCTGGTCTTGCAGAACAAAGCAAGTTCAGTAAATTTCATTTTTAAAACTGACCCTGGTGGGGGGAAAAATCAGGCAACATCTGGTATTACAGGAAATGGGGTGTATAGAGGCATTTGTATGATGAAGGCAATGTTTTGCCTCATAAACTGAGAAAAATGTGTTAAAACAAAATACTGTAAGATGTTGTTTTATGAGAACCTTGGGAAATATACTATGGATTAATGTAAAAATGGTATTTTCTATTTCCAGGAAGATTTTATCTTAATCTACTACTGTAATATTTTAGACTAGGTTTAAGTATGAGTTCTAGAAATCATTATAATAGATTTTCCTCATGCAATGACTGACTATATTAGTCTGCTAGGGCTGCCATAACAAAATACCATAGACTAAATGACTTCAACAACAGAAATTAATTTTCTCAAAGCTCTGGAGGTGAGCAGTCTAGGATTAAGGTATTGGCTGATTCGGTTACTGATGGGACCCTCCTCCTGGCTTGCAGAAAGAAGCCTTCTTGCTGTGTCCTCACATGGCCTTTTCTCAGTGTGTATGCAGAGAGACAAAGCTTGAGATCTTTCTCTCTTCCTTTTCTTAATAAGGCTGCTAATCTCATCATGAAGGGATCCACCCTCATGACCTAATATAACCCCAATTACCTCCCAAAGAGCCCATCTCCAAATACCATCACATCAGCTAGCAGCATTAACATATGAAATTTGTTTGTGTTTGAGGGGACACAAACATTCTGTCCTTAACACTGACATATGCCTTTCTGCTGTTTGGATGATTTATTTGACTTCTGAATGTGAGCTATTCAAGTTGGTACCCTTGTTGCCCATCAGAACAAAGCCTCAAAATGGATTTGGAAATGGAATATTCCCTAAATGTAAGGTTCCCTTTCCCTATCCCAATTCTCTGGGGTTAATTGTCATTGATCCTTAAACCATATCAAGTAGTCAGTGTTTGGATAGGATGGACAAAGTAGTGATAGTAGTGATAAGGGTTTTGAATATCATCCCAGATTCCCTTAACAATTGGCATTGATGTCTCTGATCAGGATGGACATGCCCAGAGCCCTGGGTCAAGGTCATGGAGACCCCTGGTGTGCCAGGGATAGCAGTGGTGGTGGGAGTTACTTGCAAGGAGGGGAGTTAAGTCACTGTTTGCCAAACACTGTGTAAGTATTTCAGTATTTTAAACATTCCTGCAGTGGTACTAGGGTGAGTAGCAGAATATCAGTTCTGTTTGTAGTAGAGAACTATACTGATAAGTTTCTAAAAAAGAGCATATAATACTTCATCAATATTTTACTATTGACTATATGTTGAAATTATATTTTGGATGTACTGGTTAATTATTATTAAAACTGTTTTCACCCTTCTCTTCCTCAATGTGGCTATTAGAAAATTTAAAGTTACATATGTGGCTCTCACTTATTTCTATCAGACAGTGCTGTTCTAGAGAATTTTGTATTAGCCTGACTTACACAAATAATTAAAGACATGTTTATTTGAAGGCCAGAGGTGTGAAGGTGGGAAACTGCAGCTTGCCAAAGGATGGTCCATCAGAAACTAGAAAATCTAATTTGGCATATAGAGAATCATCTACAAATGCTAATAGGCATGGCTGGGAAAAAGAAGAGTCTAATTAGGTATAATCAGAGAGGATGCTCTGAGAAGGAATTAGAGGAAGAAAGAGAATGATAAATTTGTAACAACTACTGCACTAAAAAACTATTTATACCCAAACAATATCCAATGTTTGAAAATTTCTGCTTTATGTTGATTTGACCCAAATTTCTTATCTTGGCATTCAGAGTTCTTTATAATCAGGGCTCTACCTTAGTAACTAATTAATAAGTAGATGAATGGATCCATCATTGAAGCCAAGTGAGTCTGTTCATCGAACCAAAAATAGGTTTTTTGATGTCCTACTTCCAACCTTTCATGGTTGTTCCTCTGCCCAACTAGAATAGTTTCTTTCCACCTATGACAGCTGTGCATCTTTCAGATCCCAGCTCAAATCTCCTATTCTCTACCCACACTTCACAGATAACCCCATGCCAGAGATGCTCCTTGCCCCCAAGCTCCTTTGACATGTTTCTGTGAAATCTTTCCTTTGTACTTGTCACTCTGTCTGGTTTGTTAGCTGTGTCACATCCTAGTTAAGTGGCCTCTGACCATGTGCCTTATTGCTCTGTGCTTCACTTTCCTTGTCTGTAAACTGGGGTGATAACTGCATTTATCTCATAGATGAGAGTGGAATGAATGAAAACACATAAAATTTTTAGAACAGAATCTAATGTATAATAAGGATTAAATAAATATTAGCTGCAATTAGTATTGTTGCTGATTTTAGCTATGTAACACATGCCTGTATATCTCATTTTTCCATCTCAACTGTAAATTCCTTGAAGGCCAACAGCAGTATTTTCTTCTTCCTCTTGCAGAAGGTCTTACAAAGAGTTAAAATCCAGTCAATATTTGTTGATGGCCATAACACCATTTTAATTGGTGCTTTTAGATTTTTAAATCTAAATACGTTTTAATTGGTATTTTCTGAAGGCCAGACTTTGTACGAATCCCCAGAAGATAAAATGATGGACAACACATGTGCTATCCTTCCCCCAATGAAAATTAAGTTATAGTGAAGGGATGGGCAAAATGTAAGTATGCAAAAGAAAAGCGAGCTTTACATGGTTACAGATAGTTGTAAGTGTTATGGAGAAATGAACAGGGGGCTGGGATGGACGTTTAGTGGAGGAGAGGCCCTACCTAAAAAGATGGCCAGAAAAGGCTATGATGAGATGGAGGCATAGTGAGGGGAAAGAGGGTTCTGTGAGATAAGAACGGAGGGGCAGGTACAGTCTGTGATGGTACGTCTTACATGTTGTAGTTACATGTTTGCATTTTACTTTGAGGGAAACAGGAAAGTATTACAGGAATTCAAGAAGCAGTGGGCTGAATATGCTCATTTTGCTTTGCTTGGGAATGTCAGTCAGCCTTAGGACCTTTTACTTGACTTACAGAATGAGATCATATTCAAGTATGATATATTAATATGACCATGAACTTTGACCTATATAAGGTTAGCCGATTCATATAGGGTCCAAATATATACCCTTGACCTTGGACTCATTAAAACAAGCTATCTATATAACACATGAGTGTGTGAAATTCTAGACCAAATATAATAAGATATCTGCCACTAGGAAAACCTATAAGCAGATTCGTGAATCAGAGCTCTGTTTGAGCCCCTACTGTGACACATTCCCATTTATAAGCTTATGTAGAGACCCTGTTGTTCATGTCATTTTTGAGGGAACCACTTCAAATATGAATCTGAAATAAGGAAGGATATGAAGAATTAAAACATTATAAAATTATAGAGTGCTATAAAACACAGCAGGCAAAAATCTAAACATATTATCATTTAGTTCTAGGCATTATTGATTTTAAAAAACAGCAGGCAACTTGAAACATAGACTTGTCCTTCAAAAGAGAAGTGTGAAAAGATCAAGTATTTACCACTCATTTTCATGGCATAAGCTGACATCCCATAAAGACTTAATAGTGTGTGTTTCTTAATACAGAGCAGACTGATGGCATAAGGGGGAGAAAAACACAGAAATGGGTGCTTTTTGTTTTTTCAAAACGTCTCAAGCTCAAGTCTATTCTTTAGCCCTCAATACTTGTGTAGTCCGAGGCAAGTTATCCAACCTGAATCTTGGTTGCTTCATTTGTAAAAACAGGGAAAAAATAGTGATAATAGGGCTTCCCTGGTGGCACAGTGGTTGAGAGTCTGCCTGCTGATGCAGGGGACGTGGGTTCGTGCCCCGGTCCAGGAAGATCCCACATGCGGCAGAGCGGCTAGGCCTGTGAGCCATGGCCACTGAGCCTGCGCGTCTAGAGCCTGTGCTCCGCAACGGAAGAGGCCACAACAGTGAGACACCCGTGTACTGCAAAAAAAAAAAAAAGAAAAAAGAAAAAAAAAAGAAAAAAAAGTGATAATAATAATGCTACCCCTCTTTGGAAAATACAGGGTAGCTATTCAACAAATCAGTTTCCTTTATCCTAGTCACACAAGAAGGAGTAACTTGAAGGACTAAGAGGACCTCTCTTGCAGTCAGGTGGTACCATGCAACTGAGTTCTGGCTAATGGAAAGTGGGCAGAAGTGGTGTGTGTCACTTTTAGGCCTGGTTGTATAAACCTCCTGTGCAACCCTTTCTCCCTCTTCTTCCTATCTGCTGTCAAGACTCAAGGCAGCCTTAGGGACCACAAGCTGAAATTCACATGCCTCCATCACCTTGAGTCCCTGAAAGACTGTAGGGAATATGACCTCTCACCGTGGATTTTATATAAATAAGAAAATAAATTTCTCTTGGGTCAATTTGACATTTTTGTTACAGCAGCTAGCATTCCCTAATTCATATTCCATCTCAAAGAGTCATTGAAAGAATTAAGTGAGATGGTACTTGGGTACTATAAAACCTTTTTGATTGTCATTATTATTAAAACCCAACCAATTAGGATCAGTGCACAAAGCTCTTTGGACACAATTTCTTCATTACCACTGAAAGGATTTTCAAAGGAAGAAATGAGCAAAGATGACATAACATGACAGCAAAGATATTTTTAGATATTTATTTTTTAATCCCACCTCCATTTTTTTTCCTCCTAAAAAACTAGCAAAATACTTGTGACAACAGCACTCAAACCTAGTTTCCCAGGAGGTGATAGACTATGCTCAGGAGGAAGGTATTTTTCTCTTTTATTTTTTTTCCTTCCAGAAATCATATTATGTGATCTGATAAGAAGAAAGAATCTTTGCAGTCAGAATTGTACTTAAAAATTCAGGGCAATGCACCCCAATGTTCACTGCAGCATTATTTACAATAGCCAGGACATGGAAGCAACCTAAGTGTCCCTCAACAGAGGGATGGATAAAGAAGACGTGTTACATATATACAATGGAATACTACTCAGCCATAAAAAAGAACAAAATAATGCCATTTGCAGCAACATGGATGGACCTAGAGACTGTCATACTGAATGAAGTAAGTCAGACAGAAAAAGACAAATACCGTACGAAATCACTTACATTTGGAATCTAAAAAGAGGGTATAAATGAACTTATCTACAAAACAGAAATAGAGTTACAGGTGTAGAAAACAAACTTATGGTTACCAGAGTGTAAGCAGGGGGAGGGATAAACTGGAAGATTGGGATTGACATAAACACACTACTATATAAAAAATAGATGACAAATAAAGCCATACTGTATAGCACAGGGAACTCTACTCAATACTCTGTAATGGCCTATGTGGGAAAAGGATCTAAAAAAGAATGGATATATGTATATGTATAACAGATTCACTTTGCTGTACACCTGAAACTAACACAACATTGTACATCAACTATACTTCAATAAAAAAATTTCAGGGCACATGGTCACCATATGAAGCATAGTGAGTTCCTGGTTTCTTTATACTTGATGAAAAAGGCAGACTGTTGGGTAGGAAGTATGGTTCAGAGAGAACAGTTGAGTAGGAGGAGGAGGAAGGATGAGTGGAGATGGAAGAACTGATGCTCGTAAACTCAGGAGACACTCTTTCTGGGAGTGAACTGGGAGCAGAGTCTGATGTGCTCTGTTAGCTCAACCTTGGGGGAAGCATGGGGGAAGAGTTTGGGAGGGGCTTTGACCTTGGACAAAGAAGGTTGTCAGGAAGAGGAGGGCGTATGTGTGGAAGGATAACCTGAGCTCCTCCTGCTGATCCTGGCAAACATCAGTGTTAGGTAATAAATAAGTAGCTGCAGATCCAAGTTCTCTGGATGAGTCTACACCAGGACTTCCAGTTGGAAGGAAGCTCCGACAAGCAGAAAGCAGAAAACTGTACGATGAGAAAAGATGGTTGCCTATTTTCCTAAAACTGAAAAGAAAGATTCAGAGACGTTCAGTGCCTGGTACTTGGAGGAGTCTCAAGGTCCTAACGGTCAACAGAAATGTTTGTCTCATTACATGGTTAGGAGAGAGTTATTGAGTAAATATTTAGTAATGACTCTGCTTCAGAACGTGGTTGGCACAGACAGCATTTATGGATGGTTTAGGTAAACTGTAACAGTTTAATGGCTTTTGAAAAACATGTCTTTTGAACAACTTAGATCGTTATGAGTCTCCTAGTATCACAAAAACATCATAAATCAAAGATCAAGCTGGGAGAAATCTTGTCTTGCAGATTCATGTTGGGTCTAAAACAGTATCTAAAATCCCAATCTTCCAGTTTATCCCTCCCCCCTTACACCCTGGTAACCATAAGTTTGTTTTCTACATCTGTAACTCTATTTCTGTTTTGTAGATAAGTTCATTTATACCCTGTTTTTTAGATTCCAAATGTGTGTGTGTTGTTTTGTGTATGCACACGTGTATATGTGAGGGTTACTGTCCTTTTGGCCCGAGAAAGGAGGCTAATTTCTAAATGAAATAGAAAACTTTCCATTAAATGCTATCAATGTTTGTTAGGAAACCTTATCTTTGTACTTGATTAAAAAATGTTTGTCTTTGCCACTAGCTAGCCAATTATTCTTTTCTTTTTGTTACGGAATGCAGCAGTTCTGAAACATTCTCTGTCTCTCTCAATAAATATACCCACCCTGGGAACAGTGGTGGGAAGAACAGATGACAACAAACATCATTAGGAATGAGGCAGGATACACATTTTTGCTTATGGAAACCTAGTGTCAAAAACTGAGAGGCTACATCATTTTTTGAAACTTGGGAGAATATTCCCTCAACAACACTGTGCCACAATGGATTTAAGAAGCTCAGTCTCCATTTTTTAAAAGTTATTTTACTATTGCTTATTTTTATTATAACAGTGATTATGATTTATCGAAAACAAAACTTTAAACTATATTTTTAAATTCTTCTGGATAGGATGTGAGATTGTTTCCCAAACTATTATTTGTTGGATTAAAAATGTTTTATATATGAAAAAAATGACAAACAAAACAATTTTTTAAATAAGATTTGGTCAATTAAGATCGGAAATGCCACATGCTTCAATCTCCCCTGAGCTTCTCAATGCATGTCAGCATGTTGAAGGCTCTGAAAAGTCCTGCAATGTGGAAACTACCTGTCTAAACCTGTAGTTTCTAAAATGTTTTGGCTGCTGAATTCTTTTATCATTCATTTACACTTATTAACATCCTAATGGATGCTACAGAACTTTAAACATGGGAATATCTGAGCAAGAGCCCCACCATGTTATGAATCTGAAGTGAATTCTTTTACATTGTCTTTCTCCAGTGTCTCTGCCCAGTCAAAATATGACCTCATGCCATCCTACATGAACCACTGTCATGGTATCTGTTTTTCAGAGAAGTCAGATCTTAAGCAGTGGCAAAAGTACATATCTTCAAAATTAATACAGGAAATCCTTTAAAGTGCCTTTAGAGTATTCAGCTCTTAACTCAAATATTAATGTATATTTGATTTCAATGCACATTAAAGTCTGAGAATCACTGGGTTAACCTGAAAGCCATTTCATAGGAAATTAGGCTGGTTTAATCAAAATTACAATAAGATACCACCTCACACCAGTCAGAACGGCCATCATTAGAAAGTCTACAAACAACAAATGCTGGAGAGGGTGTGGAGAAAATGGAACCCTCTTACACTGCTCGTGGGAATGTAAGCTGGTACAGCCGCTATGGAAAACAGTATGGAAGTTCCTCAAAAAACTAAAAAACTAAAACTAAACACTAAAATCCAGCAATCCCACTCCTGGACACATATCCAGACAAAACTGTAATTTAAAAAGATACACGCACCCCTATGTTCATAGCAGCACTATTCACAATAACTAAGACATGGAAACAACATAAATGTCCATCAACAGATGAATAGATAAAGAAGATGTGGCATATATATATATATATATATATATATATATATATATACACACACATACACACACAATGGAATACTATTCAGCCATAATAATGAAATAATGCCATTTATAGCAACATGGATAGACCTAGAGATTATCATATTAAGTGAAGTAAGTCAGACAGAGAAAGACAAATACCATATGATATCATTTAATATGTGGAATCTAAAATATGACACAAATGAACTTATCTACAAAACAGAAACAGACTCACAGACACAGAGAACAGACTTGCGGTTGCTAAGGGGGAGGGGACTTGGGGGAGGATGGACTGGGAGCTTGGGGTTAGCAGATGCAAACTAGTATATAGAGAACGGATACACAACAAGGACCTACTATATAGCACAGGGAACTATATTCAATATCCTGTGATAAACCATAATAGAAAAGAATATAAATAGGAATGTATGTATATGTATAACTGAATCACTTTGCTGTACAGCAGAAATTAATACAACATTGTAAATCAACTATACTTAAATAAAAAATAAAAATCAAAGAAAATTAGACTGCTCTTAGCAGATGCTCTGGATTTATCCAGATTGGCTAGGAATACACCTTTTATGGGACTATCTTAAAGAGCTATTCCAAACATTATTTTTTATACTAATTAACAAGAAAGTGACAAGATAGAAAAAAAATTATACTCTAAGAGTAGTACATTTTTAGGAGTCAAAGTTCAACAAACATTCTTGAGTATGTGTGAGTGTATGATTTTGATTTGTAGACTGAAAAGACTTCGTGCATTTTTGGTGGGGTGAGTACACATCTTGGCTTCCCTGGTCCCAGTGTGATTGCTTGCCCTGGTATAATTATTAATAGCACCCTCATCACTCTCAAAAGTGCACTTGCCGGCTTCCCTGGTGGTGCAGTGGTTGAGAGTCCGCCTGCCAATGCAGGGGACACAGGTTCCTGCCCCGGTCTGGGAGGATCCCACATGCCATGGAGCGGCTGGGCTAGTGAGCCATGGCAACTGAGCCTGAGCATCCGGAGCCTGTGCTCCGCAACGGGAGAGGCCACAACAGTGAGAGGCTCGCGTACCGCAAAAAAAAAAAAAAAAAAAAAAAAAAGTGCGCTTGCTTTAAAGATGTATGATTACTCTTATTAGACCATGCTGACAAAAGCATCCTAAAATATGGCTATATGGACCTTCCATTCTAGGTCTTTTCTATAAGAGATTAAAATGCAAAGCAGGTAGAAGGAGCTACAGAAGGAACAAAAGGAAAGTCTATGTATGGTATTCAAGCCAGGCTACCCAGCTATCAAATCCTTGGTGAATGGGGGCCAGACAGAGAGTTCTGAAGTACTCCTGCTTGTCTGTATAGTTTACTCCAGTTGTTTTCACTATTCAACTGGTCTCTGCCAGTATGATGTACCAGAGCATGTTCACCTTGATGGGCAGCCACTGGGCCACAGCTGTTGCTAAATATTTTGAGTATCACCTGTGATCGAGTTTCTTTAACTTTATACATGTCAATAGATTTGGTGATGATTCAATGAGACACAGGAGTCCTGTTTGGAGTAGTTAAAATTCCAAAGCCAACACATATATTTAACAACAATAATTGTAAAAAAGTAATGTTGTCAACACCTGCTGAAAGTTTACTATGTTTGAGCAGCTGTTACAAGCACTTTCACTTTTCATGACCCTGTGATATAAATATTATTATTATCCCCACTTTACAAAGGAGAAAACTGAGGCACAACCTAAAAATGTTGGCCACACAGTGGTGATGTGAATCCAGAATAAATTGAGGCTCATAAAGGCTACATGACTTGCCCCAAAGAACTTAAAAACTAGGCCAGTGAATCTGAAAATAGATTACAGGACTCCTTGTCTTAATTCAGACCCATTAGGGCCAACAGTTAGATCCTACTGTGTGTTGGACAAGGGTTACAATCCCACTCAGTTGATTTCCATAACCTAGTCTGGGATGATTTTCTTTCCAAGCCTCACCCACCAGATCTTTAGAAATACGCCCAAGAGATCATATAACTGAACTGACTGCTACAAATATGTAATTACAGTCACACCTAATTTGTAAGGAAAAAAATATATATGTGAAAATGTGATTGGACAGCAACTTGCCTTCCAGTTGCTATATATATGTTAAACTATATGTATATTAAAATATATGTATATTTTAAGCTATACTAAATGGGAGATAAATATAATTTTAATACTAAAAAGTAGATAAATGATTTTTATCTACTTCCACCTATTTAATCCGATTTTAAACATATTTAATCAAAGCATTTGAAAAGCTTATCCAAAAAGCCTTACCATAAATTAAGCATAAATAACTAGCCTCAGCCACTGGAAATAATCTATATACATTCATCATTTAGAAGAAGTTTATTTTGTTCTCTTATAGCGTAAGAATATCCAAATCTGAAAGTGAACAAATAGGGAAGTCTCTGGCTCAAACTTACATTTGTGTGTTTAGAGCATAGCATTTGGGGGAAAATTCACTTCTGAAATAGGAGAATTCTGAAAGGGAATTTCATCTAATATGAGCCTTAAAAATAGTAATAAATATTTTGGGACAGTGGCCATGACATTAGAAGAATTATACCTGGCCCATTTTTTATGATGGGTTCTATATCCAATACTGAGGACTTACTATGCATAAGTCACCGTGCTGGTCTTGAAACATGAAAATGAATGAGATTTCATATCTGATTTCAAGATATTTACATTCTAGTGAGTTGGATATGTCATGTATATAATATTGATACAAGGCACATGATTATTTTTAAAGAAATTTATAAGAAATAGTAGAAAAGACAGTTCACTATTGTATGGGATGAAATGTAATAAGGAGGGGAGAAATCAAGAAAGATGAAAATGTGCATGCCCCCACCAACCACCCCACATTATCTAGTATAATTCCTGTCCTTGAAATGTTGGCTCAGTTAATTTGATGGAAGGAGGGGAGGGAGAAAGGGAGGGAGGGGAGGAGGAAGAGAGGAAGGGAAAAATGAAGTAAAAGACGGATGTGAAGGTGAGATATTGGAAGTGAATCTTGAATAAACAGATGTGGCAAAATGATGGCCGAACGCTGTAGGCCAGTGGTATTTGGGAGATGACAAACATGTGAGTTGGGCTACAGAGTAGGGTACACGTGGAGTATGAGGAAGTATGGAACCAGACCATACAGAAAGGGGTTTGGGCTTTATAGCTGGTGGGTTATATAGTTGGAGGTTTCTGTGTAGTCATTTCTTTGTAAGACTTTCACTGTGGGTTAGAGTCAAGGCTATAATGTGGACCAAGTAGGCTGGTCTGTTCTGTTGCCTCAGTCTTACTGCCCTGCTGGCTTCTCTTGGGTCTCAGCTTTCCCATGCTGCCCTCTCACTGCATCCTAGCCCCCTCAGGCAAGGAATATCCCTTGCTCCAGAAGCATGATTTGGTGGGATGGAAAGAGCATGGTTGGGAGCAGTATGATGGGAAGAGCATGATGGGAAGCAGTATGGTAGGATGGAAAAAGCATGGTTCAGGCAGACTTTGTTTCCAAATTCTGATTCTACCTTTTGGATAACTGGACAAGTTTCTCAAACTTTCTGAGCCTCAATTACCTGCAAAATTGGGATAATAATACTGACCTTTTAAAAGTAATGAGATATTACTTTATACCCATTGAACTGGCAAAAATTAGAAATAACAAAAATAATGATTGCTGATGGAAATACGAGTTGTTACAGTCTTTTGGGAAAGCAGTTTGGCAGTATCTGTTAAAGACACATAATCCTCAAAGCAGAACTCACACTTTGGAATCTTTCCCATGCAAAAAAAGCACTGCTTGTAAAGATATATGGGAAAAGACATCTATTGCAGCATTGTTTGTATGGCAATAAAGTGGGAAGAAAGTGCTTGCTCATCACAGTATAATGGTTGAATAAATTATAGTGCATCCAAGCTATGGAATATCACTTGAGCTTTAAAATGGATAAATTAGATCTACACAAATGACTTGGAGGGATTTCCACAAACTTTTTCTGTCTGTTAACAACAAGTGCATAGAATATGATACAGTTTTTATAAAATAAACACATACATTTAACAATGGCTAAAAATTTTGTGCCTCTTACTGTGTATCAGGTACTCCTTGACATGTTTAAGGGGATTGACTTGTTTTAATGTTCAGTATCCTGTGATGGAGGTGTTATTATCATCCCCATTTCACATATGAGGAAACTGAGGTGCACAGAAACTAAGTAATTAGCCCAAGGTCACACAGGTCAGATGAGAGCTGGAATCTGGACTCTGGAAGTTGAAATCAGAGACCAGATTCTTAATCAGTGTGTTTTACTCTCTGAATAACTGGAAGGTGGGAAGTAAACAAAAAAGATAAAGGGAAGTTACATTAAATTCATGCATCATAGGATGGATTTATATTCAATTTTAGGTGGGTGTGTATATTCAGAAAGTGATGCATGAAGGAATGGTCCCCAAAATGCAGATGGTAGTTATCTCAGGGAGCTGTGATTGCACATGTGTTTTTATTCTATTCCTTATATGCCCTTTAATTATTTGAATTTCCTACAATGAACATATATTATTTAAAGAATCAAAAAAGGGAATAAACTCTATTCACTGTAGAAAAAAAAAGATTTGTATGTATTTTTTAATTTATTTGGGTTTTCTTACAGGAATGATCATGAACATCTACAAAGTTAAAAGCATGTTCCTGGCCAGTATAGAATTTAAAACTGAAACCAAAGAAACGACTCAAAATGGAAATTGGGTAAGTAAATTACAGTCTTTTGCTTATTGGAATATACAATTAAATAATATTAGACTATCAAAAGACATGGAAAAAATTTCACAATCTATTGCTATATTTAAAAGACAATTTCAAACTAGTATACATTGCAGAATACCCTAAAAAAACTTCATATATATATGTGGTAGCTTAGAAAAAGTCTGGAAGTTTATATACCAGCATACTACATATGTTTATTTCTGGGGATTGAGATTATGAGTGATATTTTTCATTTCTTCTTTTGCTTATTTTTTCATTTAATAAACACACATTACTTTTAAAATAAGAAAATAAATGTAAGCAATAAAAAAATATCTTAATGTTTTCCCTAGTAAATCAACAAAAAATCAAGATCTCATCCTGAGGAACTGATCACAGATATACACCCAGATTTATCTAAAATGTATATACTGCATTTCTCTATTATTTATAATAGAGAGAAAAACTGTAAATAACTAAATAATCTAACATTAGGACACTGGTTATGTAAATTGTGGGACAACCATATGATGAAATATTATGCCTCCAATAAAAAGCATGCCTTTGAGAAATTTTTAAAGACATGGAAAAATATTCATGGTATATTGCTAACTGAAAAAATAGAAGACTTTTTGGGTTTTTTTTTTTTACAGTTTAAACCTTAAAGGGAAAATCATTATATGCTTTTACATTTTATATTTTTCTGCATTTAAAAATACTTTACAATAAATATGCATTATCTTACGAGTAGAAAAATAAATGTTATATTAAAATAGAATAAAATACTATCGTTTTTGAGGATTATGTAAGATCATGCAAGTATTAGCCATGGGAATCAACACTGATAAAGTAGTTCTCCTCTCCCCACCCGCCGCAGACACTTTTCTCTCTCTCCTTCCTGACTCCCAGGTTACCTTTTTGTGAAATGAAAAATAGATTGTACAGAAATGTAGAGCACACACTCCATGTATCTTAGTTCTTTCCCCTTCACTGAACTACCAGAGGGCAGCGGCTCTCATTCCACCTTTCAGACTATTAGCATCCAAGAGTGATAGCCCTGGTGTCACGGTGTATCCAGACACTGCATCAGTGCGGATCTAGGACAGGGGACAGCTCTGTCCCACGGTGGTGGGTAGCAGGGAGGATGCTTAGTAGGGTGATAACGGATTTCTAGAATAGGGAAAGGACTAAGAAGACTCCTACTAGGGAAGCCTGAGGGGAATTTCATAGGTGGCCCAATGTTCTGTTTCTCTCCAACGATTTAGATAAGGAATAGAACAGAATCTTCTGGAGTCGACACCACTGGCCCAGGCTTACAGCTACCCGTGTTTGGGAGCATTTATGCTCATCTCTTGCACATTCCTGAATCTGATTCCTCATACATAACCCCATCCTTTCTTTGCTGTCCTCTTTGGCAAGGCTGACTCTTGCTGGAGCTTTCCCCCTATCCTACAGAAATTTGGACCTGTAGGAGGCCTGAAACTAGATTAAGAGTTAATGTGGAGGCCTGAAACTAGATTAAGGGTTAATGTGTCCTTTGCCAAGTGACATCCCACTTTGTAAACAGCAGACAGCAATGCCATGACTTATGCAGAGCTCCAAAGGAATACTAGCTCAGGTGTGCACGCACCTGAGTATTGGTTGATTTTGTTAATATTAATGAGCATATGATTTGGTCTAGTTGCCCTTTAAATTCAAATTAGGCACTGATTAAATAATAAGACAGCAGAATCAGGATGTGTTTAAACAGCACTTCCCCGCCCCCCGCCCCCAGTAAGGTGCCTTGGTCTTGGGTGTGAGTGAGGATGAGCTATTAAGAGTGTTGAGATAACAGAACAGAGAGTTTTCCTTGAATTAAGCAGACTGACTATATCTTAAATGATGATAATAAAAAATAATAATAACTTTGCAGCAGTTTCAACCAGAATACTTGATATTCCTAATACAAATTTTACTCCTGGGCTTATAGCCTCTCCATCTGATTGTCTCTATATTTGTTAACTTAAATAGCCTTCACATTTGTACTCCTGAGTTTGTTTTTAAGGATTTAAAGTGTAAACTACCATTAAATCAATAATTGGAATATTTTTACCGGTAGAGAAAGAGATCTCTCAATAGATAAGTATATGCCCTATTTTATAAAGGGCCTCAGAGCTCCTATCAACCAACAGATATTTTCTCAGGTTTCTTTACCTTGGAGTTCATTTCTATTCAGTCCTGGCTGCTGCATCCCTGGCATGCACCCCTTGTGTGAATTATTCATCGGCATTCCTCCTCCTCACATCTCCTCCACCCAACTCAACTCTTGCCCACCCGAAGGCTGTGATGAGTCATGGGAACAGGTGTCCTCCGTCTGGAGCTCACAATCTAGTTCTTGATCCATAAGCCAATCAGCTGTACCTCCTTCTGTTAGCACCTTGCACTGTTAGCTGTTATGTGGGGTAAATGGGCAATAAACATCCATTCTTGGTACCCAGTGGGAAATATGTCTAGAACATTTGAACAAAATCGCTGGCCTAGAAGACACCCCAAAAGATACTTCCTCTTGAAATTCTTCAACTTTCACATATCTGTTTTAATTTTTAAAAAATCTTATCTCCCAAACCAAGTGACATTAGCCAGCTCATTTTTTCTTTTGTTTTTAGTCCTTGTACTCTAGAAGACACCAGTTTCCTGTGGGAGCCAAAATTATAACAAATATAAAGCCAGCCAACCAACAAGCAAAGCTGAAAATAACTAATGAGGCTCAAAATCTTTGGGAATTATATTGGAAAGAATACTAAAAAAAAGGCCAGTCCATAATATTCATGATTCCAAGACTTAAGAAGAAGATGCTGGGTCAGGAGCAAAGCCTGGAAACAAAGACAAGAGAGCAATGCCCCCTTGAAGAACTTTGGTCAGCAAAAATATTCTGCACTTAAACTGGAGAGTGTAATAAGCATTTTTATAAGCAGCCTTATAGCTGCAGAGCTCATAAATAGCCCAGATGTCACCAAGGAGATATATTTCTGCATGAAACTTATAATGGTGAATGTTTGAAATGAACTCTCAACATATATGAATGCCTTTTAACCTCATCATGACCTCAATCTTGGAGGCTCTCAATGGCAAATTCATTTATTTTTCATTCTAAGCTATGTATCTATCAATCAAGCTATGTATCTATCTCCACACTTGCAGTTCTGTAAGGAATAGATGCTTGGCCTAAGCATTGTAGTGATAATCCATTAAAACAGTGGTCTTCTGTACATGCTGTTTCAGAAGGAAAAGGCAAAAATCATAACCTGTATATTCTATTTTGAATGGAAACTGGACCACTTGTTAATGTGGATTTCAAAATTCTTTTCCTTAGATCCAGAGGTTAATGGATATTAATAATTTATTTTGGTAAAAACTTCACATTTAGTCTTATTAGGCAATTGCATTCGTGATATGTGACAGAACTCGTTGGAGTTACCACCATTAAAAGTTTCATGTAAAAAAAAAAAACCAAAACATCTAAAAGTGTTCTGAGAAATTGATCCTGGCAGGAGCAATTAATGGTGTGAGATGCTAAAAGCATGAAGAAACACCACAAACAGTGTGTTTCTATAAGGGTGTGATATCTCCAAACCAAACAGCTCTACAGGAAAAATCTCAGTTCGAAGCACTTAAATTAGATTATTTCTTCTGTTTCCTAAACTCTGCCATTCCACTTCAGGACATTGAAAAATCTGTATCACAGCCTAAATGATTGTGATGTCCGAATTTATTTGCTTAGGATAAACACCACTCTTTGTCTTTTCACTCAGGTTTATTTCTCTCTCTAAGATGACCTAGAGTTAATTATGAGAACCTAGGTGATCTAACATGGTTTACATTTTTAGGTATTCCAAAGAATTTTAAAACCAGGGATGTCAGAACACATATCTGAGTAGTATGAAGGGAGGTGCCAAGGGATTCAGTAAAAAGTGACAATGAACTAGAAAAAGACCACCAAAAGCAACAGTATGGTGGATGCTGTGTTGGGCCACCCGCAGCCTCCTTCAGGAAGGAAGAGCTCACTCTCCCAGTTGCAGGCAGCCCTCATCCCTCTCAAGCTTCCAGGATCACCCCAGCAGAAGAGAGTTGCTTCATCCAAGGCCATACCCCTTCCCAAGGCAGCCAATGACAGGCGACTTATCAAATGGGAGGTTTTAATAGCCAGACTCTCTCATCCCAACTGGACATCTCAGAATGGTCATGTCATCTTCAGACCAGCTGTGGCTTCTGTTGAGAATGCCTTGTAGTTCAGTTTCTCCCTTTACCCAGTTCTGCATTCTTCCCTTTCCTTTCACAGGTGTTGATTCCAAGAGCTCCCCCTAATAAATGTCAGCTCCCTAATCTCCATCACAGAGTCTGTTTCCTGGGGAGCCCAGTCTGCATAGGTACCAGGTAAACAGTTTGAGCAATGGACGTGTATTATTGTATTCTGTGAGGTAAATACAGTTACTACTCACATTCTACAGAGGGGAAAAGTGAAGCACAAAGAAGTTAGTTACTTGTCATTACTTGTTAAGTCCTTGTTAAGTACTTGAATTCCTTGTCAAAGATTACATACATTTCCAGTGGTAGAGACAGGATTTAAGCCTCAACCATCTGGTCCCAGAGTTCACAATATTAGCAACTACCCTCCCTACACAGGACACCTCATTTAGAAAAACTGTTTACAGGCAACATGAAATGAAATGAATGATGCAAACGGTTGACTATTATTTTTAAAACCACTTTGATTTTCTAAACATTGATTCCAGGAGTAGCTAATATCAATCTTAAGTATGGATATATTTTCATATCACTCCAAACTGAAGAAATGCATTCAGCGTGTTTATCTAAAAGTTCCAAGTATATCACATGGTTTACCAGATGTCCATTTGTACAAATGTAACAATCTAGTCTACCATTCCAGAAGGGTTTTTAGTAGTTATCAATGACAGATATAAAATAATATTACTTTTGTGTGTGTGTGTGTGTGTGTGGACAGTTAATCAGGAGGGAAGGAAAATAAATGATGATTTCATTTTCCTTTAGATAATATATATCTTTAAAACTCTATTATCTGCACGTGAATGTCCCTGCTATTTCTCCCTCACATTTTCTCCTAGAACCTACATAAATTTTTCTTTTACTTTCTTATTCTTCTAAAGACACTTGGGTCAGCAACATTTTCTCATAGCAACTGTCCATAGAATGAGGAATGATGTTCTTGCCAAAGATTTATTTTCAAGGATGCCTTTCAAACATTTCTTCTTTCTTATTCTGTCTAGATAATGGAGCTCTCTGGTAGACAGTTCTCAAATGAAGCCATTCCTGACAAGTAGCTGTAAACAGCCTAATTCTGGTGTTTCAAATAAACATCTTTAAACGTAATTTCTCCAATCATTCTATTGTTTCATGAACAGTTACTTTACAGAGGAACAAATGTAAATGGAGATATAAATTCTGAAAATGGTAGGTATGGAATAAAACAGAGGGGGTTGGATATTTGTGTTGGAAATAGAGATGCTTAAAGAGCATTGGATAGATTTGCACACTGCTTCATTTTCCCATACAAAATAAAACCCAAACGGTTTTCTAAGAGTTTGTGATTTTTAGATGTAGTAAGTGGCCTCATACCTTCATCTTTACAGACTTCAGCTGCCTCTTCTGAAGAAGGGCTGGGCACGGTGGCAGCGCTGGCACCATCTATAAGGCAGAAAGAGAAACACTGTCTCAGAGCCAAATACTGTCAGGTTGGAGTTTCCCTTCCCATCTCACCTCCTACTCTACCGAAGGAAGCAGGAGCCTGTTTCATGCTCTAATACACTGAATGGTCTTTGAAGGGGCTTGGGTTTGTGACTCCCTTCTACGATTAATGGAACAAAAACCCTTCAGTTAAGACAGAGCCTGATGAACTACAAACTATTTTTTTGGTGAAGAAGACTGTTCGTTTGGTAGTATTACACTTTGGCATTTTGTTTCTTCCCTACCTCTAGAAGAATGGTACATTATTTTTCTTAGTAAAAGACTGTGAAAGAAAGTATATCCTTGCAAGTTTCTACAAAGTGTTTTTATGTGTGTGTTTTTAAAGTTTGGTTTTTCTTAGCCCAGCACTTCTATTCCATTATGCCAGGCTGTCAAGCTGCAGGGAGCACATCTGATGGCTGTCAGAGAAGAGGTCCAGGAGAAGGGGTCATTTGTAGGAAAGCAGCAAAAGCCGCTTGGTGATTTCATGTCAGCCAAGCACAGAGTGGGGACTGAGGAACTTGGAGGTCTGTGCCCGGGCCTCACAGCAGCAACTAACCTCGTCGGAGCTGGACTTTCTTCTTAGTATTATCAGCACCCCAGTGACTCCACTAGCATTTGGACTCCAGGATAATAACTAACTTACCAACACTAAAATAGTATATTTGAGACAGGAAGGGTTATCAAAATCATTTGGAATGGTTAATACTTGACAAATGGAAAAGGAATATATACACTTTTTTCATGCAGTAACAAGGTTATGGAACTAAAGATAACTCATACACGCATGGTGACTAATACACATTTAAAGGCTAATCAGATATCTTCTAGTATATCCTTCGTCCATAATGTATATGACTGTTACTTTTAGGTCACATCTCTATCAGAACAGAGAGTAAGATTTTTGGTAGGGAGATAATTGGAGGCGAATCACTTTCTTCTGTTAGATGACAAACTCCTATTAACATCAAAAGAACAAACTACAAACTTTCAACCTTGCCTTGATGTCACATCATCCCATTTCTCTGCTTCCTTTCACGGGAGAACTCCCTAAAAGAGCAGTCCATGTTATTGCTCTGGACTTCCTCATCTCACGGTCTCTCCATAAAGCACTCCAACTGGCTTCGTCACTCCTCCTTGAAGTATTCTCTTATCAAAGGTGTCAATGCCCTCACTTTGCCAAATCCAATGGTCATTTCTCCTTTCTTATCTTCCTTGACTTCTCAGGAGCATTTCAGAGTCTACTCTGCTCTTTCTGAAACACTTTCTTGCTGTGGCTGTTCCTTCTCCCCTGGTGCCACATGTCTAGAGGCCATGGTGTCCCAGGCCTCACTGTTCTCCTTATTTACATGTTCTCTCTAGTGAATCTCACCCAGTCACATGGTTTTAAGTATCATTTCTCTGGCCAGTGACTCCCAAGCCTGTATCTCTGGTCCACATCTCTCCCTAGAAATCCAGACTCAGATACCTAACTGGCTTCTTGACATCCCATATGGCCGAGAGTCCTCTTGAATTTACTGTGGCCAAAACTGAACTATTAACTCTATTAATAAAAACTGTGCTCTGTGGCCAGTCTTTCATACATCAGTAAGTGGCACCATCATCCATGTAGTTACTGATGCTCAAAACCTAGGATGTAGCCTGGATTCTTCTTTTCCCTACGCCCTAGATCCAATCCATCAGTACATCTTGTTACATCTACCTCTGGAACAAAACACATCAGGCCATTTTGTCTCCACTTCCAGAAACTTCCATCACTGCTTTCCTGCTATAGTTTTTCAATTGGTCTCACTCTGGTTCTTTTGACCCATTTTCGTTCACAGGCAGAGTGAGCTTGTTAAAACAGATTAGGTCCCTCTACTACTAATAACCTTCCATTGGCTTCTCCTTGTAGTTCTAACAAAATCAAATCTTATGCAGGCAGACATAACCTGGTCTTATGATGTCTTCCCAAATCTCACACCATGTTCTCCCTCATCCATCACGCTCCAGCCACTCTGAACTTCCTTCCCCAACCTGTTAAAATCGGCCTGAAATCATTTGCATTATCTGGACCCTCCATCTGAAATGCTCTCCCGCCATTTCATCATTGAGATTTCACTTTAATTACTGCTCCCTCAGGGAGTCCTCCCCGAGTCCAGCCAACGGAAAGTTGCCTTCTCAGGATTCCTTCTACATTACCTCATTTCTCCACAATGCATTTGTCACTATCATACTTTTTAAAAATTGTTTATTTCTGGATCACTGCCACCAGAATATAAGTTTCAAGGAAGCAAAGAAACTGTCTTTATTGTTTGCTGCCCTATTTCAGTGTCCAGAACAGTGCCTGGGTCACCACAAACCCCGGATAGGTATTTGTTAAATGGCTGTCTGAGGAATAGGACCTGCCACTTTGATTTGATCATGACAGCAGTCAGAACTGCTGGATTATGCTGGTTTGAGATTGTGCTTTTTGCGTGATATGGAAGAGGCCTGCAGAGGTGTGTAGTTAGAATTGAAGCTGGACATTCTATTGAATGAAAGGAAGCTACTTTTATTTTGGAAGAATCACAGCAGGTCAGAAGGACTTTAATAACCAGAACTGCATCTCTGACTTCTCTGCTCTTGGATTAGGGACGCAGAGCAGACACAACAATGTAGGCTGACACTGGCCAAGAGCATAGAGGAATGCTGCCATTGGACTCTATGCCAGCCACTTAGAAAAGCAAGAAGAGCCCCTCAGGGGTGCATTTAGGAATCTTCTGTACCATGAGAGGCACCCATATTGTGGTGATGATGTTGTCCATCCAAGAGGTGGAGAAGGGAGCTTGTATTCTACCAGTCTCTCCTAACAGGCAAGATGGTCCTAAATCCATAAAGACACTGCCTGTTCTCAACTGATTAGGGGAAAAGAGATGAATAAATAAAAAGCAGGCAGATGTGTGTGCATGTCTGTATGTGTGTGCCTGTGTATGTGTATGCGTGCGTGTGTGTGTGTGTGTGTGAACAGGGGTGGGAGAAATCTATGTCGATAAAGACGGTTTGGGACAGAGCTGTGAATGAATAAAACCTGTAAAACCACAATATTCAGAGAATGGCCTCAGCTGTCAGCAGCTAGTGGATTAATACCCATCAGCCCCAAACAGTAAAAACAGTGACAGCTTTTCACAGAAGACTCATCTTCCACGGAGCATGACGATGTGGTGGCCGGGAGCTGGGGGCGATGGTGGTGTGGATAACAACAGTTTTCTGTATTAGAAATTCAGTCCATTGCAAGGACTACACTTTAGCAAAGGGAGCCAACTGACCCAGTGGCAGGTACACAAGGTCCTTGCTGCCTTGCTTCAGTGCCTTCTCTGATTGGCCTTCTTCAATTCCATCTTCCAGGTTAATAATAAAAGCTTTCAGTTCTCTAGCAAAAATTCCAAGGTTAATGCAGGAACTTTTCAGTGAAAAACTTATCACACTACCTGGTTTATTTCTAAGAGGCCAGCATATGGCTTAGGATGTGGCAGGCACATGAGCAGAGCCCACTATTTCAAAGATGCCCCATCCGTTGGGCTCATTAGAACCAGACGAATGACTTGGAAAATAGAAAGAAGAAGGAAATTTTTATTTTGGTGGTTATGTTGATAACTGCAAAATTGTGTGAATCATTCTTTTAAAGGAGAGCATGCCTGAGTACAAAAGTGGGGAGGAAGAAAAGATAAACCTAAGGTGATGACAATCTCTTTTGAGTCTTAAGTGCTATTTTATTTAAAAATGTTCCATTTATAATCTACAGTAGAAGATCTCTAAGCATTCCATTGGCACATCTGTTCTGCAGTGAACAGAGTTGATGTCAGGAAGGCTTTGGATCTCATTGAGCTCTGGGTGTGGGGTAGTTAGCCTCTGTCACACATCATACCATCGTCTACAACATACAGAGAAATGACCAGAAGCACGGCTCTTCAAAATTTAATGCAAAACAGCAAAGGACACTCCATTCATTGTGGAAGGAAAGCCTCTATTTCCTGTGAATTTTTTTAAATTAATTTTTTTGTTTGTTTGTTTGCTCCCTGTGGCATGCGGGATCTTAGTTCCCCGACCAGGGATGGAACCCGCGCCCCCTGCATTGGGAGCACAGAGTCCCAACCACCGGACCACCAGGGAAGTCCCCCTGTGAATGTTTTTCATTTCATTTTTCCCTCCAAACTAAATCTGCTGATTTTGACCTGCCCTAAGTCAGCTCAGCTCTGACACGGTCCTTCCAACCTCTGCCCGTCCCGCGTAGAGCATCACTGAGCAAACTGCGATCACACGGGAGAAAAGTGGGGCTGGTGATTGAGACCTGAGAGGGAGGGTACCCTTCTGATTGGTGAGCCTGACACTTGTAGTTAACAGGGTTGGTGGCTTCCTGAGGGAGACCTGAACGAATATTGATATTAACCTGGTGAAACGGTATACGTATTTTCAGAAAAGGGCACTAAGTAAAGCCATGTTCACCTCTGGGGATGAGGCCTAGGAGACACCTCAAAAGAAATCTGAGCTCACCTGCTTCTTGGCTCTCCCCTTCCATTTCTTTGGCACTTGGCTTTTCCTGTGGACCGTTCTCATCTTTCAAGAAAACAACAGAGGAAAAAAAAATATACATCAAGTCAATTTATGAAATATCTCTTTATGGTTAATATGCAGCCCTGAAATTAACTGTAACCAGTGTAGCATGACTCCCCATAAAGCGAGGCAGAGAGATGAATCAGAGGTGTGAAACAGAAAAATTACCTACATAAATAGGTGTATTTATCCTTGTCCCTTCTCACATGATTTGCTTGGTGGAAAGTTGAACTGCAGTAAACAAAATTCACTCGGCAGTTCCAGTGACATCTCTCTCCTTGCACAACATTTCCCAAAATGCAATACAAATTTTAATTCCAATCTGCTTTTTTTCCTTGACTCAAGCAATATGCACTGTGTAAGGAAACTTGGTTGGTTACGTTCCTATGCCCTTTATTTTCCTGTTTGATGTATGTTGCAAAAGAACCCCTATTTTTACTTAATTTTTTAAACATTTACTTACATTTTACACATGACAGTCTAACATATCTATGCTCTGAAATATTCTGTGTTGAACAGATTATGCTGGTCAAGCTTATGCTGTAGTACATAACTCCTTGAAAAATTAATAACTGGACAGGTATAATGGTGGCTATATATTAGAAACTAGCTAAAAATTCTCTTTGGCTTAAAATATATAATATATATCTGTGGATTTATGTGTAGAAAAAATGAACTCTTCAAAGGCAAATAAAGGCATCATTTTATAATTCATTGCTGGGAGGGTTTCCAAGTCTCTCTGTGTTTGGAAAAATTTTTTTTAAATGATAAAACGTAAAAGATGTCGTTAAAGTACAGAAAACAGAGAAGCAGAAGTTATCAGCACATATTACTATGGGTTAAAGATGGCCACAGATCCTTGTCTCTCAAGAAGTGGAATCTATTTCTTGTCTCCTTAAATTCGAACTGGTTCTGTGACTTGTTTAGACCAGTGAAATGTGGAAGTGATGTCTGGGCCCCCCAAGCCAAGGCCTCAGAGGACTAGCAGCTTCCACTTTCTCCCTCTGGGAATCCAGCCACCCTGTTGTAAAGACACTCAGATTAGCCTCCCAGGTAGAGAGGGGTACATGGAGCAGCAGAGAGGGGCCAGACATGTGGGTGAAGCCTTTTCTCACCTTCCAACCCAGCCCTGATGCCAACTGAATGCACCCAAGTGATGACATCAGCCAAGGCCACAAGGAGCAGAAGAATCACCCAGCTGAGCCCTTTTAAAATTCCTGCCCACAGCCAGGCTCAGATCACTTAAACTTGTTTTACTTGACAGCTTTGACCCAACATCTGCTAAAACTATCAACTCTTAATCCAGAGGCAAGAGGATGGGGAATCCTCCCCAGAGGAGACTCAGCTAGTAGAGCTGAAACAAGAGCCCCAGAAGCAATGGGGAAACAGTTCACCAAGCAGCTCTGAAAAACAACCTTTTGAGGAGAGCTGCAAATGGAAAAAGATTTGGAATTGACCTGAACGAAAGAAAAATTTTATAATAGAATGACAAAGATAAATAAATAAATAAATAAATGAATAAATAAATAAGAGTGACACTGACATGGGGAAGGGATAATATCAATGAATAAATATATCAGTATGTATATAATTCCCTCTGGCCAGCACTGTGCCATTTGTCACGCGGGACACAGTATAACCTGGGATGGCTCTGTAACTCTGTAAACCCAAGGTTCTGCGTGACATATCTCCAAAGATATTTCTGATATTTTCTCTGTTCTGGTACTCTGCGGAGGCTCTGACACTGGCTTTTGCTGTAGGAAGGAAATAGCCATCACTGCTGCTCCTGCTGCCCTAACAAGGCCAAGCTGGTGCAGGAGCATGTGTCAAAAACATAAGTCAGATGGGCTTCCCTGGTGGCGCAGTGGTTGACAGTCCACCTGCCAATGCAGGGGACACGGATTCGTGGCCCGGTCTGGGAAGATCCCACATGCCGCGGAGCGGCTGGGCCCGTCAGCCATGGCCGCTGAGCCTGGGCGTCCGGAGCCTGTGCTCCGCAACGGAAGAGGCCACAACGGCGAGAGGCCCGCGTACCGCAAAAACAAAAAAAAATAAGTCAGTGTTTCCCCCACCAAATGGACTCAGACTCAAGCAGGAGAGATCTACCAGTTTTCCTATCTCCCCCAACAGGCACCACCCCCACCTTTTTTTTTTGGCCGTGCCATGCAGCACATGGCGTCTTAGTTCCCCCACCAGGGATCGAACCTGCATCCCCTGCACTGGAAGCGTGGAATCTTTTTATTTTGGAAGCATGAAGTCTTAACCAATGGACAGCCAGGGAAGTCCCGGACAGACCTTTTAACACAGATTCCACAATAGGCTTGAAGTCTGCAGTGACAGGCTGCTTTTAAACTTAGTCTGGTGACCACATCTCCTATGGAGTGGGAGGTAAAAATCTTATGAAGAGAGGAAGGTAAGAAGGGAAACAGAAACAACAATTGAGTCACAGGAAAGTGAAGAATTGTTTCCACCAGTTCTAAACTCATGAAAAGGAAATTCATGGTCAGACCCCCAAGTCCAACTTTATAATAGTAAAAACCAGTCTGGCTCTTTATCTAACCTACTGTTACTGGGTTTTACCCTTAATCCCTGTGCCCGTGGTCCCACTCCCTACCGCAGTCTGGCATGTTCTGTTTTCGACTTTGAGTCTTGGCTGTGGGGTGGTCTGGTTGCAGGATTTCTGCCCTTGGGAAGCAAATTCAAGAAACACTTGGCATGTTTATCACGGAGTAAATGCCTTCTAGAAGAATGCTGGATTTGGCATTTGAGTAACTTGCCCTCAAATGAAAAGGCTCAGGTATATTGCTGCCATCAATTTCCAAAGACAGTGCAACCTCATGGCCAGCAGGGGGAACCAGTGTAGAAGTCTGGCTTTCAAAGGCCAGTTGATAACATTCTCGGGCAATTAGGTTAGCATTCATGTCACTTTTAGAAGGACAGTTTGGCTGGCTTCTAACATTCCATCCATTTAAAATACCTCAATTGGGTGAGTTCTTAATGAAACAGTGGGCTTCCTCTGGTAGGAAAGAAAAAAATCCCATTACACATTTACCCATATTGGATAAGAACAAGCTTTCCTTTTATCAGCCTTGTCTGTCTAGCTATCTTCACAGACAGCATATAAACAATAAAAAGTTAAGTAGAGTGGGGAATGTAAACTTGTGGTTTTTAGAAGGGATTTAAAAGGCTTACAATAAATGTGAAGAAGTATAGGGAAATGACAGGCTATTTTGTGAGCTTAAAACATGTCACACGGAAACTAAATTCTCTTAGTTGATATACCTATAGGATCCCATATTTACTTCCGATAATAAGTTTCCATATCATTCACATTGAATGTCACATAATACTACTTTCCCACGCCAAAAAGCACAGTGACCTGTGTGAGTTCTAATGGTTGGATCATTTTTGCTTCTCCAGTATTAAAACCATGCCCTCTATTCTTTCAATCCATACTTATGGAGCACATACTATATGCAAGGATATTTCAGGAATTTTATAGAAATAAAAATAAGAGACTCCTGCTGTGAAGTTGGAAACGAGTAGAACCCTGCAGGTTCCCCCCCACCCCAACCTTCCCCAAGTATAAAACCAAGCAGTTGATGATTAGGAAAATAGAGTCACAGACTCAGTGTCTGATGTTCATTCCTGAGTCGTTTTACAGATACCATAACCGCCACCAGAGGAAAAAAAGTTAACTGCATGATGACCAGACCGACGCTAGCCATGACATAAGCTGCTCCAACTTGAGTCTATGGCTACCACAATTCCAAGGACTGGCCTCAAGAGAATGGGATTAACATTATTGCACATAATAATCTATATCTTTGTGGGTATCAAAATAACTGTAGCTTGTTCTGCCCACATATGTAAGCAGGAAACTAAAATTGTCAGCAAAGAGATGCTACAGACCCATGTTGACATCTTCCAGTTTGAGAATATGTCGCCTATGTCAGCATGAAAAAGTTACAGAAGACAGACCTTCACCCCTAATCCCATAGAAATGGAATGATGTCTGAAAAGTGGGGATTTGTAAGCAGTTCTCTGCAGGAAACTGCCCTCAGCAGGAAGCCCCTTTTCTTGTCACTTTAGCAAAGCTACACTGTAACTAATTTTAAACAAGGTACCCCTATGCTCTACTCGTCTCCGGGCCAAGAACACCTTTCAAATCTTTTAATCGCACAATAATTTGTCAGTTCTTCTGGTAGATCAAAGAAGTAGAAATGAAGAATAAGTAATTAACGGATGACTAGATCTCTTCCCTAGCTTCCCCTTCAGGATCTCGTGAACAAATTGTGCGACGAAACTGTGTGAACATGATAACGTGTAGGGGAGGATAATAAGAAGTCCACGAGCCTGCATGCAGTGGGGAATGGTGACCACTCTGACGCCCTATCTCAGTGATTAACTGAGACTAGTCCCCTACTTGCCTTTAAAACTTTCATGGCTGAGCGGAATCTTTGGAGGTGGCTTTTGGGGGACGCTGAGTCTACCATCTCCCTAGATTGCTGGCATTCTGATGAAAGGTACCTTTCCTTTCTACCATTTGTGAGTATTGATTTTGTAAGCGGTGAGCAGAAGGACCCCCCATCAGATAACAAAGTGAATTCGTTTAATTGTGTAGTCCATGTTTAATTTTATATGGACGAGCTTTAGAAGGGCAAAATTTCAATGTTGTGGCTACAAATTGCTATCCTGATATCTGCAGTTCCATTTTTGAACTGTGCGTGGGGATGGGAAGAGCAAGGGGAGGTAAATCAGAACCAATTCATCCTTACTACTGGGGAAACAACCGGATGGGTACTGCCTGCTGGTATACTATTACCTTTTCTTACAAAGGCCCAAGATTTCTGGACCTGGACAGGGCGCAGGCAATTCAAATACAGTGCTTTGCACATGGGATTATTGATTCCAATTCTTCAGTTCCCTGTAATGGATTATTTATCTCAGTGTCCTTCCATTGTTGTTGGACTTGACCAAGTGATATGGCTAATGGAATGTTAGCGGACATGATAGGAGCAAAGAGCTTGAACGTGTTGCATAATTGGACTTGGTGTTTGTGCTTCTGACATTGGCCATGACAAGAAGATGCCTCTGCAGCTGCTGGTTTAAAGATGAGCAGGAGCAGCCTTGGCCCAAGTTACAGTCTGGAGGCAAGCCCAGAGAACTCACAGCTTGAATTAGAACTGCCCAGCTGAGCCCAGCCTACATCAGTGGAACCACGGTCAACCTGTAAACTTGTGAGCATGAGAATAAATCTTTTAGTTAAGGCAGTGCACTATGGGGTGACTTGTTACACAGTATTATTGTGACAATAGCTGATTAATACAAATGGTATATTCATTTTTCTTAGGTCAGGAAGCCTCAGTTATTTTTTCCAACTCAGCACTTTTTCATTTATAAGGAATTCAGTCTTAAATTTTGTATTTTGCCACCCAGCTACATTCTCATCTTACACATTCCAAAACTCTCTAGAAGACACACCCTCAAAAAATAAATTTAGCTTATATAAGGAGTGCTCTCAATGAGTATGCACTGCCATCAATGTTTATGTTTTATTTAACAGAGTTATGTGGGCAGCAGGATAATATTATTGATAGTTAATGCCAGCTAACATGTATTGGATGTTGGCTGTGTTCTGCTCAGTGTCTAAGTGCTCTGAATACATTATCAAATTTAATTCTCATAACAACCCAATGAGGTAGGTATTATTATTATCTACATTTCGTGGATGGGGAAACTGAGACACAGAGGTGTTAAATCATTTCCCTGAGATCCCACAGTGATGTCAGCAGGGTTTCAACCCAGTCAGCTGATACCAGTGCCCACTAGTGTCTCCCTGGACATGCAACTAGTATTTGTTAGCTGGGTAAGCTGGTTAAATTATGGGTCAGTAAAAGCATGGGAAAATGATACTTAATATAATAGCTGAAGAATTAAACTATAATCTCATACAAATTAATGTAGAACACCAAGAACATTGAGAAACTAGTTCTTCTGACACTTAAGCCAGATGGGTGCAAAGCTACAACTCTAAATTCATTTTTTAATACTAAAGATATTTTTATTTTGAACTAATTTTAAACAATGGAGAGTTACAAGAACAGTACAAGAAACTTTCTTTTTTGCCCTGAACCGTGTGAGAGGAAGTTGGGGACATAATCACTCACTTATTACCCCCATCAGTCCTGAATACTTTAGTCTATATTTTCTACAAAGACATTCTTCTTCATGACCACAATGCAACCACCAAGATCAGGAGATTAGCAGTGATGACATTCCTACCATGGAAGCCACAGACCACAGTCAAGTTTTGCCAATTTTCTAAGAATACCTTTCACAGCAATCTAGGATCACACACTACCTTTTGTTGTCCTGTTTCTTTAGCGTCCTTCAATCTGAGACCGAGATGCCCTCCTGACCTCGCCTGCACTCCGCACGGGGGGTGGGGTGGGGTGGTGGGGGGTGGTGGGGGCGGGTTCACCACCTCACCACCACCACTTCAATGTGAATATCTACCTTGCTCAGCCCTGCTTAGTGGTTTCAGGAAGAAAGAAAGCAAAGAATGAAAGAAGTGGGGGGCAGTGGATGCTAGTTCCAAACATTTAAACATTTTGTTCTGGAGGTGTCATCAGCCAATTGATCTATCTTAATAGACTGAGCTTAGAAAAGTAAGTTCCCGAATTGGCTGCCTCACTACTTTAATGAAAAGCCTCATGCATGTGGCTATTCCAGTGCAGATGAAAGAGGTGTACATTTGGGCAGTCACCATCTGACATGAGCGGTAGCTGCTGCCTCCTAGGCACCAGGCGTTTACGCACCTCCGACCCATTACTGTGAATCCCTCCACAGTCCTACTTAGACTTTTATCTACATTTTTACAGATGAAGATTTTAAGGTTGTGGGAGGTCAAACAGCTTCCCTGAAGTCCCACAGTTAGTGGCAGAGCTGAGACTTTAACTCAGGTCCAGATTGCGCCAAAGCCTGAGGTCTTTCTTGCCTTGCAGATTCCTGTGACCTCTTCTGACCCTTGAGAGCTAAATTGTAAGTCTTCCGCTGAGAAAGATGCTCTTGCTGTTCCTGAGGTGTCCTCAGCAACCAGTACAGTGCCTACAATCCCATAGGGGCTCCATAAACACTTGTCAAGGGATTAAGAAGGAAACTTCATTCTCCCCTAAGAAGTAATAATTTTGTTGTCATTCAAACCATATTTCAGCTCTCAATGTAGAAAAGGTATTGTGTTTATCTGAGCCTCTGGTTGAACCTCATTAAATTGTGGACAGTTAAAAAATGTCACATCTCGGGCTTCTCTGGTGGCGCAGTGGTTGAGAATCCACCTGCAAATGCAGGGGACATGGGTTTGAGCCCTGGTCCAGGAAGATCCCACATGCCGCAGAGCAACTAAGCCTGTGCGCAACAACTGCTGAGCCTGCGCTCTAGAGCCCACGAGCCACAACTGCTGAGCCCACGTGCCACAACTACTGAAGTGTGCGTGCCTAGAGCCTGTGCTCTGCAACAAGAGAAGCCACCACAATGACAAGCCCGTGCACCGCAATGAAGAGTAGCCCCCGCTCGCCACGACTAGAGGAAGCCCATGTGCATCAACAAAGACCCAATGCAGCCAAAAATAAAAATTAATTAATTAATTTTAAAAATTAATTTAAAAAGTCACATCTCTTTGATCATAAATAATGGTTCCTAAAAATCAAATGTGGTACCCTGTAGGAAGCAGCAGTAGTTAAGAGTTCATCTGTTTTTACCACCACCCTGGTCCAGCCTCCATTCCCCCTCTCCTGGACTGGGGCAATGGTCCTTATTCTCAACCTAGAAGCCAGATGGCTTGCTTTAAAATGTTAAGTCAGATCACACCATTCCTCTGCTCACATGCTCCAAAACGCTCAACGGCAGCAAGGCCTGTGTACTGGAGAACCTGCTGTTTTCCTGCCCTGACTTCTTTCTAATCTCCTCCCCACTCACTTACTCCAGCCACACTGGGCTCTGTGCTATTCCTCCGGCACATGAGGGTGTCTTCTCCCCAGGTCTTTGTACTGCTACTGCTTGTCCCATCCCCTCTGCCTAGACTGCTTTTCCCCCAGGTTCTTCAAGTCTTTGCTCAAACACTCCCCTTTTCAAACTGTGCTGAACATGTCACTTGAAATTGCAACATCTCCCCAATCCCCACACACTCCATTCCCACCTTGATCTGCTTTTTATTTTTGTCTTTTTCAATCATCCATCACCTTCTAGTATTTAATTTAGGTAGGTGTTATGTTCATTGTTTACACATATCTGCCCCTAATTGAGTATAAGCTCCACCAAGGCAGGGATCTTTGCTTCATTGTCTGCTGTCTCCTAAGAACCTAGACTGAACATACGCTGTTCAATAAATATTTGTGAATTAATGAAACATGCTCATCCTTTACCTGGCCTTGCATGGTTACTTCACAAATTAATCAGGGAAAAAGGGGAAAATTACTTCCTGTTCCACGTTCCTCAGGTTACTTATGAAATATGAAGTTCCTACAACATGTGGGGCAGAAGTTTTTAAGAAAGGTTAGCCTAGACACAGAGCCCAGGCTCTAGTTACAATACACCTGTCACCATTTTGTCTTCTTACTGGAGCAGTTACCTTACAGAAGGAATCCCTTCCCCAGGCCAGTGGAGGTTATGTGTGGAACTTGTTACAATGCAGTTATGCAGATTGATGACTTAGAACCCCCTGGGAATGGAGTGGGGCACACAGAGCCCATTTGGGGAGATGCTGAGCAGTGCTCTCCTGGCCGCTAGTAGCTCAGTTCACTCAAAATAAACTCAAATAGTATTATAACCACACCCCATTCACAGAGTCTGTGTAAGACCCATGGCTGGTCTTCAATTTTAGGACAGAGAAGACCATCATCTGGTCCTACCTCTTTCCAAGAATGTCCCAAAACAGCCTATTTGTGTGTTTAGGAGGAAGAGGAAATAATTAAACCCAGGGGTCCCCAACCCACGGACCGCAGACCAGTACTGGTCTGTAGCCTGTTAGGTACCGGGCCGCATAGCAGGATGTGAGTGGCAGGCGAGTGAATGAGGTTTCATCTGCCGCTCCCCATTGCTCCCCATCACTCACATTACCACCTGAACCATCCTCCCCCGCCCACCTTCCATGGAAAAATTGGCTTCCACGAAACCGGTCCCTGGTGCCAAAAAGGTTGGGGACCGCTGATCTGCTGATTAAACCTGTTATTTTTAAAGCATATGTACCTGTTAAGGGAGACCTAAATGTGATGCAAGTTCAAGGAAAGGAAACGTATGAGACTGTAGCATGCAACTGTCTCTTCCATATATTTTGTAGGTTGGTAAGTAGAGTGTCAAGTATACAATAAGAAACTCAACAAATATCTGCCACAGGATTGAACTTTATAGCATTTCCACAAGGAAGGTATGACCCCACCATACCAAAACTTGCCAGTGGCATATCTTGGTATAAAAATAGCACAAGGCAATGCACCCGAGAACTATTTTCAATATCAGACATCCCATCTTAATAGATAACATATAGTTCTCCCATATGGCATATTAGTACAAATACTTTTACTCTGATATGGTTCGTTTTTAATCCAAGGATTTCCAAGTACTTTACAAACACTATTCATTAGCGCAGTCTTCCCTGGGGAAGTTGCAATGCCTCACAGAGATACAAAACACAATCAATAACCATTAAGGAACGACAATAATAAGAAACGTATTAATGTGTGTTTTTTTTTTAAGAATAGGAAACCAGCAAAGGGGAATTAAGCAACTTTCCATAAGTATTCCAATGAATTCATGGTGCAACTAGGGTTAGAAATCAACTTATGCTGGTGTTCATGGTTATAAATTACACTGGTTTTCAGGTAGTAAAACATAACCTGGTGTCTACATCATAACTGGGAAAATTATGACCAAAATAAAGCTTAGCACAATAATGGGCTTCTTTTGCTCTCTCTCAAACAAAACAACAATTGTACTTTTTTGCTAACTTTAAGCCCTCAGGTTCAATTTCCTTCTAAAAATTATATTTCTCGCTATTTTCATTTATGTTTCTGAATTGAGATAACTGGTGTGCCTACACATTTTGTTTAAAACAGGCACATATTGTGCTCTGTGCAGATGTTAAATACAGAATTGGCAAGACAAAACACTGTTTTGCTTTTTTGTTGAAGAACAGAAAATACATAAAGATGTTCTCTGAAAGAAGAATCATCCCATGAATAAATTCAAAAGCTGTTAGGCATCTTTGTCATGAATTAATGTTTGTTGAGTACCTACAGAGTTCAAGATGGCGGAGAGGGAATAAATTAGGTTATTTGAAAGACAAAATACTTTCCCTTTGGGAGTTGACAAAAGAAAGATGGATGGAGTGGTTTCCTGAGAGGTACCTGCCCGCAGAAGGTGAAATTAAAGCTTGAGGCAATCCAGAGATAAACATAAAATTTTATCTCATATAGGTAGATCTCAATAAATGTTGGGTATTTCAGCTGAATTAAATGAGAAATATCTGACTAAGTGCTTCGATTATCCACTTTGCTTTACCCACATGGCTCTTTGGGAAATCACTGATTGAAGATGTACATGTGCTGAGTGCAAGTGTCCCTTGGGGAGGTGACAATTCACTACACATATATGTGAAGCTGCACAAGGTTCACTTACAATGGGAAGTTAAAACCTCCATTTTCGTGTTTCTATCCTTTCCCCCCCTTAAAATAGTTGCTCCTTCAGTGTTGAAACATGCTATTTTAAGTGGTGAAAATAAAAATTTTAAGACGCTGATGTGGTATTTTGAGCTTTAGGGTGAAAGCAATGTATGGGTTTTCCACAATTCAAAATGAACTTTTTATAAACATGGGCCCTAACTCAAAAATAATCCTATAGATGATAAAACCTGACAACCACTCCTAAGCTTACTATCAACTGTAAAAACAACAGTGCTATATACATATGTTTTATCTCTCTTTATAAATGGTGGAGTTCCAGTAATGGTTTTAACCAAATATTTACTTAATAGATATTAAGCTAGTTAATGGTTATTGGGCACTAAAAATGTGGTGCGTCCAAGTTGAGATGTGCTGTAAATGACAACTACACATCTGGTTTTGAAGACAGCACAAAAAATATATTAACAATTTTTGTATTGACATGTTGAAATGACAATAGTTTGGTTATATTGGGATAAATAAAATATAGAGTTACAATTAATGTTGCCTGTTTCTCTTACTTTTTGAATGAACATTGCTTATCAAAATTAAAAAAGAATTCTCAAAATTTAAAAAAGGTAAAAATTATATCTACATTTATGGGTCACATTATAATTCTCTTGCATGGTGCTACTCTCGAGATAATTGGTGAGGAATGGAACAGTGCAGCAGATAGATACTGAAGTGGAAGCTGTCAAATCCCCACCGTTGTCCCTTGGGCCCCTTCTCTGATCTCCACGAACTCCCGTGGCTGTGGCTTCTCCTTGTGAACACGTGTGGCACTCTGCCATAGGGGTTTTTCTAGTCTCAACAGGCTACTTGTCCTGTACAGCCAATTTGGAAGCAGCCCTCAACCAGTGATGGACAGGAGTAGGAAATTAACACCTGCTTTCATGCCCCCTGAGTGGGACAACTCTGAGGCTCCCACATGGTCTCCCAGAGTTCTCCTGCAGGACCCAGTCCTGCATTTCTCTCCTTCCCTTCCCTGTCTCATGTCCCTATTTCCCTCCTGGTGCTTCCTGGAATCACTCCCCAAATCAACTGCTTGCCCTTGAATGCTTGTCTTAGGGTGGGCTTCTAGGGAACCTGATCTAAGACATTTTTAAATCCAATAATTACACAAACATATTGTCCCCAATCATGATAAATGCTAGTAGAGGCAAGGGCTTCTAAGGTCATCAGAGAGGGCTTCCCTGTGGAAAGGGCATTTGAGCTGAGAAGTTAAGGCATTTACTATGTGAAATTAATCAGTAGAAATGAATAAGGCAAAAAGGGAGAGATGGATGAGTGCTCCAGGTGGAGTGAAGAGCATGTCCAAAGGCCCTTATGTGGGAAAGACCCTGGCATCTTTGAAGACGTGGGGTGGCCAATGGGGCTGAAGCTTAGATGGTGAGGGCCACAAGCCTGGCTTAAATGAGAGCTACGCAGGCAAATGTAGTAGGAGGAATTAACGTGGAGAGGGAATGTTCCAAGGTGGGGAACAAGGCTAGAGGTGAGAGTGAGCATACGTGATTGGGAGTCACTGCTGGAGCACTGTCAGCAAGGGGAGTGGAGCATGGAGAAAAGCCAGATGAAGAACTAGCGGTCTTATTACAAAGGGCTTTGTACCCTTTGCTAAGGAGGCAGATGCTTCCATGGAGGGTACTAGGGAGCCATGGAAGGGTTCTCTCTCACATGGCTGCTTTGTGGCGTATGGATTGATGGGGGTAGCAGGACCAGATAAGTGACCCATATGGAATTGATTAAAATACTCCAGACAAGAGACGATAGAAGTCTGAGATAAAGGGGTGGCAGGTGAAGAGAGAGAGAGAACAGGATGGAATGAGGAGATATTCAAGCATAGAATCAACTGCCTTTGGTGAGTAGTTGGAGGCATGAAGGATGAAGAGTGGTTCCAGCCTCTACTGTAAGAGCTCAGAATTATCCCATTTAACACTCATAACAACTTCTTGATGCAGACGTGACAACTATTCTATTTTATAGGTGAGGGAATGATGTCTGTTATTTTATTTTATTTTTATTTTTTATTTTTTTTTTGCAGTACGCGGGCCTCTCACTGTTGTGGCCTCTCCTGTTGCAGAACACAGGATCCGGACGCGCAGGCTCAGCAGCCATGGCTCACGGGCCCAGCCGCTCCGCGGCATGTGGGATCTTCCCGGACCGGGGCACGAACCCATGTCCCCTGCATCGGCAGGCAGACTCTCAACCACTGCGCCACCAGGGAAGCCCGATGTCTGTTATTTTAAATAACAGCTACAGCTAGGTTCTACAGCTAGTAGGGAATGGAAACGGGATTTGAGCCTTGGTCATCTGCTTCCAAGTGAAATCTGTTCATCACGATGCTCTAATGCTGGAATCCCACCCAAGCATATGGCCTGGGAACACTGGAGGTTGGGGAGCTGTTACTGAATCTGGGAAACAAAGGGGTTACATGCTGATGTAAGGTGCCCATGAGATATGTTGTAGAGATGTTTCAGTAGAAAGGAAGTGAAGCCAAGCAGATGGAGAGGAAAAATAGTCCAGTAGAAATCCTTCTAAAATAATATTTGGAAAATTTGTATAAGACTTTCCAAAAAAGTAATGTGGTCATTTTTTAAATAAAGTTATGCTACTTGCTGAAATTCCTGGTTAGCTTTCTGTTTTTCTCTTTTGTGACTTTGTCTGGTTTGTATGTTTTGACTGATGGTCTGAAATAGTTGCTTCCTATATCATTCTCTTTATGTCACAAATAGGAATACATCCTACTGTGAGCCCTCTTCACCAGCCTAAGCAAAAGGAGAACTCCAGCCTCCTTTATCCCATTTCTGCATACATTCTATGATTTCCAGACCTACTGTAATTTCTCCTTTTCCTACATGTGTCCACATCCTCATGTTTTCTTTCCCATCAAGCCGTGCTTTAAGAATGCATCAGCTGTCATTTTCAATTTAGTGGAAATTACTTTTATTTAGTAATTAACTCATCACCTCTCCCAAGTCTGCTGATAACACTGTAATTACCTAGTATTCCTAACTATAACACTAGTACATAATTACTATACTGAGAATCAAGGTCTCCTGGTCTTGAATTGAAATACCTCCAAATTACTATAAGGCATATTCCAAAAAGAGTTACTGGGGTCTTACTTCTCTTTGAATAAATAAAATTCTACATATATTTTCTTTATGTTCTCTTTGCAATGTTATCTCTATTTCTCCTGTGCCAGGGCAATATTTGTTGGCAGTGGATCATTTCCTTGAGATGATAATAACATTCTTAATAGCCACCTGAAACAATTAGTCCACAGACTCAAGGACTAGGCAAAAATTGTCTAGGGTGGCTGATGTTATTTTAGACAAGTCAATGTAAATATCAGAAGCCACATCAAAAGACAAATAGGAACATTTGTTTCTTCTCTCCCGGTGGCAGAGTAGGCCATAGACAATTAAGTATTGCCAGTATGTACCATGCAACAGACATAAAATGACACATGAATCTCTAGCTGTACTGTATTCTGGCATGTGCTTTGTTCTTTCTGCCAAACTGGTCAATTTGCAGAAGTCTGCTCTTATCTAATGCCCTTTTTTTTGATAATTCTAAAGAATTCCAGCTGTCTCCTCTCCACAGAAATATGTTTGGTAAAAACATATATCAGACAGCCTGTGATCAACGAGAAGAGAATCCTCTGTAAGTGACTGCATGCATTCAAAATGGAATTCAGTTGCCTAATGGCCAATGGCCTCTCCCCTCCCATGGGTTCCAGGCACAGTCATTTAATATATAGAGCCCCTTCCCACTTAAACAAATGGAACCCCATGAGAAGGCAGAGGCTGCAGCAGGGAGCAACAGACAGAAACAGTTTGATGGTAGCGGGATGATGGAGCACTTACCGTCAGGAGGACCACAGGAGAACACGCGCACAACAGCAGCTTGAGAAAGGTTTTTAGGACTTTCGATCTTCTTGGCAGTTTGTTTATGAGAATAAATTATTCTACCTCTCCCAGTTTGAATTACAAATGTTAGATGACTCTGGACTTGGTGGAACCAATTTCCCTGTTTTATCCCAGAGAATTTGTACCTTCTAGAAGTGTCAAAACGGCTTGAATTTTTAACACTTAACGCTGTGAATGTTTACTTCAGAAAACTCAGTGGAATGAATGCTGCCTTGTGCCTGACAATGTCAATCAAAAACATGTCAAATTAGATGAAAAGTTTTTCTGATCACATGACAATGTCTGGACAAATACTCAAATATAGGCATTTAATCCTTCAAACCAACCAAACGAAAGGCAACTGAATAATTTCCTCTAAAACTGGCTATTAAGTGTATGACTGGAATAATTTAGAGGAACAAAAAATTACAGGAAGAAACATTATGTATTCCAAAATGAAAGATGACCCTTCAAAGTCTGTCCTATGAAAACTAATTAAATTATGATTTTGGTCCATTTTAATGACAACTAATAATACGTTCTACAGGTAAGTTTTAAGAGGGTTAAACAAAGACTTAAGACTGTGGTTATTATGATTAGGAAGCAGATTCACTGCTCCCTTAAACATCTTCCTTTATCAGAGCCAAAAACCCACACTCTTGCAAGAGTTTGCCATGTTTTCCTGTATGGTTTTCATAGAGCACCCCAGTGTAGCAATTTTGTGGTGATACGAGTTTGGGCATAGTAGTAAAATAAGAAACCAGCACTACTTATCTGGGGCAATCTGAAACATGAAATATGATGAACAGCTTTTAATTTCTCCCTTTAGTTTTTTTCCTTTTTGCCTCTTCTAGTACGAATTCATTAAACATATTTATATGTTAACTCACTATCTTTTGTTGACTCATGGGCTAAGTAATACATTTTTACTAATGCTCTGGTAAAATTAAAATGCAGACTTAAAAAAAAAGAATTCTTATCCAAGGATTTTGATTCCAGTTGCTGATAAAGACACAGGATTTGTGTGTGTGTGTGTGTGTGTGTGTTTTCAATGTCACCCATGAGGCATGCTGATATTAGAGAAAACAGCAAAGACCCAAAAGTCAAAGTATGAGACTGGATTATCTTTCCCCATTAAAAGCCAGATCTGACACAAATTCTCTAAACATCACCATTGCTGTATAAAGTCTTTGTGGTGCCAATATTTGGTAAGCAGTAAGGAATACTTACTGGCCGTCCATACATTCTTCATTCTGCTTGTTGGAGAAGGTTATTGTAATTCATGTGATGGATAGAAATGAAAAATGAGTCCTCTGAGAGACCATAACCCTATAGGTCCATAATTCTTTTCTGACAGTGCCACATTAATCACTTTAGTCACTTAAATTTTGAACCTGTTTGTCTCCCTGAAGGAACAAGAGAAATCCTATGTAAAAGGTATCCAACCTGAAAAGAGGACTCTGCAGCTCTTCACCTCAAGCAAGATAAATTAGAAACATAGAAAGGACCCTCTGTTATCATGACTGGGGGTGTGGAGAAGCACATCTAAATATTTCCCGAGGACACAATGAGCATCCTTCCATGATTATTTTAGAGCAGAGGTCAGCAAACTCCAGCCCACAGGCCTGTTTTTGTACAGCCTGCACGCCAAGAATGGTTTTTACATTTTTTAAAGGGTTGTAATAAAAACAAAGAAAAATATGTGACAAAGACCATATGTGGCATGTGAAGCCCCAAATATTTCCCATCTGGTCCTTTATAGAAGTGTGCTGCCTCCTGCTTTAGATCAACCAGATGAAATAGTGGGAGATGACTCAGCCAGCCTGCACATCTGAAAACCACACATCTGAATGCCTGGTGGAGGGACGATTATCCATGTGGCATAGGAATTGGCTTGATCCACCATTCAGATAACCATCGACCAGCTCCAATCCAGCAAAGACATCACTTTCTGCAAGGCAGCAAAGTCCCTGTTTCTGACATCTTCTCACTGATTCCAAGATCTCAGGCTGTTTTGAAAATGACTTCTGATTAAACATCAGCTTAAGTCAATAAGGGGATTTAATATTTGAGGGGGGTCCCAAAGAATCCAAGGGCAGAGACACAGCCATAATGTAGGAAGTCTTGGAACAGGAAATTAGGAAGCCCTATGGCGGTTTTAAAAAATTTGCCCACAAATTTTTAGATACTCCTCCCTTCAAGAGGTGGAGCTTAACTTGCCTCCCCGTAAGTGCATGTTGGATTTGTTAAGGACTTGCTTATAATTAATAGAATACAGCAGAAGGGATGGTATTTCACTTTTGAGATTAGGTTATAAAAGGGCTGCCACTTCCCACTTTGCATATGCTCTCATCCTTTTGGGTCATTTGCTCTGCAGGAAGCCAGCTTCCTGTAGACAGGACATGAGCACGTATCCTCATGTCATGAGTACACAGATCAGGTTATAGAGAGACCCACATCGGGAGGAACTGTGGTCTCTGACCACAGCCTCTCACTGCTGTGGCCTCTCCCGTTGCGGAGCACAGGCTCTGGACACGCAGGCTCAGCGGCCATGGCTCACGGGCCTAGCCGCTCTGTGGCATGTGGGATATTCCCGGACCGGGGCACGAACCCATGTCCCCTGCATCGGCAGGCGGACTCTCGACCACTGCGCCACCTGGGAAGCCCAATAGCTATCATTTTTGAGTGCCTACTTTAGGCTTGTTCTTTATATGTATGCACTTCTAATCCTTGCCCAAATCCCAGAAAGTAAGGATTATTATTCCTGTTTCACAGTGAGAAAGATGAGGCTTAAAGGAACTTCCAAAGTCTACAGGCTAGTTAAGTGGCAGAGCTGGGATTCAAACCCAGATCTGGCTGCCATTCTAGCCTGTGCCCTTTCTGCCATGACACACTGCATGGTGTCTCTCCAACTGACTTTGGAGTTGGAGGAACTGGAAAACTGGAAAACTGGAAAACTTTCCCAGCTTACTGTATGAAAATACTCATTGTCATATAATTAAATTTTATGCAGAATTATATTTAATTTAGGATTTAATTAATTTTCTAGGCACAGGTTCAAGGTGAAGGCATCACTATCTTTTGTTTCAGGACTTTGTTTTCATTCTTTGTCCCAGTAAACATCCTCTTGGCAAGCCAGTAGCTTCCTCTGAAGGCATCTTTTGGTAGTTGAGAGATGTGATATTTTAATCACGTTTCACAGATTACTAATTTTTGTGGTCAGTGAGCTAGACTGCTTCAAAACTTGCCTCGTGACACTTAGTATTTGCATATGTAACCCTATACAGTATCAATGAATAAGCTGAAAAGTAAAGCCTCAGGATTCAGCCTCCTAAGATCAACGACGTCTGGATTTCAAAATCCAGGTCTTAAACCCATTAATGGGGCTCTTCACATTATTTCTAAGACCTCTATTTTAAAATGCATCCCAAGGAAACCTTGACCTGCAGAAACAACACTGAAGGACACTAGTTATTAAAACAAGGAGCTGGTAAAGTGATTAGAGAGCTAAGCAGATGATGTGGTCCAACTTTCCCTAACTGAATGAGCTGTAGATAAGGAAATCCGTAGCTGTTGAGCAGCAAAAGCAAAGCAATTCCCCATGGTGGCCAATATATAAACATCAGGCTTCCAAAGCCAAGGTTAATGTACCAGCCAAGGAATTTCCAGATGTAAACAGAAGCTCAAATTTCGCCTCTGCCTGGGGCTGCCATTTAAAATAAAGCCACTCATAAACAGTACTTTTGGCATTCCTTTGACCCACTGTCAAACAACTTGGAAATGTAGAATGACATTTAAAAAGTGAACACGCGAATTTTAGAAGCCTGATTCCATACAGCCTTCCAACTCACTAGTGCTCTCTTAAGACTAACAGCACTGCTGACTTTCTCTAAGTCCTATTCTTGTGAGGTACAGTTCTCTTTCCACCAGTGTGTTTCCTATGGAAACACATCCCAGCCACCACAGCCAGTCACCACATGTCTGTTCTTCTTTGCCTTTATTTCCCCTTCTGATGTTTTATCACTTCTCCCACTGCATGGATTTTCTTTTTCTATATCTCTGCTCTGTTCACTTTCATATGCTTTTTTCTCATCCTTGGCCTTTACCTCTGGTTGGGTACACCTTACCTAGAGCTTCTCTCCACACCTCCAGGATTCCAAGGTGGGATTTTCAGCAATGCCAATACTGCCCTAAAAATTCACTTTGATCTTTCATCATGAAGCAAGCATGGAAAGAAGGGTATTGATAACAAAGTATATTATTGGTCATAACATTATGTCCTCTCAGCTGTTACTGTCTATCTTAGAAAACAAAGACACAGCAATTCATCGATCCATAGTTCCTGATGATTGACCTGAATGCTCACCGTTCATTCTTCCTGCTGGTAGTTCCCCTGTTTTCTTCTGGAAAAGAAGAGTTTTGAGCATAACTGATCTCCTCTCTCCCCAGCTCCTGTGGTCCCTGCGTTGCCGTGTAACCTAGGCCTAGTCAGAGCACTGAATGTCCCTGGATTGACCCAAGACTGGCCAATCAGAGGCAATGAAACTCAGTTCCAGATATTTTGTTGGAGTGGTTGAGAAAGAAGCACATTTTTTTCCCCCACTGGGGTGGATGAGAGGCTACCTGGTGGTCATCTTCACCCCAGCAAAAGGAGAGCATCTGAAATGGCACCAACACAGAGTGAGGTGCAGAGATGGGAGACCCCATCACAATGGAACTGATTCTCTGCAGCACCGCCTGGACTTTTCAGATACAGGTTTGCTTAAACCAGTTGGATCTGACTTTCTGTCCTTCAGTCTGGAAGTCTTGGCCCAGTCAAACTATGCAGTGGGTGGCTCGTGGTACTCATGCTTGGTTGCACATAAACCATCACTCTGGGAGTCTGAAAAATTACTGACTTACAAACACCCATGGACTGGTTGGTGCGGCCTCCTATGCAGTGCTCACCAGTTCAGGGCCTCAGCCAGGCTGAGCTCTGCTGTGAGCATCACCAGAAAGTACCTACTGAATGTATCATTGCACGTGAAGGTACTTTGCTCAGAGACAACCCTGGGATTGTCTTTTAGTCAATTTCCCATTTCTTTCATATCCCCACCCTTTGGAGTTAGTGCTCTTATGCCCTCATCTAACATCAAAACTCTCTCTTGGAGAAGAGCAGGGCATTTTTAATACATATATCTACTCTCTCTCTCTCTCTCTCTCTCTCTCTCTCCATATATATATATATATATATATATATATATATATATATATATATATGGTTCCTTTGACTTGGCTACAGTACAATCCGCAGTTTCCTATTACTCCTTTGATGGCACACATTCAAAATGCAAATTTTCATACACAAAGGAAGAATAACTCTTGAAATAACACTTGGTGCCATCGACGACGTGAAGCTCACACTTGATTTAGCAGAGCTGCACAGACAGCAGAGTGTGAATGTCTGCTCAGCAAAAGCAGTAGAATTTAGAGTCAGCAAATTGCAGAGGAGAGGAATTTTAAACCAGAAACAGTGAGTAGATGATGGCACAACTGAACTTCAACCTTTCACAGAACCAGGGGCCTTCGGACAGACCATCAAGATCACATAGATTAAACCCTTTGCTTGACAGAGATTAGAGACTTGCTAAGGTCAGTCAGCACAGAGAGGAATCCAGAGTTTATTCCCCCAGCTGCACCCACTCTTGATCTCCCCACTCTTGAACTGTAAGCCCCATGATTACATAAGATGGACATTAAGACTTCCATACTCATATCATCCTGTCTCTGCTTGCTTTCCATTAGTAGTCTCTTCAGAATCTCCTTCCACAAGGTTTTAAAACTTAACTTATATATGTATGTGTGCATGTATGTATGTATAATGGATACTGGAGCAGAATGTGTTTTCAAAAAATGGCTGTATATATATATATATATATATATATATATATATATATATCCCATTCCACTTTTTTTTTTTTTTAATAATGTGACATTGACACTCTCCATCAAGAGGTGGGGTCTGTGTTCTCTCTCCTTGAACTGGGAGGGCTTGTTAACTGTCCCAACTGGTACAATGTGGTCAAAATGACACCGTGGGGCTTCTGAGATGAGGCCACAGAAGGTGATGTGGATTCCAAATGGCTCTTGCCCTTGAGAGAGGTACCCTGGGGGCTCTGAGTCAATGTGTAGGAAGTCAGACGGCCTGAAGCCCCTCATGCTGGGGGATTACACAGAGAGATTACATCTTACTAGAGAGATGTGCAAAGAGACTCTGTTATTCCAGCCTTCAACTGTTAGTCTCCCCAGCCCAGGGCTCAGACAAGTGAGTGAGCAAACATCTGGATGATACCATCTGCCAATTTCCAATCTTCTCCAGCTGATGCTGGAGTGGACTAGGAATAAGCTCACACTGCTGAGGTCCCTCAGTGGGTAGATTTGTGGGCAAAATAAATATCATTATTTTAAGCCAATGAATTTTAGGGTAATTTTTATGCAGGCATAGTACCTGGAGCAGACATTATTCCCTCTTGCCAGGTAAGAGCACTAAGTCGTGGGGAGAAAATATTCAGGAGACTGCTTATCAGGGTGACTTGGGTGTTTGTAAAACGAAGAAAGAGAAACTTCAAGCATGTAAGGGCTTAAGATTTCATGACTTAATATCCAAACGCAAAATCCCATGCAAGGCCAATGAAAATGCAACAGGAAGGGAAAAATTAAGAGAGATGAAGAAAACCAAACCATTCCACAAAGGTGCATTTTAAAGGGTAAACAATGTTGCTAAGTAAAGAATGAAAGAAAAGCAAGACTACAGGAAGGGAAGAGAAAAGGGTAAAGACTGGAAGTGGGTGAAGTGACATTGTCTTGGAGGCTTGGTCGCAGAAAGTGACAGGGATTCCAGCTGGAAGAGACCAACCACGGTCCCAGCAGGAAGCACGGGCACATTCAAAAGGGTGTGAAGAATTTAATGAAGGGATATTTTAAAAGATGTGGGCAGAAGCAAGAGAAGCAATAAAGGACAATGAAAATCCACAGGACCGGGGCCTCCCTGGTGGTGCCGTGGTTGAGAGTCTGCCTGCCGATGCAGGGGACGCGGGTTCGTGCCCCGGTCCGGGAAGATCCCACATGCCGCGGAGCAGCTGGGCCCGTTAGCCGTGGCTGCTGAGCCTGCGCGTCCAGAGCCTGTGCTCTGCAACGGGAGAGGCCACAACAGTGAGAGGCCCGTGTACCGCAAAAAAAAAAAAAAAAGCACAGGACCAATGACGAACAGGAACCATTACCAGCCATAGGCCTGAGAGGAGGAAGGGAGTGGTCAACAGAAACCAAGCAATGGCTAGAGGTGGAGAGGACCCCCCCGCAAGTGCTGTGGCCTTGGCTGGAGGAACACAGGTACTTCTGTCTGGCAGCGAGGGTCCAGGAGCCTGAATGCCTAAGAAGCTTTCCCCCACCCTCCAGTCTCCTGCAAACACCTTCCACTGGTCTACCCCATGGTTTCTCAATATGGGGCGAACATTTGTTCTTGGCAGGACAAAAAAATTCCCCTCCAAAAGGCCACAGTTCATAAACAGATATATAACAGATATATAGCATATTTGTGGTATTAAAATTTCATGGTTGGTGGAGAGAATTAGGACAAAATGCCTAAAACAGCTCCCATAGGAATCACAATAATGAAAAATAGTTGGACAAGCACTGGCTAACCAACCCAAGGCTCCAGGGCAAGGGAACCCAGTCAATGTACGTGCTGGTGACTGAACACACGGCGTTTATTAAAATTCTCCCTGACCGCTAGCTACCCTTTAGATCCCCGTGTCCATGTCGGGAACAGATGGCAGTGACAATGGTTAATCCCGGGAAATTACCTATCCAGCAGAACCACCAATGAGGAGAGTTAGCAAAACAACTGTCCACAATGACAGCGAGACCTTCCACCAGTGTAGAAATTACCTTTGTCTTGGATGTATTTTAATATTTACAAAAAATGAGTAGATAGTTCAAGGGCATACCTACATGTGTACATTAACCCTTTGCTAATCTGGTAATTTGCTATTATACAATGAACAAGCCAAATTTGACAAAAGGGCTGAATTAAGTCTGCTAGAAATCCTAAACACCAAATAGATTTTGTGCTCCCCCATCCTCATATCAAAATAATATATATTCTTCACTTGACCCAAAGTTTACATGTGCTCTAAAAGAAAACTTCTCTTTAAATTATCTGATTATGATATTTTGGATAATTAATCAAAGCTGAGCTTTTCTCATTTACTTTTGATGTCCCTGCTTTGGATATCAAAGCATATGGTTAGCCTCTGTATTGCATAGTGCAGTAAGCTTTGACTAGAAATCGTGGTGATGTGTATCTTCTGACCACATAGCTCCACTCTATCAAATGCATTATGCCATGACTTGTTAAATAAAAAAATGTCTTGGTGAAAAATTCTGTCAGGTCTATGTTTGGGGATGTAGCTTTAATATAGAGAGCATCACTTTGTGTTTCATATTGAGGTCATCCAAGGGGCACCGTGTCACTTTGCTGATGATAAAACCCACATGGCTGCCTGACACTCTGGAAATCAAGTGTTCAAACTGCCTGTTTTCAATGTCCTTCCTAATTACAGCCCCCGATCCACATCCACCCTTAACTCCAACCTCCCGGTAACTTGGGCCCTTTGCTTCTTTCCTATCTGCCAAACTCCTCTGTGTCATGCCTTTCTCCAGCCATCCTCATATTCCTCTTCTCCTACAGATTCCCTGTGCCATGGAGAAGCCCTCCAGACCCTGGTAGAAATCTAGAGGCCCAGTCCCTCTCCTCCTTCAATGAGCCTGGCCCTCGGTGTTCTTTCTATAACCTCCATGTGATTCCAAAAACCCACTGAGAACCCAAAGAACTTTAGGTTCTAAAACCCAAAGTTTGAGAAGCACTGGCCTATGGTCTGGCATCAAGCTATCTTATTTCTAGATCTGAATTCTCAGAGGTTCTAGCCATGGGACATTCTGCAAAGTTTTTACTTCTCTATGCCTCAGTCTCCTCACCTGTAAAATGGGAATATTACAGCACATGCTCAAGCATATAGTAATAAAGATTAAATGAGATAATCAATGTGAAGTGCTTAGAACAATGTCCAGCACAGAATAAATGCACAGTAAGTGTTTGCTAAATGGCCCCTTAGATGTCTGGAAATGTTCATGTCGCTGCCTCAAGTGCCAAATCAACAGGCAGGACACATACTCTTGGGGTTGAGAGAATAAGTGGGGCTGAGCCAAGTTCTCAGGAAGCAGGACACGTAACCCGGTGATTCTCAACCTTGACTGCATACTGGGTTCACCCAATGTGCTTAAACAAACATAGTTGCCTAGATTCTACTGCCAGAGGTAGGATTACTTGGTCTGGGGTGGGACAATGGAATAGTCATTTAAAAAAATCTCCCCAGATGATTCTGATGTGTAACTACAGCTGCTTAGGCAACTGGTCAACACTGGCTTAGGCAGCTGATCAATAATTAACCCCAAACAGTTGTCTTTTTGTAGTATCATGGTCACCAATCACCTTCTGCCTTTTAAAATACTAGCTACTAGCTACTTAGCCACTATCTACAACCACACTGCGTTGTACTCCAGATGGTTTAACCAAAGTTGGGCAATTTATTCTCTTGGTCATAGTTGTAATGGAAGGTCTATGGGAAGATGATTCTGGCAATTGGAGGAAGTCATCGAGGAGGCTTGATCCTGCCAGCTAGGTCCTCATATTTAACCATCACAATCAACCAGTCATTCTACTTTAGATCATGTTTCTCAAATTGTGATCCATAAACCTAGCACCCAGATCTGGTTACTAAATACTATTCTCTACTAAACGGAATGATAGCTCTTCGAAGAAATGACTGCTGTCAGGCCTTGGGCAGGGAAAGTATAAAATGAGCTTGAGCATCTGGTTACACCAAAGCAAGGAAGAGCTCAAAGATGATGGGGACATGTCAAAAGGACACAGAAGCTACCTGGAAGGGGTCCTTGATAGTAATTGGTTATAATCTGTTGAGTAGAATAGAAAACCATGATTTCATAATGATATAAGCAAATAAATGAATAATTTGTAAGATTGATGAAGAACTGGATATTGACCTAGTTTCAACCTACTCCCTACCCCCCATTCAAGATATGCATTAACTACAAATGGAGAAAAGAGTAGCTGTACAGTTGAGTTGAGGAGTCTTACAGACGCCACTTTCATCAAATAATCAAAGTGAATATTACTGGTAATGGGCTGAGTTGAAATCATGGGCCCCTACCACTTAATCAGCCATGAGAACATGATATCGCTTCTGTGATAGCTCTGCAAAGACACATAACTTGAATCCAGTCATGAAAAATCATCAGATAAACCCAAACTGGAAACATTCTACAATGTAACTGGCCTGCAAGCATCCAAAGCGTCAAGGTTAGTCAAGTCACAGGAAGGCTGTGGAAGAGTAGGGACTTGACAACAGAATGAAACAAAGGACATTACTGAGGAAATCGGTGACACTTCAATGGGGTCTGAAAATTAAAGGTAGTAATGTATCCATATGCACTTTCTGATTTTTATCTTTTTATTGTGCTCATGTAGGATCACTGGCCACGTCTGTAGAAAACACACAGTGAAACTGGGGGGTGGTTGGGGCACTAGAACTGCAACTTACCCTCAGATGGTTCAAGAAAATGGTTCTTTTTTACTATACTTGTAAATCTGCTCTAAGTTTGAGAGTGTTCAAAATAAAAACCAAGTACATAAGAACATGGTGTTCCTAAGCTTCATTGCATCAAGTTAAAATGCAGCTTTCTGATTTGGTGGGGGGCTGGGAATGGGGCAAGAATCCACAATTTTAGCATTCACCGTAAGTGGCAGCTTTAGACTGAGGGAACAAGCAGTTCCCCTGAGAGTAGCAGTAACTGTTCATCAAGCACTCAGCAAAACCGCCCCCTTTCACCCCCCATTCTAGAACCAGCCTCCCCACCCTTACACCCCTTTCCTCCTAGACACTGTATCTACTTTCTTTCTGCCAGCAGCAAAGACTGTCAGAGATCAGTGGGGAATTCTCAGGCTACAGAACAGAAATGATTCAAGTGATCTGTAGCGTTGTTGTCTAAGGAGAATAGATACACTGGTTTTCTGTGTATCATTCCTCAAGCAGGATGACCCCTGGAAGTGAAGTCATTTCGTAAGGCTACCTCTAATGGTGACAGGAGTTAGGAGAAAACAGGTAAGCTCGAGCAAGGCATTAGGAGAGTGTGGTGCATGTCCAGGTGATTCTAGTGTAGGTGGACAGCTTTAAGGCTCTCTCCGGTATAGTAGGAAAGCACAACTTTGTTATACCAGAAAATTGAAATGTTGAATATAATGGCAAAATCCTAATGTAAAAATCCGATACTGTTCAAATAGCAATATTTCTCCTTAAAGACAAAACAAAATGTTTCTCTGCTGAAAAATTAGTATCTAATATTATAAACTGTCAAATGTCCTATAGGCATGGTGCCAGAATCAAAAAAAAAAGAAGTCACTCTTATGCTTTAGCTTTATAAACCTGGGGACTGAGTTTTCAACAAAACAAAGATAAATGCACCTGAATGCCACATTCTTTACCCTCAGTTTTAGAAATCAAAATAGACAAAAAGTGAAACACATTTGGGTCTGAATTACTCACAGACGCCTACAAGACTTCAAGATACTTAAAAAAAAAACATTATTAAAAGACCCGCTGTATATGCCCTGATAAACTGCCTTTTTTTTTTTTTTAGTGGCTAACTTAGGATCACCTTTCATGTGGGTCCCCTAGACAATTTCGGAGGACTTTTGAAAGAAATTTTCCCCATCTGTGAAATGAAAGCGTTGCCTTAGTTGTTCTCAGAGACCCATTTGGCTATGCAAACCCATGATCCAGAGCTTTTCAATTAAGATGGAAATATTTACTGGGTATGAAGCAAAGAGCTCATAATCAATTTTCATAAATTTGACGGTTATGCAGAATTATAGAATTTGATATCTAGAAAGGACCTCAGGGATATTGGGAGAAGGATTTGATCATGTGTGTCAGAGATGAAAATGGAATCCAGGTGTACTGACTCCCAGTTAGGGCTCCTTCCACTAGCTTACAACAGCAGTTTCCCTTTCTTTCCTTTTTCCCTCCCTCCCTTCCTACTCTCTTTCCTTTTCTCTTCTCCTTTCTTTCCAGTTTTCCCTCCTTCCCTCCTGAGCTTGGCAATCATAAATGGCAGCAATCCCATAATCATCCATTAACTGGGAAGATGCTAATTGAAAAGAAACAAAAAAATGATAATAAACACCTCTTGGGAGAACATTTTAGAATCCATAGTACCTACATCATCTGCAATCATCTTTTCTGAGAGTTCTCTTCTTCATCAACACTCGTGTTTTCTCTCTTTCTGTTGTTATTTACGAGAATTTTCTTCATGCCCGCATATTTGCCTTTGGCTTAATTGGAAATTGAGCTTCAGGATGGACTCACAAGGCTTTCCTAGGGTGGGGGGAGTAAGAACTACCTGGCCAGACACAATGGGGGACAGAGATGGGAAGGATTCTTTTTCCCAGGAAGACTGAATTCAGTATAAGCAGGGGGTACAACTTCTATTCTGGATTCAGTAATTGTGGAGAAGGTAAAAAGACTCATCCCTGACCCCCCTCTTTTTCACAGATCCCACATCCCATGTCAGTGAACTCTGTTGGCTTCACCTTTCAACTAGGTCCAGAGTCACACCAAATCTCACTCCGTCCCTTCACTGTTACTTGCAACAAGCCACCAGGATCTCTGGCTCCAATCCACTGTCTCTCTGTTTCCGCCCTTAGTCCCCTACTGTCCATTAGCAACACGACAATCCAAAGATTACCTTTAAAACGTAAGTAAGATCATGTCCCTTCGCTGCTTAAAAAGTTCTATTCTCACTTCACTCAGAGGAAAAGCCAGCATTCTTACAGTGAGCCACAGTGTCCCAGGAAGTGATTCTCAAAGTGGAGTCCTTGGCCCAGGGCACCAGCATCACCGGGGGAATTACTAGAAATGCAAATTCTTGGGTACCCCAGGTCCCCTGAGTCAGAGACTGGGTTTAACATGTCCCGAGGTGACTCCAATGCACAGTCAAGCGTGGGATCCACTCCTCTATAGGACCAGCCCCCAGTGACCTCTCCAGTTACTCACACCGACTTTCTTGCTTTTCTTAGAATAAGTCAGATTTCTCTCCCCTTAGGGCTTTGGTACTTGCTATTTCCTCCGCTGGAACACTCTTTCCCCAGATATCTGCTAAGCTTACTCTTTTACATTCTTCAGGTTTCTTCTCAAATACCAACTTAATCATCAGTGAGGTCCAACATATGTGAAACCATAACCCATCTTTTTCCCCAAGTCTCCCCACCGCTACCAACTTAGACACACATGGAATCCCCTACTTCCTCTTCCCTGCCTGGCTTTTCTTCACAGGTCTCCCATGAAGTTGTTGTCAAGGTGTCAGCCAGATCTGCACTCATCTGAAGGCTTGCCTGGGCCTGGAGGATCTGATTCCAGCCAGGATGGCTCATTGCAATGACTTGTAGATTGATGCTTGCTGTTGGCAGGAAGCCTCAGTTCCTTGCCATGTACATCTCTCCACAGTGCTGCTGGAGTGTCCTCAGGACATGGCAGCTGCCTTACTCCAGAGCAAGTGATCTAAGAGACAGTCAGGAGGAAGCCACACTCTCTTATGACCTAGAATGGCATACACGATCATGGGATATTCTGACCTGGAACCATCAAGGTAAGCCACTTTCAAATTCCTGACCTGTAGATTATTTGCACATCATACAATTACTTACCCACCTTCCAAAGTCCAGAGACCCCAGGATACCTCTCTTTAAAGGTAACAGCAGAGCCTGATTAAGTAAGTGGTGGGACAGTTAGGCAGTTCCAAGGACACTTTTTTCTTCTTTTAAACTTTTTATTTTGAATTAATTATAGACTCAATAAATTGTAATAATAGTAAAAAACAAACAAACAAAAAAACCTCCTGACCCGTAGAAAGTCTGAGATGATAAATGCTCTTGTTGTTTTACGCTGTGAAGTTTTGCGATAAAATTGCAGGCAGCAATAAATAGTACTGCTTATGCTACCATGTGACTTGTTATATATTCTAATTAATATTTTAAAATCCATCAACTGCCACCCCCCACTAGAATATAAGCCCCAAGAAAGAAGGTTGTGTGTGTGCGTGCATGTGTGTCTTCAGTGCCTAGAACAGTGCCGATACTGTCGAATATCAGGTATTTAACAAAAGTATACAGAATGCACATTTAGGAAAGCTGGATCTGGCTGGTGGGAGCTACACTGATGTGGCTGGAGGAAAGATGCTGTGGGCTATCTTTATGGCAACTCCAGGGAACACCACGCACGCTGTATGCCATGTGAATGGAGAGTCCAGAGAGCACAGCTCTATGTGAAATTCAATTTGACCTTGAGCATCCTCTGAATGGGCTTGGGGAGCCCTCCACAGGGTTCCACTGGCCACAGTTTGAGAAACACTCATCCAGGAGAATAAGATCACAGGCAGTTGGGGCAAGACCCAGCCTCAGAAAAGAGATCCTGGTTCCCAGCATCTTACAGAAATAGCAGAGTCACCAGACTTCAAGAATGAATGGACAATGAATGTTTCAGAGGCAGGTCTGAACTGACAGCCAATCACCAGTGTCCACCTCCTCCCTCCTGCCCCTGACCTAACCCGGTGCCTTTCATGAAGTTTTAGAGGCAGTAAAGCAGAGGTCGAGGAATGACTGGGGAGGTTGTATAAATATTGGGGGTAGACTAGTTTCTTGGGAAGATTGACTTGAAGAATTGAGGTCAGGAAAGAGAAGACAGACTGAGTGAGGTCAAGTCCATCTGGGACAGGAATTAATATAGTTGGGGAGGCAGGGTGCTGAGTGAGCTGAAGGGAGAAAGAAGGAAAAAAACACCGAGTGAGATAAGAGATTCAATGCACTGAGAACATCATCTCTATTTGCAGAACTATTTTGTTCATATTAAGAGGAACGTCATATATTAATAAACAAGGTAGGTGAGTTTTTGGTGGATGGGGGCTCTTCCCGCTTCAGATTCAATACACTTTGGCCCCTCTGTCCAGGGATTGTGCCACGTGGCTTCCGGAGATCATCTTGTTTAAATCTCCCCACACAGTCCCACAAGGTAGGTTTTCACCCTCCATTTAATATGAGGAAACTGACTTTTAGGTTAGAAAAACTGCCCAAGTAGGAAGCAGAACAGGGATGCTGAGGGCTCTGTCCACCCTCGTGTTGAATTTTTTCTCTACAGGTAGGAGTGCACATATGTTGTCACCCAAGCCAGGACACCTCCAAGAGTAAAAGGGAACATTGCTGATAACATGCCAAGGACAATGGACACAAACAGGGTCATCCTGGGTCCCACAGGACCTAAAATTGCTCTGCAGGTATGTTCAGCCCTTCTCACTGTGGAAAATACCTCAGTACTCAACATTTTCTAAGCCCCATTCAGAATCCTAGGGCTGACTCTGAAATAGGACTCCACGGTCCTAACCAAAGCTCGGTTTAATGTGTGAATGTGGAGAGCACGACTAAACATGAAATAGACTCTTGGGTCCTTCTCCTAACCTGCGGCAGGGGGATAGCTTAGAGTGGTCCTGAATCAAGCAGAAGGTAAGAGAATAATTAAAGCAAGAGGGTGACACAGGCTTTTCTTGTATTCGGATTTTCACCGTGGAAATGTACATTTTGCTTCAATTCTTGGCATTTTAAGGTCTAGAGGATAAAACAAAGCTTTTCATCATGAGAAAGCTGCTTTTCCTCACTCCTGCTTTTCTATTTTTATTTTTTTTAAAGCTGGTCAATCACTAAGCTTGTTTGAGTGATGGCAAAGTCAAAATTATGACTGCCTGATTTTACCCTTCACTGCACTTGTCAAAAAAATTAAATTAAAGATCATGTTTATGAATATAATGCATGAAGTGCTGCATGGCATCCTGAAAGAGAGAATGTCTCTTCTGTCCAGCCACTCACAAAACAGTTTGTCACATAATACTTTAAGATTCAGAGAAAATAAGAGGGCAGAGAGAAAATTCTGCCTCTCAGGAAATACGAAGTGCATTCCACCCATGGTTCATGTATTCAGAAACATTTATTTTAGTAAAAACAATAATAATACTTCTAAGAGCAACATTAGATCCTTCAAACTTGTATAGTGCTTCCTAGTTTCCAAAATGTTTCCACATATAATTTCATCTGACAAAAGAGATCACTAATGTTTTAAAGTGCAGTATAGGACTGCTTGATTTAGCATTGCAAGGGCTCGGGTTCCTGAGGAATGAGTGTCACATGCAGGCTTGTTGAATATTCTATGTAGAGGCAATTGTACAGCGAGAGTCAAAGCGCTAGTGCTTTCTGTAAAAATATGATGGAAAAAATAGCATTCATTACCAAAAACCACTGAAGGCTTTGGAGATGAATGTATGGAGAAAATTACAGTTCTAAAGTTGCTACTGAATTTTAGAAGCATAAAGTCTCTTTAGTTTTTAATGAAAATGTTTTTTTATAAGTATAAAATAAATCTTGATATATATATATATGTTTCAATTACACATAAATTTAGAAAGTTGAATATTAAACTCTCCAAAGTCTGCCCCGTCCCTTCTCCACTCCTCCAAGGTAATTCCTGAGGTCATTTTGATATGTGTATCTTTCCAGACTATGTATTATATATGTAGATATGTATGTACATACACACATAGCTATGTAGATATGTATTTTATATGTATATTTGTATGCATATACTATCTACCATTTATGCATTCTTCCTCTATCTATCTATCAATCGTCTTCTAATCTACTTATCATCTTACCTATCCATCTGATTCTTGAATACATGGCTGAGCTGGTGCTTTTATAATGAACTTCTAAGAAGCCAGAAATGATGAACGATATTGAATCAAGATTTCTAAGCAAGCACTGAAATTACTGTTTGCTTTGAGGCAGCTGCCAATCTCAGATGGTCTAGACCCTAGAACCGTGGTTCTCAGACTTGAGCATGCATCTGAATACCGGGCGGGCTTTTAAAAACACAGATTACTGGATCCTACCTCAGAGTTTCTGATTCAGTATGTCTGGGATGGGGCCCTAGAATTCGTAGTTCTAACAAGTTCCCAGGTGACATTGGTGATAGATACAGGAATACTCATTGAGAAACTCTAGCCAGAACTTGAATTGAATGAGCCACACATGTGAGGTGCAGAGGGGCGGGGCTTTGGTTCTGAAAATAGTGGGGAATTTGCCTGTCTCAGCTTAGCATTGGCTGGAGAAGGAAAAAAGGAAGATAAAAGTCTCTGTTGAGATTTCCTAATCTTATACGTGCACTACTGTGGGCTTAAGGACAAACAGCAAACAAAACAAGAAACAAAACTTTAAGCCAAATATGTAGTTTAAGGTATTCCTTAATTGGCAGTATCTTCAAGTATTTCAGAAAACAAAATATAAATAAATAAGCTTTTAATCCAACTTCAAAAACTTCCCACAAATAAAAATCCAATGAACATGGCAGTAAAGAAGGCAAAACATACAAGGAAATAACTACAAGCATGAATCTGCAGAAAAAATAAACTGCAGAATTTTGATCTATACAGAGTGGAGACATTGAAATTTCAGATACAGATTTTTTTAAAAGATATTTTATGTGTTAATTAAATAAAGAGTGACCAGGTATATCTGAAAAAGAACCAAATAAAACTTATAAAAATGAAAACTATAATAACTGAAATGAGAAACTCAGCAAAGAGTTAAACACCAGATTGAAGAAAGTTGAATAGAAATTAGCAAACTGAATGATAAACTTGGGAAAAGAAACCATCAAAGAGAGACAGTGGCACAGAAAAAGAAAATGTAATGTAGGTTAAGAGTCATGCAGGACAGAGAATAGAAGGTAGTGTAGAACTAACACTTGTTGAGGTAATAGGTGAAAAATTGTCAGAACTAATGAAAGATGCCCATGTGCATGTCCAAGAAGCACAGCAAATCCTAAGGAGGATAAAGAGAAACCCACACTGAGGTATACCACAGTGAAACTGAGGAACACCGAAGATAAAGAATAGATTGTCAAGACAGCTGGAAAGAAAAGACAGATAACCTAACAAGATAAATAATTAGACTGAGAGATTACTTCTTAACAACTATAGGATTGATAGGACTGTGGGAAAATATCTTTAAAATGTTGCCAGAAAATAACCATCAACCTTGAATTTTTACCCAGCAAAACCACCTTAAAAAAAAAAAAAAAGGAAAATAACATCTTTTCAGACAAACAAAGCCTGAGAGACTTCACTAATGGAATGTCTAGAGGATCTACTTGCGAAGAATAGAGGAAAGAGATTGAGAAAAGCATGTTTTATGAAAGGTGCTAAGATTTTGTAATGATATTTTTTCAATTAAATATTTTGTAAGAAATGAAACTGGTTTAAATTATTGGGAGGGAGTTGCAATTGGTGGAATGGGTATTAATCAGGCTTTTTTCAAACAATTATGCCTATGATGTGGTGGTTTATGGATAGCATTAACATTTATATCACATGCCAGACAAACAGTTATTGGTCTGAAACTGCTAATCATTTCATTATTGGCATTGCATTGCAGTGGGTCAAATCAAAGTATACTGTGGTCCATGAAATTTCAATCAAAATAATGAAAATAGAACTCTATATCCAAAAGTCCACAGTATAAAAAATGCAAATAATTTTAGAAATTGTTTGATTTTTAAAATTTGATGTTCAATACTTTAGTTACATATTTAAATGTTTAAAGCTAAATATTTAAAGTTAAATATTTAAATATTTATAATATTTGCTTTCACTCAAAGCTGTATTGATGGCAACATTTCCTCCTTCAACAAAACGAGTTCTAATTTCCAGAAGAGAGAAAGGGAAAAAGATTAGAGAAGCTGTGTTATTTCCAGAAAAAAAAGAAAAAATAATAATTAAAAATTATTATTAAAACATTAAAAAATGTATTAAAACATTAATAAACTGCATGGACTTGGGCAAGTTAAACAACTGTTTGCAGCCTATTTTAAAAACAGCTCTGTAGAATGAGAAAATTTGACCATATGCTCTCAAGATTCTTCTTCTGGATCAAAATACAGCTATTATGGTTATATATGCTGCAAAATCCAAGTGAATTTGTGTTCCAACTCCACTCTCCATGACTCTGTCTGAGAATGTATATTACAGGGTGAGCTGAGGTGATCAGTAGTACCTGTAAGTGTTGGAAGCAGGGCAGGGAACCCAAAGGTAGGAGAGAAGTGAGATGAGGCCAAGTGCTGGGGATTTAGGCTGAGTGATCACTAAATAAAAATACCAGAAGTTTCTCTTACTAAAACATATTAGAGAGATGACCAAGTTGGAAAAGGACTGATAACTCTAAAGTAGGAAGACTGCAGAGAAGGGTCATGACCCACATTCCCCTTCTACCCAGTGACACACTAATCCATTTGCATATCCAGTAGGAAAGAATGATTGGAACTCTTTGAATCATAAGAGGAAGTGAGACGTATGCAACAATACAACACCTGAATACAGGACATAGTTTATTTTGTCAAAATACTGACAAGTAACGAGTCCCCTATCATGCGGTCATCTACCACTGGCATGTCAGATTCTGCTCCCTTTCTCACTCCTTTCCCAGCAGCGTTTACATTCTTATCTTGGACAGCATCTTAGGAACAAACGCGCAATCCCCATGTTTCTGTAGAGTGACTAATATTTACATTTCACCATGATGCCACAGACCAAATGCCCCTGGTAACAAATCCACAGTGACGGCCCTTTTGTGACTCAGAGCAGATTCTGGGATGACATATTTGGGTGAGGTGAAGACATAGCATGTAGTCCTATTAGGATTATGAGATGGTTTTCCTAAACAAAGCAAATTATTTAGGAATAATGAAGTTTTCACACATTTGAAGGAATGACTCAGAAGAATTCCCTTGTTAGTTCAGGTGACAGAACTGCTCTGTATGTGCGCCACCCCCCCATGTGACACTTGGAAATGACAGCAGCCTCAGGCTCTGGAAAACCAGTTTTGATGTGGGTCACACATGGGATGCGAACCACTCAGTGAGGTGGAGCCTCTCCAGGGAAAGGGCAATTGTTGTTCTGCCCCTAATCCATTTCCCAATCATGGTCTTAAGAGACTGTCCAGGAAATGACCTAATTCTAGTAGGAGGTGGAACCCCGACTAGTCGCCCCATCAGATCCTAACAAACCCCCTCCGGCCGGTTAGAGAGCTACTACCCTTCTCCATGGTTCTAAGTGTTCTTCTCCGAACGTTTCTAAACTTTCCAGCACATTTCAATGAATTAGGACAATGTGTACCCTATCATGGTCCTGATTGTGATAGTAATTATCATGGAATAGCCATCACTAATGGAAAGAAGACCCGTGCCAGGCACTTTACATAGACTATTTCTACTGTTTATCCCTTGCTCCTTGTCCAGAGGGCAGAGGACATCTACTGCCACGCCTGTCTCCACATCCCCCTCACCTAGGGCGAGCCTGGGAGAAGAAACAGCCCCGTGCTGTGTCTCTCTCAGATCCACCTGCCTGCAGAGAGGACATGTCCTGGCTTATTCTCATCAGGGCAGCCTCTATCCAGGCAGTCGAGGATACCAAGGATAGTGACACTTGCTTTTAAGTGGGCAGAGTCTTTCATATTCAGGAGTGAAACCCAGCATTAGGGAGCCCATCTGGGGGCAGCATAACCAGAGCTCTGGTCTAACCTCATGAGTAACGAAGCTAATATTTTTGACTTCAACTTTCTTACAGCTTTGCCTCCTCAATTGGTTCTGAGCCCGGATGAGGGAGAAGACAGTGTCGTGACTTATTTAGAGCCCGTCATGCACACAGAGGCTGTGCAGTCATGGAGGTGAGCTGCTCAAGGTCTCCTTTCAAGAGACAACCTGATGCTGGGAGTCAAGTTGGCTGACAGCAAACAGCGGCCACACTTTGGGGATTCAAGGCAGTTTGATGTTCCTGTCACTTTCTCCCCAAGCCACTTGCAGCCAGAGAGCCCTCAGGGGGGAGGGGACCCTGCAGCCCAGACATTCCTGCCCAATGCAAAAGCCCTTTTATCCAGTCCTTGCCTGGGCTTCCCCAGCCTCAGACTAATTTGCAGATGGAGGCTCTTCCAGCGCATCTGCCTTCCTTCCTTCTCTCATTCAGCTACTGCTTCCTCGCCTGCTTCTCCCCACTTCATCCCTCACAGGCTTTCACCCAGTACTTTCTTGCACTTCTCCTTCATCTTGGCATCTTCTTTCCCAAAGACCCAAGCAGACACCATCAGTATTATTGTACTCGCCATCTCACAGTGGATGAAGTATGGCTCCAGGCAAGAAAGTAGAGGCATAAATATGTTCCACTGTTAGAAGTTCTTGCATACCATTAGGTTAGAGGCTCACTTTACAAAATACCTAAAGATACCATTTTAAGTGAAAAATGTGCATATCTTATAAGTGTACTCATGTTGTAAGTAAGAGAGAGGGCGTGTCATTTCTTCATAAAACAGCCCAGTTGGGCAGGCCCATTCAATGCATAAATGCAAACATACATTGGCTTCTAGAAAGGAGAGGAGAACACTAAAGACAGGAAGCGTTTCTATCTCCCACTCCAGAGGCTTGGTTCTGGACTCAGAATGTGTTCATGAGAAAAACAAATGATCCAATAAGACAACAGCTACCATGCAACTCGTCACACACAGGTCTGGACCTTCACCCTTCCGTGATTTCAGAGCACCTAACTGGTAAGCACTACCCACAACTTCACACTTTGTAGGAATGAAAGATACGTCACACTGAGAAAATGAATTTTTTACATTTGGTTTTTACCTTAACAAACTAAACCTGAATCTGCTATTTCATCCTCATATTCAGGGGAGAGTAAACATATTAAGAAAGGAGAAAGAAGTGCCCGGTGATGCTTGAACCCTTAGAAATATCTGAATATGAGAGCATACATAAAGTTTAAAAATTAAACAGAAGTTTCTTTTCATGGAACATTTTTTTTTAAGAAAGGAAGAGCTGGACTTACCCTCGCTAGAGTCCTTGGAGCCTTCTGGCTTCTTTGCTTTGCTCTTCTTGGGGGGTGGAGAGCGGTCTTTTGGCTCCAACCCCTCTGGAAGCACAAAAATTTACTATGTTTTTATTTAAACATTTACCAGTAGGGGTTCAAAATTATGCTGATGTTTAATAATATATTTTTCTTCCTAAGCCCACACATATAGTGAAGCTTAATTGCAGGTTTATCTGTCATTATGGCCGAGCTAAATTTTGGCAAAGACCCGTGCTTCTCCAATGAACATGGACTTATACTTAGAACTTAAGCATAAATACTTTTTTATTGCCATTATTAATGATTCACACAAATGTGAAATCTTAAGTGCTTTTTTTTTTAAATTAAAAAATTTTCCACATGGCAACCCCAAATTATTATTATGTTTTTCTCCAGGAGAGTTTGATTTAAAACTTCATGGATTAATTGACAGTTGTCATTGTGTAATTTCATTTTAGCCCTCAAAGAAGGGCTAGATGAGCTGTAAAGTCATCTCATTTTGGGGGGGTTACAGTGGGGCTTGAAATTATCCTCCTTCTATTGAAGAGATTTCTTTAGTAATCCAGATTCTAAAAAACTTCTATATGTCCCCGATTAAATTATTATGCTTCCCACTCTTCTCAATGGTCCCCCAACCAAGTCTATCCAAGGAGGCTAGTAATATAAATTCTGAAGACACTTTTTGGGAAAACTATCATTGAATTCATCCCATTTGTGTATCGGATACTTTGTTAGGCATTAATTTATATCTCCAGTCCTGGTCTTTCCACTTCTCAAAGCTTATGCCTTCAATGGCCCATGTGGCATCTTATTTTGCATTTGGACTGGATGTCTTCTGTTTGCCCTTTCAGATCCACTTTCCACCTTTCACCACCCCATCCCCAGCCCCCTGTGCTCTGGGAGACTGGTCTCTATGGACCGCACCAATGAACTCCCCAGCTCACTGGCTTCCTGTTAGATCCAGCCAATGGGGAGCCCAGGGCATTTATTTCCTAGGCTACCAGTAGTCTTCAAGGGCTGATTGTCTCCCTCAATCTAAGGTCACAGCTTCTGTCAGTTGACCTTCTCTTCACAGCCCTCTCTGTCTTCTGCGCCCTGTAACAACCACCTCCCTATTGTCCTTTCAGGGCTGGGATTTACCTGAACCCCACTCTTCTCTAACGGTTCCCCTTTACTCAGCTCCCATCACGCATTTCAAATTTATGTAAATAATCCCATTAGGCATTTCAAACAACACAGCCAGAACGATACTCTTGATGTCTGCAAGCCTGTTCTCTCTATAGTATTCCACATCTCAAGGGGTGGTATGACTTATCTACCCAGGAATTCAAACCCAAAACCAAGATATTATCCTTCATATTTTTCTTCAATTACTTTTCCAGTAAAGCGATCCCATCATAATAAGTCCTATTAGCTCTGCACCAAAATAGATCCCATATTCCTCTACTGTGCTCATTCTTTGCAATCAGCATCCTAGTCTAAACCAGCAGCATCTCTTACCTGGGTTACTACAACAACCTGAATTCTAACTTCTAGCTTTCTAATCTCCTTACAATCTATTCTCCATGTAGCAGCCAGAATTATCTTTTAAACATAAACCAGATCACATCACTTGCTTGCTTGTTTAAAAACCATTGCTCTTAGAATAAGATCCAAATCCAATTCCATGGTCCAGGACAACATGTCACTTGGGCTCCACCTACCACACTAGCCTCATCTCCCACTTGCTCTTTGGCTTCAGATTTATTAACTCCCTTCAATCATTTCTTCAATCAGTTCTAGGCTGGTTCCTGCCTCAGGAACTTTATACCTGCTGCTCTGCCTTTCCCCTGACACATATGTTCATATATCTACCTCCTTCCCATCTTTTAATCTCAGATTAAATTCAGCTCCCAAGAAAGGCCTTCCCTGACTACTTAACCTGAAGGGTGCTTGCAAGGAAAATCTCTCGCAAACACATCACCTGGTGTATCTGAAATTATCTTGTCCCCTTGTTTATTTCTTTAATGTATGTCTCCCTTCTCAAACACCCCCTACTCTGAGAATATAAGTTCCATGAGAAAGGGCATTTGTCTTCCGTAATCTCTCTTGTGTCACTGGTGTCTGGCAGTGCCTTGAGAATTTCATTTCAAATTCTGTTTTATATCCCCTTCACCCAGGCCTTTCTTTAAGGCCAAGATGTAATGGGGCTTGTGCGTAATTCTCACCCTTTTAGCAGCTGTTACCTACTCCAGGATTCTATAACTACACTACAGAGTTATGGCGACTCATTTTTCTTTTCCCATTTATTATAAAAAGAACAGAACAAAACAAATGCATTTGATAGATGTGCTATTAAAAACTCTGGCATTATGGACTACAAAGGTTTTTGGGCACTAGCGTTAGGCTTTCTGTGGTTGCAAGGCAGTCACATCCCAGGTCATTACCACAACCAGGGTGAAAAATGTTGCCAGCGACTACATTAGCAACTCCCTCAGCTTTCTGTCACCAGGTGCGAGATGGATATTGACCCTTCGGAATGGGTTCAGCGAAAACAGAAATGAGATGCTTGGAACAGCTCACTGAGCACAGATGCTGGGTTCAAAGGGATTCATAAAATGAGCAGAGTAACACTTGCAATATCTCTGGGAGAAGACTCTAACTCTCCCATGCCCTGAAATGCATCATCTATAACTGGGACCAAGAGGAGAGTTTCCATTGCTGGGAGTTCAACTCCAAGCCAGCATTTCCTGAAAGTGAGTTTTTGAGAATTAAATTCTGCATTCTTGATTTCCCACTTGAATGGGAATTCTTGGGGAATGGGTGAGGTTTAAAAAGACATCTATTTGCCCACATTTTGAGCTACTTACATACCCCAAAAGTACTAGTGCCTCCTTTCTGAAGAAGTCGTAGGGCACTCCTGGGGTGGTCGGTGGGCACGGATACATGTTAATTACGAGCAGTTGTCTATGACATAGTATAGTATCATTTCATAACACCTATGGAGACACTTAAATGAAAGTCACTGCTACATATGGCCTCTGTGCCCATGTGTCTACTCTCTCTCTTGGCCTGGGGGAAGCTAGAGGAACATTCCTCAATAGCACCCCATGCTTCTCCTTGTCACTGTATCATACTGTCTCTGTTGCCTCTATTTCTGGTAGAGGCTGGAACGCTGGGGTGCTGCTATGAGCATGTCTTTGCTCCCTGAGGAGCTCAACTGTGCTCCGGGCTCTTAGGTGGCTGACCTGCCATAGGTGGCTGCTGATTTTCTGTCCCTGGGGCTCAGTTTGGGGTCCCTTTCAAGAATGCATGGTCTTGGAAATGAAAGGACATAGGGAGACATTTACTATGCTCGGCTTAAGTAATTAAAGGACTTAAAAAGGATCCTAGGCATTAAAGTCAGTCGACTTCTATCACCTCCCTTGGGGGCAGAGCCTCTCCTTAGGATGACTTTATCTGATACCATTTGATATGCTTTTGCTTCCCCTTTTACTACTAGAGTCTAGAGACAGGAGCACAAGGGTTAAGAATGTGAGCTTTCGGGTTAGACCTAGATACTGGGATTCTGTCTCTACTATATAACCAAGGAACTAATTCCCCCTAAGCCTTGGATAATAACAGTCCCCTTCTCTTAGAGCTGGTGCGTATCTTAAGTGAGTTCATGTATGTTGAGTGACTGGCACAAGGTACACACTCAAAACCTGGCTCGGCAGAAGTGTGCTGGGGCTGATCTGAGCCAGACTGCCCCAGCTGGTTGGATCTCTCTCTCCTCCACTCCTACATTCATTGGACTCATGTTTGGCAGCTCGAACAATACCATGGTAGGCATATTTATACCCAAGAAATCTGAAAACTCTGCAAATTGGGGCTCCCCCCGCCAACCCAGAGAGTATGTTTCCCAGCACCTCACTGGTTCTTGATATCCAAATTATTACCCACTATCGTTCATTAGCATTTGCTGGCTGGTTGATTCTCACCCAAGCAGCCCTTCACTAGCGTCAACTGTATTCTTACAAATTCTTCCAGCATTTCTACTTGTATGAGAAGAGGTGACGCAGGGCAGAGGGAAGGCCAGCCTCTTCGGAGGCTCAATCACACCCTTCTCAGAGACCAGCACACCTGAGCCTGAGACTGAACGGAAGCCAGCCTGCTCGCCAATATTCAGCAAGGCCAGCTGGGCCTCCATGGACCCATTTTGCACACAGTCCCCCATGATTTCAGCACTCAGATGTTGGGAATGGAGAACAGCTTCCCAAGCCCATTCTGCCTGAGTGACTTAGCATCCTTGGGCCATTCAGTGTGACATGAACAGCTGAATCCAGCTGCTGGAGACAAAACCCCCAGGACACGTGGTGGGACTAAAATCAGAAATAATGACCCACGTAAGGCCTCCAAACCTCAAATGCTGACTCCAACCTTGTGCGCTCTGCATTAGCATTAATAATGATTTCCTTGAACTCACTCAGCGGTTAGGATAGCTAGCTGCATCTCATTAAGAAGTCAACTCCCTTTGCCTAGAAATGTGTACTTATGTCACTTTAGGCAAATGATCCTTAGCAAGATAAGCTCCTTAAACTGTCTGGCTGAAAGGGCAGTGCTCCCCATGACTGAAGGATATTCCAGTGATACCTTACATGAGCAGGCTACATTCATACACATGAAATGCAAGCATTAATATTAAATTCATGGAATCTAAGATAGGGTGACCGCTTAAAGTCTTTTTTCAACCTATGCTTCTTTTAAATAATAAGATATCTACCTAAGTACAGGAATTGATATTTTAATTGAAACTTTGCCTTGGGCTTTATGTTTTACAAAAGGCAAGCAGAGCCCTTGTCTTATGTTGAATTTTCTCAGAAGAAGACACTGAGAGAAAGGTTTGAGTGCAAGTACTTAATTTGAGAGATTACCTCAGGAAGCGCCAGAGGGGAGTAGGGGAGTAAGACTGGAAAGGGAGGACAACCAGTTAGTGTGTTAATGAGAAAGTCCTGTTGTGGACAATCAGGGCTCAATACTGCTGGGAGCCTCTGGGCGATGGTATAAAATCCCACTGTCCAATACTACATTTTGCCAATGATACGTGAAATGTGAATAGTCTGATTTGGAATGTGAGTGTGAAATACATACGAATTTCAAAAACTTAGTATGGAAAAATAAAGAATGTAAAATATCTGACTAATATAATTTTTATATTGATTATATGTTGAAACGATAATATTTTTGATATATTATATTACATGAAATATTAAGTTAATTTCACTTGTTTTCTTTTTACCCTTTTCAATGTGACTACTAGAAAATATGAAATTATATATCAGGCTCACATTTGAGGCTGCCGTTGTATTTCTACTGGGCAGGACTGGTCTAGGACATGCCTCAGATGTGTCCCGCAAGAGGCTGGTTGGATCAATCAACTGTCGGCCAACCTTGGCTGAGGTCTGCTCCAGAGAAATTAACTCCCTGGTACTTTGAGTTTTCTTTCATGAACAGAGACAAGCACTCAGCTGAAAGTCACAAGAACTTTCCTTAGAAAGCTGTTGGTATTATACAACAACAGTGAGAGCCCAGGGGATACAGGTAGGGAACCCAGAGCCGCTGTATAGTCCCTATTCTACCTCTTCCGTTCCTGCTCCTGACTTTGAGATCCTCCGTCTGCTTCTCATGCCCTCTGAGTCCATGGTCCTGGGGAGACCACAGGAACAAGAGTGGATAGAAGCTACAGTCACTGTTCCAGTGAACTGTTATGAAGGAAAGGAACTGATGCTATTCCTTCATGAAGACAGTGGGAGGTCAGGTGAGGGAGAGATGTAACTTCACAAGGAAAAGGACGATCTTAACCAAACCTTGCCCAACGAGACTGTCTGCCTCACGGTTTAAAGAGTTCGTGGAGTTGCTCAGACCCAGGTTGTCAGTGATTTGTAAGGAGTTCTGGCAGCAACAGGAGGTCACACAAAATTAGGGTCTCTAAGATATCTATTTCAGTTTTGAAAACTGGCTCCATTTCATGTCTAGAGCAGTGTGATTGCTGAAATGAGAAACATGGGGCTCTCATCCCAGAGACTTAAGCCCTATGCCTTCTAATATCTGTCTGATATACTGAGTGAAAAAAGCAATCATCCACTGAGCATTTGCTATGGTCCAAGGTATGATATCTCATTTAGTCCCCCAAACAAGAATGTACGGTAGGAGTTATTGACCCCCAGAAGTGTAAACTGAGGCTTATACAGAAAACTCTAATTCAAAGTCATTCAGTGGAAGAGCTAGGATTGAATCCAGTCCTATTGCTTCATGCATTCACTATCAAGTTCATATTGATCTCAGGCCAGAGCCAATGCTGTTAACCACTAGATTTCTCTCACCAAACACTGGTTGTTTTTGAGGAGTAGGCATGTATCTCACTTTCTGATAATGAGAGCAATACATCATATGTAGAGAACGCATTTTCCAAAGATGGCCTCAGCCATTTTTCAGGTCCTTCCTGCTGTGTAGAACCTCACTGCTCCCCATCAGGAAACTGAGTCTATTCTCTCCTCCTCTGAGCCTGGGTGGGCTTGTGAATAACCACTCCAAAGAAAAGAGTTTGGTGGAAGTAATTATATGGGATCCTTGAGGATGAGTCTTAAAAGGGATATGCGTCTGGCTTGCTCACTCTCTCTAGGAAAAAAAAAAGGAAGCTGGCCGCTGGGAGGAAGCCCAGGTCACAGGAGGAGGTCATGCACAGGTGCTTCAGAAAACTGCCCCAATTTAGGTCTCAGCTAACAGCCCTGTCAATCACCAGCCAGACATATGAGTGAACAAATCTTCAGATGATTCTAACCCCCAGCTGCTAAGTCTTCCTGTTGAGGCCTCAGATTTTGTGGAGTAGTATTATCAAATCACTCCTGCTGTGTTTGGTCTGAATTCCTGACCCACAGAATATTTCAGCATATAAGTGGGTGTTTTAGACACTAAGTTTTGGGGGTGATTTGTTACACACCTCTATTAACTACAACATCATGTTCCATTTTTACCTTAGCTATCAGGAAGCTCAAGTTCAAGTTTAATGTTTAAATACCATAACTGCATTAGCTGTTATTTTATAATAACATTTCCTTATTTTATAACCTTGAGTGTACATTTCTATTTTATTAACCTTATTTTGTCTTTCTTGGGAAAATATGAGGTGTACATAAACAACAAAATGATCCTTGCCTATCCTGTAAGAATAAAATTATAAATTTAATACCTGAATCTTCTTTCATGTCAATGTCTTCTTCTTCATTATTATCATCTATTAAAAAATAAAACAAAGAAAAACTCATATGAAAGCTAGAAACACCAGAATTCTCCAATTTGACTAATAAAAAATTGAAGAAAACAGTAGAAAAGAGAGAGTTAAATTATGCCTTTCTACTGTCTTATATTATCATGCTAAATTAAGAAGAAAGTATACACATTAGAGCACAATTTAACACCTAGGGTTTACATTTCCTTTAAAAATTATTACATATTTATAATAAACTATATATGAAATAATTTGTTTTAATTATCAAACTTATATATGGTCACTTCGGTCATTTTAATTCCTAAAAATATTAAAATCACAGATTTTAAATGCCACATTTTCTGCATTTATTAAAGGTATGTATGCTCACCTTAAGTTTCTGAGAAAATGCAGGCATCACTATTTGGTTTTAAGCTGACAGAATGTCCAACCCCTTCATTGCACCAGAAAAAGTGCTTGTTTGCTACACACGCAAATCCACACCTTTAACCATGTGCTTTCATGTGCTCCCACCAGTTGCTCCATCCCCATTTAACTCCCCTCATCTCATCTCCCATTGTAGGTCCCTTTAACTGGACACAGATGTGTGCTTCCTCTGCCTGCTGAATGACATATTTGCTTTTCTGAACTAATATGTGTTATCACCTCTTCTCCTTAAGTGTTCCTCACATCTAGGAGGTGCCAAATCCTGTCCTATTTCCATGTTTCTTCTTCTCTGCTCACATTATTATAACCCAAATTCCAGCTCTCAATGCCATTCACCTTCCCTGTTTTGTGGTTTCCCAACTGCCCTTTTCTTCTTCCCACTTCTGACACCAATTCCTTTTACACATAGCTGCCAAATCAATCTTGAAATACAATTCTGATCTTGTTCACAACCATTCAGTGATTCTTCTCTGTCTAATGAGAAAAGTCTAGACTCTTTGGGGTATCACTCAAGGCCAACAAGATCTGGTTCCAAACACCTTTCTCAGTTTCACCACCCCTGTTCCACTCATGCTGCCACCTACACACATGACAACACTTGACCTTCTCCCCAATTTTTTAAGGTTTCCTTTAGCTTCCCATACTTGCCTCAGTCCTGGAAGCAATGCTTTTCTCCACCTCTACTCACACTCATCCTTCCAGGCCAGGCTGAGGCACCATAACCTCTGAATAGTGTTCCCTTTGGTACCTTACTTTTACTGCCTTCTGAGTATGGACTTTAAGGACCTTTAGGCTTAGATGTGCATACTGGACCCTATACCCACTCATTTACTAGGTATCTGATCTTGGAGAAATTACCTAATATTCCTGAGTTTCAGGTTCATCAGCTGTAAAGTGGGAATAATAACAGTGCCTCCCACAGAGAGGTGCTATAAGGATTAAATTAGATAATACCACATAAAGCACTAGGACAGCTACTGAAACATCATTAAGTACTAAATAATAGTTATTATTACCATCAAATCCCACAGTCTTGTTACTTGTTAACCTACCTGTCTTCCATAGACCCATTTCTAGGTCATAAATTCTTCAAAGATAAAGCTTATGTCTTATGTTCCTTTGTATTCCCTGGCACCTAATGCAACTGATTACACAGTAGAATCAACAAAGAAATTTCTGCTGAATTAAATTTTGGACTTTTTTTGTTTTGCTTTGTTTTTTACTTTTCTCTGATATTTTATTAGTCAAATTGGAGAATTCTTATGTTTATATTTCTAAGTATCTCTTACATATTAGGACAGCATGTATCTAGAAGATAGTCTGTAAACAATAAGGACTCAGTAAAGATTTGCAACTTCCTAGCCAAATTTATTCAATATGGTACTCTTCTAAGTATTAATTATTAATGACGATTAGCAATATACTAGTAGGAATGGAAAATGCCTTTAATTTGAGGTGTTACAAGGGTAATTCTTGATGGTCACAGTTAAATTTTAAAGAAGTAAATTTTCTTCCATTCAGACTGTTAGAAACATTAGTGATTTTCTGCATAATTTCTTTCTTTCATTCTTTCTATGAATATAATTTTAAGAGGAAGAATAGCTATTTCTTAGAAATGTGATTTCTAACCAAATGATTATCTAAATGCTACAAAGTAAACTCTTCACAGATTCTTTTCTGAACTTAATATATTTAAACAGAATTTTATTTTCCAGAACCGACTAAAATATCTAGAACCATCTCCATGACAACAGACTCTCTGGAATCTCAGAGTGGGATGGAAAAGAGTCTGTACAGTTTCTAGGGGAAAATAAAGGAAACATCAAAAATCTCTCTGATTGTCCTCCAGGTGTCCATTTGTCCTTCTAACAAGCACTCATTGGTAGCTTAGTAGGTGCAAGGCTTGGTGTTTGGGGAAACAGAAAATACAAAGATGAATCAGACACTTAAGTAGAAACTTATCTAGAAACTTATCAATAGTAAGGAAACTAAGACACACAGAGAAATTTGAACATATGGTAGGGAATAGTCAGTGCCATTACAAAAGGTACCAGAGGAGGGACACATGCTTCCAGTCAAGGCTACTGGGAAGGGTTCTCAGAAATGTGACATCAGAGTTGATATTTGAACTTTATAGACTGTACTGATAGCATCATCCCCAGAATGTTCCCAAGGTGTTGAAGGATCAGACTTGGTGTTATTATTCATTCATTCATTCACTCATTCACTCACTCACTCATGTATTCATACAGAAGTTAAGAATAAATCCAGGACCTATATTCAGACTGCTTGGGTTCACTTCCAGGCCAAACTATGTATAGCTGGGCAAAGTTGGGCAAATTATGTAAACCTACTCCTCAGCTTCCTCATCTGAAAAATAGGGTTAATAAAATTACCATTCTTCTAGAGCTGGTAATACATGGAAAGTGCTTGCACAGAAGGAACAATCAATAAATACCGGCTGTTACTGTTATCATGTCATTATGATTACTACTTTTACTACCTAACCACTTATTGGCCAACACCATGTGCCAGAACTATGCAAGGCCCTGGAGATACAAGGTGACACTCCCTTCCCTCAAAGAGCTCACAAAGAAGTGGGTGGCATAGAAAAGTAAGACAACAATCAGAAGAAGAAGTAACAGATTCCCTGATGCAGGTGAGCAGAAGTTCTATTGGGAAACAGACAAGAGGTAGCTAAGTCAGAGAGGTCTATGGATGGTTTCCAGAAGAAGTGAGGCTTAAGCTGAGTCCAAAGGGTGAGCTGGAGTTAGCTAGGGGGAAGTGAAAGCTGCACTAGGTGCCCAGTAGGTGTGGGTGCCCTGCCTACACCCCTTGTTCCTCCACATTTCAGTGCTTTGCCAGCCTGACCTCCAGCCACCGGCCCCTGGGTATCTTTGCCTGAGGGCTTTCTCTGAATTGCTGTGTCGTGGAATTACCATCCCCCGCCCAGGGCAGCCTTTCACAAAATGACTGACAGGATTTGCATATAAGGCCTCCAGCTCCCTTACTTCTCACGTGGCATGTTTTACACTGTCTCCTAGAATCTCCCCAATCCCAACCATAGGATTGAGTCCCAGTGGTCTAGTGGTAATGGGCTTAAAACTTAACATTATTGCCTTCCTTCCCTTCCCTGCCTTGCTTCTCCACTCCCCTGCTGGTGTTTCCTGATATTTTCTCTCAAATAAATGATTTCCACTTGAATTTGTGTTTCAAGTCTGCTTCCGGGGTGGGGTATGGGTATTCAAACTAAGACAAGGGTAATCGCAACAAGGGTAATCGCACTCAAGCAGAGGGAAAAGCAGCTAAAAACACCTGGATATGAATAGCCAAGATGCTTTTACGGAAATAAAACTAGCTCTGAATGGCTGAAGGGAAGAGTTACAGGAGGAACTATGGTTAAAGTGATCTGTTCTAGCTATTAAAGGATCTTCCATGCTCCATGTTGAATATGACGGTTAATTTTTATGTATCAACATGACTGGACCATGGAGTGCCCAGACATTTGCCAAACGCTATTCTGGGAGTGTCTGGGAGGATGTTTCTGGATGAAATTAACATTTGAATCCATAGACTGAGTAAAGCAGGTTGTTCTCCCTAATATGGATGTACCTCATCCAATCTGTTAAGGCTGACCCTCCCACAAGTAAGAGGGGACTCCTTCTGCCAGACTACCTTTGTGCTGGGACACTGAATGTTTTGTGCCTTTGAACTCAAAGTGGAACATGGGCTCTTTCTGGGTCTCAAGACTGTTGGCATTTGGACTGAAACTACATCCTTGGCCCTCCTGGTTCTTACGCCTTCAAACTCCTACTGGAACTAGACCATCAGCTCTCCTGGGTTTCCACCTGTCAACTGCAGATCTGGGGACGTGTCAGCCTCCATAACTGTGGGAGCCAATTCCTTATATCTCTTTCCCTATACATATCATTGGTTCTGTTTCTATGAAGAATCTTGATTAGTATATCAGGTTAAAGCATTTTAAATTCATCCTGAGAACTAAGCAACTTTAGGCAGAGGAATGACATACCATCTTTTGAGTGAGAACATGTTTTCATGAGAGAAATTTACTAAAAATAAATGCCTTAATATTTTGGTATTTGTGTTAAAATCAAGCAAGAGTACTTTGGCCCACAAAGTACCTAAAGTGCCATTACTTATGAATGAAATCCACCTTAGTTCAACGTTATTCTATATAATGTGCTCACCTGAGCCATAGTTATGCAACACATTTCTAGCAAGAATTTTTTTTGAACAAAAGCAGGAACCTAAAGACAATGTATAAAAGAAGATGATAGCCTGTGGAAATGGGGAGTCATGCCACTCAAAATTGGGAAGCAGTTAAGAGATGGATGGAGCATGGGCAGAGATCTGCCCTTTTTAACAGTTCTTCAAACATCATACTTCTTCATTAGAGGACAAAAATAAAAGGCTCTCAGCCAGGGACTTCCCTGGTGGTGCAGTGGTTAAGAATCTGCCTGCCAATGCAGGGGACACGGGTTCGAGCCCTGGTGCAGGAAGATCCCACATGCGCAGGAGCAACTAAGCCCATGCATCCCAACTACTTAGCCGGAGCTCTAGAGCCTGCGAGCCACAACTACTGAGCCTGCGAACCACAACTACTGGAGCCCGCATGCCTAGAGCCTGTGCTCCACAACAAGAGAAGCCACCACAATGAGAAGCCCACGCACTGCAACGAAGAGAAGCCCCTGCTCCCTGCAACTAGAGAAAGCCCGCGTGCAGCAACGAAGACCCAACGCAGCCAAAAATAAATTAAAAAAAAAAAAAAAGGTTCTCAGCCAGAGTGATACCATTTTAAAATAGAGAGCAATCCATCAGCTGTTATTGCTCTGTGTGTTCAGAAATGCCAGTTCCAGAAAACCCCTTTCCCTTCCTCAGCAGAGACCACCCAGAGACTAAGGCTTCATTTCATCTTAAGGGGTCTCTTTGATGTCAGTTTCAGAATGGATACAATTTTTATTCAGTACATCATTCTCTGTCAGATTATCCTATTGAATTCTGCATAAAAGTACAAATATGACTAAAGTTCTTATTTTGGTCAAAAACAAATTTGAAAGACAACTAGTTTCCCATGAATAACCAGTTTTCAGTAACACCTAGCTTTATGCACTTCAGAAACTCCTTCATAAGGAAGCATGTAACCTACTTTAACGTCAGTCTACTTCATCTTTTATGGGAGATGGAGTTACTATGAAAGATTGTTGTCTTAAAGATATCTGTCTTCAGAGAAGCAGCTCATTTCTCAGTAACAAATAGTCCCACACTTCTTTGAAAAACAAAGTATACCATGTGTTTTGCAATGGCTTGGGACATGCCTTACTCCTGTACTTGCCTAGAGTTCCCATCATTAATGCAGTCTTTGGGGGAAGTAAAAAGAATAAAAAACAAACAAACAGACTACAAAACCCCACAGAACTTCAGGCTAAAGTGTGGTCTCTGGACCAGCAGTATCATTATCATCTGATAACTTGTTAGAAATGCAAATTCTTGGGTCCCACTAAAGATCTATTGAATCAGAAATTCTGGGGGAGGGATCAAGCACTCTGTTTTAATCAGCCCTGCAGGTGATGCTCATGTAAGCTGATCTTAAAAAGTACTATTTGTGCGCTGGAGAGGAGAATCATTCAAAAACAGTAGCTGTCTCATTTTATATCCAAGCTGAGATAACTTGGATGTCTAACCAATACTGATGCTGGGAAGGGATGCCCACACCACATGGTTGTTGAGAGTAAGAAACAGTTATTCTCTTTATAAGATATACGTGCTTGAAATCACCCAGCTAGCACGTAGCTGGAGGGCATGGTTATCATGGTCCACGGCCAGGACCCTTAGATTGGCTGAGGGACATGTACATGGATGGACACTAGCTCTAGCTTTAAAGAGGCCTGTGGGTTGCATGGAAAAAGCAGTGTGTTACAAAGGAAAAAGTTACCTTCATGGGCTATTAAGGCAGCCTCTCCACTCCCAAAGGGGGACAAAAAACTGACAGGTACTTGAAATAGATCATACAATATCCTCCTCAAAATTTCAGGGACACCCACACATATGGGCAAGTCTGTCAAGCAGAACAATTGAGATGATCTTCTTCTGGCTTTTATTTCATGTGCATCCAAGTCCTCTCTCTTAATGTTTGATTTTCAAACCACAGGCTGCTTCTGCATCCCTTATCTTTTAAATAACTCATTATCCAGGGCTTCTAGGAGCAATTTGTATTTGCAGAGAAAAGAAATATTAGCAAAAATAAAGTGCTCCAAGCTTTTTAGGATTTCCATGAAGTAAGGAAGATATGGGTATCCTCATGGCTTCTTGAGAAACTTGACAAAGCAGAAATTCCAAGCAAAGAATGACTGACAAAGAGGAATTCCTCAGAGTGAGCATCTTGCCATGGGGTTGAAAACTAGGACCCTCTGGACCTAACAAATTGCTAACTCCACTTTATGCAACGTCGTTGAGAGGGTCAGGAGAAAGTTTTTAAAAAAGCCAAAATTGTTTTTTCTCCCCCCACCCCCGCCCCACCCCAAACTGGTCCTTGGTCTAGAGGAACACTCAAATCTCATTACTTTATAAATGAATAAATAAAAGGCATTGCTTAGAAAACTGCATGGCTCTGCTGTTCCTGGCTTGGCCAACTAGGTACATGATGGTACCAATTACTGAGATATGGGGTTCAGGAGAGGGAAGATGGGGTCGGGGCGAGACTTTGGATTTAGTTTTAGATGTGTTGAGGGGGAGATGCTGAGGGACTCCTGGCTGGAGATGGCCCTGTGCAGTGAGGATACCAGAGAGGGCTGGCAGGAAGAGAACTGGAGGACAGAATGGTCAACAGGATAAAGGCTGCCCAGGCACGTAAGATAAAGGTTGCAAAAGGTCATGTGGAGTCATGTGATCAAATATGCACTGGTTTCAATAACCAAACTCCACCCATTGAAGGGGTTCTGATAACCTCCACAAGGACAGTGGCGGTAGCAGGGTAGAGAGAATTGCGTGATTGCTGTGGACTACAGAGTGAATAGCAAGGGAAGGAGACAGACAACTTTTCAAAGACCCATGCTGAGATCCCACTCCTGGGCATATATCCAGACAAAATTATAATTTGAAAAGATACATGCATCTCAATGATCAGAGCAGCACTATTAACAATAGCCAAGACATGGAAACAACCTGAATGTCCATCAATAGATGAATGGATAAAGAAGATGTGGTACATATAGACAATGGAATACTACTCAGCCATAAAAAAGAATGAAAATAATACCATTTGTAGCAACATGGATGGTTTTGGAGATTATCATACTAAGTGAAGTAAGCCAGACAGAGAAGGACAATTACCATATGATATCAGTTATATGTGGATTCTGACATATGACACAAATGAACTTATCTATGAAACAGAAACAGACTCACAGGCATAGAGAACAGACTTGTGGTTGCCAAAAGGGAGGGGTGTTGGGGAGGGATGGATTGGGAATTTGGGATTAGCAGATGCAAACTAGTATACACAGGATGGATAAACAACAAGGTCCTACTGTATAGCACAGGGAACTGTATTCAACATCCTATAATAAACTATAATGGAAAAAAATATGAAAAGGAAAATATATATATATATATATATATATATATATATATATATATAACTGAATCACTTTGCTGTACAGCAGAAATTAACACAACATTGTAAATCAACTACACTTCAATAAAATAAATTTAAAAAAACTCTAGGGCTTCCCTGGTGGCGCAGAGGTTGAGAATCTGCCTGCTAATGCAGGGGACACGGGTTTGAGCCCTGGTCTGGGAAGATCCCACGTGCTGTGGAACAACTAGGCCCGTGAGCCACAACTACTGAGCTTGCGCGTCTGGAGCCTGTGCTCCGCAACGGGAGAGGCCACGATAGTGAGAGGCCCGCGCACCGCGATGAAGAGTGGCCCCCGCTTGCCACAACTAGAGAAAGCCCTTGCACAGAAACAAAGACCCAACACAGCAAAAATAAAAATAAATTGAAAGAAGGCTCAACATTAAAAAAAAAAAACTCTATTGTTTATCTTTATTCTTATTTCTGTGTGTGACTTATTATGAATTATTTCATTCATACACTATTCCTCGAAAGTTATTACTTTTTCCTGCATTTGCCTCAATGTTTTCAACTACAGAACAGAAACCAGTCTAGCCAGGATGTTCCAAGTGTCTTTCAAAAGCACCTTGTGGGGGGCTTTGTAAAGATGCCTATAGCATCCCCCCTTCTCCCAGCAGCATTTTGTCTTATCTTTTTAAAAATTAATTAATTAATTTTGGGGGGCTGCATTGGGTCTTTGTCATTGCGTGCGGGCTTTCTCTAGTTGTGGCGAGCAGGGGCTCCTCTTTGCTGTGGTGCACAGTCTTCTCATTGTGATGGCTTCTCTTGTTGCAGAGCATGGGCTCTGGGCACATGGGCTTCAGTAGTTGTGACTCCCGGGCTCTAGAGTGCAGGCTCAGTAGTTGTGGTGCACAAACTTAGTGGCTCTGCGGCATGTGGGATCCTCCCAGACCAGGGATCAAACCCATGTCCCCTGCATTGGCAGGCAGATCCTTAATCACTGGAGCCACCAGGGAAGTTCTTTGTCTTATCTTTTATCAGAACTTCCTAATGAGATCAAACTCTGCTTAGTCAAGGCTTGTGTTTCCAGGTCTTTGTTTGTTCTGCTGTTTATCAGCATTTGCTACACATACTGCACATTCCCCCCGTTTGAAGAGACAGATTGCTTTCTGTCTATGCCTGCTGCTTGTTCCTGCATTCAGGCTGCTTGGTTACAGCAACACTTCACTGGATTTTCATTGAAGGCAAAATGTGTTTGTAGCTTTTGAGGCCCATCAAGTGGAAATAGTTAGCACCCATTTCCTAAGAAGGCAATCAACTCATTTATGTCACATTACAGAAAGCATGTCTTATATAATTCTAACCATCGATGCAATCCAGACATTAAAAGTGTACAAATGAGCACAAAAGTGCCAAGTCCCCGTAAATATTCATAATTAAAGAAAAACTTGAATTCTTTCATTCTGTAGATTTTTCTATACACTGAGTATGCCATTAAAAAAAAAATGTAAAATTCAGACTGGGTCAACAGCTTTGCTTGTGATTTTTTCCTTATTCAAAGACAACTGATGGATTAGTTTACTGGTGCTGCTATAAAAAATTTCTACACACTTAGTGCCTTAAAACAACACAAATTTCTTATGTTACAGTTCTGTGGGTCAGAAGTCTGACGTGGATCTAACTGGGCTAAATCGAGACATCAGCAGGGCTGCATTCCTTTCTGGAGGCTCTGGGGGAGAATCTGTTTCTTCAGCTTTCTAGCTGCTAGAGGCCACCCACATTCCTTTTAGCTGTGGCGCCCTTTTCCACAGTCAAAGCCAGCAACGCTGCCTCTCTCTGAACAGGCTTCCAGTCATGTCTCCCTCTGGCTCTCTGCTTTCTGCTTCCCTCTCCCAGTTTTTACGGATGCTTGTGATTATATTGGCTCACTCAGATAATCCAGGATAACATCCCTATTTTAATATCAGCTAATCAGCAGCTTTAATTCCATCTGCAATCTTATTTCCCCCTTTGCAATGTAACCTAACATATTCACAAATTCTGGGGATGAAGGCACCTTTGTGGGGTGAGGGGTGGTTAAGGCATCTTTCCTCCTACCACATCCAGTAAATCAGGAAGCAGATTGCTTTGCAAAAAAAATATCTGAGGAGTAGAACTAAGAACATTTCCATTTAGAAATAATGATGTCCTATGGGATCAAGTACATAGGATTAAAATCAAGGACTTTTGTGAGTTTTTAGTTTTCAACTTCATTCTCTTGTATAAAAAGGTTTCTTCTTTGCTTTCTTTTTTTTAACCTTCATTCTTTCTTCCTTTCATCTCCTCCTCTTCCCTTCTTTCTATTCTCCTCCCCCTTTTATTTTACATTTTCTTTCATCTTTCTTTTGTCTTTACTTCTACCTTTCCTCTTGGTTTTGGTTATAAAAGAATAATATCTAACATCACGAAGACAAATGACAATCTGGGGAACTATTTGCAACACACATTTGAAAAGATTAATAGTTTTGATATACAAATAGTTCTTACCAATCAATAAGATGAATATGAAATAGTCAATATAAATGTGCAAAAGATATGATTAGCAATTTCACATAAGACATTTAGAGATATAACAAACAACTGAAAAAGGGGATTAGCTATACTAGTAATAAAAGAAATGCACTTTGTTACCCATTAATTAGCTTATTTCATGTATAAAATTGATAACATAAGAATATACACCATTGGGAAGACTGGGGGAAAAGTAAACTCTTACACACTGCTCATGAGAATGTAAACTCAGTACAATGGACTGTTTGTGCTCTCCCCAAATTCATATGTTGAAATCCCAACCCCCAGTGAGATGGTATTAGGAGGTAAGACTTTGGGAGGTAATTAGGGAGATAATTCCATTCATGATAGTGGAGCTCTCACGAATGGGATTAGTGCCCTTATAACAGGGACCTCAGAGAGCCGTCTTTCCACCATGTGAGGATACAATGAGAAAACGGACACCTGCAACTCATAGGTGGATCCTCACCAGAACCCGACCATGCTCGCACCATGATCTCACAATTCCAGCCTCCAGAACTGTGAGAGATAAACTTCTGTTGTTTATGAGACTCCTGCTTACGGTTTTCTGTTATATTAGCCCGAAAGGACTAAGATACTCAGGTTGTTCAACGTGAGGTGTCATTGTTCATATTTTTGACTCTGAGAATTATGTCCCCTGAGTACATGACACTCACCCATAGGGCCGCAACACAATGGCTGATTTGACAGAAGCATCTTGATTTTGTATGCATTTTGAAAAAGTAATGCCCCTTCTAGAAAAGTATTCTAAAAAAATTGTTGATGTGTGCCAATGTTTACCTATAAAGATGTTTTTCTATAAGTGTTATTCATCAACAGGTAGAGAATAATTTGCAATGATAATTTCACAGTTCAACAGTATGGTTTGGGGTAAACATTGGGTCCCTTAAGATTATGTTATGGAAGAATATATAATGACATGAAAAAATGTTCACAATTTGTGGTATGTGACACACTGCAGTTATAAAACTGCATTTCTGGTTGTTTTCCTTTTTCATTTTAAAAGATCTGAAGGATAAACAACAAAATCTGATTCATCTCTGAACTGTAGGATAAAAGGTGGTTTGTAATTTTTTCTTTTGGATTCTCTATTTTTTACTACAAATCTGTACTACTATTGTAATAAAAAGTTATATATATATTTTAAGAAGTTATATATATATATATATTTTAAAAGATGGTCACAATCATTGAAATACCTCCTTTTAAAATTATAATAAGAAATAAACACACATATTTTAAAATGTATGATCCTTGGTCTAGACACCTCTCTGAATATTCATTTACATTGTTATTCATTCTATTTGGAAATATCCTATTACTGTGTGTGCACAGGACAAAACTGAAGCATGGAAAGATTAAACAACAGGCACAAAGTCACACGGCTCTAAGGTGGTTGTCACAGGAACAGAAAATGTTTCTTGTGATAACTAGCCCAGTGGGTTTTCCCCAATAAACAGATGGTTTTGACTATGTAGTAGGCTCTTCACTAGTCATTAGTTAGGTTTTTCAGATCTTCACCACCCCTGTCACCAGTGCCTTCAAGGCTGGCCTTCTGACCATCGTGCTGAAACAGCAAGAGTGAAGAAAACCTTAGCAGATCATGGCATCCTGTGCTTCATTAATGCTCTTGGAAAACTGATGACTGGGGAGCAGGTAAGAAGAGGAAGGAAATGTGGATATGCCCTGTGGCTGGAGGCACACTCGCTTGTCAGAAACTCTAGCACTCTTACAACAAATTGATAATGTATGACATCTTTTAGCAGAAAGTCGAGCTTCAAACAATTGTCCACATTTTTGGGATTGCTATGGGAAGAAACATTGCATAGTAGAAAGGACTGGAGGTCAGAAATACCCATTTATGTGACTTCGGGCAACTGACTGAGCTTTCTTCAGCCTCTGTTCACTACCATCCCAAGAAAAGCAGATGATGAACCTATGCCATTGGGTTATTATTGGAAGGCCAGTCTCTTAGTAAGGAATGAATTAATCCTTCTTAAATACAGGATCTATCATGTTACTCTCCCATTAAAAGGCTTACTCTTATGCCCAACTGCTTATTACATGGTGATGAGTGTCACCATTTCTGAGTCAAGGATTCACACATTGAATGTAACCATCTTATTTCCCAGATTCTCCCATCTGAACTGACCTTCTTCCTCTGTGTCACTTACACAACATTTGGCATCACTTCTCTGCTCCTGCTCATCCTTTAAAGCCCAATGCAGTGCCACATTCATCATGAAACTTAGCTTAACCACTCTGGTCCTCGTGTGTATTTGCCTTAGAAATCCTGGTATTATGACTATTTCAGTGCTGTACTTGATTATTTGCTGATATTGTCTTCCAGCTGTTCTGTACAATACTTGCCACTTCGGGCATCTTATAAGAACTGTATTTTAAATGCAGCCATGATCAAAGCCTTGGCACACAGGAAGCATGTAATACTGATGGTGGATGAGGAAAACTTATAAAATGAGTGAGAAGGGGGATGAAGGAGGGGTAGGGTGAATACAGTTATCCCTCAGTATCTGAAGGAGATTGGTTCCAGGTATCTTATGCAGATACCAAAACCCAGGGATGCTCAAGTCCTTTGTACAAAATGGTGTATTATTTGCATATAACCTACGTTTGTCCTCTCATATACTTTAAATCATTCCTAGATTACTGATAGTACCTAATACAATGTAAATGCTATGTAAATGTTTAGTACACAGTGAATTCAAATTTTACTTTTAGGGACTTTCTAAAAAAATTTTTTTTTTTAAATGTTTTCAATCCATGGTTGGTTGACTCTACAGATATGGAACCTGTGAATATGAAAGGCTGACTGTACCTTTCTCTTTTTAGCTTTAGAAGAATAGATTCAGGTAAAAATTTTTTAAAAATCGTGTCCGTTTGCCAGAGGATATAATATTAGAAAAATATTCTTGGAGAAACAGTCTATCCTCATGATTAAAGGTGAAAAATATATGAAAAGAAGTGCTGTCCCCTCATCTAGATCTGGTAACAATACTTATGATATCTCCAAAAAAAAAGACTTTTTACTTGAGGCTTTGGTTAAATAGCCTTTCAGCTTAAGGTTATGGTAGCTTTTTACTTACTTTAATAAACATCCAGCACATATTTTGAAATTTTTCAGATTATGGAAGTACAATAGAATATCAGAAATGGTCTGTGTTCTCTCCAAATTTACCTTTTCATTGGTGAGACAAGACAGAGGTTAAAAAAGAAATCATAATATAAAAATCCAATGGAGTTACCTTGCAAGAGTGTATAAAATTTAGACAGAAATAAATGACAGAAACACATGGCCAGGAAAACTAATGAAAGATATATTTGTGTCAATACAAGTTAACTCATATTTGGAAGACTTTAAGGAGGCCAAAATAACTGGAATCTGATTGAGAAGATTCTTCATTTGTTTTGTTTAGAAAATGTGTTAAAAGATATGACAATTCTCATCAAAGGATATGATAATTCTCATCAAAGTCTATATTTGGGATTTTCTTTATGGTATTTTATGTCTAAGTAGGAAAAAAGCATGAAACAAAATATGTCTGCATACTCAAAATAAATTAATAACATATCCATCAATATTTGAATAAAGCCTATGCAGTTTAGCCAGCCATTGTGATCTGTTTAAATATTTAAGAGGTTGCCAAGGCAGAACTCTCAAACTTGACTTATGCTTTGAATTTTTCATTCAAATGATTTTGTGTTATGTCCAACAAAGCAAATCCATATTTAAGGCCAAAAATCATCTCCAATAAAGTTTATAATTTATAAACTTATTTATTATTCCTATATGTATTAATTTTATCTACTACTAATTTAACACTTATCATACATGTGTTTCTATATGTATGTACCATTTCTCAGGCTCATTTTTAAGGCACTGGATATTTTTGCAACTTTATAAACGTTATCATTTTATACTGTACTTGAGAAATGCCCCCCAAATATTAGTGGGTCAAATGGCTCATTATTTTGCTGTCTATCAAGAAAACAGGGGAAAATTCAGCCTCTTTTCTATTAGATTTTCTCAAATAGTTTTTGAGTCACAGTCATAAAAACAAATGAAATTATCTGTCTAAAGCAAATCTTCCTCTTAGAGACAAGTGGTAGGTTTAGGAGGAACACATCTCCATCCTGGAAGTATTTTCCTATTTTATCAGTTTTCTCAGCTAGTTACTATTTGAAAGATATATTTTAATTATATTTAACTCTGCATAAGTCAAAATGTGTATTGTGTATAAACTATATAAATTTCCTAACTGGAAAAAAAACTGGGCAAATCTAATTGCTTTCAGGGTCAAAAATAAACAGAATATGGGTAAAGTTTTTAGTCATAGCTGTTTTCATTGTGAATGAATCAGTTGAGCTTGGATACTGGTATGAAATGGAAGATTTCTAATATCAAATATATTTGTCAGTTCACAAGGTAATTTCATCAACAAATGGTCACTAACCCAATGGTCAGTGATAAAGGTGAAAGCTTTTAGCCAGAGACGTAATAAGCCTTGCTTGAGGTATGTAGAGAGAAAAATTGGTGAATTTGTCCTTCCTTGTTCTGTATATTAGCCTTCACCTCCACACTTATTCATTAGGTGTATAAAACCTACATAACATTTAATCACAGTTTCTGAGACTATTACATTGGATTTCCTGATGTAGATGACTGATACCAGGAGTGAGCTGGAGCTGGGAGAACCAGGCAGTGGGGCGGGGGTAACATAGAAATCTGTGGGTCCAGAGTAAATGGGGAGAGGGAAGTCTAGACTAAGAGAGGGTCATGAATCTAGGAAGTCAGAGGTCGGGCTGAGGGCACAGGTTCCACATCCAGCTAGACAGATAAGTTTGGGTAAGACATTAACAGGCAGAAATAAACCCAATCCAAAGGCAAAGTCTGCCTTGGTGGCCTGAATGGTAAGAGACAGACGGTTACAGTAGCACAGTTTCTCCACTTCTGCACTATTAACATCTGTGGTTGGAGGATTCTCTGCTGGGTGAGGCTGTCTTATGCATTATAGGATGTTTAGCCCCATCCCTGGCATCTACCCACTAGTTGCCAGTAGCTATTCCCTTCCTCCAGTTGTGAGAAACAAAAATGTCTGAAAATGTTCTCTGAAGAGCAAAATCACCTCTAGTTAGGAACACCTACAGTAAACAAATGTGACTTTCCCTCAAGTTGGGGAGAATGTGGGTTTGACCATGACATCTTTCAAGTTTCCAGCACCAGGATTCTTTGATATAATCTCAAAGCTGTGAATCTGACATTGTTATTACGAGGAAAATTAACATTCCTAAATTCTGTTAGGACTTAAGACTCCAATAAAAAAAAAAGACTTCCATATTCAAGATCAGAAATTGTGTTTTTATGTTCTGTTTTCTACATTCAGTGAAAACTACACATGATAAATCCTACACACTGAAAAATCCAAACCTTTTATGTAAAGAACAAAGAGATTTCTGACTTGAATCATATAAACATTGTTTGCTATAGTCTATGAAATGACACACTGTAAATATAAATTATTTGCAACCAAAATGTATGGTAATTCCATAAAGCTGCCACACCAGACTTCCAAATAATACCCCCGGAAGGAAAAAAGTCCTATGTGTTTCACCCACAGAAAGATATAAAACAGCTGGAAAAAAAAACATTGCTGGTTTCTTTCCTCTGAGGTTCCTATTGCATTTCCATCATGGGCCTTATTGCAGGCTAAGTGTGTCCCCCAAAATTCATATGTTGAAGTCCTAACCCTCTGTCCCTCAGAATGTGACTATTTGGAGATAGGGTTTTAAAGAGGTAATGAAGTTAAAATGAGTTCACTTGGGTGAACCCTGATTCAGTATGACTGGTGTCCTTGGAAGAAGAGGAGATTAAGACAAAGAGACACACAGAGGGAAGACCACATGAAGACACAGGGCAAAGAAGACCATCTACAAGCCAAGGAGAAAGGCCTCAGAATAAACCAACCCAGCTGACACCTTGATTCTGAACTTCTGGTCTCCAGAATTGTGAGAAAATAAATTTCATCCAATCTGTGGTACTTTGTTCTGGCAGCCCTGGTAAACTAATACAGGCATTTACCACATTTTTCATCTTCTCCCATGGTCCTTTTTGCTTCCTGGTGCCACTTGCCTACAGATAATAGCACTGCACTACTTGGATGATTTGGATGGAATTTGATTTTGAAATCTATGATAAAGTACCAATCTGACTCATATTAGAAAATGTTTCATGAGGAAATATTCAGATATTAGAGGAAAGAGAAGCATGGCAGATTAGAAAAGTGAAAGGCATCAGATGAAATTAGGGAGACTTAACGCTCCAAATGCATCCCAGCCTTCTCTGAAGATGCTCGTATCACTTGTGCAATGACAGATACCATCCTCGATTTTAAAATACAGCTGTTATTTCCTAGCTGTATGTCTCACTTTTCTGAAGTGTGCATCATTTTCCATATCTAAAAAGGAGGGTTGAGATGGTGCCACTTTCTTAGAGTTATCATGAAGAGTAACTGGTTTAGCCCACATATCTGATAGAAAGCAATCCCTAAGTGTTAGCTACTATTCCTAATATCAATATTAGGTAGTAGTCATGCATGTGTTATATCTTTATTATGATCATTTCTAGACTAACTTTCATTGTTTTCTCATTTTGTCTTAGAGTCTCAATTATGAAATTTAAAGACATGGGATTAAAGTACCCCCAAACACAGAGATTTGGTTTAATATAAAAATGCCTTTTTTTCCCCTAAACTATGATCATTATTGCATTCAGAATGGTTAAGAAGACTAGTTAGAGAAACTCTGAAGTCACTCCAGGGGGAATATATGGCAAGTCAGAAAAATTATATTCCAATCAAAGATGGTATGGTTATGAATTAACCATAAATTCAAATTGTGAACAGATAATGTATATCATCTATATTAGCAGTCACATATTCCATTAGAAGTCACTTTTACTTCATAGTGCATATTTAGAATTTACAAATGGCTGATGCCTCAGCATTGCAGAAATACTCAACAATATTGGAGGATTTTGACACTTAGTTTAAAAATGTACTTACTATTATAAATGTGCAATGGAAATAATTTCATGAGCATGGCATGATTCAAAGCACTGATGTGAAACTGGGGATGATTTTATTATTATTTCACTCGCTTGAGTGCTAAGATGCATTTTGGATTTATTTAAAGTAGCAATTCTCAAACAATAATTTATTTGCATAGTTATTAATATATTCTAGACCACTAAAACTGTCCCATTTTTAAAAACTGGTAATATGATTTTTGGCTTTGCATCACTGGAAACACCTGCTGATGGATGGATTTGTTTTAATAGCAATGGATCATACTTATACAATTATTTTTATCATATGTTAGAGTGAAAACAAGTTTTCATTTTAGGAGGCATACAGATGAATATGATGTCATTATTTCCAAACATATCAGGGAATCCAAAATTTATAAAATCTTATAAATCATGCTGTGATGCTGACAAGACATTTGCAACTGCACACCATAGCAAGTTGCATTTTTTACATGAATGGACACTTTCTTTTAAGAATACTTAAAAATGCAGAAATGTAGGCACAATCTGCTCACTGTGATTATGTAGGAAATAAAGAGAGGATGGAAGAAGGAGACTGAAACAGAAAGAAGCCATGAGATTATGGGGAGGAGAATTTATTAAATTCAAGTCATGTCAACAATTACTTGTTAAACAGCTATTATGTGCTTTACACTCCGTAAAACACCGAGTTGCTTAAAAAATGAATAAAAGTGAAACAAGGAGGGGAAGGAGAAGAAGGAGGAAAAAGAGCAAAAAGACCACAACCCTGGTCTTCTTTATCATATGGGATTCTTCTGGATTTATGTTACATTCCACTTGGGGGAGACTGTAAAATCCCAAATGGAATACACTTAGCAGATTCACCTTTCAATTATAAAATCAGGGAGGACTTCAGATCACCCAGGAGAACTTAGCCCATTTTGATCATTTGCACAGTGTTGAACATCTCCAGCAGTTTTCTGTAGCTGTCCTGTAGCTCTATGTCCTACCCTGATCTGCAGGTGGGTGGGGCATCCTCTCTATGGGGTGGGGGGCTCCAATAGGCTGCTAAAGAAGGTGACTGGGCACCGGCACCCATCATCCACTCCTTTCTACCTGCCAGAGTCACTGGTTACATGAAAGACCACTTCAGATGGACATGAAATCCTCAAAAAAAAAAAAAAAATCTCTCTGAAAGGCAGGCACCAACAATGCTCATGGTAGCTTGAAATTCCCTGGAAGCCATTCTTCATCATGGCTGAGGAAAGTGCTTAGGATACCGGGACTTAAACGGCACCATAAAAATAACAAGGTATTAAATAAGCCTCAGCCTTCACAGGCTGGAAGAGGAACAGTGGGGGGCAATATTCAAATGAACCAGGTTCAGCTGATCACACATTCTGTTGAGGTAAATCAATTCACTCAAGGTTCTTTAAAAACCTGGAGGTTTCTCCTACTTTCTAAAAAGAAGTGTGAAATAAGATGAAAGACTACCTTTTTCAGATTGCCCTAGAAAGGACTTTTTCTTCATTGCAATTTGGGCAGAGAAAACTGGGGAGAAGAGGGATGGAATGCAAGAACAGCTTGAATTGTGACTACAAATATAAATGGGCTGCTTACAATTTCCAACACGTTTAACACGGTGGGTACAGGCACAGGCCTGGACAACTTACAAGTGTGGGAAAGAAATCACAGGTCATGTAATTTAGGAAATGCCATTTGGTCCAGCCCCTCACTCAAGAGATAAACTGACTTCCCCAAGACAACACAATGACCTGGTAAGAGGAAGAGGTCCAGAGCCTAGATTTCCCGTCACCTCCTTTAGATCTTAAAATCTAAGATACAAGTTGCCAGGTGTGACTGGTGGATGGAAATCATACTTGTAACAACATTTAAAAGGCAAAATAAAGTAGTAGAATTATTAAGTGATGCCCTGACTTTTTCAACCTCCAATTTCAAAGGAAACAAATTGCTTTACTCACCTGCAGGGAAAAACTCGCTCATTTTCTTTTTGTAGATTTTGAAGTCGACTTCTAGGAAGACACAGAAGATGATCCGATCCACCTAGAGGCAAACAATAGACACTTAAAGTGAAAGGAAATATGGCAAATGCCTTCCCAGAACATGGTCTTGGAACAAAAAACAAACAGAAAACATCCCACAGATTTTGGGTGCTACACTGCTAACTACATGACAGGAATGAGTGGAGTTCGTGTGTGTGTGTGTGCGTGTGTGCGTGTGTGTGTGTGTGTGTGTGTGAGAGAGAGAGAGAGAGAGAGAGAGTGTTTGTGAATGCGTTCTTTATGTAAATAAACCCATGGGCAATTTGGTGGAAAGATGCTATATAAATCAAATAAGAAATAATAAATGACAATAAGCTACTTTGCAGCAAGCTATAAATAAGATCTGAGATTCCATCAGGATACCTAGACTTTATGTTCTATTAAACAGCCACATGAGAGGTGTACAGCAGAAAGACGATAAAGTATGTCAGTAAATGGAGAGCTCTTTGTCCTACCCTTGTTAGACAAATATATTTATCAAACCTGTTAGTATTTGAACATGGCCTAAAAACTTCACACAGTGTAATTTGCATGCAGTCACTTGCTTTTAGCTTTACACACTTGGAAATGCAACAGAAATAAAATATAATTAGTTAACAGTACACGAGGTCAATGTAACTTTAATCTGGTAGGATATTACTGAGTAAGGAAGTGCCACTTCAAAAGTAAAATGTGTACATAGTCCCTTTTCTCTGTTTCGAGAGCTTCTGCATGTAAGGAGTTTCTTTGAGACATTCTGAGAGTAATACGGTAAACAGAGAAGAGAGATGGGATACACATAATAGCTCACGGATATCTGATATTAAATCGGTGACTCAATTTTGTGCCTTGAAAACAAACACCCCTTTAGTTCCTTTATTTTAACAATGTACAAAAAGTTAAAAATTACCCCATCCATCAAACTGCAACTGGCAATTGACTAGAACATCAGTAGGAAACGGAAGTGGGGTATGCTGGTGGCAGGACAGGAAAAAACCCAAATGGATGTCATCCACCCAACTCCTCAGCTCTCCCAGCCTGTAGGGGACAGAGTCATGTGAGCCAAGTCCCAAAGTTCCCAGTAGGAGCGAAGATCTGCAGGAGTGGGACGGGAGAGGATTAGGACACAGGAATCACTAGGGTTCCCTGATGGAAGCTCGAAGATGCGGCTTCCTGATCCCTGCACAAGTCTAGACCCCCAGCCGGTAGACCACCTCCTGGGCAGTCACTGGACTTCACCAAAAACCATGTAGCGCTACCCCAGTCACTGTCCCACAGGGTGGAGAGAGCACTTGACCTTCAGAAATGGAAGGACTGGGGTGCAAAGAACCCTATTTTCCTTTCCCTCTATTCATTTGAACTTCTGGGGTCCAGCCTTGTCTGCATGGCAGTAACGTTTGCTACAAATGTAAAAACTGTCACCATCAACTTACTCTCAGGTGATCTATAAATTTTGTGGAATAAATGATCATCTGTGCAATGCTCGTCTCCACTATGCTTATGGTGTATTTATGCCCTGTGGCTAAAGATAAGAATCATAATGTCGAACAATAGAATCGAGTTACAAAAGGACATACTTGCTTTGATACTGTTATGTGAATTTTTAAGCACAAAGATACAAGAGTGTAGGGATTCGTTCATAAGCGCTAATGACCATAAACATACATAGGAATGTGACACATGAACTTCAAGATGATGATGATTTCTGATAAGGGAGGGAAGGTAAAATGATGGACAGGTAAGACTTTAAATGAATAGTTAATATTTTATTTATTTAGAAAGAAAAAAATTAGAAAAAATATGGCAAATGGGTAACAACTATCAACTATGGGGGTAGGTACATGGATATCATATTATGTTCTACACTTCCTGTATGTATGAAATACATAATTAAAAGTCCTAACATTAAAAATAAGACTCTGTTACTACTCAGCCATAAAAAAAGAATGAAATAATGCAACTTGCAGCAACATGGATGGAAACAGAATTATCATACTAAGTGAAGTAAGTCAGAAAGAGAAGAACATAGCATATGACATCACTATTATGTGGAATCTAAAATATGACACAGATGAACTTACCTACGAAACAGAAACTGATTCACAGACATAGAGAAGAGACTTGTGGTTGCCAAGGGGGAGGTGGGTGGGGGAGGGATGGATTGGGAGTTTGGGATTAGCAGATGCTAACTAGTATATAAAGAATGGATAAACAACAAGGTCCTACTGTAGAGCACAGGGAACTATATTCAATATCCTGTGATAAACCCTAATGGAAAAGACTATGATAAAGAATGTATATATATGTATAACTGAATCGCTTTGCTGTACAGCAGAAATTAACACTCTAAATCAACTACACTTCAATAAAATAAGTTAAAAAATAATAAGATTCTGTGTTAGACATACTCTGCTCTCCAGCTGCATTGAACTACTGATAATTTCCAAACACTATAATTATTCTCACTTCTGTGCCTGTGATGGTTGACTTTTTCTCCAGGCTTCAAATGATCATATTATTTCTAAAGCCCCTAATTAAGATCAAAATCAAAACAAGAAAATTTGGTTCAACCCAGATCTAAGAAGAATAAGCTGGACAGTCTCATTTGTACTCATTTCTCCCTACTTTTACAGTCACTTAATATAAATTATGAGATATTTTTTAAACATCTTCATTGGAGTATAATTGCTTTACAATGTTGTGTTAGTTTCTGCTGTATAACAAAGTGAATCAGTTATATGTACACACATATCCCCATATCCTCTCCGTCTTGTGTTCCCCTCCCACCCTCCCTATCCCACCCCTCTAGGTGGTCACAAAGCATTGAGCTGATCTCCCTGTGCTATGCGGCTGCTTCCCACTAGCTATCTATTTTACATTTGGGTAGTGTATATATGTCAAGGCCACTCTCTCACTTCATCCCAGCTCCCCGTGTCCTCAAGTCAATTATCTACATCTGTGTCTTTATTCCTGTCCTGCCCCTAGGTTCTTCAGAACCTTTTTTTTTTTTTTAAGATTTCATACATATGGGTTAGCACACAGTGTTTGTTTTTCTCTTTCTGACTTACTTCACTCTGTATGACAGACTCTAGGTCCATCCACCTCACTACAAATAACTCAGTTTCGTTTCTTTTTATGGCTGAGTAATATTCAATTGTATATATGTACCACATCTTCTTTATCCATTCATCTGTCAGTGGACACTTAGTTTGCTTCCATGTCCTGGCTATTGTAAATAGTGCTTCAATGAACATTGTGGTACATGACTCTTTCAGGATTATGGTTTTCCCAGGGTATATGTCCAGTAGTGGGAGTGCTGGGTCATTTGGGAGTTCTATTTTTAGTTTTTAAGGAACCTCCATACTGCTCTCCATAGTGGCTCTATCAACTTATATTCCCACCAACTGTGCAAGAGGGTTCCCTTTTCTCCACACCCTCTCCAGCATTTATTGCTGGTAGATTTTTTGATGATGGCCATTCTGACTGGTGTGAGGTGATACTTCATTGTAGTTTTGATTTGCAATTCTCTAATGAGTAGTGATGTTGAGCATCCTTTCATGTGTTTGTTAGCAATTTGTATATCTTCTTTGGAGAAATGTCTTTTTAGGTTTTCTGCCCATTTTTGGGGTGGGTTGTTTGTCTTTTTGATATTGAGCTGCATGAGCTGCTTGTATATTTTGGAGATTAATCATTTGTCTGTTGCTTCGTTTGCAAATATTTTCTCCCATTTTGAGGGTGGTCTTTTTGTCTTGTTTATGGTTTCCTTTGCTGTGCAAAAGCTTTTAAGTTTCATTAGGTCCCATTTGTTTATTTTTGTTTTATTTCCATTTCTCTAGGAGGTGGGTCAAAAAGGATCTGGCTGTGATTTATATCATAAAGTGTTCTATGTTTTCCTCTCAGAGTTTTATAGTGTCGGGCCTTACATTTAGGTCTTTAATCCATTTTGAGTTTATTTTTGTGTATGGTGTTAGGGAGTGTTCTAATTTCATTCTTTTACATGTAGCTGTCCACGTTTCCCAGCACCACTTGTTGAAGAGGCTGTCTTTTCTCCATTGTGTATTCTTGCCTCCTTTATCAAAGATAAGGTGACCGTATGTGCATGGGTTTATCTCTGGGCTTTCTATCCTGTTCCATTGATCTATATTTCTGTTTTTGTGCCAGTACTATATTGTCTTGATTACTGTAGCTTTATAGTATAGTCTGAAGTCAGGGAGCCTGATTCCTCCAGCTCCGTTTATCTTTCTCAAGATTGCTTTGGCTATTTGGGGTCTTTTGTGTTTCTATACAATTGTGAAATTTTTTTTCTAGTTCTGTGAAAAATGCCAATGGTAGCTTGATAGGGATTGCATTGAATGTGTAGATTGCTTTGGGTAGTATAGTCATTTTCACAATGTTGATTCTTCCAATCCAAGAACATAGTATATCTCTCCATCTGTTAGTATCATCTTTAATTACTTTCATCGGTGTCATAGTTTTCTGCATACAGGTGTTTTGTCTCCTTAGGTAGGTTTATTCCTAGGTATTTTACTCTTTTTGTTGCAATGGTAAATGGGAGTGTTTCATTAATTTCTCGTTCACATTTTTCATCATTCGTGTATAGGAATGCAAGAGACTTCTGTGCATTAATTTTGTATCCTCCTACTCTACCAGATTCATTGGTTAGCTCTAGTAGTTTTATGGTAGCATCTTTAGGATTCTCTATGTATAGTATCATGTCATCTGCAAGCAGTGACAGTTTTACTTCTCTTCCGATTTGGATTCCTTTTATTTCTTTTTCTTCTCTGATTGCTGAGGCTAAAACTTCCAAAACTATGTTGAATAAGAGTGGTGAGAGTGGGCAGCCTTGTCTTGTTCCTGATCTTAGTGGAAATGGTTTTAGTTTTACACCATTGAGAACAATGTTGGCTGTGGGTTTTTTATATATGGCCTTTATTAGGTTGAGATAAGTTCCCTCCATGCCTACTTTGTAGATAGTTTTTATCATAAATCGGTGTTGAATTTTGTTAAAAGCTTTTTCTGCATCTATTGAGATGATCATATGGTTTTTAATCCTTCACTTTCTTAATATGGTGTATCACAATGACTGGTTTGTGTATATTGAAGAATAATTGCATTCCTGGGATAAACCCCACTTGATCATGGTGTATGATCCGTTTGATGTGCTGTTGGATTCTGTTTGCTAGTATTTTGTTTGAGGATTTTTGCATCTATGTTTATCAGTGATATTGTCCTGTAGTTTTCTTTCTTTGTGACATCTTTGTCTGGTTTTGGTATCAGGGTGATGGTGGCCTCGTTGAATGAGTTTGGGAGTGTTCCTTCCTCTGCAATATTTTGGAAGAGTTTGAGAAGGATGGGTATTAGCTCTTCTCTAAATGTTTGATACAATTCACCTGTGAAGCCATCTGGTCCTGGACTTTTGTTTGTTGGATGATTTTTATTCACAGTTTCAATTTCATTACTTGTGATTGGTCTGTTCATATTTTCTATTTCTTCCTGGTTTAGCCTTGGAAGGTTATACCTTTCTAAGAATGTGTCCATTTCTTCCAGGTTGTCCATTTTATTGGCATAGAGTTTCGTGTAGTAGTCTCTTTGGATGCTTTGTATTTCTGCCATGTCTGTTTTAACTTCTCCATTTTCCTTTCTAATTTTGTTGATTTGAGTCCTCTCCCTCTTTTTCTAGATGAGTCTGGCTAATGGTTTATCAATTGTGTTTATCTTCTCAAAGAACTAGCTTTTAGTTTTATTGGTTTTTGCTATTGTTTTCTTTGTTTGTATTTCATTTATTTCTGCTCTGATCTTTATGATTTCTTTCCTTCTGCTAACTTTGGGTTTTGTTTGTTCTTCTTTCTCTAGTTCCTTTAGGTGTAAGGTTAGGTTATTTATTTGAGATTTTTCTTGTTTCTTGAGGTAGGCTTGTATAGCTATAAACTTCCCTCTTAGAACTGCTTTTGCTGCATCCCATAGATTTTGGATTGTCATGTTTTCATTGTAATTTGTCTCTAGGTATTTTTTGATTTTCTCTTTGATTTCTTCAGTGATCTCTCGGGTATTTAGTAACATACTTATCCTCCATGTGTTTGTGTTTTTTACGTTTGTTCCCCTGTAATTGATTTCTAATCTCATAGCGTTGTGGTCAGAAAAGATGCTTGATATGATTTCAATTTTCTTAAATTTACTGAGGCTTGATTTGTGACCCAAGATGTGATCTATCCTGGAGAATGTTCCATGCACTCTTGAGAAGAAATTGTAATCTGCTGTTTTTGGATGGAATGTGCTATAAATATCAATTAAATCTATCTGGTCTATTGTGTCATTTAAAGCTTCTGTTTCCTTATTTATTTTCATTTTGGATGATCTGTCCATTGGTGTAAGTGAGGTGTTAAAGTTCCCCACTCTTATCATGTTACTGTCGATTTCCTCTTTTATAGCTGTTAGCAGTTGCCTTATGTATTGAGGTGCTCCTATGTTGGGTGCATATATATTTATAATTATTTTGTCTTCTTCTTGGATTGATCCCTTGATCATTATGTAGTGTCCTTCCTTGTCTCTTGTAACATTCTTTATTTTAAAGTCTATTTTATCTGATATGAGTACTGCTACTCCAGCTTTCTTTGAATTCCATTTCCATGGAACATCTTTTTTCATCCCCTCACTTTCAGTCTGTATGTGTCCCTAGGTCTGAAGTGGGTCTCTTGTAGACAGCATATATAAGGGTCTTGTTTTTGTATCCATTCAGCCACTTTATGTCTTTTGGTTGGAGCATTTAATCCATTTACATTTAAGGTAATTATCGATATGCATGTTCCTATGACCATTTTCTTAATTGTTTTGGGTTTGTTTCTGTAGGTCCTTTTCTTCTCTTGTGTTTCCCACTTAGAGAAGTTCCTTTAGCATTTGTTGTAGAGCTGGTTTGGTGGTGCTGAATTCTCTTAGCTTTTGCTTCTTTGTAAAGCTTTTGATTTCTCCACTGAATCTGAATGAGATCCTTGCCGGGTAGAGTGATCTTGGTAGTAGGTTCTTCCCTTTTATCACTTTAAGTATATCATGCCACTCCCTTGTGGCTTGTAGAGTCTCCACTGAGAAACCAGCTGTTAATCTTATGGGAGTTCCCTTGTACATTATTTGTTGTTTTTCCCTTGCTGCTTTCAATAGTTTTTCTTTGTCTTTAATTTTTGCCAATTTGATTAATATGTGGCTCGGTGTGTTTCTCCTTGGGTTTATCCTGTATGGGACTCGCTGCACTTCCTGGACTTGGGTGGTTATTTCCTTTCCCATGTTAGGGAAGTTTTTTACTATAATCTCTTCAAATATTTTCTCTGGTCCTTTCTCTCTCTCTTCTCCTTCTGGGACCCCTATAATGCAAATGTTGTTGTGTTTCCTGTTGTCCCAGGGGTCTCTTAGGCTGTCTTCATTTCTTTTCATTCTTTTTTCCTTATTCTGTTCTACAGCAGTGAATTCCACCATTCTGTCTTCCAGGTCACTTATCCGTTCTTCTGCCTCATTTATTCTGCTATTGATTCCTTCTAGTGTAGTTTTCAGTTCAGTTATTGTATTGCTCAACTCTGTTTGTTCTTTAATTCTTCTAGGTCTTTGTTAAACATTTCTTGCATCTTCTCAATCTTTGCCTCCATTGTTTTTCCGAGGTCCTGGATCATCTTCACTATCACTATTTTGAATTTTTCTTCTGGAAGGTTGCCTATCTCCACTTCATTTAGTTGTTTTTATGGGGTTTTATCTTGTTCCTTCATCTGGTACATAACCGTCTGCCTTTTCGTCTTGTCTATCTTTCTGTGAATGTGGTTTTTGTTCCACATGCTGCAGGATTGTAGTTCTTCCTGCTTCTGCTCCAGTCATTGTGTTTTTGTCATATGTTTCTAGGTATTTTTTGATTTCCTCTTTGATTTCTTTAGTGCTCTCTCGGTTGTTTTGTAGTGTATTGTTTAGCCTCTACGTGTCTGTATTTTTTTTTTTTTACAGTTTTTTTCCTGTAATTGATATCTAGTCTCATAGCATTGTGGTTGGAAAAAATATTTGATATGATTTCAATTTTCTTAAATTTACCAAGGCTTGATTTGTGACCCAAGATATGATCTATCCTGGAGAATGTTCCATGAGCACTTGAGAAGAAAGTGTATTCTGTTGTTTTTGGATGGAATGTCCTATAAATATCAATTAAATCCATCTTGTTTAATGTGTCATTTAAATCTTGTGTTTCCTTATTTATTTTCATTTTGGATGATCTGTCCATTGGTGAAAGTGGGGTGCTCAGGTCCCTTACTATGATTGTGTTACTGTCAATTTCCCGTTTTATGGCTATTAGTATTTGACTTTTGTATTGAGGTGCTCCTGTGTTGGGTGCATAAATATTTACAATTGTTATATCTTCTTCTTGGATTGATCCCTTGATCATTATGTAGTGTCCTTCCTTGTCTCTTATAATAGTCTTTATTTTAAAGTCTATTTTATCAGATATGAGTACTGCTACTCCAGCTTTCTTTTGATTTCCGTTTGCATGGAATATCTTTTTTCATCCCCTCGCTTTCAGTCTGTATGTGTCCCTAGGTCTGAAGTGGGTCTCTTGTAGACAGCATATATAAGGGTCTTGTTTTTGTATCCATTCAGCCACTTTATGTCTTTTGGTTGGAGCATTTAATCCATTTACATTTAAGGTAATTATCGATACGTATGTTCCTATTACCATTTTCTTAATTGTTTTGGGTTGGTTATTGTAGGTCTTCTCCTTCTCTTGTGTTTCCTTGCTAAAAAAGTTCCTTTAGCATTTGTTGTAAAGCTGGTTTGGTGGTGTTGAATTCTCTTAGCTTTTGTTTGTCCGTAAAGTTTTTAATTTCTCTGTCGAATCTGAATGAGATCCTTACTGGGTAATCTTGGCTGTAGGTTTTTCCCTTTCATCACTTTTTCTTTGTATTTAATTTTTATAGTTTGATTAATATGTGTCTTGGCATGTTTCTCCTTGGATTTGTCCTGTATGGGACTCTCTATGCTTCCTGAACTTGACTGACTATTTCCTTTCCCATATTAGGGAAGTTTTCAGCTATAATCTCTTCAAATATTTTCTCAGTCCCTTTCTTTTTCTGTTCTTCTTCTGGAACCCCTAAAATTTGAATGCTGGTGCATTTAATGTTGTCCCAGATGTCTCTGAGACTGTCCTCAATCCTCAATTTTTTTCATTCTTTATTCTGGTCTGTGGTAGTTATTTCCACTATTTTATTTTCCAGGTCACTTATCCATTCTTCTGCCTCAGTTATTCTATTGATTCCTTCTAGAGAATTTTTAATTTCATTTATTGTGTTGTTCATCATTGTTTGTTTGCTATTTAGTTCTTCTGGGTCCTTGTTAAACATTTCTTGTATTTTCTCCATTGTATTTGCAAGATTTTGAATCACCTTTACTATCATTACTCTGAATTCATTTTCAAGTAGACTGCCTATTTCCTCTTCATTTGTTAGGTCTGGTGGGTTTTTACCTTGCTCCTTGATCTGCTGCATGTTTTTCTGTCTTTTCATTTTGCTTATCTTACTGTGTTTGGGGTCTCCTTTTTGCAGGCTGCAGGTTTGTAGTTCCCATTGTTGTTGGTGTCTGCTCCCAGTGGGTAAGGTTGGTTCAGTGTGTTGTGTAGGCTTGCTGGTGGAGGGGACTGGTGCCTGTGTTGTGGTGGATGAGGCTGGATCTTGTGTTTCTGCTGGGCAGGACTGCGTCTGGTGGTGTGTTTTGGGGTGTCTGTGAACTTACTATGATTTTAGGCAGCCTCTCTGCTAATGGATGGGGTTGTGTTCCTGTCTTGGTAGTTGTTTGGCATGGGGTGTCCAGCACTGGAGCTTGCTGGTCGTTGAGGGGAGCTGGGTCTTAGCATTGAGATGGAGATCTCTGGGAGAGCTCTCACTGACTGATATTATGTGGGGCCAGGAGGTCTCTGGTGGTCCAATGTTCTGGACTCGGCTCTCCCACCTCAGAGGCTCAGGCCTGACACCTGGCTGGAGTACCAAGACCCTGTCAGCTACACGGCTCAGAAGAAAAGGCATTAAAAAAGAAATAAAATAAAATAATAAATAAAATAATTAAAATAAAAAATAAAAAATATATTATTAACATAAAAAATTTTAAAAAGAGAGAGCAACCAAACCAATAAACAAATCCACCAATGATAACAAGTGCTAAAAACTATACTAAGATAAATATAAAAATCAGAAACCAGTCAGTCACATATGGCAAACCCCAAGTCTACAGTTGCTCCCAAAGTCCACTGCCTCAATTTTGAGATGATTCGCTGGCTATTCAGGTATTCCACAGATGCAGGGTACCTCAAGCTGACTGTGGAGATTTAATCCGCTGCTCCTGAGGCTGCTAGGAGAAATTTCCCTTTCTCCTCTTTGTCCGCACAGCTCCTGGGGTTCAGCTTTGGATTTGGCCCCACCTCTGCATGTAGGTCGCCCTCTGGTGTCTGTTCTTAGCCCAGACAGGACAGGGTTAAAGTAGCAGCTGCTTCGGGGGCTCTGGCTCACTCAGGCCGGGGGGAGGGAGGGGTACGGATGTGGGGCGAGCCTGCGGCGGCAGAGGCTGGCGTGACGTTGTACCAGCCCGAGGCGCACCGTGCGCTCTCCCGGGGAAGTTGTCCCTGAATCACGGGACCCTGGCAGTGGCAGGCTGCATGGGCTCCCGGGAGGGGAGGTGTGGATAGTGACCTGTGCTCGCACACAGGCTTCTTGGTGGCGGCAGCAGCAGCCTTAGTGTCTCATGCCTGTCTCTGGGGTCCGCACTGATAGCCGCGGCTTGGCGCCTGTCTCTGGAGTTCATTTAGGTGGTGCTCTGAATCCCCTCTCCTCATGCACCCCGAAACAATGGTCTCTTGCCTCTTAGGCAGCTCCAGACTTTTTCCCAGACTCCCTCCCGGCTAGCTGTGGCGCATTACCCCTCTTCAGGCTCTGTTCACGCTGCCAACCCCAGTCCTCTCCCTGGGATCTGATCTCTGAAGCCCGAGCCTCAGCTCCCAGCCCCGCCCGCCCCGACGGGTGAGCAGACAAGCGTCTCGGGCTGGTGAGTACCGGTTGGCACCAATCCTCTGTGTGGGAATCTCTCCGCTTTGCCCTCCGCACCCCTGTGGCTGTGCTCTCCTCTGTGGCTCTGAAGCTTTCCCCCTCCGCCACCCTCCATCTCCACCAGCGAAGGGGCTTCCTAGTGTGTGGCAACTTTTCCTCCTTCACAGCTCCTTCCCCGAGGTGCAGGTCCCGTCCCTATTCTTTTGTCTCTGTTTATTCTTTTTTCTTTTGTCCTACCCAGGTACTTGGGGAGTTTCTTGCCTTTTGGGAGGTCTGAGGTCTTCTGCCAGCGTTCAGTAGGTGTTCTGTAGGAGTTGTTCCACATGTAGATGTATTTCTGATGTATTTGTGGGGAGGAAGGTGATCTCCATGTCTTACTCCTCCGCCGTCTTGAAGGTCCTCTCCTGGGATTTTTTTTTTAAACACTTATGTTGTTTGTGTGTGTGTGTGTGTGTGTGTGTGTGTGTGAGAGTACGTTTGTTGGGGGGGAGGGGAGGGGAGGGTTAGTGGTAATGCTATTCACTGCTACTAAGTGTACTTTTAGGCATTACAGACTAAGTACAGATTTCTTAAATATTGCAAAGAATTGTAATCCACCTTTTAGCACTTTAGGGTTTGTTACCATGGAAATGGTATGGGTCCAAAATTCAGCAACCTGATTTATTTATTTTTTCCTCAAAGAGAAGATGGATGATGAGGGAAAAGTACTTTTATTTTAAGCTAATTGAGTCGCCCAGTTCCCTGGCCTTACCCTTAGGCATAACACTGAAAATATCTTGGAAGCAAGTTGAATCCAAGAATTAACCTCATGTGCCAAGTGCTTGTTATATATGCATATGTGCATGTATTTTTATACATAGACAGGGTTATTGTTGGATAAGATCTCATTTAGTTGGCAAGCTCTGTGTTTATAAACTCATCATGGGTACTGATCACCACTTGTGGTGGACAATATTTTCCAAGATGGCGTGCAAGATATCCCATCCTTCAGGTTCCTCTTGAAATGTAATGCTGATTCTCCTCTCTTTGAGAGGTGGGATTTATATTTCCTCCTCTTGAATCTGGGAGTGCCCAGAACTCTGGCAGAGATATGTGAGTTCTGAGTCCATGTCATGAAAGGTGATACAGTTTCTGCCCAGTCCTCTTGGGATGCTCGTTCTCATACCTAATCATCATGCCATGAGGAAGCAGAGACCCTGGAGAATCCATGTGCAGATGGATTCACAGCCCTAGCTGGAAGTGAGTAGCCCCTAGATGATCTCAGCTCCTGGCTTTTGAGCTACTCCAGGTAATGCTACATAGGGTGGAGATGAACCTTTCCTGCTGAACTCTACCCAAATTGCAGATTTGTGAGCAAAACAGAGAAATACATAGTTAGAAATTGGGTATTTTTCTAGCTTGTTCCTACGGCCATGTTTGGGTTCTTGCTTCTCTAGCTATGTGGTAACAACTCCTATTGAGAAACTCAGACTGAATGGGGTAGAAGTCGAAGTCACAATGGTGTGACAAGAAGATCATAGAAAGTCTAATTGCTACATGGCTGAGAGATTGGAAATCTGACTTGTACAAAGGAGGAAGGACCCGGGTGATCCACTCTAGCCCCAGAAAAATTTCATGAACATATAGAAGAATGCCTCACTACTGAGGCTTTGGAGCATGGTTTCCTGGTTAGGTATAAATAGAGCAATTTTGTACAATGGTTGTTCTTCAGAGACTATATTCATTTATTATTCAGATATTAACTGAACACCTTCAGTTTGTGGGGCTTAGCCCACGTGCCAGTCTCTCACAAGAAAACCTGAATCCAGAATTGAGGGATTCCCCCCTCCCCGCAAGGCCAAACAATTAGTGGCAGAATCTTAGGCCTCTTAACTTCACATCTAAGTGTTCTTTGTGTGATATCACACACAGGGGACTGAGTTTCTAGGCCTGTCACCAGTTCTGTGACACTGACAAGCCGTTGTCTCTCCAGGCCCCAGTTTTCAAGTCTTTATAAGGAAAGGATTGTATTACATCATTTCTATAGTTTCCTCCTTCCCTCCTTTTTTTTATCTCAAAGTCTATCTCTGTGGTCGTTTGGTACTATGTCAACTTAGTTGAGCTGAAATTACATTTCTCTGAAAAGCTCTAGCGTAGAGTTGGCTATAGAGCAATTTCTATGAGATCTGGGAGGCAGAGGTGCAGCTGCAGCTCTTTTGCTGGGCAGGTGGGTGCAGGGCACCGGATTCTGGGCAGGTCGTGCACTGTAGCTCATCACTGCCTCACCTGGGTGTGAGGTAGCCAGTGGGCCCACAGCTTCTCCAGCTCTTGCTGGCTCTCTGAGTCCTGGGCTGAGCACACATGCAGTTCTGCATCAAGGGCACTGCCTTCTCTTCTGTGGGGCACTGCAGGTTTGGGGTTCCAGGCAGTAAGAGGCAGATATACATGGCAGTTTGTCCCTGTGGATTCCACCTTGCTCCCATGGCTCCTACTTTGTCCTTGCCCTCTTCCATTTTGCAACCAGCTTTCCTCTTGACTCCCTGCCCTGCTGACATGCTCCAGGCCTGGTCAGATGCAGAGGCAATGACCTTCCACACCCTTGTTTACCACCTCCCTCTGCTGGGCCCTTGTTAGGGGCTCTGCTCAGCCATCCATCCCCTTCTGGACATTTACTTCCTCAGTTTCTCCCAAAGTTGTATAAGTTCTAACTCCTGTAACAAACCCCTTATTCTATGTCACTCATAAGGCTCTGCTTCCCTGATTAAACCCGACTGATGTAATCTTTAATACCATTTCATTGAATATCATGGTGAAGAACATAATGAAAGGCAAAAAATAATACCAGTGTTCCTCTTTGGAAGTGTGTAGCCTGTCAGGGTTACTCAGATCCAATGACTTTCTTCAAGATAGACTTTGAGGGCTTCCCTGGTGGTGCAGTGGTTGAGAATCTGCCTGCCAATGCAGGGGACACGGGTTCGAGCCCTGGTCTGGGAAGATCCCACACGCCGCAGAGCAACTAGGCCCGTGAGCCACAACTACTGAGCCTGTGCATCTGGAGCCTGTGATCCGCAACAAGAGAGGCCCACGCACCGCGATGAAGAGTGGCCCCCGCTCCCCGCAACTAGAGAAAGCCCACGCACAGAAACGAAGACCCAACGCACCCATAAATAAATAAATAAATAAATAAATAAAAATTTTTTTTAAAAAAAGATAGACTTTGATTGGTCCTAGCCCATCGTCTTGGTGAACTTCCTAAAGTATGCAGGCACTGTTTGGTAGTTAAAGAAACTTTGGTACTTAAGATGACTCACACTTATTTTTTTTAATGTACAAGTTGTTAGTAAACTCAGATGGGTCCTCAGGCTAAAATATAATTGCAAATAATAAAAAAGGCGACATTTCACTTTAAAGTGAAAAGACAATATCAAGTATTGGCAAGGATGTGGATTAACAATAACTCTCACAAACTACTTTTGGTGCAATTACTTTGGAAAATTATTTGGCAGTACCTACTAAATTAGCTGAATATGCACAGATGCTACAACCCAGCAATTTCACCCCTAGGTAGACACCCAGCAGAATATACATGTATGTTCACAAAAGGACACATACTGCAATGTTCACAGCAGCACTATTTGTACTATCTCCAAACTGGAAGCTACTTAAATGCCCACAAATGGTAGAATGAATAAATGAATTGTGATCTATTCATACAAGGGGATACTACAAACCAGTAAGACTGGAAAATTTATGACTATACACAATGATATAAACGAACAGTACTGAGTAAAAGAATACAGAAAAAAAAGAGTACACATTGGATGGTTCCATTTCTATAAAGTTCAAAATTGTTAGAGAAATAGGAAAAATCACCTGTGGTGTTAGATGTTAATATAGCAAATTACTCTGGGGTGAGGGTTGGTGAAGAGGGACCCAGGGGAATGCTTGGGATCCTGATTTTTCAATCTGGATGCTAGTTCCATAGACCTGTTTAGTTTGTGAAAAGTCATACTTAGGATCTATGCTCTTCTCTTCAATAAGAATTCTTTTTAAAGGTTGAAAGTCTTTTGTTACAATTGTCTTGGTCAACAATCAAAAATCTATTTCCACTGACTTAGAGGTCAAAAAAGTCCTTTAAAAACTGACCTCCTAAAGGCAATCTCTCCATATATTTCCATTGATGCTAACTGTAGCTCACCCATCAAGGCATAAAGGAGTAAAGATGTATTTTCTTTACCAAGATATCTATTAATCCACAGTTGGGGGTTTTATGCCCCATAAACACAAGGACATAAGTTCTATTAATCTTTTTCAGCATCATAGCCACTGCCCCTGAAAAGGGTTACACAGCAAAGCAGGTTTGGAATATCCTCAGCCGACCTCCATGTTTCACGGCTAACAGTCCTAGGGCCGTTGACACAGCCAAGATTATCACGTGTTCAGCAATCCTGGGAGAATGAATGGAGTCTGATGAATGCAACTTGCTTCCCCAATGAGAAACAACAAACATTCAGAGACTTGGTGTGCAAGCAAATACTGCTTTAACTGATGGCTCTCCATCAGTTTACTGATGGCCCTCCATCAGTATCCTGTGTAAATACAGCCTGATGGGCAAGGAGGGTGAAGTCCAGCCTTATTGACAGATAAACCAACAGCCTCACCAGTACAGGCTTGGATATTGGGTATCTTCCTAAAACAGTGGCTGCTGCTAATAAGTGAATTAAATTCCAGGGCTTAAGGATCAACGTGGCATGAGTACGGTTTCTGAGAGGGATGGAGACGAGGGCAGTTGCAGCTTGCTTGGTGCGATGGGTAAATCAAGGGTAAATAGAGTTATAAGGGGATACGTTCACTGCTGATTAAAGAACAAAACAAAGAAATGGGATGCCTGGGTCCTAGCCCCTCCTTTTCGACGCAGTGGAGTAAAGGTGAACAATCTGCTCTCCTCCCCAGTGTATTAGTTCTTTGTTGTTGTCTAACAGATGACTACAAACTTCAAAACTTATAAAACAAAGTTCTATTATCTCACGGTTTCTGTGGGTCAAAAGTCCAGGCTGCACAGAGTTGGGTCCTCTGCTTGGGGTCTCAGAAGCTACAATCAGGTGTCAGCTGCACTGCAGTTCTCACCTGAGCTCCGGGTCTTCTTACAGCCTCATTCAGGTTGTTGGCGGAATCTAGTTCCCTGCAGTTCTAGGACTGAGGTTCCCGCTTTCTTGCTAGCTGTTGACTAGGGACAGTTTTAGCTTCTAGAGGCCACCTGCAATTCATCGCCATGTGGCCCCGAAAGGCAGCTCAGGACATGGATGCTTTCTTTCTTTCAGGCCAGCAAGAGTATGTCTCTATGACTTTCTCCATCTCCAACCTGTAGACTCCTTTTAAGATCTTGGGCCCCACCAGGACACTCTCCTTTTTAATGAGCTAAAGTGATTAAATACCTTAATTACATCTACAAAAAAAATCTCTTTTGCCTAATCCAGGAAGTGACGACCCCATCATGTTCACACTCACGGGGAGAAGATGGACAAGGTGTGCTCATCAGGGGGTGGGGGGCTTGGAGGCATCTCAGACTCCCATCTCCCACAGCCAGCCACCTCTGTGGGGTCAGCTAACCTTGTTCCAACCTGGACTTGACCACTTAGCTGTTCTGTGACCTTGAGCAGGTCACTTAACCTTTCTAAGCCTCAGTCTCCTCATCTCTAAAATGGAGACACTGACCTTGTGGGGGCTGGTATATTAGTTTTCTATTGTTGCATACAAGTGACCCCAAGCTTCATGGTTCAGAGAAACCCCTCACTATTAGGTTATGGTTCTGTAGGTCAGAGTCGGCCTGGTGTGACTGGGTTCTCTGGTTAGGGCATCACAAGGGTGAAATCAAGGTGTCAGCTGCTCTGACTTCTCATCTGGACGCTGTGAAGAGGAATCCTCTGCTAAGCTCCTTCTTGTGGCCAGAATTCAGCTCCTTGCAGGTGCAGGACTGAGGTCCCCGTTCCCTGGCTGGGTGTCAGCTGAGGTCACTCTCAGCTCCTGGAGTCCACCTGCATCACTTGCCAGATGTCCACCTCCATCTTCAAAGCAGCAAAGGCGTGTTAAGTCCTTCTTGATTTTGAATCTCTAACGTCCTCCATATCTGACCTCTAGACCTAGATTTAAAGGACTCCTCTGATAAGGTCAGGCCCACCTGAATGGTCTCCCTACCTTAAGGTCAACTAATTTGGGACTTTAATTACATCTGAAAAATCTCTTCACAGCATATTCAAACCTAGATTATTGTTTGAATAACTGAATAACTGGGAGAAGGTGTGGGCACACCAGATGTTGGTCATCTTGGAAGAATCTTAGAATCCTTCTGCCACAGCTGGCTGTAATGACCACATGAGATATTCTATGTAAAGTGCTTGGCAAAGGGCCTGACATATAGTAAATGCTCATAAACATTGGTTATTTATTTGTAAAGTTATTATTCACAAGGTACTTGAAACACTTAGCACAGCACTGGCATATACATAAAATCAGTGTTCACTGGCTGAGTTCTTTATTTCTACCCTGATCTCTTAAAACAGGTCAAGGAAAAGTATGAGCCAAAGAGAGAACATTGGAAGCACTTTTTTTCTGACTGGTGTGCAGAAAGGCCACTTTATTCCAGTTCCAACTTTGCTGAGGAATTCTATCTTAAAAGAAACATTTACAAAAATGGCCCATATTATATATAAAGCAGGTTTTTTGTTTTTTTTTTTTTTGGTGTGACCATATCAGCCAATGAGAGAACGGAAAAAAAGGGTAAGTTCACAGCTGAACTGCAGTAATGGAAAAGATTTCACAAGACCCTCCAGGGATCTTGGGTCTGATATTTTAATATTGCTGTCAAATGTCAATGAATATTATTCTCCTGGTTCTTGAAGGTAATAAGTATGTCCATACTTCTGCACTCCACCACGGAAGCTAGTATTCCAATCTAAATTACAGGATGAGAAAATTTTTCTCTCCGTGTTTCCAGAGATTTTTAGAGAAGCTGGAGAGCATTCATAATCCATACACACTCAAAGGGCATCTTTGAATTTTGAAATTGCTTCTGCATGCATAAAAAGGATCCTTTATTGTTGGGGGCTTTTTCCAAATCCAGTTCATCTATCATTACTCTTTGGCAGCACGATTCAGAGTCTTCTTGTTTTGTTTTGATAAATTGCTCTTTTCGACTTTTCTTCAACTCTATAAGAAAAAATCGTCATGTAGCCAAAGAATCAAGAGTTATTTTGATTGGAGCTGGAGGCTCATTCATACAAGTTAATTTCCAAGCTGGCCTCACATCGATCAAAGTGGACACCGTAGCGAATGACACATCTGTTGGGATCCTTGAAGCTGTTCCATATGCTTAACGTAGAAGAGAGAGAAACGTATGTAAGGGCTTAGGACCTGCAGTTCCAAATGGTAAGCATGCCTTGCCCTGCTCTGCCCTTGGAACCAAAGAAATAATCCTTGGAAATGTTGGAGGAAGGACAACGCCGGTCAGAGATAAAGAACAGGTTCACAACTGGGGAAGGTTTTGCGGTGTGCTGCTCACATCTGCCCCTCCCTTCAGGACTACAGCCCTCTTGATTCCCATTGATGGAGGTGCCAGTGACTGACAGCTCCGAGGAGACCCTCTCAGAGGACTGTCCTCTGCTGAGAAGTGCACTTCACCCATGCTGAGCCTCTCTTCCCAAAGTCAGCCTGCACCCAGGGACCGGCTCATCCAGAGGTCCAAAGGCTCAGACCCTTTCCTTCAGTTTGATGCAGTTCTAAAGGACCATTGGTTATGGGCTGAATTGTGTGTCCCCCCGTTCCCCAAATTCATATCTTGAAGTCCTAACACTCAATACCACAGAATGTGACTGTATTTGGAGACAGAGCCTGGAAAGGGGTAAGTTAAAATGAGGTCATTAGGATGGGCCCTAATGCAATATGACTGGTGTCCTCAGAAGATAAGATTAGGACACAGACACACACAGAGGGAAGACCATGTGAGGACACGGGGAAGACGGCCGTCTACAAGCCAAGGAGAGAGGCCTCAGAAGAAACTGACCCAGCTGACACCCTGACCTCAGACTTCTAACCTCCACAAAGTGTGAGGAAATGAATTTCTGCAGCTAAACCACCCACTGTGTGACACTTCGTTATGGCAGCCCTAGCAAACCAATTCACCACACCAGCTTCGGAGCTCCTGGTGGGCGCAACTTCTCCCTCTCCCCAACTCTGCTTCCCTCATTCAGCTCCCTCTCCCCCCAGGTATCGATCAAGAGCATGATCCAATAAACCTCCTGCTTGCAAACCTCCTTTTTGGTCTGCTTCCCTGAAAACTTGACCTATGTCAACAACCCTCTGTTTTTGGCAATCTGAATGACTTTCTTTTCATGCCCACTTTCAACATCATTTCTGACGATGCAAATGGCAGGAGTCAATCACACATGAAGCCCGCTTCCTAAGGTCTGTCCAACAGGTGACTACACTACACGCTCCCCGTGGAGATGCAACCATATTCTATACTTGGGCTGAGCAATGGGTAAGAGGCTAGGATTCACTTTAAAAGAGCATTGAGAATCAACATAAACCATGAACGTCATCCAAATAAAGTGACAGTAGATTCACTGAAACGGGGGCTCCCTCTGACACTCACTATTGGGAAATGAGTCTCAAAGCTCTTTGTGTACTCGGTTCTGAGGATGGGAAACCAGGCCCGTGGGCAACTTGTGCAGTGTCAGCCATAACAAGTCATGGTAAAGGATGTCGTAACATCACTGATGCCATCCAGAGCTGAGACACATTTCTGCAGATGTTATTTCTTGTTTCTAGTGCCAGGTGTAGCCTTTTAATTAAGAGCAATGGATTTCCTTTTGTGTAAGAGGTGGGTTACTTAGTTGGGTTTTAACAAATCCATAAAAGTGAGTCCACGTGGTCCAGAGGTGTGGTCTGGAGGTGTGACAGGCACTGTGGGGACCTGTACCTATCCCCTCAGGTCTTAGGAGTGTGGAAGCCAGTGAATATGGCCATGCATCTGCATTTCTTTACCTAAAACCTTTCTTAGTGCTAAGAGACTCTGACCAAATATCCAGTAAACTGGGAGTTTGGAGAATGAATGCTTCCCACCTTAGCAACACTCAACCAAAGACTGGCTGGAGTTGATATTAAAATATCCCCATTGCATCACCCTGGGCTGGGAAAACCCAGAGTTCTCCAGGGAGAGAAACTTCTGGTTGTGGAGGGTGGTCACTTGATTGCACGTCTGTCTTAACCTTTCTCATCCCTTCTTCACCCACAACTAATCTACCTCCCCTTTATTCCGTGTTTTAGGATCTGCTTTGGGAAGAAGCCAGATGAAGAGATGAGAAGAAAACGGATCGAATAAAACTGGTCAAGTATCAACGTAGCCTCTCAGTATCCAGTCTGCCAAGGTTGATTGAACATAACTCAGCTTCTGACTCAGTTAAGGTATAGACCTCCTGCCCACACTTTGCTGTCACTTGCGTGGTGCCCGAAGCACACTTCCACTGAGAAGACAGTGCCCAGAATAGGTCTTCTGACTCAAAGTTCTTCTTCAAAATATAGTCTGTAACATGAAATTACCCTTCCAATGATGGAGCTACTGTGTATCAGGCACTCATGCGGCGCTCTTGTCAACCCCGCTAACCCAGCTGCAACCCCCTATTGTAGATTTCATACTTCAGCTTCCGAGAACATTCTGTTTCTGTTCTCTCTTATTTGATTAAGAACATCTGCAGAGGTGGTTCAGCTACAAAAGTTAATAATTACTTTTTTGTGTGTGTCACCCTAATTAAAAATATCAAGGAAGAATTGTCATTCATTGTGGCTTATGAGGTTGCCCATGGCGGAGAGTGCTTTAGAAAGCCCACAAATCACGACCTTAAAAGATGCCATCGTCAGGAGAGATAGAAACTCTCCTCAAAATGGCATTGCTAGGCCAAGTCGCAAGGTGGCTCTGAAGCCTGTTCACGATGCTCAGTAGCGTGGAGACTGCCAGAGAATCGCACACATCAGGGTCCGCACATTCTCATTTTCCCCAACATTTCCATTAGCATCTGACAGTCCTGCGGATGCCAGTTACAGTTCAAAGGAAGCTCATTAACATAGCATCCCCAAAGAGCATTTAGTGAGGACAAAACCTGTTTTGCTCAAGCTGGTGTCCTTCCCACTCCCGCAAGAAAGCATCTTTTTGTTCAAAAAGTAAATCCTAAGAGAACAATCACTCTTGAATAATTTTCCATACGTTTGTGTCTCATACAATAAGAAAGAGCAAACCAAAGAGGTTCTATCCAAAATGCCCCCGGAAGGCTGGGTGGTGGCAGCAGTTGGGTGTGTGGGTGAGTGGCATCTCTGTGGTTTGTGGAGTGTATAGAAGAAGAGAGGGGAGGGAAAAGAGAGCAGTCCATTTATGTCTCTCCTCCCAGCCACCCTCTGTTCTCTCTCTTTAACTCCTCCGTCATGCACAATCCGCTCCAAAGCGTGCACTGTTATTTTGTATTTATGTATTATATGTAACGTGTATAACAATGCTGTAAACTATTTATATATATTTATGTATTTATATATATACTTTATCAAAGTGTAGTTGCTGTACAATATTATTTATGTTACAGGTGTATAATACAGTGATTCACAGTTTTGAAAGATTATACTCCATTTATAGTTATTATAAAATATTGGCTATATTTCCAGTGTTGTACAATACATCCTATTTTATACAGAATAGTTTGTACCTTTTAATCCCCTACCCCTGCTTTGCCCCTCTGCCCTTCCCTCTCCCCACTGGTAGCCACTAGTTTGTTTGTTCTCTCTCTCTTTTGTTTTTTATTGCCCCGCCCCTCACTATGTGGGATTTTAGTGTCCAGGATCTGACCAGGGATCGAACCCGGGCCCCAGCAGTGAGAGCATGGAGTCCTAACCATTGGGCCGCTAGGAAATTCCCCACTAGTTTGTTCTCTACATCTGTAAGTCTGCTGCATTATTTTTATCTACTTGCAATGACGCTCTTGAAATGCCAGATGAAGGAACATGTGCCCAACGAGACTAAATCCCTGGGGGAGATGCCACCTTTTACTTTAGTCCTTTTTCCATCTAACAATCAGTGTAAACTGAAGGGTACAGAAAAAGGCCTCAATTACACTGCTGCACTGGACAAGTAGGCTTTGAACGGCTTGATGGCCACAACTCCCTGACTGATGGACCCCAAAAAGAAAGACCATTTGAGAAAAAGATGGAAATGTTGGCCCCCGGCTTTTTCTCTGGAAGAAGCAGCCCTGACTCTCCCCCTCTGACCCTCTGTGGTTCATCCACCCTCCATGCTGTCCTTCTCAACCACACTGCCATCACCCTGACAGGCTGAAATAAGGTTGGTCCCCACTTCATGGTTTGAAAATCAAATACAACTTTCAGCGGTCTTATCAATTAAGTTTTTTTCAGATGTTTATCAGAGAATGTCCTCAAGGGTTGTTAAGTCTCTCTCAGGGGCTTGAGATGGTGTCAGAGTAGCTCCTGCAAAATTTTATTTAACTTTGAGTTTTGTCACATGGTCTTTTAATGGACTGTATAAAATGCTCATGCTTGTATGCATATAGAAACAATGTTTCTCCTCCCAATCTTTACAGATCCTCAGATCCTCGGATCCTGAAGAAGATGAGCTCTGCTTTACAGTAGTTTCACTCCTCCCTGGCACACTGTTCCATACCCTCCATGGGGGCTGGAACCCCACTCCTGCCAGAAAATCATGACTTAACTGACACAGAGTCAGTGTGCTTGGTATATTGGTACATTTGCATGAGATAGAGAGATAGATATTGGTAAACATAAATAAAGTTATTTGAAGTTCCAAAAGTATTTACCTTCAGGTACTACAATGTTAAGTTCAGTCTTCTAAACTCTACAGTTTAAAACCAAATCCATTATGAATATCAAAATCTTCTCAGGGAAAGGGAAAGGAAAGGACTGATAGTTATTGAACATTTCTCTGCTAGTCTCAGGTATGTGGTTTCACCTGCGTAAGCTCAGGTCATCCAGAACACTATGTGTGAAATAACTATTACTATCCTAATTTTGTGGTAAGACCATCTTATTTTTTTCCTTTTTAAGAAAACCAAAACAATTGGAAAAACAAAAGAATAACCAGCCTACCAAAAACAAAAACAGAAAAGACAAGACTAGAGCATAGAAATGTCAACTGCATGTCAACTTTCTTAATCGCTGGGAGGACATGGGGAAAAAAGAACAATTAAAGTATCCACTAAGATTATTTTAATAGAGGGTAATAGAATGACGGCTTTCTGAAAATAGCCAACAGATGTCCCACGCATTATACTGAGTCTTGTTATATAACGTCTGTGGCTGTAATCCCTTAAAAATCTCTTTTTTAGACTTGACTCTGCGGCAGCATCTGTGATGCTAAATACTGCAGCGGCTGATTCCTGATTTTCACGGATGCCAGTTACAGGTCAAAATTTAAGAGCAGTAAAAGTAAAGACTTCGTTTGCATTTTCAGCTGGAAAACGATGCTTTATTCACATCTGGGCTGTATCCCATAATGTTCTGTTCCACCATCCTTCAGCAGGAGGGGAAGTGCCCAAATTACAAAGATGTGCAAATGTAATTGGCATATTGGCACAATTTGGAGTAATTACTCAATTGCTTAAAGAGATGCATTCCTAAAATAACATTGCCAAAATCCACGCTAAACTTTCCACCTTAAATATGGATTTGTTCCATGAATTTAAGTGGATGATTTATTTGTTAAAAACAAACCAATTCGGAGACAGGAGAAGATGGCTGAAGAGTACGATGCGGAGATCACCTTCCTCCCCACAGATACATCAGAAATACATCTACACGTGGAACAACTCCTACAGAACACCCACTGAACGCTGTTAGAAGACCTCAGACCTCCCAAAAGGCAAGAAACTCCCCACGTACCTGGGTAGGGCAAAAGAAAAAAGAGACAAAAGAATAGGGACGGGACTTGCACCAGTGGGAGGGAGCCGTGAAGGAGGAAAGGTTTCCACACACTAGGAAGCCCCTTCACGGGCGGAGACTGCAGGTGGCGGAGGGGGGAAGCTTCGGAGCCGCGGAGGAGAGCACAGCAACAGGGGTGCGGAGGGCAAAGCAGAGAGATTCCTGCACAGAGGATCGGTGCCGACCAGCACTCACCAGCCCGAGAGGCTTGTCTGCTCACCCGCCAGGGCGGGCAGGGCTGGGAGCTGAGGCTCGGGCTTCGGTCGGAGCGCAGGGAGAGGACTGGGGCTGGCGGCGTGAACACAGCCTGCAGGGGTTAGTGCACCACGGCTGGCCGGGAGGGAGTCCGGGGAAAAGTCTGGAGCTGGCGACGAGGCAAGAGACTTTTTTTTCCCTCTTTGTTTCCTGGTGCGAGAGGAGAGGGGATTCAGAGCGCTGCATAAAGGAGCTCCAGAGACGGGCGCGAGGCGCGGCTGAAAGCGCGGACCCCAGAGACGGGCGTGGGACGCTGTGGCTGCTGCTGCTGCCGCCAAGAGGCCTGTGTGCGAGCACAGGTCACTGTCCACACCTCCCCTCTGGGGAGCCTGTGTAGCCCGCCATTGCCAGGGTCCCGGGATCCAAGGACAACTTCCCCGGGAGAGCACACGGCGCGCCTCAGGCTGGTGCAACGTCACGCCGGCCTCTGCCACCATAGGCTCGCCCCGCCTCCATGCCCCTCCCTCCCCCCGGCCTGAGTGAGCCAGAGCCCCCGAATCAGGGGTTCCTTTAACCCCGTCCTATCTGAGTGAAGAACAGACGCACTCCGGCGACCTACACGCAGAGGCGGGGCAAAATCCAAAGCTGAACCCCGGGAGCTATGCGAGCAAAGAAGAGAAAGGGAAATCTCTCCCAGCAGCCTCAGGAGCAGCAGATTAAAGCTCCACAATCAACTTGATGTACCCTGCATCTGTGGAATACCTGAATAGATAATGAATCATCCCAAATTGAGGAGGTAGACTCTGGGAGCAAGATACATTATTTTTTCCCCTTTTCCTATTTTTGTGAGTGTGCATGTGTGAGATTTTGTCTGTATAGCTTTGCTTTCACCATTTGTCCTAGGGTTCTGTCCGTCCGTTTTTTTTTTCTTAAAAAATTTTTTTCTTTAATAATTATTTTTTATTTTAACAACTTTATTTTATTTTATCTTACTTTATTTTATCTCTTTCTTTCTTTCTTTCTTTCTCTCTTTCTCTCTTTCTATTTTTTCTCCCTTTTATTCTGAGCCATGTGGAGGACAGGCTCTTGGTGCTGCAGCCAGGCAACAGGGCTGTGTCTCTGAGGTGGGAGAGCCAACTTCAGGACACTGGTCCACAAGAGACCTCCCAGCTCCACGTAATATCAAAAGGCAAAAATCTCCCAGAAATCTCCATCTCAACACCAAGACCCAGCTCTACTCAACGACCAGCAAGCTACAGTGCTAGACACCCTATGCCAAACAACTAGCAAGACAAGAACATAGCACCATCCATTAGCAGAGAGGCTGCCTAAAATCATAATAAGGCCACAGACACCCCAAAACACACCACCAGACGTGGACCTGCCCACCAGAAAGACAAGATCCAGCCTCATGCACCAGAATACAGGCACTAGTCCCCTCCACCAGGAAACCTACACAAGCCACTGAAACAACCTTAGCCACTGGGGACAGACACCAAAAACAATGGGAACTACGAACCTGCAGCCTGCAAAAAGGAGACCAGAAACACAGTAAGATAAGCAAAATGAAAAGACAGAAAAACACGCAGCAGAACAAGGAGCAAGGTAAAAACCCACCAGACCTAACAAATGAAGAGGAAATAGGCAGTCTACCTGAAAAAGATTTCAGAATAATGATAGTAAAGATGATCCAAAATCTTGGAAATAGAAGAGAGAAAATGCAAGAAACATTTAACAAGGACCTAGAAGAACTAAAGAGGAAACAAGCAATGATGAACAACACAATAAATGAAATTAAAAATACCCTAGAAGGAATCAATAGCAGAATAACTGAGACAGAAGAATGGATAAGTGACCTGGAAGATAACATAGTGGAAATAACCACTGCAGAGCAGAATAAAGAAAAAAGAATGAAAAGAACTGAAAGCAGTCTCACAGACCTCTGGGACAACATTAAACACACCAACATTCGAATCATAGGGGTCCCAGAAGAAGAAGAGAAAAAGAAAGGGACTGAGAAAATATTTGAAGAGATTACAGTTGATAACTTCCCTAATATGGGAAAGGAAATAGTTAATGAAGTCCAGGAAGCACAGAGAGTCCCATACAGGATAAATCCAAGGAGAAACACACCAAGACACATATTAATCAAACTATCAAAAATTAAGTACAAAGAAAACATATTAAAAGCAGCAAGGGAAAAACCACAAATAACACACAAAGGAATCCCCATAAGGTTAACAGCTGATCTTTCAGCAGAAACTCTGCAAGCCAGAAGGGACTGGCAGGACATATCTAAAGTGATGAAGGAGAAAAACCTCAACCAAGATTACTGTAACCAGCAAGGATCTCATTCAGATTTCATGGAGAAATTAAAACCTTTACAGACAAGCAAAAGCTGAGAGAGTTCAGCACCACCAAACCAGCTTTACAACAAATGCTAAAGGAACTTCTCTAGGCAAGAAACACAACAGAAGGAAAAGACCTACAATAACGAACCCAAAACAATTAAGAAAATGGGAATAGGAACATACATATTGAAAATTGCCTTAAATGTAAATGGACTAAATGCTCCCACCAAAAGAAACAGACTGGCTGAATGGATACAAAAACAAGACCCATATATATGCTGTCTACAAGAGACCCACTTCAGACCTAGAGACACATATAGACTGAAAGTAAGGGGATGGAAAAAGATATTCCATGCAAATGGAAACCAAAAGAAAGCTGGAGTAGCAATTCTCATATCAGACAAAATAGACTTTAAAATAAAGACTATTAGAAGAGACAAAGAAGGACACTACATAATGATCAAGGGATCGATCCAGGAAGAAGATATAACAATTGTAAATATTTATGCACCCAACATAGGAGCACCTCAATACATAAGGCAAATACTAACAGCCATAAAAGGGGAAATCAACAGTAACACATTCATAGCAGGGGACTTTAACACCCCACTTTCACCAATGGACAGATCATCCAAAATGAAAATAAATAAGGAAACACAAGCTTTAAATGATACATTAAACAAGATGGATTTAATTGATATTTATAGGACATTCCATCCAAAAACAACAGAATACACATTTTTCTCAAGTGCTCATGGAACAGTCTCCAGGATAGATCATATCTTGGGTCACAAATCAAGCCTTGGTAAATTTAAGAAAATTGAAATTGTATCAAGTATCTTTTCCGACCACAATGCTATGAGACTAGACATCAATTACAGGAAAAGATCTGTAAAAAATACAAACACATGGAGGTTAAACAATACACTACTCAATAACGAAGTGATCACTGAAGAAATCAAAGTGGAAATTAAAAAATACCTAGAAACAAATGACAATGGAGACACGACAACCCATAACCTATGGGATGCAGCAAAAGCAGTTCTAAGGGGGAAGTTTATAACAATACAATCCTACCTTAAGAAACAGGAAACATCTTGAATAAACAACCTAACGTTGCACCTAAAGCAATTAGGGAAAGAAGAACAAAAAACCCCCAATGTTAGCAGAAGGAAAGAAATCATAAAAATCAGATCAGAAATAAATGAAAAAGAAATGAAGGAAACGATAGCAAAGATCAATAAAACTAAAAGCTGGTTCTTTGAGAAGATAAACAAAATTGATAAACTATTAGCCAGACTCATCAAGAAAAAAAGGGAGAAGACTCAAATCAATAGAATTAGAAATGAAAAAGAAGTAACAACTGACACTGCAGAAATACAAAAGATCATGAGAGATTACTGCAAGCAACTCTATGCCAATAAAATGGACAACCTGGAAGAAATGGACAAATTCTTAGAAATGCACAACCTGCCAAGACTGAATCGGGAAGAAATAGAAAATGTGAACAGACCAATCACAAGCACTGAAATTGAAACTGTGATTAAAAATCTTCCAATGAACAAAAGCCCAGGGCCAGATGACTTCACAGGCGAATTCTATTAAACGTTTAGACAAGAGCTAACACCTATCCTTCTCAAACTCTTCCAAAATATAGCAGAGGGAGGAACATGCCCAGACTCATTCTACGAGGCCACCATCACCTTGATACCAAAACCAGACAAGGATGTCACAAAGAAAGAAAACTATAGACCAATATCACTGATGAACATAGATGCAAAAATCCTCAACAGAATACTAGCAAACAGAATCCAGCAGCACATTAAAAGGATCATACACCATGATCAAGTGAAGTTTATTCCAGGAATACAAGGATTCTTCAATATATGCAAATCAATCAACGTGATACACCATATTAACAAATTGAAGGAGAAAAACCATATGATCATCTCAATAGACGCAGAGAAAGCTTTCGACAAAATTCAACACCCATTTATGATAAAAACCCTGCAGAAAGTAGGCATAGAGGGAACTTTCCTCAACATAATAAAGGCCATATATGATAAACCCACAGCCAACATCGTCCTCAATGGTGAAAAACTGAAAGCATTTCCACTAAGATCAGGAACAAGACAAGGCTGCCCACTCTCACCACTCTTATTCAACATAATTTTGGAAGTTTTAGCCACAGCAATCAGAGAAGAAAAGGAAATAAAAGGAATCCAAATCAGAAAAGAAGAAGTAAAGTTGTCACTGTTTGTAGATGACATGATACTATACATAAAGAATCCTAAAGGTGTTACCAGAAAACTACCAGAGCTAATCAATGAATTTGGTAAAGTAGCAGGATACAAAATTAATGCACAGAAATCTCTGGCATTCCTATACACTAATGATGAAAAATCTGAAAGTGAAATCAAGAAAACACTCCCATTTACCATTGCAACAAAAAGAATAAAATATCTAGGAATAAAGCTACCTAAGGAGACAAAAGACCTGTATGCAGAAAATTATAAAGAGAAACCCACGCACATATGGTCACCTTATCTTTGATAAAGGAGGCAGGAATGTACAGTGGAGAAAGGACAGCCTCTTCAATAAGTGGTGCTGGGAAAACTGGACAGGTACATGTAAGAGTATGAGATTAGATTACTCCCTAACACCATACACAAAAATAAGCTCAAAATGGATTAGATCCCTAAATGTAAGACCAGACCCTATAAAACTCTTAGAGGAAAACATAGGAAGAACACTCTGACATAAATCACAGCAACATCCTTTTTGACTCACCTCCTAGAGAAATGGAAATAAAAACAAAAATAAACAAATGGGACCTAATGAAACTTCAAAGCTTTTGCACAGCAAAGGAAACCATAAACAAGACCAAAAGACAACCCTCAGAATGGGAGAAAATATTTGCAAATGAAGCAACTGACAAAGGATTAATCTCCAAAATTTACAAGCAGCTCATGCAGCTCAATAACAAAAAAACAACCCAATCCAAAAATGGGTAGAAGACCTAAATAGACATTTCTCCAAAGAAGATATACAGACTGCCAAAAAACACATGAAAGAATGCTCAACATCATTAATCATTAGAGAAATGCAAATCAAAACTACAATGAGATATCATCTCACACCAGTCAGAATGGCCATCATTAAAAAATCTAGAAACAATAAATGTTGGAGAGGGTGTGGAGAAAAGGGAACACTCTTGCACTACTGGTGGGAATGTGAATTGGTACAGCCACTATGGAGAACAGTATGGAGGTTCCTTAAAAAACTACAAATAAAACTACCATATGACCCAGCAATCCCACTACTGGGCATATACCCTGAGAAAACCATAATTCAAAAAGAGTCATGTACCAAAATGTTCATTGCAGCTCTACTTACAATAGCCTGGAGATGGAAACAACCTAAGTGTCCATCATCAGATGAATGGATAAAGAAGATGTGGCACAGGAATATTACTCAGCCATAAAAAGAAACGAAACTGAGTTATTTGTAGTGAGGTAGGTGGACCTAGAGTGTGTCATACAGAGTGAAGTAAGTCAGAAAGAGAAAAACAAATACCGTATGCTAACTCATATATATGGAATATAAGAAAAAAGAAAAAAGGTAATGAAGAACCTAGGGGTAAGACAGCAATAAAGACACAGATCTACTAGAGCATGGACTTGAGGATGGGGGAGGGGGAACGTAAGCTGTGACAAAGTGAGAGAGTGGCATGGACATATATACAATACCAAACGTAAAATAGATAGCTAGTGGGAAGCAGCCGCATAGCACAGGGAGATTAGCTAGGTGGTTTGTGACCACCCAGAGGGGTGGGATAGGGAGGATGGGAGGGAGGGAGACACAAGAGGGAAGAGATATGGGAACATATGTATATGTATAACTGATTCACTCTTTTATAAAGCAGAAACTAACACACCATTGTAAAGCAGTTATACTCCAATAAAGATGTTTAAAAAAAAAACCAAACAAAACAATTCTCCACATTATACTTTTGGGAAGGTTGGGGAGGGGAAGCCAACAGTTAATTTTGTGAACAGATGTAAAAAGTATTTGGAAAGACCCACTGATGATGTGTTCACTGAAGAACTTTAGCCAGAACTCTATTGCGCTATTTAATTTCTAAGTTGTGAAACACAGATGCAGATTCTGGAAAACAAATTATTTAAAGTGTACTTAACTCCTAAGTTAAACATTTTGGAAAGTGGATGTGGAGAAGCCATAAATATTTCAACTATGTTGAGGTCTACCTTGAGAAAACTGCTGGTTTTTAGGTAATTATTTAGTTTTTTCCCCTTGGTGCTGAGGATCATACCATTTTGGTTTACCGTCTATTCTAGGCACTAAGGAGCCTCTGTGTTTTCTAAGTCGGTCACCAAGTGTAATCTTTAGCCATACTTCTGTAGTCAGTGGGTGTGAAATGGTTAATGGATCCTTTCTAGACTGCATTCGTTACAGGTTTAAATAAGACTTATGGCATCCTTGATTTTGCTCAGTAATGGAAAGACCATTTTTTCTCTTTGGTGTTCAACCAGGAGATTACTTTTTTTTTCCTGCCAAAATGAACTAAAACCTACTCTCATTGCCACCCACTGGGAAAATGCATTAGAAACAGAAGTCAGGGTGCTCAGATTAGAGGACATTGCTGCCCCATCAAGTAATTACATTTGTATGAATGTTTCCACTTTGTAGAATGTACTGGAGGGGCAAACTAATGTAGAAATCAACTGAAAACTGATAAAGGCAAACTAACCGAAGTCTGTGACATCCCAGGCAGCCCAGTGTGGGATAAAATCAGCGGGGGCAAGAGGCAGGCGTCTCTGATATCACTTCACAATATTGACCTAAAGTAGCCTGGAATGCTGAGAGTTCTAAATGGGGATCCTCCTACACCCCAGCTCACAGATGATAGTCTGAGACATTCTGGCTATTGCAACATTTCCTTAACATACAACTTTTATCTTAAAATCACATTTAATTTTTTAAAATGCTGCTCAATTATATATGTATGCCTATTTTAGTATAAAAAATGTTTTTTTCCCTAAATGTTTGTGTAAAATTGGGTCTGTTAGAAGAGATGGCATTTCTACCCTGTGACTTCAAATCTACCTAGTCTTTGACAAGGCTCAGTTATAGACAAGCCATGTGGCTTTAACGAGAAAGGTGCTCTATTCTGGAGCCTGGGGTAAAACGGGAAAGAGAAAAGAGAAGAGCCTCAAATTCAGACCTTCCAGATTTCGTATATGGACTAGGCCACTTATTTACTATGTCACTTCCAGTGAATTACTTAACTCTTCCAATCTCAGTATTTTTGCCAGTAAAATAGGGCTAACTGTAGACTGATACCTCAGGGTTGTCTGGACTATTCAAAGGGATGATACGTGTGAAGTAATTATCACATAGTAACTGTGACAGCTGCCAATTATTCAGCAAAGTTTGATGTGGCCTGAATGCAAACCCGCTATGGCACCTCTCCATGGCATTCAGTGTGTACTGAAGTTGGAGGCCACAATAAGATTGTGTGAACTCCTGGCACACCTACCTACTATATACAATGACCTCTGCTGCTCTGCACGCGTATAGCAGGTTATTAACACAAGTGAGATTATCCTTTGTTATGTTACCTTATATGACTCAGCTCCTTGACCAAAAAGTAAGCCCTGAAGAGAGAGTACAATACTATGCCTTACACATCCTCACATGCCCCCAAATCACAGCTTTCAAACGTTAGTGAGCATAAAACCTCCAGGATGCCAAGTAACAATGCTGATTCTTGACCGCCCTCACAGATATCATGATTTGTGGGTTTGCAGGATGCCCAGGAATCACCATTTTTAATGAGTATTCCCCACCCCTGGGCATTTCTTTTTTTATAAATATATCAATTTATTTATTTATTTATTTATTTTTGGCTGAGTTGGGTCTTTGTGGCTGCTCACGGGCTTTCTCTACTTGCGGCGAGAGGGGGCTACTCTTCATTGCGGTGCGCGAGCTTCTCATTGCGGTGGCTTCTCTTGTTGCGGACCGCAGGCTCTAGGCGCGCGGGCTGTAGAGCGCAGGCTCAGTAGTTGTGGCACACGGGCTTAGCTGCTCCACGGCATGTGGGATCTTCCTGGACTGGGGGTCAAACCCGTGTCCCCTGCATTGGCAGGCAGATTCTTAATCACTGTGCCACCAGGGAAGCCCATTCCTGGGCATTTCTATGCAGGTAGTCAGTGGTTCTTCCCATGGCATTCACACGGCCTTCTTATATAAAGATCAGTCATTGGACTTGGGGCCCACTCTGATCAAGTATGAGCTCATCTTAATGAATTACATCTGCAAACACTCTACTGCAAATAAGGTCACATTTTGAGATCCCAGGTAGACATGAATTTGGCGGGGGGACACTTTTCAACCCACTGTGGCCCCCAAACCTTGACTTTGAGAACAGTAGTTTCATTAGCTGATTAGACTACAGTGTGAGTGAATGCCATTAATGTGCTAGCTAATTATCTTATCAGAATATTTGATGATGTTTTTGTAGATTTCCCTGCAACATACTTTTATGCTTCCAATAGAAACACTATTCATCAGGCTAATTCTGATACGAAGATCTGCTGCTGGCATGTACTCTGGTTCATCAATGAGGACTTTTTGTACTGCCTTGTAGTTTTTTTGTCCTTTCTCATGTCACTGTGTATCAAATATGGAGCTGGCACTCAATAAATATTGAGTCAAATGTATACATTCATTCTGCAAACAGGGGCAGAAGGTAAGGACACAGGATAAGAAAGAAATTTTCCTGTTTTCACAGAGATTTTCCTAGACAAAGGAGGTAAGCCCTGACACAAATATTACAATGCCAGGTGGACAGTGCACAGAGCTTGCTTATAAATCCTGCTGCCACCACTTACTAGCTGCATAACCTTGGGCAAATCACTTAACCTCACTGAAGCTCAGTTTTCACATCTGTAAAATGGGGATTATGCTTTCACCTACCACAGAAGGCCACTGCAAGGAATAAATAATGATTTGTATTAAGTGCTATGCACACAGCAAGTACTCAATAAATGTCAACAATTACAGGGACCCAGGGGAAGGAGGGATGTTTATTGGCTGATATTTTATGTGATTATCATGCTGCCCAACTGGACTATAAGCTTCCTGACTGCAGGGTCCTCATAATTACTCTATCCTAGCATCTATCATAAGTCTGGGCAGGTCGGCTCCTATAGGGAATACGTATAATGTCACCAAATGCAGTCCTGGTCGATTGTTTCATTGAGTGATTCTGTCAGTCCCTTTGTTGGTAACACCAGTGGAACTTCTATAAGTTCTAAGCTTCTGCTTCTATTCATAGTTTTCTCTTCAAGCAAAGTAAAGTTTTGTCATTCCAATATCTGCAGGCAGATGGCAGGGGGAAGTAGATTGATGATTGGCAAGAGAGAATACCCAAGTGAAGTGGGTTGTCAGGGGTGGGGTTGAGATTATGCATATAAGGCAGGAGTGGGGATGGGTGAATGGTGAAAGAGGACCCTTCATATTCCTACTTTAATACCATGAAACCACAACCATTACTGATGTCTAATTCATGTAGGTTACAGCATGATTTGCCATAAAATTCAGGGGCATCAGGGAGCAATGCAAATTGCAAATGCTAATTACATATCTTTTGTTTTCCTGAAATGGCTGGATCTTCAGTTGCAGCTTTCTGATCATGCATATAATGCTTTGTTATTTTTGCTGTAATTATTATGACATTGATTTTTTAAATGGGCCCGTGGTAGAAATTCTACACATATGTCAAAGAAAATTCTACCATGACTTTTACATTTGTACTAAAAAATTATCCTAAATATCCATCTGGAGACTTGAAGTTAATGGATTTCCAGCTAGTTAATTTGGTCTGCAACACCAAAATATCTCCCATATAAATTCACTTAAGTATCAGTTATTGTGAATAGGCCTATTTATTTAGCAGAAGTCACTTTATTATGCTGTTTTAAAAGCAAAATCGCTGGAGGGAAAACATCACATAGAATTAACATAACTGTACCAACACACAAACATGAATTGGTATACACCGTCCACAAGAAAAATGTTACTTTGCTCACACTGTACATTTAGAAAGAGCATTAATCATACTTTACCTAAATATCAAATTAGAGTCACCTTTCAGAAATGAGCCCCTGCCTTCTTTGAACTTGTTCTAGCTCAGTCAGTTGGTAAGAATTGGAAAACGGTGATGATAAATGTATAATAACAATGCCAGTTGGCATCAGCAGAAAGCTCTGTTTCATTGTCAAAGTGTTTTTCATGTCCATTACCTCTTTTAATTCACTATTACACTTGCAGTACCTAGAGCAGAGGTGTGATGAATGGCCCCATTTCAAAAATAAGGTGAGCGCAGCACAGAGCGGTTCAATGGTGATTCAGTGCCACCAGGTGGGAGGAAAAGGGTCAAGATTAAAATCTAGTCTTCTATTTCCTGTCTCCTTTCCCGATGCTTACTCCACCAAACAATTCTGCTTCAGAAGGGAGTTCATCTCTAATCAAATTCTTTTGGGCATTGTACGTTCATATTAAAAAATAAATTGTCTAGCTTATTTAGCAAGGCCAGATGTTGATTTCTTGAGAGATGAAGCAAACTCCTGAGGCAAAGGAGGCAGAGAGTATGACATGTCCCATACAGCCTTGGGATGTATAGTTTGTCCAATTCACTTACAGTTCAGGGTCATCTGTCTGTCTGTCTGTCTGTCTATCTATCTATCTATCCATCCATCCATCCATCCACCCACCCATCCATCCATCTACCCACCCACCCACCATCCACCCACCCATCTATCTTCTATTCAAGCATTAGAAATGAGTAACAATAGAATTGAAAACCAGAATTATTCATAATGTTCAAAATAGCAAGGCAACCAATATGATGCTTTTTGTGGGATGTGTTTCTGTAATTCCCATTAATGTGAGAAGCAAGGGAAATTGAGAAGTAAAATAACAGTGATCAATTTCTTGGGGGGTCTTCCAGAGGCAAAAAAAAAAAAAAAGGAATGTAAGACTACTTGGATTTAAAAAAAAAACCTCTGGAGTTTTGGCTCATTGCTTCTGGGTCTTGATAACAAATCACAGACTCACTCAGAACCTCTATTTTTCTCACCTTTGAAATAAAGAGGTTTAAGTTGAAAGTTTCCAAGGGCTGGCTTACTCTCAAATTCTGTAATTCTTGATGCTATACCATTCCTAATGCCTCCACCAGTGTATGTCCTAGGCATCCCAAATGAGTGCCAGACACCTGCAGATCCAGCCCTGCTAGAATCTGTAAGCCACAAAGCCCACTCTGACAGTGGTCCTTAGTACTTAGAGGTAGCATCAAGGAAGAGTCAAATCTTGTTTTGCATCTCTCTCATGTTGGATTACACCATCATGACCCTGGAAATAGAGTCTTCATTCAGACCTCATTTCACTGACCCTTCCCTTGAGTCCCAGTGCCTTTTCAACCTCTCCCCCAGTTGAACCAACACACCTGCCCAATTTTTACTGATTCCTCCTCCCCAGTCTTGGCTTCCTATTTTTCTTTCCTTGAATTGAACCCAAATCCCATAGCTATATGAAAGGATATAAGGTTAGAACTGAACCCCCTTGTTTACTTTTTGCCAGCTCTAGTTCCTAGGACTGGACGTCTAGCTGGACACAGTACAAACTATCTACCCTTTAACAAAGAAACTTTCACCAGAACCTGATCACGCACCACTGTCTGGGCCTCCCACGATCATTCTAAGCCTCCCTGCTCACATGGAACACCCCTGTCCCAACACTGTGACTGGATCCTGACACCTGAGAAGACACTAAATCTGCTCATATTCCCCTGGACCTTCCTCTGCCTTCCTACTCCTGTTCTCACACTGCCTTTTGCTCGGCCCTTTCTCCTTTTCACAGCAGAGTGTGAGCCACCCCAGATCAAGGCCAACATGTAAAATGCAGATAAAGCCATTCTATCTCACCAGGATGATGTGAGAATCAAATGAAATTACAAGATGGAGGGCTTTGAGAAACGTAAAAGTGTAATACAAATATGAGGGTTTATGATGCTATGAAAAAATTTTTAAAGACTAAAATTTAAATAGGATTCAGAAGTTTTTTGGTTGAAAAATATATTTACTTTTCTTTCTAAGTAAGGACAAAAAACAAAACCAAAACCATTCTCAGACATAGTGTGTGTATGGACTCATTATAAATGTAACCAATGTAGGTAACATTCAACATGTTCTAAAGTCTTCCATGGCTTGCCATGGGAGAGTATATTGCTTTATTTCAGTTCTGCCCTACATGTTTCTTGCCCTCTCTGGACTAACAAGTTACGTGGGGATGTTCTTAAGTTAGTGGGGAAACTGTAAGAGCAGAGAGTGAAAACACACAAGGTCTCTTAAAGCCCAACCTTGAAACTGATATAGAATCACTTCCTGTGTCCTCCCATGGGCCAGGAAAAGTCACATGGTTGAAGCCAAAGTCAAGGAATTAGGACATATTTTTTCCCCCACATTGATACTGTGCAAAGGGTGTGGATATGGGGAGTGGTGGAGAACTGGGGCCAATGATTCGATCCACCAAGGTGATAAAAGATTTGAACTCAGGGAATCTGATTTCATAGTCCTTGCTTTTCAGTGCAACACTATTTCCTCTAGAGAGATGTTTCTACTTCTCTTCATGGAGAGATATATCGTAGGGAGCCTCTCTTGAGGAATGAGGAAATGAGGTCTGCTCTAACATTTGATATTTAAGGATAAATAAGAGTTTTTATGTAGAATGAAGTGAATATTATATAAGAACACATCAGACAATAACTTAGGCAAAATCAGTGCATATATCTATAGCCTAGCCATACCCATAACTATATCGGTAGGTATACACATATGTACGCACATGTATATATAAACACACAATAAACATACTCTTATATATGAGTAACCAAAGTGGTTCCTCAGAGTATCTGGGCCTCCCATCGTACTTTTGCATTAACAACTGACATTTAGGGAAGCAGTCTTGGCTTTACAAATACTTTATCAAATAAAATCAAACTGCAAGTTCACAATTTTCCTGCTGTATTTATTTAAAAGATTCAATCTGTCTTAAATCAGAACATTTTGAATGTAAAGTGATGCTAATCATTTTTATTTCCATATGCTTCTTCTGTGTGTATAGGATCCAAGAACTCATCAAAAGCTGGCTGGGCCCACTGGATTTTATCTCACAGGTTTTGTGATGTGGCTACACTGAGCAATCTCTTCTCATCAAAACAAAATCGCCACAGAATTAGCTAAGTGGATAAAATACAATTGCTAAAGAATAATGAAATGAACCCCCAAAGCCATATGTCCAATAGAAATCATAAAGTTAAATTGCAATGATCTGAAAACAGAATTTAAGGATGTGTATAATCCAGAAGAAGCTCAACTGATGCTTAATTTGTGCATCACATGTGCTAATGATGTAATTAAGGGATCCACAAGATGGAAACACTAAACATTTTGTGTAGAAAGATAAGAAATGTGAAGATCAGTAAGAGGATGAAAGCAACATCCCTCTCTTCACTTGTAATATAAAATAACTTCTCTGAAACTAAAGACCATTGGTCGCTTCTGTGTTCCTAGTTTGCTGTGTAACTTATCAGAAAGGGGGTGTCAGTGTTAAGTTAAAAGGAAAGGATAGAATGTGTCATAGCCCCATAGAAACAACAGGGTTGATATTCTCGGTCGAAAACTGTCCAACTTTGACAAGAAAATTAACCTATGCAGATCCCTGGGGTATTTAATGAAACGTTACATACCAGTTATTCTCAAACTTTTTAGTCTGACAAATCTATGAGGCTGGAGTGAGATACTACTTAGTGCTACAAAACTCAACAATCAGTGGTCCAAAAGGTTCAGTGGCTGATGAATCTGGGACGTCTGATCATTTTCAGTTTGTACTGCAGGTCCAGGGGGGTTGGAGTGAGAAGCCAAGAGGTTGGTAATGGGCTAGGGGGCTCACAGAAATCACATGGTACTCAAATGACAAGGAGGGGCTTAGGGCCAACAACCAGGATATAAGGACCTACTTCTGTTACACGTCATCGGAGATAGACCAGAGATTTCGTTCCCAAGAGGAACATGAGGTGTCTCAGGTGAGAAGCAGCTCAGAAACCAAGTCATAAGTTAGTAAAATTGTTTTATCAATGGCTTGGAGAAAGCCAACTTTCTAGCAGTTCAAGGAAGGTGGAAAAGAAAGACTTGGCCTTGGTGATTTGAGAAGAAATGGGTGCAGAATGCAGTGAGTCAGAGAAACAAATCACTGGAGCTAGTGACCAGAGGATGGGTATGAGCCCACGCACCACACAGGGTTCACTCGTCAGAGACCTGGAGGAGTTCCTGAGATGAGAAGGGGCTCCTCTCAGAGGAGGATGGGAGTTTGCAGGACTGTAGGCAGTGACCCAAGGAGAAAGTTGAGGGACCAGCCCACTCTGACACAAAGGACCCCATTCAACAAGGTTTTCTGTGCCTCACTCCCATAGACTCTCTGTCTCTGTTAAAAGACCCGATTACTCAAGCAAGTTTCACATGGCAAATCACAATGAATATTACATTTTTGCAAAGGCTTCTATGGTTAAACGAGTTGGGACACACTGGATGTTTAATCTTGTTTAAAGGTTAAAAAGGGTTTCTTTAATGTCTTGGTTTTCCCTGTCCATCAAAACCTATAATATTAGTAATGTAAAGAGAAACACACAGACCAAGTTCATGTGTGTGTGGGTGCAGACAGTCCATATTTTTGCAAGGAAAAACAGATATCCTCATTGAACTCAAGCCAAAACCCCTTATTTCTCTGATTCAAGAATAGACATCTAAGGTTTCTTCTGGTTTTCATTTAGCAAGGCAATCCTCACAGGCATCGTCTCTCTAGTATACAGTTGGACCTTCTACAGAGAAATAGCTGTGGTCTACTTGCTAAGCTTCTGCCCAATTAGACCCACATTGTTTCCTTGAAAACTCCTGAGGTTTCCCATAACATGGCATTGCTTTTCTCAGTGCACAGCTCAGGCTCAGCCAGGTCACATTAAACTGGTGAAGTCCGCCAGCCACTCTCATGTCAAAACTACTATTGATGGTCACTCCTTTTCAATGCATCGTTTATTCTCTTCAAGCAATTTGTAAAGCAAATAAAAGGAGCATTGCAAGTTACAATAAAATTACAGAAACTATTTTAAAACTAAAGCATATATGCAGGTAAGTGAATGTTATTTGGCCAGCCACACATTGCTAACCCAGCCTTAGTAGATGGATGTGGTGATTTTCCTCTCTGAAAAGATCATGCCTTGATTGTGAATAGGGGAGAAAAAAAATAATCCAAAGATAATGACTCCTATGACTCAGTTCTGTATAACTGACCTCCAGTTGGTTGTAATGATATTGCTTTTGCAGAAGACAGAGGTTTTAAGGAAGAAGCATGTATGTCAATCATAAGGGGACTTTGCGGAAAATACTTTCCAACTCTCGTTCTGTAGTCAGTGGGATTCCCATCTGCATCAATTCCATTTACTCTCTCACACATAGGGAAAGGAAACAGCTCTGTGATCTCCAAGGTGCTATTAAAAGGTAAAGCATTACTGTTATTAGTATCTATTCTGAGTTTGAGAAAGGCAAGAGATTGAGTTGAAACACTGTTTCAAGAAGAGTCATCCAAGTTTCACAAACCCAGAGGACACCTGGAGTCCTGGGTGGAAAGAGACACTCAGTCAATCTTCCCCCCTGGGGTTGCTGCTGCCGACAGCTCTGCCTATTGGCCTGGGTTCCTGGGTACTTAAGAGTCTCCCCGGTAGAAATGCTCTGGTACATTGTGAAGGAAAAGGAGACAAAATGACATTTGTTGCTTGTGCATTATTTAGGCATCAAGCAAGGAACTTTAGTTTTATCTTATTCAATTCTCACACACCAGCACAGGTTAACTATCGCTGTACTAACTGTAAAGATGAGGAGAGGAAAAGCTGCAGTGCTAGTGTTTGCATCTTAAGACAGATCTCGCCTTAATCAGGGCTCAGTATCCTATTGGTTGTTTGACTTTGAACAAATTAACCTCTCTAGGCCTCAGTTTCCTCATTGTTCAAATAGGGACAACAATGTTTCTCACAAGTTGACAAAGTAATAATTAATATTAAAAATATTGTTAGTATTTCCACCAAAACATCAGTATTTTAATAATATAACAATGATATTATTACTGTTTTAAATATATTATTGCCATACCATAATTTGAATATGTTCATTAGAATTAATAATGTGACAATGCTATTAGTTTAATATAATAGTACAATAGCTTATTAATAATACATTATTAATATTGATATCAAGTAGCATACAAGATTTCAATAGCAGACCCATTTTTTTCTGCTCTATCATACTGCCTCCCAGGGTAAGGCGGGGAGAAGACATTGGTATTAGTTGTCTACCGCCACATAATAAATAACCCCCAAACTTGGTAGCTTAAAACAATAATAATCACTTATTATTTCAGAATTTCTAAGGGAATTTGGGCATGTATTGGCTAGGAGGCTTGGGGGCCTTTCATGGGGATACAGTCAGATATTAGGGCTGCAGTCATTTGAAGGACTGACAAGGGTTGGAGGATTTGTTTCCAAGATGGCACTCACATGGCTGACAATTTTGGTGTTGGCTATCAGAAATTAATTAGGAAACACAGGCCTTAAATGACATATTAGACCGGATAGGCTTAATTGATATTTATAGAGCATTCCATCCAAAAGCAGCAGAATACACACTCTTTTCAAGTGCACATGGAACATTCTCCAGGATTGATCACATGCTGGGCCACAAAGTGAGCCTGGTTAAGTTAAGAAAATGGAAATCATATCAAGCATCTTTTCCGACCACAATGCTATTGGATTAGAAATCAGCTACAAGGGAAAAAAAACTGTAAAAAACACAAACACCTGGAGGCTAAACAATATGCTACTAAACAACCAATGGATCACTGAAGAAATCAAAGAGGAAATTAAAAAATACCTAGAGACAAATGAAAATGAAAGCACATTGATCCAAGACCTATGGGACACAGCAAAAGCAGTTCTAAGAGCGAAGTTTATAGCAATACAATCTTACCTCAGGAAACAAGAAAAATCCCAAATAAACAACTGAATCTTACACCTAAAGCAACTAGAGAAAGAAGAACAAACAAAACCCAAAGTCAGTAGAAGTAAATAAATCATAAAGATCAGAGCAGAAATAAATGAAATAGAGATGAAGAAAACAATAGAAAAGATCGATGAAACTGAAAGCTGGTTCTTTGAAAGGGTAAACAAAATTCATAAACCTTTAGCCAGACTCATCAAGAAAAAAAGGGAGAGGACTCAACTCAATGAAATTAGAAATGAAGAAGGAGAAGTTACAACAAACACCACAGAAATACAAAGGATCCTAAGAGACTACTACAAAACAACTCTATGCCCATAAAATGGACAACCTAGAAGAAGTGGACACATTCTTAGAAAGATACAATCTTCCAAGACTGAACCAGGAAGAAACAGAAAACATGAACAGACCAATCACAAGTACTGAAATTGAAACTGTGATTAAAAAACTCCCAAGGAACAAAAGTCCAGGACCAGATGGCTTCCCAGGTGAATTCTATCAAACATTTAGAGAAGAGTTAACACCTATCCTTCTGAAACACTTGTAAAAAATTGCAGAGGAAAGTCAATAATGAAAAATTACTTAAAATTGGACAGAGTTCTATGTGGTAAGATTCAAGAAATGTATATAGGAAGAGCTATGGGAGCACAAAGGGGAAAGAAGTGAATCTAATCAGGCCAATGAATAAGGCAATGAAAGCCTTGGAATTTGATCTTGGTCTTAGAAATGGAGATGTACTTGACAGGTGGTGATGGCATTTGGGTTTGAGCAAAGGTCCAAATGTTGGAAAATATACAGTGTGTTTAAATAACAGCAAATCGTTCTGCATGATTGACTGTAAGTAGCCAGGAGAAGATCTGAAATACCTTTAACAGGACACAGGTAAGTTTCTATAGCATAGTCTCGCTGAATTGTATGTTCCAAAGGGCCTGATAGATCAGTCAACTACAATCCTGTCATTTTAGTTAAGGAACCCAAAGACCAGAGCCTTCATAGGAGTTACCCAAGGTCATCTGGTGAAGGGACAGGGGAAGTGTAATGCAGTTTGTTACACATGCCTCCCCTTGGTTTGCATCAGACCGTGAAACCAGTGATGAGAAGAATGATTGGCTCGAGGATGATCATCAGTCACTGGCCATGTTTCTAATGAGACAAATTTGGGGATGAGCGACACACATCTAATTTACAATGATGTTAATTTCTCATATTAAAAAAGTAAGTTAGCTATTAAAGAGGAGTCAACTTTACTTGGCGAGTCAAGTACTTGACTCCTCAACTCTTTATTCTCCATCAAGAGCAACAGCCCTATTTTAAGTATTTGTCTTTCTCTGCTAGGCTCATTCCATATTGTTTACCTTCCTGGTTTACATACAAACTCAAAAACACAGTTCCCAATGCCTGTTATTAGAAACTAAAGCCAATACAGGGTTTCTCCCGTAAGGCATCTTGAGCTCATTTGCCATGAAATTCCACCAGATTAAACCAGAATGTTTGCATCTGTTTCCTATACCCTCACACACATAGAACATTTCCATACATAAAAATTGCCATGTGTATTACATGGGAGGCAGTTTAAAACCTTAAGCAAGAGTTAATGACGTACAGTCTAGAGAGGAGGTGAGAAAAGAAGTCAAAGTGTGGGGAGAATCTAGCTAACATGCTTATGGGCTGAGCAGTTCACAATTAATGTGAGTGTGATTTTGGACATTATTCTCATTTGAGGGTTCTATTTTCAGCCATCAATTATAGACATTAATAACGATGAATGCTGGAAATAGTTGTCCTACACTGTGGAGCTAATTTCAGATAAATGCACCTCACTTCTTCTGTACATTTTGGACTACTGTTCAACGTCATTTTAATAGTTAACTTTTAGGAGTTCTTAAGGGGCCAAAGAGAGAAACTTTAGTAAATGCAAATTTGTCATATATTCTATCTACTCTACTTATTATATTTGGTTTAAAAAAATCAGAAGAGGCAGAAAGCCAAAAAACCCTCAACATTTCCTACCATCAGAATTGATGGCTATAGTTGTCTTATCTCATGCTGCCTTACAGGAGAGCCTGACGAGATAAGGAATTTTCCATGTTATGGAAGGTTATAAAATGCTGGTGCACGTAAGCAACACCCAGACAACTTGTTGAAAATGCAGATTCCAGACTCTACTCTCAGAGGCTCAATTGAGTAGGTGTCACCTTCCTGTTTGCCCTCAGCTCTTTGCCCTGTTCTGCTCTGCATCACAGGGACCCACATACCCCTGGTTACACTGTCCCTGTAGATTCCTGGGAATCACTGACAGATGACTGGCAATTTAATCTCTTTCTGGTTCAGGGGCATCTCTGGCAGTGGCTGTGCTTTTTCCAGCTCATACAGGACAGCCCATCCCCTCATGGTCCCAGCTCCTGTCTGATGACCTTGGCGTCTAGGCTGGTAACAACACTGCCACCTGTGTTCCTTCCCTCCCAGGGCTGGTAATGGCTTCGTGCTGTTGTTAGCGTGTCTCACTGTTTCATACTGGACTGTCTCCTTTAGCCCTGAAAGCAGGATGTGATGTGATAGGCGGCATATCACAGCATCAACTGAGAGTCTCAGACTCTGGATTCCCCACGGGAAGTCTCCTTCCCTCATCTCTAGCTCAGTATTTCTTTAGAATACCAATACACACACACACACACACACACATTTTCCCAGATAAAAATTCACTGAGGACTGCTAAGAAAACTACAACCCTCACGTATCATTTGGCCACCGACGTTAGTATTTTCAGTATTGGAATTTTTTTTCCACTTTGCACCACTGGGTAAAATCAAATCATGTAGCTCCAACAAAGGACATATGTAGGTAGAACTAATCTGAATTCTCAGCTCCAGCCTCAGTTTAAGGCTTATCTATTAAGTCCAACAAACCCCAGAGATACCAGAGTGACATTTAGATAACATTTTCTGTGAGAGTTTGCTAAACTCTCAAACATATCGGCATATGAAATCTGGAGTTGAGGATGAGTCACCCGGAGGTGGGTTTTATTTTTCTTCAGACAGATTGCTTCTAGGACAAAGGCCTGGGATTTGGGACTGGCTTAGCTCTCTGGCACCTGATGTTAGAGGGGCAAAGTCACAGCTTCCTGCCACTAGGTCACAATTCCAGGGCTGTTCTTGGTGTCCTGGGTTCAGGGCTGTTCATGAGGTCAGGAGGGAGAAGGTGCAACTGTGGGCACAGTCGACGCAATGTCAAGGGAGAGGAGAAGATCCAGGTGTGACGTGGAAGGCCGGAGAAGGGACAGGCAAGCAAGGCCCCCAAGTTGGGCCCAGAAAGACAGGAGGATGGAGCCTGAGGTGGGTGAAGCACAAAGCAAATGGAGAGGGGGTGGGAGCTGGTGCAGGTCCCCCTGAGAGCAGGGCAGATGCTCTGCATACAACACGGTCACGGGCAGGGCAAGCCAGGGGAGAGGCATACAAGCTTCAGGTTCCTCCCTCCAGAGCCTGCACTAACTCTTTATGCATTCACAGTCCTTGAAGCAGTTTCTGCAAGCAAGCACGTCTCTTTGACTAAGGCAGGGGAAATGTCCTTAGTTGCAGCTCCCAGAAACAGTCTTAGGACCAACCCCTGCGTTGATATAACTTTGATCAAGGACCATGACAGAGCTCGGCCCCAGCCCCTCTTTGCAAATGCAGCGTATATGACCTATGGTTATCAGGATCCATGAGAGAACATCCATAGGGGAGCTGTCACTGAAATTCAGGGCAGTAGTATTATATTTTTTTAATGGCCTTCATAACCTTAGACTTTAGTTGACAGTAGCATCTAATGTCTTCCTATTTAAAAAAATTCCTGTTATGAATTCATGTTGGTTCCAAATAATGTGAATACTTTGAGCTTTTAAATCCAAACACTCTGAAGACCAGATAACCCAATAAAGGCCCTCCTTTGAACAGAATAAGTGCTATTATACTATCACACTGTAAATATTCTAAGAAATAAAGTTCCAAAGCAGGAACATATGCCTATGTATTTATGAGGGACACAGATGATCATCATCTTAATGTACATGGTGCTTTGTGGTTTGCAAATGGTTTGATATACATTATCTCATTTGATGGATATTATTTTATTGACTGTTCATGATATCACTTTTAAGCTGAGACAACAGGCTCAGAGAATTCCATACCCAATAACAAGGGATACAGGTCTAGATTTCCTGACCCCAGAATCACAGCTTTCTATTACTCTGCAAGCCCACATACAACAAAGGGATCCTCCCAGGTCAATGCACAAAACTCCTCTTTTGGCATCTTCATTCACATTTTTGGTACTGCTTCTCCTCATTCTATGTCACTCAGTTTTTATCTAGTCTCTTCTGCCAAACCGCCTGATTCACGGGGTTTAATGCATTACAGCTCCTCAGGGAAATATACTATATAAACGGACATTATTGGGACAAAGACAAAGCCCTGGTCATGAGATGTTATATAACACCAGCCTGGTTATTTCAAAGGCTTTATGGCAGATTGGAATCGTTCTGGCGTGGATCGACCCACAGAGATTTAAGAGGCTTTCCCTTACTTATCCCATGTCAGCCATCCTACCTGGAGACTTTGTATGCTGTGCATGCCTCTCCTTGCTCTGTGTCTAAGTGGATTCCCATTGATTTAGGAAGGTTTTCATTTGGAATGTGGATGCACTAGGGAGAAACCCTTTAGCCCCTGGCATGATCTCTATCCACATCGACCGCTGTGGCCACGGGTCCCATAAGCTTGTATGGCTGCTCATCACCCTCACTCTCAAGAGAGCACAAGGCCCCTAAGTGTCTGGTACCTTTCATCGGTCCTCTCAAATCCATCTTGTAATACATTCTAGTTACACACACCTGCCTGCAGATTCTGGAACATGCATGTGTCTGGCTTGCTGCAGTGCGTATGTTATGCCTTAAGTCTGGGAAGTCTTTTTCTTCTTCCTTCTTCCAAAATTTCTTTCTTCAATAGTCCTTCAAGATTTCACCCCTGCCTTAACTATCCCCCTTCTAGGCTGAATGAGGTCCTTCCCTTCTGTGTGCTCACACCTGCCCTTGTATAGCTTGGTCTAACACTTACCATATCATTTTGCCATTTTTGATTCACTCTTTCAGTCCACTGTCCCCCCACTGTCACCCAAAGGAGCTTGGATGTGTGAACGTGGGGAACTCTTTCTCTGTGTTTCTGATGCTCTTCAGAGGCTTTTTGAATGAATGAATGAATGAATGAGAGGAAGGAAGGAAGTGGATGAATAATTTTGTTAAATGGAGACCTTAATGTAAAGAGATCAAAGATGAGCTCTCTACTATTTGTGGCTTTGAATGAAGCTCGGCCACCAATTCAAGAATCTTCACATAGTAGGTTTAGGACAGCCTGTTGGCCACAGGGCTGAGGCCAGGAGATTACAGCCATCATTGAATATAATTTATGATTTCTACAGCCTGTGTGGATGGTGATGTGTTTTTTTCTTTCTGTTTTCAAAGCCATGTTTCCCCTACATGATTCAATTCTACTTCGCTTGTAGCTGGGGACTAATTAAACCATGAACTCGTCAGACAACACAGAATAGGCTGTTTTGCTGACAAGCTGCTGCAATGGAGTTCTCAGGATAGGGGAAAATGGGAATATCTTACAGTTAGGGGACATATTACCATTTGAGTACAGGATGGCAGGAAGCTGATTGTTAGGTAACAGCTTTGAGTAGCATAGGCTAAGTTCTAGGAAAACTTTCTGAGGAAAAGCACTATCCTTTGCTTTAAATGTCTTTCCACTCTGATCTCATTTTCAACTTCAGGGTTATTCTTTTCTTTATAAAAATCAGATGAACACTAGAACAATCTCTGCCACTCACATATTGCCTTTGGCACAAGGTAATTTTTTATTGAATAATCCTTAAGCATAATTCAAAAGAATTGCTTTCAAATAACAGGCATGTGAAACATCAGCTTCTTAACATAATGCTCATTTTTCTCTAAAAAATTTATGGTATTTATAAACGATCGAAAGGTCATGGCTCATAAGAACGTTTCTACAGTTAAAGTAGGTCCTGAGGTTAAAGCATATAATCCACTCATTCATCCTCATTCATTCATTCAACATATATTTAAGTGCCTACTAAGTATTATGCACTAACCAGTTTTCCAATGAAAGCAGACACAGAGTATGGCTGAACACAGGCAATATATGGCAACTAACACCCAGTAACTTAAAGCATAATAAGGGAAACCAGAAAATACATTTTAGATGGTCCTCTGGAATGTACCCAATATACTAATGAATACAGTGCAGTACAGGACAGTAAGAAGAACTGTGAAAACCTTTCAGCTTTTTCATGTGTGATTACAAACTCATCTGAAAAACTGATCTCAGGTCTGATGTTTGTTCATGGCTGTAAACTGACAAAAATCTAATCTTTTCCCCTTAAGAACCAATGTCAGCATTTGTTACCTTGCACTCCTAAACTGAGCTTGAGGGTTTTGATGGGAGAACGTGGCGTTTCTGGCACACAGGAGAGGCAAGCTTAAATTTGGTCCTCTAAGTTACCCCCACTTCAACAAAACTTGTAAACACTTATAACCAAAAAGAAACAAAGGCAATGAAAAATGACCTCACTTGTCCTGATCTAAGCATTGCCCATATTTATTCTGTGCTTTTCCAGACTCCCTCTGGTAATGCACAAAGGGTACAAGGTCACTGTGCTAGAATGGCGCTGATATGATTAGTGACAGGTGGGCGCAGATGGACCATGGGGCTGAAATCCCTCTGAAATCCCCCAGAAGCCACACATCCAGGACGCAGCAACACTATAGTTCAGGCAGCCGAGCTTGCTCTATCCACCACTGTGGAAGTGCACACTTCAGAGCCTTGCATATCCATTCTTTTATGCGAAATCTAGCTCGTGTAGCCTTGACTGCCAATTAGAATGAAAAGGTAGTCAGCACATCCACAAGTCTGTGGCTGACAGTTTATTATGTGCCGATCACTTTCCTGGATGGTTGATTCCATCAATTAGTTCTAGATACCTCTCCCAAACCTCTCCCCTTCCCAGCCCAACCCCACCTCCACAAGCAGAAGAGGGAAAGGAAATGAACAATAGACATTACTATTTAGTCTTCTTTTAAAGGTATGTGCATAAACATAGCATTTTTTCTCTTCCACTGCAGCTGATAAGGCTACCAGGCAGACCATTAAGGCAACTTAAGATCATTTTTTAAGGGGGATTTTGAAGAAACTTCTTGCAGTTTCTGTCTTATTTCCTATGAAGGCTAGGATTGTGCAGAATATTTTGTTTCTTTATTAGGTGTGTAATAGAAAAAAGGTATTTGTGGCGTTTAATGATCCTCCTTTCTAAAGAATATCCTCAATATGATAATCTCTTTTAATATTTACTGAAAAAATCTAAAGTCTCTTTTTGGAAATAGAGCATAAATCATGAATATCCTTGAAAAATTATTCTGAGGCCAACTGACACTCTCTGAAACACTGCCATTGTTTTTCTTCTTATCTTTGAAAAGTTTTGCTATAGCACCAATGACTACAGCAACAAAGATTATATCCAACAGGAAGATGGTAGCTTTTGAAAATAGTTTCTGAAGAAGAAAATGGCTTTCTGAAACAGCCATCCAAAGGAAAAGTTCTACTATTTTTAAGGCAATTAGTTCATCATTTACCATAATTTAGAACTCCATATTCTCATTAAAGATGACAAATCACTTACTATCCCTTTAACTACTTATTAGTACTGGAATAAGTTAGGGCTGTAGAGTTGAAATTCATATGTCAGCCACATTTTTTATTATTAAAAATGCTGAGAATTTTAGAAGGAACATAACAAAAACAGATAGTAGAACTAAAAGTCATATCATTTCAAAGATAAACTTCATCACATGTTATTTTGTTATTTATATTCTTCCCAGTATCCACTGTACAGAATATTTTTCCTCTTTATGTTTTGCAGAAAGATAATTTATAAGGCATTATACTAAACATCGCTTTGAAACAAATGGTTTAATAAAAGAATCTGTGTTCAGGAACGCCTTTGCTTATGCTTTTTTGTAGAAAACAAATCCATTGACTGTGAATAAAATAATTTCACAGCAATAATGCTGCAAGGTGGGTGAAATTTCTTCCCTCTTCAAAAGCATAAAAATGGTTCTGAGTAAGATAATGTCTACTCATAAAATGTTTAATTTGTAAAGAGAATATATATCTTTATAGAAATGTTTGCATTATAGAACCTCTAAAACCTCCGAATTTTTGAGAGTACGGAATATACAGATAGAACTTAACACATGGTAAGTTTTCAATAAATGCTTTGCTTTTCACCTTTCTTTCTGTTCCATTACCCTACTCACACTCCACAGCCCCCAATCCCAGCTTATTCTCCTACAAGAGACAATAATAACATAATGTAAAATAGTATAGTTTGAAATGAATTATCTGAGTAGAATGTCCAGGGACAAATTTTCTTGCAAATATATTGATATGCATGATTAACAAATACCAGAGTACTTCTTTAAATTAAAAATTACCAAAATCTGTGGAAAACTCCTCATTAATACCAAAGATTAATATTTCTTAATAAGCACTTATGTTTCAAGATAGACCATGCTGCCTTATGATGAGTCAACTGTTTTCATTGGAATTGTTTGAGCAGAAGTTGGCTAACTATGGCCCTGGAAGACAGAGAATTTCTGCAGAGCATATGAAGTTGGATTTGGGCAGAGGTTTTGAATTCCATAGATAAATAAAATGCATTACAACCATTGGGCGCTATACAGGTATCCTAATTTTTTATTATCCCAATTAAAGACATACATCTATCTACATCACTGCTGTCTATTCTGACCATCGTGCCAAAAAGAAATGTCCATCAGTGGATCAGAAAATCCTGCCATTTGTGACAACATGGATGGACCTTGAATGAAATAAGCCAGACAGAAAAGCACAAATACTGTATCATCTCCCTTAAATGTGGAATCTAAAAACATATGTTATATGTCAATTACCTCTCAACAAAGCTGGGAGAAAAAAGAAAGGACATTTTAACATTAACAAAGTAGGAAGTGCAGTGTCCTAGAAAAGGCAATCCTTCTCAGGAAACAGGAGCTGATAATCTTAGGCAAGTGAATATATGCCATGGTTACAGGTATCTATGGTTGAGTACAAGCCAACCCAAAACTTAGTGCCTTAAAACAATAACCATTTTATAATCTCTTCAATTGTGTGGGTTGACTGAGCTCAGCTGGGGGCTCGGTGCAAGTCAGCTGGCAGTTGGCTGGGAGCTCAGCAGTGACTGTTGACCAGAGCATCTACCCGCAGTCTTTGCATTCAGTTTGAGCTTTTCATCGTATAGTGACTGGGTTCTGGGAGGGAGCGTCCTATGAGCAAGCATCCCATTACAGGAGGTAGAAAGTTCCAGTACTCCTAAAGTCTAGGCTTAAACAGTCACAGATGTCACGGGTCCTTCCACATTTAAGAGAAAGGAAAACAGACTCCGCCTCTCAGTGGGGGTCATGAAGAAGATTTTGTGGACATTTTTAATCTCCTAAAACCATCATTCTCATGTTTTTCTCATCTTGCTTTGGCCTGGTGAGAATATCGTCTAAGATTGGCCCTCATCTTTGGACCACTGTTAGGAAATGACAGGGGGACTAACTCACCTCAAAAGTGAAAACATAAACAGTTACCTACCTCTTCATACCCATTTGGCATCAATGATTCACAAAGAAATTTCTTTTGACATATTACTTTACTTACTCAACAAATACTTACTGAGTGCCTATTCTAGGCAGCACAGTTGGGGGGGTGGGTATAGAGAATCAAGCCCACACACCAGCCCTAGCCAAGAAGAGCTTGTGTGAGCAGCTAATTCTTTTCTTTGAAGGGAAACTGCCATGGGCAGTTTCTCTCATTGGTTGGGGAGCTCATGCTCCAAGTTTTTCCATAAATGTATTATAGCAATTATTTACTTTGTCATACCACACCACATGGACATCCAGCACATTTTATAAGCAACTCAGCAAAACAGGAGATCAGACATTACTATGTCATGAATAGGCTGCAGTAACCATGCAGTGGGCTTTGTCACACTGAACATAGAATAGTGAAGGATGCTTTTCTTTCCCCCGTCTAAATACACAATTGCCATTCAAGCTCGCATTTGCCCTCCCTACAGATCTCTGTAACAGTCAATAGAATTTTCTAATGAAACTTAGGTGAGATAAAATAGGCATATCTTAAAATAGCATTATTCATCACTGATGTCTCAAATGTATTACTGTTGAGAAAATAACACACACACAAGCATATACACACGCACACACACACGAATATGTTGTACATCTATGGGTTCAATGCAATCACGAAAATTAAATCAATTCCACCCCATCCACAGTGTGGTAATTGCAAATTGTACAATCGATCAGGAAGCTGTACAATCAATTCAAGTCCATCACTGACAGCTGAGCTCATCAGTGAGACCACCAGCCATCGATGGCTCAGCAATTAATTGGATCTCTCTGGTCGATCCAATTACACCATTAAGAAATAACCAGACCAACCATTTTACAGTCTGGTTATTCCAGTTGTCTTAATGACTGAATTGGACTGGGCTGCCCAGTGACCCCGGCAATGGCTTCATGATTGGCCTGCAGATGATCGAGACAGCCAGTCATCCACAGCCAGTGTAATCTCACTAATGAAGTGGAGCTGTCTCTTCATATGCTGCAGAAGCACTAACAGGATTGTTTTTACTCTAGGCCATGGCCCCATCTGACACGAGGACATTTTCTGACAATTACACAGCCATACGTACATTGACCAGCCGCCCACAGCTTGGAACAACTTTACCACCTCAGTATGGAAACTGCAAAGTGACTGAAGATGCAAATCCAATTAAGCAAATTGCAGTTGGAAACCAGGCATGTTGACAAATACTTGGAAACTTTTATGAACATCGTGATGACTACTATTTAATGTAAATCTCTTTATTTTTCCTGCTTTCAAAAGAAATAAATGACCATTTTCTTCCTTGGCTGACATATTTGATCAAAGAATAAAATAAAAAACATTGGAGAAGTGGTGCTTTGAAAAGCAATCTAGTCATTCCCAGACTATAAAACCTAAATTACAACCCCAGATTTTCCTGGCAGATGTGTCTGTTGAATGAAATGCTTCTCTATTCAGCAGATACGGGCCTTAGTTTACAAATATGATTTGTTTCACACAGACATCTCCACACACACACAAACAGGCATACATCCCACGAAGAGCTCACCTGCTATTATCTTACATTTTCCTCTCTCTTTAGTCAGTTCTATTTGCAGAGTGCAGATTTTAAAGCAGTCATTAGAGACACTTTATAGTTCACTTTTGCTTTGTCATTAGCAATACTCTCTCAAATATGTATCCATGGTGTTTCTAAATAAAACACCCAAGCAAACATTTATGAGTCATTTGCAAATATATTTAGAAAAAAAAGCTATTGTCTGTGGGCCATAAGCCATTCTCAATAGATTTTAACTCAGCAGTTTATTTGAAGGTGTGATAGTGGAAACTAACATGCTGGCTGGTTCATGACCCGAAGGATCATCAATGGAGTCCTGTTTAATGAGCATCACAGCACACAGAGAAATCAATGTAATTCAGCATGTAAGTTGTCATGAGAGCAGATATTCTTCTGCCTCCCTTATCTCCTATATCTTCTGTGTCCTTTCCTACTATATAGCCCTCTCCTAATCTCTAAAATCTCCTTCTCTCCTCCCCTCACTGAAAACTCCACAAAATATTGATGGGTAATTTGAAATATATATATGTATATATTATATAAAACATGGCTAATATATCTAACTATGTAAATGCTAAGTGGGGATTTTAGCAAAAGTAAATTTATTTCAATCACGTTATCAGTTAAATAATGTGAAGACTTCTTTTAACAGGCAAAAGTAATTACATTTCCTACTTTTTTATCAGTTCTTCCATTATTAGAATAATGTGCTAAAAGACAACAGTTAATTGTACAGCAACTTTCAGTTCCATTCCTGTATTTTATAAATTCTTGTTAATAAATGTAACTTAACTTATGACTTCAAACATCAATATATTTAACTATAACTTTTCCATGAATTATCCATGGAAGAATTAAAGGAAAATCCAATATTCAAACAGAAGTTTAGAATGCATCACACATCATTTGGCTTACAGAACATTCTTATAGTTTGTATTAATACATTATTAGCAAGACTTACTCCTCAAATTTTAAATCTGTTGTCTGATATGTATTAATATGTCCCATAAAGATGCAGGGATAGACCCACAGATTCAAGCTCGATTATTTTCCCTGGCTGGATCTTGATTTAATTTGTATCATGATCTTGGCCAATTGACTTGACCTACCTGTTCCCAATTTCCTGATCCATAAAGTTCATTCTGATGTTTTTGATCATTAATAAGCCTACTCATTTTTCAATGCTTCTTAACTAAAAGCAACAAAGCAATCATGCAGTAATTATTTGACAGAATTTCAATGTGCTTCACAGGCTTTCTTCCTATGTCCTAGACCAAGTGCTCTAAATATTGTACATCACATTGAGAGATGTAGTGCTATAAAATAACACCATTTTCACACTCTTCATATGTATACATATAAGTATGTACAACTCATTTCAATAAGAAAACTATAAATTAGTATTTTCAAATGGCCAGTCTGGATTTTATTTAATGTAAATGTATCATGGTGGCGTCAGGGTAAGAAATCTCTTATTAGCACCTAATACATTGTCTTATCTTCAAAACTAAATTTAAAAATATTAATAATTCTACACTAACTATTAAATATAGATTCTAATTACAATCAAGGAATTTGCACAATGTCATGGGAGATGTGGTACTAATAGAATACAGGAGGAGAATTGCTGTGTATTTAAAAACTACTTTTTAAATAACAGAGTAAATGAAGACATTTTAAAATAATTTATACAAATAATATAATATATACAACTTAATGCTATGAAGATTAGTAAACAATGCTTTAAGGGAATAAATACACAGAGTAACTATAAAGGAGAAGAATTGGATTTCATTAAAATGAAGAACTTGTGTTCATTAAAAGACATCATTAAGAGACTACAAAGGCAAGCCACAGAGGAGAAGATATTGGCAATATGACATGAGATTTGCATCCAGAGTATGTAAAGAACCCCCTCAAATTAATAAAAAGATAGATAAATCATTTTTACAGGAGCAATCAAAAAATGGAATACACACATCACAAAAGAAGATATTCAAATGGCCAATAAGCTTAGAAAGAGGTGCTCAGTAAAATGCAAATTAAAACCACAATGAGATACTCCTGGGACCAAAATGGCTAAAAATAATAATGTCATCATCTGTTGGGAAGGATATAGAGCAAATTGAACTTTCATACTCTGCTTGTGAGAGTGTAAATTGGTGCAGCTACTCTGGCAAAGGTTTTAGGCAACCTATACTAAAGCTAAAAATACATATTCCCTAGGACCCAATAATTCCACTCCTGATATATATCCTACAGAAATGATGAATACTATGTACACCAAAAGACATGTACAATAATATTTTGAGAAGTGTTATTTTAAATAACTCAACTGGAAACAACTCAAATGTACATCAAAATGGGTAAAAAATAAAAAAAACCCAAACCCGAACTTACATTACAACTATACAATGGAATATTCCTGAACAATGAAAAGAAAGCAACTATTGATACATATAACAACATAGAAAAATAAAAGCAAAAAACAAAATAAACTGTCATTTTCAGCAAGAGAAGCCAGACACAAAAGAACAAATACTATATGATTCCCTGTGTATGAGCAGGCAAAACAAATCTGCAGGGATAGAAATTGAAGAGTGGAACAAGAGGAGTGGTTACACTGGGAGGGAGCGTGAGAGACATTTCTAGAGCCTTAGTGCTGCTCATTATCTTGACTGAGTGGTGGGTATAGGGTATTTTTGCAAAACCCCATCAAGCTGTGCCCTTAAGATGCACGCAGTTTAGGGGTAGGGTGGTGGTGGGATGAATTGGGAGATTGGGGTTGACATAGATACACTAATATGTATAAAATAGATAACTAATAAGAACCTGCTGTATAAAAAAATAAAATAAAATTCAAAAAAATTTTTTCTAAGGGGGAAAAAGATGCATGCAATTTATAGAATGTATGTTATATAATTTGTTTAGAAAAATAAACAACATATATACAGCAGGAAAGACATGATAGAAAAGTTCTGTTTAAGAAGGTAGGAGGTTTGGTGTTAAATTCCAACTCTGAAACAATCACAGTTGTATCTCAAATTCCTCATCCAGCAAATGCATGGGTTAAATGAGATATTTTCCAAGGGAACTTCTCATCCTAAATGTCAGTGATTCTGTAGGTGGGGCAGCTTAGTATTTTGGCTTATGGATGGGCAGCACTCCAGTGCAAATCCCATTACTTCTGTAATGTACATCTTGTGATCTAAAACTGTAGTCTTTTTTTGTGTGTGTGTGGTACGCGGGCCTCTCACTGTTGTGGCCTCTCCCGTTGCGGAGCACAGGCTCCAGACGCGCAGGCTCAGCGACCATGGCTCACGGGCCTAGCCGCTCCGGGGCATGTGGGATCTTCTCGGACCGGGGCATGAACCCATGTCCCCTGCATCGGCAGGCAGACTCTCAACCACTGCGCCACCAGGGAAGCCCTAAAACTGTAGTCTTTATGAGGGAAGATACTTGTTCACATATATGTCTCAACATAGCCTATTAATATAGATGTTAGCACACACGAATATCTAACAGCGTTAATTTTTCATTGTTGGACTCTTTTCAGCTTAATTATCAAGAGCGAGTTAGCGATTGTAAGAACTTATGATTTCTTTGCACAAGATGCACGGCAGTTGATCTCTTTGGTGGCAAGATTCTCAGAAAGGTGTTCTTCTGTGAAATGTGAGCAGTGATGGCCTTGTCCCAATGCTGAGCACAATGCATTCAGGCAGTTTTGGGCTCTGAGGTTTAAAGAGAGGGAGGGATTTTTTTCATGTTGGTATAACATGAATATGAATTACCAGATCTACATTAGAAAAGCTCAGATGACTTTGTAGGGAGAGACAGAGATAATGGAGAGAAAGGAAGCATGATTTTAAAAATGTTTAAAAAGCAGTTCTTACTGGGAGGTCTGTTACAAGCAAAATTTGCTGGGGAAGAAAGGTAGCAGTGAACACATTTAAGAGAATACGTGTTACTACCAAACTTAAAATAGATAGCTAGTGGGAAATAGCCACATAGCACAGGGAGATCAGATAGGTGGTTTGTGACCACCTAGAGGGGTGGGATAGGGAGGGTGGGAGGGAGGGAGACGCAAGAGGGAAGAGATATGGGAACATATGTATATGTATAACTGATTCACTTTGTTATAAAGCAGAAACTAACACACCATTGTAAAGCAATTATACTCCAATAAAGATGTTAAAAAAAAAAAAGAAAATACGTGTTAAAGCAGATTTTTAAAGGGCTTATCTCCAGTTCTAACAGGCCATTGAGAACAGGTAAAGATTTAGCATAAAACATTCAATTAGATTTTGGTTGGAGGCACATCCCTCCTTCTTAAAATATTCCAAAGAATGTACTGAAAACCGCAAGTGAGGTAGAGGTGTGGGTGGTGGAGGTATTTTAGCCTCGGCCCTGAAGCACAAGGTCTGCCTTCTCTGTAACCATTAGAACACAGTATAGATATCACAGTACTGTGCTTGAAGTCCAAAGAACTGGTGTTCGAATCCCTGCTCCCCCAATTATTAGTTGTATGACCTTTGACTACATTTGCCCAGCAAATGTTTGCAGAACAGATGCACAGTGCCAGCTGCTGGGAATATATAACTGAGAAAAGCCACAGTTTCTGACTTCCCAGTGGGAGAAAACAGACAAGTTAACAGTTGCTTTCATTACAGCGTGGTCAACGCCGTGTCAGGGTTGATTAGTACAGGGCACTTGCTCCAGGAGTGTATCAGCAGGATACTAAAGTCAGTATTGACGGGAGGGGACAGAAAAAAGCACTGGAGGGTGGGACAAAACACGCAATTTGAGTCCTGAAGGATAAGCAGAGATTCACCAAGGAAACAAGAGAGAGAAGAGAAGAAACTCGTAGGGAAAAAATCCTTGAGGAAAAAGAAAGCACGGCTCTTTGGGGAAGGACACGGAGTCCAGAAGTTAATTAGCATGGGAGGTATAAAATGATAAGTAACTCAGGAGAGGTGGGCAGGGCCAGACCAAGCCATGCCAAGGATCCTCGGAAGCTTTATTCTGATATCAACGGGGAACATCAGGGAGAAAACAGCCCAACTGGCATTGCAATTCTTAAAAATGCATTAGGGTTCTATAGGATGGGATATTAGCGGGGGGGATGGCAAGGATACAGGCAGAGAGATTAATTAGAAGGCTGTGGCAGTGATGCAAGAAACATATGATGGTGCCCTAACCTAAGATGTTGGCGCTGGGGATGGGGAGGTGGACAGAGATTTCAGAGACATTAGGAGGAGGAGTTCACAGAACTTGATTAGATACAGGTCATGGGGAAGAATGGGGTATCAGAAGAAAGGTAGGGATTTTTAGTTTGGGTGAACTCATTAGACACCATCTGAATCTGAATAACGTGAGTTCTAGGAAAGAGTACCACTTTTTACAAGCTGCCACAGCAAAATCTGCTCTGAAAAAATTACTCTTCGGTGGGTACATTCAGGGAGACTGATCCATTGTGAGGAAGATTGGAACATTTTTTTTCGATGAACCCAGCAAGGTTTTATCAGAGGGACAGTAGGACATTCCAAATAAAACAGCTTATCTCTTTCATTCTTTTAATGAGTAACGAGCTGTATAAATTGGTTCAGACAGAATTTCCTAATCAAAAAATGGGCAGAAGACCTAAATAGACATTTCTCCAAGGAAGACATACAGATGGCCAACAGGCACATGAAAAGAAGCTCAATATCGCTAATTACTAGAGAAATACAAATCAAAACTACAACGAAGTACCACCTCACACAGGTCAGAATGGCCATCATTAAAAAGTCAACAAATAGGGCTTCCCTGGTGGCGCAGTGGTTGAGGATCCGCCTGCCGATGCAGGGGACACGGGTTTGTGCCCTGGTCCGGGAAGATCCCATGTGCCACAGAGCGGCTGGGCCCGTGAGCCACGGCCGCTGACCCTGCGCATCCGGAGCCTGTGCTCCACAACGGGAGGGGCCACAGCAGTGAGAAGCCAGTGTACCACAAAAAAAAAAAAAAAAAAAAAAAAAAAGTCGACAAATAATTAATGCTGGAGAGGGTGTGGAGAAAAGGGAACCCTCATACTTTGTTGGTGGGAATGTAAATTGGTGCAGCCGCTATGGAAAATAGCACGGAGGATCCTCCTCAAAAAACTAAAAATAGAGTTGCCATATATGCAGCAGTCCCACTCCTGGGCATATATCTGGACAAAACTATGAATTCAAAAAATATATGTATCCCTATGTTCATAGCAGCACTGTTCACAATAGCCAAGACATGGAAACAACATAAATGTCCACTGACAGAAGAATGGATAAAGAAGATGTGGTACATATATACAATGGAGTACTACTCAGCCATAAAAAGAATGAAATAATGCCATTTGCAGCAACATGAATGGACCTAGAGATTATCATACTAAGTGAAGTAAGTCAGAAAGAGAAAGACAAATACCATGTTACCACTTATATGTGAAATCTAAAATATGACACAAATGAACTCATCTGTGAAACTGAAACAGACTCACAGATATAGAGAACAGACTTGTGGTTGTCAAGCAGGGTGGGTGGGAGGGATGGAATGGGAGTTTGGGATTATCAGATGCAAACTATTATGTAGAGAATGGATAAACAACAAGGTCCTACTGTATAGCACAGGGAACTATATTCAACATCCTGTAATAAAGCATAATGGAAAATAATAAAAAATAATTTGAAAAAGAAAATATATATACACATATATATACACACGTAAAATTGAATCATTTTGCTGTACAGCAGAAATTAATACATTGTAAATCAACTATACTTCAATAAAATAAATTAAAGAAGAAAAAAGTCTGTTTTTGCTTTAATTGAAAGAGCACTGAATACTTGAAGTACACCCTCTCCAGCTGACTTTCTGGCTTTAGTGCGCAGTACCAAATCAAACACCAACCAATAAAAGTTCTTTAATAAGAAATGTGAATGGAGCCCACAGCATGTGAGAAGAATCTTGAGAATTTACAAAGGCTTTGCCTCTGGTGTCAGTGAGCTCCACGAGATAAGGTAATGAGCATCGTTTTTCTGTGAGTGGACAAGCACGTCTTGAATACCCACAGGCAGGAAACATGGCACCTCATTTAAGTCGTTAGACAAAGTTCCCACCATCAGAGTTTATCAATTTACCACTATCAGAGTTGTAAATGCTTCTATCTATTTTCACAAAATTCTCTTGGTTTTTTTTTTTTTTTTTTTTTTTTTGCAGTACGTGGGCCTCTCACTGTTGTGGCCTCTCCCGTTGCGGAACACAGGCTCTGGACGCGCAGGCTCAGCAGCCATGGCTCACGGGCCTAGCCGCTCCGCGGCATGTGGGATCTTCCCGGACCGGGGCACGAACCCATGTCCCCTGCATTGGCAGGCGGACACTCAACCACTGAGCCACCAGGGAAGCCCCTCTCTTGGTTTTTTTACAGGTTAAAGCCTCTGTCTCCACCAAGACCTTAAGTACAGCATAGACAGGGATCCTGCCATATCCTTTCTTTGCTTTTGGACTTAATATCCTAATACCAGCACAAACTAGAGCTAATGGAAGTTCTACTGACCAGGATTGAACTGATCAGAGGGCAGATAATGCTATCAGAGTATCAGACATAAGCTTGTCTGTCAAATATCAGCGGAGTAAAAGGAAGAAGGTGTTGGGATTCTCAAGGTCTTCCTGATAGGATATAAAGTCTACGATTATATATGTCTATTTGTATCTAGTAAGTATAGCTTAGTGGCTGCAATTTGCATATTTCTATGGCTTCTAGATATTGAAAACCCAAAATTTCTTGTAAATTAGAAAAAGATGAGAGTTTGAAGCCTATGCCACTTGTGGAGAGGTAGAAGTTTCAAGTTTGCCAGAAGAATTCAGTTGCAATAGTCTGGTCCACATAAATTAGTGGGAAAGTCTGGTTCCAGTATAATCTTGCAGCTCAATGGATCTGACCTAGCATACAAAAGCCATCGCAGGCCACCTCTGGAGCACAGGACACTTACATGAGACATTGTCTGCTAAGTGAGACAAGAAGCTGAATTACCTACCAGACAATTTACATCAATTCATTGATCTGCCTACCATGAACTCTCCCTGTATTACTTCAGTTAGGCCTATGAGTAAAGTATTATAGGCCAAATAGGGTCTTTATTGTTCTTCTAATGTATGTATATGTATGCATGACAGAGAGATTAGGAAAGGAAAATGGCTTTTTTGTGAATAATGATTAAATAATGTCAGCGTGGCATACTAATAACCCCTCCAGAATTTAGGTTCCAGTTAACCAATTATTGACACAGTCTTCAGATTTAAAGGCTTCGCAATCAAATAATCAACATGTGGAAAAAACAAACCCTGTCAACTTCTAGCTCATGAGTGACAACTGGTTGACTGAGGGAAGAAATGCAAGTTGCACACTTTGACTAAAAGTCAGACATATGACTTCAACATGATGCAGATCATTGAGGCAATGAATGTTTCAGGAAATCCCTGCCTCAATTATCTGTATATTTTGGGTAACAAAATTTCAAGGCTTTGTAGTATCCAGACAATTTTCAAACATTTCACTTTACTACAGAAAGGAAGACATAACTCAAGTAGAAGTGTTTCCTATTTTTTTGTTTTTTAACCACTCTCTCTAAATTTTTTTCTACCCAGAGGAGGCTGAGATTGAGGTAAAAGGAGGCATCTTACAGTATCATATGAACACCAGCTGTTGCATATAGGCCTGGAGCGCCATTTAATTTTAGATTATATTTTAAAAAGAACTATTGTTTTACCATTAAAAAAATATTTCTTTTGAAATATGCCACAAGTTTTAGCCTTGGGGCAAATAACCAAGTGAAAACCCACTGAGTTATTTATCCTCTAAGCTTTAAGATGCTTTAGAGAGGTGTTCATAAATAAGTTATGTACATTTTACCCAACTCAGGCAGACTCCACTTTGCTATAGAGTGATAAAATCTTTCCTCTCTCATATTCACATTTCTCAAGAAATGAGTCAGTGCATACTCAGCTTCCATGCCCAAATTTGAAACCAAATTTTTATCACTTGAAAGGGAGTAAGGTGTCCAGAATGACTGGTTTTATGAGTTGCACCTCCATGATAAATTATTCCCAGATGCTAAGGTGGATAAAGTACCCTTCTCTCTTCTGAATACTTGTGTAAGTAGGTGGATTTCAAGCAGATGGCTTCAAGCACCACATATTCTACCATTGTCCTAAAGCTGGATAAAGACCTTTCTACTGCCAAGGGTATAAGCATCACACTTCATCTGATAAAACATTTTCTAAACATGGATGGACTCTGTGTAAGAACTATGCTAAGGCATAAGCTTTCCATTCATAGAGTTGGTCTACATTCAGAAACTATTTACAAAACACGTCTTAGTTTGGGTTCTAGAGGAGCAGACCCTAAGACTAGAATATGAGTTCAAATGGTTTATTTGGGAGGTGATCCCAGGAAGCACGGAGAGAGTGGTGAAGTGATACAAGGGAGGGAAGGCAGTCAGTAAAGGATGAGTTATCAAGCCAACTGCCACAATGGATCACTGGAGCTTAATGCTGCAAGGGAAATGCTGAGAACTGGTATGAAATAGATGTCTTAAAATTGTGACACCTAAGAGCAGAGAAGCTGGGAGTATTTATAGACTGGAGAATCACTGACTGAGCACAAGGTTCCAATGGGATCTTCTACTGGTAGAGATTTCCACTGTTATGGGAAAAACCCCTCAGGTACAGAATTACAGGTACCAGCAGCTGGAAATTGGTTGGAGAACAGTGAAATGTTAAGGTCCAAGGAATGTGAACAGGGAACGGGCAGCATCTCCTGCAGTGGCGAGATTTTATCCCCTTGGATCTTCACTTTTTCTGACCCTCTTCTCTTTCCATCTCTGTTCTCATGTAACTTGATTAGGGGCATCAGGGCAGACAGACTGATCTGTCTCTTAGCTGTTATTTTCCCCTTGAGAAAATTCTTTCACACCTACTTGGCAATTTCATTTTAAAATATATTTCCAAAAACAACCTGAATATGGAAAGACAAAAACTTGTAAGAAAAGCAGTAGTATGTAAACCAAGTTATTTTACATGATTGTGAACTATGTGGGCTATTTAATTTCTTCCCTATATGCACACACATCACACCGGCATTTCTAAAACATCCAAAGCTCAGGATGGTTTAATATTCAAGGCTTGATAACATGTTCAATTCTATTCAGTTGTCATCTCCCAAGGAGCAAAACTTTCTTCAGTCTGTGCCTCCCTAGGTCAAGGATTTCTCATAAGAAATCAATAATTGATTGTCGACTTAATGTGACTCTACAGGGCTACCTTTGTTTTGCCTTTTTTTTTTTTTTTTTTGTGGTACACGGGCCTCTTACTGTTGTAGCCTCTCCCTTTGTGGAGCACGGGCTCCGGACGCGCAGGCTCAGCGGCCATGGCTCACGGGCCCAGCCACTCCACGGCATGTGGGATCCTCCCAGACTGGGGCACGAACCCGTGTCCCCTGCATCTGCAGGCGGACTCTCAACCACTGCGCCACCAGGGAAGCCCTGTTTTGCCTTTTATATGAGCATTCATCATTTAAGATCAGTGAGATTAAGAAGTAGCAAATCTTGTAAGCAGGAGATGAGGTAGTGGTTACTCCACAGTTTTAGACATATCTAATGGCTTTGAGTTATTATTCAAGCTGGGTTTCTGCAAATCTGCTTTAGTTTGTGCTTCTCTAAGTACAGGCTAATCATTAAGGGAATATGTTCCAAACATTAATAATAAAGACATAGAAAATTAATAAAATATATAGAAAAATATAGCCTTCTGCAATAAGTGAAAAAGAAGTCAACCATATAAAATCTAAGGAGAGGCTTTGAGATACTTCTGGGGAATCTAAACTTGTTAACATTCCAACTAAGTCTATCAAGCATCATTATTAATATATCATTCCTCCATTTTATTTACAATTCTCTGTCATAATAATCAGAACCAAATTCCAAGGCTCTTTGTTTCAGCCTGCTGTAAACAATGCAACTCCAGGAAATAATTTATAGAATGGTGAACAATCAAGGCGCCATTTGCCCTTCCAACACTAGAGAGATGAAAGCAAAGGAAACAACTTAGGCCAATTCTAGAATTCGGATCACCAAGATTTGGTTTCTACTTAGACAGTCATTCAAACAGATGTCTTTGCATACCTTGCTGAAATTCTATGTAAGGAAGTCTAATCTCTGGAAAATGGGCCGTTATTTCATAATTGATGATTCCCACAAGAATGCAGCCTTTTCAGGTGACTCCTTGATTTTAAAAAAAGCCAGTATGGCAGGAAGTTGTTCATTTTCTTTTTTCTATTCCAACTCAGGAAACTATATAAATATTAATGCACTATCCACATCTCCAAAAAGGTCTTTCCTGGGCCTCCTTTATTGTCAAGGTGGTATTTTTCCACAGTGCAAGGCTTTGGAGCCTGTCAGTTTACCGTGCCTGTCCATCCTCCATATTAATTCAAAGTAACTATTATGGAGGACCAATGGAGCATGAGTTATTCTTGCATTTTGTGTGATGTCTCAGAATAATCTAGACAGCCTCAAATGTCACTTTGTTAACAGCCTCTAGAATAATATGAGAAAAGACTTGATTTAACTCAACAGGGATTTGCTGGGAGCCTACCGTGCACAAGGCACAGAGTTAGATGAGACGGAGAATTCAAGAGGTGGGAGACAGCCCCTGACTTTGTTCAGCTGACAAGTCTCATGAGAAGCTTAAACACTGAGATGGAGTGAGCAGGCGGAAACTCAAAGCATGCCTCCCTCTGCAGAACATTCAGACGCTTGGTTTTATAATACAGTCCAAATCAGGCTTCTCACACAATCACTTTTTATGACTTGCTGGGCTCCTGCACATCTCAGCTCTGCCCACCTGTCCTCACATCTCGACATTATGCCACTTCTGGCTGCAACTTGACTAAACTTGTTGTAGTTCTCTGAGTGTGGCAGCCTCCTTCTGGCCACCAGGATCTTGTCCATCTGCCCAGAAGATAAAGTCCTTTGCTGATTGCCTGGCCAACTCCTGCTGACACTTCTTGTGCCAGCGAAGGTGCTATATCTTTCAGAAATTTTTTCTTTAGCTTCCTAATCTGGATTAGGTGCCACCTCTCTTCCCTTCCCAGCACCCTGATTTCCCTCTGCTCTGATACTGTTAGACTCCGTCACATTCCATCCATCCCTCCAGCCCACCAGCTAGCTAACCAGTCAGCCAACCAGCCATCGTTTAAATACTGAGGGTCTTTTATGTGCCTGGGAAAAGATTATCAAAGAAAGCAAGCTTATGTTCTCAATTCTAGTGAGAAGAGACAGACAACAGACAACTAAATAAATGTAAAGATAATTTTAGCTAGTTGCTAGTACTGTAAAGAAAATTAAATAGGAAAATTGAGACACAAGTTTACAGTCAGGAGTATAAGAGAAGGGTAGCCAGAGAAGGCAACTCAGAGGTATCCAGGAGCTGAGTCTCCCTCTATTTTCCATTATTCTTAAGGTTTAAGAAAGAGTTCTAGAGTGATGACAAAGGTAGAGACTCTGAGGCAGCAGCCAGTTGGAGAGTTGAGCGTGAAGGGGATGGGGAGTATGGAGTGAAATTGGAGAAGGTGAGCTCATGCGGGGTCTTGTGGGCTTTGGTAAGATTTTTTTCCAAGTGCACTGGAAATTCACTCTGGAATTTTAAGTAGTGGCAGTGGGAGGAGTAAAACAAAAAGATTTATTTAAAAAAAATCACTGGCTGCTCCATAGAAAATGGCTGCTATATATATAGAAAAAGGGTGGATTAATCTAGATAAGAATAATGGTACTTATCAGCCTAATGATCCAATCTCTCTACTATATTATATTTTCTCACGGTGGAGGACGTATGCTTCATATGTCTTTATATCTCCGTAGTTTAGGATAATGGCTTATACATTATAAGAATGCCCAACTTATGGGAGATGGCTAGTTCCAGATGGAGCTGGTGATAATGCCATCTCAATATGTTCTATCTCTTCCTGTCCTCTCTCTTGAGTGCCAAGTCATTGGGTATTTAATGAATCCATTCTTACCAACTAATTCTTCTACCCAAGCTAATGCTTTAGCACAGGGTAATTGAAATAAGAGCCTCCCAATTGATAAAAAAACACATTTCATATTTTACAGTATTGAAAAGTTACAAAGATGCTCTTACAAATTAGTATTATTTAATTTTGTGGTAAATCCTGTATCATTTAAATGAGACACTTAGAACCTCAGTTAAATGATAATTGGGCTCTTTTCAAAAATTTTTGTTTTATTAATGAAACAAACTTTAATGGAAAAGACTGACAGAAATAATAATAAAAATAATATTGTTATAAATAAAATCCTAATGAAGTTGAAGTATGCTGAATTTTCATAGTTTGTAGGAAAACAAATACCTTATTAATAATTTTGTGTATGTGTGTAGAGTCATATTTGTAAAACTATTTAATTTATGAAATAACATTTCTAAGTAGTTGGCCTCATTAATTAGATGGCTTTATTGTCATCATTTTCCATCAGAGAAGTATGATGTTGTTGGGTGAATTAAAGGGAAAAACATGAATTGTAAGTAAGAAGCTCACCTCATTTTCTGAAGTAGTAAAGGAGAGAAAAATCCACCCACATAATTATGTTCCTTATTTCCAGAGTTGTCCAATGGACATGTTAGCAACATATATAACTTAAATTTTCTCATAACAATATTTAAAAAGTAAAAATAAATGTGAAATTAATTTTATATTTGACTTACCTGAATATATACAAATATTATCATTTGAACCTATAATTAATATAAAAAACTACCAAAGAGGTAATTTAGATTCTTTTCTTGGTACTAAGTTTTTGAAATCCACTGCGTGTTTTATAACACATCTCTTTGGACTCAGCATCTTTCCAGGGATCAACAGACACATGTAGCTAGTGGCTATTGCATTGGACAGTGCAGCCTGATATCTTCATTTTACATATTCTACATTGGAGAGGTGTGTGTGTGTGTGTGTGTGTGTGTGTGTGTGTCTGAAAGTAGGAAGCAGGTGACCCACTATGAATTCAGAAGATGGATCTTCCTTTTAAATTCACAGAATGGTTCACATACTGATCCATAGCCTTATTCCTTTTTCTGTCATCAAAGTTATGGCCTAACAAAGGCCTTGCTTTGGGCATTAAGATTCTGAAGCTAACTGCATCTAGCTTTTCCGTATCACTCTAATAACTCAAATGGATACTTATTGGGATAATTTAATAATAATTTGACTGAATTAAACCAAAAAGTCAATTTGCAGATGCTAACTATGTCTGATATGATGTTTCATTTCACTGATTTCTCTATGAATCCTGGGATCCTAGTCTTTTCTGTAGGTTGGCTATTGGTGGGAGTCTGGGTAACCAGCTGTATCTCCAAGCGGAAGAGATGATATGAGGGAAGCCTGTCAAGTTGAACATAGTGTTTCCTTTCCATCACAAATGTTCTGGAAATACGCACATAGATCTGTATGGACAGAATACTGGCATATTCTCTCCTTAAGAAAAGGCCAAACACATATACCCTTAGGAAACCATAGTTCAAAAAGAGCCATGTACCACGATGTTCACTGCAGCTCTATTTACAATAGCCAGGACATGGAAGCAACCTAAGTGTCCATTGACAGATGAATGGATAAAGAAGATGTGGCACATATATACAATGGAACAGTACTCAGCCATAAAAAGAAACGAAATTGAGTTATTTGTAGTGAGGTGGATGGACCTAGAGTCTGTCATACAGAGTGAAGTAAGTCAGAAAGAGAAAACAAATACCGTATGCTAACACATATACATGGAATCTAAAAAAAAAAAAAAAAAAAAAAGGTTCTGAAGAACCTAGGGGCAGGACAGGAATAAAGACGCAGACATAGAGAATGGACTTGAGGACACGGGGAGGGGGAAGGGTAAGCTGGGATGAAGTGAGAGAGTGGCATGGACTTATATACACTACCAAATGTAAAATAGCTAGCTAGTGGGAAGCAGACGCCTAGCACAGGGAGATCAGCTCAGTGCTTTGTGACCATCTAGAGGGGTGGGATAGGGCGGGTGGGAGGGAGACGCAAGAGGGAGGAGATATGGGGATATATGTATATGTATAGCTGATTCACTTTGTTATAAAGCAGAAACTAACACACCATTGTAAACAATTATACTCCAATAAAGATGTTAAAACCAAAAAGAAAAAAAGAAAAGGCCCAACAAGATGCAAACTACTGTACAGAGAATGAATAAACAACAAGGTCCTACTGTATATACTGTATAGCACAGGGAACTATATTCAATATCCTGGGATAAACCTAATGGAAACGAATATAAAAAAGAATGTGTATGTATATATATATATATATATATATATATATATATATATATATATATATATAACTGAATCACCTTGTTGCATAGCAGGAATTAACACGATATTGTAAATCAACTATACTTCAATTAAAAAAAAGAAAAGAAAAGAAAAGCCCAAACAAATGTCACGGTCTCCTCCAACTGGAGATCGGTCATTTTATTGGGGTCAATGGGTAAATATATCTTGGGCTTATTTCTAGAGTGGGGAGGAACAACTCAAACCTGTCACGTTAGCTATCAATTTCCGTTCTTTTCAAAATCCCTTATCTGCAATGGAAGGGTTAAGCTCATGGAGTTTTTCCTTCACCGGGCTCATTCAAATAACGACACATTCATTGGCCTTAGCAGTTTTAAATGTCACAAAATTACATCATGTAGGACTGTATGCCCTTTCCCCCACACTAGATATGTTAGCAGTAAGCTGAAAATTTTAATTAAAAAACTAAAAGGCACTGATCACTGTCTGGTGAAGTTTCATTTAGAGCTCAGAGATCACTGAAGACCACTAGGTTTTCTTCTTAGCCATACATAAATAAATAAATCCTCACTGACACGTAATAAACAAACAAACATTCTGGGAAGCTGTGCCGATCAGGGGAGCTGTGTGTAAAGAGCATTCTTTTAGCTTCCAGGCACTTGAAGGATGTTAAGTGTCTTGAAAATCTGTGCAAAGTGAGAGGGGGTGAGAGTGTGGCTGCTTCTGCCGTTAGGCAGGTAACACTTCAGGGCCTTCACTGAGCAAGTGTAAATGAGGCTGCCACTGGCTGTGATGCTGAGAGAGGGCTACCAATTGCTAAACAGGTCCTGGCTTTGACATATTAAAAATGTAGCTCTGATCACTCATTAACGTGTCTATTGTTAAGAAAAACCTATCTTTTTATTCATAAAGAGAAAAGACAGGTTTGAGGCTTTTAGCGCAGGGAAAAGATATATATGTGTATTGGAGGGTTGGAGAAAAATCCATAAAATCATATGAAACACTGACTATATCTCCAAAGGTTTCACAAGGTCTAATCTTTGGGAGAAATGAATCCCATTCTGATGAACTACATAAGGCTGCATTAGGATAGTCTCAAGACCAATAAATATTACTCTGTAAGCAGGGCTACAAATTAGGCATAAATCGAAACTGCCAAGGACACTGCCATCCTCCCAGGTCTCCAAGCGGGTTATTTTTGCTTCCTCCATCACCAATTCAATCAACATCAATCCCCACTGATTCTCCTTCACGTCTTAGGGAACAGAAGTGTTCCCTATTTTTGTTTGGACATTCTCCCAACTGATCCAAATGCTCTTTGTCTGCCCCCCTAGAGAACCACTAGGAGTGGCAAAGCTCAATTCCCTAGGCTCCAGGCTCTTTCCCACCCCCAGCTGCCCCCTCGCCTCAGTACAAAGCACTCTAGAAAACAGAAACTAGAATCATTTTCTATAAACGACACACCCATCCCTGTTCAACAGCCTGCAGCAATTCTATATCATTGCCTATTTTAAGTAATTATCCGGCTTCTCAGATCCCCATTGCTGCAGCTAAGCCACACTGTGCCTTTCAGGGTCAGTCTTTATCTTATATTGAGTTTCCTCAGAAACAGACCTCAGAGGCAGAATGAAGTTTCAGTAGGTTATTTGGGAAGTGATCTTTGGAAGCATCACTGGGGAAGTTGGAAAGTGAGGTAGGGAAGTGAGTCAGTAAGGATGCACTGGAGGAGAGGTACCCCCTGGGGGCAACTAGGGCTGGTCTCACTGGGGAGCTCTTGGAGATGGTGTAGAAAATGCCTTAGAATTATCCCCAGTTGCTGAGGGAGCTGGGTTGTATAAATCCATGCCTTTGGTGCCCTTGATCTTGGCTGAGAACCACTCAAAGTCTGCTGGACTTTGTTAATTTCACATTTGTTAAGTAGAACCCTGGGGTGGTAGACGGTAGCAGTTTAACAAAAGAGCACAAGGGATTTGAAATAGAGACGTTTATAACTCAGGTCCTGGAAAAAGTACAGGGCACACCTCAAGGGGCACCACGGGGAGGTGCAGGCAAGTGTAGGCAGAGAGAGCCCTGCAGGACCTGGGGCACATCCTTTAAGAGGGTCCATCAGTGAAGGGCTTTGAGGTTCTCAGGCTCAGCCTGGATTGGTCAATTCAAACCAGAAAGAGTGGGATGTTGGTAAGCTTTGCAGGTGTCTTACTTAAGGGGTGAACAAGGGGAGACTGCTGCCCACAGGGCTGCTGGGGCATTCACATCAGGAGTTTACATTGGCTTGTGATTCTGTGGGCTGTTATCTAGTGGCAGTTCAAGGTCCCTGTAGGCTGCCTGGTCATACAAAGTGGATGCTGAAGCAGCAATATCATGGAGTAGTTTGGCCAAACTCTGGACACAGGGGGTATTAAATCCTAGCTCTTCAGCCCGCCTCGCACAGGTGAAGGGCCTGTGACAGGGAGAGGAGGCGCCAGGGCAAAGAGTCACAGGTATTTAAAGTTGAACATTGCTGGACTAGCATTCATGGGACTGAGTGCCAAGGAGGTCAGGTAAATGCTGACATATTTCTCCAGGAAAACGGAGCCTCAGACCCAGACACATAGCTAGGTTCAAGCATCACCTGCCTTCTCTTCTCATCTGTGTGCCTTTGTGCAGTGACCAAGCTGCACAATCCTGTCAGTGGTCCCCAGGGAGCTCCTCGACTAGACCACCACCAATTCCATCGTTGCTAAACTCCTCTCTCCAGCCAATCCAGTATATTTAATCTCCATTTCACAGTCTGATCATTCCATTCTCATAAAAGGAAATGTCCTATTGATATTCCTTCTGCCAGTTTTCCCCCTGAAATGGCTTCTAAACCTCTGATCAACACTCACTACCTCTAGGATGAAGTCAGCCTGTCCATTGGACACCACCTCAACACAGGTACAATAATCATTTTGGTTGTTTCACCACCACTGAGTAATTTAAACTTGACACGTTCTATAAATCAAACTGTAATTTGAGAAGAACATCAACTTTGAAGGCAAGTGGACCTGGGTTACAGTTCCAGCCCCACCACCTTGTCCAAGGGCAAGGACCTTAATCTTAGCAGCCTTGGTTTCTTCATCTGTAAAATAGAGATGATGGTAATGTATCAAAGGGTTGTTGTGAGGATTAAATGAGATACTGCCTATGGCAGCACATAACATGTGGCAACTATTTGACAAATGTTAATTATTAATCGTTTTGCCTTCAATATGAGTATTGTTGTTAGTATCACCTTGTTATAAGCATGACATGCATTCTCTAAAGCTAACGATCGGATATTTTCTTTTTATTTACAAAAGAGAAATAGACCCTCAGACACAGAAAACAAACTTACGGTTACCAAAGGGGAAAAAGGGGGAGAGAGACAAATTAGGAGGTTGGGATGAACATATACAGTCTAGTATATATAAAGTAGATAACCAACAAGGAACTACTGTACAGCACAGGGAACTATACTCAATATTTTGTAATAACCTGCAAGGGAAAAGAATCTGAAAAAAGTATATAGATAGATAGATAGAACTGAATCACTGTGCTGTACACCCGAAACTAACACAACATTGTAAATCAACTATACTCCAATAAAAATAAATAACTAAATAAAGCTAATGATCGTGTGTTCTGTTTCTTTGCTATCCTCTCTATACCTGATTTTTTAAAGACAGACTTTCTGTACAGTAAGCAGTCAGTAAACACAGTGTCTAGAAAGAGATGGGCCCTATCTAAATTAGAAAAATACGGAAAATTCTAAACATTGAAAATTGCTCATATAATTCTTGAGACCATGGCTTTAGTTTTGATACAAGTATTGATTTTCTACTGTAGTTGGGAAAGTAGATGTGGGCTACTTATTATATTACTCAACTCTAGGGAAGAGTTTCTTAACATACCTTAGTGACTTTTTGACAATGCACGTGCTCCAAAATAAGTATTTACTGCCAGGCCAAAAGGCAAACTTTTTAAAGCATTTCACATTTCACAGAAAAATGTACTATCAAATGTTATTAAAATGAAAGTTTGTCATGGTTTGTAGAACCAGTCAATATTTGGAACTAGGGAAATCACTGATTTATAGGATTACAATAGACGCTTTTGTTAGATTCTTAAGTATTAAGTAGCACACTATTAGGGTGCTTTCAAAACAAAGTGAGACAAGCATAAGGATTTTTCACCCACCTTTGGGCAGAATTTGTATTGATGTAGTGTCATAATGATCTATTCCCCAACTCCAAAGAGACCTATCATGTCCCATTCTTGCATCATTGGGAGCTAGATACCTCTTGCTTGAAATATACTTTCTCTTCCTTTCCATCCATCCATCCATCCATCCATCCATCCATCCATCCCCTTTTTCTATTATCTTTCAAGATGCAAATTAAGAAATCCCTTCACTATGGTGCCTTTTTCAGCTGTTCGGCTAAGACGACTCTCAGCCTCATTTTAAAGCCATCAAAATGTGTTTCTTTTGGCACATGATGTATACCTCTCTGTTGACGTTCATCTTTTTTTAAAGTACAGACCCAATCTTTCCAAAGATTATAAGCTCTTTGAGGAGGGGAGTAGTGCCTTGGACTTTACAGTTTTCAGCATTATTCTTACACACAAAATAAATTAAAGGTTTTTGCTTAATAATGATACTGGATGATATCTCCTCTGGATTTTTGTCTTTGCTTATTTGTTTTGTTTCCATCTCTGCAGAACTGGTCAAGCTTCTGCAAACATGAGAAATCATTAAGATGTGGATGACTTGACAGCTAATGGGGACATGGAAAAGCAGCAGCACTGGCCATGTCAGACTTAGTGGTCAGCTCTGGAAATGCTTCCATATGATGCTCTGTTGGACCTCCATTCTGTGTCCTGATGCTAGGACAGTGGTTTCTAATGAGGACTTCTAGAGCCTCAAGAATCCTTCAGTGGGGATACGACAGACACTGTTATGTGTCTGCCTATGGCAGAATGTATTTTCCATAGATGGCTACACTAACTCCCATCCTGCACGCTCTTCTATAATGTGACCCTGCTGTTTCCTCATTAAGATGAAGGCTCATTCTCCCTTTGAATCTGAGTGGACTTGTGACTCACTTTTCACCAAGAGAATGAATACAAGTGATGCTCATGACTTTCAAGGCTAGCTCATGGAAGACCATGAACTTCTCCCCGATTCTCATGGAAGTCTCCCTCTCAGAACCCAGCCACCATGTTGTGAGGATCCCTGTCACAGGGAGAGGCAACATGTAGGTGTCCTGGTCCATAGTCAGAGTAGAGCAGGTCACCTTGTCATCCCAGCCCAGGTGCCAGCTATACGAATAGAATGTCCAGATGATTCCAGTCCCCAAGCATTCAAATCAATCCCAGTCATTCAAGTCTTCCTAGGTGAAGCCCCAGATACCGTGGGGCAGGGAAGAGTCATCCCCACTGTGTTCTCTCATAATCCACTAAATCCGTGAATATAATAAAATGGAATGATTTGTTATGTAGCCACAATAACTGGAAAACTGCCCAGTGTTCATCCTCGTCATCCTCTTTGCTAGGGGTTGGCACATTACATGGGCCATATCCAATCCACACCTGTTTTTGTAAACGAAGTTGTATTGAAACAGAGCTATGCTCATTCATTCACATATTGTCTATGGCTGCTTCTGTACTACATTCTGAGACAAAGCATAAAATATTCACTAACTGACCCTTTACAGAAAAAGTCTGTGACTCTATACTGGGGTTCTCAAAGTATAATGCCCAGGCCCGTAGCATCTGCATCACTGAACTTGTTCGAAATGCAAAATTTACTTGACCCCTACTCCAGACTTACTGAATCAGAAATTCTGGGGGTGAGGCCCAGAACATTTTGTTGTAGTGAACTCTTTAGGTGCTCTTAATACACAATGAGGTTTGAGAACTACTGCTCTATGTTAATAGAACCCTGATCTTTTTTTTGAGGCTACAATATTGCCAGCCTTAGCTGGGATTATGGCTAGTCTACACAGGACAATCCTGTTACCTGCTTTTCCAGATTCCCTTAGAGTGTCGCATAGCTTTGTGACAGTTCTGGCCATTGAGATGGAAGGAGGGCTTTGCTAAGGGTACTTCTTGGAAAGCTTTTGCTTTACTGATAAAAATGATAGATCATCTAGTGATGACCCTTCACTCCTCCTTTTGGCCTGTAATACTGGTAGGAGGCCTGGAAATCATAGTTGCTTCATAACCATGGGGTAACTAGCCTACGGATAGATGCCTAAAAGGTAAGGCTGCTGGAAGAAAATGACAAAAGAGCTGGATCCTTGGGGACATTGTTGAGCACTGGAATCGAGGCCATAAGAAAATATATCACGAATTATTTAGGCCACTTTTAGCTGTAGGCAAACAGATTTCTAACTCATATAATAGGCATACAAAACAAAACACCAACAAACAAAACAAAATAGGCATACCAATCTCTAAGTCATTTTCAATATTTTCAAAAAACTCTCACACTGCAAATTTGGCCTTGAAGAGGCACTATAAGCCATATGAAAGGTCAAATATGCTTGCTTCTGCCTGGATTTATATCAATTCATTTTGTTAAGAGTAATCCTTTCAAGTTATGTAGCAGCCAAATTTGGCTACATCTGACACCAAAGAAATTTGGGGGAGGTGATAATTCCATCTAAGCCTTATCAACCACTTGCCAAATGCTTGGCATTCTTCTCATATGACCTCACAGTTTTTAGCCATAATCCCCATTTCTCCCCATTTCAGATGGGGAGACTAAGGTATAAATCAAAAAGGTGACTTTTTCAGTTGGTATACCATTCATACCAGTCCAGAGGATCTGATTTCAGAGTCCACTCTGCCAACCACTGCTAATATTAAGTGACTTCTTGATTTAATTGCATATTCCACAAACATTTATTATGCTATAGCCAAAGTTTTCAAAAGGCACAACCTTGCAGCAAATGTGTAGATCAAAAGGAAAAGATGCCTCAAATGCTATTTGTGGCAAAGAGGTTCAAAATTTCTGAAATTAGACAGCTCAGTGAACCTGGCCTGAACCTGAAAGTGTGTCCATCTGCCTGGCATCTCAGCAAGAATTATAGTTGCCGGGAACAAAGAAGAAAGAGTCTCTGAATGTTAACATGGACTTCATACAGTCACCACCACTGTGGAAAATGACTTAGATAAGGCAGAGTGTATGTGCACCATTTTCTTTACATCCCTTATTCTCCTTCCATGCATATATCCATCCATGTCTGCTTCCCCAAATCACTCCCCTTTCAGTGTTTGGAGGTGTTGGAGGGCAAAGGAGAGCCTTTGAACAGATATCTCCCCCCGAGATGGTGTCCTTCAGAGGGCTCAAAGTCCCCCTTTTGTGTCTACAGGTTGAGAACTGTCTCTCTGTACATCTCCCAGCCTCTTATGACCACAGAGCACGAGAATAGAAATGCTAATGTGACATTATGAATGAGAGGTAAGGACTGTCCGGCCTTTTGTGGACGGGAGGCCTTTTGGGGTGAGTGAAATGTATCCATACAGTAGAGTGAATGCCATCCCCAGATGTTCCCACAGTCAGCGCTCCGAGATAGCCCAGGCACTGGTGGGCTTTTCATCCAGGTCCAGTTTTGAAAGACAACTTGACATTCTTAAAATGCCATGCAAAAAGTATGCGCTTATACAATGACAGTGATTACTCAGACTCCCAAGACAAGACACACGTATCTTAATAAATCAAGACTATAGATTAAACAATTTAGAGAAGAATGGGCTTTCACGGAGGGAGAAGCCATGGCTTGTGTTCTTCAGATTACAAGACAAAGTGTTTAAATCATTCTCAGTAAGCAGTCCCCCCAGACACATGTGGCATTTCTTTTGTTTCCAGCTACACTGTGTCCCACCCTCCCACTCCACCCCCCTCGAAGTGTGACTCACTCTGAAATGCCCAAATCAAATGTCACCCTCTTTATGAAGCCTTTTTTGATTCTCAAACCCCACCCCAAGCACAATTCCTGACACCCTCTTTGCTGATTCCAGACTCCTTATTTAGATCTCCATATCACATAAATATAATGGAATTATGAGTTGTAGTAAGCAGTGGCTACGACTCCTTTCCTCTACCTACCCTTTCCCCAAATGTGAGCTCTTCAGAGGCCAGATGATGTCTTATCTCATCATCATGAACCCACCCTTCACACTTTGGCCTGGATTAGTGCCCTGTGTGGCTGGGCAGGTTGTAATGGCATAACCCCCTGGGGTACTATTCACATCAAAATCTAGATGAATGGCAACTTCGAGGATCGTGCAGCATGCACATCTTTTCTTCCTTCCTACCCAGTGCAGGAGTCCATTAAATGTTTATTAAATTAAATAATGGCAGACTAGTTGGGACAGCCGTAGGAGAGGAGAGGAGCATGACTTCTTTCACATTCATATGAGCTGGCTGTAGGGTTCAGCTCTTTTCATTGGCATATCACTCTATCTAATCATAGCTAATCAGGTGTTAGTGGCATATGGTTTGAGGGAAATAGTGTTCTCTGCTATAGATATCAGTTAAAAAATATATTTAAAGCTTCAGTTGATGCAAACTGCCTGCTTAACTTGAGGCCATGAGGAGATGGTGACAGACAAGCTTTACATCCTCAACTTGCAATCAATTTGCTCCTGACCATGATTCCAAGTATTAACCTTGTTCTAGCAAACTCCTGGAGTGTGGGGCTGGGAAGAGAAGAGCATGCACACAGGAAGCTGAGATCAGCCAGAATAGCTAATGAACCACTAGATTTGATCTTTACGGGAAAGGGAATAAATGGCCTTGGTATGGAAAACAAAATACAAGAATCCATTCTGTTGGTAACCCGACCACGGCTTGCTTTGCTGCCAACACGGTCTAGTGCGATGCCTGTTAGTTCAGGTTTTCTGCCCCATCAGAAGATATGGGTGTTGGCAAACAGGGATTCCAATTTGTAGTTATTTTGTATTTGTTCCCATATGTTATATAATGCTCCTATGGGGATCTATACAACAGATACTGAACAAGTGAAACCATCTAAACAAAACAAAAATAACACAGAGAGAAGGTTATAGAAGTATGACCTATTAAAACAAAAAGGGGAACAGGATAGAATTGGACAACCCATTCTTTTTGTTGTTGTTATTGTTCTAAAGCATTATAAAATTCTGAACCAGAAGTGGCAATGTAATCATAAAGATGTATTAACAGAAATACAAGGAAGACAGCAAATGCCAACACCACAATTCTTCCTCAGGAATTTGTCATCTTGTCTGTCATCTTAAAGGGTGCCCTATTATACTGTTCGCATACTGTATATTTGTTACTCCTACTTTACAGAACATCACAATGGTTCTTTTGTTCTTTTATTATCTTACATATATATTTGGCATTAAATTTGATATCATGAAAGGATGTGAATCCCAGCGTTCTTAAAATATTTTGGCTTCTTGTACTATCTCAGCCAGCTTTACTTCAGAGTTCAAATTGGGGCACAATGATGTATTTAGGAGTGTTAAAAGGTGGGAGAGATTTAATATCCCACTAAGTCTATTGCTAAGGAAATTAATAACCAAACAAAATATTTAAGTAACAAGTAGTGGATTTAATTTTATTTGGTAGGTTTAAAAAAATAATAATAATAAATAATAATATTTGACTATTGCTTTTTCAATATGATAAAGTATAAAGACGGTTAAAATACTCCAGAATATCACTATACAGATTGTCCCCGTTTTGTTTTTTGAATTTATTTTTTAATACAGCAGGTTCTTATTAGTTATCTATTTTATACATATTAGTGTATATATATCAATCCCAGTCTCCCAATTCATCCCACCACACCCACCTCCCACCCCTGCCACTTTCCCCCCTTAGTGTTCATATGTTTGTTCTCTACCAGACTGCCACTTTTTGATCTTCAAAAAAAAAAAAAAAAAGAAATTCATATACGATTTTTAAAAATCAAAGGAACAGGGTGATATCAAGTTGAGAAGCCTAGTTCTTCCACAAGAACTGTGGTCCTGAGTGTGATTCCTGGACCAGCAGCATCAGTAGCGTCTAGGAAATCATTAGAAGTGCATATTCTTAGGCTCCACCCCAGATCCACTGCATCAGAATTCCTGGGGGTGGGATTTGGGTTTTAACAAACCCTCCAGGTGATTCTGACACATACCGATATTTGAGAACCACTATTCTACACAAAGGTAATCAGAGTTAAACTTCTTATGTCTTTCCAGTTATATTTTAATCTCACACATGCACATGCACACATATACATGCACATACACCATTTTTCTTCATACAAAAGGAACTACTTATACACACTGTGTGATTGTTGCTTTAAATTTTTAAACTACATCATTTCTCAAACAGATCTTTCCATTTCTGCACTTAGAGACCCACTTCATGCTTCAGAAGATTATAAAACCTTTCAGTGGATATGCCATACACCTTAATGGTTCAACCAGGTCTCTGGCATGGTTATTTCTGCTATTTATGGTTTGGTTTCTTAGTTTTACCATGCTGATAAAACTATACAGGTATTTTTGTTCTGTTTAGTTTTTTGCTGGTGCATCATGGAATACATGTGTGAGTATGTTTTTTTTAAATAAATTCCTAGCAGGGCTGACTCAAGATCATAAAGAAATTTATATTTTACATTTTGGTGCATTTGACCTTAATGCTGGAAAAAGAGCATGCACCAATTTACATTTCAAGCAATAGTTTACTAACAGCGTCTATTTTTCTGGATTGTCACTGACACTGGATCTTATCAAAATTATTTTAACTGGTGTCAATCTGATTGATTAAATATGGCATCTCGTTATTATTTAGGTTTAATTATGAGGTTGAAGATGGTCATTTTATATTTTTATTTGCCATTTATACTTCTTTTTCAGTGACTTGTCCATTTTCTCTTGGGTTAGGCATATTTTGTCCTTACTGATTTATATGAATTTTTATAAATTAAGAAAACTAGTCTTAGCCTGTCACTTGTTTTTACTGTAATTTTTATTAGTTTGGACTTTCTAAAGTTGGTCATAACTTTATAAATTTGTTAATGTTTTCTTGTCCATGCTCTACGTATTGTATCTTTCCTGGAAAAAACTTCCACCAATTCCAAAATTCTAAATAAATTCACCTATGATTTTCTTCAAATCATCATAGTTTAGTTTTTTACTTTCCATAATTTACTTTAGTAAAAGAAATGAGACTGAAATCTAGTTTTTATTTTTTTCATACAGCTAGTGGCTTGTCCCAACATCACTTAGTGAACAAGCTCTCTTTTCCCAATGATTTGAATATCACCTTTACCTCTGATCTGGAGAATTCAGGGACATTCTCCTATAACCTACTGGTTCTCTATTTTCAAGCTGTTTCAATTAGTACATCTTCATTACCAGTTTTTATACTAGAGAGAGTTACTTCTATCTCATTTATTCCTCTTCTTGAAAAATGTCATGGCATTTTTCATTTGTTTATTTTTCATGGCGAAATTTGTGTCATTTTGTGAAGTGCAGAAATAAGTTTAGATGGAATGTTAACACAGAATTTATACTTTATGGAGCTTTGTCAACACACATCTGTTTCTTACAAAAGAATACAACCATTTCTAGTTTTACAAAAGTCGTCTTCTACATAACATTAGAGCTTCAAGTTTTCTTCCTATCGGTCCTTCACCGTTCTGGTTCAATATTAGGTATTTTACTTTTTGGTTGCTGTGATAAATGGTTTCTTCCTCCCAATGTATTTTCTAACTATTCATTGATTGTACACAAAGCTACTAATTTTTAAAATCATACTCCATGTGAACAACAAAAAAAAGAACAAAAGAGCAGCAGTCATCAACCAGTTATACAAGGGTTAAGTCACAACCCACTGCAGTTGCCCTCGGAAAGTAAACTCTGAGGGAAATTCAGGATGAAAAAACAGGATGGGGCCCTCTGTGCTTTAGATAAATGGGCTGCTAGATAGTTAGATGCATATCTCAGAAGAATTTCAATGGCCCCAGATTCTTGCATCTTCCCATACATAGAACAGCACTAAAATCATTAACTTGAATATCTGTTCTTTGTGATTAGTAGTCTTTTACCAAGATGTATGCCTGACTACAAGTGTTTCCCAGGCAAAAAATTCATATATATACTGGTTGCTCCCCTGCCTCTTGGAGCAGCTCCTTAGAGCTGTCTCCTGGGCTGTAGTCCTCAGTAAGACCCTGAATAAAACTTAAACTTAGAACTCTCATGTTGTGCATTTTTCTATAAATTGACACAATATATCTGAAATATACATGATTCACAAAATGAATTCACATGCAAAAACCACATCTAAATGAATGTTATCTACTGAAAAGAGACATGAACAGGCTTTGCTGAGAAAGTGTTTTGAGTGTACACATGTGTGTGTATATATATATATATATATATATATATATATATTTTTTTTTTTTTTGGAATTGCCTACAGAAGACAATGTCCCATTTACTTCCTAGTGGTACATGATTTTCTGACACTGATTGACATGGCCTTGCTTGGCGAACCAGTATATCAGCTGAGCTTTGTTTAGACAAATATAACCATATCCTTATATTATCCTATGAAAATAAACAGAGGAAGATCTGTTACCATTCAGAATATTCCAAAAAAGAGTGTTAATTCTAAATAAATGTTTAAATATGAAGTTACAGAAATGCCTTGGCCAATGGAGTGACCATTGAGGTCCCAGTGAAGAATTCAGAACAGCAACTGAATGCATCTATCAAAATGAAAAGAACAGTGACAAGAAAGACTTTTTTTTTTTAAATGAGAAATAAAAAGAACAGTAGAATTGATTAGTAAATCTAAAAAACTTAGCATGAGGGAGGAAAAATAATTTTCCCTCTACCCTTCTAGGTTCTTTGCTGGGACACCTCTGTAATAAACAGATGATTAGCAGGAAAAACAGAAGTTTAATAACACGTATTCTTCCTGTACACATGGGAAAGACCCAGGAAAACCAAGTAACTCTCCCAAATGGCCCAAGCCACCACATTAAATAACATCTCCAGCCAAAGACAAAAATTGCGGGGAAGGGAGGGGCAGACCAGTTATAAGAGGTTACCAGGAAAAGCACAGTGAACAGGGTAAGATTGTTACACAGAGTTAAGTCTTTGCCTTCTTTAGAGATTTAGTCCTCCTTCCCTTCCAGGTACAGAGAGGGAGATACACTTACAAATGGAGTTTTCCCTTATAAATGTAAATTGCTCTTACAAAAGAGTAACTTCTACTCTGTTTTAAGAGCTTGATCTGTGCTTGCTATTTCTTAAAAATAATCAGGCTGAGCGTTATAAATTCAACTCCCCTTATAAGCTAAAAAACAAAAGAATATAAAGCATAATGAAGATGACAAAGGGAGAACACAAATAAACATTAAAAATAATAATGGAACAGTAACACAAAGAGGAAGTAAAATTAATGATAAAATAATACTTTATAAAACTCTTCCAAATACATAAAAATATCTACTTTCTAGGTATAGTTAAATGGACCAAAGAGAACAGATGAAAAGCCAAAACTGATTATTTTATTCTTAGTGACATTTTATATGTTAACTAATTATTTTATAAATTTTTCAGTTGATTATATTGGATTTGATAGGAATACAATAATATAAGCAGCAATTAATAATAATGTTTGTCTCATCCTTACCAATATTTACCCCTTAAATTATCATTTCTCATGTAAATTTCAGGTGCTATGTCTAGAACAATATTAATAGTGGAGATGGTAGGCATTACTATCTAATTCTTATTCTAGATATGAAAATAAAACTTTTAATGTTTCACCATTAAACTTGTTGCTAGATATTTGTTTGAGAAATATATATTCTTGGTAAATGGTATAATATTCTTTTAATGTACCACTATTCTATTTGCTAACATTCAGTATTTCTGCCCCAACATTAATAAGATTGTACTGAGATTGTAGTAAGTACAAATATTGTATTTTGTCATCTGTATCAGATTTCTATTTAAATGTTGTGATGTCATTGTACAAAGATTTTGAAAGTTGGCATTCTTTATGTGTGGAAAGCTTAAATAATTTTTAAATTTTCAAAAAAGAGCTGATGTACAAGAACTACTCTTTGAAAACCATTTGACTCTGGAAATTTCTTTTTGCTCTAACTTTTTAATAATTTTCTAAATAATTTTCATAGTTACTCATCAACTAGAAGTTTCATCTCTTCTCTGGGGACATATTTGTTAATTTTTAGGTTCCTAGAAATCTGGGAATTTTTAAATGCACTTTATAGAGATTTCCAATATAACACTTCCTTGATGCCATTTTTAATTTTGTGTATTTGTGTTTTCTTCTTTTTTTAAGCTCTGGTTCCAAAAAAGTACTTAGAGTTATCAACCTGAAAATATGTTTCCATTTTCTAATAATAATAATAATAATTTTAATTTTTCCTTTGCTATCTCCTTTTCATTCTGCAGATTTTTTTTCTATTATTCTATATCCCACTTTTTTCTTAGATGCTGAATAGTCTTTCATGGCTGAGGATATTTCTGAAACTTTATTTTGGGAACTCTTTAGAATCTGCATTACATTCTTTTGAATAATCTATGTGGTGACAAATCTTTCTCCTTTGTGTTCATGTTATAATGTAAGAAAAGTGGCTGAATGTTATTTCAAACAAAGCTTGCCTGATATGGTGGTTCACCAGCTTGGTCATACATTTTGCGTCAAAAATCATGTGCCTCGGTGATTAAGTGAGGCATTCTTTCCTGTGGGTTTCATACAGTGACTCTGAAGGCAATCCAAAAGACAGTTCAAAATATATTTCACCAAAGGCTATTATTTAGAGGCGAACAGTTCTTTGGATGTGTAAGCACTTCTTTTTGTCATTTTAAGGGCTCATTACCATGTAGTGAGATGTGTGCTCACTGTGGCTGGAAATCAGAAAGGCAGATAAACCAAGAATGCCAAGTGAAGACTCCGCAAAGCTGGGAACTCTGTGGCTGTCCTGAGCTGATCTTTTTTATTCCGTCTAAAATGCAAAGTCGTCCATTTCAAGGAGAGGCATAGCTGCATTTATTTATAGCTATTAGACAAATATGCAAAGCAAAAATCTGCTTTTCTAAATGAAGAATGAAGCACAAGCCAGTATAAATACTTCAAAACAGAGTGTGCTTTTGATAAAGGGTAATGAAGAGAGAAACCACGAAAAAAGACATTGGTAAACATGAAGTTTTATATGTATCCCGTAGCCAAAGCTAGGGTTCTGAAGATGCTCATAATACCCTTACATATTATAGTTCTGTCATTTAATGTGAATAGTTAATGTCACTTATAAAGAAAGCAGTCACACTTCCTGGATAATTACCACATATCTATTAAAATGAATCATGTCTCCCTTTAAAATGTGCATTTATTACGCTCCTCTTCGGTCAATGCATATCTTTTCCTTCATTATACTGCTAAAATGTCAGCCCTGCTATGTTGAAGAAATCAATAATTAAATAGATTTATGGTAATTACCTCCCAGTAACACTTTTTTTCCACCTTAACAACACAAACCTAATCCACTAACATCAAAGTTACACAAATATATTGGTGAGAAGGTCATCATGTGAAAATGCAACTGTTGGGGAGGGGAAGATTTCCTCCTTCCCTTCTACGTTCTTTTATTTAATAATTACATTGACACAAGACAGATTCGCAGGAGAAAAAGATATAAAAAACAAATCTTAATTTCATACATACGGAGGTCTCACAGATGTAGGACCTAAGAAGTGACCAAAGAAGGCAACTATTATACTTTTTAGTCAAAGAAACAATAAATTTATGAGGAATAGACAAGACAAACTAACTAGGCTTGTGTACTAATTAGTGGCGAATCTAAGCAGTCTGTTTACATAGCCTTCTAGCCCTGAATTCCCGGTCTCTGCTGAGAAGAATGTCTCTCTACCTCCTGGTGCAGGGAGGGTACCTTTCACCTGGAAGATTTATTTCCCGCTTTCAGGAGGGTCTGAGTGTTCTTTTGGCACCAGCTGTTTCTCAAGTGACTTTAATTCGAAATAATCAATATGCCACATAAGCATATTTTGGGGCCACCTGCCCTGGGCCCCATCGTAACTCAATTTACAAACATTGTGAATCACGTTGTAAACACCATCTCGAGAGGAAACACCGAGTAACCTTTCTGAGCGACTCGCATGAACTTCAGCTCTACATTTATGAAAAGCAACATTCTACATTCTGTGGCTCTGGGAATTTGGAGTCAGCCTTAAAACTTACAAAAACAACAACAGAAAAACCATGACTCTCAGCAATGACGGTAAGATGTGTCATATCTTATACAATTTTCAGGTGTCTCTAAGTTTTTCAGTAAACCACTCAATTTGCGTCTAAGCTACCAGGAACTAGAAAGAATTGGCCACTGCAGTGATTTTACCATCTCAATGGCTAAAGATGATCACCCAGTCAAAGTAACTGGTCATGCACAAATTGGCTGCCCATAGACATGATGAAAGGATCAGAGAATTATCCTCAAAGTTATTTCTGTGCTGTAGGGGGGCACAGTTTGCCACCCCAAAATGTGCATTTTTACCATGAGGATTATTTCAGGCTGACTGTTTTTAAGAAACAAAAGGCTCAGGAAGAGCTTTGACCTCTCCCTTAACTTCCTTAAATAATTTAGGTAGGAGAGCCTATCTCAGGAAGAGAGCTATCACCAGATTTAACTACAAAGCATAGTGTCCCACTGTCTCTGAATAGCACGAGAAGCATCTGTTTACCAAACATTTGATTTTCTCATCTTCTTGTAAATTATTTTCCTCTCCTTGTAAGTCCTAAACCTTTACTGCTTTCTCCTTTTTTCCAGATGGCACATAAGCCTCAATTACCTAACTTGTCCTGGGGGGTCTCATTTTTCGTATGAGGCCCCACATACATATAAAATTAAATCAAATTTTCTCCTGTAACTGTCTCATGTCAATTTAATTCTTAGACCAGCCAGAAGAATCTAAAGGGCAGAGGAAACCTTCTTCCTCCCTTCCTCTCTATCTGCAGGGTTCGGTGGAAACAAAAGTGGTGAGAGTCCTTTTTCTCTCCCTCTAAATTTGGCTTAGCAGGAGAAAATATTTGTGGAGTTAGTTTCTTGGGTGCAGCAGCTCTGGTAAAAATCAGACCGATCTTTTTCCTCCCAGGGATGGTCACTGTTTTTCTTTGTCTGTGACTGTTGTGCAATTTGTCTTGTTCTACGTCTTGAGAGCTTGGCTTTATGACTAGTGAGAGTATTCCCTCTGGTCTCCACTATCTGGAAGGTGCACTGAGCAGTGTGCATTTGGTGGTCAGTAGAATAGACTAGGATTCCAAGCAGCTGTAGCCAGTTGGTCAGAAGCACAGGCAACAACCTGAGCTTGCAATTGGCATCTCTTTGTCCAGCTATGTCAGCTCTCAAGGGAATTTATCATAAGGGGGCCCGGTCCACAAGGGGCCTTTGTTATCTCAACCTTCATTGTCTTGCGAGTACTCCAGGGACAACAAAGGTCTTTGCTTTCTTAGACTAATTCTGGGAGTGAATTTTCTGGATCTTATAAGGGATGCATCCTTTGTGTCTCTTGTGTCTTTGGTTAAGCCATAAAAAGGTTTCTTGGTTTAAGCTGTTATTTGAGATTAATATAAGATCCTATATATCAATGGCCAGATGGTCCTTTGAATTGGCTTTGTTTAAAAGGAAAATTTTTAGATAGCTCTCATCCTAAAACCACATTAAAAAGTGGAAGTATATACATACATATTTATATATTTACATACACACACAGACACACACACACACACACCATGTAGCTTTAGGGACTTCTTTAATAAGATGGAAGGACAGTAATTAGAACAAAAATCAAAGTTCGCTCAAACCCCTTCCTATTTGCCTTCAGACATTTGCAACTATTGTTAAAAAAAAAAAAAAAAAAAGATATCAGGACATTGGAAGTACAACTGCCCTGCACTTAAGAAAAATTCTTTTAAAAAGAGAGAGAACTATTACAAATGGGGAAAATAAAAAAATCTTAAATGTGTAAGAACTATGGTCCTAGAAGCTATAAATATCTTTTTAAAAATGTGGGTTGCACCCTATTTGCAGCTGGACTTGTAGGTTAAACTCCATTTGTGACTACAGTCTAACCAAACTGCTGCCAGCCCTCAAGAAAATTACAACCTAGGATTACAATGGCCATTATGAAAAATGTTCCAATTAGACAAGATTTTAAAAGTACACTTAAAAGCAAGGACTTCCAAATCACACAAACAGAATGAGATACCTATTTTAATTGGTATGCAGGAGCCTCCAAAATGTTTCAAAATTCCAAAATAGCTTCATTGAAAGATTTGTTATAACAGGCAGACAATAAGATAGGTGGTCCCCTGTCTGACTGAACTGTTGACCAAAACTGATATTCAGAGTTTAATAGGAATGTTTTTTAGGCCTTTTCCCCTAAGCTAAATGTACCCAGAGAGAAAGAAAAACATGCCAACAGAGGTGGATGGGTGTATCAGTCCTTTGATAAGCAACTAACCTTGCTGATGTATCTCAAAAGGCTTATAAGTGTTCTGGCCTTATAAAACCCAAGTCCTTCTTGGAGGAAAGTACATTCCTTCCCTTTATTTTTGAGATGTAAACTTTCTGCAAAATTCAGGGAGGTAATTCTTACCAGAAGAAGAACAAAAAGGGGCCAAGATCATTTGAAAATTTAAACAAATGAGAATTCATATGTCTTATTTTTATGGTTGTTTCATCTTTCTATATTTAAATATATTTATTGAGTGACACTTTTTATCTTTATTATCTCTTTATTCCTAAAATTTAAGTTCTATTAGTTGGCTGAATTCTGTGTAATTACATCTCCTTTCCCCTCTCACCAAAAATGGCCCAAGAGGACTTAATCCCCTCAGTTTTTATTTACTTGATGATCTATTCTTTGGCTCTACGGTCAAAGGATAAGTGAGTTATTACCTTTTCCCACCATAATTTCTCTTCCTTCAACCTTGTAGACACTGATCAACTTTCTTCTGGCATCAAATACTACATCAAGCACCTCATCTGCTCACCTTTTTTGCTTATGCAGAAATGTAATTTTTTTCTTTATACCTGTAGTTCAGTAATTTCGATATTACAGTGCCTTTCTATTGATAATTTTATCAAACTTTCCTGTTTTTCCTTACAAATTAAGATCTTCTATTCAACTGATATTTTCTCATTCTATCTTTAAACACATTTTTTTCTCACATTTGTTCTCAGTGTCAATTATACATATATTAGGTATCTTTTGATTTTCTTCTATACCTCTTATCTAATCTAGAATTATTTGAGTTTGTTGTTTTCTCTAAAATGTTAAGTATACAAAACTTATCTCCCAGTTCTTTATCAAAATTTAGTCTAGCTTCTCCTTTTTTTTTTTTTTCTTTTGCAGTAAGCAGGCCTCTCACTGTTGTGGCCTCTCCCTTTGCGGAGCACAGGTTCTGGATGTGCAGGATCAGCGGCCATGGCTCACGGGCCTAGACACTCTGTGGCATATGGGATCTTCCCGGACTGGGGCATGAACCCGTGTCCCCTGCATTGGCAGGCGGACTCTCAACCACTGCGCCACCAGGGAAGCCCCTTTTGTTATTTTTAATGTGGCTTATCTCTCTATTGCTTTTATGCTTTGAAATATTAACACTTTTTGTTTGAACACTTTTATCTCTTCTTAGAGCTTTATTTTTGGAAAAACATGTTCACTTGTGCTCTTTGAGAATACGAAGGACTATTTTCTAAAATATTCCTCTGTTTCTTTGTGTAATTAGTCTTACGATGTATTGTTTCTGTCTGCTTTTACTCATGTTTCTCAATTTTACTTTCACTCTTTTTTTTTTCCTCCTTTGTCTTTTGCTAGTTCTTATTATTTATTTTTGAGGTAGGTTGGCTATTTTGTGCAGAACAGTATTGGGAAGGAAGGGTTAGCATGGTGGGATGGGTATGATGGAACACCTGCAGCTGCTGCTTGGCTGTGTTGGACATCTGAGGGCTTGTGTCAGTGAGGCTCACAGCCAGCACTCTGGGGAAGGGCTCTCTGTGCTTTGCTCTGATGCTCATTGCCTCCTTTCTCTCCTTCACACCCTCTCACTTCAGGTAACACCCCTCAGCTGAGAGATCTGGTTAAAGAACACAGAAATTACTCATCTGCATATCCGCCACCCCGCCCAACTCATCTTCTTTCTCTGTTCAATTTGCCTCAATATAGTTTTTCTCTTCTACCAATGTCAGGTCATATTAGTGACCTGAGATTTTGTAACTCCAGGTAAAGAATCTTTAGATTTATCTTTCAGAATGACACTTGGTACCCAGAGCACCAAGATGGCAAAAGTCAGTTCTGAGCTCCCAGAAAAGTTGAAAGGATTTTACAAGGAACACCCATATACCATCTAGATTCTACCACTAAGACCTTATTGTTTTTGTTTAATCATGTCTATCCATTTATCTATTCCTCTTTTCCCCACCAATGAATTAATCATCTTCATTATTTTATTTTATTTTATTTTATTTTATTTTTTTTTTCGGTACGCGGGCTTCTCACTGCTGTGGCCTCTCCCGCCGCGGAGCACAGGCTCCGGACGCGCAGGCCCAGCGGCCACGGCTCACAGGCCCAGCCACTCCGCGGCACGCGGGACCCTCCCAGACCGGGGCACGAACCCGCGTCCCCTGCATCGGCAGGCGGACTCGCAACCACTGCGCCACCAGGGAAGCCCCCCCCATTATTTTATTTTTCAAAAAAAAAAAAGAATACAGTTTGGTAGGGGAAGTTGATTAGGAAATAGTAAAACTTCATTTACAGAAGTAGTCAGTTTAAAAATCATAGGTATAATGCAGCACTTGTACAGCTCTTTGATAAAAATGAGTAATGTTATCAAGAATTATTTTATGCACAATTATTACAGGGACCAAACTTGCATTAATAACCAGATCCATACATTTCTTCTTTGTGTGACCTGGTCCACTGGGGCATCTTGCCTCAAAAAGTAAGTTTATTCAGATGTCATTCATAACATATAAAATTAAAATAGATAAATTCCTTCCATACAGCTCACCTTTCTTGATCCTGGCGCAAGCTGCCAGAGACCTGTTATAGCATACCTCATTACTACATCAAAGAGGACCACGGCTCTCAATATACCTGTGTTTGGGGGAGGCATATGTGTTGGGAGATGTTCCCTGCTAAAAACAGCTTCGGAGCTTTTTCACACTGCAGAGTCACACACAGAACCCACTAGAATTGTTCATACACTTGGCTCTCTGCCACCAATTTGACATTTGAGACTACTGCATGGAAGGTCAACTAACAAGTAACTTTCCTTCCAGGGGATATGACAGGAAGTGTTGAGAAAGAAAAGTACGAGATACTCAATATCCTCAAAGTTTGAAGGGGCCAGGAATTGAGACACAGGTGGCCAGCTTGCATTTCTTTCCTCATCATGGATCAGCCTCAGGACGAAATGAAAAGAAAAAGCATGAGTCCAGTTCCAGTAGATTTTCTCCACCTTGGCTTCTACTAATAACGGCAGTATGAGCTTACTCTCATCGGGGTAAAACCCATCAGCCTGGAGGGGTATAATCTGAAGAAGAAGGTCTAGCATGGGGAGATGGGAAACTGAACACACACTGGATGCCATGGCTCTAGGTACGACCTCACATGGGTGGCTGTACAGCCCAGCTTTCCTGAGACAGTTCTGGTTTAGCGTATTATTTATTATTATTATATATTGTTATATTAGCAATGACCCTTTATCCTACAAAATGTCCTAGTCTGGATAAGAAATTGAATCCTCACCTAAGGCATCCCTGAATACAAAGATGGTGGAAAATTTTCTCCCATGACTTTTAACTGACATCAGTTACTAACTCAGGAAGAGACTTTTAATTAGCTGAAGAAGTACCCCTACTAGGTGTACTGGCTCCCCAAAGAGGTGGGTAAAAACTCCAGCATGAAAATGGTGAGAACCACAGGGTATATCTACAAATAAGGTCAGGTGAACACAAAATCCTGACACATTGTTTGCCAAAAAACAAGACAAAAACTGTGCAGAGAAAATATTTCTAAATCAGCTGGGGTTGTAGCTGCCTTTCTACTTTGCTGACTATAAACGTCCAACACACAATTCTCAACATTGAGAGTTAAAGGTTCGTAGATAAATGGAGAAAACTGAAGTTTCCCTTGTCTCAAGAAGAATCTAGTCAAACTCTGTTTGGACAAAGAGAAGATACGTATAGATTGTACAGACCTGTCATGCTCAAGAGTCTGTCAAAAAAATCTAAGCAAGCCATACACTGCACATGCATATGCCCGTATGGGGGAAAACATTCAGCAACTAAAAAGGAAGTTAAAAAACAAAGAATATAGAGGATAAATGACAAGCATAATTTTGAAGAAAAGGATACCGTTTTGTATTCTCTGGGTAAATGAGGGAAACAAACTAAAACATCACGTAAGATAGAAAGGGAGACTTCCAAGTTAGAGAAAGAAATGAGTAAGAGTTAAAGACAAAGAATGCTGTTTGAAAAATTAAACTGGCGTTAACGTTAGTAACTGTGGTACGTGGTATCCAAATATGATCACGAGAAATTCATTCCATTCCTATCGCCACGTGGCTCCTCCCATCAGGAGGATTCCATTTCCCTTTTCCATGAATTGGTGGACTTGTGACTGGCTTTGACCAACTAGAGGTGGGAGAAGTGGGGCTCTAGGATTTCCCAGACCAGGAATTAAGAGGACTGGCAGCTTCCACTTTCTGAAAGCCTGGTTTCCATGTTGTCCAGGATAGACCACTGGATGAACAGAGACCATGTGGAGAGAGGCTTGCAGGGAAGAAGAACTGTTCCTATAGTTCAAATCCCACCGCAGTGCAAGCTGAATGCAGCCTTCAGTGACCCCAGTTGTAATCACAGAACTGCCCACCAGAGCCCACCCAACACAACGGGTTCAAGAGAAATAATAAATTGTACTAAACCAGTAAGCTTTACAATGGCTTGTTAAGTAGCAACACATATACAAACAGTAACTAACGTTAGTTAGTAAGTAACTGACGTTCCTCATATAACTGGTATATGCCAAACTTTCTGATAAGTACTTCATATGTGCTTTCTCATTTAATTTTCAAATTCCTCCTATTTCCTTCATCCCTAATAGCACTGCTTTATGTCAGACCAAACAGTAAAAATAAAGGATAAAAAGCTTTCAAGTTGGAGTCCTAGACTTCTGACTTGATCCAACCCCCAACTGATCCTCTCTGCTGTCAGTAGAGAGAGTTACGTAAAATGCAAGTTAAGACATGACCCAACTACAAATTCCAGATTTCTCTGTCATCTGTCTCTCCAGTATATTTCTCAATTCTGCTTCAATACTATCCCGTTACTTATCCCTCCTCCAACTTCACCCATGATGTCTCTTGCCTCTGAACCTTTATTCCAAAAGACCTTCTCTACTCTCATTAACTTCACCTGCAAAATTTTCATCTATCCTTCAAAGTGCAGCTCAGGTATCATCTCTTCTAGGAGGCCTGTCTTGACTGTATGTGTCCAGGACTAGATCAGGTGCTTCTACTTGGATTACACACAACACCATCAATACAGTTATGATAACAACTTTGCCACTACCCTGTATCTATTTGTTTATAAGTCAGCCATCTGCAGTGGACAATGACTCTGTAAAGACAAGGGTTTGCTGTTCCCAGCAGTTGCTCTGTAGCTGTGTGACCTTAGGCATGTTCTTAAGCTCTCTGTGCCTCCACAGTCTTTGTCTGGAAGGTAGGATCTCTCCCGTAGAGTTTTGTTGTCAGGATTAAATGAGTTGGGCAAGTATTATGCTTAGAACGACTCAATTTTTAAACTCATTATTTTTATTATTGCTCAATATATGTTTGTTGACCATAATTATTCTGAAAAGACAGATAAGATTTGGCAGAGAAAGGAGGAAGAAGGGGTGAGGGAGAAAGGAAGGAAAATATGCAAGTTGTAAGTAACATCCTCCCTAACTCAGTAAATGCCTCACAGCTACCCAGGCACTCAGACCACAAACTCAGGAGCTCAGATCACAAACCCAGGAGGATTCCTGAGATGTCCCATAGCCCTACTTTCCTCATATTCAATCATCGGTACACATCCCTGAATTTTTCCTCCAAAATGCCTGTTGAGTCTGTTCACTTCTCTCTATGTCAGTGGACACCATCCTACTCTAAAACATCATTATTTTCTTTGTAACTAACTACAGTAGCCTCCCAATGGGCTTCTGCTTTCCCCCTTGCCCTTTAGAAATTCATTCACCAAAGAGTATTTAGAATGACCTTTAAAAATGGTACTTAGGTATTTTAAATCCTCTGCTTTAAACCACTGCAGTCGCGGTAATCTCAAGGTCCTGGCTGGTGGGGCCTCACCTACCTGTTGGATGCCATCCACCCTCCCTGTCTTCTTCATCACCCTCCAGGCACAGTGGGCTCCTTCCAGGTCCCCACTCAGCCTTTTCCAACCATGAGGTCTCTCTGCACCACCTATGCTTTGCTGATTCTCTTTCCTTTGTCCTCCCAATGGCCTTTTTCATCTTTCAAGGCTCAGCTAAACCATCTCCAGTCTTATTCTCTTTGTGGCAGCACTGTTCTCTGTTCTGTTAGAGCATTTATTTTTCTGTTTACTTGCTTAGTGTGTGTCTTACCCACCAGACTCTAAGTTCAGAGGCAGAAAGGGGCTAGGACACAGAATGTTGGATAATTACAGTGGTACTTAACAGAATTTAAGTATTAATTCACTGAAAGATTTATATTCAGAGGCCGATTCCCCAGGAAGAGAGATAATTTTTTAAAACATAATTTTACAAGAGGTAATTTTGTAATTGAGCAATTTCTCTGTGCTAAATGCTCTGTACTCCTCTGTGCTAAAATGCATTATAATTTATCTTTCCCTTTTTTCTTGTAAGAAAGGTGTAGCTGTACATAGCAATAACAGGTATCGATAAGGTTCCAACACAGACTGAGCAAGGATCTCTCCAGGTACAACGTAGAACAGCTGCAATGGTTTCTAAGCTAGCTCCAGTGGCAAAAATGCTGGTTGTATTTTCTACAACAGTGAGAGTCGTACAGATCTATTTCTTTAACTCGCAGAGAAGTTCTCATGGGAAGCAGTAACAGGAGATGTGACTTCTTTTGAGCTATTTTCCTGAACTCTCTGAATCCTTATATCCACCAAGTGCAGAGAAAAGAAAAAAGTCAAATTCTTTGAGTTGGGTGAAGATTGTCATTGGTTTTTTTGACCAGCCAGTTTAGTACACCTCTAAGTGCCACTGGCTGCCGATGAGAACACTTTTCCTGATGCTACTTGGTATTTGGATAAATGGGGACCCTCTCCAACTAGAGTTTCACAGCACTACAGTAAATTAAGCAAAGAAAAACATACCAGTGGACAGCCCATGTTACCTATTTAGCCAAATAACAGAACTCTTGGTTGAACCACTGGAGCCATCCTAGACTGAAGCACCAAACACAAATACTTGCTTAACTGAATCAGAATTCAAGGGCACCTCTAGTTTATTTGTTCTGCAATTTAATACATACAAGGATAAGATAGCTTTTTAGAGCATCAGTATCAAGGTACATGCAGACAACTCCAGGGAGGTTTTCAACAATGAGGATGACGTTAATTCCAAATGTTCTCTAAATATTAAGTCTCTAGGTAGCTCCCAGGCTTCCCATGGGATCTGACGATTAAAAGATCAGATTAACTTGAATCATCACCGCTTGTCCCTGTCTTGTTCGTATTTCCTTATCCTTCCACTCCTCCCCTCTCCTTCTTTGTTTTTATGTATTCTTCCTTTACTCAGAACCCCATGATCCTCATTTGATCAGACTGCATAGAATTCTTGGCACCTGGAACTATTATACTATTCCAGAAAATCAAGGTCATTTTGTAAGATAACACATGAGCCATGAATGGCTTTTCTTTCTACTCTTTTTTAGGGGTCAATTCTCTCAAATTGTACTGGGAGTGCTTGTTGAAAACAATCAACAACATTTTCATCCATCTGAGAAAAAATGAATATACAGGACAGAGATCTGAGACTTTTACTTTACTTAACCCTGAATATAGATTTGTTAGAGGTTCTCATAATTAATAATGAAACCGAGAAGGACCCAGTGGGGCTCCTGAGCATGGAAGTCTTTTTGTCCCCAGTTTCTTGTAGGCAAGACTCCAGCCTCCATGACCTTCCCTGAGTTCCAGAGGGCAGATTTTTTTTTTTTTTGAAAGGTAGTAAGGAAAACTTTATTTTTTATTTTTATTTATTTATTTTTTATTAGTTTCTGCTTTGTAACAAAGTGAATCAGTCATACATATACATCTGTTCCCACATCCCTTCCCTCTTGCATCTCCCTCCCTCCCACCCTCCCTATCCCACCCCTCCAGGCAGTCACAAAACACCGACCTGATCTCCCTGTGCTATGCGGCTGCTTCCGACTATCTATCTACCTTACTTTTGGTACTGTATATATGTCCATGCCTCTCTTTCGCTTTGTCACAGCTTACCCTTCCCCCTCCCCATTTTTAACAGTTGCTAATCAAGGGAGGAGCAGCCAAGAAACCACCTGAGGCAAGATCAAAGGGACCTAGGGGCAAGACGGGAATAAAGACCCAGACCTACTAGAGAATGGACTTGAGGATACAGGGAGGGGGAAGGGTAAGCTGGGACAAAGTGAGAGAGTGGCATGGACATAAATACACTACCAAACGTAAAACAGATAGCTAGTGGGAAGCAGCCGCATGGCACAGGGAGATCAGCTCGGTGCTTTGTGACCACCTAGAGGGGTGGGATAGGGAGGGTGGGAGGGAGATGCAAGAGGGAGGACATATGGGGATATATGTATATGTATAGCTGATTCACTTTGTTATAAAGCAGAAACTAACACACCATTGTAAAGCGATTATACTCCAATAAAGATGTTAAAAAAAAAAAAAGATCAAAGGGACCAGAGAAGCTCACTGAGATTAGGAGACCAACCACCTGGGATAAGATGAAGTGCCTTCAGCCTCCGCCCACACCACACACACCCTAATCTTGTCAGCAATCCCACCCTTGAACTAATGCTATAAAACTCGTCATCAAATCCTCCCAGGTGGAGACACATAGTTTTCAAGGGCAGGAGCTCTCTGTGTCCCCCTTTGCCTGGCAAAGCAATAAAGCGATTCTTTTCTATCAATACTTCACCCAATACTGTGTCTGCGAGATTTGATTCTGCACCAGTGCAGAGAGGCCGAGCTTTTGGCATCAATAACACATAAAACACAGGTGGATATTTAAGATTAAGGTAGCTGGACATCTGATTATTTCTCTCCTCAGTTTTATACACATAGACCAATGTGGTAATGTCAGGAGTTACAGTGATTAAATGTATATTTCTTTTTCTACTTCTTCAGGTTCCCAAAACCTGTGGGTGGTTGTCTTTGTGAGTTACCTAAGAAAATAAGTTTGGACAACCCACCATCTGACTTTTTGGATAAAACAACATGTTCAAAGGCAATGAGAGAACTTATCCATGATTCTGGTCTTTTCCATCTTCTCCATTGAAGATGATATTAGTGATATTCATGACAAGTAACTTAGTGCTTACTATGTGCCAAGACTGTTCTGCTTACTTTAGATGTAATAAATCATTTGATTATCATATTCATGGGAGGTAGATATTGTTGTTATTTCATTTTACATATGTGGAAACCGAAGCACAAACAGGTCAAGTAACTCCCCCAAGTTCATACAGGGGAAAAAATAAACTTAGTGAGAAGTGACCAGTCATTCAGTGACGGTATGCCCTCAACAAGTTCCTGAACATCTCTGAGCCTTTTATCATCTGTAAGTAGATTCATCATATCAGTTTCACATAAAGTTCAGAAAGATGTCATCTGTCTCATATAATGTGAAAGTAGAAAATGTTATGTGTTAAAGGGTCTAGCAGAGCACATTCATTTATTCATTCAACAAACATCATTAAAGTACATACTATGTGGAAGGCTTCATTTCATTTTGACTGTTGGAGATAAAGAAATAGAAGAAAAATAGTTCCAAGAAACTCACAGTCTAGTAGGCAAAATTATTGTATCTTGTGAGATCCAGTAAATTAGAGTGAATATGATAGAATATAATGTATACAGCAATGGAAGCCCCTATTAGATACAGAGGTTAAAACATGGGAAGAGCAATTAACTATATGTTCCAAAGATGCTAGGAAGGTATCAGGGCTGGGTTTTGATGAAAAGATACAAATACTCCAGGTGTCCACAGCCTTGGTTTAGGAATTAAGGCACATGCCAATGGCATGTGAGGAGGCAAAGAAGCACAGGGCAACGTGGTACATTTAGGAAACTCTAAGAATTCCATACAACTAGATCATTAAGACCATAGAATGGAGTGGCAAGAGAAGACGCTGGAAATGGAAATAAATCATGAGGGTCTTTTAGGCCATGTTAGGAATTTTGGACTTTTTCCTCTACCTGATGAAGAGAACCAGAGAACAGTCATAGATTGGCATATTGGATAGATCACTTTGGTAGCAGTGTGGAGGACCAGCTGCAGGAGCTCTTACAAATGTATAAGAATCAGGGAGAATAGGTGAAAGGTTATTTCAGAACCAAGGCATGAGATAGGAAAGAGAAATGTCCCAAGTGGGCCTCTTTTTCACATTCCTCTTGAAAATAATATATGAATGTCACAAAAGGAATGTCAAAGAGAAGGGCAATTCGAGGGGTTTTTCTGCCGTGGTTTTGATGGGATTTGGTTAATGATGAGGTATTCTCAGTGAAAGAGAGGGGACCACCTAAGGTCAATCTTAAGTTTCTAATTTTAGCAACAAGAAAGTAGTAGCATCACCAGCTCTCACAGGAGATACAGAAGTCTGGGTATGGTGAAAGTTCCAGAAATGTTACCTTCAAAGAGTTGTTGGGACATTTAACGGGACCAGCAGGTCAATGGTTGGAGATCTTCAAGTTGGTGGAGAGATTTGGGGAGGAGACATAAGTCTGGAGGTCCTGAGCATATATGCGGTGTTCAAAGGTAAGAATGAAGATGAGCATGTGAAGAAATAAAATGACAGAAGTGATGAGATAGAAAGAGGACCAAGGGGAGAAGCCTGAGAAACACCAAGCTTCAAGGGGAGAACAGAAGATGTGGATCCACAGGAAGAGACTGAGACCTGGTGTGGTGGGAAGAACCACCAAAGGGAGGAATACAGATTAAAATGGGTCTCACGGTGTGCTTGTGGAGAATAAATCCACTAGAGATGGACAGAACTCTTCTCATGTTGAGTTGGCTTGCCGCCTAAGCTAACAGTTCCTCCATTTCTATCATTCTATATTTTATAATACCTGTAGCTTAAGTAAAGTTATTAAATATATAGGGTTAAATAGTCTTATGCTAAGCTTCAGGCTATGTGGGAGAGTAAAATGCAACTAGAGATTAAAATAATCTCATCAAATCCTCTTCTACCTCCTCAAAAACTTTGAAGAAGGAATTGCCCTGATGTCAACTTGGATTTAGCTGCAATTATGTGCCTGCTGATGTCCAGAGTATACTATGGGATTTACTGTTGAATTGTTTTGAGCTTGGGAACCACTAAGGGAAAACAAACAAAGCTTCATCTCCCTGTAGAAGACACTGTATGTGCAATCTCTGTGGCTCTGAAAATGTGCACAAAATCACTGGAGACAGTGGAAATTACAGATACAATGATCTTCAAAATACATAAGTATTTTGGGAAAAAATGTTTTTTAAACAAACAAACCACTTCTAAAATCACTTTAATCCTTCAATTATTCTTGAACGTAGAGGAGCAAACCCCACACATCTTAAATAAGCTCTTAAAATATCTACAAATCACTATTTTCATGAGCTAAAGATTGTAACATATTCTTACCATTATCATTCAAGTGACAATATTGCTAAGGCTTCTGAATTTTCCTTCAGTTGGGGCACAGGAACTCCTCTCACTTAACAAAGGAGATGGCAGAGGTACCATTTAGCAAATGCTTACTCTGGTGCACTAGTGAAACAGTGGTTCCTGAAAGATTTCACATCACTTCCAGAAGCCCCATCTCCATCTCCAGAGCTGGGGGAGTGATTTCTTTATTCCAGATGGCATGTATGACTAACTCAGTGGCGATCTTTGTACTTGACATCCTGCAGGTACACTGACCCTGAACTCAAGTTCACCTAAGGACTGAGTACCTCATTTAGCTAAAGAACACTGTTACCTAAACCAGCTGGCTACTTGTTTTGGACCTATACTAGCTGCAGAAACACTTTGACTTGCCATTTTATTTTCCTATGTGCAGACAAAGCCAAATAGAATGAGCACCTCAAGGGGTGGGGCAAGAGCACATTATTGGAAGTGGCTTGGTCCACATGTTTTAGGAGTGAATTCTAGCCATTTTGAGCAGGGGCTGAAATGATCATCCTTTATTTAGTAATTGTGAGAGACTGAGTTATATGTCTTTGTCAAAACAGGGAGATGGCATTGCCTGTGCCATCCATCCTTATCCATCGGGAATTTACTATGATAACTTAGTATCTGCCATAGTGTTTTCAGGGGAGCCCAACTAAGGTACAGTTCCTCTAAGACTGTTTCCAGATTAGGCTGGTGAGCACAATGCCACCCAAATCCTTATCTGTGACTTTTACACACTCTGCTTTATTGGATTTCTCTTCCAGTTGGTCTCTCAGGGTTACTCATCAAGTACCATTTCCCACCTCTCCTGGCTCTGGCTCAGTCAATACCCTGTATTGACTAGTAGTGTCATAAACACACCAAGCTGCTCTCTAGGGCCTTCTCAGTTCAGGAGGAATCAATCTCCATAATCACCTGCAGAATTCTCAACTCCAACCTCATGGGTTCTGGATTCAGGGAGCTGAACTTTGATCATTCTTCAATAATGGAGCTTAAAATAGCACAGAGTAATTAAAATGTCATGATCGAGTATGGTTTTTTCATTCTGTGCATGGATGTGGAAATTCACATATAATTTGACTTTATGATCTATTCCACCATCTTGGATAAAAATGGTTATGAGGACAGTAAAGTGCTTAAAACAACAGTTAAAGGCTTTGGAAACAGATTAAGCTAAACTCTAATTCTGACTGCACTTTCTGGCTATGTCACCTTGCCAAATCACTTATTCTCCCTGAGTACTTTTATCCTCTTCTCTAACATGGATGATATTGACTTCATGGGGTTAGTGAGATTGTTCACTGAGATAATTCAGGTGTGATACAGTTTCTACATAAAGCAAATAATCAACAAATATTAGCCAAATAAAGTGCAAAGACTTGACCAGGAGTTTTGAGCCCTGTGTTCGAAATCTCGCTTGACCACTACCAGTACTTGACTTTGAAAAAGTCTTGTAATGTATCTTAGTCTCATGCAGCAAACAGGAAAGCTGGACTAGATTAGTCCAGCTGGTATTGCTTATCAACACCACCATTTTCTTTTTAAGTATAATCTTACATGGAACCCCATTATATAAAACTAAATAAAAGAGTAGATGCTGCTCTGGTTCAAGTAGGAGAGACTCAAAAACAGACATACACACACATTACCTACATATTCAGATATATATAAAATATATTATATATACATATAATATATTATATATATATATATATATTTATCCTAGTAGCGATATGAAACTCTGTCCCTAAATTCCTATAACCTCCGCAAATAACCACTCCAGAAAAAAAGCTCAGCAGATATTCTGGCAGATCCTCAAACAAGGGCTGTTGTTTTAATAGAATCTAGCATTGAACTGCAATGAGCTGAATTTCAACCTTCATTCATAGTTAATGGACAATAGACCAACTAATCTATACTAAGGAGGTTTCTTTTCATCTCAACAGTCACATTCTTTTCATGTAAGCAATGCAATGTTAAGTACTTATAGTGATTGCAATCTCTTCCAAGAAAATCTTCTATGGCACTTAAATATAATCACTACCTCGCTCAGGACAACTTGTGTCATCAATATTCTCTCCTGTTGAGTATTCAAGGCATGAAATTTAGTTTTGCTTTTTTTTTCCAACCTCCTGTAAACAGAAACTTATTTTTGGAGTGAATATGCTGCTGTTGGGCAGATCTACAAATGTTTACTTTTGAAAGGGGATGTTCTTATCGTTATTTAATTTAGGAAGAGAACACCCTTGTAGGTGTGTGTATTAGTAGCATCAATGTATATGATCACTGCCTAGCTGTTTAACTGTTGTATTATGTGATTTGATTTAAATGACTGCTAAGTTGACACTGGGGTGGTCTGGAGCAAGGTCAAGATGACAGCCTGGGATCCATAATAAGAAGAGTCAGCACTGATTGGGGTAGATAGTTTAGGTCGGGAGTAGCCAGTGTCAGCTAGCAGAGGCACCAAGGTGGATCCCACTGGCTCTTGGAATGAGAGAAGGCTCACAGATAAACAAAGCCCATCACTCCAGAGAACATCCTGGGTCAGTATAAAGGCTGTCTGATAAACACAACAGCAATGGCAGCCCAGCAGGTCAGGAGAGTAGGTCAAAGGTGCCAAGAGTCAGACACATATATGTGTGTGAGGGGTTTTAGGGGGTGGGGTAGGGGGATTGGATGTGACCACATGGACTTGGTGAGAAGGCTGCTACCACAGCAAGTAGCTGCTGTCCAGTTCTTGGGAATGTATGTCCAGGTCTTCCAAGAGAAGCCAGAAATCTGGATTTTTATGTGAAATGTTCAACTGTTAAACCTTTTCAATAACTCCATTTGATTTTTAAAATTCTGTGGAGGTGGGACTTCCCTGGGGGTTCAGTGGTTAAGACTTTGCCTTCCAATGCAAGGGGTTTGGGTTTGATCCCTGGTCAGGGAGCTAAGATCCCACATGCCTTGCGGCCTAAAAACTAAAACATAAAACAGAAGCAATATTGTAACAAATTCAATAAAGACTTTAAAAAAATGGTCCACATCAAAAAAATACATCAAAAATAAAATAAAATTCTGTGGAAATGGAGGCAACGTTATGCTGCCCAAATGAAGCATTTCTGCAGGACCTATGAAGCCCTAGGGCTTCAAGTGTAAGCTATCAGGCCGGAAATTCTATACTCAGGTTCACACCTATGAATCTGGCCCTAATTCTGGGTGAAACTATGAACATATTTCCACTTTTGTTATAATTCATTCCTTTATGTCTGGGTGATCCCAATCATTAAGCTATCTTAGTATTTATGAGAATCCAACTTTATTCTTACTTTTGGATTCCAAAGAAACATCCTCAAATTCAAGAAATGTTGCAGTCAGTTCAGGGGGTGGTCTTATCTTCTTAGTTAGCCTGATCTCTTCAAGATACCCTGGGGTGAATTCTCAGTTCTCTACCATTCTTTCATTAGCCAAAAATATCTCACGACCTAGCAACACATTCACAAAGGGTTTGGCTATTCCATAGGGTATGGCATTGGGGCATAAGCCCATATAAATGCATGTAGGAATAGGGTTAATTCAGAGTCAATTAAAATTGCTCACATTCCTATAGTCATTAATACATTTTTTTCCTGCAGAAGATGGAGAGAGGGGGAAATAATACTGTTTCCACACAAAATACATTTATTCCTTTTCTTCCTCTGCAACTTCATTCTCTTCACAGTTCTTTCTGAGGGGAGGGCAACGAAAACTTGGCGGGGGTGGCGGTAGTCTAGCTGGCTGTCCTCTCCCTCCCTGGCCACTGCCCCTAACGTCTTTGCCTGGTTCTCCAGCTAGGAAGACCTGCTCCGAAGTGAGAGCCTTGGACCTTTCTTTGCCACTCAGCCTGAAGCGGCCTCTAGGGGAATTCTGACACTTCAGAATCTCCAGAACGTGCTCAGAAGTAGACAGTGGATCCACCAGGGGACAGCCATCGAGATTCCAAAAGAGAAGGGGACTGGAAAACTAAATGGCACAGTATAAACAGGAAAAGACATGAAGTGGAGTCACTGAGAAGAAAGTGAGCCCCGGAGGCCTGAGGCTCCGATGATGCCAGGGGACCAAGTGTTTTGAAAGAGCAATGAACACAACTCTCTTGAATGGCTTAGACTTTCCCATAAATTCACCGCTTTTACATATAGATAACTTTTACCCCCTTTAGGCACCAGTTAATACCATCTATTAAAACTCCTCCAAACACAAAGCAAGTTTCAAAGCAGGTGGTTACAACGGTCTTAGAGCCCAGGAAGGAGAAATGGCAGAATCCTCCGACCTCCAAGGGAAGATATTTTATTTCATCGAAGAAACACAAGAAGAGGGAAGGAGAGAAAATATTTTCCTTTTTAGCAGCCATGATCAAACAGATTTTACTATGTGCAAAACATACATCACTATCACTTCCCTTTGATGGAAGACTGACTGGTTGCTCCAAGGGAGAAGTTAACAACAAAACAGCAGCAAAATACTGGGAAAGGAAGTTAAGTGGAAACTGCATCTCCCCTTCATCTTCTTCTTTCTTATTTTGTAAACTTCACTTTGGAACTAATTAGTGACTTCTTTCAAGTGCAATACTGTTCATTATATCTATTCATTATTTTGCTTTATTTGTAATTTGGGAGATATACTCAGCACCTCCTAAAAGGGTGTCTTTTATCAGCAAATTCCATGAAAAAAAAAACAAACCCTTGAACACTGAGCTTTATAATGTTCAGGTTATCAATTTGCGATTGAAATACTGCACAGTTCTATTAAGTATGAAAGTAAATCACTGAAATCTACTTGGCCAGCAGAGCTTGGATTGTTAGAATGAGTTAGCGGAGAATTGATCTGATTAATTGATTAGTAATGTGAACCTGGATTAAAACTGTGTCTTTCTAAAGAGCTCCCAGTGCTTTTGCATCATGTTACTTTCCTCAGACAATTCAGAGAGTAAAATGAAATGTCACAGCTGAAAACTGCATTGCTGATTTGCAGGAGAATCAATCTTTATCCCCTCATTTTTAGGAATACGTTCTAAACACTAAATCATCATATTTCTCTTATTAAAAAAATAGCATTATCTCTTTACAGCTTAAAATCTGTGACATTCTAAAGTTGCATCATGTCACTGGGGGTCAAGTGGAACCACAAAACAAAACCAATTATTTCTAGACAAGATAATCATTATTTAACCATCTGATGGGAATGAGGTTTGAAGAGCAGATGTAACTCAAAGTGTAAAACAGGATAATAGCAACTTCATGATTATCTTGTAGGGCTTTCACTAGCTCTCCATCAAAGAAAGGATTTAAAAGCCTATAAAAGGGAAGATATTGAAAAGTACCACTCTACTACATACTAAATATTAGAATCAAATCATAACAGTAGCCAAAATAGCTTTGGTGTTTTGTAGATCTATGATTATCTAACCTCCTCACCATTTGGGACGGAGTTAAATGACCTAGAATCTTACTTCTGCTATGGCCTTGGAAAAAAATCACCATCTTCCCGAGTTCCAGTTTTCTCATCTACAAAATGATAACACCACTATTTTCTGTGAGGATTAAGTCAATGTAGGTACTTGAAAGCACTGTGTAAATGACATGGCTCTCTAGTAATATAATATTGTATTATTATATGCAACATATATATATGTATATATATACATATATATATATATATATATTATTTTTAGGAGCCTCTACAGAGGGATAGGCCAAAGAGGCTGACCAATGTTAATCCTACTTGTGGTAGGGTGAAATTGTGGCCTTGCTGTTGGACACAAAAGAAAGATTTTAAAACTTTCTTAAGTGTGTAATTACAGGGTTGTGTACTGGTAACAGAAAGAGACTTCTGATCAAAGATTGCAAATGGCAGTCTCCACATCACATCTGGTCTGCACATTTTTTTGTTTGGCTCAAATGTAATTTTTTTTTTTTTTTTTTTTTTTTTTTGTGGTATGCGGGCCTCTCACTGTTGTGGCCTCTCCCGTTGCGGAGCACAGGCTCCGGATGCGCAGGCTCAGCAGCCATGGCTCACGGGCCCAGCCGCTCCGCGGCATATGGGATCCTCCCAGACCGGGGCACGAACCCGTATCCCCTGCATCGGCAGGCGGACTCTCAACCACTGCGCCACCAGGGAGGCCCTCAAATGTAATTTTTAAAAAGTAAACTGTTTTCCAACACTTAAAAATGAAAAATTTTAACATAAGATTCTGAATTTCTATGTCTTCTTTCTAAAAATCAAATAGTTGGCAGAAAGTCCCTGGGAATTCCTACAAAGCAATAATCCTTGAAGCTGAGCTTCTGCTGTCTCCTTCTGAGGGTGTCTTCCCTTGGCTACTTGCTTCATTCCCCACCTAGACTGTTTTATTCAAATGGTTCCTGCCGGTCTCTGTAGGAATTTCAGTTTATAATATTTCTTAGATGAATGTGAAACACCAGGTTATTGTTTTTTAAATATTTATGGCTCTTCGCATGCCCTTGTAGACAGAATACATTTTCATGCCTCACTAATTTGGAGTTTGAGCACAAAACTTCCTTTCGTCAAAGGACTGTCAGCAGATGTGACATGAGCAGAAGCCTTCAATATGGTTGGGTGTCTGGCTTGGCTCTGTGTTTGTTTGTCATGAGGAGGGTATATCCCAGGAAGTTGCTGTCCCTTTATCTTAAACCCTAGAGTAAAACACATGGAATGGAACTGAGCTCTTCCTTCAAGACCTTAGTCTGAAGCCAAGGTCAGGTATCCAACCTGAGGCAGAGGACAAGGTCCAGTGACCAACCTGAGGCAGAGCTGCTTCAGCCAATCTAAATTTAAAAGTAAATAAATGCTTCTTGCTGTAAGTCACTGAGTTTTAGGCTAGTTTGTTATGCAGCATTATTATGCTAATAGCTGACTGAAACATTTGTGAGATAAACCTTCTTCAAATGCAAAAATAAAGCATATATTTGTGTGTATGTATGTTTGTGTGTATGCACACACATCTGTGCGTCCACCTGGGGACTTTAATATTTTAAGGAATGTGAGCCAGTTATCAGTGAAAAATACATGTGTTTCAAATTTACCACTAACATCCTCTCAGGAAGATGAATAAGCTCAAGCATTTTCTGACCTTCCTTGTTTGTCACTCATTCACTCTTATATAGAAATTTAAGCTCTTTCAGAGGAAGTTAATACAGAGGCTCAGTGTTAGTTTTTGTAATGACTGTAATGCTATACACAGACACACGCATACACACCTTTTATTTCCTATTTATTGCTTCATTTTGCTTTTGCAACCAATTTTAATACCATACCGAATTCTAACATATAGTTTTATGAATGGTGGCTGCTCATAGATACATATTTTTGAATGCTTCATGATACTTATTTCAATGGATGGAAAATCTTGGTTAACATAGAAATAAGCCATGAAGTTATCTGCACCCCTTCCTTATCCAACAATTGCACTGTGGTTTTACGCCAAAGTTTCCAAAGTTGCTACAATGGAATTTGTAATTTAGATAAAAACTAAGGATTGTAAAAAATCTCCTGAAAGGATTCTTAGTACATATAAATGGTTTGAATAAATGGAACAAATACAGCATAAAAACCCCAATAATAAAGTATTTCTGTATTAGAATAGAACATATTGCGTTAAAATATACAGCTGACTTTTTCAAATGAACTTCAACATGCATCATTAAACCCGCAGAAAATAGAGGCTCTCTAAATAGGCTTAGTTGATTGTAGTGCATCCCGATCTCCAAAATAACCTTAAAGCTTCTGGTTCCAACAGACAACACTACAACCTCCAGGAACACAGAAGGTTATGAGTGTCTTTGGCAATCAAAAGTCAAAGGAAGTAGCAGAAACATACATATATATAGTAAAACAGAAAAAGAAAAATCTTTTAGGGATGAACTTCCAGCAAAGTGGAGTTGAGAAAGAAACAACTCCAGATTTGGAAAATCAAACAGCATAGAAAATGTAATTTAAAACTGTGAAATTGTTGGCTTGTAAATATGAATGTTAACAAACACAATCTACAAGACTTAAGACTGGGGTGGCTTTGCCCTTTAGGAAATGGAAAAAGACAAGCACTTCAAGGTGGAAGAAATGAGCAGCTAAAGATAATCTATGCAAGCTGGGGACTTCCTCACCGTTTGTTATAACAAGTCTCTCTTCATTTCAGAAAGGATGGGCTTGTCAGCATAAGTCACAAGCCAAAAGTCACTTTTGTAAGATATAGAAATAAATGTCCTTTCCTCAAGAAATTTACCTACTGCTTGCCAAGAAATTACTGTCACAAATATGAAAAATTACTAAGAATATGGTGTGAACAGTATCTCCTACATTGTGCAGTGCACAGCCTGTACAACCCGAGGCAGCTGTCCTGGGTTGAATAAATTGTCACCAGCATCCTTAGAATGCGGTGCACAAGGATTCTGTTCTTCCTCCCAAATGATGATCCATACACGCTTTGACAAAAAGAGTAAGAGGACACATAAAATGTAATTACTCACTGTCTAGAGAAAGTATGCATTTTGCATTACTCTGTAACCTTTATAATAGAAAAGAGAAGTCACCCTCTCATTTGTGGTCTATAGTAGACTGCCAAAAATGTATACAAATTCTTTGCAGTTCCTCCCATGAAGAGGTGGGAGAGTTCCTTCCTTGAATCTGGGCTTGGACATGTAATTTGCTTTGGCCAATGGCACAGTAGCAAACACGACATAATCAGAGACTTGAAAAGTGCTTGTGCCCTGGGGCTTGCCCTCTCTGGCTGGATGGATCCCTTCTACCCTGTGAACAAGCCTGGGCTGGAGGTGGAGGCAGCACATGGAGAGACATGTGCTTTTTAGGTCTTTATATTATGGGGTGGCTTGTTATGTAGCAAAAAGTAACTATTACAGTGTCTTGCATAAAAAAAGGATTGCTGTAATTGTCCATCATCACCATTAGTTATCTAAGTAATAAAACATGGGTCAAGTCATCTCTTTCCTTTGGGAATCTTTCTATGTCAAGTCCACAAAGCTTGATCGTGAAGACATCTTTTTTGGGGGAAATCACTCTTCTTCAGATTAGCTTTGAGGGTGGTTCCGAGTACTCCAATTTTTTAAGGAAAAGGAACCTTCTTATCAGAGAGCCAAAGAAACCAGTATTAATGCTTACCCTTAACTTCAGTAGAAAATAAGAGATATTAAAAAAAAGACTTCACTTGATTTTTTTAAAATTGGACAATTGTGAATGTTTATCCCACCGTTTATGAAATAACCAATTTACTTAAGGACTAGAAGAGAGATGGAAATGTTCCCTCATCTTTGAAAAGGAATATTAAGTTGGGTCGCCAAAAGAAAAATGTCTTTCTCTTAGAAAAAGCCAGCTTGAGTCTAGTCTAAAGAAAGAATGCTAAGAGTTTAAGCAGTGAGGAGGAAACCATAAGAAGAAATGACACTGACAGACAAGGCTTGTGAGGATGGCCAGAGCTTTGGTTCTCATAAAGAAATCTCAGCATCACAAGGGTCATTAGAAATCACCAAAGGGAACATGCAGAGATTTTAGAAGGCTCTAGAGAGAACTGTGAGATGCAGTTTGGGGATTTCCAGGCAGCAGAAAAATTAGAGAAATTCTCTGGACCTGTAAAATCAATGCCAAGGCACACACTTAAAAGGAGGCTTCACTAAGGATGGGGGTGGGGCTAATAATTAACAAATGAAATTCCCACACATAGTTGTCTTCAAGTAGAGGAAGAAGAGTGATATTTATTTTCTTTTCCCTCCCTCCTCCCTTATTGCCTATCTCTTTCCCTCTCTTTCCCTCTTTCTGTCTCTCCTGAATATTTTACTGGTTCCATGAAAGGAAGTAAAAAACACAAGTATATACATTTGTATTACCTCTGCTTCTCTTGAAAGTATAAAAGGATAAATATTTGTGTCATATAGATTGTCACTGTGATGTGAAACAATACTGGATTAAGTTATGCCAAGGAGGAGATTGATCAACTGATCTATTAACACACACACTTACACACACACACACACACACACACACACACATATATATCTGTGATATGTCTCACGGCGTATTTCTTGTTTTTGTAAACATGTTCACTTTATTTCACTTTTGGGTCTCACTAACTATTGGTTTTCTAACAGAAGAAGCACATAAACATATGCAAACAGCATATGAAGAATAGTCAAAGGCAGAATGTATGGACTGAAAAACGAGAATTCTCCTCCTACTGTAATCATCTGCATGTATCATTCCAGTTTGTGCCATTTCTCATGCATTTACAAACCGATACCATGCACTCTGGTATAATGAGTGTTTCTGTAATGCAAATCAGAACACACATCATGGGTAAACAGGGGAGACATCACTATAATGTGGAAGTCACATTGGTCCATATGTGAGGCGCCAGGAAAGTGGTACTAGAATTATAAATTTGAACAGGAAAGAAGAGAGCCTTGAGCTCAGTGTTGGAACTGGCAGCGGGAGCCCTTTTGTCCACATTTCAAAAAGTAATAATTGTTAAAAGCTAGCAATTGCAGCCAGAATCAGCTTCGTAGAAAGAAGCACCCATCCAGCTGTCCGTGGGGGCAGACTGCACTACAGTGAAGGCCAAGAGTAAGAGTCTGCAGAGCTTGGAGGCCTGTGTTAGATCGAGCAGCTAGGGGACATCTCCGTGAGGAGGTGGCATTTGAGATGAAACCTGGAAGAAGTGAGAAAGTGAGCCAGAGGAGATGGGGTGGGGCAGTATTCCAGGCAGAGGGAACAGCAGTGGAAAGGCCCTGAGTGGGGAACAAGCATGGAATGTTTGGGGAACAGGAGGAAGGCCAGCATGGAGAGAGTGAACAGGGCAGAGAGCAGGAGGAGAAAACCCTGCAGAGAAGAGCAGGGACTAAATCTTAAAGGTCACTGTAGGCTGAGATGAAAAATTTAGATTTTATTCAGCAGGTGCTAGGAAACCACTGAAGGGTTCCAAGCAAGGAATGAATATAATTTGTTTGTGCTTAAAAAAAAAAACACTCTGGGGGCTGTGTTAGAAGCAAATATTGGGGGGAAAGAGTGAAATCAGGGAAACCCATGAACAGCTTAAATGAAAGATGGCGGTGCCTTGAACTACTGTGACACTGGGAGAAAATATATTTTGAAGTTGGTGGGGCTCGCACATGGATTGGAGGCAAGGTGTGAGGGAAGGAGAGAAAGCAAGGATGATTCCTAGGCTTGGACCTGAGGAAATGGGTGAATATTGAGACTATTTATGATGGTGGGAAAGACAGGGGCAAAACAGTTTTTGGTAGAAGTAGACAAGTCAAGAGTTTTCTTCAGACAGTTAATTCTTAGATGCCCATTAGACATCCATGTAGAGAATGATGGATTTCAAGATAGTATTGAACGGATGAACACAGAACCAATAAATATCCTTTGTAACAGTCAACTAAATCAGGACATGTTAACGATGCCATGTATTAGCGGTGTTCATCTAACCAGATCGATATCACAGAAAAAATTTAAAAAAATAGAAGACATAGAAGGACTACAAAATGGAACATAAATACTAGATTGTATCTAGTTGGTTTGCAAGTTTAACAAGGTAAAAATGGCCTATGATACACAAGATACACTCAGCCTTCCCTTATTCACACATTTCTCTTCTGTGGAATGGTAGGGCTTTGTTTCAACTGGCTGACCACTTTTGATCAGTTTCCCCTCCAGAGAAAACATCTACTGTAATTCCCCCTCAAACCACCAAGGCTGAAGTACATATCCTATTCTAAACCCTGGAATCTTTCCATTGAAAAATGAAACTCTTTAATATGTTATTGAAATTATACAAATCTTACTGAAATTCTAACCTATATCAAATAAAACTATGTTAATTTCCTACTTTGATATTAGAAAATTAGGGCATATTTCACAGATTTCCTACTATCATAACACGTACATTTTTACACATACATTAGAAAAGCAAACATTACTTTAAATGAATCAATTGGCCATAAAACTGTCTGGCCTTTGAATACATCAGCTTGCCTTTGAAACAACTGACCCAAATTCACTTTTCTCAGTGAGATTAACATGAACCATATTAAGCAGAATATTAAGACAAAAATTTACCTTTTTAAGGCATGATTAATTGAATGTGATTTCTGTCAAAATTAAGCCAGCTCTCCACTTCATCTTATATACTTAGTCATAGTCTAAGAATATAGCTATGACTGTATCAATAATCATTTCAAGCACCACATAGGTCAATATACCAAAAGCCAGAGTTACCAAAAACTCTGACCCAATTACAATCTGAGAACAGCTTCAAATGCCTTGTGAAATGTGTATGTGCCTATGTGTGTGTGAAGGTATGTATGTGCTTTTTTCCTTCTGTGTTTGGCCTTTGCCTGGTGTCTTATAAAATGACATGATGCCACTTGATGGCAGACTCTGATGTTGCAAAGTTACTTCCCAATTCACATTGAACAAGATCAACAGTGATGAGTCAAAGTCCAAAACACCTCAGGTAGCCCTACAGCTGAGAGTCACCAGGATGGAATTTGGTAGCGGGGCGCTGGACTGTCGCTGCCCTGCAGGGGTCAAGATGCCTCTCTCTTACTGACACGCGTCAGCAGCCCAAAGAGTGTCTCTTTAAGTGTCAGTTATCAGGAAAAATCCACCAAAGACCAAAGCCAGAGCTAAGTAGCTAAACTGTCTTAAAACATCTCCTTGGCATTTAATGGAGGGATTGAGAAAGAAACAGAATAGTTTTCCGAAGGAAAATAATTCTGAAACTCCCTCTCCTTTGATAATAAAATATTTATTTGTACCAAATGATTTTCTGGATGTAAGACACCAACACTTATACTCAATTAGGTATGTGTATATACATATGTGTGTATGTGTGTGCATACCCATTCATTCAGCACATATTCTGCAAACTAGACCACAGAGGGCGTATCTGTTGCCTTAGTAATTATGAAAACACTCCAAAACAGATGGCAATGATCATTTACTAGTGTTCATGCATCTCTGGGTCATCTGAGGTTTATTAGCAGGTCAACCAGGGCAGCTCGGTCCCACATGTCCCTTGCATTCCTTTTCGGACCAGCAAGCTAACCAGGGCATGGTCTTCTCAAAGGCATGACAGGGAGTGAGAGGACAAGCAGAGGCATCAGGGCCAGTGAGAGCCTGGGCTGAGAGCTGGCAGCATGCTGTCACCTCTGCCTCACTGTATTGGCCAAAGCAAGTCAAACGGCTAAACCCAAGATCAAAGGGGGTGAGTTGGGGAAATAGACTCTTCTCCTTTAGTAGAAGCAGCTCCAAAGTCATATGGCAAAGGGTGTGGGTACACGGAGCGTTAAGAATCATGGTCAGTGACACCATCTACCATAGACCAACTATTCCTCTTTTAATCTGGAGAAAGAAAAGTAGCACGAGGTTATAACACATAGATTTGGGGGCAGACAGACCAGAGTTCAAATTCTTACTAGCTCTGGCCCTTCAACAATCAACATAACCTCCCTCGTCCTTATTTTCCGTATGAGTAAACTGGAAGTAATAACACTTGCCTCACAGGAATTCTGTGATTCTTAAGAGACATATTTATGAGTATAGTTAGTCCAACAAAATCTTCTAAAAAGTAGTGACATTATCATTGCTATCAATGCTATCATTACCGATATTATCATTGTTATTATTCAAACTTAGAAATAGCTGGGGCTTTTATTCTATCAACGCTGGCATACTCAATTTATTCCCCAAATTACGCTTCTAGATGTGAAGCGTGCCCCTCTGACCACACAAGGAAACCAAACAGAACAAAATGAAAAGTGTCCACCGTGTGTCCTCTTGCATCTTTCCTGTCCCACACAGCTCTTGGAAGGAGAACCTCTGTGAACTGAAACGTAGTGCCTAAGTAGGGAATTTTGAGGAAAACTTTGCGACAATACGTGCAGGAGAGGAAATCAACGCTCTTCCTGGGGCTTCCCTGGTGGCGCAGTGGTTGAGAGTCCGTCCGCCTGCCGATGCAGGGGACACGGGTTCGTGCCCCGGTCCGGGAAGATCCCACATGCCGCGGAACGGCTGGGCATGAGTCGTGGCCACTGAACCTGCACGTCCGGAGCCTGTGCTCCGCAATGGGAGAGGCCACAGCAGTGAGAGGCCCGTGTACCGCAAAAAAAAAAAAAAAAAAAAAGCTCTTCCTGCAGCCATTTCCCAGGGAAAATGAGTTGCTTTGCTTTCGGAGTCATTAGTTTCTTTTGAAATCATTTGGAAAATAAGTTGCGTGGTAGGATCAGTAGTTGAATGGTTGGCTGGGGCTTTCTAGCTTTCTCTGGGCTGTGTCTGCTTAGAAACGTGGGTTCACCCCACTGCAGCCCTAACCCTCTCTCCTTGTCTGCTTTGTTTCACATTCAGTGACAACCCTGAGGTTCTCCTGGCATTTTCCTGGTAAGGTATGGATATACATGTAGCATATATTCTTGAGTCAGCTAAAATAGACTCACATGAACTTTTTTTTCTCAGTTGAGCGTGTAATTGAAGCTATTTGTGTTTATTTCTTGCACAATTAAAGTAATTGTCTTAATTTTCTACTAAGCTAAATCCATTCCTTTTCTATTGAGATTGCACTTGAACGATAACAATTTAACATTTTTAAAAAGGACAATTAGAAAAATTCAAAATTTTAATCTAAATGATTATACATAATAAATTTAATTATGTTATTGACTCTCGTTTCAGCATTTGTAGAAGGAGTTTTACATTCCTTTCTAGGCTTCATTTAAACTCGGTTTTCTGAATCTAGCACAATTATATTCTCTCCTTCTATAGTAATAATGCTTCTTGGGTTTTTTTTTTCCTTCATATTTTAACTTCCAAAATTTTTTTTAAAGAAGATGTTGGGGGTAGGAGTTTATTAATTAATATATTTTTGCTGTGTTGGGTCTTCGTTTCTGTGCGAGGGCTTTCTCTAGTTGCGGCGAGCGGGGGCCACCCTTCATCGCGGTGCGCGGGCCTCTCACTGTCGCGGCCTCTCTTGTTGCGGAGCACAGGCTCCAGACGCGCAGGCTCAGTAGTTGTGGCTCACGGGCCTAGTTGCTCCGCGGCATGTGGGATCCTCCCAGACCAGGGCTCGAACCTGTGTCCCCTGCATTAGCAGGCAGATTCGCAACCACTGCGCCACCAGGGAAGCCTAAATTCCAAATCTTTAATTTCTGCATTAATGAATTATAATTGCAAAAACGGTCCTTTCTAACCCACAGCGTCTGTGCCCATTCAGGAAATATTAGCTGAAAATTAGTGTGCAGAGTACTTCCAGGCATTTTGCTAGAAGGTGTTGCTGGGTGTGCACCTGAAGTAAAAGCATGAATTGCTACATTTATCTATTCTTCCCTCTCCTCCGGGGTCCTCCTGGCCCCTCCCCCGCACTCTGCCCCAGATGGAGGACCAATCTACAGGGGGAAGAGGGATCAGGGGAGTGAGGAGGGATGCTTGGAGTCTCCTTGCAAGGCTTGACTTTCCAGTCGCAACGCCCGAGATGAGAATCAGAGTTGCCTTCTGCCATCCCAGAAATGCTTTCAGCAGAACCCACTGGGCTGGAAAGGAGGCTGCTTCCAGAGCTGTGATTTTCTCAGCTGTGTGAGGAAGCTGCACTTCTAAACATAGCAGAGTGCCCCTGTGTAATGCCAGCCGCAGCTGGGAAAGCCCACCTGGCTTGTGGGAGGCATTCACTCTGAGTAAGTGGCTGAGAGCAGCTGAGATGCCCTCCAGGAACTGGCAGCTGCTGCCACGTCTTTGATTTCTCCAGCTTCAGTGAGCAGCTCTGGGTCATTTTCACAAAGCCCAGACACTCCTCAAGATGATTCAATCTAAAGGATCAGACGTGACCCGGCAGTTCTGTTTTGATCCCACGAGCATCTGAACAAGCAGTACTGGAAGAAGCTTTGTGATCAGCTCACAGGGTTGATCTCTGTGGAGCTCCAGCCCGTGAATTTCTATAAGGGAGACGGTTGTTTCCTTTGCTTATACCGTGAGCCCAATATTGTTGTGATTATTTGCCCTTTTCTAAGCTTTACAGGAAAAAATTCAGTCTGCCTCTTGGGGATGCAGCTTTTCTTTAAAGCAAGAATTGTAGCATCTTCCTAGTATAAACACACATACAGGTTTTGTAATATAAAACTCTTACAGGCATTCACTGATGTTTCCCTTCTGGCCTAAACTGCTGGGTGTGACTAGTTTAAAAGCTGTCAAAATGACATAAAACAGTTATTAAAACCACTGGCTGCCTCACTGCCAGAGGGCAATATTGTTCCATAAATAGTCTGCATCGCAACAGTGCTCAGAGCAAGGCTGAGCCATCAGACCTAAGGGCAGAAGGCATTTTAAACCAAGTGCAATCATATGTAGAGTCCCACACAGAAGTAAATGGAAACAGTTTTTGCAGCAGCAATTTGGGCAATAGGTACAAGTGAAACATAGGTATTTTCAGTACCTATCTGAGCACCTAAGTGAACATGTAATTGCACGATGAGCTTTTCAGGCAACTCAATTAAACACGTAAATTACTGTTAAACGTTCCCAGCGGCCACAGAACATTTTGGGTGTCCAGTGTCATTCATTATCCTCTATCAGGCATTTGTGCATCGGAGTACACATTTCTGTAATTAAATAGCAATTATTTTTACTCCGAGTCCCATTAGTAATATTTAAAATTGGAACTACTATATTGTCTTCCTTCTTTTTCGGCTTGGATTCATTATATGTTTAATGAAAACATACTTTATGGCATCAATGGGTTCCCACAGAGGTATCTTTTAGCATCTTTGTCTTCGGAAACTAGGGTGACTAGAGGTCCTCTTAAGAATAGAATCACATGAATGTGTTAATCTGAAAAGTCCTTTTGAGGTATTCACCCATAGCAAACACTGAGAGATGAGCTGCTGGTAGTTTACACAGAATATTATCAGTCTTAAGACATTAATACCCAACAAGTATTTGCCCACAATATTTTTTAAGCAATTGTCTATCTTAAGAAACTGGTGGTAATTGTTTCTCCTGTTTAATTTATGGCATACCTTATAAAAAGTGAATGGACAAAGTCAAGGCATTATTTTGAGATCCTCTGTGTGTGTAGGTTGGGAAGGATGAGAGATAAGAAGTCAGAACCTCATTATGGATGTATTTCCTACAGTGGATTGTAGAACTCACATTGTTGGTCAGTTTTCAATCCCCCCAAAAGAAGTTAAGTAATGAAGTATTATAAAATATCTGTGATAAGAAAGAGAATCTTCTGTGATATGGGACCGTAGTATTAACAGCATCCTTCCAGTTCCAGGCAGGAAGAGAACTCCAACAGAATCAGGAGAAACTTTGCCTTGCTGAGTATTACTGATTTAGCCAAATGAGATGCAGCTGAAACCGTCCATTCACCTGGTCTACTTTGACCTCTTCTTCTACCAAAAAATAACTATTCCTGTTCTACTACTAATTTTAATCACTTAGTAGCATGCTACACCAGTTCTGAAGATGTGAAATCTACAGAGTTCCACAGGGTATTCCTTTCATTGTTTTGTTTTGGTTTCACGTTCAAAAAAATTATGCAAAGGGAATGTGTTCTGAAGTTCCAAATGATTTCAAAAACTAAACCAATCCAATCAATTTCTCAGTAATTGGCTTTGAAGAAACTGAGACAAGAGCAATGCAAACAAAGTGCTTTTAAAAAATCGTAATTACCCATGCAAATGTCTCCAATAATTTGAGGGTTTTATCAGATGACTAACAATTTGGAAGCCCTCTTGCATTTGGTAACGTTGACAGGCAACAGGAATTCAGAGAAAGCAGCCTTGTAGGGACAATGCAAGATGTGAGAGGGAGGGACTTCCCTGGTGGCGCCATGGTTATGAATCTGCCTGCCAATGCAGGGGACACGGATTTGAGCCCTGGTCTGGGAAGATGCCACATGCTGCGGAGCAACTAAGCCCGTGCACCACAACTGCTGAGACTGTGCTCTAAAGCCGGTGAGCCACAACTACTGAGCCCACATGCCAAAACTACTGAAGCCCACATGCCACAACTACTGAAGCCCATGCGCCCTAGAGCCCGCGCACCACAACTACTGAGTCCCCGTGCTGCAAATACTGAAGCCCATGTGCCTAGAGCCCGTGCTCTGCAACAAGAGAAGCCACCACAATGAGAAGCCCGTGCACCACAAGGAAGAGTAGCCCCCACTCGCCGCAACTAAAAAAAGCCTGTGTGCAGCAATGAAGACCCAATGCAGCCAAAAATAAATAAAATTAAAAAAAAAAAGATGTGAGAGGGAGAATCTGGATTAACATGTAAAATTATCCAAACTCAGAAAAATGTCATATCAGGAGGTTGTTTATGCATTTACCTTATTAGTAAAGACCTGCATGTGTGTATGTGTATATATATATATACATACATACACATATATATACACATACACATATATACACACATACATGCATACATACACACATACACATATATAAACATGCATACATATATACACATACACACACACACATACTTGCACACACACACACACACACACACATATATAGCACTTCCAACTTGTTTCTAAGCCTCTGAATTGATCTGGAATGTTTTCAGATTTTCTTTCCCCTCCAGGTGATAAAAGCATTTTTCAGCGCAACAAGGAGCAGGTGTTGGTTATTCAAATTCAGAGCCTGTTACCAGCTCCCCCCGACTTCCCTATTTCAAGCCAGATCCTAATGTCTTCTCTTGCCATCCAATCTTCTACTTTCCAATTACAGAAAACCTTTTAAAGAGGTGCACTTGTGTAGCTCTAGATGATGCAACCTTTAACAATGTTATTTTACTCCTTCTTGGGGGTGGGGGGTTAAAAATCAATACAGTATGTGACTTCCTTGTGATATTTTTTCTGGAACCGAGAAGCAAAGTACTCCACTTAGTGCAGTTTTAATTAAACTGAATACATTATAAAACACTCTCCTAATTTGCTTTGCCTAGAAAATGTTTTTTAAAGTGTTACAAATCAATCAACTAATTGAGCTATGTAGTAGGAAATGCAGATGGCATCTCGTCACTCTGTTTTCACTCTGCCAACCCAGTGCCTCTTCAGAGACAGGGTTCGTGTTGGGGCTGGCAATTTACATCCCATGGCGGCAGCATGGGGGCTGTGGCTTTAACGAGTGCCAAAGGTTAACAAGGAACAACAAAATAAAATGCAGTGACGGAGGGCAGAGATGGTGTGGGGAGATGGCGGCCAGGGAACAGAGGTGGCACAGCAAGGACAGCTCCTTGTGGCACCAGCTACCATCTGTTCTGTACTGGATCACGAGCAGGTGGTTTTACGTGCCTGTCCACAGAGTGGTTCAGCAGGGAATAAGGTCCTATCTGGTTTGGGAATTTATTTTTCTCCCACAAATCTAATACTGGGAGACATTAGGGTTACTCTCCTGTTGTGCCCTTTCAGTTTAACTTCATAAAGAATAATCCAGTATAAGGCTGGGATGACGTGCTGACTGATGGACAAGAAGAGATCTTTGCTTTTGAAGGGCTTTCACTGGACAAATATTTACTGAGCAGATAGATCCTTAGGCACAATGTTGTGTGCATGATAACCGAAGACAAAAATAAATGCTCTCTGCCCTCAAGGATCTTCCAGTTTAGAAGGAAACAGATAAGCCAGTAGCCACTGTACAATACTGTTTTATATTATTCATGAAAGTATGTAAGAGACAAACTTTGGAAAAGAACTAACTTTTCTAGGGAGATTTTTGAATCCTTAAGAGAGGAATCAGAAGGTAGAGCGTATTCTGGTGCAAAGACATATGGGCTTTGGGTGATGGAGAAAGTTTAGCATCATCTGAAATGTAAAGCCTTCTCATTTTTGGTAGTTACCAAACAAGCATCTCTCTATAGAGTTCACATTCTGACTGTTCTCTTCAAATCAGGATTGCAAATATGTCCTTCCTCTAACATTTGCTGTTCCGGTTTAAAACACTGCTTTGTACTATACACTTAGGACTGTTGTTATGTCAACCCATGTCTGAAATGCACCATGGGAAATTCTGATGCCTCAGCAGCCATTTGCTCACATGCTTTAGAAACACTGACTGAGATTTCATCAGAACCTAGCTAGTTTCCTAGGGATGCCTTATTTAACCACTTAAGATGTCCCAAACTCTGAGGCTCAAGGGTGAGACTATATAAGTAAAAGGTAGAAAAATAAAAAGCAAAACTGGGAGGAATAACCTAGACCATTGCTAATGCTCTTACTTAGTCAATTGACACATGCTGTTTTTATGTTTTAAATGGACTTACCACTTGTGGGAAAGCCTATTCAAATACTGAATATTCTAAAAGATATTTAATGTAAGCATGTCAGGAAGGCTAAGGAACTTCTCTGAACCACTTGAGTTATGTTTGATAAACTGCTGCTTCTATGAACTCTAGTTTAGTGGTTTCCAAAGTGTGGTCCCCAATAAGTAGCATCAGTATCCCCTGGTAACTTGTTAGGTAACAAATTCCTGGGGCCCCATCTCAGTCCTCCTGAATCAGAAACTCTGGAGGTGGGCCCAACACTCTTGTCCAAAGAAGCCCTCCAGGAGATTCCAATGTAGGCTAACTTTGAAAACCACTTCTTTAGTGTATACATAATGCCCAATGCACTACCTGTGTGTTGTGTTCTATTTAGATAATACTAACAGATTAACCACATTATTTCTACTTAAATTAGGTTAAGTTGTTTATGAAATGCTAATGAAACAATTTTTCTGATTTTTTTTTCCCAACGGGACCATGGTTTTTGGTTATATGTAAAAAGAAAAAAAAAAAACCAAAAAGCAACTTTAGTTGAGGGTCATGTAGAGAAAACAACATAGCTGATTATTTCACTTTCTAATATGTAATATTTTTCATTTAAATATCTATTACAAATTATGCCTATAGTACTAAGATAGGTGTAATGATGTGATATATAACATTCACTCTATATGTTAAGTAACTATTATATAAGTCATTTGTATCTCCTCTCTTCTTGCATATTTTTGGTTTGCTTGAGTTATCAAATTTTGGGAGATACTGAAATATCCCAAGATGACTGGATTTGTCAACTTTCCCCTATAATTCTGTCAATCTTTACTTTATAAATTTTAAAGCTTTTTTTTTTAAATTAATTAATTTTTTGTCTGTGTTGGGTCTTTGTTTCTGTGCAAGGGCTTTCTCTAGTTGCGGCAAGCGGGGGCCACTCTTCATCATGGTGCGCGGGCCTCTCACTGTTGCAGAGCTCAGGCTCCAGACGCACAGGCTCAGTAGTTGTGGCTCATGGGCCTAGTTGCTCTGTGGCATGTGGGATCTTCCCAGACCAGCACTCGAACCCATGTCCCCTGCATTGGCAGGCAGATTCTCAACAACTGTGCCACCAGGGAAGCCCCTACTTTAAAAATTTTAAATTTAAGTTGTTAGGTACATGTAGGTTTTTGCTTATTTCATATTCTTTGTAACTTGTTGTCATCCCAGAGGAAGTGCTTCAAGATCCACACGTGTTCAACTGCACTTGTTTCACAAAAACATATTAATTTGTTTCCCATGTATAAAGAACATATATAATATATACACACACGTATATATTTGTATGTGTATACACACACAACCCCCAACCCCTCCCCCACCAACTCCCTCTCCCACTCTAACCCAGAAGCATTCTCTCGATAGCTCAATCTTACTCCCATAGCTCATTCTTCCACATTTAAGTCTGGCTCAACACACTGCAAGGGTACAGTGTACAAACTGGAATTAAATAGGAACAATTTATGAGGGAAACAGAGCTTTGATGTGATACAGTGGATGAGAGGAGTTTCCCAAGGACTAGAAGAAAAAATATGCAAGAAAGCCAAGGAAAATGGAATACCCCACTGCAGAGGGGTAACTACAAAGCTTAATGCAGGAAACTACACTGGAGTTTGTTTCTGCTCAGAAACAAAGATGGTTCACCCAAGAGACAACCATGCAATGCAAAAGAGCATCTTGTATCAGGCAGCAAATCATCTACCTTCAAAGTCACACTCTTTGATAGAGAGGTTGATAAGACAGGTCAGGATCTGTAACTGGACTGCCCACACTGGAATAAAAAGCCGTGTGTGTGTGTGTGTGTGTGTGTGTGTGTGTGTGTGTGTGTGTGTGTGTGTGTGTGTGTGTGTGTGTGTGTGTGTGTGTGTGTGTGTGTGTGTGTGTGTGTGTGTGTGTGTGTGTGTGTGTGTGTGTGTGTGTGTGTGTGTGTGTGTGTGTGTGTGTGTGATGTGATGTGATCCTTCATCTGTTGTGGCCACAAGAGAAATCATAGCTAAAGGGAAGATATTTGTCTTGACAGCCCCAGGGTTTTTCATTTTCTCCAACTGATCACAGGAACAATGCTACAGACTTAACTCTTCTCTCCACCATCTCCAAAAAAAAATCTAAAAATTATTGAAACAGCTGCAGTTAGGTAGTTTAAAGAATTCCTTCTACCATGATGTATTTTCCTTGGGTTAAAAGTACTAAGATATCTAGGGCTTCCCTGGTGGCGCAGTGGTTGAGGGTCCGCCTGCCGATGCAGGGGACGCGGGTTCGTGCCCCGGTCTGGGAGGATCCCACGTGCTGCGGAGCGGCTGGGCTGGTGAGCCATGGCCACTGGGCCTGCGCGTCCGGAGCCTGTGCTCTGCATTGGGAGAGGCCACAGCAGTGAGAGGCCCGCGTACCGCAAAAAAAAAAAAAAAAAAAAAAAAAAAAAAGTACTAAGATATCTATAATACAAGCTGGTTGGAATTCCTTCTTCACAAAGTCTTGTATAGAAGAAAGTACTTAATAATAGAAATGAGGTACACCCAAGCTTTTCATAACGAGGAACCAATTTTGACTTCCCAAAGTTTTAGTATATGGTTGATACTTGCTTAGGAAGCAGCGCAGTCAGCTAAGCACCCTTAGAGCCATGGGAAGGAAAGTCTGCCACCTTGGACATCAACAAAGTAAGAGCTGTGCTGTAGATGTTTTGCAAAGATTTCCACAAACTAAAAAGTGCTAATGCAAATATTAAACATCTCTATTTATATCCACTTGTTGTTTGTCATCAACTAGATGACAAAGCCTGAACTAAACAATTATACCCTGAGTTAAAGATGACATCCTGAGCTCCAGGACCATGGGAATTCATGGGCCCTTGATGTGATTTCAGCTTCTCTACTGCAGAGCAGAGAGGAATGGATATAGAAACTGTGTGCATTGGCACAATGAGCTATTGCCACAGAACTTTTGATGTACAACAATCAAAAGAAAAAAAACTCTCATGCATACAAATAACACAAAGACAATTTGCTACGTAGATAAGAGAGCTGCAACTCCCCCACTTGTATAATACTCCCCCTTACTCATCCACAGACCTTCAGAATATATGGAGAAAATTTCTAGACTGAGACATAAGATGCTTCCACAGTATATTTTGTTCCTTATATGGAGTCTCCCAAGCTGTAGTTTTCTGTCACATCTTAGAAATTTATGCTCAGGGAATATAACCACTTGCCAAATGGTTAATTCCTATGAACAACACTAGGACATTATGAGAAGATGATAAAATGGGAATATCTTGTTTTTGTCCTCAAGAAAACAAAGTTTAAATTTAATAAATTTCTCAAACTGTGAAAACAGTAAATACGCTACCCTTCAATGAACAAATGATTTATAGCTTTGAAGAGTTCAGTGCAATAGTTAGCTACCAAGTGTCATTTTCCTGTCTTTTTCAAATAGGAATATATCATATATTATGACAAAGTAATAAAAACCGTACTTTTACTGTGGGAAAACATTAGTACCTTAATCATGTTATTGTTTGAATTTAATAAAAAAAGCTCTAAATGTAATCATCCTTCATTTTGTAGGGAGAACATTTTAAACCTGTGTCAGAGGTAACAACTGATCTTGTTCATTCTCCAGACCAAACTTTGGACTCAGAGAAGGTTTATATTCTCAAGAAAGAAAAGAATTAGCCAAATTCAGAATAAATGTCTTCCAGAAATACAGGAGTTGAGAACTGAATAGGGTTTCTAAAGATGACAGATATCAATAATAAGTCAATGTCATAAAAAGTTCTAACTCCTTGATTCTTATAAAAATTCATTCATTTCCTTAATTCAATTAATATTCATTAGCACCTATTTTGTGACAGGTATTGTCCTAAACTTTAGGGAATAAAATTAATATTCTATTTGTGGTAATGTAGAAAATAATCAACAAAACATATAAATAATATAATTGCACATGATCATTCAATATTGTTTCATAGTCTTTCATAAAAAAGCAACAATTGTCTGAATGCACTAAATAAAATGAAAAAAAAAAACCTTAAGAAGCACCTACTCTATGCTAGACAATACAGGGGACTGTAAAAACAATTTAAGATGAACCATTGACTTCAAAGAAGCAAGGTGTTAAAACAGACAAGTTATTGATATTAATTCAAAAGTTAATCAACAGTTCAAGTTGACAGTACGTGCAGATGCCACAAAGACATAAAACTAATTGTAGCGGTTATCACTTATGTGCTCAATATTGTAAGTAATACTGAGGGAAATAAAAGACCCCAAATATATACTGTATTAGTGTGTGTTGGGGTGGTTAGCATTTAGTTTCACCTTGTTAACCGAAAACACACAATTTAGAGTTATGTAAAATTCAAAAAGAGATATAAACTAAACTATCGTGTTCAGGGATTCATATATATAGTAAGACTCTAAAGGGAAGGGGTTAGCTCTGTTGGACAAGGGGGCTATCAGTTGGACAGAACACATGGGGGCTTCTCGGGTGTTGGCAATGTTCTAGTTCTTCTCCATGGGGATTATTACACAGAAGTTCATTTTAGGAGTACTTGTTACAATGTGAGATTTATGCTCATTTCCCTCTGTAAGTAATATTTCATTACTAAAAGAAGTAAAAATATAGAAGAACAAGAAACTGAGAGACAGAAGTCTAATGAAGGAGGGAAAGAAGGGATAAAGGAGCTATACAATGTGACTTCAAAGATGAAAGCAATTAAAATTACCATGTTAAAAGGGAGAACTTGATCGAGAAGGGTTTTGAGTTGAACCATGAAGTGTGAATTAGATTTGCTTAAAAAGAAACACAGGTAGGGGCATTCCAAGCAACGGAAAGAATGTATACAGATGCCTGGAGGTAAGAAAGCTCAAGGATGTTCCAGTGATAAGAAATTAAATTAGTCAATGTGAATAAAGCATCATAACGGAGATCCCTTCAGTAGTCTTTAAAGATGGTGACATAGGAGGCTCCTGAACTTTCCCCCTCCCATGGATACAATGAATGAATAGCTTCACATATGGAACAATTCCCTCTAAAAGAAATTCAGTGACTCTTACACATCAGGAAATGAGAATTTTCTCACATCGAAATGGGTAGGAAAGGCTGAAGCACACTCTCAGTGTCTCAGTCATAAACTCCATCCCTAAAACAGTGCCATACAATTAGAAGGGAGCCCCCAATTCCCAGCTTCTCCCTGAGGAGCAAAGGGTTTGGACCACACATCTAATGTGCCAACTTTTAAGCCTCCCAAATAAAGGATGGGTCCCCCAAACACCTAGCTTTGAAAACCAACAAGGTTTGCATCCATGAGACCCACTAGATTATAGCAAACAATGAAGCAGGTATTAAAAGGCATGAGCTGCATTGCAGCTATCATCCCAGGGCGCAACAGAGAGGGAACAGGCAAAAATTGCCCATCTCTCAGTCTTTCTCTGAATGGAGTCTATTTTCACACATTGGAAGCTGCTGCCTGAGGGTCAGGCTTCTAATATAGCACCTATTTAGAGGCAGATAGCAATCCTCCCTGGACATCAGGGATGCAACCAGACACCTCCCCCAACCACTCCCTCCTGTCTGCCTCAGATTGCCAGTACCTCCCTAGAAGGAGGTTGTATACATGTCAGTACTCCAGTTTTTGCAGCTGCCACCCAAGGGACAAGTTCCCAGAATGCTTGGCTCCGTTACCCAATGGGTCTTTCATTCATGAGTCCCACAGTACTGTAGCAAACAAAAGGCAGTTCTTAACCAGCTATCCCCCCAGGGCTCAACACAGAGGGAACAGGCAAAAACACCCATCTCCCAGTCTTTCCCTAAATGGATCTGTTTGCGTACTTCAAAAGCTGTTGCCTGATGGTCAGCCTTCTAATTAGCACACATCTAGAGGCTGACTGCCACCCTCCCCAGTGACCAGGAAAGCCTCTGAACACCTCCTCTGCCATCTCCCTCTAGCCTGCTCTAAGTTGCCAGCATCTCCCTGGAAGGAGTTTATATACACATCTAGTGCCCCAGATTTTGTGACTGATGTCTGGGGGATGGGCTCTTGGATCACCTGATAGCCAGAGAGGACTATAGGAATCCAAGAAGTTTTTAACAGGCTCAGAAGCACCCCCACCCCACAGCTGTACACCTGGAATCAGCGCAGAGGAAGCAGGCAAAAATCCCCATGATCTAGTTACTCCTTGAAAGGGACCTAACTACATACTCTTCCAGCTGCTGTCTGAGGGTCCAGCTTCCAAAGAGTCTGCATCCAGGTGCTGAAAGTGATCCTCCCCTTTGGAACATCAGTGGGTACTGGCACACTCTCAACTACTGGGAATCACTAAGGACAAAAATGGTGGCTTGAACAATCACAAAATTTTGAGAGGCAACCATGAGAACAGGCTGGGCTGATTGATGAGCTTCATCTCCAACACAGGACCACTGTATCAAGACTGGGAGAGGTGGCTGTTTTATCTAATGCACAGAAACCAACACACGGATCAAGGAAAATGAAGAAACAGAAGATGTTCCAAAAAAAAAAAAAAAAGCTAAAACTCCAAAAACAGATTTTATTGAAACAGAGCTAAATGATTTATCTGAGAGTTCAAAATAATGATCATAAAGATGCTCACAGGGAAAAGAAGAATAATACATGAATAAAGTGAGAATTTCAACAGAGATAGAACAAAGAGAAATGACAGAGCTGAAGAATATAATAATTGAACTGAAAAATTCAATAGAAGGGTTCAATAACAGACAAGATCAAGGGGAGGAAAGAATCAGCGAATTTGAGGACAGGGCACTGGAATTCATCCAATCAGAGAAGCAATAAGAAAAAAGAATGAAAAAGAGTGAAGATACCTGAAGGGACTTATGTGAAACCACCAAGGGTATCAATAAATGCTTATAGGGGTTCCAAAGGGAGAAGAGAGAGAGAAAGGGGCAGAGGCTAATTCAAAGAAATAATGGCTGAAAACTTCAGAAACAGCCATTCAGATCCAGGAAGCCTGGGGATCACAAAACAGACAGAATCCAAAGAAACCCATGCTCAGACATTGAACTGTCAAATGATAAAGACTAGGAGAGAGTCTTAAAAGCAAGAGGAGAGAAACATCTTGTTATGTATAAGAGAACCCCCTTAAGACTATTGGAAGATTTTCAGCAGGAACTTTGGAAGCCAGAGGGAGTTGTATAATATCTTCAAAGTATAGACATACCTTGGCGATGTTGCAAGTTAGGTTCCAGAACACCACAATAAAGCAAATACCATAATAAAGCGAGTCATATGAAATTTTTGGTTTCTTAGTGCATATAAAAGTTATGTTTACACTATACTGTAGTCTATTGAGTGTACAGTAACATTATGTATAACAAAACAATAAATACACCTTAAAGTATTTTATTGCTAAAAAATGCTAACCATGATCAGAGCCTTCATTGAGCCATAGTAGTAACATCAAAGATCACTGATCACAGATCACCATGACAAATATGATAACAATAAAAAAGTTTGAAATATTGCTAGAATTACCAAAGTGTGACAGAGACAAAGAGTGAGAAAATGCTGTTGGAAGAATGGTTTTGATAGACTTGCTCCGTGCAGGGTTACCACAAACCTTCACTTTGTGAAAAAAAAAACCCACAATATCTGTGAAGTACAATCAAGTGAAACACACACACACACACACTCAAAGTATGCTGTACTGAAAGAAAAAAAAATTTCCAAGTAAGAGTACTCTACCTGGCAAAGTTGTCCTTTAGAATTGAGGAAGAGATAAGATAAAAGCTCACTACCAGTAAACTGGCCTTACAATAAGTTTAAAAGACTGTCCTTACAAGAAATTTAAAAGAATTTCTTCAATGTAAAATGAAAGGATGCTAATTAGTAACAAAAAACACATATGAATGTATAAAAATCACTGGTAAATGTAAATATATAAATTCAAAAAACTCTAATGCTATAGTAGTGGTGTGTATATGACTTACAAGTTTTATATGAAGGTTAAAAGTCAAAAGTATTAAAAATAACTATAACCCCATGATCAAGTGAGCTATATTCCAGGGATGTAAATATGGTTCAACATCCACAAATTAATCAATATACCACACTAACAAAATGAAGGATAAAAACATACAATCATCTCAATAAATACAGAAAAAAACCACATTTGGCAATATCCAATATTCTTTCATGATAAAAACTCTTAACAAACTGGATATAGAGGAAACATTTCAACATAATAAAGGTCATATATGACAAGTCCACAGCTAACATCATACTCAATGGTGAAAAGCTTTCCCTCTAAAATCAGGATTGAGGCAAGGATGCCAACTTTCAGGTTTCCTATTCAAAGTAGTACTGGAAGTCCTGTCCAGAGGAATTAGGCAAGAAAAAGAAATAAAAGGCATCCAAATCAGAAAGGAAGAAGTAGAATTGTCACTCTTTGCAGATGACATGATACTATAAATGGAAAACCTTAAAGACTCCATCAAAAATTTTTTAGATCTAATCAAAATATCCAGTAAAGTTTCAGGATACAAAATCAACATTAAAAATCTCTTGTGTTTCTGATAAAAACAATATATCAGAAAGAAACGTTAAGAAAGCAATTCTATTTCCAATAGCCTCAAAAAGAATAAAATACTTAGAAATAAATTTAACCAAGGAAGTGAAGGATCTATACACTGAAAACTTTAAGGCACTGATGAAAAAATTGAGAAAGACACAAATAGAAAGATATTCTGTGTTCATAGATTAGATTAATTAATATTGTTAAAATATCCATACTACTCAAAGAAATGTACACATTTAATGCAACTTCTATCAAAATTCCACTGGTATTTTCCACAGAAACAGAAAAAGAACTCCTAAAATTTTTATGGTACCACAAAACACTCTAAATAGCCAAAGAAATCTTGAGAAAGAAGATCAAAGCTAGAAGCAGCATACTTTCTGATTTCAAGCTATATTACAAAAGCTATAGTAATCAAAACAACATGATATTGGCCTAAAAGCAGACACAGAAGATCTATTGCAATCAATGTAACTGAATGAAGACCCAGGGGAAAAAAAAACAATGCATATATGTACAACAAAGGAGCAAAGAATACACAACAGGGAAAGGGTAGTCTATTCAGTAAACGGTATTGGGAAAACTGGATATTCATATGCCGAAGAATGAAACTAGACCCTAACTTACACCATACACAAAAATCAACTCAAAATGGATTAAAGAATTAAATGTAAACCTGAAGCCATAAACTCCTAGAAGAAAAACATGTGGTAACCTTGACATCTATCTTGGCAGCAATTTTTTTTTTTTAATTTGAAACCAAAGGAAGATGACAAAAGCAAAAATAAACAAGTGGGACTACATCAAACTAAAAAGTATTTGCAAAGCAAAGAAAAATTAACAAAATTAAAAGGCAACCTATGGAAAGGGATAAAATATTTGCAAACCGTCTATCTGATAAGGGGTAAACATTCAAAATATATAGTGAACTCATACAATTCAATAACAAAAACAATAACTAAAAACAAACCAAAAAAAAAAAAAAAGAAACAATCCCATTGAAAAATGGGCAGAGGAACTGAGTAGACCTTTTACCCAAGGAGATGTACAAATAGCCATCAGGGACATGTAAAGCTGCTGAACATCACCAACCATCACGGAAAAGCAAATCAAAACCACCATGAGATATTACCTCATACCTGTTAGAATAGTTATTGTCAAAAAGATAAGAGGGACTTCCCTGGTGACGCAGTGGTTAAGAGTCCGCCTGCCAAAGCAGGGGACACGGGTTCGAGCCCTGGTCCAGGAAGATCCCACATGCTGAGGAGCAACTAAGCCCGTGTGCCACAACTACTGAACCTGCGCTCTAGAGCCCACGAGCCACAACTACTGAAGCCCACATGCCTAGAGCCCATGCTCTGCAACAAGAGAAGCCACTGCAATGAGAAGCCCGCACACCACAACAAAGAGTAGTCTTTGCTCGCCACAACCAGAGAAAGCCCACGTGCAGCTATGAAGACCCAACCCAGTAAAAAAAAAAAAAAAAAAAAAAAAAAAAAAAAAAGATAAGACATAAGTGCTGGAGAGGATGGGGATTGAAGGGAACCCTTGTGCACTGTTGGTGGGAATGTAAATTGGTGCAGCAATTTGGAAAACAATATGGAGGTTCCTCAAAAAATTAAAAATAGAATGTCTACATGATCCAGCAATCCCACTTCTGGATATATATTAAAAGAAAATGAAAACATAATCTCAAAGAAATATCTGCACTCCCATGTTTATTGCAGCATTATTCACAATAGCCAAGTTATGGAAACAAACTGTCTCTTAATGGAAGAATGGATAAAGAAGATATATTATATAATACAATGGAGTATTATTCCACCATGAGAAAGAAGGAAATCATGCCATTTGTGACCACATGGATGAAAATTGAGGGTATTACACTAAGTGAAATAAGTCAGACAAATACTGTATGATATCACTTATGTGTGGAATCTAAAACTGCTGAACTTGTAGAAACAAGAGATCTGTTTCTCTGTAGGAGAGCAGATCGTAAATGTTTTCATCACCAAAAAGAAATGGTAATTATGTGATATGATGGAGGTGTTAGCTAATGCTATTATGGTGGTAGTCATTTTGCAGCATAGAAGTGCATCAAATCAACAGGTTCTACACTTTAAAATTACACAGTGTTAAGTGTCAACTATATCTCAATAATGCTGGAGAAATTTTTTTAATAAAATAAAAAGAAATTTCATAATGGAGAGGGACGTGAGAGAGTGTTAGAAGGTAGATTAGGATGAAATTAGGTGGGACCTTAAAAGACAAAATGAAAAACTTAGGTCTTGACTGCTAAAGCATACACACAGGGGATGCTTCTGCATTTCAGTAACCTCTCTTCCAATGCTGCGTTAAAATAGACTTAACTTCCGTGTTCGTTTAGATCACATCCTCAAAATTTATAAATTTATAAGCTCTTTGCCTGATTTTAACTTCTTCCAATTATTTCATAGCCCAATGGCAAAGGATAGCATTTGAGATCAGTGAATAACTGAGGTCATATGTGTACAGCTGATATCAGCTGGGACCCTTGTGGGGTTCTGTCACTTGCCTCACTGACATGCTCATATGTGAGGAAGAGGCAGGTCTGGCTAGCCACAGAGGGCTCTGTTTCTCAGCAGGTACAGCATTTCAACAACTTTGCAAATGTCGTTCTCCTCTCATCATTGAAGTGGTTGGTGGTGGGGTAGCTTCAATATGAAATTCTAAATTTAACAGTCTTATTGGGAAATATATTTTGGGGGAAACAGAGTGAAGATATCAAACAAATACAGTTTGACCTGACAAAGCACTTAATAAGCACACAAGAGCAATGGATGGACTTATCTGCAAATTCTCCATTATCACACGTTGACATACCCTAGGGACTTGGCATTCTTGTAGACCAGAAACAGCCCACACTTCTGCCAGTTGTATCTGTGTTTGCACTGGAATGAATGTCTGATGATTAATATCCTGTTTTATTTACCCCCTGGCTTTTAAAAGATGGATCTAAAGTTACTGCCTAAATAGGAGCTAAAAGAAATTCAAACTGAAGAGTTGTTTTAGTTAAGATCAAAAGGTAGGCAGGTGTCAAAGCCGAACTTCAGTAAATCAGCTGTTAATTTCAAAAATTCCTTATTTAGTCTTCTTTTTGTTTTTGGGTTTTTTTTTTTTTTTTTTTTTGCTATTTTCTTTGGCAACAAAATTTAGTAAAAATAGAATACACAGCCAAACACATCTGGGATGGTGAGTTTCTTCTTACACTGATTCCCTATATTATGGGCTGTTCCCTCTCTAGACTAAATTACTCTCTATCTGTGAAAAATGAAATGGAAACTGAAGAGGGGATTACTCTTCACATAATTTAGGTCAAAAATAAGTTCTCCAGAAACATCCAGATTGAGGCAAACATGTTTTCTATGGTTCTTATCATCCTGATAATTGCCTTAATTCTCCATTTTGTTTTGCTTCTGTAGACAGCTTAATGGCAGTTAAGATTTTCTGGATCTTGCAGCATAAGAATAAATACTCAATTAAGGCTTTTTCAGATGAGTCAGAGATAGAAAATCACTGTAGCTGGAAGTGATGCATTCTCTCCACTCCCAACCATTAGATGGCCTTTAAGTTTTCAGACATCATTTGAGACACAGTAGATATTTATACTGCTAAACTAAAGAAAATAAATCAGTAATTCATGAAAAAAATTATTCCTTACCAAAGAAATCAAATTAAAGTCTAGTTGCTATCTGTAGTCTTGGGCCCCAAACCACTATCACCAGAATCACTGCAAAGTGCAGAAGTAAGTTACTGTTTGTCAGGCTATGTAGGAGGTACGGAGGCTCAAGGCAAAACTGATCAATCAATTCATTAACTCATTCATTTATTCAACAAGTATTTACTGAGCATCCTAGCCAGATGTTAGTCTAGGAACTCAGGATATATCAGGGAACAAAAAGGCAAAGACTCTTGACCTCATGGAGTTTAAGATGCTGGTGAGGAGTGGGGAGGCTGACTAAACAATAGATATAATATAATGAACAGGTAACTTACATACTCTGTGTGAGGGTGAAAGTGCTACGGGGAATGCAGACACAGAGCAGGCTAAGGGGATTAGAGAGTTACTGGCGGGGGATGTTGCTTTCTTAGATATGATGCCCTGTTCAAAATGTGACCTATGAATGAAGATTTGAAGGAGGTGAGAAAGTTACCCATGTGAATATCTGGAATAGAGGTTTCATGCTGTGAAAACATCCAGAACCAGGACCCCAAAGCAGGAATATATCTGATATATGTGAGGAACAGCAAGCAGGCTAGAATTTGAGGCAGAATGTCAAAAGAAGGCATCAGGATTTGAGAGCTGAGAGTCATGCAGGCCATCATAAGGACTCAGGCAGTTGTTCTGAGTGAGGTGGGCACCACCGGAGAGCGCTGAGCAGAGGTGTGGTGTGATCACGTGATGAAAGGAGACTGGGGAAAGAGAGGTGGCAAAGCTTAGGACAGCATGGCAGCAGTGGAGGGGCACAAAGTGATCAAATTATAAATGTATTTTGAACGTTGAGCCAACAGGATTTCCTGATTGATTGTTCAATGTGAACATAAGAGAAGAGTCAAGAATGACTTCTGCAGTCCCATTTCTGGACATATATCCAGAGAAAACCATAATCTGAAAAGATACATTCACCCCAATGTTCACTGTAGCACTATTTACAATAGCCAAGACATGGAAACAACCTAAACGTCCATTGACAGATGAATGGATAAAGAAGATGTGGCACATATATATGACAGACTACTACTCAGCCATAAAAAAGAATGAAATAATGCCATTTGCAGCAACATGTATGGACCTAGAAATTATCATACTAAGTGAAGTAAGCCAGACAGAGAAAGACAAATACCATATGATATCGCTTATATGTGGAACCTAAAAAAAAAAAAAAAAAAAAGACACAAATGAACTTATTTCCAAAACAGAGACTCACAGACACAGAAAGCAAATTTATGGATACCAAAGGGGAAAGAGGGGTGGGAGGAGGGATAAATTAGGAGACTGGGACTAACACACTACTTTGTATGAAATAGATAACCAATAAGGGCCTACTGTATAGTACAGGGAACTATACTCAGTATTATGTAATAACCCATAAGGGAAAAGAATCTGAAAAAAATGCATATATATATATACACACTGAATCACTGTGCTGTACATCTGAAACTTACATGACATTGTAAATCAACTATACTTCAATAAAATTATTTTTTAAAATGTTTTTTAAAATAACATTAAAAAAAAGAATGACTCCAAGGCTTGTGATTTGCATACCTGGAAGAAAGGCATTAGCATCAAACTGATTTTTTTTTAAGGCTCCAGGTAGAGTGAATTCTGGGGCAGGGGTATGTGTGAGGAGATCAGTTTAGTGTTGGCTGTGTTAAGCTTGAGATATCTCTAAACACCCAAATGGAAAGGTAGGGTAGCAGTTGACTGTGAGTCAGAAATGCAGCAGAGGTCTGGACAAGAAGTATAAGTGTAAGATTGTAATAATGTCCTCCCATTTCTTCCTAGGGCTTGCTGTTCTTCTCAGGGATGAGTGCGTCTTCCTCAGCTTCCTAGAGTTTGCTTTTGGCATGTTCATGGGTCTATCTTTCCCACCCTTACTGCCCATCAAACCATTTGTCTTCTATCACTTCTCCACTCTACGGAAATTAATTTGACTACGACTCTGCCATAGATAACAATAACAGTAACCATAAAACCAGCTACAGAGAGTGCTTTTGGTTTTATCAAAACTGTTTCTTTTCCTCCAGAGCCCACAATTAAACATTTGCCAGCCTCCCCTGTTAGGAGGAATCATGTGACTAATTTCTGGCCAATGGAACACAAAGAGCACCCAGAGCATTTCCAAGCCTTCAAATTATTCTCCCCCATGTTCTTCCACAACCTCTTTCTTTCCTTGTCTGACAGCTGGTCACAGAGGATGTACTGGATGGTTCAGAGACCCTGGCGGGCACAGAGCACTAGCTTGGGAAGACCTTGGGACCCTGAACGACTGTATGAAGCACAGCCTCCTCGCCAATGTGCATTAGACTATGACCTGAAGGGGAAATAAACCATGTTACGAGAAGCTACTGAAGTTAGGAAGTTGTTTACAGCAGGTTGCCTATCTTAACTAACAGAGAAAATGAGCGTTTACTATGTGCTAGGCAGTATTCTAAGCTCTTGAAATATAATGTCATTATTATGTCCACTCTACACCCGTCCTTGAAGGCAAAGGTAGAAGGGAAGGATAATTTCATACTTCCAAGCCTGTCTTCAACTTCCTCCAAACAGTTTTTGCCCTTCCTTTATGACATTTTCTACCCTTAATATCATCTTCATCATGTAATTTTTCTCCTGGTTTTCATCCTTATTTATTGCTAAAGGACAAGGCAGATTTAGCCCACTACTGCTTCCCAGTGTCAACTGGAACCTCATTATTGTTTAATAGGCTTCTGATATTTTCTTTTACAAAGGAGTCTATGCTAACATTTTAATGTTCACTGTCACTCCTCCTCAACGCTTTGCAATATAGCTTTCATACTCAGTGCTGGACTGAAAATGTCCTTAATGACCTCAGTGAATACTGTGTAATCCCCATTTACCTAAAATTTCTGGGTCTTTGCTCTGAAACTTGTCTCGTGGCTTCTGTGAGACTACTGCTTTCTGCTGGCTCATTTTCTTGCATCTTCGTATATCTCTTCTGTGTCTCCCTACCTCTAAATGTCATCTGATACTGGCTCTTTTATCACTGGATAATGTTCTCTCTGGCTAGAGGTCGCACTTATTAAATGATGACTTCCAAACCCAGATTTGAACATCTCTCTCTCTCACACACACACACTCTCTCTAGCTCCAAATTAATATTTCTAGTTGTGACAGGGCATCTCCAACTTAGCGCTTGTTTTAAAAACACTTCTGACTCAACATCATCAAAACTTAATTCATTTTGCCTCCGACCAACACCAGCAAACCTACTCCTTCTCCTTGGGAGACTGATTGTAGGTTAAGTACTCAATCACTATTTGTTGACAGAGACCTCCTTTCAACCAATCTCTCACCCTCATACTCAGTTTTTCACATGCCACATTAATCCTAAGTATCTCATGAATCCATTTTTCTCCAACCACACGGCTACTACCATAGCTCAAAATTCTATCATTTTTGGCCTAGATTTGCATTAATCTTTCAACCACTATCTCTGCCAAAAATTTCACCTATATGCAATGTACCCTTCACCCAGGTACCAAAATGATTATAACAAGCATCACTGTAACCAACTTTGGCTGACAATTCCCCACCTAATACCAGCGTTAATGGGTCTGCTCCCCAACGAAGCATTTATTTCAAACTTAAGTCCCAGGACCTGACATCCTCTGCTAGACCCCAAGAGTCACCACCTGCAACACAACCATTAGGTGGTTCTACTGGGTATGCCTCAGCTTCTGGGATTCTGTACACCTTCCCAGCTACACCTTATCTATCTTCTTGACTATCTTTATTTCTCTTTCCCATATCCAAATGATCACTTGTTTGTAAGTAAGTTGTGTAAGACAAAACTTTGAGTCATCTTGTGCCTTGTTTTTTCCTATGAGTGTTATTTTCCATAACTCCTCTATTTTGCTGAACTCTTTCAAAAGTTTATCGATGAGCTTTCAATTCCCCGATTCCCATTTTATCAATCTGTCCATATCATTGAACGCTGTGGAACTTGTCCTCTTCCTTAATTTTTTCTTCCCTCCGCTTCAGTGGCATTGTCCCAATTGGCTCTCTTCTTGGTCCTCTCCATTGTCTAATCTCTACTTATCTACTTTTATTTACCCATCTGTCTATCTGTCCATCCATCCATCCATCCATCCCTTGATTCATTTAATCTACTGGCTGCTTTTCCCATCCATTACATGTGTCCATTTCCCAAGGTTCGGTTTTGAGTCACTCTGCTCTCTTCCTAATCTCTCCTTAAAGCAAAGGTTCTCATCCAAGGTGTTGAGGTATAATGGTTATCATGGGTACATTACTTCCAATAAGTTATCAGTGTTAGTGAATGATTTATTTTCTTAAAAATATTTTGATTTAGAATTACTTTAAGAGCAATGCCACTGTTCTTCACTTCCATGCAAATAGACTTCCTTGAGAGACATGGCATTATAGCTATCAAAAGGAACTGAATATTTTCATGAATATCAATGATGGTGTGCTGACTGCTCCACAAGTGGAACTTTGCTGGTGTTCACACTATATCTCATCACTCAGGAGGGTGCCTGGCATGCAGCACATGCATCAGTGTCTCAATATAGCTTTATTGTTGATTGAATATGTTTAACACAAGATACGGTTGGGAGGGACTTCCCTGGTGGTGCAGTGCTTAAGAATCTGCCTGCCAATGCAGGGGACACGGGTTCGAGCCCTGGTCCAGGAAGATCCCACATGCCGCGGAGCAACTAAGCCCGTGGGCCACAACTACTGAGCCCACGTGCCTAGAGCCTGCGCTCCGCAACAAGGGGAGCCACCACAATGAGAAGCCCGTGCACCACAATGAAGAGTAGCCCCTGCTTGCCGCAACTAGAGGAAGCCCACGCACAGCAATGAAGACCCAATGCAGCCAAAAATAAATAAATAAATACATTTATTAAAAAAAAAAAGATACGGTTGGGAAACACTGCCTTAAAAAAACTCATCTGCTGTTAGATTTTTAATTACTCTATAAGGATGAATAAATAACTCGCATCTTGATTTCCTGATCGCTGCCTTGAATTTCTCTCCCCATATGCCAACTATTGATTAGAGCTTTCTATCTGGATGCCCTGCAATCATATCAAGTTGAACATATCTAAAAGCAAACACTCATCTTTCAGAATGAATTCAACCTTCTCTCATTTTCCCAATTAACAAGTACTGAATGCTTGGATCAATCTTAGTTTCTTCTTTCATTTTCACCCCCATATACATTGTTACCAAAGCCAATCAATACTTCCTTCATTGAAGTTCTACATTTCTTTCTCCTATTGCTTCTGCCAGTAGCCTAATTCATTCAGGTCTTGGTTATTAAAACTCTGGTCACTCAAGTTTTTATTCACCCTGCATTTAAAAGCAAAACTAGTTTTCTTAAAAATACCAGCTTCGACTCAAAAATCTTATGTGACTCCCATTACATAAATAATACATTTTTAACTTCCACAAACTAATCTTTAACTTTAAAATTGCATCTATTCCCCATTTACCAATCTACTTTATCTGCTCTAGTCAAATTATAAGTCAAATTATTCTACTCTTAGTTGTTGTAAGTGATATGTGTAGTCCTACCCCCAAGACGCTGCTCACACACTATACCTAACCAGGACTTTCATCTGTTTCCTGCTTATACATTTGGACTGTAGTCACCCTTAAGGCCCAACTCAAATGTTGCCAAGTTCAAGAAGCCTCTCCCAATCACCTCACTGCCATAGAACAGCAACTCTATTTGCGTTGGTGACCCACAAGCCTTCCCTTCCTAACACTCTCACAATTAATCATGCCATATTAAATACATATGTACTTGCTCTAAGGTCCTTTGAATTCTTGTCTGACTGTGGATGTGGGTCTCTCCAAAGTGACTCAAAACTCACGACTTACAGAAAGTAAGAAACCAGCAGGTACTGAGCATCTACCATGTGCAATGGTATCTGTGTTACATGTATAACTATTGTAGTGACTAAATAAAGTAAGTATAATAATTCTCATGTAATAGACAGGAAACTGAGGCTCAGATAAGTTTCAGCTAGTAAATGGCTATTACAGCTAGTATCCTAGAGCCCAGGCCCCTTTCTCTCTACCATGGCACCATAACTCTTACCCATAGCATCCACTCAAGAGTTTTACATAGTTTAGAGCAGGTAGTAGGTGTCAGATAAAGACATGTTAAATAAATGTGGGGATTTGGGGCACTCCTTGGGGGACATGGGAGAATATATGGTCTCCATTGATTTGTCTTCTAACTATGGTTTGAGGTCAAAATGACTTCCTCATTTCACGCAAAAGAGCAGAGACAGGGCTTGGGTTTGTTCCTTAGATTCATTCTGTAGCTCTCTTAAGTGATAAAACAAGTACATAACGAAAGACAGAAAATGGAAACTTACACTAAAAATTTTCACCAGTTCTTTCCAATAGAAAAAGAACAAGTGATAACATAGCCGGTGGCAGATCCTGGTGCAGAATGTCATTGTCCCAGGTTAAAAGCAGTCAATTCCATTTATTGAGCTGACTACCAAAAATTAAAACTGCTCCACATGAAATACAGCATGTTAAGAGTTCCCTTCAGATTTCTCATGCAAAGTGTTGAAATCTGGCATGGAAATTCTGAAAAAACCCACTTCTGCATTTCTTCCAGAAAAACTGCCAAAACAGTGGCTTCTGTTAAACTAAATTAAAGGGATTTTAGTCTTTATTAAAAGCAATTTAACTTTATTAAAACAATTTTCCCATATTCATTATGAGTCAAACAAATACGTCAGCCATTAGTGGTGACATCATGGGCTTCTGTGCACAAATATTTCAATTAAAAATTCAAATTGCTCAGTTAAAACTCTCTCATTTTTATTGTTGCTACAGTTCAAGATAGTTATTGGGGGCTTCCCTGGTGGCGCAGTGGTTGAGAGTCCGCCTGCCGATGCAGGGGATACGGGTTTGTGCCCTGGTACGGGAAGATCCCCCATGCCGTGGAGCGGCTAGGCCCGTGAGCCATGGACGCTGAGGCTTCGCGTCCGGAGCCTTTTGCTCCACAACGGGAGAGGCCACAACAGTGAGACACCCGCGTACCGCAAAAAAAAAAAAAAAAAAAAAAAAAGATAGTTATTGGTATATTTTCCCAGAATTGACTTATTTGCTATCCTAGTCGAGAATATTATGAAAAATGAGTAGAACTGAATATACTTATTTGAATCATGGAAAAGGGTAGGTGTGTATTAAAGAAAACACTTGCAAATGTCAGTACAATTCATTAATTAAAGGGAATTTTTACAGAGAGACACATATCCCAGGAATAATATAAGAAGAATAATAAGAGAAACAAGAAATAATATGAGAGGAACAGGAAATAGGCGCAAGGCATCCTGTTGAAGGTGATTCTTATTTTCTGAAGACATCCCAATTATTCACTCTACTTTCAGGTAACAAAATACTGTGCTATGTAAGTATCAGAAAAACACCTCGCACAGAAGCCACTATCTTTCCTAATGTCTCATCTATTTCCCAGCAAATTTATCTTAATGAAATGAAATCTTACTAACTGGGTGACCCAGGATGAGTTATTTAACCTCTCCTTGTCTCTGGCTTGTTGACCTGCATCAGTTATGGTGACTCGTTTGGATAGTGGAGGATTGTCTGAAGCTTGGAATATGACTTCAAGCCCTGCAGAGCTCCAATCTGCTGACTCTACATGGACCCTGGACCTTCCACCTTGCACTTTTGTCTTGGATCACTCCTCTAATGCACCCCCTGCCAAATTCATCCAGCATGCCAACCTCTCCTGGGGCTTGACACCTTTGCAAAGAGCGCTGACACCAATACTTACTCTCTTACATGTCCAAGTCCCTTTCATCCTTCAAAACACACCCTGCAAAATTTGCCTGACATTTCTGCTCCTCTCTCTCCCACTCGCATCAGAGTTAAGTACTCCTTCTATGTGTTCCTGCTGTGTTCTGTATACAACTCTCCTCTAACACAAATGTCCTAGCACATAATTCTTGGTACTTGCATTTTCTTGACTAGACAGTGTTCCTTGAAAGCTATGTCCTATTCATCACCTAATGACCTCTAATGGTTGTCATATGTGGTGTCCTTTTGATCTACGGTTGACTCCAATGTCTCAAGGTGACAGAACTGAATTCAAGTAAGGAAATAAGACAGAAATCCAGATAATGGAAATAACATGACACCTCCCCAGTTCAAGCCCTAATTCTCATATCTATTGGTGTGTTTATGTCTATGTAATGCATAGGGTTGGGGGTGGACTGGAACGGGCTTGCCTAAATACGATATAGAATAGCCACTGAGAGCATACAGTTTAGCACCAGCCTATCAGGGTATTAACTCTAGGTGGCTCTTAATAACTGGATGACCCAGGATAAGTCATTCAACCTCTCCTTGCCTCTGCCCCGTCATGTGTAAAATGGAGAGAATTAAAGTGCCAGCTCCATAGGAGTGCTGTGGAAGACCTGAGATATTTCCTCTGAAGAGTATAAGACCACATTGGCACATAGTGAGGACTACACAAGTGCTAGCAGCTGTTGTTATGGTCATCAGTATCTTTGTTATTTTTGTTAAATTTTCCCACCTAGAGGCTGGGAACATGAGAATGTTACCTTTGCTACCTATCAGGTTTAAGGAAGATTTCCATAGCTAGAAAACAAAATAGGATGAAAAGCAAAGATTCTAGTATCTTTTGAGACTTTTACTTTTCTTATCAGGCATGCCCTGGAGGTAGGAAAAGAAAGGTACAATATGCTACTCTCTTCTGAATTTGCTAGACACTAGACTTTTGCAGAAGAGATCTTCTCTAAGAGAAGACCCCTGTTGGAAATCTGAATAAGGAAGCATGTTGTAAAATTAAGCCTCTGTTGTGTACCAGACACTGTTCTAGACACTGGGAATGCAGTGGTGAACTTGAGATGCCCTCAAGCAACTTTCATTCTGAGACTAGTTTTAATTATCTCTTGCCATTTCCCTATATATTATAACCTGAATTATGGAATGTAAGACTGTATCCATCAGCTGTTCTTAGTTTTAACCTTTATTTTTAGTTGCACATGTGCAGTTGGAGCCCTTAAAGTTGAAAGAGAAAAGGAAGAATTCAGAGACTCATTTTGAACTAAGAAGCCACATGCCCTGACTGTTCAAATGTGTTCATTAAAAGGATGTATATGAGGACAAGTTACTCACAGGTCCAGGGTGTGGGTCAGTGCCTTTGTCAAGCTGATAGCAAAGACATCCTTATGGCCAGGCATCACATTAGAAACACAACTGCAGGAGGGCCTAGGCCAAAGGGAGGCTGGGAAAGGGACCCCAGTTCACTGAAACACAATCCACCCAAGGACCAATTTGCCCAATGATTAGTTCAACAATTTAATAAAAATTTCCTGAAGTTCTCATTTTGCTCTTGCTTCTGTTCTTGTCCTAGAGATGGCTAGACAAGTGTAGTAATCAGTTCTAGAATAATTTACCACAATTTAAACTGCATTTAAAAGAAAACCTGTACCTTCATGGGTAAAAACGAAGGCAAAGAGATATTGACAGAAGAATTCCAATAAAGATCCTAGCATCAGACCTACACATACATAGACATTTGTTACATGAAAAAGGCAAGGAGCAAGAACAGACTTCTTAGTAAGTTTCAATGAGGCAACTGCATATCCATCTAGAAAGGAAATAAAATTGTATCTCTAGCTGATACTTGACAATAGTAGTTCTATTAAAGATGTAAACATGAAAGACAAGATTATAAAGCTTTTAGAGAAATGATATAGGATGATATCCTTATGACCTTGGAGTGGGGAGGTTTTCTTAAATAGAATATTAAAAGCACAACCCATAAAGAAATGGATTAATTCAAATTCATTAAAATTAATAAATTCATGTCAAAGAATACCATGAAGAGAGTAAAGAAAAAAAAGAGTAAAAAGACAAGCCACAGAGTCAGAAAAGATATTTATAACCCATACATCTGGTAAAGGCCTAACATCCAGAAAAAATAAAGAACTCCTAAAAATCAATATGAAAAATACAGTCAGCACAATGGGGGGAAGAAAAGGACAAAAGACCCGAAGATACGTTTCACCAAAAGGAAATGCAAGTGACTAACACACAGTGATATAGAAATATGCTCAAACTCATTAGTAATTAGAGAACTGCAAGTTAATAATATTTGAAGTAAAATTATAAAACAATTATCTTCTCAACATATTTTTAGAAGCCTGATAATAGCAAATATTGGTGAGGATATGGAACTGGGTTGGAAGTGGCAACTGGCACAACCTCTTTGGAAAACAGTTTGGCATCACCTAGTAAAATGTAAGAGGTCTACGCCCTGGCAATTCCACTCATAGGTACTGGGGGTAAATTCGCACATATTCCCCAAGAGACACGTCCAGAATTATCCACAACATCATTACAAGAGCCCTAGACTGGTATTATCCCAAATGCCCATTAAGAGTAAGATGAATGTATACATTATGGCAAACTCATTCAATGGAACACTACACAGTGTTGAAGGTAAACTACATGTAGAGTCAACAACCTGAATGAATCTCACAAATAGATATTTGAACAAAAGGAGCAATTTGGAAAAGAAAACATAAAATCATGATTACATTTACCTAAAGTTCAAAACCAGGAAAAGTAAGCTTTTAGGGATGCACATGTAGAAAATTATTATCACAGAAGTCCAAAGAGTGGCTATCCTTATGGAAGAAAGATGAGATGTAATCAGAGGTTTCCATGTTTCTGGCGATTCTTGACAATGATGGTTACAAGGAGTATTTGCCATATAATTATTCTTTAAAGTGTTCAGATGTGTTTTATGTACACTTCTGCTATGTTGCACAAACCATACACACACTGTGAGGGGATAAATCTGGTAACAGAAAATTTCACTGAAGTGTGTTATAAAATCATTCTTATTTCACGATAAACATGGTTAATTATATTAACAAAGGACAGGAAAATCTACAAAAATATATCAAAATGTTAATTTTCTTTGAATTGTGGAAATATTGATGTTTTTTCCTTTTTTGTATTTTATAAATTATCTATAAAGATACATATTCATTTATACTAAAAATACATATATTTAAAAACAACAGAGGCCAAGGAAGGGTCAAGGATGAAAGCATAGCTTAAAATATGTTCAGAAATTGGTCTTTTAGCAAAATGATCATGTAACAGATTTTGGCAAACAAACCTACAAACATCTGCAAGATAATTCCCATACCACTCCACAAGGTCCGTGAACGAAAAGACAATTGCTTTTTGAAGAAAAAGCTTTCCAGTATACGTTCATGTGTATATCACAGCAATGCTCTCCTGAAAGCATTAAGTACAAGCCAACACCAAGAATGTACATTTAGGGTTGCAGACACGCTCGTGGCAAGCTGATTAAGGTCTCTACAGAGGAATCTGCCAGCACATGTGTAGTTTACAAGGCATAACATAGATTGGCCAAAAGCTTCCATATGGATGGGCTTTGAGGTTTTAAAAACATTGTCTGGATTTTGGGAAATGCTTTATTCTTTTCCCTTAACATCTAACCAAAGCTCAGTGGAAAGGCTCAACTCTGAGAAAGGAAACATACAACCTCACCGTGACTCATCGTGGGAAGGAGACAACTAAGCAATGAACCAGGCTGGTTTTGAAGGCTGTACTCACCCTCCTGAGGAAACCCTCTCACTTAATTACATTTATATTTTAGGGAAGTTAAAACAGAAGTCATGGCTTTATACAATCATCCCTTTATAACAGGCATTAATTAGGACTTGCCAGGCTTTTGTCCTTTTGATGAACAAAGGGGTATAATAAATAGGAAGAGGGACCTCTCAGTGAAGACTCATGTAGGAATACTTCTCACTGCCCACAGTCCAGAGTGATCCAAACCAAAGAGCTGATTAAGCCAGCCAGTTCTAGGACAGCAAATCTATGACTGAGATGCTAAGCAAAACACAAATTGCATCTCTAATGCTGTGCTGATGTTTCAATCAGCCAATGCATTAAATACAAAGGTGACCAGATGGTCGGTTGGTTTTATCAATTAAAACCCTAGGTTAGGGCAGTTTGGGATTACCATAAAGGAAGGGGAAGGAAAGGGAGGGAGTCAGGCAATGTGTAGAATTTCAAAGATGAAATTTGGCAAAATGCAGAGATGCATTTGTTCAACTGGCGAAAAAAATCACATTTTACGAACATCCATGGAAATCAAAATTTAATTTTGGGTGATTATGTTTAATTTATTAACTGGGCCATTTCACTGAAGCTTGGTTGAAATTGATCATTGTCACTTTTGAGAATCGAAACTAGGTTTCAGAAGAGTCTGTGGTGGAGCTAGCTGGATGGATTTTCCTTAATTAGGAAAAACATATTACAGCTAATTACCAAATAGATGACTCTAAAGATGCTTATTTTATAGAGAGAAAAATCCAAAGTTCAATCATGACTCTCGTGGCTTGTTGAGAACAAGTCAATTTCTAATATTTTGCTCCAGAACCTCTTTACAGTTGGCAAAGTGCATAAATTCTTCTCCAGGAGCCTCTGCCTCAAACCTTGTTCAAAATCCCTTATGATAGAACTGCCAGTCATTTCAGAGCCTACCGTGCTTATTTCTTAAGAAACCATCACCCATAAATTTCTGATATTTACAGCCTGAACATGAAATATAGTTTTTGTTCAGTAGGATTCATGAATAAGCAGGGGTATTTCCCTTTGTGCGTGCAGGATTAAAGGCTCTGGGAAAGATTCATCTCTGCAGAAGGATAATTTGAAGGACTGCATTAAAAAAAATTCAGGCCAGTTAGGATTATAAACCTGTTTCATAATCAGCACTGATGCTGGCTTGAAGAAGGATAATTAGAACCTTTAATGTGCAGAACGTCCTTGGAACATATTTCTGGTGGTGAATACGACCATCTTCACATGCAAAGAAGGGCCACAAAGTTGAAAGATGATAATAACCAAGAACCTTAGACAAGGTCATGTTGAAAATTGAGCGAGAGATTTCCATTCTCCTCAGACACACTCTCCTGCTCTCATTAGATTTACTGCCACCCTGCCATACAGTTTTGGGGTATAGTTTTCCCCCATAAATGTCATGGATATAAGAGGCAGACTACTGGAATGACAGCTGAAAGAGAACACTTCTTGCTTCCTCCATCTGGGAAGTGGAGACTGAAAGCCAGCTTGGAGGAAGAACTTCTGCTGTTTTACCAAGTCCTAAGATGACCTTGGTGAGAATCAGACAGACACCCCTCATGAGCACAGGGCTCGGTAAGCAGAGCTTGGGTTACAGCTCTTGGAACAAATACTGTATTTTCCTAAAATCCAAAAGATCTCCACACCCTTGGTGTTACCTGTTGGTATAAGTGTAGCCTAAAGAAGAAATGTAATAGTCACTTAAAACTCGTGATCATAACTAATCTATGGTCGAGCAGAAGCAAGAAGAACTACAATCCTGCAGCCTGTGGAACAAAAACCACATTCACAGAAAAACAGAAAGATGAAAAGGCAGAGGCCTATATATCAGACGAAGGAACAAGATAAACCCCCAGAAAAACAACTAAATGAAGTGGAGATAGGCAACCTTCCAGAAAAAGAATTCAGAATAATGATAGTGAAGATGATCCAGGACCTCGGAAAAAGAATGGAGGCAAAGATTGAGAAGATGCAAGAAATGTTTAACAAAGATCCAGAAGAATTAAAGAACAAACAAACAGAGATGAACAATATAATAACTGAAATGAAAACTACATTAGAAGGAATCAATAGCAGAATAACTGAGGCAGAAGAACGGATAAGTGACCTGGAAGACAGAATGGTGGAATTCACTGCTGCGGAACAGAATAAAGAAAAAAGAATGAAAAGAAATGAAGACAGCCTAAGAGACCTCTGGGACAACATTAAATGCAACAACATTCGCATTATAGGGGTCTCAGAAGGAGAAGAGAGAGAGAAAGGACCCGAGAAAATATTTGAAGAGATTATAGTTGAAAACTTCCCTAACATGGGAAAGGAAATAGCCACCCAAGTCCAGGAAGCACAGCGAGTCCCATACAGGATAAACCCAAAGGAGAAACACGCCGAGACACATAGTAATCAAATTGGCAAAAATTACAGACAAAGAAAAATTATTGAAAGCAGCAAGGGAAAAATGACAAATAACACACAAGGGAACTCCCATAAGGTTAACAGCTGATTTCTCAGCAGAAACTCTACAAGCCAGAAGGGAGTGGCATGATATACTTACAGTGATGAAAGGGAAGAACCTACAACCAAGATTACTCTACCCAGCAAGGATCTCATTCAGATTCCATGGAGAAATCAAAAGCTTTACAGACAATCAAAAGCTAAGAGAAGTCACCACCACCAAACCAGCTCTACAACAAATGCTAAAGGAACTTCTCTAAGTGGGAAACACAAGAGAAGAAAAGGACCTACGAAAACAAACTCAAAACAATTATGAAAATGGTCATAGGAACATACATATTGACAATTACCTTAAATGTGAATGGATTAAATGCTCCTACCAAAAGACACAGGCTTGCTGAATGGATACAAAAACAAGACCCATATATATGCTGTCTACAAGAGACCCACTTCAGACCTAGGCACACATACAGACTGAAAGTGAGGGGATGGGAAAAGATATTCCATGCAAATGGAAATCAAAAGAAAGCTGGAGTAGCAATACTCATATCAGATAAAATAGACTTTAAAATAAAGAATGTTACAAGAGACAAGGAAGGACACTACATAATGATCAAGGGATCAATCCAAGGAGAAGATATAACAATTATAAATATATATGCACCCAACATAGGAGCACATCAATACATAAGGCAACTGCTAATAGCTATAAAAGAGGAAATCAACAGTAATACAGTAATAGTGGGGGACTTTAACACCTCACTTATACCAATGGACAGATCATCCAAAATGAAAATAAATAAGGAAACAGAAGCTTTAAATGACACAATACACCAGATAGATTTAATTGATGTTTATAGGACATTCCATCGAAAAACAGCAGATTACACTTTCCTCTCAAGTGTGCGTGGAACATTCTCCAGGATAGATCACATCTTGGGTCACAAATCAAGCCTCAGTAAATTGAAGAAAACTGAAATCATATCAAGCATCTTTTCTGACCACAACGCTATGAGATTAGAAATGAATTACTGGGAAAAAAACGTAAAAAAACACAAACACATGGAGGCTAAACAACACGTTACTAAATAACCAAGAGATCACTGAGGAAATCAAAGAGGAAATCAAAAACTACCTAGAGACAAATGACAATGAAAACATGACGATCCAAAACCTATGGGATGCAGCATAAGCAGTTCTAAGAGGGAAGTGTATAGCTATACAAGCTTACCTCAAGAAACAAGAAAAATCTCAATAAACAATCTAAACTTACAGCTAAAGGAACTAGAGAAAGAAGAACAAACAAAACCCAAAGTTAGCAGAAGGAAAGAAATCATAAAGATCAGAGCAGAAATAAATGAAATAGAAAGAAAGAAAACAATAGCAAAGATCAATAAAACAAACAAACAAAACAACTGATCTATGGTCAGCAGGAGCCAATGCTTTGGGTAGCCATATGTTGATGCAAGGAAATGAGATTAAAGAATAATTTTCTCACGGGCTACGAAAACGAAATGAAAGCATCCACACTGTCATGTTGTTAGGAGACCTCGGTCCAGCATGTCAAAGCCTTCCTCTTATCCTCGCTCTGTCCACTCTTGTTGACCCCATTTTCCCTGCCGACTATTGCCCCATTTCTCCACAACTCTTTAGAGCAGAGCTCTTTGAAAGAGTTGCCTGTATTTTTTATTTCCATTTCTTCTACTCTTTGAGTCCACTCTGATCAGGCTTCCTACAACTCCATCAAAACAGCTGTCTCCAGCATCCTCCATTGACCCAGTTGGGTCGTCAACCCTCAGGCCACAATGACAAGCCATGTCCTGCTATCTTATTTCTCCTCCTAGCTCATGGGCTGCTCCTTCTACACTCTCCTTTGCAGGTACCTCCTCGTCTCTCAGGTTTGTAGATCCAGGCTGAGTGCTCACTGCTCTTTTGTTCTTTAATCCACAGGATAGAGCCAACACATATCTGCAGGACTCAGACATCTGGAGGCAAAACTTCTGGCACAGTCTAATGTTTTATATTTTCCCAGTCATTTATCTCCATAGATCATGGAGTTACATAAATAAATAGTTCTATCCAGCTGTGAATATACCAGCTCTATCCCTCACCTCTTCCACACATGTTGTCATATTATCAGTTAATGATTCTTTTTTTTTCCCAACTAGTTAGCCCTCAACTCTACAAGGCAAACAGAGGTCTGACATTTAATTAGTGACCCAATTATGGCTTTTTGCTGGCCTCAGCTATTTTTTAATTTAGGAGAAAAATAGATCAAATTGATTGGGCTTTAATGAAAAAGAAATTACAACTGTAGTTATTGGCCCTAGCCTTCTTAGGGAAGAAAAGACTTTTTAAAAACCTTTTTTCCCTAAAATTAAAGGGACAAATAAAAAACCACTATAATTATTTCAGTGGGTTCATTTAGTACTTAGCTAATAAAAAAACAGTTGCAATCAAGAGATGGTCTCCTCAGTATATGCTGGTTCATAGCTGATCACCGTAATATTCTTTTACTAGAAGAATGGGATATGAGGAAGCAATAAAGTACTGTCCACAAGAAAGTGTGAACAGGTCGCAGAAAATTATGTTTTGGCCAACAGAGAATTACTTTTCTTTTTCTGTCACTATATTTTCATTTCCTGTTACGCTTCAGGATCTTCAATTCTCATCCTTTCCTAATCATGTAAAGTTTTTTTTCCCCACCCTTCATTTCAGATAGGACCTGTTAGAAGGTGTTACAAAGGATAATCCCTGAAAAAGCGGTGCTCAGAGAAGAAAACCCGTTGATGGCTTTCACTGTTAGATTTTATTTTTCTCTGTTTCTTTTATTGTTTTTTGTTATAAAGAAGAATCGTATTGTGATGAGAGAAAAAAGGTGACAACAAAAAAACAAGTTTTAAAAACACTGTAAATAGAATTGGTGATAGAGTATAAAGCTTGTGGACCTTAAGAAACTCAGTCTTGACTGCAAAAGGCGGCGCCCCCTGCTGACCACCCGAGTATTAACCCTTCAACTTGGTCTCCAGCGGCTCCCCAGCTGGCCTTGGTGGCGCCTTTCCAAGTGAGCCTGTGAAATACAGGGAAGGGTCTGGAACATTTGGTTGTAATCGAAATGTGAACACGTATCTAGAATTAGCCACGTTTAAAACACTTTCAACTGGCTGAAAAATCCACGTATCTGGAGAATGAGACATCTGCTAGGGAATAAAACCATCCATAGCGAGATTCTTGCTTCAATAGTTTGTGAAAGAAGCCTTTTAACTGCAAAGTAACATCAATAATCAATTAAGCACGAAGCATGTTTTTTTAGCAGATATTTGGGGCAACTTTTTAAGATAGTCACTCGTATGGGCTGGTAGAAACAGAATTAGCAGAGAGCCTTCTCTTGCCCAGTATTTGTAATGAATGAAAACCACATAATTTAATAGTTTATCTGCTGTGCTATTAAAATGTAGAGTGCTGTAACACCTTGCATAATTTGGAGTGAAAATGACAACGTACTGTGTGGAGTAGTACTCTAAAAAAAAGTTGGCATAATCTTAATGAAATTGTTTATTACTGTATACATGGTGACCTTGAATGAGGGAGAGCCTCGGTCTTTAATCTTTTTATAAAAGGAGGGTGATAAAATGATCTGCCTCCTAAGACTGTGACAATTAAATGACTACAACAACAACAAAAACATCAAGCACCTACTTTAGAGCCTGGCATTAGAATAAGCTCTCAATAAATAGCACCAATTATCAACATTATTCAATTAAGATATATACTATATACATTTAGGAAGTGTCTCTACATGCAGTGTTGATAGAGCATAGTAAGCTAACAAAATATATGCCACATGTCTCTTTTAATACTGCTTGATTTATTAACAAACCTTATCTCATAGACTGAAAAATCCCCAAACACTGTTTAGTTCCTTTCTAATAGGTGACCAACAATATGGTGTAGATGGAGTCCTCTTAATTTTATCTTTTTATGTGTAAAAGTCATATACATATATAATATAATACACAATTTTAACATTACATGCTTTTGTTGATTTTTATTTTGCTTTAATGAGTTTACATTTTTATTTAGGCAAGAAGAAAAAAAAATCCCCAAGGTAAGATCAGAATTGCCTTAGTTGACCAAAGTTCTCTCTGGCAGCACTGATCCTTGACATACGAATTTGCCCACATGACCTAAAGACAGCACTCCATCACATTTTTCAACAGTGCTCAAGAACGGTCCCCAAATTTTTTAAAATCACGCTAAGAGTAAAGATAATTCAAAAGTGGATTTGGCTTTCTCATCATTCTACAATAACTGAACATAGTAGAATTTTATACATAAAACTACATTCTAGCAAAGAAGCCAAAGTAACTGATTAATTTCTAATATAAATCTGTAAGCTCTTGACATTGTGTCTTAAACAACATCTTAACTGGCATTTTCCTGTAACAGTGTAATAATGTGTAATTACAATTACAATACATTGTTGAGTAGGGTGGAATTCCAATTAACCAGGAAACTTTTTGATCTGTTTCAAATTCATGAGCATTTAATTGAAAAAATTTGGGAGTTTTAAACAAGTTTTAAATTTAAAAATTTGGAAGTATATACACATAAACTAATTAAAGATATATATATGTATATGTATATATGCACACACTGTATATACTTATCCATACATAGATATACACATATCTACATCATATACATATTTCTATGTGCATATACATATATGGCACATATTTATACAAGGGTGCTATGTTTTTCCTCTGGGCATTTTATTGAGGTTTCATAGGAATATACCGACATTTGATTCAGAGTGATTCATTATGAGGGTTGTGTTAAGAGCCTAAAAACTCCACATCTCATTTAGAAGCCATTTGGTTTATTTCTTTTTATTTCCCCTAAGACTTTTCTTCTTAACAAGAAAGAGCCTATGCTTGATTTCTTAAGCATCTTTGGTATTTGCCTACTTATTTCTCTTCTCTTCAAATCCTTTTCAACTTCAGATGTAGGAAAAGAGCTGTTGGAAGAAGGTGGCTCAAACATCCTTTAGCAAAGGATTTAAGTTAATTGTGTTGGGAACAGTAAATGGCCGAAGCCAAGGACTTCTTGGTGGAGCAAAGACTTTCCAATGAACTTCTCTACTTGTGACAGCATGGGAAGAAGAAAAGACAATCCTTTTAGATTTACTTAAGTCAAGTCTTAGTTCTCCTGTGTTTGGCTCCCTGCTCAAGAGCTGAGCGGACAATCAGCTGGCCTAGGATGACTGAATTTTGTTTGTTTGATTGGTTGGCTGTTTCTTTTTTTTTTTTTTTTTTTTTTTTTGCGGTATGCAGGCCTCTCACTGTTGTGGCCTCTCCCGTTGCGGAGCACAGGCTCCGGACGCGCAGGCTCAGCGGCCATGGCTCACGGGCCCAGCCGCTCCGCGGCATGTGGGATCTGCCCGGACCGGGCCACGAATCCGTGTCCCCTGCATCGGCAGGCGGACTCTCAACCACGGTGCCACCAGGGAAGCCCGGTTGTTTCTTTTTAATATGTGTAGTCAACACACTAATACAGGGCAGGTAGAATACCCTGGGGGCACTTGTTTATAAGCCACCACTATCACCTATTCTCTCTTCCTTTACTCCTCATTTGTGTGTTTGTGAGTGTGTGTGTGCATGTGTGTGTGTGTGTGTGTGTGTGTGTGTTTACTAGCGCATGACTCCTGGTTCCATACCACAACTTCATCACCTGCTTTGACCTTCTTTAGTCTTAATATCCTCAGCCTTCCCTCCTGGTCTCCTGGATTCATGGACTATGAGTTTTCAACATGACCATTTACTTCTACGTTTGCCTTCTTACACTGCTTGGGTGAGATCATCTCACTTCGGTCCCTAGTCTCCTACAACCTACCCCTGACCAGACCAGACCCCGCAGCCCAGCCCCAGTGTTCATAAAGTATGAAGATTCAGTCATTTTAGAAGAGCACTGGGAATCAGAGCTGATATGGGCGCCCCTGGATAGTACTGGTCTTTCTTAACTCTAAGCAAAGAGACAGACACTGTATCTTTGACCGAAGAGCTGTCTTCCATGACCATTGGTCCTGGTGGGCAGTACTGTATATTTTAAAACATTCTCATTCTCAATATCTCAAAGGATATTTTGTACCTTTCACCTTCTCTCCAGAGAATGCTGTCTGGCATCTCAGGATATTGACAAATCTATCTGAGAAAAGATGTGAAACAGGAATGGTGAACCCTCAGTGAATCAGGACTGAGGAACAGTGCCAGAGACGGGGCAGATCTCAGGACTTAGGATACCTGGAGGTGAAACCTGGATTCACTGCATATTTGTTGCAGAATCTTGGGCAACTCACTCAACCTCTCCAGGGCTATTTTCTTATTAATAAAAAAGTAAATAATAAAAAAAAAACAATGGCCTCAAATGATTGGGCCAGGATCATATCAGGTAAGGCATGTGGAAAGCTTTCTGTGCTGTCAAAGGGCTAGCACATGGTGGGTGTTCCTATTACTGGGGCTAGTGATGCTGTAACGTGAGGCTAGGAGACTGTAGGATCTCAGCCTCCTAGGACTGAAATAGTGGAAGCTGGCAAAGGAGACAGGGCCTGGGATCCAAAATGAGAGCTGCCCTTTCAAAGCCTAGATGACAAAATAAGCTGCACAATAGAGACTTTGGGCTTCTGGATCCTCCATTTTTTAACAAAAACTTTCCTGATTCTTGGCTACTCTGTTGGTGATGGGTATAGAACAAATAGAGTGAAAAACAAGAGGTATCATTAGATCAGCAGAAATCATTTGCAGGTGGGAGGTTACAGGACCCTTAGCAAAATCTGAATCAACTAAGAGCAGATGGAAACCAGCTATGCCAAAGGCTCCAAGAATCATCTTCTACGTCAAGGGTCAACAAACTATTGCCTGTGGGCCAAGCACAGTCTACCATCTGTTTTTGTGAATAAAGTTTTATTGGAATACAACCATGCTGATTTACATGTTGTCTACGGCTGCTTTTACAGGACAAGGCAGAGTTGCGCATCCGTGACAGGGACCATAGGACCTGCAAAGCTTGAAGTATTTACTCTCTAGCCTTCTCTAGGAAAAGTTTGAAGATGGCTGTTCTATACCTTAAAACAAGTACCCATGTTAGAGGCAACATCTGCCCTGCCAGATTACTTTCAATAAGAAGGTGATATCCTCAAAAAACTGGGCTGGGGTATTCTCTGGAAATAATATACTTGTTTTGCCTCCTTTTTCAAAGAGAATAACCAAGAATCATTGAAGAATGTGACAGTTTCTTAGTCACACACTTAAAGAAAGGGAGTAGGAAAAATCCAAATCAAATGCTCGAAACCCAAGGAGGCCCAGAGAAAAAGAATGCTAGCAATATTTAGGAAATGGTGTCAGATGCCCACCCCGTCACAGTTTTTCTCTCTTAATCAGTAACACACAGGGATCCAGAAAAATAACTTTCACGGCAAGAATGATATGACGCTAAAGGAGAGACTGATTCAAGCCAGTTGTGAGGAATGGATTGAAAGTGTGTGCCAGAAAGAATGTAGTATGTACCAGCATCCGAGCATATTCTAACATTTACCTTATTTTCCCTGTGAAATCAAAGCACAAAAGCCAAATGTAATGGTAAGGAAAAGCACACTCCATTTCCCTAAGGCGGGTGCCCACTGCAGTCACGATGGGACGTGCAGGCAATCACTACACCGAGCGAGGAGCTCAAAGCAAACGGAGGTTTTCTCCCCGGGATGGCCAGCGCCACGCAGGGAGAAATGAAAGTAGCTAACACGATAGTCAAGGCTGGGTGGGGTGGGTCTGGGCAGGAAGAAAAATGGTTCTCAATATACTGAGAAGTGCATCATTGTCAAATGTCCAGAGCTTTCCATCTACAAAAAGCACCTTTTTTACTTTCCCGTTTATTTGAGCAATTAACAGGTAATATATAAACCACTGGGCATTACTTGCACTCCTTGAAACTGATCAGAAGCCTGCAAACAGTGTTCCCTGCTTTGGAAAGTAAAGTGAAAGATCATTGAGAAAACAAACCTCATTCACTTCTTCCTCACTACCCCCCCAGCCCCCCAATCTCCCTGAAAACCTATTTACTGGTTCTAACTCATTCAATACCCTTGATAGATGTGGAGAACATAAACGGGAGGGACAAAGGATTAGGAAACATAAATTACCAGTGATACAGATACAAGATATTAAAACAATAAAAGATGAATGAATTATTTTTCCTCCTCATTTTTCCCAATACAATTTAATTCTATTTCTAGAAAGGAGTGTGGAAGGAAATGACAAAGATGAATAAAACTACAGGGAAAGAAAACTTTGCCTGTGTGTTAGCAAAAAGCTGGAGCCCCGAAAACGGTCTCCACGGATCAAAGCACCGCTGTCCTTGAAGCCCCTGGAAGGTCAAGACTGGAGGCAACTTAGAAACCACTAAACCAAAGATCGCTAGAGGACAGATTTTGCCAAAAACGGCAGTGACAGACAAACATGTGCTATGAAAATACTGCGCTGTTTCTTTAACGTTTATGTGGCCTCAGAGGTTTCAAAAGAAATGTTTTGTGCATAAAACAGCATAATAGAAGAAAATCCTGCTACTTGACAGGGTTTCCTTTAATGGAAAGGTTTTTTTTCACGCCCATAAACATTTGATGCCCACATCTGTTAAGGATAAAAGGAGAGTATAACTTCCCTTTTGGATGCAGAGTCAGAATTCTCAGAGACCATATAACATGCTTAATGAAGACAGCAAAAATGCTATAGTTTCCCTGATTAAATTAGCACTCCACTAAAATTTAAAGTTTTATGGACCGCTTCAGGTACTTTTCTTTTTATATGGCTTTGGGTATGTGTTTATATTTTAATTCTAGGGAACGGCTTGTTACTGTCATTTAAAAAAGTCCAGTGGTTCCTAGATTAAATGAAACATATTTTTCCAAGGAAGCACTGCTATTCACTTCTTAAATAAGGGGCACCTACAAAAGCCAGCCCGCCCTTTCTCTTCACCTCCACCCACTGGACCACCGGGGACCGACATGGTAGAACTCCATCCCATGGTCTCACCACCTCATGGGAGGTACAACCTTCCCAGGTGCTTCTCCTATCATTTAGTGAGTGCACAGTCCCAGTGATATGTCTGTGTAATTTACTGTGTACGACTGTACATATGTATTATATAGGACATTACTATGTTACTGTGAAATTTACTATCTCTGACTCTTAGGGCAGTGGAATCACCATGACTTTTCACCTGGAGGGTTAACAACTTTTGTGAATCCAGCTACAAAAAATATTTGTCCAGAAAAGCATCCAAGTTAGATGGACCCAATGACGTCAAGCCTTGGTATGCCAATCTGGATTTGTAACATCAGGACCCATGTATCACAAAATAACTTCCCTCTTAGAACTGCTTTTGCTGCATCCCATAGGTTTTGCATCATCGTGTTTTCATTATCATTTGTCTCTAGGTATTTTTTTATTTCCCCTTTGATTTCTTCAGTGATCTCTTGGTTATTTAGTAATGTATTGTTTAGCCTCCATGTGTTTGTTCTTTTTTTCTCTGTAATTCATTTCTAATCTCATAGCATTGTGGTCAGAAAACATGCTTTATATGATTTCAATTTTCTTATATTTACTGAGGCTTGATTTGTGACCCAAGATGTGACCTATCCTGGAAAATGTCCCCTGCGCACTTGAGAAGAAAGTGTAATCTGCTGTTTTGGGATGGAATGTCCTATAAATATCAATTAAATCTATCTGGTGTATTGTGTCATTTAAAGCTTCTGTTTCCTTATTTATTTTCATTTTGGATGTTTTGTCCATTGGTATAAGTGAGGTGTTAAAGTCCCCCACTATTATTGCGTTACTGTCGATTTCCTCTTTTATAGCTGTTAGCAGTTGCCTTATGTATTGAGGCGCTCCTATGTTGGGTGCATATATATTTATAATTGTTATATCTTCTCCTTGAATTGATCCCTTGATCATTATGTAGTGTCCTTCCTTGTCTCTTGTAATATTCTTTATTTTAAAGTCTATTTTATCTGATATGAGTATTGCTACTCCAGCTTTCTTTTGACTTCCATTTGCATGGAATATCTTTTTCCATCCCCTCACTTTCAGTCTGAATGTGTCCCTAGGTCTGAAGTGGGTCTCTTGTAGACAGCATATATATGGGTCTTGTTTTTGTATCCATTCAGCAAGCCTGTGTCTTTTGGTAGGAGCATTTAACCCATTCACATTTAAGGTAATTATCAATATGTATGTTCCTATGACCATTTTCTTAATTGTCTTGGGTTTGTTTTTTGGGTCCTTTTCTTCTCTTGTGTTTCCCACTTAGAGAAGTTCCTTTAGCATTTGTTGTAGAGCTGGTTTGGTGGTGGTGAATTCTCTTAGCTTTTGATTGTCTGTAAAGCTTTTGATTTCTCCATGGAATCTGAATGAGATCCTTGCTGGGTAGAGTAATCTTGGTTGTAGGTTCTTCCCTTTCATCACTTTAAGTATATCATGCCACTCCCTTCTGGCTTGTAGAGTTTCTGCTGAGAAATCAGCTGTTAACCTTTTGGGAGTTCCCTTGTGTGTTATTTGTCATTTTTCCCTTGCTGCTTTCAATAATTTTTCTTTGTCTTTAATTTTTGCCAATCTGATTACTATGTGTCTCAGTGTGTTTCTCCTTAGGTTTATCTTGTATGGGACTCTCTGCACTTCCTGGACTGGGGTGGCTATTTCCTTTCCCACGTTAGGGAATTTTTCGACTATAATCTCTTCAAGTATTTTCTCGGGTCCTTTCTCTCTCTCTTCTCCTTCTGGGACCCCTATAATGCGAATGTTGTTGCATTTAATGTTGTCCCAGAGGTCTCTTAGGCTGTCTTCATTTCTTTTCATTCTTTTTTCTTTATTCTGTTCCGCAGCAGTGAATTCCACCATTCTGTCTTCCAGGTCACTTATCTGTTCTTCTGCCTCAGTTATTCTGCTATTGATTCCTTCTAGTGTAGTTTTCAGTCCAGTTTTTGTGCTGTTCATCTCTGTTTGTTTGTTCTTTAATTTTTCTAGATCTTTGTTAAACATTTCTTGCATCATCTCGATCTTTGCCTCCATTCTTTTTCCGAGGTCCTGGATCATCTTTGCTATCATTATTCTGAATTCTTTTTCTGGAATGTTGCCTCTCTCCACTTCGTTTAGTTGTTTTTCTGGGGTTTTATCTTGTTCTTTCATCTGGTACATAGCCCTCTGCCTTTTGATCTTGTTTGTCTTTCCGTGAATGTGGTTTCTGTTCCACAGGCTGCAGGATTGTAGTTCTTGCTTCTGCTGTCTGTCCTCTGGTGGATGAGGCTATCTAAGAGGCTTGTGCACGTTTCCTGATTGGAGAGACTGGTGGTGGGTAGAGATGACTGCTGCTTTGGTGGGCAAAGCTCAGTAAAACTTTAATCTGCTTGTCTGCTGATGGGTGGAGCTGGGTTCCCTCCCTGTTGGTTGTTTGGCCTGAGGCGACCCAACACTGGAGCCTACCTTGGCTCTTTGGTGGGGCTAGTGGCAGACTCTGGGAGGGCTCACACAGGGAGTACTTCCCAGAACTTCTGCTGCCAGTGTCCTTGTCCCCTTGGTGAACTACAGCCACTCCCTACCTCTGCAGGAGACCCTCCAACACTAGCAGGTAGGTCTGGTTCAGTCTCCTATGGGGTCACTGCTCCTTTCCCTGGGTCCCGACGTGCACACTACTTTGTGTGTGCCCTCCAAGAGTGGAGTCTCTGTTTCCCCCAGTCCTGTTGAAGTCCTGCAATCAAATCCCTCTAGCCTTCAAAGTCTGATTCTCTAGGAATTCCTCCTTCCGTTGCTGGACCCCCAGATTGGGAAACCTGACGTGGGGTTCAGAACGTTCACTCCAGTTGGTGGACTTCTGTGGTATAAGTGTTCTCCAGTTTGTGAGTCACCCACCCAGCAGTTATGGGATTTGATTTTATTGTGGTCGTTTCCCTCCTACCGTCTCATTGTGGCTTCTCCTTTGTCTTTGGATGTGGGGGTATCTTTTTTGGTGAGTTCCAGTGTCTTCCTGTCAATGATTGTTCAGCAGTTAGTTGTGATTCTGGTGTTCTTGCAAGAGGGAGTGATAGCACGTCCTTGTACTCCGCCGCCTTGAACGAATCTCGACAAATGACCTCCTTGACTTAATATTTTCCAGACAGGAATCTGGGATTTAAAATAAATTTACACTGTACCTGCTGCACCTTTGTACCTGGTCCTCAACTTTTGTTTTGTATTAGAATTACCCAGGGACCTTTAAAAAAATACCTATACCTGGGTTCACCCTCAAAGATTCTGATTTAATTGGTTTGGAGTGTAACTGTGTGTCATAATTTTTTTCTATTAAGTTGATCATTTAATTTCCATTAATTTGTTCATGCTAATTTAATAGGCATTTAGACTTATTAGTGTTTTGTTTGATTAGGAGGAATTGTATTATGTATTATACTATACTATAATTGTAAACAAAGGATTTTTAAACAAATCAAATAAATCAGTATTTATACAGGAAAGCATTCTGAGACCCCTACCCTGAAAACAGAAATAATTTGGGAAGAGAGATTCCTGGGAAGTAATGATGGGAATTAACATAGGGCTGGCTGGGATTTAGTAGCAGAGCAATCAAGCAGTAGGTATTTACCGAATATGTACTCAGGAAAAGGAACTGTGTATCAATTGTGTGGGTGACATGACCATACTTGATCCAGAAGAAACTTGAATCCAGAGTGCACAAGGTAAGACATATATGTACATATAAAAATAAAGGACAGCTCACCAGAACAATAAAGAAGTTTGGGTGTGAGTCACGATTTCAAATATCGATGCCTCACCAACTCTGGTGATTTAACATAGCCATGATTCTCTGCACTACTTCTCTCTTTTCTTTTTTTTTATTTAACGTTTTATTTTATATTGGAGTATAATTGATTAACAATGTTGTGATAGCTTCAGGTATACAGCAAAGTAATTCAGTTATATATATATATATATATATATATGTATGTATGTATGTATCCGTTCTTTTTCAAATTCTTTTCCCATTTAGGTTATTACATAATATTGAGCAGAGTTCCCTGTGCTATACAGTAAGTCACTAATTCTCTTTTTTCAACCTTTCAACTAATATTCTATTTTATGCGTTTAGTACCTTGCTGCTCAAAGTGTGTTCCATGGACCAGCAGCATCAGCATCACCTGGGAGCCTGTTAGCAAGGCAGCATCTCAAACCTTGCCCTATACACACTGGGTCTCAATCTGCATTTAACTAGATCCCTACATGCTTCCTATGAATATTTAAGTTTGAGTAGTACTGGTCTGGTAGACATTGATCTCTTAAATATATCATACACACGCCAGTATCGCTTATAATATGTTATATAATATAATGCAGTTCAATCTGTAATTAAGATGTTCTTTTCAATGCCTCACCTAGGTTTTTTGTAGTATAAAAGGATTTCCTTAGGAAGAGCTGAGCTCTTATTCACTTGTGAATAAGAATTATTTTCTGTTTGTGAGTAGTTGCTAAAATGTGTGATAAGGATAATGAGACCACAAGAGAACAAAGGAAGATGCAATTTCTTCAGGCTAAAGGATTCAGAGTTGTCACAGGGAAGATGGGACCAAGATGAGCATTAAGAGATGACATGATTCAGGAAATGGAAAAAAAAGAGAGAGAACATTCTAGATAGGGAGAATATAGTGAAGGCTAAGTCCCTGCCTAGAGTAGGAGAGAGTTAAAATCATGTGGTTTCCAGGTTTTAAAATGGCCCCAACGATTCTCAATCACTTGATATTCACACTCCTGGGTCATCCTCTTCCACTGTGATTAGGGCTGACCTGTCTAACAAATAGGATAAAATGCAAAAATGATAGGGTGTGACTTCTGAAGCTATATCTTAAAAACACTGTGGCTTATGCCTTGCTTTCCCAGCTCACTTGCTCTGTGAGAAGTCAGCCTCTGTGCCATGAGAAGGAAAGAGCCACATGGAGAGGGACTGAGGTCTACAGCCAACGATTAGCACCAATCTGCCAGCTGTATAGTGTGCCATCTGCTACAGGCTGATTCTGTAGACTTAGAAGAACCTTCAGATGCCTGTAATCCAGACCAATATCTTCATTGTAACCTCATGAAAGATCCTGAGCAAAAGCCCCACAGATAAGCCACTCTCCAAATCCTGCCTCACAGAAAATAGGAGATAAAAATATATCTATTGTTGTTTGAAGGCACATAGTTTGGAGATAACTTGTTATTAGTAATAAATAGCTAATATTAGTACTGTAATGAATTAATAAAAACTAATATAAATAATAAATTACTTATAAGAAAACATAACTAACAAGTAATCTGGAAGATAGTGAGTAAACTTGGTGTGGCTTTGATGGAGAGTTTATAGATCTGGGGTTGTAAACTCAGAGGCCTCCAGTGGCTGATGCAAAATTAAAGGAGTGAAGTGGCTCTTGACTGGATGAGGGAGAAAACCAGTGGCAGAACCTGTGATCACATGTTGAATACTTGCCTTGCCACGCCTGCCAGGTTCCATTTCTGAGCAGGTCAGTGCAGAGCCTGAAACTTTGGGAAATCTCGAGTGGTAGATAAAGCAGTGTTTGTGGTTTGGTATCACAATATGGAAAAATTGGAACAACAAAAAAAGCTTATTCTGAAGACTATCATCACTTAATAGCTAGATATTTATTCTGGAAATGCTACCTAGAAGACACTGACGGGAAAAGTACTGAGAGGAAAATGCATTTGGAGGGTGTTTTCATTATGAAGACTTGAAGAGGCTGGAGCATGGGCTAGAGTTATGGAAAAGTGAATGAAAATATTAATGGAAATCCTTAAAGGAAAGAAAGAAATAATAACCAGGTTATGAATAATTGAAGGTAGAATTCTTCAGTTAAGACCTCCCCTTATACTTTGTCTTCAAAGCTCAGTAAAGTTTTAGTGCCATGTTAGGATGTAGGTTCCGTGACGATACGACTGTATTATACTTTTGTCCAAGTTTCTCCAGATAATCTAGAATACAAACGTTTTCTGTAAAGGACCAGATAGTAAATATTTCAGTCTAAATATTTTAGACTTTTCAGGCTTTACAGTCTCTGTCCCAACTACTCAACTCTGCCATTACAGCACAAAGGCAGCTATAGACAATACCTAAATTTATGGTCATGGTTGTGTTCCAATAAAACGTAATTTACAAAAAGAAGGATGGACTAGATTTGGCTCATGGGTTATAGTTTACCAATCCTGGCCAGTGGCTGGCCAAGTGTGGTCCCAGACCAGCAGCATCAGTATCAGCATCACCTGAGAATTTGCTAAAATTCTGCTCAGGCCTCAGAAAGCTGTGCTTTAATAGGCCCTTCAGGTGAGTCTGATGAAGGCTAGTTTGAGACACTTTTGCACAGACACTCAATAACATATTTGATAGATGAATGAATGAATTGCATCTCCATATATGCTAACTTTGCCTCTATTAGAATCTTACATAAGATAGTATTTGGGATGTCACAAAAGTCTGGTTGGCTATTTTAAGTCTAGCTTTGGGTGTTAATGTTTCATGGTATCCCACAAAGCATACCACAGCTTGCAGGCTCTCCACCACCTAAAAGACATTGAAAACCTCTACTCTAATATAGCTGCCTTGTTTTTGGAGAAAAAGAACTTGAGGTCTGCTATGGTGAATTAATTGGGCCAAAAGACATGGAATTACTGAGAGAGTTAAGGAAAAAACACTCATTTTTATATAATATATATGTCTCACGTATAATCTTATGTATTTGGGCTTGGCAGAAATATCAAACACTCAAGGAAAAAAAAAGAGTGGCAACATGTAGGAAAAAAAACAGTGATGGGATCTTATTTTTAACAATGGAGTTGCAACTGAATTTATTCGGTTTTCTCAACTTATTAATGACTGGGTGGAGTTGAAGTTCCAGATTCTGCTCATTTCCAAAGACAGAACAGCCAGTCATGAGGGTAGGAAGCAAGTGAGGCAGGCAAGTAGAGGAAGAGAAATCCCCATGAACCACCAACCATCAAGGCCTTTCCTGGAGAAGGGTTGTATCCACTGAGCCACAGAAAGAATGGATCAGCTGGCAGCAAACAACAAGATACCCCCACCCACCTAAAGAGATGATAGGTACAAGATGATCTTGGGCGTGAAGCTCAGAGAGAGAAGAGAAAATTACTGGGCCAGAATTCAGAGAGAAACTGATGGGTTCATGCATGATGTCTGTTTAGCCAAAAAGGCAGAAACCTTCATTAAACATTTCTGAAAACATGTGGGTTTGAGTCAAAGGGAAGAGAGGTTTCCAGCTGATCCATGCAGTCACCTGCAGGGTGGGCAAACTTAAGTGGAATGATAGGTCTGAAGTATGAAATGAAGTATCTGCTGAGTATGTGAATCCTGTTGCTATTATCATTATGATTACAGGCCCTCTATGACCTCACATGAAAGGAGCCACGTGGGTCTCACCACCTACCCCTGCCTTCAGTCTGCTCATCTCTGCCCTTCCAGGGCTCTTGAGGTGAGGGGAAGCACTGCTCCCAGGGATACAACTGCATTTGGAGACTCTGCTCTTAAATTTGCCCGGCAGCTGGGCTCATCAAGAGTCAAGAGTGGAGTTTCCCCCTCCTCACTTCCCCCTCTCAACCCTGGAATAGGTGGAAGCAGGAGTAGGTGCTCCATGTGGCCAAGCTACATGGGAAACCAAATCATAATTAGAGGGCCTCTGTCTCAATGTATAATGAGAAAGAGCGATGAACTGAAGCTGAGCGCTTGAAGTCCATATGATCAGAATATTCTCTTCAGGTGGGCAGGTTTACTTGGGAGGTTAAATCAGGATTAGAATGTGTTTGGTGAGCACAGATTCAGAAAAAAGAGCAGTTGGATTCATCATGTATTCAATGACATCAGCTAAAGCAGCCAGAGACTATCTCGTAACTGAGTCAGTGGATGAAATAACTCCAAAGGCAGAGGACCTCCCTAGGCTGGGTGAAGAGCCTGCAATCCTGGGCACCACCCGTCTGCTTTCTGACTCTCCTTTTCCCAGGATTGCATGGCTCAGAAATGGGTGTCTAGCCCCATGCTGAGCATGTTTTGTGTCTTATCTCATTTAATCCTTGTTCAGGTCCCTGCCCAGAGAAGCCTTCCCTGACTTGTCATGATCCTCAACACCACCGTCCTTTCTACACAGCTCCTGTCACCATCTTACTTTGTTGATTTGTCATTGACTGCTTCCCACCAAGGATGACGGTCTCAGAAGAGTAGCAGCTTTATTTTCTGCACAGATGCTTTCCTGATGCCTTATATGGTACCTGGCACATAGTAGGCGCCTATTACATTTGGTTGGTGAATGAATTCATTGGTTAGTGGAAGGCTGGGTAAATGCATGGATGTATGAATTCACAAATAACCTGAGAGTTAGATATTAGCATCCTCATTCTACAGATTAAGAAATCAAGTCAATGAAGGCTATGCTACTTCCAAGGTCACCCAGTTAGCAAGTGGAGAGCATGGATTTGACCCAATTCTGACAGAATCTAGAGCTCTTGCTCTCAATGGCAGCTCTATTTCTTTGGAAAAGTTGATACATTCAGTTAAGTTCCATCTAAAACTAGATGCCCTGGACACCTGGAGTCAGAAGCATCTTTCTTCTGCCAATCTCACTCACTACTTTTGTGACCTCAACCGGAGAAATTGCTTAATTAACCTTTTGTGGCCGATATTCTCATCTGTTAAAAGGAGGAATGAGAATATCTGCTTCAAGGGTTGCTCAGTCCATCAAACGAGAGATTGTGCACATCCTTCACACTTCAAGGATTGTTGCAAGGACAAAAAAGCAAAATGGGATAATGAACATAAAGTCCCCGAAGACTGTGGTACTAGTATGAATTATTATTACAAAGGCTCGGGGACAAAAGGAGAAATGGAATCTCCCTTGGTCATGCCATCAGGCATGTGAGTTGTGAGTTCCTAGAAGGTGAAGGCTATAGTTGTTTCATTACTGTGTACAGAACATTCTGCCAATGTAGGGAGGCATTATACGAGGGAAAGAGCTGGGTCTATGGTCTAAATCCAAACTCACAATATTCTAAAAAGAAAGGATTCCCTATGTGCTTTTATCCAGCCCATGGCTTTAAATGCCATCCACGTACTATTGTCTTCCAGAATTATTTTTCCTGTCCAGTCTCTCCCTTGACATTCAGACCATTATGGCCATGCCCACCTCCTATATCCATATGCTGACTTGGTCCTACCAAAGCCATCTTACAAATACCCCACACCTGGCATGGCCACAATGGAAACTTAATTTGTTTTTTCCTCATCAGTCTCTCAGGCAATCATCAAGCCACAGTACATTCTGTTCATAAAGTCAGACTCCTAAGAATCATTCTTATCTCTCCCTTCTTCTTGCTCCTCTCCACCCCAAATTAACCTGTGCAAGCTGTCTATACTACCTACAAAATATGTCTTAGGTTTATCCACTATCACATCTTCTGTCAATAACCTAGGGCCACCAGCCATCTTCCCTCTGCTGTGCTGCTGCCACAGCCTCCTTACTGGATGTCTTGCTTATATTTCTTTCTTCCTACCTCTTAAACCAGTCACAGAGATCTTTTCAAAATGTACAACTGGACATACACCTCTCTGTTTAAAACCATTCTGTGGTTTTAAACCATTGCATTCAGCATCAGAGCCATTCCTTACCATCACCCCCAGGCCAAGCTCTAGCTATTTCCCACAGATAGTGGTGGTGCTGCAAGAGGGCCAGAATGGATGTGGTGAATGGAGTGGGTGTGAGGGGTCCTCGGCCTTTGGACAGTACAGCACTGCTTAGCACAGAGGACTCTGTCCTGCACCAGACCTATGGTCTGACCTGTGATGAATCTCACACAGCTTCTTCTGGCATCTTCTCATAGAAGTCACCAACCACAAAAAAGTTCCACTCTGGGAGAATGTGCTCAGGGGAAGCAACGTGTCCCCAGCTCTCAGCTCTACTGCCACGTAAGACCCAGCAGAGCCTGCTCCCTGCCTGGCCCGCCAGTGACTTTCCAGACCACTTGCCCCATTCCCGGGTTCGCTCACCTGGCCACATGGCTTCCATTCAGTCTCTTGAATGACCAGGGCTATTCCAACCTTAGGGACATTTTACTAGATGCTCTCTCTGCCTGGAATGCTTTCCCCAGATCCTCAACAGGGCCAATTCCTTCTTCTTTAGTTTGTACTTTAAATATCGCCTTCTCCTAGACATCTCTGCTGATTACCCTGCCTCAAGGAAGTTGTCCCGTTGACCTCTATCACAACACGATTGTTATTTTATTCTTATTATATTTTTACAGATCTCATCAAAATCTGATATCTTTTTAATATTTGTTTGTCTATGCTTACTGTATATGACTGTGCTCCAGAAGCTAAAGGTCCAAAAGGCAGGGCCTATTCTGCCCCACTAGTGTCCAGCACAATGTCTGGCAGATGTTAAATGCACACAGTAAACACTTGGCATCCATGACAACGCATCATGTGATAAATGTCAGTGGTTGACATTACTTGTTTAGTAAAAAGCATTATTAACCATTAAGATTTCTCCTTATTGTTTTTATATTTTAGTAATAATATAATGTCCTCTATATCTCTTCTCATTATTTTTTACTGAAACCCATGCCTTTCTCTCTCCACATCCATATGGCATAGAACCCACTGAAAGAGGAAAAGGTAATTTATTTGAGCACATGTGGGTGAAATTCATTTGCAGAAAAGCTATGCATACTATGTACTTCAAAAAAAGCATAGGCATTTTCATTTTCTCCTCTATTTCAGACCACTTTTTTCCATCTTACTTATATTTGGAGGAATACAGTATCATAATCCATGGCACTCAAGATTCTTCATATCTCCAAGCATGTTCTCCTGTCCATGATTTTGCTCATGTGTTCCCTCCCTGATACACCTGCCTGTCAATGTCAGATGGTGCCTTCAAAACCCGCCTCAAATACTAATGCTTCTGTGAAGCCTCTGTCCACTTTTTATACTTAGACCCCTTATGTCTATGTATGGTAGCTAGCTGTTTACATTGCTATGCAGTAAGACCTATTCTGCTATGAATCTAAATAATTTTCCTTCCCTGTAATTCTTCTTGCACTTGTTAAAACTAAACTTATAGTAGAGACCGTGGCTTCAGGGAATGGGTGTGGCAGTTACAGCAGAACAGAAAGCACATATTAGGAAATTCTTATTCAGTTTTCTAAAATGGCTTTTGAAACTCTGAATAGAGACAGTAATTTGAGAGAAAAAGGTCCTGGGTCTCAAAAATCTAAGTGTACAAACACATGAGCCAAAATACATGAAGATGCTTTGAGATGTTCAGGGAAAAGTGAATAGTCTGGAATGTTCAGAGCATAGGGTTATCAGGGCTATAACTGACTCCAACGTGCTCTCACTGTTCAATTTGAGTTCACAGATGGAAAAGACCACATCTTATCCATCATCATATTTTTAGTGCCTTGTATAAAACACAGCATAGAATATAGACTTGGTAAACATGCTAAATTAATCTGAATTATTATAACATCCAGATTATTGACTTATCAAAAATTCTAAAGCAGCAAATAAAAATTTGAGTATTATCCTGGAAAGATACTAGGAGGAGGCATAAATAAAACGCTGTATATATTGTACAACCCTTCCCCCATATAAGCTGTCTCAGAGCCCATGCTAAAGCTGAGTTCAGAGCAATTGGTATTCCCTGGATTTTATGTTCAGGGGAAAACATTTTCATTTACACGTGGTCCTCATCGGCCAGTTGTGGTATGTACAACAAAGTGCGAGCATTTTGACTAATAATTGTTAATGTGCATTCCTAATATGCTTCCTTCAGACACCTATGTTCATCTCCTGGTCTAGCAGAGAAGGTTACAGCCATCTCTTTATGTTTTTGGAGGCTTTGGTGACACACAAATAAAATACATGAAGAACAGGCTATTACTCCTTCTCTCCAAGCCACCCTCTCCTTTAAATGCCAGAAAATCCAAAATTTCATGGAGCAGACTTAGAGTCTCTTTGCCCCCATGGTGCAAGGTAACTACAAATCACATCAAATCCGCTTCATAAATATGGGTGTTTCACTCTATGCAGAACATTTGTTATATTTTTATAGTTTTATATTAGAACTCACATATCATGAAGACCATTTTATTAATGACCCTCCTACCACCAGCGAGAATAGTAATAATATTATTCATTATGATTTATTTTTTCAAGTCATCTATTTTTTTTGAGGGGACTGCATAAACTGTGGAGTTCATTTTGTTAAAGATTTCATAGAGCTTATGAACTAGTGTCCCAGGTGCTTTGAGCAGTTTCCTCCCCTTTCACCCAAAATGGATAATCTTCCTCCTTTTGCAGCAAAATAACAATGCTACGAATGGCCTAACATTTATGCATAATTATGTGTGTTCAATTTTTCTTCTTATGTCAAGAAATAAAATAATGGCCACATTTTAATTTTAAAAATAGCTATATTTTATTTTCAATAGCACGCTGGTGTCTCCTGGTAGAGTGTATTATTCTCACTTGCAATATGCAAAGGAAAATTTGCAGTCCATGGACACTACCTAGAGCTCACAGGGAAATCTCCTTTTGACAATTCTTCATTTTGAAAAATCCTTAACTGGACTGCCAAACCTTCTGGGTTGGTATTTGACTAAGTCAACTATGGATCAAACTCAGAATGAATGTCCATTTAAATGACTCACCTGTGAGATTTGTGAGGAGGTGGTTTTTGTACTAAACAATTTTCACAGTCGATCATGGTAGCCATCCTTGCATGCTTACATCAAGCTGGCAGTGCTATTTTCCTCTCATCAGATGATATCTCCCTCACCCTTTGAAAGATCCTCTGAGGAATTTTCTTCAGAAATGACATTTTGCACTACCTGATTTTACCTATGTCATGCCCATCCATTGACTGTTATGGGGTCCAGGCTTTTCTCTAGATGCAGCTGGCCCCTGCCATTCAATCTCCTTCACAGAGTGAGAGATGGCATATGACTGCAGTGAGGATGAGACACAGCTCTCTCACATAGGAAGAAATCACAAGCCAATCTGGGATGGACCATAATTCTTTGGAGCCTAAAATATTTAAGAGGTCATTAGAGTACAGTAGGAGGGATGAGGTGGATGGAAATAAAAATCAGCAAAGGGATCTAAACAGGGAGGAGGATAGTTTAAAATGGAAGTTACTGGAAGTCATCGAATTAATATTTTCACTTTAATGATTAAAATAATAATAACAGGGCTTCCCTGGTGGCGCAGTGGTTGAGAGTCTGCTTGCCAATGCAGGGGACATGGGTTCGTGCCCCGGTCTAGGAAGATTCCACATGCCACGGAGTGGCTAGGCCCGTGAGCCATGGCCGCTGAGCCTGCGTGTCCGGAGCCTGTGCTCCACAATGGGAGAGGCCACAACAGTGAGAGGCCCGCGTACTGCAAAAAAAAAAAAAAACATAATAATAATAACAGTGGAGGAAGAGGAAATGACTTGCTCAGGGGCACACAAATGTTGGTGATGCTGAGACAGAGGTCTTCTGCTTACTAATGCAGGGTTCTTTACATTTTCCAATAATTTTATCCTGGTTTGAAAATATTTCATATTTTCCAATGAGCTATAAAAAGATATTATGTGGAAATTACCATCTTGGTTATCTTTGAAATAATTTCCAGCTAGTTATCCAAAAAAAAAAGAAAAAAAGATTGAACAATTCATTCTTGCACTGCTTTGCGGAGGAAAGGAGCTTAACTGCTCTATTTTAATACGAAAGATTGCCCAGAGAGGTGCTGCATTATACAGTAAGTGCCACGAGAAGATTAACTACCATCTAGGCTGCACCTCGAGCAGGGAAACTCAATGATTTCTATATAAAACTCATAAATGAAAGTGTTCATTTATTCATGATATTCTAACGTATTCTGTACTGTTTTTCTAAGACAAGCAATGCATGGCCTTTCAGTTTTATGCTATTACTTGAAATATTCGAAGAAAATTGTTCATCAATCTCTGATTCTATTATTACACTCAAGAGTAGGTTAATTACTATCTCCTGGGGTCGTTTTTAGCAGGAAATATTTAATGGACTGCTACCAGGGCATGAGTTCATGGCACGGAAGACCTGACTTACAGTTGTTAAAAGATGACTAATGTGAATTATTTCCAGAACACAGGATGGAAAAAAAACAAAAACAAAAAAAAGACAGAGCTTGACAATTTAAACTCTTTTTTTTTTTTTTTTTTTTTTTTGCAGTACGTGGGCCTCTCACTGCTGTGGCCTCTCCCGTTGTGGAGCACAGGCTCCGGATGTGCAGGCTCAGCGGCCATGGTCCACGGGCCCAGCCGCTCCGTGGCATGTGGGATCCTCCCGGACTGGAGCTCCCCTGCATAGGCAGGCGGACTCTCAACCACTGTACCACCAGGGAAGTCCTAAACTCATTTTTACAAACAATGTGCTTATTTTCAGAGAATGATCTCTTTTTAAAGTCCATCACAATAAGAGAAGCAGAAAGCCACTAACCACAGATTCCTTCACAGAAACCGAAGAGTCATAAGAGAAGGTCATGTTTTTGATAGTTAAATGTGATAAGAAAATAAAACTTTAAATCTGTTGTTTGGTTAAGACTCCACCTATGTGGCCAACAGAACCTCATGTAGCATTAAAAAAAAATCTCTCACTGGTTTCCAACACTAAACAATGAGCGGAACTTTAGTATGCTTGCAGGTTTCCTCTTGAAAAATGAAGAAAAATCTGTGCATTTTGACAACGGCTGCAATTCTGGTACTGCCCCACTAATCCCTACTATATTACTGAGCAGTGCTGTATATCAAATCTAATTATTCTTGCAATCTCCATGGAATTTCTACAGATCTATCCTGACCAGTTAGTATTTCCCTACAAGTTGCCCTAGTTCCATAAAACCAAGCTGAGAATTATAGTGTGATTTCGCTGTATCTTCCTACTTTGTTCACCTGAAGTCTAAAGAGCCTTCCAGTTAAATTCTCAAATACAAGACCAAAGAGTTGAAATGTGGATCCTATCTTTTGTGCTTCTCTTAATTGGACCTCAGAGCTGAGCTCTTCTGTCCTGGACCACCTGATCCACCCTGATGTACACAACTCAAACTCCCCTTTCATTTGGAAATGGCTCAAGGACCTCAGTACTTAGGTAGTCACATACACGGCTATACTTTATGAAACATGTATTCCTACAGGACTGACAAGCTCTGTGCTACCATTAGAGTTGAAGTTCATGACGACGCAGTTTTGCAAAGACTATGAGCCCAAATTATCAAGACTTTGGGAATGCTATTCAGAATGACTGCCCCCATAGCTATCACCTGGTGAATGATGGAAATGGCCAACCATATGACCACAGACTGATACAAAATAATGTCTAAATCCCTTAGTCCCCGAAGTTGCTCTACCGTCTCTAGTAATAGAAAAGCTGCATGCTGGCAATTGAACAGGAGTCACTCCATTTTTATTCCATTACACACCTCATGTAACATTCAAATTTACTTAGAAGGCTTCAGGATGAAATCTGATTATTTTAAATGAGAACAAAAATGTCATTAAATGGCCGTAAGACATGCAATGTCCTTATCATCACTGGAAAATAATATAATATTGGCAATCTGTTAGCCATCCCATCCCCTTGCTTCTCTCTTGCTGTTGAAATGGATACCTGTGTCCGATATGAAAAAGAGCACTGACTTAGACACTTGGAGCCCCAAACACATCAGGTCACACCTAATACAAATGATGCAGTTGATCTAAAATGGGTGAAAATATGTATCATCTTATTCATGCCCATTTTGTTTCATTTTCATGGAAGGCCAAATTGGTAGAGATATTTCTGAAAAGCACAAAATCAAGGCTACATTGTCTGGACTGCCTATTGAAAGAGGTCCTGCAGGGCTGGGGTAATAGTTTCTGGGTAGCACTGTTTTTCACCTGTCATGAGGCTACTTTGCTTTTGAACAGCTCTTTATACTTCATCAATCATTTCCGTATATTTCTGAGCATTAAAACAATATCATAAACTAGATATGAGAGATAAAATCTCCCACAAATTACACAAGAAAAGGACGAGGCTGGAAGAGCTTACCTGACCCATATCAAGGTCAAAGGCTAAACCTAGAACCGGAGACCCAAGTCCTGCAGCATCCTGCCCCTTGGTAAGCAGACAACAGTGGCCACGATTTCACGATTTTCTCCAAGACTCAGGAGCATCTCAAAACATGACACTGAAACTATACTGAACTGAGCTAACAACCTGAATTTGTTACTTGTCTTTCTTACAAAGTTGGACAGAGGATGTATATGCCCTTGTGTGGCAGCTTGGAGAATATAATGTGATGAGTTTTATTCAAAATAAAGATTTTACCCAAGGCCAAAACAGTCTTCTCCTAAGCTGATTTTTTGTCTTTAATAAAAATTAATATATCTGCCTCATTTTCAGCCTTTTTACTGCTCTACAATTGTCAATGTGTTCTGTTGTGATGAGGCCATCAATCACTTTATCTCCACAGTCATTTTAATCCCAGTATCTATTGGCATTAATCTCATGACAAAAATATCAACATCTTGTTGATGTTAAGAAAATTTCTGATGAAACCATTAAAACCAGATACTGCGGTGTTACTGGTATTGGAGGTATAATGCAGGCTTCACACCTTTGGATGTTTGCTTATTTCCAGATTCACAATAGTTAACTCCAGAGTTAACTCTGCTTATAGGCAGTGGCTAATCAAGGTTATACAACAGTTTAAGTCAGTGTTCAGCCCACGGACTTTATTTTTCTCTCCATTTTATGCTTTTACAATATTCCATCAAGTCATGATATAGGCCAAGTATTCTGGAAGGACAATCTCTTTTTCTCTTTCTTCTTCATGATTACTTATTTAGTTGATGAGAGAAGAAAGAAGCATGAGCAAAATCCTCACTGAACTGTCAACAAAATAAGCATTATACTCAAAAGAACCTCAGGCTTACAGATTTGAGATGTTTTATTTTTGGTTCTTGAACAATAATGTCGAGAATTCCTCTCTCTCCACTTTATTTTCCCTCTTCATCAACTGAAACACTGTCACCACAAAGGGAGAGGAGGATATTGAAATGTAAACACTTTCAACCACGATTCCCTCCTGTGCTTGTCATGTGAGACTAGGAGGAAGGGACCCCTCTGAGCCCTGCACTGGCCCCTGTAGACGGAGGGCACCCCCTGGGTTTCCGTGGTGCATTGGTGCCTTCACGGGTATGACTCCCTTTCCCATCCTGACCATAAAATATCACAGGTAACTCTAAATAAGATTCTTCCATTGGTAGACATTTTTTTCCCAGTTGCCTATTGCTATTTCGTAAATGACCCCAAAATTTAGTTTTCTTTTCTCACAATTATGTGGGTTAGGGATTCAGACAGCACAAGGCAGGGACATTCAAGGTGCGCTCTTCACTCAGGTGAGGGGCTCAGCTAAGAAGGCAGGGGGTCAGAAGTCTGGGGCCCCAGCTGTGCCCCACGGGGTGGCTTCCCTCATTCTCCTCCATGTTGTCAGGGCTTCTGCTTCCTCGCATGGCCCTCCCACGTGGCCTGCTGGAGCAGGGTGGCTGGGCTTCTTAGGGGGCAGCCCAGGACCCTGTGAGTGCAAGAGCAGAAACTGCCAGGTTTGCTTCAGGCGGAGCCTCAGAAGCTGCGCAGCATCCCTCCTGCAGCAGCCTGTTGGTTGAAGCCAGTCACAGGCCCAGGCCAAGGGGAGGAGAGCACGGGAGGTGTCAACCCCAGGAGGTGAGGGTCCCTGGGAGCTGCCACAGGAACCGATGACCACGGTAAAGAACAGGGCAGCTGGGGTCCTCATCCGTCACTGACCTGACGGGCCCTCTCAGGATGCTCTCCTTCTCCACCCATGCATCACCCCCTTCCTCCCCTCGGCCCCTGCTCCCCCGGCTCAGTGGGGTGTAGGAGCCAGATTGTGGGAACTGTCTGCGCATCTCTTCTCAGATTCACTTTCAGGGACCTGACTTTGGAAGCTTGAAACTGGCCATGGTGTTCGCACCACAGAAAATTGGCAGACACGACCCATCAGAACTTGTTTTGCGGTGGTTTCTTCACTTATTTTGGATCACCAGTTTCCCAAGACACCACCATGCCCACTCCATTCCCATGCTGTCCCATGTACCTTTCTACTTCTCTACTTATTAGGTTCATAAAGGATGGCCTGATAACGATGAAGGATCCCACCATGGGGAGTGTCATTTTTTAGGGAACCAGGCATGGGCTTTGGTTTGCAGAATCATCTGAATTCAAATCTTAGCCCTACTACTGATCACTTGTATATTCTGAGGCAAGTTATTCAACCCCTCTCAGCTAAAATAAAGCCTGTAAATATAGCTATGAGTATTAAGTAAGTTGAGATACACATTCTTAAAGGTAAAACAAAAATCTCTAAGGCGCCATACTGTTAGTTCTGGTCCTTTCCTAATGATGTTTTTCTGATGGTGGGGCTTAAAGCACTGTGGAAGGCTGGGGGTCCTCGCCAACCACACAATGTCCAGCATCCTCTTTTCTACTCCTGGCTCTTCCTGGTAGAAGCGGCAGCAGCAGCCAAAGGCTCTGACTTGGACAGGCAGGCACAATGCGCAGTCTTCCCTGCAGTGCTGGCTGGTCCTGTCTTTGCCCAGAGACTGTGTAAGTGAAGGCAGCATACTCAGAAGTTAATGGGCTACTCCCCAACAGCGCACCCTCCACGTCTGAGGTGCCACCGTTAATGATCAATTTCTGTGGGCCAGACAATGACATTAGGGTTGCCCTGTAAATTTCCTAGATGCTTTATCTCAGAATGGTAGGCAAGAGAGGCCACAAGGTTTTGCTTACGTAGGATAAAAATTCACACTTACCAAGGGATGACGACAAGAGTCCAAAAAGGAAAAAAAAAAAACTCTCCAGAGCAAAACATTAGCCCTCAACAACCACTCACACATCACCTAAAACTGTATTTGTAAAGCTAATTTTTAGCTGTAAGTATGGTAATTATCTTTTCAACCTAGTAATTTTAACACTGAAGCACCCGGATGGTAGGAACATTTCAAAGTAACCAATTTATATTCTATATTGTACAAATAGTCAGTGGTCATTCACAAGTTTAACCCAGATTGCACCCTCATCAAGGAGATGAACCTGATACATTTCTCTTATTTTCATCACTATTTTTGTCATTGCCAAACTAGAAACTGACTTTCTTTGCTTCAGTGTTAGAGCTTGCTGTTCAGTCGAATAACAGATAGAAACATCTAATCATGATGAATAAGTAAGGTCTATAGCATTTCAAATTATAAACTTATGGCTCTGAGACACAGGCTATAAAATGTTGAACAGGGACTTCCCTGGTGGTGCAGTGGTTAAGAATCCACCTGCCAATGCAGGGGACACGGGTTCAAGCCCTGGTCCGGGAAGATCCCACATGTTGTGGAGCAACTAAGCCCATGAGCCACAACTACTCAGCCTGCACTCTAGAGCCTGGAAGCCACCACTACTGAGTCCACGTGCCTACAGCCCATGCTCTGCAACAAGAGAAGCCCCTGCTCGCTGCAACTAGAGAAAGCCCATGCACAGCAACAAAGACCCAACACAGTCAAAATAAATAAATAAAATAAAATAAAATGCTGAACATAAGCCAAAAAATGTCAATTGAAATGACTTGTTTTTGAGGAGGCTGCTCACATCTAACAAGATACATGGAATGCAGTACAAAAAGGTAAAATACAATAAAATAAAGTGAAATATGCAGCTTCTATTGCTCCATAAATGTCAAAGAGCTGTGGTTTTGATTATCTGGACTGGAGGTGGGGTGAGAAGGAAGATAGGTTGAGTATCTGAATTAAATTTTATTCCTATGAGCATTTGCAAAATATGATCAATCTGCAAATGGATTTGGCTTTTGGTTATACTCTTTCACAAAGCAGGAAAGAAAAACAGGTTTTAGTTTATGATAGCAATCTAACTTGCTAGAAACACAGTGGGTTTATAATCAATATTTACATGGACATTGCCTGTCTAAATTGATTTTTAAGTGGAATGTTCAAATGCATGACTCAAATCGCTCTTAATCGTTGCTCAAATGAAAGCCAGGCACATTAGTGAGAAGGTCATGGTGTCATATTTTCACAACCTTTATGGAGGCACACAAGATGCAGATTCCTTGTGGAATAAAGGAACGAAAAATTGAGCTAGAGGGTAGCTTAAAGAGAAGGAAAATAGATCCTCGAAATTTTCACATAATTCTATGCTTACAAGTTCAAGAATGAGCACAGGAAACAGAATGAAAAGCAGCAAATTGCTTCCTTAATTGCATAACATATGTAGTAGATGACTACCAGCTGATTCACAGTAAAGGAGGAAGATAGACACATGAGAACCTTGTTAACCTAATGAAAAGCCTCACAGACACATGTTTCTGAAGACTCAAGTTTTGAGGCTCCATTGTGATAATGAACACAAAACCAGGCCTGGCCACTTAAAATGTCATCACTGCCACAAGAGGTTAGACTTGTCCTCGGCCAGTTCTCATAGGTTATGTAACAAAGATAACTCCCGTTCTAATGCTTTGAAAGTAATGGCCCTTTGGAGGCTGCTGCTGATTGATCTACTACAATTTTCAAAACTTTAGCGAGCCTCAGTCTTCTTTGTTTTGAATAAAGTGCTTTAGTCAGGAAGCAAAAGCATGAATCATTGTAAATGTTGCCTTTTCTTATTAACTGATCCAGCCATTCTTCCAACATTCACAATTTTTTAAAATTGCCTTTAAACGAGTTGCCAGGGCTGAACTGTTGAAGATGGAGCTTAGGGAAAAAAAAAAAAATCCACCCTAAGTAAATGCATTGAATTCTGAAAACTCAATGCTGCCTGCTTTCTAGTGTCAAAGATAAAAGTAGATTAATAGTTTAATTAAACATGTTAGAGACTCTGGGTATTGTAGCTATTACACCTTTGACCTCATGCAGGGCTGCCAGAGATGTAGGGAGGGTGAGTACTGAGGTTACATATTTACGATGCACAGCTGACTTGAAAAGCATACCAAGCTAGACAGAACTTGTAATTAAGCAAAAGATCCAGTAAATTATGAGATCAATAAAACTTCCTGGGTGCCATAGTTTTCAGAACTAGTTAGTGCCTTCCTAATTTATTGGCAAAAACTTCACGGACTTGCAAGGAAGATAAATAAAGATGCCTGGATGTAGAAATAAATATGTATGCTTGACAAATCTGAAATACACTGTTTACAGCTAATGAGGAGGCGACGGTGCATTTGGCTGCATGTTTTAAATCTAGAGCAGGGCAAAGCATTAAAGCCAATATAACTGATAACCTTGGTGCAAACAGCATAAGCCTACATTTCCCATTATTCCCAAGAGATGGAATTAATTAGTGCTTGTCAAAACCAGAGCGATCCCCTGCTGTAAAACTAAAAGTAATACAGAGGCCATGAATGGCTTGGCTGTACTCCAAAAATATTTCTCATCTATTTGGAACAAAAATACTGCATACATGTCTATATGAAGTATATACACTTCCTTAATCCCATATACCTCAAAAAACAAACACAAATACAAAATCTTTGTTGGCTACGGTTCAACACATATTTACAAAATGCCCACCATGTGGGGATCCTGAGAATAGAAATACGCTGGGTTCACAGTTTAGTGGGAAGCAGAAAGAAGAGGGACATTACAACTTAAAGTGTTAACGGTTATGTTGGGAAAATACACAGTGAGTTATGAGGACTTAAGGAAGGGCACTTATCTGAATGTGGCAGGAGGTCTAAAGGAAGAACGGATAAGAGGCTACAAAAGGTAATGATACCCATATTATTGTTGACTAGGCTATTTCACAGAGAAACTCTCTTGCCAGTGGGTTAGAGGGTCTTCCCACCCCATGCTGCCCTCTCTCTGATTGCCTCCCCCTGACCAGGTCAGATGCATCCTGCAGACTTCAGCTCCAGAATCCCCTCCCCACTGAAGCCTTTTATGATTCACTTCTGGTTCCAATTCAGTTCTGAGTCCAGTTTCCATTCTCTCTTCTAGTGCCCAGTTCTCCTTGATGGTCTTACCATATTTTATAATCATAATAATATTTACTTTGATGGTTATTTATCTTTACTACTCAAAGTGTGGTCCATAAACCAGCCACACTGGCATCACCTGGGAACTTGTTAAAAAATGTAGAACCTCCACCCACACACCAGACCCTACTGAGATGGAATCTGTATTTTAATAAGACCTATGGGTGATTCATATGCACATTAAAGTTTAAGAAGAAATGATCTAGAGTCCTTCACATTTCAGTATGGTAGACACAAGTCACATGTGGACACGCCAATTAATTACAATTAAAAATCAATTTTTCACTAGCCATATTTCACACACTCAATAGCTACATATGGCTAGTCGTTGATGTATTGCACGGCGCAGCTAGAACATTTACAACATGGCAGAAAGTTCTATTAAATGTGCTAGACTATAAGTTCCTTGAGAACAGAGGTATTTTATTCTCACTACTGACCACCCAATATCTCACTGCCTGCCTAGAACACTGAGGACAGGTATGCAAAATTTTTTCTTAAATATAATGAACGAAAATATGTTAAAGTATTTTGAAAACTATCTAGCCCACCAAAGATGCAAAATAAATGCTATTTCCCTTTCCAGTTACCTGTGATCTTCAAACCTTTTCTGGGATATGGACCATGAACAGCTACTATGTAGGCTATATCACAAAACAAACAAGCATTTTTCCCTCTTCTTTTTGGTAAGTAGAGATTCTTTGGTTTCCTTTTCTGGAGACTGAGACTTAGGAGGACTGAGGGATCAAACTTCTGACACCTGAATTAGTCACCTATTTTTACATTCAATAGTCTTAATAGTGAAATTCCATCCTTTCCCCAGGAGCTGGCTTCATTTCCCCTCTCTGATGGATATCTAATACAATTAATTTGGAATTAAAAAAATGAAGTGTCAGCATTTTCATGAGCAAGTGCCAGAAAACTCAACTCAAGTTGCCTTAAGAAAATAAAAGATAATATATTGACTCCTATACCCGAAAAGGCTGGGGTTGGGGGTTTGAATCAGATGTCAGCAGGATCTGATCTTTTCCCATTTTTCAGTACTCATTTCCTACATATCAGGTTCATTCCAGAGTTCCATGTAGTAGAAAGATGGTGGCCGAGATCTCCAAATCTCTTTTCTTCCAAGTCACATCCAGCAGGAAAGGACCTTGGTGAAGGTTATATTGAATGTCATTGGCTTTGACTGGGGAACATGTCATCTCTGACCAATTACAATGGTGGGGAAAATATACAGCGATGATCGACCAGACCGCCGTCACATGTCCACCCGAGCCCACCTCATCTGAAGAACATGGAAAAAGAGTAGGAGAGAGGGTGTGGGGTACGGTTCCCCAGAAGAAAGAGTGATGCTGTCAGTAGAAAAACTGATGAATTCTGGGTGACGAAAACAACAGATGTCTGCTGCATGCCACTTCCTTTAAAATGAACGAATGAATTTATTTGTGTGTGTGTGTGTGTGTAAAACAGAACAAATTTTGAAATTAAACTAGAATGTTTGGTTATTATTAGTCATTATTTAGGGCTATGCAAGTCTTTGACATGGGAAATAAAGAATTTCTAGCCTAGACCCAGAGCCTATTGTAAAGTATCTATTCTTTCCATCAGTGCACAGACAATTCATACGCACAGAGTCTAAATCTATTCCAACCCAAAGGAGACTCTGCTTCACATCGCCAACCTCAGCTTTACTATTTCCTTTTGATTTAAGCAGCTTAGTGAGGCCTGGGTCCCTCTCAGTATGCTGGGTGACTGTTTGCTACAATGGGTCAGAGATTCAGGTTACCAACAGGTCTTTCCATCCCTGAAGGAATGATTTCTTTATGACATATTGTTGTGCTGCCTTTCTGGGACAGTATTTTCAGTTGACAAGGCTCAATAGGACAAAATGTAATAATTCAGTCCAATAATTCAATGTAAAACTACAAGCCAAGACTCCAGCAATGGTTTCAGATTTCCAGAATCTAATTTTGAGACAAGGACTTCACAGGCTGAACCTTCCTTGTTAATAGTGCTCACAAATTGTAGACCTAGGCATTCTACCACGAAGAAAGGGACCCAATCAACTGGGTATTTTGTTCAAATGAATGTCTCCCTGATATTGTTGACGAAGACTCTCTAGAATCTAACTGGTAGGCAAGTGATACTTTTTCACAGACACAGAATACTAGAGCTGGAAGAGGCTCTAGGTACAAGCTACTTGGTATTTTCAAATATTGCCCCACTGTGTCCTAAAGGGCTCCATGGACACACGTTAGAGACCTCCCATCAGATGAGGGAGAACCAAGCACTGATTCTCTCCCACCAACTACAGGATTTGGTGTTTGATGTATTTTACTTCTGGAGCTTGATCTTAGAGTTTTAAATTGAATTATTTCAGCTGTTTTCAAATTAGAGAAAGGGGCACAGCCATTTCATGGATTCCATTAACAATAATAAGATAGATCTACAGGTACTGATACATAATGACCTCCAAAATCTATTGCCAAGTGAAAAAAAACAAGGTAAAGAAAACTTTGAATATATGTTTATATAAACAAATGAAGAAAAAAACCAACTGTGCGTGGAACAATTCAAGAAAGATATGTGAGAAACTGGTATTAGCTGTCTCTGGGGTGGGGTACTGGAGGACCAATCAGAGATGAACTGGATATTTATTTTCATTTACATGCTTCTGTATTATTTGAATGCTTTGTTGATAATTATATTTCTTTTTTTAAGTACATCTCTAAAATGTTTTAAAACCACTGAGTTAGCTGAACTATCTAATTTTACAGATAATACAACAGGCTTGATCAAGTCTGCCTGGGCATAGCCTCTAAGGCAGAGGGAGGATGCATGAGGAAGGTAACCAGCCATCAGGGCTGGGCCATGGGGATGGCTTTGTGGCAGAGTTTGTGCTTCACATGGTAACACAGGTAGTGCCATGGGTTTGTCTTGGCAAAACAGAAAGAGTAAAAATTTGGGCCTTTTTTTTTTTTTTTTTTAAGGAGTCTCTCAGCCTGTCCTTAACCAGGACAGGCTGCTAACCTCTATCCTGGGCATGGTACCAGGAGAAACCGAAGGCAGACCCTGAGAAGCTGTGCTCACTCAGAAGCATCCTTGGACTAGCTGTTCTCATGTCCTTTATGATGTTCAGTGACACTCTGGATTAGCAGTGTTCACAGCCATTGAATTTCCCTCTGTCTTTTAATCAGTGGGGAATAATCACACTACTCTACTGGTATCTGGGCTCACAACAGTCTTACATTTCAGGGAACGATGTCATGCCAGCCAGAATTTTCTTTGCTTTAGTGGCTGAAAGTCCAAAGGTACTTCAAAATTCTAAGAGGGAAAAGTAGCCATGTCACACTATTTATCTGTCATTTTTGGATTCCTCTGTTTTAACCTTTTCAGTCTAGACACTTTTTCCTGCGTTCTCTGAAAGAAAACATTTACCATCCAGAAAAGGTACTAATCTCTACTGATTAGAAGCATAGGGGTCAGGGAAACCCCAACGCTTAGTAACTGAGTGACCTTAAGTAATTTGCCTCAGTTTCTTATCTCTAAAATGGGGATAATAAAAGTACTGGCTTCTGGGATGTTGTGAGACTCAATTAGATGACACACAGAAAACATATAGCACAAAGGCTGTTACATAGTAAACACTCAATACACGTTTAAAAAGGAAAATTAAGGCCAGTTGCTGTCAACTCTGTCACCAGTCTTCATCCCACTTGCCATCTAAGTACTGCTTCAAATTCTACCCCTTGAAAGACCCCTGGTCTTTCTAGTTTGAGCAAATTTGATGGAGTATGTAGGATGATTTAGGCTTTGGCAAATAGAATCCAATTTACCTTATAGTCTTGGGCTGCTCTAGCTAGACAAGCTCTCTACTGACCCCCACTCTTTCTATTCCCTGATGAGCAGCTTTAGGTGCTCTCCAGGAATAGGGATCAGATATTATTCACCTGGATTTTCATTTTCCTCCTAACCACACCCCTCCCCCATCAATATTTTGTCCATCTTTCCTCATTCAGTTTGTTGCCAGTGTTTGGCATTTCATATCACGCTACATATTAAATGGATGTTGAACTCAAACTACTGGACTTAAACCTCATCACAGGAGGATTTCAAAATTTCCCTTGGATTAATAAACTGTGTTCTCTTGAAATATCAGGAAGAGGTGGTGATGTGGTTATTGTATTTCCAGCTACGACACACTGTGACATTACTGACCATGCCAAGACTAGGGAAGATTGCAGGTACGTAAATCAACTCCGTGGATGCCCACTGAAAATTCCTTAGTGTTAGCAATGAAGCTTGGCAATCACATAGTGTAGGGAAATATGAAAAACTCAGAGCCTACTCTTTGCATATGTGCACTAATATTTACCAAGGCTGAAAAAAGCAACCTCTTATTATCCTATAAAATTATAATTCTGCAGATAATATTGCCAACAAATGAGCAGTAATTGTACATGGGTGTGTTGACCTCATTTCCACCCACGTACGGTATGTTTCCGTTTATTCCAAGGTCTCAGTTACAGCAAACTCATTAGTTATGAGATCAAAATAAACAACACAGTTGGACCTCACTTTTCCAATCTGTTAAAGGAAAGAATTGGGGTATATACTATTTTAGGTCCCTTTCTAGCTCTAAATTGCTATGGTTTCTCTAAATTTGTTTCCAGTTCTTAAGCTTTCAATGTTTATGTAAGGCTAAATATTTGTCATTTCTAGGTCATGCTCTACTCAAATACACCTTCTTTCAAAGAGCAGCTAAAAATGAATTATTTACATAAGAACGCTAGTTAATCTATGCTGAAGGAATGACAGAATTAGATAATCACCATTTGGTTAACCCCATGTTGTGATTCAGACAAGGCTCATCAACGGATGATACAAGCTTTAGGTTTGGGTAAAGAAGCAATGCAAAGTGTCAACCCACAGATTACTCATTAATTGTAAAGAAAAAATACATCTCTTTATAATAGAGACAATCTGGTGGTCACCACCATAGCCAAGCAATCAAACATAGCACCGCTAGTAACATTAGGAACCTCCTCATGTGAATGAAATACAAAGAATCACCTGTGGAGTTTTCTATCAAAAATATTTAATCTGAAGCTAATCAAGCCAAGATGTAACTTCCAATTTACAAGAAATAGAGGATATAGAGAAGCACAGTGTACACCTCCTTAACAGTCAGAAAAATACAGAATATTATTGGACTTTACAAAAGCAGGAGGGCACTGTCCTATATTCAAAGAAACTAACGGGTCAAAAAAAAATGCGGTGCTTAAATCTTGATTGGATGAGGGTTCCAAGAACAAAAAAAGCCATGAACGTTTGAGGCTCAATTGAGAAAATTCAAACGTTAGACGATACAGAATTTTTGTCCGTTTTGGGGGTGTTATAGTGGTATTATGGCTGTGTAGTACAATATTATTATTCTTTGGAGATGTATGCTGAAATGTTTGGGATGAATTGTCATGATTTCTCTAACTTGCTTTCACATAATAGATAAATGATAAATAGAGAAAGAGATAGATACATACATACATAGATGGATGGATGGAAGGAAGGAAGGAAGCAGAGAAGGGTGGGTGGATGCGTGAATGAAGAGAGAAGGAAAGCAACAGAAAATATCAATGGTTGAATCTAGATTGAGGGCATATGTATTCATTACGCTATCCTTTCAACTTTTCTTAAAGTTTGATATTTTTCATCATAAATAAACTTGGGGAAAATGTACCTTCCTTCCTCCATGGTAAATGATACAAACCTGAGAAATGATACAAATGTAAGGGTGAGTGGGTCTCTTTAGCAATGTAAAGGGGTCTTCCTCCATCATGCCCTTGTCACTCTGTGTTGCAGGGGTGTTGGTCCTCCACTCAACGGTGACCTTCCTGAGGCCAAGGGCTAAGTCTGGTTTACAGTCATATCACCAGTGTTCAGCCCCCAGGGCCTTGCATATAGCGAATACATAGCAAATATTTGTTGAATTTAATTGAAATTTATGTACTGACTGAATAACCACACAGACTGATTTGGAAAACAACACACTTATTTTTAATACATAATGATGAAACCTAACATTAAAAATTCATTGTTCAGAATAAACTGAAATAAATAATACATAGAGCTAGAAAAAGAATACATAAATCTTTACCAGGGTCAAGTAATTTGCTTAACATCTGGCAACAGAATTCCTCCACTGGGAGGAAATGAGTCTGTTTACATAAGTATCCTGATGAACAGTTATATGTGAAAAGGAAAGACACTGGAGCAGGCTGTGGAAGGTTAAAGCAGAGATAAAGGAGGCGGTTGAATTTCTCTGAATAAGAGATGGAAGGATTATTTTTTTTAATTTTCATTTTTTAAAAATAAGTTAGGGACTTTTTCTCGCTCCTGCAGCTGTAAGTTTCCTTTAAAAAATTAATTAATTAATTTTTGTTTGTGCTGGGTCTTCGCTACTGCACGCGGGCTTTCTCTAGGAATTTTCATTTTATATTGGACTATAGTTGATTTAAAATGTTGTGTTAGTTTCAGGTGTACAGCAAAGTGATTCAGTTATACATATATCTATTCTTTTTCTAATTCTTTTCCCATTTAGCTTATTACAAAATATTGAGCAGAGCTGGGTTAATTAATTATTTATTCATCCCTTCTCTTCCTCTTTGAAGTTGCCAGAGGGTTAGATTTTTTTTTTCTTTAGTAAGAGGTTCAATTTCAAATTATTTGCCTTTCTGGGATGTAAGCTGCTCTGTATGTTCTCAAACTTCTAGTCCAGTAATGCAACAGGATATGAACCAATTTTATGAAGGTCTTAAGAAATCAGATGACAAGAGATAAAAACCTCAGTTTAAATATAGTTTAACTATCTTGTGAATTACAAGGTTATTCATTTACCTTTCCATTTATCTTTATACTCTTTTAACTTAACTATTATTCTTTCACTATTATCTTCATAGCATGAAATATCAGGCGTACCTCAAAGGGAAGAAATGGAGATGAAGACCTGGGAGGTCAGCTCACCGACAAGGGAGAGCTTTGCCAGGTAGCATGACTTCGAAGGGGGTCACCACAGGCTGGGTTCTGATTGTGGACCTCTATTTTGTCAGGATACTCAGCAGTGAGGATGCTTAGAGAATGAGTTTCATGTGTATAAACAAGGATGACAAATGGTTTATTCATAATCACAGAAATCTCTTGTTAGAATAACCATAGCTACCATCTTTTTCCTAGAATTTTAGCTCCTTGGGGGCCAAGTTAAAAATCGGAGCATTTCTTAGTATGCATAAAAGCAGGACAAGGGAATAAGATGCTACAAGCCAGAAGTATGGCTTGATGGCCCATCTCCTACCCACTGTTATTTTTTCTCTTTAGAGACTAAAGTATACTTTCTGCTATGTTTAGGTTAGGGTTGGAGAAACATTGCCAAATTCTTACTCTTTGTTGACTATCATCCCCTGCAGATGGGGTGCAACCCAACTGACGGATGGCAGTTTCCGCTGTGGCTAGAACAATGCAGCCCTACTTCTCCAGGTCCCCTTGCAAATTCCCAAGGATGTTTACTCCAATTTGCACAGACAATCCCGTGGGTTATTAGAGAGTGTATAGCAATTTTGTATGGGAGTTGTTTAAATTATAAAAGCCAAGTTATGTCCCCTTATTATGGAGTTATTTGTTGAGGGTGGGAGTGTACCCTATGTTGACAAAGGTACCAACTAAAATGTACTGTCACTCATAGTTAATTCTGAGGTTCTCAATGGAAATTAAAATAGATAAATAATTCTTTTAGAAGAAGGCTCATAACTAGCATACAAACTCTTGATGAAGCTGGATTGAACTGAACATTAGCACAAACTCTCATCAATCGCTTAGACGTAAAACGGCACCGGGACAGCAAAGGTAGTCAACCCCCTTTCAAAGTCTCTTCAAAGTCTTCGAATTATGTTAAGGAGAAAATTCTTATGTAAATCTTTAATGTCTGTCTAGCACTGGCTAATAACTTTTTCATTATGTGGTTCAACTTTAATTCCATGTCTACCGTACCCATGCAGTCACCTGTGGACACCACTTGGAAACACAGCCTATGGTAGATTGAATTATTGCCCCCAATCTCCACCCAGTCTCTTTGTCTTGTGACTCTGCAGCTCTTCCTACTAAAGGTAGAGTATACCTCCCCACACCCTGACCTTAGGTTTGACCATGTGATTTGCTGTGACCATTGGGATAACAGCAGATGTGATGCCAACAGAGGCTGGAAACGTGCTTGTGTCATTGTGTATGTCTCTTGCACTTCTGCCATCACCATGGAAAAGAGCTTTTCCTGGTTAGCTGTTACTCCTTATCCTGAGGGACCAGAATAAGCACACGGGAGGCAGACCTGAGCACAACTCATAGCGTGGTGGCCAAGCCCAGCTGGACACACAGGTTAAGGCAGAGCCACTGAGGCAAGCCCAGCCCAGATCTGCCAACCTCAGGCAATCCCTAGACACACAGTGTAATAGGGAAGAACAAATCTGACTCCATATTAGATCTGTTTCTTCTGCTTAGTCATGTGGGCTTGGTACCATTTATAAAAGAACATTGCCTATAGCCTGAAATATACAGGATAGCCTATTCTCAGGGCTCTGACCTTTAAGAGTCCATTCATATAGAGATAAAAAAGTTGCAGGACAGAGAATTACATTTGTCTTGTTGGAGGTTTACAGGAACATCCTGACCTGACCTACCTGGACAGCTGCAACAACAAAGGATTCTTTGTTCTTGCAGCCATCAAAGTACACTGAGAAGTTGGAAACAACTAACCACGCCCACCCTCACCTTGCTTTTAAAACTGTCTTGCTGAAACCCTTTGAGGAGTTTGGTGTTTTTTCAGGTATGAGCCATCGGTCTCCTTGTGTGGCCCTGAAATAAACCTTTCTCTGCTCCAAACTCCAAGTTTTGATTTGTTTGGTCTCACTGTGCCTCGAGCACATGAACTTATGAGAGTTAAGTTATTGTGGTTTATATCTCTGATGTTTAGGGGGGTGTTACAGGGCAACAGCTGATGGATACATTGATTAACTCAAAGTAATTACCCTAATTTAGAGATCTCAATTACTCACTCGAAGAGACACGTTTTTATGCTGTTTAAACCAGATCCTGTTAGAGAGAAAGTATCTGCTCTGTTCACTCTGCAGGCTGCACTTGCTCTTGTCTTCGATCACTTCATCTAATCCTCTCTGTTGTTCAGTTCTTCCCTGAGGTTCACTTCCTCTTTGCTCTCCCCTTTTATCCCTCAATAAAGTAAGACTTATCTGAATCTTCCCAGAACTCTTGGCCATATTTATTGGAAAGTCACAACTGTTTAATCTAGGTGCAGATTCAAGCTGAGGGTGATTTCTTTAATTTAGTCTGAGGGTTGACTGCTGATCTAAAGTACCAAACTGTCACACTCATGATTTATGATGCAGAGAGATTGACCAAATGATTTATACCCTGTTCCTCACCACAGACTGTGAGTCGTATCTTACAGGGACTCAGCAAGATTTCCAGAGACAAGAACACCTGTGGAGCCATCATTACATGCACCACTGTGATTAAACTTTAGCTCACATGGAAGGGACATGCACTGCTTCTGCCTTATTTCTGTTTTTGCAGCTGGTACATTGATGAGTAGCAGCCTTCACCGGAAGAAAAAGGCCCACTGGTATTAGCATTCAGAGTGGAGAAAATGCTACTTGTTCTTATATATTAAGTGTATTATGAATAAGACATGCCTTTGGTTAGCAAAGCTTGAAAGTGGGAACCATTAGACTGAACAAAGATCACAGGTGTATTTTGTCTGGCCTGTACAAGACCCAGCAAGGTTTTGTTAGTCTGCTTGTTTTAAGTTTTGTATTAGTGGCCAGCACTGAACATGGAGATACCATATAAAAACATATTCTGACTGCTCTTGAGGAGTGGAAAGATATGGCAATGCTGAGGTCTCCTTCATCTGTCCCCAGATCCTCACCCAACAAACGTTGGCCGACAGAGAAGAAGCACCTCCTTTACAAGGGAACACAAGCTCACCAGTTTGGTTTCCCTTTTGGAAGTTAAGTTGGTGGTTTGCCTTATACCCAGCTTACTTTTTCCTTTATCTTTTTTGTTTGTTTGTCTCCTTTAAGAATCTGTTTATGAACCATATATTAAATGGAAACAATAATAAAGATAAGTGATTTTGATTATTGTAAACACTTGAGGACCTCAACAATAATGAGATGTACAAGTAGGTAAAAGCCAAAAAAGGAGAAGGGAATAAGAGACTAGGGTAGAATAAAAGTTTTTTTTATTACTCTTTTACTCTTTCAAATAGTGCCATTATTTATTGAGTGCCTACTATGTGCCAGACACCATACAACACACCAAAGATACCAAGGGAAATAAGACCTAACCCAGCCTTTCTAAAACTTAGCATCTATTATGGGGGCTCTCATGCTTTACTAAGAATGAAATTTAGGAGCTAGATACATATATGCCAGGTGCCATTGCCAGAGATACTGATACATATGGGTGGGTATTGATTCCTGGGTGAAATCCAGGAATATGAGTTTTAACAAAGGTAATATTGACACAAGTGCAGAGATCACACTTTGAGGAATAACAGTCAATTCAGTGCAGTGTGAGGGAAGCTCTGAAATGGGATAAACCAAGGGATTAGATGAGTCCTTGGGTTACTGCAGACTAGCTGAGTGGCTGGAAGTATTGAGACATCTAACTTCATTGTGGGTAGAGAGTAGGAAGTTTGCCAGATGAAAGAGAATAGCAACTGAGAAACCGTAAGGGATCCCTGAGAATATAAGAGAAAGTTGAAAACTGCGATTAGAGAGGAAAATGGGTCAACTCATTAAGGAAGGATTTAATAGCTCAATTATCTTCAAAACAATAACTAAAACACTCATGAGCCATTGACTACAATAAAACTGTGGGATGCATCATTTCATCTTTAGAACTTATCTATGATACAGGTGATATCACTGTCCTAATTTTACAGAGAAGGAAACTGAGGTTTAAGCGTTTAAGTCAGAGTTTCTCAACCTTGACCCTATTGCCATTCTGGGGGAAATAATTCTTTGATGTGGTGGGTTGTCTTAGGCACTGTAGGATGTTGAATGATATCCCTGGCCTCTACCCACAAGATGCCAATGGTGTCCTCTCCTTCTCCCTGTCCCGCCCAGCAGTTTGACAAATCAAAATGCCTCCAGACATTTCCAGAAAGCCCCTGGAAGGTGGAAATAACTCCTGGATGAGAACCACTGGTTTCAACCATTACAAATAAGGTCTCACAAATAGTAAGGGGCCAGGCAGAATTTAGTACCATTCTATTAACTGCCGAACTCAAGCTCTCAAACATTTGCCAAGAAAATAAGGACAAAATAGAGATGCTCAGATTAAAACTGTTTCAAAAAAGAGATCAGTCTTTTATAAAAATCTCAGTACAAGCTAAAGGAAAAAAAAAAACAGCTTAAGGCTTTTAATAAAAAGAATAGAATCCAGCTACACACAGTATTCATTGGCTTGAATGTATGGGCTGAGCTGCTAATGGAGGTCTGAAGTTGGGGTAAAAAGCCACACACATACACACCACAGTCCATGCCTGTGGTTCCTGCAATTTTACCCTGTGATGCTTTAAAGTAAATGTGACATTACACACATTCTAGCATCTATTTTCCCAGCAGGAAGTGTAAGATAAAGAGGCTCAATCAGTATGTTAAAATAAGACCTGATGCACGTGAGGTAGAAAAGCTTTCAGATCACAAGAAATATCATCTTGAGGAAATTAAAAGCCTGAAATATGGCATATGATTACTGACCCCAAAGTCCTGCTGTGGTGAGGGTGAAGGACTTGTGGAGATGCTTTCTATTTGCTAAATAAATCTGCAAAACTACATTGCTTTCCCAGGTGTCAGTGTGCGTCAGTGGGAAAATTTGTGTGCGTGGATATCATCACCAAACTTTCTCAACTGAGAATTTGCTGGAGAAAAATAAGTTGCTTAAATTAACAACAGATCAAATGGAAACAGTCTTGATGGTTATATTTTTCAAGCTTCTGTTTCCATCTATTCTTTCCGAGTAAACTGAAGAATAAATTTGTACCATACGAATGTTACGGCTTGAAATTAATCAATCAATAAGCACATCACACTGGTACCATTTTTTCTTTCCTTTTTTCCTTCCTTCCTTCCTCCTTGTTCTCTCATGTTCTCTTTTTCCTTCAAGCCTTTCTACCTTCAATTATTCACTCATTCAGTCATTCATTAATAAATCTTTACTAGGTGCTCACTACATGCCAGATACTCAATGAAGCTCCAGGGATAGATGCAGCACCTGCCCTCATGACACTTCAAATCTGGAGGGAGAGGTAGACAATAATCAAAATATCACTCAAGAAAAGGAAATCTGCAATTTGCCTGAGACTTACGGCTGACGGATAACTGGGTTTTTTTTGAATTTTTCAACTTTATTTTTTTATACAGCAGGTTCTTATTAGTCATCAGTTTTATACACATCAGTATATACATGTCAATCCCAATGGCCCAATTCATCACACCACCATACCCCACCACCACCACGGCTTTCACCCCTTGGTGCCATACGTTTATTCTCTACTTCTGTGTCTCAACTTCTGCCCTGGAAACTGGTTCATCTGCACCATTTTTCTAGGTTCCACATACATGCGTTAATATACGATATTTGTTTTTCTCTTTCTGACTTACTTCACTCTGTATGACAGTCTCTAGATCCATCCACGTCTCAACAAATGACTCAATTCCATTCCTTTTTATGGCTGAGTAATATTCCATTGTATATATGTACCACATCTTCTTTATCCATTCGTCTGTCGATGGGCATTTAGGTTGCTTCCATGACCCTGGCTATTGTAAATAGTGCTGCAATAAACATTGGGATGCATGTATCTTTTTGAATTATGGTTTTCTCTGGGCATATGCCCAGTAGTGGGACTGCTGGACCATATGGTAATTCTATTTTTGGTTTTCTAAGGATCACCATACTGTTCTCCATAGTGGCTGTATCAATTTACATTCCCACCAACAGTGCAAGAGGGTTCCCTTTTCTCCACACCATCTCCAGGATTTGTTGTTTGTAGATTTTCTGATGATGCCCATTCTAACTGGTGTGAGGTGATAACTCATTGTAGTTTTGATTTGCATTTCTCTAATAATTAGTGAGGTTGAGCATCTTTTCATGTGCTTCTTGGCCATCTGTACGTCTTCTTTGGAAAAATGTCTATTTAGGCCTTCTGCCTATTTTTGGATTGGGTTGTTTCTTTCTTTAATATTGAGCTACATGAGATGTTTATATATTTTGGAGATTAATCCTTTGTCTGCTGATTCGTTTGCAAATATTTTCTCCCATTCTCAGGATTGTCTTTTCATCTTATGGTTTCCTTTGCTGTGCAAAAGCTTTTAAGTTTCATTAGGTTGCATTTGTTTATTTTTGTTTATATTTCCATTATTCTAGGAGGTGGATCAAAAAAGATTTTGCTGTGATTTATGTCACAGTGTTCTTCCTATGTTTTCCTCTAAGAGTTTTATAGTGTCCGGTCTTACATTTAGGTCTCTAATCCATTTTGAGTTTATTTTTGTGTATGGTGTCAGGGAGTGCTCTAATTTCATTCTTTTACATGTAGCTGTCCAGTTTTCCAAGCACCATTTATTGAAGAGGCTGTCTTTTCTCCATTGTATATCCTTGCCTTCTTTGTCATAGATTAGTTGACCATAGGTCCGTGGGTTTTTCTCTGGGCTTTCTATCTTGTTCCACTGATCTATGTTTCTGTTTTTGTGCCAGTACCATAGTGTCTTGATTACTGTAGCTTTGTAGTATAGTCTGAAGTCAGGGAGTCTGATTCCTCCAGCTCCATTTTTTTACCTCAAGACTGCTTTGGCTATTCGGGGTCTTTTGTGTCACCATACAAATTTTAAGATATTTTGTTCTAGTTCTGTGCAAAATGCCAGTGGTAGTTTGATAGGGATTGCATTGAATCTGTAGATTGCTTTGGGTAGTAGAGTCATTTTCACAATGTTGATTCTTCCAATCCAAGAACATGGTATATCTCTCCATCTGTTGGTATCATCTTTAATTTCTTTCGTCAGTGTCTTATAGTTTTCTGCATACAGGTTTTTGTCTCCCTAGGTAGGTTTATTCCTAGGTATTTTATTCCTTTTGTTGCAGTGGTAAATGGGAGTGTTTCCTTAATTTCTCTTTCAGATTTTTCATCATTATTGTATAGGAATGCCAGAGATTTCTGTGCATTAAGTTTGTATCCTGCAACTTTACCAAATTCATCGATTAGCTCTAGTAGTTTTCTGGTGGCATTTTTGGGATTCTCTATGTATAGTATCATGTCATCTGCAAACAGTGACAGTTTTTTTGTTTTTTTTTTTCTTTCTTTTTTTTTTTTTTTTGCGGTACACGGGCCTCTCACTGTTGTGGCCTCTCCCGTTGCGGAGCACAGGCTCTGGATGCGCAGGCTCAGCGGCCATGGCTCACGGGCCCAGCCGCTCCGCGGCATATGGGATCCTCCCAGACCGGGGCATGAACCCGTATCCCCTGCATCAGCAGGCGGACTCTCAACCACTGCGCCACCAGGGAGGCCCAACAGTGACAGTTTTACTTCTTCTTTTCCAATTTGGATTCCTTTTATTTCTTTTTCTTCTCTGATTGCCATGGCTAGGACTTCCAACACTATGGTGAATAATAGTGGTGAGAGTGGACATCCTTGACTTCTTCCTGATCTTAGAGTAAATGCTTTCAGTTTTTCACCATTGAGAATGATGTTTGCTGTGGGTTTGGCCTTTATTATGTTGAGGTAGGTTCCCTCTATGCCCACTTTCTGGAGAGTTTTTATCATATATGGGTGTTGAATTTTGTCAAAAGCTTTTTCCACATCTATTGAGATGATCATATGGTTTTTATTCTTCAATTTGTTAATGTGGTGTATCACATTGATTGATTTATGTATATTGAAGAATACTTGCATCCCTGAGATAAATCCCACTTGATCATGTTGTATGATTCTTTTAATGTGCTGTTGGATTCTGTTTGCTAGTATTTTGTTGAGGACTTTTGCATCTATATTCATCAGTGATATTGGTCTCTAGTTTTCTTTTTTTTGTAGTATTTTTGTCTGGTTTGGGTATCAGGGTGATGGTGGGCTCATAGAATGAGTTTGGGAGTGTTCCTTCTTCTGCAATTTTTTGGAAGAGTTTGAGAAGGATGCATGTTAGCTCTTCTCTAGATGTTTGATAGAATTCACCTCTGAAGCCATCTGGTCCTGGACTTTTGTTTGTTGGAAGATTTTTAATCACAGTTTCAATTTCAATACTTGTGATCGGTCTGTTCATATTTTCTATTTCTTCCTGGTTTAGCCATGGAAGGTTATACCTTTCTAAGAATTTGTCCATTTCTTCCAGGTTGTCCGTTTTGTTAGCATAGAGTTGCCTGTAGTAGTCTCTTAGGATGCTTTGTATTTCTGCAGTGTCTGTTGTAACTTCTCTTTTTCCATTTTTAATTTTATTGATTTGAGTCCTCTCCCTCTTTTTCTTGATGAACCTGGCTAATGGTTTATCAATTATGTTTATCTTCTCAAAGAACTAGCTTTTAGTTTTATTGATCTTTGCTATTGTTTTCTTTGTTTCTATTTCATTGATTTCTGCTCTGATCTTTATGATTTCTTTCCTTTTGCTAACTTTGGGTTTGTTCTTCTTTCTCTAGTTCCTTTAGGTGTAAGGTTAGATTGTTTATTTGAGATTTTTCTTGTTTCTTGAGGTAGGCTTATATAGGTATAAACTTCCCTCTTAGAACTGCTTTTGCTGCATCCCATAGGTTTTGGATCATCGTGTTTTCATTGTCATTTGTCTGTAGGTATTTTTTGATTTCCTCTTTGATTTCTTCAGTGATCTCTTGGTTATTTAGTAATGTATTGTTTAGCCTCCATGTGTTTGGTCTTTTTTTCTCTGTCATTCATTTCTAATCTCATAGCATTGTGGTCAGAAAACATGCTTGATATGATTTCAATTTTCTTAAATTTACTGAGGCTTGATTTGTGACCCAAGATGTGATCTATCCTGGAAAATGTCCCCTGCGCACTTGAGAAGAAAGTGTAATCCGCTGTTTTTGGATGGAATGTCCTATAAATATCAATTAAATCTTTCTGGTCTATTGTGTCATTTAAAGCTTTTGTTTCCTTATTTATTTTCATTTTGGATGATCTGTCCATTGGTGTAAGTAAGGTGTTAAAGTCCCCCACTATTATTGCGTTACTGTCGATTTCCTCTTATATAGCTGTTAGCAGTTGCCTTATGTATTGAGGTGCTCCTATGTTGGGTGCATATATATTTATAATTGTTATATCTTCTGCTTGGAATGATCCCTTGATCATTATGTAGTGCTGTTCTTTGTCTCTTGTAATATTCTTTATTTTAAAGTCTGTTTTATCTGATATGAGTACTGCTACTCCAGCTTTCTTTTGATTTCCATTTGCATGGAATATCTTTTTCCATCCTCTCACTTTCAGTCTGTATGTGTCCCTAGGTCTGAAGTGGGTCTCTTGTAGACAGCATATATATGGGTGTTGTTTTTGTATCCATTCAGAAAGCCTGTGTCTTTTGGTTGAAGCATTTAATGCATTCATGTTTAAGGTAATTATCAATATGTATGTTCTTATTACCATCTTCTTAATTGTCTTGTGTTTGTTTTTGTAGGTTCTTTTCATCTCTTCTGTTTCCTACTTAGAGAAGTTCCTTTAGCATTTGTTGTAAAGCTGGGTTTGGTGGTGCTGAATTCTCTTAGCTTTTGATTGTCTGTAAAGCTTTTGATTTCTCCATGGAATCTGAATGATATCCTTGCTGGGTAGAGTAATCTTGGTTGTAGGTTCTTCCCTTTCATCACTTTAAGTATATCATGCCACTCCCTTCTGGCTTGTAGAGTTTCTGCTGAGAAATCAGCTGTTAACCTTTTGGGAGTTCCCTTGTGTGTTATTTGTCATTTTTCCCTTCCTGCTTTCAATAATTTTTCTTTGTCTTTAATTTTTGCCAATCTGATTACTATGTGTCTCGGCATGTTTCTCCTTAGGTTTATTGTCTATTGGACTCACTGTGCTTCCTGGACTTGGGTGGCTATTGCCTTTCCCATGTTAGGGAATTTTTCGACTATAATCTCTTCAAATATTTTCTCGGGTCCTTTCTCTCTCTCTTCTCCTTCTGGGACCCCTATAATGCAAATGTTGTTGCGTTTAATGTTGTCCCAGAGGTCTCTTAGGCTGTCTTCATTTCTCTTCATTCTTTTTTCTTTATTCTGTTTCGCAGCAGTGAATTCCACCATTCTGTCTTCCAGGTCACTTATCCGTTCTTCTGCCTCAGTTATTCTGATATTGATTCCTTTTTGTGTAGTTTTCATTTCAGTTATTGTATTGTTCATCTCTGTTTGTTTGTTCTTTAATTCTTCTGGATCTTTGTTAAACATTTCTTGCATCTTCTTGATCTTTGCCTCCATTCTTTTTCCAAGGTCCTGGATCATCTTCACTATGTTTATTCTGAATTCTTTTTCCAGAAGGTTGCCTATCTCCACTTCATTTAGTTGTTTTTCTGGAGTTTTATCTTGTTCCTTCATCTGGTACATAGCCCCCTCCCTTTTCATCTTGTCTATCTTTCTGTGAATGTGGTTTTTGTTCCACAGGTTGCAGGATTGTAGTTCTTCTTGCTTCTGCTGGCTGCCCTCTGGTGGATGAGGCTATCTAAGTGGCTTGTGTAAGTTTCCTTATGGGAGGGACTGGTGGTGGGTAGAGCTGACTGTTGGTCTGGTGGGCAGAGCTCAGTAAAACTTTAATCCCCTTGACTGTTGATGCTTCGGGCTGGGTCCCCTCCCTGTTGGTTGTTTGGCCTGAGGCAACCCAACACTGGAGCCTACCTGGGCTCTTTGGTGGGGCTAATGACAGACTCTGGGAGGGCTCATGCCAAGGAGTACTACCCAGAACTTCTGCTGTCAGTGTCTTTTTCCCCACGGTGAGCCACAGTCACCACCTGCCTCTGCAGGAGACCCTCCAACACTAGCAGCTAGGTCTGGTTCAGTCTCCTATGGGGTCACTGCTCCTTCCCTGGGTCCAGATGTGCACTGTACTTTGTATGTGCCCTCCAAGAGTGGAGTCTCTGTTTCCCCCAGTCCTGTTGAAGTCCTGCAATCAAATCCCTCTGGGCTTCAAAGTTTGATTCTCTAGGAATTCCTCCTCCCATTGCCGGACCCCCAGGTGGGGAAGCCTGATGTGGGGCTCACAACCTTCACTCCAGTGGGTGGACTTCTGTGGTGTAAGTGGTCTCCAGTGTGAATCACCCACCAAGAATTTATGGGATTTGATTTTACTGTGATTTGTGCCCCTCGTACCATCTCATTGTGGCTTCTCCTCTGTCTTTGGATGTGGGGTATATTTTTGGGTGAGTTCCAGTGTCTTCCTGTCGATGATTGTCCAGAAGCTAGTTGTGATTCTGGTGTTCTCACAAGAGGGAGTGAGAGCACGTCCTTCTACTCCGCCATCTTGGTTCCTCTCTGGGTAACTGTTTTGATGACAGCCTACAGTGGAGGATTTTGTCTCATCAGGAAGTCAGGGAAGGCCTCCCTGGCATAATATCTGAATGATAAGTAGGAGGTATCCACATGGGGAACAGGAAATATGTGTTCAATATTTGTTCAAAAGGAACATGAAACAAACAAAAAGCCTTTGGTTGGTGGGGGCATGGCATACTTGAAAAACTAAAAGAAAGTGGTTGAAGGCACAATGCCAAGAACAGGATGGTAAGGTAGAGGGAGGAAGGGCTTGCTGAATCTCTGCTCTAGAATCTGTATGGAGTTTTGTCCTAATCCTAAAAGCAAGAGGCCACAGAAAACAGCTGCTATCTTTCTAGTTTTTGATTTGTTTCTATAGAAGACAGGTATGCAGAAAGGCAATTCATTATATGATGGTAAGATCTGATCTTTAAAATAATTAGAAATAACCAAGGTAGCACATACCTCAAACCAAGACCTGAACCATCCACTTTGAACAGAAGCCTTTTTAAATTGGTTTCTAAGATTGCGCACAGTGGGGAACAAGTATTAGGGTCCAGTAAACATTATATCCCACTATACTTGGTTCCTCAGAAAACTATTAGACTTGATCATACAAATGTATCTGCAATCACATTTGGACTTAACCCTGAATAGCTAAAAACTGGAGGCAAATATTTAACTATGCGTCTTGAGAAACTAAGCATGCTTGATTCTTAGGTCATTTTTTTAGTCTTTTCTAGCTAGAAGAATCAATACAATTTGATGGCATTGCAGGCCCTTTGGTGATGTGCTAATCTTAGGAATCCTGAATTCTACCATCTTATCACTGGAGTTTCTTTAGGAAAAAACCATGCCACGTGAGCTGCTGGACTGGTTGGTTTGGCAGATGTAGAGGTTGGCCACACTGAACACTTAACCAGTCAAGACAAACCCATCCAGTTTGTCTTCAGGGCTCTTGCATAGGAAATCCTGACTCCAATTTCCAGACAGTTGAGAATTACATTTTTGTGTTTACCTAAGCTATAGGGGGGCTGTTGAGAAGGTCTGTTAGAATTTGTCAAGTGGAGTTCCTGCAGAGCTGAGACTTGCAAAGCACATACCACCTGGAAGAGAAAGTTTCTTTGGAAAGCAGATAATGTAAACATGCCAGTGGGGAGGGGCACAGGGAGTGGATCCAGTAGCTGGTCTGTGCATCAGCCAGCTGGGGATGGAGGAAGCTGAGAGGTAAATGCGATACAATGGTCGCTGGCCTGTAGGTCATCAGAACTCTTCATCATGATCCTCGGACCACTCTCCCTCCCCCCCAAGCCCCATTATAGATCTCTGAAGAGAAGCCTCTAGACTGGACCACATAGAGAGGTTTCCAAACAGTAAGGCCCACTAGACAGATAATTCCCTTCTTACCCAGTGGGTGATTCCAGCCCACTGTCAGCAATCTCTGGTATCAATAACACAAAGCGGGACATACAAGAATCAACTGCACACCAGGAAAGCAGTAACAGGTTAAAGAAGATTATGTCAAAATATCTAACTGGTTTCACCCCACACTCTATAAGCATAATCACAAGAAAAGGAGATGGCCAAGCACTGAGCAGCTTCGATAGGATTTAGTAAGTTTCACAGAATAAAATGGAAATGCTCAAGCAAGAAAAAATGCTTTTGGGTCATCTATCCCTTTATTTTTAAAAAGCAATTTGAAGCATTATTTTAAATTTGTTTTTAATTAATTATTATTATTACTTAATTACTAATATCGACACAGCAATGACTGCTGGTAGCTCCTTTTGACAAATGAGGAAATAAAAGTTAAGAGAAAAATCTAGTGGTCATCCTTGGTCTACCTAAGGACACAAATCTAGTTGTTAGGACTCTGTTAAACTAGAGCCTGAGTCCCACACTAAGACGTTGTCTACTACAAAGAGCTATTTTTCTGTAGCCCATTTAATTGTTAAGGCAACATAAATTGGATATTTTCTTTGTGCCATTAAAGTTTAAGCATATTTTTAAGAAGAAAAAGAAAAGTACCTCTCGCTTGTTTTTTTGTAAAGAATGTCCTTAAACTGACCAGTCTGAAATGGTATTGATTTAAAGAAATACAATTTCATGAAAACCAGCCACAGGTGCTTGGACCTGTTTTCATTTACCCCCTCAGCAATCCACAGCTGAATTAGATTTCTCTGTGCCATCTCCTTAGTAAGCCCTATGATCTAACACTTGACAAAAATAGAAAGCAAGAGAACCAAAAGAACCAAAAGAATAGAAGAAGTCATGAATATTGCTGTGATTGTTTGAAAAATCCCATTTGCCAGGTTATTGGGGCATCATCTAATACTCGGGGAATGGGCTTGTTTACTGGCTGTAACTGATTTTACTCAGCATTAGATAATTTCAAGGTGTTCCCTGTAGCCATTCAGGGGTATTCATTCACTTACTCTTCCTGCCTTCCTTCTTTTCCTTGTCCTTTATTTTTTATTCTTAGCTGCCTGCAATTCTTTCTTTCTTCCTTCTTTCCATTAGTCCTTCCTTTCTCTCTTCCATGCCAAGCAAGTAAACCAAAAAACTGAAGAGGCAAAGTTTCAGAAATCAAATTGGACAAATCTTTGTTTTACAATAGATTTACTTAAAAAAAAAAAGAATATAGTTAGATTTTAATAAATTAATCCTTTTTTTTCCTAATCCATGTATAGTCTCATTTTACTTTGGCCAAAACTTGGGAGCAAGATCCCTTCTTGGGGTAGGACCAGGGCTATTATGTTTAATTAATTTAGGTATCTATATGTTCTCAGTCTTGTGAAATGAGTTAGCCACTTGGGAGCAACTGCATGCTCTAGGGCTGGGTTGCATTTAGTCTATAGCCGGCCCTGGAAAACCCACTCCTGCTCCCTTTAGCTCTGGCAGACCCTGGGCTGGGGACCTCTCGCCAGCTGATCTTCGTTTACACTAAACCTCTCCCTTATTGGATAAAGGGGCCTGCAGCGCCAGCTCTGGGGTTTGGCCCAAATGATTCTAATTGTTCCCTTATCCAATATTCAGAGATAGGGCTCAGCCATTAGGCCCTTGAAAAGCAGTATACAAACGCTGGCTTGATGGAGAAGGTTAGTAATAAGATACAGCTCTACTCTGTATGTCATACTTGAGGGATGTAAAAAAGATAACCATCCCTATTCTTGTTCTCACACATTTTATGGCTCGTACATGTTTATATTTCCTGCTTAAAATGTGCAAGGCAGAGCTGCAGCAATTCAAGACTCTGGAATTGATACAACATGACTCTGTATTTTACTTCAGGAACTAGTTAGCCTTGTTATCAAAAGGAGAAACCTTCTGCTTCTGACTACAGGCTACTCAGTTAAAATTAGGAAATGGATCACAATCAATTGATACTGCAACCCTAGCACCACTATGCATTAAAACTTTACCACCACCCCTCCCGCCCCCCAATAAAATCCCTACACCTTGCAACAGAAAGACTGGTGTGTATGAAATTAAAACAGTAGGAGAGTTAGATCAGCCACAGGGTTACTCTTAATAGAAGATGATTCGAGAGTTTCTTTTAAAATGGACTTGGTGCCTTAAAGATAACTTGCTAGCATCCCCTGTTTATCACTAAATGATGGTAGAGATTTAATCCTCAGCAAAGAGGAGCTGAACCAGAGCAGAAATCAAAGACAGAGAAACAAATGACCTTTTCTTCTTTTGAACTGCTTGTTCTGTTTTATGTACAAAAGATGAGTGCCAGGTTCAGAAGCAAGCATTCCAGACTCTAGCGACACAACTGTGGTAATGAAAAGTGTGTGTGTGTGCGTGCACGTGCGTGCTGGGAGGTTCTCAAATGTTTCCAGCATATGTTTTCTTTGACAGATTAAAATAATAAGAGAAAGTTGTGACATGAAAAAATACATCATTCTGCAAAATGTTGACTTGACTTTTCCTATAGATCTTTTTTTTCTCTTGTGGTAGGTGGTGTAAGTTATACAACTCTTAAAAAGTGCAAGGAAGCCTATGAATAACTTCTTTCAAATCTTTACGTCAGGGGAGCAACTTTTCAAAAGTGATTCTGAAGCCCAGGATTTTCTGCTCCCCACACCTAAACCCTAACCACTTGTGAAAATTCATCTTTTCAAACAAAGCCCAGCCCTATGGTTTCCAGCTGTCTATTTCTCGCCAAATGTCCTGACATTCATGTAGTCAATCTGTAAATCAAAAGAGAAGGGAGAGGAAGATGCAAAAGGAGTGGAGCGCTTAAAAATAAAATTCCTAAATATCTATTTATTCTACAAGTGTGTATGTGTGCATATCAAGCTAATTCTCTGTAATTATCAGGGCTGTCCTGTTTCACATCTAAGTATTAAACTACCCATCTATTCTCCTGACACACGCACACACCAAACAATATACACATGAATATGTACACACACAATGCACACAAACACACAACATACATGCACAACACACATATGTACAACACACATACAATGTGTTTGTAGGCACATATCCTTCAAAAAACTGAAATCTTTTCTTTTCCTCTGGCTTCACAGCGTTTCTATTAACTGCTACCTAACTTGAGGCTTAGGGGAGTACACGTGGGAGCACAGTGACCTGAATCCCTTGGGTAGCCTCCACCTCCATCATCCCAGCTGGGGGTGGGGTCACCTTATTCCAGTATCTATAGTCAAGCTTTCAAAATTAGATGCTCTATATGCAGTGAAGCATTGGTCCCATCTCTCAAGGACAGAGAGAGAGCTGGTGGCATTTTTCTTTCTGCCGCAGGTTACTTAGGCTACAAGTGGTGCTAATTGGCACTGTTACAAGCTATGACATTTGTGAACTGCTGCCAAAGGGCAAGAGACAGATGTCTAACTGCCTTTTGTTCCTTGTGAAACATCAAATGGATGCCAAAGGGATCCTCTCCATTCTGACCCTGACAACTCCAGGCCAGCTTAGATGATGGATTTAACCACCTCTCCACCCCCTACCCCATCATTTTGAAGGCAGTACTTTGAATCTGTTCAAACGTTGAAAAAAAAAATCACTTAAAGTGGAGGGGTGCTGGAGGAAGAGGGGAGAGATGCACACTTTGGAATGTAATTTTGTGCATAGGATTCTGAACTCCCATGTCCTCTGAGCCTTAGGCCCCCCAGCCCAGTATTTCCCAAAGGCCATGAAGAGTAATTGATAGCAGCACATTTTAAACTCTAGGGGGAAGTTCATGGCATCCACATATTCACTTCATTCTAAAGAGAAGGAGGTCATTGTGGTAAGGGTGAAGCTTCTATTATAGCATAGGGAACTCCACTCAGTGTTCTGTGGTGACCTAAATGGGATGGAAATCCAAAAAAGATGGGATATATGTATACGTATAGAGGATTCACTTTGCTGTACAGTAGAAACTAACACACTGTAAAGCAACTATACTGCAATTAAAAGAAGTAAATAGTGCTATAAGCGGAACTTGTCTGATAACCTCTCTGCTCTTGACTTTTCTGGTTCTTTCTTGCTGCTTTTGAATTTCTTCTGTTTGGTTTGTGCTTTTGTAACTGCTGTTGACTCTAGTCTTCGCCCCTTTCCTGGTGGCAGAAGATGGGGACAGAGCCGCCTGCTGTTTGCAATGGTTCCCACCCTGTCAACCTTGAAAAGAACAACCTAACAAGGGACCTGGAATGGGGTGTTTATCCCAACTCTCCTCCAGCCTGGGGGAGACAGGTCATCTTCTCTTTTCCATGTTTCCAGTTTGCTTCTTCCTCTCACATTTAGAATGGGAACGTCAAGAGTAGAGTCTAGAAAAGAGCTGGCCTCAACTCCAGCCCCTAATCCTCAGCAATGCTGAGGATTACAAAGGTTTACCAGTTCTCCAGAATGGAGACAGAATAGGGATTTGGAACCAATGCCAAGAGGGTTTCTTTTTCTGTATGCCCCTATGTTTATATCCCAGTAACCCAGTGCACTAATGGGTGATGAGAAATCATTCAAGGATGTGGAATCTTCTTATAGTCCTCGCAAAGACCTGACACCAAGAGCGGTCATAGGCCCCTAAGGGAGAGGATGCTGGTGTCCTATCATGGCTGAAACTCTCTGTGGCAGCCTAGAATGAGTTTAAACTGATTCATGGAGATAAGAAACAGTTTTATGAGCCAAGCAGATGATGGAGTTGTGGAATCCACTAATGGTGATTATCCTCACTGAATCTAACTGCTTCACATTCACACAGAGTGACTGACGCTCCACTGATCCTTCCTATCACCCAAATAGTCACCTACTGCACGACAACCAATTCTGTCCATATTTGTAAATACAGTATCTTTAACTTTAGTTACATGTCTATATATGTTTTTTCTCTCTCTCTGATAACATAAATCATGTGTTTCTCACCTCTGTACCAGCCACAGTGTCATGAATAGAGTAAGTGAGCAAAAATTATTTATAGAAAAAAGGACATAGCAATTCAAGGGCACAAATAAAGAGGATGCTGACCTTTTTGGCCACATCTACCCATGGAGGTTGTAATTACTTCTAGAAAGTTCACTTCAGGCATAAGAGATAACACTCTAGTAGTTTAGGGTTTGAAGAGTGTCTAGGGTCTGGAAAAGAGACTAAAAATTAAGACTTCTTCTACTTTTGTCTTTTTCAATGTCTCCTCCTTTAGGTCCTTCCAAGCTGAATGACTTTCTATCCCAGCATTTTACTAGAGCAGACGATGCAATTATCAGGCCGGTTAATAATTCAATGATTATGATAGTACTATTAATTGTAGCTTTAGTGTTAGAGCACTAATACCATATTTGGCACTTACCATGTGTAAGGCACTTTACCTATAGTAATGTTTTTAATTCCCATGGCAAACCTATGGAAGATTGTATTTTTGCCCATTATTACAACCATTTTATTAATGAGGAAACTGGAAAAGAAAGGGTAGATGAATCACTCAAGGTCTCATAGCTAAGTAAGAAGAGCTGGGAGATCACAAAACTCCAAGTCAATGAAACAGACACCGAGCGTTCACCCATTTAACATTTATGGGTTCCCATATTGATTATTGACCTGAAAGTCCATGAGAAAGTAAAGTAAGACTTTGCAGATGCCCTTAATTTGGACAGTGCTCACTTTGAGGCTGACATAGATGTCACCCAGCTAGTGAGTAAACCCCGTCATCCACTCAGCAATCATTTCTCAGCACACCTTTTTATTCTCGTTTTGATCTTTCCTGTATCACTGACTGTAGTAAATATTCTCGTCCTATTAAGAAAAAATGATCACTTAAAAAGAGAAAATCTTAGTGAGAGATGAAAAGATAGTTAACTGTGATATGAGCATACACACGCAAAGTACATGGCTCTCAGTGGAAACATGAACCAAGAAAAGTCAGAACAAACACTAACATTTCCAAACTCTCAAATTTGGGATTTAGTGAAGTTTGTGAGAATTATTCTTTGTGACTATAAAGAGTTTATTGAACAACAGCCTCAGTAAGAAAAAGACTTTTTGTAAATCATCATGTGGCCTATGACACGTCCCCACAGTCTTTGCTCATATCTTCATCAATGTTAACATCCCTCATGGCAAACTTCTCTTCAGTGCACTTCTCTCCCTGAGTCTTAGACCTGTGCTGTCATCCTTCGCAGGGCTTCAAAAGTAAGCTGTAAACAAACGCATATGCCAAGAGAGCTCCCCCTTTAAATTGTCTATTGTCTCTCCATTACTCATGACAGTGACTCCTAAAATGCATTGCCCTTGACCCTATCAGTAAAAGAATGCATTGAACTCCCCCCACAAGTTATATACCTATGTTATTGTACTTGTATGACATACACATACATATAAAGCTTTATCAAAAATCAAAACTTTTTTTAAAAAAACAGGGGATTAAGAGATATAAACTACTATGCATAAAATAAATAAGCTACAAGGATATATTGTACAGCACAGGGAATATAGCCAATATTTTATAATAACTATAAATGGAGTATAATCTATAAAAATTTTGAGTCGCTATATTGTACACTTTAAACATATAATACTGTAAATCAACTATACCTCAATTAAAATAGAAAACAAAAAATAACATAAAAATATACATTTTAATATTTTCTTCTTGTGCCTCCATGGATCATTTTATGCACCTTCACGTGGAGACAGCTGACTCCTTAGCCTGGCATACGTTCCAGCCCCCTGGTCATTCTGCCACCTCACCTCGTCCCACTTTTATGCTATAATAAAACCAAACTGTTTGCAACTCCCCACACACATCTTTGTTTCTTGTCTCTGTGCCTTTGTTCAAGCTGTTCCTTCCTCTTATCATTTTCTCTTCATTCTACATTTCTCTTTAACCTTTTGGAGTGTGTTAGCCAACCTATATTCCGTAAATTATTAAATGACAATTGCACCCCCAGGCTGGGCAAGGAAAACTCTTAAGCTTCCGTAGCACTTCTGTCACTTTCCTTTACTGCACTATATTCTCAACAACTGTTCTGGGTCTTGTCCCTGCTGGTTCATGAGCTCCTTGAAGGCAGAAATTGTGTCTATTTCATCTACATATCATCAGTGCCGGGATAGCACTGAACAAAGAATAGGCACTTACTGCATGTTTCTGGGTGGGGTGGGAGGAATGAATGGGTGGATGGTTGAATGAATATTCATTCACTGAATGAATGAATGACACCATGAAAGGAAACACAATATGGTAAGGTAAAGGAGACATAGCATGAATCTGGAGCCAGATTGCCTGAGTTCTAAATCCTGCTCTACCACGTTCTTGCTGTGTAATCTTGGCCGGGTGGTTTAATCTCTCCAAGCCTCAGTTGCCTTATCTATAAAATAGGGGTCATATAACAATACCTAGTTCACAGGATTGCTTTCAGGATTAAAGGAGCTCACATATGAAGACTTCTCAGCATGAAGTCCGCCTTAATAAAATTCAGTGACTCTCTGTCAATCAACGTGAAAGCTCTTCCCTTGCTAGTATGTTAGAGAGAAATTCAAGTTCGGTGTTTATCCGAGGAATTAGTTCCTGTTTTGACAAGGTGCTCTCATTGCAAGACAGGTATAGATTTTGACAACAGATATTTTAAATGATACACCTATGAGTTAACAAATAATAATGATGAATTGACCTTCGACTTACCTGCGTGTGCTGAGAGGATTAAGTGAATAATTACATGTTCCTAAGAGCTCAGAAGTATGGGACGGTCCAGTGTGAATCATACAAGAAATGTCGAAGGGGAGAAGCAGGAAGAGGTGAGGTAGTGTGGATCTAATGGCTTTAAAAAATGTTGACTAGAAGGGAATATTAGGCATTCTTTGGTAATTTGCATTATATGGGCTTGTGAACAGCAAATAACACTTCTGAAAGCCATGTCTACCATTATGGAGCATGTGCATGTGATTTCAAAATTAGCTCACCTGCTAAGTTACCTCTTAATCCAATGAAGTGTAACAAAACTGAAGGAGGGTGTACGAGGCATTAAATAGATGTTTCTTAGAAACAAAGACCTAACCATGCATTTAGCCCATCTTCAATCCCACTTATTCTATATTTACATGGTTTGCCTTATTAGTTCCAGCTTACTTATAATAACAGAGCAGGTCTTCTTAAGTTTTGACGGACGTTTCCTTAGGGGAGTCATGAGGTTTCTTCCCACCTATTTTATCCCTGATACAAATATTTTTTTAAAAGAGCGTTTTCATAATATTTGCCTTTCCCCTGCCGGATTTTTTTTTCCTGTTTTTCTTTTTTAAAAAACTCAGACTGTTCCCTTGTAAGCTGAGGCAGTGAGCTTTCCTGAGGTTTCAGAGAAAATGATTAGCCGTACAGAGAAAACTCCTCAATTCATTTCTTTGGACCATCTTCAACATAAAGTTGACCACCCTAGAATCCCTGGAAATGCTCAGATAATTGGAGAAAAGTGACATGGCAGAATACATTATCATCACACAATGTCTAGACAGTGACTAAAACACAGAAGCAGCAGGAAAATGCCACATACATCTATGCAGTGAATGAGTGGCCTGGGGCTCTGTAATGACATGGTGACCCTCTTGCCTCGGGGTCATGAGCTGTAATTTCATACAACGTAGGAGGCAACCATACACCATTCTAGTGTAGTGGCTGTTCTGTGGTTCAGGTAAAAGGCACGCATGGTCTAAGTCAAGTCCTTGGTAAGCAATTTCCATCCCAAGGACTCTACAGCCCCACCTAGAGGCAGGAGGAGCATCTGGTCTGGCATTCCCAGAAGAAATCCGGGGTCTTCCCTGACTTTGCATGTTGACCTCCCTCTTGCCCCCCTGACCCAGACAGGGCTAAAACATCCCAAGACAGGGAAAGTGGGTCTGTGATCAGAGCAGCAGGCCCTTGTGACCTCCAGCCAAATGTAGGCATTCAAGCCTCAGGCATTAGAAATGATAGCAAAGGTAGAATTTACTTAAAAACAACAAAATAAGGCACAAACTTCCCTCCAGCTCAAAGAATATCACTTCTTTTGAGTCACTAAGATGCACTTTAAACATGATTACGCTGGAGAAAGTAGAGAGGAAAGCATCCAAGGGTAAGAGGTTCTTGAACCGGAAAAAGCCAGTTCTAAGGATGAAATTTGGAGTCAGATTCTGGGTATATTTGGAAAAATTAACTACTCTAAGCCTGATTAAACAAACTTGTATAAAAATAAAACACTCATTAGAGTACATAGTGAATCAAAGCAAATTCTCAATAGAAACTATTATAATCATCAGTAGTACTAAGACTAAGGAGTATTTACGTAAGAAAAGAGGAGGAGCAGTGAAATGAGGAGAGGTAGGGTGAATGCAGGCACCATACAATGTCTGACAATTACTAGGATCCTCCTTGGATTCTGGGAATAAGAAAAAGAAGGGAGAGGGATTTGAGAAGATGGTGGAAGAATAAGACGTGGAGATCACCTTCCTCCCCACAGATACATCAGAAATACATCTACATGTGGAACAACTCCTACAGAACACCCACTGAATGCTGGCACAAGACCTCAGACCTCCCAAAAGGCAAGATACTCCCCCACGTACCTGGGTAGGACAAAAGAAAAAAGAATAAACAGAGACAAAAGGATAGGGATGGGACCTGCACCAGTGGGAGGGAGCCGTGAAGGAGGAAAGGTTTCCACACACTAGGAGCCCCTTCGCGGGCGGAGACTGCGGGTGGCGGAGGGGGGAAGCTTCCGAGTCACAGAGGAGACTGGAGACCGCAGCCACAGGGGTGCGGAGGGCAAAGCGGAGAGATTCCCGCACAGAGGATCGGTGCCCTCAGGCACACACCAGCCCCAGAGGCTTGTCTGCTCGGCAGCCGGGGCGGGCGGGGCTGGGAGCTGAGGCTCGGGTATCGGGTTTCAGTCGGAGCGCAGGGAGAGGACTGGGGCTGGCGGCGTGAACACAGCCTGAAGGGGTTAGTGCGCCACGGCTGGCCGGGAGGGAGTCCGGGAAAAGTCTGGAGCTGCCGAAGAGGCAAGAGACTTTTTCTTCCCTCTGTGTCTCCTGGTGCGCGAGGAGAGGGGATTCAGAGCGCTGCTTAAAGGAGCTCCAGAGACGGGCGTGAGCCGTGGCTGAAAGCGCGGACCCCAAGACGGGCGTGGGACGCTAAGGCTGCTGCTGCTGCCACCAAGAAGCCTGTGTGCGAGCGCAGGTCACTATCCACACTTCCCCTCCCGGGAGCCTGTGCAGCCCGCCACTGCCAGGGTCCCGCGATCCAGGGACAACTTACCCGGGAGAACGCACGGCGCGCCTCAGGCTGCTGCAACGTCACGCCGGCCTCTGCCCTGCAGGCTCACCCCACACTCCATGCCCCTCCCTCCCCCCGGCCTGAGTGAGCCAGAGCCCCCTAATCAGCTGCTACTTTAACCCCGTCCTGTCTGAGAAAAGAACAGACACCAGAGGGCGACCTACACGCAGAGGCGGGGCAGATCCAAAGCTGAACCCCGGGAGCTGTGAGAACAAAGAAGAGAAAGGGAAATCTCTCCCAGCAGCCTCAAGAAGCAGTGGATTAAAGCTCCACAATCAACTTGATGTACCCTGCATCTGTGGAATACCTGAATAGACAACGAATCAGCCCAAATTGAGGAGATGTACTTTGGGAGCAAGACAGATTATTTTTCCCCCTTTTCCTCTTTTTGTGAGTGTGTATGTGTGAGATTTTGTCTGTATAGCTTTGCTTTCACCATTTGTCCTAGGGTTCTGTCCTTCCTTTTTTTTTTTTTTTTACTTTATAAATTCTTTTCCTTAATAATTATTTTTTACTTTAATAACTTCATTTTATTTTATCTTACTTTATTTACTTATTTTTTCTGCAATACACGGGCCTCTCACTGTTGTGGCCTCTCCCGTTGCAGAGCACAGGCTCCAGACGCGCAGGCTCAGCGGCCATGGCTCATGGGCCCAGCCGCTCTGCAGCATGTGGGATCTTCCCAGACCGGGTTACGAACCCATGTCCCCACATCGGCAGGCGGACTCTCAACCACTGCGCCACCAGGGAAGCTCTATCGTACTTTATTTTATTATATCCCCTTTCTTTCTTTCTATCTATCTTTCTTTCTTTCTTTCCTTCCTCCCTCCCTCCCTCCCTCTCTCTCTTTCTTTCTTTTTTGCCCTTTTATTCTGAGCCGTGTGGAGGACAGGCTCTAGGTGCTCCAGCCAGGAATCAGGGCTGTGCCTCTGAGGTGGGAGAGCCAACTTCAGGACACTGGTCCACAAGAGACCTCCCAGCTCCACATAATATCAAATGGCAAAAATCTCCCAGAGATCTCCATCTCAACACCAAGACCCAGATTCACTCAACGACCAGCAAGCTACAGTGCTGGACACCCTATGCCAAACAACTAGCAAGACAGGAACACAGCCTCATCCATTAGAAGAGAGGCTGCTTAAAATCATAATAAGGCCACAGACATCCCAAAACACACCACCAGACGTGGACCTGCCCACCAGAAAGACAAGATCCAGACTCATCCACCAGAAAACAGGCACTAGTCCCCTTCACCAGGAAACCTACAGAACCCACTGAACCAACCTTAGCCACTGGGGACAGACACCAAAAACAATGGGAACTACGAACCTGCAGCCTGCAAAAAGGAGACCCCAAACACAGTAAGATAAGCAAAATGAAATGACAGAAAAACACACAGCAGATGAAGGAGCAAGGTAAAAACCCACCAGACCCAACAAATGAAGAGGAAATAGGCACTCTACCTGAAAAAGAATTCAGAATAATGATAATAAAGATAATCCAAAATCTTGGAAATAAAAGAGAGAAAATACAAGAAACATTTAACAAGGACCTAGAAGAACTAAAGAGGAAACAAGCAATGATGAACAACACAATAAATGAAACTAAAAATACTCTAGAAGGGATCAATAGCAGAATAACTGAGGCAGAAGAACGGATAAGTGACCTGGAAAATAAAATAGTGGAAATAACCACTGCAGAGCAGAATAAAGAAAAAAGAATGAAAAGAACTGAGGACAGTCTCAGAGACCTCTGGGAAAACATTAAATGCACCAACATTTGAATCATAGGGGTCCCAGGAGAAGAAGAGAAAAATAAAGGGACTGAGAAAATATTTGAAGAGATTATAGTTGAAAACTTCCCTAATATGGGAAAGGAAAGAGTTAATCAAGTCCAGGAAGCACAGAGAGTTCCATACAGGATAAATCCAAGGAGAAACAGGCCAAGACACATATTAATCAAACTATCAAAAATAAGTACAAAGAAAACATATTAAAAGCAGCAAGGGAAAAACAACAAATAACACACAAGGGAATCCCCATAAGGTTAACAGCTGATCTTTCAGCAGAAACTCTGTAAGCCAGAAGGGAGTGACAGGACATATTTAAAGTGATAAAGGAGAAAAACCTACAACCAAGATTACTCTACCCAGCAAGGATCTCATTCAGATTCCATGGAGAAATTAAAACCTTTACAGACAAGCAAAAGCTGAGAGAGTTCAGCACCACCAAACCAGCTTTACAACAAATGCTAAAGGAACTTCTCTAGGCAAGAAACACAAGAGAAGGAAAAGACCTACAATAACAAACTCAAAAGAATTAAGAAAATGGGAATAGGAACATACATATCGATAATTACCTTAAATGTAAATGGATTAAATGCTCCCACCAAAAGACACAAACCTGCCTGAATGGATACAAAAACAAGACCCATATATATGCTGTCTACAAGAGACCCACTTCAGACCTAGGGACACATACAGACTGAAAGTGAGGGGATGGAAACAGATATTCCATGCAAATGGATATCAGAGGGAAGCTAGAGTAGCAATTCTCATATCAGACAAAATAGACTTTAAAATAAAGGCTATTAGAAGAGACAAAGAAGGACACTACATAATGATCAAGGGATCGATCCAAGAAGAAGATATAACAATTGTAAATATTTATGCACCCAACATAGGAGCACCTCAATACATAAGGCAAATACTAATAGCCATAAAAGGGGAAATCGACAGTAACACATTCATAGTAGGGGACTTTAACACCCCACCTTCACCAATGAACAGATCATCCAAACTGAAAATAAATAAGGAAACACAAGCTTTAAATGATACATTAAACAAGATGGACTTAATTGATATTTATAGGACATTCCATCCAAAAACAACAGAATACACATTTTTCTCAAGTGCTCATGGAACATTCTCCAGGATAGATCATATCTTGGGTCACAAATGAAGCCTTGGTAAATTTCAGAAAAGTGAAATTGTATCAAGTATCTTTTCCGACCACAACGCTATGAGACTAGATATCAGTTACAGGAAAAGACCTGTAAAAAATACAAACACATGGAGGCTAAACAAAACACTACTTAATAACGAAGTGATCACTGAAGAAATCAAAGAGCAAATCAAAAAATACCCAGAAACAAATGACAATGGAGACATGACGACCCAAAACCTATGGGATGCAGCAAAAGCAGTTCTAAGAGCAAAGTTTATAGCAATGCAATCCTACCTTAAGAAACAGGAGACATCTTAAATAAACAACATAACCTTGCACCTAAAGCAATCAGAGAAAGAAGAACAAAAAAACCCCAAATTAGCAGAAGTAAAGAAATCATAAAGATCAGATCAGAAATAAATGAAAAAGAAATGAAGGAAACAATAGCAAAGATCAATAAAACTAAAAGCTGGTTCTTTGAGAAGATAAACAAAATTGATAAACCATTAGCCAGACTTATCAAGAAAAAAAGGGAGAAGACTCAAATCAATAGAATTAGAAATGAAAAAGGAGAAGTAACAACTGAAACTGCAGAAATACAAAGGATCATGAGCGATTACTACAAGCAACTCTATGCCAATAAAATGGACAACCTGGAAGAAATGGACAATGCACAACCCGCCGAGACTGAACCAGGAAGAAACAGAAAATATGAACAGACAAATCACAAGCACTGAAATTGAAAGTATGATTAAAAATCTTCCAACAAACAAAAGCCCAGGACCAGATGGCTTCACAGGTAAATTCTATCAAACATTTAGAGAAGAGCTAACACCTATCCTTCTCAAACTCTTCCAAACTATAGCAGAGGGTGGAAGAGTCCCAAACTCATTCTATGAGGCCACCATCACCCTGATACCAAAACCAGACAAAGATGTCACAAAGAAAGAAAACTACAGGGCAATATCACTGATGAACATAGATGCAAAAATCCTCAACAAAATACTAGAAACAGAATCCAGCAGCACATTAAAAGGATCATACATCATGATCAAGTGGTGTTTATTCCAGGAATGCAAGGATTCTTCAATATATGCAAATCAATCAACGTGATACACCATATTAACAAACTGAAGGAGAAAAACCATATGATCATCTCAATAGATGCAGAGAAAGCTTTCAACAAAATTCAACACCCATTTATGATAAAAACCCTACAGAAAGTAGGCATAGAGGGAATTTTCTTCAACATAATAATGGCCATATATGACAAACCCACAGCCAACATCGTCCTCAATGGTGAAAATGTGAAAACATTTCCACTAAGATCAGGAACAGGACAAGGTTGCACACCCTCACCACTCTTATTCAACATAGTTTTGGAAGTTTTAGCCACAGCAATCAGAGAAGAAAAATAAATAAAAGGAATCCAAATTGGAAAAGAAGTAAAGCTGTCGCTGTTTGCAGATGACATGATACTATACATAGAAAATCCTAAAGATGCTACTAGAAAACTACTAGAGCTGATCAATGAATTTGGTAAAGTAGCAGGATACAAAATTAATGCACAGAAATCTCCAGCATTCTTATACACTAGTGATGAAAAATCTGAAAGTGAAATTAAGAAAACACTTCCATTTACCATTGCAACAAAAAGAATAAAATATCTAGGAATAAACCTACCTAAGGAGACAAAAGACCTGTATGCAGAAAATTATAAGACACTGATGAAAGAAATTAAAGATGATACAAATAGATAGAGAGATATACCATGTTCTTGGATTGGAAGAATCAACATTGTGAAAATGACTCTACTACCCAAAGCAATCTACAGATTCAATGCAATCCTTATCAAACTACCACTGGCATTTTTCACAGAATAGAACAAAAAATTTCACAATTTGTATGTAAACACAGAAGGCCCCGAGTAGCGAAAGCAACCTCAAGAATGAAAAATGGAGCTGGAGGAATCAGGCACCCTGACTTCAGACTATACTACAAAGCTACAGTAATCAAGACAGTATGGTACTGGCACAAAAACAGAAATATAGATCAATGGAACAGGATAGAAAGCCCAGAGATAAACCCATGCACATATGGTCACCTTATCTTTGATAAAGGAGGTAAGAATATACAGTGGAGAAAAGACAGCCTCTTCAATAAGTGGTGCTGGGAAAACTGGACAGGTACATGTAAAAGTATGAAATTAGAACACTCCCTAACACCATACACAAAAATAAACTCAAAATGGATTAAAGACCTAAATGTAAGGCCAGACACTATCAAACTCTTAGAGGAAAACATAGGAAGAACACTCTGTGACATAAATCACAGCAAGTTCCTTTTTGACACACCTCCTAGAGAAATGGAAATAAAAACAAAAATAAACAAATGGGACCTAATGAAACTTCAAAGCTTTTGCACAGCAAAGGAAACCATAAACAAGACTAAAAGACAACCCTCAGAATGGGAGAAAATATTTGCAAATGAAGCAACTGACAAAGGATTACTCTCCAAAATCTACAAGCAGCTCATGTAGCTCAATAACAAAAAACAAACAATCCAATCCAAAAATGGGCAGAGGACCTAAATAGACATTTCTCCAAAGAAGATCTACAGATTGCCAACAAACATATGAAAGAATGCTCAACATCATTAATCATTAGAGAAATGCAAATCAAAACTACAATGAGATACCATCTCACACCGGTCAGAATGGCCATCATCAAAAAAATCTACAAACAATAAATGCTGGAGAGGGTGTGGAGAAAAGGGAACACTCTTGCACTGTTGGTAGGAATGTAAATTGATACAGCCACTATACAGAACAGTATGGAGGTTCCTTAAAAAAACTACAGATAGAACTACTATACGACCCAGCAATCCCACTACTGGGCATATACCCTGGGAAAACCATAATTCAAAAATCTCATGTACCAAAATATTCATTGCAGCTCTATTTACAATAGCGAGGACATGGAAGCAACCTAAGTGTCTGTCAACAGATGAATGGATAAAGAAGATGTGGCACATATATACAATGGAATATTACTCAGCCATAAAAAGAAACGAAATTGAGTTATTTGTAGTGAGGTGGATGGACCTAGAGTCTGTCATACAGAGTGAAGTAAGTCAGAAAGGGAAAAACAAACACCGTATGCTAACAAATATATATGGAATCTAAGGAAAAAAAAAGGTCATGAAGAACCTAGGGGTAAGACTGGAATAAAGACACAGACCTACTAGAGCATGGACTTGAGGATATGGGGACGGGGAAGGGTAAGCTGTGACAAATTGAGTGAGTGGCATGGGCATATATACAATACCAAACGTAAAATGGATAGCTAGTGGGAATCAGCTGCATAGCACAGGGTGATCAGCTAGGTGGTTTGTGACCACCTAGAGGGGTGGGATAGGGAGGATGGGAGGGATGGAGATGCAATAGGGAAGAGATATGGGAACATATGTATATGTATAACTGATTCACTTTGTTATAAAGCAGAAACTAACACACCATTGTAAAGCAATTATACTCCAATGAAGATGTTATTTAAAAAAAAAGTAAAGAAGAGAGAAGACTTCAACCCTAGCTTTACAGTCCACCAAGGAGCCCTTGACAGGGACTTTAAGAACAATTAGATTACTGGCTGTGTGGCGAGGTTTAGATGCTTTGGTGGTGAAAGTAATGTCCTTAGACCAGGTTCCCATCTCAGCCCCCATCTCATCATCTAGTAGCTGTGTGACTGTGGAAGAGTTACTTTCCCTCTATGAGAGTTAACAGGGATGCAGAAAGGGCTAGTTCCTTCCCTCCTTAGAAACAGAATCCCACAGCTGATTCAGGTAAGCACACTGTTGCCCTCAGTTACTTTCGTCAGCTTCTCTCACAAGTAGATACAGTATGTGTATATATTCCGACCAATGAGACATAATCCAAAATGTTGTGGGAACTAGTATGAAATTTCTTAAAGGGAAGGAGGCATTGCCCTTTTCATTCCTTCCTCCATCTTCTTGCTTAGAAACAGAAGTGATGGTTGGACCCCTCGCAGTCACATTGGACATGAAGATGGTAGAGCAGATGACAGTAGAACCCCAGTAACAGTCCTGAAATTTTTCTACACGAGAGAAACACAAATTTCTATCTTGTTTAAGACACTGCTATTGAGATTTTCTGTTACATGCAGCCAAATCTAAGTTACAACTAAGGCAGATATAAAAATGGTATGGATCCAATAAGGTTTTTGCAGTGATTTAACAGGCTAAGCCAGGTAAGTGGCTACCATAGTATGCTTTCATATATTCATAAATCTATTCATTCATTAAATATGTATCACATCTACTCTGTTCCAAACCATCTCCTTGGCACTGAAAACACAAAGGTGAATAATAGGTCACCATTATGATCTATTAAAGGTCTGGGCCATTAAGAGATCATATTCCAGGGAAGAGATGGATGATAAACATGCAAAGAAATAAGTCAATCTAACAGAGAATGATACCCCACAGAAGAAAATTAATGGAGTTATGGTGTAGAAAGTAATGGAATGAGGGAAAGTGCTTTACATTGGTCTAAGATAGTCTCTTTGAGGAAGTGACATTTTGACTGACATTGGAATGAGAAGAAGCAAGTCGCTATGGATTTGGAGGAATCACTATCCAGGTGGAGGCAACAGTACATAGAAGGGCATTGAAGCAGGATGGCACTTAGTATGGGATCAAAGAAGGCTTCCTGGCTGCAGCTTGGAGAACAAGGTTGAGGGTAGGAGTGGAGATTGAGGTGGGCACAGGCCAGATCATATAAGACCCTGAACAATTAGTAGAAGAGGTGCTCATTAATATACATCATGGGAGTAGGAACTGTAAAATCCTGGTCTCCCCCAAATCCACGATTTGTATAAACAAGCACCAACAAATGTTTCTGTACTTATTTCTCACAATGTTGAGAATCTTCTTGTCCAGTTAAAACTAGGTGGATAAATATCCCAACAAGATGTGCAGTTGGTGGCAAAGTGTTGTGAGTTTATATAGGTCCAGCATGGTTGGATCCAGTGAGGAGGACCCCAGCCTTCAAGATCCAGCTATTGACGATGTCTGAGGCAGTGAGTTGGAAGGCAAGTCATGTCTTGTACAGTGAGCCCAAACAGTATGTCACATATGTGCATGTGTGTATGGGGAAGGGTACAATGTGCTTCAGAGAGGAAAGTGGAGGCTAAACAGAGCAAACGCACACACATACACAGGATAGGATGGAGATACTACAGAGCCCAGCAACTGCTCTGGGGAGGAATGTTCTGGCACAGAGAGGATTATTGGTATTTTGTTTTGTTTTTCTGTTTAGTTTTGGGGTGTGTGAGTGTGTGTGTGTGTGACAGGTACACAGGGCCATGATTCCCTCCTTCCCTCTCTATTTTAGTCTAACCACAAATCAGAGAGAAAAACAACTTAATGATGTGAAATTTCGCTTTACTGCAGGCGAAATGGGCACGGATATCCCTTACGTGGGGAAATTGATACTGTACCATTAAATGAACACTCACAGAGGTTGAATCCACAAACCACCTAATAGGCAAAGTTAAAGAAGAGTGAGAATGGAAAATGGTTGCTGGGATCGATTCCAGGCCCACTTGCTTTATGATGCTTGTAATTGTTTGTTCAAGGGTTCCTGTATGGATTGTTTTTCCATGATACTATCTATCCTTTCTGAGATAAAGAAGAACAGAATGGTGAACTATTGCCATGGTCCCCTCCATTGTTCAGAAATGAGCTGCACTGATTTCAAAGCGTCTATTATTTTGCGGCTCCAGTGATCACCAGACATGGAATCTTTTGTGAGCTTGGGGGAGCCCGAGTTTTCTTATGCTCTTCTTTCTTGCCTCCCCACAAATACTCAGCAGACAGGAAAGAAAATAGGCTTTCCAAAGTTGCCTCTGGATTCTTAGGGTTTCTTATGCCCTAAAGGCAGTTTGCAGCCAAGCCACCTTCGGGCCACTTAGAAAAGGAGGAGATTTTGGAAGATACAGACTTAGATAAAGATATAGATATGTTTTTATCCATTAGTGCAAGTCCTACTGTTTACTGGTTCACAATGATTTTTTTAAAACAATTTTTTAAGAAAGGATTCTAGTAAAGAAAGACATTTTCATTTGGCAATGGCTGGGGCTATCTTTGGTTAGGAGACAAAACAAGTCTCTTTAGTAGTGTAATAAAACTGAAATATTATGTATTTTTTCCTCTATCCAGGATGATAATTTACTCACTGGAATTAACTCTAAAGTAAATCTGTCTCTTGGGAAAAGGCAAAGAGGTGTTGAGGTTTGTCTGTCAGAAGGAAAAAGAAGACCCTATCAAAATGCACCGCTAGGGTCTTTATTTTTGTTTGTATATCTTCCCCTGAAGAATGGATCCCTTGTTGCATTATATATCAGATTCCATGGAGGGCAAAAAAAACTTGTCTTTCCGGGTGATGATGGAAGACACACAAACCTAGTGAAGACCATGGAAGCTCCAGAAACTCAGCAAGGCATGCATTTCCAGAGGCGTGGATGGCCCTCCTGTTCCTTGCATTCTTTCTGTTAATCTGCTCAATTCATTCTCAGCTGACTTTGCTGCATCTATTGTTTTAACGCCAACACATTCTGCTCTAACTGCCTCGAAACAACACGAAAGTCCGAAGTGCTTCGATGCAAAAGTGGAGGAGAAGCAGCTGAATCCAAGACAAGGAAAAATGAGAAAAAAAAGTCAGAATGAGGCAAGGGTAGGCACGGTGATCCAGGGAGCTTGCTTTGTAACCAGAGTCATAGAACTTTTCCTAAAATGGCAAAGGGGCCTCTGCAAGTGCCCACTGTGAGCATCTCCAACAGATGATGTTATTCTTGATACACATGCTCTGGCTGGACTGCTGGTTTGTAAGATAACGTCAACATGTTCCAGGGAGACAGGTCACCCTGCCCAGTGGCCCCAAGGAAATGAGGCAAATCTGTAATGTGAGGTTAAGTGAAATTTAAAGAAAATCTTCCCAGTAAGTCCACATGGCGGGAGGCCACGGGGTGGTGTTCTGGGCAGCAGGGGCCATGATTGTCCATCTCTACATCGTTGTGGGCCCAGCAGCATAGCCCCGCAGGGCCTTGACACGTGAGGCCCGGGAGCATCCTGGAAAGACCATCCTAAGGGGAGAGAATGCAGGCTCCCCAGCTCCACGGAAAGACAACAGGCCAGAGACTGAGCAGAAGGGCAGTCCTGAGCACAGCACGACATCTGTGCTTCCAGGGTCCCCCAAACGCACATCTAGGATGGGGGAAGGCTGCAAGAGAGAGCGAGGGGCCCTGGAACTGGAAAGGCTGCTCCACGTGGGCCGGGCCACCTCGTAGTGTGTGTAATGGCTGGTAGAGCAAAGGCTCTGGGAGCCTCTGGATTTGTTGTGGCAGCAGGACAGGCACACAGGGCAGGGGACGCTGCCAACCATCCTCCTGGGAGCAAAGAGGTCATCTAAGCATCCAGGCCGGCTGCCCTCCAACCTGCCCCAACTGTCTCTCTCTGCCGCGCACGCGTCTCACCATCTCTGGCTCACCCTCCATCTGCCCTGCCTCTGTCTCCCTCCCTCTCTCTCTCTCCATCCTCCTCCTCCTCTGTACCTCCCTTTCGCTTTCTCACTCATTATTTCTGTCTCTCATCGCATCTCTCTGTGTCTCACTCTAGCTCTGTCTGCCTCTCTCTCACCATTTCTCTTTTTCTTTCTCTGTCTCTCACTGTGTCTCTCTCTCTTGGTCTTGCTCTCTCTCTCTCTCACTGTCTGTCTTTCCCACCCTCTTCCCTCTCACTGTCTCTCCAGCACCCTGGTGCTGATCGGGAAGAACCTCCTTGAGGTTCCACTGCACGAGCATGGATGAAGGGCACTACCCCTGAGGGACACGCTGTTGGAGGAGGGGAGAACGGGCCACTCAGACGCCCCACGCCCGGCTGGGGCAGGTGTCCTGTGAACGGGGAGGCTATGCCCGTGACGGCTCGGATCTGTGTCCGGCTCTCAGAGTGAGAAGCTTTGCTGACAGCTCCATCAAGGTCAGAGTTTTCTGACACCAGGGCAGGGGCTGGGAGAGTAGAGAGTGGGGACACTGCGCAGTCTCAAGACACAGGTGACTTTAAGTCTCAGAGAAAAGAACCTGCTGGTGCATGCTCATCTAACCGCCTTCTTACAGAGCCTTGAAATTTTCTGGGATTAAGTGATACAAGTTGTGAGCCGCTCTGGTTATGAATTCTTCAGTCTGTCCCAAACCCTCCCCACCGTCTCATTTTCCTCAGAAATACTTTCTTTGCATATAATTCAAATCCCTATCAGATCTGGTCTTTATTGTATTTTTCATTATTCATTCAGCACCACGTCAGCCCCTCTGCTGTGGGCGATTTCCTTTGAAGTCGAGGCTTCTCCGAATTAGCTCATTTGTATCAGTGCTCCAGCCACAGTGCCTAGGATCTGTGCCCAACCCTGCCCTTATCACTGATGGCTGTCTTAAATTCTAAATGTCTTTCACCGGTGCCTTTCAGAAAGCATTTGTCCGGGGCCTTTTAGGAAACAAAAATGACACATCCAAACCACTGAGATCCTCAACCAGCTGTCTGCTCACAACCCGCTGACTTGAGGGTATTTCAACTTGGTCTTTGCTGGAGTTGAGAATTTCTAAGTCATCATCAAAATATCCTTCTTGCTGGCCCGTAATTCATATGCTCTTTACCAACTCTTGAACCATGAAGAGTTAACCACCCAGCCCCTTTGCCGCTATTCTCTCCTATGTAATTATCAGCTCTTAAGTAGAATTCTGACTTTGTAATGCTTTATCATATGAATTTAGCAGCACTGGGCCACGGTGGTTATTGCTTGTCAGCTGGGTTTGTCAAAAGAGGTATCCAGGAACTTAATTAAGTTCCTGGAGGCCCCTCAGCAAGTCAGTGCTCAAGACAAAGACAAGCCAGTGCCCACAGCCCTGACCTGCATTACCCACCTCTACTGTGATTGTTGGCCTTATCTAATGACCTGGAATTCTTTTCTGATGTGTGCAGGAATCATGCCCTGTGACTTTCACCTTCTGTGCATGATTTTAGCTTTTAAAAGGTAGTTATTTCTTTCCCATTCCAAGCCCTTTTCTATTTGATATGGTTGGGTGAGTGGCATGCCCTGTTGGGTGTGTAGGGGAATTGGGCTCCATTTCTGTTGTGATATTTTTATTTCTCCCTCTCCTGGAAAGAACAGAGACACACAGAGGGTTGGCAAGAGGAAAGAAAGTAACGGAGCCTGAAGTTGCCATGATTCCATGTGGAATGCGTCTCCACTCCCCTTAAAAATCTGGGTTTCTTCATGCCAGAGCCAAATTCTTTGTGTTTGTTTCATAGCCAGGTGGCATGGAAGAATACATGGCTCATTCCAAGGGAGCTCAGTTAGAGCACAGGCTTTAACTCAATCACCACAAACCTAATCACGAGTTTTTAGCCCACTGTGTGGCCTTTAACTAAATTTGGACATAATACACCCAACAGGGAAACAGCCAAAGTGAACCAAGACTTTAGGTAAACTTTCATTACTCATTAGGCAGAGGCAGAAAGACAAGCAATAGTCACTTTCTGCTTTAGAACTTAAAAAAATTAATGAATGGATCTTCTGACTGATTTGAAGTTCAAAACTCCCAGAGCTTCAGCTCCCTAATCCGTCCTTCAATCGTGGAGGGATGGAGGTGGACACAGGAAGGTGCTGATCCCTAAAATGACCTGGGCCCCAGCGTCTCCAGTCTTTCCTTTAATGTTCTCCAGTGGTGTGAGCCAACATCAAGGCCCTATTTTCGGAAGTGCAGCAGCTGCTTGAACATTTTGAGATGAGCACCTTGAAAAAGTTAGATTCTCTCCTGAGGGTTGGGACAGCCAGTCTGAGACATCCTACTGGCCAGGCCAGATGATGCTAAAAGTTTGCCACTGGGTCCCTGGGCTCTCCTGGTTCTTCAGAGTGAGGCTCTGAGGGCATGTCCTCCCACTGAATTGTATGGGAGCTGCAGTGTCAATCACCATAGAGCCAGTAAGAGTAAGCAGATCAATCCACTTCACATAAATTAAATTATTGATTTCACACTTACCCCTAATGAGGTAGGCACTATTCTATACCCTTTTTCACAGATGGAGAAACTGAAATGCAGAATTAAAACAATACAGCAAGTAAATGGCAGCGCTAGGATTTCAATCAAAACCGGCTGCCTCTAGAGCCATGAGTTAGAAAGGAAAGGAGCAGCTCCTTCCTGGGGAGTCGGAAGACATCTTCACACACTCCTGTCAAGCTGTATCCCAGCTGCAGCTTCCCTGTTTTTCACACCCAGCACACCTCTCACAGGAACCCCCGGCAGTGAAGCTGCTTCCTGGAGCAGCCCCATTCCTTCTGGACAGTTCTTCCTAGAAAACCCCTTCCATCTCTAACTTCCACTCAAGTTTCAGTCCTTAGCCTCGTATGTCTTCCACGTGACGGCTCAGCCCCTCCTGCTTGGCCCCCAGAGTCACACCTCTGCATGCAAAACACCTCCAGTCTTTCACCTGAGCATCAGGTGACCCCAAGGTGTCTTCCCACAGGCTGGTCACCGTCCTACTGATTTCTGGAAAGGGCAGTGCTCTTAGCCCTGGCAACTGTTCTCCAGAATCTGTTGACCATGGGAAGCTGGAGCACTTCCTGCCCTATTGCCCTCCCACTGTCTTATCTTTTATTTTAAATTAGGCCCCCAAATGCTGAAAGACTCAGCCCAATGATGCTCTTTGTCTTTTCAGAGTCTGCTTCTGAAAGATTCAGAAAAACAAAAAACTTTCTGAAAAATACACAAACAACATCAAGGGGATCTGAAACGTGAAATCTGATCCATTAAGGCAATAATTTTCCCTTCAGTGTTGTGATGAGGAAAACAATAAAAAAAAGCATGGATGAATACTATGGGATAAAGAACTGCTCTTCATCCACACCTGTGTATCCTGATTATCACTACAGTGGTGTTGACTGATGTGGGCTTACTTCAGTGATGCAGCTATTCTAGCAAGAAGTCAAGGCTGCACAAATTCTGATTCACCAATCATGTGTGCTTGTGTTCTTTTAAGTCAGTGACATCAGAGATCCAATATTTAGCTTGTATAAATTGCCCCAGCCCCTGGAGATTTCTTAAATTTTTAATAGAAAGCATACTTACTGACATTTCTGCCCTTTGCATACTAGCTTTGCAGAGGGACCCATATACAAATACTGACTCTGCCATTTACTAGCTTTGCGGACCTGTACAAGTTCCCCAATCTCACTGAGGCTCAATTTGTCTGGCATTTAGTAAATACTCAATAAAACTGTAGCTTTTTTGTTTCTTTGGTTGTCACCACTGTTTTCCTATTAGTCAAGGTTGGTTGTAGGCAATGGTAACCGAGAATTTCAAGCAGAATGGTATTCAGTGCAGGAGATTAGTTCCTTGCACGATTCTTAGAAGGGGTGGTAGACTGGGAGACAGGGCCACAAAACTGTAGCTGCTGGAACCACAGGTCAGGGAGCTATTGCTGTTGCTGACACCACTGCTTTCAAATGACCATGAGGCCGAGTCTAACAGCCACAGTCACCTCCAGACACTAATTTCTGTGCCCATCCTCACCAGTAGGAACAGTAGTTAAGATGATGGCCTCGGCCTCCGCTGCTTTCAAAGCTCATCCAGGTGTGTCTAATTGGCAGAACATAATTTGCACCCAGAACTCTAGCACTTCAAAGAAGTCTGGAAAGCTGGTTTTTGACTCCCAAGCCCTTGTGGTGCATTAAATTTCATAGAAAAAGGTAGGAATGAATGCTGAGGGCTAATTGACAAAACCTATCACATTACTCCTAGCTATTGTCTCTACCATCTCCACCACCAATAGAGCACATCCTTGGTACCACAATCACAGCCACAGGGACAGTTTGGTACAGAGTTTGTAGCAATTTTAACCCCTGTAAGTTAATTGATTAGCATTTCTGGTACTGCAACCTATAACCGTTTACAGAGATTTTCTTTGTTGAACACTAACCGGACCACATGGGATCAGATATACAACCTTTACTGGTTAACATCCTAATTCAAACAACAGAGTTTATCAGTCCTGAGTAGAGAGTCACTTTCAGAACTGCAGCAAACACAAGGGATCAGATGAGAGAAGTTTTATGAATAATAAAGATTTTCTGGTTAAATAAATTGTTTGGTACTCAAGTAACAATTCAAACAGGAAATCGACTCTTACATCTGCTCTTTATGGTAAGCGTATGGAATCACACCCTAGGACCTTACAGTAAAACATTATGTCAAATGGGTAGATCACAGAACAGAACCACAAGTCATTCAAACTGCTGTTTTATCTTCTCTAAGTGTCCAAGGAACTAGGAAACACACAAATGCTATTTTACATGTCTGCTGATCCTTTGGTCTCTCTGCTCCTTGACTGCCCCCCCAAAAAAAATCCATCAGTGATAGGCAACCAGAGAAGAATAAAACATAGTAGACATGAAGTTGGAGAAAGATGAAGAGTATATGACCACGGTACAGAGAAACTGCAGGGGCATGAGCAGATGAAGTGAATCCTTTGAGCTTCGTGAAAAGGAGCAATATTATTGAATTCTGACCCATTGGACAGACGAAAGAAGTTAAACTCTTTTTTTGACAATAGAGTCATGGTAAACCATTTACAGAGTAAACACCTCCACACTGTTTGTAGGTAGACAAGCATCTAATTGTATTTTGTGACACAAAGTAATAAGAAGTAAACATTCATCTATAATACTATTAACTTAATTATGGTAATAGATTCAGTGTAAACCCAGAAAATTATGGGCTGATAATATTAGCTTGTTCAATTATGAAATAACATGTTGACTATTAATAGCAATGTAGTCTTAGTAATAACCAGATCATGACAGAGAAATGGTAAATACATGTGAGGTAATCCAAAAGAATTCAAGGGATGCTGCTACAATGACTAATGAGACTTCTCATGGATAAAACAGCTCTACTTTACTAAAAATGAATTAATCAAAATACTTGTTGTCTATTAATACTTCCCCTTAAGATAAAAGCCAAATCAAATATAAAGATTGCACTTTGGAATCTTGAATGGCATTTTCTGGGGATAAGCCTGTTACTCCCCTCAGTCCTCCTTGTCACACTTAATGAGCATTCAAGAGTAATGCTTATCTGGCATCATTATTTATGTCTCCACTGGAAAGTGGCTTTTTTTTTTTTAACTTATGCTATTTACCTTAAGGTCCAGTTTTGAGAATATGGCAAATCGAGGTAAATAGTGACTCTTGTAGTTGTTGTCTCATTTTTCTGCTTTAAGTGTTATTTTGAAATCAAAGAAACTAGCCACCTTTATTTCAACATTCATACTTCTCCAAAAGGGAGGAGATCAAATTCTATGACAGTAATGTCCACAAAAACCATCAGTGATATGTGAGTGAGAAACCACAGAGTAAACTGAAAGTAAGATTAATGGTTAAGTCATTTTTGTGTTCAAAACCTGTAACTCATTTAAACAATGAGAGACAAAGTTGTAGGGCTTCTTTAGGTAGGTAGGTAGGTAGGTAGGTAGGTAGGTAGGTATGGATATGGGGAAATAGATGAAAGCAAGGAAGGATGGAAGGAAGACGAGAAGGATAAATAATTGTGCTGGTTTATGTTGGACCCTTACTAAGACAATCCACATTCACAGGTGCTAGTTACACCCATGAAAACCCAAGTTATTAAGGCAACATAGAAAACCCTTCACAAATGAGCTCTTTCCTACAATGCACAGTCTGCATGTTTCCCTTAGTCTTTAAAGTTTCAGAAATACCAATCACTTGTTATTGCATATCGTGAAAACTCCTCTGTAAAATATTCCCTGGTCCCCTTCTCTTCTTCTGTAAGTTTCTCTCTGCTTTGGACCAATTTCTGATTTTGTGTATATCACACTGTTTTGTATTTAACTGAGCTGTAATCGCATTTAACTTATTTGTCCAGCTAACTGGGCCCTCACCACTAAAGGGAGTTCCACAAGAGAGGCGATATATTTTCTTATTTCTGTTCGTATTACCAGAGCATAGCATATGGCTTCACACAGAGTATGTGCTCAGTCAACATTTAAAATAAACTGAATTGACACACTCATTTACTTATTTTTTGACCTTTTTAATAGACTTGCCTACTGGAGTCTTCAGAATAGTCCAGGCTCTTAAAAATCCCCATGCCCAGATCACACCCCAGACCAATGAAATCGAAATGTCTAAGGGAGAGAGCTGGATGTCAGTATTTTCAAAAGACCCCCAGGTGATTCCAATGTACAGCGAAGTTTGGTAACCAGAGCCTTAGAGCCATTTTCCAGCCCCTCTTGCTGCATTATTTCAAAAGAGTGAATGGGACATTTCCTTGACCAAATCTTACCCCTCCAAATATGCTTCAAATGGGGAATACGTTAAGTGCGATGGGGCAAGATAGAGAAATTTAAGAGTTTCCCCACCCTAAAACTTCTATCAAAGGCCCTAAACCCAGGTTCTGGACAATGTCCTTCTCTATTCTCTCGGGAAGGCTCTTAGAATCTGTCTCTGGGAGTTAGAACAATATTGGAAGGATGTTTTGGATGAAAAATCATGTTTACTAGATGAAAAAAATCATTTTATAAGCATTGGATAACGTGCTTGATTTTGTTTATTAAAGAAAGAATTAATGACACTGAATTCTGGTCTTAAGGCTTAATTCTTGTCCTAGTATCAATAGCTGAACACACACTCATATTCATTAATCCACTGGAATATGCAGATAGGCATTTTTTTACTGAAATGTCTCCTAAGAATGTATCATGGAGCTGAAAGGCACTGCAACATCCCTCTGCCAGTACGTGGCACTATCTCTCTTCCCTCTTGTACGTGAATGAAGTTGTCTTTGCCAAGTACGTCCCTCCCATTTGGTTGGTTTGGGACCCTTAAAACGGTGAATCAGAGTTTGGGCCTAAATACAGTTTTACTCCACAAACTAATTTTTAGTTATATACACAGAAAGGCAGATCTTCCTATAAATATCCTTTTATGTGGAATTTGTAGCCATAGCCACAATGATCAACTGAGCAGATGCCCCTATGTTCCAAAGATGAAGCCCACTCTGGATAAACTTGAAATTCTGTTGGAACTGACTATTTTGTGTCCCCTCTTTAGACTCCCTGCCCCAGTTTGTATCCTTCAATTCAGTTGGTGGTTTCAATCCAAGCCTGAGGAAAAAAAATCTCTCTCTGCACATAGCATCCTGCCCTTGGGGGTTATCCACAAAGAGTTGTAAAAAGACCATTCTCTCCCTTGCATTTCGTACATGGCCAAAGAGCAGCTACATTTGCTGTTGATGCTTTTCTTGAACATTAAGCTCACTTGCAGAATGTATTCTTTATTCCCCATTAGGGGAGTTATGCAACTTGAATCCTTAATGGACTTACTCAGCAGGGTAACATGACATTTCCCCACTCTGGGCTAAGTACAAGGCAGAGTACAAAAAACATATTAGCGACATCTCTGCCCTTGAGGATTTTATCATTTAGTTGTAGAGATGAGAGGGTCACAAAAACTAAAATGTATGACATGTCTACTAAAAGGTCTATTCAAGTCAGGGCTCATTTGTTTGTAAGGAAGAGATACATGCTCAGAGTTGCTCAAGTTTCAATGCAGAACTTCTCTGCAGAAAATCCAAGGGAAGTTAAACCAATAACTTTCAGGTAGGGCACGTGAAGACAGCAGAGAAGTCTTGTCTCATCTCTTGCTAGATCATCTTGCCTGCTTCATTTATCCCCTCTTGCCTAGTTTCCTCTACATCTGTGTTCTGAGGATCACTGTATGTCATATCTTTTTACTAGGTAACTTAACATAGGCTAACCCAGTTAATTTCACATTCAAAAATATCTTAAAGGTGGTAGATATTATTATCTCCTCTATCACTGTCATCGTCATCATCCTCATCACTATGAGCTGGCTACTGCACCAAGTGGTCTCCCTGTGTTATCTAGCATTACTACAGCCCTGGAAAGGAGGAGAAGGAAAATAAAAAGGTGGGGGCAATAAAGTTTTACAGAAGAAGAGTAGGTATTTTGACTTTGCCCATATTACAAAATCACTTCAAAGCATTCATTCCAGCAGGGTCACACATAGAGATGGTTCCTTTGCTTTTGCAATTTAAGGAGCTATCTTCCACTACATCTATATCCACAGGTACAGGTCATTTTCTCTTTGCCTTCCTGACAGCTGATCCCAAATTTACTCAAGTCTCCTGCTTAGCAAGGAAACATACTGGAGGAAGTTGAACTAAATCTGAAGGTCTCTGAAACATCCAAATTCAAAAGCTTTCACCTGAAAGTATTTTTTTAAAAAAAAACATTTAGTTGTAGTGTGATGGACGTTGAGATTATTGGTCCTCCATGGGAACTGATACAACAAAAGAGAGTGAATGTCATTTGGCGTTAAGATGTGGGAAACACCACCAATAAGATGTCAGGATAGGTCCGGTTGAATCATTTCTCTCAAAGTTTCAGGAGAGTTTTGAGAGAGAGAGAGAGTCCACAAATAAGGAATAAGGAAAGACCTCAGTGGAATAATCAGATAGGTCATCTCCCACAGTCTGTTGGGAAAGCATGAAGAGTTACCTAAGCAGAGAATGGTGGAGCGAGAGAGAATTAGATAAGGACTGGGTCAATCTGTATCAAAACAATCCCTTCAGAGCAGCTAAGATGGCTAAAATTAATAAGACCTGATACTACCAGTTGATGTGGAATGACTAAAATTTTCATACATTGTTGGTGAGAGTGTAAATTTGGACAAAGATTATGGAAAACTGTTAACGCTGACATAAGCATACACTATGACAGAGCAGTTCTACTGATAGGGATGTACTCAACAGAAATATGAACACGTTTCACACAAAGACATAGACAAGAACATTCATACTGGTATTATTCACTCTAGCTCAAACCAGAAATTACCCAAACATCCTTTAATAGTAGAACGGACAATTAAATTGTGGAATAATCACACAGCGTGATCCTACGTTGCAATGAAAAAGAATGAACTACAGCTACACGGTAACAACATGGATGAATGTCACAAATATAATGTTAAGCCAAAGAAGCCAGACACAAAAGAGTCTATAGTATATGATTCCATTATATAAAGTCCAAAAAAGGTAAATGTAATCCACTGACTGTGTGAGATGCCTTTGCTGGAGACGCCACGTGTCAGGCTCTTGTGGACAGTTCAGCTGAGCTCAGACTTCCAGGCATCCTCATCAAGGTGCCACACATGTGAGTGAAGCTGTCCTGCTCTTTCTAGACCAGCCCATGTGCCAGCTGAACACCACTGTGTGTCCTCTGTCTGCGTCTTCTGTAACAGAAGACTTGCCCAGCCAAACCTGTCCAAGCTCCTGATCACCAAAACTGTGAGCTATAATAAAATGGTTGTTGTTTTAAACTACTAAATCTTGAGCGGTTTATTTTACCACAATGTATCATGGGAGCACCTCTCAATCCACCAGTGTTGAAACTCCTTGCTTTCTCATTCTTGCTCTTTTCCCACCACACTCCAATAGAGACAAGGTGCTTTGATTAAGAACACGGGTGTTAGAGCCAGACATCCTGGGTTCCAAGTCCCACTCAGCAGATTACCAGCCATGTGGCCTCGGGCTAGTTACTCAACCACTCTAAGTTTCAGTTTGCTCATATACAAAATGGGGATAAAAGCTAATCTATTATTGTTTATTTGGTTGATATGTGGCTTAAATGCATATGTAAACAAAGGTCCAGTATCTTAAGGAACTAGGAAACTGATGAATGTCATTTTCTGATAAGTGCTTTGTACATTGAAAGTACAAAATATGCAAACCCCATTAATCAATCATCCTTATAGGTTATACCCCTACCATCTCCCTGCTGCATATATCCTTCTGTCCAAGGCTGCTACCATTGTCCAGTTAAGTTACTCAGGATTTCTCATACGCCTCTGCAATGACCTTCAAACACACCTTTCCACCTTTGTCCCTCTCCTTAGATCATACATCTCCACAGGGTTGCCAATCTAATCTTCCTAAAACAAAACTTTAAACTCAGCATTTAAGGCTGATCTGTAGCATTTGTTCCCTCATCTTTTCTATTAGCTCTTCTCTGCTCATACCATGGTTTTCCACCTAAAAGGATGACTTGCTGTTTCCCTGAACATGAGCAAAATCACTGTACATGCCATTCTGTCTGCCCCAAATGCCTTTTCACTGATCTCTATTTATTAGAATTCAATCTATCCTTAAAGAACATTTCAAATCTCAGCCTGTCAACTAACCTTTTGCTAATTCTTTCCTTATTCTCTTGTTTCTCTCTCAATCTCCTTCCCTTCCTCCCTCCCTTATCTCTCCATCTCTCTTCCTTCCTCCTACCCTCCCTCATTCCTATGAAAACTCAATAGCAACGACTCTGAACTTGCTTTGTGACAGTTGCCTTAAACAACCATACATTACAGTCATTCGTAACTTTCTGAACCTCTCGAATACAATGCAAACCCTTTAGCTCTTCTACCTAGTGGACATTTAATAAGTATTCGTTGAACTGCACCAAAAGGGTAGAAGTGAACAGAGTTTACTGGCAAAAAAGGAAGGGCCTTGTCACGACTTTGCACATCAAACAAAAATTTTTGTGTGTCTAATCCATTTTGAAAACTCTTTGCATTTCATCTGATGAGAAATCACTTCTATTTTTATAAACCTCTAAGAAAAGATATTTTACTGCTTTCAGTAACATCTTCCAGTGTGTAATAAGCTCTAATGTCAGAATAATCTTATTTCTCTCTAAGCTAAATCCATTATGTTGTAGACTGCACTCTTTTTCATGGATTTTTCCAAGTGAAGATAAAGAAATAATGGGGTGGTCACTAGGAACTGTCCATCAATTTCCCCTTTGCAATTTATGCATTTCTTCTGCCCTCTGTATGGTCAATGCAGGTGCACAATATCACCATCACTCACTGGTCCAAGGTGACTGGCCCAAGAGCAGGTGCTTGACCCAAGGGGGGCCAATAAATCTCTTTCTCAAGATTTTCTCTTCCCTGGGATCTTAGAGAGTGCTTGAGATCAGCCTTTTTCCAGTGGCCGAGGATATCTGATATAAATTTCACAAGCTATTAGTTGCCATGCTCAATGCTATGGGGAGAAAAGCAAGAATGGAAGGAGAGAGGAGAAATTTGCATATCAGAGCCGGAGAGAGAATCCCGGACAACTACTCCTGAGATCATCTGCAGCCTTGAATTTGTTTGGTTGCTCACCTTGTTGGCTCCCATTAGCCATAAAGGTGTATGTCAGCCTTAGCTAGTTCTTGTGCTTCTGTCATTTGAAACCAAAAATTTTTTTGCCAAGCCATTCTCTATCTTACATATGTTTCAATCGATCAGCAAGTGTTTACTTTTTATATCATAATGAACTTAAATGGTAGAAACATTCTACCAAGCCATTTCTTATCTTTTTGTTTTCCAAGATAAGTTAGCTCATTCTCCTATATGGTTATAGAAATAATTAGTTTTCCATCTTCTTCTATTGCCACTGACCTTTCTGTAGCCATCTTCATCTATTCTGTAATATCCTAGAGCTGAACACCTAACATGCAGGAGGTGTCTGAATGTCACAGAGCACACCCACGGCCTCCCACTGTCCACATGTTCTGTGCCCCGCTGTGCATCCCTCATTTACATGGCTTCTTAACTTCCTCATTTCATAGGCATTTTGTGGTCTTCTCTGCACTTGAGTGCATCTCTTTTAAAAGGAGCATTTGTCATTTTCCCCTCTTTCTTTCCCCTTTTCTGGATTTGGACAAAATAGTGTAAGCTAATGTATAAAGGGTCCATTTCTTAGATTCAGCTACTGCAGATATGACACCCCATGTTTAAAGAGAGAGTGAAAAAAAGGAAATAAGATGAAAATCACAAACTGCTAGATGTAGAAAGAACCATTCCAAGGGAGCTCTTAGGCAGGAGTTTAGGTAAAATATTAGAACTTACTTAAGGCAGTGGGGTGTAAGAAAGAACCGATTCATGACCTGGCCTCTGTAAGGTTACATTTTATATTTCTGTTATGTTTGGGGGAAAATAACATAACTGGTGGTGCCCAATGCCTAAAATGAAAATCTATTGTATAATAATGTTCTATTTAAGAGGTTGGCAAGCTGTTTTCTATAAAGGGCCAGATAGAAAATATTTCAGGTTTGGGGGCATTTGGTCTACACTGCCTTCAACTAAACTCTGCCATTGTTTGTCATTATTTGTGGGAAAGCAGCTGTAGAAAATACATAAAAGAATGGGCATGGTTGTATTCCAATCAAAGTTTACTTATAAACACAGGTGGTGGCCTGTTTAGGCCTATAGGTCAGAACTTGCCGACCTCAGTCCCCACACGGTCAATATATATTGCAGAGCTTTATTCATTATATAAAATGATGCCTAAAAAGATGGTAATAATAGGTTTAAGTCCAGGAATTTACAACCCTTGACTTCAGTGCCACATAGTACTATTGAAGACCACATACCATATGTGTGTATCTCTACCTATATATTTATCTAGATATACTGTAGTTACATAGGTGATAGATGATTTGTTAAACTGAGTTAAGCAAGATTTCTGAGGTTGTGATTTTACTAGTCAAGACGCTTATTAATAGTAAAGCCCATATCTTCTCTATATCTGTGTATCTGGCAACTAGCAAAAGGCCTGGCTCATATAAGGGCATCTGTACCTTGGAAAATAAATTAATTTGTGGCTGCCAGCTCCTCACCCCCTCCCCTACTTTACAAACCTCTCCTAAGTCATTCCCTCCCTTCTCACCAACAATGGATTGGGCCTCAGAAAGTTATACTCAACTCCCCCCACCCCCGGAATTTCAATCATTAATGTATTCATTTAGCAAACATTTGCCAAATACTTGATGAACATATAAGAGACAAGAATCAATACAATAATCAAAGATACTAGACATAATGGGTGGGCGTGTTTTATCAAAATGATATATGCCTATCATTTTAGTGACAGCAATCTGGATTTTTGCATAGAGTTTATATTAGATTGCATTCTATTTCAAAATAACTAAGAATCATTTTGCTTCCACACAGGTGAAAGTTTTATTAAAACAGACGCACACATGCACTCTAAAGTTCACTAACATATGTTCACTCATTGGTCCTTGGATTACTCGGAGCCCCTAAAATTTATTCTCCACTAGAATTTGACACTGAAGTTGAAATGAAATATTGTTCCAAAATTAACAATTTGACATCACTATTGTACAGAAAAACAAACAAAAATTCCACATTTAAGAGACTGCTCTCCTCATACTTATTTGGAGAAAACTTGTTTTTCAATGAGAACAACATTCAATTTTGAATTATTTCATCAAAAGAATGAGATTATGAACCACTGGCCAAACTCAAAGCACCAAAGAGCATATTCATATGAATTTTAAGAATGAAACAGCTGCTCCATTCAAAGTAGATAGTAGTGATGCCTCGTCTATATCACCCTGACCTTTTCACTTAAGTGCACACCTATCTGAATCATGACTGCCAGCACCTGCTGCACTGCCTGAAGGCTCCCACTTTCTGCTGGAGGCCACTGTGCCACGGACAAAGAGTGCAGGGGAGTAAGTGCTCCCTAGAGCACCTCTCGGCCAGTAACCAATGGAAGTGGTGTATCAATACCCCAAATCCCTTGTCCCTCAGGTGGGATGGCTCTGAGGTATCAGTTTCCCATGGTTGCAGGTGGCTTAATAAGGCAACTTTGTTACCTGCCTAACTTCTCACTCCCATTCCTTCACTGCCTAAGAAAACTACCTGCACTTGAATCTTTTTCTTGTGTCCTCTGGGGAACCACAAACAAAGCCAAAGTCAAACACTCAGCATTTCTTACTGCAGAAACTCAAACACAATTACTGCATGTCTAATTTTACCTCCCAAATCTAGACCTATTTTTAGTGTTTTGAACAAATCTATCTTAAAATGGCATGAAGCCATTGGGGAGCCATATACAAAACATAATTAAAACCTACAATATCCATATAGATTTGAAGAGCCTAAACCATCCTCCCAGCCATTAAAAGTATACTGAGCAGCTTGGTGGGGTGTGTGAATTTCCTTGGTAATACTTTCCCATTCTCTTCTTTCCCTTAAGTAACCAGAAGGTTCTCCATCCCCTTAGAGGGCAGAAGCAATCTGTATTGGAGTTGTGTGTAGTAGCATTGGGTCAAAAAATACTACTTTACAGAGCCAAATACTAAAGACATTAGGAACCTGAAAGGTCCAGAATTTGCATTTATAACACCTTCTCCAGATGCAAATTATTGTCTTCCAATTTTCAATAAATTGCCAGTTTCAGTGTTGTATTTGGAGAAGAATTGTGTATCCATTTTACAGATTTTCTGCAATGGCCCATTCTCAAACTGCTTAGAGGAAGTTTTTGTGTTTTTAAATAAATAGTTTTTAATTAACACAGAGGGAGTATAAAGCTAATTACTACAATCTGCAAAGCATGGGCAAAGTTTCCTGGAAGAATCAGTGGATTCAGAGAGTCCTTGAAGCCATTCGGTCTGAAAAAAGCCACCCACATACAATAGTACCATATCAAGTCTGAAGCTAGGAATTTTCATTCATTTGAGGCCAAGATCCAATGAGTTCCAATGAGTGGAAAAAGTAATTTGAAACAGAATAGACTTCTAAAGAGCAGGCGAATGTGAGTCAATGAAAACAAAGAACAAAGTGTTAAAATGTTCTATCTGGAAATGGAGCAACATGAAAGTAGTCTGAAAGCTCAATCAAACATCCTCCTTGACTTCTAGAATAGCATCAACACACTCACATGCCCAGATATCCTCATGGACTGCTTGTGACCCAGAATGTCCTCAGGTGTGCTCCATGTCTTCCATGCCAGCCATGCCACTCAGCCATCACTTAGAAGAGTCCACGGCATCTTCTCTAATGATGACCATCAAACTGATGGGAACCATCCCAAGCCTCAGAGTGATGTTCCAGAACTTTGTAGCCCCTTAGCTGCTTTATAACACATTTTCATGTATTATGTCTACCCCTAATAGTACTGCCTCAGCTTTTCTCAGTTTTTCCTGACTTCAAAAATGTCCTCAAACTGGCAATGATGTCATCAAAGGTAGTGTGGTGCCTTTAAGAGCTTTGGTTCCACCTGTGGTGGGTGACGCCAGGGACCCCTTCATAAAAGACTCCCCTGTAGAGTCTCTGGGAATATCTCTAGATATTACCAACTAAATTCAGAACGAAATCGTATGAATATTCTAAGTCTGTCCCCGATCCTCAAAAAATTAAGAATAATATTCGTAATAACTAACAGTCACTGCACATTACACAGGGGTCTTCTTTGTACCTAACCTACCATTATCCCATTTTATCCCACTACCCTCTGAGGTAGGTGGCATTAAGGTTAAGTGACAAGATATTTCCTTGGCCCTTCCCTATTCTTACTCAAATGACCTAAATATCCAGCCTGGGTGGTTCTCTCTTGGGCTCCAGATACAAAGTCGTCATCTCATCTTCGATGCCCCCAGACCCTGAGCCGGAATATAAACACATTGAGAAAAGAACTCCTTCTTTTCCATCCCAAGCTTTTTGATTTCTCATCTACTCAGTAAATGGTATTCAACCCAGCAGGTTTCCCAAGCCAGGAATGTAGGCTTTATCCTATACCCTCTGCCCTAACTTATACTCCATCTCCATGCACTCACCATGTCTCCTAGTGTCCTTTCCTTCCCAGAAGCACTGCTTTAATTCAGGCCATCATCACTCCCTGCCTAGGTCATCACATCCACCTTGTACTAGACTCCTGACCTCTGCCTCAAACCTCTATAATGAAAAAGTTGTTCAGGCCACCCCCCTGCTTAAGATTATTGATGGCTCTCTAGAGACATCAGAGAAATAATCTCAATCTCTTAACATGCCGAGAAAAAGACCCATATTGATTTGGCCCCTGCCTTCCTTTCCTGGTCCATTTTTCACTCCCTCCCTCTCCTTTGCCCTTATGGATAACAAATGTTGCTCGATTTTCATGCCTGCATTTTGTGTTCTTTGTTTCTGAAACCCCATCTCCATCCTTCAATATCCAGTTCAGGTATCACCACCTCCAGAAAGCCTTCCCGAACTTGCCCTGCCCACGCCCAACACCACAGCACAGATGCCCATCATTGCACCAGAAACCCTGCAGTGCATGAGCTGTTCTCCTTCCTAATATAAGGCCAAATACCTTGTCTCCTTCCACCGTGACCCCAGGGCTTATCACAGTGCCTGGCACACAGTCTACACATTCCTTCTTTGTGGAATGAATGAATGAATGATGAATAAGGTGGAATTCTCCTGCCACAAATATATGGCATCTATAGAACCCTCCATTTCCTAAATAGTCTGAAAACTGTTATGTTCACCTGTTCCCATAAGTACATTCATATTTATTAGTTCAATTGAATCTCTACTTTTGCTTTGAAAAATAGAATAACTATCATCTTTTCATCTATCATTCATTGTTGGATCAGCCTTGAGGGCAACTGTTGCGATGGAACCTAGTCCATAAAACTTATGGGTTTATTAGGACAATTTTAATAAGTGATTCCTTGGTTAGCCTGGGAAAACTTAAACCACACTCCCCAAGCTCCAAACCAAATCTATTTTTTCCATCCTTCTGTATTGTCTAATCATGTCTGTTCTGTTCCTGATCTGCAAACCATGTTTGAATTATGCTTCTCTCACAACCGCATCAGCCCAACTGAGCCTCAACACATGCTAGTAGAAAACATATAAACGCTAGTAGAAAAATGACAAGAAAAGAACCACAAAGTCTGATAACCTAAAATGAAAAACAGCCCAGCAGGAATTATCCTGCAAAACACGAACAATCTTGAGAGGTGGTGAATGGCACGTTAGCCTCGAACCCAGAAATATCCCTGGAGAAGTCACTGTTCTAGCACAGCTCTGGAAATGGATGCTAACAATTTGCGCTGGAGATCTGAAATGCCCAGCCTGGACACAAGGGAGGCATCAGCCGTCAGGGAGAAGTGGGTTTAGGAAATTGAAGCCCATACAGGTGCAGCACTCCGATAGTCATGTGTAACAGAAGAAGCTCTGTAAAACTGAACCACTGCAAATGATCGGAGATGAGTTAATTTCAGCATCTTTGGTGACACAGCCCAGAAAACCACGTGGGCCTATCATGTCTAGCTAGAGCTGGAAGAGGAGTTTTACTAGCTTGAGGGACAGGAGAGAAGGTTGTATAGAGGCAAGAGAGACGATCCAATCAGGGATGGAATTAAGACCAGAACCAGGCAGTTCACAAGCAGAGAATAAATCAAACCAGCACCTGGGATGTGGCGGCACAATCACATCCTGGCTGTCAGAGCAAGGGGTCTGCTGAAGGTAAAGAACAGGGTCTCAGATTAATAGTGAAGAGCCTCCCAGCCAAAGTCCAAGAGTATGTGTCAGGCCCGGCATAAAGAGACCCTCTTTCGATCCCCACTTGGACATAAAGAACGGGAAGCTGATCTAGTGGGTGAGACAAGCTCCAGCCAGCAGAGCTGGGCACCAGTGAGGCTACCTCCCCTTTGCTCATAGCTGACCCCAGCTTTACTCTTTGGGCCACAGTCTGCCTACAGCTGACAACCTACGTTATTCCATTTTAGTAACTAAATTTGTTTTCAGTCATTTCTGGTTGAAAACAGCTTCTTTTGGGAAAGTTTCACTTTATTCAGAGTTTATTGTCCTTTTACACCACAGTTTAATATTTCTGCCTCAGGGCATCCTCGTGCTTCTCACAGGCAAGGTCAGCAAGACAAGGAAGCAGAAATGACATGTTTTGGGGGTATTCCCCACACCCTGCACACCCCGAAAGAGAGATTAGAAAAATCTCAGCAAAGAAAAGAGCCAAAGTTACTTAAGAGAAACAGGAAATGTGCTAAAAACAGAAAGGTGTACAATTTTATTTTTAAAGCCCGAAATAAGAGTTAACTGGCAAGAACACAAAATGTTTACTGTTTTCTCCCACGCTAAGATGTGTATATCAGTTTGGGAAAAATCCTGGAAACTTAATAAAATGTTAACACCCGTGATGCTGCATCTTATCAGAGTGTCTGTCTACTGGTTCTTTAAGATGTATCAATCTCTTCAAGCTTTGCAGTTCTTTGATCTGTTCCAACAATCTATCACGTCTGTTGCCTTTAACTGCATTGCCAGTTAATTGTACCTGACAATTCACTTTGTATATGCACAATACTTTTTTTGTTGCTTTAGTGTTACACAGGATCTACAGGTGATGCCGTGCTGTGCAGCTGGTTTTTTTCTCTTTACTCCAATTGTAAAATGAATTGCTATTTCAGAGTTTTTAAAATGTGGGGAAAAAATAGGAAATACAGTGAGCTACAGAGTACTGGGGGATGTGGGTATAGGAGAAAATTATCAGAGGAAAAGTAATATTTATTTTCACTCAGGAATAAAAGAATAAACAGATCATGGAAGACAAGAAGAGAATCTTCAAAATCTAACATTTGTTCAATGTCTTCTATTTGTTTGTCACTTTAGATTAGGTGTTTGCATTCATTTTATTTAGTTTTCATCTACCAGAATCTGGAAATAATTAAAGTGACTTTCTCAAGGCCAAGAATAGGAATGAGCTGGATTCAGCTCTGGCTTTTCTGTGGACAACTGAGGAGCAGCAGCTTGTGCCTGACAGCCTGGCTCATCGCTGCACTGTTAGGGGATTCTAGAATGAAGGGTTACACCCTCCTTCCATCCCTCATTTGCTCAGAGGTCTAAAGTGAAGTCATAAACAGTAACAGTTCTATGAAGTCATGATGGCAGCAGGCCAGGAACCCATGCACAGATGACACCATGTGGATTATCAGTCTCTCTTCCTCTGTATTCAGTTATCCTTATTCATTTTCAGGTAAAATAGATTTTCTACTTCTCTTTGTCCTTTTCAATGGGGCTGCTAAGAGGCAGACTCCACTGGGTGAAGACAGCCTCACAGAGGACGGAAACAAAGCCTTAAAAGTCAGGAAGAACTGGATTGAAATCCCAGCTACGTAACCTTATGCCAGATTACTTCCAGAAGCCTCCATCTTCTCATCAGTAGAATGGGTGACTGTGAATAGCTTTCATGATTGAGAAGCTTAAATGGGATAACATCTTAAAGCTCTAAACACAGTGGCTGATAAAGAAAGAACATTGTATGTTAATAAGGAAATAACCCTTCTGGTTTAAATTCAAAAGATTTTAGAGGATATGGGGAGAGAAAAAGGAGGTTTGATGTTAAGCATTATACTTTATCTCCTTATCTATCTGCCTTTATAAAGACAGGAAGGACAGGTACCAAATAAAGTCTGAAGAAATGTGATCTCTCTAATATATATTTATATAGACAAGCCAAAATGTAACACTGTGATGTTGGCATGGCAATCTAAGACCTAAATCAGGAGAGAACAAAACTGTCATCATAAGTAGCAAATCTGGAAAGATGGGAGCAGATGTAAAACTTTAAAGCCATTAATTTTCTGTCTATCAACACAGAGAGTACGAGAGGGTCAGTGTGTCTGTCATTTTAATACAGCCAACTGGCCCGGAGACCTGTCACGCTAATAAAGCAGCTACAGCTTAATTCCTGTAAAAAATCTTCATTTTCAATTGATAGCTTCCTAGAGATGCAGCTGGATATCCCCCACCCCGCCCCCCGCCGCTTTTTGCCACAGGGAAAATGATCTTTGTCCACTTACTAAATGACAATCTCTTGGCTGCTATACCCAGTCTGGAATTTGAGACCACGCTCCACCTAGATGCGCTGAATAGAACGTACAGGAGTCAGATCTCTGTTCCAGGGTGAGGCTGCTTCTCAGGCAGCCTGTCTGTCCCCTTTTATTAGTAAGCGATAAGTAAATGCTTTGGACACTCTTCTTTCAAAAGAGGCTGTCCTGTTTTCTTTAGCCAGAAACATGTGATGCTTAAATTTCTAAAATTTTCTTTTTTGCGTTCATTCCTTTTTGTCTAGAGGCACATTCTATGGAACATTTTAGAAATGACTTCAGGAAGCTGTCATCTCTATTCATTTTCTTCTACAATATTATAACTTCTGTGACTATAATCTCACTGCCCCGATGGATAGCTAAAGTTACAGTAGCAGAGCATTTCTTCTGCAGAGCTTGCAAGTCTGCAGTCTCCTTTATTTTGCTCCATGTCCTAAGAATCTGCTTTTTTTTAATGTTACTTCTGAAAGATCTTCATTGCAAAAGTTGTTTCTAGTGGAGTCTTGAGCTTAATCAATTGCCCATGAGTTTTCAGCCCTTAACAGGAGAAGACAGAGATAAGGTAATGTGTATTATGCAAAGTTAGCCAAAAGTGAGGCAGTGGAACAGCATCAGAGACCATCATCTCCCAGAAGAGTTGACACAACAGAGGCAGACAATTAGATTAGAGCATTTTCTTAACTAGGCTAAAAGTAAAATCTTGGGGACAAGATAATGTTCAGATTTGGGTAGCGGCCAAGAGGCAAGAATCCCAAGCCATCATGGCAGACTCTTGCTATATGTGTGTGTTTTCTGTACTCTAGAACTTGGATAAGTCTGACTCTTCTTGGAATGAAGGCAACCGGATCTATTTATTAAAGTAGCAAAGGAACCCATAATGTGCTGTGGCCTGAATCTTACCAACATCTGCTGTTTTCTCAAAACTGTAGGGACATCTACTCAGCCAACCAGGCACCATGAAGTTAGCTTATTGCGGGAAGTGTGGAAACTTGTGTCTTGTGGGGAGAGGGAAGGTTAGATATTGAGTTCAAAGAGGTGAGAGGAGACCCGCTGGGAAAGTCATTCAAGAAACAGAGCCACGGTGTGCACCTGAGCGTGCTCACCCCCCAGAGACACACACAGAACAACGCACGGGGAGGTGGAATGAGAAATCCCCGCAGCGTGCCTGGCTCCTAGGAATTGCTCAGCGCCTTATACACATTGTCCGGTAACTGCGTCAACTGCCAGACTTAGCCCTCCGCCTACAATAGATGCAGAAATGAAGTTGTTTAGAAGCAATTACGAAGCAATATTTCAACGAGAACAAATGAATACAGCACAATCTTAGCATGGAAATGCCGAGGGGGGTCACAGCATGAAGGGATAATCAGAGTCGGATTGCATTAATCACGAGAAAGTGCAGAGGGATGAAGGCCAGCCTGATAATTCCCTTGGGGCTGTGAGCAGTGCCTGAGCTACAAGAGAACCCTGTTGTCCTCCACGCCATCAACTTCCAGAACAGACGGGGCACCCAGTAGGTGCCTGGCTGGTGCTGAGGACGCCTAATAACAATCTTGCTGAGGAAACCATAAGTATAAAGAAAGTAACCAGAGTATATAGCCAAGCTAGCAAGCGATGCCATAATATTGCATGGAAGAGGCGGTGTGCCAATGAAAAACCCCTGGACCACAGAGTCCGAGGGCAAGATTCCAGCCCTCACTCTGCCATTGACTCGCCATGTTACCGTTGGGCAGCTTTTTATTTTGTTAATTCTTTGAGACTCAACTAACTCACCTGTAGAAGTAAACACTGATACTTTAATAAGATGTAATTTAGAAGTACAGTATCTGGCACCGAGTAGGCTCTCAACAAATGACCAATGTGCTCTTAGGTGTACAGATTGACATCTATTAGGGCTGCAACATAGAGACCACGGTCCATGGGTATTAGGATACCCAGGGGCCAGAGTGGCCCCTGCTCACTAAGGATGGAGAAGAGTTTTTTGTCAGAAGGGAAAAAGAGACAAGATGGAACACGTCAGTGAGAAGTCTCAATCATCTGCATTGCCCTGAAGTTGCAAAGGGTCCTTTTTCTCTTCTGCCTCCCCCATGAGGCCAAGGCCAGGCCAGAGAAGCAGTCCTCTTTGCTGGTCCAGTGGCATTCCATCACCAACACCAGCTCAAGGTATGGAACATGGGCTGAGTGTAGTTCTGGAGGTATTTCTGGTCACCTCGAAATGCAAAGCATGTGGTAAATGCAAACAATGAGTGACACCTTTGAAGACAAAGATGTATACCTCCAGGGTACCAGCAGTGGGATGAATGGTAGCCCCCCCAAAATATGTCCAACTGAAGCCTGTGAATGTGACCATATTTGAAAGAAGAACCTTTACAGATGCCATCAAGTTAAGGATCTCGAGATGGTATCATCCTGGATTACCTGGGTTGGCCTTAAATTCAATGACAAACATCCTTATAAGACAGGAGAGAAGCAGAAAAAGACAGAGGACAAGGCCATGTGAAGTCAAAGGCAGAGATTGGAGCTCACAGCCACAAGCCCGGGATTGCCAGCAGCCATCAGAAGTTAGGAGAGGTGTGGAAAGGATACTTTCTCGGATCTTCCAGAAGAAATTAACCCTGCTGATGCTGATTTTGGACTCTTGGTCTCATGAACTGCGAAAGATTATATTTCTGCTGTTTTAAGCCTCCTGCTTTGTGGTAATTAGTTGCAGCAGCCCTAGGAAACTAAGATAGCACCCACTTAGGGGAAGGGATAAAGTGACAGTGATTCTGGGAGAAGTGGATGGGCATCCCATACAGAGGTTTACCCAGGAAATCTATGTTCAATCTGCCTATGTAATATTTGGGTTATGAGCTGAGGTGTAGTTTATGTTAAGTAAAACTCTTAACCTAATTTTGCAGTAAGAGTATTTGTCCTATGCTTCAGGTATTCCCAAGAGTGTTAGAAAAAGAGAGATAGAAGAAACATTCCACATGGCAATATTCCACGAAATGCATCACCTGGGGGAATCTGCAGAAGACTGCACAGATTATGATGCTAGAGAAGGAAGTAATGGTAGCTTTGGGGGCTTTCTGGCTGTGGACTGAGTATCCTGTGGCCAGTCTGACTCTCCTGAGAGGGTGTGTAAGGGACTGAGAACCCACTATATCCATTTGTGACTGTAATCATGATAATTTATACTGCAATGGTCTAGTCCCTGCTGATCCTTTAAGAAAGGGTTTAGAAATCAAGGATTCCATAAAGCAGCACAATTAAGCCAATAACCTAAGTAGCAGTGAGGAGTTGCAGGCATCTATACCCACCATCACTCCCTTCCAGCCCAACACGGCACAGACCTAGGGCATCCCTGAGAGCTCACAAGTGAAGAATCAGCCATCTCCCTTTTCACTCACATGGGTAGGATTCCATGACGGTTCATGGGGGCCATTTGGATGCTGAGTTCTCTGTATTTCAAATTAACTCAGAGAAGCATACGGATGGCTGTACTGCACTGCCTCTGGGCATTTTAGACGGATAATGTATTCCAGTTTAGTCAAATACATCTTCAACATTGCTGTGAGCTAATGGAGAGGAATCATGCACATTTTTAAAATTTGGCAAGACAAATAGAAGCTTATTTCTCAGTTCTGATACAATGGGTTTACCTTATGTCTTATTTTCACCAAATCTCGTTTCAGAAAACAAAGATACCATTAACAAGCTCCCCATGCTTCAGTATTCCTTCACCTGGCCCATCTCACCTCTTTCCTTCTTCCCTTCCTGCTGTTCAAAGACAGAGGAGCCCGAAAGGAGTGTAATTAATGAGCTCCATCTCTGAGCAGCTGGGGGTGGGTGGACCATGGGAGCCAAAAGGCAAAATGGAATTATCAAGGGGAGGATTTCAGATCATTTGTTCATCTGCCTGTCTGCTTCTGGAGGAACAGAGCGGGTGAAAGAACAGCAGGATGGACTCAGGCCATCACCCCACAGGGTACAGGGAAAAACAAAAAGAAGAGCCCGGAATGGACAGCAGCAGGTACAGAAGGGCACAGATGGAAGAATGTATGTAATTTTGGGGGGCAGCAGAAGAAAAAGGCAAAACTGAAATAAACCCTGAAAATAAATATTCCAGGAAGAAGCAGCAAATCAAGTAAAGGGGAAAGGAGAGGAACAAGGAGTGAAGAAAAGCAACTTAAATGAACACAAGCAAAGGTATCTAGAATCACATGGGATTTCAAAAAGCCTGAAACAGTAGAGAAAGGGAAGGAGGTGAGGACCAGAAGGAGAGCAGTAGGGTCAATGATGCAAAAGCTTTAAGACTTTTAAATCCGGTAGCCTAGGAGGGAGGAGTGGTATCAGTCAGCTCTTTCTGCAAAACAAGCCAGCCCCAAAGAAGTCAGTGGCTTAAAAAAAATAACAATCGTTTATTCTTGTCTGTGAGGGTCACCTGGTCGCTGGTTCATCTGGGTTGGGCTTGTCTGGGAATCTCTGCTTCAAGCGGTGGGTCCTGCTAGGCTTGGCTCCCTGGCAGATTGCTCTCAGGTTTTTTCCACATGTGCTTCCTCAAGGACTAAGGTGAGAGGGATAATAGCTACCCCAGAGTAAGGTGTTTCTATGGCAATGGTGGGGCTCAAGTGCTGAGCCATTTCAAGCTTCTGTTTACATTACATCTGCTAACATCCCGTTGACCAAATCCTGTCTCACTACCAAGCACAAGATTAATGTGCCAGAAAGCACTCTTCTCATGGGGGTGGTAGGGAGGGAGTACACAGTGGAAGAATATTCTAATCAATCACAGGAGTGAATGAGGAAGAATAATTAGGAAGTTATCACAAGAGGGCACTGAAACTGTGGCAAGATTGAATGAGGGACAGTAATGCACATATAATAGAACCAAGATATACCTTTTTATGCTGTGTATTTACAAGGCCAAAGAACATCACACCCTGTAACTGGCATTTCCACTTTCCTCCTCTCTGATTAACTTGTACTGGACAAACATGTGGCCGTGTTAAGATGGGCCAACCCATGGTCAGGTCATACCCAAATACCATATTACACAATGCTTTTTCCACTCACGCTAGTTCTCCGATTCAGTCTCTGAGTATTGATTTTAATCAGCAAACACATTTACAATGCCATGCAAATCAATGTATCACATAGAATTATAGTGGATAGGTTGGCTGATAGAAATATTTTAGTAGGCATAATGTGGGAGCTTTATAAGATTGCAAAACAAACTACGGTAGAGTATAATCAAGGGCAGAGCATATGCAAAAAGAAATTGTCAAAGGCTTGAAAATATTGAGCTGTTGGCTCATTGTGAACAGGAAAGAAAAGAGAACATCCTTGCAGTTTTCCCTAACACATGTAATTAGGGAAAAGTCAGTATGATCAAATTATACCAATGTTTCTCATGGATAGGCCAAATTATATAACTCAAAATGTGTCAGAAGGCAACACGCCATAGTTTCAGCTTAGCTGCAATATTGACATTTAGTCTCTGACATGTTACTTCAGTTATTTGTGCCTCAGTTTCCAATTTTTGAAATGAAGCCATTCTACTAGTTAACCTGTAAGGTTCCTTCTGGCTTCTGCTGTCAAGTTTTAATTAAGCATATATTTGTGACTTGATCCTTGGGGTACTAAGATGAAACAGTGACGGTTCTGCTCTCAAGGATTCCAGAACTTAGTGGGGTGGGATGCAAAACATATCATATGAATTTAATGTGGCAAATGCCATGTAGAGAAATATTTAGGAGGCCTTGGGAGGTCAGAGGAGAAGGAAGCTCAGGGCCACAGGCAGGCTGAACCCTGTACTGAGTCCTGAAGATGGATGGCAACTAATCCATTGAAGGGGGGAGATAAAGCATCCCAAGTGGAGACGGAAACAACATAGGAATAGAGGCAGGAAAAGGCCTGTGTGGTGGAAATCAAAAGTGTAGAGTCTGAATCAGGGATGAGCCTAGAAAAGAAGCTGAGGGCTCTGCTAAAGAGTCAATAGTGAGACACTGAAGAACTTTCAGTGAAAAAGTATCAGGGTGGGTTTGCATTTTTCCACAGCTCACACCACTGAAAGAAAGATAGGCGTACAAAGCTAGATTTCAGGAGTACAAACCTAGAAGCAGAGAAACCAAATGAGAACAGTTGAAATATAACCAATACGAGAACATAAGAATCTAAACAAAGGCATTAATAGTAGGGACAGGGAGAGGGAACAAGGTCAGTAAATATTTAAAAAGCAAAATTAAGGGAGATTATCAGTTCACTTTGGGACATGTTAAATTGACTTGTCAGTGGAGAATCCAAGAAGAGATACCAGCAAGCATTGTCATTTACTTGTAATTAAGAAACAAGAAATCAAGATCCCTTGAACGACATCAAGGACAGACATGGTATTAGAACTGGGAATTGTTCTTCTTAGCGGACACCATGGGAGGTGAGTTTCAGGAAGCTCTAGGCAACAACATCTATGTAATGAGAAATTTTAAGACATCTATTTCTTATACATAAAAGTCAGTATAAAAAAACCATTGTTTTAAATTAAAATCAAATTGTTACCAGATTTTTCCAAATTAGTATTTTCAAAGGTATAAATTTTATGTGAGCTTTTATAATACAGTATTCTTGTTATTAGCTAGCAAATAATTGGTATTTTATTTATTTATTCCATTTGATTTTGCTTTCTGGGTCTGTCTAATGTTGATTTACTCCTAAGGAAACATCACACTCACACACACACACACACACACACGTTCTTCTGACTGAAGTCTTCTGAAATAGTCTATGCCCCATAGAAGAAAGAGAATCAATATTCCCTTTTCATTTTGCATCTTTCTCTGGCAACTGTGGGAAAACATGAAAAAATCTATATTGCAAAGAATGATGCCCCAAGACAGCAGAGGCAAGAATGCTCGAGGAGAGGAGGACTCAGTGACTTTCCACCCAGGCACACTTCCTCCTGATACAAAGGAAATGAAAGAGCCCAGGTCATGCACTATATGTGTTGCTGTGCCAGCAGATGAAAAAAGAAAAAGTGAAAAGATTTAAGATAACTGGAGAGGGTCTGAAAAGGCATACTAGCACGTCGTGGGGGAAATCATGCAACATTTGCTTTTTAGTGTCTAAGGACAAAAATCACTTAAAAGAATATCTGGGAATAAAACAAACACCTTTTACTAGTAAAACTCCCTCCACAGTATATCAATTTATGGTTCTATTCCCTAAAGGGTCATGACTTAAAAATTCACATGAACTGCTAACATGCAAGAAGGGTGGATACTTGTAAAATGTGTTGTGAAATTATTTCATCATGATTTTTTGAGATTTCTAAAAGAAATATGTAAATCTAAGTTATCAGTTTTAATGAGTTAAAGACCCTAGAGTAAAGGCTTTGCTCTGTCATGGAGAAGTAAAGACCTCTGTTGCGCTGCTAAAACCCCAGAGGAACCATGTTTTCCTGAGACATTCCAGAAAGGTTGATAGTGGCTCAGAGGTGTTGCACGAATTCTGTGGTACAACTTAGCAGAGGTGGGTGACAATTGAGGTTGGGCTCACAACTTGGCATGTCCCCTCCTGTCTCTTATCCACTGGTACTTTCCTTCTGGATGGGGGAGTTCTGTGCTTCTCAAATCTGCTACAGAACTGCCCGTGCTGCATTTTACCAATAAAACTGTTCAGGTTCCATTCCCAGAAATTGTTTCAGTGTTTGAGCACATGCATCCTCCAAAAATAAAAGGCAAATCAAAAAACTCAGTTGGTAATTTTGTTGCATAGCCAGGGTTAAAAACCGGAAAGAGAAAAGATGGAAGGAAAAGGGGAAAAGACAACAGAAGGAGGGGAACCAAGTAAGCTCACTTGGATGGATCCTTACCCTTATGTATTGAGACTGTTCCAAAATTCTGGGAAATACTCTGTTTTTGGCCATTTCCCTCCCATTCCCATACCTAAATAGAAGTCCATGTGGTAAGTATACTCCCACAGTGGATCTGATGTGCCACATCTTGCCAATTTTAGTAGAAGCAGTGAGATGCAGAAAGCTACCTATAAGCAGGACATCACAAAAAGCTGTTGCCTAAATCTGAACTCTACTGGAGTTAAGAGTTACATGCCAGGTGGGGGAATAAAAAGCAACAGAGGATAAAAATTGATTCTAGGTAGTGGTGAGTTATTCCAAAGTACAATTCCAGGAGCAAACGTTATTGAATCAATTTTAAAAACAATTAAAGACACCGTGTTTCCAGGAAAACCTTCTTCAAGGTTCTCTAAAGAGACTGCAGGTTGAACATCTACTGAAGAGTCATTTATACTGCTGCAGTGACTCAGCTGAGAGGGAAGTTGGTGAAATTCTCTTCTATTTTCCTTTTATGCCAACTAGTTTACTGATTTATCTTATAATACTGGATAAACTGGTTTTCAAAAATGGTAAAAATGTCAGGGCTCCTGTATCTTTTGTGCAATATTTAACCACCTTTAGTGGTCTAGGGCTACTCCTACTTTCCTCCACCCAGATTGCAATTTATGGTGGCTGGTTTTGTTGATTTCCTCCCCTATAGCTTGATTTGATATTTTGGATATGAATCAAAGAAAATTAATGAGAGTTTCAGTCTAAGCAAAGGATCTCTACATATAATAACCACATATCTTGAGCTAGACCTATCTGCAGTTATTTTCAGTTAGAAGTAGCTATAGATGAAAAAGACAACGTAAAGTCTCTCCCTTCACACACCCAAACCAGTGTAATTTTTTTTTTTAAGGAAACTGGCATTGGCTAAATTTTCTAAAATATATTTTTAAAGAAATAATCTATAAGGACTGCCAAAGGGTGACTGTTAATAGACCTAGCTCTCTTGCAGGAAGATTTTAAAATGGCAGAGTCCCAATAATAATTAGGTAGTTGAAGCAACTGTTTTATACATTATCTACATCTCTACCATTCCTACTTTTGCCTTCATTACACAGGCATTTTATCCTAGATTCCTCTTCTCTTATCAAAATCATTGATCAATAATCTCTCCTCGGGCTTCCCTGGTGGTGCAGTGGTTGAGAATCTGCCTGCCAATGCAGGGGACATGGTTCGAGCCCTGGTCTGGGAAGATCCCACATGCCGTGGAGCAGCTAGCCCCATGAGCCACAATTACTGAGCCTGCGCGTCTGGAGCCTGTGCTCTGCAATAAGAGAGGCCGCGATAATGAGAGGCCTGTGCACCGCGATGAGGAGTGGCCCCCACTTGCCGCAACTAGAGAAAGCCCTCGCACAGAAACGAAGACCCAACACAGCCATAAATAAATAAATAAAATTAAAAAAAAAATCTCTCCTCAAGTTTCTTCTGTTTTTTGGATGCAACTATGAAAAAGCTGCTTGATAATTTGGAAGGGAAGCATATTATTTTAGTATATTGTTTGTAAGTTCCCGGGCTAATAAAGAGCTCTCACTAGGTCTGTAAGTGTCAACCCAACAGTATAAAATAAAATGAGGGGGGTGTCCCAGTTTGGGTTCCCCAGGAAGCTGATTCTGAAATGAAGACTTACAGGCAGGCAGATAATGAGGCAGCGCTCTTGGGATCAAAACCCGTAGAAGAGAAGTGAGGGAGGTAAAATTGGGCAGAAGATTGAAATCGAGCTGTGACACAGCCTCAAAGGAGGTTGAAGACAACTCCACAGGGAGTCTGAAACTAACATGACCTTTCAGGGGGTGTGAGTTGGAGCCAAGGGGCCAGGCCTTGGTTCCCCCAAGCTGCTGGGTCATTGGACATGCACCAGCTAAAATGGGGGCACAGCCTTGGGCTCCCTCCAGCTGTGGCAGTGCCCATAGGGGCTGGTAGCTGAGGCTTTCTGCCCTACAGCACTCCTGGCACCGTGGAGGTGTGGGTTCTACACTCTTAAGTGGGGGATCTGGGTGGTGTCTCCCTGCATCGACTGCATTATCTTTAGTGATTCAGTGGTGGCTGAACAACCGCAACTGTTCAGGCTCATCTGTGAGCAAATTTACGTGGTCTACCATGCTTTACTTAATGAAAAGGATGAACAAGCCCAATTTGAGGGTCATAATATTTGTTGCCTTGTTATTGCTAACTGAAGGTTTCAGAGCCAATCAACTGACAGCTAAGTCATCACCCATCTCTGGATTATCAGGCCTTGAACAACTCTCCTCCCAGGACAGGATAGTATTGAAATCCAACAGACAACTATTTAATTGTTCCTTCTATTACCAACTCCATGAGGACAAAGTGTGATTACATATTAATATTTCTGCGTGTAGCTGTGAACTTAAATTTACTTTCTTTGCTCATTTCAACTGAGGTTTATTGGCTGAGCATACGTCGTTTGGAATGGGCAAATGGGTGCACACATTTAAGTGGAGTTTTTTTTTTTTTTCTACTGCTTGAGCTTTCTGCAGAAGGAAAGAGCTTTCTACTTTTGAGCTTTACGAGAAACACCCACGGAAGAGCTCCTGAGTGGTGTGAAAAGGTGGGTGATGTACAACCCGGACAGTCCAGTGGCTTCTTTCCCAGTGATGGGGGCTGGCAACTGGAAACCCAGTGAGGCTGAAGTTGTTACTAATGAGAGTGTTGGACAGAGAGAAACAGCTAGGATCCTGAATTGAGTTACCTTCATGTATTTCATCCCTGTTTCAAATTTTTAAAAATTATCAATGTATGTTTCTTATTGCTTCTGTCATCGTGTGTTTATATAGTCACATGAACATGGGGCTGCTTGGCTGATGTGCCATGTGATGGAGCTGAATGAGAGGAGTCTTGAAATAACACTTTGAATGAATTTATTACAGGAAGGATAGTCAGTTGCAGAAAACTGAACCCTGAATTTTCCTTCTAGCTGTTCCATAAAAGATGGTCAGAATGTCAAGGTTTTTTCCAGCAATAATATTTTTTGAGCTCCTGTGTTTATCTGTAAGCTCTCCTCTGCCACTGCACTTTTTCTGCAGATATCAGCATATTCTCCACAAACTGATGACTGCTCGCATTAGCCCGTGGTATTCATCTCAAGAGCTCATCAAGCACCATTTGTCTCCTCTGAGCTTCTGATTTTTTAAAATGCCTTTACCTTCCTCCCCAGGCTCTTAACTAAAGGTTTTGCTGTAAAGACATTTTTCAGTATATTGGACATCACACAACTATTTTGTCTTTGGTTAGACTAAAGCTCTCTGGGAAGTCACTTGCTGCTTTGTCATTAACAGAGCTAGTGGAAGAAGAAGGGGGGTGGGTATGAAGGGTTTTATTCCCCTGGGTTTTACAAGTAACTTTTTGATAAAGATCAGAAGAAAATGATTAAAGGAGAACTGATAATGAGCAATGTGAAATTAAGATCAAATGTGCTTGTCTTGTGACTTGATGGCTGGAACAATAAAAACAGCAGCAAAAATTAATAAATCAAAGAGGAAGTTAAAACAGGCTACCAGAAACTTGCAAGAAGCACATGTGATTGAGTGCTGAAGGCAGTGAAAATGAACTTGGGGGATGGAGTGCAGGAGGAGGGTCCTCTAGAGGGACAGCAGCCTTTGCTGCAGTGGCCCAGCCTGCCCTGGCCTGAGAAGCATGAAGTCCAAGGCTTCAGGAATAATGATTCTTAGATCCTTAACTACCTGCAAATCTTCCATGTGACGGAAAGGAGGCGCCATCGAGGGAAGCATCTGGAAAAGCCTTCAATGGATAAGGCATCTGAGTTGGATAACTGGAGTTCTTGGAACTGTTGTGGTTCCAACATCCCTGGCTAAGCCCGAGTTCAGGAGGGAGTCAGGTGTCCTGAATTGTATGTTATTTTAAAAAAGTAATTGTCATGCAATTCTATGCAAATAGAATGCCAACAGAGAAATTTTAAAATTTAGACATATTGGTTCTTATGCTACTGCCAAGAAGAGTGGCATCTGTAAGGACTTTCATGAACTGCATGTCAATTTTCTTTCATTAGCTTATTTGGTTCTCATTACAATCACCTGGTATTTCCAATTTATGGATGATGAGACAGAAAACTCAGAGAAGTTAAGTAACCACACTCCTGGAGAAGATTTCCAGCTCAGCAGAAAAGTTACCTTAGAACAGTCCTTTCAGTTTTAACATTGTTTCAGGTGGGGGACAAGGTTAAAGCCATCACAGGCCTGAATATTCAGGAATGATTTTAGTTTAAACAATTTAAACTGCTCTTGTGTACCACCAGACCAGGCATCAAACCACGTGTGCCAACCTTTGATTTGGAGACTAAGATCACTGCAGACGTATATGGCCTCATCTCCAGGCATTTTTAAAGTGGCTACACATAAATGCAATCCAACTATGCAGGAGCAGAGGAAAGGGCTCACTTAGGATCAACAGTTAAAATACAGGACAGATAAATATGAATCTTAGATAAACAAAGAATATTTTTTTTAGCACGGATCTGCCCCATGCAATATTCAGGACATATTTAGGTAAAAAATACAGGGTATCATGCATTTTTATTTGATGACAGGGTTGCTCTGGCAACCCTCATAAAAAACGTTCACCCTTATCCTTCTTTCTGATCAGCCTGGAAAATAGTTTGTCTAGTCCTATGGCACAGGAAGGGTGCTCACTTTGAGTTGATTGTCTATCCAGATGCCCAATTCACTTTGCAAAATATATGTTCCAGGTAACTGTTCTTTAGAACCCTGGGACCTCACTTTCTATATCTAATTATCCTCATGCTCTGACAGCAGTTACCACCCTGTGAAGGAGATCTGAAGTGGGAGTTGGGTAGGGTGATATCTGCAGGGCTTCTGAGTGTGTTACGTCCACAGTAAACAGACACAACTCATGGGATGGAACACGAAGCAACTTAATTTTTGTTTCCCACCATCTTCTGAAAAAAAAATTGTTTAGAGAAGGATGTTCTTCCTTCTCTAGTAAATAAAATGTCTCAGGAAAGAAAATGTTTTGACACTTTAAGTCATCAGATATAGTACTGCTTCCTAAAATCTAGAGTATTGATTCCTATATAATAATCAAAACTTCAAATGTGATTTGAGGTTAAAACCTCTTTCTTTTGCCAGTTGGTGCTTTTTACAGGTGGGGAAATGGGCGTGGGCAGCCTTCTCCCTTTATCCCCACCCCAACCCCAGCCCTCCTGTTAACTTTAGGTTCGGATGCTATTTAGGTCAAAGAGACGGAAGGAGGCACAAGCCAGAGAAACAAGAAAGACAGCTTTGTGCTCTTGAGCACAGCTCATCTTCAAACTATTTTTTATGGAGCATTTTTGTGGATTCTTTGAAGACCCTCTGACCTCACACCATCATAGGACACTTCCCACCTGTGGTGGCCTTTTTATAGGTGATGTGTTTCCTCTGGTACATAACTTGCTCCCTCAGTTGACCCAGGAATCTGGCAGTATCTTCAGATTCTCTCTGCCGAGGTCTCCTTATGCCCCTGGGCAGCCCCACTGGACAGAACCCAAGATGATCCTATTTAAGTTTTTTTTTTTTTTTTCCAATTTCTGGTCCACTCTTGCATCCTTTGCTCCCAATAAACCAAACCCTAACAGAACAACCTTCTCTTTTCTCCACAGTACAAGCCGCTAAAACATTTCTAATCTCCTGTATTATTTAGGTGGGCCAATATATTCCCCAAATGCAAAAAAAAAAAAAAAAATAGGCAAAAGAAAAATCAAGCCAATATAATCCTCAACTGCAATATATATATATTTTTGAAGTTTTTGGAATAGTCTTATTGAAGCTTTTCTCACTAGGCTTGAAGTGAGAGGCAAATACTTCTCCCAGTATTGGGGGATGGGATTCACCATATACCAGTGCCTGTCTTTGAAAAGTTTGCTTTCAAAACAAAAACAACTTTCTACAACCCTTTTAGACTAACAATATGAAGAAGCGGTTTAAAGAGTTCTCTAAGTGATCACAGCCTTCCTGTTCGAACTTTTTGCAGGGTGAGCTCCATGGAATGTGACATCACTGACCTAGGTCTTAGCTGGAAGAGAGAGGGAAAGAGCCACAATTTAACACCCTATTACTCTGGGAAAATGTGTACTGCCATTAAGATAACACACGTATTCAGAGTGTGCACTGAGCCAGGACCTCAATCCGGTGAACGCTTTGGGGTTCTCAAAGGGTTTAGGGCTATTTTACCCAAGAAAGGCTTCATGTTCTTGAAATTTCTAATAAGCAGGAGTGCTCTGGCCTCATACATTCTCCTATGTCATGCATGGGCTCTTTCTGATGTAGGATGCACATATAATCAACCAAACCACTTAAAAGCCCTCTGTGAAAGTATACTGCAAATCACTGCAAGAGCCTGAAGGGCTAAGGGAGTCATTTCCAGTCATGGCTTTCAAGAGCACTTATAATTTAAATTATAAGAGCATTCTGGATTTCCCAAATAATGTGCGTTATAAATGCCTTGCTATGGAAAAAGTTGACCAAGTCCAGCACATTTTAATCAGGGAGTCAATACGCTTCTAAGGAACACCCATGGACCCCTGAGTACATTCTCAGGGAGGCTGCCAAGTGCCCTGACTTTAACCAGCTAACATGTGCAACGCTCTACTTCATTACCTCATTGTTGACTGGTCCCAGGGGAGGCTGCAAAACAAAAGCATTAGGACCCACCAAGGGAAGCCGTTCTGATCAGCCACCTCTGTTGAGAACTTTGCTCTCAGTCAAAGACACTGAGGAACTGGCCCTGGGCATCGCTCGCTAGCCCTTTGCAGAGCTAGCCCAGCCATAGCCCAACAAGATGGCAAAATGTAGGCAATCATGACCAGCCTTTCTTGCTCTTTTTCATTCAGATTATTTCAGAGTTGGTTAACCAGTAGGGATTAATGCCAGGAAGTTCTGGGTCCATGCATCACGGATCCTCAGCTTTCCAGCTGTTGTAAACCCAGCTCTGGGTTTCATTTTTCCCATCAAGGAACTGGAACAGTAACAGTACCTACCCCCAGGTTGGTTGGAAGGCATGAGTAAGGTAATACGTACAGATAGCTCAGGAAAATAAAGGCTTACTACATGCCGAATACGATTTATTTTACTACTGACATAGGTTATTTATGTGAGTAGAGCTCCAGTCTTCCACTCTGAGTGGCTTGTAACCACTGCCTATGTTAGTGGGCCAAGTTACAGTTCACAAAGCACTTTCACACACATTACAGATAATCCCACCACCAATAGAATTTAGTGTATTTCCTTACATTTATATTTTTAAGAATTGGAATCATATTCAGTTTGCAGCTATGTATCCTACTTTTCCCATAGAACAGAATTTTAATATTCCTCACATCATTAAGTATATTTCAAAACAAGTTTTAAAAAGCTGTGTTTTCCTTCCTATGGACATACCAACCTTCATTTCACTAGTCCTCTGGTTGAGCAATAAGACCTTACTCTTAGTTACCTTTTTTATATCATACATAATGCTGCAGTGAACAGCATTAAACAATTCCCTGACCACGTTTCTGATTATTTCCTTAGTACACACCTAAAAAGGGTATGGACAGTCTTAAGGCTCTTGACACACTGCTGAAGTACTTTCTAGAAAGTTTATTCCACGGTTCAATTTTTATAAGGTTTCTTAAATTTATTTCCTCAACTAATTGCAAGATCTATTTCTTTAAATTGTGATAAAATACATGTAACATAAAATTTACCTTCTTAACCATTTTTAAGTGTACAGTTCAGTAGTGTTATGAATACTCGCATCATTGTACAACGGATCTCCAGAACTTTATCATCTTGTAAAACTGAAACTCTGTACCCATTAAACAACAACTCCCCATTTTCCCTCCCCCCAGCTCCTGGCAACCACCATTCTACTTTCTGTCTCTATGAATTTGATTTCTCTAGGTACCTCATATAAGCAGAATCATACACCATTTGTCCTTTTGTGACTGACTGATTTCATTGAACATAATCCAGTGCTATAATTTTAGTTTTTCAAATTCTGATAATCCCTCACCCAAAGAAACACTGTCTCATGACAATTTGACCAAACAGGAGAAATTTGTTTATGTTCATGGGTTTGTACACATTGTAGCAGCTGTTTATTTTTCTCTCCAATCGTCCAAGGCTTCTGAGTGTGTCATCGTGATGTGCGTATAGGTTTCAAAAGGGAACCAACTACCAGGGGGAGAGGAGGTGGCTATGGGGATGGGAAAAGACAAAGAAATTAAAGTGTTTACAGATCCTGACAAATGGACATGGACTTTTGGATTCTTCACCCAAAATCAACACAGAAAGAATCAGAGAGATGAAAGGAAAGCATAGATCTAAGGCCCCAGTATTTAAAAGGTGTAACCATCTGGGGAAGACTAAAGGCTGTTGGGAAGTTGTATGTGTGTGTCCTGGTGGATGCATGTGGGGGTAGGGAGCTGCTGCATCCCAGGAGGAAGGTGCTGGTGTGGCCATGATGCAGTGACTTTGTTACGTTCATGTTTCTCCTGCTCTTTTCCAGGAAACCATCTTTGCCTCCCCATCAGAATCTTAGAGATGAAAATGACTAGATAAAAAAGGAGCACAGGGCTCCCCTGATGGCGCAGTGGTTGAGAGTCCTCCTGCCGATGCAGGGGACACGGGTTTGTGCCCCGGTCCGGGATTGTTGTTAAACAACACTGGAAACAAGAAAGATGATAAAGTAATGTTTTGAAAGAATCACAAGGAAAATTTTAAGAAATCAGTAGAGGTGACCATAACATAATGGGGAAAAGAAGGACTTTTTAGTATCTTATCATCTATGTAAAGAAAAATAAACTGGATCACTTCCTAATACCATCTGTAGATAGAAGTGGACTCTGGATGGATTAAAGAACTAAAGTGAGAAAATGAAACTATAAGTTTAGAAGAAAATATATAAGAACATCTTCATGGGGGCTTCCCTGGTGGCGCAGTGGTTGGGAGTCTGCCTGCCGATGCGGGGGACGCGGGTTCGTGCCCCGGTCCGGGAGGGTTCCACATGCTGCGGAGCGGCTGTGCCCGTGGGCCATGGCCGCTGGGCCTGCGCGTCCGGAGCCTGTGCTCCGCAACGGGAGAGGCCACAGCAGTGAGAGGCCCGCGTACCGCAAAAAAAAAAAAAAAAAAAAAAAAAGAACATCTTCATGACCTAGAGGTGAGGAAGGGTGTCTTGAAAACTCAAAAGCACAAACTAAGAGTTTAAAAATCAATTAATTTGAGTGTATCAAAATTAGAAGTCAGTGATCAAGAAAGGATATAATAAAAAAATCAGCGGATAGTAGTTTAATGCTCAAACCCATTGGTAATACAGAAACAGAAATTAAAATAGCAATGGACTATTTCTTTATGCTTAGGAACAGGAAAGCTGAGTTATGCCTAGTATTAGTGGAGACGTGGGGTGGAGGCCATAGAAATGTTCATATGTTATTGATGGGAGGAAGGGTTGGTGCAGCAATTCTGGAAGTCAGTCCAGCAGTTCTGCTTCTAGGTTCCACCAGAGAGATCCTCACACAGCTCTGCAAGGGCTGTGTTGTTTGTGGTGACAGGGAGCTAGAGCCAGTCAGTGGCTGAGTCAGATCCACATACAGAGGAACTCCATGGAGGGGAGAGCAGCAATGGGCTAGATTTACACCTAGCAACATGGGTAGGACTTTAAAATATCATGCTAAGCAGAGAAAAATAAAAAAGGGAAAAAAAGGAAAAGGAAAGGTGTTTTACTTCATTTGGGCTGCTATAACAGAATGTCATAGACTGAGCTGCTTATAAACAATAGAAATTTCTCACAGTTCTGGAGGCTGTGACCAAGATAAAGGTACTGGCAGATTTGGTGTCTGGTGAGGACTTGCTTCCTGGTTTGTGGACAGTCCCTTCTAGCTGTAAACTCACATGGTGGGAGGGTGAGGGGTCTCTCTGAGGCACCGGGTCTCTCTCTTTATAAGGGCACTAATCCCATTCATGAGGGCAGAGACCTCATGACCTAATCACCTCCTCAAGGCCCCACCTCCAAATACCATCACACTGACGATTAGGTTTCAACATATGAATCTTGGGTAGACACAAACGTTCAGACGATAGCAAAAGTTTAAAAAAAGAGAGAGAAAAGGATAAGATCTAGCAGAAAAACATTTGTGTAAATTAAAGTTATATTCACCAGATAACACAAAAACTATTTTCAAAGAATATATCAAAATAAGTCATTATAACAGAATGTTTGCATATGGAGAGGGTGTGGGGTTGGGAACAGGAGTTGGTTATGGATAAGAGGGAATTGAATGATGAATTAAGCCCTAAGTCCCTTTCACAGACCAAGGATAACAGTGGGCCAGGGTATCAGGAGTCTTAATCACTCAACCTTCTATATCAAGACAGACAAAGGGACAAATGTAAGGGAGGTAATGCTTACTGACGCAGCCTACTTTTACTTTGCATTTAAAAGCCATGTATTACTTCCTTTTCCATGAAATATTTCTGTTTTTTTTTTTTAATTGAGGTATAGTTGATGTATAATACTAGGTAAGTTTCAGGTGTACGACATAGTACTTCATAATTTTTAAAGGTTATATGCCATTTATACTTATTATAAAATATTGGCTATATTCCCTGTGCTGTGCAATATGTCCTTGTAGCTTATTTATTTTATACAGTAGTTTGAACCTCTTAATCCCCTCCGCTATTCTGCCCCCCCCTCCCTGTCCCCACTGGTAACCACTAGTTTGTTCTCTGTATTTTTGAGCCTGTTTCTTTTTTGTTATATTCACTGTTTTATTTTAGATTGCACATCTTAGTAATATCCTATGGTATTTGTCTTTCTGAGACAGTTTACTTTTTACAGACCCTGTGCTAAGAGTTTTATATTGAGAAACTCATTTACTTCTTCTTCCAGCTGCATAAGGAAGTTATGGTTCTCTTCCCTTCATGAACAATGACAGAATGGCTCACAGACAGGAAGTAATGTGGCGAGGTCTCATTACGTGTACGGATGGGAACAGCCCATCATCAAATTCCTAAGCCCTAGGCACCATCACAAACTGCCTTCCTGAAATCTCTTCATAAGGATGGCAGCGCCAACCACAGAAGATGCAAACACACGGACAGATGTGTGTATTGTCACCACAATGTTGCAGCTGTAGCACGGTTTTGCTATCATTCCTTCTGTGGGCTGTACCATCCCATACTTCACCGCAGAACTCAGACCTGGGGGCAGAGGAGGGCCAGCTACACACAGCACCAGGAAGTGGCTTCCTCCAGCCTCTTTAAAAGATGTCAGATGCCTCCTATTGTGCATGGCACAGAAAGCTGATATGAAATGTTTAAAATGTGGGCACATTGATCCATGCTCAAAAAAAAAAAAAATCTGCTTTCAGAAAAATGAAAGAAACCTACCAATAAAGAAACTGAGAAATAGCCATTCAGATGAAAGTGAAATGCTGACACAATGCCAATTTCAACTTAAGAAAATAGACCACTTCTTGGAGGGTGAAATTTCCATGCCCTCAGGCGTTACTCCTACAGAGTGAGCCTGGTCCTGATGCATCTGGTCTTAATAAATCTTATTCCATATTCCTTAGATTACTACTAAAATAGGGCTACAAGGAGTGTCTCTTATGAACACAGGGACTATTGCAAGTAATTACAGGGAAAAACAATAATGTCTGTCTTTGCTATGAGGGTAGTTTACAATTAGCAGTAAATGCCATTGTGCCAATATATGCGGTAGGGGATGGGGCACTAGAGAATTCGAGATACAAATCAGATTTTGCAAGCAGAAAAAGCAAATGGCAGTACCTCACGTTATCAGTACTTCTCCTTAATAACAAGGGTAAGTGCCAGAGTCTCATCCCAAGAAAGGGAAGCTTAAGCCAGAGGGCCTTATCAATCTGCCATGAGAGACTCAAGGTGTCAGGATTAAGTCCTGCAGGGTCACAGTGTGAGATGACGATAATGTGCAAAGACAACGCAAGCATCAATATTCCAAAAAGCAACTGGATAATTGCTTCATATCACATCTAACACACGATGATAAAGAATGTCAGAGTAATTACTCCTAGGTTACGGGGGACGGCCGCACTGCAGTTATCATCCTGGCCTGGGCTGGTATGTGTGGCTTGCATGTCTCTCTCACTGCTGCTGTATTACCTCCTTTCAGAGATGTCACTCAGATTTGTAGATTTACCCGCGGGCGGCGGGGAGGGGGCACAAGGGTTCCTTCTGAACTACAGAGATTGAAGTGCACCGATTTAATATTTGCGTCTTACTGGTAAAAGCTCGAATCCATGTGACAAAGGCTGACAAGAAAGGCACGTTTTGCAAAATGAACCTAGGCCTGGAAGCATCCTCTGGATTTTTTCAACACTCTTCCGCTATCCCTGTATACCCTATTCCTGAGATTTTTTTTTTTTTTTTTTTTTTTTCTGTACGCAGGCCTCTCACTGCTGTGGCCTCTCCCGTTGCGGAGCACAGGCTCCGGACGCACAGGCCCAGCGGCCACGGCTCACGGGCCCAGCCGCTCCGCGGCATGCGGGATCCTCCCGGACCAGGGCACGAACCCATGTCCCCTGCATCGGCAGGCGGACTCTCAACCGCTGCGCCACCAGGGAAGCCCTATTCCTGAGATTTTGCATAATAAAGACAATTGAGACAAGGGCTCTAAATAATGTTTCCAGCTTTGCCATGGAAAAATAAATAAAGCTTAAGGGAATCGGGGAGCTTTTCTTAAGTTCAATCTCTCCATTTCACAGTTTTCTGGGAGGGGATCATACTACCTGTAGAACTCATTACTGGGAGCTTCGGCAAGAGTTGGACCATGGAAGGTAAAACAAGGGAGGAAAGAGAACCTTTCTTGACTATGAGTGTTAAATTAGCATCCCTGGGCCAGTCTGAGAAGTCAGAGGTAAACATGATCAGTCTGGGTGGTACGTGTTTTTCTGTTTTTGGACTAAGGGCCAACTCTGCCTCTGTGTTTTTCAGTGTCAGCAGAAACATGCAACTTTTTTTTTTTTTCCCACCTCTTTTTTTCTTTTAACATCTTTATTGGAGTATAATTGCTTTACAATGGTGTGTTAGTTTCTGCTTTATAACAAAGTGAATCAGCCATACATATACATATATCCCTATATCTCCTCCCTCTTGCGTCTCCCTCCCACCCTCCCTATCCCACCCCTCTAGGTGGTCACAAAGCACCGAGCTGATCTCCCTGCTCTATGCGGCTGCTTCCCAGTAAGTCAGAAACATGCAACTTCTTGAAATGCTCATCTCTTAGCTGAAATAGACAACAGCTGGCTGTAAATAAAAACGCTAACCCACATCTACAAATCTGGGCTCTCTCCTAGTAATAATGGTGATTATTTATTGAGCAGTTACTACGTGTCAAGCATTGAAGTGCTTTATATGTATTAATACACACTGTGTCATTTACCTCTCAGCCACTCTCTGCAGTCTTACTGTCATCCCCATCTTACAGATGAGAACACTAAAGCGTTGGAAGGTTCAGTCTCTGGGCAGTTTCATAGCTACTAAGTAGCAATCAGGATTAAAACCTCCTAAGTCAGACTAGAGAGACCTTAAACTTGCCCACGATGGCAGAGTACCCACTATGACAACTACAATGAGTCAACTCACAATCAATTGACAAAAAAATTGACTGCCCTTTCTAATGTTCATCAAATGTTTTCTAACTCATAGCTGGTCTGAAAGTGCTGCACAAAACCCATTTTGGTCTAGATTTGCAATTCATGTTATCATTTTAAAAAAACAAAAGAAAGGGAAGAGGGGAAAGTAAGGTTACTCAGTGCCTACAGACAAATAGAAGCTTAGTTTAATTTCCTGTCATATAGATAATTAGGCACCAAATAGGTCCCTAAGGTAATTAAAAACATAATAAACCTAATGAAACAAGGGCTGCATCCTAGTTAAAGAGGAAAAAATAGAAGTCATAAATCACTAGTAAATCATGAATTTACACAACAGGTGGACTGTGCTTGTTTTAACAAAAACCTACTGGCCTTCCTTAGAATCAGGGGTTGAGCTCCAAGTCAGCTGTGAATGGCCTAGCGTCACTGAGGGCAGCAACCAACCTGTTATCCGCCCCCACCCCCCACCCCCGTCATGGGACAGGCAGCAGAGCCTGAAAGGCTCAGAAACTAAAGAGCCGTTTGGGTTCTCTGAGGCACCTTGAATAGTTGGAAAGCCAGTCTTTGCTGGCGAGAGGGGAGGTGAGGGAGGGGCCCCAGGAGAGACCCCAGGCTCACAGATCCCCCGATGTGCTCAGACCTGGCTATGCCATGTCCTGAGCTGGTAACAGTATCTCTTCCTGCATGAGGTCTAGCGAAAATATACCATTAAGGTTAGGCTCAAGACCTCTTAGCAACTAACTCAGATCACCCAGACCATCAATCCTCTGCTATCTTGATGGTCTAAACTGAGAAATAAAACAAATATTTTAAAAATCAATTTCATGACTTAAGTTGTTAATTAGAAACCCATGTTGACTACCCTAGAAAATGAGGACTCAAATGAAATAAAGAGAGTGAGTAGGAAATATTAGAAAAGAAATGGCCAAAACTATTGCTTAATGAGATTTGGGGTTGGGTGTACAGAAAGAGCCCCAGATAGGATGTCAGAAGGTGATGGTTTGACTTCCACCTGTGCTCCTCATTGTTGTGCAACTGTAAGCAAGATACCTAACATCTCTGGGCCTCTGTTTTCTAAAGTTTTAAAATGGAGAAAAGAATTATTCTTGCCTCGTGGATGTTTGTGAAGATTAAACAAGTTAAAGCCTGTGGAAATGACTAGGAAGCTGTCTAGTATGTAGTGAGTTCTCAGTAAACATAGATAGGTGAATCTGAAGCAGTGCCCAATGTAACAGTATTAATAATACAACGACCACAGGTTCTGTGTTGGAGAAATCTATTCCATCCTTTCACCAAGAACTAAAATGTCAACTTCATAACATGATTCATAATTGTCTGTATTGTAGGCTACTTGTGGGTTTTCTACTGTGTTTATATTTGATCTACTACCAGAATGCTTAAATCATTATGGCATTACAGTATATTTTATGGCTTTACAGTATACTGATGTAAGTCCTTCCTCATTACTCTTGTAGAATTTTCCCAGCTAAGCTTGGTTTACTTTTCCTTGTGCACCCTAAGAATAGCATCTTTAGCTCAAAAATCCATCATGGTATTTTAAAGAATATAAATAAATTCATGTTGAATTTATTTCTTATTTACAGAAAATTAACATTTTTAAGAAGTTAAGTCTTTCCACTCAAGAACATTGTATCTTCTTGCATTGGTTCAAGCCCTTCTTTGTATCCTTAGGCTATTTTAAAGTTTTTATTTTCATGTAGATCTTGTAAATGTTTTAAATATATTGATAGTTTATTTTTCAGTATAGTGTATATTTTTTGAAATAGGACTTCTGTTTCCATTATATATTCTCCTTGTTTATTGCTTATGTACATAAGCTGATAATTTCACATTTAATACTGTACACAGTCATGCTTGTGAAAATTTTTATTAGACAGTAGTTTTTCTTTTTTCACTTGATTCTCTTGGGCTTTCTAGGTATACCATAATGTCTAGAATACCTCTAGAATAATGATAAATTATGGTGGACATAATTAACACCCTTGCTTTATTCCTTTCATGGTAATATTTCCAGTGTTTCCCCATTAAGCATAAAGCTGGCTTTTGTGTTGAGATCAGTGTATTTTATCATGCTAAGGAAGAATTCATCCATTGTTTTATAGACTTTAACTTTTAAGCCATGTAAATATATTACATAATCAAAATCAATACATATGATTTTAGAAGAAAAATCAATTAATTTTATCTCAGTGGCAAGCGTCTGGCTCTATATTTCAAGAGGTTATGGTGAAAGCATACTTACACAATCAGTTCTCATTGAGGTCCCTGGACCAACAGCATTGGCACCACCTGGGAACTTACTAGAAATGCAAATCCTAAGACCCCACTGCAAACCTATTGTATCAGAGTCTCTGGGAGGTGGAGTGGCCTAGTCATCTGTGATTTACCAATCCTTCTGAGGGGTTCTGATGTGAGTTTAAATCTGGGACTCCCTGGATCAGACAGATTAACAAGTCAAAGAGATGATGAACCAGGACTTTTTAGGGTTACTGATAGGAAAGAGTCATCACTGACGTTCAATACATGACCCTGTGGGGCCACAGCTGAAGGGGGGACTAGGAAAATATACAAAGCTTTCATCTGCCCCAAACTCTTCCCTTCTCTAATCTGAAAGACTCTCCCCTTCTCTAATCTGAAAGAGACTCTCTCCTCTAACCTGAATTGGAATCTCAATCACGAGTTCTCACTTTGATCAGAGAAGACATGGTACATATATACAATGGAATATTACTCAGCCATTAAAAAGAATGAAATAATGCCAGTTGCAGCAACATGGATGGACCTAGAGATTGTCATACTGAGTGAAGTAAGTCAGACAGAGAAAGAGAAATATCGTATGATATTGCTTCTGTGCAGAATCTAAAAAGAAATGATACAAATGAACTTATTTACAGAACAGAAACAGACTCACAGACCTAGAGAACGAACTTATGGTTACTAGGATGGAAGGGTGGGGGGAAGGGATAGTTAGGGAGTTTGGAATTGACTTGTACACAGAAAAAAATAATAAATAAAATAAAATAAAATAGATAACCAACAAGGACCTACTGTACAGCACAGGGAACTCTGCTCAATATTACGTAACATCCTAAATGGGAAAAGAATTTGAAAAAGAATAAATACATGTATATGTATAACTGAATCACTTTGCTGTACACCTGAAACTACCACAACATTGTTAATCAACTATACTCCAATTTAAAATAAAAAGTTCAAAAAAAATTTTTTAAATAAAGGAGAGACTGCATCATGGAGAGATTTCCTGAAGTTGAGAAAAAGAGCCCACAAGCACAGGGATGCAAGCAGAGGCAGCTGGACATCAGCTGGAGCACAGGCAGTGGTCGGGAGGCACAGGTAGGACACTGACAGCACCTGCTGTCTCCATCATGTCATCTGAAATCAGACTGTGACAGTGCTGCCCTCTAAACTGGCATATCAGCATCATTATGTCATTGGATTAGCAAACTCCATCTTGGAAAGTCTGGCACCAGGCAGCACCTCTGGTAAAGAAATCCATAGAAACGCTTATTCTTTTCAGCTGAGTGACAGGATTGTAAATGCTACACTCACAGTCTGGGACAGGGCAATACATCTAGGGAGAGAGGTGGCATTCGAGGGAAAAAATACTGCACGAGGAAAACCGGGCTAAAGAGGAAAGTGGAAGCAGACACCAAAGGCAATAACGTCACATTTTACCAACTGCCAGCCTCACGGCTCCTGGGGGGCGCTGCCAGGAAACTGCTCCTATCTGCGGGGAGGCGAGGGCACAGGAAGGTGGCAGCCGTGCTCAGGATGGGTACAACACGCCTTCCGCGGGTGCACCGGACAAGTAGGTGGGACAAGAAGAATCATGTCTGATGTGATTCAAGTAACCAGCGGGTGAACGGGGATTTGAAGAAAGCAGCAGAACCCTTTCACCCATTCAGATTCCCTTTATCCTTATCTGTTTATAATTTTTTCTTTAAACAGTAACTTTTCTTCAGCCTCATCCTCAACTTTAATATCAGTAAAGCCATTGGTTTGATGTTACATTTTGTTTTAAAACATATGAAAATTAATGCCTAATTATTTTCTAAAAGCTATTCCATAATGTCTCAAAGAACTTGAGCGGTAAGCAGGCCAAATTTTAGCAAAATCAGCTCTAGAATTTGCTTTCTTTCTATTATTCCAATTAGTTACACAATAGATCAGAGGTTCACTTTCGCTTAAGAATATAGACTGTTGGACATTCTAAAAATACATATATACCTCATTTCTATCCCCAGAAATTCTGATTGAGAAGGGCCCCCAGTAAGATCCAGAAGTCTGAATTTTTAACAAGTATCTGAAGTTGCTTTGGGAAACTGAGAAGAACACCTTTATGGGGTAAGATCTTTGGAGTAGTTCAAGAGAATCTTTAAGGTAATACCCTGACCTGTAAAATGACTGGCCATTTAAAAACCAGAGCAGCTGAGGAATTGTCTTCCACAAGGGTGGAGAAAAATGATCACAACATGCCCAAAGCATGGAGGCTTGTAGACAGAGATTTCCAGGAAGCCTGTAGGCTCAGGAATGTGACACTGGGAAGAAGTATAGAGGCTTTTTGTCACAAAAGCCAGAGTCATGGGGAATTAAATGGGAGATTACAACACCCATGGGTTCCTGGCCCCTGAACCAGAGCCACTCTGCAGAAAAGGAAACAGAGCTGCTTCTCCAGTTTCTCTCCACTGATGGGTTTTGTGATGATGCTAAGAGTCTTTTTTTTTTTTTTTTTTTTTTTTGCGATACGCGGGCCTCTCACTGTTGTGGCCTCTCCCGTTGCGGAGCACAGGCTCCGGACACTCAGGCTCAGCGGCCATGGCTCACGGGCCCAGCCGCTCCGCGGCATGTGGGATCTTCCCGGACCAGGCCACGAACCCGTGTCCCCTGCATCGGCAGGCGGACCCTCAACCACTGCACCACCAGGGAAGCCCAAGAGTCTTGATCTAAGTGGAGACTTGAGAAACATGAGCCTTGCTATTTAATCTGCCCATTAAACATTCTTCCTATACATTCTTTGTTATTTATGCTTCATTATGTAGTCTTTTGTTAGGAGGGCTTCTGGGGTAAGAAGTTGTATGGATAATAGAAGGAAAGGGACCACAGGACTCCGGTTGCATAGAGGTGCAGGGAGATGGCTCCTTGAAGACAGAGGCGCCTTGAATTAGGGACAAGGATGAGGAATAGCAGGCACTGGTGCCTTCCTGTGCTTGGAAGGGCACGTACATTTAGAGAGGTTTTCTGGATAGGACTGAGATGAACTGATGGACTGTACCGCACATTTTTCTTTTCTCTTCCCCTCTCTCTTCAAGAAATGACATCTTTGCCTTAGCATTCCATCAGTTCAGCCCCTGTAGCTTCTAAGGTGAATTTTTGAAGATTTGCAGGGAAGTCAGGCAAGAGGTGAGGCCATTTTCAGCAGTCAGAACTCCAGGAGATATTTGCAACTAGGTAACCAACATCTCTCAACTTTGACAGAACTTGATTACAACAGTTTAGTACTAAACACAATGTCAGAACGGATCTTCCTCCCAAGGATGTAAAGAGGTGAAGAAACGTGACGGCAGTTTGCAAACCTTGGTGCTGTCTGGGGGTTTGCAGAATCTGTCTTCTCTGTCAACCCCCTTCCACAAGGCAGCAAGATAGAATGGCTACTATCTAAATAAACAGACAGGGAGCAGATTCTTCAGCTTACAGAATGACAATTTCCTCCAAAAGACACATAAGAAGTAGGATTCTAGCAGGTAGACTGAGTGAGTAGTCCAGAGGGACTTTGGAAATCTTCTAATTCCACCATTAAATACAGATCCTCTTTGACTTACAATGGCGTTATGGCCTGATGAACCCATTATAAATTGAAAATATCGTAAGTCAAAAATGCATTTAAGGGACTTCCCTGGTGGCACAGTGATTAAGAATCCACCTGCCAATGCAGGGGACAGGTGTTCGAGCCCTGGTCTAGGAAGATCCCACATGCTGCGGAGCAACTAAGCCCATGCACCACAACTACTGAGCCTGCGCTCTAGAGCCCGCGAGCCACAACTACTGAGCCTGCATGCCACAACTACTGAAGCCTGTGCACCTAGAGCCCGTGCTCCACGACAAGAGAAGCCACTGCAATGAGAAGCCCGTGCACTGCAATGAAGGGTAGCCCCCCTCCTCGCCGCAGCTAGAGAAAGCCGTGCACAGCAATGAAGACCCAACCCAGAACAGCCAAAAATAAATAAATAAAATATAAATTTATATTAAAAAACAAAGAAAATGCATTTAATACACCTAACCTACCAAATAGCATAGTTCAGCCCAGCCTACCTTAAACATGCTCAGAACACTTACATTAGCTTAGTTGGGCAAAATCATCTAACACACAGCCGATTTTATAATAAAGTGTCAAAAATCTCATGTAATTTATTACTGTACTGAAAGTGGAGAACAGAATGGTTGTCTGGAAACAGAATGGCTGTAAGTGTGTCTGTTGTGGACCCTCGTGATCCCGTGGCTGACAGCATCATGACAGGGAATCATCTCATGTATCGCTAACCCAGGAAAAGCTCAAAATTCAAAGTACAATTTCTACTGCATGCGTATTGTTTTTATACTGTAAGATTTTAAGCAGGCTAGCAATGGGATCCGCCCACCCTGAAGTCCCAGGAACACTCTGTGGCATGTGTATTACAGGGTCACAGGTGAGGAAGCAAGGAGGCACGTCCCCAGTCCTGCACTGTTCCAGAGAAAGGTGATGCGTGTTATAACTACAGCCATGGAGATCATAAAAGGGGGTCAGCTTATGAGTATAATTTGGAGATAGCATTTCTAAGAATAATTTATAAGATTGTGTTTATAAGAATAACTAAAAGATGGAGTTTATAAAATGACTGAGATTCTGGCCTGAGGAAATACAGGACATGCCATTTAATGAGAGGGTGGCAGGAGGGGAAGGTTGGAGACCAGCAGGGAATCAAAAGCACTGTTTTCAGCATGTCAAGCTTGAGAGGCCCGTGAAATATCTGTGTGGAAATGCATCATAAGCAGTTTGCTACTTGGCTCTGGACCTGGGGGAGAGGTCAGGGCTGTAGATATAAATGTGAGATCATCAGTGTTTAGATGCACTGACTGAAAGCTAGAGGGCTGGCGAAGAGGACCCAAGGAGAGAGGGCCCCGCTGGAAGCCCCCAGACACTCCCACATTTCAATACTGGCCGGACGATGCAGAGCCAGGAGCAGAGATTGAAAAGGAGCAAGTGAGAGAGGAGGTTGTAAGTTATCAAGCCATTAGTCTCATCTTCAAACTCACCCTTGCTTGCCTGCCCTGCTTTGTCATGTGGGGCTAAGACCTACCTTTCCTGCTTTGCCAGGAGCTCCCCGTTAGGCTCTGGCTCTAGAGGGTGCCAGAGGGAAGGCGCAAGGCAGGCGGAGTCAGAAAGAGCTCGGGGTTTGCTTTCCCTTTGGCTTCATCCCCATCTCCATTGTTCATCCTAACGGGGACGGTCCTTTTTTTTTTTTTTTTTTTTTTTTAGCAGTCTACTTCATTTTACCAGCATTCACAGAACAAGGCTCATAGCATCCCGCTCAGCAACTCCAGCACCGGCCAGCATGCCCTCCTCCGAGGTCTGGGTCTCAGCCCCACTGGGCCCCTCCTCTCGGTTTCTAAATCGGAAGTATTACAACCTCATCCCTCAAGGTGGTGGCTGCTTCCTGCAGTCACGGCCTCCATAACACCTTGGTGATCTCCTTGCATGCAGTTCAGTGACCCAGTTACTGTTCTTTACATAAGGCTATATAATCCTACATACCCCTTTCAGTTACCTAGTTCATATTCTTTTTTGTTAAGTTTTTTTAATTAAAAAAACGGGAGGATGTGCTGTCACAGAAGCCTAGAGAAACAGGAAGATTTCAACAAGGGCGGTGAAATAAGAAAGGGCCAAATAATGGACCTTAGATTTAGCCCGAAGGTTCTGGTGACCACGATACGATGTCTGTGTACTGGTGGGATTGGGAGCCAGGTGGAGAAAAGGGGTTGGATTACAAAGACCTTCTGGAGTGTGAGTTGATGAGAAAACTTCCAAGACTGAGTTTATAAAATGACTCCAGTGTTTTGGGCATGCAGAGATGGTAGATGGAGGTGTCATTTCTAAAAAGATGGATGGATTTGGAGGCCCGACGGAGTTAGCTGAGCACAGAAGGGGAGGGTGAGCAGTACAGGTGACTAACATAGCTGCTTGGCTGAGGATTTTTGCCTCTGGGGGGTTTATTGTTCAAGATCAGAGCTGCTAAGGCACGTGTGGGGACTGATGGAGGCAGATGACACGAGGGAGATGGGGTGTGACTGTTAGAGTGAGGCTCTTGAGTACAGGGTGAGAACAGGTGGGGTCCAGAGGACAAGGGAAGGATTTGGCTTCTAATAGAACCAGGGGCCCTATTCCCAGTGGTCCAAGGGCGACAGCACAATGTGTGAATTCAGATGCTGGGAGGTTGGGGGATTTGATGATGGGAAAATCAGGTGATTCTTTTTTTCAAACGTTTATATATTTTCATGATTAAAAAAAAAACAACCCATAGCCAGAGAGCCTCCAAACGATCTACACTGCAAAATAACCAGTGCCACCCATGGCATTACCAGAAAAGCACTTTTGATTTCCAGTGATGACAAAAATCAATATTCAAGGGTGCACAAGTGATACAAATTATCTTCTCAGTATGGAAAAGAAAGATATAGGTCTCTCACATTCCGGAAGTGATGTGAGCACCCATAATTACCACCATAAATTTGCTGAGTACTAAAAATAATTCTATATTTTTCTGTAGGATTTGCAAACTAATAATAAGCGATTTCCAGCTGTGTGCTGTGACAGCAAAAAAAGAGGGTCTAACATCCTTATAATTACATTTTCCATATCCGTATTCACATTAGAAAATACTGGTTAAGATCCATCTGCTTAAACTATTTTTTTTTGTTGTTAAAATCTCTCTGGTAGGTGATTTTTATGAAATCCGACTAGATTGTGTCCGTTGGACTTCAAGAGGAAGATTATCAAATATTTTACCTTTCAGTCTTTTAAAATACATACATACATATGATTGTGAAACAAAAGGACTAATAACAGTGAGAACTGAAATTTTTTTCTCAGAGCAGATTCCATACCCAGATCCTGAGGGCTCCCCTCAATTTGGCATCTCAAGCTGCACCAAACAGCAGGCTTCACCCTACAAAGTGCTGGGCCCAGCTCACTTCATTCTGCTTGACAAAGTGAGTGTGACTGTCTCAGAACAACTAAACCCAGTATCTATTCCTTGGGTCTATTTTCTCAAACTTCAAATGTACTTCTGAGCACTTGAAACGTCACCACCAAAAGAAAGGAGATAACTCTCGGTCATGAATTCACTGCTACTTCTTGGAGGGATACTGAAAAGGGAATTACTCTTCAGGACAACTTGATGGGTTTCGCTGCCTACTGGGTGGGCCACCCCTCTCCAGGCTTCCCACGACAGCTCATTTCAAAGCCCACAGCATCGAGGCTCTGGTCTAGGCAGACAAGATGAGGCTGCTGATGCTGCAACAGCTCCCCCAAGGAAACCCAGAGGAAACAAGGAAGGCATCTGCCCTCGAGTTGAATATGGAGAATTCTCTCAAAAATATAAAGGAGAAGAGTTTAACTAAACCACAGACATAGAAAACAAATTTATGGTTACCTAAGAGGAAAGCAGGGGGAGTGATAAATTAGGAGTATGGGATTAACAGATACACAGTACTATATAATGAAATAGATAACCAACAAGGACCTACATACTGTATAGCACAGGGAACTACACTCAGTATTTTATAATAACCTATAAGGGAAAAGAATCTGAAAAAGAATACGTATATAAAATGGAATCACTTTGCTGTACACCTGAAACTATCACAACATTGTAAATCAAGTTCACTTCAATAAAAAAAGGCCCTTAACCTTAAAAATATCCAAATATACATGCTAGGTGACTTGAATCAACATTATTCTAACTAAAGTTTCCTAAAATTTAACAGGAAAGCAACAATTAAAATTGAAAACAACTACCAGCATTATATCTATCTATCTTCTCTATCTACCTCCCTACCTACCAATCAACGAACTATGGTACTATGTGCCAGATATCTTATCTCCAGGAATAAGATTGATGTTTTGTGTTGTTGTTCTTTAAAGTTTTGTTTGCAATTTTAACTTTTCACTGAAGTATAAAGTACCTACAGAAAGGTGCATATTCATATATGTACAACTCAATGAATTTCTGAAAGTGAACATAACTGTGTAACCAGCACAGGTCAAGGAAAAGAACATCAACACCCTAGAAGTCCCTTGTGCCCCCTTCTAGTAACTACCCTCCTGAAGATAACCTCCATCTTGACATCTAAGGCATAGAGTCATTTTCCTGTTGTACTATACAGAAATGGGATCTCCCTCCGTGTAGTCTTTGGTGTTTGGCATTTACTTTGGTCTTTTAACTATGACCGGAAGCTGCTAAAATTTATTGAGCTCTTGGTTTACCACGTGTCAGGCACTATGCAAAGCCCTCTACTGCATCATCACATTCAATCCCCACCGTCACCTAATAATTAGGCAATACTATGATCTCCTTGAAGCAGGTGAAGAAATTTCAAGTTCAGAGATATTAGTACGTACTGAGTCATCCAGCAGTAAATGTTGGAGCCAGGATTCGTACTTTGTTTATCTGGTGTCAAAGTACAAGTCTTTCCCATGCAGGCTTTCACGAATGTACACAAGGCCAAATGTTCTTGAATTACCAAAACCTACCAGGATCTGAGAGCTTAGGAAACACGGTCATTGGATCTGGTGTCTTATTTATTTAACTGAGATCATACACCCACTTAGCATGCTAACTCAGACCCTACGTATTAATCTGAACAGTTGGTACTTTCCTGACAATGTAACTTGCTGTCAGCTAAACTCTAAAGTGACACACAAGGTTACAGCATGTGGTTGAAGCATCTTTACTTTGATTAACTGAAAGTAAAACACACTTGCCTAAAGATACAGTCACCAAAGTGCGAGAGTGGCATGGACATGTATACACTACCAGATGTAAAATAGATAGCTAGTGGGAAGCAGCTGCATAGCACAGGGAGATCAGCTCAGTGCTTTGTGACCACCTAGAGGGGTGGGATAGGGAGAGTGGGAGGGAGGGAGACGCAAGAGGGAGGAGATATGGGGATATATGTATACATACAGCTGATTCACTTTGTTATAAAGCAGAAACTAACACACCATTGTAAAGCAATTATACTCCAATAAAAATGTTAAAAACAAAAAATAAGATATAGTCACCAGAGACAGATCCTGTTGTTTATTGCTTTGCTCATCAAGCAGTTGTTAACATCTAAAGGTAGCTGATATACCTGTGAATATAATGTGAGCTTATATTCAGTAATAATTTAAATATTATTTATATTCAATGCAGGATGGCCCATAATGAACAATTAAACATAAATGATAAAATGAATAATAGTGAGGCATCCTATGAAATTCTAAATAGCCATGAAGAAAAAAGAAGGAGGGAAACTTAATGTACTGTTACGGGAAGATGTTAGTGACAGAAAAGTATTGCAGGGGATCCCAATTTATGAATATGAGTATATGTGTTTATGTGTGAGTGGAAGTCTGGAAGGAAACACAGGTACACATAAGCACACACAGACAAAGAGGAAGGTAGTTGTTAGAACGGATATACAATAAGATATTACAAATGGTTGTTTTTCTAACCATTGATACCAAATAAAAGTTAACTGGGGAATTTGTACTGGCAAAATATTTAATAATATAAAATTATTAATGCTTTTCAGCTGTGATCATAGCATTACGGTTTTTAAAAAGCATTATCTTTTAGAAGTACATACACAAAATTTTGGATGAAATCATTTGATATGTGGGATGTGCTTGAAAATAATCATGTGTGAGACAGGATTTGTGGGTACAAATGGACTAAGAGTGGGTGTGTGTTGATTCTTGTTACAGCTGGCAATGGGTACACTGGGTGGCCTATACTGTTTTCTCTGCTTTTATATACATTTAAAATTTTTCATTATAAAAGTTAAAAAGAAAAATAGTGATGCTTCTGGGGGGTGGTCAAGTGTTGTCAATGTTCTTTCGTTTGATTGTACTGTTGTGCTTTTCTCTACAGAATATATTTAGCATTTATAATACAACACACTCAATAAAAGATAAAGTTGTTGATAAGGCACATTTTGCAACTGAGACTCACTTTTCTTACATACAAAATGTACTAGTGTTTCCCTTCAAAAGTCAAATTCAGAATACTACTGAAATCACAGGAACAGTCTGCCAACTGTTATGCATTAAACAATTTAAGCTGATCAATTTTCTTCCAAAATACCACCTCTTTCACTGTTACCAGTGCTACTACAAGGCTGTAAAGAACTCCCTATTTGAAAGATAACTTGGGAAAATTATTGACGGTGGATAAATTGGTGGAAAATAAACATTTTCTTAGAGAATTAGAATCCTGAAAAACTCAGAAGGGTATTTCAGGGTGCATCTGCCCGTTGTTCCTGATTCAGCTCTGAGTTTTTCTTTTCCACTCCATCCTGGGATACGTTATACTCACAGTGGAAGATTCAAAGTGATCCTCACCCAAAGGTCAGTATTTCCGTGTTCTGAAGCATAAGTACCCAACCTCTGAGAAGAAAAAAATCCCTTTTGTACAGAAAACAAGGTGAGTCAGTCTGGTAGAACACTGGAATTTTGGACCACCAGAAAAATGTCTTTCTTAATATGGAAGACAGACTCTGGCCTTTGCAATCAAAAGATGAAATGGCTTTAATAGGATGGAGATGCAGAGATAGAAGAAGGGCAAAGGGAAAATTTGCAGCTGAGAAATGAAGAATGAGAAAAGTTTCTACATTACTGTCTTGAAACTCAAACTATAGATTGTAACGCTCCATCAGGAGTTGTCAGAATGGCTGGGGGAAGTATGACTACAGAGGGGCAGGAGGAGAGAGTTTTGGGGTGATGAAATTCTTTGGAATCCAGCTTGAGGGGGTGGTTACATTAATCTATGCCTATGTCAAAACCTATGTAATCAGGCACCAAAATAAAAAGGAAAAAAAAAAGTGGATTTTAGTGCATGCAAATTAAAAAAAAATAAAAGGTAATTTAAAGCTCCAAAACATTCTAAACTTCATGGTTGTTAGGAGTATGGCAAGTGTTCAAGATTTTGTAAATGGGTCTGAATGAATGGATGAAACCATGAGTGAACAAAATTATTAGTTTAAAAGTGTAGATAAATTATTGAAGTGTTGGTTAAAATACACTAAAACTAAAAAGATAAAACCAACTTATGTTCTGAGAAGAAAACACAGTGGGTATTTTGAAGGAGGAGGTTGTCCCAACTAGAAGGGGACCCACAGGTCTTTGGGAGGCTAAGACATTCTGTTTTTGCTCTGGGTACTTGTTCCACAGATGTGCTTTGCTTGTGAAATTCATCTAACTATACACTTAGGATCTATGCTTTTTTCTCAATGTATGCTAGGCTCCAATAAAATGCTCAAAAAAATCATTTCAAAGTCTTTCCTGTTTTTTAAAGCCATATTACAGATGCCTCTCACAATTCAGGTGTAGGGCAAAGTTACCTCTCCCAATGAACCAGTGTCCTTCTTTCTGCCTCTCCACACCAGCTAATGAGAATTAAGTAATCCGTCACTTCAACTTTCTGCCTGGGTTGTCACAAGGATCTGGGGAAGATCACCTGCTTAGCTCTAGGACTTATTCTGCTTGTATATTTTTACCTCTCTCCATGCATGACTTCTAATTTTCTAGTTCTGCTTTAATGATGTTGTTATATATCCCTGTGCTTTGTATTATAAGCCAGCCCTAAATGCCTTTTGAAAGCAGATTGAGTATAAATCATAACCTCAAGATAAGGAAGTGAATCCTTAAGAGCTTTATGAGCAAAGCTTGAGAGAAAACAACAACAACAACAACAAAAAACCCAAAAAACCTGTTTTAAAACGAAATACTACTGATACCTTGTTCCCCAATGCAGCACAATCTTGACTGGCCACTGAGGGAGAGCAGATACCTATCTTTTCTAGATGAATACAGGGAACGGGAAAATGAACTTGGAGCTTGTATCCAAGGAAGTTGAAAAACATGTTCTAGGTGCCTAAGTAGGAAGAGAGAGAAAGTTAAATGAAAACCCCTAGATAGGAGAGGAACGGTTCATACCTTAGATGATGGAGCTCAGTGATAAATAACAGCTGAGTCTAATTTCATACATGAGCTTTGTTAAATTAAAAGAAAATGGAGTGACTAGCAAAAGAATCTAAAACAAATGTAGCCATTTACTCATGCCTGATAACTGGATTTTCCAGTTATGAAATTCATTTCATTTTCACATTTCAAGCATACTGAGAATGGCCCCCTTATAGGATGAATCCGTAGCTCAGTACAAGGACTATATAGTTAGACTTTTTGGAGGAAAAACAAAAATGTCTTAGGACTGATGCAATAAAGTCAAAGTCCTATATCGTTTGGGCTACCCTGAAGGTAAAATGATAGAAATTTAAACCAGAAGATTCTATGGGGATTGCCAGAGCTAAAAACCTTCTAAGACATTCCTATTCTTTCATGGTGCATTATGGTTTCTTCTACTCAGTCTAAGGAAATAGGCTTCAGAGCTTGTCTATCTTCATAAAAAATTGGGAAACACCATCTTCAAATTCATCTAAAATATACTTTCATTAAAAAGCCAACTAAGTATGATTCTACCTTGCAAGTTGAGAGAAAACAAAAAGAGAGACCTTTGGAACATATTCCAAAATCTAGATGATTCCAGAGTTGTTCTTAAAATCATGAAAAGAATGAAGATCTGACATTTTTCTCACTTTGTTGTTTCACTAGAATTCAGCATGGTTTCTTAGGCTGAAGGAATCATTGTGAAATGCCAAGTATGCAGCATCAGCCCCAAGTAGATACTACCTGGTGCCTACAAATGCTTTGAATTTTATGAAACTGTGTATGACTTTTTTTGGTCATTTATGCCCAAAGATTAGTGGTTAGAATAGCATTGCCAAAGCACTTGCAGAAAAAGTATTCTTATTATTCCCTCACGTGGAACCAATGTCTAAGGTTTATAAATACCAAAAATGTGTCACATGCAAAATCACACTTAGCTGTGTATTTTTGATTGGTTGAGATTCAAGAGAAACATAAATGGACTTTCCAGGGCTTTATGTTTTAAAAGTTATTCTGAGAATCAGATGGGAGAAAGAAATTGTCACAACTGCATGTCAATAAAATGTTGTCAAGGCACGATTCCAGTTACCGTATAGACAAGGCATATACACATGCACTGTGGATGAGTTTCCTAAGGGCAGGAGAGGGACAGGGGTGGGGGAGAAAAGAGTGCCTGGGAGCAGGCATTCAGAAGGGGGCTACTTGATGAAGTAGGGACAAAAGTGTAGCAGGTGTGTGGCTTAGGTCAAATCATTCTAACACATTTCAGGTTTATTTCACACATACAATTTCTTTATTGGAATCCTTTATCTTGCTGGACTTTACCATTTCTCATGGAATGCTACTATTCTACACAACTACTTATAAGAGAATTCTTGGGCTTTCTAATCCTACACTGTCTTTTTCTTTCTATGCCTTGATTAGAGAATTAAGGAAAGGAAATTCCGGAAAACGTTTTGATGATTGTTCTAGAAAATAGTCCTAACAGACCATAGTAATCTTGAAATCTGCACATGTATTCAAAACACAGAGTTGCTGCGAGCCCTTCCTACGATGAGCCTGCTTTTATTCTCAGGGGAAAAATACAAAACCATAAAAGTTTATTTTAATTAAGAAAAATACCTTTCTGGTTTGGCAATGTGAGGGGATATTATGCTGCTATGAAAAATGAAGTTCATTTTGTTTTAAACTGACATGGCAAAATACATAGTCTACAGCTTACTGAAAAAAAATGAGAGACTGGAATGAAATATTTCAAAATATTGTAGTTGTCTTGATAGTAGAATGGTGGGGTATTTCTATCTGTGCTTCATAGTGTTTTGCTTTTCCAAATTATTACAGTAAGTTTATTTTCTTTTTGAATAACTGCATTTTGAAAAGTGACCTTGTGGTTTTGATTTTGGTACTTTTCCATTTATTGGTATAAGAATGTTATTAACTGTATTTTTAAATTATGTAATATGGATACACTATCCTACTTTATGACTTGAATTTTCTGTAGTTTAAAATTGCTTTTCTTGCATTTACAGGGTCCTCAGATTAAGATTTCTTCTCGGGCCTACATCTTCCTTCCTCACACTTTCCATGTTGCTTTGATAGTTTGCTGATTGAAAACATACACTCCATCAAGTTCAGCTAGTTGCCAATAAGCTTCTTTAGCAGAATCACTTTTCAGATTTAAATATAAAATTATGTGGTGTTCCCATGCATTTATGAGAAAGGCAACTGTTTTTAAACTAAGAGCACATAGATTGTAATAAAAATAATATACTTTAAAGCTATATCAAAATCATTGTCTATTAGTATATATAGAAACCAAATAAACCCACTTAGGAAAGGTAAAATTTCCACATTCAGCTCTTCTGAGAAATTAGCTAAATTAACCAGAAGTTCCTACCACACTGAATAAACCCTAGATAGATTACAATGAATGTCAGTGAAGTTTGTTTTTCTTTTCATATTCTGCTTTGGCAGGAATTAACTGTGAAAATTACATGTTAGAAAAGGTTAATTTTAAAGACAATTTTACTTTACATGAGTATGTTGCTAAATGAATTAAGTAAGGTTTTCATTGCAAATTTGGGAATAAAACAAAAGAAATTCTCTCTCAATGGCTAATGAACACTTGGCAAGTGTTCATGCTGCCACTTTCAGGAAACTTATCCTTTCCTCTTACCTGGGAAATTTGACTATTTACTTTCAGTGAATATTTGTACATAAACAGTGCCCTTTCCTATTGATTAAACTGGAAACAGCTTAAATTTTGTGGAAAGGATGTTTACCAGGATACAACATGCGTCCTTTTTAAAAATGCTGTGAAGAAATTAACATGTTTTTCAAAGTCTGTCCTGTGATTCTATAAGATGTTAGTAGTTTTTCATGCAAAAATAATACTATGGGCAAAATAGGTTTGAGAAATTCCATGTTAGAGTTGAACAGGGTCTATTATTATTTTCTTAACTACAGGACTTTTCAAAAAAACTTACAATGTCTATTTTTAATTTCCAAGAGGAGAATAGAGAATGCAGTATTTTCTCCACTTGTCTGATGAAGTAACCCTTGCAGATTAGTGTCCTAAGAACATAGTATGGGAAACACTAAGTCACTACATGTTTGCAAGTTTAAATACAATCCCATTTCCCATCCTTATTTTATGATGTTTTAAAGTCATCTAGCCCCTGTTGCTCAGTATGTGTTATCATTTGGACAACTCCCAAGCAAATGCCTTCTATAATCTGTTAAAAATAAAGAAGCACAATAATCAATGTTTAATTTCCCCCCATTTAGAATCTTATGGAATCTAAATAGCTCACTAAGTTCCATTTTTTAAATTAAATGTTTTTAATCATAAAGTTTATTCCTAAGAGAAAGCTGGATGTTTGCAAGACAATTAGGAGGTTATATTTTCCAGCAAAGTCAATATTAAATTTCCAATAAACTAGGGGACCTTTTTAAAAGGAATATAACTGTCTACAGAGATACACCTGTGAAACAAACCAAAGAAAAGGAACAAAGCTTGGGGAAGATATCTGGAAAATAATTATTTTTGTCTCAACCTTCTTGACTTGGATAAATCTAAAGAGAAATCCAGAGATTTTAACCATATGATTATTTTTCATTTCAAGGACATTCAAACTGTTTCCAGCTATCTGCAGGCTGCCAGATGTACAAACAGCACCATGTTAAAAATAAAATAGTGGCTTCAGTTAAAAAGTACTTCTGTATTGACTACTTCAACCTAGAATTACAGATCAAAGTCCTTCTACATAATTTTAACTACCCAGGTTCTGCATATAGTATGCCAAGTCAGCAGGTACAAGAAAAGATCATGATGATAGGTAGAAATGTAAATATAATAGGGTACAATAGAATAGAGAGCCCTGAAATAAACCCACAGAAGTATAGTCAACTGATCTTTGACAAAGGAGAAAGGCATACAATAGAGAAAAGATAATCTTTTCAAAAAAAAAGGTGGTGGAACAACTGGACATCCACATGCAAAAAAAAGAAAAAAGAATCGAGACACAGACCTTACACCCTTCACGAAAATGAACTCAAAATGAATTGCAGACCTACATGTAAAATGCACAACTGTGAAACTCCTAAAAAATCACATAGGAGACTATCTAGATGATCTTGGGTTTGAGAATGACTTTTTTAGAACACCAATGGCATGATCCATTGAAGAAAGCATTGGTAAACTGGACTTCATTAAAATTACAAAGTTCTGCTCTGCAAAAGGCACTATCAAGAGAATAGTAAGATAAGCCACAGACTGGGAGGATATATTTGCAAAAGACATATCTGATAAAGGACTGTTATCTAAAATATACAAAGAACTTAAAACTCAACAATAAGAAAACAAAAAACCCAATTAAAAAATAGGTCAAAGACCTTAACAGATATCTCATCAAAGATACACAGGTGGCAAATAAGCATATGAGAAGATGCTTCACGTCATATGTTATAAGAAAAATGCAAATTTAAATAAGATACCACTACACACCTATTAGAATGGCCAAAATTCAGAACTCTGACAACACCAAACGTTGGTGAGGATATGGAGCAATAGGAACTTCCATTCATTGCTAGTGGGAATGCAAAATGGCATAGTCACTCCAAAAGACAGTTCGGCATTTTCTTGGTTTTTTTTTTTTTTTTTTTTTTTACAAAACTAAACTTACACTTACCATGCAAGCAAGCAATTATGCTTTCTGGTATTTACTCAAGGGTGCTGAAAACTTAATGTCCACACAGAAACATGGATGTGTACAGCAACACTATGCATGATTGCCAAAACTTAGAAGCAACCAAGAGGTCCTTCAGTAGAGGAATGGTTTTTGTAATACATCAAGACAGTGGCATATTATTCAGCACTAAAAGGAAATGAGCTACCAAGCCATGAAAAGACATGGAAGAAACTTAAATGCATATTACTAAGAAAAGAAGCCAGTCTGAACAGGCTACATACTGCATGATTCCACCCATTACTGTATGACACTGTGGAAAACTCAAAATTATGGAGACAGTAAAAAGATCAGTGGTTGCCTAGTGGGGAGGGAGGGATGAACAGGCAGAGCAAAGGATTTTCAGGCCATGAAAATACTCTGTATGATACTATAATGGTGGGTACCTGTCATTATACATTTGTCCAGACCCATAGAAGGTAAAACACCAAGAGTGAAATCTAACGTAAATCATGGACTTTGGCTGATAATGAAGTGTCATTGTAGGTTCATCAGTTGTTACCAATGTATCACTATGGTGGGGGTGGTGTTGATAATAGGGGAAGCTATGTATGAATGAGGGCAGAGGGGGTATATGTGAAATCTCTATCTCCTACTCAGTTTTGCTGTGAACCTAAATCTGCTCTAAAGTCTATTAAAATAAGCAACATTTATAATTATAATAGGGTTAAATGATTAAAATATCCAGGTAAGTATCTTTATTCCCTACTTTATATGGAGTAGTGGATAATTATTGGCTCCCTATTATACTTTTGTTGTCGTTGTTCTGGTAACAGCCTTTACTTTTTGGTTTGATACAAACCAATCACCACGTGTCAAGCCATACTGGTAGGTTCAGGGCAGGGCATGTGACCTAAGCAGTTCAATTAAAGTATATCTTTGGATTTCTGAGAATGCCCAAAAGGATTCTCTTATTTTTTTTCTGAACTCGAACCTGAGAAGTTTTGAAGCTGGAGCTGCTGTCTTGAATCAGCTGAAACGCTAAGGGCCAATGTGCAGTGGCTCAAAATAAAGCCAGCATGGATAACAACATAATAGTGAAAGTGTGGGTGCCAACTGCATAGTGTGAGTTGTGAATCCAGCTATAAATGGAGCCAGTCGTTCCCCTGGATTTAACCAATTGCTAGAGAAAATCAATTCCTTTTCTTGCTTGAGCTGGTTTGGGTTGGATTTTCAGTTGTTTATAACTAGAAGATACATGAGAGTTGAAGTCATTCTACTCATTTTTTTTCGAGCAAGATTGATCCCCAAACATATAAATCTGCCAAAACATGCATATTAGAGAACGTTCCGCTCAGATTAGTGAAACCTCTGTTTCAAAGGGCAAACTTCGGTAGCATTAATAGGACATTTATACTTCTGATTGACCAACGTGGAACTGATGAATAGAACCATTAAGGGGAGGAGTTAATCAGAAGATATTGATACTTGCCATCCTTCCCTCCATCTTTTTTGGCCTGAGCTCTGTGTCTGAGGATTCCTGGGGGAAGACATGTTCTGTCAAAGCCTTCAGTAAGATATTTTCCTCCTTCCTCCCATGCTATCAAGACATGGCGACAGAAAAACAGCAGCCCTGGATAGGGGACCCTTTACATTTTTTGGATTCTAAAATGCTTGTGCTCCCCAGTTCCAACCTTTATTCATGAGATTCAGCTAGAAGATTCTGATAACTTGCATGTCATGGCTGCAGAGACTGACCTGGACATCTATGAAGGGTTTTGGATGAAGCCACCTGTACTTGCTTACATTATGGTAGAAACAGTAATGGTCAGCCAAGATCTCATGTACTACCTCACATTCCCCAGCCTCCCCTGCAGTTCAGTTGGAACCACATGACTAGTTCTGGCCAAAGGGCCATAAGCAGAAGTAATATGTATCATTTCTAGACAAAATGGAAGTGACCCCAGTCACTGGACTCCTCTACAGAGTCCCTAGAAGCCATATTTTGAGATGACAGCATCACAAAGAAGTAGACCATTGGTCACTGTGGGTCCCTGATTACCATGTTGAGGGTACCCACTTGCTCACCATACATTTAGAGCAAGAGGTAACACGTCCTTGTGCTGGGCCACTGAACATTCAGTGCTAGTTTGCTATGCAGCATAACCTAGCCTAAACTGACTAATGCAGCAACACAGAACAAAAAACAATGTGCTGTCTAAAGGTGTGTCCTCTATCCCCAAAGCCTAAACCTTAGAAATCTCCATTTTACTGGGAAAGAAACACAAAGGACGAAAGGTATGAGCTTTTCCTAAAAATCTAAATGGGACATGCCAACACTTGCCCCGAAAGAGACGTGATAGGGAAGGGTGGGAAAATGACAGATCCACAGGAAATGCAGGCCTTTTCCTTTCCAGCAGTTTAGAGCCAGAGCCCCAGGTCTTGGGACCCATGTCCAACTACAGTGAACAGGAAATGTGCCTGCCCAAGCACAATAATGTCTTTCTGAATTCATCTGCAGAATTCAACAACGGGTAACCCACAGGCATATCTAGCTTAGCCAACACAGTGTTCTTTAAACTTGAATTCAGTATTTAAGATTCAGGAGATTTCATACAAACATCTGAATTTTCAGCTGCTTCTGAAAGGTGAGGAGAGGTGATAACTTGGAGCCCACACTCTGACCAGGTAACCATTGCTTGGAGCAGAAGCTCCTTTAAAGGGGCAACAGACCTTTTTACCTCTGGTCCCTACTGCAAACCTCTCTCACATGCTACCACCTGGCTCTTGTAGGTATTTGAATTCACAATTTTAAGTGGACTCTCCAGGATATAACTCTCCACTACTTAAAAACTAGGAGGCAATTTTGGCAGCCACATTAAGGCCTCTAGGTTGTCACTTGAGTATCCCTTAATGTACTACAGAAGTAAATCATTCATAGGTATCCAGGAAAGGGTTAATGCTCACGGGCAATGTTTCTGATTTAATCCCAGAGAGTGGTTTATATACTATGGATAATCTGCCTCAAACTCGAATGTGTTCATGGGAGTCATTTGCATCCTCTATTATTCCCAGGTGTCGGGAGCTGCTTTCTATGTGCCATTTGCTGGGCAACACAGAGGCTACGTCTGAGGCATCAGCCCAGCTTCCTGGAGTAAACTGGCCCTACACGAACGCTCAGATACCCATGCCAGCAGAGTGGATTATTCTCACCTTTCAACTATATGACCTAATATTCCTTCTCTTCATGAATGAAAAAGAACTCTTTTTTTAATATAATTCATAAAATGAGAAAGCCTTAAATACATTGTGCTTTGCCATTCATGAAAAAAATCCAAATATTTAACTATGAATTGAAATCAAGTATTTTTAACTAGGTCCAGTATATTTAAATAATTTTTTGAAGAAAAGCACACCAGTTAATTTAAAGAGGATAAAATACTGAACATGTATTTCTTTCAGTCATTCATCTGCTCAGTAAAATAATAAAAAACTTTAAAATAATAAAAGGCCTAGCTAGCTTCAGAATTTGTATTTTTTTCCATGATGAGAGTAATCTGAGATAGAGGGCACACTTCTGTTTGCTGAACAGATAAGTGTAGGAAGACAGTATTTTTATCTAATACTGATATTTGGATAACTGAAAAGAAACAGGATAACTATGGTAAATTACTTGACAGTTGCAAGAAAACTGCTTTGAGTGTTAGAGGAGACACACAGATAAATAGCTGAGGGTTTTGAGATAAGCTGGAGAGTGATGCTTATTCACACAGATGATTAACTGAAGGGTATTTTATTGGGTTAAGCAAAAAGATAGAAATGATGACAGGGTAAACTACTGGGAATGTCAAGAGGTGTTCTTTCTTTCCAGTGACAAGAAATAAAATGGTAGGGCTTCCCTGGTGACGCAGTGGTAGAGAGTCCACCTGCCAATGCGGGGGACACGGGTTTGTGCCCCGGTCCGGGAAGATCCCACATGTCGTGGTGCGGCTGGGCCCGTAAGCCATGGCCACTGAGCCTGTGTGTCCGGAGCCTGTGCTCCGCAACGGGAGAGGCCACAACAGTGAGAGGCCCGTGTACCGCTAAAAAAAAGAAATAAAATGGTAGAGCAGAGTTGAGACTGGAAAAAAAGGACTCCCCGAGCATGGATGCCCCAGTCACCATGGGTGAAATCACCTTCAAACTGGGATTGTATTTCTTTTCATGAGTGGGTAAATGGATACCTACCAATTATATTATTTTTAAGAACCAACTGGGGTGAAGTAATAACCTATTAAACTAATGATATTTCTTTCCCTGCCTCTACCCTGCCCCTCAAGCAGATGTCCAAATTTTTCAAAGTACTGTAGTGCTAAATCACTTTATTTTACAGATGAGAGGGCTCATGGCTAATCAATGGCAAGAAGAAGATTAATATTCTGATTCTTAACTCCAAACATAGTGTGACTTGTATTACAGTAGGCCACCAGCTTTTTGCCTCAGACACTATTAAAAAGAATACCAAGCCATACCCATGACTGATTTACTGCTCAGCTGATAATTCTACTTTATCTCAAGAAACTAGACACAGAAGTATCTTAGAGTTTGAAAGTATCTCCCCCTGTTTAGTATTTTATTTAATTGCCAAAATAATGATCTCAGGTGAATGCACACACTTATCCCTTCAGACTTTCCGAACTATTATCCATATAAGAACATTCTACTAGGAAGTAATCAGCATATATCCATGAAGTTTGTGGGACCTCATCCACGTTTATAATTAAACCTGTGTATTCAGTCTAAAAGTAACTTTAGATTGCTTGCCTGTTTATCTCTTTAGACTCTCAGAGATCTCTAGGGATTTATTTGCAGATGAACATTTGCATTTGAAATGCTTTCTGTTTGAGATTGTCGGATGCACCTTAGTTACCAGAAAACCTGAAGTGTTTACAACAGAGCCTGGCAAGCAGTGATGCAGGGGCCCTGGCACAGCTCCTGGTGGACAGTTGTTCCATATTATCTTTTTTTTTTTTTTTTTTTTTTTTTTTGCGGTACACGGGCCTCTCACTGTTGTGGCCTCTCCTGTCGCGGAGCACAGGCTCCAGACGTGCAGGCTCAGCGGCCATGGATCACGGGCCCAGCCGCTCCGTGGCATGTGGGATCTTCCCGGACCGGGGCACGAACCCGTGTCTCCTGCATCGGCAGGCAGACTCTCAACCACTGCGCCACCAGCGAAGCCCCTGCATTGCATTTTTAAAAGCAGCTTCTTGATATTCCAGATTAAGGACTAATTGGACATGCCAATTAAATGCAATGGGTCCTGTACATTGGTGGAAAAGCTAGCAAGACTTGAAGATGAATTGTGGATAAGACAACAGTATTATATCAATTCTAATTTCCTAACGTGATGGTTTATTTGGAGTTATATCAGAAAATATTCTTACTTTGGAAATACTAATGGGCATTTAATATATAAAGGTTAATGGGCATTATGTGTACAACTTACTGTGTACTTGTTCAGGGGAAAATATAAATATAAATAAAGGTGTATGTTACTTATGTTGTATATCTTTATTATATTAAAATATTTATATATTATACATATACATAGTATATATCTATATATATATATGTATGCCGTATACACACACCCACATATATATTCTAGCAAATGTTTACCAGAGTTCTCACCACTATTCCTGTGACTTTTCTGAAAGACTGAAATTATATTAAAATAAAAAAGTTAGGGGGAAAGCAGCTTCATGAAACCATTTTATTTTCACCTCAAATAACACTTTTGTAGGCATTCCTCATTTGTTAGTCCTGCTCTGTTTTCCACATTTTTTGACATGGTACCTAGAATTGCCTGCTAACATGCTTTTAAACCCAGCTGCAAAATGTACTATAAGTAATGTCAGTGGTATGATAAAAAAGATGGAAAGTGGGTAATAGCATGAAAATACATTTTTCAACTTGTAAATGAGAGTGAGAAGGCATAGAATGCAGACTTTTTAAACAGACATGAGTGTACAATCTTTTTCATCATGCAAAAATTATTTCTATTTTCCCCAACACATAACCAAAGAGTGACCTGCAGGCATTTGCTGTCAAAAAGATATCAACGTTACACTACGTATAGCTACATAGACAGATAGCAACAAAAATGTGTGAAGGTTCTTAAATGCACTATCTGAAAGTGAGGCTGGTTTGGGGCTGGATTTTAATATACTTACCCCAGTTATCTTCACTTTCACAGTAACGGTGATGGCAACTGACAGTGTAATTATCTTTCAAGGACTGAACTGGTATAAGAAATATTCTTCTAGCGTGTCACACACTGTTGATATTAAACTGGCGACATGAGAAACCATCTGGAAAAAATCTGGGCATCAGGAAGTTTAGGGGATCTAATCCAAGCTAGGTTTTGGCTGATTTACTTCAGTTCACTCAAATCTCATTTAATAACATGAAATAACACATACGGAAAAAGGAAAGAAAAATGCTATCCTTTGTTCCAGGCTTGATTAAATGGAATCATATGCAAGGAAAACAGTTTAGGGAGCCCTTCATCCAAACCTCTGCTTTCACTGATCATTTCATTTTCCCTGTTAGTAAGATAAACAATGTGCTCTATCTCTGTCTTTCAAACTACGTTTTTAAAAGGTTTTTATAGGCACGTATTTCCTGCAAAGCACAAGCAGAAGTGTGCAATAAGATATATTATTTTATTCCTTTGATCAGTTCCTACCACACTCTGTTAACCCGTTTATCCTGCTAAGAAAATGCACTTTTCTTTTAAACTTGAAAAAAGAGATTTTCACAGCTGTCTACTTCAGTGAAATATACTCCTTAATAGTTTTAATGTTAAGATAATTTGTAGTCTTCCTTTTTATTGCGGTACGCGGGCCTCTCACTGCCGTGGCCTCTCCTGTTGTGGAGCCTCTGGACGTGCAGGTTCAGCGGCCATGGCGCACGGGCCCAGCCGCTCCGCGGCAAGTGGGATCCTCCCGGACCGGGGCACGAACCCGCGTCCCCTGCATTGGCAGGCTGACTCCCAACCACTGCGCCACCAGGGAAGCCCTACAGTCTTCCTTTTAAGATGGCACTACGTATTCCTTCTTATTATGTCTAACGCTTGCAAACTGCATATGAAACGTGAACGAGGCATGAAAAGTAGGTAGACTTAGAGAGAGGCTTTCCTAGCCCATGATGGAGCAAAGTACATACGCAGCATGACCCTATGGGGCCAGGTATTAGCAGCCTGGAGAAGGTGTAAGCCTGGACAGAGAAAAAGAAGCATCTTCTAGCTTCTGAGGTGGGAAGATTTTGAGAAGAAGGAGAGGAGGATTGCATAGTAAGCCAGCCCAGTATCTCTGAGGCTTTTTCCATCTTCTCTGATTGACGTGGATGCCAAGACATGCAAAGTACGTCTTTCTCATTCTCATTGCTACCACGCAGTCCACAAGTGATATTGTGTTTAGGGGTATCAACCCTCCACCCTCACCTAGGAATCAGCATTTGTGTACAGTGACACACACAGATATTTGCAGAGCCTGCTTGCCGGCCAGTCATAGCATTGGCAGTAAAGGGAAGCTGCCGATTTTCTTCTCTGATTTCCTACACCTGCCATGACTACATATTCTGCTCAAACTATGTACTTTTCAATGCAAGTATAACATGCACTGTGGGATGTTATCTGTCGTTCTCTGTCACTGACTCTTGCTAGCTCCATCTTAATGCACCAGCTCCCTTTTTAAGACCCTTTCCCCAAATTTGGCTCACTCATTTTATTTTATTCCACACAATTCAAAAATCTTACTTTGGGCTTCCCTGGTGGCGTAGTGCTTGAGAATCTGCCTGCTAATGAAGGGGACACGGGTTCGAGCCCTGGTCTGGGAGGATCCCACGTGCCGTGGAGCAACTGCGCCTGTGAGCCACAACTACTGAGCCTGTGCGTCTGGAGCCTGTGCTCCGCAACAAGAGAGGCCAGAATAATGAGAGGCCCGTGCACCGCGATGAAGAGTGGCCCCCGCTTGCCACAGCTAGAGAAAGCCCTCGCACAGAAACGAAGACCCAACACAGCCAAAAATAAATAAATAAATAAATAAATAAATAAAATTTGAAGTCTAAGTTGCTTTAAAAAAAAAAAAGTCTTACTTTGATCTCTACCATGGAGATAATTTCCATCAGAGATCATATAGATAAAATACAGATCGCACGTCAGCCTTACTCTGGAGCTATTTTTTAAAGCAGTGATTCATTAAGGCCTACCTTAAATAACATCCCAATGATTAAAGATCTCAGAAAAGTTGCTACTACTTCAAACATTTAGAAAGAAATAAATCACCTTTACATCCAGAACATATGGCAATGAACTCTAATAAGCCTATACACACACACACACACACACACACACACACACACACACACACACGATACCTTCCAATACTAATTCCCTTTTTGTCATGCATATATAATATCACAGAAAGGAATAGTTTGGAGTCTCTATACTTGGATCTAGTTACGAAAATATTAGGAGACCTGGAAAGTTTAAGTGCTCAGAGTCATAGCTGCTGGCAAGAAATGTGGTAGAAAATGGGACTTTTCATACTAATTAACTGTGTGCTCACACATGGGTTTCATTTTCCACATTGCATACTCACAGGAGGCCCCATATCACAAAGGGGTCTGAAATCCCACCAGAGATAAAAACAGCTGTCAAAGCCTTATGCAGCTGCTTCAATATGGATAGAGCTAGAAGGACACCCCAAACTGGGGATGATGGGGAATGGGGTGGGGCTGTGATAACAGTAGATAGTAACAATAGAAATAATTATCAAAATACGAAAATTAAATTTTAAATTCTTTACAAGAATAAGTTGTCTGTCTATACGCAACAGAAAGTTTCTATACTCAAAGCTTCATTAGGGACATCTCGTTTCCATTGGTCAGAGAGGGGCTGGTACCTTCCAGGAATAAGTCAGGCCTGATTTTTACGCTGATTCAGCATAATCTTAGCACACAAAGCAGCCAAGACTTTTCTTTCAGGAAAAGTACACGTGTCATTGTTGGAAGCTACTAAATAGTCGCTTGTTCAACATGGGGTGTCCATCAGAGATCTCACCATAGCTCAGATAACACAGTAGTGCGCTCTGTTCTTATTTTAATTCCCTCGGCATCCCCCAGAGTTCACATGACTACAGAAGAAAAAGCAGCAGCTTTTCGCCAGAGTGCAGCTTTCTAATGATAATTACTGATAAATAACTTAGCATAAGTTAAAAATAAAAGCCAAAGGCACTGTCTAAAATTCTACCCAAACATTTTTGCTCTTTCTCATTTCTTCCCTGGCTCATTCATTCATTTAAAAAATGTATGTGATTTTCACGACAGGTAACAGGCAATATCTTATGTGGGGCAGATGAGGTCCCAAACGTACCAAGGTCAGGTAACATGGACAGAATTTAATCTAGTATTTAATTTAATCCAGTGTTGGCGAGCAACATGAAGAATACAAGGTCTAAGCAGGTCACCACTCCACCCGGCCAGACCCAGCCCACAATGGGAAACTCAGGTATTAAACTGGCACACTGACGACCTCACTACAATTTGCTAGCAAAACTCCAAAAGCTGAACAAATCTAGTGATCCTGGAGAAAAGATTTTCTCCTATCTTTCTGGTTCACTTCTCACATGTTGTTGGAAAGTAGCAAAGCTAACTGCTTAACTCACGCTTATTCCAAATCAAACGCTTGGGAGAGTCAGCCAGACCTACCAACATTTTGAAGAAGAATATTTGGACAAAGGAGGTAGAAGTGCTGGAAACGGACCCTGAATGAAGTCACTGCCTTGGCGTTCCCCTCAGTACATTCCCTGCCTCTGAACACAGCGTTTACTGTGACACATCCTCTTAGGATCCTTCCATTTTCTTTTTCTGGCAAACAATTTAAGTAACAGCAAATGTGTGGCCTTTTAGATCTAGCCATCTTGGAAAAAGTTGATTTTGATCATCTAGTTTATTCTTTGCCCTCTATCCAACCTGTTCTCCTTTTGTTTTAAACATAAACTGGACTCATTTAAAGCAGGATTACTTGTCCAAGAATGATAAAAACAAACAAACAAAAACCAACTACTGACATGTCCAGAAAGACCATAGTCAGTCTTGACTGATCAGGTCATTTTTAAATAAGAACAGCATCGAGCACTAGCATTATATTTCTTCTTTTGAATAATTATCATATTATCAAATACTGATATCTGAAAATCAATGCATTTATTAATTCAATCTTGTTTAAAGTACTAGAGTCTTCTAAAATAATTCTTATTTTCCTTATGTTACAGATGAGGGACCTAAGGATCAGAGAGATTAAGGAATTCACCAAAGTTTCTTCAGGTAGTTCCTAGGGTAGAGCTAGGAGGCAAACTTGGATCTCCTAATTTTAAACCCACACACAATGTCTCCTCTTCCACAGTTATCCAGCCAGCCACTAAGTCAGGGAAGAGGCATAAATGGTGACATAACCTGGTTGTCTTCTTAAACTGGAGGAGACTTCCATGGCCAATTATTTCTTCAGCAAAAAGCCTTGGAATTTGAGGCAGAAAGTGACTTGCCTATGGTGTCTTTAATTTTGATAAATTAAGTTAAAGCTATTGGAGTTTGAGTATGATAATGTATTACATCCCTCTAACTTCCAAGCCATGAATCAACTGAAAAATATAGGTAAGGGATATATTATACATAGGGATTATAATTAAAATATATAATAATATATTATATTATTTTATATATATATTATACATAGGAATTAGAACCTTAGCTTTCTTATTGGGAATACTGAACTGGAAAAGGCAGCTTAGACCTAAGGTCAAAAGTCTGTCTACCCACGGACTCTTTGTTTATACCTTAGGACCCACAGATGCTCAGGGGGTTTTCAGGACAGAGACTCAAGCAGAGAACTTGATAGAAAATTGGATCTGCCTCACCCCTTAGCAGGCACTGTGAGCGCAAGAAGAGTGACCACATACGAGCAGTGACCCTTACCCCACTGATTTCACTCCATAAAGAAACATGGACTCAGGGATGTCAGACTGTTGCCATTAAACTAATCATTTTCCTCCAGGGAGAGAAGCCAGAAAATGACTGAGACAATTCAGCTCTTGTCCTAATTCTTCCAAGAGTCGGTGGAAGTTCTCATCTTATGGGGTGGCAAGAATGTGAGAAGTGGATGAAAAGAGGGAGTGGATAGTTTCTCCACAAATAAAAAAATCTACTTTTATCTTAACTGAGATTGCGGTTTTCAACATTTTAACTAAAAAGTAACATCAAGTCTATTTTACTCAATTAACATTTGTGTGATGCATTTAGTGATCTTATCCCAGAGGTGGATTTAATTGGGACCATTATTTAATAGTTTTTATTCACTATTGCTACCAAATAGTTCTAAGCTCTTACCCCTACCTTTCTACATGTGATAGAGTCAGTCCGAAAATACTTGTACAATACACCAAAATAAATGTTCCTAGTATCATACAATACTGAATGGTTTAGCTAAAGCATCTGAAATTATTGTCATGTTTGCAAAAATTCAACAAAATCTTGACTTTTGATGGTCACTTGAACCAGCCTTTTCTTCATAAGAAAAACAAAATAGACATAATGCTGTAAGATCTTCAGGAACATTATTTGTGTAGGAAGAAATTTCAGTCCCAGAGTTAGAATACACTAAACTGTCTGAAGCTTGCTTCCCTAAGCAAAACTTCTTGAGCTCAGCCAATAGGGAAAAGATATGTTGCCACAGGAGCATATTTCGTATACCCTTTCCAGATTCAAGGGGGAGCTCAAAAGATGAGGGAAAAGGAAAAAAAAAAAAATAGCACAGTGGAGTGAAACGACCACACGTTGCAATGGTGCCAAAAGAACTTCCTTCACCAAGATGTGGGTGAGAGGAACTCCGACGTCTTTGGCGAGTGTTTTGGTGGCTGTTCTCTGTCAGCCAGGGGGGAACACAGCAGAACTGCCTCACAATTTCAGTGCAGAAGGGAAGGGGCTGGGATGACAGGGTCCACACAGTGGTAGTTAGAAGGCAGAGGAGCATGGAGCACACAGTGGGCAAGAGGTCAGCAGGGTAATCAGAATGCAATGACCCACAGGCACCTTTGGTGGGGTGAACTGATCGATCATTAGCTCTGTGGAGCCAAAATGCACAGGATGCCCACGACAGTCTTGCTGGTTTTGCGTCAGGAGCTAATGAATTTCCGCTGATAATAGTAGGGGCTTCCCTGGGGGCGCAGTGGTTGAGAATCTGCCTGCCAATGCAGGGGACGTGGGTTTGAGCCCTGGTCTGGAACGATCCCATGTGCCGCGGAGCAACTAGGCCCGTGAGCCACAACTACTGAGCCTGCGCGTCTGGAGCCTGTGCTCCGCAACAAGAGAGGCCGCGATAGTGAGAGGCCCGCGCACCGCGATGAAGAGGGCCCCCCGCTTGCCGCAACTAGAGAAAGCCTGCGCACAGAAAGGAAGACCCAATACAGCCAAAAATTTAATTAATTAATTAAAAAAATAGTAGTAGACTAACCTTGAGCATCATGCCTGACCTGTGATTCTTCCCATCTTTTTGTATCTTAATCATGCTCAACACAGATTTGGGTACAGACTACAATGAGAGGTCTGAACAGAACTTAGCATAATGCCTAGCACGTAGGAGTCAGGCATACACTGAAGGATGACTGTATGAGCCCAACCCATTTGAAAGTGTTTTCTGAATGGTTACTTGTGAGGGAGGAGATGACGGCTCCTACATGACATGGCTGGTGATGAATAAAGAGCACAATGGCCCTGGCTGTCCCGCAGGGGTTATCCGCTGGAGCTCAGTAAGACAAAATCCAAACCAATAGCTCAGAGACCAGGGGATGCTCTAATTAACAGCTGTGCCAAATTAAGCCCAATTCCCCCTTCCGTGCTCTCTGTGTTCCAGCAGGAGCTCGGAAGGGTAAAATCTGAGACCACTTCAGAACGCTCTCCATAGTAAACATGTTTGACCATAACCAGGGTGAGATTTCCTCATGGCGCTTTTGCTTAGGTTGTCTGACTTGGCTGCTAGGGTCTCAGGCAACCACAGATTTTTTTTTTTAAATAAATCTATTTATTTATTTTTGGCTGCACTGGGTCTTCGATGCAGCGTGCGGGCTTCTCACTGCGGTGGCTTCTCTTGTTGCAGGGCACGGGCTCTAGGAGCACGGGTTTCAGTAGCTGTGGCACATGGGCTCAGTAGTTGTGGCTCGTGGGCTCTAGAGCGCAGGCTCAGTAGTTGTGGTGCAAGGGTTTAGTTGCCCCGCAACATGTGGGATCTTCCCGGACCAGGGCTCGAACCCATGTCCCCTGCATTGGCAGGCGGATTCTTAACCACTGAGCCACCAGGGAAGCCCCAACCATAGATTTTTAAAGCTCTAGCTGGAAGATGACCAAAGGGCCAATGAGAAGCTTCCTAAGTCATGTGGCAGGGAAAACCCGAAGACCAAGCTTAGATTACTTTGCTTTTCTTTAGGTTTTTCTGTTTGTTGTTTCTTCTTGTTGTTTCAAAACCAAATGGAATTATCTTCCCCCCCCGCCCCATATCTGAGGCATAGCTATTTTTCTTCATGCTATAGCTCACTAATAGAATCAAAAGTTCTAACACTACTACCTAATCAAAAATTTAAGAGAAGTGGGCATCCTAAATTGGATCTTGTTGTTCTAACCTGCATTTTATAGCATCAGGCTGAATTTTACTAAGCAGAGTTCTACCTAAGGAAAACAGAATTAATTGTTTTGAAGAGTTTCAATATTTGCCTACTTGAAATATAGTGCCTTGCTGAATGTGTTTTGAATGAAGAAATGCAGAGAAGTAAATTATGTTGCAATTTTTTCTCTTGAAGTGAAATTACAGTGAATGAATCAGCACCTATTATTTGCACTTGAATTTTGTTGCTACCTGTTCCTCTTTAGTTATGATTGTCTAACAGATTCATTCATGCCTGTATGATTGATCAGAGCTTGCCTTACTTGCAATGGTCAAGCATGAATGCCAAGATGATATGAGCCTTAGGTAGAAGAAACTGAAATACATGAAAAAAAATCCCTAACTGTAAATGAAGTCGGAAACTCTAAGGGCAAGAGCCCTTCCCCTTCTCCTGACAAGCATCAGTCTCAGTGTGGTCTGGATTCAAGTTCCCCAGCTGAAACCAATCACTGCTAATCAAGAGAAAGAAGTCAGAACAGAATGAGGATCCACTGACCAGAAACTACACAATGTATTCAGTCTATGCCAACATTTGTTCTCAATAAGACAACTGTAATCACATGAACAGAAAGAGGGACATTGATTCTTTTTGGTAATACCTCCCAAATGTTTTTATTACATTGTAAAAGATGAACAATAAGCACAGAGTAGGCCATGTGAGCTACATTGTGATATACAAAAACTACAGTTCAAGTAGGTCTCTTCCAACGTTTTTGTCATTGAAGAAGAACCCCATTACTATAAATAATGCATGCCATCTGACCAAAAATATTTTAGAAAGTAGGTAGTAGATCGCTGGTAAAATATAACCGGGCACCATGAATGCCCAGAAGTTATTTTATCTCTGAGTAAACAGCTTCAGTTTAAGCAAAGGCTTCAGGGGGGAAAAAAAAAAAAAAAGCCAGATGTCCTAGTATAAATCAAGAGATCCATGATTCTTTAAGTAAATGCAGTGCCCCAAATCCATCATTTATATTGGAGTAACCAGCATTCCAGAAACACGTATCATGAGTGAGGGAGCCTCCAGCACAACCCTGTATTCTAAGAAGCCAGAAGGTTTAATCCCCAAATAGATTAAACTAGACAGATGGGTAAAACTGTTTACGATGTTCCCAGAATGGCTGTTTTTGTGATATGCCTCTGAGAGGACACAGATGCATATGACCCATTTTAATTTTCCTTCTCTAAGCCTCTCTGCTTCACTGAGCCAGGCACAGTTCAGAAGCAGGTTTGAATAAGTTGGGAATGCATGAGTTCCAGGGACCCCCATTTATGACCTGAGAGAGACAAAGATCAGGGCAATGAATCCTGAGTAAACTACCTTCAAACCAAATAAACATGTTCTTCATTTGAACAATATGCCAAGCTATAAATGTCACACACTTTCAATCGCAGTTAATTTACAGTTATTTCTAATGTCAAATTTTCTTGATAAATGGGATAAGCTCAGAGTATGAATTTGAAAATTCATTGCCCCAACTGTCAACCTCTCATGGGCTCTTTTAGACTTTCAGTGATCTGTTTTGGACTAGCAAAGGGCAGAACCAATTCATCACTCCCCATGATCAACAGTTAACAGTATGTGCCTTTTTTTTCCCCCTGGAAAATACTAGATCCTTCTGGAAGGATGGCTGTAAAAGTGTATTAAACTGTATTGATAAAACCATAAACTAGTTGCAAGAAGAAGCAATGCAAATGAAAACGTCTATTCAAATAGCAATCTACAAGCAGGACAACCTTCAAATCCCATTCATGCCCCTCCATCTTCCTATGCCACAAGAGGGATGAGAGTGGATGGAATTAGCCAGGGCTCTGATCTGGGAATAGATGTGGGAGAGGAGGAGTGCTTCTCTGCACTAGGGCTACAGCTGGTGTAGGGGGATTCAAAAGGCTCTAGGTGTGCAAACTTCCACCCTCTGCCATCTCTCCCTTCTTCCTCACCCACCCACCAGGGGCCCCCTCCCCACACTTCCTCCTTTCTCCACTGATATACACACTCACAGCCCTTGACACTCCCTGTCCTTAGAGATTGGCTATATCCTAACCGTATAAAACCAAGAATAACTCAAATTCCACAGGCACAAACGTAGCTTCTGCATTTTAGTGGCAATGCTACAAGAAGTGAGGGTTTCTCTTGAAGATTTGTATAGTTTGAAATGAATAAAAGATAAGATGTCTGTGAGCATGGTTCTCACAAGGTTCATGTGATTAGTATTCATGTGGCTGTTTATTCCCTCCAAGGCCAAACAGCTCAAGTCATTTCCTTCCAAACAACGGTCTTTTAGGACATTTTTATTTGGTGTTCAGAATTTAAACCTCATGCCTTCTTTAAATGGCCCAGCTTGCTACTTCAGCTCCATTTAACCTTCTTACCCTTCCTCCCATTTCCAAAAGAAGCAATTCCAGAATAATAAACTGCACCTAAAGAGTTATAATCAATTTTCATTAAACCATTCCAACAAATAACTATTCTAAGCATGCAAGTTATATAATCATGTTTTGTTTAAGAAAATGAATATTATATAGGTTTGGTTATTTTGTTTGTTTTTTGCCAGATGGGACTACCATGATTTATGTTCTTGAGTTAAAAATAAGATACTTGGGGCTTCCCTGGTGGCGCAGTGGTTGAGAGTCTGCCTGCCGATGCAGGGGACACGGGTTCGTACCCCGGTCCGGGAAGATCCCACATGCCGCGGAGCAGCTGGGCCTGTGAGCCATGGCCGCTGAGCCTGTGCATCCGGAGCCTATGCTCCGCAAAGGGAGAGGCCACAACAGTGAGAGGCCCGTGTACCGCAAAAAAAAAAAAAAAAAAAAGATACTTATCTGATAGAAAAATTAACGTATTATACTAAATTTCCATCTTAGTTGAAATACATTCAGATTTACAAGGCTATAAATGATCTAGCTATATATAAGTGACATATTTTGGATCTTTTTTTCCCCATAAATAAATAACCCTTTTAGACCTAGATGGGCAGAGGGAAGTGTTATATACAACAACCTTGGTAAAAATTCCTTTCTTCTTCCTTCAGCACCATCCTGGAGTCAATTCTTTTCTCTTCACCTTCACCCTTAAACTCACTGCTCCTCCTGTGGTCCCTGACTTAGAGAGCTGTGCTGGTCAGAAACCTGCACGTTATCAGTACTGTCTCCCCTCCCCACTGCTCATTCCAACAAGTGGCAAGATCATGCATTTTATCTCCTGAATCTCTTTCCAGCGCAGCCATGTCTCCACAAACCCTCTGCCACTAGCAGATTTGGGCCCTCATCAACATGCATGTGGATTACAGAACAGCACTAATTGATTTTTCTGATCCTTTCTTTGCTGGCTCTGATTCATTCTTCATAATGCCTGTAGAAGGGGCATGTGAAACTGCTCAACTGATTCTGTCCCTCCAATGCCTAAAACTTAGTGTCTTCTGTTACTCTTAGGATAAACTTCCCACTCCTAAACATAGCATTCAAGGTGACTACCCATCTCTCTCTTTTATCTGGTTTATTTGTCACATTCATTATTTTTCTTGTTCTTTGAATATAACTAATTCTTGAATATACCTCTTTTTACTTGATAAATACTTCTGAAATACCCATTGTGTTCCGGGTTTTGTGGTAGAGGTTGAGAGACAGGGGTAAACAAAGGCAGCCTTTCTGACCCCATGCATTCCTAAGGTAACGGGACTTCTTCTACCATAGCCTGTCTCAACCTGCAAAATAATTGGATGTTTATTTGTCTATATCACAACTATAGTCTAAGCTCTGTAATGGAGAAGGGTAGGCTACGTTTATTTTGCTTACTCTTGTGTTCTCAGCCCCTAGCAGAAAGGCTGGCATATAGCAGAAATTCCAGAGATTTAAAAAAATAATAAATTCACCCTTATTTACACCATAAAATCACCAGTTGCCTATTAAAAGAAGGATAATATGGTTAGATCAAAACAGGATAATTTCTTACACCCTTTTCAAAGCAATTTCCAACAAGATATAACAGTGCTCTAGAACTTTTTGAATCTTTCGACAGTTCCCCCCAAAGCAGACTTTAAGACAAAGACTTGGATGTCATTCATTTGAGAAGTGACCGTAGAAAATATAAGAAAGTAGGAAATGAGACACAGAAAGTAAAAACCCAATAAAGGAGTATTAATGAGTCGGTTATCAGACTGGGTAACTGGGGCTCAGATTCCTTCTGAGGAAGCGCATAGGACACTCCTAGAACCGTCCCAGTGAAGGACTGAGATGCCACCGTATTGATTCATTGATTTCTATCCCTTATTGGGTAAGGGATGCCCTTGGAGGCATTACAATTCTTGTCATGTCCAGGCTACCCTTCACTGGCACTGAGGAAAATTCCCATGGCACTGGAGAATTCCCTGGAAAAGCAAGTAGAGAGATGGAGGCATTTGAGATGGAAAGCGGTCTGCATATATGGGAGCCATCCAGTGGGGATGCAGGTAAACTCAGAGCTCGGCTAAAGGCACAAAGAGCAGGTATCACCTGCTAAGCACACTTTAACATAGTGCATTTGAAAAAAAAACCCAAAAACCTAAAATCTGGAGTGCCTCCCATTTTTACTTCTAGTATCCACTTCATAGCAAATTAGACTATTGCTGAATAATGAGAGATTTACAAAACAGTGGAATTGCCTGAAGAGCAGATCCACAGTTAGGTGGCCATTAAAGCACCCCGGGTAGGAAAAGGTTCACACATTTCAGAGTGGTCTAGAAAGCTAAGGAAAGATTGTGAGCATCTACACAAGCTTACAAGCTGTCAACAAAACAACCTGAGGATTATGCCAAAGGCCCAGATGCTACTTTTGGCAAGGGAGTGCTGATTTCTTTAACTGTCTTCCAAGAAAAAGAACCTTCTAGTAAACTACGGTGGGAGGAAAACACATGTTCCCTCTCCATGTACTTACCAAACCTTCCATAGGCCTGATTAATAAAACATAGCTTTTTTTAAAGAAAATTATAGATTTCCATGAAGAAAAAATTGCATACACATATAAAGAAACTGAGGAAAATTCTTCTTATATGAAAGTAATAAATGCTTATATAATCATCATAAATAAAAAAGGAATAGTAATGTGATCACACAGGAAGGAAATATTCTTGTACATGAAACAATGCAATGCAAATGGAGATTTAAGGCATTTGTGAAACTCAAAACTAAAAACACCAAAATACACAAAACATGAGGCTTTAAGTACATGTTTTCCTCTCTGCTCCCTTCTGAAAGTCCACGCAAGTGATGGTGAAATAATAACGATAAATAAAAGCCCACAGGAAAAGAGAATGGGACGTGAGGTGACAAAAAACCAAGTGTTTGTTTTAAACATGATGAGAGGTAACAGAATAAAGGGAACAAGTGAAATATGAGAGCCTGCAGAGAAGGTAACTAATAAGCCAGAGACAAGTGCCTAAGAACCCTGGAGAAGATCAGAGGTGGAGACACCCAGTGACCCTGAGCACAGGGGGAAAGCTCCAGGCTGATAACAGGAAGACTGGTTGTAGTCTAAACACGGAACAGCTGAACCATCTGTGCTTCCTACCGCCCCATGTTGCCCGACTCCTCCCCTTCTTTGAACCTACATGAGCAGGAAACAGGAGAGATTTATCTCTGATAGGATTAGAAGGTCACCAATCACCAAAACAATAACTGATTCAGGTGAGATTCATCAGCAAATGCTGAAACCATAGGATGAAAAAATGGAATATTTACACGGTCTCAAAGTATCACGTCTCAGATTACTTAGAAATTATTAAAAGAAAAATATACCCATACAATGAAAAAATATGAAAGGACACGAACTTTACACCATAAACAATGAAACTAATGGATTACAAGTACCTCCAGATGTGATGTACTGGGAAGGAATAAGATCATCTCTAAATAGTTTCACCAAAAACTGATAACCTGAATTTAATCATGAAGAAATAATAAGATAAATTCGAATTATGGAACATTCTAAAAATAATGGGTCTTGACACTTTAGAAATGTCCATTTCACCGAACACACCCACAAAAAGATGGGACAGTAGGATGGAGAGACTTGACAGCACAACACGATGCACTGAGTATCAGAGTAACAAAAACGAAACAGAAACGTCATTGTGGCAACTAGAGAAATCTGAATATGGACTGCTTCATATATTACTGTATTAGTGTCAAGTTTCTTGAATGTGATAATGCTCTTGTGGTTATATTTTTAAAAAGTCATTTTTCTGGGCTTCCCTGGTGGCGCAGTGGTTGAGAGTCCGCCTGCCGATGCAGGGGATGCGGGTTTGTGCCCCGGTCCGGGAGGGTCCCACATGCCGCGGAGCGGCTGGGCCCGTGGGCCGTGGCTGCTGGGCCTGCGCGTCCGGAGCCTGTGCTCCGCGACGGGAGAGGCCACAGCAGTGAGAGGCCCGTGTACCAAAAAAAAAAAAAAAAAAAAAAAAAAAGTCATTTTTCTTAGAAGATATATGTTGAAGTATTTGTGAATAAGTGTCAACATCTCCAACTTAATGCTTAATACTCAAAAAGTTCTACAAGAGAAAACTGTATTGATATGCACATATATGACAAGTGCACAGACAATACCTGGTTTGAGTTAACACCTTCCCTGACTGTGAAAAGACCAGCTACACATGCTAAGTGAATGATTTAGCAAGATTCAAAGGGAAGCTGCTTGAATTTTAGGGCATGTTGACTGGGACTGCAGCAGGCATGAGAAAAGTGAGCTCCTTGTAGGAAGATCTATAGAATTATGACAGCAATGCCAGTGTTCCCTATTACCCACTGGAGATGAGGCTTTGGGCTCAATAAAACCTCAGTCTATACTGAATATCCTACCCAAACACAGGATATCCATTGAGGAACCCAATCTTTAAGAGATGACATACCTGTGGTACACAATCCAATATGTAAGTGTGAACCTACCTCAGAGTAAATAAATTGAAATGGATGACCTAAAATAATTTTTTTTTCCTATTGGCTTCCAAACGCATGCATCTAAGATCTCTCCATATTTGTGTACATCATACGATCCTATGGGGAAAAGACATTGACAGACAGCCGTACTTTCTAGATTTCTTTTTTTTCTTTTTTCTTTTTTTTTTTTTTTTTTTGCGGTACGCAGACCTCTCACTATTGTGGCTTCTCCCGTTGCGGAGCACAGGCTCTGGACATGCAGGCTCAGCGGCCATGGCTCACGGGCCCAGCCACTCCGCAGCATGTGGGATCTTCCCGGACTGGGGCACGATCCCGTGTCCCCGGCATCGGCAGGCGTACTCTCAACCACTGCGCCACCAGGGAAGCCCTTTCTAGATCTATTTCTGACTCAATCTTTATCTAGTAGCAAAGCTTACAAACAGTTTAAAACAGAAAGGTGAAAACTGGAAAAATAATTAGTCTTTTTCTAAAAAATGAAATCGTCAATTTTTCCTTTGATGTCTTCAGTAATTTACTAGCTAAATATTGGTTTTATTTTAGTTATCATTACTGCAGAGTGAATTAATCCAAAACTTAGCAGTTAAGCCAGTCATTTTATTATGATCACAGATTTTTGGTTAATGGATTCAGGAATGGCATGGCTGAGCAGTTCTTGCTGGGGATTTCTCATGGGGATAAAGTTAGATGTAGCTGGGGTTGGAATCATCTTCAGTCTTGACTAGTCTGAATATCCAAGATGGCTCACTCCCATGACTGACAGTTGATGCTGGTTGCTGGCAGGGAGCTCAACTGGACTGTTGGCCAGAGTGTCTACATATGTCCTCTTCCCACATGGTGGTTCCAGGTAGTACTACTTTTTACGTGGTAGCTGGCTTCCCCCGGTGACAAAAATCCAGGAACCCAAGTAGAAAATACATGGCCTTTACTGACCTTGGCTTGGACATTTCACAACTAATGTGGAAACAACTTGGGAATGTCACAACTTCTGCTTAATTCTCGTAGTAAAAAGCACATCACTAAAGCTGGTCCAGATTCAAGAGGAGGGAACACAGACTCCTCCTCTCAAAGAAAGGAGTGTTAGAACAGCCAAAACATGGAAACAACCTAGATGTCCATTGACAGATGAATGGATAAAGATGTGGTACATAGGGCTTCCCTGGTGGCGCAGTGGTTGAGAGTCCGCCTGCCGATGCAGGGGACACGGGTTTGTGCCCCGGCCCGGGAGGATCCCGCATGCCACGGAGAGGCTGGGCCCGTGAGCCATGGCCGCTGAGCCTGCGCGTCCGGAGCCTGTGCTCCGCAACGGGAGAGGCCTCAGCAGTGAGAGGCCCGCGTACCGCAAAAAAAAAAAAAAAAAAAAAAAGAGATGTGGTACTTAAATACAATGGAATACTACTCAGCCATAGAAAAGAACAAAATAATGCCATTTGCAGTAACATGGATATAACTAGAGATCATCATACTAAGTGAAGTAAATCAGAAAGAAAGAAATACCATATGATATCACTTATATGTGGAATCTAAAATATGGCACAAGTGAACCGATTCACAAAACAGAAACGGACTCACAGACATGGAGATCAGACTTGTGGTTACCACGGGGGCGGGGGAGAGGGGAAGGAGAGGGACGGGCTGGGAGTTTGGGGTTGTTAGATGCAAACTGTTACATGTAGAATGGATAAACCACAAGGTCCTACTGTAGAGCACAGGGGACTATATCCAATCTCCTGGGGTAAACCATACGGAAAAGAATAGTAAAAAAGAATGTCTATATGTATAACACTGAGTCACTTTGCTGCACAGCAGAGACTGGCGCAACATTGCAAATCAACTATACTTCGATAAAGAAAGAAAGGAGTGTTAAAGAATTGGAAATATGTTTCAAAACAGCTATGCTTCAATGGTACAGTTCTAATGTTTGATTAGAACTCTAAAAAAGAAGGCATTTACTGGGTTAATTAGAACAGATGAAAGTTATATTACTTTCATACAGTCAGGTAACAAGGTAAAGCTAAGTTCCGAGACTGTCTCCAGCTATTAAAAAATAGTAAATGACCAGATAGATGGGCAGGTAGATGAATGGATGGATGGCAAATGAATGGACTGATGGATGGACAGATGGATAAATAAATGGATGGATGTAGAGAGATGGCAACGAAAGAAGAACTATTTGGATGAATTCAAGCACAGTAAGGGCTACTCCCAGCCTTAACCTTTATACCGGGGTTGCAAACATCTTTTTGAGGAGACTTGTGCTAAAGCCACCGTTCACTCAGAAACAGTCCCTACATAGGGTGAAACCAGGGCAGAGGGCAGGTTCTGACACGAAAATGCTTATGAGGCATGATAAGGAAGTGAAGATTTACACAGGAAAAACTTCACTGTATCAACACAGAACTCCATCTGTTTGGCCAGCTGCTCAATTCTGCTCTAGAGTTGGTAGCACCATGTCAGCTCATGGCAGGAGCCAGATCATCCTCTGAAAATGGGAATCAAAAACTTTGGCAGAGGAGAACAACTAGATGATTTATTCTGTCCTAAAAACTTGCAATTACGTTGCATGGGTTCTTTCGTTTTCTCGGTCTGGGGAAATTACTCTGATACAGAACCAGACTGAGGAAAGGACTAAGACAATGGGAGGTAATATGAGAGGAGCGGCCCCACTTACTTAAAACTCTAAAGGCTACAATTGGGCTAGTCCTCCAGTTATAACATATGGCTTGGAGACATGATCCCTCATCAAGGAAATGCAATAGAACTTGTCATCATGGACAGATTGTTAGGGGGAAAAAAAATGATGGTCATGGGCATATTATGAGATAAGAACAGCCAGTACCGTTACATTTGGGATGCTCTAAAAGCTGCAGGAGCATTTGTTTTGCTCCCTGGATTGGTTCCATCTGTGTAGTACTGCTAAGAATATTTTGACAGTGGAAATTTGTGAGATGAGGCAACCTTCACTGGGTAGTGACATTTATTAGTCAGAATATCCTTGAAAGAAGGAGGAAGGATCTGAGACATTGGTGCAAGGGAACTGGAACCGAAATAGTATGAGGGTCACACTAACAGGATTTAAGGAGACCTTTGGTAGTGGAGACTTTGATATCAATTGCTAGGGTTTGAGGTGGGGGAAGGCGAGAGGGGAGAGGGTCTTTCTTTGACTTTGACTCAACAGCCAGCTGTCAAGATAGCTGACAGGTGAGATAATTGTTAGCTCTCTGGCTCACTAATTAAAGGAGATGGGGAGCATTAGGGACATTAATTCTGTTCACTCACCTGAATCTCCTTTGGAAAAGGGAATTCCTTTTGAATCCTAAAAGAGATCAATTCACTTCTTGACATGCACCCAGGTAAATATGAAAAATATGCCTTCAGGCTGAGTGATATATAAATCAGATGTCAAGCTTCACATGGTAAAATAGTGATATTACCTTTTAATTGCTCTGGGAGATAGAAAAGTCATCCAAAGCTGAGGTGCAGCAACCACTGAAGAAATGGCATCAAAAGGAATTATATTTCAAAACACGAGGGAGCCAAAGGGAAGATCAAAAGCTCCTCTAACTCATTCACCTTTGCCTTGATGTGCTTTGTGTGTCCATTTCAATATTTCTAACACTTCCTTTTAAGTGAATCTGAATTCTTGTCTTTATTCTTTGGAGGTTTCCTGCAGGCGTGCGGATAAAACAACTTCATTGTTAATCCATTCCCAATTTTAGCTTAAGTGTGGCAATCCCTTGAAACCAAGTTGCAAAACTTATCATCCAGACTCTGACACTTAATAGCTATGGAAGTCTGAGAGTGTTTTCTCATCTCTACAATGCAAATATGATCGGTAACTTCCCAGGGTGGTTGAGAAAAAACTTCAAAAATACTGAAACTTCTATGTATAACCACTTATACAGTTGCTGGCACATAATTAAAGTTCAAGATATACTAGCTACTACTATGCCTGTCCATGGTCCAAAAAAAGGCCTTTCTTTCCACTAGGAATGCTGTTCAAAAATAGGAAAAAGATGGGTGTGGTCAAAGACTGGACGGAGACAGGACAAATTTGAATGTGTCATATTCTGTTCACTCCCCACGCCATGGCGCCCTCTCTTCCATTATCGGTCCATCCACCTCACAGCCTTCAAGTAGAAGGAGTTATTCTGCCTTGTCTGTATTTCTGGTGTGCAATGCCAGTTAGATTTTTTCCTGAAGCATGGTAAATCCAAGGATTTATAAAATTGAGGGTTCAAAAAAATGTCAAAATGCATCTCCAAGCAGATCTGTAAACTCTCCATCCCTTGAGTACAGAGCTTTTTCCTCTGGTCACAAACGTTTCAGAAAATACAACAAAACACCATTTACTTCCAATACTATATATGGCCAGAATGAAAAAAAAAAAGAAGGAAAATTAGGGATTTTTAAAGGTGACTCCATGATTCCCAGGAGACCCATTTTTCATTCTCACAGGGTAACAGTCTCACTCCAAGATTACTGAGTGTGCAGTATCTGTTTTCTGTGGGCTGCTGCCAGCAGATGGCTTATTTTGAGTGCAGAGGAATATCATTAAGGAACAAAGAGAAATTAGGACTAAATAGGAAATTAAATATATTCTTGGGATTACAACTGATGATCAAGGAGTTGCAAACCAGTGATTTGCAGCTTAATAGTTTGCCTGCAGCCAATACCCAGTGCTTTAGGGAAACCTTAATATTAAGAAGGCTGTTCTCACACCATGCAATTTATTTGTCTTTCTGTGTTGCCAGCGCCTTTGCCAAACATCATAATTTTCCCAGAATCCTGAATTGCAAGATGAACAAATAATATTCATTTCCTCCATGGAGAAAACATCCTTTGATTGAATTGTCTCCTTCCATCCCACTCACTGCCTTGTGTACTACATGTCAGACATGTGAAATGGAGCCGAGCTTACTTGAAAGCAGAGTATAAATTAGCTTCTAAATGAAAACAGAAGGAAAACATTTTCAAATGACAGCCAAACTCTATCAGCTCCTAAAGCACTTGAGGTCTCTCTGAGGAATGCAGCATGAAAATGAGGGCACGTAAGTCCAGAATGTGACCCCACCACTGTTCATTGTGTTCAGGAATTTCCCTGAAGGACCATGGGGGATGGAAGGCAAACAGGAGAAGCAAGATAGGCTTCCTCTAAAAACCAGCTGTCATGGTTGACTTTTTAAGCTACATAGATCGATTATTTTACCTAAGAATAATGAAATATAATAACAAACAAAACCCAATCAATAGCAACCAAATGAAATAAGGTTCCGTCCTACATTAAGAAGTGCTCGAATGCATGTAGGAGACGGCGAAGTAGAAGAGGTTGTTTGGCTACCCAGAGTTTGTCAAGCCCTCTAGCACCATATCGATATATTCATGACCAAATTCACCCTGAGGCCCTTGGACACAGGTCTGACTCTATTGCCACATGAGGACAATGCCAGGAAATCTAATCTTGGATGGCTTCTAAATTAGTCTCTGCATAATTCAGAGACTACATTGAAAACTGTAATCAACCCTCCCCCATCCTAGCTGTTAAATCAGTGAGAACCTATTCAAGACAGTTGGGAATAATTCTTGCTACTAGCTAAAGAATCTCTAATCTTGAGACAAGAGTCTGGGTGATTTCTTTTAGCTCAGACTGCAGCTATAATGAGACCACCGAGCCTTTCTTCTGTGCTGCTATTACTGATGGTGCAGTCAGGTACTAAAGAATCAATATTGGGGCAAAAGTCCATTCTCCAGAATCCAGATGCTGTGAGATTAGTGACCCCTTGACTAAGGGTCACTCCAGAGCTGTGATAGACACAGTTGTGTCCACACTGCTTCTCCCACACCCCTCCCCATGGGACTTTGCAGTGCTCACCTACTGTCAGGAGGTCATCTCCCCTGCCCCTTGACTCTGTGCTCAGCCATGTGACTTGCTTTGGCCAATAAGATGCCAGCAGATGCAATACAACCAGAGTCACAAAGCATTTGGGTCACTGCACCTGCTCAGTCTTGCACCTCTGCCATTACCATGAGAAGACTGTACCCAGGCAGGCCTTTTGTCCCAGGAGGAGGATGAAAGAGGTAGAAGACATCTCACTGACCTGGCCACACCTAACCTAGATCAGCCAATAGCCAGCTGATACCTGGACACACGTAGGCAAACACAGCTGAGGCCAGCACAGGCACTCAGCCAGAATTACTGTCCTGCAGATTAATGTGCCAAAGCAGTGCTTACTGTTTTTAGCCACTTATTTTTTGGCGGGAGGAGGGGGACTTATCGTTTTAAGCCACTGCTTAAAACTGTGGTGATAGAGAACTAAGCAATTTTTAAAAAGGGGCTTTGCTTCTGCCTGGATGGAAACCATTTTTAAGTTTCCATTCCCTGTAGTATGATGTCCCATCATTCTGCTGTCATGGCTTGAAAGTCATGACATTCCTGGCAGCAGAGGAATAAGCCTTCAATATGTGACACTGAAAACTTGAATGTCTGCCTGCGATACCATTAAAATAATAGGAGCTAAACTTACTGAGGGCCTATTATGTGCCAAACATTTTTCAGTATATCCTCAATATTCACTACAAACTTCTAAGCTGGGCCTGTCATCCATCCCCACTGAATAGATGAGGAAATGCACACTCAGAAAGGCTAAGTGACTTGCTCAGGGATCTACAACTAATATATTTGAACTTGGGTTTAATCGACTCAAACCAAATATAGGTCTCTAGACCAACTTCCCCTAATCATATTAAAACCCCAAAGGATTTTAGCAACAAATCATTTTATAGATTCTAAAAAGGTACGGAAAGGGGTGAAAATTGCAGCCGGTTCTTAAGAGACCAAACGATCCTAGATCTATATATGTCCACATTTATTGTATTTTGGTGCAGAACAGGGACATGGGGCGGGCAGCCTAGTCCCTAAAGGAGCTTTTCGGCATTTCCCAGATCCTCACCCTCTGCCAGCAGGGTGGATTCAGAAGAGTCGTTTGCTCTGATTTGAAGATTTACGCTGCAGAGAGAATGGGCAAGTCCTGGGCCCACAAACAGAGTCGGTATTATTCACCAAAGAATGATTAAGTTCCCAGCCACTGGAAAGGCAAAGGTCAAGACCCCTGTTTTTTAAGAAATCACTTGGCTGTTTGGTGAAGCTTACAACAGTAAATATTGTGAGAACCAATTCTTCTGCGAAATTGTGTTGAGGAACAGATTTCAGAAAAGTCAAAATCAGTCAAGTGCCTAAAACGGTAGAGTTCTGACAGTGCATTTGTATTCTGTCTTTCCAGTCTTTTTTAAGCAATCCATCTTTGAAGGGCTACTGAAGGCCTACCTCCTTCCAGGGCCCTTCCTACAAAGATTGTACGAGCACCACACTACCCTCTCTCTACTCTGAATACCCCTGGAGAATATGGCATCATCCCCTCCTCAGTCCAACTTTCTTAAGTGGTTTCTTAGGAGGTCTATGTGAGTACACAGGATTCTCAGATCTCTAGTGTAACGATGATAATTTTGACAATAATACCTACTATTTAAAGTACTTTTCTATAAGCCTAGTCTCTTTACAGCCACTGAGCTCCCAATAACCCTAGGAAGTGGGTATTATTATAATCCTCCTGTTACAAAGAAGAAGCTGAGGCTTACAAAGGTCACATAATTTGCTCAAGGTCACACAGCCAGAAATTGGCTGAGTGGGATTTGAAGACAGACAGTCTGACTCCAACCATCTTGGCTTTGACTTTCTCCACAGAAGACACCCGCTGATACTCTTCTTTTGTATAACCCTGAGATGCCTGGCACATTGAGAGGTACAGAGCAGGCCCTCATCTGCATGAATTATACAGGTCACAACCTCAGAGGTTTCCAACAATTACCTGATGCGCCTGTGTGACAACAGTGCTCATGTGGCTGAAGACTGGGTGCCCAAGGCAGGCTCCTTTCTAGCATCACTTGGGCTTCTTAACAAACATAACATGTTCCCACATGGTATGAGGAGAAGGGAGAGCATTATTGAAGGTCTATATATGACCTGCACATATGGATTATAGAGATCATTCTCAATGCCTGTGTCCCAAACATGTACATAATAGCCATTTGGCAACTGGATTTATTCAGCATCCACCACATATGAGGTACCATGTTGGGCAATAGAGTTATAAATGTGAAAAATGTTCTCTCAGAATTTTTTTTCCTTACAAACAGAAAATCTATTGAAGAATAATATACTAAGGATTTGGCTAAATGTTCTGAGCTTTCTGAAGAAAACTGTTAGGCAAAACCTCAGTATCACACAAGACGCTGCTTTGGAACATATGGATATGTGTCAGTCATACTAGGGAATCAAAATATTCTGAAGAAATCACAAGACTCAGCTCTTTCCACTGAGTTTGGGCTGCTTGCCCATTAATCAAAACTCCTCATATGAATGCCAAGTTGTTGAAATTCGTCTGGGAAGGGGCTCCTGTATTCATGGAATTGACTCTTGCCTTCTTTCAAATTTCTAATTAATATCCAAATTCCTGCTCTTCTATCAGTGTAATTTAAATACTTTAAAAATATTATATAAAGAGAAATGAAAGAGATTATAGCAGGCAGTGTACCCAAAGCCTCTCTTTTTAGGAGGCATTGGTTTTTGTATTCAGACTCATAAATCCAGTTTAAAAAAATCACGACTTGAACATCACCTTGGTATCTCAAACTCAGTGTTGCTAATGAAACTTGTGAAACAGTCTTCATGCATTTCCTGTCTCCATAAGTAGCACCCTGTTATGGACTGCAGTGTGTCCTCTAACAATTCTCATGTTCAAGTCCTAACCTGCAGTAGCTCAAAATGTGACCTTATTAGGAAAAAGGGTCATTGCAGATGTTACTGGTTAAGATAAGGTCATACTAGAATGGGGTGGGCCCCTAATCCAATAGGTCTGGTGTCCTCATAAAAAGGGGAAAGTTGGACACAGACATACACACAATGAGAATGCCACGTGAAGATGAAGACAGAAGTTTGGGTGATGCTTTGCAAACCAAGGAACATCAAACACTGCAAGCAAACTACCAGAAGCTAGGAGGAAGGATGGATCAGATTCTTTCTTATAGCCCTCAGATGGAATGAACCCTGATGACACCTTGATTTTGGAACTTCGAGCATCCCAAACTATGAGACATTAAATTTCTGTTGTTTAAGCCACCAAGTTTGTGATACTTTGTTATGGCAGCCCTAGCTGATATACATCCCATCAACCCAGTTACCCTGGGATTCTTCCTAATCCTCCAGCCCTATCATCAAATTTTAGATTTATTTTACATGCTCCCTTGCTTTCCACATCCAATGCCTTGTCCTCGGTTCAAGTGCTCATTATTCTCATTTGAATTGCTACAGGAGTCTCTTACTTGGTCATCCTGCCTTCTCTTCTGATTCTTTGCCGTACCTCCCAATCCATTCTCCACACTGCAGCCAGTGTCATCTTTCTAAATTGCAAATCTGATCATGTCAGTTTTTTACTGAAAATCCCTGTGCACCACAGGATACATATCCTTTGTATTTAACTTACCATTCAAGGCTGGTCATGACTGGTCCTGACTAAACATTCAGCCCATCATGCCACTCCCCCATGTTTAAGTAATACTGCAGGGCCTGCATCCAGTCCTGCTGAGCTATTTGCCATCATATGAGCGCCCATGCTCTCTGCCATCCTCTATTTTTACATATTCTTCCCTACTCCCTCCAGGTGGAATATCCCTTTCAGCTATAACTCTCTCATCATCACTTTATCTCTCCTCCCTAAAGCCTAGCACTGTGTTCACCATGGAGTAGTTTTTAAACAGGTGTTTATTGAGTGAATGTGCAAAATCAGAATTTCATCTTGTTAAAATATGAGCCACCGATATGCTGGACAACCAGGAAAAAAAATGCATCAGTTAAATCAGCAAGTCAGGGAAAATATCTCCCGTCAAACCTGAGTTTATTAAATTCTACTCCAGTATTGAAATAACAATTTATTGAACAATAAACAAAGCAATTTCTAGAATAGACACTAGAAAAGCAATACTCCAGTATTGAAATAACAATTTATTGAACAATAAACAAAGCAATTTCTAGAATAGACACTAGAAAAGCAATACCAGAGTTGGTACGTTTCAATATTGCTGAATACTTGGCCCAAGTTTCATGTGATATTAAAGAGATGGCAAGGCAAGATGTTCTTAGATAATTCTGTGCACATTTGTGGTTTTGCTGCACACCTGTGTCCTTCTGCAGTCAGCCTAAGCCCCACATGCTCCTCTTTGTCTCTGATATGAGTTTTTCTCATTTTAGAGAAAGCATTTGGCTCATACAACATACCATGTATTTATCTGGTTAGAGTTTCATGCTTTTCCTAGATCTCTTGAGATTCTGAAGCTTGCTGCAAAAGACATATTTATCACTGCATTTGTTGGTTACATGCATTCCTAAGTATTGCCTCAAAAGGAAAAATTCAAGAGTTATATATTAAGAACAGAAGAAGATAAAAAATAGAAAACTATTCTGTTATGTATTTAAAAGTATTTTATATAATTTATATTTATAAAATATAAATCATAAAATACATAATTTATAATTTATATTATGTAAGTGTGTATATATAATATAAAACATCAATGTTTTATATAATATATATATTATAGGGCATACAATTGGCCAAAAAAAGCAGAATAGCAATTATCAATTTAATCCGCTGCCACTCAATAAGAATATTCAATTGTTTATGTTCCTACTTATGACCATTCTGTTTTCTTCATATTTAAGCTATATTATCCATGAAATGGACTTCTTCTGCATTTCTCTGCAAACAAATCTATTGTTTTTATTCACTCATTCAAAATATGCACATTCTAAAGGTCAAAGAAGAAAGCATCGGTTTAAGAAAATTATACTTTTCTATTTTTAAGTGAGCCGTGCTATCTCCCCAATCTTTACAGGGCAACATTCACAATCCACCAGATGTTCTGCACTGAACAGTGAAGTTTCATTCCAAAAAACTGTCGCTGTATCCATTCATTCTCCTGCAAATCGAACAAGCATCTCTAACTCAACATGCTGAAAACTGAGCACCCTACCTTTTCTCCTGACTTGCTCTTTTTCCTGAAGTCCTAAAATAGAGTTAATAGAATCCTCCTCTATATAGTCACTGAACTGGAAACCTCCTGTTTCTCCTGAATTCCTTCTCTGATGTCAAAAATTGCTCAGTGGGTCCTGTTGATTCTACCTCTAGAGTGCCTTGGGAATCCATTCCTTCCTTTCCATTTTCCAATTTTTAAAGTCCATTATTGCCTCAGCACCCAGCATAGTGTTGGACATGTACACATTGTAGGCATTCAATAAATGTTGGCAAGTGGGTAAACGATAAAATGGAGAGCTCAGATAGGTTTATTTTTTCTCTCCTAGACAACTATAATAGTTCCCTATAGGAAATCCCAATTATTGATTGTTCTACTCTCCAATTTGACCTCCAAATTGACTACGAGAGTTATTCTTCTAAAACATAGCCAACCATATCATTCCCTGCTCAAAACATTTGATGGCTATTATTCTTCATGGTAAGGGAGGGAGGTAGGCAGTCTGCTAAGTGCTAGGGATACACTGATGAGCAAATAATGGCCTTGATGTTGAAAGACAGGCATTAATCACCTAATTACACTAAAGCAAAACTATAAGATGCTTTGAAAGCATATGACCAGGGTCATGAATCAGCTTGGAAGACAGGGCTGGGCTTCCCAGAGTAAGAGTAGTATGAGCAGAGTCCCAGGCCAAGTGAAAGCACTGTTCCTGGCGAGTGAGCAAATCATGTGAAGGCCACGTGCTGAAAGAATCTTGGGGCCTTTGGGGATCTTAGAGGAGAGCAGTGGGTACAGAACTCAGAGAGCTAGTGGTGAACAGTGTGTGCTGAGGTCACAGGGATGAGCAGGAATGACATTATGCATCCTTTGCTGACCGTGCTAAGAAGAATCCATTGAAGGATCATAAACAAGGGGTTACAGGATCACTTTCACTGCTTTCTTTTTATCAAATCCTTTAAAAAATACTAAGAGGAGAGAGGCATATCTTGGGATGGGCAGGATCGCATTAAAGCTCTGGACCACTGGAAATGAACCCAAGAGCAGCACTTGAAATAATTATTCAAGAGTTGCCAGAGTGTGAATGAAGGATAGGTTTCACCCCCTCCACAAATCTTTTGATGGGCATAACTCATTGTGTGGTGATTTCACTTTTGTTTCTTAATCCATATTAATCACGGGCATTTTCAGCAAGCCAGAATGGTCACTGCACTCTTCGTAACAACCTATTCTGCAAACCAAAGATAGCAGCCCAATTAATACATGTGATAAATGCAAGAACACCCCAGCTTTGTTTCTGATCTCACTTTTTAATCAACACTGAGGCCTTCTAACATTTAGTTTCCTTCTTTCTTGAATGTTTCTGAAGACATTCAATCCCCAGGGCCCGTGGAATAATGGAATCCACCTTCGTTTCAGGAGCTGAGGAATGGTCACCCCCCCCTTCATTTGTGCCAAGATGACAACCCATGTGGAAGTGATGATGAGAATTTCAACGTCTCTGCTCAAAGACCTTCCAATACAAACAAAACCAGGGATGACACATCTTTATCAACAACTGCCAGCTCAAAAACTCTTGTGTTTTGGGAAAATATATAAATCTGTGTACTTGCTGAGGCTGCCTTAGACCCAGCCTCTGGAAATCAGAAGTGCTGAGGAGGGAGATCAGTGTCACATGGCAGGTGGACCCTGCTGCCTGTTGCAGTTTTATTGTTCTTGTAATAATAAATAAAACACCGTGACCTTTGGTGTTCACTGTGATGCCTCAAATTACTGCTTCAATTTCTTTCCAGTAGCTCCTATTCTTCAGGGGGCATGTCTTACTTTTTGAGATGAACACCTGTGTTGTCCTCAAAAATTGTCAGATACTTGCCAATAGGTTTTTTCAAAAGGACACTTTCCTTGTTTTCTGGTTTCCTATTGATTTCCCATTCATAATTACTCACTACAAATTTACATGAAATACTTAGATGAACATTCATTTTGAAAATAGATTCAGAGAGATGGAAACCCCGGATGCAGGAGACCCAAGATTGGAAAGTGTCCTGTCAGGAAACAGAAGTAGGACCTGCCTTGTTTGTTCACTTGCATGATCATCCCTTGGTCTCACTCTCTTCTCTTTAGGGGTCCCTCATTGATGCAGTTAAGCAGAGGTTGAGTTATGAGGGTCTCAGTCCAGAAATCTGGGAGTCACCCTTTTCTTTTAAATAGGGTAAAACAGTGATTCTCCACCACTTGGAGGGGCTTATTAAAACACAGTTTTCTGGCCCTGCCTCCAGAATTTCTGATTCAGCAAGTCTGAGGCAGGGCCTGAGAATTTACATTTCTAACAAGCTTCCAAAACCACATCTTGAGAGCCACTAGTACAAGAGTAAAGGCACTTTACACTGTCCATAGGAACTACTAGAAACATAGATTATTCAAAATATTGACATGGAATTGTCTGGTTTTATAAAACCAAAGAACCGTAGAATTTAGATTTGGCGATTAAAGCAGAGACACAACACACCTTAGAGAATATAAGTGATATATCCAAGGTCACAAGCCAGTTGGCGATGGAGCAGAGGGATGTTCTGAATTTCCCGTGTCTGCATTTGCTCTACACACTATTTTGGTAGCTAGATCTGACATCAAATCTATTTATTCACTAAAAATTATACCATTGGTTATGACATTTTTATGTCATAAAAACGGTTGAATTTGGTAAACATATATCAGCTTTCACACCTACCATTACACCCTTTTAAGGCTTCCTTTGATTGTTTAAAAACACACACACACACACACACACACAAAAAACCCCCAAACATTTCTACATTAAAAAAAAAAGATGGGTATATATGACGCTTGTACAGGCAAGAAAGGAGCCTGAAAGGGAGGGAGAACTGGATATATTTATGTAGAAGAGGTGTTCTCAGGAGAAAAAGTTTGAACCCTATCAAACATCATGCTATTTTAAAGCCAACAAATGGAATTGGGTCAATCTGGGTATTTTAAAATGAATAACTCACTAGTTTATTTCATGTAATAGGCTTTATCATGTTTTATGTTCTACCAACTAATGTGCACATGCAGGCATAATTTCAGCCATGTATTTTTCAGAGGGATTTTAAAGAAATTTAATTTTAATTACCGTGTTCAGAAAGAAATGCATCCACATGCAGCAAACACAGTCCCATGTGGTCCCGAAGTCAGTGACTCATGTCTTTCAAAGTTGATGAGGTCATGCTGACTCCATCAGCATGGTATAATGCAAAATCCCTCTGTTTCATGAACCTGAGTGTGAATCCTGCCCACCATTACTCTGTAACCTTTGGCAAATCAATGAAATGCTTTTTTACCCTCAGGGTTACCATTACAATTGGCAGAAAAAAAAAAATCTCCCACCTCACAGGAAGTGCAAGAGACAGAAAGTGGTTTAGTAAAGACTTAGCCCCTCCACAATTTCCATCATATCCTTCCTGCCGGCCATGCCTCTCTCATCACGGCACCTAACAATCTAAGTAGAAAGTAAGTGTGAAAATGCAAATATAGCTTCCAGATGAGTCTCTGACTCAATCCTTCCCCCTGAGGCACTGCAGACAAGTTCCCTTCCCCACCCACAGCCACAGTGTCCCCTCCAATACCCTTCTTTGCAGAAAGTCCAGGGCTGGCCTAGTCCACAGTGTATCTATGACAAAACACATGGGCTATATCTGCAGAGTGCTGTCACTCCCTTTTCTTCCCTTACCAATTTGTTTCCCTTGAGTCAGTCATCTAACTGCGCTAAGACTGAGTTTCTTCTCAAGAAAAAAACAAAAACGAGTAGAATGAATTATCTCTAAGATTTTTCTTTTTCTTTAAGAAAAAAATAACTAGCGGGAGTTCCCTGGTGGTGCAGTGGTTGAGAATCCGCCTGCCAATGCAGGGGACACGGATTCGATCCCTGGTCCGGGAAGATACCACATGCTGCGGAGCAACTAAACCCTTGCGCCACAACTACTGAGCCTGCGCTCTACAGTCCGCGAGCCACAACTATTGAAGCCCACATGCCACAACTACTGAAGCCTGTGTACCTAGAGCCCGTGCTCCACAAGAGAAGCCACCGTAATGAGAGGCCCTTGCACCGCAACGAAGAGTAGCCCTTGCTCACCCCAACTAGAGAAAGCCTGCGCACGGCAATGAAGACCCAACGCAGCCAAAATTTAATTAATTAATTAATTGATTTTTAAAAATAACTATCAAAAGTGCACTTAGATTATCCAAGTAAGAGAAATGGGAAAAACTGGGGGGGGGGGCTTAAAATATATATTTATATATTACAGTAGAAAGCATCTGTCTCACCTAAAATTGTTTTAATGCCTGAAATGATCATGATCTATGTGCATTTCTTTTATCGTCTGCATCTCTTAAAAAGACTGATCTACAATTGGGCCACCAAAATTGTTCTCCCCAAGGAAAATACCATTTTAGTCTACCATTAAACTTTTAGGATGAGCCTCAAAATCCTTAGGGAGAAATGCTGACTTCATTTAAAGGGTACACTCAGAATCTTAATGTGAACACTGGTGAGAGATTTCCTTTGGATTTAACTTTGCATTTTGCTTTGCATGAATGACATCATTAGAGCCCCATTAAAAGGTGAACACTAACTCCATTTCAATAAAGAATAAAGACAGAAACAGCATAACCAACAGGTTTCATGAGTACCATGGATACATAATTATTATCCAGGAACTTGAAGGGAAAATCATGGGTTACTATAACCTCTCAGGTCTGGAAATGTTCTTAGATATCAATCTTTCAACCCCCTTTAATTTACATGTGAGAACAGGGAATCCTTTGAGGAGTTCAGATACTTGCCCAGACCACAGAGCTCATATGAACAAAGCCAGGACTAGAAGAAAGATTTCCCGAGATCCAGGCCAATGTTTTCTCAAAAAAGGCTGATTCAGAAGGTGATCAATTTAATATAAGGTAGTGCATTTGTGGCTTTGTGTTTTATAGGTATGCGTTTAAAAAAATTTTTGTTTGTTTGTTTTGATGTTTGCTTTTCTAAATGAGCATGTGTTAGTTTGCACATAGGAGAAACACTGTAATCAATGGGTTAAAAATAAAGTATTGTATATGGCTGAATAATTTTTAAAAATCTCACCTTGCTATCTTCCCCAGCAATGATGCCAAGTTTGTTTGTTTTTTCAATTTATCAAACAGGTAACTAAAACTTGCAAATATTTGTTTCTTAATCATGAGACAAAAATTAAGTGAAAAAAATAGAATCAAGCAAAAAAACTAGATAACATCTTACATGTTATGTTCTGCTAAGGTCACCAGATTTAGCAAAGAAAAATATAAGATGTCCAGCTAAATCTGAATTTGAAATGGACAAAGAATAATTATTTTAATATAAGTATGTCCAAAATACTACATGGGACACACTTAAATTCAAATTTAACTGAGCATCCTATATTTTATCTGGCAACCTTAGATCTGCCCACTTTAAAATGTTTAATTAAAATGTCACTTGCTGGTAAATCAGTACCAACTTAATATAGTTACTAAGTTTTTACTATGCAGAACTAAATTCACTCAAGTCCATGAGAACAAAAAGGCATTCAATATTCAATGGATATCAGGAGCAGCGATTTACTTCCAAGGAATAGAATGAATTAGTAATTTGTAAAGGACACATGGATTTTATTTATGTATTCATGAAGTATATTCCACGTAACACAAGGCAAACAAACCACAAAGACAATAGACTCTCCCTTATTACTGAATGCAATTAACTGATCTTTTGAATGCAACCAATGCTCATTTAAATGGATAATTCTTTGGTAAATAATTATTTTGCTAAATTTTATTCTTGTGGCAGACAGGAAGATAAAGGAGACTTGAAAGAGAAAAAGAAGAGAGAAAGTAGTAACTTAAGCTTTTTGCTAGATACTCATTACATCTGGGTCTGTGAGTCAGTAATTTTTCCAATCTAGATTTTGTTGTGATTCTTCAAAGATATTACAATGTCTCAAACCAATATCAGTGATATAATGCAGAAATTAAAAGTTGCACTGTATTGCTTTATAGGTGTTTTTTCCCTTATTTTGACAATTTATATATTCATACAACAAAGAAGATTTTATTCTCTTAAGATATGACAGCTGTTGAATTTTGGATGTTCATTGTTCTTTTCTTTCAATGTCTATGTTTGAAGATTTTCATAACAAGTTGGGGGAGAAGAGAAAAATGTGAAAAACAGAAAAAGAATAAATAGCCATATAATCTTTAAAATAGTTTTTGGGAACAGCAAAAACAAATACTGCTTAGTTCATTCAGGCTACTGTAAAAAAAATATACCACAGACTGAATGGCTTATAAACAACAGAAATTTATTTCTCACAGTTCTGGAGGCTGGAAGTCTGAGATCAGGGTGGCAACATGGCTGGATTCCAGTGAGGCCCTATGCCAGGTGGCAGACTCCTGACTTCTTGCTGTGTCTTCACATGGCAGCAAGAGAGCTCTCTGGAGTCCCTTTCATAAGGGCACTAAACCCATTCATGAGGGCTCCACCCTCATGATCTAGTTACCTCCCAAAGGCCCCAGCTCCTAAAACCGTCACATTAGGGGTGGAAATTTCAACATACAGATTTGGGAGGAACACAAACATTCAGCCTATAATAAGTGCCAAATAAATTTTTCTCCAGTAAATATATACCCAGATGGATACATATTTATATCCTGACTAATCTTGTCAGAGGTCTATTTACTGAAACTTTCATTTAATGGAATATTATATAACCATGAAAATGAGAGATCTTTACATGTATATGAAGGTAAAAATGTTCATAAAATTTTAATAAGAAAATATAGCTTATAAAAATGTATATATTACTTATGTTACTCTATAATTATGCTACAGTCATCTTAGATTACGGCATTAAACATAAAGAAACCCCTGAAAACTATCCCATCTTCACAGTATCAGGGTCTAAGAATTAACTTGTAATGTGCTCCCTTAACATTCAGCCAAAAGCTTTCCGTCCCCTTCATCAAATGATCTCAGCTGTGCTCCTGGGATGAGCTCCCATTTCTCTACCCAGAGCCTTGGTTCTGCTTTTGTATCCGCTGAGGAAGTAGAGGAATACCAGCTAATTCTGCACGTGGTCAAGAAAGGGCTAAAACAGGGTGACCAACAGGTAAAGAATGGAACTTTTCAGGTCTGGTTACCTCAGCTTTACCACCAGTTACTTTGGCTTCAAATATAAGCTTTAAGCTTTACTGTCTCCCTTTCTTTCTGTGCTGATAAATTTCCCATGTTCTCCCTCTAATTTTTCCTACCTGCTAACCTAAACAACTGTTAGCAGTCTCCACACCTCTCTGAATACATGTTCTTGCCCTTATTCCTCTGCCATCTCTTCTACACAGTTTTATCCACTTTCCATTGTACTTTTGCTTTTCTTCTCCCAGCTTCTCAACTTATCATTTGCTAAATGTCAAAATCATTGGTTATTAGGGGGGGAAAATGAGTATGCTAGAAGTTTTGACTCTACTATGTCAAACACCTGATTTGCTTGATTTTTTCAAAGGTGGTGATATATAGACATAAATATTACAGTTTAAGATACATCTTAAGAGATAATGAATTTTTCAACTCAAAATCTCAAACATGGTGCTCTTTTTTTGGGGGGGGGGTCTTGTATTTATAGTTGTTGAGTTCTTTCTAATTAAAAAAAAAATACCACCTATTTTCCATTTAGTAAGTGTCTACTCTCCTTGGCAGATCTTTACATCAGTTTCCATTTAATAGTGTCTAACAAATGATTTTAAGAATGTCTAAAGTGGCCTAAAAACACATATACATTCAATGTAAAATATTGAAAACTATAGAAGAGCAAAATAATGAAAATTAAAAATCACTCGTAATCGTACCTTTCAGAAATGACTACTGTTAACACTACACACAGAGGCACATGTGCACACACGTGTGTACACACACTATACATACATATCATGCATCACAATTTTTAAAAATATGTTATACAGGACTGCCTCTCTCTCCCCTCCTCTCAAACAGGAAAACAGATATGTATGTCTACTTCCAGATCTTCTCCCTTTTGGGTGAGGACAACGCTACGAGAAAGACAGAGTAACAGAATGGAGGAAGTCTGGACATCTGGATAATCACACAGAGCAGAGCCATCCTACTGACTTTGACCTGTTACACTGGAGAGAAATAAACTTCCATCGCCTTTAAATTGTAGTATTTGAGGCTCTCTTTGTTAAGCAGCAACCCTATCTAATACATTACCCTGATGGTCAAAACTTTTGGTGAAGATCCTAAGAATTCAGAGAAGAGAGAATAGCATATCCTCTGGAGTCATACTGAAGGCATCACAAAAAAGATGACACTTAAACAAGACAAGGATGATAGAGTATCAAGTTCAAGATGGCAGCTGAGCCCAGGCACTTGCCTCCCCTCCTTCAGGAAACCACACTAAGATGGCAGGAAAGGGATACGAAAGGGAACAAATGAGAGGTTTCAACTTCTGGGATGACAAGAAGCAAACAAACATGCGTAGAGAGACACAGGAGATGAGACAGAAAACGTCAGGGCAGAAGATGTGACAGAGGGGCCACAGGAGAGATGGGAGCCAAACGTCCTGGTAGAACTCTGGAGGATTCTGTACACCAGGGTTTCTCAGCCTCAGCACTACTGACATTTGGGGCCAGATGATTCTTTGCGGTGAGAGGCTGTCCTGCGTGCATTACAGGATGCCAGTAGCTCTACCCATGCTCCCAGCCCCCAAAATCAAAAATGTCTCCAGACAGAGAGGGCCAGACCAGAGGGCCAAACTTCCCTGGGTGAGAACTAGTGTTCTACAGTATTTACTCCACAAATATTTATGAAACACTTCCTGTGTGCCAGATACTTTCTAGCTACTGGAGATAGAGAAGTGAACTCAATCATCAAAAATCCTTGTCCTCATAATACTTTCCAGTGAAACTAGGTAGGCAACAAACTAATTGACTACATTGGTCAACATTGGTCAAATGTTGACAAGAGCTATGGAGATAATGGAGGAAAAGACTGAAGATATTAGGGGGAGAAGGAAAAGGAAGATGAAATATTGATACATGAGGTTCCCAGAGCAGCTGTGCCACTTGGCTTTCAAACCCCTTTCCTGGATTTATACATGCAGAACATCAAGTGTCTGTTTTTGTCTCTTGGAAAACCACCGGAGAGATATTTGCTAAAGGATTTGAATGGACTCCAAGGAAGAACTGAGGATGTTGTTAATAATGGACTTTAGACCATTTGGAAGCCATATACTGAGGAAGCAGATCAGAAGGGCAATGGAAAGTCACTGAGTGTTAACAGTCAGAAGGGTGAGGGTGGTGCTGCTTAGATGATAAGGGGCGAAAAACAGCTGCAACAACTCAGGAATCTGGGATGGGATCTGACTTTGGATGGTTTAAGTGAAAATGGATTTAACTGAACCCACTGGCTATTAAACAGTATTACATAAACCTTCTCTCATTTTATTTGTAACTCATTTTCTGCATCAGACATTCAACAATGATGCTCTACAAGGCATCAGAGAGTTTATTTCATATGATTGCATTACAATCCTGAGTAGAACAGATAATTGAATACATTACGACTTACTAATATTATTGTAGAAAAATGAATTAGGAGCTTTCTTCTTGAATAAAATCTTTAAAAATTCACACTTAAGACACATGGAAACCAAAACACTTGGAAATATTTACTGATATCTAGTGGGCTCATTTTATTTTCTCTGAAGAACACATGTGATTGCTGGTATAGTCCTAACAGCTTGAAGCTACAAACTCAGACAAGGGGTGGGGATGCGGGGAGCGAAAACAGAGATAGTGAGCTTTTCTCCTCCTTATTTAAAGGGTTTTATTTTACATAATACTTTGGTATTCTTCCATCACGACAGTTAGCGAAATCAGATGGTCACGTCTTTCTGATTTCCAATATGTGGTAAGATACTTGCTAGAAAAATTATAAAACAGACAGAAGATGAATGGACTGGGCCTGTGTGATTTTGATTATCTGGGGCTTGCTCATGTTTCTTTACTAGAGAGTCTCTCCTCTTTGCTGAGAAGGTCACTTTCTTTGATGGAGATTTGGGACGGGTGTATGCACTTGTAAGGGAGGAGGAGAGGATTCTTCTTTAAAAGCCCAGGCAACCAGCCTTATCAAGCAAAAAGAAAAAGAAAAAATCAACTACCATAGGCAGAGCCCCATGTTTCCAATATGGTTTACCAATTTCTATGTATTTTTTTCCTAACTAAATCAAGCTGGTAGATACAACTTATGCATCCCCATATATAATTAGTCTAAAGCTATCGACTCACCTTTGCTTAGTAAAAACCAGCAAAGTCAGAGTAATTACTGTTCTATAAACATGTATGATCGTTCTTGCTTCTTTGCTCATACCACCCTCCAGCACCCGCCCCAACTTTAACAGCCTCTCTTCTATTCCCTCCTATTCAAATCTTTCACTGTGTCAATTTTCCTCACCTTCTCCATAAAGCCTTTCCTGAACAAATTAGCCCAAAATATGCTCGTCATTCTCCAAATCTCTAGGGGACTTATATGGTTGGTGCCACATTATATGCCATTTTGTCATTGTCATCTAATTCTTTCACAAGATCGGATGTCTTTTGTTCCAACTAGCATTTCTTTTGTCTAGCTTATGGTCAGGGACTAAGGGATACAAATTTTGGGGGGTATCCACTTCAGCATCTGATATGCTTATTAAAGAAATCTCACTAGATTGCCCTGAAGGACAGATGCTCTAAGGACAGACCCCCAAAACCATAGTCTTAGCCTCTGTAGAGCTTATATGACTGACATACATCCTCCTTTTTTAAAATCTATTTTCTCTTTTTGAACATTTAAAGAAAACTCCTTTCTTTTTCATTGGTCCCTTGTTTTAATTCCCAGCATCACTCATTAACTTGCCACAAATACTCTTCTTAGGTTGAGACGTGAGGCTCACCCATGGCTACCAGATGCTTAGTGGAGACATCTGAGTACTTCTGACCACCCTACACATAATATCCAGCTGTCTGGATTCTGTGTAAGCAAGGGAGATTTAGGTTTATATAAACAGAGGTTAAATGGCCATGATACAAATCAGAACGATGAAAGGATAGTTAGCACACCCAAACTGCTTTTAATATGAGTTGAATATCACTGACACTTTGCCAGAGTGTTTTCCCATGAAATTGCACTGGTTAGTGAGTGTTGACAGTAACAAGAACACTTTAATGCTGGATGCATATGAACATATAAATTGGATTGACCTCATTCTTGTTGACAGTTCAACATTCAATTACTTTGGGTACACTCCTGTAAAAGGAACGGGGACTGTGTGGGTCTGAATCCCACCATGACACCTCACAAGCCTGTAGATGATGGAAATTCTTTGAGTTCTGTCATTCTTTTGTTGTTGGGAATGGGGTTTTGCCAGTACTGGATGCTGTTATAAAAGGAATGTATGATACCTAGGGCCTAAAGAGTTGGCTGCCCACACTGTGCCAGGAACTCTGCTACATGCGAGAGATAAAATAGCAAGCACATCAGCATCCCTGCCCTTGTGGCTCTTAGTTGGATTCTAGTGGAGAGAAAGCATTTACTTCCCAATCGAATATAAAAGTGTAACTGTGATGAAGGGGCTAAGGCAGAAATGCAAGAGGAAACAGGAGTTCCCTCCTCCCTCAGTGAACAAACACTTCATCTTCATGAGCAGACAGTAATGCTCCTAGAGATGGCCCAACACTGGGACATTTTTGGATTAATGGAGAAACTGAAGCAACACAAACAAGCTGGAGCCACTGAGGCAATCACAGCTGCAACATGGCCAGCATCAGAAAGTGTCTGGACAGACACTGCAGAGCAAGGGGGCAGGTTCTAGTCCTGTGGTTTGGGGCCAATAGAGGAACAGCTGATCAGAAATGCTTACAGGGTCTGGTCTGGTTCCAGGAAGAAAACCATACAGGAATAGATTTGAGACTAGATGCATCCGCTGAGTTGTGAGTGGGTTGTACTCACAACTCCAGGAGTTAATACTACGTCAGGGCCTAGTTCAACGTACTTTGGTGAGTACAGTCAAGGAAAGGGCCAGAGGATGAGGAAATAAGCCAGAATTCAAGACAGGAATAGGGAAATATCAGGTTGTGTGGCCATGATTGAACTTGTACAGTCCATAAGAGACAAGCCTCCTCCACTTTTTGAGGTACTCATGGGTGAGGCAATTGATCAGTAAATGGGACGCAAATAATTCAACCCATGCAATGCACAGGGCATCTGCTGAAGAATGGCTCTGGATGCCAAATCCACAGGCTTCTGAGATGAGGAATTATTTTATACATTCTCTTTATGACTAGGTAATTCTGTCTCAGAGCACAATTAACCCCTAGCAAGATGGAAAGGATATTAACAGGAATGGAAGGGCAGAAAAGGAAATAACACCTACATCATTCTGAATGCTTTGTGTACGTTATGCGTTCTCAGCCTTTGAGCCCATGGGAGTCACTTGGGGACCATATTAAACCTACTGATCCCAGGCTCTACCCTTACCTACTGAATCAGGGTCTCTAGGAGGAGACCCTGTATATGTTAAACAACCTCTTCAAGAGATTTTCATCTGCATGAGATGTTTGGGAACCACTACATTATGTCCTTGAATCCTTGCGACCATTTACTGATGGAAATATCAGGCTGAGAGAAGTTAAACACCGTTTCCACAAGGGCCTCTGGGTGGCCCATATATTGTAGAAACACAAAATACATTGGTTTATTACATTTTAAAATGTAATACCCATTATTATGAATATTTTCCCATGTTATGAAAACATAATTTTTATGATTGTATAGTATTCCATTATAGGTATTTCAAATTCATTGAACCAATCTCCTGCTGGTGTAAAAGAAATAATTTTTTTTTAAAAAATCAGGAGTTTTCCTGATTCACGGACACTAGTCACTCAAACAGACCTCTTCTACCTGTTCCACATCCAGAGAAGCATTAATTTTTCCTACACAGTACAAAGACTTAGCTTCTGTCCTGCATGCACAGAAAGCCCACTTGGTGGTCTTAGACATAAAATTAATTAGAATTAGAGGGCATGGACTGTTAAGCAGCAACCAAGGGTCCCAGTAACAGTTACTTTCTGGTGATGTTTTTGGTGTTAAATCAGTGGCTCCCGAGCTTTGACGAACATTGGAATCAACTAGGATCTTTACAAATACTGATGCCTGGCTCCCACCCCTAAACACTCTGGTTTAGTTGGTATGTGAAAACCTGAGCGTCTGGAAGTTTCTCCAGGGTGCAACAAAGTTTGGGAGCCACTAGGTTAAGTGAAAATTACTGATAGAATAAGGTTGTGGGACTGCTTTGAGTAGCCCTTTGAGGAAACTTATGTGACTTCAGAGGGGCTGTTGGTCATCATGTGGTCATCAGTGGGGCCTGCACATGCCCTTCTCTGGAGCCACAGGCCAGGCCATTAAGAGCCAACCACAAGGATGCTCATAGGAACACTTACCAACTTTCCTCCCTAGGTTCCTCCTGCCTACTGCTGCCTGGTCCCTCTCACTCTCTGTAGCCTCCCACCTACTGTGTCTTTATCTGGAGTCTCTTTATTCCAATCCATGTCTACTTCCCTCTGTGCAGAGTGCCAACAAGACCACCCAATACCCAAACCATGCTAAAGTAGTCCAGCATCCTGGAACACTGGGCAATCGAACAGGTCTCCAAGTGTCCCATTTTTAAAGGATCTGTGGCTTCCTGGAAGAGACTGGGAAATCCACAGTGAGGTCCATGGTCAGAGATGGACACATTCCCAACTGTGCCCCACTAATAGCTATTTCCAATCTAGTACCTGTGGTCTCAGGGTACAGCATGCTAACTTTGGGGGATCTCCAAAGAGTTAGGTGACCAGGCTTTCTGCTGGCTCACAAGTGTGAATGAAATATCTGTCAGTCTTGAAAATATGCCCTCCTTCCCTTGAGATAGATCAATATTCTTAGATTTCCAGGAATTTGCTCTACTAGGATAACAGCATAAATGGCCACCAAGGAATTTAGTGATGCAGAAGTCCAACATCATAAAGGCAGGTGTTAGCCAAGATACCATTTGATTATGACCCAGGCCTTTGAGTATTCCCGTTTACTGGAATGGTGTAGGAAACTTGGTTTATGCTAACCGGGTGATGCTTAACCAGAGGCCTCCATCGGGATCACTGGGGGATATCCTGATGACCAGACATGCCTTGGTCCAACTCCCTAGAAGTAGTGGTAAAGTAGACATGAGGTGGAGCCCAAAAACTTGGATTTTTAAAGTATCCTCAGGTGACTTGAATGCAAAGATCACTGCAATGACTTGATGGCACTGACTAGCACTCTTTTCCCAGGAAAAATCATTGTATTGCCATTCAAACCAGTAATCCTATGGTGGAAATTCCAATCACAGAGGCAAATATAACAGGAAAGAGATTTCTGAGAAAGCAGGCCATCCAGTTTTTCTCAAGTCATCATGTGAGCATCCTCTTATGTCACTTAGTCACAACATAGCCTAGGCTGCCAGAGTCTAAGAATCTAGAGCTAGACAATTTAATAGAACTTCCTGCAATGATGGAAACATTTTCTTCTGTTCTGTCTAATATGGTAGCCACTAGCCACATGTGGTTACTGAGTGCTTGAAATGTGGTTGGTGAAAGTGATTAAACTTTCAGCTTTATGGGACGAAGTGAAAGAGTGGCATGGACATATATACACTACCAAATGTAAAATAGATAGCTAGTGGGAAGCAGCTGCATAACGCAGGGAGGTCAGCTCGGTGCTTTGTGACCACCTAGAGGGGTGGGATAGGGAGGGTGGGAAGGAGATGCAAGAGGGAAGAGAAATGGGGATATATGTATATGTATAGCTGATTCACTTTGTTATAAAGCAGACACTAACACACCATTGTAAAGCAATTATACTCCAATAAAGATGTTTTAAAAAAAATCTTTCAGGTTTAATTTTAATTTAAATGGCCATAGGCAGCTAGAGTCTACCGTACTGTACTGTGCAAAGACATAACCCATCTTAAGTAGAAAGCATGCAGAACTATAAGTAGACACTGGACAATAAGTAAGTCTTTCTATTAGACAATCTCCTTGCCCTATGGTTTCCCATAGGAAGCACTTCCTCCTTAAAGAAAGGACAAGAAACAAACTCCTTTTGTCGGTGACCCATCATTCATCCAGAAGAGAGAATATTGAGAAATGACCACCCATGAGCCCTATATGGCCCATAGATATATTTGGGTTGGTTTGCAGTATATTTTTTAAAGTTTTTAAATTAGTTTTCAGTATTTGAAAATTGGATTTAAAAAAGAATCTCAATGTCTGTTTTCTTCAGAAAAATTAGACAATGAGGCCATCTCGGCTAATCCTTCATGGCAGTGAGTATCTGGACCTACAGTAAAGGGATGCTTGAAGTTCAGTGAAGACACTGCTTGGCCTGCTTCCCTCACTCATGAGGCCTGCCTTGGTCCCTGGAAGGTCTGGGGCTTGAGAGACCTGGTCTAGACATCTTTCCCAGGCAGAAGCATCTAATCTCAGACACTGACAAGCCTGGCTATTATTTTACCTCTGCTGTCCTCACCTTGAATACTCAACAAAGACAGGATAGACCTCAATACAAATGCCTTCTATTCAAGGTAGAATCTCTTCACTGCTCTTCAAAAGCAAACATGCATGTGCACACATACAGAGGATTTCAAAAAGTTATTGTATCAGGATGAGTGTAAGCCAAGGCTGGTGGTTTCAGAGTATACAGAAGGCGCATTTTCTAGTGTGAGCGTGTTTCTTAACTGTGCTGTAGTTTCTAGATCTGTAAACTGTTGGGACCTAAAGAACCTGGAATAGGGCCTAGTGCATCATTAGTGCTCAGTACCTGTTAGCTACTATTATTCCAGTTATGGAAACCACCTCTCCACGGGGAAAGATGAAGTAAACCTTCTCCACAGTGTAATACAGACACACACATGGGCAGCTTTTCACTCTCCAATCAATTCTAAACCACAGCAGAAATCTGAGTTTGCTTGTATATGCGAAATGAACAGTCCCAAGAAACCAGTTATTAGCGACTCATCAAAATCTCCGTATTTCTCCGATGTGATAATGACCGCAGCACAGCCTGGGCTGAGTTCTGAGACACTGACACAAACTCCACACACAAAGGAAGACCACAGCCAAGTGTACCCAAACCAGCCCTTTGTCTGACTGAACTTGACTGCAACTTCAGAGTAAGAGGTAAAATTTCTAAAACTAAGATGATGAAAAACTCAGCTTTTCTTTGCAGATTTACTTTCGAAAAGTACATTGTGTTTGAACTCGACCCAAATTATTTGTCACCACTCATGTGATGAAACACTTGGCAACATCCTTCCCTCAGCAAAAATCTTTCTTTGCTCTGAATAAATTTAGCTTTTAATTCATATGAAGTTAGGCAGTTCTTTAAGAATCCTTCAAAGGGTGCTTAAGGCCAACCCAGAGATCACCATAGGTGACTGACTTTTATTATGGCTCTCACCCAAATGAATCGATGTTCGGGTGGTAAGAATGCCAGTCCTGTCAGTCATCTGCTCACCCATCTTCCCTAATTTACATCTCAACTATCCAAATTCCCCCTCCATCCATCAGGCAGTGAATGCCAGTTACCATTCACTTGGAGGTAATGCCAGTTACCTCCAAGTCTAGAACAATGTTCATTCCTGATGTTTTTTCCAACCTCATCCATTTTCTGGTATAAAGTGATAGTATCCTCATGTTGCTGGGCTCTTAGTCAAATTAAACAAGGCAAGAGAATACCATTCCCCACTGAGTACATCCTCAGCTTGTACTCACGAATCATTTCAATTCTAGCTTAAAGAATTATCTTCAACATGCTAATTAATACACATTAGATCATTTAAAATCTTCTATTGTATACATACATACCTACCTACTACACACATCTTTTAATGATAATAGCAATGTAACTAGTAACTCCAATCCTGATTTAGCACAACTAACTGTTGTTTTTTTTTTTAAGGTTGGTAATTTTATTTATTTATTTAGGCCGCACCACATGGCTTGCGGGATCTTAGTTCCCTGGCCAGGGATGGAACCTGCACCCACTGCTGTGGAAGCTCAGAGTCTTAACCACTGGACCGCCAGGGAAGTCCCAGCACAACTAACGTTTATATAGCACATCATGAGCACATTCACGTACTTTCTCTTACATACTGCTCCAAAGACACCTATGAGGCAGACAGGATCAAAAAGAGAAAAACATTTTTTTGAGCCTCAGTGTGATCCAGGCAGTGTGGTAGGGCTTCCTGTGTACTAAGTCTTTATCAGTGCCGGGACTAAGGTGAGGTGAGGGAGGCATCTGGGGTGCAGAGTTTAAGGAGGCACTCACGCTCATACAACTGCAGAGCTGGCACCTGAGAGCTGCCTCCTTACACTGTGTGTCCACGGCACTCCGCTGGCATCCCTCGAGTCCTGACTTCCATACTACTCTCATCCACCTTGTCAGTTACATATTGTCTTCCTCCCTTCAAAGATGGATGAACTAATACCCAGAGATCTTCAGCAACTTGCCAAAGGTCTCCAGTTAGTGACCCTTCTGACCCCATTCTGGTGTTCTTTTTCCCACTGAAAGGTCTCTGGCCCAAAGCCATGGCCAAAGAAACCACACTCATGAGCTGCCTAGGAATTCACTTGGCTCCCTCAACCATCACTTAAAATTCAGCATGGACTCACTCCAAAGACAATCTCCATTTAATCATTGTTATCACTATTTATATGATGAGAAGGCTATTTTTAGCTTTGTTAGTTTCTTAAAAATCCTGCAATTAGCATGTCTAATTATATCTAATATTGGGTTTTTATCATCAATAATTTTGGTTTGAGGATGTAAGGAGGTTGACGGACTACCCAAGAGGTGTCAGGAAGTGAAATCGTGTCATACTCTCATTTTCCTTTTTATACAACTTCAAATGTACTCTGTCCCCTAGCTTCAATGGCAGTTTATGGAAATCCACCAGAAAACCCTACCATGCCCATTACTTTAACATTCTCCAAAATAAAAAGTCGTCAAGTTAATACTTATCCAGCTCCAAAGTCACTGAAACACAAAAGTTTCAAGCTTAAAAACAACTTCATTGTAAAGGGCTATACAGTTTATTCCTTCCCAGCAGCTTTAAATCTACTCACAGCACTCCCAGGCAGAACTTATGGGAATACAATAAAATGCCAATTAACTACAGTCAACCAGTTCCTAATTCTCCATCTCCAGAATGTTTTTATTATTAATGGAAATACCTGCCATGCTCACTGAGAAACAGGAAAGCAGACTGAAAGGAAAACCACCTGCTCTTAACTGTAGTTACCATTGTTTGTGTAGAGTTACAATTTCTCACCTTGAGCTTCAAGTCCGTGGATCAAATTCAGCCCAGATCTGTGCTGGGGAAGCTGCTGACACAATTAGGGTGAGTCACCCAAGAGAAAACCCACAGCCAGAAAACATGTCTAATTATATATTTGTTCTTGCTGTCCCTTCCCTGTGGTTTAAACATCTATCTACTTGCTATTAAATGTATCTGATGAGGAACAGAAAAAAAAGGCTGGCTGAAGCTGGGGTTCCACATGATGAACTCTGGTGAGATCCATGTTTGGCCCGTGGCAAGTCTTTCAAACCCATCCCCAAGAACTAGCGGGAAGACCGGCATGAGGATGTTGTTAAGACCCAGGCCAGTGTATTCTGCTTGAGAAACTAAAAAGAAGGAACTCTGAGACTATCCATAAACCCTAACTTGCTTTTCCAAACACATGTGTTTAGTCTTTTTAAGGTATACAGGGCAGGAGGTATTTGCATGATCTCCAGTGGTGCCATAGAGAGATGTGGATGCCCTGGGCCCAATGGGACTTTTCAGTTCTTTTGAATCTGCTGATCTTTGCACAGTCTCAACTGTCATGGAAGCTGCAGGTCTTTGTTATTGGAGGGGAATCTTAACACTCCAGGGTCACCTTAAATCTTAACAACAGGGAAGATACTCATGTTTATTGCCCTGGCGTGCAGTGTCATGCTAGGTCTTGTTACTATTACCAGTCTGGGTACCAAACAAGACAAAAGGGGATGAGTCCCCTGTTCATGCAGTTATTGTTATATTAACTGTGGCTCATTGGCACTTTGGTACACTCCAGAAAGGGTCATTCCAATACGTTGCAAAAGGTCTCCAAGCCATGCCTACATCCTATGGATATGTCCCCCAAACTAAACATTTCACAAAATATAGAACTTTATTTACTCCCTACCCCATTTGGGGTTTACTCATAAAAGTTCTTTATACCATAAAATGTAATCTATGGTAACTGACAAATAGGTCATTCCTAGCCAACAAGATATTTAAAGAAATATTCACCTCGTAGAGTACTAATCATTCTATTAATACTACGGTAGGTTTTTTCCTGGTCTTACTTCATTTGCTGGAATTGATTGGCAATCAGCTATAGTTGTTTCCGATAACGGAACAACCGTGGAGACTGAACTCGTTTCTACTCTGAGTCCACACAGTCTTTAATCTCTGCCTCCAAGGACATCCCTCTCCAACCTAGTACCAGCCAGAAAAAGGACAGAAGATGATCAAGCTTCTCTGAGTATGGGATACTTAATCCTCCCAGCCCATTTTAACTTGTTTTCAAACCAAGTCACCTGGCATTTCACTCATTTGAGGAGTGAGTCTCCATTCCTTTCTCTTTCATAACTAGAGCTAAGGGTTAATTTCAATACAATGTTTATTTTCTTAACATTTTCCCTTAAATTGTGTTAACTGTATTTCTTAGCAAACTATACCTCATAAACTGCTTTCACATGAAATTGGTTTAAGGAAATTCTCATACTCATTCAAACAAGACAGCATATTTCAAGTGAGACTAACTTTCTATCTGCCTCAGTTTCCTTATTTATAAAAAACAGGGGAATAGTCCCCACACCCGGAAAGGGTGGTAGTGAACTTTCATACTTAGGACAATGTCTGGCACATAGTAAATAAAAAACGCGAAGTCATTCTATGTAAAGCACTTAAAATGTCAAGCCTGTGTCAGGTTCTTAATAAATGGTAGTTATTATATTATCATAATCAGTCACAAACTGGGAAGGAACAGAAGTGAGCCTTTCCCGTGTAAAGTGACTAGAACATGGGGCGGGGGTGTCTTTCTTCCCTTCCCTCTCTTCTGGTCAACTTTCCTTCTCTCCTTTTGGGTTTCAAATCAAACCGGCTGGAGATTGAGGAAAGAGCAAAAGGATGGGAGCCCATAACATTTAGGTCTAGAAAGAAGAATTATTGGAAAATAATTTGGCCTCTGCTTAAGAGTTTGCAATTGCCAACCCAGAGCCAAAGCAATTGATGGTATTTTCCCAGTGGTTGGTATTAATTAGCACTCTGCTGTCGTCAATTGGCTCCGCCGTCATGGGGATAAATCATTCACAAGCTATTTTGGACGCTCGTCCTGTTGCCACCACCTTGGCATCAATCTTCTCATTAGCTTTGTCATTACAGATCTCAGCTGTTCCTCACCTTTTCAGGAACTCTGCATGAATTTGACCTCGAGAAGTATTTAGTCACTATCATCTCAGCTATTAAATGTCAGATTCAGACATTGCAAACTGTGTGTCAAGACACTGCATTCTGGCAGTAATGAACCCATTATCTTTTTTCCCCCTCATAAAGCATGCTCTCTGGGCCCCCAAAATGGTGTGATACAAGTTCTCCCAGGAGTCTCGTTTGACTGTAGGTGCCTTTGAAAAGAATGTCGCTGGCTGTATTAATTTCCAGACTTTCGGTAGTTTGTACCTGGCACATTATGCAAATAATGACTGCTCCTCTTTACTGGGTGAACCAGGCAGCAGGGTTAGGCAACAAGATATAGCTAAGCAACCTGTGCCTTTAGCACTTTTAGCACATAGTCTGTCAATGAATTCTACAAATTGTATTTTTGGCTCTTCAAAAAAAGTCACGCTTATCCCTGCTTATGAGTCCCAGGAGGGTGGGGAGGCCAACGGACACTGCCTACATCTCTGTCAGTTTGTTTCCAATAAACTCTCGTCCATTCAGGCTGTTTGTCAGCTCTGCACCTGCGTGGTAGTGGCCTAAGGCATGAGCCTGTTGGGTGCCTTCAAAGAGAAAGCCAGTGAGGCTGCGGGGCAGCCAGCAAGGGAAAAAGAGTACAGGTAAGACCACAGAGACTTTTCCTTGGTGTCATGGAGCCATTTGGCAGTTGACTGGAGCCTATAGATCCTTCTTAGAATATAGATTTTAAATAAATAAGAATATAAAAGATTACAAAGGAAACAATTTTATGGAGATAACAACACCCTAGAAATAGTGTGTGCTATGGCCAAATGTGTTTCTCCATTAACACATTTAAGCAAGATGTAGTGATGATTTGAAGTCACAAGGAGCGTAAATAGTGGTTTGAGATCTCCACAACTGTAATGTGATAGGAAATCTGATTTCTATTGATGACAAAGTCATAGGACATGCTGAATCCACTGTGGTTTGTGGTTACGGTCAAGAAGGAAGGAAGTGCTAAGTTACAGTTAGAAGTTAATAAAAATCATTGTATTTTTTTCCCGAAGTTCACGAACTCCCTGAGACCTCTTAAGGGTCTGTGGACCAAGGGCATGTGGCAAGGGAGGCATTTGGATTTTACTCCCAGGGGAATGGAAGCCCTGGGAGGAACGTGCAGGCTCCAACCTCTCGTCCATTTAAGTCAGGAAGCCCCAGAATCTTCCTTGACTCTTCTCTGCCCAGCGCCCTTCAATGCTCTGGGCACCATCTGCCCCTGGCACTCACCTCATTATCATGTGACAACTGTCTGTGTGGTCTCTTCCATCAGATGGTAAGGACAACAGCTATGTATCAGCCATCTTTGTACAAATAGTGCACCCAGCATGGAACATACCAGCTATTGAGTATTTGCTAAATAAATTAATGAAGACTAGGCTGCTTTTGAAAGAATTACACATGAATCTATACTGCCAATGCTTTTCTGAAGAACATATTTTCCTTTCTGAAAGGGGTTATATGGAAATACACAACGTTTTAAAAATAATATCAGACTTCAAAACTAGGAATGGAAATACTGACATCAGGTAGATTTTTAAAAAATAATTTAGGGCTTCCCTGGTGGCGCAGTGGTTGAGAGTCCGCCTGCCGATGCAGGGGAAACGGGTTCGTGCCCCGGTCTGGGAAGATCCCACATGCCGCGGAGCGGCTGGGCCCGTGAGCCATGGCCGCTGGGCCTGTGCGTCCGGAGCCTGTGCTCCGCAACGGGAGAGGCCACAACAGTGAGAGGCCCACATACCACAAAAAAAAAAAAAAAAAAAAAAAATAATTTAAAAGTAGATTGATTGAAAAAAAGATAATGTGGTTGCCTCAAGACCAAGGTGCCCTGGTGCTTAAAATCATAGGAGCCTCTGCAGGGCAACAGAAGGCCAGGTAGACAAAGGAGTTAACTGCTGTGCTCACCAGCTACAGCTCAACAGGTCAAGGGCTCAGGAAAGAGGATGAGCTTCCAGGTATACTGAATTTCTCCAGCTTGTTCCTTGAATAACTTCCCATTTTTAGACAATAGCCCAAAGCTGTCTAATCCCAATGCACTGCCAGCCATCCTTGGATGGGCCACATCTGGGGCCTGGCTGGGGCTGTGCACAGGAGAGCTGGTTTCCAGCTTACCTGGGGGTAGTCATAGGGATCAAGACTAGACTCTTAATTTGGAATATACCTGAAAGAGAGATAAAAACCTACTGAGCATGCTCACCATCTGACATGGAAAAAAGGTCTGTATGAGACAGATGTGCCAGGTTCACGCACACTCAGCTCTGTCATCGTAAGAGACAATGTAAAATAGTCATTCAGTCAATGTGTGTTTATCAAGGCTTTCTATTTGCCAGGCTCCCTGGATTCAACACACACACACACACACAAGGCTCATCTGTGAAATTACACCTTGAGTCCCTGTCCTCAAGTCAGTGGGAAAGCTAACAGGTAAATCCAGTTACAGTCAAAGTTGTGATACTCATAAGTTTTCCTAAGGTTTCATGGGGGAGTGAGGGAAAAACTTCCCCAAAGGTGCAGTATCTGAGCAGACATGACAGGAGTAAGTAAAGGAATCTGTCATCTCAAGAAGCATGTGCTCTAAATAAAGACAGGGGGAATCTCTCAGAAATTGGAGCCACTGTCAAGGCCTATCTACCCTCAGGGAGATTTAAAAATTTCCTGAGCTTGCATGCAGCTCAATATCAAAAAAAACAAATAAAAGATGGCCAAACTGACGACCTGCTCTCTTTGTTTCAGAAAAATATTAACAAGCAATTCTACATAAATCATATAAGCAACAGTGTGGTAGGTGCCATGGCAGAAGAAATCCAAATTAGACTGTAGATTTGTAAGCATTCAAAAGAGATCTCTGAAATAGTAATCTACTATCATCATCAAGAAACAAAATGACGCTTTCGATGATTGTGGTTATGAACTTGGAATCCTGAGTTAGAATTCCAACTCTGCTGTTTATTAGCTGTGTGGTCTTTGAAATTTTACTTAGTATTTCCAAATCTCAGTTTTCTCACCCGTAAAATAGAAGGATTACAATGACGACCACATAGGTTTGCTGTGTTAATTAAATGAGATTGCCCAAGTACGGTGCTTACACAAAGGACTCAATTACTCAACATGTGTGACATTAAATATATATATGAAAAAAAATATATAGTTAGTGAAGAATCAAGCTCAAGTTGATTTGTTTTTGAAATCCACTTATCCTTAGCTATCATTGGTAGACTTATTCGTAATGGAGTAGGATGGCATGTTACTTCTGAGCCTCAAAAGTAGATCTGTTGAACTCAACATAGAAGTAGACAGCTTTGGGCTATTGTCTAAAAATGGGAAGTTATTCAAGGAACAAAATGCAGTATGAAATACTGTTAGACTAAATCAATCAATCTCTGTTACACACACACACACACGCAAATAACTTGAGTGCACACTGAGGACATTTCACGCTTCACTTAGGTCAAGGCTCCGTGTTACTAGGTAAACCAACTGCTCTAAAGAGTTTCACAGGTAACTGGTAAAGGGGACAATGTAAATCCCATTCCTGCTGCAACCACCTCATGGAATTTTTTTTAATTACGCATTTAGTAAATCTACTAATGCATTCCAGAGTATCCATTTATCCCCACCAAGGAAAATCATTATTCAACTGTACTTAGAAGCAAGGGATGAATTTTCTTCTTTCTTTGCCTCCTGAACAGAACATGACTGTTTGGGGGGGTTCACTCGATGCTGGCAAATGGCCATTTCCTGCCTCTAGACAGAAAGGCTTAAAAGAACTTATAAAAAACAGTCGAAATCCTCTGCAGACATCCAATAACTTATAAGGAAAAGAATATTTTGATGAGTTAGTGCAAATGAATCAGGAACATATGGATCCTATTTCCCTGGAGTTTAAATTTGTAAAGAGAAAAACTTCTTAGAAAAATGAACTTTGTAGATGTCACTGAACCCGGGGGAAAACATATGAGATGATTACTCAACTTAATACATTCCTAAGTTGCCCTGTGCTTAACTGAAGCACACCCAGGTCATTTGTAGCTCAATTTGGTCTGTCAAACACACAGCCCATCATGCTCTAATTGTTTTCAGAGCAGAATTCTGGGCAGAAGATATTAAGATGGTTAGTATTTTCAGCAATGAATTTTAGTACAATGGTTTATTTTGTAATTCCTTAAAGAGAGTTAATTTTGTCAGTGGCAGGAGATTCTGGAAACACTGTGGGTGACACATATCTGCACGTCCAGGGGCCAATCCACATGTGGGTGGTGTAAACAGGCTCCCGTGAGGGACAACACTGTACCAATCAGAAAATCTTCTCTTGTAACCCTGCTAAATGGTAGCCTCATGCCCAAGGAGAACTAATTTGCTTCATGTGACTGAGCACTTTATTCTCAAATGGTTTTTCAGGAACCAATATAATTATACAAGATCCAAGAGACAGACCTGCCATCTGAATATAATAGTTACTCAAATAATGATTCGGTTCTATACATTGATGACTTTTACTAACTTATTAAATATATCTCATGCATGGAGCCATACGAGCACATATCCAGACACCATGATTATTATAAACAAGATTTTGGAAATATATTAAAATGCTTTCTAAAAGAGAGAAAAAGGCCCCTACTATGTGTAGGGTGCCACAGAAAGCTGGCTAGCAAATCTCATGAATATTTAATGTGAGTCGCAGTTACATGTTATATGTAGACATGATCAATATTGTTTATTTGTCAACCCATGTCAAAGGGGATTATAGGATGGGAAAAACAAGTGCTCATCAGTGAAAAGGCTATGGTGGCCACTCTGGTACCTTCTAGACAATACAGCCCCACCAAGGCTCCTAATCCCTTGTTAGAAGGTCAGTTGCATGCTGGTTTAGAGGGAGACTTACTCTCAGTTCTCAGCAGACCCTTTCCCACATTGAGGAGAATAAATATGAGCTTGCACCCTAGTATTTCTAGCTGGAAAAGATCTTTGAGAGTAACTGGTCTAACCATTCTCAACCACTAGCTGGAGAAATGTTTTAAAATATAGGCTGCTATCCTCCCAGATACGGCAATGCAGTAGATTTAGACTATGGTGCTGGTATTTGATTTAATCATTCTCTTAGGTAATTTTCACCTTATTTTACAGATGAAGAACAGTCCTAGAGTGGTTATAGCATCTCCTGCAATCTCCTTATTCCCAGGTCAGTGTCTTACCGACAAGCTCGGCAATGCCTGGGTCATTAGGCAATCTCTTCAGTGTATAACCAGGCAGGAAAAACAGCCCAGACTAAGGGAAGATCTACTGGCTAGAAACAGCCAACAATTATGTTGAAAAATAAATGCAGTTGAGTTATCCTTATGCCTTGTTCAGGCTGTAAAGTCAGCACATAAAGTGAAAAATTCACACGGGCAAAATTATTCTTTAAACTTCTTTAGGAAGGCCCTATGTTAGAAACTGACACATCTCTCAATATGTTCAACAAAGCCCGTTTTTCCTCCAGATTTAGGAGAGATTGCTGGAGCTTTTAAAGTCCCCATTGAGCAAGAGATGAAGTTTCTGGCTAATATTTAGGAGCAATGTCAGAGAAGCAACAGCAACAAAAAGTCTTCATGTACTCTCATTACACTGATGCAGAAAGAAGCTAAGAAATATAGGAGAATCTGGACCAATTGGAAGAACAATGAATTCATATTTCTTATCTCATGCCAAGGTTTACTGTAAAAATGAAAATAAAATCGCATCATTTAAAATCTCTCTTCTTGTCTTTTTTTTTTTTTTTTTTTAAGAGAGTGCACATAGGCAGCACCTCCTCACCATAGGACATCACTTGCCCTGGTGCCCAGCAGGTTACATGCCAGGTGGTTGCAACCCTTGCTGCAGAACCAAGTCTAAGATCAGTAGGTCAGGATCAACCTTCCTTGCCTAAGGTCTTCAAACTCAGGATTACAGATGTGAGCACTTCATTCTGACCAGCCTTTAGCAACTTGGATTCGCCACAAGTTCAGGAAATCATAAATCCTCCAATATCCTTCTACTCCCTGCTTCACGCAAATTAACAGTCTCCTCACTAAAAGGTGGAGGCTCCCTGGTGTAGACTGAAGACACTACAGTTTTCTTCTCTACCCTCAAGTTTCCATGTGATGGGACTTCTAAGGAGTCCACGAATAGAAATAAGGAGAACTTGATCTGATTGAGAGGGGACATGTTAGCAAGTCTATCGCTAGGCTCACAATCTACCTCCTCCAATTTAGCTTTTGTCCATGATTAAACTGATTTGTATGTCCATAGGTCCACTCTCATTAAGTTTTTTCTAGTATGTTTTTTTTGATGAGGAGCGAAGAGATTGGAGAAATGATGTCTTTGCCAGACCTATTCACGTTTCTTACCGTATTGAATAGCAGTGTCACCATCAAAGGAGGTACAGTTTCCACAGAGGCCACCCCTATGTCCAAATGTGTTAGGAGAAGCAATGAGATGGCTACACATCTGGCCACAGCTTCCACCTAAAGCAGAGATCTGGCTAAGATTGCCTCTCACAGGCAAATCATTTAACCCCACCAGAATGAGAAAGTATCTTTCTTGTTCTTTCCTGAGTTGGGCCAGATGACAGTGGCAGGATTGCTGATTTTCCATTCAATCAGGGCAGCACATGAGTCCTATTCAATTCAAGTGGAGAGCAAGGCAAAGGGTTGCTTTTCCCCCCTGCCCAGCAAGAAGGAAGGCACATGCTTTCAGCTTACAAAAATGGCTGTAGAATGTCCTTCAGCAGGACCTCTCAGTGTCATTTTTATCCCTGTGTCAGATGTAGATCCAACCACATGCTCAGAAGTGTATTTTCTATTTATAAAAATGTCACAACATTTGGATAATCAGATTTAATTTCATAAGGAGTTTTAAATGTTGTCTACTTTGAAACCACCATATAATCCAGATCATTTACAGAAAAGCAACATGGCAGCCTCTTCTCCTACACTAAGTGGGTCAAGGTTGTTGATACCGACTCTAAAGATACACCCATCTGGAAGTTAAGGATCATCTTAAAGGCATCCGACAGCAAATGTAAATGATGCTTGATCTTTGGGGCATCGCCTGGAGAATCAGAGAGGACAAAGCTTTCTGTTGGTCTGACTGTGCCATGATGACCTGGGCAAAGACATGACTGCGGCTAAATCAGTGGGACTGCTCCAGAAGACAACACCAGTGGTGATGGTTCTGGAGCTGGAAGAAACATGGCCCACATTCTCCATTTTACAGATGAGGAGTGCCAAGAGATGGACTTAACTGTCCACCGTTATCAAGAGAGTAGATTAATCTGACTAGAACCCAAATTTTCTGACTTTTAATTCAATGTTCTAATTTTTATACCAACCTCCCTCTTTGGGATACTAATAGCCAGTAGTGAACTGCACCCTACCTCCTCCCACCCAACTTCCAGTAGCCATAAGTCTCATTTTGGCTCCGTGAAAGAGGTGAGGAGCTACAATTACATGGTGGCCTCCTTGATACAATCCTGCAGACTTGGAAGTTGTCCTATAGTCTCTGGACCTCCAACTCATATTTTGCAAAGAGACCCATCTTCTTTCAAAAACACAAATCCCAATTCTAGAAACATTCTGCTCATGTCATCTGAGCAAACCTCTTCCTCCATTTTTAAGGACTGTTCACTTAAATATTAATTGTAGAGAATCTCTACTTCACCTGTCTCATGCTACTTATTCTTGGTTTCTACCCAGTACTGGCTTCCATTAAAACTCACGTTTCTTTACCACAAGGTTACAATACAGAGGAAGACGCAGCCATCAGAAAATAAACAAGCTTATGATTTGCCCCCTGCATGAAAGTAAGTAGTGAAAGCCTGCATTTTTAAAAGAGCTCTTACTCACTTTGCTATTGAGAACAGTGACCCTAAATATTTTTTTCCCAACCCAACATGTTTGAAAGACCTGGAGCAATTCCATTGAAAGCAATGGTTCCACATAAGAGGAGTTCTGTGAAAGGGGTAGAATAAACTACTTAAAACATGCAGCTTGGGGGAACAAACTTCCAAATTACTCTCAACCTTTCCTTTTCTCTAGTTCAGAATTATTAGCTTGAGATATTAATACTACGAATAGGAGGTTATTCTGTTTTGCTAAAAGAACCAACACTTTGCCTCAGTTGTGATTCTTCACTCAAGCCAGCAAAATGGGCTTGTTGACTCTGCAAACTCCCCAATAATCAGTGACACCTTCAGCAAAATATCCTCCTAAAGTAGATATCCCCGCCCCCCAAAAAATGATGGCAGGGAACATGACCACTGGCAGCTCCTATGGCCCGGCTCCACCACCAAAGTGGGCTCTCATTTTCCCTTCCCAACTCCAGTTTGCAAAAAAAGTCCCCGGAGAAGACTCTCATCAGCTGATTTTGGGTCCCATGCTCACAGATGTAGAATACTTTGAGTGACTGAGTTTGGTTATTTTGAAATAATTGCCACTGGGCACAGAAGCAGGGTTATAGTAGAACACCAAGGTACCCAACTAGTTGACCTTAGGAATTGCCTTTCCCTTGAACCTTAACTGCCACATCTATAAAATTAAAGATAAACACACCTACCTTGAAGAAAGTTTTGGGAAGATGTTATAGAAATATGAATAGTATGTGTCCCAAACACAAGTCATGGGACACATCAGAGCTGGAAAACACTGGTTTCCCTTCTTTAGTTACTTCACATCCCTACTTTACATCTCCTAGAACTCTTCCTAGAAACCCCAGACTCAGTGGCGGTGTATATGTGTATGAGTTACCCTATTTAAATATAATCCTATTTTAATATAATCCCCGCTACCCAAGACAGAGTATATTTTTCAGGTTCCCTCTACACTCCAGTCTATTTATCTAAAAGTAATGCGGGCATAATGGACACTGCACTGGGTTAAGGATGGCTGGCAGAGGAGGACGTGCTATTTATATGTCAGCACAGAAATCAACCCCTAAACTACCTGGGACTGTAGGTTGATGTCACTAGAGCACCCTGGGGCCTTGATTATAGAGACGTCCCCTGCTAAGAGAAAAAGGATCATTAGACTTTAAAAGAGTTGTCCATGTAGAGTTAGATTACGGAAAAGGGTGCTTGGGCATCCTTACCTCAATGCCTGGAAGTGTCTGAGTAAAGCCCTCCCTACCCTAGGCACACTGGCTAACTGGCAGGGGACTCACTAACTATAGCAGCACAATTTATATGATTCCATCTCTTGTGATTCTTACTGATGGGAACAGGATTATGAAACCCGGAAACAACAGCAAGAGGCTCTAATTTCTGGCTGCAAAACTCACGTGTGCCTGTTGGGAATAGATGCTAAAGCAGCATGGGGATGGAGAGGCAAGTGGATTTGCCCACTGGCAAGCTCTCAGGTGGGCAGTCTATGGTGACACCTGGCGCTTGAACACTGTCTCCCACCAAGCAAGGCAGAAGCTACCTTGGGTAGCTTTTGTTGGCTTTTATTCTGACAATGGGTATTTAGAATCACAAGATGAAGAGCCAAAACTCACATCTGACCACCAATGTAACTGTCACAAACCTCAACAAAGACAGCCTGAGAACGGAAAAGTATTATGTGTATGAGTGAGTGAGTCGGTGAGTGAATGCGTGTGTGTGTGTGAAAGAGGGGGAAAGAGGGGAGGGAGAGAAGAAAGAAGATGGAGGGAGAGAGAAAACAAACTGTTTGCAAGCCATGAGGTTTCTTGAAGAGCAAAAGGAACACGGCACACGTGCAAAGTCTGGGAATACTTTTCTTCCGTTATGTCACAGGCAATAAGCATCATGGGTTCCACCTGAAGACCAGCCTTGGGCTTAGTCAAAGGATACATTTTTACAGCAGCATATTAGGATGATGGGTATTAGTACCATAACCACATTCCTGCACAGAATGTGAAGATTTTAAGATGGAATTTGTTTTTCTATACACACATATCTTAAACTTAAATTGTTCCAGAAACTAAGGCCAGCACAGATATTCAAACGATGCTTCCAGACATAAGAAGACACCCCCTCAAGGAGAACACGGGGCACCTCATCTGCGCCTTCCAGATTTCTGAATGTTAACCACACCACTGTCTTCTGCAGAATTGAAGGATGGTGCTTGTTTTGCATTTCTGTAAACAATCGTCCACAGGAATTGAAACTTGGTGTGAAGTATATAATTTTCCCATCAGAAATGTAAGCATCATTTCATGTTTCATTTAAGCCCCCCGGTTAAGAACCACACAGATCCTAAGGTGTTCTGTGTCAGTGACATAAGGCAGGCCTCACACTGTTTTTTGGGGGGTTTTTGGTGATCCATAATATGATTCTGAAATAAAAGTGACACACAATTTTTAACTCTGCATATGTTCAAAAACCTCTGCCAAGAAGGGGAATAAAATAGTCTTGGCACCAGAAGCTAAAGTGCAACGGTTCCTCTGTGATCTGTGGTGAGGAAGCAAGTGGCTGTGACCCTGATCTTGTCAAGTTAGCACGAGAACAGCGGATGAAACTTTTAGGAGCCTGACTGTGCCTGTCTTCAGTGAATTCCCAATTCTGGGTTCTGAGGGAGAAGAATGTGTTCACCCTTTTTGATACTTTGCAGATTGTGTGTCTGAATGTTGGAAGGCAGGGGAGGATGACAGTGAAGCCAGAAACCAGTTTCTTAACTTCTAAAGAACACCAACGATGAGCCCCAAACTAGCTCTGTTCTCTGGCTGCCGTCAGTTGACCTTGGGGCCTAGACCACACTGGGTAATAAAGTCTGGGACCTGGGCTCACAACAAGGTGCAGAGCTGGGCGTCTGTCGCGGTGCCACACTGCCACATACACACAGCATCTCAGGATGGCCTGCCACATCTGTAGGCACACTACCCAAAGTGACAAACAGCAATACCACAAGGGTCGTGTTTCCCTTGGAAGGCACAGAGTAAACAATTTAAATGACAAGTAGATGATATTTAACATTTTTAACAACAATCTGTTCATGCTAAAAGCACAGTTAAAAAGTATTCTATGCTAGGCAAAGGTCCAAAATCTGCATGCAATGAGAAAAAACTTCCACCTTCCTCCTACACAGAAGAAAACGGATTTTGGCTTTGAAAATGCAGAGCTGGGGGTCCTCCGTGCCAGTGATCCCCAAGTCAAGCCAGGTGCCTACAGAGGGCCTTCAAAGATCAACCAGAGGCTCCTCCATTTAACTGTTCCCACCCCAGAACAGGGGGTCGGCTTGGGGAGGAGGGGTCTGTGGGCAGGAGAGGGGAGATTAGGGAATTCCCATGAAGTAAATGAATGGGAAGGTTTCTGGAAAATGACATCCTCAAAGATCTGCAGAGATGCAGCTGGGGCCTGGTCTCAGGTGAACCATAACCTCTCCTCTGAACCACGGCTGCCCACAGCCACAGCCTTAATTAGAGCTCCCAGAATGCCATGCTTCTGCCCAGCTGTCGGCTGCTTTATCACTGGCAAAGGTGCGGGGGTTCCAGGTTTGTGTCACACTATAACTGAGGCCTGATTAGTACAATACCTTAGGGTTTCCAGGTTTCAAAGTGCCCGGGAAACCTACTGATCTTCCGGCTTGGAATCTTCATCTTAGATGCCATACCCCCTAAGGTGACTTCCTGGAAGCCTTAACTGCAAGCGCTCTGAGCTGTGGGATGGTTGCCCCCTTGGGGTATTTGAAATCACTGAACGTGACCTCCATAATGGGCAAACAACTCCCAGTATCAAGCTATTTGTGGCTTTTAAAAATGAAAGACATTCTATTCTTCTGCTATCTATGGAAAAACTTATAAATACATACATTGCTCCATAGACTGATAGCCAGGTGGCATGTGAGTCCCTAGGGTGGATCAACAGAACGGGCACTGTAGAAACACCTCTTAGGCTAACTTCCTGATAGGAAAGGGGTGCCTCAGGACTGTGGAGTGAAGAAATCACTATTTCACAAGGAACGGTGTTTTTAGACAGCATGACAAATGAGGAATGCATGAAACTGCAGACGATAACGCAGAGCATCCACCCGGAAGTAGGAGTCAGTGCCCCATTTCCGCTGCTCGTTTCCGTAATGACCCCTTGTTTTGCTCACTTGTCTCTTTAGTAAAGTTTCTGCTTGAGAAAACTGGGAGCTTTAGGAAACGTTATCATGCCACATGCTGTCAATTTTTTTTTTAAATAGCCAACTCTGATATTCTTTTCTCCTGATTTTCTGAACTCACACGTTCTTCATTCTTAGTTGCAATGGCAATAACTAAGTTGTGTTTCTCAATCCAAATTATCTAGATTTTCTACAATGAAACGAAGACATGAGCAAGAAAAGAATACGAAAGCAAAAGAAAGGACTCAAAGACAGAATAGGCTAGTAAGGAGATCAGAGTAAAAAAAACATTAAGTAGGAAACACTAAGCTAACAAACATCTAGGAAAAATAACTTTCTGAATAGTTCAGAGACAGTCTATCAATCAAATTTGTCAATGAGCTGTAAATGTGAGCAACACATTTGCTCTTCATCATCAACTCCTTGACTTTTTGTGTAGTTATGTGTACTCCCATCACATGACAAGATGGCACATGGGAACTTCCAACAGTGGGAAATATCCTCGGATTATTTTTTTAGTGGAAATGATAAATTTATACCAATATACCAGCTCACTTGTTAGTTTTTAACTTTGAAACACTACATTTTTGCCAAGCAGATGGTCCAGGAGCCTTTAGTATGACCGAGAGATATATTGAAGATTACCCGTTTTCAAAGGGACTGAACATCTCTCCCTGGCCTCAGGGGCATTCCAAGGAGAGGCAGGTCAGACTCTTGGCTCTGAGACTCCAAAGTCTTGAGCTTGTCATTTAACCTTTTGATTCTAGATGAGGATAATGATAGCAATATCTATCCTAGACTTTCTGTAAGATTGTTGTGAAAATAAAATAATACATGTCAAAGAAATGTTTCATAAACTGGCTATTTTAGTTATTTTTTTCTGCATCTTAGAGGTTACTAAAGTTATTCTCTAAATTGAAGTTGTCATATGTATACCTTTTAAAGTAAGAGGAAAAGAAACAGCAAGCACCAAAGTATGTTTAGCCGTGTGGTCTTTACTTCTACTTGAAATTAACAATGTTCGTGTCTCTTTTAAAAATGTTGAAATTACAGTAATTAGCAAAAATGATGCTGCTGTTTCTTTAAACACACAAGAGCACCAAGAGCTCTCTCTCATTAGGAAACTCCCATAGTCTCTTTCCATATCCAAACATTTCCAAATAATCCAGTGAAAACCGAGGAGAAAGCTATATCCATGGGCCATCATAAATGGAACAAAATTCTTTACAGCACTCATGTGAGTATATGAGGAGAAAACCAAAATTGGAAGAAAAATGCACAACATTGTGTGTTGTGTGAAACCTATTTGCTGTAATAACATGTTAATTGCTAAACCTCTGAAATTTAAGCCTCCATAGCATCTCTACTTATTGAATTGCCTTGTTTACTTAAGTCTCCTGTTCATCACTACATATATCCCAAAGCTCTTATTAAATAAGCAGAATCGGAGGCATGATGAACAATTTGATGGAAGACTTTGGTTTCATAAAAATCCTGATCATGACGATTTAGCTATCAATTATCCAATAGCACACTCAGAAGTCACACTCAGAAGTCACTTTATAGAAGTGATTAGTTATAAATAAAGAGATCTTAGATTACTGAAAAAATTACCAAACACCAGGAATCCCCCGTCAACAAAGATAACGTAACTCTTTAAGGAAAATAGCACCAGATGATCCCTGAATTCTTCACCTTAACGAAATCCACCCTGTTCTCTCCTTTACACACAAATCCATATTACCTAAAGACATAAAAATGAGATGATGGCTAAATGAATCTGATCATTTTGCCCATCTTCACCACTGAAACCAATCAACATAATCCCTTCAGTCAATTAATTACAGGAAAATATTCAATCCCCCATGTAACCCAAATGAAGCAGCATCAGCTAGCTTTGGCTCAATGACTAGGTCAACTTGATATTTATGGAATAAATGTATCTGCCTTTTTGAAACTGATCATCGAATTCCAGCATCTTGTATGCTCACTGATGGTGTTTTTCTCCTACCTGGTGCTGATTCTTGGCCAGCCATTCCTTAATGGTGCTGAGGGCAATGACTGCAGCAGGCTCGTTTGGAAAACCTAAGTGAAGAACAGAATAAAACAATTTTTTTTAAAAAGGCAAAGGTAATAGAGAAGTCAATCATGGTGTGATACTGGGTTTTTCTCATTTAAACAGTATTAATTTCAACCAATTAGTACTGAGCAAGGGAGACCTCAGTAATGTATACACTCTACACTGCACATCACAGTATATGAAGCCTGTGATCCTATATACAAGGCATTAAGGGGGGGCTGGTCCTACGTCCGTCTAGAGCTAAAAGGCAATAAAGGACTAACTGTCTCTTCAGTTACATGATGTCTATTAAAATGTATTTACGGTTGCTTAATACCTTCTGCAACATTTTCATATAATTTTTTCATGTGAGGTGTCAGATTAATGTTTATTACCCTCAGTTTACAAATCAAGTAAACGTGGGTCTGAGACTACATGTGGCTGAGCCAGGGTCACGAGCTCAGCAGCACTCCATCAGTGAGCTGCCACAAGACACAGCAAACAACCAGTCACACAGCCATACCACTGACAGCTATTGTGCAAATTCAAGGAAGGTAATGCCTGTTCCATTTAGAGCCATTGGAAATGATGTTTCACATGAAGACAATATGAAATGACCTGATTGTGTAGTACAGGTTTGGTTTTAGAAGCGCAGGAAGAATGATGCACTTATAATACATCAGTGAACATGAGCACACATAATCAGGGTTTCTAAAATTCATCCTTTAGCGTATATAAAGCAAGCACGTTCGAGAACTTGCAGAATCATCAGACATTCTGCCAAGAATGAGATAAACATATGTGAAAGAATAACCTTGTAAGTTACTTATTTATGGGGCAGAAAGAAGAAGAGATGGGAGTGACTGTTCTGTTGAAACTACTCTCTTCAAGCTCACCACTGGCTTCCTAATCAAGAAGGCCCATAGCCTTTCAATCATTCTTCATCTTCTTTGGTATTAAATGTGTTTAACTAGGTTTTCATATTTCAATACGTCTTCCCTCCTGAACTTTTTAAAAAAGATTTTTAAATTGTTTTAAAGTGTACAATTCAGTGGTTTTTAATATGTCCACAAATTTGTGCAATCATCACCACTAATTTCAGAATATTTTCACTGTTCGAAAAAGAAAATCTGTACCCATTAACAGTCATTTCCCAGTCTCCCTCCAGCCCCTGTGAACTACTAATCTACTTTGTCCCTATAGATTTGCAGATTCTCCTCCTAGATTTTTCAACACTGCCTTCTTCTGTGTCTCCTCCTACCTATCTGACCTCCCCTGGTTCCTTTTTCTAGGAGCATCCATTAAATGTCTGCCATTCCCAACATGCTAAACTCAGATGTCTGAGCTGATGCTACAAGCATCATCCACCAATATGTCCATGAGGACATCATCTTATCAGGGAGGCTCCCATGACATTGTTCATGCAGACGAAGAAAGAGAGAGGTGTTGTTGAAATGGGGAGATGTGAGATTTAAAAGACCCAGTTTTACTGGAAGGCAAATACATATTCCAGTAGTTCATACGAATGGTTTAAATCTCAGTGGACTTTCAGAGAAAATGTGAGAGAGAAGTAAGAGAGAGGAGTTGTTCGTTCCCACTTCCAAAAATAAATGTTGCTTTTCTAATTAGGTTTCTACATGCTTTGTTAGGGAGTATATTAGGAAAGGGGACAAAATAAAGCAGGGCCAAGCCCCACGTGGTCACTGTCATATGAGAGAGAGAACCGCTGTCATATGAAAAATGTGCATAAGTTCTCAAATTTGCAAATTCATCTATGACATTTGGGATTATGGGTTTGTTTTGCATTGTTTCATCCCTTCCTTAAATTAAGGCTTCAAAATGTAAAACTCTTAAAGTTAGAAAAACCTGTTAATTAGCTAATTCATTAAACAAATTATTATTTAACTAGAAAAGAGTATGTGCATATACATATACACATATGTGTATATATATATATATATGTATAGACAGATAGACACACTTTTAATGAGTCCCTGTCTTTAAAGCCCAAAGTCTGTGGGGAGGAAATAAGAGGCAACCGCAACACCGCAGGACAAGGGCATTTAGGGATGTGGGGACATAGATGAAGAGCACTGAGGGAGGCTTTCTAGGAAAAGATAGAATGTCTGGAGGAGGGAACTATACGTGGGAAACTGAGGAGACACTGTCTGAGAAGCAAGCTGTGAGCAGCAAGGAATTGATGGAAAAGGTGAGGAAAGGTAGATGGGGAGAAAGCAGGAGTCCTTGTGGGCTGCAAAGAAAAAGAAGGCAGCCAGGATGGGCATGTGTGGCTAGGGGTTACCCAGAGGAGGCTTTTCAGTCCACCTTTTCCCTGAGTTTAACACCAACATTTGTAATGACCCAGATGCCTCCCCTTGACAGGCTCCAGAACCAGAAATGCAATGCTTATTCCTCCACAAAAGGAATCCTTCCTGACTTTCTGGTTCTGGCCTTAGCTGCTCCCCAGTCACTGCAATACCTGGCTGCTTCCCCTGCTGGTAACCGGGTCCTACAGACAGCATCTCTCTGAAGGATCTTACACCACCCTGTTCTTTTCTTCTTTTCCCATTGATCTTATCCGAGGTCGGATCAGCTCTCAGCCCGACAACAGCAGGTGACTTGTAACTGTGCCCCTCAGTCTTCTCCCCTGCTCCCATCTATCCAGCACACCACTTCCAGGTGATTCTTCAAGTATAGTTACCACCACCTTACACAAAACAATGGCAGCCTTGGCCGACTGTCCAGCTCCTACAGAGTAAACTTTAGCACCTTAGCTTGGCATTATATACCCCGGGGGCCTTTCTAGATTTGTGTCTTAGCTTTCCCTAGATATTCTCTTCCCATGACAGTCTTCTCCGACTTTTTGATATGTTTAAGAAGTACTTAAATAGTAAAATTATAGGGCTGTACAAAACTAATAAAACCATAATCACTCTCAGTTGCAATGGCCATCTGCATTAACCTTTAGAAGGAGTAATTCCCCACAGAGAAATTATAAAAGTTCTCACAGAACCATGGCACCTGTGGTCTCTTCTCAATTATGTGTGACCTCTTGGTCACTTTCCCACATTCATCCAAACCTCTGGCACTGAGTTATCGTTTTCATCTCCACCTCAAGGACTGCTATAACCTTGGGCGGTTTCAGCATCCAGGAAGATGACCCACCCAGCACCTGGCCTGCCAGTTCCCTGACCTGATCGTTTTTGACAACAACTCCCACCTTCCCTCCTCCCCAGACCACACCCTGGACCTGGATGTAGTATTTCCATTCCAAAGCTACTCTCTTAAAACCTGTTCTCTTGAGTTTGTTCAGCTTCTTTCCAAGGAACGTCCTTTACAAGCATTTGAAGTCTGCTCTGTCCTCAAACCACTCCCCAAATTAATGCTAACATGTCTCCCCTGAGGGGTCTGACTCTTCTCTCTCATGCTGTCTTGCTCTTCGCTTTCTCATTCCAGCCACACTGGCCTTCTCTCTGTCTTCTGAATGGGGCATGTTCCTTTTCACCTTCCTACCACAAGGCCTTGCTTATGCTGTTTCCTCTTCCTGAAATGATATTTCTCTCCTCTTTTCCCCAGCTTATTTTAACATTTGCCCTCTGCTCGACCAACACTCCAAGGAAGGCTCCTCCGATACGGATGACTACCCGTCTTATGCTTTCATAACACCACGTACCTTTTCCTCACAGCACACACCATAGTTGCAATTTGACATTGATTTATATAAACGTTTGATTAATAATTTTTCATAGAGCGAAAGCCCTAAGGAGACAGATGCCACACCTGTTTTTACTTATCACTGTATCCCTAAAACATTGCCGGCACATAGAAGATGATCAAGAAATATGTGTTGAATGAATGGACTGTGGACTCGTGAGCCTTTGTATGGACAGCAGGAAAGGCTAATTACTGGGAAGACAAGGCTAAAGCCCTAAAGTATGGGGAGGGCCAAGGGATTCTGAGACGTCCAAGAAGAATGACGTATCCACATTATCCTATTTCATCCCTGAGGGAAAACTATTGAGAAGATGCATTTGAGAAAACACAACTCCTGGTGGGAAGATGTGCTGTAATTAATCAAAAGGGGAGGTAAATATCAAGATAAATATCCCTGAAAACATACTTGCTTTTCAGCAGCGTATGTATACAACATAAAGTATGATGTTCAGGATAAACAGCAACAGCATGATCCTTTGTCCACTTAACTGCAAGACCTCCAGGGTTACGAGCAAGGCCAGTGAATAGACCAGGGCAGATTTTTGCCCAGGGAAGGGCTCCTGATGACAGTAAGGCCTGCCTCAGAAGGTCTCGACCGTATTCTGGTCACCAGGGGACTTTTGTTCACAAAAGCAGAATGGCCACCCAGAGGGAAGGTTGCAGACAAGCTTCAGATGAATTATTGAATTAAATGACATACAAAATCTCTTCCAAGTATGAGGGTCAATGAGGCCGAACCAGCCATTAATAATTCAGGGCCAAGCGCGCAGTGTGTGTGTGTGTGTGTGTGTGTGTGTGTGTGTGCGCACGTGCATGCACACGTGCCCAGGTGTGCGTAGAATCTGCTTCTGTCACTCCACATCTGCTTAGTTCCTCATTCATTAGGATAGATTATTAAAATTAACTTTTGTTGTAAATGGTAAAGCCGACTTATACAATTTATACAAGATTTTTAAAAATTCACTTTTGTATTTAAATTGCTTGCTAAATTTTTACATACACACACATACGTATATATATAACCATTCCCAAATCAAGATATAAAACATTTCCAACACCCCAGAAAGCTACCTTGTCCCAGGTCAATATCTATCCCCTGAAGGAACTGCTATTCCCTCTGCTATTATCATAGATTAGTCTTGTCTGTCTTTCCACTTCATATACATGGACAATGTGCACTGTCTATATTTTGTTCAATATTATGCCTGCCTGATTTATCCATGTATCCGTATATCCATGCTACATCCACACACAGAGCAGAAGCTCATTCTTTTTCGTTGTAGTGTTGTATTCCATTGCATGAATGAATGTTCCACAATTTACCCATTCTAGTGTTGATGGACAATTGGGCTACTTCCAGTTTGGGGCTATTGTGAATAAAGCTGCCATGAACATTCTCATACACGCCACTTGGTGAACACAAGCACTTGTTTCTGTTGACAGTACACCCAGGAGTTGGGGCTATGGGTCCAGAGGTTATCCAGATGTTTAACTCTGGCAGATTCTGCCAGTTTTCCAAAGCAGCTGTAGCGATGTACACTCCCAACAGAAACGTAAGAAAGTTTAAAATAATGTATTTATCTTTCTAGTTAGTTAACGTGTCAGGATATATAATTATATTTTCTTGACCACATTTAAAGCCATTAAGGATAGCTTTAGGCTAATCAATACCTTTTATAGCTAGAAGCTCAGACACGGTTTATGACTCACCTGTTTTCTCTCTACAAAGCAGTGAGTACTTAAACCATGAGGGGACAAATTCTGTCCACAGAACATCAAAACAAAAGAGGGAGAAGCGGGGACAAAAGAGGGGGAAAATCGAAACAGCAAGTTGAGTTTGCAATGCTTTTCATCCACGGTACATCAAATACCACTTTAGACATGTTTTCTTACTCCGTTATTACCCGATATATCTCTTTTCATCAAGTTGCAGAAATATACAGCAATGAAGACTCACTGAAGGTTCTACCCGGCCACTGAACTATTTGTTGGAATTGGGGAAAACCGGGAATGTTTTCAACACAGTGAGAGTGAATCTGGTTTTGACCTTGCCCTAGACGGTTTTCCTCTCTAGCTTTCTTATTTTTTTTCATTTTGCTCTTGTTGATAATTCCCCAGTATCTTTAACTTTGTTTAGAGGCTCCTATGTGGAAACAAACAAATTGTTCCCTTGTTACAAAACTCAAACATTTTCTATTGAAAATCTAGCATAGTCTACTGAAATAAATATAGAGATAACTTACTCTGCTAGTAAAACAGCCCTTTTTGGAGGAAGAAGCAACGATCAACTTTTGTTTTAAACTTAGAATGAGGGTCTGCTTGCAGCTACAGATTGCTAAAGCATACAGAGGCATGTGGTAATACCTTAAATCAATTATTTCTGAGAAGTTCTTAGCACACAAAAAAATTTTAAACTCAAACTGACAGGATACCAGGTACAATTAATCCATGCTTTAAAACATTAAGCCCATCTAACATTTACAGTCGACCCAAGGCCTCTGTTTCTTGAATTTTCCCCTAGCATCCCTTTCCAGCCCAGTTTCCAGGAGTCACCTCTACTTTAACTGTGGATGCCTCTCTAGCAGTTGTAAGAAGAAAGCAATCTTGGAGATCAATGTCCAGGCAAAGCTCAGAAATGTAAAACCTATTTTTTATGTACCGAATTATTTTATTTTTAGCTGCACAATTTGTTCTTTAGTGGCCTTCACCTCACAGGGGGTTTCATCCATACTCTCAACCCTACCCAGCAGGGCATTTAGCCCAAGGCTGTGAGAAAATACTAATAATTGTATGGAATCATAAATCCCCATGTCCATGCCATATTATTTAGAAAGAGGTTGCCATACTCACCAGCCCTCAGGGTGACTATAAGCACCAAATCGGGGCGGTATGGCTATAAATATCCAGAAATAAGAAGCAACAGTTAAACAAATAAAACTCTCTGGAACTCTGCACACTAAATTCATGTCCACTTTTAAGCCCTCCCTCCCCATCAAGTCTTTAATGAGGAAAGCGTGCTGATTTTATTTTTTCTATTTACACACAAACTCAAGTAAAATAAAAATAGCATGCAATTATTAAACATGGGATTTTCAGCACTGATGAAAATCTCTGTCCTAAATGAGGGGGATCATGTATCACTGGGTTTATTGAAATGTTAACATCAGTTGAACTGGGATTGTCAACACTGACTGTCCATGCAAAATTACACTTTGCTTGATATTTCAGAGAGGATAACGACAATCTTTTTCTATCTTAGCACACGAGTTCTGGTGCGGGGACCAAATGGACATGAAACAATACACTTCACAAGCCCAGGTAAAAGGAGATGAAATGTGAGATGAGTTATGTTTTGCTCAGAACATTCCTCACCAACCTCCCCGAACACACACACCCCTGCCCTGCATGGGAAAAAGAGGGAGAGGGATGCAGATGGAGAGTGTGGTGGCCATGGGGAAGTACAGGGCAATGAATTTATTTTTTTAAATCTCAAAACAGCTTCCCATCAACCCCCTCCCCCAGGCCTCCTTCCAACCCATAAAAGCAATTCTGATGGTATGATGGAACCCAATTACTTGAGAGAAATGAGGTGAAGGAGGCTCACCGTTAAGCAATTGCCAGAGCAGCCACTCAGACGATTCTGGCTAAAGGCTGAGTTTCACAAGAGATAAAACAGGTGAAGTAATAAGAGTGACACTGGCCTCTGTTACTGCAGTGAGCATGGCAGCAGAATGCTAAAGAGGGTGCCGCTGGGTTCCCTCAGGAGAGCAAAAGGGCGCACAGCAGGCAAAAGCGAGGCTTTCGCAGCCCGTCTTCCAGATGGTGGGGTCTTAGCTGTTGTTTGAAAGGGCAGGCTTTGGTATACGTGTATATACACACAATTCGGCAGGCTTTATTATATGCGTATATATACACAATATGGCATATTAATAAGCTGGATCACCGTAGATGCTGACCAGGCCCTACATGTGTCCCTGTGGCATGCGTGCCATCCTTGCATCCTGGCTCAACTTACAACCTCTGGCACCTGCTGCCTTTTTACTGTGGGGTCTCACTGCCCAAGTAGGTCCAAAGTGTCAGGGAATCAAGGCCACCACGAGCATCCTTTAACCCATCACTAGTGAGATGGTGGGTACATGTCCCAGCTCACATGCCCCCAGGAAGGCTGAGGTGCAGGCTGCAAGTTGCCCAGTGGGTCGATGCTCCAGTGGTCCACAGCAACAATGCTCAGCAATGCACTCTGTTGGCTTCTTCCTTTCCTTGTCTCTCTTTCCTGAAATGACCTCCCAAATTAACTACTTGCCCCCAAACCCTGACCTCTGAACCTGCTTTTGGGGAAACCCAAACTATGACAGCCATCAACACCCATTCGTGAACTTGAGAAAAAGAGGTGCCACGTCTTATCTGGAGAGCACTCTTTCTCTAAACTTTTCTAGTTGTCACCTCTGGCACATGCACAGTAGAGAATGTTTTATAAGTTACTTAAGGACATGGGGGAAAGAGCTGGGAAGCTCGCTACTCATCAGCATGAAAGCACAATCATATTTTACTTTGTGGGGTTGTAGAGGTCACAGAGCTAGGCTCACATTGGCGTGAAGAGCTGCCACACTAGACAGAAATCTTGAAAAATAGTAAATTGTTGCTGCTGTTGTTAACATTTATCGAACAATTATTATGTAGAAGTCACTCTAAATAAAACACATGTAAACACTAAGTAATCTTCACAACAACCCAAAGGAGAGAAAAAGGAGAAGAATGAAGATGAGTTGGCTTCTAAATGGACAGTGACTTCGTGTATTGAGAGAGGGGTTGGTCAAGGATGATTAATTTGACTTAATATTAAATACTGGCAAGAGGTATGCAAAGTATAGTCTGTGTTGTACTACCTTTAATGAACTTATTATCACTCACTAATGTGATAAATGTGATCTGGACCAGCAGCTACTTGAAGAGGAAGCAATGATACTGCCTATGGCTATGGATGGGCATGGGGTGCGAGCCTAGGCTATTCTTAGGAGCCCTGCCAACTCTGGCTTCCACATAAAATAGCCCAAATCCTCAAAACTCCCTTCCAGATGTACGTAACCTTTCATTTTATAGAAGCAACAAAATGATTGTCAGGGAACTCAAGCAAGGGCAGGGCCAGCCCCAAAGCCTGGGTCTACTGACTTCCCTCCATCCATCCACACTCTAGCCCAGGGCCTGGCATTCTGTTCTTCCTCACATCTCCGCAGAATGGATGGACATTACCACAACCCCTCTCCTTCAGAGACTCCAGTCCCAATGCAACACTGTTTCAAATTCCAAAGAAAGGAAATCAAACTGGAGGCCCCTGTGGTCAGAAAGCTTGATGCCCAAGTACAGAGCTTCCTGTGAGGACCACACCCAAGAGACCAGGGGCCACTGATGTTCTGCCTCTTTCTCACATGGCAGCTCTCAGTCTAGCATTTAATGTCTTCATGGCAGAGCATGAGTGGGGCCCAAGGAGGGCCACAGAAAAGCTGATGGTCCTGATGACGCAATTATTCCTCAACATGTAGGTACCATCATTCCAGACACAGTTAGAACATGTACATTTGAAGCTCACCGGCTCACAACAGAACTTCTGTGACATTATGCCTCTCCCAACGGCGCCTTACCCCTTACTTTATTTTATTCAACTTAGTACTGATTTTCCTAGCAGGACCTATAGGATTGGTCATAACATAAAAAAGGAAAATTCTATACTTATTTTAATCTCCTTACACCCACTCTTTCATTTCACTTGGCATTGTGTGCCATGGCAAGTGATACTCCATAAATTCTACTATGTTCAGCCCCAGACTTGAGTTACTGTTGCTTTCACCTCTTTAAAAAAATTGTGAAACATGAAGTTTTCCTTTCAAGCTGTCTTTGCTCTGCAAAGCAGGTCTGAATGAGCTGCATTTTTATGAGAAACAAGCTTACCATCTATGCAAGCTTCATCAGCTTCTCAAACTTAAGAGCACCAGTGTCTTTTTTTTTTTTTTTTTTTTTTTTTTTTTTTTTTGCAGTACGCAGGTCTCTCACTGTTGTGGCCTCTCCCGTTGTGGAGCACAGGCTCCAGATGCGCAGGCTCAGTGGCCATGGCTCCCGGGCCCAGCCGCTCTGCGGCATGTGGGATCTTCCCAGACCGGGGCACGAACCTGCGTCCCCTGCATCGGCAGGCGGACTCTCAACCACTGCGCCACCAGGGAAGCCCACCAGTGTCTATTTCTAAGGGTATTTTAAAAATCATCTTCTGCCTAAGGAATTATAATAATGACCTGAGAAATGGCTCAAGAAACAAATTCTACTCTATGAAAGCTGTTCCTACTACCCCTGAATAAGTCTCTTGAGAAAAGAGATGAAAGATCTCACAGAATCACCTGGAAAAGAATTTTTGTAAAATTTTTTAAAAGAACATTTTTCCTGCAGGGCTAATCGAGGGAGTTCATTGAGGACATCACATTTGAGTAGAAAAGATTTATACTGGGATCAACTGAGAGATGCAAATGCAGTTTCTACTTTTTGAACTGGTGGCATCTATGGGGCATGGACCTGGTGGCCAGTGATGATCTCATGTCCACACTAGGAGCCCCTAGTGACTTCCTCCACACTTATGACCAAAGTCCAAACTCCTCATTTTGGCTTGCAGAACACTTCCACTGCCGTCGTCACAATCTGAAATGATCTCTGTCCCACGTGCTTGGCCACCACGCATCTACCCCATTGGAATAGCAGTTCCATGAGGCAGAACCCTTATCTTATTCATTTTTCCACCTTCAGTGCTCAAAGCAAGATAGGTGCCCAATAAGATGGTGTGTTAACAATAGGAACACGGGACATATCCAGTGTCCTGTGAGGCTCCCTCGCATGCTGCAGTGATTTTATGCCACCTGAGGCGTAGGAAAAAATCAGCCCTTGCACTGGAGGGCAGGAAGTGAATGAATCCTGTGCTGCTCTCTGGAGCCTGCTGGCCACACCCCCTACACATGTGACCTTGGTACCACCTAAAGGCATGGCTGAGGAGAATGAAAACTAGGTGCCCTTGGCTTTAGGTCTGATAAACACCTCTTGGGCTTGTCACCCTCAAGCAGGCAGAGGACTTCTTTCAGGGACACATCAGCACACAGGGTCTCTAAGCTTTGCTGTCACTGACTCGCAGGCATAAAACTACTTATGTCCCCAGAAGCTGCTTTTATGCCCCCACCTGCAGTCAGGTGCAAGATTCTCCTGAAGGAGCCGCGCTGAAGACTGTCATCACAGCTCCCAGCAGTGTTAACTCCGATCACCAAATATGGAAGAAGATGAGTTAGTCCCCAAAGCCCCTGATTATTGGCTTTTCCTCATCAATGACTGGTTGAATTCCCTTAAGGCCTGTGGAAACTGCCATCAGTCCAGGAATTCCTCTGAAAAGCTTCTCAGTGACCAACTCCAGGATGAGGAACACTCAGTGCGGACAATCTCTCCTCTCATGTCTGAATGCCGAGACAGCCACTGGTTGCAACTGTCGACAATCTGAGGTCTTTCTGAACTAGTGTCTCAATGTTAGCATGTGGCGATTTCCTATATAGGGATGGACCAGTTGGTGGAAACTCTTCTCTACGGTTTTATAGCATTTACAGTGGCAGCCACTCCTTTGCTGAGGGAGGCAGAGATTAGTGCAATCTTAGGGCCTAAAACTGTAACTAAAAAGAAAACATTTGATGTGATTTTTGTGATCAAAAATACATTATTTGATATAATTAAAGTCCAGTAGAGGACCTCACACTGAAGGTCATTTTCAGAGACATTCCAAAAGATACCAAGGGAAAAGTTCTGAAAATTTCTGTGTTGAGACAGAGGGCAAAGCTTCAAGTCTGATGTGAGCAGTAATGCCACCCTTAGACCACTGTGTCTCTTTGTGACAGTTGAGTTTCTGAGTGTGCTGGATCGGATCAGCATCCCCAGTTCTACACTCTTCTTTCCTAGACCCTTTGCCATCTGGCTTTGCAGAGCCTGTCCCCATGGGTGGAGTGTATTTCTCTGCCCAAATGATGTTGAGTTTGGCCTTGTGACTTCCTTTGGCCAATAGGATGTGAGCAGAAATGAGGCTTTACAAGCTCTTGCTGGCATAAAAAGAATGCCCCCAGGTAGGCCCTGCCCTTTCAAACTGGCACCTGAAATGAGACAGGTGGAAGAGCCTGGGCCCCAGTAGAAGCCTGGAATCCAGCATGGCCAGACCAAGCCTGGCCTCCATCAATTAAACCACAGTGAGCCCTCAGAACCGTGAACCAGAAAATAAATGCTATTTGCTGTCAGCCATTGGGTTTGGGGGTTGTCTGTAATGCAGAAAAATCTGACGGATACACAGAGCTAGAACTGTTAGTGAGGGAACATAAGCTGCTTCTGAAATCCCACTAAGGCTGCACAGCACCCAGGAGTCGTTTGTATTCTTAACTAGGGCTTTGCAATCTGCAGAAAGTGGTTTCACCTGTTGGCTGTTTGTCCAGGGTAAAACTATTGTTTACATCATAAAGTCTGCATACTAGTTCAAGGATTCAAAGAGGCATGGGAACTGGTTTAAGAGAAACCCTGGAACAAGGGAAAGAGAAGAGGTCTTGGAGTCAGACCTACCAGACTCTGCATCTCCCCCTGTAAATTGCCATCTATGTGAGCACAGTGCGTTTCTGTTCCTCAGTGTCCGCACCTGCAACGTAGGGATAAGGCTACTCTTACTGTGAAGATTAAGTTGTGTAATCACGTGCCTCTTGTTCATCACAGGTTTTCTTGTTTCAGCCCCTTTCCCTATATGTACTTTAAAGATGTGAGAAAGCCGAAGGATGTAAGAAAGCCTAAAGGTAGGAGAATGCCGGTCAGCACAGGAGGCCTGGAGACCCAGCTGGGAGCCCTAAGGTCTTCAATCTGCCACAGGGCAGCAGCCACAGTCGAAGGTGCATTCAATTTTCAAGATAAAGTGCAGTCTCACCATTTCCCCCAAGAACTTGGGAGTAGATTTACATTGCCTATTTTTTTCCAGGGATACCTTCCTGACACTTGAAAACACAATTTTTGGTAAGAGAAACAGGTATTCACAGAATTGACCTCATTTACAGCTAAACCTCTGAAAGGACTGTACCATATTTGCTGTAGTCTAAAATATACTTATCAACCTCCCAAAGAATCTTACTAATTAGATTCCCCCAAATCATGCCACTCTGGATTTCTAGTAATAGGAACACGTTTCTTTTTTTTTTTTTTTTTTTTTTTGCAATACGCAGGCCTCTCACTGCTGTGGCCTCTCCCGTTGCGGAGCACAGGCTCTGGACGCGCAGGCTCAGTGGCCGTGGCTCACGGCCCAGCCGCTCTGCGGCATGTGGGATCCTCCCGGACCGGGGCACGAACCTGTGTCCCCTGCATCGGCAGGCGGACTCTCAACCACTGCACCACCAGGGAAGCCCCTAGGAACACGTTTCTTTAAAGAATCTACAAGGAATCTGGAGTGGCAGAAACAATGGACTGATCCGTTGCATATATGATTTTTTTCTAAACAATTCTATCTAGAACATCCCCTTCACTGGTTTTTAGATTTCTAAGTTTTACCCAAATATAAGATACTGCTCCTCAAATTGCCTAGAGGGATGTAACTGGATATGATGCATGTACCACTTCCCTCAGACAGACAGAACCTGGCTCTTTCCTCTAAACCATAGTGAGGCATTTGGGGGAGAGTCGGCGTTTGAGGGATGATAGAATAACGTAGAGACCAAATAAGCCACAGAATTGTAAAGCAGGACAACGGCATTTTCAAATGCAAATTTCCCACAATGCTCGTCATTGTGCATCTTAATAATGAATGACGATATTTCACAAACCATGAGCTCTAGACCAAGTTTGTGGTCAAGTAATGAAATCCTAGAAGGGCGTATTTCTCATCAAAAGTCAATTTGTTCTCCTGCTGGAGCTGTATGTAGTAAGCAAATACAGGATAGCATGAAGTTATAACGTGCCATGAAAACCTCCCGGGCCAGAAAAGAAGTTTAGGATGTGCTTTTAGTGGTAATGATATCCACTTAAACATACATGTTAAAGATTTATTTTGATGGATCTCTTTAGGAAGTTGGAACTTTTGTGTAGACTCCAAAGTATTCCTGATAAAAATATAGATATAAATATCTACTTTATAAATAAATATAAATACTGGTCACACAGTATTTCACTTATGTAACACCTGACAATTTTTTCTTGAAAAGTAGAATGGCATTCTGGCACGTAAGGGCATTTGAAATTTATCACTCCCTTCTGACAAGTAAAAGGCTGAACAAACTGAAAAAAATTTTTAAATCTTCTTAGTTAGATCCATCAGAGAAGTGAAGTCACAGAGCAAACCACTATCCCTTTAACTTGGAGAGACAGGTGAATACAGAGAATCACAACTTACCAGAGCAGAAACTCCTAAGCAGAAACCTCCACAGGAGCCAGCACCACGGTAGGAAAATCTAAACTGTAATTGAGGAATTGTTGGAGCTTGGAGTAGACAATTCTGTGTCAACTTCAAGAAAAGATAACTGTTATCTGACTAGCTCGCTGAGCTTACTCAGGAAGAGTCAGAGGAGCTGCAACTCACAAAACACTAGCTCTAGCAGACCACAGGCAAACCCAGAAAACAAAGGAGGCGAGCTTGCTTTTATGGAGAAAAGGGGAATATGGGCAGGACTGTTCTAAATGAAAATTCATTGGAGGAAACTAAGAGTTCAGGGTGGTGGTGTCTTCTCATTGGCTGAGCTACAGAGTTTTCCATTGGCTGGGCTTGTTGCTGGGCGAGAACATCATCCTTCCTCTTGATGGGGTTAAAGTAGAGGCACCTTCGTGTTGGAGACACAAGGTAGCCTCCTCTATTTGGGATAATTGACAATGACTGGTGGGGTGTAAGAACTCGCCCTACAGGTCTTCCCAGCTCCAATTTTAATGGACGTTTCCTTTATTAGTTTTCACGCCTGAAAGTTAAAAATTCCACGGGGTGAGGTGGGGGGCTTTTCTTAGGGTGGCCCCACACACTTTTGTAAATTTTACCTCACCAGGTTCTCACAGTGAATGCAGAGAAAAATCCCCTCGTGCTACCTGCAGGGGTGGGGGAAAGGAGCTTCTCTGAAATATGCCACTCTGTTCTTAACAAGGCCTGCCTTCAGGAGAAACTAATTTACCAGAGCCTAACCTGCTGAGGTTTATTTAGAGCCTAACCTCCCTGGGGGAAGGGCAATAGTCTACTTCAGCCAGCTCTAGGCATCCACATGGGGGAAGGGAAATACACAACTCCAGCCACTCTAGTTATCTTATCCACCTGAGGGGGAAAAGGGGGAACTAAGAAGCACTTGTGATATTCACAGTTCAGAAGCCCAGGCTCAAAAAAGACAGAGACCCCATCACAGGACTCTAGAATGCTCCCTCTCCCCACCACCTCACCTCCACCTTATTAAAGGTCTGTTTACTGCAGTTCCATTTGCCCAGTACATCATACATCATGTCCAGCTATCAAAGAAAACGTACAGGCATACTAAGAGGAAAAGAATAAAGCACAGTTTGAAGAGACACAGCAAGCATCAGAACCAAACTCAGATACGGTAAAGATGTTGGGATGATTAATATGCTAAGGATTCTAATGGATCAAGTACACAGCATACAAGAACAGAGGCACATTATAAGCGGAGAGATGGAAATTCTAAGAAAGAATCAGAAAAAGAAATTCTAGAGCTCAAAAATACTGTAACAAATGAAGAATGCCTTTGATGGGCTCATTAGTAGAGGAGACACAGATGAAGAAAATCTCTGACCTTGAGGGTATAGAAGCTCTGGAAGTTAATAGAAACTTTAAAAAAAACTGGGAAAACAAAGAGAAAAAGACTAAAAAAAAAAAAAACAGAGAAGAATATTCAAGAACTGTGGGGCAACTACAAAGAGCATAACATGTGTATAATGGAATACCAGAAGGAAAAGAAAGAGAGAAAGAAACAGAAAAATATTTGAAACAGTAATGGCTGAGAATTTCCTCCAGCTTAATGTCAGACACCAAACCATAGCTCCAAGAAGCTCAGAGAACACCAAGGAGGATTAAAACAAAACAAAAACAAAAAAATCAAAACTACACCTAGGCATATTGTATTTGAACTATAGAAAATCCAAGATAAATTTAAAAATCTTGAAAGAAGCCACAGGGAAAAATGTACCTTACATATGGGGGATCAAAGATAAGAACTGCAGCCAAGGTCTCAGAAACCATGCAAGCAAGAGAGGGGAGTAAAATATTTAAAGTGTTGAGAAAATAAAAGCACCAACCTAGAATTCTGAAACCTGTAAAATTATCCTTCAAAAGTGAAGGAGCCATAAAGACTTTCTCAGACACAAAAACTGAGGGAAATTGTTTCTGGTAGACCTGCCTTGCAAGAAAAGAAGTTCTTCAGAGTGGAGGAAAACAGTATAAGTCAGTCACAAATCTACATAAAGAAAGGAAGAGCATTAGAGAAGGAATAAGTGAAGATAAAATAAAAACTTTTTTTTTTTTTTTTTTTTTTTTGTGGTACGCAGGCCTCTCACTGTTGTGGCCTCTCCCGTTGCAGAGCACAGGCTCCGGACGTGCAGGCTGAGGCCATGGCTCACGGGCCCAGCCGCTCCACAGCATGTGGGACCCTCCCGGACTGGGGCACGAACCCGTGTCCCCTGCATTGGCAGGCGGACTCTCAACCACTGCGCCACCAGGGAAGCCCAAAATAAAAATTTTTATCATTCGTATTCTTAATTGATTTAACAGATTTAAAAAAATAGCAACAATGTATTCAATTATATATATGTATCTATCTATATCTATGTGTGTGTGTGTGTACATATATATATATATATTAGGAGATAGCATAGGAGAAAATCTAGAAACCATTTGTATGGTGATGACTTTTAGATACAACGTCAGAGGCTCAACTGATAAGCTGGCCATCATTAATATTAAAACTTCTGGGACCTCCCTGGTGGCACAGTGGTTAAGAATGTGCCTGCCAATGCAGGGGTCATGGGTTCAAGCCCTGGTCTGGGAAGATCCCACATGCCGCAGAGCAACCAAGCCCATGTGCCACAACTACTGAGCCTGTGCTCTAGAGCCCATGAGCCACAACTGCTGAAGCCAGCGCACCTAGAGCCCATGCTCCACAACAAAGAGAAGCCACCACAATGAGAAGCCCGGGCACCGCAATGAAGGGTAGCCCCCGCTCACTTCAACTAGAGGAAGCCCGTGAGCAACAACAAAGACCCAACACGGCCAAAAATAAATAAATAAAATAAAATTTAAAACTATTTAAAACTTCTGCTCTGTGAAAGACATTGTCAAGTGAATGAAAGACAAGCCAGGCAGGGAGAAAATATTTGCAAAAGACATATCTGATAAAGGACTGTTATCCAAAAATAAACAAAGAACTCTTAAAACTCAGCAATAAGAAAATGAACAACTTGATTTAAAAATGGGCAAAAGATCTGATCAGATACCTCACCAAAGAAAATACACAGATGGCAAATAAGCTTATGAAAAGATGCTCTGCATCATATGTTATCAGAGAACTGCAAATTAAAACAATAAAGAGATACCACTACACAGCTATTAGAATGGCCAAAATCTGGAACATTGACAACACCAAATGCTGGTGAGGATGTGGAACAACAGGAACTCTCATTCATTACTGATGCGAATGAAAAATGGTACTGCTACTTTGGAAGACAGTTTGGCAGTTTCTTACAAAACTAAACATACTTTTACCATATGCTCCAGCAATTGTGCTCCTTAGAATTTATGTAAAGATGTCCACACAAAAACCTGCACACTGATTATTCATAATTGCTTTATTCAGAATTGCCTAAATTGAAAGCAACCAAAATGTCCTTTAGTAGGTGAGGGAATAAACAAACTGTGGTACATCCAGACAATGGAATATTAGTGATTAAAAGAAATGAGCTATCAAGATGTGAAAAGACACAGAGGAAACTTAAATACGTATTACTAAGTAAAAGAAGCCGATCTGAAAAGACTATACACTGTATAATTCAAACTGGAAGTGACAAAACTATAGACACAATAAAAGAATCAGAGGTTGCCAGGGCTTAGTGGGGAGGAAGCGATGAACTGGTGTAGCACAGAAGATTTTTTAGGGCAATGGGAGTATTCTTTATGATACTATAATTATAGATATATGTCATACTTTTGGCCAAACCTATAGAAAGTACAGCACCAAGAGTGAACCCTAATATAAACTATAGACTTTGGGTGATAATGATGTGTCAGTGTAGGTTCATTGATTATAAATAATGTACCACTCTGCTGTGGGATTGTGGTGGGGGCTGCATGTGGGGACAGGTGGTATACAGGAAATCTTAGTATTTTCCGCTCAGTTTTGTCTCATGAATCTAAAACTTCTCTAAAAAAATAATTTATTAAAAGTAAAATAAAATTTTAAAAAATAATATAAAGTAAAATAACATAAAATAAACAGCTCTCAGCTATGACAGATGAGCATTTCCAGCTGCTATTTTTTAGCATATTTTTTAAATGACAGTTTACCCACCAGTGACTTCAGTGTTCTTTTGGAATCCTAAATTCAGAAGCTCATTTTAGGAAATGATATTAAAGCAATTCCTGTGTGACAGCAAGCACATAAAATTCCAACTCTCTCAAGCACAGAGGCCTGGTAATTACTAAGGAATGTTTTATCAGACGCAAAACTCTTCTTTGTGTAATAATGTCAGTAGTGGCTTTAATAACACGTTGAAGTTACAAAGCACTTTTCATGGTCATTAGGAATTCCCTTTAGTACTTCCCAGTGCATTTCATATCAAAATTATACTCGGGCACATCTCTGACATATGATAAATACTGCATTTCCATAAAAAATGTAGAATGGACTTGATACATACAATATGGACGAATCTCACAGACGGTACTTTGAATGAAAGAAGCCAGACACAAAGTACATACGGGCAAGATTCCATTTATATGAAGTTCAAAAACAGGCAAAACTAAGCTATTAGAAATCAGAACAATGGTTGTTTAAGGGGGGCTTGGCTTGACTGAAAGGGGTCATGATAGAACTCTCCAGGGTGATAGAAATGTTCTATCTTGACTGGGGAGTCGGTTACACAGGGATATGCATTTATTCAAATCTTCCTTCCTGATTCAGAAGAAGCCATGAAGAAATTCCTTCTAAATGGTTCGAGTGCCCAAAAAGGGGCACAGGTGCCCAGATTGACTGCCTCTTACTAGTGACCAGCGCTCACGTAAAGCAAGTGGATGAGTGAAGTTTGAGAAGGAGACTCCTAGTTTTCTGATCTGTCTGCAGCACAGATGAGGGTGATAATCACTTTCACGATCAATATCTTTTGTAAAAAAAAAAAAAGAGAGAGAGAGAAGGAAGAAAACGAAGATGAAGAGAGTAAAACTTCCCCCTTGGTAGATGGGAACGTGGGGAGCACAGAAGGCGAGAAAGATCAGTGGGGGAGCCAGGCTGGCGATGGAGGAGGGGGCGGAGTCTGCCCCAGGTGGTGGGCAGTAGAAGGAGCAGGCAAGTGACCCCTGCCCTGGGGGAGCAGAGTGAAGCGGCCCAACATGTTCGTAATTTTCCCCTCTGCAGGGTTAGAAACAACAAATCAAGAACCAGGACAACTGCAATCTTTTTTTTTTTTTTTTTTTTTTGCTGTACGCGGGCCTCTCACTGTTGTGGCCTCTCCCGTTGCGGAGCACAGGCTCCGGACGCGCAGGCTCAGCGGCCATGGCTCACGGGCCCAGCCGCTCCGCGGCATGTGGGATCTTCCCAGACCGGGGCACGAACCCGTGTCGCTTGCATCTGCAGGCGGACTCTCAACCACTGCGCCACCAGGAAAGCCCGACAATCTTGACATATTTCTTAAGCTTCACAATGCCCCTCTATGCCGAATTGTGATTATATCCTAAGGATTAGTAGCAAACCATAAAATTTAAAGAACCTGTGGATTGCTGATTAGGGATAAGAAGGAAATAGAGAACCACGGGGACCACAGCCTTCTCCTCGGCTAGACTCAGTGAGAGAGAAAGCCTAGGGTGAAACGGGCAGCGGCAGTTTTAAGGAAAAAGAAAAGAAGATGGTGGAATAATCCATATGGGCTGAATTAAAGAAGAAAATGAGAGCATGGGAGGTCATAGGCGGGTGTGACAATTCCTCCTTTGCTCACCTCTCCCCCCTCCCCACCACCAAATAATAAGGATAATGATTCATAAATCACCCCCCCCCACACACACACAAAGCCCTTCTATTCCTATTGGGATGCCTTATTTTTTTTAGGCTAAATCATTGTGGAGAAAATTATTTTAAAATAATCAAAGGAGGCATCCCATAAAGTGACTGCTAGAGAAAAAAAGAAAGAAGAAATTCAAGATGTCACAATGGTTTGGGGGGCACTATTATACGACTGGTTTAATTTACTTCTCCTCAAGGGCAGAAGCCAGCCCTGTCTCAGGATTTATTTCTGTCTGGTCACCTTCTCCCTGCATCCCAGTCAATTCCTTCAGCAACTGTGTAACTTGTTTATACTCAAATTAAACTGCATTCATTTGTATGCTGCCTAGGAAATATGAGGTTTCTAAAGGTGTTTATTTTCTATAACCTGGGCTATCCAGCAAGAACCTGAGTGTAGGCTATCCCTGGCTTGCTTTCTGGAATCACAGTATTTATGCAACATGATGCTTTTAGTTAACACTGAGCCCAAGCAGCACTATTCATAGGCTTCATAGCTCAGATTCTCTCTCTCTAGTATGTGGGTGTATATATATAAATATAACATACATTTTATATAAATATTATATATATATATACCATACAGGCCATATACACTAGAATATAAACACATTGTGCTAAGACTTCATCTTAGTTTTTATTACCCAGACGAAAAGGACCTTGGCCAGCCTCTGCCTTGTGTTTGACACGAGTCATTCAGCCACTTCCAGAGGAGTAGATACTACAACCAAAGTATTCAGATGCCAATCTGGTCAGCTCCTGTAGACACAGACCCTCTCTCTGCAGGTGCAGAATGACATGGACCCTTGAGCCCAAACCATACTGTTAGGTAAGATGGCACCTTCTATTTTGGTTTCTCTCACAAATAAAGTATGGAGTAGCACCCTTGCCAAATGAGAACTACAACACTGCAATGTGTCAACGTGAGCGTTTTATAATTAAATATTAAATACATATTTTCCTTACTTTCAAAGAATGCTATGGTTAGGGAGAGCAGGCTGCCCAGTGAACCATAGTCATGGAGGGGCACAGCCATGGCCAAAGTGGGGTGGGGGGAGGACAGGAGGGTAGGGAGTTAGGGGAGTGAGGGTGGGGAGGTGGGGATGGCTGAGAAATAGCCCAAGCACTTGCTCCCACCTTCCCATCCTGCAGTTACCCCAACTCTCCCCTCCCCTATCAGCCAAACCCAGAGTCTAGGCATCAGGGACACTGGGGTGGCCTTGCACAGAGCAGGACAGAGAAGGGAGGGCAAAGGGGGAGGGGGGAAACAGAGTCACCAAGAAACAAGGGGATTGCGCTGTTATAAAACACAACCTTCACCGAAGTTAACTCATCAGGTTATCACTTCTAACGTGTCAGTTACTACAGACATAGCCCCGAAGATAGGGCAGCACACAGAAATGGCACAGCAGCCGGAATCGGTCGAATGTGACTTTGGTTACGAGCCACGGGTCCAGGAACTCAAGTAGACAGGTGGGAACTGGTGAATCCGACTCATGCCTACATGTGCCGAGTCTTAGGGGAGGAGGCTTGTTGCTCAGTTAGGTGGCAAGCTGCTGTCTCAGAGAGAGAGTCCAAAATGTCAGGGCCGCAACCTTACTTGTTCCACAAGCTTGTAACTCACAAGCTGATATTCAGTCCGCCAATCTGCAGTGGACAGATTCCCTTGAGGCCTGTGGCAATCAGGACCTTTACATAATTAGCAAAACTATCGATCCATCGGGACTTAATCACGTTCTCTTCTACACGAAACTCGTTCAGATCCTGATAAGTCTTTGAAAAGACCAACTTATTTTAATATCATATATTACATTTACTGTTTATTATTTTCAAATATTTTAAGTACAGAGTGGCCTTTAAAACATATCTGTGTTTATGTGCGTATGTGTTTATATATTTTATATATACATATGTATAGCTCTTCCAATACCCCAGGGCGATTTTAACAGTCAGTGAGAGTCAATGAATTTAGTCAAATACCATCCAAGGGCGTCAAACTTTTGTCTGGCATGTTCAAATCAGGAGTAGCAGCCGGTGCGGAAAATGAAGACCATTTTCCAGGTTTCTCTTAAAGAAGAGGCACTCGGCCTTCATTTTAAATATGTTCTGAAGGCTAATGTACCTGGCAGAGCAGAAAGTAAAGAGAGAACACACAACACATCTGCAAACAGCAGTGCAGCATTTGCTGAAGTTCATTGCTTAAATAAAAAAAAAAGCCAGGGGCAAAGAGTATCTGGTGTTTAACAAGTGCCCCCCAAAACCAGGTCCTGATACGTACCTAGCAAAGCCACACCACATTCACCACATTGTCCTCTCCAAGCCTTTGTCAAGAGAAAACTGTCTCTCAGGTGTCAAGAAGGATTTGTGAGAGTTAATCTGATTTTTCTTGAAGGAAGTCTTTAGTGCTTTACCAATATGCTCAATTTTCTGCCAGACACATGAAACGGCTGTCTGACATCAGCACCACCTGCCATGCTCTTCTCTTTCTTGTATTGATTTATCTGCTAACCTTGACGAGGCAGTCTTAGATTGCAGATGGATCATGCACCAGGAGAAGGCCATTTTGCCTAGCAACAATTGCATTTGTGCTTGACAGCCACCAAGCACCCAAATGGCCTGGGATCTATAAAACCTCTTGAATCTCTTTCCAAGAAACAGCAATTTTTCCTTCCCTGCAGTCTTAATTTGGGAATTAGAGAAAACATCGCTGTAAAATAGCCAACTTCCTTACTTACTATGACATTCACAAGTTGTCATACTCTGTCACCCAGTTTGTCAGGAAGTTTTTCCTAGATGTCAAGCACTGGGCTGGGGCCTCTGGTGAATGGGAGAGAATTTCTAGCTTCAAAGAACTTGATAAAGAGAAACAAGACTCACACACCTACAAGCACACCCACACACATGTACTTATGCATGGTGGCAGGTAATGCTGGTGTTTCATCCACATTTTCTTGGCCTTCCCTACTTATCACCTGCATCTTTGGTGGACAGTCGTGGAGAAGCCCATGACTTCCTATTTCATGCACCAGTGTCTCTCTGACTGAGGCTTTCTCTGGCCCCTGGAGAAGGCAGGAGTTCCTTAGCTTGAACACGTCAGACGTAATGGAAAGTTAATGCCCCTGCAGACAGTTCTTACCTGATGAGTGATGGGAGTCAGTGGACAAATCCCCTGGTTTCCTTGACCCTCAGTGGCACAATTATGAAACATGGTCCATATGGTCTCCCAGAAATCTTTGTATTGGTTTCCTACTGCTGCTGTAACAAATTACCGTGAACTTAGTGACTTAAAACAATACAAATTTATTATCTTACAGTTCTTGAGGTCAGAAGTCCAACATAAATTTCACTTTGCTAAAATCAGGGGTTGGCAGGATTGCATTCCTTCTGGAGGCTCCAGGACGATTCCATTTTCCCACTTTCTCCAGCTTCCAGAGGCTGCCTGCATAGCTTGGCTCTTGACCCATTCCTCACATCACTGTGACATTGTCCTTCCCTTCCTCTGCTTCTGTTGTCACTTTACCTTCTCTATGACCCTTCTGTCTTCTTCTTATAAGGACCATTGTAATTATATTGGTCTCACCTGAATAATCCAGAATACTTTGCCATCACAATGTGTTTAACTTAAGCAGTATCTGTGAAGTCCACTTTGCCATGTAAGGTAATACATTGAAAGTTTCTGGGTATTGGGGTGCAGACTTCTTTGTAGGGCCGTAATTGAGCTGCCCACAGTCTCCAATAAAGATGAGCCCCACTTGCCCACACCAGTAAGCCATTCATTAATGTACCCGTTTCTGGCTTTTCCCCTCTCCTGTCTCACTTTTCTATTCACCAACCGGTGTTTGCGGGACTACTTCACAAATTTCTTTCATCCAAATCCTTATCTCAGATTAGAAGACTCACTCATGCCCATCAAGTTATTTTAAATGTAACATGAGGTATCCGAAGGTAGAATCTGTTAAATAAACAAAAGGAACTAAGGTACTACAAAAATTCAGGCAGGGTTCAATCAGTCCAATTTGAATTCCAGAAAATGCCATAGAGAAGGAAGGACTTAAATTAATCTTCAAAGGATGAGAACATTTTTCATAGCCTAATGAGTAATTTGTGATTTCCCTTCCCTTTTTTTTAAATAAATTTATTTATTTATGGCTGCGTTGGGTCTTCATTGCTGCGGCTGCGGCGAGCAGGGGCTACTCTTCGTTGCGGTGCACGGACTTATTGTGGTGGCTTCTCTTTGTTGCAGAGAACAGGCTCTAGGTGCACAGGCTTCAGTAGCTGTGGCACGCATGCTCCGTAGTTGTGGCTCGCGGGCTCTAGGGTGCAGGCTCCGTAGTTGTGGCTCGCCAGATCTAGAGCACAGGCTCAGTAGTTGTGGTGCACGGGCTTAGCTACTCCGCGGCATGTGGGATCTTCCCAGACCAGGGCTCGAACCCATGTCCCCTGCATTGGCAGGTAGATTCTTAACCACTGCGCCACCAGGGAAGTCCCCTTCCTTTCTTCTTAAAAGACCTGTGTCAGAGCCAGTTTTTGACCAACGAAGGAGGGACATACCACCATCCTGAAATGAAGCACTTATCGAAACTCTCTGAAGTTCCCAAGTGGTGGCATACGACCCAGATTTTTCTAATACCTGAAGACATACAATTTTATCTGCAGGACTCCAAGACTGGAGAAATACTGTGCAGGCAGATCTTGCTAATTTTCCTTCTCTGCTACTGAAATGGGATGCAGCAATCCAACTGAATTATGTACTGGGGACCAAACACAGCCGAACACAACCCTCCTAGCTGAGGGCGATTACCGAAATAAGGACGTGACCACTATACTATGTTCAAGAAGTTTATAGACTCACTGGGGAAGTGAAACAACAACACAGTTTCAAAACTGGAAAACAATACTGCCCTTTATTTTTTTAAAGAAAGGCTACACCACCCACATTTTGACATCACAGAGGATGAGACTATGGGGGAAGACAACACGGCTATCAATGACTCTGCACAACACAGAGATTCGGAAAATTCAGACTTTGTGAAGAAGGTTGAGGAATATTTTCACTCACTTATTTTCATTTTCTTTTTGTGTGCGCAAAAGACGGATATAAGTCTGCGTCTAAAGTAAATATGAAGTACTCTTGATAAGTATAAAATACAAATTTTAAGGGGTAATAAGACATTACATCATAGTTGAATGTTTCTAAAACTGCAGGGACATCTTATAATTGATAGAATTTTGGTTCCCACAAAACATAGCATTGTGAAGGGCTAAGTCAGTCCCAAATCTAGATATATCATCCCTTTATTGCAATTCTATAGAAGATGTATTTGGTCACAAACATTTTGCTTGAGTCTCAAGACTGAGCAACATAAACTTAATAGGAGAATACAGGTAACACTCTCGTCCTCTCCCCATCTTTTGTTCTCCTGTGCTTTTTTGCAACCTGTTTCCCTTATACAAGGCCGTAAAGAGCATTTTCTTCTCTCTTATATGATTTTAGAGGGTGTGCAGAGCCTGAAAAGCTAGAAGTGAAAGTCAGGCTGGTTAGGAGCTGCGCAACTGAAGGTTTTCTTCCACAAGAATCCTCAGTGGGTTCACCAGCAGCCCTCCAGCACTCACCCGGAGCTAATCTCCAAGGGTGACATGGATGAGGACACCTCCCTGGACTCTTTACAAGTCAGGACACCTGCTGGTACTTGCAGGGTAGGGGCTTCCCCTTGGCGTGCGGGTGACAGGCAGCCAGGGTCCCTTCCACTGCGTGATGAATGGCTGCTGGGTGCAGCTGATGCGGGGTGGAGAGGTTTGCTGAGGGAACATATTTATAGCAGTAAATGCTGAGAAATGCAGGATTTGTTTTTTCCCCCCTCCATAGGCGGCATTAAATTTTCTCTCATCAGAATGCAGATTTCCCAAGCACTCTCATGCGATTCTCTTGGAAAAGAATTGATCCCCACGCTTCACTCCCCTGCAAAAGATGCTTACCGTAGCATTAATGCCAGCAGAAGAAGTTTCACCTGCATGACTCTCAAAAGTTCTTGCAGATCCACCTCCCAGTAAAAGCGAGAAAAGGATGGCTGGGGACCTGGGGGTGAGGGCGGTGTGTTACTGGTGAGAATGAGTGCGAGGTGACCGCTGTCTCCTGGTACAACGGTGGTTGCCATGCAAGACTGTGCTGAGTCAAGATGCGGATCAGGACGAAATCCAGCTTGGGTCAGCTGCCAACGCCTGTGCTCAGGTTCAAGGGTGACAACCTCCCCACCATCCACCACTCCTGAGAAGAGACTACTTTTTCTTACACCAAAGCACCTCAACTGCCAAGCCTTACAGCTATGGGATTGCCTCTGTTCAGAAAGGGCTGTCTTTTCTGATTTGTACCAAGTCAATGTGTAGGATGGTAGTTGTCCTAGAACTCAGAGAGGAGTTTTTCTCAGTTTGTTTGTTTAAATCTGTACCCCCATGAGAAGCAGTCGGTTACTGAGATTGATGGGAATATGTTAGGCAAGCTGAAGCAGGGAAAAGAAAAAAGCTGGGAACGTGTAAAGTGAATTTTGGGAGAACACCTCCATTGTAGGGAAGATTGAGGGGTGTTTTCCATTCTAGTCCCTCTTGCCCATGGTACCCCAACTCAGATATCAAGACTGGGCAGGGACGGTAGTCAGAACAACATCAAGCCTGACTCATTAAGTGAGATTTTTACCCTAAAGAATAATGAAAACAAATCAACGTAAAATAAACCAGTAAACAACAAACCTAGAAGGAATAAACACACACGATTTGGAAAGCTAAAAGTATAAAATCAACAATGAACTTGTTAGTTACAAAAATGTATGAAGAAATGTTAATATTAATAGCTAATACATATTGAGCTCTACTATATGCGATTCACCATGTTAAGAGCTCTTAATTGCCTCATTTCATTTAAGTTCTCCCACTTTCAGATGAAATAGGTTTAATTCTTATACCCATTTTAGACAGGAGTAAACTGAGGTTCACAAGGGCGTACATTTGCCTGAATTCACAGAGCCAATAGATGCTTGAGCCAGGATAGAGATCTAGGCACTCAACTCCAAAGCCACACTCTGTAACGTGCAGACACATTTCTATTGTAGAAACCAAAAGAAAAGATCACAAGATAATTTTGCTTCCATTAACTGATAGAAAACTGACCATTTTAACCTTTGGGGAACGTGCTACTTAAAAAAACAAACAAAAAAAGCAAATCTAATCAATAACCCCAAGTGGGCATCACTTATGAAAGGAAAGCAAACTGGAAGTGGCGAAAGGAGGTAACTCAGGGGACCTTTAAAAGCTGGATGTGTTCATGTCAGTAGAGTTTGAAAGCTGAGGGAATTGACAAAGTCACTGTAGCACAACCACTAGCTATTATTTTTGAAAATGCACGCACAGGAAGAATGCCCTCAAGCTTGGAAAACAGTAAATGTAATGCCCAACTCAGAAAATAGGACCAAGGATGTCTGTGGTCACTACAAGCAGTTGAAATGCAATTTTAGAATGCTGGTTTCTACTGTCTTCAGGGGATGTCTTCAAGCAAAAGTCACTCCCTGATAGATGATAAATGAGTCAGACTTTCACCCAGTCTAATTTTAGCCTTCTCTGGCTCCTGGTGGACAGATTATAAAACCAATGGAGGAAATTGGTGGTGGACTTTTGCCTCCTATAATTCCAGCCCTTTCACTGTGCAAACATTTTCTGAATGCCTATCTATGCCATGGTTTGTACCCTCTAGCGTCTCATATTCTACCTGAAGAGAATTTTTCATTCTACAAATAGCTACTGAATAGCAACTCCAAGCCAAACAATATCAGGGGCTGTGTCATACACTGTTTGCAATCCTCCCAATACACTTGAAGTCCGGGTCTTATTATTCTCATTATTTTGATGAATAAGATGAAGTTCAGAGACATTGAGTAACAAGCTTAAGACCACACAGCTGGTGCGAATAGAGCTGGGTCAATCTAGGCAGACTGGACTTGAAAGGCTACATTCTTGCTATTCTCTTCTACTGTGGGTAAGAGAATAAGACATCTGAGAAGATGTTTTAGGAATTTAGGAACAAAAATCTTTACCAGTTTGGGAATGAAAGGCAGAGAAAGCGGGATCAAGGAAACTTTCTGGAAGAAGTATATTTACGATAAATCTCAGAGAATAATGGGATTTAAATAAGAAATGGGGAGCAAGATTCTGCAGAGATGATGTGAACAAAGGCACAGGGGACCAAAACTGGATTTCACTGTAGAAAGTCTAGTTATGGGAAAGAAGATTGGGGCATAAGGTAAGAAGCAAATTAATAAAAGAAGATATTGGAATAATTGGGAATAGAATAAACTTGGGTGACGGCAGGAGAAGAAAAGAGGGAAATATCCAATAGCTATGGGAAAAGATGACTTGAAAATAGGTGGCAACTAATTACATGTGGGAACAGGGGGAAAGAAATGGTGATGAGTTACTGCAGACTTAAACCTGTGGATAATGGTGTTGCCATTAATGAAAGAAAAAGAAAAGGAAAGGAAAAGGAAAACAAGATGATGGACTTAATCTTAGACTAAAAGAATTCAGACGACCTGTCCGTATGCCGCTGTCAGGCACCCCCCGCCCCCGCCAAGAACACACACTGGGGTCCCACCTCCCATGACCACAAGCTCATCATCTTCTTTGTGGTTCTCCACAGCCTCGCTTTTCTCTCGCTTTCCACTTGTATTTCACGACTCCCCAGCGAGCGCTTTCACTTCAACTGCATCCCAGGTCTCCATTCTTGCCCTCTTGCTTCCACCTCCCACGCCTTTCCCTGTCCTGTTCCAGCACCTTCCTTCCTGAGGATCCTGATGAGGATTCTACCCCTCATCTCAGATCAACTCCAGCTTCCACTTCCTTCACTCAGTCCTGACTATGTCAACTAACAGACTTTACCATAAATTCTTTTCTCCTGCATATTATATGTGGCTTCCAGCCAGCAGTGATCCCTTTTAGGGCCAGGACTGTGTCTTCCTTTTTGTTCTTTTTTTCTCTCTCACAGAACGTATGCCAGTGTTAAATACATAGTCGTCAATCAACAGTTGTAAACAACTGGCTTTAGAATTCATTTCTTTAGTTCCTGAATATGCTTCTACATTCTAGAGAGCTCTGTGAAAATGAAATGAATTCTAGCTAGGACTGTGGTTCAAAAGTACCTCTCTTACCTTTGGAGGCCTTTCAAAGTACCTGAAATTCCACTATTATAGGTTCATCCTTTGGGTCTTAAATACCCTTCCATGCTTCATCATTTCTAAAAAAATGGAAATGATCCCCAAAGGGATAATGTTTTATTCCACTGCTGGGTGGTACTCTGCATGGAAGTTGAGATGGTTGACAGAGAGGAAGACGGACACAGATAACTGAGAGCAAAGCACCATGGCCTTTTCACAGCAGATGTTCCCAGACAGCAGGAATGCAAGAAAAGCAGGGGACAGGTAAAAAAGATGAGGAGGCCAAGTTTGTGGAATTCACCATTTTGAACTACGACGGCCCCTCATGATCAGGTGACTTCTGCGGTCTCCCTGCTCTGTGACTGCACAGCCCGAGCTCTTCCCTTTGTTTACAGCCTGTCTTTTTAGACCCCACCTGCTTTCATAGATTATTCCATAATACATCCTAAGTAATTTGAAACAAGGTACAAATCACTAGTCAACCGTGAAATCATCAGAGCACTCAGGATGGAACGACACAAGGATATTGGTTTCATTTGTAGTTAAGATGCCAGCAAGGCTAAACACCAATTTCTTCCCACTGCTTTAAATCAAGAGCTTCTCTCTCTCTCCTTTTAATTGAATCAAAGTATGGGGAAAATATTCTGTTAACATCTTCAATACTTCCTCAGCCCAGGCACTTTCTAAGAGGGTCCTGTATCCAATTTGTAAGTTGATGTGGACCCTGCAATTATATTCAGAATTTGGTCATTGTCCCTTATTCAAATTCAGTGCAGTGGCAGAAATATTCATTATCTACAAAAGGCATTTAGACTCAAGTGAAAGGAAAACATAAAATAAAAAGGTCGATCCAAAAGTTGAATAAATAAAACAGAAAGACGGGTTTCTGCTTTCTGACATAAAGCCAACTAATTGGCATCTGAGTAGATGCGTGGAAATCCGTGTGCCATTTCTGAACATTTCTGGAATAGTAGCCTAAGATCCTGGCATCACAGGAAGCTCTAATACCACCATAAGAATTTTCCACAAATCAGTCTGCATCCAGGTGTTCTCAGAGGATGGCTTCTCATTTGCCACTGTTCACTCAGGAAGGAGCGGAGTGCCTGGTACTTAGCAGGAGAAAATAAATATTTGTAGAACGAATGAACAAAATTCCACCTCCTGCATTTTTGACCGTGACTACAGCAGTTCGAATCAATAAATATTTGATTTATTATTCTGCTGCAAAATTCATTACCCACATGGCTGCACATTCTTAAAAGACCATACCTTGCCAGTCCCTTCTCCATAACTAGAAAAGGAAGGGGATTTGTAATAAGAGAGCAAGCTAAATTAACCTCTCTGAACCCCAGTTTCTTCATCTGTAAAATGGGGATAATAACATTTCCCTTGGAGAGGCAGTAAAGATGAACTGAGATCATGTATGCTATGCACCTGTCTTGGCTTGCCTCCCCCAGAATCAGACCTTAAGACAAGGCAGTAATATATGTGGAGGACAATCCCAGAAACTCAGTTAGGAAAGTGGGAAGTGAGGGATGGAAGAGGAGACTATTAACAAAGGGTGGTTATCAAACCAGTTACCATTGTGGGCATTTGGGGCACAATCCCACTGGAGAACTTTGGGAAATGGTGCAGAACATACACTTCAGAGTTATCTTGTCTGAGGAGCAAAAGAAGTGGGGTATTTATCCACCACATCCCAGCGCTCATGGACTGCAGGTGGCTGGTGTGTGTGTGGCGATGATCCTTTGACATTCTGACCTGCCCTGGTCTTCAGCAGAGCAGGTTCCGGAAGTCAGAGGATGCTTTCAGAGAGAGACGCAGGTTCTGGTGGGTGGATGTACGGCTGGCTGCATGGACATGATGAGTGTGGAGAGGAGAGGCAGGGGCTGCACCTGCTGCAGAGCCTGACTTTGTACTTGGCACCCAGGACACGTTCAATAAATAGCTGCCAATTATCATTGCATCTGTAAAGACTTGCTGGGCCTCTAAGAAGTGCTCCTCTTCAGAAGTAAACATTTAATTTCAATTTTTATAGGGTTTGGGGAAATCTCAGAGTCTCCAAGAGCTTGTCTACTCTAGCCATGAAATATACTCATTATCAGGAATGAAATAACTTGGGAGAGCTGCTTATAGACTATCAAATATCAGACAATGACTTTAAAGTAAATAAAATTCATTTTATATTTATAAAACAATCTCATTTGTCTTAGTATTTTTCCAAGCTCTTGCTTTTAAGGTTTTCATAGAAGGCATACCAAAGAAAAAGTTATCTTGAAATTCTTGACCTAGAAGTAGTAGAGAGGGGAAGGGATGACAAAGAATGATGAACATATTGGTGCCAATTATATGTCCCTGGGTCAAATCACATTTTGAGGGGCTTACAAATTTGGACATTTTATTAGGTGCTGATCCAGTTCATAAATACACCAGAGTTGACTTGTAAGATCCTAGGTGAATTACACATCCTGTATATTTTTACCAACCTTTGCCCCATACCAATGGCTGTCTCTAGGTAAAATTGCCAACACAGTACTTGAATGAATGGATGAAGGAATTAATTAATTAACTTGAATAAATGCAAATAATCTCATGGCTAAACTAATTTGGGAGGCTGCCTAGTCAGTGTATCATAATAATGCCAGGTAATGAGCTTAAGTAGATGAAAGCATCCATGGCTACTGAATGAATGAATGAATGAATGAATGAATGAATGAGAGAATAAACACATAAAGACAAAGACCTGTGTAGAATGCCCAGATCTTCACTCTACCTGACCAATCAAGTCTTGGATCAAATTTAAAGTAGCCCCTCCCTGCCATCCTTATCCCCTCAAAGTCACTATTCAAAAATTAGTAAAGAAGAAGGTTGGATAATTTGTATTGTAAGTTACTTAATCTATCACATAATTGTTTTATTTCCTTTAGAGTAAATGAAACTTAATGAAATTATGCCACATACTTATTGACCTCCATCTCTCCCCACTAGAGTAAAGCCTGAGAGCTGTGTCATTGTGTCCATGGTGTCTAGGACAGCATCTGACAAACAGTATGGACTTGGTAAATATTTCTGGATGGAAGAAATAAAAGAGTGGCCATCAAAAGCACCTTCATAGGGTGCAAAAGAAGAGAAACCACTGAAGGTAAGGTGGGCATAGGGGCATACACATGGGTTCGGTTGGATGTGGAGGATATATCTTCATGCAAGGTCTTTAGTATTGATGAAATGACCACGTACTCTAGGTAAGGATCAGCCCCGTGTCCATCCCTCCTTCCCAAACTGTAGGTGTGTCCTGTTTTCTCATGTCTCACCAGCCCAGAGAAGAATCTGAGACACCACCCTGCCTGCTGGTGGACCACAGACAGCCCTGAGTAGGGTCGCCTCTCAAGCAGCCCAGAGGAATGTGTATCCAACTGTTCTTCAAGTTATCAGAGAAAATTCTGCCTCTTCTGGGAAATCTGTCCCAGGACTGCCAAGCTCTCATCTGGGAGCCCAGCCAGAACCTCAAAGAAGTCAGGTCATCTGAAAGCTCTTAACACAGACAGAAATATGGCCAAAACACCACTCCCACCCCGCCTGCCTACACTTCAGGGGCATATTTTAATTTGTTTTATTTTCATGTTAAAAGTCAAAAACAATTCTTAAAATATGATGTATTTAAAAAAATTTAACAGCATTTACACTTTATACCTAATAAAGAAATCTCATTCACTGAGGCAACTCTCACTCACTTCAGTTATAGTTATTTATGATTCTTGCTATATAGAGTAAAAAACAGTGATGTACTTTCAGAAAAATGGAAAAAGAGAGTATCAAGAGAAGAAAAAAAAATGCAAACTAGCTTTCAGTAGGGAAGAAGCTGACTGTAGAAAGGGAGTCAAAGAATCAATCTGGTCTCTCTCCACAGGGAGACGGTGGCTCATAGGTATGTCAGCTCGAACCAGCACTTATGGGGCATTTACCATGAGCCATTCACAGTGAGGCATTTGGGATACAATGATGCCTAAGACATGTACCTGCCCTCAACGAGCCCAAGTGAAAAATATACTTTTCAAGAAGAACAGTAATGAAGGTCAAAACAAAGCTGGCCTGAAGACAGAGCAATCAATTTTCAGGGTTGGCCAAGGAGGTGATACCTGAAGATGGATTTTTGAAATAATTAGTAGCTGAATAGGTACATATGAGACAGAGAGAGAGCGTGCATTTTTTTTTCAGAAAAACAGGGCATTTATGATGAGTTTAGAATTTGGAGGAAACCACACTAAAACGAATTTTTAAAGTATGTGGTTATTGTAATTTGTTCCAACATGCTCAGAGAATAAAGCAAAGGCAGAAGTGTTTTCGAAGAAATTGGAAGATTCCAGGAATGGCTAACATATAAATTAAACATATCATTGGAGTTTATTTTTTTCTGGAAAGATATTTCAAAAATCAGTAAAGAAGAAGCTTGGATAGTTCATATGGTAAGTGACTTATAATTAGAGAAATTCATTTCTATGAATAGGAGTATTGGGTCAATGGAGCAAAGCTGTCTACCACATACTTTTCTCCATGTTCTCATCCACTCCCACTTTTGAATAAATGGTCTCAGTGAGTGACTTATCTTTCAAGAGAAGAACAGCCAGTCAGAATAAACCAAGCACCAACAAGCCAAGTGGGATGGCTGCATAAACCAGTGAGCACCCATTGGTAGGTAGCAGAGGTCCCCCATCAAATGTCTAAAATAAGAGAAGGGACTTCAATATTCAATTAGGCTTGGAGAAAACAGGATTTTCTCGAGTGGAGGGAGCAAGAACAGGGTGCTTAACAGCAGGGTAAGTTTGTGATGAAATATCCAGTAAACTTAACTTTTTCTTAAATGTATTTTGTAAAATAGACTCTTTTTTTAGAGCAGTTTTAAATGAATTTTTAAAGTTGAGTTCTTAGTTTAAGCCTTTGTTAGATCTCTGTATTAGTGGCTATCTCCACTATCCTTTCCTGGCGTAAGCTGAATCAAATGGTCCACACAGTCTAAGTCAAGTATGGAAAATATGTGGCTTTTCCTAGTCTCTCCTCCTTCTCTGGCAGACATCACCAATCAACAACAGTACTCTTTTTCTCTGAACCCACGCTTGGACTTACAGTCCTTTTCCACACAGCCCTTCAGACAGCCATTCCTCTCCATTGGTACTGACATAGGAGATGTAGCCGACGGTCCATCCCTGAGCTTCATGACCCATTAGTCACGAGCTCCTAGGGAACTTTGGGGTTATTCAAAGAGTTTTATGAATCCAAATGTGTACCAAGACTGGCCTTCAGCATGACTAGCACACTTCATACATGTATATGTTACTACTTTACAAGTGTATGCATTAATTTCAGTTAACAAAATACAAATACTTTGTAAAACATTACAGAAGTTATAGCTGCTTTTTTACTACTATAGAATAGAGACCTGTGACCTTTATTTTGATGTTACCAAAAACCCCCTCTTATTGGATAAATTTGGGAACCACTGGTTCTTGGTTGTCCTTGGCATGGAGCATCAATGTTTACCCTGTGAAATCTGCCAAAAGTTGTAGTTATAGCACCCTCAAGGCAGACAAAAACAAAACTACGACACAAATATATTACAAATCACAACTCTATTCAGTCAGTAAATATTGTTCTCCTTTTTAGCAAACTTGAGGTGGAACAAAAGTCAAGTAGCTTCCAAACCAACAAGTAAACCAAAGCATCAAGAAACCAAACTACCACTAGTGTATTTAAAATGGCACAGCTGTAATATTTATTTGCTTCTTTATCCAAATACCATAGTAATAGCAGTTTCCTTTACTATATTACAAAGATTTTTTAAAAGAATTACAGAAGCAAGAGGTCATGACATGCCTTGAAAAGTACATATGCTATACATATGTAAGGGGTTCTCATCGCTTCTGATTATAGATTATTTGCAACTGCCCTACAGTAAAGACTTCATTCTGAAATATTTTCATTAGGCACACTTAATTTTTGGTGGCCTCTATTTTTCTGAAAAAAAGCAAAGCTAGTAAGAACTTGGCGTTGTTATTATATACCCCAAAGGCATTCATAAAATATCTGTGAACATGGACAATGTCCGTACAAAAGTCATACTTCACATTTCACAAGCATTCTCTCCAATAATTTTCCAAGAGTAAATTTTCACTTCACCTAGATGGTTTCTAAGAGGAAATGTTTGGGGATAGTCCCAAAATTGGCAAGAAGGGAACTCCATCTGGAAACTAGATTTCATGTAGTTCTTACAGACATATCATTTTCACCTAGCAGGATTCCAACATAATTTGGGTAGTGTCTGTGATTTTGATTTGTTCATAGATTTAAAGGGGAAAAAAATGCCAGCAGTTGTTAGCATGTTCAATAAAGGATATAAATTGGGTTAATTTACTTCTAGAATTAAAAAAAAAAAAAATCTTATTTTTACACAGCAAGTTTACCCAAAGAGGTCTACAGTTTGGTTGTTTTTTACACAGAACAGGGTTCATTTATACCTTTAATGCATCAACAAAATATACAGCAATTCAGGGAAAACCCCGAGGTTGCAGTTTTAAGCCACCAAGTTTCATGATGGTTTGTGAGACAATAGTAACTAGACCAGTTCATTTTATTCAATACGCATTTACTGAGGGTTGGTAGAAGCACTGGGCTGTACTGTATACAGTGGGGGGAGGTATGCAAAACTAATAATAAAAATAAGCAGTATTTCACTTAAGCTTCAAATGATCGTACAATTTATGTAAGGTAGGTCTTTTTATCCTTGTATTAAAATAAAGCAACAAGCCAAAGGAGGGTTTAATAACTTGCTTACAATAATCCAGCAAATGTGTATAATACTGTAAGGACTCAGCCTAAGGACTTCTAAGCCCTGGTTCCATGCTCATTAATGATAAAATGCTGTAACTTGCCTTCCGACAGAGGACAGTCTAGTAGAGAAGAAAAGTGCAACATATAAGCCTAGTATTAAGTAAAACTAGTGAACGTGTTAAGAAAAATACAAAAATTATGGACAGAACAGAGAGAATTTATTTCTGGTAAGGTTAGAAAGAGACAACGTCAATCAAATGGCTAGACAGGGATGCCTATCGCATTCCTCTAATGCAAATCTATATCGGAAGAAGAACATCCCTGGAATCCCTTTAACATGAATCTTATGCAAAAACACAATAAGGAAAAAATTAAAATTATTCGTGGTGAAGAAGATGGGCTTCCTTGCCGATCTTCTCTGCATCTAGCCTCAATTCTCCATCACACTTGGGTGGTTTACTATGGGCCATGCAGAACTCACTTTGAAAATCATTGATTTATAGAAAAGATCACCGAGCGCATGCAAGATCACCGAGCACATGCAAGATCACCGAGCACATGCAAGATCACCAAGCACATGCAGGAGGCTGTGGTGATTTGATAGAAATGGGAGTGGAGTGCTCCGTCCCTCAGGGTCAAGAAAGGCGAACAGGAACCATCACGGTTATTGTAACAGAGAATGTATTCACACGGATTGGTCAAACAGGTTTTGAAAGACTAAAAGGTAACACATGCAAAGCAGGAAGCAACTGCCACTCAAAGGCCTAGTGGACAAAGGGAACTAGTTTTGATCACTGGAACTTAGAGGCTTGGAGGAGTGTCCCCTGCAGGGCGGAAAGCCAGACCTTGAGGAACGGGCACTGCTCACTTGGTACTGGAGGCTCAGGACCTTGAAGGAGGTCCTCAAGTTTCGGGGACCCAGATCTCTGAGGAGGGCATTGAAGGATGGCAGAATATGCCACCCCCGAATGTGCCACTTTGCCATAAGGATTATTTGGAGCTAGAGGCACTTAAAAAAAAAAAAAAAAAACCAAAAGAAAAAGAAAATCAGATGCAGCAGAGCATTCTCATCTCCCCTTTTCTTCCTGAAAACAGGAAATAAAAACTCCCTTGTGAAAGATGCCCTCCCTGTACTGGGAGAAAAGAAACATTCTTTGACAGGGAGTCAGAGCTGAGAGAATTCCGTCCAAGCAGATGCTGTTAAAATAATTCTTATATTCCTTTAACCTCCGTGTATATTTCCGTTACTTTCCCACACTTGGCCCTTTGTTCAACCTGGTGTAAAAGTATTTAGGTTTTTGCCACTTCTCTGGGCCTTTATTACCTTATGAGGGAGAGTTCCCATGACACACAAAACTTACATAAATTTGATGCTTTTCTTCTGTTAATATGTCTTGGATCAGTTTAATTCCCAGGCCCCGCAGAAACACCCTAAGACAGCAGAGGTAAAATTGTGCGCCCCCTACAGGGTGCTGCACGCTGGTGCTGCTGTTTCTCCGGAGAAGCGAGGACCTGGTTCCAGGGTGCCAGAGGGCGGAAGCTGGAAACAACTGCCACGGCCAGGGTGAAGGGCCCTGTGGGCGTGTCAACAGGAATAGGAAACAAACGGGAAGGAGCACGAACACTGACAGGATGTGTGCCCTGCACCCTTCTCCTGCCCTGTTGCCTTCCTTGCACATGCTGCTAAGGTGTTAGGCCCTCCAGACTGAGACCAAAGAAGCATCCACCCAAACGGCCAGTTCGTCGCAGAAGCAAAATTGAAAAAGAGCCCATTTCGTCAGATTTGGTTCCATATTCCTAATACCAACCCAGCTGGGCAATTTTGAAAGCTGCATTTTTCATTTGGGACAAGAGACTATTCTCCGTGAAGGCATTTACAGCATAGCACCCTTGCAGCTTAGAAGTAGGAATGCCATTTCCAACACTGCCCAGATGCATAGTGACGACTGTGTCACACTGCCCCCTGGCCAAAAGCAAACATTAGATGCTATCATCAGACACCATCTCCTGTAAGACTTGGTCATGTCAGAAGCGTGACGAGGTGAAGAAATGTGCACCTTACATTCCATGAAGGGAGATATATTTTCATAACCAGATAACCCTACTTAATGGCAGGGTTCATGACTTTTTCACATATATATATATATATTTTTTTCTTCTTCTTCTTCTTGATCTCAGTAGCATGGTATGCAGATTCACAACCAGTTTGTTGAATTGAAAGCATTTTTTGAGTAAAGGAGAGGTAAAATACAAAATGAATCATACAGGAAGAAGTAATGCAAGCTACCCTGTAATATTTGCATGACTTTCAACATCACTATTTCCTTCTGATTTTGAGGTACACACAGTAGTAGAATGGTGCACCCCATTTTAAAGCTGAGGAAACTGAGACTCAGAGACATTAATGATGTGCCCGAGAACATATGACCAATAAACTGTAGTCTCGGTCCTGGAAAGTGGTGATGGTGAGCTCTGACCACGGGACTGGTACTACCAGATACTCCAGCGTGGCCAGAGCAGAACGTGTGTGCACACAGGAGAATGTCATAGACTATTAAGAACCTGAACATTTTCAAAGCGGAGGCAAGAGAACAAAAAGAAAATACGTACAGTGGTTAAGATTGATAACAGAGGTATTGCTTTGTTTTGCATCTTTGATTTACAGAAATAAAGAACAAGTAAAATATTCAGAAAGGGAAGGTTTGTTTTTTGTTATGGGCTTGAGTGAAACCTCTGTGCTCAATTTACACAATAGCTTTGAGAAAGAGAAAATACATGCATAGGAAGGAAAATTCTCCTTCAAAGAATTTGTGTTTTTTTTTTTAATCGAGGTTGCAAGTCAAATAATTCTAAAGTCAATAAGGGGAAAAAATAGTTACTGATCAATTTTACTCCCCTATACAATCGATGATTACAGTTCTCTATGTGTTTTTCACAGTCTTCTCTTTGTGTTTGTTTCAAGTTAAACTTGTAAATGTATAACGGACATCCTACCATATATATATGTATGGCTATGACTCATTATTTTATTTCTTTCATAAAAACCCATATTATGTGTGCCCCGTAATTTATGAAATCATATTGCTACTCAGGAATTCAGATTGTTTCTAGATGTTTACCACTACTAACAACGTTGCAATGGAAATCCACATATATGTATTCTTAAATATTAATGTTTCTATTTCTGGAAGAAAGATTCCCCAAAGTGGGGCTACTGATTCAAAGGGATATGCAAATTTAAAATTTCAGAAGCTAGAGTTAGATTATTTTCCAAAAATAGGTGATCAAAATTCACATTCCCATCTGCATTATATGAAGTGCTAGTTTCTCCATACCTTCACCAGCACTAGTCGTTATCAATCATTTTTTTTTCTTTCGTCAGTCAAATGTGTGGAAAATTTTGATTTTTGTTTTCCTGACAACTGGATATCCTTTCATATGCTTACTGGTTATTTATATTTTCTCTTTTATGACTATTGATGTCTTTTGTCCATTTTTCTATAAGGCTGTTCACATTTTTTTCCTGAGACTTCTTTACATATTAGGATTTTAACATTCTGATGGCCAAGTATGCTGTCTTTTTCCAGTTTAACATATTTTAGTCAAATCTAATGTCCATCCAAAAACTTCCCACCCACATAATTATATAAGCATTATCTTAAAATTTAATGTAATTATTTTCTTTTTTAAAATGTAGGTTATCAATCCATGTGTACTTTGTTTTTCTGCTTTGGTATGAGACAGACTTATTCCTCATGATTTATTACAGTTACATTAACTTAATTCATTAAATAAATTATTATTTTTCCACTGAGTTCAAATGCCACATTTGAACTCGCATTAAGTTCCCAACTATACATAGATGCATTTACGAACCTTTACTCAGTGAGGGGAATGTTTTGATGCATTGAGACCACTTTAGAACATTAATTAAAGGGAGCCGTGGAGTAAGAAATGATGCTGTTTCTAGTGAAATGCTCTCAGCAATTGTGGACTTGTTTTAGAAAGTAGGTAAAAATCTAGAAGTTGGGGCCTTTAATTTTGGAATTATGAAACACAGAGTAGGTTTTTAATAATGAAACATTTAGAGCAAACAATTAATGACAACAAACACTTCCCTGATAAATGGATCTTCATAATGGAAAGGGAATGATTATATTGAGACATAAGCCAAAAGATTTTGGTTTTGTTTTTATTTTAACACTGTGGGAAGCCTTCCTCACAATTGTAAATATATATATATATATATATATATATATATATATATATATATATATATATATAAAAGTTCTTTGGGTGGTAATTTTATAGCATTTGGGATAATTTAGGTTGCAGGTGATAAATAAACCAACTCAAACTTGCTTGAACAAACAAGGATATATATATATGCTCACATAACTCAAAATTTCAAGAGTTGTCTCACTTCAGGAATAGCTTGATCCAGGTGCCCATGTGATATAACCTGGACCTAAGCTGTCTCCATCTCTGGGATCTTCTTTCATCTATGTTGCCATCACTCTTGGGTTCAAATGATAGTAGAATGCCCACAGGCAACTACAAGTCTCCATTCTCACAGGTTCAATTTCAGTAGCGGAGTCTCTTTCTAGTAACTTCCCCAAACTACTCTAATGGAATCAATGATCATGTGCTCATGTCTACAACAATTTCTGTAGCCAAAAGAGTAGAATCAATCTATTTACCAGACCTCTGTTACATGCCTATTTAGATGAGTCATTATGGCCAGTTCTAGGTTGCAAACTACATCTTTGTGGCTGGAGATGGAAACCCATGAGAACTATTTAAACTGAGGGTAGAGGTGTGGCCTCAAGAAGAAAATTTAGAGTATTGCTATGTCTTATTTGAAGAAATAAGAAGGTGAGATACTCAGAAACTGAAACACAAATATCAACCACAGGGATCATCTTTGTATCCTAATAATCATGTAAGAATCTCACTGTCTATAGGCTCCCAGGAGAGGGAAACTGTCTAGAAAACGATCAAGAAGTGACTAGGTCACCTGAGCTCTGAAGGCCCTAACTCACTTCATACTCCACTTCCTGTTCCCCTTGCTAGCTTCTTACATAGATTTTGGAAACTTGGCAGGCAGCTGTAATCCTTCAGTAAGATTAGAGAATCAAGACTGAAAGTGTCATAGGTAATTATTAGATAATGATCAGGATGGCGAGAATTTAGCGTTATTGGAAAGATCAAGGAAACTTCTATAAAAAGATAGTGAGGTGGAAGTGTAGGGGAAAGCTCTCATTTATACAGCAGGTGTTAAGAAGCAGCTTCAGATGTTGAATATATGCAGCACAGAGCACCTAGCCTCCCTCTTCTGCTTTAACCTTCCTCCAAACGAGCCCCCATAATAACTCAACACTGAAATGGGTGAGCAGGAGGGCTGCACAGTAGTTATGAGAGACTCGGGCAGTGATAGCAGTGATAATGTGAAGATAGTAATGAAAAATATATTGCAGATAAGAGAGTTTATTCTCTCTCTACAAATTTTCATCACTGAAAACAATGAAGTTAAGCTTCCCAGCTCTAAATATTAGCCATGTGTTTTGAGAGGCTGTACCCTCAAGAAATGATTCTTCTTTGTTTTCTTCAGATCTACAAATTGCCTTCAGATACTATTTCTTCCTCCATCCTCCCAGTCGAGGAGGCCCTGGCAGCTCCAGGAACCTCCTGGAACATCTAGATTTGGCTGTGAGCTGGAACTTTCACTTGTCCTTCGAGATTATGGCAAGAAGACCTGGGACCTCTGCCAAAGGACTTAGGACTCTGACGCTCACGCAGCACACAGCGCTGAGGGGACGAAATGGAAGGGCCAGGAGCTGGTGATAAGGCACTTCTCCTCACAGGCCCAAAGCTACCCTCCTTCATCCTGGCCCAGATTGGCCAAGTCTGGAAGAATCCCTTGTATATAATGAGGTGGGCACTCAGGAAATACTTGTTGAACTCTGAAAGAACTAAATGAATATTATCAATGTCAATCATGTGTAGCATTTATTTAGTGGACATCTATTGAGTAAATGACACAATTTTTTTTCACAACTCATCCCGTTTATCTCTCCTGAAGAATTTAGTGTTTATACGCTTAGTGTCACTCTCTGATTCAGTGTTAAACACTATGTAAGAACATTGTCTTTAACAGGTATGCTCACCTAGGGTATATCTCAGTTCTAAACCCACATTTTCATCACTGATAATGACTTCTGGTTTATATTGCAGTAACTTCATGAAAGTCAAGTTACCTTTCCTAGAGAATGCAAACATCTTCCTGAGTTTGACCATAAAAATGAGGCTAAGGTCTAATTATTACTGGGAACTTTCTTTAAAAAAGAGGGCAGAGTACATTTCCTTTTTATGAGTTCTTATATGATTTATCTGAATGGTGTGGTCATCCTTGATCTACAAGGGAATGGTTTCTGAAAACATGTGGATACTTTTTTTAAAAATAAATTTATTTATTTATTTTTGGCTCTGTTGGGTCTTCGTTTCTGTGCGAGGACTTTCTCTAGTTGCGGTGAGTGGAGGCCACTCTTTATGGCGGTGTGCAGGCCTCTCACTGTCACGGCCTCTCTTGTTGCGGAGCACAGGCTCAAGATGCGCAGGCTCAGTAGTTGTGGGTCACAGGCCCATTTGCTCTGCGGCATGTGTGATCCTCCCAGACCAGGGCTCGAACCCGTGTCCCCTGCATTGGCAGGCAGATTCTCAACCACTGCACCACCAGGGAAGCCCCAGCACGTGGATTCTTTATTATCCAAAATGTCTTTGGAAATGCTCAGAACAGTTTGAAACCAAGCCCTGTGTGGAAGGATTCAGCAATTATAGCCCAAATTTCCTTTTACTAGTGGAAATAATTGGAAAAATGTAACTCAAGATTAGAGTTTAGAAAACAGAACTAAATATCTATTATTTATTATGGAAGGGTTCTCTGTGAATCAGATGTGGCACTGAGCACTTATGCATGTTTTTTCACTTAATGTGCAAAGCAGCTCTGTTAGGTTAAATTATATTATCTTCATTTTACAGAGGAGGGGAAACCATAGCTCATAGAGATAAAATAGTTAGAGCAAGAGATAGGATGTAAATCCCAGTCTAAGCAACTTCAAAGGCCTGAATCATCACAGAACATCAGGCACCTCCTAGGGATATGAAACTTCTTAAAGTTGTGACTAAAGCATATCTTCAAATGGCCAAATAACTCAGAGCATTAGCCATACAACAGGGAAAGAGCCACAAGAGATTTCAACAACCAAAGACAGAAGAGTTTGGTAACACATTCTTCCCTCATCTTTAAGAAAGTCAAGTCATATTCTGGCTTGTGGTCATCATGGTTAGTACCAGAGTCAAGCACAGATAAAACTGCAATCCCCAGAAGTGAATGGGGACTTCCCTGGTGGCTCAGTGGTTAAGAATCCGCCTACCAATGCAGGGGACATGGGTTCGAGTCCTGCTCTGGGAAGATCCCACATGCCCCGGAGCAACTAAGCCCGTGCACCACAACTACTGAGCCTGTGCTCTAGAGCCTGCGAGCCACAACTACTGAAGGCTGCATGCCCTAGGGCCTGCGTGCCACAACTATTGAGCCCGCATGCTGCAACTACTAAAGCCCACGTGCCTAGAGCCCGTGCTCCGCAACAAGAGAAGCCACCACAATGAGAAACCCATGCACCGCAATGAAGAGTAGCCCCTGCCCGCCACAACTAGAGAAAGCCCATGTGCAGCAACGAAGACCCAACGTAGCCAAAAAAAAAAAAAAAAAAAAGTGAACGGGTCTGCTTATTCTCCAAACAGGCAAATCCAAGTGCTTTGTATTTCCACTTGAAATATTTCAGTTATTCTGTCTCATGGGACTCAATTCCATGAAACAAATTTGTAGCATTGCAAGATTGCACCTGATTATACACATAGCTGCCAGAAGGAATAAGGAGATAATGGTTGAATTGGTACAGTCAAGTTGGACGACAAAAGGTTTTATGGACTTGCCATATCTATCGTTACACAGTTTTAGCTTCTCAAAATGGAAACATCTCAGATGCAGAAGAGTCGAGACCAGAAATCCTTGTCAAATTCTAAATCCTCTAATAACATCAAAAGAAATACAAAAATTAATTCGAGGACCAGAATTTCAGGCTCTACTGTATACAGTAAATACAAGACAATCATAATCATTTTAATTAATCCTTACATCTAGCCCAGAGAATGTTCAAAAGTCAGATGTCCTTTTAAAGAAATAAAAAATGGGGCTTCCCTGGTGGCGCAGTGGTTGAGAGTCTGCCTGCCGATGCAGGGGACATGGGTTCGTGCCCCAGTCTGGGAAGATCCCACATGCCGCGGAGCGGCTGGGCCTGTGAGCCATGGCCACTGAGCCTGCGTGTCCGGAGCCTGTGCTCTGCAACGGGAGAGGCCATAACAGTGAGAGGCCCACGTACTGCAAAAAAAAAAAAAAAAAGAAAGAAAGAAAGAAAAAATGAATTTCATTCCCCTTCCACAACTCCAGTCTTCACGGGTGCCAGCCTGTCTGCCCAAGATCAGACAAAGTGAAGTGATATGAGGTCAGTTGCCCACTGTAAAAACCAAGCTGAACTAAAACTATGATACCTGTGAAAGGGTAAGCAAACTTCACTTCCACCAGCTCATTGGATCTCAGCCCTGGATAAACATTAGAATCCCCCAGGAGACTAAATAAATCCTGATGCCTGGGTCACACCCAAGACCAATGACATCAGAATTTCCAGGGATAGGACACAGGCATTAGTATTTTTCTAATTTATTTAGTTAGCTTCCCAGGTGACTCCAAAAGGCAGCCAAGATTGAAAACCACTGCATTAGGGAAAATGGCAGAAGGAGAGACCAATATCAGATCTTCCTCTGGGGCTGCTTCTAGGCTCCATGAAAGTTAGCTGAACTTGGTGGTAAGAATCAGCATCCTTGCCTAAAGATTCACTTCAGGTCAACTTGAGTTTACCTACCAGATGCAAAAACCACATACCTGACCTCGAGGAGCTTGTACTCAGTTATAGAATGTGATTTGTAACCACCAATAACTGATCATGACCAAAAGTGATGAGGGCAGTCATATTTGTGTCCCCAAACAGCAAACCACAGTGGGGATACAAAGGAAAGACACATTCCTGGGGAAGATGGTCAGCAGAAGAGCTATCTAACCACATTCGTGGAAGAGACAGTGTCTAGAGAAAGGTGCTCCCAGGGCAGGAACTGTGTAAGCAAAGCCCCAGAAGTGCAGAATCAGGAGACACATTTTAGGAAGAGGTGGAGCATGAGTGATGTCAGGAGAGTTGGATTGGGTCGTTCAAGAAGATCGCTTTCTGTCTCAGATGCCCAAACAGTTCTGTGATTCCCAGTATTTGCCTCTAGGATTCCAGTTGCCTGACAATTACTGTCAGACACCACAATGATCACTTAACACACGTCCTTCCCCAAAAGGGAATTGTTAAAATCACATTTTTGTAGAAACTTCCTGCTGCATGGAACCTGATGAGGTCACAGAGCTATCCCTCAGGCCTGTCTAGGTCTTGATTAATCTCGTAAAAGAGAGATTTCACAAAGCAGGAAGCTCATTTTTAGTTTACAGATTTAAGAAGGGAGCCTGTCTGACTGGTGAAAATGTCAGTCAACTCCCGTCTTCAAAAATAAGCTGAAATGAGAGGGCAGAGGCATCTAGAAGGTTGTAACCCACCTTGGAAAACTGAGCAGAGGCTACAATAGAAAGAAAACCTGATAATGAAAGTGAATCTGTGGTAAAAGCTTAAGTAATTAATTTATTCTTCAAAATATACATCACATTTCACAACTATAATTTCATAGGCTGACCTTTATGAAAAGATTTTGATAGGCCTCACAGTTATTTGCTCAAAGCCATATGATATTTCACAAGCAGAATTTTTAAATATAAACTCATCAGTATTTTGGGTAAGGATGGCTTTGTGCATTTTATAGTAAGTGCAGTCACCCAAGGGTATGTACATAAATCACACATATGAAGGGCTTTGATGGTTTCATTTATCACTTGTTGAATGTTCTGGGTTGCTCAGATGCTAAAGATACTTTTATAACTGCCCCTGATTACCTATACCCAATAAAACAGCGACAACTCATTAATCAGTCTCCAGAATCACTGGACAAACTGCCACCAACTAGAATTTTCATTAAATCAGATGACAGAAGGGGAACCAATATGTCCATTCATTACCCACATAATCACTGGTTTGAAAGAAGTGCTGAGTATTCTACTGTTTTTCTATTAAATGGGCCCATTGGTGACTGGTGAAATATTCCTCTACTACCAGGAAGCTGAGGGTCTATGAAAATGCAGAGGAAGAATGCCCCTAAATACCATAAGGATGGAATTCTTGCTGTTGGTTAAGTGAGGGCAATCTGAAGCTATTTTGACATTGGTGGTCTCTGCATGACCTTGAACCAGTAGCTTAGGTGCTCTGAGTTTCCTCATTGATAAGAGTAACAGCACTTATCCCACAGATTGTTTTGGGCATGAAATGGATTAATATACATAGAACAACTGATCCACTACCAGGCAGAAGGCCCAAGGTACGTGCTCAGGAAGTAGCCACCAACGCTGTTAATAATCAATTCTTTTCCATGACAGGTCACCTCCATAGCTCAAAGCATTTCTTTGTAGTGCTGGACCTTGGTTTGGAATGTTGGGCTGCTTCCCATGAAATGGAAAAGGGAAATCTTAAAAATATATATGATAAATATATATATGCATATGGGTATATAACTACATATATATCTGTGCTTGTGTATATATGTACAAATATACTTAGTATGTATATAAATACATACACACACCATCATGTCTGATGGATAAATAAGACTTAAAAGGAGAGAGAAGATCTTCATAACAACTCATGGATTTTCCTAACTTAGAAACATTTAGAAAAATGTTGTTGCCCTGCAACTAACAGTGCCATAATAAATGTAAGTGTGTGTGTGTGCACATTGTGTGTTGAAGGAAAAGGAGATAACATTTGTTAGGGAGTAAGGATGGAGAAGGCAGTGTTAGGGCAGTATGTAAGGAAGAAAGAGAGTAATTTAGGTAACTTGAAAACTGTGGCAAGAGGCTTACAACCTGCAGCTAAGAATGCTCTAATGCTTTAAAAACTATCAACCTAATACCGTTCTGTTCTTATTAAAGATACAGCTGAACAAACATATGATAATTGAAACACACAAAAATGATTAGAAGTCTTTGGTCATAACTGTGTGTCAACTGAAAGCCTCATCTAAAGCTCATAGCCTGTATTGGAAATTGGCTAGGGACACACCTTCCCAGTATTCATTGTCTAAGCAGTGTAATGACCTGGTGCATAAAGCTGAGATTATGCAGAAGATACAGGTCAATGTTAGAATGGTCAATGTTAGAATAGTCAATGGCTGCAGGTCTAATATCCAGATTCCAGAACAACTGTCAGAGTTGCATATGGATTTCCCAACCTTGGGTCTTAAAGTCACTTAGCCAATGAGATAACTAGAGAGGCTGTAATATAACAAGGAAAGGAGAATTTGGATTCTTCAGACCAAATGCTTGCTGGAGAGACTAGAGGACTTTTTTTTTCAATTCTTGAATTTTATTTTATTTATTTTTTATACAGCAGGTCCTTATTAGTCATCAATTTTATACACATCAGTGTATACATTTCAATCCCAATCGTCCAATTCATCACACCACCACCACCACCCTCCACCGCTTTCCCCCCTTGGTGTCCATACGTTTGTTCTCTACATCTGTGTCTCAATTTCTGCCCTGCAAACTGGTTCATCTCTACCATTTTTCTAGGTTCCACATATATGCGTTAATATATGATATTTCTTTTTCTCTTTCTGACTTTGATGAAGGTGCATTATACATTGTATAATCATAGATACTGCATCCTAAACCATGGCCCTTTTTAGAACAGAAGGATGTTTCTCTGAGCACTTCTCTTTAATATGGAGAACTAAGGATTGCATTCAGGTGCACCTCTGAAGAATAAGGCTGAGTTTTTATCTCACCTCTGACCTTTTCTAAGTTAGTTATCTAACCTCTCAGAGTCTCAGATCTCTCATCTGTGTAATGGGGATAACTGTACTGATCTATCAAGATTGTTGTGAGGATTAGAAGCGGCACATAATACATCAGGCACAATTACAGGTATCCAAGAGATAGTAGCCAATATTATTAACTTAAAGGTATACTTCAATTCAGTTGGTGTATAACCATTTTAATCTAAATTGTAATATCCAACATGATATAAACATTTTTTAGGCACAGAGCAAATAACAATGTTTGGAGTGGCTAAAGTAATTGCACTTCCTGGTAAAATTTCATTTGAACAAGAGGTGAGTGGGGTGGATGGAGGGAAAGGGAGTGGTTCAACTAATGAGCCATGATTCAATGAGCACTGGAATTTTCAGGTGGCTGGAATAGGTTTAGGAAATTGTTATATATCTTTCTCAGAGAGAGAGTAAGAGAGAAATAGCAACTGATGTACATCCTTTCAGGCGTATTTTTTTTTTTTTCTGCCAAAAGGAAGCTAATCATCAGGAAAATTTCAAATTGAGTGCCTCTGAGGAAAGACCAAACAGATGCTGTGTTCATGGTCTGGATTCTATGTGACTTTGGGCAAGTCACTGACACCCTCGGGTTGGTGCTGGGAACTTCTTTGCTATAATTTGGACCTCAGAAAATCTCCATTTTTTTTATTAGCTCTAGTTAATAAATAGAATCTCTAGTCCTAAATATATAGGAAAAAATGTGTTTTTTTGAGTTAGTACTAGAGATGAAAAGGTTTTACACCTGGCTTTAAAAAGTTATGAAACCCCACATTTTAATTATGCTTTATTTATAGTCAGTTGTCTGGGAGAGGTGAAATGGAAAATTTAGAGAAAATGATGCTACACAATCCTATAGTCTGTGATCGCTTTTCCTAGGAATTAAAACCTTCCACTACCTACCCATAAGACTCCAGCCCCTGTTTTTGTGAAAGCCACAGTCAGAGCTGTGAATGCCACTGCCCACGGTTATAAGAAGGAAAGGTAAACTTGATGAGAAAAGAGGTGACATTATTATTCTTGCTTGGTTCAGTTTGAACGTCTTCAGCATTACAGAGGAGACATGAGAGAATACAGACTCAAACTTAGGATGGATAACATCATGAACATTCTATTACATAGCTTGGCTGTCTTTTACAAAGAATAAGCATTTCAAAATATGATTTTTGGGGCTTCCCTGGTGGCTCAGTGGTTGGGACTCCACCTGCCGATGCAGGGGACAGGGGTTCGTGTCCCGGTCCGGGAAGATCCCACATGCCTCGGAGTGGCTAGGCCCGTGAGCCATGGCCGCTGAGCCTGTGCGTCCGGAGCCTGTGCTCCGCAACGGGAGAGGCCACAACAGTGAGAGGCCCGTGTATCGCAAAAAAAATATATATATATATATATGATTTTCTCTTGGCTATACTGGCAGGGCAGGGAAAGAAAGTTGGCTTTTTGTGTGTTATCTTTTGCTATTATGCCACTTCATACTGTCAGCATTTTCCTCTTAGGATCTTCCTGCCATCTTTAAATTGTTATAGTCCAAGAAAACATTTGTTAGCATTACATCTAAAATAAGAGTGATTAGGTCCTGAGTGATGGCCTGAGAAGATTTCCTATGGGTAAAGCTTATGAAATTTTTTATAGGGACCGGGCATATATATGAAGAACATTTTTAAAGGTATCTTCAGTTTCATGGTTAAATGTTGAGTAGAGAAAGTTGCCCAGTAAGTGAATTCTAATGAGTGGAAAGGGCTAGATACCACACTACCCAGCTGATGAATGACAGACCATAGACAAGCAGCAAGCACAGATTGACGGACACTCTCATTTGGAGCCTACAATGGACCTCCACCAACTTCCAAACGGTCAGACATAGCATCCCTCTCCAGGGGGCCGATGGGCCAGGCTGTCCTCAGCAATCTCCTATGCCACTGCCCAATGCCTCTTCCTCAGCAGGATGAAGCTCTTCCCTATTCTCTACAGCTCAGATTGGTCAGGTCACTGGCGGGCCCCGAGGAAGCCCTGATCAGAGCAGCCAAGCTCCGAGCTGCACAGAGCAGTTTGTTTATGGGTGGCAGTGACAGGTAAACCGCAGTGTCCCCTCCTTCAGTCTAATGGGGTGAGTTGAAAGATTCGGCTGTCAGACCAGTGTGAGGCCGCATTTTTCTTCCCTGCCGCACAGGGTGCCCCTTGCTGCAGCCAACATTTGATTGTGAGTAATTTGTCAGGGGTGGCTGTACAATGGAAATGGAGAAATGGATTGCCAATTACAGCTGGTCTTCTCTGACTGCTTGGCAGACGAGGGCCTTTCTGCAGGGCTGACAGCCCTAGAGCACAGTGGATTTAGCCTGAGAGGGGAGGAACCTATTCTCAAGTGAGTTTTAAAGATGAGGAAGGGGTCAAGGTGACTCATTTTTGTATTTACTTGCTGACGTTTGTCCTGGCCTTCTTGGCAAGCGCCATAGGAGGGAAAGCCAGTCTGAGGTTTGCTTTTTATTCTGTCGACTTAAAATGCTTTGTACTTCTGATTTCAGTCTTAACAGCACAAATGAAAGGTGTGAAAGAGTTCATTCCATACTTCACACTGAAAAAGCCCAAAGGGAAGTGAATCTCGGGCTCCCTCTGAGATGTTTAAAACATGCTGATGGTGGGCAAATGGCAGGCATGCCATCATTTTTTCCTCTTATTTCCAAAAGACAATATGCAATTGCACATTGATAACTATCACAAAATAACTTGCTATTTACCCCCTTGTGGAAGAGATGAGCTTTTGCAATTTTAAAACTGTCCCAAAGGAACAGGTCAATAAATGAGGAAATGTCTTTAGCTGTCAAGCCCTATGTGTCTCATAATCAGATTTGCTTTCAGATGGTGAATGAAATGGACACAATCACATTTTGCACTTGTAGAAAATCATTGCCAAACTGACATCAATACTTATAATTCTAAGCAATCTCATTGTCCCTCAGAAATACCTGAGCTACAACTTGTGAAGGGCTGCACTATTAAGTTATTCTCAAATTACATGACTTGCTCATTTGTGGGGGCAGGAGTAGGTAAAATAGGTCTTGCTTTAGTGGGAAAATCTCATTGTCATTATCTTGTAAAGAACAGGTGAAAAATGGATGCAATTATTCAATAACAAGAAGATTAACAAAGAAAATCTTATCCTAAAATTTTCCTAGCAGCTATATTAAAACTGTTTGAGATACAGATGCACACGTATCACATTCTCTCATATCTATACACAAGAGCACACACACACATAATAGGTGATACATTTTCTATTATATATAACATATATGTGTATATATATAAACAGATATATACACACACATAGAGAAAATATATAATACCTATGAGATATAAACAATAAGTAATAATAGAAAAGTATTAGCTTGCAATTATAGATTCTAAAGAAATTTAAAAGCTATGGATTATTTGTGAAAGAAATGGGCAATAATTAATTTGATGCTCGTTTAAAGTTATGTATATCCCCAAAATCTTTTTTTAAAGAAAAAATTCATATTTTTCTTTAAACCAGTACACATACATAGGTACAGACATGTAATTATGCTTTAAAATATATACTACTTCTCATTCAGTACCTTAAGCATATAAGCACTTTAGTATATGTATATGCATATAGATATATGCATTTGTTTATACATATATGTATATGTGTATGCATACATATATGATATATAGTACATATGCATATGCTATACAGTAAATATGTATGTATAAATATACTGTATATAATATATATGCATATGTATATATATGTATGATATTTATGTATGTACACAAACATATATGTAAGTAAATGGTTTAACATACATATGTCTGTTTGTTGAAAATGTGACCAGCTCACCAGAAGAAAATCTGGGAGAACTTCTAAAAATAATCTTGAAGTGGGAAGGCCTTCCTAAGTTGGAAACCATGAAGAAAAAGACTGATAAATTTGGTTACATTTATAGGCTTATATATTCAGTGAATATTTTTTTTGAAAATGCACAAGAAATTCAACAATGGTTGCCTCTCAAGAGTGATACTGGCAGTTTCAGGTGGGAAGAGATTTTTCAAAACTTTATGACCTTTTATACTGCTTTATTGTTTTTTGCCATATGCATACATTATTTTAATGATAAAAGCAAACCTTTAAAAAATGTCTCTCAATCTCTTATTCTCTTTGGTAACGTTAGTGCCATATCAGTGTTCAGATGCTCTAGCCACATTTTTTCACTAGTCCTCTACAGTCTGGGGTGCTGATCATGACCCTCTCGTCAGTTATTAGCCAAAGCAAAGTGGGGATCTGTGTGATTCATTTCAGTGTCATGGGTGTTCATTCGCTATGTTCCGTACTAGACATTAAGGGGACAGGGCTGCCTACTGGTAACTCAGAGTCTAAACACTAGTGAATTGCTAGGTTTGGAAGTGGGGATGAAAAAATGAACAAGTGCTTCTAATGACTGGCTTGATAGAAAAATCCTGAGGTACAGCGATCTGTCACTAGGCACTGTGCTTATCCACTCTGAGTCATCCAACAGTCTTAGGGATGGTCCTCTAACAGGAAAGATGACCATTGTCAGGAACATTACCCTAGGAGGTACCCTAACATTACCCTGCAAGAAGGATCAACACAAACACCAAATCCTGGCTCTTTATAATAAAAGAAAAAGACTTATTTGCATGTACTATAAGAAAAGAAGAAAAAAATTCCTAGAATGAAATATAAAGACTCTAACTTATTATGTTGTCTGTGTTCAAAACCTGTTGTTTCCTGTTTGATATTTTTGGAACATATAATTCATATTCTCAATGAGAAAATACTATACATTTTAATTCTGTTTTCTGGACAAGACCCAAAGTGATTTGATTTATAACAAATCTAGAGCATAGAGCATCTTTTTAATAGGAAAATGTGTACATTCATTTAACAGGAATTTACTCTTGAACTTTCATCAGACACTGTGCTGGGAGCTGGGGACTTAGGCGTGAGCAAAACCAGATACTAACACTGATGAAATAAAACCCCAGTAAATGTAAGCTGCAGTTGTAATGAATGTTGTGAAAGCGAGCCATACGGTGCTACGAGTGCCGTAATAAGAAGGTTTGATCCAACCACGGAGGTCAGGGAAGGCATCCCTCCAGAGACCATGCTTGGGTGGTTAACTCGCTGAAGACAGGGAGGTAGGAGTTCTTCAGACCCAGGGCACAAACAGCAGAGCAGAGGCTGTTGGGAAGGACTGAAAGGCGGCCAATGGGGATGGGCACAGAGATGCAGGCAAAGCCGGGCACCAAATGAGGCCAGGTGAGGGCTCCAAGACCATGTTGATAGTTTTGTCTTCATCCTAAGAAAATGTGCTTAGAGTTCTGGATTGGGTTCCCAGAAACACATCTCTACTACGGGGATCTCTCCCACCTTCCACCTCCTAAGCAGTCGGAATGGTAACTCTGTACCTCTACATTACTAATGGTTAGTTCAAATTCTATAGCGTGGTATTCCAAGGAAAAGGGTTGGAGGTAGGGAAACAGGAACATAAGGGTTCTAGAGCTCGGAACTGGAGGAAGGATGAGGTCACGGCTTCTTATTAAGGAAAATCCTTGGGCTTTTTTCATTTCCAGCTTTACTGAGATATAACTGACATGTAACACTTTGTAAGTTTAAGGTATACAATAGAGTGATTTTATATACATATATATATGTATTGCAAAATGATTACCACAATAAGGCTAACTAACACATCCATCACCTCACATAGTTACAACTGTGCATGTGTATGGTGAGAACTTTTAAATATACAATATAGCACTGTTAACTATAACTGCCATGCTATTATTACATCCCCAGAACTTATTCATAGTATAACTGGAAATTTTAGCATTGTTAACTATAATTGCCATGCTGTTATTACATCCCCAGAACTTATTCATAGTATAACTGGAAATTTGTACCCTTTGGCCATGTTCACCCATTTCCTTAACCCGTCAAGCTCTTCCTCTGGCAAAAACTAACCTGTTTTCTGTTTCAATAAGTTTGTTATATTAGATTCCACAAATAAGTGAGATTAGATAGTCTTCCTCTGTTTGACTTATTTTACTTAGCATAATACCCTCAAGATTTACCCATGCTGAAGGAAATGGCAGGATCTTCTTCTTTTTATAACTGAATAACATTCCATTAAAAATCTAAATTTTCTTTATCTGCTCAAATATCGATCTGTCCACTTAGATGTGGACACTTAGATTGTTTCCATGTTTGGCTATTGTAAATAAAGTCTCAATGAACACAGAGGTGCTTATATTTCTTTGAGACAGTAATTTCATTTCCTTCAGGTATATACCCAGAAGTGGAATTACTGGATCATACTGTAGTTCTTAATGTTTTCAGGAGCCTCCATACTGTTTTCCTTAGTGGCTGCACCAATTTCTATTCCCACCAACAGTGTGCAAGGGTTCCCTTTTCTCTACATTCTCACCAACACTTGTTATTTTTTGTCTTTTTGGTAATAGCCATTCGAACAAGTGTGAGGTGAATTTCATTGTGGTTTTGATTTGTGTTTCCCTGATGATTAATGATATTGAGCACCTCTTAAAGTACCTGTTGGCTATTTCTGTGTGTGTGTGTGTGTGTGTGTGTGTGTGTTCATGCCAGTGTCATACTGTTTTGATTACTATAGCTTTGCAATATAGTTTGAAATCAGGAAGTGTGACAATCCCAGCTTTGTTTTCTTTCTCAAGATTTCTTTGACTATTCAGAACCTTCTATGGTTCCATACAAATTTTAGTATTTTTTTCTTTTTCTGTAAAAAATGTCACTGGCATCTTGATAAGGATTGCACTGAATCCACAGATTATTTGGGGTATTATGAACATTTTAGTAATATTAATCCTTCCAATCAGTGAACACAGAATGTCTTTCCATTTATTTGTGTCTTCTTCAATTTCTTTGAAGAATGTCTTAGAGTATTCAGTGTACAGACATTTCACCTCCTTGGTTAGATTTATTCCTAAGTATAAAGTTTATGTTTTTGATGTTATTGTAAATGGGATTTTTAAAAAATTTCTTTTCCAGATAATTTGTTGTTAGTGTACAGAAACACAACTGATTTTTTATAGTGATACCGTATCCTGCAACTTTACTAAATCCATTTGTTAGCTATAACAGTTTTGTTTTTGTTTTTTGTTTTGGTTTGTTTGGTTGTTTGGTGTAGTCCTTAGGATTTTCTATATATAAGATTATGTCATCTGTAAATGGACAATTTCACTTCTTCCTTTCCAATTTGGATGCCTTTTAATTCTTTTTCTTGCCTGATTGCTCTGGCTAGGACTTCCAGTATGATGTTGAATATGAGTCATGGGAGTGGGCACCCTTGTCTTGTTCCTGATCTTAGAGGAAAACTTTTCATAATGTCACTGCTGAGTAAGACGTTAGCTGTGGGCTTATCATATACGGCCTTTATTATGTTGAAGTATTTTCCTTCTGTACCCTATTTGTTGAGTTTTATCATGAATGAATATTGAATTTTGTCAAATTCTTTTTCTGCATCAACTGAGATGATTATGTTATTTTTATATTTCCTTCAATTAATTAATGTGATGTATATCACATTTACTGATTTACAAATGTTGAACCATCCCTGCATCCTAGGGATGCATCTCACTTGATCATGTTATATGATCTTTTTAATGTGCTTTTAATTCAGTTTGCTAGTATTTTGTTGAGAGTTTTTGCATTCGTCAGGGAATTTTCTTACATTCATCAGGGAAATTGGCCTGTATTTTTCTTTTCTTATAGCATCCTTATCTGGCTTTGGTATCAGGGTAATGCTGGTCTCTAAAATGAGTTTGGAAGTGTTCCCTCCTCTTCAATTCTTCAGAAGAGTTTGAGAAGGATTGAAGTTCATTCTTTAAATGTTTGGTAGAATTCACTAGTGAAACTATCTGGTTGAGAGTTTTTCTGTGTTGAGAGGTTTTTGATTGCTGATTCAATCTCCACACTCGTTTTTTTATTTCTTCATAATTTAGTTTTGGTAGATAGTATGTTTCTAAGAGTTTATCCATTTCTTCTATGTTGCAATTGTTGATGTACCATTTTTTATACTAGTTTCATGATCCTTTGTATTTCTGTGGTATCAGTTGTAATGTCTCCTCTTTCATTTGTAATTTTATTTATTTGGGGTCCTCTTTTCTTCTTGGTTAGTCTAGCTCAAAGTTTGCCAATCTTGTTTTATCTTTTCAAAGAACTGACTCTTGGTTTTGCTAATATTTTCTATTGTTTCTCTACTCTTTATTTCATTTTTGTCTGCTCTAATCTTTTTTATTTCCCTTCTTCTGCTAACTCTGGGCTTGGTTTGTTCTTTTTAGTTCCTAGAGGTGTAAAGTTAGGTTGTTTATTTAAGATCTTTCTCTAACCTTTACATATGTATTGATTGCTAAAAAACTTCCTGCTTCGATGTGCTTTTGCTGCATCCTTCAAATTGTGGTATGTTGTCTTTCCATTTTCATTTGTCTCAAGATATTCTTTCTTTTTTTTTTCCTTTTGATTTCTTCTTGGTTATTCATGAGAGTGTGGTTTAATTTCCAGGTATTTGTAAAATATCCAGCTTTCCTCCTGTTATTGATTTCTAGTTTCATTCCATTGTGGTCAGAAAAAATACTTGTTATAGTTCCTACCTTCTTGAATTTTTTGAGACTTGGTATTACATATGACCTATTCTAGAAAATGTTCTATGTGCACTTGAGAAGAATGAGTATTCTGCAGCTGTTGGACAGAAAGTTCTGTATCTGTCTTTTAAGTCCTCTTGGTCTATAGTGTGCTGTAAATATCCTTGAGTTTCACACAGTCCTAGACCAAACTCTACTCAACTCCTTTGTTTTCTTTGAATGCTGTGAAGGACAGAGCCATCATCTCTCACCATCCATCACTTCCCCAGTAGGTTCTTTCCTACCTCACTCCACTGTAGAATGCACAACAGTTTCAATATTCTTACCTCTTTTTTCTTTTTAAACAAAAAAGCCAAGTGGCTGCATTTAATGGTGTCCTTAATGATGCTTTTTTTAAAAAACATTTTTATTGGAGTATAATTGCTTTACAATGGTGTGTTAGTTTCTGCTTTATAACAAAGTGAATCAGCTATACATATACATATATCCCCATGTCTCTTCCCTCTTGCATCTCCCTCCCTCCCACCTTCCCTATCCCACTCCTCTAGGTGGTCACAAAGCACCGAGCTGATCTCCCTGTGCCATGCAGCTGCTTCCCACTAGCTATCGGTTTTACATTTGGTAGTGTTTATATGTACATACCACTCTCTCACTTTGTCCCAGCTTCCTCTTCCCCTCCCCATGTTCTCAAGTCCATTCTCTAATAGTTTACCCCTTTTTTTCTAATGCTTTAAGTAAGCATAAAGTTTCCTGAGGATCACTGCCATGAGAGACAAAAAAAAAATACACTGGGCTATAAAAGGTCAAGAGCAGTTTCTTCAGCATGGAAGTTTCATTGGGCACTGGACTTCTGTCTTGGAAGGAAAGCTGTAAAAAGATTGTGATGGACCTGTTGTAGGAAGTACTATGGAGGCTGGGAAAGTGATGAAGGTTGCCCTGGTTCTGGGAGGGGGGAGCCTGGTAGGAAAATAATTAGGAAAACCCCCATCTTCCCACTTACCTTCCCACTTGAAACAGCTCTGACACTATGGTCGCATTTAAGATGGGCACTGCACTGTCTCAAGTGAGAATGAAGGCGTGAAGTGGAAGCAGTCAGTAGTTAAAGGGATGGCAGCAAAGAACACTGAGTGCAAAGAACAGGAAAGCAAAGGATGTTCTCAAGCACAAATTGGTCTGCACGTTCCAGGTAATCCTCTAGCCAGTCTCCTTCTGCCTGGGAAAGGCTGTCCTGCCATGAAATTGCTAGCACACTTGCTCCAGCTTCTTGGCATTTCTATATCATCTTGTCACTCTTCTCCTTCACCAATTCCTCATGGTCACCATATTTTCTACTTCTTACCTCACCCCATGGCTGGACAGGTAGTTTGGAGTGAGGTCTGTTGGGAGAAAGGCTAGGCTAGGATACCTCCTATACACCCACATGTCTGCATGAACACACACACACACACACACACACACACACACACACACACTACTCTTAGGTCCCAATATGCCTTTAACATGTGCAGATACCTTAAAGCATTTCAAGTCAAGTATTTTTACATTTCTCAGACCCTTGATTTATATGCCTATTTTATTCTAGTAATGAGGCATATTTTCATTGTTTTATGAAGGATGAAATAAGCTGATGAGTCCTCATTTCCTTCTATATGCAACATGGGAAAACACTACTCCATGCACTTGAAGAGATGAAGGGATTAAAATATTTGCAGAGTTGAAAAAAATTGATAGGCAATAATTTAGGATGTTAACCTTTCCCCATGGCAGTGCCAGCAGATCTTTCCAGCTTGCTAAGAGACTCAGAATTTGTGGAAGCTTGGAGCTCCTGAGCTGCTGGTGATAACTTTTACAGGTTCCTGTAATTATATGCAAGGGCTGGCGTTTGTAAGGTTGGTTGAATGCCTGGCTTTTAAACTGGAGCATTGGCGGTGTACCATAGGAACCATAAACCACAGGATGGGCACCCTCCTGAGGGTTAATTTTACAAGAAGAATTATTGGAAGAGGGCTATAAAATTACTTAACAGGTAAGTAATATAGAGTTTTTGTTTAAATAGATAGATTATATTTATGCTTTAGAATATAATGTGATATTTCAGCTAAAAAAATAATTCCTCACTTTCATAGGCTAAGCCCTGGGACCTCAAGGATATAGATGTATCAAACTTTATCTTTAAAGGGGCTTTGATGATATAGTGGAAGAAGCACTAATATGATACAAAGAGAGATGAATGTGCAGGTACTTTCTATATTAACTGAGTCTTTATGAGTTACTGATAGTGAATCCAATGGCCTGGGGTAGGGTGATCCCTATTAAAAGGATTTGGCTAGAAAAAGAAGCTTGGGTAGAAGAAGAGGCAGGGGTGGGAATAGGGCCCTAGAGGAAGTATGGAAGTCATGACCTTTATAAGGATGTCCTTGGGACTTAGTTCTAAAAAAGCCTCAGTTCAACTTTTTTCTTTTCTTTTAATAGAAGAAGTTATATATCAATTTTATTCCCACCTAATGTACGAGGAAGATTTAAACTGAACATCAAAGAAGAGATTAGTGAATGGATCATCTTGGACTATAATTTTATATCCTCTTTTTTTTCTTTGTTTTTTTTTTTTTGCGATATGCGGGCCTCTCACTGTTGTGGCCTCTCCCGTTGTGGAGCACAGGCTCCGGACGCACAGGCTCAGCGGCCATGGCTCACGGGCCTAGCCGCTCCGCAGCATGTGAGATCCTCCCAGACCAGGGCACGAACCCGCATCCCCTGCATCAGCAGGCGGACTCTCAACCACTGCGCCACCAGGGAAGCCCCTTATATCCTCTTAATTCTCAAACCTTACTCTTGCTTCTCTGCCTTGTTGGTGGAATGGGCATCTGATCTCAGTTTTCATATGAACTAGTTGTGTATGGCAAGGCAAGTCATTCAATAACCCTGGGTCTCATTTTTCCCACCCAGAAAAATAAGGAGCTAAAACAAGTATGATTTACAAAATGGCTTCCAACTCCAAGAGCCTATGGTCTCAGAAATTTTTTTTAAATGTGCAAAATTTGGGGGTACTTTTGGCAACACAAAGCAAGCATTGATTGGGTCTTTTCCCTCTTCAAGCTAAGTGGCAGGATAACTGTTATCTACTGCTCAAGGTTTCCTAGGAAGGAAGCATTAGAACGCTGTCTTATAGAACCATGATTTGATTTTGTCCATCAGAATATTCCATCTTACAACGTGGAACTTCACTTTTGAGACCACAAATAACTGTAGTTATTTTGCCTCTCTTATCACTGAAAGTTTTTATTTATATACTGACAAAATGAAATGTTTTCATTCTTAGGGTTTAGATAAACTGTTGTGAGCTTAGAATTGATGAAGCAAGTTGACTTATTTTTTAATCAGTAGGCTACAGTGGTTATGGCTAAGTGTGATATAGAAAGTCTGCCATGATATTACCAACAGGTGTCATTTCCATATGGCTAAACTCACAAGGCTCAACCATAGGACCACCTCAGAGGGGGCTGAGAGGCGACAACTGGCCTTCAGAGAAGCAGCATAAGGAACCCAATAGAAAGTGGGGTGGTTCTGATGATAAGACTGTTGACTGTTGTCATTCAGAACCTAAGTAAATCCTTAGTAAATTACTTAGAAAATAAATTTAATTAGTAAAAAAATAAATTACTTGTTCAATAGTGTAGACACTCTTCTACAATCTAGGTGATAGAAGTGAATAAAACACTCAAAGCTCCTATCACTAAGGAACTCAGACTCCAGTGGGAAAGTAAGAATGATAACAATAATAAAATTACTATTAACAGTAGAAGTAATAATAATTGGTAAATGTGTATATATCTGATACCATGATAAGCATTTTAATGTATTATCTAATTTAATCTTACAACAACCTCATGTTACAGGCATTGTTATCACCATTTGACAATTGAAGTTACTAAGGCCCAGAGAGAGTAACTTGCCTGAGGACACACAACTAATAACACACAGACTCAGAATTTGAACCTAGATCTATGTGATCCTGAAACCCAGGCCCACAGCCACTTTGATACGTGCCCTCCTACTCCATATTCCTTGTTATTCTAAGGGAATTCCAAGGCAGTGATACTCAAAGACTGATCACACACCATGCTACAAGACCGTGCTACAAGAAACCTACATTATCATCTAGGCAGGCAGGACACCAGAATCATGAAGCAAAGGTAGCCTTTGAAGGGGCTTGAGAGAAAGTAGGCAACCAAAGAATGGAAGTGTTTCAGGATGATTAAAAATTAACCAGATGAGGGGCTTCCCTGGTGGTGCAGTGGTTGAGAGTCTGCCTACCGATGCAGGGGACACGGGTTTGTGCCCCGGTCTGGGAGGATCCCACATGCTGCGGAGCGGCTGGGCCCATGAGCCACGGCCGCTGAGCCTGCACGTCCGGAGCCTGTGCTCCGCAACGGGAGAGGCCACAACAGTGAGAGACCCATAAAAAAATAAAAATAAAAATAAAGTACCGCAAAAAAAAAAAAAAAAAATTAACTAGAAGATGTTAAAAAATAAACTCACAATGGATTAAAGACCTAAATGTAATACCAGGTACTATAAAACTAAAAGAAAACATAGGTAGAACACTCTTTGACATAAATCACAGCAATAATTTTTTTGGATCCATCTCCTAAAGCAAAGGAAACAAAAGCAAAAATAAAGAAATAGGACCTAACTAAATGTAAAAGCTTCTGCACAGTAAAGGAAACCATTGACAAAACAAAAAGACAACCTACTGAATGGGAGAAAACATTTGCAAATTATATTACTGATATGGGGTTAATATTCAACATATATAAACAGCTATTTTCCCAAAGAGGAAATGCAGATGGCCAACAGGCACATGAAAAGATGCTCAACATAAATAATCATCAGAGAAATGCAAATCAAAACCGCAATGAGATATCACCTCACACCTGTCAGACTGGCTATCATCAAACACAAATAAATGTTGGCGAGGACATGGAGAAAAGGGAACCCTCGTACACTGTTGGTAGGAATATAAATTGGTGCAGCCACTGTGGAAAACAGTACGGAATTTTCTCAAAAAACTAAAAATAGAACTACCATATGACCCAGCACTTCCACTCCTGGGTACATATCTGAAAAAAACGAAAACACTAATTTGAAAAGATACATGCACCCCAATGTTCACAGCATTATTTACAATTGCCAAGGTATGGAAGCAACCTAAGTGTCCATCAACAGATGAATAGATAAAGAAGATGTGGTGTATATATATGATGGACTACTACATGGCCATAAAAATAATAAAATTTTGGCATTTGCAGCAACATGAATGGACTTGGAGGGCATTCTCTAAGTGAAATAAGGCAGACAGAGAAAGACAAATTCGGTACAATATCACTTATATGTAGAATCTAAAAATATACAAAAAAACTGGTGAATAAAACAGAAAAGAAGCAGACTCACGTATATAGAGAAAACTAGTCATTACCAGTGGAGAGAGGAAAGAGAGTAGGGACTATATAGGGGTAGGGAGAAAAAAGGGGGTCATTATGGGATTATATGAAATCATGTGTGTGAAACTTTTGAAAATTGTAAAGCACTATAGAATTTTAAAAATCTTTTACTCAATAAAATCAAAAATTAAAAAAATAGCTAGAGAACACCATTGTATCAGTTCTAATTTGTACATTTAGATATATAATTATAACTAAATTAACTGTATATAAGCATTATTCATAATAGCCAAAAAAGTAGTAATGAATAAGTATATCCATGAACTGATAAATGGATAAACAAAATGGGGTACATCCATATAACAGAATATTAAGAAAAAGGAATAAATTACTGATGCATGCTACAACATAGATGGACTTTGAAAATATTATGCTAAGTGAAAGAGGCTAGTCACAAAAGACCACATATTTTATGATTTCCATTTACTTGAAATATATCCAGAACAGGCAAATCTATAGATACCAAGAGTAGATTATTATTTGCCTAAAGCTGGGGAAGAGGGGTTGAGGAGTAACATCTAATATGGGGTTACTTTGGGGGATGATGAACATTTACTAAAATTAGATTATGATGATGGTTACACATCTCTGTGAATCTACTAAAATCATTTTAAAAGTAAGGGTTTTATATTATGTGAATTATATTTTAATAGAAATGTTGAAAAATTAACTGCATATAAAAGATTGGGCTCGGTTATTATTAACTGACTCTTCTGTTATCCTCTTAAAATCTAAGTGAAATCATTCCTTTCAATAAGTAAGAACATAGAAACGAGGGTGTGACAGATCTCAATGATTACTGAATCCAGAGTCTGGTCTCTAGAGCCTTTCCTACCATTGGATTTCCCTACCATTCATTCATTCATTCATTCATCTATGACACCATTTTTTAAGAGAAGTTTTAGGTTTATAACAAAACTGAGAGGAAGGTACAGAGATTTCTCATAAAGCCCTACCTACCCCCACCCATGCAGAGCCTCCCCCATTATCAACATCAAGCACTAGAGTGGTACATTGCTACAAGAGATGAACTTACACTGACATATCATAATCACTCAAAGTCCCTAGTTTACCTTAGGGTTCGCTCTTCACATTGTACATTCTACAGGTTTGGACAAAAATGTAATGACATATATGGATTGTTATAAAATCATCCAGAGTATTTTCACTGCCCTAAAAATCGTCTGTGCTCTAACTATTCATCTCTCCCCCAACCCAAACCCTGGCAAACACTGATCTTTTTTTGGTATCTGTAGTTTGTTTCTTTTCCAGAAAGCCTTATAGTTGGAATCATACAGTATGTAGCCATTTCAGACTGGCTTCTTCACTTAGTAATATGAATTTAAGGTTCTTCCATGTCTTTTCATGGCTTGATTGCTCATTTCTTTTTAACAGTGAATAATATTCCACTGTCTTGATATACCACAGTTTATCTACCCATTAACTGACTGAAAGACATCTTGATTGCATACAAATTTTGGCAATTATGAACAAAGCTGCTATAAACATCTGTGTGCATATTTTAGTGTGGACAGAAATTTTCATCACCTTTGGGAAAATACCAAGGAGCACAATTGCTGGATCACATGTTAAGACTATATTTAGCTTTGTAAGAAACTAGAAAACTGTCTTCCAAAGTGGCTGTACCATTTTGCATTCCCACCAGTAATGAATGAGAGTTTCTGTTGCTGCACATCCTCACCAGCATTTGACATTGTCAGTGTTCCGGATTTTGGACATTCTAATAGGTGTGTGGTGGTATTTCATTGTTATTTTAATTTGCAATTCCCTGATGACATATGATGCAGAACATCTTTTCATATGTTCATTTGTCATCTGTGTATCTTCTTCTTTTATGAAGTGTCTGTTAAGGTTTTTGACCTATTTTTTCATTGGGTTGTTCATTTTTTATTGTTGAGTTTTCAAAATTCTTTGTATATTATGCATAACATTTCATTATAAAATTCATCTTCTGGAAATATTTTCTCCCAGTCTGTGGCTTGTCTTCTAATTCTCTTGACATTGTCATTCACAGAGCATAAGTTTTCAATTTTAATGAAGTCCAAATTATCAAATTTTTCTTTCTGGATTGTATCTTTGGTGTAATATCTAAAAAAGCATCATCACACTCAAGGTTATCTACATTTTCATCTACATTGTCTTCTAGGAGTTTTATAGTTTCACAATTTACATTTAGGTCTATGATCCATTTTGAGTTAATTTTTGGGAAGGGTGTAAGGTCTGTGTCTGGATTTTTTGTTGCATGTGGATGTCCAGTTGTTCCAGCACCATTTATTGAAGAGACTATCTTTGTGTCATTGTATTACTCTTACCCCTTTAACAAACATCAGTTTACTATATTTACATGTGTCTATCTCTGGGGTCTCTATTCTATTGAGTTATTTGTCTATTTTTTTCACCAATACCACACTGTCTTGATTACTATAGCTTTACAATAATTCTTGAAGTTGGGTACTGTCAGTTCTCCAACTTTGCTCTTTTCCTTCAATATTGTGTTCACTAGTCTAGGTCTTTTGCCTCTCCATATAAAGTTTAGAATCAGTTTGTAAATATCCATAAAATAACTTTCTGGGATTTAAACTGGGATTACATTGAATCTATACATTAGGTTGGGAAGAACTATGCCTTGACAATATTGAGTTTTCCTATCCATGAACATGGGATATCTCTCCATTTATTTATTTATAAAAATTGACTTTTTTATACTAACCTTTATCCTACAACCTGGCTATAACTGCTTATTAGTTCCAGGATAATTTTTTTGTCAATTCTTTTTGATTTTCTACAAAGACAATCATGTGGTCTCCAAGTAAAGACAGTTTTATGTATTCCTTTCCAATCTGTATGCCTTTTATTTCCTCTTCCTAGCAAAGACTTACAGTATGATGTTGGAAAGAAGTGATGAGAGGGAATATCCTTGACTTGTACCTGATCTTACTGAGAAAGTTTTGAGTTTCTCACCATTAAGTATGACATTAGCTATAGGTTTCTTGTAGATAGTCTTTGCCAAGTTGTGGAAGTTATCTACTAGTCCTAGTTTACTAAGAGTTTTTATCATAAATGGGTGTTGGGTCTTGTCAAATGCTTTTTCTGAATTCATTAATAATTACATGGTTTTCCTTCCATAGTCTGGTGATGTGACAGATAACCTTAATTGACTTTTTTTTTTTTTTCCGGTACGTGGGCCTCTCACTGCTGTGGCCTCTCCCGCCGCCGAGCACAGGCTCCGGATGTGCAGGCCCAGCAGCCATGGCCCACGGGCCCAGCTGCTCCGCGGCCTGTGGGATCCTCCCGGACTGGGGCACGAACCCGTGTCCCCCACAACGGCAGGCGGACTCTCAACCACTGTGCCACCAGGGAAGCCCCTAATTGACTTTTGAATGTCTAACCAGGCTTGCATACCTTGGATAAGTCCCACTTATCACGGCATCTAATTCTTTTTATACATTTTTGGATTTGATTACTAATATTTTGTTGAGGACCTACTTATTTTGTAGTTGTTAATTAAACAAATATTTATTAGAACTACTCTACATCCAGGTGTGGTAGGACAGAGCTTAGAGCCCAGTTTCATAAGCTAAGTCTCAACAGAATAAAAGCCTTGAGTAAAGAGAAAATAAGTTTTATCAACATTTTAGTTGCTTAGAAAGATCTGGGAATGTTTAGGTGAACCTAAATTCACTTAAAACATTGTGAAATAAATTCAGGGCAACAAATAGAGGTAAGGAAATTTCATGTTGATTTTATTAATTTCAATTCAATTTTCAGACAGTTGTGGGAAACTCTCCCTGTTGACCATAGCTGAAAAGAGAGACAAAGTGTAAAAAAGTATTTTCTTCAGTTCTAAAGATTCTAAGGAAACTTCCTTTGACTGTTCAGGAGGTTTAGATTCATATTCATATTATCATTCTCTCTCTGTCTCTATCTTTCTGTCTCTCTGTCTCTCTTCCTCTCTCAACATCTGTCTTTCGGTTCTATTTCCACCCTACTATGATCAGACTCTTCTCTAAACTCACATTTCCCTCGGGTTTTTTGGTACACAGGATGTTGATCTATATCTGCTCAGGATCTCTGATATGTTTATAGATGGATATAGCCTCAGAAGCTTAAGGTGTTACAGAAACAAACTATAATTGATTCCTCCAAGGATTTCTATGGAAATGGACAAGAATTAGAAATGTAACAAATGATACAATTATTTATTCATTTCAATATATTGATTTTAGTTTCCACTGATGTGTCTGCAAATTTTGCAAGAAGTATAGTACAAAAAATGTAAACACAATTGACGTAAGATCTAAATGATCTGGCTGACAACTAATAATAGGTCATTGTACTGATGCCTTAAGAATTCCATACTTTCAAATTTTTCAGGATTCAGGATTATAAAGGCATTTTAATAAAGCAGATACTATAAAAATCACCAACTATTCTTGCCAAATAGAGACTATCATTTTTCAAAAATATTTACCGATTCTGTGTAGAATCAAACTGCTCCAGAATTAAATTACCTATGAGTGACCTGTTTGATTTGACTTTCTTTCCCCCTTGAGCAATGGTATCTAGAAGGCCATCATAATTCAATGCCCTCTTCTTGCTACATAAAAGAATCATAGTCAGACACGTGGAATACAGGGCACACTAAATTTCCAATCTCCTTTGTAGTTAGGTTGGTCATGAGACCAATTTCCCTCCAATGAAAGGGATATGAAAGTGATAAGTGCTATCCTGAGTCCAGGGACCATCAGATAGGATGTGTGCCCATCCTACGTGTTTCTTTCATTAGAAACGAGAAAGGTAACCATATGAGAACAATGCCTTAGGAAAGGCAGAACGACTACTTAACACCACCGCAGATTAATGTTGCCTTGAATGATAGAGTGGAACAAATCCTCCCCAAGCAGAATGCTCACTTTGAAACTATTTGCATAGAAAGAAATCAACATCTATATACACTAAGCCACTCTATTTTGGAGCCTCTTTGTTACAGCAGCTTAGCTTTACCCTAACTAATATGGTCTCTTTCAAATGCATTTCAAGATGTTTTCTTAAAAATAGAATCATTGACTAAAAAGGATTTGACATGAAAATCATTGTCCTAAAGAGCTAAACATACTTGACTTCTCTAAGAGCTTTCAGAATTATTTTTGAATTCCTTTCTAAAGAGAGCTGAGCTGTTTATTTAAAGTCACCCTTTAGATACAAGTATGTATAAGGAGCAAATAAAAAGGAGTGTCATTCAAGACTGGATGAGAAAAATGAGCAAGCGCATGGAAATTATTCCACTGATCAAATGGAAAGTGTGGTCCATTCTTAGGAAGTTCTTTAGGGAGAGCATTTTATTAGTGCTCCCATTTTTCAACATGGCTGAAAGATATTCCCAGGGTTCCTATTAAATGGATAGGATTTGTAATTTACTGAAGTGGTTTCCCTATTTCCTTAAAAGACTTACTGTTTTGATACTTCTTCTATAAGAAAAGCCATTTTTAAAATGTAACATAATAATATATGGCAGCTTCTGAGGATGGGGTGACTTGGAATTCATTTCTCCATTCTAGTCCTAAGACAAATTTTTACCTTGACACAGTTGCAAAGAGGTAGACATTCAGACCTCAGAAACAGTAATAAAGTTGTAATCTTTATTACTTTTTGAAACACTTAATCTTTTAATTAAGTCCGAAAATTGTTCAATTTGAACAGAACACCAGGGAGAATGACACTGGTTTCTGCAGTACCAGAAGGCTAGGTTTCCAGGATTTTCATTTCTTTTGGTAGATCCCCTGGGGGAATCCTGCCCATGGGTCTCACTGTCATTTTTATGTAAGCTGAACGAGCATATTTTGTTGCTAGACGCTTGAAACTCTCTTCCAGTGCAAAGGTAGTACTTTTGGTTTCTTAGTTTGATGCATTTTTATTATTAAAGACTCATGTAGTTTAGAGAGAGTAAAAGGGGAGTTTGTACCACATTTTGTGGAATGAATGTATAAATGTGTACATGTGTGACTGAATTTTCTAGAACTGTCTATTCAAATGATAAGCACTCAGAGGATTAGAAACAATAGCTATAATTTCATTGTCTGTTAAACTCTTTCTCCAGTGCTTCATAAGGATCAGTTCATAAAATATTATTCAAATGTGATAGAATTAAGATGGGTTTGTCCCCAGCACTGCATTTTCCCAAAGGGAAGTAAGGTATGCTGATTCTCATGTTACTTCCCTTTGAGGGCCAGCAATTAACTCAAGGATTGCCAAGAACAATAACACTTCCTACAGCAGGAATAATGTTCCCAGGACAAAAAACACAGGATGTCACAGAAGGGAATTTATGAGAGAAAAAAGAGTCACCATTAGACCACCTGAAAGGAAGTTTTCAAAGCAAATGGAAATATCAAAGGGAAGAGAAGAAAGCCAGAGGGAGGAGGGAGCTTTCAGCGGGATGTAACGGAGGGGCACACATTTTTGTCAATTTTGCTCTGGTTTCCAAATGCATGACATAAGATAACTCTTCCAGCAAGCCCAGAATTGCACAGCCATGGTTGTCACACCCTCTGAAACCTGTCAGCATTTAAACCTGACAGAGGGCATGCCCTTAGCATTGCCATTGGAGAACGCTCTGTTTTTCTTCCAAGTCATGTCTGTGAATTTAGACATATGTCGTGATAAAAATATTGGCCAAGTGTATATAAGGTTAACGAAACATCACGTCGATCTCCTTTTTTTTACCAGTTAGAAGCAAGAGAGCAAACTTGAATGCAAATGAGGGAGGATTCAATTAGAAAGTTGTGTTCTGGCAGCATTTCATGGAAGGCAGAGGGAGACCGGGTGATTTGACAGAAACAGGCCTTCCACGTTGATAACAGAAATCTAATGAATAAATATGGGAGCTGCTTTCACTGAGTTATGCTGTGCTTAAATTTTTCCCACAGATTTCCAGCCAATAACTCAATGTCTGAAATTCCTTCCTCTCTAACAACACCATCTTGTACCTGGAAAGGAAGATTGAAGTTTGTTTTTTTTTTTCTCCAGAAAGAATATTTTCTCAATTACTCAAGGGATACACTTTTCCACCTGGACTTCATTTCTGTTAACTATATTGACTCTCATAAAATAGATGAAAATTATTTTTGCTGTTCACTTCTCAGTAAAAATTCCATTGCTATGGATCATGTCTAGCCTCTTGTGTTAAACTTATTAGCACCAGAGTATCCAAGTTGGGGTCAAAGGGCAGAAGGCACACGCAAGGTCTGAAATGTTCATCAGGGAAGTTCAAATCTATCCCTCTGAGACCGGTTTAGTGGCCAAATCAAACCTTTAACTGGGATCTGGGAGTTTAAAGCCCCGTAAGCCTCATCTGGATCTATTTTTCCAAAAGTAACACAGGGCTTGCTTTGGTATTTTACCAAATGTGGCTTTTCAACCTGAGTGTAAGCAGGCGGTCTGGTGCCCTGTGGAACCATCCTGGAAACATTACATTGGGGCAGCAACAGCGGTGGCTGAAAATCAGAGTGGAAAATTCTGGCTCCTCGTCCAGGGAAACTTCAAAGCAGGCAGGGCCTGCTCCCATTGTATTTCTCCCTTAACTCGGGCTGAGTCACATGGTTGATATTTTTCAGTCTGTGTTCTGCAAAAAGGTACAGATGGTTTTGTCTCCAAAAGGCTAGGATTAAGGAGAGGCTGGGAGAAGAATTGGTTTCCACCATGGTCTTCAGTGTCCCCAAAATACTGGTGTGCCCGGATACTTCCAGACATGCTTTGAGTATGGTGATGCTTCCACAAAATGGAAATGCTTGCTGCTGACATTGCCTTGGTATGAGATCATCTTGGCAATTAAATAACTCAAACCCCTTCCAAAGATGTCTCTACCATAGTCAAAATTTTTGTTCTGATAGAAGAATTAGAGTTACATTGAGTTTTGGGGACATAAATCTAAAGGTGAAGGTCAATCCAAAGCAAATAGGTATCTGAGAAATTACAGCAGATGGGGAGGGGGCTGGGACTAGGACATGTCAGGAAAAGTCGGGATAGGGCCTCAGAGCAACAGGTACCTCCCTGAGAGACCGTCATCCCATGGGCTATGATAAATAACAAAGCATTTTGTTTTGTTTTGTTTAAGTGAAGTAGAGTGCTGTATTTATCTTGGTTTTCTTTTTTAAGAAAACTCTATTGGAGTATAGTTGATTTACAATGTTGTGTTAGTTTCAGATGTACAGTAAAGTGAATCAGTTATACATATACCCAAAGAAGACATACAGATACCTTGGTATTCTAACTGAACAAGTTCTTGAGTTTTCATTTCCCCTTGTGAAGGTGGACACTGCCATGCTTACAGATATCATTCCGAGTTTGAGAATGTTTTTTAGAAGCACATTTGTTTTTCCTAAAATAGAGATGTTTGCCCACTAAGAAAATACCAACCAGGTAGCTTTCTCTGCCTGTTGTCTTGCCAATCAACAATTCTGCTTCTTGTATCATCAGTTAGGCAACAATTGGTGTTATAATCATTATTGTTGTCATCAAACAGAAATTATTTCCTGAGCTTCTCTGGGAGACACAATGCTAGATGGTGGGTGTGCGTAGAATATGCACAAGTGAATCCCTGCTCATGAAAAAAGCTCCAGATTGGCTATGAACGCAGGATATATTAAAAAAGAAATCTATGGAACAATATGAAGAGGCAGTTGTTAATTGTCCAGATTACAAATGCTGAAAGAGTTCAAAAGATGTAATGACTGTCAAGATTTGGCATATTCAAGGAAGACTTCTCAGAGATCAAGCTTCAACCTATATAAGTGTGTGTGGTGTGTATTTGTTTGGGGATTGGGGTAGAGAATAGTGCTGGTGATGGTGTGTGTGAGTTTGGTGCTTGTGGGTGTGTTATAAGGAAGGGGCACAGAATTGGACCTGGGAAGGCACATGCCAGGTTCTGAGACTCATCAGCTCATTTGTGTGTAAGAGAAAATGTGTCCATGATGGGTGGATGTCAAGAAATTTCTCAAACTATATTCTGGAGAAAACACTAGTCCTGAGAAAGTTTGAGAGAAGAATAATTTCTATGGACAATTAACCCTAGGAAATACTACAAAGTAAATTCCCCCTTTTAAAGATGCAAAGGCAAAGGTACATATAAAATTCTTGGCACAGCAACTCACATCCTCAAGAAGAGATTCTTTTTCCCCTCTTCACAAATTTTGAAAGCGCTGGTTTAGAGAGATACATAAATTGCCTATTGTTCAGCATAGAAAGAGTCTACAAGTAACAGAATATGATCAAAGACCCCTGAGCAGATGCAAAACATGCACTAAGTGTTAGTTTAGAAAAATTCATGTAGTGAGGTTTAGAATATGGAATAAGAAGGCAAGGCCTGGAACCAGGAGACTGTTCTGAATATTTGCTCATAATCCACCAAGCATGACTTACAAAGTGTTGGGAGTATTATTTGCCTGCTTTTGATTTTTTTTTTTTCTTTTTAGCTGTGGACCACTTTCTTCAAATAAAGTATTCTTTCAAATGCCAATAAGTAAAGATAAAAGTAAAATTGATCTAGACAATAGAGGAGGCAGAACTAAGTTCTGAAGAAGAGCAAGAAAACAACTGATCCATAAAATATGAGTATTAGGGGAGAATCAAGGGCTGATCAGAAAGCTATAGTTTCACAAAGGACATACGGCATAATTTTCAAGCTGCAAAATGCTGAATAGTTCATAAAGAGACCTGGAGTAATCTAAACATTATTAAAGATCTCATGGAGCTAAAAATAATTCTAGGTCTCAAGCACAGGTGCGTCTAACCAAAGACAACATGGCACCTGACTTTGCAGGTATCGGCCTCACTTTGAAATTTACTCAGAAACTAGAGGGGAAGAGAGATGAGTAGCCAGGACTTGAAAACTATATTCTTTGACGTAGCATTGTGAAAACTGACTGAGCTCATGTGGTGGAAGCCCTCCAAGCCAGTGACATGACTCCCTATCAGTGCCTTTCTCAACAGTCTTCAATATTCCCCTCCCACCCAACACAATGCTGTACTGACCTGGTTATTATACACTGAGCCGTGTTACTGTAAGGAGGAATCCCTGTCCTTCAGGGATTGAAATTAACCAAGGGCCACTTTAGTTTTGATTTAGTTTCTACTATGCTCTCTCAGCCTTTCATTTTAGTGTCCCGCCTCATCTTCCTTTACTTTTCTATTTCCTTTTCCTGCCATTTCCTCCTTTCTTAATGCATCGTGTTAAATTCAGCTTCTGAAAGTCTTTGTACATCACCATCAGATTCTCAGAGACACAATGGACATCGACAATATGACATAGGATTATTTTTGGCAGTTGGGTTTTTGCTTGTTTTTTTGTCAAGGAAAATCAAGATTGTCATAAGAGAACATTTTCAAAAATCAGAACCATTTCTGTGGTGGAGTCTGATTTGCTTTTAGACAATGTGAAATGAAGATTTGGGCACTTGACCAAGTAAAACTTTGCATGTAATATTTCCTTTAAGCAAATATATAAGTAAGAGTTATAACTGGGTATCTGTGAAGCAGAAAGAGTGGCCATGATGGGGATAATGGTGCAGATGGTCCAGCTTAGCCGACCAGCCTAGTGTCCAATGTGTTTCCACAAAGACAGGCTATAGTGGAATCCAGAGAGAAAAAAAGCATGCCTTAAATTTTTAAATAATGTCACCAAATCTTTCCCCATTTAATTTGATTCAGGCCTCCATTTTCCACTTTATTCTCACCAAAACCTTCAAAAAAAATACCACATTAAGAGGAAATAAGTCTCCTATCTTTGATATCACTTTAGCTCTCCTTCCCCTATAGTGATGAACTTAAATAATTTTTAACATTTGTACATATTTTATTTTTCAGTTAAGAATCTCTATGTGAGAAGTTTGAGCTCAGAAATGTTATAATCTATTTTGCTTGATCAGAAAACCCTAAAACGAAAAACTCTGTTTTACCTGAATGTGTAAAACAGATTTATTAACGGCCTGAGATAAAAAGCATAGGGATATGTCATTGTAGGTAGAAGAATATTTAGAGAGCTTTAGTCTAGTGGAAACAAGTAATGATAAAAACATTTTGCTTCCATCTGTAAGTGAAGCAGCCACTACTTAAAACAATCTATCAATACCAGAAAAAAAAATTTTGCATCTTATTAAAAGTATTTGTTTTTATTATCACGTATTTGTTTTTTTAAATTTAAATATACAGACATATACGTGTGTGCATTTTAACACTTCTATTTTTTTGTAATTCACAACAAAATAATGGTAATGTTAGGTTTTATATGCATTTTGATTCATCTAACAGAAAAACCTGACTTTATTAAAGAAAATACTATTAGAGGTCAGATCCTACTAGAGCAAAATTTTCACCTAACAAAAGACATTAAGCCACAGTGCATCTAATCATTGCACATGGTATGCAACACAACTAAATTCAACAACACACAAAATATCCAAATAGCCTCTCGAGATTCCTCAATGGGATTTGACCTGCATTTTGAGTCTCTTTAAATCACAGCAAACTATATCTATCAGAGAACCACTTATTTTTCCTGTTAACCTTGATTTTAACAACAAAATAAAGAAATATAAACATTACCAAAAGATAGATCACTTACCATAAATGCCTGTTGAGATGCAGGGAAATGCCTGTGAATAAACCACAAAAATAACAATAAATTTCAAAGGCACGATTCTGCTCGAACCCGACATCATCTATTTCAAAATCTGTTTTCCTTGATAATGGGATGCCCTCTACTCACATACTCTGAGCTCTGAACCCCACTCAGTTGGAATAGGAGACATCGTGGAAATGGCATATTTGATTAACTGAAAAAATTTCTTTACCAGCAATTATGCCAGCTCACAAGAACCAACGGTTAAATTTACAGGAATCTTGGGAACCAACTGTTAAACAATTATTAAGAAATTAAATCACATAAACCTTCAATGAGCTAAGTCATATCTAAAACAAATAGTCATCATTGCTTCCTTGTGCCACATTTTACTATTGCCTCTGCTTTTAAGATGACTATGTGTATCATACGTGTCTGGTGGAAATACTACATACCAGTATGCTACTGGGCATCCTGTCCCAGCTCTGTGTTAAGTGACATTGTGTTGGTGACGTAAAATCTGAAAATATCAATCAACGTTCATGGTGCACTATACATGTGGGTCAATTGAAGCCAGAAGTTGGCTATGGATACAAAATTTTGATAAAATTTAACAAAAGGATTCTGTAAGAATCAATTGGCTAAACAGAATGTCTAATAGAGGGTATTGTATAGTCTATTCTTTTTTTTTTTTTGCAGTACATGGGCCTCTCACTGTTGTGGCCTCTCCCATTGCGGAGCACAGGCTCTGGATGCCCAGGCTCAGTGGCCATGGCTCATGGGCCCAGCCACTCCGCGGCATGTGGGATCCTCCCGGACCGGGGCACGAACCCGCGTCCCCTGCATCGGCAGGCAGACTCCTAACCACTGCACCACCAGGGAAGCCCTATAGTCTATTCTTACATTTAAGTTGTGTGCTATACATTCTTTGTATCAGTAAAATTTAAAAATAAATTTACTGACATGCATACTAATTTTTTTGAGTCACTTTTTAAACATTTGCTGGCAAACCACTGCTTATACCATATGCTATGGATTGAATGTTTGTGTCCACCCAAATGTATATGCTGAAACTCTAATGTGATGGTATTTGGAGGTGAGATGTTTGGGAGTTAATTAGGTCATGAGGGTTGAGCCCCCATGATGGGATTAGAATTCTTAGAAGAGGAAGATAACTAGCACGATCTGCTGTCCACCAAGTTTAGTACAATGAGAAGACAGCCATCTGCAAACCAGGAAGTGTGCCCTCACCAAACACCAGATCTGTTGGCACCTTGATCTTTGACCTCTCAACCATGAGAAATGAATGCTTGTTGTTGAAGCCACCCAGCAATTTGGTATAGCAGCCCAAATTGACTAAGACACTGTATTTTACTTAGCAATATTTAAAGAATTTGATGAAAAGAGTGAATGAACACATGTAAATAGAATTAAGTCAAAATTGAGCTTTCTAACAATAGAAAGGGATCTGAGCATGACAATGTCCTCTGCCAATGTACCTTTGTATAAATTTGATCAAGTTGTTTTCATCTTTGGATTTTCCCATGGAAAATGCAGATAACATTTACCATAGAGAAGTATGCTGTGGGAATTAATGACAGAATTTTTTTAAAAAGGACTGATATTGCACTAGAAATTAAAAAAACTGCAGCTCCTATTGACCATAATAACTAACATTATGATTGGGCTCAACTATAATGAAATGTTTAAGCCTTTTTTATTTATATCTTTGGGTTAAATGTGTACTACATTTTATTTTCCTTAACATTTTTATAGAATATGTTTATTCCCTTTACTTGGATGTTCTATTTAAAAAGTCACAATTTACGTGATTTTGTTTTAGACAGAGTAATAATTGACTCTGTTAAGCTTACCTATATGTCTGTGAAATGACAGATTTTTTTTTTCTGTTCCTTCACTAGTAAATGCTACTGTTTCTAATGAGAAAATAGGACAGTTTCTGGAATGGAGTGGGGGTTATTTTTTAAGTGAATTAATGAGTTAATTCTTTGATTCCTTACATTCCTGAGGTGCCAATAAGTTCTGAAGAATGTTCTTGAATAACTCAATCCATCCAATGACATAGAAACATGAAGAGATAGTATGGAACAAATTCTTCTGAAAATATTGTAGTCTTTTTACAGGCATTCACCAAGATTATCCACAGGCTGCACTCTGCCTGTGGAAATCAACTGCATGCTTACTAACAGTAAGGGCCAGAAGTTCAGGAATGGCCTGCTTAGTAATACAAATTAGAGAGGATTCAGAGTCATCTCTGTAATTTGTCCCATGCTCACTCATGTTTCATTGTGCCTTTTTTTTTTTTAACATCTTTATTGGAGTATAATTGCTTTACAATGGTATGTTAGTTTCTGCTTTATAACAAAGTGAATCAGTTATACATATGTTCCCATATCTCTTCCCTCTTGCATCTCCCTCCCTCCCACCCTCCCTATCCCACCCCTCTAGGTGGTCACAAACCACCTAGCTGATCTCCCTGTGCTATGTGTCATTGTGCCTTTTAAATGAGGTAGAAAGAGGTACTGTTTATAGCTGGTGCCCCAGGAATTCCACGGAAGCAAACTGAACACGTAAACATCATCTATCTTGTGCTCCGGGTAGATAAAGAGAAAAGTTTGAGAACACCTGCATCAAGCCATCAAGCGGAAACTAGAAGATACTAGAATGTTTTCCATGAGCCAGTCTGCTTGAAATCCCACCTGGGGGTCCTTCCCGTTCATGACGTTGAGGAGTTTACTTAACTGCTCTGAGCATCCTCATCAGTAGATGAAAATTCTAAGGCTCTCCTAAGGGGTTTGCGGGAAGACGAGGAGGAATAAGGAACACAGAGCATTGTGGCTGACAAGTAACAATATCTCAATTAATGTTGATTCTTGTGATGGCCACTGTGATGCCCACCAGGCTCTGCTTCAGGGCGGAGGGGGGGATCTGTTGCCCTAGAGCAAGGCTTCCTGACCTTGGCACTGTTGATATTTGGGACCAGATGATTATTGCTGGGGGCTGCCTCGTGCATGGTCAGATGTTTAGCAGCATCCCTGCGCTCTATCCACTTGCTAGGAGCAGGGCCCCCAGTCTTGACTATCAAAAACATTTCCAGGGCTTCCCTGGTGGCGCAGTGGTTGAGAGTCTGCCTGCCGATGCAGGGGACGCGGGTTTGAGCCCCGGTCTGGGAGGATCCCATATGCCGCGGAGCGGCTGGGCCCGTGAGCCGTGGCCGCTGAGCCTGCGCGTCCGGAGCCTGCGCGTCCGGAGCCTGTGCTCCGCGGAGGGAGAGGCCACAACAGTGAGAAGCCCGTGTACCGCAAAAAAAAAAAAAAAAAAAATTTCCAGACATTGTCAAGTGTCCCCTAGGGGGCGAAATCACCCCTGGCTGAGGACTATTGCCCTAGAATCTAGTGCCTAGACCCCATTAGTGCTGTCAGCAGACAGCCTTCAACTGTTAACCTTTTCAGGGACTGTGTCAGATGCAAAGACCCACCTCACTGGGGTCATGCCCCTTCCCATAATCAATGCAGAGTATAAAGGGCTTGGTCATCTTGGCTCAAATCAATGCAGCACTGAAGGGCCCTGCAGCCCCAGAGCTCCCAACGGGGTGAGCAGGGCCATCACTGAGCCACACGGCAGCTCTTCTTTCCCTCTGCCCCCCTCCCACTTCTATCCCCTGTCTGCTCCAGGTGTTGATCCCCAGAGCACAGCTCAGTAAACATCCTGTAACCTAAACTCCATCTCAGAGTCTGCCTCCTGGGGAACTGATCTGAGTTCACTCCCCTTTGCTTCCTTCTCAGGCACAGAATTATGAGTCGTTCTCCCATCAGATCTAGCAGAAGACAGAGCACACTGAACAGCTAATGGCAACTTTCATTTGCCTCAGCTCCCAGCTCTAACTTGGAATCAATCATGCAACTTAATAATTGAGTCTGAATGTACCAATTGCCTGGCCTGTTTTAACAAGGACAAATAGCTTCATCTGAAAATGACACTGTCGCCTTGAATGTGAAGGCAAACAGCTGTGTAATGGAGGATGCCCTTGGTAACATTATTGCATTAATTCAAACAAAAAGGCAATCATAAAGCAGAGATGGGATTGCGATATCACGGAAAAAACTCATTGTATGTAAAACAACCTTGCATATAATTCAACCAAACTAAATCTCAGTATTAATCACTTTTTATTACTTGAGAGAGAGAGATTGAGAAAGAAAGAGAGAGCAAGTGAGTTCGACTAAGGGATTTTACAGCACAGAGTCTGTGTTCTTTGCCATAATAAATTTCTGATGGGGCCACCAGAATTCAGTAGCATGGGGTTTCTTTATTTCAAAGTTATATTTAACATAACCACCTCCCACAAAAATCCTCGCCTGTGGAAGGAAGAATGATAGATTGTACCAAAACCCAGGCCGATTAGCCTGGTTTAAGTGCATATAACTCTGCAGTCACCTGTAGCAGTTGGGGAATGACATCATCAGTTGAATTTGTAAGGCTCCAAACTCCCTTTCCAGCAAGCTCCGGGAGCAAGACATCTCCATGCTAATCAGGGCCGACCCTACAGCCACCAGAAACTTTATAGCACTTGACTTTTAGCTAGTTTTGTTTGTTTGTTTTCCAAGTCATCATGCACTTCTCTCTTGGGGGAAAGAAAAATAATCATTTGACTTGCAGCGTGAGAGAGGAATTTTCTTTTGTGAAATTATAGATTGGGCCGCCACCTAGAAAATACTTCCTTAGCCCAGCATGTTGGTTTCAAGCACATTTGTAGGAACACCGAAATCCTTAAGGCTGTAGACTATGCTTCCCATCCTCTTGAATATCTGTTTCCACTTCTCCCATTTCTGTCTCAGTAACTTGAGGGCAAGGAAAGAAATACTCTTCAGCCTTTGTTATGACCCTAACAGTGCCTCAAAACCAAGGCAATGAGCCCTAAGCCAACATCATAACCATCACTTGCTTTTCCTTGACCCTTGATTCCTGCATTCCTGCAAAGTGGGAATTTCTTCCTCTCCTTCTTACCCATGGTCATTACCGTCCACCCACTACTTATACAGCAGCCTTGTGATCTAAGTAGGGCTGACTCCACCTTCAGCTCCACAGGAAGGTGATGATTGATGAAGGTGAGTAGCCACACCTCCCTTAGCCACAAGGATGGAGAGATGGTGCATTCTGGCATCACTGGCTGATGGTGTAAATTAACTGTAAAGTGCTCCCAACCTCTAGAATCTTTCGATTACTGAGTTGACACTCCCATATTGCTTAGTCAGTTTAAGATTCTCCATTATTTGCAAGCAAAAGCATACTACCTGATATACCTTTCATTTAAGTGTTTTTAATTATATATCACGGTTCACTGAATTGAGGAAGCTGTCCATTGTAAGAAACGCCATTACGTTGTGGTACTTTGTGTACCACTAAGTAAGAGGAAGCTCTGTAAGTGAAAATACAGTTTTCTTATCACTTAGGATTTTTATTCTATAGGTATTGAAATTGCTACTTTGGATTTATTTAAATCCTTTCTTGAGGCACAGCTTGTTCTAGAGCATAGATAAAAAGGAGATAAATTGGTTACAATTTCTTAAACTTCCTCACATTGAGTCCAGTACTTCTGAATTACTTTTTAAAACAGAATCCTAGATATGAGTTTTCCACAGTTTTATCCTTGTGTTCTCAAGAATGGTGTTGATTCAGTCCTTCATGGGTGCTCCACTGTTGACTCTGAACTTTTCTTCCAAGCCTATAACACTCTCTCTGAAAGTTTTGAAGCTTGTTCCTTCTTTGTTGCTAACAAAGAAGGAACCAGAAAATATCGAAGACACACACCTTCTCCTTAAATGGTCCCTAACCGGTTGGGTGACTGAAAGTCAAGTGGTTGCAGCTGTCCAGGCAATGCCTCAGGGATGACAGTCAAGCATGAACCTATACAGGCAGTGAAATCTTACCACAACTATGCTTGACTGTAAAACATCCCAGGCTGTAAGAGGCATCCTACTTTCAAAGATGATAGAATATGAGAAAATGTGCATCAGTGAAATTCAGGGTACCATTCTTTATCTTTAGATGTTTGGTTATCAGCCAGTAGGTTGTACCAAAGTCCTCTTATCCAGGATTAAGCATACTTGGGTATTTCTCAAACTGTGACATGCCTAAGCCTAGATGTATGCAAGGTATTTTGGGGTAGCAAACAGTCATTACCCATTTCAAGGTAATATTGAACATATTGCTTTTATATACTCCATTACTTTTCCCAAGTCTTCATCTCCCCTTCTATCTATACACTTTGGTATGTGATTTTGCCTTTCCTCCACCAGGGGATGATGTTTTTTCCTTGTCTCACTGATGATGGATTTGAGCATACAATTTGGTTTGGTCAATGGGAAAATAGTAAACATGACACTTAGGTTTGAACATTTGCAATCCTGCCTTTGGAGAAGAACCATGAGAAGAACATGCTTCATGTAGCTGCTGGTCCAGGGAGTCTGGGGACAAGTAGAACAGGTCAACTTCACCCAGCCTAGATCAGCTGTGCTCTGACCACCCCACAGGCCTGTGAGCAAGGAAGACATGCTTACCATTGTATATCACTAAGTTTTGGAGTTGTTTGTTACACAGCATTACTGTGGCAATAGCAACAATATAAATATGCTAAAACTATAAGTTATTCTAATATATTATAACAAGGAATACTGGCTTTCCACCTAGGGTGAGGCTATAAAGTTTCCTTTGAAAATAAAAGTAGTTAACGATTCAATTAAATACTAGATAATTATCATATTAGAAGATGGAATATGAATGCTTAAAGTTAGGCAAACACTGATGCAGTAAATAGAGATCTGCATTGGAAGCCAAGAGACCAGGGTCACTTATTAGCTATAAATTGGAAAGCCAACAGTATAGCTCCTTAGGGCCTCAGTTTCTCCAATTATAAAAGCAGCAGAGTTGGACCAGTTGGATTATTCAGCTATTACATTTTATAAAGCTATGAAACAGCCTCTTATGCTTCTCTACAGCTCAGGATAAAGGTGATGAAGAGCCAGGCAATTTTACAGCATCCCAAATTCCTCATGGTGTTTTGACATGGGAGGTGGTAGCCTAGCAACAACAATAGCTGTCATTCTTGAATTACGGTAGTCCCTTCCCTTATCTGTGTTTTTGCTTTCCTCAGTTTCAGTTACCCATGATCAACTGCAGTCTAAAAATATTAAATGGAAAATTCCAGAAATAAACAATTCACAAATTTTAAATCGTGCTCCATTCTGAGTAGCGTGATGAAATCTAGCGCCATCTCACTCCATCCTGCCTGGGACGTGAATCATCCATGTATCCCACCCGTCAGTCACTTAGTAAACCACCTCAGTTTATCAGCTAGGCTATCATAGTATAGCCATATTGCAGTGCTTGTGTTGAAGTAATGCTTATTTTACCCCCAAAACACAAAAGTAGTGATGCTGGCAATTCAGATAGGCCAAGGAGAAGCAGTGCTTCCCTTAGTGAAAAGGTGAAAGCTCTCGAGTCAATCAGGAAAGAAAAAAACAATTGTGTGCTGAGGTTGCTAAGATTAGGGTAAGAACGAATCTTCTATCACAAAACTGTGAAGAAGGAAAAATAAGTCTGTGTTAGTTTTGCTGTCGCACATCAAACAGCAAAAGTTAGAGCTGTGGTGTGTGATAAGTGCTTAGTGAACATGGAAAAGGCATTACATTTGTATAAGATATTTTGAAAGAGAGAGAGAGACTATATTCATATAATTTTCATTACAGTATATTGTTATAATTGTTCTATTTTATTATTCTTTATTGCTGTTAATCTCTTACCATACCTAATTTATAAATTACACTTTATCATAGGTATGTACGTACAGGAAAAAAAACATAGTATATATAGGGTTCAGTACTATCCACGTTTCAGGAATCCACGGGGGTCTTGGAATGTGTCCCCCATAGAAAAGGGTGACCACGCTGCTCCAATGTGCTGAGCATGGGCTAAAAGCTCTCTGCATAGAGTCTGACTCATTCTCATGAACAATCCTGTGATAAAGAACCTATTCCCCCCTCTTCATAAACATGGAGGAGAGAAAGCTAAGAAAGTGAACTTCCTCAAGGTCACAGAACGGAATGCTAAGATATTGCTTTATTTTGGGTAAGGAATTATTGATTTTTTACCTTTAATACTTTTGAATTATACAAAGAACTTATAAATAATTCTCAAAAGGCTTAAAGAAGGCAGGCGTAGGCAGACAGCAGTGAGAACTTTCTCCAACAGCCTCACCCTCTCTTTCTTGGATTTAACTAGAAAACCTTCCTCTTGGGCCATCATGACCAATAGCACCGGGAGCATCACACCACTCCATGCGTTTACATTTTAAAGACTGAGATTGTGTCTTTTTCCTGATCTCAAAGCTTTAGTCCCTTCACATCACACTTTAATAAACTGTGAAGTCAGGAGAGCGTGGCCTCCAATTTCCCCGTGATTTGGCTCCTGGCTTCTTCTCCACCTTCCTTTCCTTCCACTTGTTCCCTTGCTCACAGAGTTCCAGCCATGCTGGTCTCCTTTGGTTCTTCAAACACAGAAAGCACAGTCCTGCTTCAGGGCCTTTGGCCTAGCTGTCCCCTCTGTCGGGCACACTTCCTTTGAGATCCCTGATCAGATGTCACCTCCTCAGTGAGGTTCTTTCTGGCCTCGAGTTAAATTCCTCTCTCTTCCCTTAGGCTGCTGGATTTCGTTGACTCCTATATACCACCTGACACACAGGTGCTTGATTGTTCATTGCTTCCTCAACCTCAACCCCCCACTGGCAGGCAAAACCCAGGAAGACCTTTGTTTTACTTATTGTTGTATCAACTGCATCTAGAATGGGGCCTGACACTCAATAAATATCTGTTGAATGGATGAATGAAATAATAATTGAGTTATATGGCCATACAAACGTAGTCAGATTTTTTTTTTTTCCTACACAAATTGGAACATTTTGTGGTATATCTTCTGAGGCTAGCTTTTTTCATGCACTAGATCTTGGAGAACTTTCAATGTCAGTGTACCATGATCTAATGTCTACATACTATTCTAGGCATGGACACTATGTTTACTTAACATGATAAACATGTGGGTTGTTTGTAAATACTACTATAATAACCCTGCCATAAGCATTCTTGACTATGCCTTTGTGTACCTAATATATTCTGGTAGGATATATTCCTTGATAAAAATTAACTTGTTTAACCATTGAGTTAAAGGAAAAGTATAAAATTTTGAAAATACAGTCCTTCCAGGACCCTCATCAAATACGCAAATCCACGAATGCTCAAGTCATTTGCATAAAATGGTGTAGTATTTGCATATATCCTAATCACTCCTTCTCATACACTTTAAATCATCTCTAGATTACTTATAATACCTAATACAATGTAAATGCAATGTAAATAGTTGTAAATGCCATGTAAATTGCTATGTAAATAGTCGTTGGTCCATAACAAAGTCAAGTTTTGCTTTTTTTGGAACTTTCTGGAATTTTTTTTTTTTGATCTGCTGTTGGTTGAATCTGTAGATCAGGAACCCATGGGCACAGAGGGCTGACTGTACTGACAAACTGCTCTCTCCAAAATATTTTTTCAATGTAAAATCTCTCCAACAGTTAGAGAAGAGTCAATAATTCCAATTTTTTTTCCCATTACATGGGTGAATAGAGCAAAAGGATGCTGTCTCTTTAACACATTGCACTGAAAAATGCAAATACTATCAGTGCACTCCCAACCCCAAAGCTAAATAACCTGAAGGCCAAGGTCATTTAAAGGAGCATGTGAATGAGATCATGTGGGATCGGCCAGGGTAATGTTTGGAGTGCATGGTGCAGGTTCACCCAGGCACCATAATTATACGCAATAAATTTGTTTTTGTTTTCTTCATTATACCTTGGAAACAGCTGTCATAAAGGCATTTATTGCCAGCTGCTTTCGTGTTTATAACTACAACTCCACGTAGTACAAAACAAACTATTACAGAGCCATGAATAGTCACAGTCCTCTTCTAAACTTTATATTTTCCAAGAAGACAGCTGGATTACTTCCACCATGAATTTATTAGGATGCAGAATGTCAGAACCAGCAAAGGGAAAATACTTGCCTTTTGCCTGAGCTTTCTCGAGTGACTGGTAGGAACGTTTTACTGGAAACTATATATATGTGAAAATGAGAGCAGGTCCCCATAAACCCAATGAACCCAAAAGAAGGTGCATTCTGTTCCAAAATGTCTACATCTGTAAACTCCCTTTACATAGAAGCAAAGGGAAGAAACAAAAGTGAAAAAAAAGGACAACAAAAACCCTTCTCATATTAATAGCAAACTAGTTGTGCAATATGGAAGCTCCTACTGAAACAAAATATTCCTAAAATGATATTTTTTTTCCATAACCCTAATCACCTTGAATTTTGGAATTATCTGCTCCCACATCTTCTTCATAATTAAGTACATGTACTAGGCTCATTTTGCATCCCTGGCACCAAGAGGTGGTGGGTGTGAGGGGACCTTTTCCTGGGTAGAGCTGGGGAAGTTGAGATAACAGTCAATCATCTCAGATCCCCTGAGAAGTAAATTACCCACTTGAGACTGAAAGGCCCAAAGCTCACAGCCATCACGAGGCCTGCCTGTTTCTGCACAGAGGGGCCTTCCTGGCTGAAGAGGGGGCCAGAATGACAAGGAGGCGCCCTATACACATAGCACTGAGGGACCAGAGCCCTGCCGGAAAGAGCGCAGGGCTATGGGTGGAGCTCTGGAGGACTTAGGGGCCCTGGAGCTTTCCTCAGTGTGGCTGGGAGACCCAGTGTCCTGTCCTTTACCAACCCTGCCAGAGGCAAGCCTCACACACAGCAGCTGTCACAGGGATGCCCTCAGGCTGCCGGGCCCCCTTTGCCAATGCACTCAGAGCTCCAGGATCTGCAATCAAATGCCTCCAGGGCAGCCCTTAACCAATCAATGTCTGATGGGTGGGGTGTAGAGGGTAATGGATACTCCTGCATCTCTGCCCTGGAGGGGACAAAGCTGAGGTGTGACCTGCATGTCTGAGGAGCATCGCCCTGGGACTCTGCAGTCACATGGGACACAGCCTGACATCCACCCTTCCCTTCCAGTCTCAGTCTTCACATCTCACCTGTTTTTTTTTCCCTGGGATTGTCCTAACAAATCCCTTTCCCCCAAATCCTCATCCCAGAGACTGCTTTTGGGGAACCAACGCAGATATTTGCTATTGTTAGTAAGCTTGATGTGGCTGCAGTAGAACTTCTAAAGTGAAATAAACGTAACAGGTGATTTTGGGAGAATCTCAGAGGGAACAGAGCCCATGGTCACTTCTGGTCAGTCTTGGTAAGAGGGAGAAGTAAAAGCAGGTGAATCCTTGTAAAGAAGCAAGAGGGAAGAAAGAGCATCCTTAAGATCATAAGTAACTTGAACAACAGAGACCTGGCTCGAAACCAAGGAGCGGCTGCCAGGGACAGACAACCGGAGGGGATGCGGAGAGTGACCATGCAGGGAGGGGGCAGTGGTCCTGGGACTTTCTGTCTTCCATGCCTAGGGCAAGGGGCCCCATAAAGAATGGGCACCATGTAAACTTCTGTTAAACAAACCCAAGTAGGGGTTATTATCTACTCTTGACTTTGAGTCAATCCTTGGCTTCCTTAATAATAAGTTGCATCTCCATGTTTTTCTTAATTAGAAAGTTGAATATGTGACTTCCAAAGGAAACATTTAAGAAAATCCATTACCAACAAATAACCACAAAACAACAAACACAGATGGTCTCACAGAGGAGCAGCCCAAAGCCTTGACACACTTGGGTGGTGAGGTGATATTTTCTAAGAGTCTATGCATGGATTGGGCACAACGGATATAGTAACTCAACCATTTCTCAGCCAACCTGTGTCTCCACTCTTCTTCCAAGACTCCCTAATGATCTGTTAACAAACTGAACAGCTGTGAGGAGGGAGAGAGATAATACACAGTCAACGATATTTACCAAAAGACCATGGAAAAGGATACCAGGGTGTCCAGTGGCTTCAGCTATCAGGTTCTCCTCCTCTTGTGGCTTAAGCAAATATATAGAAATAAAGATACCGTCTAATAAATTCTAAAGCTCCCCGGTTGTTTTTACATGGGCTTTGCTGTCTTTCATAACAACACAGAAGCCTGAGGGGAAGCAATATTATTATCATTCCCCGCTGGAGTGAGAAAGCTACCCAAAGTCACACAGTGACTAAGAGGAAAAGCTCAGACAGAAGCCCTGATCTTTTGACTCAAAATTCTAAGCACTTTCCACTGCAGAACAGAGTAAGTAAGGTCAACGGAGAAGGGGGAGGTTATGAGAAAAGAATCCGCCTTGAACACCCCCGGTCCTTGAGGAAGGACTGGTTAGAGATGAGAGTTCTTTTTTGACATCAACATGGTATGAAAACCCTTCTAGGCACTAGCTACCAGGTCTCAACGGTATTAAATCTGCCATCACACTGAAGATTAGTGCCACAGTGTAACTGAAAATTAGGACACTTTGAGAATCACTGTGTTATTCTGTTCTAATCAATGCCTTTTTTTCCCACCGTTGCACCAGACAACTGTAGCCCAGGCTGCATCCTCCTCATATCCAGCGCAGACTCGCTCCCCTGGGATGTGCTGAGGTCCTTGCTTTTCTGTGCTTACTAATCTGTCACAGACCATATTATTAGACAGGGAGCAGATTGCTAGATTACCAACACATATGCAGATTTCCTGCCTGTAGATTTTTTTTGACAGCTCTGTTCCATCTCTTAAAATGTCAGCATGTTCTCTTCACAAATTGGGCAATTCCGCTTCTACCCCTCCATAATTTCATGGTGTGAACTTGAAATCACCACATAGAAAAAGAGATGGTTTTCCACATGAATACGGGCACTTTTACACTCAATTAATTGTGCAAACACCTGACTCCCTTTTGTATTTATGGGAGTTAGGTGAGACTCTCTTGACAGTTGCTTGGGGTCTACAGTGGTTTGTAAAGAACGAGGACTTTAAGTAAAAATAATAATGATTATGCAGCTTGAGTCAATATGTAAAGGTAATACATTCTTCTTTCCTTAGTCACAAAGGAAGACATTAGTCAAGCTTAATGCACACTTTATATTTAACAAGGGAATTAACTAGGGGATAATGACTAAGAAAGAGGCGTCTAAAGGACACACCCTGTAGGAATGACTAAAGGAAAGGAAAGCAAGAAAGGAAAAGGAAAAGGAAATTGACTGTAGTCATATTTCCCAATTTCAAGAATTGTTACTCATGGTCTGAAAATGACTGTGCTTTGTGGACCATCCATCACTGTGAAGACTTTTATCAACTAAATTCTACTATGGAAATGAGCAAAAATAACAAGATGGGGAGCAGCCAGTCTGCAAGGAGATGTCTGACAGCTCAGGCCCCAGGAGGTGAGTTATTTGTACACATTTCCCAGTGATCACTGCATTAATCCAACCAGAATCATCCCAGAACCACAAGGAAGGAAGCAGGCAGCTGGCCTTTCACCGTATACGCGGAGGGTCAGTGCTGGCTCCTGTACTGGGAGATGAACAAACCAAGTTTTGCAGAATGTGACACACCTGTGAGTTACTAAAAAATAGTTTAGATTAAATTTTGTTCTACTCTCAGGGAGTTGACTTAGTGTATGCACTAAGTCATCATTACTGTTAGAGAGGCAATGAGGAAGTCACACAGGTATAGGTAGATAGATGCATGGATGGATGGATGGGATGAGGATGGCAAGATGGAAGGATAGATAGATGAAAGGATGGATGGGATAACTCTTGATTTAGGGGCAGTAGCTTGGTTCAGCTACCACTAGCTCTGGTAGACTTTGATTTCATTGAAAGTTTGATTTCACAAAGTAAAGGACTTGATTTTTAACCACAATGCTATAACTGCATCTGTCTTAAGGACAAACAAAATAAAAATCATCCATAACAGGTTGTAACTCGGTCTCAGATAGAGCTTATTGCAGCCAAGAGTTATACTCCTTTCGAGTGTATGAATTTCTGCCCACGGTTTTTCCTCTCCCTCCATGTTACAGTTTCTTTTGGGAGGGATTTGTTGAAAGTGGGACACATCCTCACCATGGAAAAAAAACAGTTTCATTAGTAACAGATGTCACTGAGGAATGTTTTTGAGGACATAGTAAGAAGCCAATGATTCTGCACTAGAGATTTATTTCCCCCGAGTTACAAAGAGCTGTCCAAGGCTCCTTCACCCTATGAAATGCATTCCTGTCTCAGCCAACATTTCGTCATGTGATCTCTAGCTCATAGCTAATTGCAGAAACTCTAAATGATACCTTTTTGGCACACTTCCCACTTCTGTACTGGTTTTCAGTGTTCTGCTAGAAGCACAGATATCCCAAAGGTGCTACTGTTCCTGGTACTTGTCTGCTCCCACTAGCCCATGCATTGCTCCTCTCTCCATCATCTCTGATAGGCTCACCCAGGCTCCACCTGAACTTCTCCTAGGATGGGGAGTTCACTGGCTCAGAAAGTACATGGACCAGTGCTCCTCAAATGTCAATGTGTATCTGCTCACCTGAACATCTTTTTTTCTTCTTTTTAAATTTTTATTGCAACATAGTTGCTTTACAATGTTGTGTTAGTTTCTGCTGTACAGCTAAGTAAATCAGCTATATGTATACATATATCCCCCCTTTTTCTGGATTTCCTTCCCATTTAGGTTACCACAGAGCATTAAGTAGAGTTCCCAGTGCTATACAGTAGGTTCTCATTAGTTATCTATTTTATACATAGTAGTGTGTATATGTCCATCCCAATCTCCCAATTCATCCCACCTGAACATCTTGCTAAAGTGAAAACTTGGAGTCAGTAGATCTGGGGCAGGCTGAGATTATGCATTTCTAACAGTCTTACAGGTGATGATAAAATTGCTGGTCTGTGTATACGGACAGTAGCAAGGAACTAGACAATACTACCATTTCAAGTGCTACTTTTCAAGATAACACTGCATGAGTTGAAACCTGAGGAAAACAGGGAGGAAATTACTGTTCCCACTTAATACATGGGTACCTGAAGTGGCAGATCTTCCAAAGCTACACAGAAGTTAGTAATAAATCAGGAAGAGGTCAGATGATGAAGCCCATGCTCTTCCCCCAACCCTTGTACTTTCCCACAAAATTGCTCTGTTCAAACACCCAGCTCCTCTCTTCCTGATAAATACACTTGTCCTTCTTCTCACATGAACAGAATGTCAACATTAGAGTCTCAATTATTTCCTGGTGGGACTATTTTGTTTCTATCTGTCCATGTCACTTCTATATTTTAGACCCATAGTCCAAGTATTCCAATTTGGACTAGAATAGTCCTGAAACATTGCTGTGTAGACAAATCACTGGGGGAACTTTTTAAAAATGCAGATTCTGATTCAGTAGGTCTGGGTTGAGGTCTTAGCTTCTGCATTTTAACAGCTCCCAGAAGATACCTATGCTGCTGATCTTGGGACTACAGTCTGAGTAGCAAGAGTTCAGACCATTACTCACTGAACTTTCACACTGATCCCTCTTCTCATTTTACCTCTATATCAGTAAAACCCATTATGGTGCAAATGACAGGAAACTTAACTCCAAGTAGCATTCAAAATGAAAAAAAAATTATAATCTTTTATAACTTAAAAATTTCAGTGATATGTGTAGCTTCAGATAAGGCTTGATCCAGCTTCTCAGTGATATCTCCAATTACTATAGTAAGTGACTGCTTGATTTGGGCTCATTGGCTGATGTGAACCACATGTGTGTACATATGTAGTAGCTGTGAATATGCTACCTGATGAGGAGGAAGTCACGTAGTATGTCAGGTGCTTTTTTTCCCGCTAAGACAGAAGTTGAGGTGCCCCTTCTTGTCAGAATTGCTAATGGATATTTTCTTGGGTTGGAAAGAATGCCCTGTGGAATGATTTCTGAGACTATTTCTGCTCTAAAGACTATGATTTAGGGATCTGAGAAAGTTCTAAGAACTTGGTCAAAATTAGAAGGCATGGATGATTAAGGACTAAGAAAAATACCCATGACATATGAATTCTCTTGTCTTGCCTTTAGATTGAAACATAAGCCCCGAGTTAATTTATAATTTTAAAAATGCTCCACTAAAGCTTCTCTGAACTCTCACCCCAATATTTAATAATCCTCCCCAATCACATGTAAATGTTCCCTCTTGTGCCATTTCCTCCTCTTCTACTACCTCTGCCTCCAGTCTTTCCTTGTTTTGATTTGGTACAGTGGAGGCATCCTTAACAAGGCACGTTGGACCACTCTTACAGGACTGGAACTCCTAATCAATAGTTTCAGAAAAGTTAGGAAGGGAAAGGAAAGACAAGAGTCTCTTTTCTTTAGTTATGGTGCATTTTCCTTAGTCCAGTCACTCTAGTCTTTCCATTCAGAATTCCAAAGTATCTGGAATCTTGACCCTCATTTTCATTCATTTTTTATGTGGAGCAAAACTTGCAAAAAAATTTATATTCCTATAAGAAATGTCATGACATTTTGCTTTCTGCAGTGAATGCACAAGCTTGTAAGATTATGTTGATCTGATGGTGACTCTGCTGTCACATTCAGGAACTGAAATGATAGAAGAAAATGCAAATACAGTCACTAAATGAAATCGAGGAAAGGTACTTGTTTATAGTTATGGATCTTTATTCTATTTTTCTCCTCTTGAATGATAATATACAGTATTTTCTAGTCACTTGTGGTAAGGGATATTTTTGGAAAATTATTAGGAATTCAGATGTGAACATCTTTGGGTACATTTTATTAGGGATATTTTTAAGTATGTAATTTTATGATATTTTATGAGCTTTTATAAATGGGTCATTTGTCCAGATAAGAAATTTAGTTATAGAATGAACATAGAGTTATATTTGGATCTTAATTACACAGGCCAGAACCACTGGCAAAGTCATTAGACATAATAATTCCTAAGCTTCCCAGAAGAATGGACTGATCAGGGGTTGATCTCACTGGGGCCATTTTCTGGCTTTAAGAGGCCTGAAATTTTACTCTGAGGTTTCTCAATAATTTAAACGACATAGTGTCTGTGCTAAGATCTCAGACAGCTGTCAATGTCCAGTTGGAAAACAGAGTCTGGGTCTACAAAGGCCCCACAACTTCAGAAAATTGATGAAGGTATCTGGATAAATCAATCAAATGGAAATGATTACTACACTGTGCTGATGCTTTGTTCACTTAGCCCATATGCTTTGATGTTTTAGTTGCTACATTTTGATTGATTGACAAGACATGGCGTGGTCGAAAGGCAATACATACAGGGTATTAATTAACTCTATTAAGTGGGCTGAATTTTCTTCCCTTCTTGATCTTTTCTCCCCTTATTTCAGTTTTTTAAAAATCCCCTCAAACTTGCTTCAACTCTTCTCCACAGGTCAATTGTCTCATTAACACAAATAAAATTATAGGTTGTTCTGAGGCTCCAAGTGGTAGCAACAACTAATATTATTTACAGCTCTTTTTCCAACAGCAGTTGCACCCTTGGGAACATAATGAGAAACCAATTTCACTGATTTAGCATCTGAACTTTTCAGGCATTCTTTGTCAACCACTAGATAGCTAGCATTAGGAACAATGGAGGAGGCAGGGAGGAGAATGTTCAGAGGTGCTGAGAACCTACATGCAGCCACAGGTGTATCAAGAGGCACAAGAATACCCACAGCAGCAGCCAGCATAGACACTTCCAACACCACTCCCATGACGTTGTGCAGCATCCAGGATTAGCCCTTCTGGACCCGTCCTCTTGTGGACTGGGATTCCATTTCAGCAAGTAGTAGATGGGCTTTATGGGTTGGAAAATGAAGGATGAGCTAGTGATAAACATTGGTGTTTCCCATTCGGCCATATTTTTCTCACAGCTCCATATGGGGTCATAAAATTCAATTGTAGTCAAAGCACAAAATCATCACAATTTTTAGATATAGTGTGAAACACTAGCTAAGTAATTTGGGGACAGTTCTAATACGAACTTACTAGACTAAATGTCATTGTGGTGTATGAGGAAATTGTATTTTTCTATAATATTTATTCAAACTCATGTGATCATAGTTTTATCCTACACTTTCAAGAAACTTTAATAAAACATCCATAGCAAGATGTAGTTTTTCAAAATTTACCCGAGAAGGGGGATGAGGTGGGGGGGATGTGGAACAGGATTTTCAAAATCTGAATTTTTTTTCATTATCAGACAAAATCAGTTCTGGCAAATTTTTAAAGTAAGCCATTAACAAAGTAAAAGAAGCAATACTATATTAGAAGAATATTAAGATTCTCTTTACTAAAACTTCAGACTAACAACCACAGGAAATTTCAAACTGATGAAATATTTTTCCAAGAAAGGCAAATCATGATTTCTAAAGAGTTTCTGTTTTGGAATATTGTCCAGGTTGTGATTTGGTGTGTGTGTGTGTGTGTGTGTGTGTGTGTGTATACCTTGGAGGCAATTAGTTAAGTATTCTAATCAGGTATTCACCCTCCACAGATGGCTACATCAACCATATCAACTATCAATATTGAACAGTAGAGGGTCAGTTAACAAGCAACAGAGATATTAGAAGTAATTCTTTATCGGTAAGATGAGATATGATAGTTGGCCAGAGAAACTGTATGGGCACCTTCACCTTTGTATGAGGCATGCATGAGAATCTGGCAAGGTCAACCACCTAAGAGCCTGAGAGACACGCCTAGGTCCACAGCTCTAACTGATGTTACAATCACACACTGAATGGACGAGTCCATGGCCTCATCTACCTTCAGGACTGGCTGCTCAAAATGACCTTTTTTAGACTAGATGACTACTTTTGTGACTGCTTGCTAATGGATGTTTGTACGTGCAACAGAATTCAGCCTGAGAAGTGCCTGCACTGTAACATAGAGTTTGATATGGACGCGAGTTATCAGTAGAAATGTTCCCTTCTTTCTATTTTTCGCCCCTACCAGAGGCCAGTAATATTTGACAAATGGACTTAACAATCATTGATGAAGCTAAAGGTTGTGGGCAGAAACAAAGGTGGAGTGGGTGCTGGAGGGTCTAACTCAGGATCAGGCAGGAGATCCCCAAACAGATGGTGTTCCCCAAATACACCCAAGAACAGTAACTTGTTAATGCAGGGGAGACATGATTTTTTTCCTTTTCAATCTAGTTACAAAATATACTATCAGCTCAAAACTTAATGCTACCATACAGTATATTTCTCCTTATCAAGATCCATTTGATGGCAGTAAGAACTAGAAAGCTAGAGATATTCAACAGTTCTATTTAGGGGGAGGCTCTGGTCTGGATGAAATTTTTCTTCCATTACAGTTATTCATGTCTGTTGGTTAAGAATTTTCTCTTGTTTACAAGTATCTTTACTATTTCCCAATTATTTTTTATTTACCTATTTTCAATCTTTCTGAGAAATTAAAAGAAAAGAAGAATGCATTTTTTTAAAGAAAATAATGAGAGGAAAAAGAAGAACAGACCCAGACCAAGACAAAACATGGGGGCCAGATATTAGCAGCCAATTTAATAATCCCAAGTTCCAAGGTTGCACCCTGATTTGTTTCCTTAGCTCAACCAGTTATCACTATATGTAGTTTGGTGTGTAGCAAATTACGCTGATGCTCTACCCATGGCACCTTAAAGTTCACTGTTCCCTTGCATAACAGTACCTTCTCATCGCAAGCCCCTGTGACTCTCTGGCCAGGATGGGTGAAGAAAGGAAGGTGACAGGTGTCAGGTGGGGCAATTCTGAGATGTACGTACTCCATGCAATCTGTGCCCATATTAAGCACACGTTATAAATAAGCTATCTTTATTCTCCCAGAGACATGAACAAATAACCCTTTCCCTTTATTGCTATTTCCGCATGCTATTGCCACACCCTTGTTCTGCTGCTTGGAAGAATTACAAGCTGCAGCCTTGTGACTCCTGGAACTGCATATAATCACTATTCAAGAGGAAAAATCAATTGCAAAATGAAAACCTTCCCTGCAACTTAATATACAGAAAATAAAGGCAAAGAAGTACACAAGTGAAATCTTAGGGAAGCTTGATGCCTAATCATGGTAATTAACCAGAAGAATCATGTATGGGTATCATGTATCATTTGGTCCTGAGTAGAGGTTATATTATTGCACAAAGGCTCAAAGATTGTCCATTTGTACAAAGTTGATCTATATCCCAAATCAGAATTGGTTTCCATGGAAGCTTTAAAATAATGATAATAATAATAACAATAAATTGATTTTGTTACAGCTTTATCAGTTGTAGGTAAGGAAAGGTAGAGAAGAAACGAGGCCAAATGTATTAATATTGGGACAGTTAACAAGCAAAGGAGATATCAGAGGTAATTCCTCACTGGCAAAATGAGTGGTGTGCAAGATATGTAGTTAGAATTGAAGAAATAAAAATTCCCTGACCTGCTGATTTGGTGGCGGGTATTTACTGTGAAACCAAAGAAACTTCCCTGAAGCAGAATAGATAAAATGACACCATTTTCACAAACCAACTTGCTTCACCTTTGAAGAAATTCTCTCAGATTTCCTTCATCCTCAAAGATAATAGAAACACGACTCTCAGACAAATATTTACAAGTCTTGGCACCACAGAGCTCTCTCCTCCCTGTAATGTTTTGTGTATTTATAAGGAGGCACGCTCACTGCCGCTGAAAGATGTCGTCTCTGGAGGGGAAGGGCCAGAGGTCATCTTTAATGTGGTTTTATTCCACTGATCTCAGTGGCTGTACAGGAGGGAGAGCTTTCCTTTAGTGAGGTCTTTACTCCGATTCACTTCTGGTATGTTCTCGCGCTTTGCCCCTTCATGGTTTTAAGGTCAAAAGTAAGATGAGAAGATGCGGCTTGCCTAAAGCCGTGAATAACAAAGAGAGACTTAAAAAGCCAAGAACTGTTATAGAAACATGTATTTTATTAGGTCTTGTACAAAAAGCTAGCAAATACCACCAAGGCTGTGAGCTATAATCAGATAAATGCCATCAAACACTCTGAGGACTTCAACTGCACAGCCAGACCTGTCATCTGCCCAGACTGGGAGGTTAAGCTGAGGTTTGTCATAAACTCTGCAGAAGAGGGTATTTGTGTCTAAATCCTACATTCTCCATGAAGACATTCTGCCTATGGCATTGCAGGGTTGATTTTTTTTAATTCCCTTAAAATAAACTTCTAGTTTCAAATTCATGAGATTCTTGAAATCTTCTATAATTCCTCCATATTTCCTGCCTTGCACTGCCTAGGAGTTTTGTTGTTGTTGTTGTTTGTTTTTTCTGGTGTTTGTTTGTTCTTAATTCAGCAAATTTAAATGGCCACACTGGGTCCCATGTCTTAATGGAATATCTGGAGGTCTGACTGTTCTGAAGCTGGATTTTGGGGTATCAGACACCGGGCTGAGAGATCTTTGGATCTCGCTGTCGCTAATTAGCTGTGAGACCTTGAGGAAACCACTTCATGTTTCCCTGGGTCTAATGGAAAATGAGGAAGTCACACTGGCTAATATGTAAACTTCTTTTCTAGTCTGATGTCCTGTGACTCTAATAAGCACAGCTAACCATCCTTGAGCACTTACCACGTGCTATGCAGTATTTCAAAAGTACTGTATGGATTACTCAACTTTCACCACAAGTCTATAAGGTAGGTACGACTTTTGTTATTGACCCCATTTCATGAATGAGAAAACTGAGGTTCAGTGTCTCATGTAAGATCGCACAGCCAGTGACTGGACAAGCTAGGATGGACAAGGCACTCTGCCTCTAAAGGATGCCCTCTTTCATTTTTTTTTAAGGTATCTCTATGCTACTTTTTGTTTTTAAAATGTTTTTAAGTTTAATTGAAGTATAGTTGACTTGCAATGTTGTGTTAATTTCTTCTGTACAGCAAAGTGACTCAGTTATACACATCTACACACACACATATATATATTCTTTATCATATTCTTTTCCATTATGGGTTGTCACAGGATATTGAATATAGTTCCCTGTGCTCTGCAGCAGGACCTTGCTGTTTATCCGTTAGCAGAGGACGCCCTCTTTACCACCAGGCTAGTCTACCTCTAGAGCCACCTCTGACCTCCTTCATGCTGTCCCAAGCGTAAAAAGCCCACGGCTGCATAGTCTCTCAGCGGGATCCCACAAAAGCAGACACTGAAACCAGGATTTTGGAAAAAGTGTTTTATCTGGGAGATGATTTCAGAAGTACTGTGAGGTAGACCGACGCGTGAGACAAGGGAGAGAGGAAATCAGCACACGTACATGAATGAAGGGGTTACTAGTCTGGGCAACCGGCACCCTTTCCTGCAGGGGGCGCTCTGAGGAAGTGCATAGAACACAACTTGGAGTTTTCCACTGAGCGGTGATTGGGAGAGGGTATTTCCCTGACTAGCTCACATCCTGATGGGCTAACTCTCTGAACTTCTGGCCTGCCTGCACTTGAGCCAAACACACCCTCTCAGCCAGGGAACTCCCCAGGCCTGAAATGCAGGCCGCCTTGAACAGTACAGAAACCGGGCTGTAACATCCCTGGTAGGCTGAGTGGCAAGGGCAAGACACTGACAGCATCTGCCAGGCGTGGCCGGGAAGTGCAGCAGCCAGGATGCATGCGTAGGCCATTTGGCTCTAGTCCTTGGCCTGTGAACAGGCAAATCACCTATGCTGACAACTGTGTAGGCTCAGGAGTTACTAAGGGGAAAAACAGCCTTGCTCAATCCCCTCTAAGGGTCTCTCTGCCAACCCGGCTTATGCCTGATGGGAGGCAAGAATCCCGACCCATTGTCTTGTTTGGTTTAATTCGATATTCGACACATCCCATGATTTATGGGAGGCCAAGGATACTTAATGAGTTTGATCTGTGCCTTGAGCTAAAGGTCTCTCCCCGTGCTCAGCCGCTATTGATTAAAAATAAATGCTGGCTTTGTTTATTCTGGACAATTTGTTTGTCTTCTCTACAAATGTTCCATTAGGTATGAGGCTCATTTTTAGTTCAGTTGCCAAGACTAGTAAAATTTGGATAAGTGCAAAATGAAACATGCTTGCACTTTCTGCCCAAGTTGAAGGCGTTTAAAAAAATATTTTAAGCAAAACTTTTCATCTTCTTTTAATTAAAGAATAAAACCCAGTTTGATCTTATTACTCTGTAAGACAACACTTCACCAGTAAAAGACATTCCCCAAGGACTCTAATAAAAAGAGCAAATATATCCTTATAATATGATTAATCCACATTAAAGATTCTCTTATGAAAGAAGATCAGTGAGATTCATTTGGAAGCATTCTTAGCTTGGAGCCAGGAGGTCAAGGGTTGTTACTATTTGACATTTATAGACCTGGTAGCAGAAGATGATGAAGTATTTGAACAAATTGGATATGACCTAACAGCCCAATAAAACAATGCTGGCCACCTGCGCTGAGCTTTGCCATCATTTAGTCATCTTATCCTCACAGCATTACATTGCAGGTGATTCGAATGTAAATGATAACTGTAACATCAAACCACCTCACCAGGTCCTGGGAGGATAAGATGACCAAATGCTGGCAACTTAAGGGAAGAAGCGTGCAGCAATGAATAGACCTCTCAAGGCCGGAGGGGACTAACCTCTCCTTTCAGAACTCAGATTCTCTTGGGTAGACCATAGGCCACTCTTTGTGTTCATTCATTGAGCTTATCATCATGGACTCGTTGAGACCTCACTGTACCAGACACTGAGAAGCGCTGACCTTATTTGGGTGACCGAAAGCATGCAGGCCCCTACTCTCAACAACTTCAAAATCTGACAGGAAAAGATAATTAAATGAAGGAAGTACACTGGTGTGAAAGTGCAAGTGTAAAAGTTTGCGGGAAGGAAAAATGTAAGACAAGAGAGTGTGCAGTTGGCAATCTGACCTGATTATGAAGGTCAGGGTGGAAAGATTTCCCTGAGGCCATGACATGGGAGCTAAGATCTGTAAGGTGAGGAGGAATTAACTAGATCAGAAGTGTAAGGGAACAGCATTCCTAGGGAAGGAAATGTATGTGCAAAGGCCCTGCGCTGGGGAAGGCAACAGGAGCTAGAATGGGCTGGAGCTCAGACTCCAAGAGAAGCATGGCACACGATGAGGGCAGAAAGACTTAATTAGGGGTTTTTGCTCTTATCCTAAACAGAATCTCATTTGGGAGTATCTTTCTTTTGCCGCTGGAGGCTGCCCCACACGGATGGGTTGGTTCAATTGTAAGTCTCCTTTGTGCCGTATGAGGTGTTTGAGGGCTGAGACAAGACCATATTTGTTTCTGCCTTTTCTGAAATTAGCATCATAACTAGCTCAATCAGTCTCTTCTTAAATTTTATTGAGATAAAATTAACATACCATAAAATTCACCAATTTTAAAGTGTGCAATTTAGTGGTTGTTAGTATATTCACAAACTTGTTATAAACTTCACCACTATCTATTCCATAACACTTTCATCACTCAAAAAAGCCCTGCTATTCGTTAGCAGTCACCCCCATTCTCCTCTCATCTTGTGCCTGACCTATGTTCTGTCTTTGGATTTGCCTATTCTGGACACTTAATGTAAGTGCAGTCATACAATATATGACCTTTCGTATTTGGATTCCTAAACTTAGCATACTATTTTTCTGGTTGAACCACATTGTACCCTGAATCAGTACTTCATTCATTTTTATGATAATAATATTCCATCAGAATGGAACAATATCCCCTTGTATGAATATACCACATTTTGCTTCTATCTGTTCATCAGGTGGTAGACATTTAGGTTGTTTTCACTTTTTAGCTATTATGAATAATGGTGCTATGGCATTCATGTACAAGTTTTTGTGTGAATACCTGTCTTCAATGATTTCAGTTAACTGTAGGACTAGAATTGCTGAGTTATATGGTAACTCTGTGTTTAACTTTTTAGGGAACTTCCACACTGTTTTCCATAGCAGTCTGCATCATTTTGTTATCCCACCAGTAATGTACAAAAGTTCTAGTTTTTCCACATCCTTCCCAACATGTATTGTATGCTATTTTGATTATAGATATCCTACGAGGTGTGAAGTGTTACCTCATTTTAGTTTTGATTTGCATTTTCTTAATGATGCTAAGCATCTTTTCATGTTCTTAGTGGCCATTTGTGTATCACTGAATAAATGTTTATTGAAGTCATTTGCCCATTTTTTTAAAAATTGGGTGGTTTGTCTTTTTGTTGTTGAATTGGAGGAATGGATACTAGAACCCTTATCAGTTTTATGAATTGCCAATATTTTATCCCAGTCTATGAGTTGTTTTTTAATTTCTTGACATTGTCCTTGGATGTATAAAAATTTGCAATTTTAATGAAGCCCAATTTATTTATTGTTTATTTTGTTGCTTGTGCTTTTGGTGTTATATTTAAGAAACTCTGTTCTAATCCAACACCACAAGATTCATACCTATGTTTCCTTTTAAGCGTTTTATAGTTTTAGCTCTTATATTTAGGTCTCAAATCTATTTGGAGTTATTTTGTTTGTATAGGGTGTGAGGCAGGGGTCCAAATTCATTCTTTTGAATGTGGATATTCATTTGCCCCAGCACCTTTTGTTAAAAAGGCTATTTTTTCTCCATTGAAATGTCTTGCACCTTTGCGAAAAATTAATTGACCATATACATATATGTGTTATTTCTGGATTCTCAATTGTATTCTGTTCATCTATATATATCCTTATGCCAGTACTACACTGACTTGATTACTGTAACTTTGCAGTAAATATTAAAATTGGGAAGTCTGAATCCTCCAACTTTATCCTTCTTTTTGAAAAGATTGTTTTGGCTATTTGAGTTATCTTGGTATTCTATATGAATTTTAGGAATAGCTTTTCCATTTCTAAAAAAAAAGGCAGGTGGAATTTTGATAGTGATAACACTGAATCTATAAATCACTTTGGGGAGTATTGTCATCTTAACAATATTAGGTCTTCTGATCAATGAACATGGGATGTCTTTCCATTTATTAAGTCTTCTTTAATTAATCTTAATAATGTTGATCCACCAGAAGGCAGAAAGCAGAAGCAAGAACTACAATTCTGCAGCCTGGGGAAGGAAAACCACATTCACAGAAAGATAGACAAAATGAAAAGGCAGAGGACTTTGTACCAGATGAAGGAACAAGATAAAACCCCAGAAAAACAACTAAATGAAGTGGAGATAGGCAACCTTCCAGAAAAAGAATTCCGAAAAATGACAGTGAAGATGATCCAGGACCTCGGAAAAGAATGGAGGCAAATATTCAGAAGATGCAAGAAATGTTTAACAAAGACCTAGAAGAATGAAAGAACAAACACATAGAAGAGTTAAAGAACAAACAAACAGAGATGAACAATACAATAACTGGTATGAAAAATACACTAGAAGGAATGAATAGCAGAAAAACTGAGGCAGAAGAATGCATAAGTGACCTGGAAGACAGAATGGTGGAATTCACTGCCGTGGAAGAGATTAAAGAAAACAGAATGAAAAGAAACGAAGACAGCCTAAGAGACATCTGGGACAACATTAAATACAACAACATTCACATTATAGGGGTCCCAGAAGAAGAGAGAGAGAAAGGACCCTAGGAAATATTTGAAGAGATTATACTCGAAAACTTCCCTAACATGGGAAAGGAAATAGCCACACAAGTCCAGGAAGCGCAGAGAGTCCCAGGCAGGATAAACCCAAGGAGAAACACGCCGAGACACACAGTAATCAAAATGACAAAAATTAAAGACAAAAAAAAATTATTAAAAGCAACAAGGGAAAAATGACAACATACAAGGGAACTCCCATAAGGTTAACAGCTGTTTTCTCAGCAAAACCTCTACAAACCAGAAGGGATCAGCACAATATATTTAAAGTGATGAAAGGGAGGAAACTGCAACCAGGATCACTCTAGCTGGCAAGGATCTCATTCAGATTCGACGGAGAAATCAAAAGCTTTACAGATAAGCAAAAGCTAAGAGAATTCAGCACCACCAAACCAGCTCTACAACAAATGCTAAAGAAACTTCTCTAAGTGGGAAACACAAGAGAAGAAAAGGACCTGCAAAAACAAACCCATAACAATTAAGAAAATGGGAAGAGGAACATAAATATCAATAATTACCTTAAACGTGAATGGATTAAATGCTCCAATCAAAAGACACAGGCTTGCTGGATGGATACAAAAACAAGACCCATATATATGCTGCCTACAAGAGGCCCACTTCATACCTAGGGACACATACAGACTAAAGCTAGAGGATGGAAAAAGATATTCCATGCAAATGGAAATCAAAAGAAAGCTGGAGTAGCAATACTCATATCAGAAAAATAGACTTTAAAATAAAGAATGTTACAAGAGACAAGGAAGGACACTACATAATGATCAAGGGATCAATCCAAGAAGAAGATATACAATTATAAATATATATGCACCCAACATAGGAGCACCTCAATACATAAGGCAACTGCTAACAGCTATAAAAGAGGAAATCAACAGTAACACAATACCAGTGGGAGACTTTAACACCTCACTTACACCAATGGACAGATTGTCCAAACAGAAAATTCATAAGGAAATATAAGCTTTAAATGACACAATAGACCAGATAGATTTAATTGATATTTATAGGACGTTCCATCCAAAAACAGCAGACTACACTTTCTTATCAAGTGTGCACAGAACATTCTCCAGGATAGATCACACCTTGGGTCACAAATCAAGCCTCAATAAATTGAAGAAAACTGAAATCATATCAAGAATCTTTTCTGACCACAACTCTATGAGATTAGAAAACAATTATGGGGAAAAAAAAGTAAAAAACAGAAACACATGGAGGGTAAACAATACGTTATTAAATAACCAAGAGATCACTGAAGAAATCAAAGAGGAAATCAAAAAATACCTAGAGGGCTTCCCTGGTGGTGCAGTGGTTGAGAGTCCGCCTGTTGATGCAGGGGACACAGGTTTGTGCCCCGTTCCAGGAAGATCCCACATGCCGCGGAGCGGCTAGGCCTGTGAGCCATGGCTGCTGAGCCTGCGCATCTAGAGCCTGTGCTCCACAATGGGAGAGGCCACAACAGTGAGAGGCCCGCATACCGCCAAAAAAAAAAAAAAAAACTAAAAATAGAGTTACCATATGACCCAGCAATCCCACTAGTGGGCATATACCTAGAGAAAACCATAATTCAAAAAGACACATGCACCCCAATGTGCATTGCAGCACTATTTACAATAGCCAGGTCATGGAAGCAACCTAAATGCCCATCGACAGACGAATGGATAAAGAAGATGTGGTACATATATACAATGGACTATTACTCAGCCATAAAAATGAACGAAAGTGGGTCATCTGTAGAGACGTGGATGGATCTAGGGACTGTCATACAGAGTGAAGTAAGTCAGAAAAAGAAATATCGTATATTAATGCATATATATGGAACCTAGAAAAATGGTACAGATGAACCGGTTTGCAGGGCAGAAATAGAGACAGAGATGTAGAGAACAAACGTATGGACACCAAGGGGGGAAAGCGGGGGGCAGGGAGATGGTGGTGGTGGTGGTATGAATTAGGAGATATACTAATATGTATAAAATAGATAGCTAATAAGAACCTGCTGTATAAAAAATAAATAAAATAAAATTCAAAAATTCAAGATAATAAAAAATAATAAAAAAAGTCATGTATGAATTATGCAGAAAGTTTTCAAATATCTCCTAGACCCCACCTTTCCTGGCCCTTCACAGCTGAAACTACTGAGATCTAACAACATAAGAAAGTTTTCAACCTAGACAACAAGGGGTGCCATCATAGAGCTAAGGGAAGCAAGTCAAGGTGAGTACAGTGAGATGAAAGGTTTCTTAAAAGTAAAAGGTAACATATTTACACTTAGATTTTAAGTTTCTCAAAATAAATGCCAAAATTAAACATCTCTTACTTTAAAAGAGTGGCTGGCAAGTTCAAGGAGAAATATCAAATACTAATACAATATCTTCTCAGCATCACAATTAAATTCCTCCTTTTCTCAATATAGTAGCACTTCAATAATGGTTTTTATTTATATTTTACTAATAAATACTATCATGGAAAACAAAAATCTTAATAATGTTTTGTAGTTTTTAGTGCAAAAGTCTTATACTTCCTTGGTTAAGTTTATTTATAAATATTTATTATTTTTGATGCTGTTATAATTGGCCTTGTTTTCTTGATCCCATTTGTGTAGAAATAACTGATTTTTGTATACTGATCTTGCATCATGAAACTTTGCTGAATTCATTTATTAGCTCTAATAGTTTTTTGGTTTCCATTGTTTTCTTTCTGGCAGCTTTTTTAGGGTTTTCCATATATAAAACATCATATGCAAGTAGACTACATTTGTATTTTTCCTTTCCAATCTGAAAGCCTTTCATTTCTTCTTCTTACCTAATTGCCCTGGCTAGAATTTCTTTACCATGTTGAACAGAATTGGTGAGCATGGATATCCTTGTCTTACTCCTGATCCTGGGGGGTAATTATTCAGTCTTTCACCATTAAAACTGATGTTAGCTATGGATTTTTCACAGATGGCCTTTCAGTTGGTCTCTTTTGAGAAAAAAAAAAGATACACCCTTCTTTTTTTAACTTCCAAGAAAGAAAATGTATTTGTTCCTAAAGACTACCACCCATGATTCCTCTTTGCTCCTTCAGTCTTCTTCTTAAGTGGTAGTTTGTCCCAGTCAGTGTTTTCTAACATGGTTAATAAACAATACATCAGAATCACCTTGAGGGTTGATTTAAAAGGCAGATTCTTGTGTCTCTCCCCAGAGTATGATGCCAAAATCTCTGGGTCTGGAGCCCAGGCATCTGCATTTAAACAAGCCCCCACATGATTCCTTATGAAAAAGAAAAGAAAAGAAAAGAAGAGTTTAGTTTTCAAATAAGTTTGTGAATACTGTCAAAATACATATTAAAGGCTGAGTATGCTGAAAAAAATATATAAACCCACTTATAAACTAGTAAATTCCAAATGTATTTTACTAAGAAATTTTGGGGGGCAAACACCAATTAATCAAGTGGAATACAGTATAAAAAATGTTAGGTAATCACTTTTCATAAATCTGGTGGTGGGGAAAAAAACACTTTTCCTAAGTCTAAGGAGATCCAAACATCCACAAAGGCAGCTATCAATGAAAGATGTTCAACAGTAGAAAAGAAACGTGAACAATGGTTGCACCATGTTCTTTTTGGCAAGATTACAGCCACCCAGATGCCTTGTTCATAAGGGTCTTTACAAACACTGAGCCTTCACATTGTTCTGTGAAATGGAAAAAGGAAGAAGAAACTAACACAATATTATAAATCAACTATACTTCAGTACTTCAATTAAAAACATTTAAAAAAATCTATCCCTGACCCTTATTGACTAGGAAGAGGGAAATGCCTGTAAGCTATGGGCAAACAGCAGCATCGTGGTACCCAAGGAGCACCTTGCTATTTGTTGTACAGAGTAAGGCAGTGAACAAAGCAATTGGGTGCCGAACATAGCTATCCCCTACCTGAGTAGCAGAGTTTGTAAAGCACTTCAGAGGCCTTCCCTGTCATCTTTTCCAGCCAGCTCTGCCCTCTACCCTTTCTCATGCTCTCTTAAGGGGAAAGATGGGCCTGATCCCTTTTGCTGGGGTCCATGTTATGCTCCAATATCTTCAGGCCTTTGCCCTGCTGCCAGGCAGCTTCCTTTCCACTTTATCAGTAGAGATGAAGATAATAATACTTTAGTGAGTACTCTGTATGTGCCAAGCATGGTGCTATGACCTCTACATTTTCCCATTTAATCCTCACTCATGAGTTGGTACCATGACGACATGTGACCTTGAGCAAGTCATTTCAAATTTCTGACTTTCTATTTTCTCATCACTAAAATAGGAATAAGAAGAACATCCGTCTCATGGGTTTGGACTTCAATGGGATAATCCACACACTGCTCTGAGACTCTTGAGCTCATAGTAAGTGTTCAGTAAGTCTGAGCTAGCATTAATGTTATTCCCACTTTTTTTTTTTTTAACAGATAAAGGGACTGAAGCTCAGAGACAATAAAGCACTTTTCCAAGGTTATGCAGACACTAAGTGGTCTTGTTGGGATTCAAATGTCAAACTTCAGCATCTTTGCCCTTAACCATGACACTGTGCCCCCTCCAAACACCACTCATCTTGTGTGGTGCATCTTAGGTCCTTCCTCTACCAGATTTTCAATAACTCACGGTAGACTTTCTCTGTCTTCTGAACTCATAACATTTATTATCTGTGCCACTTATTCATGTTAGTACGTTCTAATGAATATTAAATGTTGGAAACTAAAAAATAATCCTGATATTCACGCCTCGTAAACTCAATCACATAATAAACTTCTTTTGAGCATCTTCTGTGTGTCAGGCACTGTGATAAGGTGTGGGGTTTTGACATCCTTGCCCACATGGAGCTGCTACAGGAGGAAGAGGGACATTAATGGAAGGGCTCCATGAATAAGTGCAGGACTGCAGTTGTGGTGAGTGCCCTGAAGGAGAGGTGATGGATGCCTGAGAGTGCAATGAGGGTGGTGGGGTTAGGTAGAGTCAGAGATGCAGTGAGGAGAGTTGACCTGCGATGAGAGCTCAGCTAAGAAGAAGAGGAGTTGCTGAGGTAAAGAAGGGAAGGGAGAACAACCCAGGCAGAGGGTACAGCATATGCAAAGGTACAGAGGTGTCACGATGGGGGCAGAATGGCACATTCAAGGGATCAAAAACTGGTGAGCATCTCCAGTGGACATGGACAGGTGAAACTGCAGAGGCTGGCAGGGACCAGGTATTGAAGAGTCAAAAAGATCATGCTGAGAAGTCTAAGTTTATGTAACTACTATAGAAAAACATTTAAATTTTGAGCAGGTTATAATGCAATCAGTTTTGTATGTGAAAAGAATCATGTCTTTGTCTGCAGCAGTAGGGGGAGCAATATGCATGCAGGGAGAACATTATGGGGTCTGCACTGTCTTCCAGATGAGAGATGGTGGTAGCCCCGGTGAGGATGATGGAGATATAAGTAGGATAGGGGGTGAGATAGAGTCAAGAGGTGACAGCTGAGTAGAGATATAAAGAAACCTACAGGCCCTCCATCACGTCGATCTGCCTTCCAGCAGCTGCACTTCCACTTCTCTGGACAATTAAATTTATGTGTCAATTTGACTGGGCCACGATACCCAGATGTGTGGTCAAACACTAGTTCGTATGATGCTGTGAAGGTGTTTTTTAGATGGCATTAATATATATATATATATATATATATATATATTTTTTTTTTTTTTTTTTTTTTTTTTTTTTTTCCCGCGGGCCTCTCACTGTTGTGGCTTCTCCCGTTGCAGAGCACAGGCTCCGGACGTGCAGGCTCAGCGGCCATGGCTCACGGGCCCAGCCACTCCGCGGCATGTGGGATCTTCCCGGACCGGGGCACGAACCTGTGTCCCCTGCATCGGCAGGCGGACTCTCAACCACTGTGCCACCAGGGAAGCCCAGCATTAATATTTTTAACAGTAGACTTGGAGTAAAGGAGATTTCCTTCTGTAATATGGATGAACTTCATCCAATCAACTGAAGGCCTTCAGAGAAAACAAAGGTCCTCCAAAGAAGAGAGACTTCTGTCTTTAGTTTATTTTGGATTCCAGCTGCAACATTAGCTCTTTCCTGGGTCTCCAACCTGCTAACTAGCCTTGCGGATTTTGGAATTATGGACTTGGCAGCCTTCAACAATGGTAGGAGCCAATTCCTTAAAACCTTCCCTCTCTCTCTTTCTCTCCGTGTGTGTGTATGTGTGTGTGTGTAATGTATATATAATAATAATAATATATATATTCCTATTGCTTCTGATTCTCTGGAGGACCCTGACTAATGCACTCACATTATTATAGAAGGAGTAGCTGTGTGCTCCCACTAAAGTCCAATCCTTTTACCAGAGATATGCCAGCATTTCTTCCCTCTGTCTCCTATGTCATCAGTTTCTGTTTTGTTATGTTTTGCTGCTGGATTATTTGTATCATTGGCTTTATTTCTCATCCTAAAATATCACTTTTTCTATTCTCCTTGGAGAAATGGCTGATTCCAGATCTGGGACAGAAAGTGTACAAGATAAGCCTGCAACATCTTGTCACACCAGAGAGCAAAGAGGCTATCAAGAACTATTAGAATCATGTTTAAAAGACTCGAGAGTCCATTTGAATAGGCTGTTATTGGGCCAACAATGGGTCAATTGTATTATTTATAACAATAATATGTGCAATGGATTGGAACACACACAACATGTTAAATACATGTGCATTTTTCTTAATGATATTTAAATGTAAAATTACTGGTCACTTTTGAAGATGACTAAGGAATGAACTCACTACTTTGAAAACTGGTAAATAAAGTATGAGGCGTTTTTCTTGCCTTTCCTGTTGGAGATGTAACTCTGAGTAACCTAATAGCTGATGAAGGGAAGTTTTTCTTTATAGATGATTGCAAACAATAAATAAAGAAGGAATGATAGAATTAGAATATCACCATTTTGCAATTCTTCATAAGTTAATGGTGTATGTGTATGTACGTGTATTTGTGTGTGTGTATATACCTATGTATACATAGATATATACACAAATATGTCTGTATCTTTACGTATGTGTGGGCGCATGCATCTGTATTCTGGATCTCCTTTAGCCATGTATATCAGATACAGGCTACATAGGGGACAGAAGAACATGTTAAATGACACTAATGATGTCATTAGAAAAATCTCAACTATGAGATACTCTACACAACAAACAATTACAAGAACAAAGGAAGGAAGGAAGAGAAAGAGACAGAGGAGAGAAATGGAGAGGAGACTGATAGACTAAGTAGATCTAAGATAGAATAATGGTCACCTCTGGCAGGAGACATATAGGTTAAGAGGGGACACGAGGAAATCTGGGGTGTTGACTATGTTCTATATTTTGATCTGCATGGCAGTTTTACAAAAATTCATTGAGTTGTAAACCTTAGATTCGTGTATTTTTTTCTCAATGTATTTTATATCTCAATGAAAATTTGAGAGAGAGAGAAAGAATAACTTAAAAGACATAGCAACTCCATGCAACATATGGACCTTATTTGGATCTTTTTTAAACAAATAAACAAAACCAACGAGACAACTGAAAACATGTGAACTACGACTGAATATCTGTTTGTGTTCATGTACTATGAACATGTTTCTCAGTAGTGTTTTCATCTTTGGGAGGTACACTTGGAAGTATTCATGGATGGAATGATAAGGTATCCAGCAAATGAGACACGATGCTGAGGAGGGTTACGCACAAAGATTCCAATCGTCCAGGAAGAGCGAGGCCTGATGAGAGGAGACTGCGCATCCTAGGCCACATCTACACACATCAGTGAGGTGAGTGTGTAGAAGGTTGGTAGATAGCAGACAAGGTAGCTCAATGACATAAATATCAAAGGAACAGAATTTTTACAAATAGGTGGCATAGTAGCTTTCTGAAATATCCAGAAGAGATCAACTTCCCCTCTTGGCCCAGAGGTTGGAGCAGATAAGAAAACAAATAGCACCTTGCATGTCTGATCCTGCTGTACATGTCACACACATCCTGCTCCCTAGTATAGTATCTTAAACACTTAACATCTATTGGTTTATTAATTACAATTTTCTTTAAAATGTGTCCTCTTATCTACATAGCAGCATCAAAAATAATCTTGCCAATTAGATTCCCTTTAACTATAACATAAAATACTGAATAAACATATTGAGGAAGGATCTAATCAAATAAATAAGTTAAATGTATTTTTATATAAATCAAAATATTGTTAATACATTTCTATCAAGATATTCCCACCCCCCCCAAAAAAAATAGAATTATTCTAAAAATGAATACACCAGGGCTCTCTATAGTGTATCTACCATACTTTCAAGCACTATGAAGATGAAAATACTCTACTGTAGTGCGAGTTGGAGCTCCTTGAAATTTCCAAATGGCTACGTCCACCCAATAGTCTCAAATCTGAGACATGCCCATCTAAGTCCTGGGGGTGCTTTTTTTTTTTTTTTTTTTTTTTTTTTTTTGCGGTACACGGGCCTCTCACTGTTGTGGCCTCTCCCATTGCGGAGCACAGGCTCTGGACGCGCAGGCTCAGCGGCCATGGCTCACGGGCCCAGCCGCTCCGCGGCATGTGGGATCTTCCCAGACCGGGACACGAACCCGCGTCCCCTGCATCGGCAGGCGGACTCTCAACCACTGCGCCACCAGGGAAGCCCCTGGGAGTGTATATTGAATGAATGAGAATTGTTCTTATTCCCCTTCTTGCTCTATTGACCTATATGTTCTTTTGTAGGTATTATTATAATAGCTAATACGATTGACTTAAACAAATATGAGTTTATTTTTCTCTTATACCAGATGAAGTTGGTTCCACAAATTCATCAGTGCCCTGGGATTGTTCTTGTTCTTGTCTGCCACCCTTAGGGCAGGTCTTCCATCCCAATGGTCTCCACCTCCAGCCTCAACTGCTGAGTTCCAAACAACAAGAAGAAAGGGAAAAGGAAGGAGGGGCATTCCACATTTCAAGAAACAAAAATTTTCTAGAAACCTCCAGCAAACTTCCACTTCAGTTGCATATCCCAGAACCATGGCAATCACACCTAGCTGAAAATGAGTCTGGGAAACATGTTTGGATTTTTTTTTAATAGCTGGGTAAATTGCCATCCCAAATAAAATTGGGTTTATTATTAATGAAGAAGTAAAAGTGGATATTACATCTAAAACTAACAGAGTCTGCCATAGTTATATAATACAGATACACACGTACACACTTAGGCATGCAAAACTATTAAAGACTGAACTATAAAAATATTAGAACAGAAACGATTTCTCTTTTTGCCTCTAGGTAAGAGTATTACAAATCTATTAAGAGGACCTGCCTTGGGATATTAGTTTATAGTGCTCTTGTATTTATCTCATAATAGTTAAGTATCTCATGCCTTTCATACACATTGGGGATTATTCTCAATTTTCAAAGACTAAGATACCTAATTAAAGCAAAAGGCCTTACTCAATCACATCAAATTATACCCTTTGGCGGGGGGGTAAAGAAGATGTAATGGAGAAGGACATACATGCAGTATCAAATTAGTTCTAGTTTTGCATTTCTTTTTTCTTTGGTCTTCCCCCATTTCCTAAATACATCTTCCCAGAAGGACTACCCTGCACTCACTCTTCTGGGCTTCATTCCTCGCGACTATTTACGTATTCATGCTTTTCAATTTTGAAGCCTTTTGAAACATCCCAGAAAAACATTTGATCTCAAAGATATGAAAGCAAAGATTTCATATTCAACCATCCCTATGAATCCACTAGTCTTTACAGATTTACGACATTCTCAGAGCATTAGTAGAGAAATTTTCACAATTTTATAATTTAAAATATTTATAGTTTTCAATTATGCAAGTAATGGGCAACTTCATTGCATTTATTATGGGTCTAATTCTTGCCAGTCAGTGTGCGTACTATGTAGGCAGTTTATAAAGTGGAAAGGATATACACAGTCAAGTTTATCTTCTATCTTCCTCTAATTTTATTGAAACTTCAACCAGCTAGTTTCCAAGGATAGATATCTACAAGTACCATCCACTCAGTACCACAACCCAGTGAAGAGAACCTTAGGGAATGTAATTGATCCACCTTGACCCATAACATCTGTGAGGCTTGGACCACTGCTGAGAGCTTGAGTTACATTTCTCTTGTCAAGGGAGGTTACTAAAACCTGGAAAATGCCCAAAGGAGTGTGAGGTGATGAAAGGTCCAGAAGGGAAGCACAGCTTGGAAAATGTCCAGCAGAACACAGGCAAATTTTACCATCTCAAAAAGAATACATTATATTTAGGAAATGTAAAGCTCTTGGCATCCAGAGACTTCACAAAGCCCTTGCTATTTCCAGGCTTGCAGGAGGCCCTGACCAGTTGTTGGTCTGTATCTCAACCGTCTATCTTTGAGAACATTCCCTCAAGGTTTCCATCTGTCAGCTGGGTCACCTCTGTCTGTCTCTCAACTCTACCTGGTGGATCCTGTGCCTACAGTTTCCCTATTGTTATCTGTAATCAGCCTCGAAGCCCTTGGTTATTCTTTTTTTTTTTTCTTTTTTTGCGGTATGCGGGCCTCTCACTGTTGTGGCCTCTCCCATTGCGGAGCACAGGCTCCGGACGCGCAGGCTCAGCAGCCATGGCTCACGGGCCTAGCCGCTCTGTGGCATGTGGGATCTTCCCAGACCGGGGCACGAACCCGCATCCCCTGCATCGGCAGGCGGACTCTCAACCACTGCGCCACCAGGGAAGCCCCCCTTGGTTATTCTTGCTGATAATTTATTAATAGGCCTGTACTCTATATTCCTAGTTCTATTCTAAAAGCTTTACAAATACTAACCAATTTAATCCTCATAACAATCTTATGGAGTAGTTACAATTATCCCCATTTTTCAGATGAGGAAAATGGAGAGGTCAGGTACTTTGCCCAATACCATCTAGCTAGTAAATGGTGGGTCTGAGATTGCACCCAGGCTTTTTGGCTCCAGGCTTTAACCACCAAACAATCATACCCCATGTCATTGGAATAAGGGGCCTTGACTTTGGAGGTCATGTTGTCAAATTTTACTGATGAAGAAATTCCTATGAAAGTCCCTGTGAATGATGGTTGGTCAACTTTGACTTGGATTCCTTCTTCCCCAAGGTTAAGAAGCCCTCCAGATCTGTTACCCAAGTCACCAACGGTGAATCTAATCTCATGTGACTGGCTTCATGTTAAACAAAGAGGACAAGTGTATGCCGAGATCTTTAGCATAGGCACCACACTGCTGCTATTTCTCTTTCCTCTCTCAGGGGGCACAAATGAGAGACCTGCCATTAACACCTCTGTATCCTGTTAGCCAGTGCTGCCCGGTAAAATCTGGAGGCAAACCAGTAGAGTTTTAACTCTTGCTAAACCGAGTCACTTCCGTGTTTGGCAGAGCATGCTGAAAAATTCCAAACACTAACATTTTATTTTACTTGGAATGGAACAGAATAAATAACCAAAGCCAACCTGTATGACGGCATCTCAAAATAATGGAGAGAAAACCCAGAACAAAGGAACTTTCATTCTTTTCCCCACTCGGCCGCTAACTGCCCTCAGAAGCTTCCTCATTCCTTATTTTTGTCTTGAAGCGAATCCTGCCGACCCAGCTTCCCTCACAAGATCAATTTCAATCCAAAGATATGTACTGACTTCCCATTGGATAAAAGGCACATAACTAGGCCTTGAGGATAGAACAATGAACCAGACCCAGCCTCACAACAAATAGTTCAACCACGAAAGAGTTCTCAGAAAAATTAAAATGTGTGATGAGACTTCCAGGAAGATGAAGCAACTAAACCATGAAGTCAGAAATAAAAGATATCTAACCTGAGGCAAAAAAAAAAAAAAAAAAAAAAATGAGAAGCATCTCCTGAGTCTTAGGGTTTCCAACGGTGCCCAGATACATAAGCAGGAGATAAACTGGGGGCAGCCTGCTGTCCTAGCTCAGCCTGAGAGAATACACAGACCAAGTTAAAGAAAGTAGGTTTATATTCTATTAGGTTATTTAAATAGGTTTGTTGTTTAAATGCAAGGGGAAGATACAGTACTATTCTGAGCCTTTAGCAGAAAAACAAAGTGAAGGAAAAGTCACTTTCTTTTCAATTTCTCAGTTTCTTTCATAGTGGATTCTCTCAGAGGACAGTGACCCTGGGTCTTCCAGAATTGTTTACAGTCATTTCCACTGGTCACTCAGCATGGGTGGCTTCCACAATTGCTGGTTCACCAGGGCAAAGGGGACACGAAACAATGACCCCTCTCACAGCAGAAGAAGAGCCACCTGGAACAGAGCTAGAATGTTGTTAGGCCCCAGTTCAGATTTTCTGCCTTCCTTAGGAAGGGCCTCCTAAAATGCCTTCAATTCAGTGTATTTATGCAATTATAGGATGACCCTTAAATATACATTTCTCAATGCAGGAAAAGATAGCCATGAAGGTCCTGAATGGGGAATGGCTTTAAGTATTGATCCTTAATTTTAGAAACAACAACTTAAATTTTGAATACTCTTTCATTCATTTAAAACACTTATTCTTCCCAGAGAGTAAAGAAGAGTTCCATAATTTGGATGGCTCACATCTAGCTATGCTAAAGACCAGATAACACACAAGAATAGGAGGAAATGACTTCTAAAATTATATAAGTCCTAGAGAAATAATAAAATAACTAAAGAGGGATGTTCAGGAAATGCTCAAGAAAACAGAATAGATAAAATGGAATAGTATTCCCTGCTAGGTATACTCTTCACAAAGTGCGGCCTCGGGGGCAAGGTTTATTTTTCTTTTTGGGAAAACGCTACAGGAGTGCAAGCGATGTATCGTGCAGTAAATCAGGGTCTAACACCTTCTTTTGAAGAGCTGCTACATTTTATTTCCCTGAAGCTTAACAAAATCACCAGGGTGAGACTAGGGTAAGTGTTGACAATGAAACTTCTGGACTGGGATATCTAGAAGGAGGCTGACAGTACCCTACCAGTAACTGTTGTAGACAATGTGTATTGCCTGTCTAATATCTATTTTCCTCTTCCTCTGCCTAACAAAACCCTGTTTGTTTGGGAATCGCAGTGTGCACAGCCCCAGGAGAGATAACCACTCCCATAACACTGGAGTGACCACGTGATGCAATTATAACTAAAGAGGTTGAAGCAGAATACTGCTAGGAGCTCTGGGTAAATGTCTGCATGTCCTATTAAAAGCAAAGATATGGATGCTTAAACACAGTTGTGATAAGTTGAGCCACAGCAGCCATTCTACCTTCATGAGGTCACAACCAACACCTTAAAGCTGGCAGGGCAGAAAGAGAGAAGCTACGTAGATCTCTCTTAGTGATGCTGAGCAGCTCTACCTGCCCTGGACAGCCTAACTCTGGAATTGTGAGAAAATTGGTATTTACAGATGAGCCTACTCCTGACACCATAATCCCACTATTCATATCCTTAGAAGCATCTGTGAGGAGAGATGGACAGTATCCTCCTCCTCCTCCTCCTCCTCCACCACCACCACCCTCTCGCCTCTACCTGTGCCCCAACCCCCAAAATGGAGAGCAGCCTGATCCAGTAGACAGAGTATCTGGGTTAGAATGAGAACACCCAGGTTCACATTCCAGGTACACCACTTAATAACAATGTAGACCTGAGCACTTAACTTTCCTGAGTCCCAATTTCTTCTTCTATAGAAATCAAGAGAATGATATGAGTCGACAGTACATTTGCTGAACAACACAAAAAAAGTAATGGTTACCTTAGAATCTCAACAAATCTAGAAGGGGATGGAGTGGAAAATCCCAATAAATCAAAAATTTGGTGGGGGTAAGGGATAAATAGCAATTTGCTTATTGTCCTTCCTGAGTCAGCTTCAAAGTCCCCCAGTTTTTACCACCACATTCTGCATTTCCAGAATATTCAGACCCCTTGTCGCCTTGTCAGTTTAGTACCACTAGGAGTTACCGGACCCTCTATATGGGCAGTTAACCAGAGCTATCTATGCTCTGTATACTTCTTATAGCAAGAACTTGTGGATTTTCTCTGCTCTGAGTTTACTAAATTGACATATATAGAAGGGATATGACATGTAATTTATATATTGTAGAGATAATTTCTCTCTGTACAACATTCCTTTTTTGCAAATGAAAATTAAGCCAGCAGTGGAGTTGGTGAGAATATCTCTGCTGTTTAATCCTGATTTTATGTAAACCAATCCTCATGAGAAGACACTGGGAGGATAAACTCTAACATGATTGCAGATTGAGGCTGTGAGTTTCCATTAACTTTATGACAGTTTACACAATCAGATTCCCATATCCCAAGAATATATGATACTTAGATCTTCTTTTACTTCTAAGATCCACCTTGATTTTAAAATTATGATAATGTACCCATAGAAAACACAAGAGGCTAAAATTATACCCACAATAAACATAAGATGTGAGAATGTGGCATACGACCTTAAGTTTAGCATAATGATGGTTGCTTTAATTGAGCAGTTGTGGCTCTAATGCACAGGGATTCACAACAGAAAGTAGACTGTCAGATTCTTTACATTCTTAGAAAATAGTCAGCTATCTTTTGCCTTCACTGTGTTTTGTCAGAGCTCTCAATTACCCTCTGAGAAACTGAGAGAAGGTATAGTCAGACCTGGTATCTAGAAGTAAGCTTTTAATGAAGGAATGCACTGTTCTGCTCTCCCACTCAATAGAGCACTGTGGGCGGGTTTGCTTCATGAAGACTCACTCACCCAGTGGATGGGGGACAAGGAGGTGACCCCAACAGGCCCATGATTGATAATGAGTGGATGCTTCCAAGAGCGAAGTTGCACATGTTACTAATGACCCCGGCAGGAAGAAATCATCTTCTAATGAATTCATGTTCTCTTTTTGCTATTTTGTCAAGATGCTATATAGTACTAAAACGCAAAACAAACTAACAAAAACAAATAATTTTGTTTAAACACTAAGAACAGCAGCATTTAAATTCTAGCAGTCTACAACTACTTTATCAAACTCAAAACTTTCTCTGAGCCTCAGTTTCCTTGTTCTTAAGTATAAGATTCTAATAAACAATCTCTAATTTTCCTTCATCTTATGAGATCCTATGATGAAGCTCAGCCATCTCTGACATAGAGAAGGCTTGTTTCTTTATGGCTACAGAATTAAGGCTGCACATCCTTGTTTTCAAATACAATCTGGGCTACACAGGACTTGTGTAACTTTTTTTTTTTTTTTTTTTGTGGTACGCGGGCCTCTCACTGCTGTGGCCTCTCCCGTTGTGGAGCACAGGCTCCAGACGCGCAGGCTCAGCGGCCATGGCTCACGGGCCCAGCAGCTCCGCAGCATGTGGGATCTTCCCGGACCGGGGCACGAACCCGTGTCCCCTGCATCGGCAGGCGGACTCTCAACCACTGCGCCACCAGGGAAGCCCTATGTGTGTAACTTTTAAAGTTATCTAGTCTCTCTTAACTCCAGTTTCCTCATCTGTAAAATGGCCAAAACGACAAGGGCACTTGATTTATAGGGTTATTAGGAAGCTCAAAGTAGATCTTACCTGAAAAGCACTAAGCATAATGACTGCTGTGATACTGACTCAATATATGTTGTTTATCTTCATTACCACAGAAGGAAATTTGTGGTCACCGATGCTGTGGGGCTTAGGTAGCATTACGAACTACCTGACCCTCCCCCAGCCCTCTGCCAGGTATTTTACAAGTTGAAGTAGACATCTGTGAATTTTAAAATCTTCTTTTCATATATAAGTACTCTTAAAGGATGAACACATTAAACTATTGCCAGTGGTTCACTCCTCAATGTGCATTATTTATTATGTCCTCTGGCTAGGGAAGGTCAATGTGCTAAGAGCCAGCAAGTTGTGATGGGGAGAAATAGAAGAGAATGTATGTAAAACAGGGACACTCTGGATGGCATCTCAGGGTGGGCAGCACAAGGCCTGAGACACTGGCAGGGAAAAGGGCAGCAGAGGGGTGGACAGACACCAAAAGTAACTTGGTCAAATGCCAGCCTTGTTTCTAGAAATATTAACCTGTTAGAACTCTGAGGCAAGAACCAAGTTCTAGTCATCTCTGTTCCCCAGAACCCAGTACAGTAATGAGAACACAGGAGCTAGCTAATCAGTGTGTTACATTGGGGGTCAGCTAACAACAGCCCACTTCCTGTTTGTTGTAAATAAAGTTTTATTGACTCACAGCCAGGTCCATTTGTTTATGTACAATCTGTGGCTGCTTTCATGCTTGACAGCAGGTCTGAGTAATTGTGACAAAGACTGTAGACCTGCAACACCTAAAATATTTGCTATTTTTTTGCTAACTGGCCCTTCACATAGGTAAAGTCTGCCAACTCTTGTGTTAAATAAATGATGAATACATGAATGAATGGATAAATGTAATAACAGAAACATTTTCCAAAAACAAAACAAAAAGACAAGAAGAATAACTAATGTTTGCTTTAGGTCCAAAACAAGTGACAAAAACAGAAAATAGAAAGATGAAAAGCATTGGAAGCTCGCAATTGCTAAATAATGGACCACATTCAAATGCATTCCCTTTAACATACCTGTGTTCTGTTTATGTTTGAAACCTGAAAGTTGAAAGCATTCTGTTTGGTGGATATAGTAGGGGATGGAATGTGGCGAGCATACTACTCAAGGACAAATAAAATGAGGTCTTCTCCAGGATCTTATCATGGAATCAAATCACACAGCAGAAAGAATACCTTTTAGTTACCTTGTCTCATTTCTGCACTGCCCATCCAAAGGACGGAGGTCGGGGGTGGGGGTGAGAGGGTCGTTAGTGCCCTTGACGCACTTGGAAGACAGGCACCATTTTGCAGAGTAAGCGTTCCTTACTTGGGTATTAGTAAAATCTATTCTGCTCAACCCCGATGACCCTGAAGAGATTTGGCTCTGGCATCTTTGCTCCAAAATACTCATTGAGTTGAACCTACAGTGGACTTTGGACTTCCAGGTTTCTCTAACTCCAAGCCAGAGAAAACAAATAAGGGAAGAAAGAAAGGAAGGAAGGAAGGAAGGAAGGAAGGAAGGAAGGAAAGAAAAGAAAGAAAGAAAGGGAAGGAAGGAAGGAAGGAAGGAAGAAGGAAGGAAGGAAGGAAGAGAGGGAGGGAGGGAGGGAGGAAGGAAGGGAGGAAGGAAGGAAGAAAGGGAGGAAGGAAAGAAGGAAGAGAGGGAGGGAGGGAGGGAGGAAGGAAGGAAGGAAGGAAGGAAGAAGCCGTGTTGCCAGCAGGGTCACTGTTGACTCTGTAATCAGGATGCCATTAGGGATTTGACAGAAACTCTAACAAAGTAGCAGAGTCGAACATGCATGTAAGATGCTCTGTCCTGAGGTCTTGTTCTCCTGAAGCCACCGCAAAGTGGGTGAAGGCAGTCCCTTAGACTGAATTTAGACTGAAAAATGTGGAGACCTTGAGTGATGGCTGGTTTATTTGGCTCCTCCATCTGCTTTCAATATTGTCAAGTTTTAATCAGGCTGTGCTATAGGAAGAATTTAAGATGTAAAACAGGATCAGTCATGCCCTTCTGTTGACCAGCACTCTAAATATCACAACTCCTGGGAAAGAGATGGAAGCAGGCAGGCCACAGGAATCTTGGAGGTCTACGAGAGCCTGACAAGTAAGCAATGGAAGAAGGATGCCATCTTATCCAAGGGCTAAGCTGCTGCCCTGCCTCCCAGCTGATGTTCAAAGAGACCCAAATTGGCTTCCTTTCTTGTTCCTCTATGTGCTCCTAGCTTAAAAGGAGAAACTGTTTGTTTCATAAAGAGTTCCATAATGTTTCTTTGTGCCAAGAATATATTTCAGTTGCTTTTACTCCACTGTTAGAATAAGTGACCTGAAGAGAAGTTCTTCCCTCTTGCATCATTTAGGGAATCTCTTGTGAATGGCGACAGGGCAAGTATGTCATTTCCAACCACGAGCCTTTTGGTTAGAAACTCACCCCAGAAATTTTCCCTTTGAAATTATTCTATTCTTTCTCTGTATCTTCATCACCATCAAACCATTTACCAGGAACTTATGATTCAGAGAGTAATATGGAGGAAGGGTCATAGGCAGGTGTGTGTGCACAAGTGTGTGTGTGTAGCGGGGGGAGGGGGCAGAGAAGGGGGAGGGGAGGCAGGAAAGCATTGCTCACGGAGAGAATCCTCTTAGCAACTACTCAGAGAGGGAGTAGTCGAGAAAGAAGGTACTGGCAGGCTTGCCTTGTTAGAACAAGGACTGTGTGAAGGGACTTACAAATGAAGAGTGATTGTGGAAGACCTTACATTCTGGGCTAAGAGGTTTATAGTTTATTCTGTATCCAATAGAAAAGCACTGAAGGATTTGGGGCAAAGGCTGATTTGGTCAGGGTAGTTGATTAAACTAAGAGTGGACTTGGAATGCAGTTGAAAAGAAAAATCCAGACACAGGGCAATAGGAAAGAAAAAGCCTCAAGAGTTTGGGTTGGAGGAAGACAGACAAAGGCCCAGATTTTGAGTGGAAAAGATAGATTTCTCAAACAGAAAGGAAAAATTTATGTACTGACTTGGGATGGAAAGAAGGAAGAGCCAAAGATAACTTGGATATTTTGAGCCCAGATGACGGGAAGGAAGAATAATGAAACCGCTAAGAGAAACGGAAAAGTCTAGAGAGAGAGTCAGACTGGAGAAAGAGATATTGAGTTAGGTTTTAGATGGGTAGAGTTAACCCTTTGTCACCATCAGTTCGCTCCCAATCACACTTATTCCAATCAGTGTCATGAAATAATCTAAGATGATTTGGCTTATCACAGTACCGCAGCACCCAGGATGGCACTGTCGTTAATCTCCTGACAAGAGACCATGCTGCTCTTTACTTCATGTCAACTTGAGGAATCATGGGATTCATCCTTTGCCACAAAGACAGAGGGGAAAGTTACAGGAAATCTTAGACTGAAATCTGGCTTCCAGACAAGGAAAGAGACCAGCTGCCTGAGGATGTGGCTTCCTCACCCAGTGCTTTTCCAGCTGCTCTGCCATCACCTCTTATCTTTCCCTCTCCACACTCCTTACCAGCACCGTGAACTGGGAGTGGGGTAAGACATGCCCTAGAATTTTCCTTGAATATAAAGCATAACTTTATACTGTATAACTTCCTATTATAAAACAGCAGAAAACTTTTCTTACAGTATATTATTCTTTAAAAGAGAAAACATAAAGGAAGGGAGGAAGGAAGGGGAAGGAAAAGAAAGAAAGGGAAGGAGGGGGAGATGGAGGGGAGAAGGAAAAGGGGGAGGAAGGGAGAAGTAAAGGAAGAAGAGATGTAGGGGCGAGAGAAAGAGAGAGAAAACAAAAAGAAGGAAGAAATACAGAGAAGGGGGAAGGAAAGCACCAGTACTCCAAACAGAAGTTAAGAGCTTTCAAAAAATTAGGTAAATCACTTTAATACCTCTGAATCTTCAGTTTTCCCCATTGGTGGAGATGCATAATGACGCATTATTACTCACCTAAGGGAGATGAGATGAGGTAAAAGGATACCAATTATGCAGAAACAGAAGTAATTGAAAAAAAAAGTCTAACAATCTTGAAATGTGATATTAAAGATATGGAATGATCAAGAGCCACCTTAAAAATTAAAATTATAAATCACATTAAATATGATACTAGTGTCACATTACTGGCTTTTCCTCACACTAGTGGCCAAATATTAAAACACTGAATATTAATATCACCCATTAGAAAACCAATCATAATAAAAATCAATGATGTTAGATAATTAGGTATTAGTGAACCCAAGCCACACTGGCAAGAACAGGACTTTTTTTAATATATAATATAAAAAGATATTTTTCTGTAATTCCTCCAACTATCAAAATCTCCTTTCAATGATAAGTGTAAGAAATACCTGCTTATACCTGCTTTGAAGTTTATAATAACTGGTCTCTTGAACACTAATGACATTTATCGTATAGAAAAGTTAACTAAATAACCTATCAGGAGTACCTCTCTCTCCCCATTCCATATTTTTCCCACTTAAAACAACAAACAAAAAAATCCTTGGACAGCTAAGTGTAAAAAAAATAAAATTAGGGCACTCTATATCACCATATACAAAAATAGACTCAAAATGAATTAAAGACCTAAATGTAAGACCAGATGCTATAAAACTCCTAGAGGAAAACATAGGCAGAACACTCTTTGACGCTAATCACAGCAATAATTTTTTGGATCTGTCTCCTAAAGTAAAAGAAATAACAGCAAAAATAAACAAATGGAACCTAATTAAACTCAAAAGCTTTTGCACAACAAAGGAAACCACTGACAAAATGAAAAGACAACCTACTGAATGGGAGAAAATATTTGCAAATGATACGAACAATAAGGGATTAATATCCCACATATATAAACAACTCATACGATTCAACATCAAAAAAATCAAACAAGGGCTTCCCTGGTGGCACAGTGGTTAAGAATCTGCCTGCCAATGCAGGGGACACGGGTTCAATCCCTGGTCCAGGAAAATCCCACATGCCGTGGAGTAACTAAGCCCGTGTGCCACAACTACTGAGCCTGCGCTCTAGAGCCCTCGAGCCACAACTACTGAGCCCACATGCCACAGATACTGAAGCCCGTGCACCTAGAGCCCATGCTCCACAACAAGAGAAGCCACCGCAATGAGAAGCCCATGCACCGCAACGAAGCATAGCCCCTGCTTGCTGCAACTAGAGAAAGCCCATGCGCAGCAACAAAGACACAGTACAGCCAAAAATAAAAATAAGTAAATAATTTTTTTTTTTTTTTTTTTTTTTTTTTGTGGTACGCGGGCCTCTCACTGTTGTGGCCTCTCCTGTTGCAGAGCACAAGCTCCGGACACGCAGGCTCAGCAGCCATGGCTCACGGGCCTAGCTGCTCCACGGCATGTAGGATCTTCCCGGACCGGGGCACGAACCAGTGTCCCCTGCATTGGCAGGCGGACTCTCAACCACTGAGCCACCAGGTAAGCCCAATAAATAAATTTTTAAAAAATCAAACAAACCTGATTAAAAAACGGGCAGAACTGAAAAGACATTTTTCCAAAGAGGAAATGCAGATGGCAAACAGGCACATGAAAAGATGCTCAATGTTGCTAACCACCAGGGAAATGCAAATCAAAACCACAATGAAATATCACCTCACACCTGTCAGAATCACTATCATCAGAAAAAACACAGATAACAAATGTTGGTAAGGATGTGGAGAAAAGGGAACCTTTGTACACTGTTGGTGGGAATGTAAATTGGTGCAGTCACTGTGGAAAACAATATGGAGGCTCCTTTAAAAAACTAAAAATAGAGTGACCATATGATCCAGCAATCCCACTCCTGGGTATATATCTGGAATAAATGAAAACTCTAATTTGAAAACATATATGCACCCCAATGTTCATAGCAGCATTATTTACAATAGACAAGATATGAAAGCAACCTAAGCATCCATCAACAGATGAATGGATAAAGCTATGTGTGTACACACACACACACACACACACACACACACACACACACACACACACAATTGAATACTACTCAGCAATAAAAAAGAATGAAATTTGGGCTTCCCTGGTGGTGCAGTGGTTGAGAATCTGCCTGCTAATGCAGGGGACACGGGTTCGACCCCTGGTCTGGGAGGATCCCACATGCCGCGGAGCAACTAGGCCCGTGAGCCACAACTACTGAGACTGCGTGTCTGGAGCCTGTGCTCCACAACAAGAGAGGCTGCGATAGTGAGAGGCCCGCGCACTGCGATGAAGAGTGGCCCCCGTTTGCCACAACTAGGGAAAGCCCTTGCACAGAAACGAAGACCCAACACAGCAAAAATAAATAAATAAAATTACTAAAAAAAAAGAATGAAATTTGAAATTTTGCCATTTGCAGCAACATGGATGGACTTGGAGGGCATTATGCTAAGTGAAATAAGTCAGATAGAGAAAGACAAATACTGTATGATATCACTTATACATGGAATCTAAAAAATAGAACAAACTAGTGAATATAACAAAAAAGAAGCAGACTCACAGACAAAGAAAAGAAACTAGTGGTTACCAGTGGGGAGGGGCAAGGAGGGGCAATATAGGGGTGTGGCAGTGGGAGGTATAAACTATTAGGTATAAGATAGGCTACAAGGATGCATTGTACAACATGGAGAATATAGCTAATATTTTGTAATAACTGTAAATGGAGTGTAACCTTTAAAAATTGTATTAAAAATTGAACATTAAAAAAAAATTAAAATTAAAAACAAAAATCCTAACCCAAAATACTGAGATAATGACGTAAAAGCAAAGTTTGGAGACTGACATTAGATGATAGCTCGATAACCGCTAAGCTTTGTCTTCTTTTGTTTATCATCAGAGATTAACATGGAGCCTTAATTTTTTTTTTCTTACTTTAGGTATATTTTCTAAGTAAAAGTGAAGCTCTTCAATGGTGACCTAAATTGAAATCTCTGGGATGCTTAGAAGGCCTTTTCCCTTTTAATGGACAGATACACACACAATTCTGCATAGTTTCTGAGAAGAGCTCACACAGGTAAAGAAGAAAGGCAAAGAAATTAGAGAAATTAAAGAGAAGAAATGAGCATTTGGGGGTTAAAGGAAGACATAGGTGGAAATCCCCCTAAAAACCCTCCTTGTAACTGCCATCTTGTAACTCCCATGGCTGGGAGAAATGAATCCTCACAAATTTCAAGACCTGAGCTCCTTTCCAGCTGTGGCTGGGTTACCTGCCCTCCTTTGGTAATGGCAGCCCCACCACTGCAGAGCTTTTGCCCATGTTCTACACAGCTCCAAGCTCCTGTGCCGGGGCTTACAAATGCTAACTAAAAGTCCTAGCCCAGCTGTGACATAACAAAATCATCAAATCCCAGCACATAACTTTATATCTCCAGGATTATTCCTCTTCCAGTTTGTACTGCCATTAAATGTTTTAGTTTTTAGGAACCCCCCTACACTGTTGGTGGGAATGTAAATTGGTGTAGCCATTGTGGAAAACAGTATGGAGGTTCCTCAAAAAACTAAAAATAGGGTTGCCATGTGATCCAGCAATCCCACTCCTGAGCATATTATCTGGAGAAAATGATAATTCAAAAAGATACATGCACCCCAATGTTCACTGCAGCACTATTTACAATAGCCAAGACATGGAAGCAACCTAAGTGTCCATAGACAGATGAATGGATAAAGAAGATGTGGTATATTTATACATTATGGAATATTACTCAGCCATAAAAAAGAATGGAATAATGCCATTTGCAGCAACATGGAAGGACCTAGAGATTATCATACTAAATGAAGTAAGAAAGAGAAAGACAAATACCATATGATATCACTTATATGTGGAATCTAAAATATGACACAAATGAGCTTATTTACAAAAGAGAAACAGACTCATAGATATAGAGAACAGACTTGTGGTTGCCAAGGGGGAGGAGGATGGAGGAGGGATGGAGTGGGAGTTTGGGATTAGCAGATGCAAACTATTATATGTAGAATGGGTAAACAACAAGGTCCTACTGTAGAGCACAGGGAACTATATTCAATATCCTGTAATAAACCATAATGGAAAAGAATATATATATTCTGAATCACTTTTCTGTACACCAGAAACTAACACAACATTGTAAATCAACTATACTTTAATAAAAATTAAATTTAAAAAATGTTTTACTTTTTAAAAGGCAACACATATAAAAACAAATGCACAGATAGAACAAAATCGAGCAAATGCTTGCACCAAACTGCCTAAGACGATTCCTCAGTCCCACTTTAAAAAGGTTAGAATGAACATTCAAACCTGTAAGCATGTAGGAGTCTTTCAGCTGGTCCAGCCCAGTATTTTTGTTAGCTCACTTTTATTTACTAGCAGTAGAGTTCATCTACCATCAAATTCTCCAGTTACCTCTAGCTATTTTCTTAGGTGCCTCAGCCGGTTTTCACATTATTTCCCTGTATATCTTATACCAGCTTGATGAAGTGAAGTGGTGTTGGACACCGCACTGCCTTAGGATATGTGGACCCACAGACATTGGTACCCTCTCCATCTTCCAAAGGAACGATATATCAACAAAATAGCATGGATTAGGAAGTGTGATGATATACAGCTCCAGCTACTGAGCTCCTATTTTTTTCAGTTCCCTGATTTAAATAAATCTGTTTTGCAAAAGGTTGAATTTATATGACCAATCAATCAATTAGGAGTAGTTATATTTCAAAATGCTTGTTTATCCAAATGATTCATTGCTGGTTGTTTTATTAAATGTAGCAATTTTGAACTTTATAAATGGGTTATATTTCAAAAGAGTTTTTTATAATGCCATTTGGTGAAACTTAGAACATATTTTTCCAAAGAAATCAATTTGTAAATGATGGATAGGAATCTAGGGCAGGCCACAGATACCCACTTAATTCACAGAGAGTTTGGTGGTGTCTACACCCACTAATGCATTTACTCACTAAACAAAGAGTGAGCACCTACTCTGTGCCAAGCCCTATTCTAGATGCTAAGGACACAGCCTATGAGGTGTCAGTTCTCAAGAGATTTAGATCCTAGTGGTGAGAGAAATCAAGAGAAAATCAAGGAAACAATAAATCAGTAACATTATCTTAGATAGTCATTCGTGCTAAGGAAAAAACAAAGCTGGGGAATGTTACAAGTGAGCTTGGGCAGGCGGGGAGAGTGGGGCTATATTTGGTGGGGTGTTCAAAGAAGATCTCACTGAGAAGCTTACATTTGAGCTGGACCTGAATGGTGAAAGGATCTGGCCCTGAGACAGTCCCAGAGAACAGTATTTTAAGCAGAAAGAACAGCGATAGGAAGAACAGCCCAATGGCAGGTATGTTGGCTGTGTATTATCACTGTCGGGGAGGAAGACATTTTCCTCTACGCTTCTAGGTTCTTCTGGCTGGTTTAAGAATTAAATTGACATGAGACAGATTAATAGGAGAAAATTAAACAAAAGTTTAATAACATGTATACATAGGAGAGACACAGGAGAACTGAGTTACACTCCAAAATGGACTAAACACTCATCCTAAGTACCATCTTCAGCTAAAAACCAAAAGAGGATGTCAGGGGTATTGGTTTCGGACTTCAAAGGGGAGGAAGGCAATTTACATGGAGGTGGAAAAGCAAATCTCTGGGTCAGGCAGACACAATGGGACAGAGAATAGACTCTGATATCTAGGCCCTGCCTAGTTTTTCGCACCATGCTAGCCTGTGTTCTTGGCAGATGGCTCTGGTGATAGCTCTATTCCAGGAATAGGCCCTTTATCTAAATTCTTGAGGCAGCTAAGGAGGAGGTAAGAAGAAAGACTTCCTGAGTCTTCTTTGAAAAATAATCAGACTAAATTAATCCTCCTGCCAAAGAAACAGATATTGGGGTGGCAAATTTTATGTCTCTACAATACAAAGAGCAGATATATGGTGAGCGTGGCTAGAATAACAGAGATGGTTGCGGGTGGGAGGAGATGAGTTTACAGAGCTAGATGACGGCCAGATGATGGAGATCAGCCACGGAAAAGCTGCTGGATTTTGTTCTAACTGCACAGGGCTTCCTACTCCCAGAGCCCCTACATTTACTTAAATCATCTCTACTGCTATTCTTTGGGGCTCAACTACGATGGCCATGGGGAAATGATTTAAGAGTTGTCCCTTTGATTTTGAGGACCGTCTCTCTCTCCTTTCAACATGGATTCTTTTTGTTTCCACAGCTAGAGTAGAGCCGGAGGAAGGTTCACTTACGCGTCAATTCATTCAGCGCTCCGAAGAGCTGTTGAATGAATGAATGGATGAATCAGAAGTAAACAGTACCAGGAACATTTGTTCTCAGGAAGCTTGGAAAGGGGTAGAGTGTGGCAGGGTGAGAGACCAAACAGGGTAGGTGAGGCAGAGAGGAGGGGGAGGAGAAGGGAAGGAGGGCTATAAATAGCACGGCTTCCTGCCAGTGTTACTCCTGGTGAGCTTTGGGAGTCCTGGAGACACATACCCCCAGTCATCTACTTTCTCTCCTCCCTCCGTCCTGGGGGCTGAGTGGTGCCACCATGGACCAGCACATGATCTAACCGTGTGAAGCTCCAGCCTCCTGGTTGATTCCATGAGAATCACGTCTGAGAAGAAGGAAGGGGCTCTGTAGGAACAGTCACTCTTGTTACAGTGAGTGACGGGAAGATCTGGTTAGCTTCTTCATCACGCTCTTCCTGGAAGGGAGGAGGATTCACAGATCTGACTTAAGTCCCTGTGGAGGCCTCCAGAGACCATGGGGTGGGGCTAGAACATTGACCTGGACCTCAAGGGCAGACTGGGCTTATTTTTGGCTGCTTGTGTACATACTGGTAGTTCAAATACTAGAAGACCCCTGTGGTGGTAGCTGCTTCCTCAAGTTCCTTAAATTCCCATCAAATAGTCCTGGCCAGTCCAAGACCCTCCCATGGAATGCTCATGACTACCCTTAATCAAGCAACTAATGAGGCTTCTATGACCAGGACCTGTTTCAGCACTTCAAGCTTATGGGTAGGTCAGTGCCTGTTGTTAAATACTTTGAATATCAATTTTTTTTTTTTTTTTTGCTGTACGCAGGCCTCTCACTGTTGTGGCCTCTCCCATTGCGGAGCACAGGCTCCGGACATGCAGGCTCAGCAGCCATGGCTCACGGGCCCAGCCGCTCCGCGGCATGTGGGATCTTCCCGGACCGGGGCACGAACCCGTGTCCCCTGTATCGGCAGGCGGACTCTCAACCACTGCGCCACCAGGGAAGCCCCAAATAATTTTAATATAGGGAAGACTCATGGGCTTAACCAAGAGAGAGCCATTATCTAAGCCATGGAGATTTAACGGACAGCATGGTGACTATAGTTAACGATGCTGTACTGCATATTTGAAAGTTGCCAAGAGAGTAGATCTTAAAAGTCCTCATCACAAAGGAGAAAAAAATTGTTAAGATGATGATGGGAGCTAGACTTGTGTTGATCATTTTGCAATACATACACATACTGAATTGCTATGTTGTATACCTGAAATGGATATAATGCTATATGTCAATTATACCTCAATTTTATAAATTAACTAATTTTTTTAAAAAAGAAAGAGCCATTATCCTCACAGATCCCTGGGGAAGAGTCATTTACTACAATATCTCTGGCCATGAGACAGTCCCTTTGGGGTTTTAAAAATGATAATAATGTGCCTTTTTAGTCCCCCTTTTCTCCTTTTTGTGTTTGCTTCTGCTTCTCTGTCTCTCTTCCCATCCCCTCATTTGCACACACTGTTTCCCAGGGCAAGAACCTCCTCTCAGACCCCTCGGCCTCCCCTGTCTTCCCTCCTCCAAGAAGCCTTCCCAGATTTTCCCAGGTTGGATTCACTTAGAGAAACCCCTTCTCCAACAACACTTTAAAACATGCCTGAGTTTTTGTACTTCACACATTATCTGAGTATCGATGACTTGTCTGTCGCCCTTGCCTGTGGGTCTGGAGTGCGAGGACACTATATGTGGTCCCAGGACCTGGTATAGAAGGTAAAACAGAGGAAGGAAGAGCTTGGGGAAATGTTTGTGGAGGGAAGTGGGGAAAAGAAGAGAAGAGAGGAAAGATGGAGCTAAGAGAGAAAGGGGGCTTGAATGGAGAGAAGGAAAGTGGAATGGAGAGAGAGAGGGAGAGAGAGAGAGAAGTGGAGGAAGCGAGAAAGAGAAGGAAGACAGGAGAGGGATAAAAAAAGAAGGGGAGGGAGCAAGAGGGAGGGGTGGAGAAGGGAGGAGGAGAGGAAGGAAGGAAGAAGCAGTAGAAGCTAGAGAGAAGGAGGAGGAAGGAACAGAGTGAGGGAGAGAGGCCGGGAGGACGGAAAAATGAGGGAAAGGGGAAGAAAGTGGACTCTGACTTCAGGCGAACTTTTCAGAAACAGAAGAGCACCCAGCGACCTAAGCTTCCGCTCTGAGAGCGCATTAACTCCTCACCTTGCAGCCAACACATTTCTTTCTGAATAACCATTTTATGAGCTATGACTGCATTCTAAATCTCTCCCAAGTCACACTGGATTATTTCTGCCGTTTTGGCTTTGTTTTCCTCACACTGACTGTGAATTTTGATTAGTTAGGGAAACAGGCTTTACTCGGATAATAGTTGGGCTGCACTGTTCCTATCTCACTGCGCTGAATGCTTTTGTTTTTCTTTCCCTTTAAGTGATTTTCTTATTTGGAAGGATAGCAGGGGAAAAGGAGAAGAAAGGATTTGAGAATGAAGTTTTCTGTCAGGAATCACAGACACGTCAGCCAGGGATCACAGATTACAAGAACATTAAAAGAATAGACGATATGAAGAATAAATTAAACACTTTTCAAAATTTTGTGTCCAGCTCTAACTCAATAACGATTGATTTTCCAATGACTTGGTCAATATGGCCTCAAGCACTACTTTTATTGTCCAAGGGGGTAAAACGGAATAGGGCATTAGGCCCACCTCCAGAAGGAACATGTTCTGCTACTAATATTCTCACCATTTCAGACAACGACTGCAATGCATTTCAAGGGGGTTGAAGTTATAATTATTGGGTAAGCTATTACAGCTTCAGTGGAATTTCCATCAGCCCTGGACCCAGCAATTCAGGATCACTCCCTGACACTGGGGTTTTGAATATCTCAATAGTACTTTTAGTGACATCCATTGAAATCATAATGGAATTTCCCAAATAGACTCTTAAAAGTTTTACTGCTATAAGTGGTTTGGCCTTGGCAGGTCTTACCCTCTCTGCATCTTACTTTCTTCATCTTTAAAGTGAGGGATTTGTACAAAATTATTTTTAAGATCCCTCCCAACTTTAAAATTCTGAAAACCATATGAAGCAGAACATAATACAGGAGAGAATAGGCTAATATATTATTTGGTGTACATTGAACTACTGCTTAAGATCTTACAAACATAATATAGCTCAGGGCAAAGGGGCTGAAGCCTACTCCTTTTGCCAGTAACTACGACATGTAATCTATTTTGCTTAAGAACACCTCTACTGGGACAGCACAGGAAAAATACACGTGATTTATCAGTTTACGGCCACTTCCGGATCATATCCCAGTAGCTGTCATCTGCCTGCATTTTAGGTAGTCACTTCTGGAATCTCAACATCTTAATATTTATCAATGGGGGACTGAAACAAAGCCGTCTTTCAGACCCTCAAGTACCAGTCTGTAAAAACCACCAAAGATTCTGACTACTTTGACCTAGTAACCTTATAGAACAGACCGTCATTTATGGAACAACTCAAGACTAAGAACTGTTATTTTATGCTCAGTTAAGAGAAGTTTCTTTTTCACATTTTCAGGAAAAGAGACTCTTGAGGATACATTAAAGTCTTCCTAAAGAAATAATTTTAGGATTAAATAGATTCAAAGAGCAGTTGGCTAAACTCATCTTCACTGTAAGACATAAATTTAAGTAAGAGTAGACTTCTCTTTAACGGAAAGAGACCAAGAATAACCAATGGGAAACAAATAAAGCCATAATAATTCATAGAATATTAATGGACCTGTCCAGGGAGAAGTTAATAATTTATGTCAGTCCATGTACATTCTCAAGAGGATGTGAAGATAGGTTTCGGGGTAGTACTTAGACGCTAATGTCAAGAAAACGTAGGAAAATAAACAGACAAGTATGTCCCGTGGTTTGCTCAAATAATCCAGACCACACTGAATTATGCAATCATGTCACTCAGTATCCATACACTGAAAATATGATCGCTTCAGGCCTTCTCAGGGACACAATTCTGAAATAATTTCATTTATTTCCTGCTAAAGACAAATGGATACATTATATTCTACAGGAAAATGCTTTCCGTAGTTCTGAGTCCAAAGAGTAGTCATCTTATTCCGAAACTCACTGACCTCCATCTTTTATGAGGTCAAAGTTCTACCTTATTAACTCAAAAATTATTCAAGACAGATTCTCTTTCTGTCTTCAGAGTGTTAGCATGAACTTGATTCTGTCAGGTATAGATACCACCTGCCCTGTCCTCCTTCTCAGCTCCAAACCTCCCCTTCTCTCTCCACGTTCTCCCCCTGTGTACATTTGGAAATAATCTATCTTGAATGTGTCTCTCAAGGCTCTATTGATTACAGAACCTTCAGAATAGTCTCTGTACCTGTGGCACCAATATTTTCTTTGTCTCCCCTCTACTCTGATTTAGCAGTTTATTTCCTGCAAAATATCACAGATTCACAGGGACTTGTCAAGTAAGAGGGCCAATTAAGGGGAGAAGTCTTCCTTTGCTTATTTAAAACCAAAGAATACCCTAGCCCAGTTTTGGGAGGACCCCTTGCCTATTTGCCAAGATGCGAGTAAGAGTGAGAATTAGGTGAATGGGTGTCTTGTCAATTTTACTGCTAGCATACATAACCTCTTCCAAGAGAGACATGCATGTGGATCCCACACATTTCATTTCATATTTTAATTGTAAAAATGTGCTGATTAGTAATGCTTTGGAAGATACTATATAACTATGCAATTTTCACAAGTATGGGTCCTGCCTCAGCATTCGGCACAGTGTCTGACCAATGAGTAGGAGTTCAATAAATGTTTTTGAATGAATGAATGGGTGAACTAAAGAATTAGTGCCTTGGGGTATGTAAAGGTTTGCAAGATGCATCCTTTGATCTCAATGTTAAGAGGTTTCAAACAGTTGATTGGAAATATTTTTAACTGAAAGCCATAGCTATTCTTCTCAAAGCTATAGTTACTATTATGTAGTTTCTATTTTCTCCCTTCTTGGATCTGTCTTGGGCCTTTCCAGAAAAAGAAAGATACAAATAACCAATTGTGCCACCTGAAGCTTATACACTATGGATTAATGTCCATTAAGCACTGAGTTGAAGCCATGTTGCTGAGGCCAAGCTGACATGTCATTAAGAAGGGCATGCAGTCCCCAAAGCCTCCATTCTAATGTGAATGAATGCATGAAATTTATGGAGTGTCATTAAATGTCCCCATGCGGTTTTGAAAAATAAATGTTTTTGACAAAGCAGAAGTACAAATCATTTACCAGATTTCCCATTTCCCAGAAAAAAAAAATGACTAAGTTGCTCCCAAAGCTAATTAATGGCCACTTCTTGAGATAAGAATTTAAGTAGAGAAGAATTAGTAAAAGAAAATCCACTACAGGGAATGGACCTGGATTACCGAAGCCAACACACTATTATAACTCCTTTTATGATGAATAGGAAAGTGACTCAGAAAATAAAACACTTCTGCTCAACCTGAAACTTATCAATTGTTTTCAAAAGAGAACACATATCGTATTTCACTTCTCAGAAGTGCTTCCTGACAACAGAAAATACAAGCTTTCCTGTAGATCGGTGTCGCCAGTCTGCGCACAGAGGACTACAAATAATAAGGACAAGGAAATCCAATTGGTTGATGCTCATGAAAGCCAGCGGAATATGCCTCATCCATTTTGCCCCTTAAAAACATTAACTCCAAAAGAAACATCATGTCAAATAAAGTTGAAAACCTTACTGGGAAACAAATGCTGTTGTGAAAAGAACCTGGGCACGAGGTTAGTTCAACCTGTGTTTGAAATTCCACTTATTAACTGAGGGAAGTCAGGGAGCTTTAACCTCTCTGAGTCCTTTAACTGCAAAGGCAGTAGCTTCTTCTCAGGGCTGCTGGATGGACTGAAAACACAGTACCTGGTTTATTGCAGGTCATGTTAGCCAACATTGACTCGCTCTAACAGGAACTAAAATTTCTTACCAATTCTATCCTTAATCATGCATGGAAATTTCTTAGAAAATAGTTGGGAATGTTTCTAAATATGTGGAGTCAAATTCTAGTTCATTTCATACAATTTGTGTTCAAATTTCAGTTTATTAAAATTTATTTTTTCTTCATCCCACTGAAACTAAGCTCCTACTTTCTGGATCTTTCTAATTCTTCATTTTAGACTAAAGATTTCATGTAGCTTTAGCTTTGTCTATTTGTTTAAGGGTGGGGGGAGAGTAGTGAATGAAGATAAAAATCTGAAGGCCATTTATAAAGCTTTACCTTATCTAAGGGTTTCTCTGCCCCTGCATATCTCTGAATTCATGTTCCTCCTTTTATCTTCCTCAGATTCAGAGAACTTTCCAAACCCCTTGACAATATCTCTGCTCGTGGCCAATTTGTCTCTCCCTCGTCCAGAATATAGTTTCCTATTCAAACTACTGACTACACACCTTGCCTGTGTGTGTGGTCAGACCAGCTGTTCCTCCATGCCACTGATCAAAAACCATATGAATCGGTTTCCCACATACAGTGGCCCCTTCTTAAGGTCCACCCATTTCTTTCCTCCTTCTAATCATTTAGGATTGAATTTTCTCACCCTTTCTATTCTTTCTAACAAGAGAACATGTATATTACAAGCAATTTACCTACACAGCTTCTCTGAGTCGCTTTGCCACATGCCAAAAAAAAGAACCAATAAGCTCTCATTTACTCCTTTGTACATTCATTCGTGCAACAGATATTTACTGAGTGCCCTCTATGTAGCAGGTCCCTGCTCTCTTAAAGCTTTCAATTTAGAGAGAAAACAATAAACATACTAAATAAATATACCTGGTTTATTCAACAAGAATGACTTCTAGGGATGAACTACTAACGCAGTCATATTTGTCCCCCACTGTCCTTCAGTTTGATGGGAGTTGGGTCTTTTTTTGTTCCTTTGATATCCAGTGTTGTGTAATGATCAAATGTGAACCTGATTAAAAGTGGAGACGTTTTCCTTACCACAGCCAGACCTGCCGTAGGTGAGAAGCCAGCTGCTGGGGAAGGAGAGTAGATAGATGTCCTTTGTTTCTTTTTCCCCAATTTATACTTGTCTTCCTTGTCCCTCAACTTGCTAACCTAGTGACAGACATAAGGAAACAGAGCAACAATGTCTTACCAAGATTGGCACTGCCACAAACTGGCAATATATTCTCCTTTTCTAGGGGTTCAGAGCCGCCTTCTTCTCTGTTGGGTGTATTAAGGGGGTCTTCAGAGATTCCCAGTTCCTGGTAGAAGACTTCTCACCTGGAATTCTCCTTCTTTGGTTCAAGGAAACCAAGGGTATTCCTAGCTTCTTCATAGCAATTCACTTTACTCGTCCGGATCTGAGTTGATCCTGTGCCTGATTTGACTCATTGAGGCCCATCTCTGCTCCATGGTCCAACTTTGCCCCATCATGACTGGGTATGCTGGTGAGTCTCTAACAGCAACCTTCCTTTACTCCTCCTCTTACAGCAGCCAGCCAAGTCTATCTCTCAGCTTTTAGATTTTCCAAGAGGAGTATGACTCCAATTCACAGCCTCCCTTTCCCAACTCTGAGGGTCATAGTCTACACTCTCTCAGTGGTCTTAGGAAAGTGTCCCTCTCTTGACTTTAGGTAAAAAGAGAAATAACCTGCCTTCCTCTGGGACAGATAGAGGGTCTAGCACAGTGCTGTGCTGGTAAATGTTTAACAAAGAGCTCTCTCTAAAAAACAAGTATGCATATATACCTGTATATAAGTTTATTATGAATTTTACTGATATAGAGGAGGCATAGCACACAATTTACAGAATAATAAAAAAACACAAGAGTATTTATTGTAAATTCTACATGGCCATCTGATTCTCACAGAATGATTTAATCAATTCACGCTAAACTTTTGTTATCTGTGACCAGCCTACAGTTACAACCAATAAACAAGTATAATTGTAACATGAATATTGGTTGATATTTTCACTTACATTAATGAGTAATATGAAAGTGACAGTTCATAATGTAACAGTGCTGTGGTCTGAACGTTTGTGTGCCCCCAAATTTATATGCTGAAATTCTAACCCCAAAAGTGATGGTATGAGTAGGTGGAGCCTTTGGGAAGTGATTAGGTCACAAAGGGCAAGCCCTCATGAATGGGATTAGTGCTCCTATGAAAGAGACTCCACAAAGCCCCAGGACCCTTTCTGCCAAGTGAGGATACCAAGAGAAGTCTGCCACCCAGAATTAGGTCCTCACCTGACCATGGTGGAACCCTGATCTCACACTTCCAGCCTCCAGAACTATGAGCAATAAATGCTTATTGTTCAGAATCTACCAAGCCTGTGGTATTTTGTAACAGCAGCCTTAATGGACTAAGACAAACAGCTACAGACCTGACACACGTTTAAGTTTAGACTGCATTATTAACATTTACTCGATTACTTTTTTATGTCAAAATTATCAACAAACAATAAAGAAAATAATTAGGTATAGTGTTTGCCAATTTCTTGATGTAAACACTCCCATCATAGCTAATTTCAACCACTAATAAATGTAATGTCACCAAAACCAGAGTTTTTATCTATACCACTATATAGAGAGAGATACAGATATATAGATATCGAGTTTCCAACATACAGACATAATAGACTTAAGTGACCTCAAGAACATAGATTAAAAACAAAAAAAATAAATAAGAAGTGATGGGTTTTGCATATTTATTATCTGTTTTTAATAAGTTATTAATTATAAGTTTATATAATTTAATTTTTAATAAAAGCACACCAATGACTACCTTAAGAAAAAAGACTCTCCCCAGATCATCTCTTAATCTCCATTTTTGTGATTCTTTAGTTTTCACTTTATGGGTTAGGAATTTTTACAGTCACCCACCTGATTCCCAAGTCCTACTTTGAAACTGTATTTGCAAATTGTTCACTTTGTAAAGGAGTGTTCCCCCATTAAAGTTCATTCTCACATCCTGCTATAGAAAGAAATGAATAAGAAACCTCAGATAGTGGTGTGTTCTGCAGAGTTTTTTAAATGGTGACATGATAAAGAATGGCAGATGGGGATGATAATTCAGGATATGTTGTCAGAGAAGACCTGACTAAAGACATGCCATTCTACCTGAGACATGACTGATGAAAAGGGACCAAGTATGTGAAGATATGGAGGGAAATTTTTCAGGAAAGAGGGAAGAGCAGAGGTCCCAAGAGAGGATGTTCAATCTGCTTTCAATGTATCTTGAGTGTGATGAGTACTAGGGTAGGATAAGAAATCAGAAAGATGAGCTGGGTCAGGGTATACAGAGCCTTGCAATCATTGTAAGTAGTTTGGATTTTATGCTATATGTCACAGGAAGTCCTTGGAGATTTTTAAACAAGGGAGTGGCACAATCAGATTTACATTTTTAAATTAAAAAAAAAATTTTTAATGAATTAAAAGAAGGCAAGAGAGGAAAGCTGAGTGACTAGCTGGATTCTCTTGCATGAATTCAATCAAAAGATAATAATAACAAACTAGGGTGTTGACAATGAAAACAGAAAAGAGTGGACAAATTAGACATATATATTCCAGGCAAAGCTGAAGGAAATTACAAATGAATTTAATGTAAAGTGTGAGGGAAAGGGAAAAAATGAGAACAGTGCCCAAGTTTTTAAAGCTTGAGCAACTGAATGAATCATATGTTCAAATGGGGATCCCTGTGGTTGGAAGAGCTTTCAGTGGAGCAATAAAGTCTTTATTTTGATAAGCTGGATAGTGCAATGACAATGCCAAGAGGAAATGTCAAGTTGAGAGTGGCATATATTAGATGAAACCATGTGAAATTCTCATTTTTGTAGACCAAAAATGATCAAGTGCTGGAAATTTCATATGGTTTCATTTAATAAGCATTTGAAGACCAGTGGAAAGATATGTGAAGATGCTATCCACATAATAAAGCCTATGTAACTGTTAGGCTGGATGTAATTTATAAACATAAAATACAATGTGAGTATAGTTTATGATGGTACGATTTGTAACACATTCACATAAAGTTATAGCCATTGATATAACCAATCAGATTATGAGAATTCAGCATCTACATCTACATCTATTCCTTTAATATTTTGGCTTTAAACACTTTGGCTTAAAGGAATTTCATCACAGTCATGAGGATCACTTTAGAATTCCCACACATCAGTGGTAGCTGAGCACCATGAAATGAGAGTCACCATGCAGTAATCTTTGCAGTTTGATAACTGGTACATGTTGTGCTGAGTTCTCCTCTCAGGATACTGGTAGTTTCCCAGTGTATAGTAGAGATAATCTCACGTATCCTTCGCAATTTCTTTTTCATTTTCTTATGTTTTTACTCTTCTGTTTGGATTTTATTTGCATAAAAGTTCCAAATATATAAAAATCAATGATCACATATACTCTGTTAACTGTTGAGGTGATCACATGCCATCAATTTTGATGGTAAATAAACTTCTTACTTAGAAGGACTAATGCTATGATAGTTTATCTCTCCTTTTAAGAAATAAATTACCCTCTCAAAGTAAAGGAAGACTATATTATAATTTAATAAGTGATACAATAATAGACTTCCTTGGAACACAAATTAATGTATAATGTAACATAAATGCAAGATACATCATTATAATTATCACTATATTTGCTCCAATACATTGTCAGTCTTATGTCTTATCAACTTTTCCTTTAAAGCATCTCTAGGATGTGCTCCCTCCTTTTCCTTCCCCCACTGTCAGTCTGGCATGGCATGATTTCCTCTTGCCTGGGTTACCAAAGCTGCCTTCTCATGGTTCTCCACCTATCCACCCTCCCCCTCTATAATCCTGCCATTAAATCTTCCTGTCCCCATTGCTGTATTCAGTGACTACTGATACCATATTTGTGGTTCACCACAGACCTTCCTGTAGGAGGCTAGATGTGGAATTATAATCACTCTGCAAAGATATTTATCCCAACGTCTGTGAAGCAATTCAAGGAAGATCACTGTTTTATTCTCAAAGTTTCAGACCAGCAAGAACAGGGCTTCTTTCTTTACCCAGGAGGATGATGTATTAGGGAAAATATTCCCATTCTGGAAACGTATTAGACTGTGGGCATTTCTTCCGATGTTTCTTACATGGATTAAATGTTTGAATTCACACAGGGAGCACTTGGGAGCTGGAAGATAATGAGAAGTGCTAGTTCCTTCATAATGAAAGTAAGGCATTAGTTTAAAGGTTTTCAGATTTCACTTTTCAATTTTATCTGGCGGTAAGCAGCTAACAGTAAAGTAAAAGTGGTGGAGGTTTTTTTAATGTTTTGTTTTGTTTTGGCCTCTGGCTTTTATTATCTCTATGGAGACCGATGGTTAGTAAAAGACTCCAGAGAAATAACTGTTTTCTAATAAAGATGATTTTTATATTGTTCAAATGCAATACACATAAGCAAATGAACATTAGAAATAAGAACTACAAAACTACAGAAAACAGGACTTGACATGGTGGGTACATCACTGAGCTAGAAGTCAAATGATTTGACTTTCAGTCTTAGTCTTATTGGTAACTAACTGTCTGGCCTTGAACTAGTTCATTTATTTTTCTACTTCACAGTTTCTTCCTCTGTAAAATAGAAGTGATCTCAAAGGTCTGATCTAGATTTCAAATTTTATAATTCTCTAGTCTCTCATTTCCAGGCTAAAAGTAATTCTGTAGTAGCATGTTAGACAACTCTAGTAGTTTAACAAGTGTTTTCTCACAATCTTTGTGGCAGAGTAATCTAATATGGGATGGGGCACCTTTATCAAAACCCAAAGGGATCCTCTATAACTTTCGATATTAAACAATAGAGTACAGGGACTTCCCTGGTGGTCCAGTGGTTAAGAATCTGCCTTCTAATGCAGGGAACGCAGGTTCAATCCCTGGTGGGGGAAAAAAGATCCCATATGCTGAGGGGCAATTAAGTACGCATGTCACAACTACAGAGCCCATGCCCTCTGGAGCCCGCGCACCGCAACGAAAGATCCCGTGTGCCACGACTAAGACACGATGCGGCCAATAAATTAATTATTAATTAATTAATTAATTAATAAAAAACAGAGTACAGAGAAATCTGTATTTCACTTTTATTTTCTAGCAGTAAATACAGTGATAGGCCACTCTGATTCTGCATTTTCTTATCTATTAACTAGAATGATACTTTAGAGCAGCAGTCCCCAACCTTTTTGGCACCAGGGGCTGGTTTCATGGAAGACATTTTTTCCCTGGATTTGGGGGAGGTGAACAGGGGGGATGGTTCAGGAGGTAATGCGAGCGATGGGGAGCAGCAGACGAAGTTCCCTCGCTCCCCGCCGCTCACCTCCTCCTGTGCGGCCCAGTTCTTAACAGGCCACAGACTGGTACTGGTCCGCAGCCCGGGGGTTGGGGACCCCTGCTTTAGAGTCCCATTTGTCCTAAAATCTGTCTCAGCTTTCTCTTTGATGATCTGCAGGCTTTACAGAATTTTACTATGTTATCCAGAGGTGATGCACATAGGTGCTGTGGTCATTGTGCTGAGCACAGATTTCCCTAACTGGACTGGGTTGGACAGACTTTTAGCTGGACCCCGTGACTCCTCACCTCTTGGTGCTCCTATCCTTGTGTAATCCCATCCCCTTCGAAGTAGCCAGAGTGGGAAATCCTCAAATAAGTATCAATAACAATTACTAACAACATTTCCTATCTCTTACACCCACCAACAAGTTCTCAAGGACAGGCAGACATGCCAGAATCACCTTGTAAACATGAAATACATGGTCTCAAAAAAGTTCCCAGATAAACTAGATAACACTTAAAAGTAAAGGAGCATTGAGACAGCACTAAGATGAACATGTGTTGACACAAATATTCATTATTACTGTTGGTGTAGAAGAAAGTAAGCAGACTTTGGAAAAAGAATGGATTTGAATGGCTGCAGATCTTCCTTGACTTACAATGGGAATATGTCCTGATAAACCCACTGCAAGTTGAAAATACCATAAACTGAAAATGCATTTAAGACACCTAACATCATAGCTTAGCCTTGCCTACCTTAAATGTGCTTAGATCACTTTCATTAGCCTACGGTTGGGCAAAATCATCTAACACACAGCCCGTTTGATAATAAAGTGTTGAATATCTCATGTAACTAATTGAACACTGTACTGAAAGTGAAAAACAACATGGTTGTTGGGGTACTGAATGTTGTAAACGTATCAGTTGTGTGCCCTCATGACTGCACAGCTGACTGGGAGCTACGGCTTGCTGCTACTGCCTGGCATGAGAGAGTACAGTACCACTTGTTGATAGCCTAGGAAAAGATCAAAATTCAAAGTATGGTTTCTACTAAATGCATATAGCTTTCACACTGTCATAAAGTTGAAAATCATTAAGTGGAACCATCCTAAGTTGGAGACCATCTGTATTAGCTGTGTGACCTTGAGAAATTTGCTTACCCCTTTGAAACACAACTTTATTGTCTGTAAAGCAGGGATAACACTAGCCCTACAGGGTTGTGAGAATTAAATTAAATGAGCTAAAATATGAAAATGCCTAGCATAGTATTCAATATGCAATAGGCATAGAATAAGAGCTTGCCTCATTTCTTCCTTGTTTTGTCAACTTCTCTTTAAATCCTGATTTGTATTTTTTTTTTCTTTTAAGGGAATGAAGAGTTGAATACAAAATCTCCAGAAACATAACTTTAAACAATTTCTGGTTAACTCAAAGTTCAGAATAAGCTGAGAGTCATCTGGTCCAGGTACCTCTACTTTAGTAGTCAGTCTTTTTAATAACCTCCCAATTACTATTTGGCTGAGACTCTAGTTCTGCAATGGGTGAATCTTGGCATCCTGAGATTTTTCCCTAGGTTGTTATCATTCTCGATTCATAATTAGCAGCTGCCTTACCAAACTGCCACGGAAGTATAGCACCTGAGTCTTTCTTGGAGCTCTTTCAATTAAAACACTAGCTGGGATTGGCAAGGCTTAATTTTCTCCACCTTGATGGTCCAAATCAACAGTGTATTATTTGGCACCATATAGGGATGACAGTTTCAAGTCCCAGGTATCTCATGAGTTTATCTATAATCCATATGAACTTATTATGTCTGTAAAATGTTCTGCTGCTGGGTAGACCAATAGATTTAAATTAGCAATAAACTGAGAAGCCCTTCATAGATAAACTTTCTGAGTTAGATAATTTAGTGACACCAAGATGGATGATTTATATGGACAGTAGAAGCATTTACTTGAATAATAGAAGAGTGGCACATTTTGCAAAATGTAAGAGTACATAAGTGGAGGCAGGAACTAATGGAAGTTGATCCAATGGCAGCTCATTTCCTGAACAAAAAAAAAATCCCTTCTTTTAAGCTGTGAATCCATCTTCATCCATGCACAATTGTTTGGCCTCTGTTGTGTACTTGTCTGGGGGCAAAGGCATATATTTTACATGGTAACTAATCCCCTCAAGGCAAACTGTATGACTTTAAAAAAAATTTGCTCTGGACTATTAGCAGCAAAAGTCATTAATATACATCCTGGCCAATTCTCTAACTTGGATCTCTAATGGTTACAAATGCAATACAATATGTACATGTATTTATGTATATGTACGGTGGGAGAGTGGGTAGATTCAGGATGAAACTGGAAGGAAACTATTCCTCTTGCTCAGGAATAGTATTTTATTTTAGTATTTTATTCTTTTGGGAGTAGAATTTCCAAAGATAAATTAAATCAAATGTCTACTATCTCCAAACTTAACTGTATAGAGGAAAAATGCATAGACTCAGGGAAAGCTGGGTCCAGGGACAACTGTGATCCATACTTCAAATGAATGTTAAGTGGAAGGCAATTATATAAAGATATAAGTAGTATATCTTTAATGGTAACCATATAACTATAATGTCATATAACTATATAACTATTATAACTATGATGGTATAGTTAGAAAGTATGTAAAAACTTCAGGAACTATGAAAGACGATACACAGATATATTCATACATACACACATACACACACATATATGACTATATATATGAATATATGTTCTTTCTGGAACTTTTGCAAGATTTTATGTATATTTGACAATAGAGTCAAACCTAGGTATAGATATAGATATATTCTTGCAAGAGTCCCAGAAAGAATAAAAGAATAGAGAAAATGGAAGAAAAGCAATAAGGACTGTGCATTTTCCAGAATTGAAGAAAGATATGAGTACCCATCTTGGGGAAAAAACAAAAACAAAAACATATACAACAGAATAGGATAAATAAAAGCAAATTCAGACATGTTAAAATGAATTTACAACACATACATATAAAAGATAATGATATTAAAAGCTATCCTAAAAAAACAATACAAATATTTACGAAGGAAAATGTAAAAATATGCATAAGTATACAATGTTCATGGATTGGAGGACTCAATTTAAAAAACTTATCAATTCTCACCAAACTAATCTACAAATTTAATGATACCTCAATAAAAATCCCCAAGGAAACTCATTTAAAAATAACAAATTATCCTATAATTTAACTGGAGGAGGAAGAGTCAAGAATAGTTAAATCAATTTGGAAGATAATAAATAAGAAATACGGGCTTTGCCTTTCCAGTTATCAAGATTATAAAGCAAGAGTCATTGCGAAAGTTTAAATCTGGAGCAGAGATAGATCAATGTATCAAAAAGTGGTCATAGAAATAAAGTTGTACATTTATAGAAATATGGCCTATCAAAGAAGGCCAGATGGGGCTTCCCTGGTGGCGCAGTGGTTGAGAGTCTGCCTGCCGATGCAGGGGACACGGGTTCGTGCCCCGGTCCGGGAAGATCCCACATGCCGCAGAGCGGCTAGGCCCATGAGCCATGGCTGCTGAACCTGCGTGTCCAGAGCCTGTGCTCCGCAACGGGAGAGGCCACAACAGTGAGAGGCTCGCGTACCACAAAAAAAAAAAAAAAAAAAAAAAGAAGGCCAGATGGATTAATGGTCTAAATATAAGTGCCAAAATTTTAACCTTTTTTACAAGAATTTATAGAATTGATAGGATAGTTTTACAAAATGGTAATAAGGAAGGATTTTAAAAATAAGGTCTGAATGGCAGAAACTATAAAGAAAAGGTTCTGTACATTTTTCGACAATAAAATTTAAAACATGGTAAATTCTCCATGAAAAAACTTAAAAGAACAGCTCTAGTATGAGAAAAAAAAATTAGCAACACACACAATTGGAAAAAGATATATAACAAATATATAAAGAATTCCTATATTACAATAAGAAAAAAATGAGCAATGTTCATTAAGGGTAATTCACAGAATAGAAACCCAATGGACAATAAGTAAATTGGGAAGATACTTAACATTGCTGGTAATCAGAGAACTGCCTATTAAAGCAGCAATGAGATGCCATTTCATACTCATTTGGCTGGAAATAACAGTCTGAGTATGCCACTGTTGAATGCAAGAAAACATGAGCCCTAATACAATGCTAGGGAGTATGTAAATAAGCACAGCCACTTTGGATAATACATTGGCTTTTATGAATACAGTTGAAGTAATGCATAGTCTATGAGTCTCAAGTATACTTCTAGTTATACACCCAGCCTAGTTTAACCCTTGAACATGTGTTCAAGGATGTTAACTGCCATGTTGTCTGTCAAAGTAAAGGAATAGAAGGCACTTTAATATTTTCTCATAGAGGTTAAATTAATTGATTAAGTGTGACATATTCATGATATGGAATTGCAGCCAGCAATTAAAATGAATGAACGAGAATCTATATGTATCAACATGGAAATCAAAAAAAAATGTGATGTGAGAAAAAAAGATGATCAATGATATAATATTATAATTATATATTATAATATTATATTAATATTTAAAAATATATTATATATTATATTATAATATATAATATTATCAGAGTATAATATTTATGAAAAATCTAAAAACACACAATTAATACAATATATACTTTAATGAATATCAATACAATATATACTTTAATGAGTATCTTTACATATGTAGTAAAAGTCTAAGAAAACAGATAGGAATCAAAGACACCAAATTAAAGACAGTACAGGCGGGCTTCCCTGGTGGCACAGTGGTTGGGAGTCTGCCTGCCGATGCAGGGGACATGGGTTCGTGCCCCGGTCCAGGAAGATCCCACGTGCCGCGGAGCGGCTGGGCCCGTGAGCCATGGCCGCTGAGCCTGCGCGTCCGGAGCCTGTGCTCCACAAGGGGAGAGGCCGCAACAGTGAGAGGCCCAAGTACCGCCAAAAAAAAAAAAAAAAAAAAAAAAGACAGTACAGGCATTTGGGGAGAAAACAAAGCGAATTTATTTGGGAAGATTTAAAGGAGGGATTTCAACTTTTTCTATTATGTTTTATTTCTTTTATTAAGAAATTAATTAATTAATATTAATTCTAGGTGCTTCTTTTGTATTCCTTGTGCATTTCTGAAATGTAATAACAATACAAAAAGAACCAAAGAAAACTATTGGTCTTCCCTCCAGATACATTACAAGTAAAACATATAAAAGTTTCCTTTAATTTCAGGGGATTGCTAACATCCTAAAAACCATCCTAAACATGGCAAACATTCTGAAAAGCACCAATCTGAGTTAAGATCCCCTGGTTAGAGGTTGCACAAACCTACCCCTCAGAATCAGCTACAAATTCCTTCTCCAGTAGCATAGTTATCAAATTGCTTTCAGCAGAACTTCGTTTCAAAGCAAAGCTGAGTAGAATCCAACATTATAAAAAAAAAAAAAAAAAGAAAAGCTAAGTTGTTCTGGGTAAAGTAGTTTGGGTAAAATATCCTCCTTCTTACCTAGGAAATGGTAACTGAAACCTCTAAGAGGATTCTAGGTCAGGGGTCCCCAACTCCTGGGCTGTGTACCGGTACCAGTCCATGGCCTGTTAGGAACAGGGCCGCACAGCAGGAGGTGAGCGGTGAACGAGGAAGCTTCATCTGCCGCTCCCCACTGCTCCCCATCGCTAGCATTACCGTCTAAACCATCCCCCCCCACCGCGGCCCCCCACCCCCCAATCCCACCTGAGGAAAAACTGTCTTCCATGAAACTGGTCCCTGGTGCCAAAAAGGTTGGGGACCGCTGCTCTAGGCGACAAGATTTGAAAACCGTTATTCTAATTTCTTATATTGAAAAGCAAGCTGTGATGGTGAGCCCAGTCAATCACTAAACCATCCTACTGCTCAGGTTTCCAATATTAACAAGCTGAGCAGTGAAATAAAATTAAGTAAATAAAGTACCAGGTTTTTTTTGGTTGGTTTGTTGGTTGGTTCTGAATGATTTAATAATAAAATGAAAACACTGACAGATTTTTAAAAGATGACTCAGATATTGATGACTGAACCAGGTGACCTATGGATGAAAGCCATCGGTAAACATTTATTGAATGTGTTCATACTGTATACTCTTATACCTAACAAAACTTTCACTATATTTACAGTCAAAAATTAAGACAATATCAACATAGAGGTTTTATTTGCTTTTATTCACAAGGATTTCAGAGTCTAACTTTACATAAATTATTGTATATATTATATATATAAATTATATATATAAAAATTATATATATATATATATATATATTTTTTTTTTGGCCATGCCGTGTGGTATGTGGGATCTTAGTTCCCTGACCAGGGATCGAACCTATGCCCCCTGCAGTGGAAGAAATTATAATATATTAGGTCTATGGGTTACCACCCTGCCTTATGCTTTTTTCATTTTGCATACGTTCCAATTTTTCATCTCTATTCAAGGTTAAAAAAATAAAGTCAATTTTTTCTTATTGCAAATAGCTTCAAATTATTTTTAGAAGGAGGTGTGGGTATAAATAATTAAGAAGACTTATTTTCATTAGATCCAAAATTTATATTCTAGTCTCCCAATCTTATACAACTGTTTTATGAATATCAATGAATATTCTATTTGTTCATCTAAATATATAGTAATTTTTTGGTGGTGCCTATTTTTAATGACATTCCAGTTTTTGTTTCCCTGCTAGATAAACTGATGACAACATCAGTCAACATGATAAAGAAAGCAAGATGTAATTAGGCTACACTCCAGGAGATTTAAAAGTCCTTCATCCCTCCATCAACTCATATATACTCTACATCACAAAAACACAAACTCTTACTTAAACATCTATGTGAAACTGCCAGCTAGAGTCTGTCTTTTTCTTAAATGCTACTTAATGAAACTCAGATTTATATTTTTCAAAGCTGAAAAGGAAGTTCAAGTTTTACTTCTTTTGGAAATTTAGAAATAAAGAATCTACAATAAGTAAACAACCCATAAGAGCTCACTGATGAAGGATAAGTACAATTTTAAGCCAATGAACAATTTCAAATAATCGTGGTAGATTCACTTCCAATTTATATCAAATATTCCATCCTTGGTCTTTGATCTTTGTTCACAATAGAAATGTGAAATCATTCAACCCTGGAGTCAATCATATAACTTTATTATGAAATTCAAGGTATATGTACTAAATAGTTTCATCTTGACATGCATTTTCTCTTTTTCTAAAAATTAAATGAATGATTTTAGGCTGTAATCAGCAAAAACAGAGGTCAGAGATTTTTAGAATTAATTTGCATTTCATTATGAAATGATTCCAGGTGCAAGAATTAAAATGCCTCATTTCGCTTCACAATCTTCATTTAAAATTCCATTTCTATTTTCATTCCTGAAGAAATGACATCCTACACTCTATGTTTTGTTTGTTTGAGGGAAAAGAAAGTCTGAACTCAGTCTACTGGGATCTAATTATCGGAACCTAATTCTAATTAGAGTCTTTTAAATCAACACTGTAGGCTTTCCTCCTCTCCACTTCTTTTTGAAAAAGGGCCATTTATATTGTTCAGAAGATCTTCCAAGTTAGGTACCTCTATTTATAGATACCATCTACCAAGGGTTCTGTAGCTATATAATCTCAGTTTACCAAACAACTTCATGCTCATTTGAACTATGGAATGTCTTTGTAATTTAAACTCACAGGATAAGAGACATGCAAAGATAAAACATATACACATCAAGACTTTGTTGTTGAGATAAAACATAACATTTTCCCTTTTTTTGCAAAAGGTATAGAGAGAGCTACTAAAAGAGGATGTTGCCTATAGATGTTTAAATAAAATGCATAAAGCTTGATCACTATTATTAAATCATCAGAAGTTCACTATCAAAACAGTATTTTCCCATTAACCTTTGAACTGGCAACAAACAATAGGCAAAAGATTCATCTTGTAACTTTCCAGCATATATAAAGATAATGATTTCCAACTTTCCCTTTTATTTATTTTATTTTATTTTATTTATTAATTTTATACTCTCATTTTGTAATGTGGCTTTTTTTCCCCTTGTCAGATAATAAGTATTTGGTCCAGAGGCTCTGAATTTATTTTACTTAGCATGTATTCACTCACTGAATATTATCACTCACTTCTTACTCAGATACACAATCATCTCTAATAGTAAGCAACTGCAAATAGAGTCTTTCCTATCAGTTTTGGTAACACAGGAGCCATTATGATACATTTCATACAAGACACACATGATCAGATATATTAATATTAATATTAAGATATACACTACAGGCAAGTGCTGGGGGATAGCAGAGGTGAATCAACTCAGCAGGCAATAATGTATCCTGCTATGATTAAGGAAGGGCTATGGTTTTCTTCATGGTCTACTCATAAGAAAATCATCAAACACTAATGCACACGTGTAAATGTATTGACAACTCAGGTTGAAGCTAGCAACTGCAATTTGAACCGAGACTCACTGTATTTCTATAGGAGTGTGGTGTTTGATGAAACATAAGTATACCATGGTCAACATTTTGGGCAAACAAGGTTTAGAGATTTTTGTTGTGCTGTGGTATGTGTTTTTTCTTTCCTCTCCAGCCCTTCTCAGAAACTTTAATAAGGTAATAACATTATAAATTGCCAAGAAGAAGCTAAAGCAGTGGTTCTCAAACTTTAGTGACTGGCATCACCACCCGAAGGGCTTGTTAAAATATGGATTGCCAGTTCTGCCTCTGGAGTTTCCTGATTCAGTAGGTCTCAGGTAGAAATGAGATTTTACATTTCTAACAAGTTTCCAAATGATGTGGTTGTTGGTAGTCCAGTGACCACATTTTGAGACGCTTTGAGGTTAAGAACCCATTTCATACTTTTACTGAATGTTTTTCTTTTCTTTTCTTTATGGAAATTTCATCCTAAGGTATTTGTGTTCCCTATAATATATTTTGAGAAATAACGTTTTGCGATCCTCCAGCTAAAAGAAAACTTTAGATTGGGAAACTATTCTGGAAACAAACGAGGGCAAAAGTGATCCCTTCACCGCCAATATGACATTTTAGAAAAAAACCAACAGACCTCTGAAAATGGAAAAAATATGGAATACAGTTCATGAAGATATTTATCTTCTTATTGCAACCTATACCAAGTGATAATACTAAGGTTATTTCTGATATACACAGTTTACTATTTTAATGCATAAGAATTAAGGCAAAATGAGAAATAGATAATATCAAGAAATGTCAAATTCCTTAGGTCCAAAACATATATCGTTAAATAATCCTTCTATTTACAAAATTTTATATTCAGGGGCTTCCTTAGGTAGAATAAGGAGTTTTAAAAGTCTTACTAACTTAAAAGATCCTGGGTTTCTTTACTCTTTTTTTTTTTTTTGGTAGTGATCTTGGAAGTGTTTATTGGATCCTTGGGCTTAATATAATGGTGTCTGAAAAGCTGTTTTTCTAAAGGGAAATTCATGTTAATGAAGACCTAGTAGTACTGTAAATTGATACTACTACAGAAAATAATATTGTAAAAATGAAAAAATAATATGCATATGGTTTGACTGCCAGAGGAAATTTATTCCAAGGAAATAATTCAAAAGGAGAAAAAGTTTATGTGCAGAAACAATGTTTCCAAAAATTGCTACAATATTTTTAAAAAGTTAAACAAGTTACATGTCTCCAGACAGGGAAATAGTTAATAGATTATGGATATTAAATTGATGAAACAGTGTTTCAAGATTAAACACCAAAGTTATGATGGGTGTGACAACACAATGATGCTATGTGCAAAAGCAGATGTCAACATTACTTCTCTGCTCAGATAGCACAAGAAGCGTGAAGGAGGAAGGAGAAGAGTTGAATTACAGTACTGAGAGTATGGATGATTTTTACTTTTTTCTTTAAAAATTGTGCCAATGTTATTTTAACAATATATGAACACTTTAAAATGTTCTTCTCAATATATTCATTCTCCTCCAAAAATGTCACTTTAATTTTCTGACAGTTGATATTAACAGCACTAGGATCAGAACATGGTAGAAGTTTCTGGAATAGCTAGGTAAGAAGCTAGTGGAAAAATTACTGAATAAAAGGTGATTGAAATTTTCCATAACTTAATTTTCTTCATATTTTAAACGAGGGCTCACTGGACACAAAAAGCTGGTCCAAGCTGGAAAATGTTCAGGAGAAGATGAATTTTACATTCAAAAGGACAACTAAAACTTTTAGGATATCCTCCTCCATTCTTTTCTGCCTCTATGTTTGGCTACCTGTTGGACATCACCTTAAGGCCTTAAATTTTTATTTACTTGCGTAGATTCTTCTTGAGTTTAAAGCAAGAAAGTTTTTTTTTTTTTTTTTGGTCCAGTTGAAATTAATAGTCACCTTTGGACCTTGACATTTCAATTTGTTTCCCTTATTTTCTACATTGTAAAACCAGTTGAGGGTAAGATAAATACATTCCAGGGTTTTTCTTAGTGGATATAACTTTAGATAACTTTGTTTTTCTTTAACTGCAGCCAGGTTAAAATTTTGTGTGATCAATTTGCTCTTTTGAAAGAAATGTAATTTTTCTAATCAAATAAAAAACTCTCTTCATTGTAATTAAAAGCATAAAAGCAGAGATCTTGCTTATTATAAAAAATATTTTCCTCCTCATATTTTTACTAAAAAGGCTCAGAAGTTCAGATAGACAGGCTCTGAGTTTGTGACGTACTGAACAAGGCACAAGTTTTTTTTTTTTCTTTTCTCATTATAACATCTTTACATAGATTTTTTCAATATTCAGAAATATAAGTACATTTTCTACAAAGCACTGCCTTTGATTTAAAACATCTGCCTTAAATTTCTGACCCTCAAAGTATAATTTAGAAGCACAGAACATATTTTCCAGTTATTTAAAAAGTGATGTGTGGTACAATTATAAAGTTGCCCTAAAAAGCCAGTCTCAGCATATTCTTTTTTTTTTTTTTTTTTTTTTTTTTTTTTTTTGTGTGTGGTATGCGGGCCTCTCACTGTTGTGGCCTCTCCCGTTGCGGAGCACAGGCTCTGGATGCGCAGGCTCAGCAGCCATGGCTCACGGGCCCAGCCGCTCCGCGGCATATGGGATCCTCCCAGACCGGGGCACGAACCCGTATCCCCTGCATCGGCAGGCGGACTCTCAACCACTGCGCCACCAGGGAGGCCCCTCAGCATATTCTTAATCAGAGTAAAATGTGATTCTTTCCAACAAATGCACTGTTGAATTTCTTTCTGCCTTTGTTAGTAAAACAGCTGTGAACAGATTAAACTTTGTTATTTTTTAACTTTTTCTCCTAAGACTCACTTGAGACTTCCATTTTTTTCCTATTCTACAGCTACTAGAATTTTAAAGGAAACAAATTGGATCAAACACATTTCCCAGTTAATGCAATTTTTCTTTCACATTGCCCACACTAGGTTTTAAACTTAAAGGTAATGCTTTTGCAACCTCCAGTTCATACAAGGATCCCTGGAGGAGCTCAGTTCACTGGTGAGTACACACCCGTTGAGGGCCTACTATGTACCAAGCACTGTCCTTGATCCCCATTCTAAGCTATGAGAGAGGGAGGGAAGGCATGAAGGTGCTCATACTTGCAATGATCTGATGAAGACATCCGACAAACCATGGACATGACTCATAACTCAGTCATTAATTCATTATTAAGTAAATCTCTGGAAATTCTTGAATTCCACTCTTATGAGAATTAAGACTTTGATACAGGCTGATGGAGGGATGATCAATAAAAACAAGAGAAACAGAACCACAGGCAACCATTCCCCCAACACTGAATGCATAATGAGCTAAAGGATCTTTACATGGGGAAGAACAGAGGGGACATGCCTGGGTACAGTGACAGTTCTTTCCATATTAAAAACAAAACAAGGCACTTGTGCTGACAGTACAGGAGAATTTACAGGAACAATAGGGCAGGAAGCTTCAAAGTGGCACTCCCAACTGGACAGTTGGCTAATACACATAAGGTCCCTAACATACCTTGGTACAGTGGCATTTGTACTTATTTAAATAGAGAGGTGGCTTGGAGGAGACAGAAAAATTTTTAAAGCCTGGGCATTTTTAAAGAAAAATAATAAGCACAGTCATGAAGGCCTTGCTGGTCATTGTTTTATCAAGAATAAAAAAGTTCTTAGTTTAACCCAGTTCTCATGCTTGTATACTAGGCAGTAACATATTCACAGAAAGTCAGGCTTGCACCAGGAAATTTAAAACCAAAGAAATTTAAACATATCCATTAAAATTATATCAGTAATTACCAAAGTTACCAAAAAAATGTTGTAGAGAAAATAAGAGAGGTGAGTTCATGTGAACAATCCAGACAAAAAAATGTACGTGGAGCACTGTTAATGGATGTGTTAACTGCTATTCCTTGCAACCTGCAACATTTCCCTCCACCAGCCCCCTGCAGATTCATTACACTGGACTGTGAAGCCATTTGCAAAATATCAAGTGCTATAAAAATACTGGATAATAATGATAATTTATCTTGCCTTCCATCTCTATAGCATTTATTTATATTACACTAAATTTGAGCTTCTATTGCTCTCCAATGAATCTGTGGATCCATATTTCTTTCTTTTCATCTTGCAGCAATACAATCTAAGCATGTCAGACAGGTCAGGGCTGGATGGGCAATGTTTGCCTGCAGTGGAGTTTATGTAGTATGCACCAAATGATCCACAATACAGTGGGTTTTCCTGATCAATCACAATGGGCACCATCTTATCTCCTTGACTTGGTCAAAGCTAATGGTACAAGAAAACCCTCCAATTGGTCGTTTCTGCCCCCAATTTATGGCATTGTCCTATAAAAGCAACATATTATCCTGTGTCTTCTGAAACATTTTCTTATAAAGTTTAAATGTTCTTTTTCCACCATGCATAGCTTTACACAGTGATATTATTTCATCCTCATGTTCACACTGTCTTCACTCTACCCTGTCAGAGACAGAATGCTGAAACTGGAGGCTCCTAGGTCTTCTATTAACAGAATGGTTCTACAGGACATGATTAAATGTGTCCTCACTAAATAAGCAGATGGCCACTTGTCCCCTGAATCTGGACTCCATGGGCATTCTCAATTCATGGAACACCCAGCTTCACAAAGAAAAAGAGGTGGTAGCAGAAAATAAAGAAAGAAAGAAATACCAGGGATATAGTAATATAGTTTAATAGAAACTAAGTTAACCTGTGTACTATCATGAATGCCTATGGGTCTCTTCTTTCTTTATTTCTACTATTAACACTATATTAGATTCCATAGCTTTATCTTTTTTTTCCTTTCATGCACATTCAACAGTTTAGTTGATCACAGATGAAATGTTTGTTTATTGAGCAAGAATGACTAATTTCTAATCACAAATTGAATAAACATTAAAAATGTTCTTCTGGGGCTTCCCTGGTGGCGCAGTGGTTGAGAGTCTGCCTGCCAATGCAGGCGACATGGGTTCGAGCCCTGTCCTGGGAAGATCCCACATGCCGCGGAGCTACTAAGCCCGTGCGCTACAACTACTGAGCCTGAGCTCTAGAGCCCGCAAGCCACAACTACTGAGCCCACGTGCCACAACTACTGAAGCCTGCGCACGTAGAGCCTGTGCTCCACAACGAGAGGCCACGACAATGAGAAGCCCGCGCACCGAAACGAAGAGTAGCCCCCACTCACCACAACTAAAGAAAGCTTGTGCACAACAACAAAGACCCAACACAGCCAAAAATAAATAAATAAATTTATAAAAAAAAAAAAATGTTCTTCTGAACCAATCAATGTATTCACCACATTTACAGATTTTTTAGAAACACATAATCATATCAATTGATGCATAAAAAGCATTGGACAGAATTCAACATCATTCACAATAAAAAATCTCAGAAAACTAAAGAGGAGAACTTCTTCAACTTAATAAGATACATCTTACAAAAACTTATAGCTAACATCATACTTCATGTCGAAAGACAGAGTTTTCCCCTTAAGACTTGGAATAAGGCAAGGAAGCCCACTATTACCACTCCTGGACTGTGAAATAAAGCAAGGAAATAAAATAAAGATTATGCAGATCAGAAAGGAAGAAAAGAAACTGTCCTTATTTGCAGATGACATAACGGTCCACACAGAAAATCCCAAGGAGTCGCAAAAAAAGCCACAAAAACCCTCCCAGGATGGATTAATTCAGCAGTGTCACAAGATACAAGATCAATATACAAAAATCAATTGTATTTTATACAATTTATAAGTGGATCTAAACTCCTCATCAAAATCTGGAGAACACGAAAGAAAAAAAGAAACCTATATATGACTGAGAAATATTTAGATAGCATTTTTTTAAAGATTCTTTAGGTTGACTACTTTGGATGGTGCAGATAGTTTTGTGGCTGCCAGAATATTATTTCATATAACTGAGTTCTCCTAGATGGCCAAGAAAATGGAAAATATTTCCCAAGTATCTGCCATTCTGAGTGAAGAGGTTCCTCAGTTGAAGGTTGATTCATAAGATCAAATCCTCAGTATATACATACTGTGGAATGAATGAATAAGAAAATCATAAAGGAACCAATATAGGAGATAGGTACAGTTCCGTAGTTATCTATTCTCTAAGATTGAATCCATTAAACTCTAAGAGCAACTTGGTAGCCTTTCTAAGTGAAAAATTAGGTCACTGTTCTCCTTGAAGAAGAGCCAATAAAACTTTCACCTCAATAGGACGTTAATATGAAATTATTTCCAATCCACAGCAATAGAATAATATTTGAAAGAGGAATAAACTGTCATTGACCTCTAAGTAATTAATGTCCCTTGCAGAAGACTATATCTGTAACTATCTATATACCATTATTTAATGAATAAAATGATGATATATTTCTTTATTTGGCCATTAAATTCAGAAATATTTACAATATATCCATTTGTTAAAACTTTACAAATTTTGATCACACAGTTGTCCAGGAGCAGCTGGAATTCTTGTAGAGCTGTGTCACTGGAAAACTCATTTATTTAATCAGTCATCCAATATACTAGGTGTCTTTTCTGATCACTTAATCCCCCCAAATATTTTTTCTCTTCAAACTCCTATAACACTTCATACTTTCTTATGACTTTTCAACATGTGATGTCTTTGATAACAGCCATGCAGATACAGGACCTATCCCTCTTGCTAAATGCTATATCCTTGTCAATTTCTCACCATCATCACTTCATGCTTATGAATGCATGAAAGAATGAGTGAAGAGTAAGAATGTGGATATCATCTTTACCTTGATAAATCAACTTATCTCAACTTCAGAAAAATATTGTTTAGGCTTTTTAAACTTACTTATATATTTGTCCAAGAGTTCCATGTATTACATACTAAAAACAACGTAGATAAGAAGAAATAAAAATACAGAGATAACGAACTTTATAAATGTGTGTATCTGATAAACATGTAATCAATGTAGGAATTATTAATTATCTGGATGTTGGTAATATTAATATTCATGATTGATTATTTCTCTAAGTGTTGTTTGTGTCTCATGGACACAAGAGAAGAAAATTAAAATTAGTATACATGCCATGATAGCAACACTGATTTATTTTAGGCCAAAATTTCAAAAAGCGAAAATAATGTAAAAAATGAAATTCCTATTAAGCATGACATATTCTTGTCCTCTAGGTTTATTAAAAAGTAAATTAGGGGCTTCCCTGGTGGCGCAGTGGTTGAGAGTCCGCCTGCCGATGCAGGGGACACGGGTTCGTGCCCCGGTCTGGGAGGATCCCACGTGCCGCGGAGCGGCTGGGCCCGTGAGCCATGGCTGCTGGGCCTGCGCGTCCAGAGCCTGTGCTCCGCAACGGGAGAGGCCACAGCGGTGAGAAGCCCACGTAATGCAAAAAAAAAAAAAAAAAAAAAAAAAAAAAAAAAAAAGTAAATTAAATTTTAAGATAAACTTTTAATTGTATTTATAATAAGTAGGCCAACAAATAGAAAAAGATAGAAATGACTGACATCTGCAGGATGGCATCATATAATTTAACCCTTCTCATTCAGTCAAGTAGTGGTATTTCACATTGGCTGTTTTTAGAACTTGTTACAGAGGTCAAAGCCCCAGGGCTAGAATATGGTAACACCAGAATTGTTCTCAGGCAAACCACTCTTCCTAACTCTTACTGAGATAGTTCCATTAACTAGTTAATACAGGTTTGTCTTATAGTCAAGAACTTGCATACACATTCATCTTGTATTCATCACTGTGTAACTGCTACCTCAGTTCTTCCATTCATAAAAAGGATTTTCTAAGACCTCTGTCATCCTCTTGTGACCCACATACAATAAGTTTGTTATACTCTGAACTCAGTGTGTCTGTCATTCTTCCATGACAGTATAAACATCCATAAAACATTCTTCTCCACAGCAATTTAGGTAACCTATAACAGAAGTATGTTGTTACAGGAAGAATTATAATACCCCTTTCCTCCCCCAAATTCTGGATATATGTATTTTTAAAATTGTATGTCAGTGATAACATGTCTGATATTCTTGTCAAGAATCAAGTGAAGTTCTCTTGATCCTTGATGCATTCATTTTTATTCCAGAGAGGACTGACTTAAACTCATGTAAAAATTTTATAAAATATAAATTACTTGTGAGAACATTTATTGAGTCTTTACTGTATTTCTGCCAAATCAGTGCTAAAGTCTTTACCTGCATTATCACATCTTATTCTATTAGCAACACTGTAATGGAGACAGTATTATTCTCACCACTTTATAAATGAGAAAATTCAGGCACAGACAGGTTAAGTAAATGGCCAGAGATCACATACCTAGAAAACAGCGGATATGGGCTTTGGACCCAGAAAGTATGACTCCTGAGCTTTGAGCTAAATCACAAATAGCCTCCAATTATTATATAAGCCATGCTAAAAAAAAAAAAAAAAAAAAAACCCAGAGAGCAATGGATGGTTAGGAGTAGAAGAAACCTCTATGTCATTTAAAGAGCCATTAGAGAAGAAGAAACAGAAGCCAGAAGAGTGAGGGGACTTGGGGAGAATTACACTGCTTATTAGTTACTGAAACCAGAGTTTGTAAGAGATTGGAATGAAGTTAGACCCAATGTTCTTTCCATTGGGTCATCAATCATTATGTGGTGGTGGGGGGGTGGTAATGATTTCTCAAGAACAAAAGATGAATTGTCCTAACTCCTGAAAGATACTTGATATGTAATACAGAATATATTTGGTCATTGTCCCCCAGTTCCTGGTATGGAGCTTTTAAAATCCTTAGAATTTCCTATGTTATGGGAGTGTCTTTGTTATGCTAATGAAGTAACTCTTCATGGGCCCATAGATAGCTTCAGGATGGAGACTGGTCACCAGAAAGACAAACCACATGACTATAGGTTTGAAACTTTGAGCCAGCCTGACCTCTGGGGAGGGAAGGGAGTCTGGGGAGGGAAGGGGGCCTGGAGATTGAGTTCAATCACATCATGTGGCCAATGATTTGATCAAGCATGCCTACATAATGAAACCCCAATAAAAACTCTGTCACTGTGGCTCAATGGAGCTTCCTGGCTGACGTACACCTCAATGTGTTGGGAGGGTCACGCACCTGGATTCTATGAGGAGAGGCCATAGAAGCTCCATGACTCCTCACCGTCCCAGACCTTGCCCTATGTGTCTCTTCATTTGGCTGTTCCTGATCTGCATCCCTTACAGTAAAACTGTAATCCTTAATATGGTACTTGCCTGAGTTCTATGATTAGTCTAGCAAATTATCAAATCAGAGTAGGTCATGAGAACCTCAGAATTTATAGTTAGTTGGTCACAAGTGAGGGTGGCCTGGGGACTGCCAAAGTGTGGATGACATCTGAAGTAAGGGGAGTCTTGTGGAGATCTGAGCCTTTAACTTGTAGAGTCTGACACCAACTCCAGGTGGTTCATGTGAGAATTGTGTTGCAGTACCCCAGTTGGTGTCAAATCAGTTGGATTGAAATGGAACAACACTCCAAACTGTAGAATATTAGCTAAATGACTCTCCTTTTTTCAGTTATATTGAGAAATAATTTAGTTGAAATAATTGAGAAATATATCACTATATACGTTTAAGGCATACAGTATGATGGCTTGATTTAGATGCACTGTGAAATGATTACCAAAGTAGGTTCAGCTAACATTCATCTTCTCATATAGATACTATAAAAAGAAAAGAAAGAAAATAACTAAGAAAAAAAATCTCCCTGTAATGAGAACTCATAGGATTTACTCTCTTAGGATAATGACTGACTAAATTGCATGGTGTTCTATGTGGCACAGCCAGTCCCATCCTAAAAATGTGAGGTGTGCCCAGTTCCACCCAAGACTATATGGTTGTGGCCACCCTGCACCCAAAATCATGTTGCTACTAACTGGCCAGCCCAAGGCTCCCAAGCAACAAGAACTAGCCCCCAGGAGCCAAAGGAAAAAGCCAGATCTTCTCCTGGGGCAAAGTTCATTCTTTACTGCACAATATGAAATATTTTAAAAATAGAAATTAATGCTAAAATTAAGCCAACATTTGTATCAACATTTTCTTCATATTATCTCATTCAATCCTCACATCAATTCAGTAAAATAAATTAATTTTCTACCATAAAAATAACATAAAGATCATAGAAGTTAAATAATTAGTCCACAGCCCTGTAGCTAGCAAATGCTAATATGGGATTTAAACTCCATTCTATCAGTCTCCAAAACTAGTTCTTTCCCTTCTCTTCTGCCCAGCTTATGGCAACAACCCAGTCTTAGAGATTCAGGGGTGTCAATGTGTCCTCTTGTGTCATAGCATAGGTGTGAAAGAGTCACTTAACCCCAGTTGAATGTCATCCTTGCCCCATACTTCCCACCTCAAATTTCTTTGGAAGAGAATAGCCAGAGAGCCTAGTGAATCCTCAGGATTAATCAGGGACAAAAAATTTTTTAAATTGTCTTTACTCAAAACAGCAAAAATATTTCCTGTTAACTCCTTCCAAAATAATGTTTACAAAAAGGCAAATACACAAAACTTACACGTGAAATTCCTTTTAGTAGTCTAGATGATACATTAATTAAAAGATGAGATTTCTGTTAGTATTATTATAAATCCATGGAAGCCAATCCCTGGAGTGGGTGGGCAAAGAAAAACTGTTACCAATTAAGTTGTTCAAAGTAGAAATGTAAAGATTAACAATCTCAACTATTGTACACATTGATTTCTCCATGTTATGAAGAACCTGCTTTAAGTTTAACTTGCTTCAATGAATACTATTTAGAAATTCTTAAAATACTGATTTTTTGACTCACAATTTAAGACTATTTTAGCATGCTGTCCACATGTACACATGGATTTAAAATGAAAGTTTCTGGCATGATATACAATAAAATTATAATTCACAGTATTTTGATGAACACATATTCAGATCAATCTACATAGTACTCAAATCCTGATATGTGATCCTATATGAGATCAAGAATTTTCCATTCCTTATCTGAGTAAACACCAATTTGCATTTGTGATTAAAGGTTATGGGAATGTTTAACATCAAGCTGGCTTTCTCCTTCCACTCATCACTTCCTCCCATTTACCTACATCCAGGTAAGAACTAAAAGTTAACTCTATTTATGGAAGTACACCTGCAATTTAAAAAAAATCACGAAGAAAAGTCAAATATAAACATGTTTAGTCATTATTTTTACCTGAGCCTTTCCAGCCCTACCAACCTGTCTAAATGAGGTCCTACAGGGTGACAGGGAGCAATCTTCCCATTATGATCATTGCAGCCTTACTGAAAACCAGCATCCAAATCTATAATGATATAGAAATGGATGGTGAAAGTGAGGAGTACCATATTTCTGACAGCCAAAAGGAATCCTTTTTCTTTACCCTGTCAGCTAATCACATCTCCAAGTTAACCAAAGTCAGTTTCATTAGACTTTTCTTTGCCTATACTTTTTAAACCCAGGGCTGAAAACTGTATACGTAATGCACAGTGTACACTCACTTCAAGCTGATGGAAGAGGAAGCCCCACTTCACTCCCAGCTATAGGCAATTGGAAACTTATCTCAAGATGGTGGAGGATGGCAGCTGGGCTGTAAAGGAAATGGACATTACCATATAACGTCTTGTTCCAGCCAAGATGAGGCCCCTCAAAGAAACCCTCAGCAAAAGAAAACAAATTATTAGAAAGCTTTTCCACTTTGACCATTTCATCCACTAAAATTAAGACTCATTATTTAGCCATATTTTTTAATGCTTGATCCAAGAAGGAAACTGCATGAACTACAAATTCCAAAATTAATGGGAGAGAAAAATTGGAAAAGATGAATGTCTCTACAAAAAAAACCAATGTGCCGGAAGATGGTGGAAGAGTAAGATGCGGAGATCACCTTCCTCACCACACATACACCAGAAATACATCTACACGTGGAACAACCCCTACAGAAAACCTACTGAATGCTGGCAGAAGACCTCAGACCTCCCAAAAGGCAAGAAACTCCCCACGTACCTGGGTAGGACAAAAGAGAAAAGAATAAAGAGAGACAAAAGAATAGGGACGGGACCTGCACCAGTGGGAGGGAGCCGTGAAGGAGGAAAGGTTTCCACACACTAGGAGCCCCTTCACGGGCGGAGACTGCGGGCGGCGGAGGGGGAAAGCTTGGGAGCCATGGAGGAGAGCACAGCAACAGGAGGGCAAAGCGGAGAGATTCCCGCACAGAGGACCGGGGCCGACCAGCAGTCACCACCTGAGAGGCTTGTCTGCTCGCCCACTGGGGCGGGCGGGGCTGGGAGCTGAGGCTCGGGCTTCAGTCGGAGCGCAGGGAGAGGACTGGGGCTGGCGGCGTGAACACAGCCTGAAGGAGCTAATGCGCCACAGCTAGCCAGGAGGGAGTCCGGGAAAAAGTCTGGAGCTGCCGAAGAGGCAAGAAACTTTTTCTTCCCTCTTTGTTTCCTGGTGCGCGAGGAGAGGGGATTCAGAGCGCTGCTTAAAGGAGCTCCAGAGATGGGCGCGAACCGCGGCTATCAGCGCGGACCACAGAGACGGGCATGAGACACTAAGGCTACTGCTGCCACCACCAAGAAGCCTGCGTGCGAGCACAGGTCACTGTCCACACCTCCTCTCCTGGGAGCCCGTGCAGCCCGTCACTGCCAGGGTCCCGGGATCCAGGGACAACTTACCCGGGAGAACGCACGGCGCGCCGCAGGCTGGTGCAACGTCACGCTGCCGCCGCAGGCTTGCCCTGCATCGTACCCCTCCCTCCCTCTGGCCTGAGTGAGCCAGAGTCCCCGAATCAGCGGCTCCTTTAACCCCGTCCTGTCTGAGCGAAGAACAGACGCCCTCCTGCAACCTACACGCAGAGGCGGGGCCAAATCCAAAGCTGAACCCCAGGAGCTGTGCGAACAAAGAAGAGAAAGGGAAATCTCTCCCAGCAGCCTCAGGAGCAGCGGATTAAAGCTCCACAATCAACTTGATGTACCCTGCATCTGTGCAACACCTGAACAGACAATGAATCATCCCAAATTGAGGAGGTGGACTTTGAGAGCAAGATTTATTATATTTTCCCATTTTCCTCTTTTTGGAGTGTGTATGTGTATGCTTCTGTGTGAGATTTTGTCTGTATAGCTTCGCTTTCACCATTTGTCCTAGGGTTCTATCCATCCATTTATTTGTTTATTTTTATTTACTTTTAAAAAACATTTTTTTCTTAATAATTATTTTTTAATTTTAATAACTTTATTTTATTTTATCTTCTTCCTTCCTTCCCTCCTTCCTTCCTTCCTTTCTTTCTTTCTACTTTTTCTCCCTTTTATTCTGAGCTGTGTGGATGAAAGGCTCTTGGTGCTGCAGCCAGGAGTCAGTGCTGTGCCCCTGAGGTGGGAGAGCCAATTTCAGGACACTGGTCCACAAGAGACCTCCCAGATCCACGTAACATCAAATGGCAAAAATCTCCCAGAGATCTCCATCTCAACACCAACACCCAGCTTCACTCAACGTCCAGCAAGCTACAGTGCTGGACAACCCTATGCCAAACAACTAGCAAGACAGGAACACAACACCACCCATTAGCAGAGAGTCTGCCTAAAATCATAATAAGTCCACAAACACCCCAAAACACACCACCAGACGTCGACCTGCCCACCAGAAAGACAAGATCCAGCCTCATCCACCAGAACACAGGCACTAGTCCCCTCCACCAGGAAGCCTACACAACCCACTGAACCAACTTTAGCCACTGGGGACAGACACCAAAAACAATGAGAACTATGAACCTGCAGCCTGCAAAAAGGAGACCCCAAACACAGTAAGATATGCAAAATGAGAAGACAGAAAAACACAGAGCAGGTGAAGGAGCAAGATAAAAACCCACCAGACCTAACAAATGAAGAGGAAATAGGCAGTCTACCTGAAATAGAATTCAGAATAATGATAGTAAAAATGATCCAAACTCTTGGAAATAGAATAGAGAAAATGCAAGAAACATTTAACAAGGACCTAGAAGAACTAAAGAGGAAACAAGCAACGATGAACAACACAATAAAAAACTAAAAACACTCTAGAAGGGATCAATAGCAGAATAACTGACGCAGAAGAACGGATAAGTGACCTGGAAGCTAAAATAGTGGAAATAACTACTGCAGAGCAGAAAAAAGAAAAAAGAATCCAAAGAACTCAGGACAGTCACAGAGACCTCTGGGACGACATGAAATGCACCAACATTCGAATTATAGGGATTCCAGAAGAAGAAGAGAAAACAGAAAGGGACTGAGAAAATATTTGAAGAGATTATAGTTGAAAATTTCCCTAATACGGGAAGGGAAATAGTTAATCAAGTCAAGGAAGCACAGAGAGTCCCATACACGATAAATCCAAGGAGAAACACGCCAAGAGACATATTAATCAAACTGTCAAAAATTAAATACAAAGAAAATATATTAAAAGCAGCAAGGGAAAAACAACAAATAACACACAAAGGAATCCCCATAAGGTTAAGAGCTGATATTTTAGCTGAAACTCTGCAAGCCAGAAGGGACTGGAAGGACATATTTAACGTGATGAAGGAGAAAAACCTACAACCACGATTACTCTACCCAGCCAGGATCTCATTCAGATTTGATGGAGAAATTAAAACCTTTACAGACAAGCAAAAGCTGAGAGAGTTCAGCATCACCAAACCAGCTCTGCAACAAATGCTAAAGGATTTTCTCTAGGTAAGAAACACAAGAGCAGGAAGACTTACAGTAACAAACCCAAAACAATTAAGAAAATGGGAATAGGAAAATACATATCAATAACTACCTTAAATGTAAATGGATTAAATGCTCCCACCAAAATACACAAACTGGATGAATGGATACAAAAATAACACCCATATATATGCTGTCTACAAGAGACCCACTTCAGACCTAGAGACACATATAGACTGAAAGTGAGGGGATGCAAAAAGACATTGCATGCAAATGGAAACCAAAAGAAAGCTGGAGTAGCAATTCTCATATCAGACAAAATAGACTTTAAAATAAAGACTATTACAAGACACAAAGAAGGACACTACATAATGATCAAGGGATTGATCCAAGAAGAAGATAAAATAATCATAAATATTTATGCACCCAACATAGGAGCACCTCAATAAATAAGGCAAATACTAACAGCCATAAAAGGGGAAATCGACGGTAACACATTCATAGTAGAGGACTTTAACACCCCATTTCACCAATGGACAGATCATCCAAAATGAAAGTAAATAAGGAAACACAAGCTTTAAATGATACATTAAACAAGATGGACTTAATTGATATTTATAGGACATTCCATTCAAAAACAACAGAATACACATTCTTCTCAAGTGCTCACGGAACATTCTCCAGGATAGATCATATCTTGGGTCACAAATCAAACCTTGGTAAGTTTAAGAAAACTGAAATTGCATCAAGTATCTTTTCCGACCACAATGCTATGAGATTAGATATCAATTACAGGAAAAGATCTGTAAAAGATACAAACACATGGAGGCTAAACAATACACTATTTAACAACGAAGTGGTCACTGAAGAAATCAAAGACAAAATCAAAAAATACCTAGAAACAAATGACAATGGAGACACGATGACCCAAAATCTATGAGATGCAGCAAAAGCAGTTCTAAGAGGGAAGTTTATAGCAATACAATCCTACCCTAAGAAACAGGAAACATCTCGAATAAACAACCTAACCTTGCACCTCAAGCAATTAGAGAACGAAGAACAAAAACACCCCAAAGTTAGCAGAAGGAAAGAAATCATAAATATCAGATAAGAAATAAATGAAAAAGAAATGAAGGAAACGATAGCAAACATCAATAAAACTAAAAGCTTGTTCTTTGAGAAGATACACAAAATTGATAAACCATTAGGCAGACTCATCAAGAAAAAAAGGGAGAAGACTCAAATCAATAGAATTATAAATGAAAAAGGAGAAGTAACAACTGACACTGAAGAAATACAAAGGATCATGAAAGATTACTACAAGCAACTCTATGCCAATAAAATGGACAACCTGGAAGAAATGAACAAATTCTTAGAAATGCACAACATGCCAAGAGTGAATCAGGAAGAAATAGAAAATATGAACAGATCAATCACAAGCACTGAAATTGAAACTGATTAAAAATCTTCCAACAAACAAAAGCCCAGGACCAGATGGCTTCACAGGCGAATTCTATCAAACATTTAGAGAAGAGCTAACACCTATCCTTCTCAAACTCTTCCAAAATATAGCAGAGGGAGGAACACTCCCAAACTCATTCTACGAGGCCACCATCACCCTGATACCAAAACCAGACAAAGATGTCACAAAGAAAGAAAGCTACAGGCCAATATCACTGATAAACATAGATGCAAAAATCCTCAACAAAATACTAGCAAACAGAATCCAACAGCATATTAAGAGGATCATACACCATGATCAAGTGGGGTTTATTCCAGGAATGCATGGATTCTTCAATATACGCAAATCAAACAATGTGATACACCATATTAACAAATTGAAGGAGAAAAACTATATGGTCATCTCAATAGATGCAGAGAAAGCTTTTGACAAAATTCAACACCCATTTATGATAAAAACCCTACAGAAAGTAGGCATAGAGGGAACTTTCCTCAACATAATAAAGGCCATATATGACAAACCCACAGCCAACATCATCCTCAATGGTGAAAGACTGAAAGCATTTCCACTAAGATTAGGAACAAGACAAGGTTGCCCACTCTTACCACTCTTATTCAACATAGTTTTGGAAGTTTTAGCCACAGCAATCAGAGAAGAAAAGGAAATAAAAGGAATTCAAATCAGAAAAGAAGAAGTAAAGCTGTCACTGTCTGCAGATGACATGATACTCTACATAGAGAATCCTAAAGATGCTACCAGAAAACTACTAGAGCTAATCAATGAATTTGGTAAAGTAGCAGGATACAAAATTAATGCACAGAAATCTCTGGCATTCCTATACACTAATGATGAAAAATCTGAAAGTGAAATCAAGAAAACACTCCCATTTACCACTGCAACCAAAAGAATAAAATATCTAGGAATAAACCTATCTAAGGAGACAAAAGACCTGTATGCAGAAAATTATGACACTGATGAAAGAAATTAAAGATGATACAAATAGACAGAGAGATATACCATGTTCTTGGATTGGAAGAATCAACATTGTGAAAATGACTCTGCTACCCAAAGCAATCTACAGATTCAATGCAATCCCTATCAAACCACCACTGGCATTTTTCACAGAACTAGAACAAAATATTTCACAATTTGTATGGAAACACAAAAGACTCCGAATAGCCAAAGCAATCTTGAGAATGAAAAACGGAGCTGGAGGAATCAGGCTTCCTGACTTCAGACTATACCAGAAAGCTACAGTAATCCAGAGAGTATGGTACTGGCACAAAAACAGAAATATAGATCAATGGAACAGGATAGAAAGCCCAGAGATAAACCCACGCACTGTCCTTTCTCCACTCTACATTCCTGCCTCCTTTATCTTTGATAAAGGAGGCAGGAATGTAGAGTGGAGAAAGGACGGTCTCTTCAATAAGTGGTGCTGGGAAAACTGGACAGGGACATGTAAAAGTATGAGATTAGATCACTCCCTAACACCATACACAAAAATAAGCTCAAAATGGATTAAAGACCTAAACGTAAGGCCAGAAGCTATCAAACTCTTAGAGGAAAACCTAGGCAGAACAGTCTATGACATAAATCACAACAAGATCCTTTTTGACCCACCTCCTAGAGAAATGGAAATAAAAACAAAAATAAACAAATGGGACCTAATGAAACTTCAAAGCTTTTGCACAGCAAAGGAAAACCATAAGCAAGACCAAAAGACAACCCTCAGAATGGGAGAAAATATTTGCAAATGAAGCAACTGACAAAGGATTAATCTCCAAAATTTACAAGCAGCTCATGAAGCTCAATATCAAAAAAACAAACAACCCAATCCAAAAATGGACAGAAGACCTAAATAGACATTTCTCCAAAGAAGATATACAGAGTGCCAACAAACACATGAAAGAATGCTCAACATCATTAATCATTAGAGAAATGCAAATCAAAACTACAATGAGATATCATCTCACACCAGTCAGAATGGCCATCATCAAAAAATCTAGAAACAATAAATGCTGGAGAGGGTGAGGAGAAAAGGTAACACTTTTGCACTGCTGGTGGGAATGTGAATCGGTACAGCCACTATGGAGAACAGTATGGAGGTTCCTTAAAAAACTACAAATAGAACTACCATATGACCCAGCAATCCCACTACTGGGCATATACCCTGAGAAAACCATAATTCAAAAAGAGTCATGTACCAAAATGTTCCTTGCAGCTCTATTTACAATAGCCAGGAGCTGGAAACAACCTAAGTGTCCATCATCGGATGAATGGATAAAGAAGATGTGGCACATATATAAAATGAAATATTACTCAGCCATAAAAAGAAACAAAATTGAGCTATTTGTAATGAGGTGGATGGACCTAGAGTTTGTCATACAGAGTGAAGTAACTCAGAAAGAGAATGAGAAATACCATATGGTAACACATATATGGAATTTAAGAAAAAAAAAATGTCATGAAGAACCTAGGGGTAAGACAGGAATAAAGACACAGACCTACTAGAGAATGGACTTGAGGATATGGGGAGGGGGAAGGGTAAGCTGTGACAAAGTGAGAGAGTGGCATGGACATATATACACTACCAAACGTAAAATAGATAGCTAGTGGGAAGCAGCCGTATAGCACAGGGAGATCAGCTCGGTGCTTTGTGACCACCTAGAGGGGTGGGATAGGGAAGGTGGGAGGGAGGGAGACGCAAGTGGGAAGAGATATGGGAACATATGTATATGTATAACTGATTCACTTTGTTATAAAGCAGAAACTAACACACCATTGTAAAGCAATTATACTCCAATAAAGATGTAAAAAAAAAAAAAAAAAAAAAAACCAATGTGCCTGTTTACTTAGGTAGCAACATATGGCCCACAAGTTAAACTCCAGACATGAGAGACATGAAAAACTCCAGCAAATAAATAAAAAAAGAAAAGAACTTAGAGCAAATAAACTGAAAAAAGAAGATTATGTTTCTTGGTTCTCTCATGGGGGCACTATTGAATTGAACGAGTTGACACAAACATTCAATTAATTTAAAACGTTTCTGAAACACAATACACTGGGTAGTTTCTGAAAGAAATGTAAAGGCCAAGTAAAAAAATTATCTCAGTGTATGCTAAAATTCTCCAGAGCCTACTGCTTCTCTCCCATGAAGGAGATGAATCCATTTTTTAAAAATGAAAACATGTCAGTTAACTGATTAGAAAAAGTAGAAGCATATTTTTTCATTTTGTATTTTAAAGTTGATATTCTTTTCTTAACTTGATACACTGGACTGTAATGGGAATGCTGAGACTGTTTCTGTAATACAATCATAGTCTATAGCAATGTTTCTTCTCCTTCTAAAATTTGAGTCCCTCTTTTAATAAATATCTCTTGCTCATGGTTAAGGAAGCACTAACTGCTGCTGTAACAGGTCAAACCCCAAATCTCAATGGTTTAATACAGACATGCTTACTTCCTATATTGTTACAATGCTAATATTAAAATCCAGTTGTGTGTCTGGTGGAGGGAAGTAGGGTTCCCCAGTTGTGTGGCTCTCCTCAGGGACACAGAACTTTCCCTCTCATGCACTTGGGCGCCTTCAACAAAGAGGTCGAAGCATGTCCAAGGGATCGGCTTCATTCCAGGCAGCTGGGAGAGGAAAAGAGCATGGAGGAGCAAGAAGGCAGGTTGTCACAGCCAGATCTGGAAGTCGTGCATGTAATTCCCACCCACATTTCATTGGCCAGGACACTATCACACATGGTCATCTAACACACGGGTGGATGGGAAATGAGGTCTAGTTGGATGCCAAGGAAGGAAAGGAAAGGGGCTACGTGAGCATCCATTAGTCTTTGCCATACTCCCCAAGAAAATCCCGATAAATTCCTAAAGAAAGTACTACCTGAAGGCTCATGTTTTAGAGTCTATACTCTATGTATCCCTACCAGCCAATCAGATTCATTCATTCTTTCAGCATAGATTTCTTGAGTGCATGCTGTATGCCCGAAGCAATTTAAGTGAGAAGATAACTAATGAAAAAAAAACAAAAACCCTTCCTGCATAGAGATTGCATTTTAATGGAGACTGATAAGACAACAAACAAATGAATAGGTAAATTTTATAGTATATTAGAAGTGATCAGAACTGGGGAGAAAAAAGAGGCAAAGAATGCCAGTGCATGAAGGAAAGGGTTACAATTTTAAGTCACGACTTGAAGTGACTGACAATGTGTACCATGAGAAAATGTAATCAGGCATTCATTAGATGGCTTGTATTTAAATTTTTCCCAATATAATTTTATACAATCCTGAATATGGCTTATCAAAATATAGCCACTTCCCTGGGGTTCTGATACCTTCTGTCTTGTACCAACCCAGGTGATAATCCACCAGCCGATAAAATAAGTAGAAAATGTTTATATTTCCATCTCTAACAAGTAAAAGCCAAGATAGGCAGTTTTTATCCAGAAAAAAATAATACCTTGGACCTCATGTACTCTAATTGAATCTTTTGATGTGTGAAGCTACTCAAGTTAAGGGAAGTTAAATGTCTTGACCGATGAGACTATATAAATGGCAGAGTCAGAACAAGAATCCATTTAAGCCAAATGATTTTTGAGAAATAATTTTATGTAGGGAGATGCAAGTTCCAAATTACCTGTGGCCTTGAAAGACCTTTAAAATGATCCAGGACAGAGTCACCTTGCCCAAAACTGGTCCAATAAAGAGTTGTCAAGGCAGTGATCAAATAGCTGAAATGAATTTTTCAGGGTTCTCTTAGCCTAAACCCTTGCTTTTCTCTCTAGTACCTGGCACCGTGCTCAGCTGCCCAAGTCAGCTTTGCCCCTTTTGCTTTGAATGTTTGGTTCTCTGTCCCAGAGATTCCAGGCTGTGGATGCCTAGCAGATTCTCCTAACTCATTATCCTACAGTATTCCATCTCTGCCAGGCGTCACTGTGGTTGGTCATGGAACTAAAGCTTAAGATGATCAACATAAATTGAGAGAATTAACCAGTGCTAATATAAGCTACCTTGGCAGGATTTATAATGCATTTATATTGAAATCCTTTCTAAGAGATGATTCCTCTCTTCTAAATACCCTCAAGGAGACACACCGAATCTCTAAGAAAGCAAAGAGGACATATTGCTGCCTCTTCCCCCAGTTCCTTCCCTGACAACAGATGGAATAATCTGGTCTCCACCTCCCAGCCCAGCCAGATCCATGCAAGAAAAATAAAAGGAGCTAGTTTAGCTCACTGGACTCAACAGCATGTGAACTTTGCTGCTGTTCACTGTATGATTTTGAGAATAAGTTATTTTATTTGGAAATCTGCCTCTTTCCTGATACTCCAATTCTGGTCACCACAGTAGCTGCCTTGGTTTCCTAAACTCAAAATCCAGCCCCATGTCACATTTTCTTAAAGACGAGAGTCTTGTCTCCTTCTCAACAGCCCTCCCAGGAAAAGGGATTCTGTTCTGGAAATGTAACCCAGTGTTTAAAGATCTCTATTTAGCCCAGACCTCATGAACGCTGGTAATAAATGGCATCTTGTCCTGTTTGGAGATCTTGAAGAACTTCTAAGTGGCAAACATGCCCATGGGTGGCTACCTGTTGACATCATTTCCAGACAGCAAACTCCCCCTGCCTGGCTATGCACCTTCTTATTTGTTGACATTTGACATGTGAGCAGTCTGGTTTCTGGATCCCTGGACATCCAAAATGGCCCACTGCACCGTTTCCTGAGCAGCAACCTGCCAAAGGAGCAGCAGTTTCTAATCTTACAGAGACAACAGGGAGCTATGGATCATCTAGAGCTGCACTGTCCAATGCAATGGTCACCAGCCATGTGTGGTTACTTAAATTTAAAGTTTAATAAAATTTAAAAATTCAATTTCTCAGTTGTACCAGTGACATTCCAAATTCTCAACACCACATGTGTCTAGTGGCCACCATATTACACAGCACAGAGCATATTTCCACCAGCACTCAAAGTTCTGCTGGACAGCTACTGATCTAGAGCCTGGAAATGAAATGTCAAAGGACAAGGATTTAGCCAAAAAGAGTCAGTCCTGATTCATTCATGCAACTAAAAGATGAGTACTGAACTATGCTGATCTTAGAGCTAATGGAAATAATAGTCTAGAAGACTTAAAATATGTGTAGAAGGATATAGATAATTAAAGGCAAGGATGGTTGCCTATTGTGCTCACTGATAAATAAAAGAACCTAGGACAGTGACTGGCACGTTGAAGAAGCACACTAAACACATATCGAATGAATGAACAGGCAAATGTGGTGCAGTTAATTATATTATAACAGGATCATCACGGAGGGATGGGAATGATTTTCTAGGTTCCATTACAGGTCAGATTAAATAAAGCACTAAAAATTCCAATGCTTTTTCTATGGTCACCAATTTTCTAGTCATTAATTCCACATCTTGGGCCATTAACACCAAGAAAGGGTGAATAAACAGATAGGGCCATTATGGCTGCAAAACTAGATTGGCCACATTATAGTTGAATAAATGGGCATGCAGATTCACAAATCAGTCCACTGTGAGTCTGGTTTTCTAGGCTGATGTTCTCTGGAAGAACACACACCAAAAGTTTCTACACAAAACAAACTAAGACTCAGAGCTTAGGACAACTTGGTCCCTGCTGCTGCTGCATCTGAGCAGTCAACCCCCCGATTGCTCTATTAACATCTTTTAACAGGAGTAGTGCTTTCTTTGTCCCCACACCTGTAGTGTAGGGGAGCTTTTTCTAGCCCTCTCCATCACCCAGAATGGTACATACAAGACTGAGCTTTGCCTCTTCCCATCTCTGTCCTACCCACACTTTCTCACTTTGGCTTATCCAATCTGACAGAGCATATAGATTAAGGAGTATCAAGGGGAAGAGGACAAGAACTAGTTAAAAGATTAGAGGTAGGAGTCTCTGAAGTGGGAGAAAAGCTGGAGAGAAGAAGGAAAAAGAAAGGGGTTGGGAATTATATTGATATGTAGGTATTCATCATTGCGTCAGGATTTGTATGTGGAATATAATGGAAAATTTCTGCTATCACCTGAATAATTCAGTCTAGAAGAATCTCATTGAAACTATGCATACCTAGATAACTAAAACTTCAGGAGCTAATTTAGACTGCTGCTCCCAACCCTACTTCTATATATTTCTATACATTGATAAAAAGAAAATGATTGGAAGTGTGGTTACTCCTGTATCTGCCTTGATCTATCTGTTAAAGTCATATTTGAAGGGGTTATGTAGACTGGAAGGGAGGTGGGGATATCTCATCAAACCAAGTAGATCACAGAACTCAATCTTGGTGTTTGGTGACACGACAGATGTTACAGCAGATTTCCCTCACACCCTAAATGCATGGCTGGTCAGCTTTATGAATAACTGTTATCCTGGGGTCTTTGAATGAAAAGCTGGTCCTTTTAGGAAGAATGAATGTTTGTTAAAGTTACTTATTCTTCTTAGAAATGATCAAAGAATACTCACATATATTGAAGTACTGATCTAGGAGACAAGATACCTGGTTTCTGGTCTTAATCCTAGCACTCACTAGCTGAATTATTTACTTCCATTGGTCTCTGTTTTCTTATATGTGATACCGAAGTCTGGAAGTGAGCCAGTGTTAGGTTTGATAAAGAGAGAGAGAGATCTAGAGAAAGAGAAAGAGAGAGAGAGAATATCACTGATTGTTAAAGTATTAGATAAACAGTGTGTTTTAATGAAAACTTCTCCCGAATCATTGCCCTATTTATGTCTGGCCAAACAAGTAAAATAAACATGCTATTCCAAAATTTTTATCCAGTAGATCAATTTTTCATCCTCAATCAGGCTGACACCGTCTTCAGAAAATGCTTGTAGTAGGCACTTTGATTTCCTTTGGTTACAAAAGGGTTTAAAGTAGTCCAACAAATGAACACACAAAATGTCAAAATAATGTTGTAACAGAAGCATGCACAAGCCAAGCAGCATTAGATGTGCTTTCGAGTCCATGTTCCTAATTCACTGTGATGTGAGTAGGAGGCGTGGCTCCGTAAGGAATTCTGACAACGTGGCTTTTTCTTTGTATCATGCATGCTGCAATTCCTTGGTGCATCTGACTTAGCACTGAAGCAATCCTTTCTACTTCCAAAGCACTTCATGATCATTAATGATTTAAGCCTTACAACATCCCTCCAAGGGAGGTCAGTAGCAAAACACCAGGGGCAAAGATGAAGAAACAACAAGAGAAAGATGTTAAATGATGTGGTAGAAATCACAAAGAGAAAAAAAGCAGTATTACAGCAAGAGACCTCTACTCTTCATACAGCTATATCAAAGTGGGTGGGTGACGGAGAGGCTTTCCAAAATGAGGTCACATTTATTCCCTCACCATCAATAAAGTTCAGCCCCCCAGAAACTCCCCTTCCTATCTCCGCTCTTTTCTAGCCATCTCCTTCATCCCTTTAATGTGTGATGTCATATTTTAACATCGTTTTCACGATGTTAAAGTGATTTAGTCCTCGGCTATTTGTAACACAATCAAATAGCCTTGGCTATTATCTAATAGAAGTGAATAAAAGACCCTCCTCAGACGAGGAGAAAAAAACAGAAATACTTTAACTATTTCCTTAGCTTGTCCCCATCACATACAATTCTGTCCATGATTTTAAGGATTCCACACATCCATTGATTTCCATTAATAGATTTCCTGGGACTCAAGTTCCTACGACAGGAATGTTGCCTACTCCTTAGGGGGTTCCATTCCCACAAAGTCACAAAGTCCCCCATATTGTAGACATTTTACAAACCCTAAATTAAGAAACTCAGCTCTGATTTCTGGAGGTCATTTGCCTAGTTCTATCTGTGCAACTTACTTAGATCTGCATGAAAAATGCATTTCGAAAGGCTGTATGTTCACCATCATTTTATAAATCATATGACATTTTTCTATTGATTTACATTATAATATAATTGATGTTGTACATTTAGGTTAGAGGCATATCAAACTGTCAATCACTCTTAATGTCTTAATTTTAAATTTATATCCTTTTTCTCCTTCCCTTTGTCCCCGCCCACCCTTGGAAGTACCTATCAATCAATATTAGAGGAAGCTGAAATATAGTGTTTTAGAGGTGTATGCTTTTGTATATTTAAGAACTGTTTTTGTAAAGTGAATAAGCCCTCAATTCATCTTCTAGATTTGTTGCCAACATTTTTCTTAATGGATATTGAAGCCATTATTAAACAGAAAGGTTCTTTGCTTCAGGGCAATGCATTACCAATAGTGAAGCCCAGGTATATAAAATTCTCTGGAGATTTCTTACATTCTTCCCTTGGCTGCACCTAAGTACATTTTCTTATGAGGTAGTCTTGGACTCAGCAGAATCATATCATATTAAGGTAATTTACTAGATACTATAATATTACCTTGGTATAACTTAATGGGTTTTTAAAATTACTATTTAATATAACATGAATTGACGATGGTGTCTACATGAATAGGGCTTTCCTTAAATATTTAGTAAGTAATATTAAAAACTTAAAAGTTATCAAAGAACAAATCATATAATCAAAATAATGCAAACTACTTGTTAATACTTTCCTATTTTATGTCCCAAAGAAAATCTAAATGATCTGAGTGTGGATGTGGGGATATTTTTGCGGGAAGTGCTTTGTGCTATGAATGGAGGGCAGGGTCCTTCGTGCATCATTGTAGAATGAAAGAAGCGGTCTCTGCTCAAAAAAGTAAGTGATTTGTCATCTATAGAAGGAGCCTGATGCTGTCAATTAGTAATTTAAGGATTTGTGTCTTTTCCAACTCTCTACTAAAATAATTTTGGTATATTTTCTGCAAGATATGAGTATAACGTGATTGTAACTTCATGAAAAGGAAATCTAAAAATCTGTATTTTGAAGAAAGACCATGTGAACAGAAAGAGAATAGTAAGCATGGAGGGAAAAACTATGTGTGTGGAGGGTGAGTAGTCAAACAGGATTTGTAGCTGTCATTCAGCACAGATCCGGAGAGAAAGACACTGAATTGAAAGGGTGTGAAAAGCCTAGTCTAGAAAATTGTGTCTGTTGTGAGACAAGGATGGGTTGGTCTGGAGGAAAGAGCTCCAGGACACTTGCTTCTGTTTTCATGATCTCCTGTTCACCAAGTAATCTTCTGTTGCTAATTCATCTTTCCCAGGGCTCTGAAGCCAGGAAACTAAAGCAGAGTACTGTTGTAGATTCATCAAAATTCAGTGTAGCAATGTGAGTCAAGTTTACCCTAAGGAGAGGTAAAGAGAAAAGTTGACAGATGGGAAAAAAGAAAAGCAAACCCTATATCCTGGTTATTTTACCAAGACAATGGGAGCCAATGAGGCCATGCTAGCTTATTTTTGTCTGTAGCTATAAGACAAAGGAAATGTTGGTCAATAATCCACTTACCACTGCATTATTAAAACTACACTGTAATGGAAGAGAGGTATAACAAGACATAATTCTGGGGGAGGGGCATCATTAAATCAGGCCAAATAAGAGCATTATATGTAGCTGCACTTTTACCATCAGCCTTGCCAGCAAAACTACAACAATAATCTTTAGATCAGAAAATTAATGTTTTCAATTAATTTTTCTAAGTGTTCCATAAATAGAAACTGGTTCAAATAACATCCAATTATAATCATAATATTAGAAATTGACTGGAAACATGAATTTGACTTGTTAAGAAGTCATCTCAACAAAATAGCTCTCTCTTGGGCTACGTAAATTCACTTATAAGCACAACATAAGTTACTAGAGAAATATTTTTTCCAGCCGTGCTCAGGATCCCCGGTCATGCTGGGCTTCAAGTGCTAGAAACGACTTAGCAGCCAGCTCTTCCATCTGCCCTACAGTCAGCAAGCAGCCAGCATCCAGGATGAGCTAGAGCCTCAGGGGCTCATGACTCACCAGCCAATAAGTAATATATTGTGCTCTTTGGTGATTTGTCAATTGATTTCTTAGAGTGAAAACTGCCAAAGCTGCAACCCATCTGCCAATACCTTAATCTCTGCCAAACTATTTTAAAAATATAACCTGAACATCAGGATACATACAACCCAACACCTCACCTATGATAGATGAAACTCCATTACCACTATATACTAAGTGACTTAATAATTGAAAAAGGTTTTCAAAGGTATCTATCTGTACATACATCTGTATACATATATACATACACACACTTGAAATACCTCTTTTGAGATTCTAAACACAGTGAATATCCCTTACTACAATATCTTTCCTACTAATGACATATTTGCTAGAGGCCAGCTATCATAGATTAAATGAATTTATTTGCAGGAGCCGGTAAAGCCAGTGGTTGATATTAACAAGCTTCAGTGACTGCAGGATGAAATGTACAAGTATACAGAATATACCATTCCAAAGTGTATCATCTAAATAGTGAATGTCGTGCTTATAAACTGAAAAATTAGAACGATACTTTATTTTTTTAAAACATCTTTATTGGAGTATAATTGCTTTACAATGTTGGGTTAGTTGCTGCTGTATAACAAAGTGAATCAGATATATGCATATATATATCCCCATATCCCCCTCCCTCTTGCATCTCCCTCTCACCCTCCCTATCCCACCCCTCTAGGTGGTCACAAAGCACCAAGCTCATTTCCCTGTGCTATGCAGCTGCTTCCCACTAGCTATCTATTTTACATTTGGTAGTGTATATATGTCCATGCCACTCTCTCACTTCATCCCAGCTTAACCTTCCACCTCCCCATGTCCTCAAGTCCATTCTCTACGTCTGCGTCTTTATTCCTGTCCTGCCCCTAGGTTCTTCAGAACCTTTTTTTTTTCTTTTTTAGATTCCATATATAAGTGTTAGCATATGGTATTTGTTTTTCTGACTTACTTCACTCTGTATGACAGACTCTAGGTCCGTCCACCTCACTACAAATAACTCAATTTCGTTTCTTTGTATGGATGAGTAATATTCTATTGTATATATGTGCCACATCTTCTTTATCCATTCATCTGTTGATGGACACTTAGGTTGCTTCCATGTCCTGGCTACTGTAAATAGTGCTGCAATGAACATTGTGGTACATGACTCTTTCTGAATTATGGTTTTCTCAGGGTATATGCCCAGTAGTGGGATTGCTGGGTCATATGGGAGTTCTATTTTTAGCTTTTTAAGGAACCTCCATACTGTACAAGCAGCTCATGCAGCTCAATATCAAAAAAATGAACAACCCAATCCTAGAATCATACTTTAAAATAAACCATAATGCTTGTGTTTATAATCGGAATTTGAAAAAGGAGAGGGAGGCATACTCATATTAATATAATGCACCATTTGGCAGAGTAAGTAAGTACTGAAATTTTGGAAGCTGACCTTCTGTGTTCATAATCCAGTCTCCACTGCAAAACTTTTGGTACCTTTTAGAAGTCTTTTAGACTTCAGGCAAGAAACTTAACCTCTCTGTGCCTCAGTTTCCTGGCCTGCAAAATGGGCATGATAATATCTCATGGAGTTATTCTGAAAATTAAATGAAACAATGCAAGCAAAGTCCTTTAAAACAGTGTCTGGCACACATTAAGTCTTTGATAAACATCAGTTGTTGTTATTACCACCTTGTGCTTAGGTTGCCAGTTCTCATAAGCTCCTCTGGGTCTGATGGATAACCAGACCCAAGGAGAAAAAAACAATCCTGGGCCTTTTGCAAAGGACTGTTGGTGATTCAGCCATGGCAGGTGGGGTAGTTTGAAGTGAAAGCTTCAGAGGTAGAGCTAGCAGGAGACCTCAAAAGATTTGGCTAGACCATTTGGGAAAGAAACACATTGGCATACAAAGGAAAAACGTGGTTGAAAGAAAAGCTGGGTGAGAAAATTTGACTGAATAAATACAATATGAGGTATTTTAAGCCATGTTTTATAAGTCATAAAGGGTAGAATCAAAATTATACTGCCATATTATGGCTTAACTGGGTTTTGTGTCTACATGTACAGAAAAGAGAGGAGAGAGGCAGATAGGGAGAAATAAATGGTCTTGGGATAGAATTTTTTAGCTAATCTGAGAGTGAGAGAGAGTTCTTAGTATATTTTCTAAAGTATTTCAAAGCCACTGAAGGGTTTTCAGTATAATTTAATGGCTTTATGACCTCCTGAGTTCAAAACTGTACAATATTGATAGGGATGGTTGAGGGAATAAAGTTCCAGGTCAGAAATGTTGTGGATGTTTCAGAAAGAAAAAACAAGGGAAGAAACTAAATTAAAGACAAGGATGGAGAAAAACAGAGTTGTGTTCAATCATAATCCCCTTACTCAAGGAAATAGCTCTGTTTAGTTTCTTAAGTTCTCTCAAGGTAGTTCAGTAATTACCTTGGTAAAAAAACAAGCCCACACACTCACACACAAACACCTTAACACATGTACGTGTGCACGCACACACACCCACACCCACAATATGTTGGGAGATGATCAAAATCAAAAGATCTGTTGAAAATCAATTTTTGAAAGCCAGCAGTGCTAAGGTTAAAAAGGAGAAATTGAATGTGCAAGAGAACGAAGACCAAACTGGAAGCAAGGTGCCCGTCTGACAGCTGACGCTGTAGGACCAAGCAGAGGCTCTGAGTTTGGGCAGATTCAAGCAGAATGCACACAGGTAAAGGTTTAATGTTGAAGAAGCATGACTACCGCAATGTTGCTGAATTCCTCCCAGGCCTTCGAAGGAGAAAACTACATAAACACACGGAGGGATAGAGGGCAGCCTAGAGGACGCTCCATTAAAAACACTTTCCCCGCCCCATGTGAGGGTGAGGCAGAAAGAGGTGAGAGGGGAAGGCAGAAGAGGTCCAAAGACGTAACACAAGACCACCTAATCTTTGTGAAAAGCCTTAAAAGGGAAACGTATTTACAGCAAACAAAACATAAACTCCACATCATTTTTTTCCTTTGGTTAAAAACTCGTGGTTGGTCCTAATTTGTCATTTCCTCTTAGGTAAACCAAAATGATCTTCTTACTCTAAAATATCTGCACGATCAGATTCTCATCATACAATCAATCAAAAAAGAAGTTTATTAAGGATGTCACCTCACTGTGCTTCACCCAGAGGCACAGGAGTGGGTGTGGGGAGATTACAGCGACAACGTACAAGACAGGGGCCTATGCCCTCAAACTGCTTATAATCTAAGTATGGAGACAAGATTTAAACATTTAAGTTAACAAGGTCTCGTTTAATTTTATGGGAAAAGATGGTCAATTAGTGTTCAAGAAGGGCAAGAAGGGAATTGGATCTGGGGTCTTTTTTGGCCTGGATATGTCCGAAGAGATATGAAGAAGAGGGCATTTTCAACTGGCTTGGGGAGACGGTGGGGTTCAGACAGGTGGAGCTACTCAAAGAAGGCGCCCTAAGTGAGGGGAACACAGTGAGCAAAGATCTGGAGGCCAGAAAGTGCAAGGCATTTTCCAGGAAAGGCAGATACACTAGCTGGGCATGAAAAATGGGCCTCTCACTGTTGTGGCCTCTCCCGTTGAGGAGCACAGGCTCCGGACGCGCAGGCTCAGTGGCCATGGCTCACGGCCCTAGCCGCTCCGCAGCATGTGGAATCTTCCCGAACCGGGGCATGAACCCGTATCCCCTGCATCGGCAGGCGGACTCTCAACCACTGCGCCACCAGGGAAGCCCGATCTGACCTGTTTTACACAGTTTGTCCTGGCTTCACATTAACAAACACTTGTGCTGGTGATTGACTCAGGAACTTCATTTCAACTTCCTAAATGTTGTTTATATTTTCTTTTTGCTACAGAAGGAACATTTGAGGGAAGGCTGTCCATTGACATTCTTTTTTTTTTTTTCTTAAACAGTGGGCACTTGGTTTATTTATCTTCCTGAGACAATCTATTTTGAATTTCAAATAACATCCTACAGCTTGGCTTGGGTTGTTATTCTTTTTAAATTTATTTATTTATTTAGTTTTGCTGTGTTGGGTCTTCGTTTCTGTGCGAGGGCTTTCTCTAGTTGCGGCGAGCGGGGGCCACTCTTCATCGCGGTGCACGGGCTTCTCACTATCGCGGCCTCTCTTGTTGCAGAGCACAGGCTCCAGACGCGCAGGCTCAGTAGTTGTGGCTCATGGGCCCAGTTGCTCTGCGGCACGTGGGATCTTCCCAGACCAGGGCTCGAACCCGTGTCCCCTGCATTGGCAGGCAGATTCTCAACCACTGCGCCACCCAGGAAGCCCCATTGACATTCTTTAAGAGAATTATGCTGCAGAGCATCTGGTATTATCATGACTACAGCCAGAAATCTCCTTCTAGCAAATTGTCTGGTGAGCTGTTTTTGTATTACCACTGTATTGATTATTCACATGCCTCCGTAGAGTTATATTTACAATATATTTATATTTATATTTTTAACTCCGGAGAGTTACAAACATAGAACTCAAAGAAAACAATAAGATGTGTCCCCTCCTTAAGGAGGGGGAACAGAAAGAAAAATCACCCTAGCAAAATGGAAAGCCTACTAGTATCTTACACGAAAAGAAGAACAAGACTGTTTCTAGGATGGAGGTACAAATCTGCTGATATGCAGATTCGTGGTAAGAAAAAGAACTTGAAATTACCTGGGAACAGCATGTGTGCAGAATGTTGCCCTTTGGGTTGAAAAATAACAACAAAGGCGCCCTTGAAGGACTCAATCTCTTTGTAGAGGAAAGAAGGAGCAACAGCTGGTCCTACCTCAACGCTGTGAAGAGGCACAAACTCCTGAACAACATCCCATTGGGCACTGGCTGTCTAGTCACTTCACTGCCAGGGCCCAGCATTGTTTTCCAATCAGGGATTGGACGAAGACAGCAGAATCCCCAATCTTACACCCAGTGCTTCAACAAGCTAGTTCTGAGAACCAGTCCAGTTCTGACCTTCATCACCATAATCGCTCTGGATTCTATGACCACTGAGGTCCTTCCCGGCTTTAGAAATCTATAACACAGGTAGCCTTCTGCGAAGCTGTTCAGGATACGTGGGGGCTCAAAGAATGTGGCCAAAGGCACACTGGAATCCACGGTTGCTCTGGACTTCTTGGTACAGGAGACAGTACATTTCCTTATTGCTTCAGGCAGAGTTTTTCTCTTATGTGCAGTCAGAAGTTGAAAATGTTTCTAATCAGGATTTGAACATTGATTAAGAAAATTGCATTTTCTAAGCTTTATTTACTAATGAATAAATTGAACGTTAAATATATCGCAGTAATGCTTTATACCCGCATGTAAGTAAATATAGATATGCGTATATAAGGCTTTTCATGGTGCCCAGCTCCTAATAACCCTCAACGAATGTCAACTATAAACAGCTTTCAATAACTAATATTAGAATGGTGCTTTGCCGTTTAAAACGGCATTCACTATTCTTCCATTTGATCTCCTCATCATCCCTTATAGAAGCACTGTTATCCCAGTTGAAAAACTGGTCTAAGTGAGAAAATTGATCCAAGAGGATAAGTGACTTTCCTGAGGCAAAGCTAATCAGAGGTCAAGTCAGAACCATGTCTGGCTCCAAATATCTTGCTGTTTCCACTACCCCACATGATCTTTTACTATTTTGCCGTAATACAGAGGGGAGATCATAAACAAAAGTCTATTTTGGTGAGTCAAGATAACCTCTTTATTGGCCAATAGAACTTTACAAGATAGAAGAAAAAAAACTTAGAGAGTTATTATAGAAATAATAGATTTCTAGAGTTATTATAGACATCTCCACTGGATATTCAATCAAGGGCTAAAGCAATCATGTTTCAAAAACTGTACACATATAAAACTAGTTGATGTCTTTAAGAAACCAGCTTTAAAATAAAAGATCTGCATACTAGAATGCAAGAAGTTTGGATTTAATGAGGAAACTGGGGACAGAGAACTAGCATGCCTGTTTTGGGAAGACCTTGTCAGAGATTTGCAACAGAGAGAGAATCATCACTTAACTGAGAATCCACAACAGCTTTGTAGCAATAGGGCATTTCCTTTGCCTTGGATTGTGAATGCCTTTTAACATTGCTTTAATTCGACCAATATATTTTTATAAAACCCTCATAAAGCTGTGACTGATGTGGTCCAGTCTCAAAAAGCATGTTTTTAAAGCAAAGCAATGAATCCAGCAATCCAAAAGTAATTTTTGGAATCACTGATATTCTTTGTTTTTTTTTTTTTGAACACCATGAAGAGAATGCACTGCATAGAACAATGGGAGCTAATGAATACTGAACACTGTTCCATGTTCTTTATATAAATTAGCTAACTGAATCCTCACAATATCCCTTTAAGTTATTACTGCTGCTTTATTTCCATTTTACAGATAAGAAAACTGAGTCCTGGAGAAGCCAAATAAGTGGACCAATTACATGCATGTTGTAGGTGGCAGAGCCGGGATTCAAACCTGGAGACAACTTCAGACTCTACAGTGATATGTCTATTCCCCTTATACATGCAAATCCTCTTCCAGCACTGATCTCCAAACTCTGGGAAAATTCCTCTCCTAGTTCTGACCTTCCTCTCAATTCTGCATCACAAAAGTCTAAACTGACTAAAAGTCCAGCCTGTCAAGGAAATGGTCCCCTTTGGAAGAGAAGGGAGGATAAGAAAATGAGTGAAGAAGCCTGAATGCCCTTTAGCTGGAAGGGGAAGCAGACAAGAGGCAAGGATTTTCAAACTGGAACTTGCATTAGAGTCATCTGGAGGTTTATTAAAACACAAATTGCCTGGCCCTACCCCTGGAGTTTGTCATTCAGTTTGTCTGAGGTGGGGTCTGAACATTTTCTTTTCTAAGGAGTTCCAGATTGATGCTGGTCTTAGGACCATATTCTGGGAACTACTGCTCTAGGTGAATAGCTTTTTATTCCTACTTGAAAGAAGAAAACAACTTTAAAAGTTTTTCCAATTATCCAAAAGTTCTGCCATATTGTTCAGGCATAAAGAGTCATCAAGCTCATCTTCCTCTAACCAGACATTGCTGATCCCAGACTAAGAGAAGTGGGACCCATAGGAAGAATTCAAGCTTCCTCTCCCTCTTGGCTAAATCTAGCCTTCTGAGTTTTCCACTGCCTTTTTGAAGGCCTGTCTCTTCCTATAAGTAACCTCACCTCCTTTCTAGCTTCATGGACTAGTAACCTCAATTCCTAGGCAAAAAGGGCTATGATCTTAGCTTACATCCCAAATAGGAAAGGACACTCACTATCATACAAGGGTCATAGAGGGCTGGCTTCTTTACACAAACTGATAGAAGGAAAATATACCAAAGCAACTACAAGGGAAAGCTGACAAGCTGACAGCAGGAGAAGATCACAATAAATCATCATCATCATCATCATCATCATCATCATCACCATCATCAACATTGTCGGATATCCTCTCATGGAGGGTATCAACGGAGGAACATACTCCTTCCTTGTAAAATATGAATACTCTCTATTTATATTAAGAATTCCACATGTAAAGCTCATTTTCACCTAAATGAATTATAAATTAATCACATGAATTCACTGCATATATATATCTATATATATCTATATATCTATATATAGATATATAGATATATAGATATATATATATTTTTGGTACGCAGGCCTCTCAGTGTTGTGGCCTCTCCTGTTGCGGAGCACAGGCTCCGGACGCTCAGGCTCAGTGGCCATGGCTCACGGGCCCAGACGCTCCGCGGCATGTGGGATCGTCCCGGACTGGGGCACGAACCCATGTCCCCTGCACTGGCAGGCGGACTCTCAACCACTGCGCCACCAGGGAAGCCCTATTTTATTTTTAATGTTGGCCTGTGAGGCCCAAATTCAAATCTCTGTTTTGTATCCTAGCACACGTTTTACTTGTGCCGAAGTTTTAGGGCATAAAGGCTTCCTTTTCCCAAGTGCATGGAATTATAGATCTAGAACAAATAGAAGCTTGAGAATTGATTAAGCTGAAGGAACACAAATATTATTTTATTATGTGCACTTCCCTGATGATTTAAATGGATTTATTCAGCTGTGTTAAATAATGCATTATTTCATCAGCAAATGCAATTTTGCCTATTTTGCATACAAAAGAAAATTTTAAATATTGGCTTTACCCAGACAAAAGTGGGATTCCCATGTCAACAGCACTGGAGTCTACTCAATCAGTTCAAACTTTTCCCATTTGCTGTATAATCGTAACCCATTTCTTCAGGTTTTTGAACTCATCTTGATTGAGGTCCTTGCTTTTACCTATTATATATGATCTCAAGATTTTTTCTGTTATAGAGGAGTAAGATTCAGGCCTGAAAACACTATTTTCTTTTTAATTATTTTTGCTGGAATAACACACCTATACAAATCACATAGACAGTCAGGAGCACAGGAAAATTTGATTTGTTTTACTGTCTGAAAATGACCCTAGAGAAGTTAGGTATGTATCTATGTATGTATATTTGCATACATGCATATATGCATGAATATATGTATTTGCAAACTGATGCTCTCAGAAAGCTTGGAAAAGAGTATTCATATAATAAGTTCCTGAAAATGGCATAAGAGAAGTTTTGAAAGAAAGACCATCTTTAGGAATATGGTTCCATCTGATGATATTTAGAGCAATGGACCAAATGTGGTTTTACATGGCTTAGAGCTTATGTTTTGAAGACTGAGCATGAATCATCTGAAGCTAAGTTATTTCTTTTACTTTTATAATTTCCTAAGACAAAATTCCCAAGGCATCTCTTTGAAATTAACTATTTCTTTTAAAATCATAAATTTTCACACAGATAATATTTTCTAGGAAAAAAATTGATGTACATTATAAATGCATGAGTACTGTACTCTGATATATGAAAGAATCATATCAACTTTAATCAGCATGTGGTTCATTAATAATTCAACCAAGTAGACTTCATGATAAAGCCTATCTTCATCAAATAAGACAGTTAAAATTTGAAGATAAAATCTATAACAGACAAATATTATTTTGTGTAAAAAGAGTTCTTTATATTATAAATCCATTTAATTTTTTAGCAAATAGATTTCATCAGTTATTCATAATTCTATAAAATAACTAAAATACATTTGGAAAGTTGTGGAAGACTAAAGTCAGATCCTCGTCCCAAACTTATAAGCACATTCCCATGTGTTATTGCATTTGGTTTAGATAATTAAATATTAACAACCTTGCCTGATTTTTCATATCAAGGACACATCACAATTCTCTGTTCCTATAAAGCGTCAAAGCTGAAGTATTTTGCCCCTATTTTCAAAGAGAGGAAAAATGACAGTAGCACGTGTAGGGGCTCTTATGTAAGCCACAGGTAGGAAATAACCAGGGGCAGAAGACACACAGGCCAATCTATGAAATTATTTCAGTGCAGGAGGTAGCTTGCTAAGCAGAGTAATTTCATCTTTCGGCTATAAACTTGGGGTGCCTTCTGAGCTTATAAAACCTGATGGTTCAACTATATCATAGAGGATGATTTAACAGCTCCATATGAATTTTATCACTTTAATCCATTAGTCAGAAGTGCGAAGTAAGGATACACAGGGCTGATGGTATTCAGTGCACTGGGCCATTTTATATAAGGAACTTGAGCATTCTCAAATTTTGGTACCCCTGGGGGGCCTGGAACCAATGTCCTGTGGATACCAAAGGAAGACTGTATTGACTTCCCCACTCCTATCAAGACTGCAGGTTTCTGAGTTAGGTTATCTTGTTGGCATTTTTTTTTTTCCTTGCTGTGATCATGGAACATCAGTTTGGGTTCACTGGAGGTAAAATCTGAAATACGAAATAGTCCTATATTTTTCATTTCCATAAAAATGGGCTGCTTATTATCTTCTGTGCAGCCCTCTGCCACATGCTCAACCACTAATGTACACCAAGACCAGGACATATTTCTCTCAGGGAGTGGGTGAAGCTCTTCTGCATTTTCCATCAGCTTCCACGGAACAGCTGTCTGCAACCTGGGCTGCCTCCGAGCCAAGAACGTAACAAAGCCAGACACTTCTGAGTACTTCACATAGAACAATGCTCGTCAAACTTAAGCGGGGCTAAGAATCACTTGGAAGGCTTGTTAAAACACAGATTTCTGGGAGTGGAGTCCAAGAGTTTGAACCTCTAACCAGCTTACAGGCCCGCTTTGAAAACCGTTGACATAGACTCTCAGACCATCGAGAGATTCTCAGAGGGAAAAGTGTATTTCTCAGGTACCTGGGAGTTCACTGAAAGATTTTATTTTAAGTGATCACACATTCATTTCCATGATAATCTTTTCAAATGATATGACCCTTTCTTTCAGGCCGAACTATTGGGTTGGCCAAAAAGTTCGCTGGGTTTGCAGAAAAACCCGAACAAACTTTTTGGCCAACCCAATACTTGGGAAAGTATATCCTACTCAACTGCCAGGTAAGCAGCACACAGGGGCACATAGGGAGCCCCAGACTTCAAATAGCACACTAAGTCACTACAGGCACACCATCTCCATCCCCAACAAGCCCACGGCGGCCCTGAACTCGGCCCTGACATTAGCACCTTCTCTAATCTTTTTCATTAACAGTACCTTCTAGAAGGAACATTATAAAATAATTTCAGGGGTGGGGGCGATAGAGGTAGAGCAAATATAAAAAAAAAAATAAAAATATTTTACATAATCATACAGACTCCATTAATATCTGTTGCATTTCCTTCCAGACTTTTTCTATATTTTTGTATCCTACTTTTATTTGCATTACTTCATAAGAATTTTCCTATAATTAAAATTGCTTTCAATGGTGAAAAATACTTTATCTTATACACATGCCATAGTATTTTAACCATTTCTCCATTGCGGTATATGTATATTTAGATTGTTTCTGATTTATCACTATTTGTCACTATTATATTATATAATATATATATATATTATTTATATATATTATTTATATTATATATATATATATATATATATATATATATCCACAACTTGGTAAATATCTTTGGGTATATTTTTTCCTGCATTTTGCATGTCAGTTTTTTTTTTTTTTTTTTTTTTTTTTTTTTTTGCGGTACGTGGGCCTCTCACTGTTGGGGCCTCTCCCGTTGTGGAGCACAGGCTCCGGACGCGCAGGCTCAGCAGCCATGGCTCACGGGCCCAGCCGCTCCGCGGCATGTGGGATCTTCCCGGACCGGGGCACGAACTCGTGTCCCCTGCATCGGCAGGCAGACTCTCAACCACTGAGCCACCAGGGAAGCCCTCTTCCTGCATTTTGAATAATTTCCTTTAAGCAAATTTGTAGAAGTATAATGGTTATGTCAGAAATAAGAACCTCTATATGGTTTTTGATACAAATAGTAAAGCTGTGTCATAACATAACATGAATTCCAAAGAATTCAACTGCATACACTGTGGATGTCAATGTAAGGTTAAGGAAATGACCAGGGCCAGCCAGCCCAGACAGCCAGCATGGGATTCTAGGCAAGGCTGTGTAATGCAATCTATCCCTGTCTAGCCTGATTTGACCACCAGGTCATGCTTGTTTGATCTGATTTAAATATCTATGGGGATGATTCCAAGTCCTGTGCCTAAATGGGAATTCCAGAACAACAGCAATAATGTCAGAAATCTCCTGCTTCTCCATTCTAATTCAGGATAATGTCCCAGACAATGGTTGCTGTTTTCCCAATTGACCTGACCACCTCCTTTATATTCCCTCATCTCCCCTCTAGATGGGGACACTAACTGTGTCCCTATCCTCTGCTACCTGGATCACTGCAATAACCCCTAATCAGCACCCCTGCCTCCTTCCCCCTATTCTCAATCACTACCTCCTCTGCTCAAAATCCTGACACTGCTTTGTTTCACTCAGAGTAAAAGTCAAGGCCATTGCATGGCCCTACAGGATCAGATCCTGGGTTACCCCTGGGACCTCATCCCCTATTTTCTTTCTCTCTCTCTGGCTCACTGTGTCCTGCAGCTTCCTGCTGCAGCTCACACACAGCGTTGTAGTTACTGTTCCTACTTGCAGAAATGCTCTTCTCCATGGTATCTACTTGGCAAATTACCTCACTTCTTTCCAGAATTTATCACAATATTGCCTTCTTAAAGAGGACTATTCTAACCACCTTATTAAACAGTGTAAATTCTCCTCCCACCCTGAACCCCAGCCCCAACCATTTGACCCTCCTGATCCTTCTCACCTTCACTTTAAAAAAAAATGTATTATGGGGCTTCCCTGGTGGCACAGTGGTTGAGAGTCCGCCTGCCAATGCAGGGGACACGGCTTCGTGCCCCGGTCCGGGAAGATCCCACATGCCGTGGAGCGGCTGGGCCCGTGAGCCATGGCTGCTGAGCCTGCGCGTCCGGAGCCTGTGCTCCACAACGGGAGAGGCCCCAACAGTGAGAGGCCCGCGTACCGCAAAAAAACAACAACAACAACAAAAAAAAAAATGTACTTATCACCTTTTAATATACTATGTGATTTAGTTTTTTATTATGGTTACTATTTATTGTATATAAACTCCCCAAGGGCAGTGATAACTTCGTTTTGTTAACTGATATGTCCCGAGCACCTAGAAAAGTCCCTGACACATAGTATAAATGCAAAAATACATATATTTTAAAGAGCGTTAGCCTGTTTCAAGTTGAGAGTAGGGGTTGGGGAGAAAAGAGAATCTAATCACCTACCACATTACAGTCTAATTGATGTTATTGTTGTCACATAATTCGGGAGATTCACTGTTGAACCAGTTTACCTCACCCAGCAATGTGTAATATTCCCCGCCTCTCCATGGGCCCCTGCGGGCCTTCTTGTCTTAATTCTCTGGCTGCCTGTGCTATCTCTGCACATGCGTGGTCTTGGAGATTGGGGCAGACAAGAAAGAAGTTCTTCCTCATCAAGATACACAGTCTTCTCTTGCTTGTCTTCTTAAAGCCCTATTCTTGTCCAACCCCACTGTGAGTGAAATTTTAGGCCCTGGAACCCAACAATTTTCTTCCAAGAGAGAGAGGTGAAAGATCAAAGAATCCCATATTATTCACTTTTAGAAATGGGTCCAGGGAATGCATGTTGAAGAACATATGGAGAGGGAAGGAGAAAAGAAAGTGCAATAGTAAGATAAGAAATTTAAGATAATGTAAATTAAAATTGTGTGAAACAAATAAAGTGTACTTTGTATCAGTTTATCCATTAAGGTAAAAAAATAAAGCTAAAATATATCTATGAACATCTGGGGCTATGTGTAGAGCTAGGATATTTAGACTTAATAAAAATGTCCAATTTTAAAGGAAACAACAATGTTATATGAGACTAGCAAAGATAAATGCTGTTACCAAGATAAGTATCTGTGAAGAAATTTCCAAAGTGACCAAACTTATAACATGTTTTTTCCAAAATAACTTTCTCATTTTGCTCTGAAAACAAATCTAAATGTATTTTCAGCTTCTCTAGAAAATATGAAAAATGGTCCTGATGGCTTACCTCATTCATCACTTTTAAAATTAAGAAAAGATAGTTTCTTCCTCTTTCGTATTTGTTCTCTAGAGGCAGATATAAGGAAGCCAATATGAAGCAGCAAATCAAGCAGCAGTTTGGAACTGAATGTGATGGATATGAAAACATCGCAGGGTACATCAAGAACCTAAATACAATTACTAAGGAGGAAATTGGGAGGATATTAACTCCCTGGGAAAAAGGTGTACTAAAATCTAAGTCATTAAGCAGCTCTTGTATGATTGGAACAAACCCTGAGACCATCTTCCAAAACATCCAAGAGTTGGGGAAGGCCACCATATGTCACACTAATGGAACCCCTCTTCCCTTGGTGCCTGCATGAGCTCTGATTAATGAAGGACATGCTATGAATGATACAAGTGATTACACTACATAAGTTAGGACTCAGGCAGGCCATGGCTTGATTAGATTCTGGAACACACATCTCCTCTCTCCTGGGGTCTGTCCATAGCACTGAAGTCATCCATTAAATACTGGCATATTTTACCATGGTGGTTACCAAGGACCAATATAGAATTTAACACCTGCCTTCCCAGAGTTGCCTTAAAACCTACCTTTCCGTCACCTCAAATAAAAATGAGAATGAAGCATAAATGAGAAGACACACTTTAAAATAAAAAATAATGAGTTAATAAGGTGGAGAGGTCCCAATGGGACAAGCCACAGACAAACACACATGTGTTTCTAGCCACAGCTATAACAAGGTTTTGCAGCTTTCACTTTGTAAATATTCTTTACTGAGAACATGTTCTCTTATACCTCAGAGGTCACTGACTGTGGTCAAATGTTCAGATTTGCAAGGTGCAAATATAGAACCCTGGCAAAAAGAAGAAGTGGATACATTCCTCGCCAACCAGAGCTATTGACAACAGGGACCAACAGGATGAAAGATCTGATGTTATCCTAACCTCACATTTTAGACTTCTTCTATTGTCAGGTTGTTAGGATACACTTATTTTCCATCAGCTACTACTACAAAAGGGCCAACATTTTTATCAACAAGTCCAAGGACTAACAATTTGCCTGTCAGTGAATGCCTTTTTACACATGGGCAGAAATAATTATTTAAGGACAGTTTTCATACTTCCAAAGAACATTCAAATGACAAACAGATACATGAAGATGTGATCAACATCATTGCTCATCAGGGAACTGTAAATCAAAACAAAACCAAATGTAGGCAAGGAGGTGAAGTAAAGAGAACACTTGTACATTGCCAGTGAGAATGTAAATAGCAATATAGATGCATCTGGAGGTCATTATGTTAAGTGAAACAAGCCAGTCAAAGACCAACACTGCATAGTATCACTCATATGTGGAATCTAATTTTTTACAAAGATCAAACTCGTAGAAACAGAGACTAGAATGGTGATTGCCAGGGGTTTGAGGCTTAGGGAAAAGAGGAGAGGTTGGTAAAAGGGTACAAACTTTCAGTTATAAGATGAGTATGTTCTTAGAATCTAATTTATAATAGCATGACTATAGCTGATAATACTGTACTGTAGAATTGAGATTTGCTGAGAGTAGATCTTAAGTGTTCCCATCAAAAAAAAAAAAAAAAGTAAACATGTGAGGTGATGGATGTAATTAACTCAGTTGTGGGAATTCTTTCACAATGTATACGTACATCAAATCATCATGTTGTACATTTTAAATAAATTATAACTTTATTTGTCAATAACACCTCAATAAAGCTGAAAAAATAAATAAATAAAAACCAGTGGGGTAATTATTTCCTGGAGCATTGATATGATTCCTTGTATAGATTTTGTTTCGGATCACATTGAGCAGAAGAAACACAAGCATAAGGAACACAGACAGCATTCTAAAATCCTATTTAGGTAGCTTTTAGAATAAAGGCAAAGGATGAAATGGAAATAGCATAGAATTTGGATGTACGAGGCCTATATTGCAGTCTTCACTGTATTTGTTCAGGTGTAGCCTGGGGGTGAGGTTAAAGGAAGGAGCATGGTGAGATTCAAAATTGGGGATACGATCTGGGGACATCTGCAATGGTCCAGATGCGAGCATAAACTAGTGTCATAAAAGCATCCATTGGAGAGGAAGGGAAAGATGATAAAAATACATAGAAAGTAGAATAAACAAGATTTATGGAATCAATTAGATAAAAGGCAGAATGATGGAGGGAAGTAGGAAAAGAAAGGCTAAGGGTGATGATTCAGAAGTTTATGGCTTGGGCCAGAGGCTGGTTTATGGCTTGGGCCAGAGGCTGGATGATGGCATCATTTACCAACATAAGAAATATTTGCAAAGGAACAGCAATTGGTGGAGGCAAAATTAGTTCAGTTTTAGACTCATTGGATAGAGAGTGCTTATGGGTGTTCATATATAATTTTTTTAAATCCTTACAAAACATAAAATTTTCTGGGAAAAGAAAATCAAAAAAGTCTCAAAGTGTTAACTATTTCAACACTGATAAAGTAAATTACATGTATTTTTTATTGTAAAAGTTGAATACTATATGTTGCTCCTATAAGTATTATAGACTTCACTTTTAAGGGTAGAATGTTACTGCAAGACAATGCTCCTGTCAAATCCAGCTGTTAGTGATGGCAGAAAAGTCAAGAATAAAGGTTCCAAACTGACAGAGAATTTGACCCTCAAGAGGAAATACTGTAAATGGAGCAATCTGCCAATTACTGCCCCCTTGTGCTCAATGAGTAACAAAGGTGAATTAGGCAATTTACCCAAGTGGAATGGCAAAATGTCAATGTCAAAATGTAGCACTATTCTAGTTGAAAAGTGAGCCCTAAATTCTTATTTTATAGTTGAAGTCATTGGGGACCTCCCCAGAAAAAATATATATATATTTTTTTCCTTGATACCAAATTCTATTTCTTATTAATAAGTTTTATAGATTCAGTGTTATATTCCTAGTATGGAGATCTTATTCATGCTTCAGTTGTTAAAGGGGAATCTGAAATAAAAAAGGAAGACCCCTGAGGTTTTATACAACTGTAAACAATCCACCACTAAACGAAAAGACAAATTTAGAGAGAATGGGTTGCAATTGCTTTCAAAAAGGTCATTCATGCTCTATGAAAAATCTGTAACTAAAAACCACAGGAAGAAGTAATTCATAAAACCTAAATTACTGTGACTAAAAATGCTCACTCATTTTCATGAATGAATAATTAACTCAAGCTAAATTGGTGGGAGGAGGAGTTGTGAGTTGGGGGAGTAGATTTTAGCTTTCAGTCATTCTTCCACTTAACTAACTTGGGACAAAGAGTTCAGTAACAAACTGGGGTTTTCCCTACAGTTTTTCTGATTCTAATAAATTTTATCTTATTTTAGGATTCACATTGTCATTGTCAAGCAAAAATGATTTTCATTCTTTATGGCTTCACTTCTGTGAACCATTACTCAGTGTCATAAAAAGGAAGGCATAGTGTGTGCATGGTAAATAGTCTCCTCCTTAACTAGCCTCCAAATCTTTCTTTACAATATATGCAAGGAAATTACTATCAATCCATTGGCGTATAAAATTAAACCCATTTGCCAACTTTGATTGAGTTGAACCTACTGGCAATTGTTTTATTTATTAAAAAACGTATTTCCCAAACTCCATGAACAACAAAACTATTTGAAGAACGTGAAGCTGAAACATTAGCAATAGGTTAGAATAAATTTCAGCCTTCAAAATTTCCAGGATCATGTGTAGTGACCTGATCTAAGAACAAACAATCCATTTGAAAAATGGAAAAGTACATCTTCTAATATCATCACACACATACATCATACATGCAGACTGGTTCATTTATTCCCTTGAAGGGGAAAAAAAGAATGTTTTTCAGTGTCTTCACAAAAATTAATGTACATCACAAACACTTTCCAATCTATAACTCATACAATCAACGGAGACATTTAATTAGCAATTAGTCTGATTAACATTCCTTGGAGAGTAATTTGTTTTACCAGATGTCCTTCATAAAAATAATTCTTAGAGGATTTCTTTAAAAATCAGCTAAGCTAATTATAAGATGTGGAAAGAGATAGAAAGTTTAACAGTCGTATCAAGAATAAATTAATGTGTTCAAGTTGGAAGTCTTCAAGATATGACTGGAAGGTAGCGAACAGTGAAGGGGAGTTTAAGGACCAGGACCAGTTTGTTGAAAGGGTAAAATCAAGGGGCTGCATCATATAGAAGCTGGAGGTGAGCAAGCTGTTTAAGAAAGGCCAATCCTGGACTTCCCTGGTGGCACAGTGGTTGGGAATCCGCCTGCTGATGCGGGGGACATGGATTCGAGCCCTGGTCTGGGAGGATCCCACATGCCACGGAGCAGCTAAGCCCATGCGCCACAACTACTGAGCCTGCACTCTGGAGCCCAAGAGCCACAGCAGCTGAGCCCGCGTGCCACAACTACTGATGCCAGTGCGCCTGGAGCCTGTGCTCTGCAGCAAGAGAGGCCGCAGCAATATGAAGCCCGTGCACCGCAATGAAGAGTAGCCCCTGCTCGCCGCGACTAGAGAGAGCCCATGTGCAGCAATGAAGACCCAACGCAGCCAAAAATAAATAAAGAACAGAAAAGAAAAAAAAGAGAAGAGAAAGGCAAATCCCAAATTAGACCCTGGAAACTAAACTGGACCAAAGCCAAGGGAAGTTCCAAAGCACAAAAGAAGAAAAGAGCAAGTAGGCACAGAGCCCAGAAAGAATTCTGCTGAATGTCTTATTGGCAGCCACATCCACTGACTTTGCCACAGTGCCACAACTAATGGTCTTTCCTCAGGCATGCATTTTGAGACACACATCCAGAAGCTGTGATGGTTTTCTCTTACCCACAAAGAAGGGAGCTTACATTTATTGAGCGCCTGCTTTTATCAGACACTGAAGTAGAGGATTGGTATGTATTATTCCAAGTGGCTTTGTCCTCACCAAATTTTTTTTCCCCACACATAGCTAGTCTACATTTCTCAGCCTCTTTGCAGGTAGGCATGGCAATGATATTGAGTTATGGCTGATGGAATCTGGGGGAAAGGGATGCATTCCACTATGTAGTACCATTTCATAAAAATTTTCCACAAGTGATCTACGATGTCTTTATCCATTTGTTTGTTGATGGAAAATGAAACTACAAAAACCTAGAGAGTGGGTCCCTGATGACCATGGATAATGTTCCCCTACTCATGAACACACAAAGGACTGTTGCATTTGTGAGAAATAATGTATATTGTGAATAAACCATGTATATTTGGAGATTTGTTTGCTACTGAAGCTAGCTTCACTGATACATTTGTTTATCTAATTTAATAACTACAATAATTTGTTGTACCGGTAATTTTATCCTAACTTATCAGATGGGTAAAATACATGAACAAGGAATTTGAACCCAAGTCTGTAAGACTTTAAAATCTATTCCATCTCACTAAGTACTCTAGTCATTAGTATATGAAATAAGAAAAATGTGTTTTATTTTGTTTTTAAATTGAAATTAAATCCACATAACACAAATTAGCCTATTTTTTTTTTTTTTTTTTTTTTTGGCCATGTCCTGCGTGGCTTGCAAGATCTTAGATTCTCAACCAGGGATCGAACCCAGGCCCTTGGCAGTGAAAGTGCTGAGTCCTAACCACTGCCAGGGAAGTCCCATAAATTAGCAATTTTAAAGTGAACAATCGAGTGGCAGTCAGTACATTAAAAATATTGTGCCATCACCACGCATATATCTAGCTCCAAAACGTTTTCATCACCCCAAAAGGAACTCCATACTCATTAAGCAATACTCCCCATTTACCCTTCCTCCAGACCTGGGCAACAAACAATCTGATTTCTGTCTCTATGGGTTTACATATTCTAGATATTTCATAAAAATGGAATTATACAATATTGTGACCTATTCTGTCTGGCTTCTTTCACTTAGCACAATTTTTTTGAGGTTCAACCACAATGTACCATGTATCAGTATTTCATTCCTATTTATGGCTGAAAAATACTCCATTGTATACCACAACTTGCTTATCCATATATCCACTGATGTACACTTTGATTATTTCCATCTTTTGGCTATTGTGAATAGTGTTTTGATGAACATGAATGTATAAGTATTTGTTTAAGTACCTATTGTCCATTTGGGGGGGCATCTGTCTAGAAGTGGAAATGCTGGGTCATATGGTGATTTTCTGTTTAGCTTTTTGGGGAACTATCAAACTGTTTTCCACAGCAGCTGCATCATTTTACATTCCTACCAGCAAACTACAAAGGTTCCAATTTCTCCACCTTCTTACCAAACCTTGTTATTTTCAAGGCTTTTTGTGATTAAAGTCATACTAGTAGGTATGAAGTAGTATATCATTGTTGAGCAATTTTTCAGGCTCTCAGGGCCCATTTGCATGTCTTCTTTAGTGAAATGTCTGTTTAAATCCTTTACCTATTTTTTAAAAATTGGGTTTTTGTCTTTTTGTTATTGAATTGTAAGTGTTCTTTATATATTCTGGATAATAGACTCATCAGATATATGATTTGAAAATGTTGATATTTTCTTCCATTCCACATGTTGTCTTTCCACTTTTTTGATAGTGCCTTTTAATGCAAAAAAATTTTAAATTCAGTGAAGTCCAATTTATTTATATTTTCTGTTGTTGCTCATGCTTTTGATGTCATGTGTAACGAACCATTGCCAAATCTGATATTGTGAAGACTTACTCCTTTTTTTTCTCTAAGAGTTTTATGTTTTTAGTTCTTTATATTTAGGTTTTGGTTCATTTTGAGTTAATTTTTGCATGTGGTGTGAGGTAGGGAGTTCAACTTCAAGCTTTTACATGTGAATATTCGGTTGTCCCAGCATCATATGTTGAAGACACTGTTCTTTCCCCATTGAATAGTCTTCACTCATTTGTCAAAAGCCAAGCAGTTAATTGACTTAGATGTCTGGGTTCATTTCTAGACTCTTAAATCTATTCCATTGGTATATGTCTATGTTTACACCAGTACCACATTGCTTTTTTTTTTACTGTAGCTTTGCAGTAAGTTTGGAAATCAAGTGGTGTGAGTATGCCAACTTTGTTCTTTTCCAATATTGTTTTGACTATTAAGGGTCCCTTGCAATTCCTTATGAAGTTGAGGATTGGCTTTTCCACTTCTGCAAAAATGGGCAAATGGAATTTTCATAAGGACTGCATTGAATCTCTAGCTAGCTTTGGGTAGCTTTGCCATCTTAACAATATTAAATCTTCCAATTCATGGACTTGAGATGTCCTTCCATTTACTTACATCTTCTTTAATTACTTTCAGCAATGTTTTGTAGTTTTCAACATACAAGTCTTTCACCTTCTTGGTTAAATTTATTCCTGGATATTTGTATTATTTTGGCTGCTATTTTATAAGAAATTTTGTTTTCTTAATTTTCTTTTCAGGTTTTCATTTCTAGTGTTCATCTTGTACCCTGCAACTTTGCTGAATTTGTTTATTAATACTAGTATTTTTCTGTTTTTGCAGATTTTTAGGATTTTCATATACAGCAAATACAGATAGTTTTACTCCTTTCTTTCCTATTTAGATGCTTCTTACTTAATTTTTTTGCCTACATTCTCTGGCTAGAACTTCCAGTGCAATGTTGAAAGCAGTGTTGAAAGCAGGCATACTTGTCTTGCTCTTGATCTTAAAGGGAAAGATTTCAGTTTTTCATTACTGAATATTGAGTTAATTGTGTTTTTTTAATAGATGTATTTTATCATATTAGAAAGTTCCCTCAATTCTTAGTTTTTGGAGTGGTTTTATCATGAAAGGTGTTGGATTGTGTCAAATGCTTTTTCTGCATCAACAAAAATGATCATTTTTTAAAATTTCCTTTGTTCTATTAAGGTGGTATATTTTATTGATTTTTTTTTATGTTGAATGACCCTTGCATTCTTGGCATAAATTCCACTTGATCTCAGTGTATAGTCCTTTTAGTATACTGTTGGATTTGGTTTACAGTTTATTGAGAATTTCTGCATCTATATTCATAACAGATATTGGTCTGTAATATTCTTTTCTTGTGGTGTCTTTGTCTGGCTTTGGTATCAGAGTAAGCTGGATTAATAGAATAGTCTTGGAAATGTTCCCTCTTATTCTATTATTTAGAAGAGTTTGAGAAGGTTTGATGTCAATTCTTCCTTAAATGTTTGGTAGATTTACCATTGAAACCACCCAGGTTTAGACTTTTCTTTGTTGGGAGACGTTTAAGTACTCATACAATCTACTTATTTGTTATAGGTCAGTTCTGATTTTCTGTTTCTTCTTGAGTCAGTTTTGTTAATTTGTCTGTTTCTAGGAACGTGTCCATTTTATTTAGTTATCTAAATTGTTGATGTACAATTGTTTAAATATTCTCTTATTATCCTTCTTTATTTCTATAAGGTTGAATAATTTCAACTGATTTATCTTCAAGTTTGCTGGTTCTTTCTTATGCCTACTTAAATCTGACATTGAAACCCCTTAGCGATACTGGCTCTGTCACTCCTTCAACATTTAGCCATGCTGTTTAGAACTCTGCCTTACTTTTACTCCCTGCTTGCACGGAGTCTATAGCACAGACAAAATTGAAAGCTCAGTGTCTTCTCAGGGCTCTTCTGACCATGTGTCCAGCACTGGGCAAGCATGTGGCTTTTTAATTTCTTCAGTACACACAGGTACTTTTGAATGCCCTAATTTCCCATAGAAACTTCCTTCTGAACTTTTTCTCCAAGGCTTTCAGTGTCATATTGTTTGTGTCAACTGTAATTTTTTTCTCCAGGTGGCTGCAGGTTGTTCCTTTGTCTTACAAAGTTTTGAGAAATGCCCACGGCTTTATCATCCTGAGCTCTACGTTATGCAAAACAAAGACAAGCACCTTGCACCAGTCCTGCAGGGAGTTCGAGACAGGTTTGAATAGACAAGCACAGTTCTTTAGGAATAAGGTTTCAGTTTCTCCCTGCAGAATCAGGAAGCAGGGTCCCTCACTGGAAACAGGGGCTTCAAGAAGTCTACTAACCTTGGGGGAGATGGGGGTGTGAGGCAAGGTCAAGTACAAATGCCTTGAAGCTCTTTTATCATTTTTAAGTTGCCTTTTTCTTGATTCAGCATTGCAAATAGATATGAAAAAATGTATTTCTTAGTCTGCCAAAATGCATTATTGTGGGGAAAAGACCACATTCAGGAATTTGATCCAATGTGGTTGATCCAACATACATGCATAGCTTCAGTGATCTCTAAAACACCCACCCCCACCCCACCCAGTGGACAAGGTAGTGGTTGGCAGAAGTATAGTGAGCAGCTGAACATATATTATTCCTTGACTCTTTCATTGAAAGAAGTAAGCAGAAAGCCCCTAGAGAAGGTGAGAGCACTGCAAGAGATCCCATAAAGCAGGAGGGCAACAATCCAGACATTACCCAAATAAGAAATCCACTTCAGTTATTGCATTTCAATTTTTAAAAGGCAAAAATTCTCCATTTTTTCCCAAAGAAAACTTGTTTAAAAATATATGACTGTCTTTTCCAAAAATTAAGTTCTGAACAGTATGAGAAAAAAACTATAAAAGCATAGTATAAAATTATTTCTGATCTCACTTGATAAGAAAATGATGTCAAAGTTATATAAATACAAACACACATATATATAAATACATATATATACATATACACACACCCATAAGTAAAGATACATGCTCATATATATATTCATATACACATGTGTATGTATTTATAAAGCATATGCATATATGATGCTCCTACTTTCTTCTATCCTTATATTATTCTACACACACAAGCATAAATGAATGAATATACACAAACACATATGTCTTTTAATTTAATAAACAGAGGCATACAAGGCACACTTTTCTGTACATTGCTTTAAACAATTATGAGACATTTTGAACACATACAAAAATAGGGAAAACCATATGCTAAACTCCTGTGCACCTATCACAAACCTTCAACAATTATCAATTCATCTTAATCATGACCCTTCCCATCTAGTCTCTCCTCTACCTCCTAAAACACTGGGTTATTTTGAAACAAATCCCAGGAATCATATTCTTTTTTTTTTAATTGAAGTATAGTTGATTTATACTATCATGTTAGTTTCAGGTATACATCTAAGTGATTCAGTTATATATATATATATTTTTCTGATTATTTTCCATTATAGGTTATTATAAGAGACTGAATAAAATTCCCTATGCCATACAGTAAATCCTTGCTGCTAATCTATTTTATGCATAGTGGTTTGTATCTGTTCATCCCATACTCCTAATTTATCCCTCCCTCCCCCTCCCCTTTGGTAACCATAAGTTTGTTTTCTATGTCTGTGAGTCTGTTTCAGTTTTATGTAGAGATTCATTTGTATTAGTTTTAAGATTCTGCATATATATGATATCATATAATATTTGTCTTTCTCTGTCTGACTTACTTCACTAAGTATAATATTCTCTAGGTCCATCCATGTTGCTGCAAATGGCAATATTTCATCCTTTTTTTATGGATGAGTAATATTCCATTGTATATATATGTATATATATTATATCGTCTTAAGCCAGTTATCTGTTAATGGGCACTTGGGTTGTTTCCTTGTCTTGGTTATTGTAAATTGTGCTAATATGAGCATTGGGGTGCACAGATCTTTTCAAATTAGAGTTTTCATTTTTTCCAGATATATACCCAGGAGTGGGATTGTTGGATTATATGGTAGCTTTATTTTTCATTTTTTAAGGACCCTCCATACTGTTTTCCATAGTGGCTGCACCAATTTACCAACAGTCTAGGAGGGTTCCCTTTTCTCCACATGCTCTTCAGCATTTATTATTTGTAGACTTTTTGATGACAGCCATTCTGACAGGTGTGAGGTGATACTTCATCCTGGTTCTGATTTGCATTTCTCTAATACTTAGTGATGTTGAGTATCTTTTCATGTGCCTACTGACCATGTATGCCTTCTTTGGAAAAATGTCTATTTAGGTCTTCTGCTCATTTACCTGTCAGGTTGTTTGTTTTTCCAATATTGAGTTGTATGAGCTGCTTGCATATTTTGGATATTAACCCCGTGTCTGTTACATCATTTGCAAATATTTTCCCCCAATCAGTCAGTTGTCTTTTCATTTTGTTGACTGTTTCCTTTGTTGTGCAAAAGCTTTTAAGTTTAATTAGGTCCCATTTGTTTATTTTTGCTTTTTATTTATTTTGCCTTGGGAGACTGATCTAAGAAAATACTGCTACAAATTATGTCAGAGAATATTTTGCCTAAGTTCTTTTCTAGGAGTTTTATGGTATCATGTCTTATATTTAGGTCTTTAAACCATTTTGAGTTTATTTTTGTATATGGTATGGTGAGTTGTATATATAAATATTTCTGATTATGTCTCTAAAAGAGGACTTTAAAAATTAAAACCAAATAGCACCATCATATCTGAACAAATTAACAAAAATTCTTAAATATCACCAAATATTCAGGGTTTGAATTTCCAATTATCTCAAAAGTGTATATGTGAATATGCTGCTATGAAGATGTGAGAGTATGTCTATAGGGTAAATTCCTGTAGCTCTTCTTCATAAGCATTTCAAAGATATTTCCCCTAGTTTGTCTTCTTTTCTTTAATTTGTTATACGTTCTCTATAGTTAATTTTTTTTCAGTTATGTGTAGTCACCTTATCTTTATTTCTTTCATTAATTTTTTTTTTTTCTTTTTTTGGTGGTACGCGGGCCTCTCACTGTTGTGGCCTCTCCCGTTGCAGAGCACAGGCTCCGGACGCACAGGCTCAGCAGCCATGGCTCACGGGCCCAGCCGCTCCGCGGCATGTGGGATCTTCCCGGACCGGGGCACAAACCCGTGTCCCCTGCATCGGCAGGCAGACTCTCAACCACTGCGCCACCAGGGAAGCCCCCCATTAATTTTAATTTACTTAAATTACTTTGATGTTACTACCCTTGGTCACCAAAATATGTTTTCCAAAACATAACTTTTAATAGCAGCATATAATTCCACCAAATGAGGAACATTAATTTGCTCAACCATTTCCTGTCATTGTTTGCAATTTTGTTGTTGTTGTTGTTATTAAACATCACTACCTGGTACCTCCTTAAAATTGTGCCTTTTTGCATAATTAATACTATTGATTAACCACTATTGCATAGTTGTCAGCATACATCCTAAACCATTTAAAATATTTTGTTTCGGGCTTCCCTGGTGGCGCAGTGGTTGACAGTCCACCTGCCAATGCAGGGGACACGGGTTCGTGTCCCGGTCTGGGAAGATCCCACATGCTGCAGAGCAGCTGGACCCGTGAGCCATGACCGCTGAGCCTGCGCATCTGGAGCCTGTGCTCCGCAACGGGAGAGGCCACAACAGTGAGAGGCCGGCGTACCGCAAAAAAAAAAATTTTGTTTCCTACGTGGCTTTTTCAAAATTTTCTTCCAAATCGTTGGCCTTCTATTTTATTATCATCCCCTTTGCATTTTGGAAATATCTTTTTCCCTTTGGTTTACTGGGCAATAAAAACACATGGAAAGTGAAACCATGCTGGCCATTGTTTACAGGCCACAGGATATTTACAGGATATAATACAGGATATTTATTGAAATATCCTAATTTTTTCCCTGAATGCCTTTGGTCACATAAACTACATGTAGGTTCTCTTGGGATACACTGAAAAATGGGCTGCTGACAGCTGACCTTCCTGTTTGGACTGAGAATTTCTTTGTGTTGTCTGAGAACACAAAGGCCATTTACCAAGCTCTTTCTGGTTGACTGGATTTCACCTTTCCCTTATCTGAGGAAATTTTTGTTTCTTCAAGATGCTGTAATCACTGAAGACCTAACTCAATTATCAATGCAGTTTTGTCCTCCAAATTCATGCATGTGAGGCAATACCCATTTTCTCACCCCTCATTTCCTGAAGGCTAGTTAACACTTCCTGAAGTTGTTGCTGAAGATTATTTTTTTCTCATTTGCATCATTCTCTTTTTTACTATAGTCATGCCTTCAAGCAAAGTACTTTATTCAGATACCAGAGGTACACAGCTGTGATTGGCAGCCCTCAAGGGAGTAAGATTTATTTTGATTGGAATGAGACCAAATGAGTGCAATGTGGCACTCACAGCAAGTCTGGTTGGTTTAAAGAAAGCTGATCAGACAGCATGAAATCCAAACTTTGGAGCAAAGTATTTGAGATCTTCAGTACTGAGCCCAAACCCTACTTCCAGTTTTACCAATTGCCATTCTTACCTCTCTACCTAGTAAGGGAAGTAGGAAAAACCCTGGTGAAAAGTCACCCTTTCCTGAGCTCTGTGCCAGGCCCCTTGTACACATTCCCATTGAATCCTCACAATGCTGACGGATGGAAATTTCATCCCCATTTTACAGATGAGATAATGGAGTCTTAGAAAGATTAAATAATTTAACCAATGATACTTTCCTAGTAAAACATAGAAATGAGATTGAAACCCAGGTTAGTTTGGCCTCTGAGCCTCTGCTCTGTCAACCAATTCATGCTGCTTTGAGGAGTCTCCAAATGGCACAAGCTTGAGCCACATCAGACTCTAAACCTTTGTCTGAATACACTATACTTTTCCATACCTCTAAGCTTCTCCCCTACATGCTTTTCCCTCTGCTTAATATCCCTATTTCCTTCTCTTTCTGATGAACTCCTACTCATTCTTCAATACCCAGCACAAGTGTCACTCCCTCCTAGAAGTCTTCCCTTAATTCTGCAGACATAATCCTTGGTTCTTTCCCCTGTGGTCCATGGTATCCATACACAATAAAAGATAATATTCTACTTGTCCCATGTCTGTTTCCTCCTGTGGCAGGTTTCCTGTCTTATTTGTTGCTCTATTCCCAGTCCATAGCATGGTTCTTGACACAAAGTAAACACAGATAAATATTTCTTAAATTAAATCATCAATCCATTAAAAAGTCAATGAAGTGATAAAGTCATTAGTGCTTGTGGACACTGGATGAAGACAGGGCATGTGGTGGTATTTTGTCAGGTCTATAAATGTATAGATCCCTCAGAAAGGCAAATGGTGGTATTTTGCCAGATCTATAGATCCTTCAGAAAGGCAAATGGGAGGAGTGATTTCTTCTGGTCACATGGGAGGATGCCAGGATTAGTTTGGGAATCAGCAGGTAATTATGTCCTCCCCAATATAGTTCTTCCTTTCCCCCAATAGAGGGAAAAGAGAATAAAGAGAATTGGAGGAAAAGATGTCTGCAGCCTTTCCCTAGGAGACATGGGACCTAAGCGGAGGGATCAGTGAAGTGGATCCCATCCTCCTCACCATTCTCTGCATTCTTTTTGGCCTCACATGTGCTGTGTAAGACTCACTCCTGATGACTGTTGAGCATAGGAGTCTGTATAAAAAATAACTCCATACTCTCAGCAAGGAAAGATTCTCATACACACGAGTATTTCTTGCAGTTTTCCATCTGGGTGGAAAGTAGCAAAGATATTCCTTATCTTTAATGTAGTTAAATGTGCAGAGAAATGGACCAATCTTAGTGAGCATGTCTGTTACCATACTGTTTTTTTAGGGGAGAGAAAGGACGGGCTCAAGAACCTCAGAGGGAAGTGAAATTGCTCATAAGTTAAAGAACACATGTTTAGACTCTAACTTTCTAAGCTTTGAGGAAACAAGAAAGCTTAAGGAGGCCTATCCAAGCCTCTCTGACCTAAATGACTCAGTGCTTTCCTGAGGACCACAGCGAGGGAGCCCAGTCCTCTAAGTGGAGACAATGAGTGAAGCCTGGGCTGGAGGAGCAACGGGTTATATGCACTATGGAAAGTTAATCCTTAGTGTCAATTTTGCAGCTGGTAAGTGATAAATGTCTATACTTCTTTTATTTGTCCCCTTAAAAACAATCATGAAATTAAGTTGGCCTTCTTCCTTGAACCTAAATGTTTGATATTTGGCAAGTAAGTGGACCTCAAATATAAAAAGAGTGTAAATTCCCACATAAATAACCTTCATCTTTAACATTTGGAAGTTTCTTTCACAAAGCAGAAGTTTCACTTGGATAGGGGACTTCCCTGGTGGCCCAGTGGTTAAGAATCCACCTTCCAATGTAGGGGACACGGGTTCAATCCCTGGTTGGGGAACTAAGATCCCACATGCCTGTGCGCCACAACTACTGAGCCCTCAAGCTCCGGAGCCTATGTACCACAACTACAGAGCCCACACACCACAACTAGAGAGCCCAAGCACCACAACTACTGAGCCTGCGAGCTCTGGAGCACGCATGCCACACCTAGAGAAGTCTGTGGGCCACAACTAGAGAAGCCTGCACACTGCAACAAAGAAGAACCAGTGCACCACAACAAAGACCCAGCGCAGAAAAAAAAAAAGTTTCACTTGGATATATTTGAAAAAATATTTGAAAGTTCTTACAAGAATAGATCCTAAGAGTTCTTATCACGAGGGAAAAAACGTGTTTTCTTTCTTTTGTTTTTAATCTATATAAGATGATGGGTGTTAACTAGATTTATTATGTTAATCATTTTACAATATATGTAAGTCAAATCATTATGTTGTACACCTTCAACTCATACAGTGCTGTATGGAAACTATATCTCCACAAAACTGGGGTAAAAAATACTTAACAGTATATGCTAAAAGCTATTATTTTTCCTTATATACTTTCCCTTAACCTCAGTAGTAAATGTGATCAATAATTACAATCTGCAAAGTTAAATATGACTGCTCAAATTTGGATGATGAACTCACCCACATGGTACTGAAGTCACACTCAGTAATGAATTTTTATTATTGTTAATAAGGTCTTTGTAAACAAAAGTTACAAAACAAGAATCTCAGTATGTATCTGGCAACCAACTTATAAATAATATTTCAGATAAAAATCATCAATGGTTGCTAAAACTACTGGGTGAAAACTTTGATGATAAACGGGATATTGCATTAAGACACATTAATTACAAAGGGGAAATAGTAACTTTATAAGGGAGAAATCTGGCAGATCCCATCTTTATCAGGTCTTGAATTTAACCAATACCAGTAATGAGACATCCTGTGCCTCCCAATATGAGGCACAAGAAGGACACAACATCACTTCCGTGACATTCCTGGCAAAGATGCATAACCTGAATCTAACCACGAGGAAACATCACACAAACCAAATTTAGGGATATTCCACAAAATAACTGGCTTGTACTCTTCAAAAATGTTAAATTCACTTAAGACAAACAGACTGAGGAAATGTTCCAGATTTTAGGAGACCAAAAATAAATGACAACAAAATGTAATATATGATCTTGATGGATACTAGACCAGAAAAATACAATTATTAAAAAGGACATTAGTAGGACAGTTGGCAAAATTCAAATAAGTGGTGTAGATGAGAATATTGTACTGTTATCAATATTAATATCCAAATTTTAATAATTGCATTATGGTTAGATAAGAGAATGGCTTTATTTTCAGGAAATACACAAATATTTAAAGGTAAAGAGGCATGATATCAACATCTTACTCCTAATAGTTCAGAAATAAAAATAATGATATGTTTTAAAAACAAATCCATGCACGTGTGGGTGTGTGTGAGAGAGAGAGAGAGAGAGTGTGTGTAGACGGGATGGAAAACAACAGAACGAACATGGTAAAATCTTAAAAATGGAGGATTCTGTGTGAAAGGTAAATAGGAATGAAAATTCTTTGTACTATTTTTGAGATTTTTCTGTAAGTCTGAAATTATTTCAAAATAAAAATATCCCTCAGAGACCAAGGGTTCCAAGCCTCATTCTCTGATGAAGGAAACCATGATCACATAGCTGGTTCATGGCAAATCTAAATCTTAAGAACCTGAGGCTTTCCCTGCTACAGTCTATTTCTGCATAAACATAAACTAGGTCTCAAGAGAACTGCAGACAGCGTCTCATTTGAAAGCATTCCAGGGTTACTAAGTTGTAACAGAAATGAGCTTTGACTTTGCTGCTCCCACCAGCCTCTTTTTGGGAATAACCTAGTTCTGATGACACTCTTGGCCTAGGACACAGAAGAGATCCTTCATTCTTCCTCCCTCACCCCCCTGTTACAGCTCCACACACATGGCGGGGTTGGGAAGGAAAGCAGACCCTATGAGAGGTCTCCTGTCCCCTCAGCAATCAAAGTTAAGAACATAGTTCCCAGCTTGGGTTTGTCTGGTTCAAATTCCAGTTTTTCCCCTTTAAGACTTATGTGACTTTGGGCAAATTACTCTGCTTATATTTCTGTAAAATGGATGTAATAACAGTATCTGCCTTTAGGATTATTGGGAGGATTAAATGTGAATAACTTATGTAAAATACTTAGCACGGACCCTGGCACATAGTAAGTGCACAGAACATGAGTTGCTATTTTTATGATTAAAATGGGTAGCCGGGGGCTTCCCTGGTGGTGCAGTGGTTGAGAGTCCACCTGCTGATGCAGGAGACACAGGTTCGTGCCCCGGTCCGGGAAGATCTCACATGCCGCGGAGCAGCTGGGCCCGTGAGCCATGGCCGCTGAGCCTGCGCGTCCGGAGCCTGTGCTCTGCAACGGGAGAGGCCACAACAGTGAGAGGCCTGCATACCGCAAAAAAAAAAAAAAAAAAAAAAAAGGGTAGCCGGTATTAAGTCCAGATTCTCACTTCTGAAAAAGTGATCTAGAAGATAATTCAGTTGCTAGAGGATTTTGCATATGTACATGAAGTTAATTCTAGAATACCTATGATTAGTTAACATTTTGGCCAGAAACCCAGTCATGCAATGATTGTTTTACCTTCTTCTCTAACAAGGAAACTGATCATTAAACTAGAAAGAGAATCAGAAGGAAACTAGTTAAATACTTTATGATATTCACATTCGTTGGAATGATAAGAAGCAATTAAGAAGAATGAGGTAGATGAAAATGTACTGGAATGGAAGGATATCTAACTCACATTGGGAAGTAAGAGGAAAAGAAGCAAATAGAATAATAGAGTTTATAGCATGTTTGAAATTTTTAAAAATGTGCACATGGAAAGAAAAAGGAATTAGACAATTATATTCAAAACAATTAAGGAATGAGGTTGGGAATGGAGTGGGAAACTTTCAAGTTCTACCTTATGCCTCATTGTCTGTAGTTGTTTATTTGGTTGTTCCAATAATAAGCATTATCCATGCAATCATAATAAGGCTACCACACTTGCTACTAAAAGTTCCTCCTTCTGTCTGTCTGTCTGTTGCTCTCTCTATATATGCATATACATATATCTTTTTAGTACATATATATGTTTAGTATATATATATGTTTAGTATACATATACACACATATATTTTAATATATATGTATATACATAAATACATACACTGTAATTCTATCAATCTGACATTGTAATAGCTCTGACTGGCTCCCAGTGATATCACAGGAATTGCCAGAGCTACTAGCTAGTGGATCCAGCCATTGTTCCCAGAGACCCATACCAGGTTGTCACAGTAACAGTCTGGAATAGAAAGGAGAGAACTAAACAAAACTTAGCAACCAGTAGCAATAAAGACTACTTAAGTATTCATACGCTTTCTTAACTTTACAGATTAGTTAGCAAAATAAGCATGATAGAAAATTATGGTATTTCAGAATATTATTATAACCCAGATAATTATGAACTAAAGGTTAAAATATAACTCAATATGGAAAAGAAAGATAGCATAAATGGAAAAAAATAGGTAGGTTCAATAGATGCTTTGTTTCACAGAGAAAATTTTTAAACATGAGTTCTATGGGGAAGAAATGAGTAAAAGAAAACTTTGGTAAATAAAAGATTTAGAATAATCAGGTTTACCCCCCGTTATACAGATGAGAACATGAGGTCCAATGGTCAATTGACTAGCCCAGGGTCCCACACTGAGTTAGTGCTGTGATCATGGGATCAGATGCCTGCAGGGTTCATGCAGGTACTGTCCATGGGTGTGGGCGCCCAGGTAGGGTGAAAGCAAGGATGAGAACCTGTGCCAGCCCAAAGGAGGTTGCAGATGCTTATCTCCATCAATTTTGCCATCAAAAAACAAAGATCTACTCTTGCCAATGATCCTTCTTTTGAGAAAAGCCAGATGCTTATGAGAAATATTCTGACTGTAAATGTTGGCCAACTGGTACAACATGTGTTCATATACTATCGTACATGAGCAAACAGAAGGTACCCATGGGATGGACAAGTCCCATTGTCACTGATTGCCATCTACGGGCATCTAAGACAACTGGTCCTTGGCAAAGCTTTCTCCAGTTTCATTCCATTTGTCCCCAACCCCAAACCTCAGTCATACATTTATTACAAAATAAAAAAAAATTTTAAAAAGGAAGGAGCATTTATAAGGTACTAGATAAGAAACTGAGATGGGGAAACACAGCAAAGAAAGAAAACGTAATTGGAAACAAGAAGCAGATTTTGCCCTTCAAAAAGCTTAGAATCTAATGGAGCAAGAAGAATCATGTAAATGACCTACTATAATAATTATTATTACAGAAAAATTAAATTGGGAGACGCTGCAGGAAATTGCTACAGTAGTTGATTCAATCTATGTAGGTGAATGAGGAGGATCTCAATAGAGGAAAAGAAATAGCATTTCAACAGATGGAGAAATGAGAGGCAGCTAGGCTCTCAGGACAGCAGAGCAAAAACACTCGAGTGTGCTTAAGCCTGGTATATTGGTGGAGAGGAAGGAAACTTGTGTGATGAAAAAATGGGGTACGTGAAGGCATGGGGACAGTGCCCACCAAGACCAGTGTGAATGATTTTCTGTGAAAGAAGAGACTGGTAAATGCTTTTAAGGGGGTGACATGATTCTGCTACTGTTTTAGAATATTTTGTCTGTCATATAACAGATGGACTAGAGAAGTGTGAAGTTGACAGAAGAAGGACTGCTTAGTTAGCTATTTTAGTTGTTGTTGAGGTAGTGAACTAGAGTAGAAACAGTGGGAGGAGAACAGAGGGGATGGATATAAGAGTCATTATAGAGGTTCTGTTTATGGAGCTTTGCCACTGAAATGAACATCTAGGACAAAGCAGCATGGTGACTTGGAGATTTCAAGTCCCAAGGTCTTGGAGGGAACAGTGCCCTTAGGGATACAGGAAGCAGAGGCGGGAAGATGATGAATCTCACTTAGGAGGTTGCTTTACCTGTTTTGGGGGAGGAGAGGCTGGGAACACAGGGTCCAGTAGGATACTAAAATTGCTCCTTTGGAACTTGAAAGATAAATCAGAATTAGAAATTCAGATCTCTCAGCAGAATAGACATTAGTAAAGTTGAAATTGTGGAAGTGATGGAGATTGTTGACAGAGTACCGAGTGTCTAAAAGAAAGGGATTTGACAGTAGAATTTTGGAAAATAGCTATCAATACATTTTAAAGGTATGAGGATGAAGAACAACTAAATAAGGAAAAAGGAATCCAAAACAATCAACAGCAGCTCCTGTTTTATCAAGCGTGTTGCTTGTGCCAGACTTTGGGCAAAGCCTTCATATAAATATTTTATTTAATCCTCGTAATAACCTTGTGAAGCAGCTGAAGCTCAGGGAGGTTAAGAAACTGGAATAAGAATATAAATAGCCAGGTTCACAGAACACATCCAAATGGCTAATAAACATTTGAAAAGATGCTCAATTTCTATGGTAGTTGAGGAAATGCAACAGATTTGTAAAAAATTTTTGAAGGCTATAATGCTTCTGGAAAGGGCTACTCAAACACTGCTGGTGGAAATGTGAAATGGTACAGCTTTTGAGAAGGTCATCTGGCAATATCTATTAAAATTAATGTACACATTAAATATAAATGAAATATACACGTATCTTTTGATCCAGCCATCCCCTAACTGGGAATTTATCCCATAATATGAAATCACCATCCCAGAGTGGAAAATGTCTGAAAACAAATTGGAATATCCATCAATAGGGGAATGGTTAAAAATTTTGTGGTACTTTCATAATATTTAAAAGAATAGGTTAGTTCTATGCCAGCTCATTTGAAGGGATTTCCACAGTGAACTGTTAAGTGAGTAAGGCAAGAAGCAGAGAGGATTATAAAATATGATCCCATTTCTACAAAGCAAAATAAAAAATACATATCTGTGTAAATGTTGTGTGAGTGTGTGTGTGTGTGTGTGTGTGTGTGTATAGTTTATTCACCCAGGGTCATATTTGACCACTTGAAGGGAAAAAAGGAAATATACTCAACAATGTCAAATAAATGACCTTGGAAACTAAAGGAGCTGAAGCTAAGAAAAGGCTTTTGGATTTGGCGATGAGGAGGCCACAAGGGCCCTTTGGATGAGAGGTTTCAGTTGACCACTTGGGGAAAAGCCAAATTCCAGGAGGCAAAGAGCAAGGGTGTGGTGAGGAAGTGGTGCCATGACTGCTGAAAATTCTCTAGAAAAAACAGGGCAATGAGCAGACTGTGGGTTTGGCAGGGGGAAAGGAGAGCTAAGATTGCGTTTCCTCATGTTTGGGTATGTTTGTGTTTTACGTTGGTGGCTGTTTGTGTTTTTGCATTGTTCTGTCTTCTTGAGTTTCAGACCAACTTAGCCTATCTGTAAGTTTAGATGAAAGATGGATGCAAGAGAAAGGCCAGGTCCTAGAACAGTTGGCAGTGGAAAGCTGAAGAGCTGCTCATGGTCCTCCCTCTCCTGGACCCTCCTTTGCTAATGTCCCTGAAAGACAAATCGCTCCTTTGAGAGATATCATTTCAAGATTCCTGAATGGAAAAAAATTGCAGCCACTGATCCAATGAAGCCAACCACTACCCTCACTAACCTTCACCCAATGATGAGATGCTTACATAACTGTGGTGACCTTTCTGAAAGTCAGGACACCAAAGCAAACCCCAAGTCCCTGAGGAAAAGAAGACCCTGGGGAGCAAACATCATCTGGGGACAATGTGAGTTGTTGACCACCCCTGGCTGCTCGTACCTGCCCCCTCTTATTCTGGGCACCTCTTATTTTCAGGCCTCGCTTGTCCGTCTTATGCCTCCTTTTCACCAGTCTAGTTCCTCCTCCACGGCCTTCTCACCAGCACCCTTTGTCAGGCCCGCCGGATATCTGTTCCCTTGTCCTAGTCAAGTGAAAGGAGGGGGTGGGAAATGACTCATAGCCTCTCCCTGCATTTTCACCTTAGCCCCTAAAACAGAAAAAGCTTCCAGGAAACCACTTTGGGGAAATTACATGCCCTCCCTCCCAATGGAAGGAGTGACTCAGCTGGCTACCATCTTGCTAGGTCTCCCACATCGCAAGCTGTTCTTAAGTGGAATGCGTTCTCCTCTCTCCTAGTGTTGCCACAGGCAGGGTGAGTTCACCAGCACATGATTTCCTCCCTCCACGAGAGCAGCCTCCATCCTCTGGCCTCTCTAGAGACTAGATAGCTGAGAGTAGAGAGTAAGTCGATTCAAGCATCAGGAACAGGTTTGTTAAAATGCAGAGTCTAGTTCAGAAGGTCTAGGTGGCCCAAGCAGCAGCATTTCTAATAAGCTCTCAAGTGATACCAATGGCACGGACCACACTTTGGGCAGAAAGGGTTAGAACAGTGGTTCCCAAACTTGGCTGCGCTTTGGAATCACCTGGGGATCTTTTTTTTAATTAATTAATTTATTTATTATTTATTTTTGTTTGCATTGGGTCGGTTGCTGTGCGAGGGCTTTCTCCAGTTGTGGTGAGCAGGGGCTACCCTTCTCTGCGGCTCGCAGGCTTCCCACTGCGGTGGCCCCTCTGGCTGCGGAGCACAGGCCCTAGGTGCTCAGGCTTCAGCAGTTGTGGCCCGCGGGCTCCAGAGCGCAGGCCCAGCAGTCGTGGCTCATGGGCTTAGTTGCTCCACGGCATGTGGGATCCTCCCGGACCAGAGCTCGAACCCGTGTCCCCTGCACTGGCAGGCAGTTTCCCAACCACTGTGCCACGAGGGAAGCCCTGGGGATCTTTAAAAAATTCCCAAACCTAGGCCACATTCTAAACCAACTAAATCATTGTCTCTGGCAGTGGGACACAGTAAACACTATTTTTGAAACTTCCCAGGTGATTCCAGTGAACGGCCAAGTTTGGGAATCGCTGTTTTGAAATGATGAGCTCCTTTGCAAGGGCTAACTATGAATAACAAATATCAAAGGCTTTAGGCAATGCAAAGCCAAGACTTAAGCTAAATTCTCTAAGTAAAAAAAAAAAAAAGTCAATAGTTTTCACCATTGTCACCATGCTTTGGCTGAGCCATATATCATGCTCAGTTTGGGGGGCAACATTTTAAGAGAGATATTGATATCAATATCTATGCTAAGAGAGAGTGAGTGAATCATATTATAAAGGCCATAACAGCTGTCTTCAAATAACCCAAGGTCTGTAACACACACACACACACACACACACACACACACACACACTCACAAACTAGACTCTGCTTCCTTCCACTCTTTTCAGTTGAATGTGGCCTTGACCCTTGCACTAGATTCTCTTTAGGTAAGTTTTCTCCCTCACTGAAGCAAACTCCAGGTTCGTTCCCAAGACCTGTCTTGGTCTGGGCTCAGCAATAAAATGGCTGCATCTCAAACTCAGTCCTAATACATGTGCTTTGCCTTACCTCTGCAATGACTTCCTTCTATCTATTGTACAGGTAGGTGTGTGAAATATACATAAAACATCAGTAGGGATGTTACTGGGTTAAGACTGTATTGATTGACTTGCATAGGTGATAATGAAGACAGCTGTAGAAGCATAAATCTTTGTCCAGACAGCCTTAAAATGCATACTTTTTTGGCAATGTCGATTCCTATAGGAAAATCTGACTTAGGCCAAATACATGAAAATACTGTGGTCCTTAAAATCACTTCCTTGGGATCTGTTCCAACATTTAACAGTATCTGCAAAGTGGTAATCTCTCATTGTTGAATTAGGAAGCATTCACAATCTGTTCATGCTTTGTTTATGCTGTGTTTAAGATTTAATGAAGATTTGTTACTGGTAGCCAGAGACAAGAAAACTTAAATGCTCTCTGCCTAAGAGATTTTAAATGACCCTGACTATTTTGTCCTGTGAGCAGCTGCGTCCCTAGATAATGACTCTTGAGATAGTTTCAAAAGTGGGAGTTAGAAACAGCAGAAGAAAGGATGCAAATAAATTAGGATGGATTTACCAGTCTATACACACACACACACTATTATACATTATTTTCCTGCCCTAGCCTCAGAGGCAACAGTGTTAGAAAACAGAGACAAAAACAGAAACAAAAAACAAAACAAAACAAAAACACAGCAAACCCCGGTCAACATATGCTTTAGGTTCTTAATTTATCACTTTCAGTTATTTGCAATATCACAACTATAGACTCACTGATTATTTCAGTAGGTGGTATATGATGGGTTTAGGGGTCAGAATATAGATTAATGGGTCAAAAACTGGAGTTCAAATTCTTATCCCTGCCACTTAATAGCTATGTGAACTGGGGGAAATTGCCTAACTTCTCTGGACCTCAGCTCCTTTATAAGTAGAATGAGGACAATAATACATTGCAGGATTGTGCAAGGTTTAAGTGACGTCGTACATGAAAGATATAAAACATAAAATGCCTGGAATATAGGAGGTACTCAGTAACTGGTAGCCAGGTACTTCTTGGTCATGTTAGTTCCATAAATGCTCTTTTAATACATAAAATAAAGCCTTAAACTAAATGTAGAATGTACCCAACAACCCACAGGCACAACCCCAACTAAAATTCACATTTTTAGAAGGTAATCTATTAAATGTCAGTCACAGACAAGCAGTAGTCACAGTCTTTATCATTCCCATGTAACTACATGAACTGGACCTGTGTCTGGAATTCTTGGATTCCTCTGCTCACCTTTGGAGGCTGCTTGGTGGTTATGTGGCATTTAATGTGTTCAATACTTATTCCTCACTATAATAATTATTATTATAGTATGGCTACCCAATATCTTTTCTCAATTCTTCTTTATATAGATTCCTCTCTTAATTGGGGGGTGACAGTATCCTAAGCTTGAAAACTACATTTTCCAGTTTCTTGTACAGGTAAGGTTTACAATATAACTAAATTCTGTCCAACGGGATGTAGGTAATAAGTTTTTGGGGTATTTTTAAGAAAGTGCTCTAAAAGTGGGTGTAATTCAGCTAGCAAATTACTTATATATCTTCCCTCTTCTTCCTGCTCTGAATTTGTACATAATGGCTGGAGCTGTGGCATCTATCTTAAGACCACAAGGCAAACTAGAGAGTGGAAACCACATGCAAAGGATAGCAGATTAAGAAAATGGAAGGCTGAAATATCAATAGCATCATGGAGCTACCATGCCAATCCTGAGTTGTTTCTTTGTAGCCTTCTTTTGCCTGAGAGAGAGAAAAAAAAAATAACCCATACCTTGTTTAAGTTACCGTGTTTGATATTATCATTACACCACTAAAGGGTCTAGTTCAATGCCAGACACCTGAGAAATCAAAAGCTCCATTAATGTTACGATCCTGCATGGAATAGAGAATTTCTTCTTTCACAAGACTCTAATTTAGGTATGGGGTGAGGACAACTCTCACTGTCAACTTTTCAATGACTTATCTTTGAAAAAGCACCTGATTTCCCCACGACAAAATGTGAGAGGAGGATGCAATCCAAAATAAATTAATTAAAATTAAAAATAATAAAAAGCTAGCAATGTTGGAAAAAAATAAAAGGTAATTTATAATGGCACGACCTAGGTCAGAGGAAAGTCAATGGGGGGAAATAAGAATAAGATAAAGGAAGCACGAGCAAAGGGAACTGATATGAAGAAAGAAGAGATGGAGGAACTGTATACAGTGTATAGTCAAGCACGAACTGCTCACAAATACATAGCTGTAAACAAAATGACAATGCCTTCCCTCAACATTTAGTTCACACACCAACTCAAAATTTAAATCGCTTATCTGCTCTGTTGATCAATCAACAAACATGTATTCAGTGGAGATGGGAAATGATTAAAAGTCCTGAGCGGGTCAGACTGGTTGGGGAAAGACAAAGCTGAAATCTGTGGAGATGGTGACACGTGATTGAATTTGAGATAATTTTGAAGGTAAAGACAGAAGAACTTACTAATGTAGTTGGTGTAAAGTATGAGGGAAAGAGGAGAGCTAAGGCTTTTGGCTTAAACACCTGAATAGATAATGGAACAATTTACTAAGATGCGGAAGGAATGGTAGGAGGACATCGAGAAGTATCTTTCTCTCTTTTTTTGCCATTTTATTTATTTATTTTTTAAACATCTTTATTGGAGTATAACTGCTTTACAATGGTGTGTTAGTTTCTGCTTTATAACAAAGTGAATCAGCTACACATACACATATATCCCCATGTCTCTTCCCTCTTGCATCTCCCTCCCTCCCACCCTCCCTATCCCACCCCTCTAGGTGTTCACAAAGCACGGATCTGATCTCCCTGTGCTATGCAGCTGCTTCCCACTAGCTAGCTATTTTACATTTGGTAGTATATATATGTCCATGCCACTCTCTCACTTTGTCACAGCTTACCGTTCCCACTTCCCATGTCCTCAAGTCAACTCTCTACGTCTGTGTCTTTATTCCTGTCCTGCCCCTAGGTTCTTCAGAACCATTTTCTTTCCTTTAGATTCCATATATATGTGTCTTTTTTTTGCCATTTTAAATTTGAGATGCCTATTAAAGAGCCAAGTGGAGATGCTGAGAAGGCAGTTTGATACATAAGTCCTGGAGCTCAAGGGAGACGGCTAGACAGGATGTGCATATCAGAGATGGGATTTAAAGCTATGCAGTGGGAGAGATGACCAAGGAAATAGGTGTAGACAGAAAGGCAGGCTTTCCAACATTCAGAGGTATGGTAGAAGAGAAGAAAAACTCTGGAAAAGAGACTAAGGAGGAGCAGCCAGTGAGGCAGGAGGGAAACAAAGAAAGTGTGATGTCCTGGATGAGAAAGTGGTCAACTATGGTACAAACTGCTGGGAGACCAAGTAAGATGAGAATGGAAACGTGATCCCTGGCCTTTGTGAGCTATAGTCACTGGCTACTTAATCAAAATGGTTCCAGCAGAGTCATGAGGGCAAAATCTTGGTTGGAGCAGGCCAAAGAGAGACTGGGAGATGAAGTAGTGGAGATAATAGTAGAGATAATGATTTCAGTTTTGTTGTGAAAGGACAAAAAGACAGGGAATGAGGTGAAAGGTTTTGTGGGGTCACTGGGGTTTTTTTTGTTTCTGATTTTTATTGTTTTTGTTTATATCCCAAAGGGAATCACCTTGTAATAAGGGAAGACATTGATGTTTTCACAAAGGAGGTGAATAATTCTAGGAGTGAAGTCACCGAGAAGGCAAAAGAGGGCACAGTCCGGGGCCCAGGTGGAGGTTCAACCATTCAGAAGAGAAGAAGTAAGACAGTCACCTGAAAGATGGGGAAAAACATTCCATCAACTCTCTGCCAGAGTTGATGGCCTATCTGAAATGTGTAGCAAAAACATGAATTAGGTCTACTAACTACAGCTGGACTATATTTTCCAAAAATGCTTACAAGCTCAGTATCAGTTGTTGCTGGCCAAAGCCAGTCTTAGATAATATGTCTTAGTTTGGGTCCCTCCAGAAACAGATATTGAGATAAAGATTCTGGGGCAAATCGTTTATTTGAAAGGTGATCCCAGGCAAGAGCAGTAAGGAGGCAGGGAAGTGAGGGAGGGCTGCTGAGGCACCTTATCCAGCAAGTTATCATGATGGGCAACTGAGGTTGGACCCTACTGGAGAACTCTGGGAGATGGGGTAGGATAGGCCTCAGAGTTATCCCACCTGCAGGGTTTGGGTCTTGGGTTGTTTATGCGCCACCTCCATCATTTACTGGTTGTAGGTTGCTTCCAGGGCCCTCTAATTCCCTGGCATGTCCAACCTGCAGTGTGCATGAGCAGAATTTGCAGGAAAAGCCCTCAGACAAAGAGATGCAGGTGCTGAGATTTGGAGGTGAAGCTGGTGGGCCAAGAGGATATGGGTGGAATCCCGACAGCATCTAATAAATTAGCCAAGAGTCGTAGTTATATTTTGGCTTGTTTCACTTGTTGGAAGGCAACAAAGAAGGCCAATCGTCCCTGTCCTGGTACCCTGTCAAAGAGCTCAAAGCAGTATGGGTGACTAGCTGCTAAGATTCCTCTCCTCGCCCTTGTCTTCTCTCTTGGGGCTTGGAACCAGAATAAGAAGTCAACAACCCACTTCCCATACAGTATCTCATTTAATCCTCACACAATGCCTGTGTCAAGGGCATCCTTAGCTTCATTTCACAGGGGAAGAAACCGAGACTTAGAGCTTTTTCAAGACTTCCTCAAGATCACATCTGCCAGATGTATCAAGGCTCTCAGATTCCAAGGCCCAGCTCTCAATCTGTGATCTCAGATAACCAGATCCAAGTTTATCATTTACCTGATCCCCACCTGTCAGGAAAATGTGATCAGAGCTTCCTTTGGCAATCCCTTTGAAGGATAATTTGTTTGGAGAATATCCAGCACAATATTTCTGGTTTTATTCCGCTATGGTATTTCCTTAATTTGTGGGCAGACTTTTCCAAGAGGAAAAATTATGTAAAATAAAGTGTTTGAACAGCATCTCACACTGTGATTGAGTCATTAAAAAGAAGAGCTATTAATAATGCATTGGGGGCTTCCCTGGTGGCGCAGTGGTTGAGAATCTGCCTGCTAATGCAGGGGACACGGGTTCGAGCCCTGGTCTGGGAAGATCCCACATGCCGCGGAGCAACTAGGCCCGTGAGCCACAATTACTGAGCCTGCGCATTTGGAGCCTGTGCACCGCAACAAGAGAGGCTGCGATAGTGAGAGGCCCGCGCACCGCGATGAAGAGTGGCCCCCGCTTGCCACAACTAGAGAAAGCCCTTGCACAGAAACGAAGACCCAACACAGCCATAAATAAATAAAAATAAAAAAAGAGTTCCAATTTCAACGGTCAGATACTCTTAAAAACAAACAAACAAACAAACAAAAAAATAATGCATTGGCTTTGATTATACTTTCAGTCACCGGGAGCTGTCAATGGAGAATTACTACTCTCTTCTGACAAAGTCAGTCATGTAGGGGTGTCTAACGATGCACGTGATTGTTCTAGCATTCTAAAAGTGGGAAATTGTTCTCTTGTGGAAAGTGCATTCCAAGGCCATGGGGCGTGGTTAACATTCTGGAAGGGTTGTGGTCCAAGGTTGGTCTGGGGTGGGAAGTGGAGGGAGAGAGAATGGAATCTAAAATAAATGACAAACATCCAGCCAGTTAAAGATGGTTTGGTGGACACCTCCCCTGCCCTCGCTTTGTCAGTGCAGCAAAATTCTTTCACCAAATCATTCCAGTATGCTCCTCTATGCTAGTAAATTCTGTATTGATCTTTGTGGTCTGCTTAATTACAAAGAAAGTTGGAATGTAAATGCAGGCAGCTTTTAGATCTTAGGATGCACACCTTTCTCTTCTCTAAAAATACAAACCCACTGTAACAACTGGATTCTGAAATGGACTCAGGTCTTCTGGGCCCAGAGCCAAAGTCCATATGCGTGGGAGGAAGAACACTCAGCATTTACTTGGGTGAGTGTATCAACAGGCAATAACTCTCCCAGGCCCCCTCTGGGATAGAATTTACAGACTACTTAGAAGGGCAAAAAGAAACAATCTGCAATAAACAATTAAATATCCAATATCCCTGGATATTGATAGGGAGCCCTCAATATCCAGAGGCAGCAAAGCTGAGAGCAGAATTCATGAATCCCTCCCCCTGTGTAAGGTGTCCAGCCCTTGAAACCCCAGGATGTCTGACCATGGGGCTCCCGGGGCCTCCAGGAGTCCTGGAAAATCAAGGTCAGAATTTTACAAGGCTGAGAAAAATCTTCACCCCCAACTGAGGCTACCTTCATTCTGGTCTGAGAGCTGCTGTTGTCATCTGTAAGCTTTCAGCACTAAAGCAGCACTTTTGTTTTTTTAACTGAGCTCTGCAGGGGTATACTATGCCAGCACCTCGAATTCATTAAAATGTCATTAACATCCACTTATGGAATTGCCATTTATGTGCTGCATAGCATTTTCTGAAGACTCTGCAGAAGGAGATAAATGAGATTTTCTTCTTTGGGATCAGAAACAACCACATTCCTTCCCAGGTTGGGTAGTTACAGTCTTGTTAGGCCAGGATCCCACCCTCCAAATGTTCCATGTGTGAGGGTCCCTCGGGGCCTCGTTCAGTGGCGAGTCAGGTGAATTCGTGTGGACTGCTCCTACTCTGATTGTGTCAGGGGGCATGGCCAGCCAGCATCTGCTCTTCCGTTTGTTGGTTTTTCAACTTTTAACGTGGAATATTTCCAATATACACAAAATCAAAATTTCAATCACGCTTCCACCCCTTTCCCTCTTGCCTGTACTTTTTGAGCCAAATGTCAGATATTATATTATATCACTGATGTATATCCCAAATACATGTTTGTAAATGAAAAAGACTCTTTTTCTAAGGGTATGGGAGGGGCATAAGTAGAGCACGATTACGACACGTTTAAATACTTAACAATAATTCCTCATGATCATTAAATGCCTTGTTAGGGTTCAGATTTCAAATTGTACCACACAATTTATATTTTTAAACATTTTATGTGTATATGACATGATATCCAAATTCGAATTTTGATTGGAAGTGGTTGGTAGGTCTTTTATGCTTATTTGCTCTTGATTATAAGAAATATAATGTAATTACAATTATGAAAACTAAACAAATAGAGAAGTGTGGGGGATAATTCTATGCAATATCTTTATAGTATCAAGAAGAATGAACTAATGATATTTTGTTATATTTGATTCAGATGGGATGTCTTTTAAGTCTCATTTTCTATAGATTCTCTCTCTCTCTCCCACCTCACTCCCCTCTCTTTCTATCTCTCTCCCTCCCTCTCTCCTCTAATTTATATGTTGAAAAAGCTGGGTCATTTGGTCTGTGATTTTCCAGTATGAATTTCGTTAGCCCCATAGTGTAATTTAACATGTTCCTCTCTTCTCTGTATTTCCTGTAAATGGGTAGTTATATCTAGAGGATTGATTCAATTTAGGTTCATTTATTTTTAGGGGAATGGGGGTGGCTAAACTACTCTGTAAGTAATAATAAGTAATAATGTGGAAGAGTCACATAAGGTCTAGGGTGTTTTGTGTGTGTGTGTGTGTGTGTGTGTGTGTGTGTGTGACATTGGCAGTCATGGATGAGTGTTGCCCAGATCCTTTAAGTTATTAGGGTTGCAAAATTGTGACTGCTTCATTCTATCATTGCTTTGTCAGTTATTAAAAAAAACACTTCTATAAAGAGAAACTTCCCTCCATCTAATCTTTGGGTACCAGGTCCAGCACCTGTTTTTCAAAGTCCCTATCAACACATCCCCCTTCTCATACTCATCTCAACAGACTGTGCACTCGGGAAGAAAGGAAAGGCCTGAAAGGTTCTTATTTTCTTTTTCCAAATTTTGTTGTTTTGAAATGTATTAGACATTCAAAAGTTTTAAAGAGTAATAAGCATCCCGATGGCTGGGGAACTTCTCCCTGTTGTTTTCATTTGCATTCCCCTGATTACTAATGCGAGTTTAAGTGTGTTTTCGTGTGTTTACTGGCTAGGCAGACCGTTTAAATGGCTTCTGGTTTTTTGTGATTAAAGACCAAGAGTGTCAGATTCCATGTGTGAAGGGAAGGCGGGGGCAGAGGTTTCAGCCAGCGCACACAGCTGCGCCCTCACCGCAGCCCAGTGTGAGCACTGCTAGAAATGAGTGTGTCCCACATGAGAATACCTTTGGTCCGGCAACGTGATGGGAAAACATGCTGGAAAAGCACGAGACCGGAGGTGAAAAGCGGGCAGTGAGAAATCTCAGCATCTGTGAGAGGAGATCTGAGCATCAAAGCGGTCCTGTGTTGCCTGAAGAATTACACCTGAGAAAGTCTGCACGTGTGTGCTGTGTTGGGTGGAATAAAGCATTAAAGAGAACGGGGTGGGGTGGGGTGGGGTGGGGGGGAGTTTAGAAGAGGGAAGGATGTGACAGGAAGAATAAAAGCAGGCACGGCCTGGAGACACCAAATAACTGGGTATCAAATGCCCACGAGAATCAAGCAGACAGAAAAAATGGAAGCATTGTGCCTCGTACACTACACGTGAGGACAGGTGGGCACCGTGGCCACCTGGAGATGTCCCTCCCCATCAGCTTTATTATCCGCCTCTTGACTAGTGGGAATGTCAGCCCTGTGTTGCCTTCTCAAGGGAAGCTGGAAATCTAGATTTTATATAGAATCTCCTGATTTTTAAAAGCAACCTTTTTTTCTTTTTTTTTTTTAAACGTTATGTCAGCCACATAATATGTCTATCTGTGGCCAAATTTGGCCTCCAGGTTGCCATCTTTGCATCGGAGGTTTGCCTCTTTTCCTGGGGTCAACAAATGTCTTTTAGGAACTTGCTCCCTGTTCTCCTGGCTCCACCCTAGACATGATCATACTCCTTGATTAGGAAGGAGTTATTTCTATTTCATGTGCTTCAGACACAATAAGGATGATCTTTTTCCACCTTGGGCATGACCAAGCAAGCTTTGACCTGTTCAGCATTTTTTATTGTTGTTAGTTGTTTTTGATTTTAGGATTTTTCCAAATTCAGTGGAGGTATCCAAAGTGCTGGCATCTTACGGGACGCAAGGTCCCTGTAGAAATATTTTGCCTTCAAACGGTATATACAGTGACAAGAAAGGCAACATGTTATAAAACTTAATTCATTCTGAGATGTGGCAGTGTACTAATTATAAATCTTTGGATAAAAACATGCTTCTAAAACACCTAAAGCATTGCACATGAGGAATGAATAATGGCTAGGGATATGTATGTTACCCATTTTCAGATATCTGAAGGGCTGCCATGTGACAGAGTACCAACTTATTCTATGTAACCCTTAACAGTAAAATTTTAGCAAGAAATAGCTGAGAAAGAGGCCAGAGCTTGGTTTAATATGAGGAAGAATTTCATAGCAGTACTTCTTGAAAACAGGAACAAACGGCCTCAGCAATCAGTGACTCCCTAGTCCCTGAAGACAGTCAAGTGATGTCCACCATACTATGGAAGCAGAAAATGGTGGCATCTGCAGCCTCAGCCCATTAGATACTATGTAAGTTCCCTTCCAATCCTGTCATTAAAGATCCTATAAAATTAAAATCCATAAAAAAGGGAAAAACATCCCACCGAAATGTAAAAACTAGGAACTAAAAAACAAAATACAGTTGGATCAAAGCATTCAATCAAGAGAAAAAAACAGTGAAACAATGTAAACTGATATAAGGCATGCATAAAATTTTTAAGCAACACTCATTATATCAGTTATTCTATGTAATATAATTCATAGTAATGATATAGTGTTTTATAACTATAACTAATTATATAGCTAAGGGCACTGGGGTTAAATGATTTGCCTAAGGTCATAAAAGAGTTATTTTCTTGAGGAATTAGAGCCAGAGTTTTGACTGAGCCACATTCCTTTTATTTTGCATTTGAATTGCCACATACTCCAAATCATGAGGATAAAAGGTTGACTTTGTTTATTAATCAAAAGACATTGCAAAAGCTAATGTGAATGATGAAGCAAAGGAGAGGATAAGTGGGACAAATATTTATTAAATACCCTCTCCACATGGGGTCATATGCTGTGCCTTTTATATAATATCTCATTTTATTCTCAAAATTAGATGAGGTGGGTATTAATATCATCCCAATTTGATAGATTAGATAAATTAATTAGCTTGTTTAAGGCCATACAATTTGAGAGGATAAGAGTTGGAATTTTTCACCTGAAGTGTATCAATTAAAATATGCAGAAAAATCAAGAGAAAAGCTATTTAGTTTCAGGTACTTTATCCAGGGACCAGGTACTTTATCTAGGGATCACAGGGATTTTATTTTTACCTTCCTGTGATGCTCTTTGCTATTTATTACACAAAATATTACACAAAAGTAACTTTATTTGAATCATAGTGAATGTGTTAGTAGTAGTAATACAACTGATACTGTTTAATTCACAGATTTTCCACTATGTGATTATTTTTTGAAATAAAGGTGATTTATATTTTATAAACACAAAAAATTAGAAATTAACTTTTGATGTATAACAGGCGTGCTATGTCCTACCTTTCTTGGTCATGAAACTGTTATGATTGCCTTTAAACTAATAATAATATTTTATTTCCTGTGTACCTGTAGAACAGAGTCTGAGACATTTTTTTTACAGTAAATTTGAATTTCTTTTTGATTTGCTTAAATGAATATATATTGTTAATGTCTTATAGGCCCAGGGTAAAATTGAGTTAGGAGATGGAAGAGAATACAATTATTTTTTTATTGGATGTGCAATTAATAATTATTTTTTGCCAGTTTTGAATACTGTGTGCCAAGCCACTATTCCATCAGTGAAAAACATCTGTGGTTTATTTTAGGCCTACTGTGTGCCAGGGTTGTGCTAGGTGATTTAGGCATATGAGGAATAATATCTTTACCCCTCATAGGACAACTGCAAAGGTCAACCAGGTGATATTCCATTATGCCATCTTTGGTTGGGAACATCTTGTTATTTTTCATCTCTCATGTCTCTTGGGTTTACATGGGTTTTTCATGTTGGACACTATGGAGCAACCATTTAACTTCATTTGCCTTAAATCAGAAATCCTGGAGATGGCTACCTGATAGAATTTGCCAGCATTAGTGACTCCCAGGGAGCTGAATTCACAACTTAATTTGCAATACAACGCTCACTTATTAATTTGGCTGCCTGGAATGTCCTTTCTTTTTCTTTTCTTCTCAGCCTCTTCATCCTACTGCCATGTCTTCCCAGCAGCATCCAAAATAATCTGCACTTAGCCTATCATTTCACTTTTTCATTTTATTGCAAATGTATCTTATGTATCTGTCTCTCCGGTTACACTCTGTAGGCATAGCATATTATTTTCTTTAGCATCTGCTCCAGCACCTAGGAATTAAAATGAGTGAGCGGATGAATGGCTGGCTGGCTGGCTGGCTGGGTGTATTGCAGTATGATTTCAGAGTCTCCAACCTACTCAAATCACAGTCTCCTCATTTGCACAGCAAGGCTGGAAAAAGTTAAATGTGACAACGAAGCAGAAGAGACCTGGATTTGTAATGCTGGCTTGTATCTTGCTGGTACTTTCTCCAATAAATGAACCTGTTGTGATTTCACTGCTTTGAGGCGTCCTTAACAGCCTTTCAATACCTTCATTACCTTCATCCTTCAACAAGGAAGTTGTTACAATGTTTGCAACGAATGCAAATTATGGATCCATAATCCTGAGTGTCTCATAAAGAAACTCACTAAACAGCTATTGTACCTATACAATAGCGTCTCTTATGAAATCCCAATGAATCAGCTTTAAACAAAACCATTCTCGCCCAAGTCTGCAGTGTGCAATTTTATAAGAAACTCAACTGGCTTTTACACACCCCTCTCCCCACAACACCCTGCATAATGGAAGAAAAACCAGAACATTGAAAATGAGACTTGTAAAGACACATCCTGAGGTAAATAATGCCTATTTCAGGTAGATAGTAAAAACTTCTGGTTTCATTTATTCTGTCCCATGGGTACTTCTTGTGGGTAGAAAACGATAGCCTCATGGAATCAAAAGCAACCACAGAGATTATTTAAAAATACATTACATATATTTTAAAATAACACCTTGCCCTCTTTTAAAGTTTACAAAACCCTTTCATATTTGCATTATTTCATCTCATCCTCATAGTAGCCCTGGGAAGCTGGGTTCTTGTTATTGTTGTTCTTGTTATACCTTGCCTCTAGTTTCAAAATCTTTCACACAATCCTCCATGTATCCACAGGAGTGAACTTTTTAGTGTACACACTTGGTATATATTATTCTTCAGATCAATACCCCAATATGACAGAAAGAAAAAACGACAAAACCCCATTTGATCAACATGGTAAAGAGCTTTTCAAGATCTACCTCTGGTTTCCTATTCGGCTCCATCTCCCTCTACTTCCCTTGTTCTTATGATTGTCCCTATTGAAGTGGCCCCTCCAGCCCTTGTGTGAACATGTTCTCACAGCTCCATCCACACTCTTTTCAATGAGTGGAAGTCAAACACTGCTCTAAGCTGTTTCTTTGAAGGCTTCCCTGATTCTAACAAGCAAACATAAAAGAGCCTTCACTTGGGAGATCATTGACTGACTACTTTATCCAACTCTATTACATGTGTTTTCTTATATAATTATTTCCCTCTAGAATTAAAATTCCTAGAAGCTATGTTCTTTGAAAAAAAAAAAAACACTTTAAATCACTACTGGCATAGTACCTGATAGAGCCTAAAGGTGGGTCTAATTTTTCAAAGTCAGTGGAAAAGAATGACAAATGGGTGAGGTCAAGTGGTAGATCCATGGCTTGACTACTCAACATCTACTTTTTCAAGAAACTACCCTTCCTCCATTTCATATTCATTCTCTTTAGACCATGTGATTGGTCTCTGGGGTGGGCAGGCACAGACTCAGGCCTGGCCCATCAAAGCACAAGGTTCTCTTTTCCTACCTTCAGGGATTAGTTTGAAAATGGGCAGCTGGCCTGAGCAGGACCAGTCAGAGTCTTCTCTTGGCCTTTAGTCAAAAGTATCAGAAACAGTCTCTGCTGCCTTCTAGGATCTCCAGCTATCAAGATCAAAGAGTCTGGAGCTGCCATTCTGCCCACCACGTAGAGAGAGCTTGCCTAAAAATTAAGCTGCACTAAGAAAAGCAAAGTTGCGACATGGTAAGATTGGTACAGATGGCCCTGTTGGGACAACTCATTCTTGCAACAGAAAACGTTTTGATTAATACAGTGATCATGATAAAAAATAATAAACAAAAGAGAAAAATCAAACCAGGTCATCAAACTCCATACAAAGTGTCCTTTCTACCCCAAACCACTGTCTCTCTATTGAAACAGAGCAAGTTGGGATGAAAATATTTACAACACAAAATGTTCCTTATCTTTCATTTCCCTGCAATGAATCTTGAAAGAGCTTGCTGAACATTTCAGAGTTCAAAGAAATACAGACAGAACAGTAGTTTAAAATGGCAAATGCTAATAGCTCCTTACTTATAAAAGCAGCACTGCATATTTTATAATAAAGCACATTTAATAAGACAGAATTAATAAGAGTATGTTTTACTTGTTCAAAACTTAGGCAAGAATGAGGAACCGTTTACCTGTTGCAAGAGAGAGTGAATAAGAGGAGGAAAAAGAACCAAGAGCCCCTTCTATTCTCCTGGGTGATGTCCCAGCTCAGCTTTCTGCTTCTACTGCAGCCCTCACTGTCTATCACTAGTGGAGAGTAAATGGGAACTTATGTCCATCATAAAATGCTGCCCAATAGGTAGTTTTATAAGATTTATATACATACATTAAGTCACTCTGTCCTTTGCCATATACCTCCAATAAACCTTGTGGTTCTCCCTCATCACTTCATGCCAAATGAAAAGTGGTAATATTACCAGATTTGCAGTTAATTATCATGACATATGACCCATAATGATTTAACATCTTTGTTAAGAAGCCATGGTAACATGGAGCACAACGCTGGAATACATCGTTAAAGCCATCATTTATCCATGACATTTACATTTTGTTCACAGACCAAAAAAAAAAGTTAATTGACAAAGCACATCTATACAACATTTATTGAGAACATAGCCCCCTCTCTCTCTCTTTCTTGTTGCCAGTTAGTTTGGCATATTAAACTTTGATTTATAGGATCTAACTTTTCTTATCCTTTTTGATGACCTTGGAAGTGAGTTATGTTTCCTTCCCTTTAACTGAATTTATGGGAAAATAATCATCCCTTGACAAAGGAGCTCAAACTGATAAAGGAGAGTTGCTTCACATTTCATTTCCCTGATGAGCAAACAAGTTCCCGGAGAATTCCATGGAACTGTTACAAACGTTGACTAGGGAAATGTCATATAACTTCTCTTTTGCTAAACAGAAAATGCTTTTAGGGAGGGCTCACTGTAATTCTCTTCTCTCTAATGTGCATCTCCAAGCCATGTTCATCCTCAAAAATATTTCTGCATTCTATAATTCTATTTTAAAAAGTCTAATATCAGGACCAGCTTCTGAAGGATGCAGATTCACTGGGACACAGAGATCCAGCAATAGGAAACTTTTATTCAGTGTTATGTCTCCTTGTTTTGGTCTACTCAATCTAAAGAACTTTACCTATGTTTCTAGAATGGAATGCACTATTTCCTTAACAGCAGGCTTACTTCATTGCCCTCTGTAAAATCGCACCCTCTTCTCTCTCCAGTCTACTCAGCCTGCTTTATATCTTCATAACCCTCATCTCCACCTGATGTATAAACATATCCTATCTTTATTCCTTTGTTGATTTGCTACACTCCTCCTCACCCCCAGTTAGAATTGACTTGCTTATTAATTGCACTTGGCAAAAATGTGAAATGGCCCAATTAGAAATAAGGAATGTGATGGACCTTTTTCTAATGTACTTTGAGATACTTGGTATAGAATGGAATCACAACAAAATTATTTGATAAATATGGTTTGACCCCAGGGTCAAGGTATGTTCTTGAGTCAGGGGCCTGGGTGCCTGCTGCCTGTTCCCCTGATCCCACCCTCACAAACTTTTGGGAAAATTCTCCTCCTCCCCTTCCTCAGCTCTCATGAATTCCTTGCCTCCATCTGTTTCCCCACTCCCTTCACTTTCCACATTTAAGAAGGTAGTTGAACTGAAATTTTTTTCCAAGCAGGAAAGACTCCTTCATCTTTATGCAGGTGAAAGAGGTAAAGATGGGATAGAAATTGGGCTGAAAATAACAGAATAGTCTTTGGATAATTCAGCAAAGAGGAATTTATGAATACTTTTTTTTAAAATTTATTTTTGGCTGCATTGGGTCTTTGTTGCTGCCCATGGGCTTTCTCTAGTTGCCGTGAACAGGGGCTTCTCTTGTTGTGGAACACGGGCTCTAGGCACACGGGCTTTAGTAGTTGTGGCTCAGGGGCTCTAGAGCACAGGCTCAGTAATTGTGGCGCGCAGACTTAGTTGCTCCACGGCATGTGGGATCTTCCTGGACCAGGGCTCGAACCCATGTCCCCTGCATTAGCAGGAGGAATCTTAACCACTGTGCGACCAGGGAAGCCCTGAATACTTTCTTATGAAACACTTAGAATTGTCACATATATATGAATAAATGTTCCAAAAAATAGAAACTTACACCTGACAGCACTTTAAAAAGATTCAGAGAGAATTTACTCTCATGAAGGAAATCCTTGCCTTTCTAAACAGAGTAGATTCATAAATTCAAAACATCATAATGTATGACCTCTATTGAAATCCAGTGATATCACCTTTAAGTTTATTTGATATGAATAAGGGTGTTTAGTTCTTTGGCTAAATAACTGAAAACAATATAGGTTCCAGCTGCTGATGGGTTAATGAGGTAAGATAATAAGTACTACAGAAATGTCATGGGTATAATTAGAATCCATAATTAATACCAAACTGGCCAGCAAAGTTCACCATTGAAGTTGGAAATGCAGTATCGAGGTATAATTTTCAAAAAGTTAAACACATTGCTTTCATACAAAGTGAATGTGGGTCAAAGATTTATTTAGCTCATTAATGAGGGAAACAGCATGGTAGTAAAGTTGGTAGTAAATTCTCAAAGATAATTTGAGAGCCTGAGTATATATTGGCACTGAAAAAATTGTGAAATTAGGTTGCTAGGATAGATGGAAAACTGGCTATTGTGCTAACAATTAAACACTAAACTTTGAAGATTATCATTTCTACCAGATAAATTTCACTTGCATTTTATGGGGCAAGAATTATTTGTACCACCCTCAATTTTCTACAAGCTATTATTTACCCTTAAAAGATGTAAAATATTCAAAGAAACAAACAAAATAAACCCAGGAAAGTATTAGGTTGGCCAAAAAGTTTGTTCAGTTAATGAATATGTTATTCAATACAGTTCTTCATGAAAATGAAAAATGTGTCTCTTACTCAAAATTGAATGAATTTTTTGGCCAACCCAATATATACCCACAGAAAAAGAGATTCTCTTTGGGTGGGTCTATTACATAATAGCCCAGTATGACACTGAAAGAACATGCAGTCTTTCTTTTATCTATTTAAAAGTTTTAAACTATTTTCTTAACATTAGTCATAAAAATAAAAGAAATGAAACAAAATTTCTGATTAGATAAATGTTCTCCCAGCCACACATATACAGGAAAATCTATACCATCAACAATAAAATATGACAGACCACACTGTATTATTATTTAATCATTATCAAAATAAATCACAATTTAAAGTATGAACATAATAGCTGTCATTTATTGAGCAACAGTCTTTTTGAGGTAGATAGACAGATAGATAGATAGGTAGATAGATAGAACACACTGTTAGACCCAAATGATGAATGGCATGGAAGTCATGGGGCTTCCCAAGGTCACACAGCCAGTGGTGGAGTTGTTAACCCACTTTCTAGCCACTACCTACGAATTGATACATACAGCCATATCAATACTCCAGAGAGTTAAAACAACTCACTTCCAGGTTTCATTCAGTCAGAAAAACTATTAGGCTAACTACAGATAAATTTTGTAAGCAAACCAGCAACATTTTCTCAGCAAAATGAAGGATCCAAAACTCTGACGATACCTAATCAGGTTATTTAGCCAAAGACAAAATTTCACCTTGGATGTCAAAATACAGAGGGGGAAAGGTAACATCATCAAAGACTGCAAACATCTTAAAAAGACAGAAAAATGGACTTCATATATTCTCCTTACAAAATACACCTTTGCCTCTGAGGTTTTCTCTGAAAAAAAATTTTTTTATTTTAATCTAAAATAGTCTGATCAATCCTCTAGCTATAAAACTACTAATTTAAGGAAAATACAATGAACAAGGAAACATATTAAATAACACAACTGGGATGTAATCATCTAAATCTAGATGGAGGAACTAGATATGCAATCCCTAAATCTAGGTAGAAAATCTAGATAGAAGGAACTCTGCAGGAAAAACAACCCAGTTTGTTCAATAAGTAAACAGCAATGAACAACAGAGACAGAGACACAGAGATAGACTGAGTTAAACAATGTAAAAAAAAAAAGGTACAAAACAATTAGAAAAAATTGAACAATGACTATTGGATGATATCAAGGAAAATCAAGTTAATATTAATTTTTGTAATATGATAAAAGTATTATGGTTATGTTTTTAAAGTATCCTATCTGCTAGAAATACATATGGAGATATTTACAGATCAAATGGCATATTGAATATGGTTTTAATGTAATCCACGGGTTGAGAAAACATGGGAGAGGGTACAGGTGTAATCATTTAGGCTGTGAGATGATAACTGTTGAAGTTATGTGATGGAGACATGGGAGTTTATTATTCTGTTATTTCTACTTTTGTATATACTTGGAATTGTCTATGATAAAATATTTAAAAATCACTAGGTTGTATACAGATAAATTAAACAAAGTAATAAAATAATCTTTTCTTTCAGCTGTATTGAGATATGATTGACATACAACGTAAGCTTAAGGAGTCCAACATAATGATTTGATACATTGTATATATTGTGAAATGGTTAGCACAATAAGGTTAGTCCAAAAAAATCACATAGTTACACTTTGTGTGTGTGTGTGTATGTGTGTGTCTGCGTGGTGAGAACTTTTAAAATTTACTACCTTAGCAATTTTCATATACTGTACAATATTATTAACTATAATCACCACATTGGACATTACATCCACAGAACTTATGTATCTTATAACTGGAAGTCTGTTCTCTTTGATCACCTTCACTCACCCACTCCCACTCCACCCAGGTAACCACCATTCTGTTCTTGGTTTCTATGAGTTGATGATGTCCCAAAAGTCCTGTAGGCTTTATTCACTCTTTTTTCTTTTTTTTCTTTTTGTTTCACTAACTGAATAATTTAAATGACCTATCTTCTAGTTCATTGATTCTTTCTTCTGCTTGGTCAAGTCTGCTCCTGAAGCTCTCTATTGAATTCTTCAGTTCAATCATTGCCTTTTTCAGATGTAGAATTTCTGTTTGTTTGGTCAGTTTTTTGATGGTTTCTATGTCTTCATTGAATTTCTCATTTTGTTCATGCACCATTCTCCTGATTTCTTTTACTTGTCTGTATGTTCTCGTAGTTCACTGAATCCTTCTTTAAGAGGATTATTCTGAAACCTTTGTCAGTTCATAGATCTCTTCTTTAGGGTCAGTTATTGGAACTTTATTAGTTTCCTTTGGTTGTGTCATGTTTACCTGATTTTTGTGATCCTTAATTCCTTGCACTGGAAACTGTGCATTTCAATAAGTGGTCTCCTCTTCCAGGTTCACTTTGGCATCCAAAGACCTTTACCAGTCTGTTAAGATTGAGGTACTGGACAATTCAGCTGGTAGCGTCTGTGGGCAAGCAGGGCTTGCTATTGGTGTCTCTAGTTGGCGAGACCACCCCCTGTATTCTGAGGTCAGGAGGTTGCTGCTGGCTGGGCTCCATAGTAGAATGGACCTGTTCTATGGGCACATTCAAGTGGGACTGCTGGGTGGGCTCCCTGATTGGGCAGGGATGCTGGCTGTGCTCTGCAGTCAGGTGGGGCCACTATTTGGGCTCTGCAATCACTTGTAGTCAGGTGAGGTGGCAAGCTGTGTTCCCTAAAAGAGTGATTCCAATGGTTGTACTCTGTGATTGGGCAGGGCTACAGCCTGGGCTCTGCAATCTCTCCTGACCTGATGGTGTCACTAGCTGTCCTCCATGTTTAAGTGGGTCTGCAGGCTGTGCCCCAGTGTAGGTCAGACCATAGCCTGAGCTTCACAATCAGGTAGAATACTGGCTGTGCTCTGTTGTTGGGTAAGGTCACTGGCTGAGCTCTCTGGTTGGGAGAGGCCCCTAGGTGTAACCCACAGTTGTGTGGACTAGACAGTGTGCTCTGTGATCAGAAAGGCTTGCTGTTCAGGTCCCCTTGTTGGGTGGGGGCACAGACTATGCTCCATAATTGGGTGGGGTCACTGGCTGTGTTTGTTGGCTGGACAAGGCTGCAGGCTGTGTTCAGCAATTGGGCAGAGCCTTAGGTTGGGCTCTGCTGTGAGGCAGGGATATAGGTAGGACTCCAGAGCTGAGTGGTACTGTAAGCAGGGATCGAGCCTGCCCAGGGTCACTGTTCAGGCTACTTGGTTATATGGGGCCAGAGGCTATTATAAACAGTTGGCAGAGCTGTTGGCTTAGCTCCCTGCCCAAGCAACACTGTATGATGTGCTCCTCAGCTTCCCAGGTTCTCTGATCAGGCTTCCTAGTCTGTTTGGACTGAAAGCTACACTCAGCTTTGAACAGTGCTGCAAATTTGATTCTCTGCCCAGGAGAGGCTATAGAACAGACTCCATAGCTGGTATAGCTTGTTGTCTGGGGACCCAAATTGTGCAGAACTGCCAACCAAGCTCCCTGGCCAGATGGGGCTACCAGCCTGGCTTTGTAGATGTTCAGAACCACTGGCTGGGATCTCTGTTTGATCAGTACTGCAAGTCCACTAAGATCTGAGCACTGGTTGCTGTAAGCCTATTCTCCCTTTTCCATCTCTAGGCTCTATCTGATCTCCAGAGGTTGATCCCTACAGATTTCCCCCATCATCCCCAAGAGGTGAGATCTGATTGAGCTTCTCAGGAAACATACCACAATGCTGTGGGAGCTGGATGTCCACCTTGAGCCCTCTTTTTCCCACTGGAGAAATCTTAGGCCCAGGGGTGAGGGTGGCTCTGTATGGTACTGTTCCAACCTGGAGGAAGGGTTATGCAGTCAGAGTGTAGCTACTCCTCTTACCCTTTTAATGCAGTCCTTTTCCATCTCTGTGGTCCAGAGCAGGTGCGTCAGCATCATTTCTGGGTTCTAGGATTTTCACAGTGGTCTCTTATCTATAGATAGTTGCTAATTGTTCTTCTTGTGAGGGAGGCTGAAGTTGGGAACAAGCTATGTTACCATCTTGATGAAATCACTCTCCTAAAATAATATTTATCATTCTTTTTCATATGCATTTCTCCAACAGAAGGACCTAGTTGGCTTTACTGATCTATAAAAAGAGTTTAACTTATTGAACTCATTCTTTGTTTTTCCCAGGTGGCTGAAAAAATATCTCACCCTTGACAATTCCATTGCCAGAGAAGTAGACTTAAAATTATTCCAAATTTAAGGTTAGGCTGTTAATCAATACAGGATCAGAGATTGGCTGTGGGAGGTGCGGGGTTACAAATCTTCCCAGAAATCATACATCAGCTTTTATTAACAGAACATCACCTAAGTAATATAAAAATTAAACTAAAAATCACATTAATCACTTTCACTTTGTAAGAAATAATGCTACTAGTTATTTGAAAACTTCTACTAAATGTTAATTATGTCTAAAAATGACCAACGCTGAAAAACAAGGAAGATCAGTAAGTCTCATCATAAAATGATCAAGAGGCTAAGTGAAAACTAAAAAGTAATTGCACACCAAGTTATTGGGCCTTTCTGCTCTCAACTCCTAAACTGTCTTCTGAACTTCAATTTGTTCTCTTACCTACTCTCTATGGTGGATTTTCAGGAGGAGTCAAACATAATTCTCAAAAATATTAAAGCATGTACATATTTCAAGATATTACATAGAAAAAATAGTATGTGAGAACAGGGAGAAAAAAGTGTGCAGGAGAAGAAGTAATAGAAGACAGAAATTTGTCTGAAGAATCAAAAGAGCCCTAGAGTCTGATTTGTAAGTTTCTCATCTAATCAAACTAACAGTCTTTCAGTGGACTGAGTGATTGGTATAATTCATCTTGCCTTTAGCAAACATGCTGATGCCCTCTCTTGTACCACATTTATTACCAAGAAAAGAACATAATTGGTATCAGTGGGAATGCTTCTGGCTGCAAGTAACATCCCAAGACAGCTAACTTAAACATCAAGAAAAATGTGTTTACTCAAAAAGCAAGGAGTCCTGAGATGAGGTGGCTTTGACTTTCTATAGTTTCTATCTGCCATCTTCAGCCAGTTAGGTTTGTCCTTGACATCCATCCCATAATAGTCGCGAGAGGACTGCCATAGTTCCTGGCACCATAAGAAGACACCATAATATCTAGTGCTAGAAAAGCAACTGTTTTGTTCTATGTGACTAATTATAAAAAGGAAGAAATCCTTTCCCTGGGGTCCCCAGCCTATTTCTCTGATGTCTCATTGGGAAGAACTGGACCCATTTGCCACCCACAAGCCATTTGCCAATGACACAAATGAGATCTCCCTGATGGGAGGTTGGCTAATGAAGTTTATTCTTGAGCAGCATGGCAGATGGGGGAACACAGTTTGGCTGGGCAGGAAGAAAGACTGAACATCTGTTAAATAAGTTCCTATAATCTGGGCCAGTATCTCTAAAACTTTAATTTCAATTTTGTTAAAATGCAGAATTTGATTGACAAATTAGAAAAGTGAGCAGAAATCCCAGATAACGGGAATCTCTGAAGCAGTGGGATTTCTGCTCACTTTTCTAATTCGTCAAGGTCACTCTATAGTTACAAACTGAGAGAACAGGCAGAAATAAACAGGATGGTATTTAATAAGTACACCTGGGGAGAAAAATAATAAATAAACTGTACCAATAAAAGCCTGGGAATGGTGACAAATGCATATGTACGACAGAGTAAAAGGTCTCAGGGTCCCAGTGATAGCAAGCCATTTTGAAATACTGCAGTGATGTTACAGTTATAAAACTAACCCTGCTTTTGGAGTGCCTAACAACGTATATATTATGTTCTGGGTTATAGAGTTTTGAAGGATAAAGATTTTGGCCCTTGCATGGCACCCAGAAGGGAACTGTAACAGACTTAGGGACCAGTCACAAGGAAAGGATAAAGGAAGAGAACTCCTCCTTCTAAGAAGACCAAAAGGCACACCTAAGCCAACTTCAGGGCTGGATATATCCTGACTTGAGGGGGACAGCTGGCTGTTTGTCATCTTGACAGATAGGAAAAGTGAGAAGGATTCAATAGCAAGAATGACGTGTAAAAAGACCTCATCAGGATCCCTGAGTCCAGCCTAGTTTTTGAGTAGCCCCTTGTCTTTGGGCACTTTGCTTAACTTCTCCAAGTCTCAAGTTCCTTGTTGTAAAATGAAGTAACCAACACCTTCCTTTCAGAGCTTAGTAAATGTTAGAGACAAATAGGAAATGTGTCTGGCCAGAGTAGGTGCTTAATAAATGGGAATAGATATTATTGTAGTAATTTGTGATAAAAGGTTTAAATTAGATGGAGGTTCCTGTGCTGTATACAGCAGGTGTCCTTAAAGAGCTACTGAAATGATAGTCCAGTGGTCACTGCACACCTGACCCCCAGGCATCACATGGAGGTCCGTTACCTCGTTACCTCTCTTACGGCTCCCCCCAGCTCCACAGCAGTGATATGAAAATGTGCTATCAACTCTTGGGGGAGGGAGTAGTGTTCTGTGAACACTGATCATTTCTCTGATCCCAGCCCCTTCCAATCCAACCAGCTCTCCTTTTCCAACTTCCTTCTAAAGAAATGAGGGTGGCTGGGCTTCTTTCACAATAGAATTTTAACATGTAGCACATGTTATTTCATTGATCTTCATTAGTCATACAACTGAGCCAAGTTAAACCTGATGATTTTACTCCAAAACACTTTCACTATAAGACTCCTCACATCAGGCCTTGCTTTATGTAGGCCCTAGGGTTTTGCAAATGTTTCCTAAATGTAAAATGGTTGCCTAGTGTGCCCTGCTTTCTCCTGGAATTCTGGCTACATTACATTTCTCTCTACTTGCAGTGCATTTTAAAAAAATTAAATAAAATAAGGCACTATCTGTGCTTTGACCGGGTTCCGTTTCCTTCAATGCTAATGAAAGGAGTTTAACTTTTTTGCCTAAAACCTGCAATAAGTACTTAGTGGAAGCTTCCTTCCTTAAAGGCAAGAGCTATAAAAGACTTTAAAATATATTTTCTTCTTTGTAGATAATGGCTTACATTTGAGTCTTCCTGCAGAGTGAAGAAACCTCTAAATAGTCCTTGGAGACACATATGAACAGAAAGGCCATGGCATTTTGAACCGTCGTTGCCTCCTTTACAATTACCCATATGACCTTTGGAGAAGCATCTCGGAGAAACACCTGGGATTGACAAGAAAGCTCGGCTGCTGAGCCTGGCTCCTCTCCGTAGATGCCACGACTGTTAAAATGGACTTTCAGACATTCCCCAGGCTGGGAGGTTAGGGCTTTAGCCTGATTTCAAAGAATACACATTTCAGAGCCAAAGCGCAATTCATTGTCCGATTATTACACATCAATCAACAATGCAAATCAATCTCTAAGTGGCATTTTTCAAATTTAGTAACATGAACAAGGTAGTGAGAAATTAATGAGAAAAAGTAAAGCGTAATAAAACTCCTGCTGGGAATTATTCATTTGAATTTCCTGAGAACATTCTTATATTGGAGCAGTTTAGAAATAATTCTATTTACAAGCAATAATTAATAATGATGATGGTATTTATGAAGATGGTAATGAAAAGTGCAATAACATCTATTGAGCACTTACTATGTGTGAGACCCTGCACTAAGAGCTTTATAGGTATTATCTCATTTAATCTCACTTAATCCAGTGCAGGAATCCTGACAAATTTTAGGGTCATCATTAGGATAAAATAATTTTTCTTGATACTTAAATCTAGGACACAAGCACAACTCACCAGCCTCGAGGGCAAGGACTTTGCACTTCACCTTTTATGGCACCACATAACACCTGGCATAGAAGAGATGCCACCAGTATTTGTTGAATGAATGAGGCAAGGTTGGCAAGATTTCAAAGTCATAAAAATCTGAATTATTTTTATGAAACTAATGAACTTTGATAAAATACTTCAGTGCTACTACATCATTAAAAGTGATTACAGGGACTTCCCTGGTGGCTCAGCAGTTAAGAATCCACCTGCCAATGCAGGCGACACATATTCGATCCCTGGTCCGGGGAGATCCCACATGCTGTGGAGCAACTAAGCCCATGCACCACAACTACTGAGCCTGCGCTCTAGAGCCAGTGAGCCACAACTACTGACCCCACGCACCTAGAAACCGTGCTCCACAACAAAAGAAGCCACCGATGAGAAGCCCGCACACCACAACGAAGAGTAGCCCCTGCTTGCTGCAACTAGAGAAAGCCTGTGTGCAGCAACAAAGACCCAACACAGCCAAAAAAAAAAAAAAAAATGATTACAGATCTTCCTCAACTTATGATGGGGTAATGTCCTGATAAACCCATCAGAATTTGAAATATTGTAAGTCAAAAAATGCATCTACTACACCTAAACAACCAAACATCACAACTTAGCTCTGCCTAACTTAAGCATGCTTAGAATGCTTACACTAGCCAACAGTTGGGCAAAATCATCTAACACACAGCCTATTTTGTAATGAAGTGTTGACTATCTCATATAATGTATTGAGTACTGTACTGAGAGTGAAAAACAGAATGATTGTCTGGATCCAGAATGGTTCTAAGTGTATGGGTTGTTCACCCTCGTGATTGCCTGGCTGACTGGGAGCTGCCCAGCATCAGAAGAGAGGATCACACCACATGTCGCTAGCCCAGAAAAAGATCAAATTTCAAAATTCAAGGCACAGTTTCTACTGAATGCATACAGCTTTCACACCACTATAAAGCCCAAAATCATAAGTCAAACCATCATAAGTCAGGAACCATCTGTGCTACTTTATTTCTAAATTCTTTATAATAAGGCTTTTACTTTTATAATCAAAAAGTACTCAAAGTTTATACAAATTTCAATTTGCAATGAACCATTTTTTAGTTCTTGGATTATTTGATTACTGTTCATCTTTCTCAGGACAGAATGAGCTCATTGAAGCCAGGAACTATGTCTGCTTTGCTCATCACTTTATCTCAGCACAGAGGAGAACACCTAATGCATGGTAAGTGTTCAATATTGAATGAATGTATGAATGAATGAATGAATGAATGAACAAATGGATCCCACTCATTCTTGCTTGAGTCAAAACTTCAGAGAAGTGTGGGAAGAGTTAGAATATATGGGTCCTTCATATCAAAGGACAAGAAATAACTGTCCCATTGTTAACATACCCCCTACATCAGTTCAACATGAGTGGGAAAGAGAAGCAGAAGTGAAGTGAGAAACACAGCAGACCCAACAACAACACTGGATCTAGAGTAGGGACTAGAGGAAAGACCAAAATCACTTTTGCAAAAGCACAGGGTCTGTTTTGTCCCAAGACTGGTTCTGTGTGTCTGTGGATATGAAGGACCCACAGCCACAGTGCAGCCGAGCATCAATCTACTGTGATGGGTTCAAAATGCGGACTCAGTCAGAACGGACTCTTTCATCAAAAAAGTGCAACTGTGATTTGCAACGGGACTCTCAGCCTACTACAAATTATCCTGATGGCTGTGCTCCAGTCTTACCTGTTTCCAAGCAAAGATACAGTATCAACTGTCACGTGCTTCCCCGTCCACGTGAATTCCTGAGATGATAACCACCTTTCCTCATGCCTCCTGCTTCTTACCAGTCGTGAGGCAACACTGCTTTATGAAGTCCTTAGAACTGCCTTAGCTCACTTCACCCTTAATAGAAGGGTAAAGACCTTGCAGTCATCATGATAACAATAGCTACTGTTTACTTAGTGCTTATATGCTAACCAACCACTGTACAAAGTGCTTGGCATACATTGTCTTCAATCCTTACAGCCTGGCTAGGTAGATGTTAGTATTCTCACTTCATAGATAAAGAAACCAAAGCTCAGAGTGTTACATAAATTGTTCACTATTGTACTCTTTTGTCAGACAACTCCAAGACCTGAATTCTCCCACCATCCACTATACACTGTGTTCCTGCAAACACAGCACCCAATTGTCAGAGCCAACAATTGTACCGGGATGCTCTAAGTGACAGTGGAGAAATCAATCACTTAGCTACCCAGACTGCCCCCTCCATCTTTTTAGGCCTTCAGACGAAATTGCTTTTTCTTTTATGCCTAGTCAGCAATTCTCTTAAAAAGTCAAAATCTCACCTTCTTTGTTGGCTTTCATTTTCTTGGCAATTCATTGTAGGGAAGGTGTTAGTTTGGGTAGAAAAGTTTAATTTTTAGGATCTCAGGAAATAGTGAATTTCCTTTCAAGGTCAAGGGAACAGCATGAACAAATGAAAAAACTTCCCAACAGCAGTACCATGACAGGTCCAGACCAACTAGAAGAAGGGATACTGGGAACCACAGAAAAGGGGCATTGGATGGGAAGATGGATTGGCAACTGCAAACACTAGTCCATATGAAAGGTACTTATATTTGGAAGTAACTGATACAGATTATTTTACTCCCCAAATTGGAAAAGATAATTGACCTATGATCTGAAAATGATCAATGTCTTCTTTCCGATGTGCATACTGCATTCAGAAAGTGTCTGTTCATTCTGTGCCTTCAGGACCATGAGTTCCCACCATTTACATAGTGGATGTAAACAGTACATCTTCAGTACAGTGCTGAAGAGGAACAAAGGAGCAGCCTCTTACAAGTGGTCTTGGACTTGGTCTTGGTCTTGGTCTTAACAGAGACATCTTTTTGTCTATGCTAAATGCTTCACAAATGGATTGTTATAAGTATCAAGAAAAGAAATTCCTGAGAAACAGTTTACTTATCACTGACTTATGACAGAGAAACATTGACCCTATAAATCAAAATAATTTTCCCTACACTTAGCTTCTGAATGACTTCCAAGGAACCACTCTCTTACAAAAAACAATTCCAACTATGATTTGACTAGATAAGTCCAAATATTCTGTTTGATATACACCAGGAGGTGGGAAGGGAGAACTTTGGGAAACTTTCCAATATTTCTGTGAAAAAAATTTTAATGAATACAAAGACTCATGAAATGCTAATACACTGGGACAGCACTAAAGCCTCAAAATAGAAGTTTACTTTAAACACAGTTTTATACATCCATAGACACTTTTCAAATTTTCCCTATTTAGCATATAATTAATTTCCTAATTAACTAATTACATATTTTAGCAGGCTTAAAGACCACAGGGGTTAAATACATAACTGTTTCATGGTTACTGTTACTGAGAAAATGATGTTAATAAGGGTTGAGTTCTTCAAACATGTTTTTCATTTTTCCCTAAGAATATAATTCTGTGTTAGGCAGTGCTTTATTACAAATGTTAGGGGTAGGCGGACTGGGAACAAATCCCAAGTCTCTAATTTGAAAATCTAGCATTTCATAGATGGAAGTATAGTGTTTCCACATAACTGTACCTCTGTTAACAAGAGTCTGTTTATTAACCACAGTTGACCACATGGTATCTTGGGGGAAAAGGCAGTTTGTGTTCTGAAACTATTTCTGGATGTGCTCACCCATGTTCGGCTAACTGGTCTTGGGGTGGGGAGGCCAGCCTGGCTGCCCCTAAGATGAATGGGGGAGGTTAGGACAGAAAGGGCATCTTTCTCCACAGAGATTTAGGGTGCCCCTACCTTTCACATTCATTCACTAATTTATTCACTCATTAAAGTAATCATTCTTTCAGCAAATATGTATTGAGCCCATTCTATTCGCCAGGAAAATAATTAGGCACTTTATATGTATTATGCATTTATTCCACATCCAGAACATTTTTCTTGAACTCCTACAATGTGCCAGTGATGTTTTAGAAACTGATAAACAGGGTAAACATGGCTTTTACCCTCATAAACCTTCGGGGATATTTTTTGGGGTGTGGGGGGCATTTGGGTTCCATATTTTGTGGGGTCTGAGTTTTATACAATTTTGAAGTCCTATTTACCAAAAAGAAGATGCATTTATAAAAACTGGTCTGTCCAAGTGTAGGTCCTGAAGCTGAAGCTTTATTAACTTCATGGGAAATCTGCCTCTGGGCTCTGCTTGCTGACATCTCCTATTTCATAGTCTACGTTTGTGTCTCCCAACCAGGTAGGTTGCCAACCATTGGAAATTTACTTTTTTGGGGACTTAAAAGCATTTACGTTTTTCAGAGTCTTTTAATAAATGCAGATTCTCTTAAATGAGATCACAGCTTAAGGTGTTATCTTTCTCCAGGGGGGCTATTAGGTGCCAAATAAACACTGAAGAAATTAATTAATTAAAGGTGTAAACAGAAGCCTTGTTAGCTGGACAGAGAGTGGAAAAGTGAAGGGGAAGGGAGTTTCAGGGGCACCACTGAAAATAATACGGGTTGAGAAGGCAGGTGTGGGCAAAGTATGAACTGTTTTCCTTACAAATCTCTCTGGGGTCTGGCTGCCCAAGACTGACAAAGTTGCATCAAAGTCCTCAGTATTATAGTGACAGCTGCTACAGCAAATCCTAAAGGGCAGGAAGGTGGCCCCAGAGCCTATGAACAAATCTCCTCTGGGGACAATTTTCAGAAGACATAATCATTCTAATGATTATCCAATCTTATTTCTTTTTTCCTTTTCTATAATTTAATTTTAATTTGTTTTGAATTTCATTTTTTTAAATACAGCAGATTCTTATTAGTTATTTATTTTATACATATAAGTGTATACTTGTCAATCCCAATCTCCCAATTCATCTCACCGCCCCCCCAACTTTCCCCCTTTGGTGTCCATATGTTTGTTCTCTACATCTGTGTCTCTATTTCTGCCTTGCAAACCGATTCATCTGTACCATTTTTCTAGATTCCACATATATGTGTTAGCACGCGGTACTTGTTTTTCTCTTTCTGACATACTTCACTCTGTATGACAGTCTCTAGGTCCATCCATGTTGCTGCAAATGGCATTATTTCATTCTTTTTTATGGCTAATAGTCCATTGTATATATGTACCACATCTTCCTTATCCATTACTCTGTTGATGGACATTTAGGTTGTTTCCATGACCTGGCAATTGTAAACAGTGCTGCAAAGAACATTGGGGTGCGTGACTCTTTCTGAATTATGGTTTTCTCAGGGTATATGACCAGTAGTGGGATTGCTGGGTCATATGGTAATTCTATTTTTAGTTTTTTAAGGAAACTCCATACTGTTCTCCATAATCGCTGTATCAATTTACATTCTCACCAACAGTGCAAGAGGGTTCCCTTTTCTCCACACCCTCTCCAGCATTTATTATTTGTAGATTTTCTGATAATGGCCATTCTGAGCAGTGTGAGGTGATACCTCACTGTAGTTTTGATTTGCATTTCTCTAATAATTAGTGATGTTGTGCCTCTTCACCATCTGTATGTCTTCTTTGGAGAAAGATCTGCTTAGGTCTTCTGCCAATTCTTTGATTGGGTTGTTTGTTTTTTTAATATTGAGCTGCATGAGCTGTTTATATATTTTGGAGATTAATCCTTTGTTGATTCATTTGTAAATATCTTCTCTCATTCTGAGGGTTGTCTTTTCTTCTTGTCTATAGTTTCCTTTGCTGTGCAAAAGCTTTTAAGTTTAATTAGGTCCCATTTGTTTATTTTTCTTTTTATTTCCATTTCTCTAGGAGGTGGGTCAAAAAAGACCTTGCTGTGATTTATGTCATAGAGTGTTCTGCCTATGTTTTCCTCTAAGAGTTTTACAGTGTCCGGTCTTACATTTAGGTCTCTAATCCATTTTGAATTAATTTTTGTGTATGGTTTTAGGGAGTGTTCTAATTTCATTCTGTAACATGTAGCTATCCAGTTTTTGCAGCACCACTTATTGAAGAGACTGTCTTTTCTCCACTGTATATCCTTGCCTCCTTTGTCATAGATTAGTTGACCATAGGTATGTAGGTTTATCTCTGGGCTTTCTATCCTGTTCCATTGATCTATATTTCTGTTTTTGTGCTAGTACCATATTGTCTTGATTACTGTAGCTTTGTAGTAAAGTCTAAAGTCAAGGAGTCTGATTCGTCCAGCTCCGATTTTTTCCCTCAAGACTGCTTTGTCTCTTCAGGGTCTTTTGTGTCTCCATACAAATTTTAAGAGTTTTTGTTACAGTTCTGTTAAAAATGCCATTGGTAATTTGATAGCAATTGCATTGAATCTGTAGATTGCTTTGGGTAGTGTAGTCATTTTCACAATATTGATTCTTCCAATCCAAGAACATGGTATATCTCTACATCTGTCTCAGTCATCTTTGATTTCTTTCATCAGTGTCTGATAGTTTTCTGAGTACAGGTCTTTTACCTCCTTAGGTAGGTTTATTCCTAGGTATTTTATTCTTTTTGTGGCAATGGTGAATCTGATTGTTTCCTTAGTTTCTCTTTCTGATCTTTCATTGTTAGTGTATAGGAATGCAAGAGATTTCTATGCATTAATTTTGTATCCTGCAACTTTACCAAATTCATTGATTAGCTCTAGTAGTTTTCTGGTGGCATCTTTAGGATTATCTATGTATAGTATAATGTCATCTGTAAATAGTGACAGCTTTACTTCTTCTTTTCCAATATATATTCCTTTTATTTCTTTTTCTTCTCTGATTGCTATGGCTAAGACTTTCAAAATTATGTTGAATAAGAGTGGTGAGAGTGGACATCCTCGTCTTGTTCCTGATCTTAGATGAAATTCTTTCAGTTTTTCACCATTGAGAATGATGTTTGCTGTGGGTTTTTCATACATGGGCTTTATTATATTCAGGTAGGTTCCCTCTATCCCCAGTTTCTGGAGAATTTTTATAGATAGGTGTTGAAATTATGTCAAAACCTTTTTCTACATCTATTGAGATGATCATATGGGGGGTTTTTTGTTTGTTTGTTTTGCAGTATGCGGGCCTCTCACTGTTGTGGCCTCTCCCGTTGCACAGCACAGGCTCTGGACACGCAGGCTCAGCAGCCAAGGCTCACGGGCCCAGCCACTCCGCGGCATGTGGGATCTTCCCAGACCAGGGCACAAAACCGTGTCCCCTGCATCGGCAGGCGGACTCTGCACCACTGTGCCACCAGGGAAGCCCCAAGGTAAATTTTTGATTATAATCTCCTCAGGTATTTTCTCGGGTCCTTTCTCTGTCTCTTTTCCTTCTGGCATCCCTATAATACAGATGTTGCTGCGTTTAATGTTGTCCCATTTAATGTTGCCCCAGAGTTCTCTTAGGCTGTCTTCATTTCTTTTCATTCTTTTTTCTTTATTCTGTTCCATGGCAGTCAATTCCACCATTCTGTCTTCCAGGTCACTTACTTGTTCTTCTGCCTCTGTTATTCTGCTACTCATTCCTTCTCGTGTATTTTTCATTTCAGTTATTGTATTGTTCATCTCTGTTTGTTTTTTAATTCTTCTAGATCTTTGTTGAACATTTCTTGCATCTTCTCGATCTTTGCCTCCATTCTTTTTCCGAGGTCCTGGATCATCTTCACTATCATTATTCTGAATTCTTTTTCTGGAAGGTTGCCTATCTCCACTTCATTTAGTTGTTTTTCTGGGGTTTTATCTTGTTCCTTCATCTGGTATATAGCCCTCTGCCTTTTCATCTTGTCTGTCTTTCTTTGAATGTGGTTTTTGTTCCACAGGCTGCAGAACTGTAGTTCTTCTTGCTTCTGCTGTCTTCCCTCTGGTGGATGAGGCTATCTAAGAGGCTTGTGCAAGCTTCCTGATGGGAGGGACTGGTGGTGGGTAGAGCTGACTGTTGCTTTGGTGGGTAGAGCTCAGTAAAACTTTAATCTGCTTGTCTGCTCATGGGTGGGGCTGAGTTCCCTCACTGTTGGTTGTTTTGGCCTGAGGCGGACCAGCACTGGAGGCTACAGGCTCTTTTCTGGGGCTAATGGCGGACTCCAGGAGGGCTTATGCCAAGGAGTACTTCCCAGAACTTCTGTTGCCAATGTCCTTGTCCCTGCGGTGAGCCACAACCACCCTCTGCCTCTGCAGCAGACCCTCCAACACTAGCAGGTAGGTCTGGTTCAGTCTCCTATGGGGTCACTGCTCCTTCCCATGGGTCCTGATGCGCACACTACTTTGTGTGTGCCATCCAAGAATGGAGTCTCTTTTTCCCCCAGTCCCGTCAAAGTCCTTCAATCAAATCCCACTAGGCCTCAAAGTCTGATTCTCTGGGCATACCCCTCCCATTGTTGGACCCCCAGGTTGGGAAGCCTGATGTGGGGCTCAGAACTTTCACTCCAGTGGGTGGACTTTCGTGGTATAATTGTTCTCCAGTTTGTGAGTCACCCACCCAGTGGTTATGGGATTTGATTTTATTGTGATTGTGCCCCTCCTACCATCTCACTGTGGCTTCTCCTTTGTTTTTGGTTGTGGGGTATCTTTTTTGGTGAGTTCCAGTGTCTTCCTGTTGATGATTGTTAGCGGTTAGTCATGATTTCAGTGCTCTCATAAGAGGGAGTGCACGTCCCCATATTCTGCCATCTTGAACCATTCTCCTGTTCCTTTTTAATATACACCAACCGTGATTTTCCAATCTTGACTATAACTTTATTCCAAAAAATTACTTTTAGAGCCAGACAATATTTATCATTAGTTAGCCATTTCACCTTAAAATGCACTTATCTGTTTACTTTTCAGTTAGAAAGAATACATGGATCTCAACCAGCCACAGGCAGCCACAGGCAGCCACAGGGAGATGGGTGGATGGGGTAGGAGGTGGGGGGGTGGCAGCTAAAGAATGGGTGAATGGAAGTCTGGGAGAGGATGAGACAGGGTCAGACCCCAAGGGAAAGTCTTGTCTAAGCACAGGAAGAGAAAGGTAAGTGGAGACATGTTGGCTTGGCTAGCCTGTGTAGTCAGACCCTCTGCGTGAGGAAGAGTCATGGACGTGCTCTGTGGGAAGGTTCAATACTGAACATTGTTATCTGTGTCCTGTGGAGAACTGTGAAAGCAGTGATTTACAATCTGACAAAAATAATTTTAACATATATAAGAAGCTCCCATCTGAACCACATATTCAGTCAAGAGGATTTGCAAATGAATGCTGTTGACAATTTTACCACCCTCCTCCATTCAGAGGAGGCTGATGGAAATCTTGTGGTTCTGGCGTTTTAAGGGAGATAATTCAGAAAGCATTCCTCTTCTGAGGAGACAATGAGCAGAAAGAAAAAATCGATTCTATTATGGTCTGATGCTTCCTGTTTCCCAAGGTCTGGAGGGAAGTCATTTTTTCTGGGGAGTTCATGGGTGGAGATTCCAGCTGCTATCTTGGCCATGACCCTGAGGGAAACATGGTCACTCATTCATTTACTTTTTCAATAGTTAATTCATTCCCTCATTCATAACCCTTAAGATTTCTAGATTCTCATAGTCTGATCCCTATACTCATGCAGAGAAACAGTTCAAACAGGAGGGAAGGAAGGAAGGAAGGGAGGGAGGGAGGGAGGGAGAGAGGGAGGGAGCATAGGAAGAGAGAAGGAAGAGGAAAGAGGATTCCCAATTTATATTTAAAAACAATTTTAATTTGGAAGAACTTTTATTTTTCAAAGGTGTTTCTTGAAAGATACCACCAATATCAGAAGTCTCAATAATCATCTTGGACTCCATTTCCTCTGTTTTCTACCACAGTTTTCTGAAATCCTACACTGCTCTTGGATACCTCCTTCTCAAAACAGAACACATCAAATGAAACAAATCTAAAACTCTCCCTCCTCTATCTTCACATCTCAGCCTCTCCCCATCTCTCTATCCTCTCGCACTAACTTCCCACACTCACCTCCCACCTTCTGAGTTTTGTTTGTTTGTTCTGCCCAGTTTCCAAATGCAAAGGAGAAAAGCCTAGAAATCTGTTGATGGGAGGGGGCAGACAGAGGGAGAGGACAGTGGCCTCCCCCAGGAGTTAGGTCAGAGGCAGGATGCTCGTAAGTGAATGTCTGACACTGTTCCATGTTCACTACATACCCTGGACAAAAGTTTTGAGATCCTATTTTGTGCCAGGCATCATGCCAGGCTCTGTGGACACAAAGGTAGCCAAAGTGCTGTGTCTGCCCTCCAGAAACTGAGCAATCTGCTGCAGCAGTCAGAAAAGCAAACAGCAAATTACAATGCTGTGAGATAAAGTCTCTTCTAGATTTGAGCACAGAACTTCAGGGTCTCTGGAGGTGGTGGGGGGTGAGTTCCCAGGAGGCATGGGGAGAGCTTCTGAGTTGAGGTAACCTCTGAACCACGGTTATGAGAAGTTAGCCTGGTAGGGGTGGGGACGCAGAGGGGAGAGGAATAGAAGGACAGTTCTGCACACAGACATGTGAGGGACCCTGAAGGATAGAGAGGTTTCCACTGAGGCCCTCACATGGCCTTGCCCCCAGAACTATCTCTTCTTTTCCATTGTCTCTAGCATATGCCTTTAGCCCCTACTCTCTCCACCCCTCCAGTAAAATTCAGATTGTTCAAACAATGGCTGCTAATCCCCAAGAACAACTGCTCCCTCTTCCTGCTAAAACCAATAAACATTCCACCCTGCTTCTCCAGTTAGAATCTCTGCCCAGCCTTCTCATGCCCTGGTACTCTAGAATAAAACAGAGGCTCACAGTAATGGTGCTCTTGCTAGCAGTTGATTTTCTTCCATAGAGAACAGCACAGAGGCAGACCCAGATATCCCATTTGGGTAACTGTATTTCTGTGCGGGTGAGCCAAAAAGTTGGGGATGCAAACAAACGTGGTGGGTGACAGGGTCTTTGAGGTTATCAAGAGACAGCCAGATTATGGCCAGCCTTGAAAACCATCTTCAGGATTTGAGGCTTGGTACAGAGGACCATGGATTCGTCTAAGGGATCCATTGGGGATCCGTTAAAACAAGAAGCAAGTGGCATGGAACTGAGATGTGGAAAAGTTATGGTTCTGAGAATGGGTTGGAGAGGAAGGGAAACAGAAGCAGGGAGCACAGGTAGGAGGTAACTGAAGCTCTCCAGGTGAGAGAAGAAGGCATCTTGCCACTGCCTTTCCCCACCTGGTTAGTGAGGATGCCATCGGGGACTCTGGCCAAAACCTGCTTACGGTAGTTAGCAAGAGTGTCATCCTCGCTCCTTTAACTGTATAATCTTTATCTGCCTGATTACACAGGAGAGGCCCTTTAATCATCAGCACAATGTATGGCACATGGTAAGTATTCAATGAAAGTTCATTGCCTGGAATTGAAATATTTTGGAAGCTACCAAGGCCTCAGGTTTATTTAGGTGAATGGCACTATGAAAATATACCATCCCCAGAACCTGAAGAAACTTGTATCTTTTCACTTCCTCTTGTTGTAATAAAGGAACATTACAATAGCAACAAAACTTTTCAAATCAACACAATGTTTTTGTGACAGTTTGCAATCCCAGCTTATGAATTTTTTTTTTTAAGTTTATTAAGAGATGTTAAAAAAAAAAGTTACCCACATTTTCCAATTCTGCCACCATCTGGGCAAACAATGTAAATATTTACAAGCAAAGTCTTAAGGTGAAGATGTAGGTTCTACAGTATTTTGAAACCTGATAGTGTTGCTTTTCACAATGGCCTGTGGTTTCCCTCCATTGTGCTTCCTTACAAAGCCTTTGAACAAGCATGTGACACACTCAGGGAGCGTTAGCAGATGCTAAAACATTTTATTAGCTGATTTATTAAGCTATTGAGGGTCATTCTTTGAAAAATGGAGAGAGAAATCCAGACACAACAGAAATTAGAGAAATCAGAAATCAACCTTTGGAACAATGGTAGCTAGTCACTTTTTTTCTCTTTGTTAACATACCAAGGTAATTCAAAACAGATCGATGGCTGTGTGAATGCTTATAGCCTTTTTTTTCTTTCCAGTGAAAGAAGGTTCAGGAAAAGTAGAAGAAAAAAAAAAGGAAAGAAAGAAAGAGAGAGAGAAAGAGGGGAGGGAGGGAGGAAGAGAAGAGAGTACAGTGGTACAGTGCCGTTGGCATATTTACAGGAAATACAAATTTAACTGGAACCTGCTTGTGATTTGTCCCTCTTTAGATCTGCTATTAAGAAGCATCTTTATTTCTACATGCAGCTAAAATTACATAGAAAAACTGAGTCACATGATAACACCCTTATCTAAACATCTTGATAGAAGGAAGACTGCCAAGAAAGGATGGCTTATGGTTTAGGTGGAGTGGGACAGGTCACTATGTGGCTGGATTTGAGGGGCACAGGGAAGACATCTCAACATTTCCTCATCAGATGGCTGGAAGTTAGCATCTATTCTTTCAGGTAAGGCATTTACCTTCTCTGGGTCCCATTTTGAGATACAGCTGGTCCTGGAAAAGTGAATGGAAGCAAGTCACTCCCCATTTAGTGTGAATGTGTTTTTACTATGTCCTCCTTCGGACAGGCAAACTGAAGCATGAGGAGAAAACTGGGACCAGGGAACCAGAGGAGAGCTTGCAGGGTGATCAGATGGCCACTGCTTTCCACATCTTCTCTGCAATTCTTCAGCGAAGGAAGAGGAGATCAACTACATTTACTTTACAATTTTCCCAGGTTCTGCTGTTGCTGAAGAACATCACAATCTGACTGTTAATTCACAGAGTGATTTTCATTTACAATATATAAACCATAACATGTTAATAATTGGAAGGAACTCTACTAACTGATCTTTTAGAATCCCACCAGATTATGAACCATCAAATATCTGATTGAAAACAGTCCACAATCTGGCTTTTCTTTAAATACTAAGTTTTATTTTGAACTTCCTTTTTATTACAACAGCCACCTTCCATTAATACTCACAAAGCAAAAAGGCGCTATCAGAGGAAACAGGAAGAAGCAGAAATTTTGTCAGCCAGATTGGCCTACCCTTGACTTTGTGCCAAGTATGGGCTCTAAGAGGCCTGTTCATTTTGTGGGAGCCAGATCAATTGCTTATAAGCCTCTGCCATTTAAAAAGTCATGATGGGCAGATCACGCTGCTCATTAATACTCAAGCAATTGTTGATATTTGTTCTGGATTTCAACATCTAATTAAAGCGGAGTGGCTAGATTTGCATACAATAAGCAATAGAAGTGAATAGCATCCTCAGTGTCACAGGCATAATCAGCTTCACCATACAGTATCATTAAAACTTGCATGCTAATTATAGCTAATCGGTCCCTGTAAATAGAAGCCTTTTCATTCAGGATATAGACTTTCTTTCAAAAGCCCAAATCCTGCTATTCATCTAAAAAGACCCAAGATGCTTAAGTCACCTTAAAAGAAAAATTGTTCAGGAAAGATTCTGTGTGTGTGTGTGTGTGTGTGTGTGTGTGTGTGTTTCCCCAAGATACAAAAAAATCTGGGTTTCTTTATTGAAAGGATTCAGATCCTCAGTCAAAGCAAAGCAATTTGTTTTAACCTGCTTATTAATTGTACTTGTTGGTAAAATGTGAAATTGCCCAATTAGAAATGAATAAAATAAGCATTCATAATTTGGGGGGATTAAACAAATATTATTAATAGATTAAATCCTGGAGTGGCCCTTTTGAAACTGTTCTCTAATTAATCCTAAAGGACCACATGAAAAGTGAAATATTGGACAGCTTTGATATGGAAAATCAAACTGGCCTTCTCCAAAATCAATGCTAAATACTATGTCTAATGATCAATTGTCAACAGTCAAAAAAAAAAAAAGGCTAAAATAAATGCTGTATATAAATGGATTACTAGAGCAACACCTCATTTATTTTGTATTTAGAGGTCCCCTGGTTTGCTGCTGCATTAAACTGAGCCTGGAAATTTCTAACCATGGCAGCTCATACAGCAAGGCCAAGAGTTTGAGGTGTGGTCATTATTTTACCACCACCTTGGAAATAATACTAAAAAAGATTGAATAACCCCGTGGCCCATAGATTATTACCCACTGGGAAAGCTCAGCTACAAAAGATATTTTAAATTAACAAACATTTCTGGATGTGACTTGTTTTATAAAAAGAAAATTAATATCAGAGAGAAACGTGAAGCCAAGTAAACAATATATTATTTAACAGCAGAAATCGTTTAGACAAAAAAGTGTTTCAAGAGACATTCCATTCTATTTTGCTCCATCCTGGTGCTTTCTCTTCTCTGCCTGCAACCTAAGAAGGAAAGTTGTAGATGATGCTTCTTTCAGATGCACCTTGCTCAGCCAGTGAGATGTAGATGGTGATGGCTCCCAGATTACATTTCATGTCTGGGGTAAGAGAGGAAAGGATGGAAGAGAAAAAAAGAAAATGGGGAGAGAAAAAAGCTCCTGGAGTAAAGAAGGGAATTTCAGGGGTGTGGCTAATAATTAGAGGCTCTGCTCAGTTTCAGTGCCTGGGTGGATCCTGATCTCTACCTTCTGCTTTCATTGTCCTTGGCATTTCCTTCTAAAAGAGTTTTAAGTCACTGACATGTGAATTTATGAGACTTTAAAAACAACTAATGTATAACTCTGTGCCAGTACACAGATGATTTGATTTTCTGACTTTTTAAAAACCACCACCACAACAAATACAATAAAGTATCAAGTAAAGATCTCTCATACGTTGGCCCTTGGTCACAGTGATTCATCCGTCCCACAAGTAAATATAAAACTGCTCAAGAAATGGCACTTAGAGTTCATCTATTTCTCCCTTCCTTCTACCTGTCACTGCCCCTCCAAGCCCCTCATCCCCAAAGACATTGTCTTACTGGACATTTTCTCCTCATTTATAGAAGGTTTACCTCAGATGTTTTTCTCTCCTTAACTTTCCTTGACTTGGAATCCCACTAGTCTTCCTCTCTCCCACATACCATTGTGCCTGAATTTTTTTTTGCTGGGGGGTACGCGGGCCTCTCACTGTTGTAGCCTCTCCCGTTGCAGAGCGCAGGCTCAGCGGCCATGGCTCAGGGGCCCAGCCGCTCCGCAGCATGGGGGATCTTCCCAGACCGGGGCACGAACCCGTGTCCCCTGCATCGGCAGGTGGACTCTCAACCACTGCGCCACCAGGGAAGCCCCCTGAATTTTTTTATTAATAAAAAAACATGCAAGACTTAAAAAATAAGGCAAAAGATGGGCAGCACAAGGCCACACAGGGGCAAAGACTCACTGAAGAATCATCTAGGAGAATATGCTTTGCTCAACTCACTGATTACTACTGTGAAAAGATCGTAAACATAGTGAGGTTACATACTAATTTGTAGATTTTTATTCAGGAGAGACACAGTGTATATCTGGGAAAAATGATAATTCTAAAAATTATGCTTTATTGCTCTGTAGAAAATTAACTACTTTTATATCTAACCTAGCAATCTTAATATTCCTTTATTAAGTTGCCTATATATATCTAGCTCCACGAATGCTCTTTGAATTGGTTCTACATTCTTGCTGGTTCTCTCATTAACTAATGAGGTGAACAAAATCTTTGACACTTTAATATTTATGCGAAAATCATAGTTTTAACGTTTTGAATATTATACTTTGGCAGAATCAATTTTATTTACATACTTTTATTACTTATATTGTTTAATTAACTGGCTTTACTTTTCAGTTATACAGTTGACCCTCCATCCCAAGGGTTCTGCATCTGCAGATTCTACCAATCCTGGATCAAAAATATTCGAAAAAAATTTACATAAAGTTCCAATGAACAAAACTTAAATTTGACATGTGCAGGCAAATATTTGTATAATATTTACCTTGTATTTACAACTACTTACATGACATTTACATTGTATTAGGTATTATAAGTAATCTAGATACGATTTAAAGTATATGGAAGGATGTGTGTAGGCTATATGGCATTTTATGTAAGGGATGTGAGTATAGGTGGATTTTGTTATCTGTAGGGGGCTCCTGAAACCAGTCCAAGGGACAATGTACTGTGAAATTTTCAGAACCAAAGCCATTTATTTCTAGATCTGCAGTACCCAGCATGGGCTCCTGGCACTTAATAGGTAGGTTCTCAATAAATGCTGTTTGTGCATTGTTGAATTCAATATCATGACCACACTCATAAACCACTGGAACATAGTCACCTACATTTGGTCCCAGAGGCTTATATTTGTCTTTCCTTAGTTTGGCGTCTGTGTTACTAAATAGACTCTATTTTAACTCATGTTATATGACATAAAATGAATCATAACCTGTCTCACCTGGTATTTCACATATATGTACATCCTAAGAAATATTCAGATGTGCAGTGCAGGCAGGTTTTCTTTTATCCCCTATATTTAATAAAATACATATGCATATATATATATACACACATATATATGCACTTTTTATTAAGTGTAAATGTAGATATATAATTAGATATATATAAAATATCTACATTCTAATCGAGAGTAGGAAAATTAACTAAAAGAAAGAAAAGAGGCCACATTGTCATCTACACTATGGTTTCCACAAATTCTCCCTACATAAAAGCTGTTAATTCAATAATAAAACTTGAATTTACTTTTTAGTGTAAAAAGCTTCTGAAGGCTTGTTCCCCACCTCCCTGGGCCAGAGGCCAATAAAGTATAGTACTGAACATGAGATTGAAAAAAAAGTAAAGACAAGAAAAGCAAACATTGACAGCAGTAACCAAAATAGGTTTCAAATATTGTTAGGGAATTTCTGTCATTTCAAAATAAATCCAAGTCTACAATATCCATGTTGCGTCTCTAAAAATTCCATGGTTAATGAGGCTTCAAAACCCTTGTTTGATCAGTTTCTCATATCCTCTTACCATACATAATTCTTAGAAAGGATTTTTGCTGGCCAGAACAAGTATTTTATTATTCAATTGGTTTAAATTACTATAAACAGCCAGAAGTTTTAAATAATGGATCAAATTCATTTTTTCCCAGTTTGCTACTACACAATTAGGACCTTTGATCTTTTTTACTTTTCTCCAATCACTAGACTACAGATGTAAAATAATATACATTTTATTTTAGATATTAATTATATACTTCATACTTGCTCAATAACTTTATCTTCCATGCATTCCACTCCAAATTCCAATGTCTCAGACTATTTACTTCAATAGTATAGCTCAAGTACTCCAGAAGAACTTTTCTAAAAGTATGGATAAAATCCCCAGACATTCTAAAATTCACGGTTAAAAAAAAAAACCCAAAAAACAGAAGCAAAAACGTTGCATCCAAGCAGCATTACTTTATAAATTTTCAAATTCAAAAAAGAAGGTTATTAAGGGCTGTGAAAAACTCAATATAATAATGCAAATAAAATATTAATAAAGGAGAAAAAAAACAACTAGTACTACTTTGAGGACTAAAAAGCTCTTTGATTCACTTTCTACTAAAACTGACCAACCCATCATTTGCAATAAAGTAACGGATGCCTAGCGAATGATCAGCGAGTCAACAATGTTGCTTACATGACATTAAGAAGCCAACAAGGAATTAAGCAAAAAACAAGTGGTTTCTGCCTAAGCACAAAACATGCGTGCACAAGTCAGTTTCCCAGGCTCCCACTTAACTTTTAGTGACTGTCGACTCACAATTCCAGTTATCATGTTTCCCATTCCACAGCATATAGAAATGCCAAATCATAAAGGCAAGCAAGAAAGCAAACCAATATACTTCCTTGTCCTTGTACCATGCAATCCTGAAAGCAAACATACTTGCCTATTTTAATATTGGAGCCAGGCAAAAATAACAACTTCTTACTCCAGGAAATACATATTCTTGTAAAACATAGCCATGAACCAACTGAAATAGCCTGCTTATTAATACCAACAGCTTGATCATCAAGGCTTGCTTTAGATCTCTCCCCTCACTGTGCCCACCAGTCCAAAGCTATTATGCATTAACCTCTGCAAAACCACAGCCACTTCCCTGCCTTGTAAGACCCATCTTAAAATCACCCAATTCATACCTTACACTATACATAAACTCCCTAAATTTCCTCATTTGAAGCACTACCAAGACTATCAAGGTTACGGTCCCTTATCTTATAATAGGTTTAATAAACCCAGCTGTGCTTGATCAATAGATATTTCTGGTGGATTTTTGGAAGACTGACAGTCCAAACAGGTCCACTGATAAGGAGAAGTAGCAACCACTGTGACAGGAAACATCTAAAACTTTACAAACCAAGCACAGGAACTTAAAAATACATAACAGTCCATGTCAACAATAGTCCTCTTTATCTCAGTAAACTCTCATAATGTACCTATATTAGAAGACAGAATAAAAATGAAGTTCATAGTGATAAATGATTGAGTCATTAATATAATCTTAAATCATCTTCAATATAATCTGCATAAGAAGACAGGGAAATGTATAATATATTTTACAGAGAGTTCTACCAAAATTAAATAATATTTAAAAAGTTTTGTCAAGTACCCAAATATCAAATAATATTCTAAAAGTTTTGTCAAGTCCAGGTTTTGGCTCGACTGTCCAGGTGATATATTCTCAGGAGCTCCAGTCAGCTGAGGTACCACCATACTGTGTTCAATCAACTACCAGCTTCTGAATTGCAAAGGAATGCTGTACCTTGGCCCTAAATTCAAGGTGCAATTCAAAGAATTCATGTTTTACAGTTGGCAAGTTAAGTCCACAGTCTTTGTAACCAGACAGAACAGAATTCTATCTTTAGCTTCACAATTTTCTAGATGTGCAACCCTCAGCAAGTTAGTTAACTGTTCTGACCCTCAATTTCTTTGTCTGTTGAAAAAGAAAAAAGAGAGAGAGGTCTGGATCAAGATGGCAAAATAGGAAGATCCTGAGCACACCTCCTCCCACAGATACACCAAAACTACAACTACGAATAAAACAACTATCTCGGAGAATAACTTGAAGACCAGGAGAACATATTTTCTACAACTAAGGATACAGAGAAAAGCCCATAATGAGATGGGTGGGAGGGACAGACACACAGTCTAGTCAGATCCCACACCCTGGTACAGCAACCCACAAAAGTGGAAGAGATGATCACCATGGAGTTCTCCACTGAGGAGTAAGGGGTCCAAGCCCCACCTTGGGCTCCCCAGCCTGGAGAACCTGCACTGGGAAGACAAGTTCCCTTTATGTCTGGCTTTGAAAACCAGCAGGGCTTACATCCAGGAGGGATGGCAGGCTGTGGGAAACTGAGGCTCTGTTCTTGAAGAGCTTGTGCAGAAACTCCCTCCCTCCAAGTCCCTGTGCAGAGGCAGCAGCTTGAAAAATAAGAAGGAGATTCACCGACTAATTTTAGGAAATGTGCAGGAGGGACAGATGTTTAGTGGAACTTTCTGCATGGATGAAAGTGATAGCAAACACCTCTTTTTTTTTTTTCACTCTCCTTCCACCTAGCTCGCCTGGCACTGGTGGGTACCTTTTCTATATCAACCTAGCTAACACTGTGTTCCCCTGAGGACTCACCTTACACAACCCACCTTCCCCAGCTGGCCCCTCCAAAGTGGCTCCTGCCCCACCCCACTCAGTGGATGGCCCTGGCTGGTATTTGCACTCTTCTGTAGCAGCTCCCATTCCAGGGGGCCAGCCCCTCATATCAGCACACCCATAGCAGTCATGGCCATATCTCTCAATCACCTTGGCTGGGGACCATCCCCACCCATCATGGCACCTGCAGCAGTTACAGACAAACCACACAGGTAGATGGGTTGTGGGCCATCCCTGCCCACCAGTGTGTTTGCAGCAATCATGGCCCAACCACAACAGAAGGGTGGTTGCAGCCCAAACAGGGGACACCTGTGGAGCACCTGGCTCTGGTGACCAGTGGGGGATCATGCCACTGAGCCCCAAAGGACACCTTCTACATAAGGCTACTTTTCCAAGACGAGGTGATGTAGCTGATATTCTTAACACATAGAAACAAACACAGAGAATTAGGCAAAAAGAGTAGACAGAGACACCTGCTAAACAAGAAAAAGATAAAATAATTTAAGAATTAAATGAAATGGAGATAAGTAATTTACCAGAAAAGTGCTCAAAATAATAGTCATAAAGATGTTCACCAAACTCAGGAGAAGAAGGGATAAACTCAGTGAGAACTTCAATGAAGAGATAGAAAAATATAAAAGAGAACAAATCAGAACTGAAGAATACAATAACTGAAATGGGAAATATACTAGAGAAAATCAACGGTAGATGAGAGGATGCAGGATGAAGAATAAAGGATCAGCAACCCAGAAGACAGGGTAGTGGAAATGACCCAACCAGATTTAGAAAATGAGGATTAAAAAAAAGAATTTAAAAAAAGGATAGTTTAAAGGATCTCTGAGACAACATCAAGTGAACTAACATTCACATTATAGGGTTTCCAGAAGGAGGGGGGAGAGAGAGAAAGGGACAGAAAAACTATTTGAGGAAATAATACCTGAAAACTTTCCTAACCTGGTGAAAGAAACAGACATCCAAGTCCAGGAACACAAAGAGTCCCAAACAAGGTGAATCCAAGAGACCCACACCAAGACATACTGTGAGTAAAATGTCAAAAGTTAAAGAGAGAATCTTAGAAGCAGCAAGAAAAAAGAAACAGCTAGTTACATACATGAGAACCCCCAATCTGCTGATTTTTTAGCAGATATTTTATGTGCTAGGAGGGACTACATCAATCTAAAAAGATTCTGCACAGTCAAGGGAACAATCAACAAAACAAAAGGCAATCTACTGAATGCAAATGATATATCTGATGAGAAGTTAATATTCAAAATATATAAAGAATTCATACAACTCAACATTAAAAAAAAGCAATCTGATTAAAAAATGGACAAAGGCCCTGAATAGACATTTTTCCAAAGAAGATGTACAGATGGCCAACAGACACATGAAAAGAAGTTCAATATCACTAATCATCAGGAAAATGTGAATCAAAACCAAAGTGAGATACCATCTCATGTCTGTCATCAAAATGTTATCATCAAAATGACAACAAATAACAAGTGTTGATGAGGACGTGGAGAACAGGGAACCCTTGTGTGTTATTGGTGGGAATGTATATTGATGCAGCCCCAATGCAAAACAGTAAGGAGGTTTCTAAAAAATTTAAAAATAGAACTACCATAAGATCCACCAATGCCACTTCTGGGTATTTATACAAAGAAAACAGAAACACTAATTTGAAAAGATATATCCACTTCCGTGTTCATTGTAGCACTGTTTACAACATCTAACATATGGAAGCAACCTAAGTGTCCATTGATTGATAAATGGGTAAAGAAGATGTGGTATATATATATATTAGCAGGTACTATCATAAGTATCTGACATGTATGAACTAACTTAACTACTGCAATTCTACTTGTGGTAAAAATCTATTAATTTCCCTGGTCTACAGATGAGAAGAATGAGGCTCAGGATATGAAATCACTTGCTGCAGTGACACAGTCAGCAGATGGAGAGCTGAGACTCAAATCCAGGCAGTTTGCTCCACAGTCCCACTCGTCCCAATCATGCTGCTAAGCAATGAGTGATGTCAAAACTGTAGGCAATGAAAGTTTCAAGAAATCACATTGCATTTGAATATCCACCAAGTTATTAATGATTCTACCTGACACATCTTGATTTTTCTTTATGATAAAAAGTCCTGGAGATAGTTAATGGAATCTGTACTGTTTACCACTTTTTTGAACTGAAGGAAAAACTTAATCAATTACCTCTTAACCTGGCAAAATCCCATTCTTTTGCCTCACAAGGCACAGAGAGATAAACCATATAACCAGGTTAAAACTGTACATTGATGTTTGCGTTAATTATCTTGTTTCCTTGCAGGTGGAAGAAACATTTTTAAAAAAAGTATTCCCCCATGTTGGAACTAACGGGATGGGAGTATGATTGAAAAAAGAATACTGTTAAGAGTCCTGTAAGTCATATCAAGGAAAATTTACCTGTGGATGGTACAGGATGGAGGATAGAGTGATCAATAAAATTTGAAGATAAGATTACCTTTGCGAATACAATCACATAAGACGAACCTAAAATAAATGAATTAGCCCTTGATAAAACAAAACAATCCAAACTAATCTATAGCCTTTGCCTGGGCAGCTCAGGAATTTGAGGTAATAATCAAATTCTAATTATGGTGAATAGCGTGTGGCTATAGCCTCAGCAATTTCTTTTTTTTTACTCTGTGGGAATAAAGATTGCAACCTTCAGCATGCAAAAGGAATCTAGAGTGTAAGACTGCATCAGTTTTGTACAGAATTCTACAGTGTTGTCCCAGGGGAAGGGATGGCCTCACCCATGGTCACGAGTGTCCAGCCCAGGGGACGTCCGCAGTTACAGTTCAGGCGGTAACCTCCATGCTCACAACTCATGTGAGTGTTCACTGGCTTACAAATAGTTGGAAGCGCTTTCTTGCATTGTAGTCAACCTTATCATAATTTAGCTTTGCACACAGATTAGACATTGTGAAATAATATTATCTCACAAATCTAAAGTTGCTGGAGCTGCTGTATAGCCAAGTTTCTTATTATAAATCAACAAATCAATCTTCTGGCCTACAGACCAGGGGTCAAGAAACTTTCACTATGAAAGATCAGACAGTAAATATCTTAGGCTTGTGGATCTTGCAGTCTCAGTTCCAACTATTCAATTTTGTTATCATGGTGCAAAAGCAGCCAAAAACAATACGTGAACAAATGGGCATGGCTGTTTTCCAAGAAAACTTTATTTATACAAACAGGCAATGGGCCAGACCTGACCCACAGGCTATTATTTGGCCAAGCTCTGCTACAGACCATCAGGATCTTGTGACAGTGCAGTTGGCAGAATACTGGCCTCCCAAAGACATTCATGTCCAGCCCCCAGAACCTGTGAGTATGTCACCTTACATGGCAAAAAGGGCTTTGCTGATGTGATTAAGTAAATGATTTGGAGACCGTAAGATTATCCTAGATTATTCGGGTGGGTCTAAAGCAATCACAAAGGTCCTAACGGAAAAGACGGAGGCAGGAAAGTTAGATTGAGAGAAGGAAACATAAGGATAGAAGCAGAAGTTAGAGTGATGAGGCCTTTAGAAGCTGGAAAAGGCAACAGACAGATTCCCCTCTAGAGCCCCCAGAAGGAACTCTAAGCCCTGCCAACACTTTGATTATAGCCTAGTTAGACCCATTTTAAACTTCAGAACTCCAGATCTGTAAGGTAATGAATTCATGTGGTTGTAAGCCACAAAGTTTGTAGTAATTAGTCACAGCAGCAGGAGGAAACTAATACATTGGGTTAGCATGGGTCTGACTAGGCCTCTGCAGACTCGGAATGTGTGAGAGGTTGTCTACGTCTGCTTGGTTAAGCTGTAACTATGCTTCTAGAATCTTTGCCCTGTGTTGTTTACAAGTTAGGTTTGAAACGCAGAGGTGAAGTAGTAGCCATGACAATCTGAAGGTTGTAATGGTGAGATGCAGTTACAAACTAGCACAGAGGGGCCCATAAGTTCCAGGTTGCTGTCACTCTCCATCAGTTCCTGAGCCAGTTGACCCATCATGGCCCCAGGACAACCACAGATGCTTAATGGTGGTCCTACAGGGAGGACAGTCACATAGAAGCCCCACTTCCCATGGGATTCCTACAAACCTCTTCACCATCCTATTTTGGTGACTGAACATGCTTGGCTTATCAGAGTAACTGGTTTGTGACTCCTCTGAGCCTTCAACTTCCCTCAGGAACCTTCATTTTCCCAGATTCTCCCACATGGTTTAAGTTCTAATTCCTATATAAATCCCTTACACCAAAATGTATAATGGCTCTGATTCCATGACTGATTCCTGACTGGTACAAGATACTTTAACAAAAGCAAATGTTGGACCCACAGATCCAGAGAGAGAATGTGTTGACCATGTCAAAGTGACACCATGTGTGAGACAGGCCCTGGGGAGCAGCCAGCCTCTCCAGATAGCATCCTTCTCTGTGACTCTGGCTACAATGGCTGGAGCCATTGTACAAGTCTACAAGTTCACATGCAAGAGCATTGGGAGGAAGGGGAAACAGGGATCTGGATCCAATCTCAGCTCTACCAGTGATCCTGGGCAAGTTCCTTAATTGTTCCAGTGATGTTTGCATGTCCAAAAAACGAAGGAGTGAGTGGTAGACTTTTCACAAGTATTTGGTACCTTTTCCCTGAGGAAAGATCATACTTCCTTGTTTCCCTGTCCTAGTAAATGTAGGTAGGGCCATAAGACTGGTTCTAGTTAATGAAATGTGAGGGTAAGTGATGTGCAGAAGCTTTAAGAACTGTCTTCTCTCTTTCACTTCTGCTGTGGTGACAAGCATTGTTCTAGTGAGAGGCACCCATGTCAGCCAGGTCCCGGAGGGGAGGTGAGCTTTCAGGGGAGCTGCAGCCACCCATGATGAACACGCAGACTGGATGAGAACTAAACACGTGTGGCTGTAATCCACCGACATGCTGGGTGTCACCTAACCGTGACCCAGGCAATCCTGACTGTCTCAGGACTGAACTAGATGTTCCTTCTAAGTGATCTCAAACACTCTTATTTGTAGCAAACTTCAAGATAAGTTTTTAGATTAGCAATATATATGTAATTTCATTTTTCAAAATGCCCATAGACATAAAACAGAAGCCTAGTATAACTGCTTAAAATTAATTCACAGAAATATATACAATAAAATAATCTTTACATTAGTCCTTTATTTACATGGTGCCTGAAATCTACATAATATAGAAATCTACATAATGCCTCAAATGACTGAATCTTGAAATAAGAGACTGAATTGACAAAGTTAGTCAGGGCTGCACAAACACCATTAATACAACCTCTTACAAAAGACTAGCTAATTATTTTTCCTTTCTACTGTCTTCTTAATATCACTTCCTGCTTTGAGCTGAAGAATTTATACTTGGGGCTTATCAACCTCAAACAGTAACAATTCAGAGGCATTTAATTAACTGTGTACTGGGTAGTTGTATTTTTTAGGTTGTTACCTGTAACATTCTTAATTTAAAAATTTAGAGTAGTATCTTGATACCTAAGACTCAATCTATTAAATTGAAAAAGTGGCAGATTAGCACTACCTTTTTTTTTTTAAAATAGTCACTTGGAAATAAAGATGGTAAAAAAGAAAACAAGATAGGAGGAAGAGAGGGAAAAGGATAAAATGTTTAAAATATCACTGAGAATAAGGAAACCGTGTGCAAATCCAACTTTTCCCAACCTTCGCAAAGAACGTCTCCTCTAAAGTTGTGTTGACCTTCATTAAAGGTTACAGAAGACACAGTTTGTTTTTTGTTCTTTCTTGTTGTTTTCTCCCTTCTCATCCTAAAATGCTCAGTAGTGCCAAGTGTGCTACCATTGCACTTCATGTATATTCAGTGAGAGTTCGCACTAGGAAACGTTTAAGTCTGAGGTTTTCTAACCAAGGAATGAACAAAGACATGGCATTATCATTGATCTAACTTCGTCAATTTCCAGCAAATGAAAACATGGCAGCTTTTAAATGGCAGGTGAATCTATTTTGAGGTGGTTAAGTAAACATAACTTTGGATATTGTACTCAGCCCTGTTTTGACCCCTACTCCTGATTTCAGAAACCTAAAATAGTTCCTGATTTCTTTCCAACTGAAAATTAACATTCCAATCACTGCCCTCCCTTACCTAAATGCCTTCAGTTCTCACAAATTAGGAAATTTTCTCACTTTCTGTGGGAAAAATTGTTTCTCACAATCTCTTTAAAATAATCATCAGGTCTTGATACTTACAAACGAAGCTTTTATAGATTAATCATTCATTTATTCATCCCACACTCTTTCTGCATTTACTGATTGCTTGCTATGTGTCAGGCAATATGCCCAATAATGGATGTTAGTGGTGAGTGAGACAGACCCTGTCCCTACCCTCATGGAGCTTGTGGTCCAGGGAAGAAGAAAGAAATATTCAAATAATCATACAAAGATAAATGTAAAACTTTTCCCTGAGGAAGATGACTAGATGAAGAGGGTAGATAGCCCAGGTGAAGCGGGAGGGAAGAACTTTCAAGAGAGAGGGTGGCATATGCAAAGGTCCTGTGGCATATGCAAAGGCATCATGACATAAAATGTTTAAAATATAAATAAGAAGGAAAAGGGTAAAGGTTCCTTCTTATATTCTTACATTCATTCTTACATTTACCTTCATCCTTTGATTCATTAACTTACTGTTTCGGGAGAAACTATAATACCATGTTAGGCATTCATGATAATCAACCATAAATTAAATTAACATGATCCCAATAAAAACACCATGAAGGTCAGAGTAAACAAAAAGTCGATGCCAATGGAGCTCACTGAAATCGTGGACTAGTGTGGCAGACAGACAAGGGAATCACTGGTGGGAGACAGCACAAATGGTGCCCCACATTCTGTGCACAGGGTGCTATGGGGACACATGGGCATCTAAATCCTGCCTGGGGCACCAGTCAGGGGACTCTTGTCCTAGCCGAAGTGTTCCTGAAGCTGAGTTGTGGAGGGCTAGTTGAAGCGGGTGGGGGACTAAGAAAGTCCCCCAGAAGGAAGAAGGAAGAGTTCATGCTATGGCATAGAGGCCTGATGACCTTCTCAGACCTTCTATGGTGTGAAAAATCTGAATATGAAGTAGGGGTAGATGAGTAAGAGGTTGGCAAGAGCCTTATGAGAAAAGCCTAAGGTAGAGGTTCCCAAACGTTTCAGCTCACAGCACCCTTAGTGCTTCAGTCATTTCTTCATGCTTCCCTTAGGCAAAAAGAAAGGCCTAAGGGTTTCCTTTCTTCAATAGCTGGGTGCAAACAATGTAAGTATTTGTGTACTAACAACTCAGTAGCCATTTGAAAAAGAAATACGCATAAAGTGAAAGGAAACATAATACTTTGATTTCACTCTTAAATAACCATAATTATTTGCTAATGGAATGGGTCTCCTGTTGGTACACCACAAGTCCTTAAACTTTGGAACTGGTTTGGACTCTGCCACCCACATTTCCTTTCCACATGATTTTTCACTCAGTGTTTCCCTTTAAATCACGATAATAGTCAAAAACCCAGCTTGGTAACCATAAGTTGGTTTTCTACATACACCTGAAGCTAACACAACGTTGTAAATCAACTATATTTCAAAAAAATTTTTTTAATTTAAAAAATTTTTTAAATAAAATTTACTTTAAAAAAAAAAGCTTGGGAGTAACAGGGCATCATAGAAAGGAATGTTGCATAATTTTGAAACTGTGCATTATCTTGAGTCTACATATTCTACATGGTGCCCAATAGATGTTGATTATCTGTATTTATTTACAAATCTTAAAGTATCCTGCCCCACTCCTGTGAGTTTTCTATGCTGTCCTGGGTGCCTGGGGCATCAGACTTGCCTATAGTTTAGGAAGCACAGGCTAAGGGAATTGGTCTTCATCCTGGAAACTATGGGGACTCTTAAGGGTTTCTAATTAAAGGGAAGGGAGGTATCCAATGGTCAGGTGTGTGTGTGTGTACGTGTGTGTGTGCGTGTGTGTGTGCATTTACAGATGACTCTGGCAGGATATGTAGAAATCTAAAGTAAAACTTAAAAAAATTAAAACTTCAAGGAGACAGCTCAGTGGTTCAGCTGAGAAGTGATGGGAAATGGCTGCTGGGATGGAGCGGAGGGGACAGTGCAGCACAGGCTCTCGGATGCCTCCCTGCCCCTGGCTCTCCCAGACGACCTCTGAAGATCATTTCCATCCACTCTGATGGCTTCTGAGTCTCTGTCTGAGGCTGGTCTCTGGCTATAGGAGGTACTCACTGTGTGAGGGGTAAAGGGTAGCAGAATATGCCACCCCAAAATAAGACGATAGGAGCTCAGGGCATGCCAGCCCAAAATATGTCACTTTGGCATATTGATTGTTTTGAGTTGTCTGTACCTTAAAAACAGCAAATGCAGGGAAAGCCTTTCTCTGACATTCCTTATCTGCCTAAAGAGAGATCCTCCAAAGAAACTCAAGTGTCATCAACCAGTGAGGATTGACCCTTATCACAGGACAAGCCCTGAAATTGACACCACTGGCAGACAAACTCTGTCACAAACTATTATCTCTGGCACCTAGTCTTCTAAGGTCTGTTAATCTTTCCCCCAAATTGTTTACTCTCCCCTAAGAGACATATGTACACCCACTTCTTCCTCTATTAAGATGGTACTTAACACTTGAATTCTAAGCCACTTCTTTGAGTCACTCTCTGGGTAATTCCCATGTATATATGGAGTATACGTGTTAATAAACTTTTGTTTATTTTTCTCTTGTTAATATGTTTTTTATTACAGGGGTCTCAGCCAAGAACTCAGAAGGGTAATTTTCTTCCCCTAAAGGGGCAACCTCAAACAAGAAGGGGTGGCAGGTTTGGTAGATAAAGACCCCAGCTTCCTTGTCATTGGTGGGACAATTCTCCCTTGTCATTGATGGGTTCTACATGGTCTCTCAGAGATTCCACAGCTAGACTGCTTATTGACACACCCTTTATAGGTTTTCTTCCTTCCCATCTCATTTCCCTGCTCCCTCATGGTGCTTCCGGGGAAATATAAACTCCCCAATAAATTCCTTGAACCCAGATACTTGTCTCAGAGTCTGCTTTAGAGAGAACACAATCTAAGACAGAGGATATGAGAGACATTAGGGAGGTCAAACATGCTGCAGTCGATGACTCACTGGAAGGAGAGAAAAGAAGGAGAGAAAAATCTAGAATGGTTCCTGGATTTCTGGCTGCATCTCAGGGCTCATGTCAGTGACGCTCACAAAGGCATTGGCTAGAGAAGTTCAAGAAGCTTATCCTAGACACACTGAGACTGAGTGGGCTGTGAGACACGCAATGGAATTTTCCTTTCATAGTTGGATATTTGGTTACGGAAATCAAGAGAAAGGTCTTAGCTGGAACTGTGATTTGGGAATCAGGGACATGTAAGCAGTAATTGAAGCCCAATCACCAGCGAAGTGTTAGGGTTTGACTGATGCAGGTAAGGAAAGACGTATTGCTGTCCATGAAGAGCAGAGGGTGAATTAGTAAAGCCACAGAGGGCTTAAGCCAGAGAGGTGGTCACAAAGGCTCCTAAGAAGGAACGGCCAAGTAGGAAGGAAGAGAAGAAAGGAGAAAGTTGTTCTGGAAGCTAAGAAAGGCAAGAGTCCTAAAGGAATGGTCCTGGTGGCAAGTACTGCAGTGAGCTCAAGTTAGATAAGGGCAAAAGGGGCAGGGAAGACTGTGTGATAATCACACCTGGGAAGTTGCTGAGAGCAGCCCTGAGGGAGAGTTTGGAGGAGACACACCATGGTGGCCTAGAGGAATGAACTGACCTCAATTCTGGCTCTGCCTGGAGCCCTAGGGTGAGCTCACATCCTTCCTCATTTAAACAAGCAAGCAACAGCATGTGAAACCCTCAGAGGGTGGTGCTTGCAGTCCATTCAGTAGCTGTAGACTTTGCCACAAAGGTTCCAAAGAGAATACTGTTTTTGTTGTTGTTATTGTTTTGTTTTTTTAAGTCTCAACAAAGCTCTTCTGGTATCAGGTGAGCAGTCACACAGGCAGGGCACTGTGACCAGGGGTACAAAGAAATGGAGAAGAACCAAATGAAGCTTCTGTCCATCAGGGCTTTTCAGCCCAGTAGGGCAGTTATTATACAACCGGCACTAACATGTAAAGTAGATAGTGGCAGATTCCAGCAAAAAGCACCATTTCTCTACATCTCTCCTTTGCTTTCCATTCTTTAATATGAATTCTTTTTTGTGAGTTTATAACTCTTCCATAAAGCTCTTCACAGCGAGTGTCCTGAGAGGCATTAACTGTCTCTGTGACTTTTCCCATGACTGGACATAAAGATGATTTTCATGCAAACCTTCTTTTTCCAGTTACAAACACTGAGGCCTGTGTTCTTCTCTATGCAGTGGATTCCTGTATGTGATTTAGATTCTATAGCATTTTCCAGTTTTATTTGGTTCTTACAACAATCCTCTGATATAGGCAGGGCAGGGTTTTTTTTTAAATTACTTTTTTATTCCTATACTATAAAATTCACATTTTAAAGTATGCAATTCAGTGTGTTTTCTTTAAATCATTTTCACAGAGTTGTGCAAGCATCATCATCATCATCTAATTCCAGAACATTTTCATCACTCCAAAAGGAAGCTCCCTGCCCAGTAGAAGTTACTTCTCATTCCTCCCTCATCCTCTATCCCCAACCCCTGGCAGCCATTAATCTTTCCATCTCTATGGATTTGCCTGTTCTGGACATTTCATATAAATGGAATCACAAGACGTGGCCTTTTGTGACTGGCTTCTTTCATTCAGCACAGCATTTTCAAGGTTCAGCCATGTCACAGTCTGTAACAGTATTCCATTCGTTTTATTGTTGAATAATATTCCATTGTATGGATGGACCATAATGGCTTATCCATTCATTAACTGATGGGCATTTGGGTTGTTTCCACTTTGGGGCTATTTAAATAATGTCACTATGAACATTAGTGTACAAGTTTTTATGTGGACATACGTCTCCAACTTTCTTGGGTAGATAGCCAGGAGTGGAATGGCTGGGTCATATAGCAACTCTATGTTTAAGTTTTGGGAACTGCCAGGCTGTTTTCCATGTCAGATGTACCATTTGACATTCCCACTGCCATGTATGAGGTTTCCAATTTCTCCACGTCCTCACTAACACTTATTATTTTCCATTGATATGATTAAAGGCAGATTTTATTATCCCCACTTCACAGATAAAGAAGGATGGGACTACATAGCAATTAATTAGAAAAGCCAAGACTCAAATATTAGTTTTCAAATTCTTAGGCCAGCTTTCTTCCTGTGATACCACAAAGTCATTCTGAAACCATATAAACATTAAGATGCTATAAAGGCATAGAATGATGCTCTTAAAAAAACTCAGGTGTGATAACTCAGGGAGTGATGTGAATTTTACAACATGCACATACACACACGTGTGTGTGCACACTACACGCACATTCACATCCACGTATGTGCACCCCATTCATTATGTTACTGGTTTAACAATGTACTCAACAGAATACCAGTATATCAATGAGAAGCTTTCAAAAAAGCTGAACATAAATTACAGTAATAACTTTGATGATGAGAGAAGATGATTTGTTAGCATTAAAGGTATGTCTTTGTAGTTCTTCAGATTGATTTATGATGTGATTTTAGCCTGTGGTCCCCAAGATCTGGACATCTTACTCATGCCATCAGATCAGGATTATTTTAGAAGGAGGTACAGATTGCCTAAAACTGAAGTATCCAAGTCTTCACACTTCTTAAATTGTCCCAAAGCACAGTATTTTTAAATTTTCCCTATAGTACAGGTCCTTATAAAAATACATATTTGAAGTGTAGACCTTCATTTGATTATTATTTAAGCCAAAATTGTCAAAATCGGAGATGCTGTCATACAGGTTGTGTGAACAGAACAATAAAATCGACAGTGTCTGGCCCCTAAATTAGTCTCTGACATTTGTTTTTCTAACAGAAATAATATAAATACATTCTGAGTGCCATAACAGCATCCCCTCACTTGTCATAGGAAATGGACTAAATATATTTCCTTGTTTAAAGCAGTAGAAGGGTGTTGATGCAATATGTCAGAATCCTCACACCGAATGAAAATTTCTAGTCTGGAGGAAGTCAACTTCACAAGAAGGCAGTTAAGACTGCATTGTGAGAAAGTTTTCCCCGTTTTATTAAAATCAAAACAGTAAAATGTGGAAAATAAATAAAGGCATGCAATAAATATGGAATTGTCCATTTCAGATGCTTATTCCCCAAGTTTCACATTAACACCATCACAGTGAACAGAACACATCTTTGAGTTATTAGCAGCAAGTCTATGATGTTATATTTTGGTGATAATGTCACAGGTATGTATTACGGAGAGTTCTGCTGAGTTTGAATTTGAAATAATTCTCCTAACTAACGGCTTACCGTATTCAAATGTGTGCTAATTGGAAAAATTGGCAAGTGTGTGCTTACTTAGTATCTCTTGCCTGATGCATTAGACTTTTTAGTAACACAGACAAAGAAATGTTGGCAGAGTTTTCTTTACCACTGTTTAAAAGAAAGAAGGTTTCTAATTACCTGTAATTTAAAAAATATGTTATACTGAAGTTGAGGTAGTTACAATTCCTAATAATGAAAGTAAAATCAGAACCTCACATTTATTTAGATTTTTGAGCAAAGGAAAACTGTCAGAACTCCTTTCTCTGGGAACGTTATGCTTTTTTGTCCAGAAACGCTAACTTCTGGAAGGATGCACATGAAGTGGTACAAAGGGGAGGAAGTGTCTGCCTATTCAGCCACGTAAGTAAGATCAATCTGGGCATCAGTGAGGCATCGAACCAACAAACACTCCACGCCTCGAAGCCTTCTGTGCCTTGAGATCCAATGGAAAACCCTCCTTCAGTATCCTGGCTTGCCAGATACAAAAACCACCACTTACTATAGAATTACCAGATTCTGCCTTTGTGTTGCTGTTAAATAAGCAGTAATAAGACCACCGTAATACTGCTCATGCATCTTTGTTCTAATGTTTATAGCATGAATAAGATAAATCATAGATGCCAAACCAGTAGAAAATAGAAGGAAAGAGAAAAGTTTTACTCCAGAGGATAAATACAGTATGACATTGGAGGTGAGCTAGCCTTTCTGTCTCTCCAACTTTGACCCACAAATACCCATGAATATATATGACTGGAATAGTGGTGATTATAGTTAATCAGGTAAGCAAGTTTTTATAAAATTGGGAGCAGAAAATATTCACAGAGCAGTTACCTTTCCCCGAAAGGCATCACGAGGATCCCTTAGTTTATGCAAACAGGGCAGAGCCATTTCTTCGCCTTTTGCGAGAGGAAGTTAAATTCAAATTTAGCTTGCACACTTGCATGTAGTTTGCAGTGCTCTGCTAGGCTCATGTGTGTTAGACTGTGAGGCATGTAGATTCACACTCCTTTTAAAAGAATGTAACTGATCTACAAGCAGTTGTGGTCATTTCTATGAGGTTTGAGAGGCCATCTCATTGTCCCCTCTGCTTATACCCTTAGTTCTGGATCAGCCTGTGGGCAGAGAAACATGTGTGAAGCACATGCTGCAAAGCAGGGGCACCAGAAATTGTGCACTTGCTATTAGTGCATCTGTGTGAAACAGTTTGTTAGCTATCTATTTTACATTTGGTAGTGTATATATGTCCATGCCACTTTCTCACTTCATCCCAGCTTACACTTCCCCCTCCCTGTGTTCTCAAGTCCATTCTCTACGTCTGCGTCTTTATTCCTGTCCTGTCCCTGGGTTCTTCAGAACCATTTTTTTTTTTTTTTTAGATTCCACATATATGTGTTAGCATACGGTATTTGTTTTTCTCTTTCTGACTTACTTCAATCTGTATGACAGTCTCTAGGTCCATCCATAGCTTAGCTTCTTGCACTAAGCATGGACCTGATGGAGAAATGGTTCTACTTTAAGTTGTCGAACATGGCACTTATTCTTTACTCATACTGCTGGCCACACTCTCATATGAGAACCCCATCTCCCCAGGGTATCCAAACATCCCAAGAAAGTGAAAGCATTTAGTATGGATTCTCGCTATTCCTCTTTAGTAGGGAAATGTCCTTAGCATCTAACTTTTGCATTAAAAAAAATATCAAATGTTTGAAAAGTTATTTCTGGATTTTCATTGTTTTGAAGACCTTCTGAGCTTTCTGATCAATTATCAGATGCCCAATAAAATCTGATCTTCAGAAATAGCTCTTGTGCCTTCTTCTTTACAGGACTAGTCACATAACCATGTATCTTTATAAGTGTATACTAGCTGAGAGCTATGCTATTACTATTTCATAGAATTGCCATTTGTTGGATCTATACTCAGCTCTCTCACCTTCCTAGCTTCTCAAAGATTCAGGAATCACAAAAATAAAGTAAAAAATACAATGATGGTGAGATAATTTCCCAGGAATACAATAACAATAAAAGTCACAGCATCTAGAAATGTTGTGAAACCATCTAATAGTAAGAGTGAAAATTACTACCAGTAGAATGTAAGCTCCACAAGGGCCAACATATCCCAAGAACTTGGAACAGTGACTGGAACGTGTTAGTTGCTCAATGCATATATGGTGGATAAACTACCATTAATAAACCTTACTATGCAGTCTCCTAAGCACTTCATAAGTATTGTTTTATTTTAGCTTCATGAAAATCCTTGGATGTACATACTAATATTTATCACTGCCTTTTATATTTTTAAACATTCAAATTTGTTTTATTATGGAAAATTTCAAACATGCACAGAAAATAGAGGAAACAGTACACAGTCGGCCGTCCATGTCTGTGGGTGCAGAACCCACAGACATGGTGGGTGGACATGGTGGGCGGACATGGTGGGCTGACAGTACTCATTTTATATAAGGGTCTGGAGCATCCTTGAATTTTGGTATCTGTGGGGGTCCTGGAACCAATCCCTTGAGGATATAGAGGGATGACTGTAATAAATACCCACATACCCATCCATCCCTATTACAATATTCATATGTCATCTCTTTTAATCCAAAAAGTGTAATGTACTTATTGTGTTATTTGAGAATATTCAATTCTTCTACAGTAGAAAAACAAATGGGATATATGAAACTCACGTGTTGAGTAATGATAAAAACTAAGAAGGTAGATTTTGAGATATATGTAGGATTCATAGAATGTCAAATACATTTATAAGTTAATAACCTCTAAGGTATGATCTATGATAAAATGTATGAAACAAACAAAAGTGTTATCTCTAAATACAAAGAGATAAGGGCCACCTCTAGGGTGACAGCAATGTGAGCTCTAAAGTGACTTCCTATTCATGATATCCATCATGGTCTCATTTGGCCCTACATCTGCTTTGACTTAGAAATACAGATGCTGTTCATCACCTAATTGAAGAGCTACTAGCCAGGCACTCTTGCCCCTGTGTCTTTATCATAGAGCAGGTGTGTGTTGTTGGCTCCAGATACCATCTGCCATGTTGCCTTGCTCATACCTCAACTCTGGTCTTCATATCCACACTGTAATAGAAAAGGCTGAGATGGCAGAGAGAGAAGGCATGGAAACACTGTGTGACCAGGAGTAATATAGGTGGTTCCTCCACTCTTTGTCACCCAGCCCAAATATGTTAAACTATCCCCTCTCTTTCCCCTAGTTTCTTTCCCCTTGACTGAATAAACCATGATGCTTCCATTAAAAATAAATAAATAAATCCTCTTTGCAACTCTATTGAATTGTACATAAACAAGTCTAGAGAGCTTTCTTGATACAGATAGATTTATTTCTATTTTAAAATTTTTATTGGTTTCATTTGTTTTGCTCTTTTAGTGTCTCAGTTCAACAGCTTAAGAATAGCTTAGATTCCATTCATTGAAACTGTTCTTCTATAAAAACTGTATCTGAACATTTGCAAGAAAAAATGGACAGTTTAAAGCCATTGCCTTTGCTCTAGACTATTAACCCTCTAGATATATGCCAAAATTGCCCCGTTGTTCAAACCAAATTCTGTGGTCCGTGTTTTGAATTGACTATTTCCTCATGATACAGTGATCTAATAACTGTTGCTCAGGTCAGGGAAAAATAAAACACTCAAGACGAAAGCTTGCATTGCAAATCTGTTTACAGTTTCCATACAAATATCACTGTAATATACTTTCTTTGACAGTGTCCTGGGCTAGTATTTCCTCTGAAAGACACTGTTGTAGAAACCAGTAATGATTTTCCTGGGAATGTTCCCTAGTCTGATAAAGGAACTAAAAATAATCAAGTTGACAAATCTAGCCAAATTATTTTATACTTTCACTTTAAATATATTTTCCTTGGTTTTAGCTAGTAGATGTACATCTACAGAATGTACAAGTGACTAAAAATAATTCTTTCAACATTAGATGAGATGAAGCAAAATGTTTCAAACACTCTTACAGAAAGAATTGATCATATTGTAAGACTCTTGAAGAAAATATAAGATAATGTATTTTCTAAAATTTTTAAGGAAGATAATTTGAAAGACTCCTTATATTGAAATAAAATCAAAGGTAACCTGCTAATCAAATTGCTCTCTGCCAGTATGAGTCTCCTAATTGATGAATGATTTTACATACAGCCAACCTTAGGTGGCCAACTCTTTTGGAGTTTGCATGATGAATCAAAGTTTATTATTATGAAATGTTGAGAAAAAAACTAACCAAGGTGACATAATATTGTGATACTATTTCTCCACTATCTAAGCATTACACTCACTTTCATAATTCCATGCATTCCATAGAATGTGACACTAGTCTCATTAATCACCATCTTTATGACATTTATATCACACTATACTTAAAGAAGCAGAAAATCTGGATGGCTGAGTTCAAGAATAAAAATCTTTAGACAACTTGTGTCTAGCCAACTGTTCTCTCAGAAACTCAGTTTAACTTAAGCCAATGGTTCTCAATTCAATCAGACCCAACACACCCTTTTTATAATAAATATTCTGTAAAGCCCTCTTGACTCTGCTGAGGTGACATCTACAAGTAGTATAACTCACCCACATGCAGGAGGCAGAGGGTATCAGTGCCCCACTCACATCTTCCAAGAATTCATCATCCCAGTACATGACCCCCACAGCATCCTCCACCAAACATCCTTCCTGTGACTCTGCCTCAGGGCTTTCTCTCAGTCTGGTCAAGAAGCACGCAAGAAGTGAGGGGGGAGTTAATGTCCCAGGAGCAGTCCTCAGCCAACCAGAGGTGGAAGTCGAAGATACATAGCCCAGTTCTCCTCATCCCTCAGATGGGACAACTCCTAGGCACGTTCTACTTGGTCTCCTGGAGCCCCCCAGCAGGAAGGAACCTCAGCTGCCCACAGAGGAAACTTGCTTGAAAATGTGACTTTCGGTTGCCTTCCCTTTGCTTTCTCATTCCCTACGCTCTGCCAGTGCTTCCTGTTTTTCTCCTAAATGAAGTATTTGTATGCAAATCGTTCTCTCAGGGTCTGCTTCCGGGGGGGAACCCAAATCAAGAAAATACGTCAATTTTCAAAATCAACATAATGCCATGAGTGTAATATGAAAGAGATATAAAAGGAAAGTGACATAGTAAAATTCTGTTTTTCAACGTGTAAAGGCTCAGGTATGATTAGGTGTGCCTAATGCCACACATAATGAATAAAGTAGCACATGATGAAGTAGTCAACTAGTTGCTTCCCTACCTGGAATTAGCCTCAAGAGAACATCTGCAAACGCAGACTCAAACAGGTGGGATGCATTGCCAACTACCGTAAATGGAACGGTCATCACGACTGGCTGATTTTCTCAGGCACTCTTGGAACATTCTGAGCAAACTAAGTGCAAACTTCCCTTAACTTTCATGGTCATTCAGGAATATATTAAGAGCAAAAAGACTGTTTTTATGTACACTATTGTTTATAAATAGGCTTTTACTTACATGACTGTCCAGCAAAACATTATCTCAACACGTGCCTGGTCAGCCCACACGTTGCAGCATCCTTGAACTTGCACCCCCCAATTGTGGTTGCCCAAAACTACCCTCACAAAATGCTCCCTACAAGGTAGAACTATTGAGAACCATTTAGACCAGAAAAAAAAAACAGAGAGAGAGAGAGATGCAAAACAGCAGAGAAAAGGAAAAAGGAACAGGACAGTGGGTAAACCCACTGGATTTAGACTTCTTCAGTTTAAATCTCACCTCCATTTTTTTCTTAGAGGTGAGACCTTAGGCAATTTACTTATTGTCCTTATGGCTCACATTCCCGATCTGTAAAGTGGAAGAAACCACAGTCTCAGGATTGCTCTGAGATTAAATGAGTGAAATACAGTGCCTGTCACAAAGTGAAAAATTACTAGCTATTCTTATTACTATATTTCATGGCTAAATGACTGATTTCTTCTAACTCAAATCCTCTCTCTGATGTGGCCATTGGAAGACACAAATTGTGCCATATATGAACATATGAGTTGAGAAGTATAAGGTTCCCAAGCATGATCTGTGAATTTACCATCATGCCATGCTTTCCTTCCTCCTCATCTCTTCTGTCCATCCTTGGTCACTTGTCATTCCCAGCAATAATAACCTGATGAGAGTATTATTATGTATTTCGTACCCCTCTGCCCAATTAGGAGATCTCATAAAAGGTGAACATAGGGAAGAAAGAGGAAGGAAAAGTATTCATTTAGCCTTTTCCCCCCTCCTTGGCAAAATCAAAGAAACACAGGGAGCTAGCTAGAGAATATGAATAACAAACAAGGTGATGTATAGAAACACACTGCTGTGAACTGTAAAGTGAAGCACAAATGTAGAGCTAGCTAGAGAATCTGAATAACAAACAAGGAGATGTATAGAAACACACTGCTGTAAACTGTAAAGTGAAGCACAAATGTAAAGATGCTTTTGTTCTTGTTATTTATTAATAGTATCATTAGTCACACAGCTGTGAGAACCCCAGCTAGGAAAGACACAGAGACTTAGCATCATCCTTTTCAAATGAGAGAACTGAAAACCAAGACTAGATGTTGCCTACAAAAATGGGAAGAGAAGATCAAACTGATGGCTCTGCAGAAGAGGGTACTTGGGATGAAGAGTGGGCTGGGAAAACTGTGATATCGGGGGTCTCGAGGAAGATGGCGGAAGAGTAAGACGCGGAGATCACCTTCCTTCCCATAGATACATCAGGAATACATCTACACGTGGAACTGCTCCTATAGATCACCCACTGAACGCTGGCAGAAGACCTCAGACCTCCCAAAAGGCAAGAAACTCCCCCACCCACGTACCTGGGTAGGCCAAAAGAAAAAAGAAAAAACAGAGGCAAAAGAATAGGGATGGGACCTGCACCAGTGGGAGGGAGCCGTGAAGGAGGAAAGGTTTCCACACACTAGGAAGCCCCGTCATGGGCGGAGACTGCGGGTGGCGGAGGGGTGAAGCTTCGGAGCCACGGAGGAGACCGCAGCAACAGGGGTGCGGAGGGCAAAGTGGAGAGATTCCCGCACAGAGAATCGGTGCCGACTGGCACTCACCAGCCTGAGAGGCTTGTCTGCTCACCCGCCGGGGCGGGCGGGATTGAGAGCTGAGGCTCGGGCTTCGGTCGGAGCGCAGGGAGAGGACTGGGGCTGGCGGCGTGAACACAGCCTAAAGGGGTTAGTGCACCACGGCTGGCCGGGAGGGAGTCCGGGAAAAAGTCTGGAGCTGCCGAAGAGGCAAGAGACTTTTTCTTCTCTCTTTGTTTCCTGGTGCACGAGGAGAGGGGATTCAGAGCGCTGCTTAAAGGAGCTCCAGAGACGGGCGCGAGCTACAGCTATCAACGCGGACCCCAGAGACGGGCATGAGACGCTAAGGCTGCTGCTGCCGCCACCAAGAAGCCTGTGTGCGAGCACAGGTCACTATCCACACCTCCCCTTCCGGGAGCCTCTGCAGCCCGCAACCGCCAGGGTCGCGGGATCCAGGGACAACTCCCCCGGGAGAGCGCACAGCACGCCTCAGGCTGGCGCAACGTCACGCCGGCCTCTGCCGCCACAGGCTCGCCCCGCCTCCATGCCCCTCCCTCCCGCCCCCCGGCCTGAGTGAGCCAGAGCCCCCGAATCAGCTGCTCCTTTAACCCTGTCCTGTCTGAGCAAAGAACAGACGCCCTCCGGTAACCTACACGAAGAGGCAGGGCCAAATCCAAAGCTGAACCCCGGGAGCTGTGCGAAAAAAGAAGAGAAACGGAAATCTCTCCGAGCAGCCTCAGGAGCAGTGGATTAAAGCTCCACAATCAACTTCATGTACCCTGCATCTGTGGAATACATGAATAGACAACGAATCATCCCAAATTGAGGAGGTGGACTTTGACACCAAGACATATTATTTTTTCCCCTTTTCCTCTTTTTGTGAGTGTGTATGTGTATGCTTCTGTGTGACATTTTGTCTGTAAAGCTTTGCTTTCACTATTTGTCCTAGGGTTCTGTCCGTCCATTTTTTTCTTTTTTTTTTTTTACTTAAAGTTTTTTTTATCTTAATAAATATTTTTTATTTTTATTTTAATAACTTTATTTTATCTTACTTTATTTTATTTTATTTTATCCTCTTTCTTTCTGCATTTTCTCCCTTTTATTCTGAGCTGTGTGGATGAAAGGCTCTCAGTGCTCCAGCCAGGAGTCAGTGCTGTGCCTCTGAGGTGGGAGAGCCAACTTCAGGACACTGGTCCACAAGAAAACTCCAAGCTCCATGTAATATCAAATGGAGAAAATCTCCCAGAGATCTCCATCTCAACACCAAGACCCAGCTTCACTCAATGACCAGAAAGCTACAGTGCTGGACAACCCTATGACAAACAACTAGCAAGACAGGAATACTACCCCACCCATTAGCAGAGAGGCTGCCTAAAATCATAATAAGGCCACAGACACCCCAAAACACACCACCAAACGTGGACCTGCCCACCAGAAAGAAAAGATCCAGCCTCATCCACCAGAACACAGGCACTAGTCCCCTCCACCAGGAAGCCTAAACAACCCACTGAACCAAACTTAGCCACTGGGGACAGACATCAAAAACAATGGGAACTACGAACCTGCAGCCTGCAAAAAGGAGACCCCAAACACAGAAGATAAGCAAAATGAGAAGACAGAAAAACACACAGCAGATGAAGGAGCAAGGTAAAAACCCACCAGACCTAACAAATGAAGAGGAAATAGGCAGTCTACCTGAAAAAGAATTCAGAATAATGATAGGAAAGATAATCCAAAATCTTGGAAATAGAATAGAGAAAATGCAAGAAACATTTAACAAGGACCTAGAAGAACTAAAGAGGAAACAAGCAATGATGAACAACACAATAAATGAAATTAAAAATACTCTAGAAGGGATCAATAGCAGAATAACTGAGGCAGAAGAATGGATAAGTGACCTGGAAGATAAAATAGTGGAAATAACTACTGCAGAGCAGAATAAAGAAAAAAGAATGAAAAGAACTGAGGACAGTCCCAGAGACCTCTGGGACAATATTAAATGCAACAACATTCGAATCATAGGGGTCCCAGAAGAAGAAGAGAAAAAGAAAGGGACTGAGAAAATATTTCAAGAGATTATAGTTGAAAGCTTCCCTAATATGGGAAAGGAAATAATTAATCAAGTCCAGGAAGCACAGAGAGTCCCATACAGATAAATCCAAGGAGAAACATGCCAAGACACATATTAAACTATCAAAAATTAAATACAAAGTAAACATATTAATAGCAGCAAGGGAAAAACAACAAAAAACACACAAGAGAATCCCCATAAGGTTAACAGCTGATCTTTCAGCAGAAACGTTGCAAGTCAGAAGGGAGTGGCAGGCCGTATTTAAAGTGATGAAGGAGCAACACCTACAACCAAGATTACTCTATGCAGCAAGGATCTCATTCGGATTTGATGGAGAAATTAAAAGCTTTACAGATAAGCAAAAGCTGAGATAGCTCAGCACCACCAAACCAGCTTTACAACAAATGCTAAGGGAACTTCTCTAGGCAAGAAACACAAGAGAAGGAAAAGACCTACAATAACAAACGCAAAACAATTAAGAAAATGGGAATAGGAACATACATATCGATAATTACCTTAACTGTAAATGGATTAAATGCTCCCACCAAAAGACACAGACTGGGTGAATAGATACAAAAACAAGACCCATATATATACTGTCTACAAGAGACCCACTTCAGACCTACGGACACATACAGACTTAAAGTGAGGGGATGGAAAAAGATATTCCATGCAAATGGAAATCAAAAGAAAGCTGGAGTAGCAATTCTCATATCAGACAAAATAGACTTTAAAATAAAGACTATTACAAGAGACAAAGAAGGACACTACATAATGATCAAGGGATCGATCCAAGAAGAAGATATAACAATTGTAAATATTTATGCACCCAACATAGGAGCACCTCAATACAAAAGGCAAATATTAACAGCCATAAAAGGGGATACCGACAGTAACACAATCATAATTGGGGACTTTAACACCCCACTTTCACCAATGAACAGATCATCCAAAATGAAAATAAATAAGGAAACACAAGCTTTAAATGATACATTAAACAAGATGGACTTAATTGATATATATAGGACATTCCATCCAAAAACAACAGAATACACATTTTTCTCAAGTGCTCATGAAACATTCTCTAGGACAGACCATATCTTGGGTCACAAATCAAGCCTTGGTAAATTTAAGAAAATTGAAATCATATTAAGTATCTTTTCCGACCACAACACTATGAGACTAGATATCAATTACAGGAAAAGGTCTGTAAAAAATACAAACACATGGAGGCTAAACAATACACTACTTAATAACGAAGTGATCACTGAAGAAATCAAAAAGGAAATAAAAAAATACCTAGAAACAAATGACAATGGAGACATGACGACCCAAAACCTATGGGATGCAGCAAAAGCAGTTCTAAGAGAGAAGTTTATAGCAATACAATCCTACCTTAAGAAAGAGGAAACATCTCAAATAAACAACCTAACCTTGCACCTAAAGCAATTAGAGAAAGAAGAACAACAAAAAAAAAAAACCCCCAAAGTTAGCAGAAGGAAAGAAATCATAAACATCAGATCAGAAATAAATGAAAAAGAAATGAAGGAAACGATAGCAAAGATCAATAAAACTAAAAGCTGGGCCTCCCTGGTGGCGCAGTGGTTGAGAGTCCGCCTGCCGATGCAGGGGATACGGGTTCGTGCCCCGGTCTGGGAGGATCCCATATGCCGCGGAGCGGCTGGGCCCGTGAGCCATGGCCGCTGAGCCTGCGCATCCGGAGCCTGTGCTCCGCAACGGGAGAGGCCACAACAGTGAGAGGCCCGCGTACCGCAAAAAAAAAAAAAAAAAAAAAAAAAAACTAAAAGCTGGTTCTCTGAGCAGATAAACAAAATTGATAAACCATTAGGCAGACTCATCAAAAAAAAAAGGGAGAAGACTCAAATCAATAGAATTAGAAATGATAAAGGAGAAGTAACAAGTGACACTGCAGAAATACAAAGGATCATGAGAGATTACTACAAGCAACTCTATGCCAATAAATTGGACAACGTGGAAGAAATGAACAAAATTCTTAGAAATGCACAACCTGCCAAGACTGAATGAGGAAGAAATAGAAAATATGAATAGACCAATCACAAGCACTGAAATTGAAACTGTGATTAAAAATCTTCCAACAAACAAAAGCCCAAGACCACATGGCTTCGCAGGCAAATTCTATCAAACATTTAGAGAAGAGCTAACACCTATCCTTCTCAAACTCTTTCAAATTATAGCAGAGGGAGGAACACTCCCAAACTCATTCTATGAAGCCACCATCACCCTGATACCAAAACCAGACAAAGATGTCACAAAGAAAGAAAACCACAGGCCAATATCACTGATGAACATAGACGCAAAAATCTTCAACAAAATACTAGCAAACAGAATCCAACAGCACATTAAAAGGATCATACACCATGATCAAGTGGGGTTTATTCCAGGAATGCAAGCATTCTTCAATATATGGAAAAAATCAACGTGATACACTATATTAACAAATTGAAGGAGAAAAACCATATGATCATCTCAATAGATGCAGAGAAAGCTTTCGACAAAATTCAACACCCATTTATGATAAAAGCCCTGCAGAGAGTAGGCACAGAGGGAATGTTTCTCAACATAATAAAGGCCGTATATGACAAACCCACAGCCAACATCGTCCTCAATGGTGAAAAACTGAAAGCATTTCCACTAAGATCAGGAACAAGACAAGGTTGCCCACTCTCACCACTCTTATTCAACATAGTTTTGGAAGTTTTAGCCATAGCAATCAAAGAAAAAGAAATAAAAGGAATCCAAATCGGAAAAGAAGAAGTAAAGCTGTCACTGTTTGCAGATGACATGATACTCTACATAGAGAATCCTAAAGATGCTACCAGAAAACTACTAGAGCTAATCAATGAATTTGGTAAAGTTGCAGGATACAAAATTAATGCACAGAAATCTCTGGCATTCCTATATACTAATGATGAAAAATCTGAAAGTGAAATCAAGGAAACACTCCCATTTACCATTGCAACAAAAAGAATAAAATATCTAGGAATAAACCTACCTAAGGAGACAAAAAACCTGTATGCAGAAAATTATAAGACACTGATGAAAGAAATTAAAGATGATACAAGTAGACGGAGAGACATACCATGTTCTTGGATTGGAAGAATCAACATTGTGAAAACGACTCTACTACCCAAAGCAATCTACAGATTCAATGCAATCCCTATCACACTACCACTGGCATTTTTCACAGAACTAGAACAAAAAATTTTACAATTGGATGGAAACACAAAAGACCCCGAATACCCAAAGCAACCTTGAGAACGAAAAATGGAGCTGGAGGAATCAGGCTCCCTGACTTTAGACTATACTACAAAGCTACAGTAATCAAGACAGTATGGTACTGGCACAAAAACAGAAATATAGATGACTGGAACAGGATACAAAGCCCAGAGATAAACCCATGCACATATGGTCACCTTATCATTGATAAAGGAGGCAAGAATATTCAGTGGAGAGAAGATAGCCTCTTCAATAAGTGGTGCTGTGAAAACTGAACAGGTACATGTAAAAGTATGAAATTAGAACACTCCCTAACACCACACACAAAAATAAACTCAAAATGGATTAAAGACCTACGTGGAAGGCTAGAAACTATCAAACTCTTAGAGGAAAACATAGGCAGAATGCTCTATTACATAAATCACAGCAAGATCCTTTTTGACCCACTTCCTAGAGAAATGGAAATAAAAACAAAAATAAATAAATGGGACCTAATGAAACTTAAAAGCTTTTGCACAGCAAAGGAAACCATAAACAAGACCAAAAGACAACCCTCAGAATGGGAGAAAATATTTGCAAATGAAGCAACTGACAAAGGATTAATCTCCAAAATTTACAAGCAGCTCATGTAGCTCAATAAGAAAAAAACAAACAACCCAATCCAAAAATGGACAGAAGACCTAAATAGACATTTCTCCAAAGAAGATATACAGATTGCCAACAAACACATGAACGAATGCTCAACATCATTAATCATTAGAGAAATGCAAATCAAAACTACAATGAGATATCATCTCACACCAGTCAGAATGGCCATCATCAAAAAATCTAGAAACAATAAATGCTGGAGAGGGTGTGGAGAAAAGGGAACACTCTTGCACTGCTGGTGGGAATGTGAATTGGTACAGCCACTATGGAGAACAGTATGGAGGTTCCTTAAAAAACTACAAATAGAACTACCATACGACCCTGCAATCCCACTACTGGGCATATACCCTGAGCAAACCATAATTCAAAAAGAGTCATGTACCAAAATGTTCATTGCAGCTCTATTTACAATAGCCAGGGCATGGAAGCAACCTAAGTGTCCATCAACAGATGAATGGATAAAGAAGATGTGGCGTATATATACAATGGAATATTACTCAGCTATAAAAAGAAATGCAGTTGAGTTATTTGTAGTGAGGTGGGTGGACCTAGAGTCTGTTATACAGAGTGAAGTAAGTCAGAAAGAGAAAAACAAATACCGTATGCTAACCCATATATATGGAACCTAAGAAAAAAAAAAAAGGTCATGAAGTACCTAGGGGTAAGATGGGAATAAAGACACAGACCTACTAGAGCATGGACTTGAGGATATGGGGAGGGGGAAGGGTAAGCTGTGACAAAGTGAGAGAGTGGCATGGACATATATATACTACCAAACGTAAAATAGATAGCTAGTGGTAAGCAGCCGCATAGCACAGGGAGATCAGCTAGGTGGTTTGTGACCACCTAGAGGGGTGGGATAAGGAGGGTGGGAGGGAGGGAGATGCAAGAGGGAAGAGATATGGGAACATATGTATATGTATAACTGATTCACTTTGTTATAAAGCAGAAAGTAACACACCATTGTAAAGCAATTATATTCCAATAAACATGTGAAAACAAACAAACAAACAAATAAACAAAAAAGATATAAGGATACCAAAATCTGTACTGGTTAGAGTTCTACCAGGGAAATAGATCCAGTAGGATAAATATATATATATTTCTATAGATATAGACACAAAAACACACATACATACATACATGGGGACATATACACTATTTTGCATGGAAGCTACATGGAATAACAAAATTATATTATTTAATCCCATTTTAAAGTACTGAAAATATGACTTCAGTTTGTCTTCGGATTAAAATAAAATCTCAAACAATGTCAAAATAAATAAATAAATAAATAAATAAAATGATGTACACATTGACTACAAAAAAAAAAACAAACTGTGATATCAAGTTAGTTGGAGGAGCAGAGGTAACAAATTAAAGGGTCAGCTTTTTAAGGCTGCAGAAGTCTTCTTGTAGAAAGGACTGCAGTGATTGATGTGGCCTATAATGGAAACTCAGATAATGAAATAAAACCAGCATTTAAGAATTTCAGGCTGAGAACTCATTGCCATGGCAACCCTCTCAGAAGGGAACTTGTGTAAGAAAATAAGATTCACTTGACTATGTCTTAAAATGAAAACCTACACTACAGTGAAACAATTAAATGCAGAATTCCAAAATTGCTTATTGCCACAGTGCCTAGAGCTACCGTAGGTCCAGCATCTCTTCCATTGGAAAGCATTACTTCTCAAAACTTATGACTCATGGAGGGAACATAGTCTAGGTTTGAGGCATCTCTATGGGCATTGGATGTTTCCTACTAGTGAAGGTTTACAATTGTTTTCAGTCCATAAATCACCTAGCATCACACTCATATGGAAACCACAGTGGTATACACCATTCAAACAAACAACTATCTTTTAGTCTGCCCATAATCACAGAAAACTACCAAATTCATATATCAATTATTCCTTATACTTTGTGGGAAAATCATTTTTTAACCTACGTAAAATCTGGTTTATTTTCACATCCTACTCATTTTAATAAAAACATCTATTTTTTATTGCATGTTTTCACTCAAAGAATGTCAAACTGGGTACACTATATTTTGTCAGGTAAAAGGAGTTTTCTTGAATACCTAATATCACTGACAAACATGAATTTATGCCTTTTAACTGATGTTGAGAGAAAAGATCACTTTGAACAGCATGGATTAGGCTCCTAAAATTGAACCTGGTGGTAAAAGAATTTGTCATTGAGAAATTTTAAATCATATTGTAAAAAAAAAAAAAAAAGAGAGAGAGAGAAATAGAGGTCAATAATAACATAAAAATCCTTATAATATATTTCTATCTTCACTTAAAAAATGATAAAAGCAGCATGACATATAAGATAATACCTATGCTATTTTAATAACTACATCAGCATCTAGTGATAATGGATACAGTATTATTAACCTCTATTTACCAGCCCTTTCTCCATAGAAATTTTTCCTTCTTGTCTTCAACCTTACCTCTGCCCCTGAGGTTTCACCAATATAAAAAAGTTCCATTTGCATATTTTAGCTAATATACATTCAAAAGGATATTCTGTATATGTTCAGTCCTCCTCCAGTGCCACAACACCCTTTTCATGTTCTCAGGACATAACATTGTCCTAGAAATCAAAATCATTCAGTTGCTTGACTTCATGAGCAACTTATTATTCATTTCTCAAGTTACATGCATTAGAATACTGTGGTTCTAAGACCTGGATCTATTTTTTGACATCTACCTTTATCTTTTCCAATGTTTTACTGAGAAAATCTGCACCCTCCTTGACTTTTCTTTCATTTTTTTTCCTATGCCCATTTCCAGTTCATTCTATTTCTAATTATCCCCTACATGGTGACTTACGCTTTTTGCTTATACTGGACTCAACATTCTCAAGGTTGTCAAGAATGTATACCAAAGTAAATTTGCATACATTTGAATTTTACCCAAGGGGAACTCATGGTTGGAGGAAAATAACTGAATCAATGTTTGAAGTAAGTTGGACGGAATAAGGTACTTGCACAAACCACATCTAGGACGCATGAAAGACTGGTCAGATTTTTCACCTGAAACTCTCTATGGTAAGATTGCATGATTAAAACCCTAAATTTAAACATCCTTGGTATTAATAAAGCTGTTCTAATTAATAATTCATAGAAGAGAGCTGCCCCTGTAAAATGAACCATTAGATTTATTGATTAATTTATTTTTATTCTTATACAACCTAAAGCAAACATGTGGGTACATATTGAAAAAAGTTACCAAAAAGAATGGATACAGGAGAAAAATTTAAGGAAATTTTCTCTTCTAAATTAATAAAAGGAATATTATTTTTTTCATAGCAAAATATTGTATCCACAAATGTCACATCCAGTAACCAAATAACTACCTTCTTTCTAGATAATTATGTGACTCACTTTTCCTTCTTCTCTATTTAAAAAGTATCTCCTTTTAGCACAACTGGAAGGTCAGTGAAATTTCTTTGTACCCCACTTTGTTTCCTGTTTCTCCCAACCTCCCTTCCAATTCTCCCTCAGGCTGAGGTGCTTGGTACTTTTATTATCCTCTAATTTATCCTGCCAAAGTGAAAAGTAATTTGATAAATTTCTTCAAATTAAGGTATTAGTAAATTAATCATCTGCTGATCTCCTGAGTATTTGCATTTTAAAGGAAAATTGCAGAGAAAGAACAATTCCTGACCATCATAAATTACTCATTAATTACAGAATTTCAGGCTTCCATGGGAAGATATTTAAAAGTGATGAGAGAACAAGAGAGTACTCTCAGATCATACAATGGACATGACGATCTGGTCTATTTATTTGTCTGGATGGTCAGGAGGTTGAGAAAAATTATATACTTGAAGGTAAACATTATATTCTCTAGGTCTTAGGAGATATCGAAAAATGTCTTGGAACACAGTAGGTCTTATTATTTATTAAATAAATATATGATCATATTATTTGGTTTACCGCCAGCAAAATTTTGAAGAATATATTCCTTCAGAGAAATTAGAGTAAAGCAGATATCTCTGACCCTTCTCCTCTGCTGTGACACCAAAGCCTTTGGCTTCATTTTGGCAGAAAAGTGGTACCATCAAATATTTCACTTATTCACAGACATTTCCCTGGCCCACTTGCAGGTAGGCAGGACTATGTGAATAGTTCTGGCCAATTAAATGGAAGCGGAAATTATGTTTGTCACTTCTAATCTGAGACAGTAAAAGGTTTATGCACGATTTTGCAAAGTTCCATGGCTGAGGAGGTTGTCAGCTCCAAATAGCAGAGCCCAGAGACAATGTGATGTCTATACGCCAGGGTCTCTGAATGTAGGCCACTAAGATTTTGAGGTTATTTGTAGGTGTAGCACAGCCTAGCTGATCCAGACCAGTAGAGTAATACATCCCCTTTACGGCATTTACCACACTGCCTTATAGCCGCTTTGTTACACATCTGCTACCCCACCTTAGCTAGTTACTCCTTATTTATTTTTGTAGCTTTATTGTGAAACAACACATAGTGGAAGAAACCATGATAACGTAAGAGTATTTTTTTAAGTTAAAAATTAGACTACAAATTTAACACAGCTGCATGTGGTGACAAGATTAGTATAATTTAACTCAATTCAGTGCATCTACTGAGCAATAAAGGTTTGTGGCATGTTCTGTGCTGTCAATACACACATGAGTTGGTAATACTAACAATGATATTATTAATGATTATGAATAAGATGATATTAATCATTATCATCAACATTAATAGTTTTAACTGCCTAAATAAACACAGTAGTATGAGATAATAGAAAATATATGTTGGTTTCTGTCCCTAGTTACTGGCACAGAGCTCCTGAAACCTTTGTAATTTCTGAAGTGATAACACTGGGAGCATCTTTTGTTTTAGTATTTGTCTTTGATCCCATGCCTGACACAGGGCTCCTAAAACTCTTGTAAATTTCGAAGTGATAAGAGCACTAGAAGAATCTTTTGTCCTAATGAATTGACTCTGAGTGGGCTTCTGGATGACTTGAGACATGATTAGAAGCTTGGAATTTTCATCCCCATCCCTCATCCTCCAGACAAGGGACAGGGGCTGGAAATGGAGTTAATGATCGATCATGCCTATGTGAGTAAGTCTCCGTAATACCTCAACAGTCTGGGGTTTGGAGAGCTTCCAGTGGATGCACACATCCACACCTGGAGGATAAAAACCCACCCCAACTGCACGGGGACAGAAGCTCCTGTGCTCCGGGCCCACCCAGACCTCGTCCTATGTATCCCTTCATCTGGTTGTTCACCTGAATCCTTTATCACATCCTTTGATAAACTGGTACATGTATGTAAGTGTTTCCCTGAGTTTTGTGACCCGCTCTAGCAAATTAATTGAACCCAAGCAGAGGGTCGTTGGACCTTCCAATCTATAGCTAGTAGGTCAGAAGCATAGGTGACAACCTGAACTTGCAACTGGCATCTTAATGGTGTGTGTGAAGGGAGGGGGAGGGGTGGCAGTCTTGTGGGACTGAGCCCTGAATCTATGGGGTCTGACACTATCTCCAGGTACACAGTGTCAGAACCGAGTTAAGTTATAGGACACCTAGGTGGGGTTGCAGAGAATTGCTTAGTGTGGGAAAAACCTCCACACATTTGGTGACTAGAAATGTCATGAGTGAACTGCTCTGTGTGAGTAGTAAAGGAGACTCACAGGGAAGGAACACACACTAGGGAAGAATGAGAGTTTTCCCTACATAGGAGGAAGAAAAAATTGAGATTTTCCTTTACAAATATACTAACTGGGTACTTCATGATAATTTATTTCTGTATAAAAACATCAAGAAATGATATGATAATGTCTAGAGGTCTGGGTTTCAGAATATCAAAGCAAGAATGATCTCAATCTCCTAAATTTGCCAAATCATAAACTGTGAAAATATCTTACACTTGAAGTAATATTATCAACTGCTTTTATAGAGAATACATTTTCCAGTTATTTTACATCCATTATTTCAACTGATCCCCATAATAGCTTCATGATTTAGAAAGTAATAATTTACTGATTCTTTGTATATGGAAACGGAGGCTACAAAATACTGACATGACTCTTCCATGGTCACACTAAGCTCATCTGATAAAAGGGTTTATGAGAAAATTTCTTTGACATGCATATAAATGAGCTCAAGTTAACTTTATTTTCCATCTTACTAACCAGGATTTTGATATCAGACATCTCTCCCCATCTATAGTAATGTCTATAAAGTGGAAGCCTGTACAATAAAAGATGTATCCAGTCATGATAACATTTCTAAGAATTTTCCATTTCCCCCTATATGACAAGGATTTTATGACATTAGCATAATTATTTTTTTTAATGTTGATCAAGAACATGACATTCCATATAAAGTAGAAAGCCCCATTTCCTCCTGCAAGAAATGAAAGAAAGGCAGCCACCATGGGGAACAGTATGAAGCTTCCTTTAAAAATAGAGTTACCATATGATCCAACAATCCCACTCCTGGACATATAGCTGGAGAAAACTATAATTTGAAAATATACACACACCCCAGTGTTCATAGCAGCACTATTTACAATAGCCAAGACATGGAAGCAACCTAAATGTCCATCAACAGATGAATGGGTAAAGAAGATGTGGTACATATACAAAATGGACAGCCATAAAAAGAATGAAATAATGCCATTTGCAGCAACATGGATGGACCTACAGATTATCATATTAAGTGAAGTAAGTCAGACAGAGAAAGACAAATACCATATGATATCACCTATATGTGGAGTATAAAAAAATGACACAAATGAACTTATTTATAAAACAGAAACAGACTCACAGATACAGAAAACAAACTTATGTTTACCAAAGGGGTGGGATAAATTAGGAGCTTGGTATTAGCAGATATACACCACTGTATATAAACAAGATAAACAACAAGGTCCTACTGTATAGCACAGGGAACTATATTCAATACAACATTGTAAATCAATATTGTTCAATAAAAAAAGAAAAGAAATAAAGAAGCAAGGAAGGCAGATTTTTTTAAAGAATATGAGACAAGATATTTGATGGCAACTCCAGTCAACCATGTAAGAATGTGGTGATTAATTTAGCTGGACATTTTCCTTCATATTTTGCAGATATTTTCCATCTCCATTTTTATTTACTAATATTTCAATGACTTCAGTTTAGTGCCCTCACGTGCTAATTTTATCCAAGTAACACGTAATTAACCCCTCAAAATCATCATCAAACATGGTAACATAGAATAGACCTAATTCCAACCTCAGGATGACTAGAGTATCACATTGTAGGGCATCTGATAAAAGTTAATTTAACTTAGTCGATAATTCTTCCACTCTTTACCTCATGGTAGCAAGTACAGTAACAGCAGACGTGATTATTTTAAGGTCATCATAGTTAGGGATGTTTATTTTTTCTGTTAAAAGGATGGGTGATGTTTTTACACTGTTTCTAATGGGCTAGTCTCTTCTTACTTTTTACTGACTTCAAGAAAATCATTAGAGATGCCAGTGAATTTGTTAGCAAATTCTCTTCAGGTCGCAAGGTCCATATTTCCCAAGTTGGAAACTTCTATACATATCCATTTTTCTTAGCACTTCAGCCCCATTTGCCTCTTTTAATCAATAAGCTATATTGACCAAATTTTAATTATTCCCAGAATGTGCACACCTGTTTTGATTTTTCTTATTTCCCTTAGAGAACAAAATGAGTCAACTGGTTTAGTAGCTTACTTTGCTCCCTCTTTGAACTTCAGCTTTCTCCTCTATGACAAAATAGTGTCTAACTTATTGATTCATTTGCAAAGAGAAAATTTTTAAAAATCAAAGAGTCAAATAAAATATCTAGCTCTGTTAACAAGTAGGCAAAGATGTAAAAGGCAGTATAATTGGCTTGAAAAAAAGTTGTCTTATTTTAAGCAAACTCACATTGGAAAAGGCACTTCATAATTATAATCATGCATGAAAAGTACAGCAACCATCCAGGGTTATCTAAATGTGTCTGACTCTCAATGCTTCTTCATGCAAATAATAAAACCACCACGTCTGTGAACTCACAAGCAATGCTGATTCATTCAGCCTGCAAAGAAGTCAAGTGTTTAACTATCTTCCTGTTCCATGATTTCAGCAAGGTTAACATCTATCTGAAAAACCCAAGGGATTCTGCCCAAATTAACTTACGATTGGGTATTTACACTCTCATTTTTCTCATAGTTTTATTTTACTGGTGTAATTGAGATGTAATAAATGTAGGGCATGTTGCAAAAGAAAAGCAGGTGAATAAATACCTCCAAATCCAGCTAGAGGAGACCCCCTTTCATCTCAGCCTACTGCTAAGGAAATAGATTAGATCCACATTTTCTGAACTCTCCCATCTAAATTGATAGAACTAAGAAGGGATGTGGCATACCCAACTACAGAGTATTCGTTTAGCAAGACCAAAATCAATCTAAAAGAATAACATCTTTCAAGTTAAAACGCATACACAAACACACACACACACAGTCACAAACATTTTCTTCAAAAAATAATGGCAACAGGGAGAAACTAAATTAGATGTGATGGTTCCAGTTCTGGGATTCTATACTTTTAAATTCTAAAACAATTAGGCAAATATTTAGGGCGTACAAACGAGTGGAGTCACGATAACCGATAGACTACATCGCGTACTAAGGTCGTTAAACTTAGTTTTAGAATTATAGAAATGATATTCTACCCTCACTTTGGACAAGATTGATTTTCCAGTATATAAAGGCTGAAAAAGAATAAGAAATAAGAAGCATAAAAGTACTTACAACTGATCGGATGTTATTTTCTTTCACCAGTTTCAGAGACGATTTATAGCAATTTGCAAGGTCTTCCTTGTGGGAACCATTAATATGGCCTCTGGCTATTGGTCCTACGGTATGGATAACATCTGTAAGTGCAAAAGGAAGGAAAAATAGGATAAGCAAGATATTTTTCACTTTTCACATAATTGGTGCTTTATTTATTTTAGGTATTTGTGTTGGAGCTTTGAGACAAGCAAGCTAAGAAATACTGATGATGCAAATGCTTCTCTGGTAAAAGATTTTAGATGGCACAGCTTTTTAAAGTAGGCAATTTTCCAGGCAGGTGATAATTGTGAAAAGGAATCCCCTACCAGTAAATTGTTCCATCGCTACTGGTCAGATCCAAGCATAACAGATTATAATATAAGGTGTGAATAATTGGCATGCTGGCAGAAGACAAATCCTCAGTGGGAAATAAACTGAGAAATAGTTGCCTACAAAATGAACATTCTGAATTGACATGGGAAGGAAGCACCAATGTTACACATCACCTTACTTATAAATAAGACAATAGTATCAGGCATTGTACAAATAAAAAAGGGCAAGTTTCTGGAAATATGTCAAAAGAAGTTATAATAATCAGTAATAACACTAAAAGGGTTATTTTTAAATTTATTTTTAAATACAGCAGGTTCTTATTAGTAATCTATTTTATACATATTAGTGTATACATGTCAATCCTAATCTCCCAATTCATCACACCACCACCACCACCCCTTTCCCCCCTTGGTGTCCATATGTTTGTTCTCTACATCTGTGTCTCTATTTCTGCCTTACAAAGTGGTTCATCTTTACCATTTTTCTAGGTTCCACATATGCGTTATAAAAGGAATAATTTTTAAACATCCCTACCAATTTACAATGCAATCTACTGATCCTCACACACATGAGGTATGCTGGGGATAATGGTTCCTAATAATTACTTAACTTCTATTTTTCACTATATTAAAATTTTCAAAAATCAATCTGTACTTTTCATCCTCTATTTATATTTAAAACACAAAATTAAAATTTTTGTTTTGGCATATAAAACCAGCCATTGTGGTATACATAAACATTTAAGTTTAGGAACTTAATAGAACTGTCCTCATTTTAAGTCAATAAAGGTTGTAAGAAGTAAACCAAATTTTAATCCAAATTACTTGAAAATTCCTTGTAACTCCTGCTTCTCAGTCTTATCTGCTTATCTGGATTATAAACTCATTTAAATGATGTGAGTAACAATAACTAATCAACTTTGATCAAAAAAGAAAATTGGTCATTAGAATATTATAATGAAAATAAATGACTTGCTTTGGTACCACTTAATTTCCACTTAATTTCAAAAACAGTAACAAGAGAATAAGAACGCTTTACCAAAATGCGACTATGGAATAGTTTTAAATTGCATATGAAATTGAAATAGCAGAAAATAAATCACTAATAGAAAGATCTTTGTTAATTGTCTGCTAAATGTCGAGAGTATTATTTAATATTGAGAAAATCCCCAAATGTTGATTTCAACTTTTAACGAGTTTAAACAGTATTTAAACCCTTGTTAGATAATGTTGAAGATGATATCCTGTGATCAAAATAGGCAGAAACCTCATTAGTGAGTTTATGCAGATGTTATTTCCCAGACAAACCTGGCTTTAAAGTGAGAACCGCTACGACATATTAATAGAACAGGAGGATAAAGGGAGATTAGGTTGTATTTAGCAAGAAACAAAACAAAACAAAACAAAACCACACAGACATACACACACTAATATTTTTTTTGTAATAACAAATAAGAATTGCAACAGGATGTCACAAAACAGGTTCAGTAAGATATGGGTTTAAAGGTCAATTAAATTTGGGGATCACCAGGTGATATTAAGTCAGTCGGTTACCTTAGTGTAGGGTTCCTCTGGACACTTAGGATGCTACAATGAATTGTGAGTCTCCACAAGGGAGGGGGGTGATGAACACAGAGTGCTATGTTTCCAAAATACATTTGACTAAACCTAAGGTTTGCAGAGTCCCTCATGGGCCTAAGTTTCCACAAATTAACCTGTGCCCTGTTATTCCAGGGCAATTTTGGCACCCCCCCTTGCCAGTGTTGAAGGTGAAATCTATGTTTTTGGGGGTTTTTTTTTGTTTTATTTATTTTCTTAAACCTCATGCCCAGTGCCTCTGTCCATCAAATACCATATAAAAGAGCAACAGGATATGACCTTGGTTTCCTTATTTTGTGGATGGAGAAGGTCAAGAATAAGTGTCTCTTATCCAGGTCATAAAGATGTGTCTACTGTTGCCAAGTGAACACAGGGCTTAGAGGCATTAATGGGAAGAAAAGAGAGAGAGAGAGAGAAGTCCATAAGGGCAGGAAGTAATGACATAATAAATAAATGTTTCCTTTATTTCTCCCTTAGCCATCTTTCTCCACAAAACTTACATGGAATTTTGGAAAAATTATTCCTTGCATTTCTTCACTTCTCCACTTAATTTAAGTCTGAGGACAAACAGCCAATAAAAGAGCATCCTCAACATCAAAATATTGATCTCTGTTGGTTATGCTCTGTATTAAATTTACAGCATCCAAGATCAAGTGTTATTATCGACCAATATCATGACCTCTCAGATCCACAAACCTGTAAGGCTCGAAAGGAAATTTTCTTATTTTAATTGTTTATGGTACTTATGGGTGACTCTGTAACACCAAGGAGTTCCCCCTTTTCCTGTTATAAAATTCAGTCAGGAGGCCTGCCTTCTGATTCCAGCTCCAGCCCTGAGTAGTGGAGTAACCCAGATGAAGCCATCCTTTCATTGGTCCCTGCCTTGGTTTCCTTATCCACAAAATGAATCAGCTGCTTAGATGATCTCTGTGGTCTCTTCTGTGCTTGTGGCATCATTAGTATTTAACCTTGTAATGGAGACCGATGGAGTACAGAATGATGTCTGTGCAGTTAAAAGGACTTTAAACACTGTGAAGCGGCTCTCAAGCCTTTTGAGTATAAGGATCCTCTTTTTCATATCAAAAGTCTTACGGTCTACCCTCTCACAGTAGTAGTTTCAAAATCCACTGATTGAGAACAAGTTAGAGACAAACAGCTATTAAAACTTCAATGATGCTTTGTATTAATTTACATTTTATTAAACACAATACAATCTTCAGAGCGGACGTATGCATGTGAGATACACGAGATACATTCATTCAATTTATTCAATTTTCTTGCACATGAATTTGTGGATTCCATGGTATAAATAAGATACTGTAAATAGAAGTGTTTCATCTGATGCCTGGTACATGCGGACACTCAAGAAATGCTAATTATCAGCAGCAGCGGCATCAGGCAGGAATGGCAGTTACCTTCTTTCCTCTGGTGTGGAAAGAGCACCAGACTGTAAGCCCTCAGATCTGATTATAATTGTCAGAAGTCCCAGATCTGTCACTAACCAGCAGTTGACCTTGGGCAAGTCATTCTTCTCTTTGGGCTTTGGGCTTAAAACCTAAAAGGAGTTGAATAAGATGGCCTCTAAGATTTTTTGCAGCTCTCAAATACAATCCCTCTTCTACATGTCTATCAAGAATTAAGCTATAGGTTCTGAGTAGTCTAATTCACTATTTTCCAGACAAATGAACATCAGTCATGGTTCAGTTTTCTCCAACATGCCTATACAATGAAATGCAAACTGGCACCATTCCCAGAGAGAGTGGTTAACCATATCTTTCCAAATTACAAAGGTAGACTCCTTTTGGTTTAATAATTCTATTTCTAGGAATATATTCTGTGGATGATATGCTTGGAGACAACCTAAATGTCCATCAGTAGGGGACTAGTGAAATAATTGTACATTTATACAATGAAACATTATGCTTCTGGAATTACAATGAAGGTATTTATGTATGAATATGGAAAGATATTCAGGATATATTACTATGGAAGAAAAAGAAAGAAACAAAATAGAGAGAGAGAGAAGGAAGGAAGGGAGGGAGAGAGGGAGGGAGGGAAGGAGAGAGGGAAGAAAAGAGATGCAGAAATGTTAAGCATGGTACCATTAGTGTAAAAATACCTCCACAGGTGTAGAAAAGAATGCATATTTGTTTTAGTTAATATATGCATAAAATATCTCTGGGAGGATAAACAAGTAATTAACAGCAGTGGTTAACCTATGAAAACTACAAGGCTAGGGCCAAATATGGGAAGAAGACATTTCACTGTTTACTAATATTTTTGATGTTCAAATTATGTGAATGTGTTACCTATACAAAAATTAAATTAAGTGTTAAAACAAAGATCATATGGTTAAACCAAGTTCCTGAATTCCATCTACCATATTCCTACAACATATAAAGACTGTTAATGTGCTTTCTAAAGATGATCTTATATCACTATAAATAAGAAAATACACTTAAAAATACTTACATAATTTCAAGGGATTTAAAATAATAACTCCACTAGGTATATTTTTCTTTTATTTTGCTACTCTTAATAATCTCTTTATATAAAACAATTATTTTCAGGGTTTAAATGGTAGGAAAATGGCATTTTTTACCTATATGGCTTATATCTATATTTAAAGTTTTACTATAATTTTAATATGCAAACTGAGTCCTAGATACCTTACAGTGAAAATGTAGGACAGGAACATATTTCTCAGGTATCTCAGTTACCAAAGAATTTTGTATAATGGTCAAGATTTTTTAGAGATGAAAAGGACAGTAGAGAAAATTTAATCCATTTTTCCTTGCTCAATGGATCCACAGGAGAAAGAATTATGCCCAAAGTCACAGATCAGTGTGCGGAGACACACTATCACAGAGACAAGATGATTATGAATAAACCTTTCCCAGTGTGGCTACTTATTGAAGGAAATGGCACATATTTGTATATATAAAGTTTGTCATGCTTATCATGAATTCCATTACTTTAGCCTCATACTTTATATACATGCAAATTCTTATTGGCTATTGCTGTGAAAGAAATTACCCCAAAACATGATAACTTAAGACAACAACAATGCTTTATTAATTTTTATGGCTTTTCTGGATCAACAATTCTGAAATGGCTCAACTAGGGGGTCTGGCATGGAGCCTCTCATATGGTTGTAGTTGGGTAGTGGCTGGCAGTGGAATAGTGTGGGTTCCAGCAGCTAAGGGCCGGCCGGCCAGACATCTCTCTCTCTTCCTGTGGTCTCAGGGACTTTCCATGGGGGCCAGTTTGGGTTTCCTCATGGAAGCCTCAGAACAGTCAGTTTGCTCACATGACAGCTCAGGGCTCCAAGACCAAGTGCACCAGAGGTGGAAGCTGTGTTATCCTTTCTATCCCAGCCTTGGGAGTGACACAGTGTTGCCACCACTGTACCCTGATTGGTTGCAACTGTCACAAAATTCCACCCATTGCAAGTGGAATCATGCAGACTTCACCTCTTGATGGGAGAAGTAGCAAAGCATCTGTGGACATGTTTTAAAACGGGCACAATGAAGGATTCCCCAGACACCTGGGGCTTTCTGGGGCTTAGCATGTTTATCAAATACCAAGTGTTGTGGTAGATAAATAAGATATCATAGGAAAAACTGATATGATTATTTCCATGCAGTCATTCATGAAAACAGTGTGAAGGTTCTTCAAAAAATTAAAAATAGAACTACCATATGATCCAACAATTACACTTCTGGGTGTTTATTCAAAGGAAAGAAAAACATCTCAAATAGATACCTGCACCTCTGTGTTCACTGCAGCATTATTTACAGCAGCCAAGATATGGATATAACCTAAGTGTCCATTGATGGATGAATGGATAGAAAAAATGGGTTTTATATATATAAACAATGCAATATTATTCAGCCATAAAAGTGAAGGAAATTCTGCCACTGTGATAATATGGATGGGACGTGAGGGCATTATGCTAAGTGACATAAGTCAGAGAGAGGAAGACAAATACTGTATGATCTCACTTACATGTAGAATCCAAAGAGAAAAAAAAAAAAAAAACCCAGCAAACTCATAGATACAGAGAACAGATCGATGGTTGCCAGAGGCTAGGGGCAGGAGGGGATGTGTGAATGGATGAAGGAGGTCAAAAGGTACAAACTTTCAGTTATAAGATAAATAAGTCCTGGGAATATAATGCACTGTATGGTGACTATAGTTTCTAATACTATATTGTATATTTGAAAGTTGCTAAAAGAGTAGGTCTTAAAAGTTCTCATCAGAAGAAAGAAATCTATTTCCAGTATGAAGTTCTCAGACCTATTATCTTAACAAGTCAACTGCTGATTTAATTAAAAAATCACAGCTAGAGAAACACTGAATATGAAATTAATATGCTTATCAATTGTAAATACAATCTAATTTGGAGATCACAGTACCATTGTAGCTCCTAGACAGAACTGCCTGGCCCAGCACTAATTTTGTTGTTTCTTCTGTCTTAAAGTCTGGCAGGAACTTGTAGGCAAAGGAAAAGGCAGGGATGGCTGTTACAGAATCAGCATCGTATCTCACTGTGAGCAATGAAAATAATGTTGTTTCCCTGAATTGTCCAGCTCCACATTCCAGAAAGGAAGAGCAGCCTTCATGCACTTGAAGCCCTTTCTTACACAACTGAGGAAAGCCAAGAAAACAGCAATGCGGTCCATACATTTAATCAACATCTCAAATGCAAGCCCTGGAAGAGGTATGCAAAATGGGATGGCAGGTCGTTTTGTACTTTATCTGACTAAAGGGTGGCAAGACAAATCGAGCCTGACTTTGTTCATCTATTTCTGAAATCAATCAGCCTATAAATCAGCTCTTTTGTTTTGAAGCTATAACCACCACCTTGTGCTCCCCCCACCTCGTTCTATCCTGGGAAATTAGTCTGAAGTCTATGGAAAAGGAGGGTAGGATGGAAGGTTGTCGTTGAAGGGGGTGCTGGAGGGAGCGTGCTTTCATTTCCAAATGTGTAAATTGAAAAATGTGCAATTGGAATGCCAAATAAATACTGAAAGCAAGAGAATCATTTACTAAGATTCGATCGGACTTCTGTGTGATAAAACAAATGCAGCAAAAACATTCTGCGAAAAAATATTAGCATAATGAATTTTAAAACAACTGAGGGAACACATATAGGTTGCTCTCATCGTTTTCCATCTGAGAAGCAACTGTGCTACATTCAAACTGTTAATGAAGAGTCAGACCAGGAGTAGAATCAATTACACGTTGCTTTCATTCACTCTCCTCTTGTATTCATAAGCATAATCGGTCCATCTAACAGACTGCATAATGATGTTGTGCCCTGTCAATCATATTCAAATTGCATGAATTTTAAGGAGAAAAACCAATGCATGGAATTAAATTGATTTTCTTTTCTAGAGCTACAACCACAAAACCAAGCACTAAAAGTATTACTTGCAAATCTTATTGACCAATTTATATGATAAACACCACCAATCTGCAACCTGAAACAGAATACTTGAAGTTCGGTTAACGGGAAATTGAATTACCACCTGATAGCATTACAAAGTAAATGCTGTCTTTTTTCTCCACATAGGTCAATGTTTTCAGATACACATTTTCAGAGCTTGTTTTTATTATATTTCAAGAAACAATCAGTTGTCCATAAGATGTTCCTTTTCAATCTACAGCAGACATCAGTTAGATTGTATTTCAGCTGCAGCATGTTTCTAAATTTGGATTATTCTCTCATACATTTCTTCAGCTGCATGTTTGATTTCTTTCCATGTTCAGAAAGACTAGTCATACAGCTTTGTGCATGAGTTTGGGATAAACCAGCACTTAACAGTGTTATTTTCTAGTGCATTTTCCTTTGAGTCTGTGAGTTGAGCCTGTTTTGTTAGTTTTCCCTCCAGTGTTCTTGGTTATAAAGGGCTTCTAGTTCACCCTAGTTCACCTCTCTTAGCCTCCTTGGTGCTGTGGTTCCCTAAACAAAATGTCTACGTCTATGTCTATGTCTAAGATTAAATACACAGTAGCTAAACACCATTTGCATTTTACAGCTGATAAAGGCACACTGAATGCACTGTCAAAGCTTGAAGGAGTACATCCAGCTCAGTTTGAGGTTTGAATCCCATTTTTACATTAAAATGTGACAGTGTTGCCACGTTTCGGGCATCTTGTGCTGACAGTATGTTTCATGTTTCATTGACTTCAAAGTTGTGAAGTTTTAAGCTTAAGTTGTGAGGGTCAAGTTTTAAAATAATACTTGAGCAATTTCTGCCAAAATGTTATCCTCCATATTAAAAAAAGAAAGAAAGAAAGAAAAGAAAGAAAGAAGGAAGGGGCAAAGCTCATTTTAAATTTTTTACTAGCTCTACCTTTTCTGCCAAAGGTTTATTTTAGGTCAGTCCTATTGATGGGACTGTGTCCTATTTCAGCTGGACACCTACACATAAGGGTCTATTTGCAATAATATAGATTGAAATTTGTATAAAAGGGATATCCTGTAGTCAGCCATTTATAGAATCATGGAGATTCCACAGGGTATTGGGGACATCTGCATTACAATAGTGTTATTTCCAACAGAGAGGGGTCTCAGAGAGACTGTGGGAAGCTGAATTTTCTGCAAAATTCCAACATTTCACCATCATTTTAGAATGAACCAAAAGAGAACACATCCTAGAAGGAAGTGAGTCAAATGCATGGTATTTTTAATACTTCAATAGCAGGGGTGAGAGGAGGTGGAGGTCCAGATAGACAATATGACTTTTTCAAGGAAAATAATAATAAGGTCTTTGTTCTGGTTCAAGGGCTGGATGGCAATTGGCAGCCTTTTCAGAGAGATGCAAAACCAGTACTTTATGAAGACACAAGGGGAAAGTAGTCTTTAAAAATTCTATGTGGTGAGTAAAAATAAATGAACGTCAGTCCCCTCCGCCCGGTAACTGTACACATGTGGAATCTAGGCTGGGACTGAAGTGTGCAGAGGGGTCAGTGTGCTTGTCTGTCAACAGCCTTCCTTTATAGCTCCCTTGCCACCACAAGTATGGACTAGAAAGGCTTTTTTGCAATCATTCACTTAGTCATTAATTCTCTCCTTTTTTAAATAAGTAAATCCACTAAGTGCCAGGTACATAAGGTAATTGCTCTGTTCACTCACACCAAACAGGTCTTGTGTTTTTTCTGACTACAGGCCTTTCCTGGTGTCAAGAGAGCCCCTCCATCCTTGCCCCTCAAAATCCTTCCCATCCCATGAAACTCAAAAAGAATTGATCTTCCTTGAAGGTATGATCCATGAACCCCACTACATGAACTAAACTGAACTCAATTCTCCTCTTCTGGTCTCCCATAACACTTCTGTTTGACCACTTACATGACTTTTAACATGAACATTTCTGTACACACAACTAAGAAGATTCCATCGGTCAGAGCTCCCCAATAACACAGCATTCTGCCTGAGGAGGCAGGGAACTTCCTGTCATCAGAGGCAATCAAATATGACTATGTATGCATCGAGTTTCCTTCTAACTCTGGGATGTTATTCTGTGTTTCCTGTCTTCATGTGGAGACTACGCTTCCACCGCAGAAAACATGACCAATCTATGTCTGAGTCTCCTGGCAAAGCCAAGAACTCTACGGGAACAAATTGCCTAATAGATAATTAGTGAATTTGTGAGTAATGCAATAAAAGTTGGCCTGATATAATCAATCTAATCAGAGATGATAAACTGGATTAGAGAAAACAATGAGGTGAAATGGACAGACTAGACTGAGCAAGCAATGGAATGTAGTTTGACTGGTTCAGATCATTCAACACAAATTTTTATAGAACTAAGAATCTGTTTCTTCACAGAAAGACTCAGCAAAGCCTGATCAAAGATTTCCTAATAAATGCACTACAATTTAAAACACACACACACACACACAATTCTAATACCATCACACTTTTTAGTAAAAGCTATAAGATTTTTTCCCAAGACTTCCAACAGAAAAAAAAAAAGTGTGCAGTGACTCCTTTGCCTTTTTCTGCAAGAGATAATTAAATGCATTTTTAAAATGTGTCACGTCCCTCATCTGCGCATGGTTCATTTTAGAATAAATTGGCTTTGTTCTAGAGATTGGTTTTGGCTCTCAAATCACAAAATGGAAAATTGCAGATTCTCTACATGTCTTCTCAAAAAATTAATGGGATCACTTTTCGCGTTTCTTTAAAAAGTGACATTTGAGTATAATGAACCCACCTCTCCATCAAAATAAACCAGGTTTAATTTCTTCCTGAGACCAGTACATTCATAAGACACCACTGGACTACAGCTACTCCATACATTTACACCTGTACTCTCTTTTGGGTTGCACTTTCATGGTATAAACATCCACACAAGGCTCTACATCTAATTTTCTAGAGGAACACTTGTATTTAGAAAAGACAACTGAGAAGGACAGAACATTTTAAGAATGAGATTAACATTGATTCTAAAAGAAAGAATACATGGAAATTTCTATGCCATGAAGTTGCATTTTTCATGAGTTCACTTATACGAATTCAACAATATGAACAAGGGGTTAGGAGGAGTGAGAATGACAAAATATTTAAATAATAAGGACTATTTCACTAAACATTTCCACAATGAGTGTTTGCTCTAGCATGAACATGAACTTACATTGCTGGACCCCAAGAGATCAGACTGCATTCCCACCTACCTCTCAGACATGGTTGGCTCTTTGTACAAAATAGAAGCTGTTTTCAAACTTTTTGGTTTTAGAACCTCTTTACACTCAAAAATAACTGAGGGGCTTCCCTGGTGGCGCAGTGGTTGAGAGTCTGCCTGCCGATGCAGGGGATGCAGGTTCGTGCCCTGGTCCGGGAAGATCCCACATGCCGCAGAGCGGCTAGGCCCGTGAGCCATGGCTGCTGAGTCTGCGTGTCCGGAGCCTGTGCTCCGCAACAGGAGAGGCCACAACAGTGAGAGGCCCGCGTACCGCAAAAAAGAACCCCAAAAAACTGAGGACCTGTGAGAGCTTTTGTTTTGGTGGGTCATATCTATCACACAAGAAAACAAAAGCACATATACAATTAACTATCAGGAAAATGATGCTATCACATGTCATGTAACCTCTGGAAAACTACACTGCACACTCAAGAGAGAAAGAAAGTGAAAAATGCAAATAATCTCTGAATTTTGTTATGAACATGGTATTGACCTCACAAATCCCCTGAAAGAGGTATCCCTAAATCACGCTTTGAGAATTGCTACACTAGAGCTTCTTTCTGTGCAGATCTAGTAACTAAAAATAAATAGCCCCACTTCTAATGGAAAATTGGCACCATTAACTACATCATCTGGTTCTCAAGTTTGAAGAAACAGTGATCTCTTTCAACTCTATAGGGAAAACCAGACATATTGGTCTTGTTAAGAAATGGTATTTCTCTGTTTCAACTTTTGTATGAGTTAAGGGATTTTAAAAGAGTAATCTTAACTGAATGCAATTTTTGTCTTTTGGATATAAAGATTCTCAATCTTTAGAACTTAATTTCTCTTTCCACTTCTGTGAGACAGTGATCAGATCATTTCTACTCACCAACTTCTTGAGAACAGAGATGCTCTTCTTAAATAAGCAGTTTGCTTATTTAAGACTAGTCCAGATCTAGTAACTAAATATAAATATCCCCTAAATATAAATATCCAGTCCTAGTAACTAGGACTCAAGGAAGAAAGTCTAAGATGACTGCTACCAGATCAGTTGATTCTAGTAGAGAAGAAAATAGCAGGCACAGCTTTTTAAACAAGAATTCTACCAGACATCACAGGATAAAGCAAAGACGGATCCTTCAGGATCATGCATTCCCAAGAGAAATCATGACAACGGTGTCCTTTCTTGTGCTTCCTTCTTCATAGAATGAGTTGGAAGCTACTAAAGGGAAGGAGACCAGCTAACATTAAACCAGGTTGGCAGGAATGAGAAAGGACACAGATAATTCAAGAAGCTTAAAGGTTCTGGTCAATTTTGATGATGGTTTCAAGGTGGTTGGGAGAAAACAAAGGGAAGAGTCAAAATTCACCCAAAGTAACTCCACTCTGGGTGACTGAGGGGACGACAGAAATGGGGAAATCAGAATATATAGTAATTGAGGCCCAACTTATTGTAGTGCTTATCAAGTCTTCTAAAAATCTATCCTTAACATAAAAATAAAATGCAGAAAGGGGACAAAAATAAGAGAAGAATTAGCAAGACAAACAGACAAAACTTGTACAGTTGAAGGTAACTAACTTTCCTGTATCAAGGTACTTTTTTTTCCCTTTTTCCTTGCCTATTTTGGGTCTGACATAGAATCACTCAGGGGAAGACAAAATATCACTGAGCCTTTCAAACATGATTCATTGTGAGGCTGAGATTCAAAGAGGTCAACATGTGCCTCTGCAAGATTACTTAATGGAAACCATTAATGTAAAACCACTCAAAGAAAACCAAGAGATCTTTCCATAGTAATTCAGATGCTAACAATGGAATGTTTGCCTGGAAGCTTTGATAATTAAGCAATGAATACCAGATTTTAAAAGAAAGAAATACAAGTAAATAAATAAATAACATCTGGTGATTGATTCTCTAGTAATATACTATCGTGTAGGCCAATGAATAAAAATTCCAATTTTTATTTGGAAATGAGGTCATGCTTGAGTGATATGATAATATGATGAGAGAAACAGGCAGAGTAAAAGAATGGGTAGTTTATTATGAGTAGGAAAATATTTTATATTATAGAGAAGTGTCTAAAGATGGTCACTAGAATGTGTAATTATAATCAGATAGAATGATATCAGGGGACTATTACTAAGCCATAAAAAGAAACGAAATTGAGTTATTTGTAGTGAGGTGGATGGACCTAGAGTCTGTCACACAGAGTGAAGTAAGTCAGAAAGAGAAAAACAAATACTGTATGTTAACACATATATATGGAATCTAAAGAAAAAAAAAAAAGTGGTTCTGAAGAACCTAAGGGGCAGGACAGGAATAAAGATGCAGACGTGCAGACGTAGAGAAGGGACTTGAGGACACAGGGAGGGGAAGGGTAAGCTGGGACGAAGTGAGAGAGTGGCATGGACATATATACACTACCAAAGAGATAGATAGCTAGTGGGAAGCAGCCGCATAGCACAGGGAGATCAGCTCAGTGCTTTGTGACCACCTAGAGGGTGGGATATGGAGGGTGGGAGGGAGATGCAAAAGGGAGGAGATATGGGGATATATGTATAGCTGATTCATTTTGTTATAAAGCAGAAACTAACACACCATTGTAAAGCAATTATACTCCAATAAAGATGTTAAGAAAAAAAAAAGAATGATATCAGGAAAGAGCAAGAAAACAAGTCTTCACATCCCAATGGCAAATCCCACTCATGAACTGGGTAAACTTGTGGGAAGTTTACCCACAAGTTTTTACTGGGAAAAGTTATTTTACCTTTCCTCTCCTCTCTGTAAAAACAGAATAATATTTATTTTTCAAGTTCATAATGGGGAATAAATTAGCCATTATATGTGAAAGCATCAAGCACAGTACCTGGCATGTAGTAGGTGAACTCTAACTTGATTGATTATCGTTAGTACTTGTAGGTAATTGTATTCACAGTGTGCATAAATAGGATAACAATAAGCTCTTTCATATTTAATTAGCATTTCATCATTACACTCTCAAAATTCATAACTATTCATAGAAACCGATTATGTCAGAATTTATATTTTACTGGCTTCTTTGCTTCTACTATTTCTTGGATTCCTGGTTTTCTCTTTCTTAAACTCTTTTTTTTTTTTTTTCCTCAAATATTTGGGTAATTCTTTTAGAGATGGTCTGTAGCTGGGAATTTTTTAAGTCACTAGATTTTCAAAAGCTTTTAGTTCATTCTCATTTCTGAATGTTAGTTTTCCAGCATATATGACTCTAGGTTCAAATTATTTTTTCTCTCAGAATTTTGACAATTTTGCTTCATTTCCTTCTACCACGAGAAAAAGCTAGTTTGATTTCTACACCTCCATAAGTTGAGCTGGATTTCTTTTCCTCCCCAGAAGTTTTAGAAACTTCCAATTTATACTTGGAATTCTGAATTCTGTCTAGGTTCTTTTAGGACAGGAATTCTTTTTTCTCTTTTAGTTATGAAGTTATTACTACTCTTTCTTTTTCCCCATTCATTCTAGAAGTCTTAATAGATGGGCTGTATATGTCTGGGAGTAAATCTCAATTGTTTTTACTTTCTCTTAAATATAATATTTTATCTGCTGCACATTTTACACTATTTCCTTGACTTATTCTTTGCATCAGTAAGTTTTCAGCTGTTTCCTTTCCATTATGCATCCCTTCATTTGAAATTTCTGTTCTTGTTTTAACTTCCTGGAATTTTTATTTCTCCCTCTCTTGTTAGAACATCTTTTTCTAACTTCTACATGTATTGAATATAATTCTTTTCTCTAACAGCTTTTTTACTGGATATAAATCCTTTTGTTGTCCAGGCTAATACTCTGTTATAGCTATCTCTCAGTGGATCTGAATTCACTTAACATACACCTTCACACTTTTTTTCTTGATACTTCTAGAGACCCATACAAATTATATGCATTTTCATCACATTGTTACTTATAATGCAAATAATTAATCCCTTGTCAGGGCATTTCAAATAAGAAAGAAAAGTATTTGTAATGTTGTAATTGATGACTGAATTATATAAATAGACATTTTAACAAGGAATGTATTTCTCATGCAGCTAACAAAAGGATTATAGAAATTGCTAAGATCTTCACAGTTTTTTTTTAATGTTAAAAGGTATGATTTTATTTTCCCAACATGATAAAACAGCATATGCTTCCAAATTGCAAATACACACACACAAAAACACACAGGAAAAAATAAAGAGAAAAAAAAAGGAATATATTCGGCGTTTTCATGACTCAGAACATCTCCATCCACATCATTCTAGCTATTTCATAGTGTTTCTTTTAGAACTGATGACAACATTCCAAACCAGACCTATTTTAGACCCCATTTTTAATAAATATTATACACTTTAAATAAAAATGGATTACATGTTTTCCAGAAGAGAATAGTTCAAATTGGAAGAGTTGTTTTTAGATACCTAATTATTATGCATTAATTACAAATCTTATTTAAACTACTTAAACTAAAAGCAATATTTATTTTTACCCTCACTAGTAGATCTATATGCCTTGTTACACACTTAGCTGTCCAGAGGTATTTAAAGCAGAAACATATCAAGCAGCTGAATTATTTTCTAAAGCATCCTTGCAGTGCAGTATTTCAAAAACACAGAAGACAACATCAATAACATGTTCTGATAGGGTTTTAACAATTTTACTGCTTATTTCATTCTGAAAGACTAATGTCTTAGTTCTCTCTACTACAGTAAATGGACTGCAAGACGCTGCTGTATAATAAAGAACAACAAAATTAACCTAACGGAATTATCATTGACAATTTTATTGATGAAATAGTACAAAAGTTTAAATTTAAATGACTATGGGTTTCTCCTCAGAAATCATGGAAGCCAGAAGGAAGTGATGAAAGAAAAGAACAATCAAACATAGAATCTTATTTCTATTTCTTATTTCTATTTCTTATTTCTAGCAAAATTATCCTTCAGGAATGAAGGAGGAAATAAATCATTCTAAGGCAAAGGTAAACTAAGAGAATTTGTCACCAGCAGACCAGACCCAACCTACAAGAATGACTAAAGGAAGTTCTTGAGACAGAGGAAATAATAAAGGAAGAAATTTTAGAGCATAAGGAAAGGGGAAAGAATAAAAGAGAGAGCAAAAATATGGAAGAACGGATAAGTAAACTGTGCCTGAACTAATGACAAATAAACTATTGTTACATGTGGCAACGTGAATGGATGTGACAGACTTCATACTAAACAAAAGAAATTTTGAGGCAGGAGACAGATGGGCCTCAGGCTGAGCCGCTGGAGTGTGTCCCCTGTGGACACATACTCCAAAATAGCAGGAGTGAGAGAGGAGCTGAGCCCTGCCCAGAAAAGAGATAAAGAGACCACATATTTCTCATCCTCAAGGTCAAGGAGACCTTCCCGACTATACATGTGTAGAAAGGCTCCTCAGGGGCCAAAAAGTGAGGGGGCGCCACCCCACAGTAGGTGAGGTCAACCTACCCATAGGCCTCTTCGCTAGAATCCATCTTGGCTAAGAGATGTGAACGCACACAGGGGAGGACCCTGAGATAAACCAAATACGAAGTCAGAGCCAGGCAAAGCAAGATGATTGGCCAAAGGAAACCTGGAAAAAATGCCCCATATAAGTGATTCAAACTACCACGAGGGCTTGACTCTCTCTGAGCCCACCCATGTGAGCCTATTCACACATTCTCTTTTTCCTCCTAATAAACACTTTGTTTCACTACTTTCCGCCTCTTTGTGGAAATTCATTTCTACAAAGCCGACGGGCCAGAGCCTTGTCACTGGCCACAGGTCTAGTGGCTAGGATTCAGCGCTCTCACTGCTGTGGCCTGGCTTCACTCTCTGGCTGGGGAACCAAAATCGTGCATCAAGCCGCTGCAGGTCGAGGCCACCCGAGATCAAGCTGACACAAAAGATTACATATATACTCTATGTGGTTCCATTTATATTAAGAACAGACAAAATTGGACTTCCCTGGTGGCTCAGTGGTTAAGAATCCGCCTGCCAATGCAGGGGATGGGTTTGAGCCCTGGTCCAGGAAGAGCCCACATGCCGTGGAGCAACTAAGCCCGTGCACCACAACTACTGAGCTTGTGCTCTAGAGCCCACAAGCCACAACTACTGAGCCCACGTGCCACAACTACTGAAGCATGTGCGCCTAGAGCCCATGCTCCGCAACAGAGAAGCCACAGCGATGAGAAGCCCGTGCACCACAACCAAGAGTAGCCCCCACTCGCTGCAACTAGAGAAAGCCTGCGTACAGCAACAAAGACCCAACACAACCAAAAATAAATAATTAATTTTTTAAAAACAGAACAGATAAAATTAATACATCATGAAAGAAGTCAGAACAGTGTTTGCCTTTAAGAGATGGGGACTGTATTGGGCATGAGGAGTTTCTGGTGTGAGGGGAATATTTTCCATATTAATTGGCGTGTATACATTGTCAAAACTCATCAAATTATATACTTAGTTAAGGTCTTTGCATTTTACTCTATGTATATTTTATCTCAATTAAAAGAAAAGAGTATGGTAATATAATAAGCACAAGTTCTATTTATGTCACTGCTCCATCTATGATTCTCAAAGCAGAATGTAAGCAATGGATATTTGTGACTTAACATTTATTTCCTTGTTCATATAGGTGATATTCCACATTTCACAGCGTACAGCAAATGCAGGAGAAACATTTGCTCTTCTAATTCTTCATATTTGGAAATGAACCCACGTACTTAATAAAATATTTATATCTAAACCATAAAATTTGAAGAGTCTTTTTAAAAGAACTAAACATTTGCTTTAGAAAAATAATTTTTATTCTTGCTTTTTCATCAGGCACATACACAGGTGAAGCAAAGAGGTATCTCCTTATTAAAGTAGTTTTCAGAGGGATGTTTAAGAAAATAATTTATACCCACCGGGGTACTGTTTTCCTCCAAATTGCTTTACTGCCCAGCAAGAAATAGAGTTGACTCATTCCCTGCAGCAGGCTATATTATCCAAATATGGCTACAATAATATCTGCCATCCTATGTGTTCTTCTGCAGTGTGACCTTGCCTTGCCACTCCTTCATTGAAGCATAAATCCCCTTGCAATGAACCTCAGATGGCTGTAGTGACTTGCTTATCACCAATAAAGTGTGTTGAAGTGATGCTATGGGGCTTCCAAGGAAAGGTGAGAAGAAGCCTGCCAAATCGGCCTTGGTCTCTTGCAATATTTGGTAACTGAATGCTCCCTCTAGGAACTCAATGCCATGCTGTAAGAAGCCAAAACCGTATGTGCAGACACTCTGGTGGACGGTCCCAGCAGAGCCCGTTCTGTAAGCCATCCCATTCCAGTCACTAGATATGTGGGTGAAGAAGCCTCCAGATGATTCCAGCCCCCAATCATTCACATTTTCCCCAATAAGGACCCACACGATATGGAGCAGAGACAGGCCATTTGAATTACTGTCACACAAGATCTGCACGCCTAAAAAATAGTTGTTGACTTACCCCACCTAGTTTTGGGATGATTTGTTGCACAGCAGTAAATAACTGAGACATTTTTGTTCAATTTGCTTATTTTACAGGAAGTGATAACATGAAATTGACTCACTCCCTAACATGGGTTATAATCACTTCCGACTACATTATCCTAAAGGAAGTAGAAGTACCTGAGGTTCTACATTTGATTTAACTTTGGGGTTGACGTGGAGTCAGACTTGAGAACAGGATACAGTCCATCTTCCACAGTTCACTGTCACCGATTCTGATTGGTTTTCACCCACCTGGATTATGCCATAATGTATGTCAAAAATCATATACAAGCTATGGCAGTCTCTGTCTTGGTGTTTAAATTCCAGCTTTGCCATATACCATCTGGTGATCTTGAGTGAAATTTTGAGCCTCATCTGTAAAATTGTCACATTAATACTTTATTCATAAGGACCCTGGAGATTAATAGAAATAACAATGAAAGTACAGTGCTTGACACAGGGTCTGAGTCCACGAATTTGCAGCCACTAATATTAGGTATATGCTCTCTCACACATATGGGACATTAGCTTATCTGCAGATTAAAGGTTTACATTCCTTCTCTACACTAGGGCTGTTCTGTTCCCTAGTGCATATGACAGGGTGTTCAGCATCTCAATTGCTGGTGGTCCTCTATACATATAATTGGGCTCCCACAAGATTCCACATCAATATTCAATGAAAGCTCCCTCTTTCCAGAGCCTTTAAAACAGCCACTATAGTATAGAAACTCCCTGAGAAATGCCACCAGGAATTCTCATTAAAAAGCCTAATAAATGTTTTCCAACTAACACATTATGTTCTGAATTTATAGGAACAATCTGAGCAAAAAAGGTCTTGGCAGTCATTTAATGGTAGTATTACAAAGGCAAATTCATATGCAGATTCTTGGATAGTATTCATTTCATCGTAAGGGAGCATTTTTAAATTAGTTTCAGAAAAAGGGCAATCCATAATAAACTTTTAATTTCAAGAGTTGCGCAAGGTAAGGGCTGAAAATTACAATAGGCCAGGTACCATGTCAGCTCTGATATACTACAACACTTCTTTATGAGCACATTACAATTCGAAGAGCTAATAATAAAAAGAAGTGATGCTGAGATGATGAATTGATGCTATGCAATTAGACCTATTAGAATTCACAAGAGTCGACAGGCAATAATCAAACCCTTTTCATGCTGCCCATTGCAATTATCTTTGCACTTAAGAGTCAACAAAGCACATAATGACTTGCACTCAATTAAGGAATTCATGAGAAATGGAATTTTAATTAGTGTGTAGAAAATTTGGGCCATTTATTACTTTACAGGACAACAAATTGTGAAAACTAGTTGAGGAGTTAAAAACATCAGTGATAGATGTTTGCTGATCATGGTGAGGAACTTGGATGATGGAAATTTCCAGTACTCCCCCCCGCCATGAAATTACCCTTAACAAAGTGAACCTACTGTTTAGGACAGAATAAGCAGTAAGTGGATTATTGATATCATGGTTGATTGATAAACCAGACGTCAAATCCATTTCCAATTTTGACTTTCCTGAACCACAGTGTTTCATACTATTTACACACACACATAGACACACATCTTCACTCATCCATAACCCACATCAGAATCAATAAATATCTATTAATTGCTATCTTCATGTAGCAAATAAGGTATATATATTTAGAAGAAGTGGGATTATTAATTCAATATGGAATTTTTAAAAGTTCAGTGAGTAAAAATTATGCTTAGTCATCTTAATTTTTTTTGTTAATTATGAAAAGCCACTATGCAATGGCTGTTTGTTTTTTAATAATGTTTATTCATAATGCACATTCTCTTTTAAGGCACTTGACCTTGGGAAAGAAGATGAAATTACCTTAGTTTAGTACAACTCAGACATAAATAATAGGCTTTGGCATTTAACACATAAGTCAATGGAAATTCATTTTCGTCAAAAATTTCCTGGATATTGGGTAAAAGGCACTGTGTTTATAAATAGAAAATGTCAAATGCCACTTTGCAATGAGGTCAATTTAATAACATATTTCTCATGCCCAATTTACCAGTGAAAAGCTAGTCTAAAATACAAATAGTTGGGGAAATCTCCACATCACTGCTGCACTCTGTGAATACACGGAAACAAAATTAAGACTGAGTACAACAGTCTTCTCCATGCAGTTCATAAAACAACCAGGAAAGAAAATCAATATTTATGAAAATAAATCATTGATTCAATTCGCAAACAAAGCCAAATTGTACTTGAACTATTCTGGAAGTTGTTAGCTGCATCCTAGTAAAAAATCTTACTTACTTTATGGTTTAAAATTATCCTAATTTGAGATGTAAGATGTGAATGTTTAAATTGTAGAAAGTATTTGAATAAAGATCAACCCCAGATGGTACCTGATATTTTAAATTTTCATGCTAATTTAAAAAGTTAATGTTATTATAGCAAAAGTTTAAAAGTTCCACACTTCAATAAAAAAAATGTGGCAGCAATTAAAATTCTCCACCTCTACCTCCTTGCTCATCTTTCTTCTCAACAATAAGAACTTAATATATAGTTAAGTTTGTTGCTACCAGGAATAAAATATTACAATTCCCAGCAGTCTGTGCCAATAGATGTGGTCATGTGGCCAAGTGTTGTGAAGGACCTCTGGAAAAACTGCAGGATTAGAATGGCATCATTTTGGTCTTCTGCATTTCTTTTTTCTTTATGCACTGATATGCACAAACTTGATGATGGCTGGAACTCTAGCAGTTATCTTGGGCCATGAGGTATATAAAATATCATAATACCTTTAAATTATTGGAAGTTTTATAATTTACAAAATTCTACCGTGTACAATATTTTTCCATTTGCATTTTAGAAATTCTGCAAGGTAGGTCACTAAAGTATTTGCTTCTTTCTTTCAATCATTTATATGCTGCTGTTTTGTCCTGAGTTAACTGATGATTTTCAATTGTATTAAAAAATAGATGAACTTTAAAGTATAATGAAAACAAAGGCATCTGAAGAAAAGAAACAGTGATGTCTATAGACCTTGGGCTGGGTCAAGTATTGCAGGTGAATATTAAATTTGGTGCTGAGCTTCCAGGCAGCTAAAACAAGAAATACACAAGTTTGTCTGAAGAGACCATCTCCTTTTCTCTTAACCTAGTAGTGAATTTAAGGAAGACTACCTTGTTTAACTCTCATATGAGGGATATTGTATGACACAGTGGATGCCTTAAATAGTAATCATGCAAGTGGTACAGAAATATTCAGATAGAGACATTATATTGTTTTCAAAGAAGCAGAGAGCATATGATTATGTCTTGATTTGGCACAAGTTTTCCTCCATGTAGCTAAAATGATATGACTTCAGCATAATCTAATTTTTATATGGTTATATTTTAGAGCACCTAGAAAAATAAATAGTTTGGCCCTTCAAACATCCGTCTCCAATATCAGGCACATTGAATGATCTTTGAGTGACAGTCACTTCAGTTCTATCCTAGATCCAGGCAAGAGGGGCCCCTTCCATGGATCCTGTGCTTCAGAGGTACCCACACATCACAAACACACATGACAATTTACTTTTGTCACTTTGGATCCTGCATTTAGCACTGGTAGAGTATGATGCATCATCCTCAACATCTGATCTCATAATTAACATTGTTAAGACCTCAGGGAAAGGATTCTCCACATTGCTTATCATGTATCTCAAAATAAACGAAGGCTGGATTTGAATATCATGAAGGGATGTGGACTGTGCAACCCCTGACCACAGAGATTGACATCATCTTGGAGTGGAAGTGGGATTTAGCAGTAGAAGTGTTTAGGTAAGAGAAAAATAATTAACTTCTCAAAATATTCCTGTAAACTAGCATGAGTGCAATAGACTCTCAAAAAATGAAGTGCTGTCTCCTAGGAGAAACATATATCCATTCCAATTCTCTTCATGTATCAAATTGTGGTGTTCATGAATTTGTGTTGCATGTGTGACAGTTGCACATGGCAGCTTCAGAACACATTCCAATAATAAACAATTCATATATTGTGTCATGTTTTTTCGGCTTGATGTACAACTTTTCAATGTTGACCCATATGTCATGAGGTCTCCATTTGTGCGCTTGTCCTGGGTCCTCCAAATGTTAGGGGAGACACAGCCCAAAGAATTAAAGTGTATGTGTCAAATTAAAAGGCTTCCTTCTGCTTTGTATACTAGATATAGGGGGCCGGTGGGGAAGTAATCATTAGTTCCATTTTACAGGTAGGGAAACTGAGACCCATAGGGGAGGCTTAGGCCAGAGAACCTAGTTCCCTTCTAGACAATCTCAGAGACTCTCCACCAAGCCATGTTCCATCCCATTATAACTAACTTTTACTTTATGTCAGAGATGCAGGGAGTCCTAATAGGAGCTTGTTAGGGACACGGAATCTTGAGGCCCCACCCTAAACCCGTTGAATCAGAATCTCTGGGAGTGGGGCCAGGAATCTGCTTCACGAACTCTCTAGTGAATTCTGTACTGCATTCCCGATGGATAATTTGTTTCTAACCCCTTGCTACTCCAAGTGCGGTCCATGGACCAGCAGCAGTGGTATCTCCTGAGAGCTGGTAAGAAATGCAGAATCTCAGGTCGCACCACAACAACTGAATCAGAATTTTCATTTTAATGAGGTCTCCAGGGGATTCATATAAACATTCAAGTTTGAGAAAGTGCTGCACTGAATAAATACTTCTTCAGTTGCATACGGTGAAGGCTCATCAGTTTATTCTCTGAACTACACATCAGGGTTGTGCTGTTTTATAATGTTTTAGCACGTAGAATTCAAATAAACTGTAACGCGTGCTAACACATGCACAAACCTAGGGTTCCTACTGACCCCCTTACTTAGTTAATATGGTTTCACCTAGTATTATGTTACACAGGCTAAGTCATATGCCCACTGTACAAAGCAAATTATACATATTCTAAATCTACTTCCAGAGAATGGCACATTCTGTTTAGCCATTCAAAAATTTAAACATGATACGATCGTATTGGTGAATGAGACAGAGTCTTTTAAAAGTTCCAGCAAACCTTACAGTCTGCTACTAACAATGTTTTGATCTTTAAACCTTTACCCCACCAAAAGAAAAAGAAAAAAAAAGTGTTAATTGGGTGAAAAGGTCAGGCAGTGCAAAGAAAACCAGATGGAAAAATAAGAGTATGGCAATTTGACCCCAAGAAAGTGATTGAATATACAGTCATCAAAATAGCATGTGAAGTTTCAATATTTAAATCAGTCACTGTTGAACCCCAGAGTAAAAAAACAAAACAAAGGCCATCTGAAACAATGTAACATTTTTACTCAGTTTTTCCTTCAAAACCAGCAGACTTAAGATCCAGTATGCTAGTGATACAGAGTCTTAGCTGAAACTATGAAGGCCACATTTCAAATGCTAAGGTAAGTTGGAGGTAGGTTTTTGATAAGGGGAAAAAAAAAAAAAAGAAAAAAAAACCTCCCTTTTTTAAAAATAGTGATTTACTCTAATAAATATTTTACTGTTCTAGATTTGGAAACAACTACAATATGATTGGACATCATTATAGGTTATGTTTCCAGAGCTGTATTTTTTTACTTGACTTTATTTTTTTTAAAAAAATATTAATTTATTTGGCTGCGTCGGGTCAGTTGCGGCACATGGGATCTTCGTTGCAGCATGTGGGATCTTTTGTTGTGGCGGGCAGGGTTCTCTCTAGTTGTGGCACATGGGCTGTAGAGTGCAAGGGCTCAGTAGCTGCAGTGCGTGGGCTTAGCTGCCCCGTGGCATGTGGGATCTTAGTTACCGGACCAGGCATCAAACCCTCATCCCCTGCATTGGAAGGAGGATTCTTTTTTTTTTTAAAACATCTTAATTGGAGTATAATTGCTTTACAATGGTGTGTTAGTGTCTGCTTTATAACAAATTGAATAAGCTATACATATACATATATCCCCATATCTCCTCCCTCTTGCATCTCCCTCCCACCCTCCCTACCCCACCCCTCTAGGTGGTCACAAACCACCTAGCTGATCTCCCTGTGCTATGCGACTGCTTCCCATTACCTATCTACCACACATTTGGTAGTATATATAAGTCCATGCCACTCTCTCGCTTCGTCCCAGCTTAACCTTCCCCCTCACCGTATCCTCAAGTCCATTCTCAACTTCTGCATCTTTATTCCTGTCCTTCACCTAGGTTCTTCATAAATATTTTTTTTTAGATTCCATATATATGTGTTAGCATACAATATTTGTTTTTCTCCTTCTGACTTACTTCACTCTGTATGACAGACTCTAGGTCCATCCACCTCACTACAAATAACTCAATTTCGTTTCTTTTTATGGCTGAGTAATATTCCACTGTATATATGTGCCACATCTTATTTATCCATTCATCTGTCAATGGATACTTAGGTTGCTTCCATGTCCTGGCTATTGTAAATAGAGCTTCAATGAACATTGTGGTACATGACTCTTTTTGAATTATGGTTTGCTCAGGGTATATGCCCAGTAGTGGGATTGCTGGGTCTATGGTAGTTCTATTTTTAGTTTTTTAAGGAACCTCCATACTGTCCTCCATAGTGGCTGTACCGATTCACATTCCCACCAGCAGTGCAAGAGTGTTCCCTTTTCTCCACACCCTCTCCAGCATTTATTGTTTCTAGATTTTTTGATGATGGCCATTCTGACTGGTGTGAGGTGATACCTCATTGTAGTTTTGATTTGCATTTCTCTAATGATGTTGAGCATTCTTTCAATGGATTGGGTTGTTTGTTTTTTGTTATTGAGCTGCATGAGCTGCTTGTAAATTTTGGAGATTAATCCTTTATCACTTGCATCATTTGCAAATATTTTCTCCCATTCTGACGGAAGTTTTTTCATCTTGTTTATGTTTTCCTTTGCTCTGCAAAAGCTTTTAAGATTCATTAGGTCCCATTTGTTTATTTTTGTTTTTATTTCCATTTCTCTATGAGGTGGGTCAAAAAGGATCTTGCTGTGATGTATGTCATAGAGTGTTCTGCCTATGTTTTCCTCTAAAAGTTTTATAGTGTCTGGCCTTACATTTAGGTCAGTTTATTTTTGTGTATGGTGTTAGGGAGTGTCCTAACTTCATTCTTTTACATGTACCTCCCCAGTTTTCCCAGCACCACTTATTGAAGAGGCTGTCTTTTCTCCATTGTATATTCTTGCCTCCTTTATCAAAGATAGGGTGACCATATGTGCGTGGGTTTATCTCTGGGCTTTCTATCCTGTTCCATTGATCTATATTTCTGTTTTTGAGTGATAGGGATTGCATCGAATCTGTAGATTGCTTTGGGTAGTATAATCATTTTCACACTGTTGATTCTTAGAATCCAAGAACATGGTATATCTCTCCATCTGTTTGCATCATCTTTAATTTCCTTCATCAGTGTCTTAGAGTTTTCTGCATACAGGTCTTTTGTCTCCTTAGATGGGTTTATTCCCAGGTATTTTATTCTTTTTGATGCAATGGTAAATGGGAGTGTTTCCTTAATTTCTCTTACAGATTTTTCATCATTAGTGTATAGGAATGCAAGAGATTTCTTTGTATTAATTTTGTATCCTACTACTTTACCAAATTCATTGATTAGCTCTAGTAGTTTTCTGGTAGCATCTTTAGGATTCTCTATGTATAGTATCATATCATCTGCAAACAGTGACAGCTTTACTTCTTCTTTTCTGATTTTGATTCCTTTTATTTCTTTTTCTTCTCTGATTGCTGTGGCTAAAGCTCCCAAAACTATGTTGAATAAGAGTGGTGAGAGTGGGCAACCTTGTCTTGTTCCTGATCTTAGTGGAAATGCTTTCAGTTTTTCACCATTGATGACGATGTTGGCTGTGGGTTTGTCATATATGGCTTTTATTATGTTGAGGTAGGTTCCCTCTATGCCTACTTTCTGGAGGATTTTTATCATAAATTGTTGTTAAATTTTGTCGAAAGCTTTTTCTGCATCTATTGAGATGATCATATGGTTTTTATCCTTCAGTTTGTTAATATGGTGTATCACATTGATTGATTTGCATATATTGAAGAATCTTTGCTTTCCTGGGATAAACCCCTCTTGATCATGGTGTATGATCCTTTTAATGTGCTGTTGGATTCTGTTTGCTAGTATTTTGTTGAGGATTTTTGCATCTGTGTTCATCGGTGATACTGGCCTGTAGTTTTCTTTGTGACATCTTTGTCTGGTTTTGGTATCAGGGTGATGGTGGCTTCGTAGAATGAGTTTGGGAGTGTTCCTTCCTCTGCTATATTTTGGAAGAGTTTGAGAAGGATAGGTCTAAGCTCTTCTCTAAATGTTTCATAGAATTCACCTGTGAAGCCATGTGGTCTTGGGCTTTTGTTTGTTGGAAGATTTTTAATTACAGTCTCAATTTCAGTGCTTGTGATTGGTCTGTTTATATTTTCTATTTCTTCCTAGTTCAGTCTTGGGAGGTTGTGCTTTTCTAAGACTTTGTCCATTTCTTCCAGGTTTTCCATTTTATTGGCATATAGTTGCTTGTAATAATCTCTCATGCTCCTTTGTATTTCTGCAGTTTCAGTTGTTACTTCTCCTTTTTCATTTGTAATTCTATTGATTTGAGTCTTTTCCCTGTTTTTCTTGATGAGTCTGGCTAATGGTTTATCAGTTTTATCTTCTCAAAGAAGCAGCTTTTAGTTTTACTGAACTTTGCTATTGTTTCCTTCATTCCTTTTTCATTTATTTCTGATCTGATGTTTATGATTTCTTTCCTTCTGCTAACTTTGGTTTTTGTTGTTCTTTCTGTAATTGCTTTAGGTGTAAGCTTAGGTTGTTTACTTGAGAAGTTTCTTGTTTCTTGAGGTAGGATTGTATTCCTGTAACTTCCCTCTTAGAACTGCTTTTGCTGCATCCCATAGGTTTGGGTCATTGTGTTTTCCTTGTCATTTGTTTCTAGGTATTTTTTGATTTCCTCTTTGCTTTCTTCAGTGATCTCTTGGTTACTAAGTAGTGTATTGTTTAGCCTCTATGTGGTTGTATTTTTTACAGATTTTTTCCTGTAATTGATACCTAGTCTCATAGAGTTGTGGTTGGAAAAGATACTTAATACGATTTCAATTTTCTTAAATTTACCAAGGCTTGATTTTTGACCCAAGATATGATCTATCCTGGAGAATGTTCCTTGAGCACTTGAGAAGAAAGTGTACTCTGTTGTTTTTGGATGGAATGTCCTATAAATATCAATTAAGTCCATCTTGTTTAATGTATCATTTAAAACTTGTGTTTCCTTATTTATTTTCATTTTAGATGATCTGTCCATTGGTGAAAGTGGGGTGTTAAAGTCTCCTGCTATGATTGCGTTACTGTCAATTTCCTGTTTTATGGCTGTTAGCATTTGCTTTATGTCCTGAGGTGCTCCTATGTTGGGTGAATAAATATTTACAATTGTTATATCTTCTTCTTGGATTGATCCCTTGATCATTATGTAGTGTCCTTCTGTGTCTCTTGTAAGAGTCTTTATTTTAAAGTCTATTTTGTCTGATATGAGAATTGCTACTCCAGCTTTCTTTTGATTTCCATTTGAATGGAATATCTTTGTCCATCCCCTCACTTTCAGTCTGTATGTGTCCCTAGGTCTGAAGTGGGTCTCTTGTAGACAGCATATATATGGGTCTTGTTTTTGTAGCCATTCAGGCAGTCTATGTCTTTTGGTGGGAGCATTTAATCCATTTACATTTAAGGTTGTTTTTGATATGTGTTCTTATTAACATTTTCTTCCTTGTTTTGGGTTTGTTATTGTAGGTCTTTTCCTAGAAGGTGGATTCTTAACCCCTGGGCCACCAGGGAAGTTCCTACCTGACTTTCTACTTCATTATTGCAAAGTAGGTGTTGCATGGTCCTTTACATTTCTGTCCCTTGCTATTAATGATGGTAACGATCAGCTGGTGACAGGTATTCAAGGGGCTATAGTTGCTTCCTTTTCTGATAAATGCTATAGCAATTGTTTTGTTCTTATTTTGCAAAACGCTGAAGTATGATTAAAATAATTTAATGAACATTAAAATAGCAATAACCATCAACAGAATGAGAAGGCTCTCTATGGAACAGGAAAAAAAATTTGCAAATCATTTGTCTGTTAAGGAGTTAATATCCACAATATATAAAGAAGTCTTACAACTCAATAGCAAAAAGAAAAAGTAGATTAAAAAGTATAAATGGACCTGAAGAGACGTTTTTCCCAAGAAGACATACAGATAGCCAACAGGTGAGGATCTGAATAGACGTTTTTCCAAAGAAGACATACAGATAGCCAACTGGTGAGAAGATGCTCAACATCACTAATTATCAGGGAAATGAAAATCAAAACCATTATGAGAGATCTCCTAACATTTGTTAGAATGGCCAAGATGAAAAAGACAAGAGATAACAAATGCTGGTGTGAATGTGGAGAAAAGGGAACCCTTATGCACTGTTGGTAGAATTGTAAATTGGTACAGCTACTATGGAAAACAGTATTTGAGGCCCCTCAAAAAATTAAAAATAGAACTACCATATGACCCAGCAATTCCACTTCTGGGTATATATTCAAAGGAAATGAAATCACTATGTCAAAGAGACAGCTACACTCTCATGATTACTGCAGCATTATTTACAACAGTCAAGACATAGAAAAACCTAAGTGTCCACCAACAGATGAATGAATAGAGAAAATGTGATACAAACACACACACACACACACACACACACACACACACACACGAATACTATTCAGCCATAAAAAAGGAAATCCTGCCATTTGCAACAACATGGACAAACACTGAGGACATTATCCTAAGGGAAATATGTCGGACAGAGAAAGGTGGATACTGTATGAGTTTACATATATTTGGAATCTAAAAAGAAAAAAAAAAGACAAAGTCATAGAAAAAGAGATCAGATTTGTGGTTACCAGAGGCAGGGAGATGGGGAAATTGGGTGAAGGTAGTCAAAAGGTACAAACTTCCAGTTATAAGATAAATAAGTCCTGGGGATGTAATGTACAACATTATAACCATAGTTAACACTGCTGTCTGGTATATTTGAAAGTTGCTTAAAGAGGTAAATCCTAAATAAATAAATACATACATAAATAAATAAAACAGCAATAATCAAACTGGAAAATATTTTTACAATTAAATATAAAAAAGGATTAATAGATTTAATCAATATAAAAAGCTCATGTAAATCAAAAGAAAAGTCGTATCCCCAATAGATATTGATAAAATGATAATTACAACAGCGGTAACGATTATAGGAAGGTCATTTAATGAATAGCATGTGCCTGGCATTGTGCTAAGTATTATGTGTATATTTTCTCATTTAATCCTCACAACAACGCTATGAGGTGTTTATTATTGTCCTTATTTTACACATGAGGAAACTGAAACGTAAAGAGGAGGTTAAAGAAACTGCCTGGAGTCACACATAGATACCCACACACAGTGCAGATTAAAGCTACATCAATCCAATTGCCACTGTCTAAAAGGACATGGATGATGTACAGAAAAAATGAAATACAGATGTTAATTAACTGTTGAAAACATACTCAACCAAACCACTATTTAATGAAGTCAAAACAACAAAAAAAAGAAAATTAGAAAAGACTGAGCACTAGGAAATTCAGACCCAGTCCGAGGGTAATGAGATAGGCACCATCACAGACACTCGTGCTCAACAGATTCCTATACTTGTGAGAGTCTATAAATTGGAAGAAAAAAATATACTGCCAACTATAAGGGAATAGCTAAATGACTTACAGTACATTAGCCCAAAAGAATATTATACCACCCTTAAACAGTAATTACGAGAAAGTTTAATTACACAGAATACTGATGATATAGTGCTTTATTGAAAACATGAAGACACTCAACTGTATATACTATAGCCTCTAGTATAGAAACATAAATAAATAGAAAAAAGTAAAAGAAAATTCTAAATGATAAAATGTTAGCAATAATTATCCCTGGGCAGTGAGTTTATGGCTAATTTTTGCATTTTGTTTCTGTGTCTTCTAATAAATGTATTCACCTGGAACTGAATTGTCTGCAAAGTTTGTAATTTGATAATTAAGGGGAATTACCTTAAATTTTGAAATTGGAAATTTCTAAAATAATCACAGAAAAAAATAAATTTCAAAAAGATATCATATTGGCTAGATAGGAATTTAGGGGTATTTAAAAGAACACTAACTTAGAGGAACTGATCTATGTTCCATAAAACTTGGTTTTAGGAGAATAATGTGTTGTCTTGTGAATAGTTCTGGTCCTATGCCCTTAAAGTAAATAAGGCTTGCCCCTCTCAATACACCAAAAATATAATATATATTTAAAATATTCCATTATCTCCTAATAGCAACAAAGTCATGAGATGCAATATATTTAAGGTCCAAATAATAGAGTTCAAAGTTTAAAAATGTGTAAAATCATGAAATTATATGAGCATAAAGAGTTTCTTTTCGTAAATAATATTGAATAGTACTCTTTTGGTGTCTAATATAGAAAATCAATTTCCTTCTTTGGGGTCTTATTTTCAAAAACCAAACTTTAGGCAAAAAAAACAAAAAAAAAACCCTTCAAGGATAACTGGCAAGCTAAATGAGGAAAACAGTGCAAAAGTATCTTCTAAAAAAAAAGACTATTCAAGCAATAAGAACAGGGAAGCCCACCAAAACACGCAAAGGAGAGCCAAAACAGAAATGAGAAATAATGGAAATTAGGGAGGGACTGGTGAGACTGAACAAAACACTCACCTGTGTGAGGGGCCTGAGCAGCAGTCCTGCCTGCCTGCCTGCTGGGTTTCCTAAATATATGCTGTTTGTATACTGAGTCCTGAAGGTCTCAAATGCTAAAGCCTTCATACTTAGTCTTTACCAGATTCCTCAAAATGTTACAAGTATATTCCTGGTAAGGCCTAAGCCCCTGATCTCCTAAACCTTCTCTGATGATGTCAGACCAGTATGGACAGGACTGGGGTACCTTGGGGCAGAAGGAGAGGGGCCTATGGGGCTAGTGCATCGATTCTGAGTTCGCATTGTACCCTCATCACTGTTTTCCTTCTGAACAGTCCTGGCCAGCAATAAAAGACAATGTAAAATCCATTATTAGAAAACGTATCCCAAACTTGGAAATGGGTGAAAGAGCGTTCTTTCAATGCAGTGCTGGGCATGACTACTGACTGGACTATTTTACAACACTTGGATGCAAAACTTAACTCATAGAATATTGTCCATAGAGATACAAATTATTTCTCTTCAATGAAATGGATAACCTCAAAGATAGCTCTAGAAGATATTCATCAGTTTTGTATCTAACCCAGAAACCTTACTCTAACATCTCTTGTGAGATTGCCATATATACCTAGCTCCTCAAATGGTCTCTAGACTGATTTAACAATTGACTAATATTCTCATTAATTAATAAGTTAAATAAAATTTTTGATATATGTTTATGTTATACATGTATGTCATATTTTTAGCCTTCTGAAAATTATTCTTTAACATCACAAAAGTCCAAATTTAGAGACAGCCTACAAAATAATTGACCTGTACTTGTAACAATGTCAAGAGCATGAAAGACAAAGAAAGGCTGAGGAACGGCTACAGCTTGAAGGAGGCTGGAGGGACATGATAGCTAAACACAAACAGTAATCCTGGACTGGAGCCTGGACCAGAGGTGTTTTGGTTTTTTTTTTTTTCTATTACTGTAAAGGAAATTAGTGGAATAATTAGTAACACTTTTATAAGATCTACAGACTAGATAACAGTCTTCCATCACTATTAATTTCCAATGTTAATTTTATGGTACTGTGATTATGTAATAGAAAATGTACACTACAATATTTATGGGTAAAGGGCACCAAGTCTGCAAGTTACTCTCAATTCAGAAATGAATAATATAAAATATGCTTGATAAATGATGGAATGACTAAAAAAAATAACCACGATAGCGACAGAAGTTGGAAATTGGTGAAGAGTGTACTGGAAATCTTCATACTATTTTTACAACTTTTTAAGTCTGAAATTATTTTACAGTGAAAAAAGTTAAAAATAATATCACACAAGCATCAAATTAGAGAACACATGAAATCTTGTAATGAGGGTCCTCAGTAACATCACTAATAAACTCTTTGATTTGTTTAATACTTTATGGTTGACAAAATTATTTCCCCTCTATTATCTTGTGGGTTCTTACATCTCATGATGTAAATGTTTTTTTGTTTTGTTTTGTTTTGTTTTTTGTTTTCCTCAATTGAAGCTTGGAGAGATTTAGCACAGTCTTCTGATTGTTCTAGTGACTTTGCTACTAACTGACACTGACTTCACTACAGGCATTGGATGGAAGATTTTCTAACTTGTTCTTTGGGACTCACCAAGGGAGGGCTGTGGAATAAAGGAATGGAGGCGTGACAGTGGGGTTGGGAGATGAGAGGATGGGGGAGTCAATGTGCATGGCGGCAGGTCATTTACTGACCGTCCATCTCCCATTTCTATCCATTGTTTATCAGCTTCCATTCTTTCCTCTGAAGCCCATCTTCATAGAACAGTACAGTTTGGGCAAAAAGATGTGAGGTAGATATACAATGGAAAATTACTCAGCTATAAAAAAGAATGAAATAACACCATTTGTAGCAACATGGATGGACCTAGAGATTATCATACTAAGTGAAGTAAGTCAGACAGAGAAAGACAAATATATGATGTTGCTTATGTGTGGAATCTGAGAAAATGATACTTATTTACAAAACAGAAATAGATTCACAGACATAGAAAACAAACTGACGGTCACCAAAGGGGAAGGGGGGATATATATATACATATACATACACCTCAAACAAACTCAACATTGTAAATCAACTATATTTCAATAAAATTTTTGTTGTTCTTTTTTTTTTTTTTTTTTTTTTTGCGGTACGCGGGCCTCTCACTGTTGTGGCCTCTCCCGTTGTGGAGCACAGGCTCTGGACGCGCAGGCTCAGCGGCCATGGCTCACGGGCCCAGACGCTCCACGGCATGTGGGATCTTCCCTGACCGGGGCACGAACCCGTGTCCCCTGCATCGGCAGGCGGACTCTCAACCACTGCGCCACCAGGGAAGCCCTCAATAAAAATTTTTTTAAAAGAAAAAAAGAACTTCTTGGGCAGAAGCAATTATGATTCTATCAGCCAAGTTAATTTTGCAAAGATTTTGGAAGGACTACAATTAAGTGGATACTCTTAATACATATTTCTGTGGACTCGGGAAAACTGTAAATTGATTGACAATACAGAGGGAAAAATAAAGAGAAAGAAGAAAGAGGGGAGAGAAGAGAAAGAAAATGGGAGGCAACAGCATAAAGAGGCCGACGCAGAGTTTGCTGGTGCCCAGCGCGCTGAGCGTTATGCACAGCTGAAAACTGTCATCTGCAGCTTCCACTGCACTGGCTTTCAACCAGGCCACTCGCAGAGCACAGGAGATGACAATTCTGTCCCTGTTAATAAAGACTCTAAGATAGCTTAGCATTGTGTTTTGACACCAAAAATTCACTGTGGAGTTAGAAACCAGTTTGTTAGGAGCGTAGCAATCTATAAAAATCTAAAAGGTTTTTAAATATTCATAGCTCTTGAATGGTTTTCTCCCAAATGGCCACACAGCTGACTACAGTTCCCTCCTAGAACCCTCTGCTGTTTATCCTCTAAATGTCCCCAATATACAACAGTTTTAATCTTTTGTTGCTGTTGTAAAACTTGATCTACTGTGGGACAACATAATTAACTGTCAGGGCCTGGATGTATGGAGTGAGAAGCAGACAGAATAATCCAGGATGTACGTCACTAATAATTCAGTTTATGGCTCAGTGATAATGGGACTCCTGGCTTTTAGCAGGACAGCTGGCCCTGGAGGCTTCTCAGCTTGAAGCTCAGGTGTGTGGCCATGCCAGGTAGGACTGGTGCTGGTTGGGGCACAGGAGCCTCATGCTGACCATCTTTTCTATTCCATGGATCTATTAAAGGCCTACATCATTCTCACTGTATAATTTAGATGTGAAGCCAACTAGAAAAGAACAGCAATCTGTGGTCCACCTGTTAAGGCCCTCAGCTTTTCTGTCTCAGGACTATCTCTGAAATTGTGGACACATACTCAGCCTGGGTGTGCAAGCTTGTCCCAGAAGTGGACAGATGTGAATGTCCCTAGAGGCAATCCTCAACCACCGGGGTCTGTGAGTTGGTGAATAAATATTTCTGCCTTGTGTTCTTTGTTGGGACAATTCTGAGGTGCATTCTACGCAGTTGCTCAGAGAATCTCCATTGGAAGCGAGCCCCAGTTTTCAATAGCTTTCTTTCCTTCCCAGCCTCACTCTCCTTGCTTCCTCATTTTGTGTTCCTGGCATTGCTTCCCAAATAAACTATCTGCACTCCGAATTAACTATATGTTCTTATTTCCTGTAATCTTGATGCTCTGGCGTCTGGAGCCTTGCTAAGGGGAGACTGTCCCTCCCAAGGCTAGCCAGTTCTTAGGAGATAGTAAAAGGCTTGCCTGGGAGTGTGCCTTTCATATGGGAGCCAACAAGTCCAGGGCCCATACCCTGGACCACCTCCTCTAGCTGGCTCTTACACCCCAGGAAGCAATACTCTTCTCTTCTAATCATGCCAGGGCCAGATACTAGACAACTAGAAACAGTCTTTATACTCCAGAGCCCACTAAAATTATTACAACTGGACAACCATAAGCCTTCTTACCCTGCCTTGTCTTGCCTTTCCCATAGAAACCACAAGAAAGGCTCTTGCCCATGCTTTCCCCTTGCTCCTGTCTCCTGACTAATCCTGGTGTTTCCCCGTGTGGCCCTGCATGGCATGGTGTGTCCTCCTCCTCTTGGGAATGTGAATAACGAACTATCTATTCAATGGCAATGATCTGCTGACCTTACATACCTGAGTAATAATAAAACTCACAACACTTAAAAACTTACAAAACTTAAAACACTCCCAAATTCTTATTTCAGTTTCTGCTTGCAGGAGACTCCAAATAAAGACTTATTATTACTTATAAATATTTGCTAAATGAATGCACAGAAAAAAAGATGCTACAGAGGAATGTCTACAGAGGAAGAAAGGGAACAGCATCCAATTCAACAGCCTCTACAAAGGGGATCTAGAATGTGGGGTGATCACTGAGCTCATCTGCTGGACCCTCAACTACATATCTTACAGCTTCACATAATCTAGTTCTTTATTAACCATCCCTTTTCTCCTTCAGATATCTGGGAGTATCACAAATAGTAAGTAGCTTGCGATAAAAGATGCCAGAGGAAAAAATGAGAGAGAAATTAAGTTAAGAAAATCTACTTAAAATATGAAACACATATTGTCCTTGTTAGGGAATAAATTTCCCATTTTTATTTTTAAACTGAGATTGTATTAGAGTTATATTTTAAATATATATGGTGAGAGGATAAAGAAATGAAAGTCAACACAAGTTAAAGAGAAAGAAGGAAGTGGTACATATTTGAGCCTCTCAGTGAGAAAAGAGGCCATTTTTCATCTCAGGCCCCAGGGTATGTGTTAGTGCACTGGGAGAGGTAATTCATTAAATGAACCTAAGGTTAATGCACTTTCAAAAGAGAGCAATTTATCTCCCTTTCTTCAATAGGATCAGGCCAGGAGGTTCTAGAGTTGGAAAAATTTTTTCCTGGTGAGATACCCCCATAATGATCTCAGGTCCCCTGAACTCCATTTTTTTCATTCATTACACACATGACTAATGTACCAGATGGGAGGACCCTGTATTTTCTCTTCAAGGTGTGAGTATTTAAGTCCTTTCTTGAACACCAGGAAATGTTTATATTCTGCTTTATATATTAGTCCTCACATCCCAGCCCGACCAAAGGGCAGACAAGGAGGTATCAAAAGGAAGGATATGCTAGTTCAAATGAGTTGAAAAATACTTAGGGATGGTAATAGCCTATTTTAGAAAAGAGTCAATAATAGCAGTTATAAGGTTGCTATAAAATCTACTGAGTTAACCAAATGAAACCAGGGCAAATAAAGCCATAAGGGAATTTTTTCATACTAGATTTTCCAAATTCCAATTTCTTCTCAGAAAATTAATGTATTCATTCAGCCTGTATCTCTCTTTCTCTGTATATACATACATACATATATGCATATATATTATATATATACATACATAAAGTTATATACACATATACATGCCTACATACATATACTTCTGCCTCCTGACTGACTCTGGTGCTTCCCCATGTGGTCCTATGTGGTGTTGCAAATATGTGACATGTATGTATATATCAATATATATATGTGTGTGTGTACAAAACATGGTTCCTGCCCTTGTGAAACAACTGTCTGAAAGGGGAGAAAGATGTGTTATGAAATGATTACAATAAGATATGGTCAGTTCTCTAAGAGTAAATATACAAAAATCTATGAAGCACCGGAGAGCAGGAAAGGGAGAATAGGTAATTCTGCCCACCCAGACTCGATTCTCAAAGGCAGGCAAGTTAAGGATAGGATAAAGTCCAAGCAAAAAGCCAGCATTTCTCCCCTCTGAGTGTACCTTAGAATCTCCTCAGGCGCTTTAAAAAATGACAGTGCTTGGGTCCTGCCCCTAGGGACTTAGCCAACTGGTCTAGGAGGAGCCCCAGTCATTTGATTTGTTCTCTGCTCCACATGTGTTATCAGCACCTGGAACAATGTCTGACACACAGGGCACTCAATACATATTTGGTGGCTGAACACATTCTTCCCTAAATATTGGGGGAAAGACCTAGATGGAGGGCAGGCAGCTGCCCTTAGTCGTACACACTTCCTGGAGGTCAGGGTTATGTGTTCATGGCTAGAAAGTGGAGTCTGGCTAAGTCCTTGGGTATTTCTCACTTGAAGACACGTGCTGTGGCTGAGGTGAAGCCTCTCCTTGTGGAGGCCGCCTCTGCTAAAGAACTGAAGGCAAAGACGACCACTGTTGCCACAGACAGAGCAGAAGAGTGACTACTGCTTCCCAAAATCAGACGTTACAGGCAAAATATTTCAAAAGAATACATACATATGCCCCGCCTCCCCCCCCCACAATTTTATTTTATCAGTCACTATGGGGTAGGTTATGCCGTGATCATATCCACACTAGGTGGCTTACTTACTCCTACAAAAGTGTATCTTTCTCCCACGCTACATGTTCAGTACAGGTCGGCAAAAGGGCTCGTTGATCACAGTCACTCAGGGACTGAGGCTGATGGAGGCTCCAAGCTGGGAAGGGTTTTTCATTGTCACCATATCAAGAAGGGAGGCATGGTGAATCTCGCATTAGCTCTTAACACTTTCACCCAGAACTAAAATATTAATACGTCACCTCTCCTCACATTTAATTGGCCGCATCATATCATGTGACCATGCTGAACCTCAAAGGTGGTAAGAAAGTGCGATCTTATGGCTAAAAGGTGGGAAGCTAGAAATGTTTGCTAAAGAGCACTGATGTCTATGATATTTACCAGTAAATAGTGAAATTCAAGTCCATTAGGAGTGGATGTGACTTTAGCTATGTTCTAGTTTACTGCACAAGGCTGAATAGCTCCAAAAAGAGCTAGAGTAAGGGCTTACCACTTAAGGAAAAACATTTTACAAATTGCCAAACAGGTTTGCTACATGCCTCTCAAGGTTAAAAAACCCATATTCTCTTAGGAACAGTGTCTTATAAATAAAGTCACTGTCATAAATGACAGCTCATTTAAAGAATCACACACCAACCACAGAGTTTTCATCACCTGAGCCTCACAGAGTAATAAATGTTTTCCAATGCAGTTCAGGCATCATCTTATGACCTGGGCCTACAATGAGAAAAGCACATCTTCCAAAAGTATGAAGAGAAGAATATGGGCTTTCACAAAAAAGTGAGCAATCTGGCTTATGGGAAGCTGCCAGCACAATAAAACTGAGGGTTCTTTTCCAGACACTGAAATCTAAACCCTGTCAAAATCAGTTAACCCTAAAAGGTTAATATGCTAACTGAGTTCACCTTTTTAGGGTTAACTCACGCTAGGTGAGTCTTTGGAGATATAGGGATTTGAACACTTATCTTTAAGTATATTTTATATTATTATCTCAGCACAGATGTGTTCCATTTTGGTCCATATATTTTTTTTTTTCTTTTCAAAACTGACTTCTTTCCAGCAGGGAGACTGGAATAAGTTTTGGTACAAAGCTGCTTGCTGGTCACTCCTTCCTTTAATTTTATGCTTAGGGAAGCAAGGGGTCAGATCTGCTTTCTCAAGCATAAGCCAGCCTAGAGAACTGAGGTCAAATCAGACTGGAATAGTTTATGTAAGAAAGGGAAGACTTTATGCAAAAATGTGTCCAAATATCCAGTTAAAGCCCCCATCTTCTTTTCCTAAATTGAGATGCTGAGTTTTATAAGAATTCCAGCAAGGTTCTAAAAGCATCTGTTATATTAGTGTGGATGGGCTGGATGGGGTGGGAGTCCAGGATAATTAAAGATATTAGAAGAAAAAAAATATATATATATATTTTAGAAGAACCAGAAGGAAAGGAAAAAAAAACAAACTTTTTTTCAATCTCCCTTGTGATACAATAATAATAAAAGAATGAACCAAACACTGAACAATCAATTTCTGAGAGCACAGAACAAACTGCTTACTCGTGAATAATTATGAGACAAATGAACAAATAGTAGGCTCAGAGATTATGATAAACCCTTAAAGGGGAAATGTAATTAATGGTGATGATAAAATTGCTGTGTATTTGCAATAATAATTACCACACATCTATCTCCAGGGGTCTCAGTTTTTAATGTTCCTTTTCAGAAACATCATCAGAATTTAATCAAAGGTGCTGGAAGAATATATGGCTAATTTCCTCCCTAACTGGACTGAATGTCCATGTAAAAGCTGCTTGTTATCACTGTGACATGCTCCAGGGTCCATTGAAATGGTCCCAAATAACCATGTTTGGGGTGAGAAGAACTGTCTCGTTGCCCAATGTTGGGTGTGCACACATTTTTCCTTTCCTCCTGGTCAAATTACAGTTGATCCATAATGGATCTATCAGCCAAGGATTTATCTAAACCACTCAAAAAGTGATTTATACTGTGAGCCCATTCTACTGTTTTTGTGGGTTCGAGTGCTTTATGAGTTTGTTGCCTTTGCTATAAAGCCTGTTTTAATCTGCTTGTTTACAAGTATCACAGCTAGAAAAGAGCTGATGTCATCACAGAGAGGCAATGTAATTTGCTTGAAGTCACACAGCGCAAGCCTCAAAACCCAGTCCACTGGACTCCAAAGCAGCCTCTTCACACGAGCTCGTGTCCATTAGGTCCACAGCAGGGGTCAACCTTTATTCATACTACTAGCTTCTTTGGCAATCTGGAGGAGCTATGAACCATTCTCATAGTAATATTTTCAACTGAGTCGAATAAAATACATAGGATTACAAAGGAAATGAATTATATTAAAATATGTCTCTAGAAAAATATAAACAGATTTTTTTAAATTTTGTAAAATGTTAATATATGTATCATTATTAGCAAATAAAATAAAATCTAGTTGAAGTTATAGTAACTAAGATAATTTTGAAGTGGTGATGGATGTAAATGAGATTTCTGAGATATCTGCAACACATATGATGTGATGTGATGTGAAAATATCTGTGATTTCCATGGGAGGCCAGGTTGCAGGCACTGCTGTGATTTTTGTGGGTTGGGGGCCACATTCATCATCAAGAACATAATAAATTTCAGCTAGAAGTTAGTGAAAAATAAAGATGTCATTTTTTTTCTATCCTACTTCATGAACACTTGATTTCTAGTCCTGCCCTAGATTTACCTGATGAACCACCCCTGATAAAGCATTCACACATTCAGCATTGTATAACAAATGACCAAACCACCACCAAATCCTTATTTAGCACTGCTGGTCTGCTTACCACTGTGCTAAGTCCAGGAGAAATACAGTGCATGGTTCCTGCTGGGTGAAGCCTAGAATTTAATTAGTAAGACGAGATCCACATATGCTGAGGTTTTAAAATATTCAGTAAAAGAGGAAAGTAGCATTCAGATCATTGGCGAGCAAGGCTGTCTAGAATCTGGTGCTAACTGAACGGTAAAAGCATAAATGCAGAGGTATAGAATGTGGGCTTTAGTCAGTGTTTGCTGACTGCCTAACGTAGCAACTATTATGGGGGAGGTAACAAACAAACAGTACAAGTAACTTGCAAATTTAGGTAGAGAGTCATACACACAAAACAGCCCCTGAAAAAATGTGAAGCAATATACCACCAAGGCAGAGACTAGACAAAGTTTCAGGGGCTCCAGAAAAAAAAAAGGTGCTTTCACTTCATGCTCAGCACAAAGGGAGGTCTCTGGGCAAAGACTCCACTGTTCATGGTTTATGTTCTCTTTCCACCCATCTGCAAAAATACACAGACACCCCAGTTTTTTGCTGACATAAATGGTTCCAAATTTCATCCCTACGCTGGCAAACAAGGCGTCATTTCTTTTGAGTGAGTGATATATGACACCACATTCCTAAACCTTTTTCTCCCCCAAATTTCCAGCAGAAGTTGAATGACCACTTTGAAACTTAAGGATAAATGGTGGATACTCATTTCCTTCTGGTATTGGTGCTAGCACAAGACTCATTTAGCAAACAACAGATTGCTGATTCTGAACTAAACATGAGAATGGCATCTGGTCCATAGTTTAGAAGCTGAGATTTCTTTTGCCTCTACTGAATATGATCAGTAATAAAAGGGAGGGAGGGCCTAGGAAATTTTAACTTCATTATCAGGACATCTAAAATATTACATTTATAAATAAATTACACAGTAAATTTAATAATAGGTAGTAGCTATTTGAAACTAACTTCCTTTAAACAATTCCTAAGCTAATAATGACTATACTAGTCAAGAATCTGACATAATTGACTTGAAACTTAATCTGATCCACTTCAGCCCAGATAAATGATATAGTGTGTTGCTTAAATGAAATCAACACTTGTTACACAGTCGGGAAACTGTAATTTAAGGCTAAATGTTGTGAATTCTTTAGAGATAACCTATTTGGATATCACAGAATGAGCCACCATAGAAGTCTGGGGGAAACAGAAAGAAAAGAACTCAAAAGAATATTATTTTATCATTCACCAAAAGCTTAAACTCTTAAAAGCTGATGAACACTAATGTTTTCTTCTCAAATCAGGAGTCTGCGTTTATATTCTTCTTATCAGAAACTCATTCATTCATCAATTTGACAAATGTTTATGGGTACCCCCTAGACGGTAGGTAGTAGGAAGGATACAAAGATGAATAACCTATAATCTATGTCCTCAAGGACCTTGTTGTATGGTAACAAGATAAGACATGCAAACAATTAACCAAGTGTCAAGCTCCACATGGTGAAAAAGCACTGCTTCAACTCTGCCCCCACTGCATTTAGGATTCCATTAAAACTCCCGTCATATTAGATGTAGTTGTTTGGACATCTGTTGCCCTACTGAAGCATCAGCTCCTGAAAGTTATGGAGGGTATCTTATCATTGCACCTCCAATGTGTACTATGCGACTGCACATTTTAAACATACATTAAGGGATTTCCCTGGTGGCTCAGTGGTTAAGAATCCTCCTGCCAATGCAGGGGACACGGTTCGAGCCCTTGTCCAGGAAGATCCCACATGCCACAGAGCAACTAAGCCTGTACGCCACAACTACTGAGCCTGCGCTCTAGAGCCTGTGAGCCACAACTACTGAAACCCACACGCCCGGAGCCCGTGCTCCGCAGCAAGAGAAGCCACCGCAGTGAGAAGCTTGTGCACCCATGAAGAGTAGCCCCTGCATTTTCAGCAGCTGTCCACACCTGGGTGGGATTAGGTGACTGACTGCTGGCTGACGCTGATGAAAGCTGTGAAGGTCACTTTCAGGCCCGACCATGAAACATCCCACTTGATCTTCCATATTCTCTATCTTCTGTCCACGTGTTTGGAAGTGGAAAATTTGAGACAGTGAAATCACATGTTAGAAGAAACCTAAATCCCAGAGTTCACAGCTTGCAGGAGAGTCACTGAACTAGGAACATGCACACTGGTTTTTGTGTGCTTGAGAAACACAGCTCTGTTGTGTTACGTCACTGAGATTCTGGGGTGGTTTGTTACAGCAGCTAGCCTATTCTGATGAATACAGCTGGGAACAGTATTGACAGGTGAAAATAGGGGGAGGATGGCAAAGGAGGCCATTCCTTTTGGAGGAAATGACATGAGTTAGATCCACACATCCATGAAGAAGGCAACCAAACCCAATATTTCCCCTAAAGATACAACTGTTCCCTTAGCTTCTTTTCAGAGTTAGACTATAATAAAGCATAGGTAGCAAGCTCATGGGCCAAATCCGTTCCTTAGAATGTTTTGTTGGGCCCAGGCATTGTTGGTCCACACGGTATTATAAAAAGTTGAATTTGTTGCCAGTATTTTTTTAAAGGGGAAGAAGATTTTCTTTTGAAAAATCAGCTGCCCTGAATGATTCAGGCTGAAGAGCATGTGATCCCTTTAAATAGGGCCTGGGTTCTCTAGTTTTCTACAATGCCCACCGCTTCCTACTGCCCCACACTCGACCTGCTTAGGTTACCTGCCTAGTTCTGGCAGATGTTTGAGTTTGCCTCTTTCTTTAAGTCATGAGGATTGAGGTTCTAGGCCCGTGTGGTGAATGTGTGTTTATTTGATTAGTTATGCTCATCTTGTTCCAGAGATCAACCCCCTAGAAAGAGGTACACATTCTTCACATTCTGTGGTGAGATAAAATCATTCAGGGTGTGGCTGGGGACACCACCAGCCTATTACCCTGCATGATGATCACTATTTTGCACCTAAAACGATGTGACCAGTTCAGCCACAGCAATGGAGACCAGACAGTTTGACTCTCTGCCCTCATCATTTCTACATAAAAGATAATCTTCTCAGAAAACATAGTTTTATTTGAGTATATGCTGGAATTTGGGGGGATTGGCGAACAGGAGTTCAGAAAAAAAACTATCTGGATGTAGTATGGTAAATTAGATCCCATTTTCAATGGCTGAGGAATGAAAATGTAGAATGACTGTGAGTCCCAATGAAAACAAGTTCCAAATTCACTGGTGTTTTTTTTTTTTTTTTCTATCACTTATTACAAGTGGTATAAGGGAATTCTGAAGACTTAGGATCTGGCCACCCTTCCATGTGGTCTAATCAAAACAAATGCAACAAAACATCTTTATAGATAGCAGGGGGAATGAGAATGGGAGCAGATAAAGTAGTTTGTGCAAAAGTAGTTATGATTTTATAATAAAGTAAACCAAGGAAAGCTTCTAATTGGGAAAAATGATGCATTGACCACATAGCCCATGATAATATTTTAATTTGTACCTATTCCTGTGGGTACCTGTCTGCATGTGTTAATAGAAGTCACAGCAGTGAAAATATAGGTATGTTTAAGATACAGCCTTACAACTGATTCCTCATAAATATAGCATTAATTTATATCTCCCCATGTCAGTTTCTGAGTAACTGAATGAATGGATAAATAAATGCTGTCTGAATGAATTTTGTAAAAGTATCAACCATACTACACAACCCCAGCTGTCTCTAGCTCTTCCCCAAAGCAAACCAGGAAGTCTTCTCAAATACTGATAGAAAGAGATGTCTAGGGGAACACACCTGCATGCCTCTAAGTTATAAATAATGCTACTTTGCTCTGAGTGCCAGGAAAGATAAATTTCTGTGCTCATCGATACAAATTATTCTTCCCTCATTATGGTCTAATGAGCCAAGATTAGGGAAACTGGATTCAGGGTCTTCTGCTGCAGGAAAATCAATTAGGTTCTTATGACCTTGCTTTGTTGGTTTCCTGGCCCATATTTTTACACACTTTCCCACCAACTCTATATACAACTAACCAGACTATAAATGTAAGGCACATTTCCACAGTTAGTTACACTGGAAATTAGAGTCAGCATTGCACTTACTGGTAGCTTCATCACTCCAAACAACCCATTTATTTTTTTATTCCCCACCCTCTACTCTCCTATCCCCTGCTAAATGAAATTTTAGTTTTGGTACTATTGGAAGACAGCTTAAGAAAACAGGATAGGTGAAGCAAAAGAGAGCAGCAGTGTTACAAATCAGATGCAAAATTTTGTTTAGACTACTTCATTTTAGGATTTGTTCTTTTGCTAAGGTACAAATCTGGTTTAAGGTTTTCATTCTATTCAATTCTATGGCAGAGGAGATGTGAAGAGTCCCTGTATTCCAGGGGCATGCTATGGTCACCTATTTGGAAATACGTTATTTTTATAGCAATAAATTGACTCTCAAGACAAGGAAATTTATCTTAAGCAGAAAATTCACTGGATTTAGGAAATCACCACCTCAAGGGAGGAAAATAATCTTCTTCAAAGGAAAATTAACTGCAAATGCAGAGGCCTACCACTTCCAGTAAGAAGCATATTTTTTAGCTTCAATTATTGTGCTACAGGAATCATTCTGGTGCCACTAGAAAGGCAAAGCCAAGGAATGGACATGGTGAGACAGTTGAAAATATGAAGTAATGAGAAGGGGAATGTTTCACAGAGCTTTGAATGTAAAAATTTACAACATCAAAAAGCATTTCTAGAAAGTACTAAAATAAGAGCACCATGTACAGTAATCTAAGCATGCTGTTGAAAAACAACAACAAAAAAGTTCTAACTGGCCAGTCTTTAAATTTGTAAAGAAGCTGTCAAGCATAGTAATGTGAGAGGGAAGAAAAATACTTTACAATATCCACTGCTTAATGTTTAAGCCACAGGATGAAACTGCTACCCCAGGATGCTTCTGTTGGCCTTTGGCAGAAGTGCAATACTTTGGACAAGTACCATAGCAATATCAATCTGGAGTAAGAAACATGGTCCTCCCCCTGGGCTTGACACTTGGGATTTTATTCTATCAATTAATAGGCATCATTAAGAAGAAGGTATTCATTGCAATATTATATGTAATTGCAAACATTAAAAACAGTTCATACGCACAATAAGAAAATGTTTAACATATTCTATCAAATTAATGTAACTACTGCATATAAAGTAATTATTATATAAAGTCAATGTAGCGACATGGAAAATGTTTATGTAATAAAAAATAAAAAAATCAGATTATAAAATTGCATTTCTAACATTAATTTTATGTTGCTGTCCACTTCAAGGTGTTGATTTATTGATAATAACAACTATATGTAGCAAGTAGAGTATGTCATTCAATCAGGTCGTATGAGTTTTTTAACAAAATACTAATGTAACTTATTTACTTATTCATATATAGTGTTTCAACTTAAGAATCCTTAAATACCTCACAGGAGTTTAATAATCAAACTCTTTTTTCCAGATTTATTGCAATACAAATGACATATAAAATTGTGTAAGTTGGGCTTCCCTGGTGGCGCAGTGGTTGAGAGTCTGCCTGCCGATGCAGGGGACACGGGTTCGTGCCCGGTCCGGGAAGATCCCACGTGCCGCGGAGCGGCTGGGATCGTGAGCCATGGCCGCTGGGCCTGCGCGTCCGAAGCCTGTGCTCCGCGATGGGAGAGGCCACAGCAGTGAGAGGCCCGCGTACCGCAAAAAAAAAAAAAAAAAAAATCACAAAGGGTGGAGCCAATGCCCTGAACATACTTGCAATTTAGTACAGAAGACACATAGAAGTAGATGATTGTAAAGCAGTGCAACTGGGTCTATGACGAGGAAGGGCATATATTCAGACCTGACTTGAGGACCAGACGAGACAAAGCTTCTGGAGGAGAGATAAGCTGGGTAATCAGTTATAGGAATAATGTGTTCCAGAAGAGGAGACAACATCTGCAAGGTCCTGGTGACACAATCAAGCACGTCCTTCCCAAGCAAACAGCTGCAGTGTAGTAGTAACACAGGAAAAGAGGAATTCATTTCTGAAATTCTAAAATCTTATGAATTATGATGTCAATTTTCTACTTATCCTTGATTTATCAGATAGAAATTTACATTCCACAAATATAATTTGTCTGGATGCATGGGCACCATAGCTAACTTGGATAACACCCCATCTAAATCTCTAATTCAATTGGATTTAGCCATGAGTGGCCAAACATATGTATATATATTTTTTCAGATACTTTGAAATCAACAGTCATTCTAGTTGGTTCCACAAACCAGATCCAGTTTGAGAATCTTTAAATTGTCCAATATGATCAAAATGCAAGAAAGCCCAGGTGTTGTCTAGTAAGAATGACCTTGGCAGTGTGGAGCACTTGCTAGCATCACTTGGAGCAGACTGGAATTCATAGGTAGAAGGGTAAACATGTGCTCAAGGCTCCCCATCCTCTCAGCATCCTGTAGACAGGTGTGCTTGAGCCTGGCCCAACTGGGTGCACCACAGGCTGTTCTTAGAAAGGGGCCATGTCCTTTCTCATGGGATGAGATGAGAGCAGTCTTGTAAGCATGGTAAAAACAGTTTGGGGTTGGGTGCAAAAATAGTCTGGGAGTGCCAGCTGCTAGCATCTGGCATGTTTTGAATATTGGGCTCAGGTGCAGACCTTCCTCCTAGAGGGAGGAGGGCCATTGGTTACAGGTAGCTTGTTACTAGGAAACCCAGGGAGTCTCTATGATAATTTACTAGACAATCTGGCTTGTCTCTGCACAGGTAGAGTTGTTTTATATTTGTCAATTAAAACAAACAAACAACAAACTAAGGTACCAAGAACATAGTGTAAAGTGCAAAAATTTAAGTATACAGTTCTTTAAGTTTTTATATATGTTTATTCTGGGTAAATCTCACTAATCAAGAACCCAACATTCAAAATTGCCACTGGCACTCATCTCACCCCACAAAAAGGGACATGGGTTTTCTCTAAGAACAGCCTGTAGTGCACCCAACTGGGCCAGGTTCAAGCATACCTGTCCACTGGATGCTGAGAGGATGGGGAGCCTTGATACTTGTTTACCCTTCTACCTATGAATTCCAGTCTGCTCCAAGTGATGCTAGCGAGTGTTTGCTCCACACTGCCAAGGTCATTCTTACTAGATAATACCTAGCTTTTCTTGCCTTTTGATATTATTGAACAGTTTAAAGACAGAACAGTTAGGATGCTTTGGGGAGGGTCAGGGCAAGATGGAGTCAGAGGTGGTGTGAACAGCTGATCAAATACGACCTGTGCAGAGACAAGCCAGGTCGCCCACTAAATTGCCATACTTAACCCTGTCTTCTCTTTCATTCTCTTCTTCACATGGCCCAGCAGGTGACAGGGCCACCACACTTGGTTACTACATAGCACTACAAGGCATGGAAAGCCATAGACAGCAGACTTACACAGATGAGCTGCTTTCAATATCCGATGTTGCAATGCCAGGGAATTTTCTAGCATATTAACAGCTTGGACAACTGTAGTAGTCATTTGTAACTTTTTACTCTGCTATGTACATTTCCCTAATTGAATCTGCCCCTCCCCCACTATTTTGGCTGAATATAATGTGGTCCTGCTTACTCTGCCATGGGGGCTTTGCAGGACATAAGTTGGCTTCACCTGGACACAGAAATTGGTGCACGGTGGGCAGGGACTCAAGCAGGGCCATCAGAGCCCATTTTCAGGATCGCTATGGATGTTAGACGAGAGAAAGCATCTTCTTCCTCCTGAGATCTCAAGCACTAAGTAGCAACTTAGAACTGGGGTTATGTGCATGGCTGCCAGAGCCAAACCGGCTAGTCAGATCCAGCTCTATTCCTTATGAGTTTGTGACTTTGGAAAAAATGACAAAACTCGTTGAATAATTGTGAGGATTAAAGGAGATAATGCCCATTAGAGCATAGAAGAATGTCAAGCTCACAGGAAGCATTTATAGAAGTGCAGCCATCACTAAGGTCACTTTAGGCTAGATTGGTGAAGTCATCTTTGCTGCCAGGTGAGAAGCACCTGTTTAAGACAGTCCCTATAAAGGAACACAATAACAAGACAAGGAAGGAGAGAAAGAACTGGAGACCTGATGACATCATGCAATGCCAGGATGCAGCCTTGCCTGAAGTCACTGTAACTGCTTGGGTTGTCAAGTTACCTGAGGGAGTACACTGACTCTGACATTTTTCTTATACGAAATGGAATTATGTTCTGAGACTTGCAGTAGATTGAGTCCTGACTACTGTACCCACATTAGGAATCCCACAACCCTGATGCAAAATGTAAACCAAAACTTCCTGCTTTTACTTGTGGTTCATTTCAGGGAAAATGCATGCTTACCTACCTCACTATATCAGGTTATGATAGGCTGCCAGGGTGAGCAAACTGTAGAAGACCCAGTTCTACCTTTAGTTTCTATATTCTTAAATAATACCCACAACCTCGATTTAGTCCAGGATAGCTTTTGTTTTCATTTTCTTTGTCAAAAGTCACTGAGTTGTGGAGGTAGGACCAAGCAAGAGGAGGAAAAATAAAATGTTTCCTTGCACTGCTGGTTCTGTTCTTTCTGTCTTTCTAGAACAAGGAAATAGATTGTAGAGGTGGATTTATTTATTTATTTACCAGCAAATGTCACCTTCATTAGTGAAACCCTCAACGTACAGTGAGGCAGATGCCTGTGAAAACGAGAAAATGCCAAATTCAGTCTCAAATTTCCTGTCAAGATATAATCTAAAATAAATTTAGATTCAATGCGGATGAATGAGTCAAAGATAAGTTTTCAGCAGCTGCTGTGACATGCATTGCCACAGACGGGCAGATTTATGTTTTTCAATTTGGAAAGTCAGGGTGCAGAGGTTTAAGACAAATGCATACACACTGACAGCGTTTACCTTCCCCTCTCCTCTCCTCTCCATCCTCAAAAGGCAGGGAGAGAGGCAAGAAGTCTGCTTGGACCACTATGAATTCAGCCTTCTAGAACAGTCTAGTGCCCCAACCCCCTCACTAAAATGGTATGAAAAACAAAACAATGAAAACTCCTATCATAAATTACGGTAACATTTTTTCTTGAATTTTCTCTCCTATCCTCAAATGGCCGGCTCACAATGATCTTAGGTTTCATAAATTTTCCGATAGCCAAGTCTATATGACTAAGTCTGACTTTTGGAATTCAGAAATTAAACATTTTAAGTAGTAGAATTATACAAGAAATCTCTACAGCAGAATGATTATCCACGGTTCCTATATTCATCTCAAAAATTTCCAATGACTGCCTTTTACGTCCATATGTTTTACTTTTTAAAAAGTCTGTGCTGTATTCTCATCTTAATTTAAAATTCTTCTAAATTATAAAGACTACAAATAGTATTTTGTTACAAATGGAAGAAAGCAGAACAGATATGAAGGAACCATATATTCAAGGATGTTATACTGTTTCAAATGAGACACTGAACTTGAGTATAACAAACATATAAATATTTTACTTTATATAATAATCTACATAGTCCAATACTACACCATTTAAATGCAGAGCAAGCGTTAGAAAAAATATGATCTAAAAGATTTGTGTGTATATGTTGTTTTAGCAATGAAGGAAATTTTCAGTGGTATGTTATGTTGTGCTCAGGATTATACTTATAAAATAAGCTTCTGCTACTGATTAGAAGCTTAGAGAATACAGATATTTTTTAATCAAGGGACAAAACATTTTTCATTCTGAAATTTATGCTTGAGAGGACATGTAGGTAAAAAATATAAAGTCAACGATACAACATTTCATTGAACACCATTAACCAGTACCTTGAGTTTATGAGGAGAAAAAAAATGAGTAATACTAAGATTATGTTAGGACTCCTTATGAGTGTTTCAATTAAAAATATGCAACCGTGATATTATCAAGCTAAAAATTGGTTCTGCATGACTGAAGCCGAGGCCGACTGCACTGACTGTACTTATCCCCAATTATCACGCTATGACCCTTGACTTCCTTTTAATGCCATATGCCAAAAAGTTGAATTAAAACACAGCTTGAAATTCAGCCAGTTTCTAGAATTCTCCTTAATGGAATGGATTTTCTATGCTGCATGGGACGAGAGTAATGGGATGTTCTTTGCATTGGCATTTGGAGATAGAGGCCTCTTTCTCTCCAATAAGACATTCTATGGACTTGCCAAAGTGGGTAAGGGAAGTGCCCCCTCCCGATTAGAAACAGACAAAAAAAAAATTCTTTCACTTTGATCTTACAGTGAATGTACTCCATTGGGCTGAAATAGAGGACCGTTTTAGACAGCTTCTCTCTAACCACATAGGTCAATATAGCAAACATGTTCCAAGTAAGTTCTCACTTCTTCATTTAAGGAAAAGACAAAAGAAATATTTTCAAGAAACTATAATCAAAACCAGTAACAGACTATCTGAAATAAATGTACAAAATGAATTCTGTGTATGATGAATTCAAGTTATACGGTAATTGATGGTTTCTCTGTGTCTAAGATTAACCTAATTTTTATAGATTTATTATTGTTTAAATTTTGCAGATTTTTAAAGTCTCTCAAAAAAATAAGATAAAAAAGATTCACACAAACACATAAAAGATTCTTCAGTTTATATATGTACTTTTTACAAAGATTTTTTTAAAGTTTCTGTTCATTCTGAATGCTTTTCATGTCACTGAAATATGAAGGTTAACTTATTTATAACACTCATAACATGTTTCAAGTATTTTCTTACTTTCTGTTATAGATTAGTAAATATATTAGTAAATTGGCTTAAAACATATACACTTCAGTGCTTCCCCAATTAATTTTAATTTGCATTTTGGTAAGGGCCATATTAGCAGATTGCTAATAAATTGCCTATAATTATAAGTAGTCAGTGTTCAAATCCTTTTAAGAGAAGCCCTATGTCAAGATTTATCAGTTTTATAATGGTGACTTGGATCTCTTCCATCATTAAATCTCAGTATTCCTTCCCCAATTTTTTTTGCCCTGTCTTCAGACTTCTGAACTTCTTTAACTGACCCACACCAGATTCTATTCTTTTCCATTGTAGTTCTTGAATGAGGCTACAGGATTTACAGGTTTTCCTGTATTGCCTCTCCTTCCACTGTTGTATTCACTTGGGGATCCCTGATAACTCTATCAGTATCTGTCCGGTAGAAGCTTTGTCCTATCTTATGAATGCTTACTTGTCTACTACAATTAATCTCAAAAATCAAAAGGGGTTAGGTATTTTGGCTTAGGTATTTTAGAAAAATCACTTTAAATCAAAAGGACTTACATAAGATCACCTTGCTAAAGAACTTTCAAATCTGCCTGCATTCACTCGTCTATTTCTTATTCATTCATTCATTTATTCACTCAGGAAGCATTTAACAAGCACCTTCCATGTATGTGCCAGGTACTGTGCTAGCTGCTGGGGATACACTGGTGAATAAAGGGACATGGCCCAGTCCTGAGGGAGTTTACAGTTCCGTGTGTAGGATAAGCAAGTCACAAAAAATATATATACAATGTTAAATGGTGGTAGCGCCATGAGGGACATGAGAAAATGCAGCGATGGAGAATAATAATGGGATACAAAGAGGAATACATATTTCATTAAGGAGGTTTCATTAAGGAGAAAGTCTCTGGAGGGGTAACTTTTAGCTGAGACCTGAGGTAGGAGGAGTTAGTCTTGAGAGAGACAGGGACAGAGACAGAGAAACTAAGTAGGGGGTAGGAGTTGAAGAAAGCAGGAGGTGGGTTTTTTTTAAGGTCAGGAAGCAGCTTGTGAAGATCCTAATGCTGCACAGAGCTTATTGAATCTTAACAGAAGGTCACAGAAGGTCAAAATAAATAGAGAGAGTGATGGAAGGAAAGTGTGGAGGGAGAGAGATGAAGGGGGAAAGATGAAAGGAGGTAACGGAGGAGGAGAGATAAAGAGGAAGGGATGGAGGGAAAGTGATGGAGGAAGGGTGTGGAGAGACGAGGATAAAGAATCAGGCCAGAGCCCAGGTGCTGCCCCTAAAAACAAACCTCAAGACTCAAGTGGTGTGGGAGGGACATACTCAGGATCCTCCTCCACCCCAGATCCCTGGGGCTTTCCTTGGCTCTCCTCCTCACCCTGCTGTCATCTCAGGGTCCAGCTTAGAGCCTCTGGAATCTCACGTGGTCCCGCCCTACTGAGTAAGTGTTCCACCCAGGCCAACTGGCTGGGGCTTAACCAAGCCCTTCTGCTCTTCCTCTAAGTTGGGGTAGTGAGGTGTTCAGCTCAGTGTTACTCCAGGGAGACTTGGTGTTTTGTCAACTCTGCATCAGCTTTTTCTCCGGGGAGGCTGAAAAGCCTTTGCGAAATCTTAAATATCTTGCCTTGTGACAACTAAAAACAATTGCTCTTTGGGGCTTGTACTGTGTCAATACGGCTATGCTGGATTGTGTTTCCCAGAATCCCCTTCCCTCACGGTTCTAGTCTGCATCGACCACAAGAGGAGTCTGTGGGAGCTTCGAAGGTGAACCGATGTGGTGTCCACTGCCCTCTTCGGGTTGCCACGGTCATGGCTAGAGGTGGTGAGTAGCCAGCATGTCCTGTCCATGCTCTATGATCAGCTCCTTTTCCCCTCTGCCAGCCCTGCTTACCAACAGGTCCACCAGGCCCACCAATAGATGCAGAGGCACCAGTTCCTCGCCGAAGTTCCTCTCAAGAAGCTGGTCCTACCTGACTTCCCATTTGTCCCTGTATACTCCAACTTGTCCATCAGCTCCAGGGATTTGGAGCCTCAGTTGTGACTTCTCTTTGATCTCCCTATTCTGTCTTTTGATCTCTACTTTTCCAGCTTCTCCAACAATTGCATGACTTCTTAAGCCTATAATAAATCCCTTATTGCATAATACTCATGAGGTTTTGCTTTCATGGTTGAACCCTGAATAACACATGCTTTATTGTCCTGAGAGGAAATTCAGCTTTATCTTCAACTTCAAAAATTACTTACATGAAAAACTGACTGGTTACAAATTAGTAAGCTAACTTGGAGGATAATTTGAATTTTAGATAAATTACAAGGATACATCTTAACTGTAAGTCTGGTAACATCAACTGCTCTTAATACCAATTGCTTTATAAAGCAACATGGCTGCCTTCTGCATATTGCTTTATTTAGGCAGAGAAAGCATAAAACTAAGAGGAAGGTAGATAGATCTTAACCCCAGTACTTCAGCAAAGAAGATTATGATGTTGATGGGTATAAGTAACCTAACTGAAATAGAGTAAGAGCAAAGCCAAGAGAGAAAAATGAGAAAGGCGCTAATAAATGACAAAATTATTATTGAGGCACCCATGTTCTTGGATAAGGGGACAGAATTTTCTCTAAAGGAAGTGCTCGAACCTGATAAAAAAGCTTTCAGGTATTTTGTGTCTATTATCATTAATGTATCTTATAATTCTGCTAACAGTACATGAGAGTAAAAGAATGGATCTGCTTTAACCTGACACACAACAAAAACTAGATCAGTGGCCATTGCATAAGGAAAACTCATTTTTTCCCTTAGGTAAAACTAGACAGTTTTCTTGCTGAAATCCCTTTGGAGTAAGTGGACCATCACAGAGGTATGTTAACACCTTCAACTCTCTATGACATGAATGTCTTGCACACTCATAGTGGCTGGTATTTCCCTCAAGGAAACTGTTGGCCTCTTAGCAAAGAACACGATGTATCGATGAACTCACATTCCAGGGGCCAGGAAAAATAAAATACAAAAACAAACAAACAAAAAGAAAAGAGCCAGCTTATTTTCACTTTACCAAAAAGTTCTCTACTTTCATTCAAGTAGCTCAAGAAATGGTTCTCCACTCCCTTCTCTCTCCCTCTATATGATGTTATGCCAAAGAGTTTTTATTCTTAAAGAAGTTGGGGAAACAGAAATACAATGCGTACAATGTAGTCTTAGCATAAAACAGATGATAATTTTGCTCTATATTCCTGAGGTTTTTTTTAAAATTATGGTGAAATATACACAACATAACATTTGCCATTTTAACCATTTCTAAATTGTGGCATTAAATATATTCACATCGTTGTGCAATGATCACCATTATCCATCTCCAGAACTTTTTTCATCTTCCCAAACTGAAACTCCATACCCATAAACAGTAACTCCCCATTCTGGTCTCCCCCCAACCTCCGGTAACCACTATTCTACCTTGTCTCTATGAATTTGACTATTCTAGGTACCTCATATAAGTGGAATCAAAATATTGGTCCATCTGTCTCTGGCTTATTTCACTAAGCATAAGGCTTTCAAGGCTCATGTATGTCGTAGGTTGTGTCAGAATTACATTCTGTTTTATGGCCCAATAACATTCCATTGTATGCGTATTTCACACTTTGCTCATCCACTTATCTGTTGCCAGACACCTAAGTTATTTCCACCTTCTGACCATTGTGAATAATTCTGCTGTGAATACTGTATACAGATATCTGTTCAAGTCCCTGCTTTCAATTCCATCTTCCTGAGTTTTTAAGTCATGGAAATAATACATGTCAACACACACACACACAAACACACACGCATAGAGAGAGAAAGAGGCCTTTAGCTGACTGTGTCATCAAACACTGGAAGTCTGTCCTTCTTAACAGCATCACAGGATCACAGAAGAACCTCAGTTTACATGTATTGAAACAAGGAGGCCCAGGGAAGGGAAGTGATTTGTCCAAGGTCACAGCTAGTCAGTGTCAGGTCCAGGACCAGGACTGTCCAGAGTCTCCTGACCTCTATCTAGCCCAGTGTTCATTCCACCACAAGTTGCTGATTTAGAATGGTGTTGCTCAGTCATTGCAGACTTGACCAAGGCACTTTGCTGCCAGCATAATTACTGCTTCTCTATGCCCCATGTTCATGCTGGCTTCTCTAAGAATTATGGATTTTTAATACTGCCTTACATTATCATGATATTTATTATGGGTTTAGTGAAACACAGTTTTATTTTGGTCTGTGGTTGAAAGAGGAATGGGGGGAAAATATTCTATATTTTATACCTAATCCTACATATTTAACATACATTTTGCCAGTACTCACTTTTCCAAATATTGTGGTTTCTACAAAGATAAAGATGTCCTTATTCTCAAGAAGATTACAATCTACTATTTGTGAACTTCTTTTCCAATTATCTTCCTGTTACTTCAACATCTCTGTTGATGGTTTAAAGAACACCAAGTTTTTGGAACTGGTATTTTGTTATTATTGTTGTGGGTTTGTTTGTTTTTTATGGAAGGACCTGGTTTGATGGAGTCATGAGAAGAAACTGAATGCATCTTATTTTCTGCACTTTGAACTGTTAGTCCATGAAGAGTTGGGCATAATTTCATGCCTAAAGGGTCTGTTCTGAACTTTGATACAGAATTTCATAAAATATAATACAAATATAGTCAGATAATGAGGACAGAGGAGACTTCTGAAGACCTATTTTTAAAAGTTTTTTTTTTTTTTTTTCTGGTAGGTTTTTCAAGATAAATGTGAACCTTTTAACTCCCTGATTTTCTGCAGATCTCTTCTGGGATGTATAGCTGAATAGAATGAGGGGGAGGAAGAATAAAATGTTCTCTGGAACCAGGCCACCCCACAACGCTACTTTGCAGGAAACAAGGTTACCTTAAATTTCAACATTTACTAACAAACACTAAACAAGGATTATGGATTTTCACAAATACAGATGTAGCTGTGATGGTCAAAAGAACACTGTTGAGAGAAGCAGTTGCCTGACAGAATCTGATGCTTTGGTTATTTTCAGGAGTTGTTTAAAGCTTACTTTACTTAATATAGCTTTTCGATACTTCTTGTATTCTTTAAAGTCTTTTTATGTATATTTTTGGTAGTGTATAGAAATTCAATATATTGTTATATTTTAACCCAACAACTCTGCTGAACTTTCTTACTGGAAATTAATTCCACTAATTTTTCTGAAGATTTTTTTTAAAAAAATAGACAATAATTTCATTAGAGGATAATTATAGCCCTCCCTCCATTTCCAATACCTAAAACTTTCATTTCTGCCTCTTGCAATTATGTTCTTATATAATGTTGAATGGAACTGGGCATCCAACCCTTTTTCTGATTTTAATGGAATAGGTTCTAATGTTTCAATAATAAATACAACTTAAGGGTAAGCAAATACCCTTAATCCAATTAAAGAAGTACTCTTTTATCTCTAATTTGTTTGAAAATTAAAAAAAAATTATGACTAGGTTCTTACATTTCATAGGATTTTTCCTGCCTCTACTTAGATGATCTTATGGTTTTTCTCCTTGAAATTAATTTAAGCATAACATTCAGTATTTTTTATTAAACTTACAGAGCTGTGCAACAAATCTGGTTTAACAGCATTTCCATCACCCCCAAAAGATCCTTTGTGTCCTTTTGCAGTCAATTCCTGTTCCCACCCTCAACCACATTCAAGCAACCACTATTCTGCTTTGGATTTGCCTTGTATGGATGCTTTGCATAAATGGAATCATGTGATATGTAGCCTTTTGTATCTGGCTTTTTCCATTTAGCATAATATTTTTGAGGTTCATCCATGTTGTAGCATGTTTCCAAGTTTGTTCCTTTTCATATCATTTACTAGTTGATGGATATTTGGATTGCTTTCATATTGGGCCAATTACTTTAATTCTTGAATTCTTGTACTTTTCATTTCTTGCATTGTCTTTGTTGGGTTTGGGCATGAAGGTTATATTGACCTCTTGACACAGTTTTGAAATCTACATGTTTTTTAATACCTTGGAAGGGTTTTATAAAACAATATTGTATGATCTTTGAAATTTTGGTAGAAATTACCTGTAAATCTATTGTAGAGAGTTGCTTTACTTGGGAAAAAAAATATTACTACTGAATTAATTTATTTTATGGTTATGAAACTATTTAGATACAACAATCTTAGTCACAATTGATGTCACATTTTTCTAGGTTTTTTCCTTGTATCCAGGTTTTCAAATTACTGGTACAAAGTTGTTCTTTACCTTTATATGTGAAATGTTTTTGTGTTCTTATTAAATGTATAATATTTTAATATTCATTACTAATATATTTTTCTTGATCACTCTCAACAAATGTTTACTTTGTTAATATTTCTAAAGAAATAGCCTTTCTTAGAATTATGGTATCTATAATTTTCTCTATACTTTGTTATAATTCCATTCATTTCTATTCTTCATTCTTTATCCCTTCTAGTACATTGGTGTTTATTCTGATATTATTTTTGTAACTTAAGTTGGCCTTATAGATCACTAATATTCAATCTTTATTTTCTCTAATATAGCATGTAAAACTTAACATTTCCCATTGCATCTCAAGTGTTTTGATATTTACTGATTTTATTATGTAATAAAAATACAGTTCTATGTTTTTTTATTATGATTTCTCCTTTGATCCAAACATTAAGTACTTTGAGTATTTAATTTTCCAAAACAGCAATTGTTATTTTCAGTTTGATTTTTTATCACTGATCATCATCAAACTCACTATATATTTTATTTACTTATCTTACTTCTTATCTATCTCCCTCACTAGAATGCAAGTGTTTTTTATTTACTGTGATATCCTCAGTGTCTAAAGTAGGGCCCAATGTTCAGCAGACCACCATAAATATTTACTGAATGATGATTGATATGTCATTTATTGGGCTTTTCTCTATGGTCTAGAACATAGGTCAGCTAATCTTTTTCTATAAAGTGCCAGATAGTAAATATTTTAAGTTTTGTGGATCACATATGGTCTCTGTCACATATTCTTTTTCCTTTTATTAAAAATTTTTTAGAACCAATTAAAGATGTAATAATTGGTCTTCAGTTGAGGCTCATACCCAAAAGGCCGTGGGCTGGTTTTGATCTACAGACCATAGTTTGTTAACCCTTGGTCTATAATATGTTCAACTGTTATGAATGTTCACTAAATATTAGAAAACATTATTCTCTAATTTTGATAATCAGGCTTTCACATATGTACATTACAAGCTTGCTGATTATATTATTCAACTCTAATTTTTGTTCTATTAGGTATACCTCTCAATAGTGAGAATGTTATTTCTAAATCTCTTACTAAGATTATAGATTTAAAAATTTCTCCTTACAGTCATACATGTCAGGCTTTGATTTATATTTTGATTGTCTTACAGTGTCATACTTTTCTTTTGATTAGCATTTCTGTATAATTTAATTTTGTATATAGTGTATAACCCTGCTGAATTTATTTTCTAATCATCCAATCTACAGATTATTTCTACACTTTAATTAAGGGTTTTAGTCTTTTTATACTTATTGTGACAACTAAGATAGCTAAACCTTTTTCAGTCATATGTTCTTTCTTTACATTTTTTCTCCTTCTTCTTTCACTGTATCTTTATTTTTTATTATTTAAGCAGACAAATCTCAGTTTTACCAATTCCTTCCTATGTTCCATTGTTTTCTCACTTTCCCTAACTTTCTGTTATTCAGAAGAGGCCAACGTATTCATCTTTCCCCCGCCTAAGATAAAACATAAGGTTCTAGGCCTCCCATGGGGACCTGGCCTGAGGAGCAGTGGTGGGAGCTTCGTGAATAGGGCGGCGCGAAAGATTTCTATATCAACAGAGACGCCATCAGGAAACCAGGGAGATACATCATGGATATGCTGCAAAAACTCAGTCAACTGTGAGGTCCCTGTTTGGGTGCCACTTGCCGCGGACCAGCCGTAAAAAGAGGATCTCACCACCCAGGGTCAGATGGGAAGGGAAACATCAGAAATACATCTACATGTGGAACAACTCCTACAGAACACCTACTGAATGCTGGCAGAAGACCTCAGACATCCCAAAAGCTGTGTGGATGAAAGGCTCTTGGTGCTGCAGCCAGGAGTCACTGCTGTGCCTCTGAGGTGGGAGAGCCAACTTCAGGACACTGGTCCACAAGAGACCTCCCAGCTCCATGTAATATCAAATGGCGAAAATCTCCCAGAGATCTCCATCTCAACACCAACACCCAGCTTCACTCAATGACCAGAAAGCTACAGTGCTGGACACCCTATACCAAACAACTAGCAAGACAGGAACACATCCCCACCCATTAGCAGAGAGGCTGCCTAAAATCATAATAAGTCCACAGACACCCCAAAACACACCACCAGACATGGCCCTGCCCACCAGAAAGACAAGATCCAGCCTCATCCACCAGAACACAGGCACTAGTCCCCTCCACCAGGAAACCTACACAACCCACTGAACCAACTTTAGCCACTGGGGACAGACACCAAAAACAACAGGAACTACGAACCTGCAGCCTGCAAAAAGGAGACCCCAAACACAGTAAGATAAGCAAAATGAGAAGAGAGAAAAACACACAGCAGATGAAGGAGCAAGGTAAAAACCCACCAGACCTAACAAATGAAGAGGAAATACGCAGTCTACATGAAAAAGAATTCAGAATAATGATAGTCAAGATGATCCAAAATCATAGAAATAGAATAGAGAAAATGCAAGAAACATTTACCTAGAAGAATTAAAGAGGAAACAAGCAATGATGAACAACACAATAAATGAAATTAAAAACACTCTAGAAGGGATCAATAACAGAATAACTGAGGCAGAAGAACGGATAAGTGACCTGGAAAATAAAATAGTGGAAATAACTACTGCAGAGCAGAATAAAGAAAAAAGAATGAAAAGAACTGAGGACAGTCTCAGAGACCTCTGGGACAACATTAAATGCACCAACATTCAAATTATAGGGGTTCCAGAAGAAAATCAGAAAAAGAAAGGGACTGAGAAAATATTTCAAGAGATTATAGTTGAAAACTTCCCTAATATGGGCAAGGAAAGAGTTAATCAAGTCCAGGAAGCACACAGAGTCCCACACAGGATAAATCCAAGGAGAAACATGCCAAGACACATATTAATCAAACTGTCAGAAATTAAGTACAAAGAAAATATATTAATAGCAGCAAGGGAAAAACAACAAATAACACACAAGGGAATCCCCATAAGGTTAACAGCTGATCTTTCAGCAGAAACTCTGCAAGCCAGAAGCGAGTGGCAGGACATATTTAAAGTGATGCAGGAGAGGGGCTTCACTGGTGGCACAGTGGTTGAGAGTACGCCTGCTAATGCAGGGGACACGGGTTTGTACCCCAGTCCCAGAAGATCCCACATGCCGCGGAGCGGCTAGGCCCGTGAGCCACGGCCACTGATCCTGTGCATCTGGAGCCTGTGCTCCGCAATGGGAGAGGCCACAACACTGAGAGGCCAGTGTACCAAATAAAAAAGAAAAAAAGGTGATGAAGGAGAAAAAGCTACAACCAAGATTACTCTAAGCAGCAAGGACCTCATTCAGATTTGATGGAGAAATTAAAACCTTTACAGACAAGCAAAAGCTGAGATAGCTCAGCACCACCAAACCAGCTTTACAACAAATGCTAAGGGAACTACTCTAGGCAAGAAACAGAACAGAAGGAAAAGACCTACAATGACAAACCCAAAACAATTAAGAAAATGGGAATAGGAACATACATATCGATAATTACCTTAAATGTAAATGGATTAAATGCCCCCACCAAAACACAGACTGGGTGAATGGATACAAAAACAAGACCCATATATATGCTGTCTACAAGAGACCCACTTCAGACCTAGAGACACATACAGAATGAAAGTGAGGGGATGGAAAAAGATATTCCACGCAAAAGGAAATCAAAAGAAAGCTGGAGTAGCAATTCTCATATCAGAAAAAAATAGACTTTAAAATAAAGACTATTAGAAGAGACAAAGAAGGACACTATATAATGATCAAGGGATCGATCCAAGAAGAAGATATAACAATTGTAAATATTTATGCACCCAACATAGGAGCACCTCAATATATAAGACAATTATTAACAGCCATAAAAGGGGAAATCGACAGTAACACACTCATAGTAGGGGACTTCAACACCCCACTTTCACCAATGGACAGATCATCCAAAATGAAATAAATAAGGAAACACAAGCTTTAAATGATACATTAAACAAGATGAACTTAATTGATATCTATAGGACATTCCATCCAAAAACAACAGAATACACATTTTTCTCAAGTGCTCATGGAACATTCTCCAGAATAGATCATACCTTGGGTCACAAATCAAACCTTGGTAAATTTAAGAAAACTGAAATTGTATCAAGTATCTTTTCCGACCACAATGCTATGAGACTAGACATCAATTACAGGAAAAGATCTGTAAAAAATACAAACACATGGAGGCTAAACAATACACTACTTAATAACAAAGTGATCACTGAAGAAATCGAAGAGGAAATAAAAAATACCTAGAAACAAATGACAATGGAGACACGATGACCCAAAACCTATAGAATGCAGCAATAGCACTTCTAAGAGGGTAGTTTATAGCAGTATAATCCTACCTTAAGAAACAGGAAACATCTCAAATAAACAACCTAACCTTGCACCTAAAGCAATCAGAGAAAGAAGAACAAAAAAACCCCCAAAGTTAGCAGAAGGAAAGAAATCATAAAAATCAGATAGAAATAAATGAAAAAGAAATGAAGGAAATGATAGCAAAGATCAATAAAACTAAAAGCTGGTTCTTTAAGAAGATAAACTAAATTGATAAACCATTAGCCAAACTCATCAAGAAAAAAAGGAAGAAGACTCAAATCAATAGAATTAGAAATGATAAAGGAGAAGTAAAAAGTGACACTGCAGAAATACAAAAGATCATGAGAGATTACTACAAGCAACTCTATGCCAATAAATTGGACAACCTGGAAGAAATGGACAAATTCTTAGAAATGCACAACCTGCCACAACTGAATCAGGAAGAAATAGAAAATATGAACAGACTAATCACAAGCACTGAAATTGAAACTGTGATTTAAAATCTTCCAACAAACAAAAGCCCAGGACCAGATGGCTTCACAGGCGAATTCTATCAAACGTTTAGAGAAGAGCTAACACCTATCCTTCCCAAACTCTTCCAAAATATAGCAGACGGAGGAACACTCCCAAACTCATTCTACGAGGCCACCATCACCCTGATACCAAAACAATACAAGGATGTTACAAAGAAAGAAAACTACAGACCAATATCACTGATGAACATAGATGCAAAAATCCTCAACAAAATACTAGCAAACAGAAGCCAACAGCACATTAAAAGGATCATACACCATGATCAAGTGGGGTTTATTCCAGGAATGCAAGCATTCTTCAATATATGCAAATCAATCAATGTGATACACCATATTAACAAATTGAAGGAGAAAAACCATATGGTCATCTCAATAGATGCAGAGAAAGCTTTTGACAAAATTCAACACCCAATTATGATAAAAACCCTCCAGAAAGTAGACATAGAGGGAATGTTCCTCAACATAATAAAGGCCATATATGACAAACCCACAGCCAACATCGTCATCAATGGTGAAAAACTGAAAGCATTTCCACTAAGATCACGAACAAGACAAGGTTGCCCACTCTCACCACTCTTATTCAACATAGTTTTGGAAGTTTTAGCCACAGCAATCAGAGAAGAAAAGGAAATAAATGGGGTCCAAATTGGAAAAGAAGAAGTAAAGCTGTCACTGTTTACAGGTGACATGATACTATACATAGAGAATCCTAGAGATGCTACCAGAAAACTACTAGAGCTAATCAATGAATTTGGTAAAGTAGCAGGATACAAAATTAATGCACAGAAATCTCTGGTATTCTTATACACTAATGATGAAAAATCTGAAAGTGAAATCAACAAAACACTCCCATTTACCATTACAACAAAAGGAATAAAATATCTAGGAATAAACCTACCTATGGAGACAAAAGACCTCTATGCAGAAAATTATAAGACAGTGATGAAAGAAATGAAAGATGATACAAATAGATGGAGAGATATACCATGTTCTTGGATTGGAAGAATCAACATTGTGAAAATGACTCTACTACCCAAAGCAATCTACAGATTCAATGCAATCCCTATCAAACTACCACTGGCATTTTTCACAGAACTAGAACAAAAAATTTCACAATTTGTATGGAAACACAAAAGACCCTGAATAGCCAAAGCAATCAAAGAACAAAAAACGGAACTGGAGGAATCAGGCTCTCTGACTTCTGACTATATTACAAAGCTACAGTAATCAAGACAGTATGGTACTGGCACAAAAACAGAAAGATAGATCAATGGAACAGGATAGAAAGCCCAGAGATAAACCCACGCACATATGGTCACCTTATCTTTGATAAAGGAGGCAGGAATATACAGTGGAGAAAGGACAGCCTCTTCAATAAGTGGTGCTGGGAAAACTGGACAGGTACATGTAAAAGTATGAGATTAGATCACTCCCTAACACCATACACAAAAATAAACTTAAAATGGATTAAAGACCTAAATGGAAGGCCAGACACTATCAAACTCTTAGAGGAAAACATAGGCAGAACGCTCTATGACATAAATCACAGCAAGATCCTTTTTGATGACCTCCTACAGAAATGGAAATAAAAACAAAAATAAACAAATGGGATGTAATGAAACTTCAAAGTTTTTGCACAGCAAAGGAAACCATAAACAAGACCAAAAGACAACCCTCAGAATGGGAGAAAATATTTGCAAATGAAGCAACTGACAAAGGATTAATCTCCAAAATTTACAAGCAGCTCATATAGCTCAATAAGAAAAAAACAAACAACCCAATCCAAAAATGGGCAGAAGACCTAAACAGATATTTCTCCAAAGAAGATATAGACTGCCAACAAACACATGAAAGAATGCTCAACATCATTAATCATTAGAGAAATGCAAATCAGAAGTACAATGGGATATCATCTCACACCAGTCAGAATGGCCATCATCAAAATACCTAGAAACAATAAATGCTGGAGAGGGTGTGGAGAAAAGGGAACACTCTTGCACTGCTGGTGGGAATGTGAATTGGTACAGCCACTATGGAGAACAGTATGGAGGTTCCTTAAAAATCTACAAATAGAACTACCATACGAACCAGCAATCCCACTACTGGGCCTGTACCCTGAGAAAACCATAATTCAAAAAGAGTCATGTACCAAAATGTTCATTGCAGCTCTATTTACAATAGCCAGGAGATGGAAACAACCTAAGTGTCCATCATCGGATGAATGGATAAAGAAGATGTGGCACATATATACAATGGAATACTACTCAGCCATAAAAAAGAAACGAAATTGAGCTATTTGTAATGATGTGGATGGACCTAGAGTCTGTCATACAGAGTGAAGTCAGAAAGAGAAAGACAAATACTGTATGCTAACACATATATATGGAATTTAAGAAAAAAAAATGTCATGAAGAATCTAGGTGTAAGACAGAAATAAAGACACAGACCTACTAGAGAATGGACTTGAAGATATGGGGAGGGGGAATGGTAAGCTGTGACAAACCGAGAGAGTGGCATGGACATATATACACTACCAAACGTAAAATAGATAGCTAGTGGGAAGTAGCTACATAGCACAAGGAGATCAGATCTGTGCTTTGTGAACACTTAGAGGGGTGGGATAGGGAGGGTGGGAGGGAGGGAGACACAAGAGGGAAGAGATATGGGAACATATGTATATGTATAACTGATTCACTTTGTTATAAAGCAGAAACTAACAAGAAAACAAAAAAACAAAAAAACATAAGGTTCTAGAAATACTCTTATCCTGGAATTTTGAAATACCCATGTTACCCATGTTAAATATGCAGTTTATGAAAAACTTAAAATTGCCAAAATGTATCATATTGTTATGCTTTAAATGGTTCCTGTTCCTTAAGAATATAATATATGTGCCTGCCACCACGAAGACCCGGCACAATCAAATAAATAAATATTAAAAAAAGAATTATTTTATCAAAACACTTTTGAGAAATTCAGCTCGGTCGGCTTCAGTTGAGAAACATACTGTCATTCTGATAGTCATTTCTTTGTACATCATCTTTTTTCTTTGGCTACTGTTAAGTTTGTCTCTCTGTTGAAGTGTCTAGTTAATTTCTTTTTCTTTATCCTGCTTGGGGAACACTATGCTTTCTGAATCTGAGGATCTCTCTTTTCAATAATTCTGAAAAATTCTTAACCATATCTCTTTGGATAATGATTCTCCCTAGTTTTTAATTTTTGATGTATTTTATAATCTCCCTCAGTCATATATTAGATATTATTGCTGTATCCTGATTTTTAACATCTTTTTTTTATTCTATGTTTTCCATATCCTTATCTTTCTATGCTACATGGTAATGTCTTCAAATACATGTTTCAAGTAAATTATTCTTTCATCAAGTGTGTAGTTTAATTCATGTATTTTTTTAGACTTTCAATGATTTTATAGATAGATATAGATATATAGATACAGATATAGATACAATTTTTAATTTCAAGAAGTTCTGTTTTATTCTTTGAAAAATCTACCTGGTGTGTTGTTAGTTTTGTGGGTTTTCTTTTTGAAAACTCTGTTAATTTTTAAAATGATAAATACGTGTATTTCTCAGTCTGCATCTGACAATTCAAAAATTTAAACCACTTGGGAGCCTAACCTTTTGGTTTTTTGTTTGTTTGTTTTTATTTCTGGTTTTAGTTTTGCCAATCTATGATTCCACCCACCCCCAATTAGTAAGTTCTAATTTATATCAGGCTGCACTGTGGGAATCCTCAGGAAAGCATTCCTCCAGGAGCATTTACAGTTGCTTCTGTCAGGAGCCAGTGGGTAGTTCCAAAACTGGAACCATTTTTATTTTCATGCTAAGGGTTTGAACCACAGACCCACATAAGTACAACTTATGATTACAAATTCTCAGCAGAAAATCTGAGTTTTCATATCACATTTATTTCCCATTTGGAGTTGAGATGGATACAGGTTTTTGGGTGTCTCTCTTTTCTGACAGGTGGACTTCGTTCCTGGCCAATCCTCTTAGCGTGGATAGTCCTGTGAGGGCCCAACTTTACACAGAGTCTCAGATCCAAACATTCCCGTGTGGAGGACCAAGGTCTGGTCTCCCACTTTCTCTAGTGGCTATTAATCCTCACAATGTCCTCAAGTCATCCTGGGCTTCAGCTCTTACTTACTACTCTTGTTTCTTTTCCTAGTCCATTTTGGGGATCTTTCTTCTTGCAAGCTCAGCAATTCATTTAAAAGTCTGCCATTATCCAGCATATAGGTACTTTTCAGCTGTGGGACCCTTCACAATATCTAGTCCCTCATTCTGTTACCACAGTAATCTGTATTTTAACTTATTCCCAAAATGGTTTTTAATTAGTCTTGTTAAGCCATTTTTTGAATATCATACAAGACCTATATCAATATATTTTCAGCTTTTGAACATCTTAAAAAACACATTTGTTTCAAGCCATATTCAGTATTAAATTCCAACTGTAATGAGAGATCTAATAAAATATTTTAATTTTGACTTTGATTTTTCTGAATGTTGACAGATTAATTCTGTGCTCTGTTGGAACACTGATGAGGAAACTCTTCATCTCAGCATCTACATAAAAATTAAGTGTGGCTGACAGGTTCCAGAGATGAACATTCTAAACTGGATTTTTAAAGAAAACGATGGATTTTCTTCTTCTAACTAAATATACTCTCGTCTACTGGGAAAAGTAAATGTAAATGAGTGAGATAACGCTGCTGTACCAACATCCAGATGGTGGTTTTAAGAGAAAATAGTAATTTACTGGACTCTCTTCTATGCCAAGCCATATGCTTATTCCAGCTTCTTTTTAGGTTTACTAATAGCCCATTTAGAAGAGGAAATATGCATGGAATCTTCTGAAATGACTCTTAGTCCAAGATTTGAGGGGATCCATGAAGATACTACCTATTAATCTGAGTGCAGGGGTGGTGTTTAATATAATTTAACTTAGGTCCAGTTGATACCATTGTCAAAAGACCTATAACTGATATTTTTCCTGAGCACATACTATGTGCTATCAACTGGGCTAACCACTTTTACATGGACTGCATTTAGTCCTTACCACAATCCAATGAAGATGCATCATTGGTTCCATGTTATATGTATAGAAAATGAGACCCAGGTGAACTGGCATGTCAAGTTCATATGGCAAAGAGGTGGCAAAACCAGGATTTAAAGGAGAGCTGTCTAATCAAAGCTTCTGTTCCTTACACGTTTTTGCACTTTCTTTAACTATGTACCAGGGTGTGTGTATGTGTGTGCACATGTGCTTTTCAAAACAGACCACTCCCTCATCAATACACATGTGTGTTGACTTCCTGCACAATTTGTATCTCTTTAGTGACAAAAACAGTCAGAATATTTTTAAAAGACAGATTCTGGGTCCAAGGGACTAGATATCACCAGGTCGAATTAAGCATATATAATTCAATTATGTTTTCTAGAATTGTTGCAGATAGGAAAGTAATAATTAATAATTTATTTATTCAGTAAAATATGGACCCAATTTCAAAGACACATAAAAAAATACTATCAGAGGAGCAGAACAGGTTTAATAAGTTGTTCTATCAATTCTTCCCTTTTAACTGAACAAAAAGCATATGGGGAGGGTGTCAGGGGATGGGATCATGTCTATTTTTTCCTGTTTATGCCTACCAAAGAGTAGGAACTCATTAATTTTTTGAGTAAATAAACGATTCATAGGCTTGGCATTAAATGAGGTCCTACAGAATAATAGGGTCAAATAACAAATATGACTAGTATTTCTTTAGAAAATGTGTATTTCTCTATTAGATTCTCCAAATAAATCAAACTTGGAAACCTGCCCAATCCTGCAACAGAGTGGTTTTAAGATGTCCTAAATGGGCTCATTAGTCTTAAACTGCCTTTTCCAGATGATTTCATCAGATGCCCCATTGCCTTCCGAGGATCTAGCCAGAAAGGCTTCAGGCCTAGAAGTGTTTGTCAAGCTAACTGGCACCCCTTTCACAAATCTGAACATTTGATGCAATTGGGCTCATAAAACTCCTAATTTTTTCATGCTTCATTCCTAAAAAAAAAAGTTTCCACTATCCTACCATGATTAAGATTTAGAAAGAGAAGAAATAAACAACTGATTCCATAACATCCATTTTGGGGCCAGTGTTTCAGAGCCAGAAAACCTCCCTTTCACGACATCTCCAGCTTGGAGGCACGAAACGATAATTGGTTTCTGAAGAGTCGCTTATAGCAGCAGGCAGGTTTAGGCAGGATATTTAACTCTGTCTCAGAAACTGGAGTCAGGTTACATTCTGAGTTTCCCATCCCAAACAACCAGCAAAATATATGGCTAACCTGAGCACCATAATTACTCAAAGTTAAAAGCCTTTCTGGTTCATTTCTATTGCCTGTCCTTGGACCCCAAAGACAACAACAGCAATGATATCTTCCTGTGCTGGGCAGTGGGGAGTTGCTGAGAGGCATGAGAACAGCCAAAGCTATAAGAAGATGGCCACTAAGCTTCCAGAATCCTCCCAATAAATGCTGAGTCTAACTATAGTAGCCTCAACTGGAAATGGATAAACCTACAACCGTTTCACTGGTAATCCTTCAAAAAATCCCAGCTGCCTTACATAACTTGGTAAGCTAAAAACTATATAATTAACTATATCCAGCACTTATTTCCATTACTGATTATGTATCTTCTGGTGGGGATTAACCACCTCCAACAGAAAGAGTGGGAAGTGGTATAGTCATTTTCACAATGTTGAGTCTTCCAGTGGAAGAACATGGTATATCTCTCCATCTGTTTGTATCATCTTTAATTTCTTTCATCAGTGTCTGCATACAAGTCTTTTGTCTCCTTAGGTAGGTTTATTCCTAGGTATTTTATTCTTTTTGTTGCAATGGTAAATGGGAGTGTTTCCTTAATTTCTCTTTCAGATTTTTCATCGTTAGTGTGTAGAAATGCAAGAGATTTCTGTTCATTAATTTTGTATCCTGCTACTTTACCAAATTCATTGATTAGCTTTAGTATTTTTCTGGTAGCATGTTTAGGTTTCTCTATGTATAGTACCATGTCATCTGCAAACAATGACAGTTTTACTTCTTTTCCAATTTGGATTCCTTTCATTTCTTTTTCTTCTCTGATTGCCGTGGCTAAAATTTCCAAAACTATGTTGAATGATAGTGGTGAGAGTGGACAACCTTATCTTGTTCCTGATCTTAGAGGAAATGGTTTCAGTTTTTCACCATTGAGAACGATGTTGGGTGTGGGTTTGTCATATATGGCCTTTATCATGTTGAGGTAGGCTCCCTCTATGCCCACTTTCTGGAGAGTTTTTATCATAATTGGGTGTTGAATTTTGTCAAAAGCTTTTTCTGCATCTATTGAGATGATCATATGGTTTTTCTCCTTCAATTTGTTAATATGGTGTATCACATTGATTTGCGTATATTGAAGAATCCTTGCATTCCTGGGATAAACCCCTCTTGATCATGGTATATGATCCTTTTAATGTGCTGTTGGCTTCTGTTTGCTAGTATTTTGTTGAGGATTTTTGCATCTATGTTCATCAGTGATATTGACCACCTAGAGGGGTGGGATAGGGAGGGTGGGAGGGAGGCACAAGAGGGAGGGATATGGGGATATATGTAAACATATAGCTGATTCACTTTGTTATACATCAGAAATTAACACAACGTTGTAAAGCAATTATACTCTAATAAAGATGTTAAATAAATAACTAAATAAATAAATAGTAGAGCCATAACTTGAAAAAAAAAAAAAAAAGAAAGAGTAGATAGGGCAGGTGGAAGATGTTTTTGAGCCACCATTTTACATGTGCTAAATAATTAGGTGTAAAAAAGACATTGGCCGGGCCACTTATAAGCCTTCTCAGCTAAACACAGCTCTCTTGTCAGTTAGGATTCTAGAATTTCTGTAATAGTGTCAAAAGAGATAGTCTTAGGCTTGTTTTGAAGTTTCATTTGCATAAAAAATTGTGTTGCCTAACTTTGTGTTTATCTGGGATGGGTGGAAAAAGGGTGATAGGAATGGAGAACTGGGGAGTGAAAAGCTATATTTTTCCTCAACTCTCATTTGGCACAATTCCCGTCTCAAGGCCTTTTTTGAAAGAGAAAAACTTTCAGTGTCTCATAATACTAAAAATGGGATTAATTCAAATGTTCAAGACTAATGGATTTTTTATGCTGAATGAAGAAATTTAAATTAAAAGTTCTAATGGGTAATGACTTATATGCCTATAGGTATCTACATATGTTTAATGTGTATTTATTATATAAAAGTATTATTTTTTCTTCTCTAAGACAAAGAAAATGGAATTCCCGTCTTACCCCAATCTTGGCCTGATTAAATCCTACTCACACCCTTGACTCAAGTCAAATATTATCTCCAAAGAAAAGATTTCTCTGATTGCCAACACCTACCTCCACCCACCCCTGTAAGTGGTACCTTCCTGATATTCTCTCATACATTCCTCTCAATTTCCTTACCTTCTAAAATAGACAGTAATTATGTATTTATTGTACATTTATTATTTTAAATATGTTTTCCTTTCCTCCATCCCCATCTACCCAGATCAAAAGGCCCAAGTGAGCAGCAGTACACATCTGTTTTGTTCTCCACTGTATACTCAGTGTCTAGCACATAATAGGTATTTGATACTTATTTGTTGAGTAAATGTGGTTGAACAAAAAAATATTAGAGATTATCTAATGCAAATTCAGTTTATCCATTGGTAAACTGATGCCCAAAGAAGTTAAAAAACATTATGGTCCAAGTTTATATAGATTGTTAAAGGGAGACTTATAAACATAGATAACAACTAACATTTCTGCATCACTTATTACAGCCAGGCTTGCTTTACATATATCTATTTATTTAATTTTCACAAGTTATATGAGATAGCTATTATAATGTCTCCTTTTAACATTTGAAGATACTCAGACAAAGGGAAGTGAAAGTGGTTAGTTATTAGTGAAACGAATTCCAACCCATATGATTAGGTCTTACCACCATGATCTACTACCTCTCATATGGATAAATGAAGACAAATTCAAATCGTGCCTATATTGATGTTGAAATAGAGATATGGATAGACTTACATATAGACATTAATTTCATCAGTCTCCCATCCCCAAACCCCTTACGTTCCGCTGTATCCATTTATGTCAATGGATTCATTAACAAATGTAGCCTTGGAATTGTTGTCTACAATGCTTCTCCCTTCCTAAATCACTAAGAGTTTCTGCCATTTCCCTCACATTTTTCCTCTCTCTTCCATTTTACTGTCAGTGCCCAAGCTTGTGGGGCTCTTCTTCTTACTGCTGTCCTGGACCATTGCAAGAGTCTCCTTATTATCTCCTTCTTCCCATCTTTTTTCAGACACCCCATTCTATACACACTGCCAAACATTAAAGGGCTCCACTTGCCTCTAAAAGGCAGTTCAAGCTTTACCGGATATCCAGTGACTCTCCATGCCTTGGTCTCTACCTATCTTTCTACTAATTTATCTCTTGCTTGTTTCTCTCATGCACCTTTTGTTTCTATTAAGCCATCAGGATTATTAATCTCTGAAAACATTATAAGCAGTTCTACCTATACTCCTCTGCTAATGTATATCATTGTTGTGAAGTACCTCTCCTCTCCCAATATTTTCCTGTACAGGAAAGTCAATTCAAATGCCCTAGAATCCAACCTTTCTCAGTGCTCTAAGCTAGAATTTAGTATCTTCCTCTTCTGCTCTCTCACAGTACTTTGTACTTTATTAGACTAATATTGCATATTGTTATATTTTGGTTGTATGTGTGTGTGTGTGTGTGTGTGTGTGTATGTGTTATAACTTCCCTACTAGATCATAAACTGCCTTAGGACAGGGGAATGGACCACCCAGGTTGTCTTGCATGGCAGGAATATAATTCATTCCCCCATACCAATCAATCAATCAATCAAACAGTCTATCTCCTTATATAATTGGACTTTGTGGAAGAAGAGATTGTCTTCCCCAAGGATAGAGCAGTTTATTTTTCTTCTTGCCCCCTCAAAAAAAAAATGAATTACAAAATAACCCTTAATTTATGCTCTGTCAAAGGATATATTTCAATCACTAAACTTCTATATCAACTCATGGAGTTGCATATTTTTAAAAACTCAAGATGTAAGATCCTAAAGAGCCTTCCTGATTGAATTTTTACTTCAATAAAATTTCCTGAGTCATAACTTTGATAAAACTGTGGCTATACAAAAAGAGAGAAAGACAGACAAAGAAACCAGAGTGAGGGCAAAGAGGGAGAGAGGGGGTTTTCCCATTATTTCATCACATAACAAGAGATACATGATTCCCCAGGGCCTTATCCTGTTTGTTTTACAAAAAGTAGAAAAGAAGAGGCAATAGAGATTCTAGAAAAGACTCCTAGTGTGTTCAATGGTTTCAAACATCATCAAAGTATGTCATAATGACAGCTTGAACATTGTGTTTAGTCTCTATAAATACATACATTAAGAAGGAAAAGAAAATTTTCCTTTTAATTTTGTGGGTAGAAAACAAAAATGTGCTGCAGGCAATGGCCTATGCATTTGAGGGAGAAAAATACATTAGGCTATCAAGAAAGAAAGATAAAAGGGAAAAATAAAAAAGACGAACTATGGTCAACCTCTGCAGATTTCCTGCTGATAAATGTGAATTCAATATACAACTCCTTGTCATTCTGTAAGTGAGAAGTCCACACTCTCGAATCACTTTATATTCCACTAGTGCCTATTTTGCAGTCTACTCAACAAGTTAATGACCTTATTGAAGGATTAGAAATTACAGATTCACGGGTTAACAGAGAAACCAGCAGCTGTCTTTTTAAAAAAAATGACTAGTGTTGCAGGAACTGGGTACAAGATTTCCCATTTGCATTGCAAACAGCTGACCAAGAGCCAAGAACGATTATTAACATGAACTTAACACACATATAAACTGAATGTAATATCATTGACCTCCTAATCTCTATTTTAACCACCTCGTTTCTTCTGCTACAGTTGAAAGATCTGTACTTGAATCTCTCCTGCCTTCTACTAAATTTTGAGGTGCATGAGGAGGACACAGTGTCTCTGTGGAACTCCATTTCCCATCTGTTAAATCAGGGGAGGGCTTCCCTGGTGGTGCAGTGGTTGAGAGTCCGCCTGCCAATGCAGGGGACACGGGTTCGTGCCCCGGTCCGGGAGGATCCCGCATGCCATGGAGCGGCTGGGCCCGTGAGCCATGGCTGCTGAGCCTGCGCGTCTGGAGGCTGTGCTCCGCAACGGGAGAGGCCACAACAGTGAGAGGCCCGCGTACCAAAAAAAAAAAAAAAAAAAAAAAAAAATCAGGGGAAAAAAAGTAACTCTCACATGAAGTTTTTGTAGGAATAAAATGGGAAACGCATATGCAAAAACATGTTCCAAGCTCTATAAATGCCGGTTACTATTATTATTATTATTATTACTAGTAGTATTGGTATTATGATGATCATAATTATTGTCTTACAATTTGAATTACTTTTAGGCAGAGAAGAAGAGGTGTCAGTTTGGAAGTAAAAGAAAAACAAAACCCTGCAAGTTAATCGCCACACATTTCAAAATCAATTTGAAGCCATTTGCACAAAGGTGGACAACGTCCTCTATTTGATGTCACTGCCAAGGGAGCATGGTGTGATTCATTATAAAGTGATGAAACATCTTGCATTCGTGTCTTAACTGGAATTGCACATCGTGTTCCTATTGCGAGGTGATGTCGGGGGACAGAGAGAGTTGCCACACTCCAAGTGGTAATTGGAGTGAAGGGGGTATTCTCAAAGGTGGGATAATAAAGAACTCTGAGGCTCAGGAGCCAATGGGAAGAAGCCTTTACCACCCCTAGCCTGGAGGGACAAGGGGAGAAAGCAGTTATTGGAACATAGTGAAAACTAGCTGTGGGAGAGGGATGCTTCTGTACAGAAATAGAGTCACTGTTAACCTGCGTCTGCAGGTGCAATAATGAATACCTTGACCTCTGTGCTCAGATCTCCCGACAGTACTCACCATTGGCTGAAGTAGCCCAGGTAATGTAGTTAATAGAGGTCTCCATGGCACAGAACAGGGTGTCAAAGGGTGAACAGTGGATTAGAGAACAAAAGGAAGACATCAGGACCCTAATCTGTATGTTATTATTCAACACTGGCTATTGAGTTTATTATAGGGATTAGCAAGAGCAAATAATCAAAACACACGCAGAATTAAAGAACCATTTAATGCTAACCACATAGACGTGAGAGGTTCACAACGACCTTTTACAATTTTGACTAAATATGGGTGAAGCATAAATAGTGGACTAAGAAGTTGGAACGTATTTGACCAGTTTAGCGCTGCAATCACAGAAGACTCACAACAGAGTAAAGTTAATCTGACACAGACATAATGATGGGTGTTGGTGTTATTCTACTTTTTTTTTTTTTTTTTTTTTGCGGTACGCGGGCCTCTCACTATTGTGGCCTCTCCCGTTGCGGAGCACAGGCTCCGGACGCGCAGGCTCAGCGGCCATGGCTCACGGGCCCAGCCGCTCCGCGGCATGTGGGATCTTCCCGGACCGGGGCACGAACCCGTGTCCCCTGCATCGGCAGGCGGACTCTCAACCACTGCGCCACCAGGGAAGCCCTTATTCTACTTTTTAAAGTTAATTCTCCTGTCAGGGGCCAGAGAAAGATAGGGGAAAAAGATAGTTGTGTAAATGACTTAGCTAATATTGCTTTTGTATCAAAACTAGGTTTACTGAGGGTCTGGCTAAAGGGAAAGGCAAGAGAAGGGGGAAAGTAGCAGAGCAGGAAGCTGCTCATTTTCCTCTGATCCTTGGCCTCTTCTCTGGAATCTTATGTAGCCTTTTCAGATTATCTTCTTTCACTTGGTAATATGCATTTAAAGTTCTTCCATGTCTTGTCATGGCTCGATAGCTCATTTCTTTTTAGCAATGAATAATATTTCATTGTGTTGATATACCACTCACCCACTGAAGGACGTCTTGGTTGCTTCCAAGTTTTGACAATTATGAAAAAAGCTGCTATAGACACCCATGTGTAAGTTTTTGTGTAGACATAAGTTTTCAGCCCCTTTGGGTAAATACCATGGAGTGTGATTGCTGGATCACATGGTAAGAATATGTTTAGTTTTGTTAAGAAATTGCCAAACTGTCTTCCAAAGTGGCTGTAATATTTTGCATTCCCATTTCCAACAGCAATGAATGAGAGTCCCCACTGTTCCACATCTTCACTAGCATTTGGTATTGCCAGTGTCTTGGATTTTGGCCATTCTAACAGGTGTGTAGTGATATATTGTTGTTTTAGTTTACATTTCTCTGATAAAATAGGATGCAGAACGCCTTTTCATTTCCTTATTTGCCATCTGTATATCTTCTTTGGTGAGGTATCTGATAAGGTCTCTTGCCTATTTTTTAATCAGTTTGTTTTCTTACTTTTTGACTTCTTTGTATATTTTGGACAACAGTTTTTGATCAGATGTTTCTTTTGCAAATATCTTTTCCCAGTCTGTGGCATGTCTTCTAATTCTCTTGACACTGTCTTCCACAAAGCAGGAGTTTTAAATTTTAATGAAATCCAGCTTATCAGTTATTTCTTTCATGGATTGTGTCTTTGGTGTTACATCTTTTTAAACTATTTCTCATCTTTTAAACTGAGATGCTGGATATTAATATGGAGATTGCAGTTTTAAGGAAGATTACTATGTATGCCTAATTTTATTGTCATTTATTATTTCATGCATTAATTCATTCAACAAATTAATACCAAGAGTTATTTTAGGGATTGGAGATTCCACAGTGATGAAGCTACTATTCCTAAACTCAGACAGCTCCTGGTTTAATGCAGATATTTGTAATAGACAAAGAGTATTATCTGGCACTGTGGAACCCCAGAGGAAGAATGCCTCACTCAGTCTGAGGTCAGTAAGAAGAAGTATTAATACGTTCCTGAAGAAGATAACTTCTAAAGAAAGAAAGAGAGATGCTTCCCAGGTAAAGAGGAGCAGAGAGGGCAGTTCAGGCAGAGGGACAACAAAGCAAAGTCACAAGGAATCACTGCGTTAGGGATGCACTAAGTCTGTAGGGAGGCATGGCTAGAGTATAATGGACAGGAGTAAGGGATGCGAGAGGAGGCTGGAAGGAAGGCCAGGGTCAGGTCATAGCAGCCTGCATGTGACACTGGCCTGCATCCCAAAGCTGATGGAATTTAGAAGAATTTTCTGTGGGAGGCTGACATAATCAGACTCATCTGACAAACAACATATAAATTTATTACCTACTGTGAATATAGCACTCTAGTCTATATACTACTACCAATAGTTACCATTTTTGAGAATTTAATATGTCCCCCAACACCCCAAGCAAGCTGGATACTATTATTATCCTTATTACCTATTACTGCTATTTTCCTTACTTTATTTTCTTTTTAATTGAAGAAAGAAGAAAATAGAATTCTTCAAACTATTCAGCCTGGGTTTCAGCTATTACCCAAACCCAAGAAGTCTGGCTGCAGGTCTCACATTTTTCCCCATGGCACCATCTTGAATCATTTAAGCTAATCATTCACTTTGAGATTTCTAAGAACAGGAAACCCTTTCCTGTCTAAGAAGCCTCTTTGCTTTTGAGAGTGCCATAGCCTTCTCTGTCTGCAAAGCAAAACAATGCCATGGAACTCATCTGCACAAAGTAGGGAGAGGAGTTTCATTCTGAGACTCGGTTTAACTTTCTTGCCTCTTGTCAGCCTCTCTCCAGTCAGGCTACTCCACCTCACAGAGTGATAGATCAGTCATCGGTAATTCTGCAGAAAGTCTCCTGCCAGTGCTGCTCCTATGCATGACTCCAAGTGAAGTGAAGTGAAGGTGAGGAATGAGGACCCTGAGCTGTGGGGAAGAGGTGGCCAACTCTGCAGGAGGGCTCATATTGCTTTCCCTCATGTTCTAAGGATATTTACTTGGTGCTGGAGAAATGCTAGTTGGAGAAAGTGCTAAACTCAGCAGGGGAAAGTACAGGTCTTCATGGCCAGATGTAAAAGTAAGGACACAAAGAGAAAGCAAATTAATTGGAGTGAAGCGGGGGATCATCTATAGAGCCTCCGTGAAAATGAGGACCTGTGACTAAAATGGCTTTGAAGAATGTTCCCTCAAACAACAAGGGTTCCATCATGTTGCTCACAGTAAAACTGAATCCTTTTAAACTTTTCATGGAAGTACAGAAAACTACAAATAAGAAGACAGCTACACAGATTTTCACAAACTGAACACACTCTTGTAACCAGCACCAGATCAAGAAACAGGGCGTGGATAAAAAAGAATGAAATAATGCCATTCACAGCAACATTTGGATTTAGACATTATCCTACTAAGTAAAGTAAGTCAGACAGAGAAAGACAAATATCATATGATATCATTTATATGTGGAATCTAAAAATATGATACAAATGAACTTAGTTACAAAACAGAAATAGACTCACAGACATAGAAAACAAACTTAGGGTTACCAAAGGGGAAAGTGGGTGGAGAGGGATGAATTGGGGATTTGGGATTAACAGATACACATGACTATATATAAAATAAATAAACAGCAAGGACCTACTATGTAGCACAGGGAACTATATTCAATATCTTCTAATAACCTATAATGGAAAAGAAGCTGAAAAAGAAGGTACACATATATAACTGGATCACTTTTCTGTATACCTGAAACATAATAGATCAACTATACTTCAATTAACAAAAAAAGAAACAGGGCATGACCAGTGTCCCAGAGGCTACCCCCCTCTTCCCACCCCATACACCTTAATCTTGACTTGTGGCCACAGACATTGATTCTACTAGTTTTAGGTTACTTTTTGATATCTGGCTTCATTCATCCAACATTATGCTTGTGAAATAGGTTCATACTGCTTTATGCAATTACTCTCTTTGTTGTATAGTATATCTTTGTGAGTTCATATCTCAAGTTATTTATCTAGGCAGGTACAGTAATTTTTATAGGAAGGGCCATAGTGGGGACCCATTTCAGATTACTCAAATAGAGGCAATGATTGGGTTCCAGAACATTGTTTTAACCTCTTTGCAATATGAAAAATAAAACAGCATAAAAATAATTTGGAGGAGTAAAAGGGGATAAAATGTTACATAAAGAGAGACTGCTAGAAAGAATCAAGGATTGAGGGAAACCATTGAAATGATAATACTTGTTCTTTGTAACAAAACAAAGGCCCTGGGTGAGAAAAAAAAATCAGATGCTACACCTATATTATACACACACACGCACACACACACATTTTCACTTTCCTTTATGTTGAAATAATGTATTTCCCATATTTCAATATCTCCTATGTAACATATTCTTCAAAAAATCTGAACTTTCAATCAGACCCAGTATATAGAGGAGAGAGAAGGAAATTATGCAATAGCAATTTAACACTCAATCTCTGTCATTTGAAGATGACAGCACCAGTTGAAAAGAAGGGAAAGGTACCATGAATTAAAATTCTAAAATAAAGGCATCTGGTTCATCTTGAATCCACCATTTGGAACAACAGCCTCAACTTCCTTCCACTCAGATTTACAACATGTTCTCTGGGGGGATGCTCTGATTTCAAGGGCATTAAGACATGATTTATCTCTATAAGGCCATTGAGGGTTATCCTCTTCTCGAAAAGTGGGGACCAGCACTGATCCACAAATGGAACAAAAATGTTAATCATGTTAAAACTGGGTCTCAGTGATTGAAATAGTCAGGCTGCAAATCAGAATGATTAACAATGATGACAAAACCAGCAACAAATTTATACTCTAAAGAATAGGTTATTGTCACTTTTTGCTTTTCTTCTCAAAGGTAGGTGTTAATAAAATTGGTGTCTCAGGATGTCTCATTTTGATCTTTTATGATTTCAGAATAAAAGATAAATGATTTTCCTTTCCTCTCTCCTCTCCAAGGAAGAAAAAAGTTTTGTTTTTCTTTTTATTCGTTTTTTAAATAGAGGGATGAATAAAAGTCAGATGTGCAAATGAATTTGTCCTACAAAGAGAGGGCCAGGAAAGGAGGCTATAAAAATGTAAAAAAATAACAATAATGATAAAATAAAAACACGTGATGTGACTTATTTCTTTGATTATGATGTGTCTCAGTCAACAAAACAGGAGAGAATTGAGGAGATCCTGCTCTATTATGCTCTGCTCTAACTGTGCAGATTTTGATAGATTCTGTATTTTCAGAAGGAGAATATGATCAAATTAGCTTTACATCACTCAAATAATATGTAATTTGATTTGATTTCCTTATCATCGGCAAAAATGAGATGCCAGGGAGTAAAGCAAAAAAAAAAAAAAAAAAGACTCTGATTCCCATTTTCAGCACTATGATATGGGTTATAAAACAAAAGGATTAGAACAATCAACACTTATATTCTGTATGGTACAAAGATCTCAATAATTACCAGGATTTTTGGAAATCCTATACTCTGTTATAATGAAAGCATTTCATTCTTCATGAGAAAAGAGGAAAATAAATAAATAAATACCTCAAGGGAAAAATTAAACAAAGAGCAGAAAATGTTATTTAGATGAAAGACATCAATTTAAAAAGCAAAAGAACACCACGCATATGCTAATGAATCAAACTAAAATTATATTTTACAGTTGCCAAATCTATCAAAATTGTATGAGACAAAAAGCTAAAAGGGTGACAGTTAATGTAAACAGCTAGTTTTTAAATCATGTTATATTCTTTGTATTTAATTACCTGTAAATGATACATATTTGTAACATGCTTTACACTACTTTATGTATGAAAGCATTTATTATAAACAAATTGTCTGAGATTTCTCAAAAATAGTCACCACTTTAATATCAGTAACAATGTTTTCTCAAACTTTCACCATGTGAAAATCTACTTAATGAACAATAGAAATGCAGATGTTACATTTTAGGTAAATTTAAAAACTATTAAACACAAATTTGTATATGGATAAAAGATAGTTTTTAAAAAACTCTTTCATATCAGTCACAGCAAACCTGTCATTTGCATGCTTCTGCTCATAATTTAAATGTCATGATGATAGTTGCCTTAAGTTTCACGTCAAATTTGTTTCTTTGCTCACTCTTTATACTGTACAAGAGAAGCTCAGTTTAAAATTAATCCTCATCGATGATAGTGGCAAATGTTTGGTGTTTCTTTCAGATATTTAGGTGTCTTTGGAATAAACATGTTTCTGCCCAGAATATGTGACATATTTAGTATAATTATATTAGGGGTAAAAAAAAATAATTAATATCTTACTTCCTGTACAAACTTTTCTTTTATGGTTGGTTGAATGAAATCATTACACTATCCCAACACCAACAGATTATATTCTACATCTGCACTGGAGTCCTGATCACCACTTACAATTTTTTACATTTTTTTACATTACTCTGAATTGTAGTTATTTATGTTACTATTCTTATCTCAACATTTATGTTTTACTAAAATGTTTTTAAGCTGGTGATCTGTTTTGTGTGTGTGTGTGTGTGTGTGAACAAGGGATAAAATCCATCCAAATTCTAACAATAAAAATGGGAAATAAAAATAATTAGAAGAAACTTAGAAAAAATTATATATTTTGGGGAAAACTACACCATTACCCGAACACTGGCAGAAATGACATGACCAATACAGTCTTGCAATGTATTCACAACTTTGAAGAGCACAACGGGACTTACTAAAAGAACCAATGCCTATGAAAAACATCTTTAAACTTAACATTTCCAAGAAATTTTAATACGTGTACATAATTTTTCTCTGAAATTATTTCTTTTCTCTTAAATCCATGGACAGAACAACTGGTTGGTCATTTTTGGACCTCATTTTGAGAGATATTGGTGTCTAGACATTTGTCATCATCAAAGACATTGATCCTCAACAAAGAGTCCTTTTAAAGTTTTAGCAATTTTTTTTTAGCTTGGCATGAATTTTTTCCTAATTTCACATGTATTTATTGAGCATTTCTGTTTACCAACTGTTGCCTAAGATGCTAGGAGAGACATGTCTCCACCTTCTAGGAGTTTATAATTAACAGGTACTGCAGGTATGGACACAGCTAGTCATGATTCAAGACGAACTATGGATAGGTCTATACCCAAATGATAAACATCCAGTATGCTCACAGGAAGGAGAACATGACTAAGATGATTAGCAAGGGCTACAGGGAAGGATGCATTTCAGGTAAATCTGAAAGAAGCCTGGAAGGCAAGTACAGCATGAAAAAGGCACAAGGCTTAAAAAGCACAGATTGTCTGTTTTGACTGGAAGAGATGATGCAAAAAGAAAGGCCAGGAACTGTGACTGGGTCGGATTAGATTGGTCCTTTGCTATGAGGCATTCATTTTTTTTACACAGTGAGGATCTATCAAAAGTCTCTGAGACCTGGAACTGAAAGTATTAGGTCTGTGTTTTAAGAAAATCACCCTGGTAGTATTGAAAAAAATGGGAAAGTATCAAAAAGTGGGTTTATTCTAAAGAAGCAGGAAAAAAAGAATAAAATAAGCCAAATGTCCAAGTCACCTCTCAGGCATTAGGAAGGTGTGAGTCAAAAGATGTGAAAGAAAAGAGCAGGTATGCTTTCTGAGGTCACTTGGAATCAGAAAGGGAGGTGTAGCTGTCTCTTCCTAACTCCAAGCTTAGGGCAGGAGAGGACGTAAGCTGTGCGCTGAGAGGGACAGACAGTTATAGAGCCAGATCATCTGATTTCAAAGGCCATACTTCTACACATGTAGACCTATAATTATACACACGCATTACATACACTCATGCACACACACTTGCCTGTATGTATGAATGTGGTACGTATGCATGCATGTAAATAGACTCTGGATGGATGTGAACTTAATGCTTTACATGGATCCAAATTTGGTCAATATGGTGAATACTTGACTGAAACCTGGTTTACAAAATATGATCCAAGTAGGCAACTACTCGGCTTTCAAAACTGACTTATGATTAACAAGGACAGTTGAAGCATACAGTAGTTTAGGGAGAGAGGGATGTGCTCCCTGATTCTTTCACAAATAAGATTCCTGTTCTCTAGCAACTTGCCTCACCTTCTTTGACCTTACCCATTTCCTCCCCAGACCATGTTGCAACCAGCTATTTCCAACCCAGCCTCACTTTTGAGCAGAGAACATCATGTTTATAGAAAGTATTTTACTACTTACTGGTATTAGCATAGGTAGAGGAGTTTCATTTCTTGCATAATAAGTCAACTAATGATCTCATAAGGTTAAAGATGCTCCCCCAAATAAATCAAGTCTTCCAAGTAAAACACTACATTATCCAAGGAATAAGCTTGCCCCTCCTTGGTCAACAGTTTCCATCTCTGTTATACGTATTATAACATTATGCACACCCTTTTGAAAGCTAGAAATAAGCAAAGGAAATCTTTGAATATTTTGAAGTGAATAAATTCTAAAGCATTGACAAGTAGGGCTTTTCTCTGTTTCTTTGAGCCCCACAGCTCTTCCCACTGAAGTATCAAGGTTGTTCTACCTTAACAGATTGGAGGAAAAGTTGACATGGTGGGGTACAGGTAGCACGACCAGGACACGGTTGAGAGGGAAGGGAGTCGAGAACACTATAACCACTAGGTTAGGACAGTAGCCATGACTCTGGACTGTTCTGGACACAGCTGCATATACGTTCTCCCTAGGTATAAGGGACTGCATGAATAAAACATAGAGGAAATTAGTTACATTTCTTGCACACATGAGTGTGTTCATTCCCACATGCATATTTTGCTCAACGACCATCCTTAAAAGTTACTGAATAAATAATTGAGCTCACCTCCTCCATGGAGAGAACAGCCTAGGAACCGTTTTTCCTTTTTAGCATTCATGGGGTTCCTGTTTTATTTGCAAAATGCACCACCATCTCTCAGGAGTTAGTCCCTGACCACTGGAAGGTCAGCTGTGACCCGGTCTCTAGATGCCACTGGCACGGGTCACCACCAGATAACTGGAAGTGACTCTGCGCAGTGCCGCCTGTCTCCTCAGGAATTTCCCCAAACGGTCTCAGATGCGCCAAGGTATATTGACACAGCTGTATCGTCAGACTAACCCACACCTGCTTTCCTAGGTCTCAGCACAATTAATTTCAGAGTCATGTTTTCACTAGCGCCAGTGTCGGGAAAATCCACATGACTTTTTCCCCTAATACCTTCCATTTGGAACACAAAGAATAAAAACAAAATTATCTGAGCTGAGACAGCTCTTGCCTCCTTAGTTCATCCCAAGGTAGAAGCCAGGATAATTATGGAGAGACATATGTTGATGGTAATAAAGCAGTTATGTATGTTCACTATCTGTTTTGAAGATTAACTGTCTACCACATTGCAGTATTTAAGCATGAGACCATTTCAGATTTAATACACTCTCCCCAACCCCCTTTCTACCATAAAACATAGTCTTGGAAAAGACACAATTTACATAACTTATAACTAGAGGATTTCACTAATATAAACAATTCTGGTGCCTAACAGTTGGCACCCAAAAAGACAATTTATGAACTCCCTCCTCCTCCGTGCTGTCAAATCCAGGGTGACATGTTCATTGTTCTCCTCATAAAATCTACGACTGCTTCTGCTAGAGCAAGAACAAGGACTTTTTATTTCATTTTTATAAGCCTGGATGAGCAGATGAAATGCAGAGGGGCCAGCAGGAACACTAAGTTTCAGTCTGTCAGACTGCAAAACAGCAGAGACATTAAGCCTCCATGTCATAGCTGCTAAAAGAATCACTAGAACATTATATTATCAAGCTTTAGGGATGCTTTGAAAGTACAAACTCTGATACGTGCTAACTCCTATGACTAGGTTAAGGTTAAAGACATACCCACAACACTCCTCTGCTCAAACCACTGAACAATCACTAGGACTTAAGTAAATGCAAATAAATCAACAAATGAAAATAATCCAGGTAACTGAAGTTTAAGTGTGGCAGGAGCTGAAGACAAAGCTCTTTTCTATTAAGAAATGATTCATTCCAACTCATTCACAGCTCCCAAGACACCAATTTTTATCACTGCAATATGATTTTATGCAAATCATATCAAGTGATTCAGCCACTACTTTAATAACGTACTCTACATAAAATAAACATATTAAATGTCATGCTTATAAGCACCTTCAGTTTGTGCTGCAACAGCAAAAAAAAAAAAAAAAAAAATAGCCATACATTCTTTTTGAAGGTTGAGTTGTTTGAGAGAAAGATTAAACTAATTCTTTAAAAAAATCTTTTGGACCAATCTAGCTGAGCAAATAACACTTCCGTAAAGAAGAAGGAGTCTATAGTACAAGAAACACAGCATATTCATTTGCTATAGCTTCTACTCCTGGAATTTTACACTGGAGACCTGAAAACAGAACAGTTTAAGTCTATAATAGTCCATTATGAGACATTCCACGTGCATAAATTCTCAACATTTCATAAATACTGTAACTATGAAAAAATCATTCACGTCTTACATTTAGAAAATGGACCCTTGTGGGATACTGCCTTTTTCAACCTTAGCAAACATAAGTTAAATATTTATAAAACAATATTTATTGAAACTATTTCAATTCTTGTGGGAGTAAAATAGACACTTAAAAAGAATCAGCCTGAACTTAGTAGTCTTATGTGTATTGACAGCACACATGCAGGGCTTCCCTAGCGGCGCAGTGGTTAAGAATTCTCCTGCCAATGCAGGGGACAGGGGTTCGAGCCCTGGTCCGGGAAGATCCCACATGCCGCGGAGAAACTAAGCCCATGCGCCACAGCTACTGAGCCTGCGCTCTAGAGCCCACAGGCTACAACTACTGAGCCCGTGTGCCACAACTACTGAAACCTGCACGCCTAGAGCCCATGCTCCGCAACAAGAGAAGCCACCGCAATGAGAAGCCCACGCACCGCAACGAAGACTAGCCCCCGTTCGTCGCAACTAGAGAAAGTCCGCGCACAGCAACGAAGACCCAGCACAGCCAGAGAAAAAAAAAAAAAGTACACGTGCATATGCAACGACTCTCTATAGAAATATTAAAACTGATTTCCTAGTTTTCAGCTCACACCACAGTATATAAACACAGGCTGCAGTTGATCTTATCAGAATTATTCAACTAACTGATTGATACCATCAACATTGATTAATTTTGGTTTTTAAGAGAAAGAAAAAGAAAGAAAGCTAAAAATATCTACTGCTCAGAAAACCTCATCTCATATATAATGATTAGATAATGAAAACAATACAGAAAGGGACACAATAAAAAGTGAAAAATTTCCTCAATCAACTCCATCCCTTTCTCCAAAGGCAAGCACTGTTAACTTTTCCTGTTTCCTTCTAGAAAAAGGGAGAAAAAATGTTTAATAATGTAATAACTAATGTATGCAAATGTACACATTTTCACATATTTAACATTTCCATAACTTGACTTTAAAATTATACTTATACAGGCATACCTCGTTTTATTGTGTAAATACTGTGGGGGTTTTTTCCCCCCAAATTGAAGGCTTTTGCAACCTTTCTTCAAGCAAGTCTTCCAGTAGCAGTTGCTCACTACATGTCTCCGTTACATTTTGGTAATTCTTGCAATTTTTAAAATTTTTCATTATTCTTATGTTTGTTATGGTAGTCTGTGATTAGTGATCGCTGATGTAACTACTGCAAAAGATTACCACTCACTGAAGGCTCAGATGATTGTTAGTGTTTTTTTTTTAATTTTTATTTTATATTGGAGTATAGTTGATTAACAATGTTGTGTTAGTTTCAGGTATACAGCAAAGTGATTCAGTTATACAAGTATCTATTCTTTTTCAAATTCTTTTCTGATTTTTAGTGTTTTTTAACAATAAAGTATTTTTAATATACGTATACTATTTTTAGACATAATGCTACTGCACACAATAGACTACAGTACAGTGTATAAACATATCTTTTATATGCACTGGGAAAAAAAAACTTTATTGCAGTATTTGCTCTATTGTGGTGGTCTAGAACAGGTCACGTTTAAATTGATAATATTTACCTGTCTTCAAACTTCTATGATAGGTCACCATATTTCATATCCTCACAACTGAGAGTTCTTTATCAATATACTGACTCTGGAGATGTTCAAATTCAATTATTTGCCAATCATATGGGTATAACAATTAGATCTTTTTTGTAATTTGTATTTTTATATATTTTGGCTTTCCTTCTGAATGAGGTTGAACAACTATTTTTGTGTTAAATATCCACTTATTTTTCATTATTTATAAATTTACTGTTCATATCCTTTGTCCATTTTTCTATTTTTTGTTATTTTTGTCTGTGAGATATTTTTTTAAAATTTAATGAGTCTTGATCTAACTTATGTGAATATTTTTCTCTAATCTGTCATTTGTGTTTTGTCCCTTCTCATACTGTTTTCTTCCCCAAGATTTTTGTTTTCTAACATGTTTTATGTAGTGAAGTTTATTGAGCATTTCTTTATAAATTCTGGATGTTATACCCTTTTTAGAAAGTGTCTCTCTGCCAAGATTATACATACATTTAGCAATACTTAAAAAAAAATTTTAGGCTCTTTTTTATGTTTAATACTTTCTTTCATCTGGAATTTATTTTGAGGTAAAAAGTAAGATAGGAATCCAGATTTATCTTTTTCTGCAACGGTTAACCAGTTGTTTCCCACTATTCACTGAATAATATTTTTTCTCAATTATTTTAAAATGATAGTATCGGGACTTCCCTGGTGGTGCAGTGGATAAGAATCCATCTGCCAATGCAGGGGACACGGGTTAGAGCCCTGGTCCGGGAAGATCCCACATGCTGCAGAGCAACTAAGCCCATGTGCCACAACTACTGAGCCCGTGTGCCTAGAGCCCGTGCTCCGCAACAGGAGAAGCTACCGCAATGAACACACAATGCAGCCAAAAATAAATAAAAAATTAAAACCTTTAAAAAAATAAAAATAAAAAAATGATACTGTTGTCATGAGTTAAATGTTATAAACATGCAGCTGTATTTGTGGCCCCTCTCCCTCACTCTTCTCCAGTACAGATTTATTTTAATTTTTGCAACTTTATCATGTATCAATATTTTAATATCTGGTAAAGTTAGTTCCTCTCTCATTGATTTTCTTTTCCAAAATTGTTGTGAATATTCTCAAATGTGCCTTTTCCAGGTGTATTTTAGTAGCAAAATGATGTTGAATTCTGTCAGATGGTTTTTTCCTATATATTTTATAAATTTCCTTTTGATTTCTGCTGTGACCCAAGAATTTTGGGGGGGTCTTTTTCCGGGCTCATTTTTAAGGTGGTTGGGTTTTATATTTGTGATGTATTTGATATTATTTTACTTTGGAAACCATATTAAAGTTTTCTTTGAGGTCTAATATATTCTCCATTTCTGTATATGACCCACAGGTATCGGAATAAAGATCTATTCTCTAGTAATATCGATCCTTTGTTCCTTCATCCAGCCAGCCAGCCAGCCAGTCAGCCAGCCAGCTATCTAGGTATCTACCTCTCTATATATATTTATTCAGACTGTTTTACACTATAATTCTTTTTTTTTGGTCTACATAATCTTTTAATGGCTGACATAATGAATTAATTTTTCTTGCTATCACTGGATTTCTGTTAAATTTTCTTTGCATTTCCCACAGTCAAATGCTTTTTATTTTTTTGTTACATCACATTAACAGGTATTGTCTCATTTATATTCATTGATATAACAAATATAATCAACTTCTCGTTATATTTTCTAAATGTAATGCTTGTTTTGTTTTTAAACTTCTATATGGATTGTCTTTAAAAAAACTATGTGATGTGTGTATGTTTTCATCTCTAGGGATTTGACAGTTTTAGTTTTTAGTCCTTCTATTCTATGCAACTTTCTCGTTCAATTTCTAAAAATAGAGTTGAGCAATTTACATTTCTGTCATCAATCCTCTATATCCCAACATTTGGTTTTGATAATCATTTTATATGTTGTGAAAATTTACAATAAACAATTTGTAACTACTTACGGTGATGGATGTTAACTAGACTTACAGTGGTGATCATTTTGCAATATACACAAATATCAAATGATTATGTTTTACACCTGAAACTAATATGTCAATACCTCAATTAAAAGTTACAATATTTACTTTCCATAATTCTTATTATCATAATTGTTTAATTTTCTTCTATATGTCAATGATATCAATGCTTATCCTCACTCTTTTACCACAGATTCCCAATGGTATATCATTAAGCAATTTGTTTCTGTTTGTGAGTTTGTGGTGTGACTCATTTATTTTTCCCTGAATCCCCCCAAATTCCATCTCTATGCTTGAAATGTATTCACTTAAGAAAAGTGAGTTTTAGTGGCACTCATTTACACCTGTTTCTCCCTGAAACATGTGTTTTTGTTTTTTCAGATTTATTTCTTCATTTATTCCCTAAATTTTATTTTCTTAATATGCCTGTAGTCAATCGCCATCTTACTCATAATAAACTTGGGCAGGCTGGCCTAGAACTTCTTTTTGTACGATTATGATGTGGACAAATCCCTTCTCACCTTAGCTGAGGTTTATTCAGCTCCCTCTAGATAGTACAGTGTGATGTCTGCTCACATCTTTGGCAGGTGAAAAGGGGTAGAGTGTGGAGGATGGTTGGTCTTGGTTGTGGGCAGTCTTGGTTAGTGTTTGGGGACTTTGCTATCTCCTCTCTGGTTTTGTTAATTCTCTTATGCCAGGATCTGTTCCACATTATTGGGAATCAATTCAATGCCCATGGCTTCAGACAGCTTCCCGTGCTTCGGCCAGGGTCCCTGACCTTCCACTTCCATCAGGAGTACCTCAGGAGGTAATTTAGTCCAATTAGCTTCTCTCTTCCCAACAGCCAATTGGAGATAAGGCATTGAGGCCAGAAACAGGCTGAAGGCAATATCACCCAGGGGTTCTCATATACACTTTCCAATTCATTCCTGCTCCTTGTCCAATTTATTTTCTCTTTTGCTTTCTGATCGGCTAAAACCTTGTTTATTGCTGAAGAGAATTAGCTCTGGATGTTTATGATCATTCTGCTTTTTATCCCCTACTTTCATGCCAGGAGGGTGACACCAAGATAGAGAACTCCAGAAATTACTTTCTCCTGGGAGTGAGAAGACAGCCACCCTCATGGATATCTCCATATTCCCTCTCTCTGGGTTGCTCCATTAGCTTCTCTACAGTTGGGGGTGGGGGCATTTTTCAGGACTTTATTTCACTCATGTCTTCTACTTGGTTTATGTGGAGAGCATTGTAGGGGCACATGGCAGATTGCTAAAGGCAGCACCCTGACTCCGGGACCCAGGTCTATCTCCTCGGGCAAACACTAGTTTTTCCTCTCATTAAAAGTTTGGAGTATTTTCCCCCTTGGTGTGTATGTATGTATATATAGCTGGATGGACCTTAAGAGTCGATTTTTAATTGTTTATGATGTTCATGCCATTGGTTTAGGGAAAATAATATTTTGAGATTCAGTTTCACTTTGCCACTGAAAAACCAGAAGATTATGTTCACAGTTATTAACTTATCATTAATATATTTATGTTTTAGAAGGGTTATTTTAAAATACAAAAATCTGTGACATACACACACTACTGTATATAAAATAGATAACCAATAAGGACCTACTGTATAGAACAGGGAACTCTACTCAATATTCTGTAATAACCTATATGAGTAAAGAATCTGAAAATGAATGAATATATGTACATATATAACTGAATCACTTTATTGTACACCTGAAACTAAAACACTGTAAATCAACTATACGCCAATAAAATTTTAAAAATACAATATGAATCTTGTATAACTTATTTTAATTAATCTTTTAAATAGTCATAGAAAAACAGGAGTTAAATTGAAACTGGAGGTGGGTAACTAAGAAGCTTGGGATTGGGAGCAGAACTGATGGGTCCTAAGAACCTCTGCCCTCTACTCCATTACGCCCCTATTCTCACAACAGAAACTAATTCTCTCTATGAACTCTATCCTCCTGGGTAACCCCCATTATCCAGGTACCCATGGAAATGGGACAAAAGCAGCTATGAAGGGCAGAGGCAAAAAAGCCATAAACCTTTTAGGTCTAGAAGCTGAATCTAACCAAGCTCATGTTGGCTTTTGGACAAAAAGAGCCTGCTTGGGCTTCCCTGGTGGCGCAGTGGTTGAGAGGCCGCCTGCCGATGCAGGGGACACCGGTTCGTGCCCCGGTCCGGGAGGATCCCGCATGCTGCGGAGCGGCTGGGCCCATGAGCCATGGCTGCTGGGCCTGCGCGTCCGGAGCCTGTGCTCCGCAACGGGAGAGGCCACAACAGTGAGAGGCCCGCGTAACGCAAAAAAAAAAAAAGAAAAAAAAAAGAGCCTGCTTTCCATAAATCCAAGTTACAAAACAAAGAAGCAAACATAGTAACCAGTAATAGCGAGGAGCACTGGTTTGGCACTCAGCAAAGCCTGCCTTGGAGATTCATTCTGAATACAAACAATTTGGAATGACTAAACACAGTTGATAAGTAAAATCTAAATTTGTTATCAGATCATAATTATAGAAGAAAAATTACCTTAAGATTCATTTAAGTAGTCTGTTCTTCAGTGCATTTAAAATAGAAATGAATTTTTTATTGAATTAAAATAGAAAAGTTGAATACAAGTTTTCAGGGATTGTTCTGTGTTCTGTGAGCCATGCCACGTAAATCTGTGTATCTTATTAAGGTGGGTAGGAGGGGGAAGGAAAAACAAAACCATTCTGTTAGTGGAAGTGTGTCCAGAGTTACATAGGAGCTGAAAGGAGTCTCCAAAAAACAAGATAAGTAAGCAGTATATTTCTAAGGAATATAAGTATAATACTAAGAAGTTAATCTTTATATATTTCCACTTTTCTTCAGTTCATATATTAAATATAGATTTCAGCTTTTTAAAAAACTTTCCAGGGCTTCCCTGGTGGCACAGTGGTTGAGAGTCCGCCTGCCGATGCAGGGGACACAGGTTCGTGCCCCGGTCCGGGAAGATCCCACATGCCGCGAAGTGGCTGGGCCCGTGAGCCATGGCCGCTGAGCCTGCGCTTCCAGAGCCTGTGCTCTGCAGCGGGAGAGGCCACGGCAGTGAGAGGCCCGCATACCGCAAAAAAAAAAAAAAAAAAAAAAACTTTCCAAAATAAATTATGTTAAATTAGTAAAACAGTTCATCTAACCATTTTTCCCTACTGAAAACATATATGCATAGTTTTGACTCTGATGATTTTGTCTTTCTTTCTTGTTGTTAAAACACAGTAGGAGAGAAAAAACTGATCTGAAAATTATACTAAAACAAAAGGATAGAAAGTCTCTACTTTTCCTAAACTCTCAAATCCCTAAAGTGACAAGAAAGAAGCGTAAAAATGATAATAAATCATTTATGTTAACAATGGTGATTTTATTTTGTAATCATGTCTCTCAAATTAGGATTTTTTCGATGAGATGGCAAACAAAAGTAGTTGAAAAGAGCATAACCCCTGGATGTAGGATAACCATCTTTCAAAAGCTGTGCAGTTTAAAGAAATACAGCTGAAAAGGAATGTATGAATTTAAATTAACAGAGGGAAATGGGATATAATTCAAATGATCCTAGGGTTCAAATGTATCATTACCATTCAAAATCAAATTCAAACATAACATTGTCTTAGAATAATTACTTTCAAAGCAAATTATAACATATAATTTCTACATGTAACCTGAGCCCATTAACCATCACAACTAGAATTTCTTTAGGGTACAACTATAATATATGATGAAGGCAGCTTGATCCTACCTCAGAGAATTAAAATATAATCTCTCATACTCCATAAAGTTGCCTCTTGATTGTGTGATGAGAAGAAAAGACCTATCCAGGGAAAATACTAAAGGATATATATAATAAAACACAATTTAATCGTTTAAGAAATGAAAACATTACAAGTTTTAGTCTTTACTCTTTCAGTGGTAACACAAACATTGTAAATCATGGAAATTCAGAAAGAAGACTATTTTCTGTTGATAGGGGGAAACAATTCCCCAAAATACCAGCCATCAGATGATAAGACTTTAAAATAAATATTGAAAAAAAAGCTTAAGAAAAATGAAAGTACATCACTCTATTCCTCCATTGCTCCCACTCTTTCTATTCTAAGAATATACACATATTCCTACAAGTAAAACACCTGCTTCTTTTTAAAAATATCTTTGAAAGAAAAGTTGGAAGGTTAAGTAATAAGCACCCAATCCTTGTTAAAAGATATGGTAAGTAGTTGGCTCTGATATCTAGGTAGAGCTAATCTAGCTGGAGTAAAACAATACCTGGATGGTTTACTGTTTTCACTGAGAAAATTAGAAGAAGATAGGAATGAGCAAAATTCTAGAATGAGCAATGGATTCTAATAAAAAATCTAAATTTATAAATTAATGTAAACTCAGGGAGGTTTGTGGTTGTTGGCCTCTGAGATGCCCTGGATGGTCTCCATTCCCTGGTATTCTCATCTCTATGTGGCCCCTCCCACAATGTACCTGTGTTAGTCTGGGCAACCAATAGAATAAGGCAAGAAATGATGGTATGTCACCAGAGGTGAAAACGTTATAAAAGATATGGTGGTTTCCATATTGATTGTTCTCTCTCTTACCCCCCTCTCTCTTTTTTTTTTCTCCCTCTCTTTTATCACTCACTCAGGAGGAAGCCAGCTGCCATGTCTGAGTAGCCTTATGGAGAGGCTCATGAGGGAAAAAACTAAAGCCCCCTGCCAGCAGCCATGTGAGTGAGTTTGAAAGTGGATCCTTCAGCCCCAATCCAGCATTCAGATGGCTGCTGCCCCAGTCAACAGCTTGACTGCAATCTCAGGAGAGAGGCTCTGAGTCAGAATTACTCAGCTAAGATGCTCCCAAATTCCCAAATGCTAAAAACTGTGTGAGATAATAAATGTTTACTGTTGTTTTAAGCACTAAGTTTGGGAGTAATTTGTTATGCAGCTTCCTACAATATGTTTTCCACAATGTTTTCCTCATTACTCTGGGAATAGCTTTGGTTGACCTTGAGGTAACCTTCATAAGCTTAATGTTTTCTCTTTAGCATCTATTTCCCCTACACCAATCACCTCTTTCTTCTACTGCACTCCAGTGAAAGGGCAGGTTATCATCTTTGGTTGAAGAGTTATTTCCTGATTGGGAACCAAGTCAGAAAAGTTTTCTTCATTGCTAAGATGTTTCCCATGTAAAATATTAAACACACCCTTTGGAAACCAAAAAAGTTTCAAAACTAATATATATCCAAAGGCAAGGAGTGATCTGTCCTAGGTGCAGCTAAAAAGGGAATGTATTATATATAGAAAATTTAAAAACAATAATGAAACCAAATAAATTTTGGTCTGCTTTTTACTATCAACATGTACTATAATTCCAAACAATGTCTGTAATAGAATATTCTTCTTCCCAAAAATATTTTATTGATCTAAGTTCTAAAAAATTGTAGCAGTTATTCAGCTTCAACTTAGAAACTTAAAAAAAAAGTTATCCTTTTATCTACAAGAAATAATTCATAGAAGTCCCAGTTAAATAGCCAGTCCAAGACACATGTGAACTCAGCTACCTGCATTTGTTTTGAGAGTAAGCTCATAATTTTTTGTAATCATTCAAGTTTATTGCAAGCAGTTTTTGTCTGTGTGGTACGACATATTTCTACTTTTAGGTAGAAGAAGCATAATAAACAATAATAACGTGTGATGGCAAAGACAAATAAATAGATTTGAGTTACTTTGAGTTACTTCAATTGTGTCATTCTATTTGAATTCTTGGGGTTTTTACTTGTGTTTAATATTAAAGAGTGTGAACTAGTACAACCTGCAAGATTTAATAATTTGGAAAAAATAAAAATTTTGGTTCATATATAAAATATTTTACTGAATTTTAGTATTTTTACATTTAAATATTTTTAGAAAGTTGTTCGCTATTTCTAAATTATAGAACAAATCAACCACATCACACCTACTAGGATGGCTATAATTTTTTTAAAAAACATATAAAATTATAGTAATCAAAACAGTATGGGGGCTTCCCTGGTGGCGCAGTGGTTGGGAGTCCGCCTGCCGATGCAGGGGACGTGGGTTCGTGCCCCGGACCGGGAAGATCCCACATGCCGTGGAGCGGCTGGGCCTGTGAGCCATGGCCGCTGAGCCTGCGCGTCCGGAGGCTGTGCTCCTGCAACGGGAGAGGCCACAACAGTAAGAGGCCCGTGTACTGCAAAAAAAAAAAAAAAAAAAAAAAAAAAAAAAAAAAAAAAAAAAAAACAGTATGATATCAAATCAATCAAAACAGACACATAGACCAATGAAACACTATAGAGAGCTCAGAAATAAACCCATCCATATGTGGTCAATTAATTTCCAACAAAGAAACCAAGAATATACAATGGGGAAAGGACAGTCTCTTCAATAAGTGTTTTCGGGAAAACTGGACAGCCACATACAAAAGAAAAAAATTGAACCACTATCTTATACCATACACAAAAAAATAACTCAAAATGGATTAACAACTTGAATGTAAGATCTGAAACCATAAAACTCTTAAAAGAAAACATAAGTGGTAAGCTCCGGGACATCAGTCTTGGTGATGATTTTTTGGATATGATACCCAAAGGCAAAGGAGACAAAAGTAAAAGTAAACAAGTGGAACTACAGCAAACTATAAAGCTTCTGCACAGCAAAGGAAACCATCGACAGAATATTTGCAAGTCATATAGCTAATAAGGCATTAATATCCAAAATACATAAAAGACCTCATACAAGACAATAGCAAAAAGCCAAACAACCCAATTTAAAAATGTGCCGAGGATCTAAATAGGTACTTTTCCAAAAAAGATATACACATGGACAACAGGTAAATGAAAAGATGCTCAAATCACTAATCATCAGGGAAATGCAAATCAAACCACAATGAGATATCACCTCACACCTGTTATAATGGGTATTATCAAAAGACAAGAAATAACATGTTGATGAGAATATGGAAAAATGGCAACCCTTGTGCTCTATTGGTGGGAATGTAAATTCTTTATAGCCGCTATGGAAAATAGTATGGAGGTTCCACAAAAAAATTAAAAACAGGACTACCATATGACCCAGAAATTCCACTTCTGGATATTTATCTGAAGAAAATGAAAATACTAATTCAAAATGATATATGCACCCCCATGTTCACTGCAGCATTATTTACAATAGCCAAGACACAGAAACAACCTAAATGTCCATCAATGGATGAATAAAGAAAATGTGGTATATATACACAATGGAATATTATTCAGTCAAAAAAAGAATAAAATCTTGCCTTTTTTTACACTATGGATGGATTTTGAGGGCATTATGCTCAGTAAAATGAATCAGACTGAGAAAGATAAATACTGTATACATTTTACTTACATATGGACTCTTCAAAAGAGTTCACAGATGCAGAGAACATATCGGTGGCTGACAGAGGCAGGGAATGGCAAGTTAGTGAAATGAATGAAAGGGATTAAAAGGCACAAACTTCCAGTTATAAAATAATTAAGTCCTGGGGACATAATGTACAGCATGGTGATTATATAGTTAATAATACCATATGATTGTATTGCATATTTGATAGTTGTCAAGAAAGTAAATCTTAATAGTTCTCATCAGAAGAAAACAAAAAGAAAAAAAATTGTAACTATGTCTGGTGATGGATGTTAACTACATCATTATGGTAATAATTTTGCAATATATCAGATCATTATGTTGTACACCTGAAACTAACATAGGGTTATATGTCAATTATTCCCCAATTTAAAAAGTGTATCTATACATATTTTTTTTTAAAAAAAGGAAGAGAGCTTGTGCTCTCTCTGTCTCTCTCTCTGTCTCTCCATGCACACAAAGAGGTCATGTGAGCACACAGTGAACTACAAGACAAGACTCCTCAGAATAAACCTACCTTGCTAGCACCCTGATCTTGGACTTCAAGCCTCAAGAACTGTGAGAAATAAATTGTTTAAAAAAAAAAAAAGCAAGACAGAAAATAACAAGTGTTGACAAGTGTGCGGACAAACTGGAATTCGCACACAGCGCTGGTGCAAATGTAAAATGGTGCAGTTACTGTGAAAACAGTTTGACATTTCCTCAAAAAGTTAAACACAGAGTTACCACATGACCTAACAATTCTATTCCTAGGTATATACTCAAAAGAACCGAAAACAGGTGTTCATACAAAACCTTGTACACACAAATATTCATAGCAGAACTATTCATAATATCCCCAAAAGTAGAAACAATCCACATTCCATCAACTGATGAATCAATAAAGAAAATAAGGTATATCCACATAATGGAATATTATTCAGCCATAAAAAGGAATGAAATACTGATACTTGCTACAATGTGGCTGAACCTTGAAAATATTAGGCTAAGTGAAAGAAGCCATACACAAAAGGCCACATATTAATTTGTATGAAATGTTCAGAATAGGCAAATCCATAGAGACTGCTAGAGGACAAAGGGAAAGGGAATGGGGAAGGTCTACTAATGGGTATGAGGTTTATTTTGGGGGTTGATGAAATGTTCTGTGATTTGACAGTAGTGATGGCTATGTAACATATGATTATACCACAAAACACTGAATTGTACAGTTCAAAATGGTAAGTTTTATAGTATGTAAATTATACCTTAATAAATAAAAGAACAAATCAAGAAAATGATTGTTATTACTGATTACTACAGAAAATAATTTTACCTTGTAGAGGAATGGATAGTAAAAATGATCTACTCAGAGTGTCAAATACATGAAATATGACATTACTAATGCATCCTCCCTTTCTCCTGTCAGTAGAAGCAGTGAAGCATTCTGAAATTTTCATGTTGGTGACAGATTCACTATAGGAGCTTGATAAGTGGTGGTTGAATGAATGAATAAATAAATGAATGGATTCCCCATATTTGCCCAACTAGTTGTGCAAAGTCATCATCATCATCATTACCCCTACTTTGAGGAGAGGGAACCTAGTCCAGAGATAGCTTAGTAAATGACTACCGTTCTGCTTGCTTAGGATTATTTAGGGAAGGTGGGGGGAAGAGAGTTTAAAGACAATATTTAGAAATTAATTTGTTTAACATACTCATAAATACTGTTTCCAAAGGAAGATGAGAGGTTTTCCAAAGAAGAATCTACTGCAGTTCTATGCAGCCAATGAGAACTTCATATATAGGAATCAAATTCAACAGAGTTAAACACAACTATTTGATTTTTTAAAACTTTCTATAATAAAAATTACAAACACTTCACATAAGCTATAAACAGTGAAAGGCTGAAACCACATGACTTAGCCAAATAATTTCCTCTTTACTCAGAGAATTTCCTCCTCAACTGTGAATGATACTCTAATCAATGATTAGTTTACTTCAATTCTAAAAAATTGGGGTGAATAGCAAAAGATAATGGACTGGTGTTTTTCAAATGATACTTCCATTGCTATTATATTTGATACTCATTCATGTAGTCCACAAACAAGAACTCAAAATATAAATACTATATTTCTCCCCGGAAAGAAGCTTGCTATCTTAAAACAAAGAAAGCCATTGCAGGTGAAAAGCCAAGAACGAAAGTTGGGGAAGGACACAATTTAAATAATGAGTAATCTCCTGAATAATTGGAAAAAATACAGAAACACATACTGTGAATTTACATTCAAATTTTCACCTTTGCATACAAAGATAAGAAGAGTTATACTCTGATAATTTCCTATAAGTAACTATCTAAAGTAATACTGATAATTAGGGAGATATATTCAGCTTGTCATTAATGAAATTTCCTATTTTTAGAAGTAATTTTATAAGGTCTACAGTTCACCTATTTCACTTTTAGTGGCCACATATAGTTTCTCTTAATCCTTATGCATTTATAGAATATAAAGGACTTCTACTCTAATAAACCGATAACCCAGTGACTTCTATTCCTGCCTTAAAGCTTTTATATTTTATCTTTGCCTCCTTGTTTTTTTTTTTTTTTCAAACTAGGAAATTAAATGTGAGGGCCAAAAAGTTCAAATAAAATATTTTTATGCCATATCTGGTAATGACTTACTTTGCTATAGTACAAAATCACACACTTCAACATTTTAAAATTTATCCATTCTTTTGCCAGTGGAGAGTTTTGTTTGTTTGTTTTCTGGTTTTTTTTTTTTTTATCCTCCACTGCCACTTATATACAGTTCTACCAAGTAAATGATTGCTATTTTAGTGGCATGAGGATGAGAAAAGAGGGAAGGAAATACCAAAAAGGGGATTTGAGTCTGAAAAGAGAAGAAAACTTAATGGCAATTTGTGTATAAGTAAAAATAAATCAAACACAGAAAACACTCACTAGAATAAATATAGTCATGGAAATATCTAACTTACCATACATTTTTCCCCCCAAGAATCTGATGTTTCAGATTTGAAAAACTGAGACTCAGAAAGCAAAGCTCACACAGTGAGTTAGCACTGCAGACTGGTCGTTAGAATGCAGGGAGGAGCTGCTTCTTCCCGAGGCTGGCTTTCCCCGTGAACTCAACACAGCTGCCAGTGGCTCCCACCAGCTGCAGCTCCTTAACCAGCAGGAAAGAAGATTTTCCTCAGGTGGGAGCCCCAGAAAACATCTCAAGTCTCACTGATCTAAATTAGATCACAGGCAAACCATGGAACATTTACAATCTGGTTATCGCCACTGAAAAATCAAATTTTAAATTTTATTTCCTTTTAATTAATTTAAAGACTTGTATGTGACATGTGGCTAACTTACTGAGCAGCACAACCTTAGGTTATTCAGAGAAACAAACTCAACATCTACAAAACTTTCTAACCACACGTTAGAATGTTAACAGGTGGGTCATATCACAGTCCACGCTGCAGAGGTAAAAGACTTTTACCCTAGTTATTTACTCAGCAGATAGGTCCCAAATGTGGCTTTTCAGCTCTGAGACTGAGAGCTGGAAACTGTGGTTTTTCACCCTCTGGAGGAAAGGAGTGCCCGCCTGGTTAGTTTTCGGGTTTGGGTAGAAGGATCTATCTTTCTCCAAAGGAATGACAAGAGGCACATACAGATGCATCATGTACAAAGCAATGCATTGCTAAAAAAAGAAAGAGAACCTGAATAAAATCATGAATACAACTGACACCATAACCTTCAGTTGACTATGGGTTACGCTTTCAATAAAAAGTAAAACAAATTCTCTATTTATCCTACAATGTTATTTAATCAAATAATTTGTAAGCAAGTGTAGAAGTACCTCCCTGCTGAACTTTCGTGCTAGTAGATAGTCCAAAATGTCAAGGCAACAAACTTCTGCTTCGTAAATTTGCCTCAGTGGGCATGTACCTGAATAACTTTTCCGTGTAATGCAGCAGAGAAGACAACTGGCTTTATTCACTGCGGCTCATCCCTCACTGCAAGGGAGGGCTCTGATAATGGCCAAATGTGTCTTCAAACAAATAGCAATACATCCAGATACAGAGGACTGTATTACAGAATCTAATGTCCGTGAACCAATAACCATTTTGAAACATTTTAATGCCAGAGCCACAAAGAAGCTGATTGCTTTGAGGAAAAAGAACTAGTTTATGAGACTTAAGTTTTCTCTTTTCCTTCTATTTTTTTATTAATTTTATTTTTATACAGCAGGTTCTCATTAGTTATCTATTTTATACATATTAGTGAATATATGTGAATCCCAATCACCCAATTCATCCCACCACCACCACCCGCCCTTCCCCCACCCCGTTTTCCCCCCCTTGGTGTCCATACGTTTGTTCGCTACATCTGTGTCTCTATTTCTGCCCTGCAAACCGGTTCATCTGTACCATTTCTCTAGATTCCACATATATGCATTAATATACAATATTTGTTTTTCTCTTTCTGACTTACTTCACTCTGTATGACAGTCTCTAGGTCCACCCATGTATCTACAAATGACTCAATTTCATTCCCTTTTATGGCTGAGTAATATTCCATTGTATATATGTACCACTTCTTCTTTATCCATTTGTCTGTCAATGGGAATTAGGTTGCTTCCATAACCTAGCTATTGTAAACAGTGCTGCAATGAACATTGGGGTGCATGTGTCTTGTTGAATTATGGTTTTCTCTGGGTATATGCCCAGTAGTGGGATTGTTGGGTTATATGGTAATTCTTAGTTTTTTAAGGAACCTCCATACTGTTTAATGGCTGTATCAATTTACATTCTCACCAACACTGCAAGAGGGTTCCCTTTTCTCCACACCCATTCCAGCATTTGTTGTTTCTAGATTTTCTGATCATGGCCATTCTGACCAGTGAGAGGTGATACCTCATTGTAGTTTTGATTTGCATTTCTCTAATAATTAGTGATGTTGTGCCTATTGGCCATCTGCATGTCTTCTTTGGAGAAAGGTCTGTTTAGGTCTTCTGCCCTTTCTTTGATTGGGTTGTTTGTTTTTAGAATATTGAGCTACATGAGCTGTTTATATATTTGGGAGATTAATCCTTTGTCCGTTGATTCGTTTGCAAATATTTTCTCCCATTCTGAGGGTTATCTTTTCATCTTGTTTATAGTTTCCCTTGCTGTGCAAAACCTTTTAAGTTTCATTGGGTCCCATTTGTTTATTCCTGTTTTTATTTCCATTTCTCTAGGAGGTGGGTCAAAAAAGATCTCACTGTGATTTATGTCAAAGAGTGTTCTTCCTATGTTTTCTTCTAAGAGTTTTATCTGGTCTTACATTTAGGTCTTTAATCCATTTGGAGTTTATTTTTGTGTATGGTATTAAGGAGTGTCCTAATTTCATTCTTTTACATGTAGCTGTCCAGTTTTCCCAGCACCACTTACTGAAGAGACTGTCCTTTCTCCATTGTATATCCTTGCCTCCTTTGTCATAGATTAGTTGACCATAGGTGCATGGGTTTATCTCCGGGCTCTCTATCCTGTTCCACTGATCTATATTTCTCTTTTTGTGCCAGTACCATATTGTCTTGATTACTGTAGCTTTGTAGTATAGTCTGAAGTCAGGGAGTCTGATTCCTCCTGCTCCATTTTTTTCCCTCAAGATTGCTCTGGCTCTTCAGGGTCTTTTGTGTCTCCATTTAAATTTTAAGATTTTTTGTTCTAGTTCTGTAAAAAATGCCATTAGTAATTTGATAGGGATTGCATTGAATCTGTAGATTGCTTTGGGTAGTATAGTCGTTTTCACAATATTGATTCCTCCAATCCAAGAACATGGTATATGTATCCATCTGTTTGTGTCATCTTTGATTTCTTTCATCAGTGTCTTACAGTTTTCTGTGTACAGGTCTTTTGTCTCCTTAGGTAGGTTTATTCCTAGGTATTTTATTCTTTTTGTTGTGATGGTGAATGGGATTGTTTCCTTAATTTCTCTTTCTTATCTTTCATTGTTAGTATATAGGAACACAAGAGATTTCTGTGCATTAATTTTGTACCCTGCAACTTTACCACATTCATTGATTAGCTCTAGTAGTTTTCTGGTGGCATCTTTAGGATTCTCTATGTATAGTATCATGTCATCTGAAAACAGTGACAGTTTTACTCCTTCTTTTCCAATCTGTATTGCTTTTATTTCTTTTTCTTTTCTGATTGCCATGTCTAGGACTTCCAAAATTATGTTGAATAAGAGTGGCGACAGTGGACATACTTGTCTTGTTCCTGATCTTAGAGGAAATATTTTCAGTTTTTCACCACTGAGAATGATGTTTGCTGTGGGTTTGTCATATATGACCTTTATTATGTTGAGGTAGGTTCCCTCTATGCCCACTTTCTGGAGAGTTTTTATCATAAATGGGTGTTGAATTTTGTCAATAGCTTTTTCTGCATCTATTGAGATGATCATATGGTTTTTATTCTTCAATTTGTTAATATGGTGTATCACATTTATTGATTTGGGTATACTGAAGGATCCTTGCATCCCTGGGATAGATCCCATTTGATCATGGTGTATGACCCTTTTAATGTGTTGCTGGATTCTGTTTCCTAGTATTTTGTTGAGGATATTCATCAGTGATATTGGTCTCTACTTTTTTTGTTTTTTTTGTAGTATCTTTGTCTGGTTTTGGTATCAAGGTGATGGTGGCCTCATAGATTGAGTTTGGGAGTGTTCCTTCCTCTGCAATTTTTTGGAAGAGTTTGAGAATGATGGGTGTTAGCTCTTCTCTAAATGCTTGATACAATTCACCTGCAAAGCTATCTGGTCCTGAACTTTTGACTGTTGAAAGATTTTTAATCACAATTTCAATTTCATTACTTGTGAGTACTACTTCTACTAACTCTGGGTTTTGTTTGTTCTTCTTTCTGTAGTTCCTTTAGGTGTAAGGTTAGATTGTTTATTTGAGATTTTTCTTTTTTCTTGAGGTAGGACCGTATTGCTATAAACTTCCCTACTAGAACTGCTTTTGCTGCATCCCATAGGTTTTGGATTGTCGTGTTTTCATTGTCATTTGTCTCTAGGTATTTTTTGATTTCCTCTTTGACTTCTTCAGTGATCTCTTGGGTTACTGAGTTATGTATTGTTTAGCCTCCATGTGTTTGTGTTTTTTACATTTTTTTCACTGTAATTGATTTCTAATCTCATAACATTGTGGTCGGAAAAGGTGCTTGATATGATTTCCATTTTCTTAAATTTACTGAGGCTTGATTTGTGAACCAAGATGTGATCTATCCTGGAGAATTTTCCATGTGCACTTGAGTAGAAAGTGTAATCTGCTGTTTTCAGATGGAATGTCCTATAAATATCAATTAAATCTATCTGGTCTATTGTGTCATTTAAAGCTTGTGTTTCCGTATTAATTTTCTGTCTGGATGATCTGTCCATTGGTGTAAGTGAGGTGTTAAAGTCCTCCACTATTTTTGTGCTACTGTTGATTTCCTCTTTTATAGCTGTTAGCATTTGCCTTATGTATTGAGGCGCTCCTATGTTGGGTGCATAAACATTTACAATTGTTATATCTTCTTCTTGGCTTGATCTCTTGATCATTATGTAGTGTCCTTCTTTGTCTCTTGTAATAGTCTTTATTTTAAAGTCTATTTTGTCTCATATGAGAATTGCTACTCCAGCTTTCATTTGATTTCCATTTGCATGGAATATCTTTTTCTATCCCCTCACTCTCAGTCTGTATGTGTCCCTAGGTCTGAAGTGGGTCTCTTGTAGACAGCATATATATAGGTCTTGTTTTTGTATCCATTCAGTGAACCTGTGTGTTTTGGTTGGAGCATTTAATCCATTTACATTTAAGGTAATTATTGATATGTTTATTTCTATTCCCATTTTCTTAATTGTTATGGGTTTGTTTTTGTAGGTCCTTTTCTTCTCTTGTGTTTCCCACTTACAGAAGTTCCTTTAGCATTTGTTGTAGAGCTGGTTTGGTGATGCTGAATTCTCTTAGCTTTTGTTTGTCCATAAAACTTTTGATTTCTCTGTGAAATCTGAATGAGATCCTTGCCGGGTAGAGTAATCCTGGTTGTAAGTTTTTCCCTTTCATCTTTTTAAATATATCGTGCCACTCCCTTCTGGTTTGTAGAGTTTCTGCTAAGGAATCAGCTGTTAACTTTATGGGACTGCCCATGTATGTTGTCATTTTTTCCTCATTGCTTTTAATAATTTTTCTTTGTCTTTAATTTTTGACTATGTGTCTCAGCGTGTTTCTCCTTGGGTTTATCCTGCCTGGGACTCACTGCGCTTCCTGGACTTGGGTGGCTATTTCCTTTCCCATGTTAGGGAAGTTCTCGACTATCATCTCTTCAAACATTTTCTCGGGTCCTTTCTCCCTCTCTTCTCCTTCTGGGACCCCTATAATGCGAATGTTGGTGTTTTTAATGTTCTCCCAGAGGTCTCTTAGGCTGTCTTCATTTCTTTCCATTCTTTTTTCTTTATTCTGCTCCATGGCAGTCAATTCCACCATTCCCTCTTCCAGGTCACCTATCCATTCTTTTGCCTCAGTTATTCTGCTATTGATTCCTTCTAGTGTATTTTTCATTTTGGTTGTTGTATTATCTCTGTTTGTTTGTTGTTTAATTCTTCTAGGTTCTTGTTCCTTAATTCCTCTAGGTCTTCGTTAAACATTTCTTGCATCTTCTTCATCTTTGCCTCCATTCTTTTTCCAAGGTCTGGATCATCTTCACTCCATTATTTTGAATTCTTTTTCTGGAAGGTTGTCTATCTCCACTTCATTAACTGGTTTTCTGGGTTTTATCTTGTTCCTTCATCTGGTACATAGTCCTCTGTCTTTTCATTTTGTCTATCTTTCTGTGAATGTGGTTTTTGTTCCACAGGCTGCAGGATTGTAGCTCTTTTTGCTTCTGCTGTCTGCCCTCTGGTGGATGAGGCTATCTAAGAGGCTTGTGCAAGCTTCCTGATGGACTGGTGGCGGGTACAGCTGGCTATTACTCTGGTGGGCAGAGCTCAGTAAAACTTTAATCCACTTGTCTGCTGATAGATGGGGCTGAGTTCCTTTCCTTTGGTTGTTTGGCCTGATGCGACCCATAACTGGAGGCTAGAGGGTCTTTGGTGTGGATAATGGCGGACTCTGGCAGGGCTCATGCCAAGGAGTACTTCCCAGAACTTCTTCTGCCAGTGACCTTGTCCCCGTGGTGAGCCACAGCCACCACCCGCCTCTGCAGGAGACATTCCACCACTAGCAGGTAGGTGTGGTTCAATCTCCTATGGGGTTACTGTTCCTTCCTCCTGGGTCCTGATATGCACATTACTTTGTGTGTGCCCTCCAAGAGTGGAGTCTCTGTTTCCCCCGGTCCTGTCAAAGTCCTACAGTAAAATCCCGCTAGCCCTTAAAGTCTGATTCTCTGGAAATTCCTCCTCCTGTTGCTGGACCCCTAGGTTAGGAAGCCTGACGTGTCTCAGAACCTTCACTCCAGAGGGTGGACTTCTATGGTATAATTGTTCTCCAGTTTGTGAGTCACCCACCCAGTGGTTATGAGGTTTGATTTTATTGTGATTGCGCCCCTCCTACTATCTCACCGTGGCTTCTCCTTTGTCTTTGGACGTGAGGTATCTTTTCTGGTGAGTTCCAGTATCTTCCTGTCAATGATTGTCCAGCAGTTACTTGTGATTCCAGTGTTCTCGCAAGAGGGAGTGAGCGCATGTCCTTCTACACCACCATCTTGAATCAATCCCCTCCTTTTATTTTTGAAGCATGAAGAAAATATTAAACTTTAAGCTATTATTAGTTTGTTAGAAAGGCACCTTAAAAACAATGGGAAGCTGAAAGTATAAAGAATTTTTAAATGTGTAGCTTGGAGTATTACAAATTGGGTATATTTTTAGTTAGGTTTTTCTTCCCACATATTAATTTCTTCCTCTTTGTTAGGATAAAAAAATAATGATGGCATTCAACCTAATATAGCAACAATCTAACTTAATTATCAAATAATTGTTTTTAAAGTCATCATCCTAGTTAGAGAAATTTCGCTCTTCTGAACCCTCATTCCTTTTTGTTTTTTGAGTGATGCCAAACACTTTCAATTCATCTTGGCTTTCAAAGTGACCTAGAAGGAGCCTTTCTCAATGGGATAACACATAAAATATCTTCAGGTATAAAATGGGAACAAACAACAAATAGGCTGTGGTAAGGATTAAAAGAAACAATATGTGCCAAACACTTAAGAAAACGTAGCCTAAATATAGAGTAGACACAGTCTGCTGTAACTGTGAAACTCAAGGCACTGTCTTGAGAGAGAGAGAGAGAGAGAGAGAGAGAGAGAGAAAACAACCTACCCCGAATTTCATGCATTATATCCTTTCCAAAAGATAGAAGTGGATATATATGTGTGTGTGTGTGTGTGTGTGTGTGTATACATATATATATATGTATATATATACACTCACACACACGTATGTAAATAAAATTGGTTTTAGTTCTAAACAGTACCTATTAATTTTCTTTGTAGAATACCTACATCAGTGGGATTGGTAAACAGAAGAAAAAAATATGTAGGAAACTCAAGGGGAGCCAAGGGGGAGGAAGCAGGAAAAAAACAAAGCAATCAGTGTCAGCAGATCTGGCTTTCAGGCGGTGCTTCCTGGCATACGTGTTAATGGTTGGTGCCAGCTGACAGCAAGCGTGGTAGAAGAGGTCACGTGACATAGGGTGCTCAATACTGTTAAATGTTACAAGTCTTAAGGAAGACATGGTCGGAAGAAAGTTCACTGGAGGAGGCCATCAATCAGCCAATGATGTTCTACTATTTGAGGAAGAGACAATATTTTAAAATACTTAAGAAGCAAAGGTTGGGGGGTGGCATGTCAGTGAATACAAATTTTTTTCTAGATGATCAGCAAGGAGCAGAAAGGAAAACACAGCATGAGAGACAGGATGGTAATAGGAAGGGGTAAAAGTCGAGAGGTGGATTAAATCTATTTTTAATTCATATATTCATAGATTAATTGTTAATAGAGAAAAGCTGATCATGTTTCAGCCCATTCAGAGAACTAACTAAATAAGGGAGTATTATTTGAAAAGAGGTCCTTAATAATTATTGTACATCACACAAAATAATTCAAACTGACTCTATGCAGAGTGCTGATTTTAAATAAAATCACATGAAAAATATTATATAAAGTGTAGGAGCAGATTCTGTGTATCTGTTCACTGGTTGGTTGGTTTTCCTCACTGCAGTCTGAAATAACCTTCAAGATGAATTTTATCAAAAAGTGACATCAAAACTCCTACAAAAGGAAATAGCAGTGTGTATGCAGGCATACACACAGCCCTTAGAAACTCAATCTTAGACAGAGTTAGAGTATGTTGATGACAAAGATACCATGCACCATCCTTTGAACTCATTTGGTGGCAAGTGTAATAACACTCATATCTTTACCTTTCCTGCTGAGCTCTGAAGTAAGCAAACCATTCTTAGTTAATTCAGAATGTGTCTGTCATCAAAACAAATCTAAAATGCAAGCAGCAGCAACTTTATTAGCACTTACTGATCCCAGGGGTGATAAATATGTTTGTTTACTTAATATGTGCAAGTGAAACTACTGGCAAAAGAGCAACTGTTCAGACTGCTAAGTAGGTAAAATTCACATTAAATATAAAGTCATGATATAATCCTAGTAATTGTCAGAATCTATACCAGCAATGGTCACCTTCTGTAGCATCAAGGGCCACATTATCAACCTGTGAGAAACCTCCAGGTCACTGATAATTTCCATTAGTTTGCATATATTAACATATGCTTTGCCTCTAAGGGCTTCAAAACTTTAGTTTCCCAAATATCGAGTAAATGCTCTATGACACTGTGTTAACATTTGCCTGACATACCAGAGTATGTCATTCTTTCCTGGGCTTTTACTCTTTCTCTGAAGAACTGCTATGTACACTTGTTCAAATGGGTAGGATGGGTTTTAAGATGCCTCCCTGTGGGACACGATTGGCTGGAAGCTTTCATCTTTCATCTCTTTTCCTCTTATTTTCTCTACAATGTGCTTTCTAACCATGTACTTGTATCAGAGTAAGGATAAAATCTCTGTGACCTTGTCCCTTGGGATGCTGTGTCATCCTCACTACTGTGTCCATTGACACTCCTACATCTGAAGACCACGGCACTGTTTGCACCTCTGTAGAACAGCAAAGCCAGGTGGATGTAGATGTACACACTACATCAATCCTCCTTCTGCTGAGGGAAGATGGGTTTTTGTAAATAGGAAGAAAAAGATAAGCACAGAGCAGAAGAGGCTGCCAACTCCTTTAACCCAAGGAAATGGTATGGGATAAAGGAGAGATGGGTGGAGGGCAGTGAAACTACTCCGGTGAAACTTGCAAAATAGGCTGGCAAGAGACCACTCCTAGCTGCATCAATCCCTGTGGGCCAGTAATTGTTTCCAAATGGTACAAAGGGTGAGATACTCTTAGGTCCTGTGATTTTCACAGGCACCAGAAGACATTGATTACTCTAGTTCCTGAGGATTTTAAACCTTGGAGGCCTTCACATAGGGTGGAGTTTGATACACACACACATAACCACATACTTCACACCAAATCTATTTTACATCTTTTCCATGCCCAGAATGAAAATGTGGGTGTTCTATCATGTCAGTGCCTAGTCCTCTAAAAAGAAAAAAAAAAAAAAAAAAAAAAATCTAAGCTCTCCTGTTTGATGGAAGCGATGCCAAATTCTCTCCCAAAATGGCGGCATCTCTAACAAAGCAGTAAAACAAAAGGGGAAATTAATTTTTAAAATAGAATATCTCACCCACAGTTTGGAAGATCAACACAGTTCCCTCAGAAACCATAAATGCATCCCAAACACCACTGACTCACTCTACACCTTAAACCCTTCAGATGATGAATTCAAATGTCCAGGGATTGTGAAACTGCTCTATAAAAGGAGAAGGGGAGTGGAGATTTACTTCAGAAGGAATTTCCTTTGGGACTGAGGCTACACGCTTCAGGAAGAATTCTCCTCAGTTTAGGAAACGCTGGCCATAATCAAGGTTCAGGGCTTCCAACCAAGTACACCCAGTAATAGTTCCAGTCACAAGCTCACTTGGCTTAAGAAGGTGGGTTCAAATTAAACAGTTCTTTGGATGATGAGTCTAGAAAGACAGCTAAGCCTTACATTAGTATATCTTCCATTTTTGGTGCAACATAAAATGGTGTCTGTCAATTCCTGAGAGATCTAGTCTGGGTAGGAATATCCCTCACTGAAATCACCACAAAAATTAAAATGTATTCTTTTGGGAGTAGTTTCAGAGTCCTTTGAATAAAAGCCATTGACTGATACTTCACCAAGGTTTCATTCCAAGGGTCTTGATTCTGGGGCTAAATAAGGACAAAAAACGAGACAGCAACAACTTCACATCTCCGTGCATGAAAGACCATCATCCAGTTAACGTGGAGTGAGGAGGATTCACTCTGTGGAGCCAATTCACAGGGAAGATGGTGTCAAACCATCGAGAATATTCAGGGTACTGCTCAAACATTGAATGCCCTTTCTAGACTACATGCAATCTATTTCCTCAACTGCTAGATCCTTCTTTAAAAAAATTATAATTGTTATTTTATTGTGGCAAGAACACAACATAAGTTCTATTCTCTTAACAAATTTTAAGGTGCAATACATTATTTGCCTGTTGGATCCTTCATTTTTCAGTCACTATACATGATATGAAGATAACACTCAAGGCCTCAAAGGCCAATCCCTAATGACCTTGTCTGTATCTTGGGACACACCAGTAAAGACAGACCCTGCGTAATGGGAACCATGCTTCACTGATCTTCAGTCGTTCTCAGACAACATACCTTGGCTATTTGAAAAGTAATGTACTTCATTATGATTTTACTTCCTCACATAATTGATTATACAATTTCTGACAACGCCCAAACATGCTGGAAGATGAGCACTGAGGGGGTGATGGTCATGGATGGGAGGCATGGTGAATGGCATCCCGAACACATGCTTGAGATTCAACCAATTCCCTAGGTTGAGCAAATGAAATGGGAGAGAGAATTCGTTTTTGCAAGAAGAAACAGTCAGACAGCAAAGTCAAGAACTGCCCATTTGAAATCTTGACATTTCCTGAGTTCTAAGATTGATTTCATTTTAATTGACCCTAGAATGTGTGTGGAAGAGACAGAAATCTTGTAAAGGACCATGTTCAGTTTTATGTTTCAAAGGAAATATTATACAAACATCAGCTTATTTCTTTTTGCAATCCTGAAACAAAACCTCAACTATGTTCTTGTAACAGGAAAATAGGCAATAGAGTGCTTTATAATGCAGCTAAAACTGGCCCCAGGGCAAGGCTAAACCCACCAAAGTTTCATAAAATCTACTCCTCAGCTGTGGATGTTCTTTTTTATGTTTTCCTTACATCTTTCTTGTCACCCTGATTCATCCACTCTTACATACACAAACTCCATCTCCAATGTGTTCCCAACTATAGCAGTATTGAATGCTATTTATATTTTTTGAAATGTCAACAAGGCACAAGCAGAGAATCTGTCAGAACAGTTTTAAAATTGTCATTTTAGGACTTCAGTGAAAAATCTCTCAGTTCTAATTTAACAAATTAAATTAACAAAAAATGCTTTACCATAGTTGACATGGTGTCAAGGACATTGCGATAAAACATTGATGGTCGTATTTTAACTTCTTTATATCCTTCTTCGTAAAGAATACAATCTGGGGCTTCCCTGGTGGTGCAGTGTTTAAGAATCCACCTGCCAATGCAGGGGGCATGGGTTCGAGCCCTGGCCTGGGAAGGTCCCACATGCCGCGGAGCAACTAAGCCCGTGTGCAACAACTATGGAGCCTGCGCTCTAGAGCCCTCAAGCCACAACTACTGAAGCCCGCGTGCCACAACTACTGAAGCCCACATGCCTAGAGCCCATGCGCTGCAAAAAGAGAACCCACTGCAATAAGAAGCCCACACACCGCAACGAAAAGTAGCCCCCGCTTGCCACAACTAGAGAAAGCCCGCGTGCAGCAACGAAGACCCAACACAGCCAAAAAATAAAATAAAATAAAATAATTTAAAAAAAAGAATATAATCTGAATTTTCACATATCATGACTCAATACAAGAGGGGAGAAACGTAATAACATTTTTTACATAGACTTTTACAATGAAGGAGAGAAGATCTGTGTATCAGAGAAGTGAGTCAAAAAAATCACAATTCCAATGACAAACTACATTCCTCTCCACTTTTCAGTGCTTATTTTTAATTGTATTCTGGAGCTCTCATTCCCTTTAAGATTCCTCCTTTGTCTTTGATATATCAGTCCAGGAAATACATCTTTACACACTCAACTTTGAAGATCAAGAAAACCTGCACCACCAATTGCTGTTTCCCTTCTCTCTAAGAAATTAGAAAATCCACTGCTGAGACCCATCCTGTACTTGGTTTTTTTTTTTTTCCAAATCAAAAAAAAAGTTATGTTTTTATCTCTGCCTACAATATACATACATCTTGATGATTTACCCTTTCAAAGTATCTTCTTTATGAGACGCAACCAAAAAGTGTAATCCTGCTTAAAATTAAGAAGTCCTATCATTTCAATTTCATTAAGAATTATCCTGAACCCCTGGATGCTTTGGGGACATCACCTGGAGCAATTAGTGATGGGAAGGGTCTTTTAGAAAGAAGGCCAGAATACAACCCAGTGAGAAAAAGGAATGTTTGAGGACGTTATGTCAGGGCTGTATGAATTCTATGGCTTCAGTGAAAAGAATCAAGCTCATTTTAGGCAGAAGAGAAATTTCTTTGAAGAATCTAGTGGAAAGCTGAAGAAGCAAGACTGGCAAAACAGGAAGTAGGGAATCTTCAGGAAAATTGGTAGCAAGAGCGTTTCAAGGTAAAGCTGCTGGGATGACTAAGCTTTAAATACATCTAGCCTCTTTGCCATTCTTCTCAAGATTCAGATTCCCAGGAAGAAACAACAGACTGGCCTACATTGGCTCGTGTGCCTTCCTTTTGGCTGGGGTGAACCAGGCATCTTAACTGGCAGTACCATCAGGCAGAATCCACAGAAGAAGGAAAAACGTAGGAAACCAATATAATTACATAAAAGGGACAAGCAGAGAAAGGAAAGAGAATGCTAAGAGTGTGTTTGATTGTACTGGTTTTCTCTTGCTGTGTGACACATTGCCACAAATAGAGTGGCTTAGAAAAACACGTTTATGGGTTTCCCTAGTGGCGCAGTGGTTGAGTCTGCCTGACGATGCAGGGGACACGGGTTCGTGCCCCGGTCCAGGAAGATGCCACGTGCGGTGGAGCGGCTAGGCCCGTGAGCCATGGCCGCTGAGCCTGCACGGCCGGAGCCTGTGCTCCACAGCGGGAGAGGCCACAACAGTGAGAGGCCCGTGTACCGCAAAAAAAAAAAAAAAAGAAAGAAAAAAGAAAAACACGTTTATCATGTCCCAGTCCCTAAGGGTCAGGAAACTGGGTTCTTTCCTCAGGGTCTCACAACTCTACATCAGAGTGTCGAATGGACTGGTTTCCTCTCTGGAGCTTGGAGGTCTCTTCCAAGGTCACATGGCTATTGGCAGAATCCAATTTGTTGGGGTTGAGGGACTGACTGTGGTCCCTACTCTCCTCCTGGCTGCCAACCAAGGACCACTCTCATCTCCTGAGGCTGCCCCTTCCTTGACACGTGGCACTGTCACAACACGGCAGCTTCGAGGCCAGAAGAATCTCTCCTCTAGTTCACTAAGAGGAAGTCTTATACAATGTAGCCCAATCGAGGGAGTGAGACCCCATCACCTTCACCATATTCCATTGGCAAGTCACAGGTTCTGCCTGCACTCAAGGAGAGGGGTTTATTCAAGGGCCTGACTCATTGTGGGTCACCTCCCAGTGTGTCTGCCAAATTGGGGGAAAGGGTCTCCAAATGGGATCATTCGGGAAATATCCCCCACACACACACCTGCACACACTCACACAGACACACACCTCAAGACTTCACAACTGGTACCTATCCACGAGTTTTCAGCTCGACTCTCAGGGAACCTTTCTTTGCATGGCAGGGACAAGCAAAACACATAAAGCAATGACAAACAAGTGCCAACTTGTGCTGGAAGCTTTCTGAGTCTGGGGCAGATCAGACACACAATTCACAGCTATCATACCCCATCGTTAAACATGCTGAGTAGTGCCTGGCAGAAAACAAAAGCAATCGTTTTGCAAATAGTTGAGCTTCTAAATGCTGACATTATGTCATTTGTTTTGACACTTCAAAAATGCCGACATTTCATCATATTTAAAGTGTACTGAAAAGTCAAACATGCCCCTTCATTCAACATGATTTTGAGGAGCAAAGGAAGCCTATTATTTGTAAACATCACAAACCATATGACAAAAATGTTGGTTAAACTGATACACAAGGCAAGTATCAGATCAGCTGCATATGGCATTGCTACAGTATCAGTGCTATTTCCTCCTCTCATTCATCATTCCAAGGCAACTCTGATGCAGTCAAAAAAGCACTGATGGGGGCCTCCCTGGTGGCGCAGTGGTTGAGAGTCCGCCTGCCGATGCAGGGGATACGGGTTCGTGCCCCGGTCCGGGAGGATCCCATATGCCGCGGAGCGGCTGGGCCCGTGAGCCATGGCCGCTGGGCCTGCACGTCCGGAGCCTGTGCTCCGCAATGGGAGAGGCCGCAACAGTGAGAGGCCCGCGTACCGCAAAAAAAAACCAAAAAAAAAAAACCCAAAAAAAAAGCACTGATGTAAACACGGTGCAGCCACTGTGAAAAACAGTATGGAAGTTACTCAAAAAGTTAAAAATAGAATGAACATATGATCCAGCAATTTCATTTCTGGGTCTATAGCCAAAAGAATTGAAAGCAGGAACTTGAATAGATATTTGTACACTCATGTTCATAGCAGCATTATTTGCAATAGCCAAAAGGTGGAAATAGCTCACGTGTTTATCAACAGATGGATGGAAAAACAAAATGTGGTATATACATACAATGGAGTATTATTCAGCCTTAAAAAGTAAGAAGATTCTGACACATGCTACAACATGGATGAACACTGAGGCCATTATGCTAAATTAAATAATGTAGTCACAAAAGAACAACTGTCTTATGATTCCAGGTATATGAGGTCCCTAGAGTGGTCAATTTCATAGATCCAGAAAGTAGAACGGTGGTTGCCAGGGGCTGGGGTGAAGAGGGTAGGGGTGACTAGGGAGTTGTTCTTTAATGGATACAGAATTTCAGTTTGGGAAGATGGGAAAAGTTCAGGACATGGATGGTGGGGATGGTTACAAAACAGTGTGAATGTACTTAATGCCATAGAACTGTTAAAAAGGTTAAAATGAGAAATTTTGTGTTACATGTATTTTACCCCAATTTTATATATATATATATATATATATATATATATATATATATATATTAGGAAATATATATTAGGAATAATATTAGGAAATATAATATATATTATATATATATTATATATATATATATTAGTCTTTGCTGCTGGTCCGTGGTACTGAGCTTTTAAAACACTTGTAATTTACTAAGTGATTAAGAACACAGGGAGTGTCTCTTTTTCTAATATTTGTTTTTGACCCTGTCCCTGACAGAGAGCTCTTAGAATCCTTGTAAAATCCCTAAGTGATAAGAGAACCAGGAGCATCCTTTTTTTCTAATGAGGTGACTCTGGGTGGGCTCCTGGCTTCAGGCTGGGGGCTGGTCACCCAAAAGACAAAGCCATGAATGAAAGCTTGGAATTTCAGCCCTCCCTGCCATTCTCCAGAGAGGGCAGAGGGGCTGGAAAGGGAGTTGTTAATTGATCATGCCTATGTGAGGAAGCCTCCATAAAAATCCCAACAGTAGGGGATTTGGAGAGCTTCCAGGTGGGCAAACACATGTACATGGGGCGGGGGGTAACACACCCCGACTCCACGGGGAAAGAAGCTCCTGTGCTCCTGGACCCTCCCAGGCTTCACTATATGTATCTCTTCATCTGGCTGTTTCTCTCTATCCTTTATCATATCCTTTCCTAAACTGGTAAACGTATTTCCTTGAGTTGTGTGAGATGCTCTAGCAGTCATCAAACCTGAGGAGGAGGTCTGTAGGCATACAGGACATAAGTTATGAGTAGCCAGAGACATGCTACGTAGGATTGGCTTCTGAGGTGGGGTGGGAGGCACCTTGTGGGACTGAGCCCTTAACCTCTGGGATCTGACACTACCTCCAGGTAATGTTAGAATTGAGTTACACTGCAGGACACCCAGCTGGTATCACAGAAAATTACTTAGGGAAAAAACCCCACACATTTGGTGACCAGAAGTGCTAGAAGTGAGTAGTAAAGGACACTCCCAGGGGAGAAACACACAGTATGGAAGAACTGGGTTTTTCCCAATAGAGAAAGGAAAAAAGTTTTTTCCATTACAAGTAGTTTTCAAGCAGTTGCTCAGACAAAGAACTCCTTTATCAAATTATAAAAAGTAGTAAAAGACACACTAGAGAGATATAAAAAGTATCCGGAATATGGCCAACTTAAGTCAGCCAAGTGACTTGGGAAAGTTAGTTTAACACTCTAGGACACAACTTATCTTCTGAAAACTGGGTGAAATGACATCTACTTCCTAGGATTATTGGGAGGATTAAATGAGCAATGGAGAGGGGCTGAGCACAGTGCCTGCACATAGTAAGCACTCAATAAATGGAGGCTGTTATTAGAGAAATGATAAACACTCATGAGAAAGCCAATGAACGTTGAGTATCGGTGCCAGCAGTGCTCTCAGGATCAGGGAAGTGAGTTTTCCTCTCAGATCCAACTGAACACTGCTGGAGAGCCCCCAGGAGGGGGTGATGGAAGCCTCTCACCTGGGTACTCGGACACATAGCCCCCTCGCAGAAGGGAGAGTCAGGCCACGTGTTACGTGCTTATATTTTCTTCCGTTGCATGGTCTGCGTGAAAGGCAGGAATGCTGACACCATGTTGCCGTCCCTTTGGGTTTTCCTCAAAATAGGCTGAAACATCCCACTATCCAAAAACGACTTCCTCTGAGGACAATGGAATCTGTTCACACACATTTTTATCTTCATCCTGTTTCTAAATCTCTTCCCCACTTCATCCTCACTCAACCCTTAACCAGCTTCTGGCCTGGGTGCTGATTCAAGTATTAGAACAGATTCATCAAATTGTTTGGCAATAATTGGCGCATCTTCTCCCTGGCACAAGTCTTTCTTCAACTTGGTGTCCCCAGCACCAGTGCAAGGCAGCCAGCAGGCCCTTGACAAAAGTTAATGAAATCATGAATGAAGTAACCAAGGAGGAAACGATCCTTCTAGTTCATTTCTTTATCTGAAAGGACACACAGATCATCACAGGTCCTTGCTCACCTCTCTTTGGAAACCACTGCAACAGGGTATCAGCACGATAAGCCCAGGGCACACAAATTATTCCCTGGAAGACAATTAGATGATAGCAGATGGAAACGGCATTTATTTTCTCAGGCCACTAGAATGTCATGTTGCAATTTGGAACAAGAATCACATCCAAATCTAAGGCTTAATCACCATCATGTTCCTGTCACATTCTGAACATGGCTTATTTCAGCTCTCAGCAAACACATTCTCAAAACGTGTGCTTCTTGCGTCTCTGCTCTGCAGTCCCCCAAAGGCAAAAGAGCAAGAAGACTTTGCCTTTGTGAGAAATACTATTCACACTGAGTTCTTTTCAGAATTTGGGCATATTTAACTTAAACAACTGGTCATTTTTTTTCTGAATGATTGGGTATTCCAATTTTTCCCTCTAACTAGGTCAATGGCAAACTTTCTGAGAGCATTCAGCAGGTGACTGTGCGTGTATATATGCAAATATCCAGTCACTGCAGGCTCAGAGCATTTTGTACTCATTTACTTTCTTAAAATTCATATTCTTTGTTCAGCTGCTTTTCCTAATCCCCTGCCTTAGCATCGCAAATTCTGCCATTTATTTCAGTCTCTGACTCCTACAAACGACATATCTCATTTTGTTTGCAATTGTCCGCTCTTCCTTGGGCACAGTCAGGGAGAGGAGGCTGCCATCTCTTTAGCTTCCTACCTCTTCCACATTAAGCACTGTCAGCAACCCTTTAAAAATAACTGATTGGACAATCTATATCCTGTCAAGCTGTTTTCCCAATAGATGCCTAGGTAATTAAAATCACCTAGTATATTCAGTTCTCAGTCCTTGAATAATTCTTCTAGTTGTTAAGGCAACATTTCATTGACCTTCATTAAAATGACAGAAGACTCAGATCACAGAGTTCCTTAGTATGAAAATCCTGGAATCTATCATTTTCACTTTTTTGAATCACTTTTTTTTTTTTTGTATGATCTAGCCAGCAACCTTTTTCTGTAAAGGGCCAGATAGTAAGTATTTTAGACTTTGTGGCCCAGATGGTATCTGATACAATTACTTAACTCTGCCGTTGCATCATGAAAGTAGCCACAGACAAGATGCAAATAAAAGGAGGTGGCTGCGTGCCAATCAAACTTTATTTACAGAAACAGGTGGTGGGAAGAATTTGGCCCACAGACTGTAGTTTGCTGATCTCTGATCTATATAATCACTGTGCAGACCTGGACTTAAAGCAGAGAAGCCTGGGATGGGACCCTGGTTCGGCCACTGTGTAACCTCAGGCTAATTATTTAACCTCCCTGACCCTGTTTCCTCCTCTGAGCAGCCGATCTTGAAGGACACAGAGAAGAAGGTAGAAAAAAGGCCAAATCATGGTGGGACTATCATTCTTTTCTGAGGGAATCTGGGTGCTGCAAAAGGTTTTTACCTAGTGGGTTACATCATTCAAATTGTGCTTCAAAATTCAATTGTTTTTCTGGTTCAAACACAGGTAATAGAGAGCAATTAATTAATTAAGGGAGCAATACTAAAAGAAGAGATATGCCTCAATAGGATGGCATGATGGAACCTGTGAAAAATGATGAAGTTCTAAACTAGGAAAATGGCAGTAAAATGGAAAAGTGGTTGATTCTAAGAATACCTAGAAGGAAACTAGAAGTAAAACGAGGCATGGTCAGGGCAGCTATCACCAGGTACAGAACAAGGCCACCTGTATGAACAGCCACCAATGCAGCAGGTGGGAAGATAATGCACAGTGTATTTAAACATCTGTAACTGGCCAAAATTAACGCACTCAGAAGTGACACTCACCATTGTACTTCCCAAGGTATTAAATTCTACACAGCCATTCTTACTCTATCAATGTTTGCCAAAGCATGAGAGAATATAACAACAAAAAACAGCCGTAGCCATCCTTGAGCCTTTGCTTATTATAAGCCAGGCATTATTACATAAAATTTTTACCTAAATTCTAAGAGCACAATAATGTCACATCACTTCTCAGATGGGCACAAGTGAGCACAGGAAATGGGTAACTTGCTCAAGCATCACATAGCTAGGAGGTAAGGAGGCAGAAATTCACTCTCAAGAATGGATGAGTCCAAAGCCTGTGTTCTTTTTTTGTTTTGTTCTGTTTTACCTGTGTACCACTTGTACTACTATTTTTTTATTGAGTTACAGTTGATGTACCATATTATATAAGCTACAGGTGTATAATATAGTGATGCAAAATTTTTAAAGGTTATACTCCATTTGTAGTTATTATAAAATACTGTTTATATTCCCTGTGTTGTAAAATATATCCTTGTAGCTTATTTTTTTTTTTTTTTTTTTTTTTTTTTTTTTTTTTTTTTTTTTTTTTGCGGTATGTGGGCCTCTCACTGTCGTGGCCTCTCCCGTTGCGGAGCACAGGCTCCGGACACGCAGGCTCAATGGCCATGGCTCACGGGCCAAGCCGCTCCGCGGCATGTGGGATCCTCCCAGACCGGGGCACGAACCCGTGTCCCCTGCATCGGCAGGCGGACTCTCAACCACTGCGCCACCAGGGAAGCCCTTGTAGCTTATTTTATACATGATAGTTTGTACGTCCTAATCCCCTACCCCTATTTTGCCCCTACCCCTTCCCCTCTCCCCACTGGTAACCACTAGTTTATTCTCTATAACTATGAGTCTGCTATTTTTTGTTATATTCACTAGTTTGTTATATTTTTTAGATTCCACATATGGTGATATCGTACAGTATTTGTCTTTCTCTGTCTGACTTATTTAACTAAACATAATACCATTCAGTTCCATCCCTGTTGTCATAAATACACCCCACTGTTTTCCAGGATATGGCTGATGTTAAATGCTTGTTTTCAAGAGTCCACAGGACATGTCTGCTTACTTCACTGCTGTTTCCGAAATCCTGAAAGATGAACCTGAACACCAATTAATTCCATAACTTTAGTTATTTATTGTCTATTGGCCTCTATTTGCCCATTAGCAGGTCTTTGGCTATTCCAAACAGTAAACCACCACATGCTCATCATATTAAAAATAGAATTATCTGGTAAATAGTAGGAAAATCAAGGTTAGGCAACTTATTCTGTTGTTTCATCAAACTGGAAAATGGAAAAGAGGATGTAAAAAATAGGATAGGAAGTAACAATTATCTCTTTTAGTAGAGTAAAAGTGTCATAAGTCAGAAACAGAAAGAACAGCCTCCAAAAGCGTTAAGTCAGATGGACAGTATACACTGTTTAGCCTCATTGATGTAATCACAATTCTCATTCAAAAAAAAATGAAGGGAGGAGGAGGCCTTCAAGATGGCGGAGGAGTAAGAGGTGGAGATCACCTTCCTGCCCACAAATTTATCCAAAATACATTTACATGTGGAACAACTCCTACAGAACTCCTACTGAACGCCGGCCGAAGACCTCAGACTTCCCAAAAGCCGTGTGGTTGACAGAGTCTTGGTGCTCTGGCAGGGTGTCAGGCCTGAGTCTCTGAGGTGGGAGAGCCGAGTTTAGCACACTGGACCACAAGAGACTTCACTGCCCAATGTAATATCAATTGGAGAGAGCTCTCCCAGAGATCTCCATCTCAACACAGAGGCACAGCTCCACTCAATGAACGGAAAGCTCCAGTGCTGGACACCCCATACCAAACAACTAGCAAGACAGGAGTACAACCCCACCCATTAGCAGAGAGGGTGCCTAAAACCATAATAAGTTCACAGACCCCCAAAACACACGACTGGACGCGGTCCTGCCCACCAGAAAGACAAGATCCAGCCTCATCCACCAAAACACGGGCACCAGTCCCCTCCACCAGGAAGCCTACACAACCCACTGAACCAACCTTACTACTGGGGGCAGAAAACAAAAACAACAGGAGCTACGAACCTGCAGCCTGTGAAAAGGAGACCCCAAACACAGTATGTTAAGCAAACTGAGAAGTATGCAGCAGATGAAGGTGCAAGGTAAAAACCCACCAGACCAAGCAAATGCAGAGGAAATAGGCAGTCTACCTGAAAAAGAATTCAGAATAATGATATGAAAGATGATCCAAAATTTTGGAAATAGAATGGAGAAAATACAAGAAACGTTCAACAAGGACCTAGAAGAACTAAAGAGCAAAGAAACAATTATGGACAAAACAATAAATGAAATTAAAAATTCTCTAGAAGTAATCAAAAGCAGAATAACTGAGGCAGAACGGATAAGTGACCTGGAAGATAAAATAGTGGAAATAATTTCCACAGAGCACAATAAAGAAAAAAGAATGAAAATAATTGAGGACAGTCTCAGAGACCTCTGGGAAAACATTAAAGGCACCAACATTCAAATTATAGGGGTCCCAGAAGAAGAAGGGAAAAAGAAAGGTACTGAGAAAATATTTGAAGAGATTATAGTTGAAAACTTCCCTAATATGGGAAAGGAAATAGTCAATAAGGTCCAGAAAGCACAGAGAGTCCCATAGAGGATATATCCAAGGAGAAACATGGCACACATTAATCAAACTATCAAAAATTAAATAACAAGAAAAAATATTAAAAGCAGCAAGGGAAAAGCAACAAATAACAAACAAGGCTAGGGGAAAAACGGGAATAAAGACACAGACCTACTTGAGAATGGACTTGAGGATATGGGGAAGGGGAAGGGTAAGCTGTGACAAAGGGAAAGAGAGGCATGGACATATATACACTACCAAACGTAAGGTAGATAGATAGTGGGAAGCAGCCGCAGAGCACAGGGAGATCAGCTCGGTGCTTTGTGACTGCCTGGAGGGGTGGGATGGGGAGGGTGGGAGGGAGGGAGATGCATGAGGGAGGGGATGTGGGAACAGATGTATATGTATGACTGATTCACTTTGTTATAAAGCAGAAACTAATAAAAAAAAAAAAACAAAAAAAAACAAGGGAATCCCCATCAGGTTATCAGCTGATCTTTCAGCAGAAACTCTGCAAGCCAGAAGGGAGTGGCAGGACATATTTAAAGTGATGAAAGGGAAGAACCTACAATCAAGATTACTTTACACAGAAATGATCTCATTCAGATTTGATGGAGAAATTAAAACCTTTACAGACAAGCAAAAGCTAAGAGAATTCAGCACCACCAAACCACCTTTACAACAAATGCTAAAGGAACCTCTTTAGGCAGGAAATACAAGAGAAGGAAAAGACCTACAAACAAACCACAAACAATTAAGAAAATGGTAATAGGAACATACATATCAATAATTATCTTAAATGTAAATGGAATAAATGCTCCCACCAAAAGACATATACTGGCTGAAGGGATACAAATACAAGACCCATGTATATGCTGTCTACAAGAGACCCACTTCAGACCTAGGGACACATACAGACTGAAAGTGAGGAAATGGACAAAGATATTCGATGCAAAAGGAAATCAAAAGAAAGCTGGAGTAGCAATTCTCATATCAGACAAAAAAGACTTTAAAATAAAGACTATTACAAGAGACATAGAAGGACACTACATAATGATCAAGGGATCAATCCAAGAAGATATAACAATTGTAAATATTTATGCACTCAACATAGGCGCACCTCAGTTCATAAGGCAAATGCTAACTGCCATAAAAGGGGAAATTGACAGTAACACAATCATAGTAGGGGAATTTAACACCCTACTTTCACCAATGGACAGATCAACCAAAATGAAAATAAATAAGGAAACACAAGCTTTAAATGACACATTAAACAAGATGGACTTAACTGATATTTATAGGATATTCCATCCAAAAACAACAGAATACACTTTCTTCTCAAGTGCTCATGGAACATTCTCCAGGATAGGTCATATCTTGGGTCACAAATCAAGCCTTGGTAAATTTAATAAAATTGAAATCATATCTAGTATCTTTTCTGACCAAGATGCTATGAGACTAGATATCAATTACAGGAAAAAAAAACTGTAAAAAATACAAACATATGGAGGTTAAAAAATACGCTACTAAATAACCAAGAGATCACTGAAGAAATCAAAGAGGAAATCCAAAGAACCTAGAAACAAATGACAATGAAAACACAATCGCCCAAAACCTATGGGATGCAGCAAAAGCAGTTTAAGAGGGAAGTTTATAGCAATACACTACTACCTCAAGAAACAAGAAAAATCTCAAATAAACAACTTAACCTTATACCTAAAGCAATTAGAGAAAGAAGAACAATAAAAAACAACAAAGTTAGCAGAAGGAAAGAAACATCAGATCAGAAATAAATGAAAAAGGAATGAAGGAAACGATAGCAAAGATCAGTAAAACTAAAAGCTGGTTCTCTGAGCAGATAAACAAAATTGATAAACCATTAGCCAGACTCATCAAGAAAAAAAGGGAGAAGACTCAAATCCACAGAATTAGAAATGAAAAGGGAGAAGTAACAACTGACTCTGCAGAAATACAAAGGATCATGAGAGATTACTACAAGCAACTCTATGCCAATAAAATGGAAACCTGGAAGAAATGGACAAATTCTTAGAAAAGCACAACCTTCTGAGACTGAACCAGAAAGATATAGAAAATATAAACAAACCAATCACAAGCACTGAAATTGAAACTGTGATTAAACATCTTCCAACAAACAAAAGCCCAGGACCAGATGGCTTCACAGGCGAATCCTATCAAACATCTAGAGAAGAGCTAACACCTATCCTTCTCAAACTCTTCCAAAATATAGCAGAGGGAGGAACACTCCCAAACTCATTCTAGGAGGTGACCATCACAGTGATACCAAAACCAGACAAAGATGTCACAAAAAAATAAAACTACAGGCCAATATCACTGATGAACATAGTTGCAAAAATCCTCAACAAAATACTAGCAAACAGAATCCAACAGCACATTAAAAGGATCATACACCATGATCAAGTGGGGTTTTATCCCAGGAATGAGGGATTCTTCAATATACACAAATCAACCAATGTGATACACCATATTAACAAATTGAAGGATAAAAGCCATATGATAAGTCAATAGATGCAGAAAAAGCTTTTGACAAAATTCAACACCCATTTATGATAAATACAGTCCAAAATTAGGCAAAGAGGGAACTTACCTCAACATAATAGAGGACATATATGACACCCCACAGCCAACATCATTCTCTATGGTGAAAAGCTCAAACCATTTCCACTAAGATCAGGAACAAGACAAGGTTGCCCACTCTCACCACTATTATTCAACATAGTTTTGGAAGTTTTAGCCACAGCAATCAGAGACAAAAAATAAATAAAAGGAATCCAAATTGGAAAAGAAGAAGTAAAGCTGTCACTGTTTGCAGATGACATGATACTATACATAGAGAATCCTAAAGATGCTACCAGAAAACTACTAGAGCTAATCAATGAATCTGGTAAAGTAGCAGGATACAAAATTAATGAACAGAAATCTCTTGCATTCCTATACACTAATGATGAAAAATCTGAAAGAGAAATTAAGGAAACACTCCCATTTACCATTGCAACAAAAAGAATAAAATACCTAGGAATAAACCTATCTAAGGAGACAAAAGACCTGTATGCAGAAAACTATAAGACACTGATGAAAGAAATTAAAGATTATACAAACAGATGGAGAGATATATCATGTTCTTAGATTGGAAGAATCAATAGCGTGAAAATGACTATACTACCCAAAGCAATCTACAGATTCAATGCAATCCCTATTTAACTACCAATGGCATTTTTCAAAGAACTAGAACAAAAATTTCACAATTTGTTTGGAAGCACAAAAGACCCCAAATAGCCAAAGCAATCTTGAGAAAGAAAAATGGAGCTGGAGGAATCAGGCTCCCTGACTTCAGACTATACTACAAAGCTACAGTAATCAAGATACCATGGTACTGGCACAAAAACAGAAATATAGATCAATGGAACAGCATAGAAAGCCCGGAGAGAAACCCATGCACATATGGTCACCTAATCTTTGATAAAGGAGGCAAGAATACACAATGGAGAAAAGACAGCTTCTTCAATAAGTGGTGCTGGGAAAACTGGACAGCTACAGGTAAAAGAATGAAATTAGAACACTCCTTAACACCATACACAAAAATAAACTCAAAATGGATTAAAGACCTAAATGAAAGGCCAGACACTATAAAATTTTTAGGGGAAAACATAGGCAGAATACTATATGACATAAATCACAGCAAGATCCTTTTTGACTCACCTCCTAGAGAAATGGAAATAAAAACAAAAATATACATACAGGACCTAATGAAACTTAAAAGCTTTAGCACAGCAAAGAAAACCACAAACAAGATGAAAAGACAACCCTCAGAATGGGAGAAAATATTTGCAAATGAAACAACTGACAAAGGATTAATCTCTAAAATATACAAGCAGCTCAACCACCTCAATATCAAAAAATCAAACAACCCAATCCAAAAATGGGCAGAAGACCTAAATAGATATTTCTCCATAGAAAATATACAGATTGCCAACAGACACATGAAAGGATGCTCAACATCACTAATGATTAGAGAAATGCAAATCCACACACAATGAGGTATTACCTCACACTGGTCAGAATGGCCATCATCAAAAAATCTACAAACAGTAAGTGTGGGAGAGGGTGTGGAGAAAAAGGAACCCTCTTGCACTGTTGGTGGGAATGTACATTGATACAGCCACTATGGAGAACAGTATGAAGGTTTCCTAAAAAACTAAAACTAGAACTACCATACCATATGACCCATCAATCCCACTACTAGGCATATACTCTGAAAAACCATAATTCAAAAAGAGTCGTGTACCACAATGTTCATTGCAGCACCATTTACAATAGCCAGGACATAGCCAAGCAACGTAAGTGTCCATCGACAGATGAATGGATAAAGAAGGTGTGGCACATATATACAATAGAGTATTACTCAGCCATAAAAAGAAACAAAATTGAGTTATTTCTGTCATACAGAGTGAAGTAAGTCAGAAAGAGAAAAACAAATACTGTATGCTAACACATATATATGGAATCTAAAAAAAAAAAAAAAAAAATGTTTCTGAAGAACCTAGCGGCAGGTGCAGACATAGAGAATGGACTTGAGGATACAGGGAGGGGGAAGGGTAAGCTGGGACGAAGAGTGGCATTGACATATACATTACCAAATGTAAAATAGATAGCTAGTGGGGAGAAGCTGCATAACACAGGGAGATCAACTCTGTGTTTGTGACCACCTAGAGGTGTGGGATAAGGAGGGTGGGAGGGAGACGCAAGAGGGAGGGGATATGTATGTATATGTATAGCTGATTCAGTTTGTAATACAGCAGCAACTAACACAACAATGTAAACCAATTATACTCCAATAAAGATGTTAAAAAAATAAATAAACAAAAACAACAATGACAAAAAAAAAGAAGTATAGATAGAGAGAGATCTTAGAATACTAAAAAAAAAATGAAGGGAATGATAATCAAGAAGGGGATGTTGCATGTTTAGGAAATCATGAATCATAAAGAATTGTGCATTACTGCAAGCTTTTGACAATGGAAATGAAAGATTTACAACTCTTGAGGTTTTTTCAATATTCTTTTGCAAACTCACTTTTAGCTAAGTTAAAAATCTTGACAAAAAATGGTGGTTGTGTTTTTTTTCAACTATCAATTGGTTACATGTCAGATCAACTTTCTAGAACTAAATTACTTTTTGAAAAACAGAATTACATCTTTTTGTGGCTTGCTAAAAAAATATCCAGAAATATAATTCATTTCATATGAGTGTTTGTTTTTAATGTCATAAAGCAGGGAGGAGGTCAGAAAGGGTAGAGGTCAGAAGGTAAACTGTTCATAGTTTATGGTTTCATAAAATGCTGATATGAGAATTCAAATCCCAGGAAAGGTCGAGGCTATAACACTTGTTTAAAAACAAAAACTGAAAAATCTTAAATGTTATGAGTATGAGCAATCTACATGTATACATGTACTTAAAAGAATGTGTAAGAGTGTGTGAAATCATATATTCCATATGTATAAGTCATGCATTAGGTAGTACATAATATGTATATTTAGTTATCATATGATATTTAATGTAAATATATTTTCTAAAAAATGTATTTCATATAAATTATTTCAGTGGTTAAATGTTTAGTGGTATTGCTATACCAAATATCTATGGCTAAAAAAGGCACATGAAAAGATGCTCAACATTGCTAATTACTAGAGAAATGCAAATCAAAAGTACAGTGAGGTATCACCACACGACAGTCAGAATAGCCATTGTCAAAAAGTCAACAAACAATAAATGCTAGAGAGGGTGTGGAGAAAAGGGAACCCTTCTACACTGTTGGTGGGAATGTAAATTGGTAAAGCCACTTTGGAGAACAGTATGGAGATTCCTTAAAAAAACTAAAAATAGAGCTACCATATGATCCAGCAATCCCACTCCTAGGCATATATCTGGAGAAAACCATCATTTGAAAAAATACATGCACCCCACTGTTCACTGCAGGGTTATTTACAATAGCCAAGACATGGAAGCAACCTAAATGTCCGTTGACAGAAGAGTGGATAAAGAAGATGTGGTATATTTATACAATGGAATATAACTCATCTATAGCAAAGAATGAAATAATGCCATTTGGAGCACCATGGATGGACATAGAGATTGTCATACCAAGTGAAGTAAGCCAGACAGAGAAAGACAGATATCATTATAATATTGCTTACATGTGGAAGCTAAAAAAAGTGATACAAATGAACTTATCTACAAAACAGAAAGAGACTCACAGCCTAGAAAACAAACTTATAGTTGCCAAAGGGGAAAGGTGATGGGTGGGAGGGATACATTATGAGTTTGGGATTAACATATATACACTCTTGTATATAAAATAGATAACCAACAAGGACCTACTGTGCAGCACAGGGAAATAAACTAAAATATCTTGGAATAACCTAAAATTGAAAAGAACCTGAAAACTAATATATATATCTGTATGTATGTATATGTATAACTGAGTCACTTTGCTGTATACCTGAAACTAACACAACATTGTAAATCAACTATACTTCAATAAAAAAAATAAATGAATTAATTAAAATAATAAAGACAAACCTAAAAAAATACATCTATTTTTGGCCAATCACTAATAGAACACTTAATTCAAGAAATAGTCATTGAGCACCTAATATGCATCTGGAGCATGCTCCATGCTGGAGATGCAAATGGGAGCGAAACAAGATGGCTCTGCATGAGGACGGCACAACCTGAAAGACATATCAACAATGTAAGCTCAAGAACCACAATCTGGTGTAATGGCTGCAGCTACCAGTATGTGTACAGGCTGGAAGGGGATCTTGAGAAGGAGATCTCAAGGGGGAGGTTTTCAGCCTTGCTGAATTCCACCATTCATAGTTTCTTCTGAGGATTCAAGGTTGGATTGACTGATGAGCCAGGAAAGAGGAGGACTCTTTCTATTATAAAACCATCTTGGAATGGTGGAGCCAGCTCACATCACATTGGTCTTGTGCCCTTACATGTAATAGGCATTCACTACATATTTAGGGAATGAAAGCTTACAGAAAAACTGACAATTTTCTTGCTGAGGATCTTACAAAGTGTTAAAATTTACTACGTTATAACATATACAAAGTCTACACCTTAAAGTAAATGCCACAAAATTAAAATGTTCAAAGGGAAAAAAAATAAAGCCAATTGATTCACCCAGTGAGCAAGTTAATGGGAGAGTTATATTTGGCTAGGGCAGAGGCATGCTGCTTTACACTCAGAAAGATTCTGGCTCAACATGAGCTGCAGCACTTTTGTTATATGAACTTAAATAAGTTCCTTAACCTCAGGCTTCTTCCTCATTTGAAAAATAGGACTAATAATTAAATATTCATAGGTAGTTGATGAGATGGTGTATATCAAGCACCTGGCACAGGATAGGGAAACCCTCTCTTCCTTCTTTGAATCTGGGGCTTCCTTTAGCACTAGAAGTTCAGAAGCAAACAACTGAGTAGCTCGCTGAATAATTTGTTATCTTAGAGAAAAATAAGGTGTAGTGCTGGGTAGCTTTTCTTGACAAATTATTAGAGACCCAACATGGCAGCATCCCTGCATCTCACTGTTAGGGCCTGAAACAGGGCAATGAGCAAATATGTTCCGTGGTTCCCCAGCATGCATTCCCCATTTGTTTTGGTATCAGCACACCAATTTCCTACTGGGAAACCAGCTTTGCCCTCCTCTTAGACCATATATTTGGATAGAGTGGATTCAATCCATTCTTCAAGAGGTGGAGGGAATGTGACCAAATCAGGGCACTTTACTCCCCTTGATGCAGAGGTTGTTCCAGGAATGGATACAACCAGCGCCAAGGATAGGCCATGAGATTTTTCCCCAACTGGTGAACACCTGAGAGACCATAAGGCTAGTGTTGCTATCGCCATCTTGCCATCATGTAGGGATAACCATTTATAAATGGAGCCAAGAAGAGGAAGGGAAACTGTGTTGGAGAGAAAAACCATGCCCTGGATATATCAATTGAATCTCTGTATCCAGCTGCAACCAGATCTTCCAGTTATGTACAAGTAAAGCTCCTTTCTAGTTTTAGTTGTGTTCCCATCACTTACTACAAAAAAATTTATATATAAAATACATATATGTTGCATGCCTTCTCCAGTTTACTTTGACAATTCATCTTACTTTTACCAATACTCTGCATTCAGATCAATAGATATTATATTGGTAAAAAAATTATGGATAAAGAAGGAAAAGGATAGTATACATGCCTCTCTTGGGGGGGGTTAAAAACAAAACAAAACTGTGCACTTTCATTTTTAGACATAGAAATTAAAATGCAGTTTCAAATGGATCTATTTACTAATGAAGAAGTTATTTTAATGGTTAATATCTATTTGTTGGAATTACTTTTTAAATATACCATATAAAGTTAATAGTCTAAATATTTAAGATGGAGGCTGCTATTAGAGGCGATTAGAGCATATTAGCAGGAAAATAAAACGCCCCGCCCCGCAGGTTAGAAAAGCGCCCCCAGGAGGCAACATGGGCATGTGACCAGGGAGGTCCAGAAGATGCCTAGACTATTCTAGTGAACCAGGGGAAGCAGGAATGAGCTCAAACCATCCAAATTACCTCCTAAATCCTCAAACGCTTGCTTATTCAAATACAGTCGTTTTCTAGGATCTTTGTTCCAAGCTCCTTTCCACCTCTTTGTAGTCTTCAATGGTTCTGTCCCTAATTTGTTCTGAGTTTCTGGAAGACCATGCTGACCAAGTATACATTAAAGCACTTCCCAGCTCACAGCTGGAAGCATGATCTGGAATGTTGGATTCTGAACACTGAACAGAGACCACTCTGCTGTCTGTGGACGTCTGCCAAGGCATCGACGTGCTGGCACAGCCTTGCTAAACTCCAGAAATGCAAAGAAGTCGTCCTAGCATCACACTGTGTCTTTTTAGAAGGCTCTCCTCATAGATTGATAGTGTCTCTTTCTAGGTTTCAGCTCTGGTCCCAAGAGCCATCTTATCAAAGCAATACCTAGTTATAGCCCTTCCCTGGGCTCAGCTTGGCTCCGCAGTATTGCCTTCTTCACCGTTTTGCTTTCCCTTTATCGTCTTCACGTGAGCAGGCCCATTTCTCCCCATCTCCAATGGCCCAACCCTAGTCCAAGTCATCATCACCACTTGCCTGGGCTTTTGCTAACAGCCACCTTTTAAAGCCACGAATCAGATCACATCACAATCCTGATGATAACCTTCCTGTGGCTTCACATTACCCTTTACAAACTATGCAAAGCCCTTGCCTGGCCTCAAAGACTACTTACCTGGTCTGGCTCCTGCATGGCCCTCACTCACTTCACCTCCTGCCTGCCCCCGCCCTCTCTCTTCCTCTGGGTACAGCAGACTCCCTCTTTTCCTCTAACACAGCAAACTCACTCCTGCACCAGGGCATCTGTTCTCTCTCCCTGCCTTCTCTTTCTTCAGATCTGCTCATGGGTGGTTTCTTCATGTAATTCAGGTCTTGGCTCAAATGTCATCTCATCAGAGAGGTCTTCCAGGTCACCCTCTAATTGTTTTCCCACAAGCCCCAGTGTTTTCTCTTCTCCATGGAATTACCTCTATCTGAAATTGTGTTATTAATTTGCACTTTATTTTCAGTCTTCTCCACTAGAATGTCAACTCCACTAGAGCTCCCTGAGGAGCATGTCATATTCATCTCTGTGTCCCTAGGACATATATATTTGTAGCCAACACTACTAGTCCAACAGTATTTTCTCCTTCTTGCTGGTAGAACTTAATTTTGTTCAGTGGCCTCCCCTCCTTCCACCTGGATAATCCTGAGTGGAAATAACCAGTCATAGTGGTCTCACTGCCCTTGTTAGTGTCTGGTGTAAGGACGGGCGTGTTTCCTAAGTCTGGTCAATCTGTTGGGGATTGGGGGTGGGGTGCTTCTAAGACCGAGCTCACTTTTTTTAAAAAGACCCACACATGGAAGAAATGGTCCTTCTTCTATCCCTGGACTTGGCAAGTATACACGGCATACCTGGATTATCAGTAGCCAACATGTGACCATAAAGAAAACAGGCTGAGACCAGCAGAATGAAGAGAAGGAACAAACTAGGGTCTTTCATGAAGTTGTTGAGACTCTAGACTTCTTGTTATATGAGAAACCATTTTTTTTCCTGAAATGAAACATTAAAGGAGGTCTGTGTAGTCCTTCTCAATCCCTTTTCTGTCTTTCACTCTACCCTACAGTTTGTGTTTATTATTCTCATGCATGAATATTTATTTTAGTACATATATGTTTATACTTAAATAAAATATAATATTCTTTTGTGTATTTTAAACTTTTTATAGCTTCTTCTTAATACATGTGCTGCACTCTGATCCTTTCTATCCATTTAGATTCTATTGATTTCACAACTGATTAATATATCAGGCCCTAAAGTTGCAAGATCAGCATATATATCCAGGAATGTAACTGTTCACTTAACGAATTGGTGTATCATCAAATTTACTACATGTTATCAAATAATTCTCTTAAAAGTTTGTGCTAATTAAACTCTCTCCAAGGGTATGAGAATCCCTCTTTGTTCACATCCTTGCCAATATTTTGTACAGTCAGGTTTTATGTGAAATGATATCTCGTTTGTTTTTAATTTACCCTTTCTGCTTACTAACAAGTTTGAAGATTTCTTCCTATATTTGTGGGCTGCTAGGCTTTTTCTTATATTATTTGCCTATTTGTATTCCTCCTCTATTTTTCTGTTGTTTGTCTTTTTAATTGATTTTTTAGTTTGTTCTTTGTATATTCAGAACATTATTAATGCCTGCTCATGAATAGCAAATATCTTCTACCTATCCATATCTTAACTTTCTTTTTTTTTGTTTTATGTCTACACCTTTTCCATTACCTTTTTTTAAAACATCTTTACTGGAGTATAATTGCTTTACATTGTTCTTAGTTTCTACTGTATAACAAAGTGAATCAGATATACGTATACATATATCTCCATATCCCCTCCCTCTTGTGTCTCCCTCCAACCCTCCCTATCCCACATCTCTAGGTGGTCACAAGCACAGAGCTGGTTTCCCTGTATTATGTGGCTGCTTCCCACTAGTTATCTATTTTACATTTGGTAGTGTACATATGCCAATGCCACTTTCTTACTTCATCCCAGCTTAACCTTCCCCCTCCCCGTATCCTCAAGTCCATTCTCTAGTAGGTCTGCATTTTTATTCCTGTCCTGTCCCTAGGTTCTTCATGACCTTTTTTTTTTTTAGATTCCATATATATGTGTTAGCATACAGTATTTGTTTTTCTCTTTCTGACTTACTTCATTCTGTACGACAGACTCTAGGTCCATCCACCTCACTACAAATAACTCAATTTCATTTCTTTTTATGGCTGAGTAATATTCCACTGTATATATGCACCACATCTTCTTTATCCATTCATCTGTCAATGGACACTTAGTTTGCTTCCATGTCCTGGCTATTGTAAATAGACCTGCAATGAACATTGTGGTACATGACTCTTTTTGAATTATGGTTTTATCAGGATATATGCCCAGTAGTAGGATTGCTGGGTCATATGGTAGTCCTATTTTTAGTTTTTTAAGGAACCTCCATACTGTTCTCCATAGTGGCTGTATCAATGTACATTCCCACCAACAGTGCAAGAGGGGTCCCTTTTCTCCACATCCTCTCCAGCATTTATTGTTTGTAAATTCTTTGATGATGGTCATTCTGACTGGTGTGAGGTGATACCTCATTGTACTTTTGATTTGCATTTCTCTAATGATTAGTGATGTTGAGCATCCTTTCATTTGTTTGCTGGCAATCTGTATATCTTCTTTGGAGAAAGAAGGTCTTCTGCCCATTTTTGGATTGGGTTGTCTTTTTTTTGATATTGAGCTGCATAAGCTGCTTGCAAATTTTGGAGATTAATCTTTTGTCAGTTGATTCATTTGCAAATATTTTCTCCCATTCTGAGGGTTGTCTTTTCGTGTTGTTTATGGTTTCCTTTGCTGTGAAAAAGCTTTTCAGTTTCATTAGGTCCCATTTGTTTATTTTTGTTTTTATTTCCATTTCTCTAGGAGGTGGGTCAAAAAGGATCTTGCTGTGATTTATGTCATAGAGTGTTCTGCCTATGTTTTCCTCTAAGAGTTTTATAATGTCTGGACTTACACTTAGGTCTTTAATACATTTTGAGTTTACTTTTGTGTATGGTGTTAGGGAGTGTTCTAATTTCATTCTTTTACATGTAGCTGTCCAGTTTTCGCAGTACCACTTTTTGAAGAGGCTGTCTTTTCTCCATTGTATATACTTGCCTCCTTTATCAAAGATAACGTGACCATATGTGCATGGGTTTATCTCTGGGCTTTTTATCCTTTTCATTGAAATATATTTCTGTTTTTGTGCCAGTACCATACTGTCTTGATTACTGTAGCTTTGTAGTATAGTCTGAAGTCCAGGAGCCTGATTCCTCCAGCTTCGTTTCTCTTTCTCAAGATTGCTTTGGCTATTTGGGGTCTTCTGTGTTTCCACGTAAATTGTGAAATTTTTGTTCTACTTCTGTGAAAAATGCCATTGGTATGTTGATAGGGATTGCATTGAATCTGTAGATTGCTTTGGGTAGTATAGTTGTTTCACAATGTTGATTCGCCCAATCCAAAAATGTAGTATATCTCTCTATCTGTTTGTATCACCTTTAATTTCTTTCATCAGTGTCTTCTAGTTTTCTGCATACAGGTCTTTTGTCTCCGGAAGTAAGTTTATTCCTAGGTATTTTATTCTTTTTGTTGCAATAGTAAATGGGAGTGTTTCCTTAATTTCTCTTTCAGATTTTTGATCATTAGTGTATAGGAATGCAAGAAATATCTGTGCATTAATTCTGTATCCTGCTACTTTACCAAATTCATTGATTAGTTCTACTAGTTTTCTGGTAGTATCTTTAGGATTCTCTATGTATAGTACCATGTCATCTGAAAACAGTGACAATTTTACTTCTTCTTTTCTCATTTGAATTCCTTTTATTTCCTTTTTGTCTCTGATTGCTGTGGCTAAAACTTCCAAAACTATGTTGAATAATAGTGGTGAGAGTGGGCAATGTTGTCTTGTTCCTGATCTTAGTGAAAACGGTTTCAGTTTTTCACCACTGAGAACAATGTTGGCTGTGGGTTTGCCATATATGGCCTTTATTATGTTGAGGTAAGTTCCCTCTATGACTACCTTCTGGAGAGTTTTTATCATAAATGGGTTCTGAATGTTGTCAAAAGCTTTTTCTGCATCTATTGAGATGATCATATGGTTATTATCCTTCAGTTTGTTAATATGGTGTATCACACTGATTGATTTGCATATATTAAAAAATCCTTGCATTCCTGGGATAAACCCCACTTGATCATGGTGTATGAACTTATTAATGTGCTGCTGGAATCTGTTTGGAGTATTTTGTTGAGGATATTCGCATGTATGTTCATCAGTGATATTGTCCTGTAGTTTTCTTGTTTTGTGGCATCTTTGTCTGGTTTTGGTATCAGTGTGATAGTGCCCCGTAGAATGAGTTTGGGAGTGTTCCTCCCTCTGCTATATTTTGGAAGAGTTTGAGAAGGATAGGCTAGCTCTTCTCTATATGTTTGATAGAATTCACCTGTGAGGCCATCTGGTCCTGGGCTTTTGCTTGGTAGAAGATTTTTAATCACAGTTTCAATTTCAGTGCTTGTAATTGGTTTGTTTATATTTTGTATTTATTCCTGGTTCAGTCTCGGAAGGTTGTGCTTTTCTAAGAATTTGTCCATTTCTTCCAGGTTTTCCATTTTATTGGCATATAGTTGCTTGTAGTAATCTCTCATGATCCTTTGTATTTCTGCAGTGTCACTTGTTACTTCTCCTTTTTCATTTCTAATTCTATTGATTTGAGTCTTCTCCCTTTTTTTCTTGATGAGTCTGGCTAATGGTTTATCAATTTTGTTCATCTTCTCAAAAAACCAGCTTCTAGTTTTATTGATTTTTGCTATCATTTCCTTCATTTCTTTTTCATTTATTTCTGATCTGATCTTTAGGATTTCTTTCCTTCTGCTAACTTTGGGGTTTTTTTGTTCTTCTTTCTCTAATTGCTTGAGGTGCAAGGTTAGGTTGTTTATTTGAGATGTTTCCTCTTTCTTAAGGTAGGATTGTATTGCTATAAACTTCCCTCTTAGAACTGTTTTTGCTGCATCCCATAGGTTTTGGGTCGTTGTGTCTCCACTGTCATCTGTTTCTACGTATTTTCTTATTTCCTCTTTGATTTCTTCAGTGATCACTTCGTTATTAAGTAGTGTATTGTTTAGCCTCCATGTGTTTGTATTTTTTACAGATCTTTTCCTGTAATTGATATCTAGTCTCATAGTGTTGTGGTCGGAAAAGGTACTTGATACGATTTCAATTTTCTTAAATTTACCAAGGCTTGATTTGTGACCCAAGATATGGTCTTTCCTAGAGAATGTTTCATGAGCACTTGAGAAAAATGTGTACTCTGTTGTTTTTGGATGGAATGTCCTATAAATATCAATTAAGCCCATCTTGTTTAATGTATCATTTAAAGCTTCTGTTTCCTTATTTATTTTCATTTTGGATGATCTGTCTATTGGTGAAAGTGGGGTGTTAAAGTCCCCAATTATGATGGTGTTACTGTCAGTATCCCCTTTTATGGCTGTTAGTATTTGCCTTATGTATTGAGGTGCTCCTATGTTGGGTGCATAAATATTTACAATTGTTATATCTTCTTCTTGGATCGATCCCTTGATCATTATGTAGTGTCCTTCTTTGTCTCTTGTAATAGTCTTTATTTTAAAGTCTATTTTGTCTGATATGAGAATTGCTACTCCAGCTTTCTTTTGATTTCCATTTGCATGGAATATCTTTGTCCATCCCCTCACTTTCAGTCTGTATTTGTCTATAGGTCTGAAGTGGGTCTCTTGTAGACAGCATATACATGGGTCTTGTTTTTGTATCCATTCAGCCAGTCTGTGTCTTTTGGTGGGAGCATTTAATCTATTTATATTTAAGGTAATTATCGATATGTATGTGCCTATTACCATTTCCTTAATTGTTTTGGGTTTGTTTTTGTAGGCCTTTTCCTTCTCTTATGTTTTCTGCCTAGAGAAGTTCCTTTAGCATTTGTTGTAAAGCTGGTTTGCTGGTGCTGAATTCTCTTAGCTTTTTCTTGTCTGTAAAGTTTTTAATTTCTCCGTCAAATCTGAATGATATCTTTGCTGGTAGAGTAATCTTGGATGTAGGCTTTCCCTTTCATCACTTTAAATATGTCCTGGCACTCCCTTCTGGCTCGCAGAATTTCTGCTGAACGATCAGCTGTTAACCTTATGGGGATTCCCTTGTATGTTATTTGTTGCTTTTCCCTTGTTGTTTTTAATATTTTTTCTGTTATTTAATTTTGATAGTTTGATTAATATGTGTTTGGTGTGTTTCTCCTTGATATTTCCTATATGGGGCTCTCTGCACTTCCCGGACTTGATTGAGTATTTCCTTTCCCATATTAGGGAAGTTTTCAACTATAATCTCTTCAAATATTTTCTCAGTCCCTTTCTTTTTCCCTTCCTCTTCTGGGACCCCTATAATTTGAATGTTGGTGCTTTTAATGTTGTCCCAGAGGTCTCTGAGGCCGTCCTCAGTTCTTTTCATTCTTTTTTCTTTATTCTGCTCTGTGGTAGTTATTTCCACTATTTTGTCTTCCAGGTCACTTATCCATTCTTCTGCCTCAGTTAATCTGTATTGATTCATTCTAGAGAATTTTTAATTTCATTTATTGTGTTGTTCATCATTGTTTGTTTGCTCTTTAGTTCTTCCAGGTCCTTGTTAAAAATTTCTTGTATTTTCTCCACTCTATTTCCAAGATTTTGGATCATCTTTATTATCATTACTCTGAATTCTTTTTCAGGTAGACTGCTTATTTCATCGTCATTTGTTCAGTCTGGTGGGTTTTTACCTTGCTCCTTCGTCTGCTGCATATGTCTCTGTCTTCTCATTTTACTTAACTTACTGTGTTTGGGGTCTCCTTTTCTCAGGCTGCAGGTTTGTAGCTCCTGTTGTTTTTGGTGTCTGCCCCCAGTGGGTTAGGTTGGTTCAGTTGGTTTTGTAGGGCTCCTGGTAGAGGGGAATGGTGCCTGTGTTCCAGTGGATGAGGCTGGATCTTACCTTTCTGGCGGGCAGGACCGCATCAGGTGGTGTGTTTTGGGGTGTCTGTGAACTTATGATTTTAGGCAGCCTCTCTGCTAATGGGTGGGGTTGTGTTCCTATCTTGCTAGTTGTTTGGCATGGGGTGTCCAGCACTGGGGCTTGCTGGTCATTGAGTGGAGCTGGACCTTAGCATTGAGATGGAGATCTTGCCGATTGATATTACGTTGGGCTGGGAGGTCTCTGGTGGTCCAATGTCCTCTCCCACCTCTGAGGCTCAGGCCTGACACCCAGGCAGAGCACCAAGACCCTGTCAGCCACACGGCTCAGAAGAAAAGGGAGAAAAAAAAATAGAACAAAAGAAAAAATAAAATAAATTAAAATAAAATAATTTAAAATTTAAAAATATTATTAAAATAAAAAATAAAAATAATTTTAAAATAAGAGCAGCCAAACCGATAAACAAATCCACCAATGATAACCAGCGCTAAAAACTAAACTAAGATAAACATATAAATCAGAAACTAGTCAGTCACATACAGCAAATCCCAAGTCTACAGTTGCTCCCAAAGTCCACTGCCTCAATTTTGGGATGATTCATTGTCTTTTCAAGTATTCCACAGATGCAGGGTACATCAAGTTGCTTGTGGAGATTTAATCTGCTGCTCCTGAGGCTCCATGTAGAAATTTCCCTTTCTATTCTTTGTTCTCACAGCTCCTGGTGTTCAGCTTTGGGTCTGGCCGTGCCTCTGCATGTAGCCTGCCCTCTGGCATCTGTTCTTCACCCAGACAGGATGGGGTTAAAGGAGTGGCTGATTAGAGGGCTGTGGCTCACTCAGGCTGGGAGGAGGGAGGGGTACAGAATGCAGGGTGAGCCTGCAATGGCAGAGGCTGGCGTGACGTTGCAACAGCCTGAGGCATGCCATGTGTTCTCCTGGGGAAGTTGTCCCTCGACCATGGGACCCTGGCAGCGGAAGGCTGCACAGGCTCCCAGGAGGGGAGGTGTGGAGAGTGACCTGTGCTTGCACACAGGCTTCTTGGTGGCTGCAGCAGCAGCATTAGCACTTCAGGCCAGTCTCTGGTGTCCGCGCTGATAGCCGCGGCTCGCCCGTCTCTGAAGCTCGTTTAGGCGGTGCTCTGAATCTTCTCTCTTCACGCACCCCGAAACAATGGTCTCTTGCCTCTTAGGCAGGTCCAGAGTTTTTCTCGGACTCCCTCCTGGCTAGCTGTGGTGCACTAGGCCCCTGCAGGCTGTTTTCACGCAGCCATCCCCAGTCTTCTCCCTGGGGTCTGACCTCTGAAGCCCAAGACTCAGCTCCCAGTTCCCACCTGTCCCAGCAGGTGAGCAGACAAGCCTCTCGGGCTGGTGAGTGCTGGTTGGCACTGATCATCTGTGCAGGAATCTCTCCGCTTTGCCCTCCGCACCCCTGTTGCTGCACTCTCCTCTGTGGCTGCAAAGCTTCCCCCCCACCCACCCATACCCCATCTCCGCCAGTGAAGGGGCTTCCTAGTGTGTGGAAACTTCTCCTCCACAGCTGCCTCCCAGAGATGCAGGTCCCATCCCTATTCTTTTGTCTCTTTTTTCTTTTGCCCTACCCACGTACGTGTGGAGTTTCTTGCCTTTTGGGAAGTCTGAGGTCTTCTGCCAGTGTTCAGTAGGTGTTCTGTAGGGGTTGTTCCACATGTAGATGTATTGTTTTAAAATTTATATGCTTTATTTATTTATCTTTGGCTGCGTCCGGTCTTCGTTGCTGCGTGCAGGCTTCCTCTAGTTGCAGAGAGTGGGGGCCACTCTTCATTGTGGTGCATGGGCTTCTCATTGCAGTGGCTTCCCTTGTTGTGGAGCACAGGCTCTAGGCACACGGGCTTTAGTAGTTGTGGCACACAGGCTCAGCAGTTGTGGCACACCAGCTTAGTTGCTCTGTGGAATATGGGATCTTCCTGGGCCAGAGATCGAAACCGCGTCCCCTGCATTGGCGTGCGGAATTTTAACCACTGCGCTACCAGGGAAATTCCTGTAGATTTCTTTTTTTTTTTTTTTTTTTGTGGTACGCAGGCCTCTCACTGTTGTGGCCTCTCCCGTTGCGGAGCACAGGCTCCGGACGTGCAGGCTCAGTGGCCATGGCTCACAGGCCTAGCCACTCCGTGGCATGTGGGATCTTCCCGGACCGGGGCATGAACCCGTGTCCCCCGCATTGGCAGGCGGACTCTCAACCACTGCACCACCAGGGAAGCCCTGTAGATGTATTTTTGATGTATTTGTGGGGAGGAAGGTGATGTCCACATCTTACTCCTCCACCATCTTGAAGGTCCTCCCACGGTTTAACTTTTTTATGGTATTTTTTGATTCACAGATGTTTTTAACCTAAGGATAGTTAAATTTATAAATTTTCCTTTATGATCCAGGCTTTTTCTTTTTGTTTATGACCTTTATTGTTTAGCCACTTTGGATGGGACTCTTATTATTCGTAGGGAAACATTCTAACAGATTCAACAGTTAGTAAATACAAGTTGATTAAATGAGAAAATAAATGAATAAATGAAGTGAGTTTAGCAGGAAAACAAGAGTGATAAACCTCACATTAAATAATCAATTTCTTAAATAATATAGTGTTGAATAGACCTTTTATAAAATCTATATTTTTGAAGGTTACAAATTACATCAAAGCTAGAATCCAGAGTCTACCACTCATATTCTGAAATATTCTTAAATATGAATGGGACTAAATGGACTTACATTTAAAAATCCAGAGAGTTGGGGGTTCCTCACTGGTGCTGCATACATAAATAGCTTCCAACCACTAAATCTTAAATTTCAAAGAAAAGCTAAATGTCTCATTGTCATCAATTACTCCAGAATACTTAATTGTTTTGAAAAACAGACACCTGGGTTGTCTGTGCTGGCCTATCCAATAAGTAATAATCATGTAATCTATATTTTTCATACTGTATCACATTAAAAATGGAGAGGAAAGGGACTTTTGCATTCTACCATAACATGTTGACTTCTCTGGATTCAAATAAAAAATGGAAGGCTCTGCAAATGAATTAAGCTAACCTTTGTAAGGTCACTGTCTAGTCACCTCTAGAGAGGTCACCTCTAGAGAGGCAATGGAATCATTTCAATATGTGAAATGCCTTACTTCCACAATCAGAACAAAAATATTTTAGTCTGCATGTGTGCAGACTACATGAGGTGATAAAAATAGAGCACAAAAAGATTAGAGACATCCATTTCACCATCTCTTTGTGCATATTTTTAAATTCAGTCATTTTTATCAACCAACTACTGTGTGCACACGTGAAAGATTACTATCAGATGATATGTTCTTTCCATCAGTTCATTTACAAAGGAAAAAGTAATAGCGGTATCACAGACATCAAACTCTTACATTTTAGGAAAAGAAAAAACTTTTATGGACAAAGCAAGGTAATAGGTTACTTTTTCCCCTGCTCGCCTGTGGAGAATCTTTTTCTATGGTTCTTTTCCTTCACACTTTTTTTTTTTTCCCTCTCAAAGTATAAAATCAAATAGCATTGATAGAGGCCTAAGGGAAAATCGGTTTCTATTCCGTGGTTTCCTTCTCTATATTTTAAGCAGGAACAGATATGTCAAAAAAAATTCTAGAATTCACACCATTCCAGCTAATGAGTCAGCATCTGCTTTCACAGGGCTCTGATCTACAGAAAGTTTCAGGCAGATGAACTCCCTGGAAGGTTTCAGTTGTAATATTTGTAATGCTCACCCATCTACAAAGTAAAGCTACAAAAAACACAGTCAGCTACCTACTTCTCTCTTCTCCTTCTGATAAACTCTTGGGAAGCCCTCTGATGGGTGATGGGTGGCAGCTACAATGATCACTTTCTGTTTGCGTGGTATTCTGGGTTGGCCACCTGTACTACTTGGCTTATGTGATGTGCTCCGTTGTACAGGGATTTCCCTTCTGTTTCTCGTACACCATGTGGTCAAGGTGAAGTTCTGGGTCTTCCTGAGCAAAATGTTGGAGACTTCTTAGGACACTATTATACAATGATATATGCATTCGTCTTCTTCTTGATATACCAGCCTGAGAGCTTAAACAAAAGACACTTATTTCTCACAGTTTTGAAGGCTGGGAAGTCCAAGATCAAGGTGCAGGCAGATACGATTTTTGGTAAGGGCCTTCTGCCAGGCTTGTGCATATCTGCCTTCCTACGGCTATGTGCTCACACAGCATTTCCTTCATGTGTGCACGTGGACAGAGCTAACTCTCTCTCTTCCTTTTCACATAAGGACACTAATTCCATCATGGGGGCCCCACCTTGCACTTCACCTAAACCTAATTACCTCCCAAAGGCCCAACCTCCAGATACCATCATACTGGGGGTTAGGGCTTCAATATATGAATTTGGGGGCAGGGACACAAACATTTAGTCCATAACAGTATTTAATTTTGATTAGCAATTTATATAACCTTTTCCCTCTAGTCAACAACTTTTTTGGCTTCTAAGCACTAAACTGCAATCTTCAAGGTGTCCATGGAATCACATATTAAAACCTGGTCTGGTTAAGACATAGTTACATGGACTCTGTGATTAAAAATCTGGTCAAAGTAGAGGGGCAGGCCCTTCTGTGGTGGCCTCTCAGTCAAAACCATTACCTTCCAAAGACCTAGTGCTAACAAACTTGTAATCCCCTGAAAAGAATCTCTGTCTGATACCTACTTTGGACAGAATCAGTGTAATTTTCCACAGGAGAACTTCTCCTGAAGATGGCAGCCTTTCACTTCCAGGCTTTGGTTCATGCTGTTCCTTCATTCTAGAACACTCTCTGCTTTCCCCTCCACATGAAAAATATCTATCCACACTTAGGTCTCTGTTTAGACATCACTTCCTTAGGTGTTCCTCCTCTGTGTTCCTTTGGGCTTTTGCTACCACCATCTCTTGGCCTGTTTGTCTACCCTTCTAAACTGTTAAGATTAGGACAACAGGAACCAAGTCTCTTTATTCACCACTCTGCCCACAGCATGAAGCCTGGTTCCCAGCATAGTGTCAGAGCTGAAAGAGTGAATAACTGGGTAAGAAGGTGAGTCATGGCATAGACGTCCAACAACATAGATGTTTAGTCATTTCTAGAGCAACCTGAAGTCAAACATGTTGGACTTTGAGCCTTTACAGAGGACTTAACATTGCAGAGGATCTGTCTTCCAAATCAGAATAAAGACGGGGTAGAGCAAGAGAGACAGAAATAAAGAACACTGTTAGGAGGAAAGCAGTTAAAGAGTCACCTCCCAAATCCAGGTGAGAAGACTTGGAATCATCATGGAGTCCTGTCCTTCTTTTACAACTCCTCTGAGGAGTCCCCAGATTTGTGGGAACTATCATGAAATGAAAATGCCGGACCCCTTTCAAAAATTATTAAAAATTTCAAAATGGTGGGACCACAGCATCAAAGCAAGCATGTAATGTGGGTTCCTTCTAAGCATGGGGTCCCACTGACTGTATAGGTCTCATGTCCATGAAACCAGACCCACTCCTCTCCATGCCTAGGTCCCAAGGACATACTGGTACCATTACTTGACAGTATTTAAATTTATTTGTCAACACTCTCTCAAGTATTTTAAGGCCCTGGAACTCAAAATTCTAGAACATAAATAATCTTTCATAATGATTTGCTATGAACTTGCCAAATGCCAAAGTCCAAAAGGTAACACCCGAGTTTTCATAATTGATATTCCCCCACAGAGACCTCTTGGTACTGAAATGTCCCTTCCCAAGCTTATCTTGCATTGATCCTCATTAGAAACCAGCTACACATCTGTAGATAGAAGTCAAGTGTAAACAGTTTCAGTCTTGCTCTAATTTATCATGGAAGCTTGATCATTGCACTGAAAACAATATCACCAAAGCACCTGCCTGATCTTTCAACAAAGCACAACGCTGTATATTTTACTTTTGTTGAGTATGTCGATTTTTCCCCCTTTTCTCTCACAAAGGTACCAAGATCAACTCAATCTTATTCCTGTGGTGAAGTGTTCAATTATGACATTTTATTTGGACATTACTCTTATAGCACCTTGCATTAATCTGCCCTAATAACTACTGGGACATTTTGGAAATAATTGATTTGTCACATCTGAAAGACATCTGTTATGCTATGTTAATGGCAATAAAACAGAAGACACTCACAAAAAGCAAAAGGGAACTAAATGCCAAGATAAATGTTATATTTTGGCAATATTCTCACAAAATAGCTGACAGATGTTAATATAACCATTACATTTGGCGGGAAGATACTCATCTTTTCCTATTATTATTCATACTTTATGACATTCAGAAAAAAATATGACAATTCAGGATACCACATTTTGGGCCATGCCAAAGCCAAATGTTGCATATTGTTTTTCCATGTTGATGTATGTTTGGTCTACAGTCTCCAAGACAAGTATCAAAGTGATTCTTGGCATACAAATGGAGTCCCACAAAAGCAACTGAATACTTTAAGGAAATAGTGAGGGATTTATGGCTAATATTTAAAAATAAGTATAGGATCCCAAGGGAAAAGTAAACCTGAACAGTAAATTCTTATTGGTCATTTATGAACTGTACATAGCAAAACCCATTTGGAAAAGGGAATACAGCCACGTTCTCTACTCCTTAATATCCCTAGGATCCTATAATACACCACAAGAGAACTGATGACTGCACCTCAAGGAGGGGTTGAAAGCTGGAAATCTAATCAGACTCTAACGTGGGGGGAAAGTGATCTGAGAGTGGCTGCCGCTGGCAAACTGTTATGAGTGACTTATTGCCTTTCCATTTTTTCAGAACTTTAATTGTACTTAGATTTATAGTTCCATTACTGTACACTCACATAAAGAGAGTTCATTCTTTAGAAATGTGTCTGCCTGGTAGAAAAGACACTCATTTGTTGGTTACTCCCAGACTCGATATATTGGCTGAGGATTTTTGTGATATTAGAAATTCCTCTGCTGAAGTCTCACAAGTCTGATTGTTTTCTAAATCTATTTTAATCTCACTTTCTCTTTCTGATGCAGACACACACACACACACAGCACGGTGTTGTCCAGAGAATGAAATAAACTTCTACAAAGAAGCTGGAAATCTCCGTTGTAAGCATGATGAGCACATGTTAAACAGCAAAGATCTATTCAAGGAAGTTTCTAAACTGACTTACAGGAGAATAGTGGGAAAAGATACAACAGGGATCACATCCCATGGTCCCATTTTACAGATGAATATAAACAGATCCAGAGACCTTAGTGACTTGCTTAGGGTCACACACAAACTCAGCAGAAGAACTGGACCTTCACCACCATCTCTCCCTTCCACATCCATGATCCTTCCTGCTGTAGATCTATCATCTACGTTAATCCCATAAATACCAATGTCAATAACCTTACACAGGGACATGCTTAATGCTTGTAAATAGCATCTTAATAACGTTTTTGTGTTTTTAATTTTGTTTTTTGTTTTAAAAAATAAAGAAAAGAGACTATTAAAAAAAGCAACATAGAGAACAAAAATAAAACCTAAGAAAGATGGCCTTTATCCAATCTTTTGGTTTTTTGTCCAAACAATTTAAATTTAGCCAACATCAAGAACACAAACAAAACAAAAATAAAACTACCTCCAAAATAAAATAGTCATGTGGTCAAAATTAATATGCATGTGTATTATATATATAAATATATATACATATATGAGATTCAAATTTGTTTTTCAAATGGTTAACACTTAACTTCAATCTAAAAATCTGACACAGACTAAAAATTGGCCTGACATTTTTAAGTATAAAAATCATTTTAAGGAGAACCTTTGTCTCCTCTTAAGGCATTATTTTTCTAACTCGATTGACTCTTTTACCCTGAGACTCTTACTAGAAATATGTGCTCAGGGCTTCCCTGGTGGCGCAGTGGTTGAGAGTCCGCCTGCCGATGCAGGGGACACGGGTTCGTGCCCCTGTCTGGGAAGATCCCACATGCCGCGGAGTGGCTGGGCCCGTGAGCCATGGCCGCTGAGCCTGCGCATCCGGAGCCTGTGCTCCGCAAGGGGAGAGGCCACAACAGTGAGAGGCCCGCCTACCGCAAAAAATAAATAAATAAATAAATAAATATGTGCTCATAACTAGTGGCCCATCAATATCACTGATTAACTACTTGGTAAGAAAAATATCATGTTAAGAATAATTTTTCTGTATTAAAAAGGTATGCAGTGTAAGTCACAAATATGTCAAGGTATTATTATTATAATTGATAAAGCTCTGTGTCCATTAAAGTTATTTGGACAGAGAAGAAAAACAAGAGAGGTCAAGGACAGCACAGGATCTGACTGACACTTCAGCTGAAGGCTAAAGTACAGAGGAAATGATTTATTTGGTATGGCTATGACTGCATGAAGAATTAATGTAAATTCGTTTGACCTAAATGATATCAACTAACTAAATGCTCAACAGATTAGCTTGGCCAGTAGGCAAATCCATTAATGGACACTAATAAATAAGTGCATGGTGCAGTGATAAGCCGCTTAGTTCAGATCCCTACCCCTGTTCCTTGCTGGCTGTTGACAGGAGAGCAAGACACTGAGCCTCTGTGCCTCAATTTCTGCATCTTCTGCATCTGGAAAGAAGATTTGTTTTCTCCTCATAAGGTAAAGTGCTTAGAACAGCATCTGACACATACTAAATACTGTAAATGTTTGCTATTGTTTCCAACCACCACACCAAGGGCTTTCTGTGGGTAAATGGGGTGGAAAAACATTCTATCCAAATCCCCCTCACAGAAGTTCATAACTCATATTAGAATATTAAATGTTCTGAGAATTTCTCTAATAAAGAAAACTGTTTACATTTACTTAATCCTGCATTCCCCCAAATTACTGAAGCAGCTTTTTCTACTTAATAAATACTGACCTTAAAAGCTGAAACATTTATTAACTCATCAAGACAAATCTAAAAAGTTACTATAATCTTCTCTTAACTGATTTAAGTCTTAGCTACAAGTTGAGATGCTGTTTAGGACAAGACAGGCCAAAAACTAAAACAATACAAGGGAAAAAGCAAACAAACAAGAAAACCCACTGCAATAACAAAGTGAGAATAATTATTCACTGAGGAAAAGAAGTGAGAAAGAAGGATAACACAAATTGAAATGTGGAAGTTTTCTTAAGAGGATAATGAAAAAACCCATAGCCACCAATCGTTAATGGTTTCCTGGAGATATTGTTAAACACAGTCAGAGCCTCTGAATCCACTCTGCATCGAAGCCTCTAGGATTCCTGAACCTTCTAAATTTTAATATTTCCAGGTACACCATTTCACAAATGGTGTTCACAAACCATTGCTTTCTAAAATAAAATTACAAATAAACAAAATCAATAATTTGGGGGGGTTATTTTGGGAGATTTTTGGAATTTTTGTTTTGTTTCTGTTCTTACACATAATTATTTGAGTGTCATTTATATGCCAATGTGGGGTGAATTATGTAAAAGAAGCCTCTAATTTATTCTTAGTATTTTACATGTAAGCACTAATTATAATATTTAGTTGTCTCACTATTACTTCTGTAGATAAAACTATGCAACTAGTGATATTTACTCGGGGGCTAATGCCATGTTAGCATGTAGGGACTAATGCCATTAACACTCCATCTCCCCTCATCTCCCCTATCACTTACTCAGAGATACAGCAGTCCAAATTCATGTAATGTTCATTTAAAGCCTTGTACCTCTTTTAATGTGGTATTTTTTTTAATCCAAAATTATGAACTTCTTTAATTTTAAAGATATATATATATTGGTAGGATAAATAGATTTCTCCAAACTGATATTTTAGGATTATAATACTGGTATTTTTCTCTCCAAATACAAGAAGTCCTATAAATCCACAAGTGCTGTTTTGATAAAAGAACCAGACTATCAAGCAATGTGAAGTTGGATTTTGGCAATATTTAAAAAATTAAATTTGTCCAATATTATCAGAATAGTAAGCTTAAGATCTTAACACAGTTTAATAGTTATTTTGTAAGCATTTTCTTTCCTAGAAAATCAAGGAAACCTAAGAAGCTTTCTAAGATCCAGTCGTATTTACAAAATACACAGCTCATTATTAATTAATTATACTTGAAAATGTGTGTAGCTGTTTTCAATCCCTTGTCAGTTTGTACATAAATCTTTATGTTTAACCTACTTCATTTGAGCTCATAGTCACATTTGAAAATTTAGTCCAAAAATCTATTAAATAAAAACCTATGTCAAAAGTTTTAGTCTATCTATGTGCCCTACAAATCTATTAAAATGCCCTCAATGGATGACCAAAGCATGACTGCTTCACACTGATGAAGAAAAAATTAAATAAACATTGTCACATTTTGGTTTATTAAGAGGAGAAAAGAAAGGGCAATATAATCATCTGTTTGCAGATGACTTTAATGTAGATGTTAAACCCGCCTGTGCCTACACAGTGGCCTCATTCCCAAGCCCCAGAAACACGATATGCTTTTCCAGCCTGAGCATTTATCATTTGTTACAAAGAATTCAGTATTTAAGAATATATAAATACAACAGGAAAGTGTTGAATTGACACTTATGATAAAATGCATTTGATTAAGACTTAATAAAGAACTGTGTATAGTACTAGTGAATAATGCATTGCCAGATAAAGTTGGACACAAAGCAAATACAGTGTCAAAGCTAATCTAGCCAGGCATTATTCAGCCACATTACTTCCTTTATTACTAGATTAAAAAACGCATATTGTGTTTCAGCAGCTTTTTCATTATTTCAACACATAACACAAGCATTTTTTGGAAAAGACCACCTAATTCCAAAAAGAACTACTGGAGTAGGAAAGCACCTACTCTAATGAAACAGGCAATGCATCACTTAGTGACGTGGGTTCCCATTATTACAGCAAACAATATGCTATGGCTTAAAGCATTACAGTTTTAAAAAGCTTACTTTTAAACATGCCCATTACGCTTCTCCTTCCTTCACAAAGTACTAACCCATAAAATCAGTATATAACAATGTTTCCTAAATTCTTTTTTTTTTTTTTTTAGAGAGAGAGATTTAGTTAAGGGAGAGAAAATAATCTTTTCATTTACTGATATCTCAACTCTCCTTAGTCTGATCATATCTTTTATTTATTTTTACTTTTTTGTGGTTTGGTTTTATTTGTCAGATTTTTGGCTGTTCAGTTTGTATACCAATTCCAATCCTAGTTTGGATTCCCCAGAGTAATATTTGGGGCAAAGATTCAAGTGCAGCTAGGTTTGGGGAGAGGGGTCCCAGATGACACTAGAGGGGCATCGTATAGTGCAGCTGGGAAAGGAAGGCAAAAGAGAAAGAGACTCACAGACTTACAGAACGAACTTCTGGTTACCAGGGGTGAAGGGTGTGGGGGAGGGATAGATCGGGAGTTTGGGATTGACATGTACACACTGCTATATTTAAAAGAGATAACCAACAAGGACCTACTGTATAGCACAGGGAACTTTGCTCAATATTCTGTAATAACCTAAATGGGAAGAGAATTTGAAAATGAATAGATACATGTATATGTATAACTGAATCACTTTGCTATGCACCTGAAACTAACATAGCATTGTTAATCAACTATACTCCAATATAAAATAAAAATTAAAAAAAAAAGAAAAGAAAGGAAAGCAAGCTATGCAGGTGCGTGAGCAAGCCTTAGTACTGTAGATACTACAAGCTTAACACATTGGGGCCCCAGAGATGCCATTAAGCTAAGTCTCTGGGATTTACTGTTATTTCACCCAAGGAGGGAGGGAGTTGGGGCATTTATACCCCACTGCTTGAAAGGATGCTGTACTTGGGGGTCAGGAGGCAGGGAGGGAGAGTCAATGCTTGCAAATTCTCTTTCTGTACTGCTATGCTAGCTCTAAGCAGACTCCATTGGTCAGAGAAAGAAAGCTCTTAGGCCAAGAAATGGACAGGATGGCGTGTCAAAGTTAGCCACTCGTATGACAATGTTAAGGTCCAAAGGGGTATGGGTGAGGTATAAAAAGCATCTCCTATAATCTTGATCTACTTCCCTAGGCTTTGCATTTCTGGCTTCCAAGGATACTTCTGTCTCCAAAACTCACTTTATTCCACTGCTTACTCTCATGCATAGTCAGCTTCAACATTTCTTCTAGACCCTCAGAGACTGACCTATTTTTCTAACTTTCCAAGAGCACCCCATTTCTCTCCTGAACATGCCCACTCATCACTAAACTCTGAACAGCTCTTTTAGTCCCATCTATGCATGTAATTCTACCTCTCTTCTTCCTCCAGAGGGATTTAACTCTTACAATTATAGTTATAAGTAAATATGTGTGTGCCACATTTATATGCCTCATAAATAAGCCAATTATAAGCAGTTAGATTTGAGTGTATCTTTTGTTTTTTGCAAGGAGTTCAGGAAGTAGAGGAAAAAATAGGGCTCTGGGCAAAACACATTTCAGTGTATTGGGCTGGTCCTTTGAATATTCAACAAAATGATAATCACCTTTGAGAAAGATAAACCATATCAACAATAGTGTCATGAATACAAGGGTAGTTTGTTTCCAGTGTGTAGCAGACAGAAGCTAATTAGCACTCTTAACACCAAATCTATCACTATCACCACTAAGCAATTCATTCCTGCTTTTCATACGTATCTGTGTACGTAGGCAATTTGCCTATCTAAAGTGATATAATACGTATATAGCATGTACTACTGTATCAAGTCAATGTATATCTTAGAGAATTTATACATAAATGTCATCTCCTAGTTTTCGCCACCAGTTCAACAGACTGAATCCTGGTGATTTAGTCTCTTTAAAAATCTCAGCACACACTGTCTAAACCACTCCCCTGCTAGTTGATCCTGAGTGCCTCTATCATATGTGGCTTGCACTGCTATTTTGTATGGCTACATACTTTTTCAACTATCTGTGGCTCATGTTTGCAAGAAAAGTCCTAAATCCCTGAAGGCAAAAACTTCTCACAACCCAGATACTTCTTCCCTCTCATAATGTCTGTGAAATTTACCCACTAAGGTTCTCTCTCTGAGCTTTTGAAGCTTTTCTAGGCCTAGCAATGCCCTTGAAAAAATGAGAAATTGTTATTAGTAAACTGTGCAGTAAAAGAAGTTAGTGAGCTACTGAGAAGGGAGACCCTTCAACATGGCAGGTCTCAGGGGCAGAGTAGGTAGGGGTGAAGCAGTTGACACCAAGGTCCCAGATACCGTAGGAGGGAGGAAGACAAAGGGAGACCTCTTTGCTTTGGGCCACAGATATAACATATATTATTGTATATGTGAGAGTTATAGTTTATTCCAAGAATTAGAATCAGATAAAAGACTTGACGTGCTAATCTTATGACATTACCTACACAGAAGCCATATCTCAGCCTTTGGTAGATTTTACTTCCAGAACTTAGTACAATCAGTGCTGTTAAATTTTCTTAATTACACTTGGCAAGACAATCATCAATTGCTCATTTTCCACTTTAAAACCTTTCCTCTGTCTAAGTGGAGATAAAGACACCCTTTCACCGATCCTTTTAGCTAAAAACTCTAAATGATCCTTAATTAGAGTTAAGGTTTAAAGGAACAGTAAGAGGTGATAGCTGAATTTCACAAGAATCTGTGGATTACATCTTATATTTCCTAGTTGGGACCACTACAAGTCAATACTTTCATAGATGACGTATCTCTGCAAGGCATTGGATTTTAAGTTAATACATGATTATCCTCCTCAACCAACTAGAACTATCATGCTTGTTTATGTATGTGCCAATCAACGTTGACTACCAGTTGGAGAAAAAAATAATGAGCCTACTATATTGCATGGGTATAAACAGTTAAAGCTATGTATTTATTTTTAACTCACATGAGTAATACCTGAATTAGTATTCAGTGTAAAAAATATACATATTAATAAAGACAGAAATATGTACTAGACAAAGCTAAAGCTCTCCTTTCCTTCCTTCCCTAATACCTCACTTCTCCTGAGATTCCAAAATTAGCAATTTGGCATGAGTTCTTCCAGACCTGTGCTACTGCATGTAAATTCAGGATTGTATACAATCTGACTTCTGTTTTTATTATATTTTTAAGTTACAAAGTTATTACCTGCTTATATGACATGTGAAACAATTCAGAGATGTTTAATGAAAAAACTAAATATCTCCCATCAACACTCCTCCAGGGCCAAGCTCCCAACATAAGTTATGTTCATTGTCTTATGTGTGTCTTCTCACACTTTTCCTCCTTGTTCAGGGATTTATAGATACATATATACACATATCCAGGGTTTAAATTTGTTTTTTCCAATATGAATTGATATCCTCACATTTCTCAATAATGTAGCCTGCCTTTAAGTGGCTAGACTTCTAATTCAGCATATACTAATTTAAAGCACTGCTTCAAAAAGCTTTATTATAGTCCATAGAATGGATGGGCCATAATTGATTCAGTCACTCTATTATTGAAGGATGTTTACATTATTTCCAGATTAATGCCATTATAGATGATACCAAAAGAAGCATCCTTGCACATTTATTCTTATGTATTGCAACTTGATTTTGTGGGATAAATTCTCCAAAATGTGAGTGCTGTCTTAATGGGTACTTGCACAGTTTAATTTTATTAATATTATTTGATTGCTTTGCCCATTTTTGAAACAATTCATATTCCCTTAAAAAAATGCATGACAATGTTCCTTTCTCTACCTCCACATTCTACCCATCATGGGATGAAATTAATATTTTTATTGTTCCCAATTTATGGATAAAATATAATTTCATTATTATCTTTATTTGCATTTGCCTGACTACTAGAAAAGTCGAGCATATTGTTCTTTTTTTTGGCCATTTTGGATTTATTATTCTGTGTATTATCTAGACAAAATTCTTTGCTAATTTTTCTGCTGATTTTTTAAATATAAATTTGAATAACTTTTTCTGCACTAAGGACTAACTCTTTGTGAAATATGTAACAAATACTTTTCCCATCTTATTACTTGTCTTTTAATTTTGTTTATGCTATATTTTGCTTTACAATTTTTAAATAGTCAAATATGGTTTATCCTTTTATTTATAGACTGTCTTTCTTAAGAAGTCCTCCTCTGCCCCAAGAATTATACAAATATTCAAATTTTTGCTTTTATGTTTTACATGTTTCTGTTTTACATTTAGATATTTAATCCATTTACATGCCATCTTTCAAATGAATTGCTGATTTTGTCAGCTCTATTTATTAAATAAAATAGTCTTGTTTGAATTAATTGAAATGTCTTTCATTACATGCTATATTTCCATGTAAACTTGAATTTATTTCTGAATTCTCTGTTATTCCACTAATTTGGGCACTGCTATGCTGACACCATGGTCTTTAGATTAGAGTAGCTTTGAAAAAAGTTTTAATATTTGGTTAAGTCAATCTGCTGTCTCTCATGAGCCTTTTTTTTTTTTTTTTTTGGTCAATATTTTCTTGCTTATTTGAGACATCTATAAACCTGTCAATATTAATTTAATTCTGTTAATTGAATGGAGACCCAATAGATATACATTCTCAATACAGAAATGCCTGCCTTCATTTCACTGATAGACAGATGACAGATAGAAAGATAGATAATAGATTTTTTCCTACAATTACACCACCAAAGATTTTTAAATTCTTTAGAAATATCTTCTACATTATTGATATCCACTGATAAGTCAGGAATCCAGGAGAAAAATATCTCTAGGAAAGAAAGTGAAGTCCCATCATTGCTAGCTTTAAAGAGCCTAATATGTGCTATATATCATCAACAAAATTATTTCCATTAATCCTCTCAATAGCCTGTGAAGTAGGCTGAGAATATTAAATATTATGAAGAAATTGAGGCTTATCAAAAGTGTTAAGTAACTTGCCCAAAGTTATACAACTAGTATGTGGGGGTCAGAAGTAAAAACTGATTTCATCTCTTTATCCTGATTTTACCTCCTCTATGCTCTACAAGATATTACATTTGTTTGTTGTAAATGAAACACCCATGGGAGCATTCAAATTTTAATGAACAAGCTAAAATGTAGGCAGAAGTCTGAATCAAAATCAGTATAACTGGTTTAGTTGATATCAAAACATAATATAATCAAATTAACATTCTGAATATTTAAGTTGATCCATTGTTTCCCTCTAAAATTGTTTCTCAACAGGGCCTTGGGACCAGGATAGAAAGAGACTCAGGTGATTTGACAAAGTCCCTCAGGGGATTCTGATATTCCTCCTTCTTCCCAACTTTTAGAGAATTTATAAAGAGAGATGGGTAGGGATTTTATCCCAAACAAAATTAAACTAGTTATAATTAGCAAATTAGCCATTGTAGACAGTACTTTGTAGCTGTGTTTTAGGCAATTTACCATAATCTGCCTAACAGTAAATTAGCTTCAATAATTTCCTTATTCTTAATCTCCTAAATCAGTGGTTCTCACACTTTAGCATCAGAATCACCTGGGGGACTTGTTAGGCCAGGTATTGCTGGGACTGGCCCCCTTTGCTTCCCCCTCCTTCCCTTCCCCGAGTTTCTGTTTCAGTTTGTGATTCATCTCTGAATTCTGCAAGATCCAGTACGATGCTTTGAATATATTTCAAACTCAGGACACAGGAATTTGTTTTGAATCATATTAGTTGTGTGAATTTTGCAATACTCTAACCCACTGAAAATCAGTGATCCACGTAGACCAGAAGAACCAATTAATAAGAATATTACACTCCCAACAGCAAACGAACAGGCCATAATTCGGGTGCCTGTAATCCATAGGATACATAAGAAGTTGCCAGGGGAAAGATATGTGAAAGGTCATTGATTCATGCATTTATCTCACTTTTATTAAAGGAAAAGATGTATAAACCCACTAAGTGATACATTGCTACTGTGATAGTCTCTTTAATGGATATCTAATTTCCTAAAGACATATCAGTTCTCCATTTTATATACTCGCATCCTGTCCTCCTTGTCCCCTTTAGGACACTCACAACTTCTTTGTTCACTTTCTATGGGTTTTTGATGAATGTCTGCCTCCCCAAATATAAGTTCCCTTAAGTCAGAGCCAAGTCTGTTGGGCCCACCACTGTAGTCTCAGCATCTCTCAAAGTGCCTGGTACATAGTGAGCACTCTAGAAATATTTGTTGAACGAATAAGTAGAAGATGAACTGAATGCAAGGTCCTATTTTCAGCATTACTAAAATCTGCTACCAAAAAAAAAAGGTAAGAAAAGTAAGGAAATACCCTAAATGTGGTTTCATGTCCTTTGGCATAGAAAAGTTTTTAATTTTGATGAAATTCAATTTATCTTTTCTTTTTCTTTAATTTTGTTGATTGTGCTTTTTTGGTCATACCCAAGAAAACATTGCCTTAAACCAAAGTCAATTTACTCCTTTATTTTCTTCTAGTCTAGTTTTATGGCTTTTCTCATATTTAAATCTTTTATCCATTTTGGTGTGAGATAGGTGTCCACCTCCATCCTTTTGCTGTGGCTATCTAGTTGTCCTAGAACCATTTATTGTAAAGGTTGTTCTTTCTTCTTTGAATTGTTTTGGCACTCTTGTTGAAAAACAAGTGACCATAAATGTGAGGGTTTATTTCCAGACTCAATTCTATTCCACTGGTCTATATTTCTATCATTATGCTAATACCACACAGTCTTGATTACTGTAAGTTTGAGATCAGGAAGTGTGAGTCCTTCAACTTTGTTCCTTTTTTTATTTTAAGATTATTTTAAGACTATTCTGAGTCATTTGAATTTCCATCTAAATTTTAGGATCGGTTTGTCAACTTCTGCAAAGTCAGCAAGATTTTGATAGGGATTGCATTGCATATGCAGATGAGTTTGAAGGATGACAATTTTTTAAATACAGCATTCCAAGTTTGCCCTGAATATGGCAAACACCCTTGGCCAAAATTTAATTTTGTTTCAAATTTAATTCAAATATCTGATGTTAAAGAAGAACCAAAAGAATGTTTAAAAGAAAAAAAACAAAACTTCCTTTTTTTCTGATTATAAAATGATATATGATACTGATAACATGGAAAACAAAAAAAGGGGGGGGAAGGCATTGTAACCTATAATTTCAATACTGCAGAAATAGCCATTATTAGCAGTTTGGTATAGTTTCTTTCCATCTTCCAGAAGACTCAGCTTTTCCTGTGGTAACAAACAGGTTCCAAATTTCAGTGGCTTGCAAAAAAACAAAAACAAAACCAAAGAAATATGGCTCATACTAGTTATATGTTGTGAGTCAGCTGTGGTTCTGCTCTATGTATTTTCTAGAACCCGAGCCTAAAGAGAAGCCATCAAAATGGGCATGATGATGTCATGGCTAAGAGGAAGAGTGAGCGGCAAATGGAAAACTTGTGATGCTTCATAAACCTTCTACTTGGTTGCAATATTTATTATGGTCATTCATATTCCATTGGCCAAAGCAAGTCATGTGGCTAAGGCTGTTTGTAGGGTATTTATATGGTAGCATAACAAGTCATGTGGCAATGGGTGGGGAGGTATAATCCTTTCACAAGGAAGGGAGAGACAAACGACTTGAAATAGAACAATCTCCCATGTCTTCTGTGGATGTATGAGCTATTTTGGAACATTTCAGCCTGCCTCCTCAATCTTCACATCTATTTAAAAGTACCTCATGAATTCTTTCTCCTAATGGAGAAATAAATTATTTCTCTCAAACACTTGAGAAATAATTAAACCATTTTAATTTCTCATTCTCATACTCAAAACATTCTCATTATAATCTATATTTAAAATGAATAGGAATTTCTAAGATTTTTTAATGTATATTCAAATACTCTGGTTGCTAGCGGGACTTGTAAAAGAGAAGGAAAATGGGCAAAGTCTATCCCTTTAAAAAGACGTGTAAGGTCAAACCCAATCAAGGCACTTGTGGAATGACAAGCAAAGCCATAATTCACTGATTTGAACTTAATTGCCTTTGCATTTACAATTCCATTTCAGACTGAGACTCAGATGGAGAAACTCAGAAGAAAGAACATGTGTGATTCCATAAATCTGTGGTCTATGCTTGAACAATCAAAGGACAAATATGGAATACATTTAGTAGTTTCTGCTTCTCTGACTCCTATAAATATACAGTGGTGCTTTTCCTTTAGCTACTCATGACGTATGACTTCCTTTAACAGAAACACCAGAAAAACCATTGCCTAACACAGGTGCCCTTATTAAAGATGGCATTTTATTTTGCTACTTGCTGTTGCTCTAATACCAAATATCTATGTTTTCTATGCCAGTTTAAAATTTTCTAAGAAAATTCAGTGAAGAATACTTCCTTACTTACACAGAGGAATAAAAAACTGATTATAATTCCTATTAAAAGACAAAGGAAAAGAAAGAAGACAAGAGTACAAACTGCCAGTTGCTAAAAGGCAGACTTGCCAGAGTCAAGTTGTGGAAAATAGGTAACCTTCTAAGGGAAAAGTATGATTTACTTTTAGGCTGAATTAAATTTGCTGAAAATTAGTGGCACTGTTGAGTAGCCCTTGAGTTAAAGGAGAAAATATAGAGTGGTTGCTTTTAGTTAAAGAAGAAAGTAGGGTGTGTGTCAGCTTGGTTAAACTGGACCTACATTTCACAGAATCCCGTTCTTTGTTTGATACTGGGTGAGAGCTGGCCAACCCAGACACCCGCGAGGCTTGGCGGGTGGATGTAAAGCGGCTGCCATTTCTCTCAGAAAGTCATCACAGTGAGGGGGCTAAAAGACAAACACACAAGTGTCAGCAGATTCCACCTGATACTCACTCCCTTCTGCTGTTTACAGCTCTTCACCCCTACAGTAGCCCAAGCCAACAGTGACTCTAGGTCTAACCCTCAACACAGAGGCAACAGCCCCCCATAAATACGAGCTCCCCTTTTCAGTCCGACTCTGGCAGCTGGACAGGCCCAGCTCCCTCTAGTTCCCTTGAAAACCCTAATGTGTCCACCTATACCACTGCTTCAGGAGGGCTGCTGAATGACTTTTCTTGGATCCCCCAACTTTCTCTTTCAGACTTTATTTCCCAGACTTTCCCACAATTTTGTAAGACCTTAGTCTCATCATCAGTTCCTTATTCCATAATACTCATGGTGGTTTTGCTTCCCTGAATTAACTCTGACTTATATCTGGGGGTTTTAGAGTTGAAAGAGATCTTGGATTTCTAGAAGAGCCTTCTAGCAGAGGCAAAGATGAGTCCAGTATCAGAGGAACCTAGTGGGAGAGGTGAGAGCCTTGAACCATTGGTTTATGATAACTTGACCACAAAAATTGGAGCCACTCTTTCATTGCTTTCTCTGTATGTTTCAGTCTTGATTTCCATCTGCTTCCTCTACTCATTTTTATTAGAGTTTTAACAATCATATCAGCATGTTGTTAAAAACAATATAGACAAAGCTTCCACGTGGAGAATGTGCTCAAAGGGAGCAAGGGACCCCTTCACCCCACCCCACCCCGTTCCTCATTTAACAACATTTTGGCCTGGTACACAGTCCAAGAATCTCTGCAACAGCATTCTAGCAGATGGCCAAGAGTATCTCTGCTTGTAAGGCCTTGAAAATACAAGAATTTTACTAACTCCTGAAAGCAGTTCACTTCACTGTTGACTAGGTGTGCTTGAGAAAGTTAGTTGTGGAACTGAGCTAAAACCGGCCAGTTTCCTTGTAATTTTTGTGCCCTGGTTCCAATTCATCTACCTCTGAGCAAGTCTATTTGCCTGCTGTCCTTTTTTTGTATAACACATCTCCACATTGCTGAAGATAGCTACCATTTCTTCTTATTTTTTCTTCCTTAGTTGGGGGTGATGATACCCAGTTCCCCAAAAGTGTTAATCTTCCTTTCTTCCATAAAATTGTGTGTGTGTGTGTAGGGGGGGAGAGAGAGAGAGAATACTTTTTTTTTTATAACACTAGGCATCATGGAAGAGTGCAACGAGAATGAAGTCTATTGTAGACCAAATCTTTTTGAACAAATGCCCAAAGACTCGTCCTTAAACTCATCAGTGTTTGCCAGAGAACAGTTACTGTTCTCTTAAGGGGCATTCACTCTATATGACCACTGTTTGTGACCTTGGTCAGAAACTCACAAGAAAGTGTGTGGGTTGAACTGAAGGCCATTTTGAAAAAGACTTTTTTTTTTTTTTTTGCAGTACGTGGGCCTCTTACTGCTGTGGCCTCTCCCGTTGCAGAGCACAGGCTCCGGACGCGCAGGCTCAGCGGCCATGGCTCATGGGCCCAGCCACTCCGCGGCATGTGGTATCTTCCCGGACCGGGGCACGAACCCACGTCCCCTGTATCGGCAGGTGGACTCTCAACCACTGTGCCACCAGGGAAGCCCGAGAGATAGTTTTTAATTGATGGCATTTTGTTTTTTAAATGAGAACATATTCACAGGCCACTGGGGGCTCTATGTGAACTAGACTTCACTCCAGAAAATGCAAATAATGTGAGATCTCAGGGTGAACAAAGCTTCCAGATTATGCCACAATTGGAAGGGACATCAGGAATAACATGCTTTTGCATCTTTGGTTAAAAGTTTTCTAACTACAAAAGCTTATTTGTCACCCTTTGGCAGTCAGCTTTTATTAGTCACACTAAAAATATCATTTCTATTATAGAAAAATGGGCTCTATCAAGGAGAGTTCTCAGTGAGAGGATATGAACAGAAAAGGAATGTCAGAATTGTGAATAAAGTACTGTTGTTCAATGGAGAAAATGCTAGCAAAGAGCAGCTCAGAGTGTCTTTGCTAATGTGTAAAGAGTGAATCATATAACTGTTGAAGTCCAGTTCTCAAATTAATCAATAAGGAAATAACCACTTCTGTGCCGCAGATATGTTGTCGTGATTTCCAAAATCAGCTCTATCTTCAGCTTGGCTCTGAAAAGCACCTACAGTTTGACATTATGATGTAAAAACCTTTCACTGACTCAAGGATTTCTCCAGGACTTCAAGGATGGGAAACTAAGACGTTACTTGAGTTAGAAGAATTACTAGTATGTACACTCCTTCCTGTCATTCCTGGTGTTTTCCCTCACGACAACAGAGCCTACAAACTGCCATCAATGAGCTTCCTAAAACATAAATCTGACCATATGAAAGTGTTTTTTTTTTTTTTTCTTTTAAGTGATTATCAATGGCATCCCTTTGTTGAAGGAAGATACAGGCACAGTTTGGTCATAAATCAGTTCTCCCTGTTTCTCCATAAATTTTGGTATCTTGAAAGGCCATGTTTTGCCTGGTAAATTAGGAAGGTCTGGCAGCAGATAACCTCCCACTCTGGCTGGGTGGTCCTTAATCCTCACAATGAGGTAAGGGAGCTGGACCCAAAGGACCTTACTCTGTCATTGCCAAGGAGGCTGGGTGTGCAAGTGGTACCAGCAGCCTGGCTTTTGCCCAGGACATCTGTGAGGTGGCTCCACAGCAACTGTGGGACTGCTCAGAAGACATGCCCCAGATAGGACATTTCTTTCTATACTTTCTGGACTATGTCCCACTCCAGCACAACTGGCTTCAAAAGACAATAATTATGTATGTTTGAAGTCCATGGATTTTTAAAAAGCACAGATCCTATCCAAGACCCAGATGGTCTGAGGTATCAGGAATTACATTCCAGTAAACTGGGTGTGACTTCTCAACAGAAAGCTGTAATTCACAGGAGGACTAAACCACAGGGTCAGGGATATGCCATCTTTAAAAAAGAGGATCCATGTAGAAGTCAACTTCACCTTTTTTGTGGTTATAGCATCCCTTCCATATTCAGTTCATATGATTCAGAAGGAGTTAAACCTTCCCCATTCCCCAGCTTCAGAAATGGGCATGTGACCCAAGACCATCCAATTAATTGTGGTCCAATCCATTGCTCAGGGGATGGTCTAGGAATAGTCATGTGATTCAGGGCAATAAAACTCAGTTCTGAGATTTTTATTAGAACTAATAGGAAAAATAAATTCAGGCCTTGGCTGCAGTGAGAGAATGTTATTGTTAGCCTAGGGCAGAGGTCAGCAAATGTTTCCTGTTAATGACCAGATAGTAAGTATTTTCAGTTTTGTGGGCCATAAGACTCTTTGCCACACCTACTCAACTCAGATGCTATAATGAGAAAATAGCTATAGACAAAATGTAAATGAATGAGCATGGTTGTGTTCCAATAAAACTTTATGGACACTGACATTCAAATTTCATATATTTTCCATGTGTCACAAAATTTTACTAAAAAAGGTGTTTCTCACCATTTAAAAATGTAAAAAGTATTTAGTAAAGAGCTGGATTTGGCCAGTGGGTCATAATTTGTCAATTTCTGTTCTAAGTGTTTTTGGAGAAACAGCAGCAAATAATACAAAGTTCTTTCTCTTAGGGAGCTTACATACTAGTGAAAAAGATAGACAGTAAACAGTTAAAAAGGGATATATTTGAAGGTAAAGTCAGCAAGATTTGCTGATGGAGTAGATGTAGAGAAAAAGAGATGGAAGAGATGGAGGGAGGAAGGGAGAGAGAGAGAACAGGGGTCAAGAATAAATCCAAGGTGTTTTTTTGGTTGTTTGTTTTCTCCCCTGAGCAATCAGGTTCATGGGAGTGCCAATTTTTAAGATGAGAATGTGGGAAATGGTAAGTTTTGGGTCAAATTCATAGCTTTTACTGAACATGTTATGTTTATAATGCCTATTAGATTTCCAAGCAAAAATACTAAATAAATAGTTGTATGCATGAGTATGAAACATGGGACAGAGGTAGGGGCTGAATTCTTGAGAACATAAATCATATTTAGAGCTATGGGCCTGGTTAACATCACTCGGGGAGTAATTAGAGAAGAAAAAGGGCCTAGAACCTAACCCTAGAGAACTCTACTGTTGAAGAGAAACCAGCAAAACAGGATAAGAATAACTGGTAAGCAAGGTAAGAAAAAAGTAACAGTGAAAGATGCCCAAGGACAAGGAACAGGTTGTTTCAACAAGGAAAGTGACCAGTATGTCAAATGCTGCTTCAATGTGTACTAAGAGAAGGTCAGGGAACTGACCGTTAGATTTCGGAAGATGGAACTCATCAGTGACCTTAACAAGTGTGTTTTGCGGTGAACTAGTGAGTTTGAGAAAAAATGGTTGTGAGGAAGTATAGAGATAACAGAGATAGGTCTTTTGATAAATTTTGCTCTAAAGGCTTGGGGCAGTAGTTGAAGGGGACCATGGACTTAAAGGATCTTCTTTTGTTTGTTTTGTTTTGTTTTAAAGATGGGAGATACTAGAGTCAGGAGAAAAGACAAAATGGGTGAGGGAGAAGCAAACTCACTCAGTGAGAGAGGGCCGGGGATCCAGGGAGAGGGTGTGGGTAAAGATGTGGGTAGGTTTAGCAGTCTGAAGATGAAGTTCTCTTGTGATGGCTTCTATTTTCTCTGGGAACAGCTGCGAATAAGTCAATTGGGGTTGAGTTTAATGTTTGAAGAAGGTGTAAAGTGGTTGTCTTGGTGATGGGGGAGTGACTTAACTGGAGAAATGTGGAGAGACTCTCCAGCAGGCTGAGGGCCCACTTGAGACCAGAAAGAGTGGTTGTGTGCTTTTCTCCAGTCATATTCAGCTGCCTGGGAACAGATGGAGAGTAGGCAGGAAGTAGGACTTAATCAGTAGTGGGTTTTTTCCTAGGTGATTTTGATAGAGGGAGTCAGGGGAGTTGAGGGTGTGTACTCTGGAGAGACCATCAAGATGGCCTGTGAGCTCCATGCTGAGAAGTGAGAACATGAAGAGGAGGATGAATGGTGAGAAGTGGTGGGCTCAAGGGTAGAGATCCATGTGGGGTTAACAGCTTGTTGGATTCAAGAAATGAATTGCAAAGACAAGGAGCGGTAGTCAGAGATGAGGGGCTTGAAATGGGTACTACGGAGCCGGTGTGGTCATTGCAATGGTAACATCGAGGGGGGTGTGAGCACGCAGTGAGCAGCTGAGGTTGGGTGGAGGAGAAGATAACTGAAGGAGAGAGGGTCAAGGAACTCAGAGGCTCAGGTGGTGGAGGGGCCAGCCAAGAACCTTCAATTCTCATTGAAGCCACCAAGAATTAAGATAGTAGTTGTGGAGAAAAGGAAAAAAAGCAAAGCAAAACAAAACAAAACAAAAAAATCTGCCAAAGTTTCTTATAGCTGAGAGTGAGTCATCAGGAGGAAAATAATTAACTTTTGGTAGAATGTGGGGACATATGAATGTCTGTTTCAAAAGAGCTGACTTTGTGTTTCAGAAGGGGAGGAGTATGGTCTAAAAGTGGTTTTTAGGAGCAAGGAGGTCACCTTCCTTTCCTCCACGGCCTGTGGTACATGGTACGTGGGAGGAAAAAATAGACCCAGTTGAAAAGGCTACAAGGGGAGCAGATGCCTGGGGACAGCCAGGCCTGACTCAGCCAGAAAGGGAAGGGAGTGCAGGGGAGTTACCAACCGGTGACCCAAGAGACCACAGTTGGTCCCAATGGATCCTAATAATGACTGAAACATTTAAGGGAAAACATGTATAGCCTGGAAAACACTGACTTTTTTTTAAGGTAGTTTTTTTTATATATCTCTCAAATATCATTTGACTAATTAAAAAATTTTACAGACCAAACAATGAAATAGCAGCTTGTACCATACTACTATCACTTCTGTCTTCCTGAGCAACTTTTCTACGTCTGAGTTTCTGTATGTGCCTGATATTGAAATAACACTACCTACCCTCGGGTCCCCCACTCTGTGTGGATACTGGGAGGAAAACTAGTGATGCCCCCTGGATGCTTAGAAGAAACGGTCCCTTGGAAAGCCAAGTAAAGATCTGCAGACATCACAAGGAGCGGAAACTCAAAACACAAGCCAGAACTGAAAGATAGCTTCTATTATTTTCCAGGACTTTTCAGTCACTTTAATTTTTTACCAGCTGGCAGACTCCAAGTCCCCTGACTCTTTTCTGCTCCAACTCTTAGACTGATCCTTTTCTTACAATTCCCTAGGACCTGATAAACTCCCCAAGTTCACCTTTTATGAAGAGTGCTGGAATACTCCATAATTAGTTTTCTTACATAAAACCAAAGCATAGAAACACTCAGTGAAAGTTGGAGAGGAAAAATGTGGGTAGCCAGTTTTCCAGGTGCCCTTCCCCCTCACTGAGTTTTCTGAGAACTCCCCTGCCCCCAACCCCCTCAAAGCCTCGGGAAAGTCTTCAGAGGCCCCATCAGCACTTCCAAATGCAGTAACAAGAACTGCGTCTGCAGTGGGCTCCCTGCTAGGGTCTCTCTTATGTGTCTATCTGAACTTCAGTGATAAAAGGCATAATTAAGAGAAAGACTAGTCAGCCACACTTGTGAGAAATGACATCTATATATCTGAAGTTTAATGTAGGCAAGACCCATAAAAATGCAACGTGAGCCTCCAATCTCCCTCACCAGGATGACGTAGGGATTAATCAAATCAAACCAGGAAAAGTGTTTCAGCCACTCTAGGGGAAGAAATCAGCCATTCTTGGAGTAAAACATATTTTTCTTCTATTCATCTACTTAAAAAATATAAATGGCCTATACCAACCTTCAGAAAAATGACTTACCACACTACTAATACGAATCCTTTACATCTATATAGTGCTTTAATACCTTCAAGAAGCTTTCACATATATTATCTCCTACCATATTAGATCCTAGGACAAAAATGATGGTTCCAGAAATGAAACAACTTTTTCCCCAACTCCCATGCACTTGGATATACTGATTATTTTCCCCCCAGTGTCGTGAACTTTAATCATAACACCTTTTACCTGTGGACATTAAGCTTATGCTATTAACTGGTAAAGAAAATTCATAATTCTTGTTTACTTAACAAGACAATAATGTGGACAAGTGGGAAATAAAGGTGAATGTAAAATGAAAAAGGAGTTAAAGGATGTGATTTGTCCTTTGTCAACCTTTTCAACAGTACAGAGTTTAAAACAATCCAAGGTCTGTTTTGTGTAAATTTCTTACTACCTTTAATAACTTAATAGCGTAATTGGGTGCACAGTTTCTCCCTGTTCTGGCAAGCTGTCACAAGACTAGAATCTTTGTCTCTTCTAAAACACTGTAAACATCGTTAAAATGCCAAAACCTATAAAGCACTTTTATGAAGTAATCTGCAAATTTTATGGACTTAGTAAGGCCACAGCAAATTTTATCCTGAGCTACCTGATACTGCATTTCCATTCCATTTTATTTCATTCATTCATTCATTCATTTGTTCTTTCATTAATTCATTCATTGCTTATCCTCTATGGAGTCTATGTATGAAGGTTCATGTGCTTGACTCTTAAAGTCTGTGTAGATATTAGACCAAGAAATAAAAAGGAGTAGTTTAGAAAGTAATAAACACAAGTATAACAAGTAAATATCCCACCTATACTTTTTAAATGTAAGAGCGCTAAAGAAGAAGGAAGGAATGCAGCAAGATGGTGATGAAGGAGCCTCAGTGATGGAAAACATGTTTGCAGCTCTATCTCTTGGAGCTGAAAAGTGAGGTCACATGTTACTACGGCCAAACTTAGCTGCTAAATATCAATAATAATTAGAATAATTTCAGCAATACTTAGAACCCGTGGAATAACCACAGAAGTAGAGGTGTAAACCGGGGCAAGCCTAATATGACAATACGTACTGAGAATAAAAGTATTCATATAATTTGGCTTAATGATAGTAACAAAAAATCTTTTCCAAAGAAATAATCAGAGATTCAGATGACAATTTACTATAAAGACATTTGTCACAGTGTTAGAACAAAGCAAAAATGGATGTAATTTAAATATTTTATAGTATAGGAATATTTACATAAATTTGTACTTTCACGTAGTAGAATCTTATGCAGCCTTTCATGCAATAGAATCTTAAGCAGCTGTTAAAACAAAATTTATGAAGAAATCTTAACGACGTTGGGAAATGTTAATGAAATAATGTTAAGAAGGCAACACAGAATAAATGTTTGAAGGAAATGTCCAAATAGCAACCTTGATTATTTCCAAGTGGTAAGATTATAAATGATTGTTATATTCTGTAGCCTTTTTATAGTTTTTAAAAAAATAAATTTATTCATTTATTTATGGCTGCATTGGGTCTTTGTTGCTGCGCGCGGGCTTTCTCTAGTTGCGGCGAGTGGGGGCTACTCTTCGTTGTGGTGCGTGGGCTTCTCATTGTGGTGGTTTCTCATTGCAGAGCACAGGCTGTAGGCACACGGGCTTCAGTAGTTGTGGCATGCGGGCTCAGTAGTTGTGGCTCACGGGCTCTAGAGGGCAGGCTCAGTAGTTGTGGCTCATGAGCTTAGCTGCTCCACAGCATGTGGGATCTTCCCGGACCAGGGCTCCAACCCGCGTCCCTTGCATTGGCAGGCAGATTCTTAACCACTGTGCCACCAGGGAAGTCCCGCCTTTTTTTTTAACAGTTTTTATATTGAACATGTATCGTTTTTACAGTCATGGGAAAAATCAATTCATAAAGATAGCTCTCTTTTATAAACACATATTCTGCCCATGAAATTTTCCTAAAAGTACCGGGTGGTCACAGCACTATGGTTTTGACAAGAAATGCCTTCTCCACCCTTTACTCTTCCAGAGCATCTCTTTGTCTCTTCACGACACTGCAGGAGACCCTGTGTCATGCCCTCAGAGTTACTCCACCTCTCGGGATGAATCTAAGCCAATCCTGGGCCTCCACCCACTCACCCCTCCTGGCAGAGCTGCACGCAGAACTGAGCAGGTCAGTCAATTCAGGACAAAAAGATACATGGAGTAGTTTACTCAGGGTAACTGGGGAAGTGAAAGTGGTCATTTTTCACAAAGAACAGGGACAAGACTGCAGGCAGCCATCCTGTGAGTGGAGAGGGACTCAGCCTCTGCCATAGACAGCAGAGCAAGAACTTGAGCCTCTGAGAGAATTTTTGAGAAACCGAATTTATCAACCCTGAACTTGGTCCTACCTTTAGTCTTCCTGTCCTGTACATAACATGGCTTATATTTAAACCAATTTGAGTTGGAAATTCTGTTATTTTCTGATGGATGCACAATTATAATTTACTCTCTAACATCAAGCACCTTCAGTCCCCTAATCATTCAGGGAGAGAACTAATGAAGGACCAGTATTCACAGAACTTACTCTTGATGATTTATCTTTCATTACATCTGCATGGAAATTACATGCCCAACAGTAGTTTCCTACTCTCTCCCTGTAAACTCTAAACTTTTTTCATCATTTTGTTATGAACAATTTCAAACACATACATCCTCTATCTACCCATCAGTTGATCTTATCTTTTTGTTCTGTATTTTAAAGAAATCCTCCCACCTCCTCACGATCATCAAGGATCAACTCAAATTCTACTGACTTATTAAATATACTATTGTCATTTACCTTTCCACATATCCACATCTCCTTTCTTGTGCTACTTGGTAAGATCCTTAAAGAAAGATGTTGCCGGGGTTTCCCTGGTGGCACAGTGGTTGAGAGTCCGCCTGCTGATGCAGGGGACACAGGTTCGTGCCGCAGTCCAGGAAGATCCCACATGCCGCAGAGTGGCTGGGCCCATGAGCCATGGCCGCTGAGCCTGCACGTCCGGAGCCTGTGCTCCGCAACGGGAGAGGCCACAACAGTGAGAGGCCCGCGTACCGCAAAAAAAAAAAAAAAAAAAAAGATGTTGCCTATGTTTGTGCCGTTTGCAACACCTAACACTCCATGTGAATGCCTACTGTCAATAAATAAGTAAAATTGAAATGAACTTCAGTCACTAGAATACACTGGATTTTGGTGATTCACTGTATTTTCATGGCAAAACAAAGACACAAATGGTATTTCAATGGACTACAAACTCTGGGCATGACATTTGTTATAATTATCCTGGTAATGTTTTCTGCATCAAACTCTATAAGCACGTTTTTCTTTCTTTTTTTTCCCCCTATGAAATTGAACTGGGCAGGAAGCAAATTTATACAACAAGCATCTCTTTAACAAGGGATCTAAACATTAACTCTTAGAAAAAAGAAACTACTTCTTTTTTTTTGGTAGTCTATTTTATGAATCAAATTACTCCTCAAAGTATTATTTCCCTTGAAAACATCTTTATGTGAAGAACTTTGCTAAGACCCTCACTTCAGTCCCATTGAATGAACAGCTAGAGCTGTACTTCAGAGCATAAGAAACTTAAGCATAAGATAGAGTGTTGCTATTGATTAAAAACAAGGAGAACTAGGTTTATTTTTTCCTTTTCTTGCACCATCCTGAAGGCTTTCTCTAAAACATTTTCTCAAGGTTACAGTCAAGCTACTGAGAACAAATGTTGTGGTACCCATGTGTGTGTATGTGTGTGTCTTGAGAGGATTAAAAAACTGAAATAATTATGCAAGTCTTTGGGTTTACAGTAAGTTGATACAGCTTCTTGTTTTAAAAGATTACCTTAATTTATATTCAGCAGGTCTTAAAGTTTTAGGAGTGTGTGTTTCTAGTAGTGGAAATGGTTGAGATAAAGCATCATTTTTTTAAAAAATAGATCTTTATTGGAGTATAGTTGCTTCACGATACCATGTTAGTTTCTGTTGCACAAAAAAGTGAATCAGCCATATGCATACACATGTCCCCATATCCCCTCCCTTTTAAGCCTCCCTCCCACCCTCCCTATCCCACCCCTCTAGGTCATCACAAAGCACCAAGCTGATCTCCCTGTGCTATGCTGCTGCTTCCCACCAGCCAACTATTTTACATTCAGTAGTGTATATATGTCAGTGCTACTCTCACTTCGCTCCAGCTTCGCCCTCCCACCCCATGTCATCAAGTCCATTCTCTATGTCTACCTCTGTATTCCTGCCCTGCAACTAGGTTCATCAGTACCATTTTTTTTTTAGATTCCATATATATGCGTTAGTATATGGTATTTGTTTTTCTCTTTCTGACTTACTTCACTCTGTATGACAGACTCTAGGTCCATCCACCTCACTACAAATAACTCAATTTTGTTTCTTTTTATGGCGGAGTAATACTCCATTGTATATATGTGCCACATCTTCTTTATCCATTCATTTGTCAATGGATATTTAGGTTGCTTCCATGTCCTGGCTATTGTAAATAGTGCTGCAATGAACATTGTGGTACACATCTCTTTTTGAACTATGGTTTTCTCAGGTAAATTTATATTTTCTTTTAACTAATAACCTTGGTAGTAGTCGAAGACATTCATAGTCTTGTAAGAGTCCTTAAATATAGATAGCTTTAAGTTTATCTTTATTATCACTTCTCCTTCATGAGGTTTATTGTGTGACTTATTCTTTTACAGAAGTGGAAGGGGGAGAATTTACACTGAAAACATAAATGCTTGATTTTGAATAAAACATCCAGGTAAAGCAACATATATATATTTCCTAGACTCCAGACTATGGAGTAGGATGGCCAACCTCAAACCAGGAAGCTTGCTAAAAGCTGCCAGGCTGAGGAATCAGTTGATGGAAAGAAGGAAAGAAATACCAGGACAACAACCTAAGCCATATTCTTCCTTAAAGAAAACATTCCTCCATAAACTCACACTTGAGGAAAAAGGCCAAGATGCTAAACTGGAGTCAGAAAAACAATGTTCCTACCCATAAGAATTGCTACAAAGAGTTTTATTAATTGGGATCACCCATAGGTGAAATATTCCTATCTTTGCCATCATCAGTGATAGACACTCACTATGTAGATCACTCAGTGGAAAATTAATTATCCCATCTGTCTTTAAATGTATTAACCATACAGTGATCACTCCAACACAAGTCATATTTAAAAATTAGGCTGATCCTGGGCTTTATGAAAGATACCACAGACTTTCTTCCAATGAACTATTAAAATAGTCATGTCTATGATTATTTGCTAATAAATGAATAATTATAGAAAAATTGAGTGCCCTTAGTCTCTTTAACAACACATAAAATTATTCTTGAAAAGACTCATTACATTCCATATATACATATGTAATATATGTGTGTGTGTGTATATATATATATGTGTGTGTATATATATATATATATATATATAGAGAGAGAGAGAGATGTTGAGATGTTATTCTGTTAATAATTTAAGAAACATCATTTTGAAGGGGAAATATTTATTTACTTTGTTTTAAAATCATGCTTTTTGAGGAAGCTTACATTATTTTCTTCTGACTTACAAAATACATTTCCCTGCTCCAAAATTGAAAGACAAAAACAAAACCAAAAACAAAAACAGAAGACAACTTCTAGTAACAAGTAAGTGGAAAGAGAATCATAACAGAAGAAATGAAACCAAATGTAACAAAAATCTGTTACAGCAAAGTAGCCAACCACAGCATGTTTAATGGTGCCTAAAAAATGACATTATGAATTTTAGAATTTAAAGCTTGAAACACACAATTTACTTTAGAAATTACTTTAGAATAACAAACCCTAAAATTTACTTATTTTTCTTTCTAAGGTGTTGATTTTAATTTATAGCACTGTTTCACTGGTTTTCTATGAGGCAACATTTTTATCTTAATCTCTAAAAACATAGGTTTGTTTAAAATAAATACAATATAAATAGAATCTGCGAAAAGCAACACTACCAGCAATAACTGGGAAGAGTACTGAGAATAAAGTACTCAGGCAAGTATTTTCTATAAAGTTTCTAATAGCATTCCAAGATTTTCTTCTCTCTTCAGACATTTATTGAGCACCTACTGTGTTCCAGGCACTGTGCTAGGAAGGAAGGGTATGATTCTGACAGTGCTTAGCCTCCAGGAAATCACAGATGAGGACAAGATACATTCAGATAAATTACATGTCTCAAGATCCTTCAAAGGACTATCTTTTGGCTTAAAATGCCATCTGCTTTTTGGAAACTCCTGATTTAGTGGAATCAGATGTCTTCTTGAATTCCACCTCATTAAAAGCATACAAATGGTCTAAAGAGTTTTCATTCTTTTTATCTTCTGATCAAGTAGAAGCATGTCAGCTGTGGGTAATCCATCAACAACTGTACAAAACTCCCACAATTGTTGTATTTAAATTCCACTGTCTAGTGGGGGCTCACATTTCTTATTCTCTTTAGGATTCATAAGATGTTTCAAAACGGGGCCAAAGCCATTTTCCAAAAACAGTATTCTCGGCCATGATAGTTTTACAAGTTGTATTACTTAACAACAAGTTGGTTGCTTGCTTATCATTACTTCTTGCTATTCATAAGCTTAATAAAATGCTGTTTTCTTTAAAAAAAAAAATCCATGCATATGCGCCAGTGAAAAGTGGGGAGATTTCCCCATCCCTTTATTTACACTGCATGTCTACACTTGTTCTGCACACATCAATAGTTTAAAGTCATTACCAACAGTTACTGTTGAGAGTGCATTAAAAGCTATAGACAATGTATATGTTGAAGTCAATCACAAGTAGTCATGGGATATACTTTAGCAGTTAATCAAATAACAATTATTCAATAACCGTATGCAATCTTCAAGAAGACTATGAAAGAACTGCATTATGTTATCAGGAGAGTGAAGGAAATTACAAGCTAGTATCTACTGAATGGCAGAGAAATATATATCCAGACTGTTTTGAAACAGAAGATATACTGTCAAAATTTAACCTTTTCAATTAAAAAAAAAAAGTACGTACAGAACAAAAGTAGCAACACAATAGAGTTCCTAAATGGGACCTAATGAAACTTAAAAGCTTTTGCACAGCAAAGGAAACCATAAAAAATACGAAAAGACAACCCTCAGAATGGGAGAAAATATTTGCAAACGAAGCAACTGACAAAGGATTAATCTCCAAAATATACAAGCAGTTCATGCAGATCAATATTAAAAAAACAAACAACCCAATTAAAAAATGGGTGGAAGACCTAAATAGACATTTCACCAAAGAAGACATACAGATGGTCAAGAAGCACATGAAAAGATGCTTAACATCACTAATTAGAGAAATGCAAACCAAAACCACAATGAGGTATCACCTCACACTGGTCAGAATGGCCATCATCAAAAAATCTACAAACAATAAATGCTGGAGAGGGTGTGGAGAAAAGGGAATCCTCCTGCACTGTTGATGGTAATATAAATTGATACAGCCACTATGGAGAACAGTACGGAAGTTCCTTAAAAAACTAAAAATAGAACTACCATATGACCCAGCAATCCCACTACTGGGGATATACCCTGAGAAACCATAATTCAAAAAGAGACATGTACCACAATGTTCATTGCAGCACTATTTACAATAGCCAGGACATGGAAACAACCTAAATGTCCATCGACAGATGAATGGATGAAGATGTGGCACATATATACAACGGAATATTACTCAGACATAAAAAGAAACAAAATTGAGTTATTTGTAGTGAGGTGGATGGACCTAGAGTCTGTCATACAGAGTGAAGTAAGTCAGAAAAAGAAAAACAAATACTGTATGCTAACGCATATATATGGAATCTAAAAAAAAATGGTACTGATGAACCTAGTGGCAGGGCAGGAATAAAGACACAGACGTAGAGAACGGACTTGAGGACATGGGGGGATGGGGAAGGTGGGACGAAGTGAGAGAGTAGCATTGACAAATATACACTACCAAATGTAAAACAGATAGCTAATGGGAAGCTGCCGCATAGCACAGGGAGATCAGCTCTATGCTTTGTGATGACCTAGAGGTGTGGGATAGGGAGGGTGGGAGGGAGGCTCAAGAGGGAGGGGATATGGGGATATATGTATACCTATAGCCGATTCACTTTGTTGTACAGAAGAAACTAAAACAACATTATAAAGCAATTATACTCTAATAACGACAAAAAAAAAAAAAAAAAAAAAAGAATACGAGCTGCATCCATTCCTTGGTAACTGTTAAGCCCCTGTGTTTTTTTGAGTGTTTTTTGAGACTGAGTTTTCTCAATAGGTAAAACACATATTAAAAGAACCATTTTGCGGGGAGTGGATTAATAAATATTTCTCACATATAACATCACTTACCCCCATCCAATCTTCATCACCATCAATAAATTCAAAAATCAATAGGTTCATATAGCAATGTGTATACAATGTTCATGCAAAGCTTGTAAATCACAGTCATCTAAAAGAATTTTTAATAATGGATTTCAAAAGTTTTCTTTCTAAAATTCTTCTACATATTAAGCCAGTAATTAAGCCACGAAATTATATTTCAATAACTTTGTCTTTGAAATATTAAAATATCGATATAATTTTTAAATTTAACAATTTAAGCAACTTTCCATTTAATAAAGTATTAAAAAGTTGCACTGCTTCCTGATGAAATTCTGAGTTAACTTTCTCTGCACTATCGGAGCTTGTTTCTAACTCAGAAGATTAAATATGAAATAAAATATGAAAAAGGATAAAATGGACAACAGTCTGCCAAACTTGTTACTTTCATTCCATTTCTATATATTTTGTTCTGAAATTTGACTATATAGTATAGCATGAGTATTATTTTAAGTAACGTTTCATGAATTTTAAACTTAGATTTAAATAAAAGACTCTACAGTTCACTGTATTTTTAAAGCTGATGGTGTGGTTACAGGAAAGGCATTCTTCCTAGTGTCACTGTTGTTGGTCTTTTCCAGGTAACCTGATGTGGTCAATAAAATGTGGGTAGAAATGATATTGTGCCAGTTCCAAGCCTAGGTCTTAAGAGGCATCTCTTGTTTTCATGTTTCCCTCTGGAAGTTTCTAACCTCTGATATGAAAAGATCCTGCCCTGGGTAGCTACTGACTGCAGCCTGGGCCCCAGAATGTGGAACAGATTAAACTCAACCCTCAAACCTGAAGCAGGACCACTTCAACTGGATAACAAGTGTCTAAGTGAGAAATAGTGCTTATTGTTTTATACCAATAAAATTTTTGTGATGGCTTATTATGCAGCAATGGCTGACTAATACATATGTATTACTTAAAACTTTTTTCCTCGGGAATATATCTCTTATTTTATAATATAATACTACTATCAAATAAAATTCATTTAAAAGCAGATTTTTAGCAACTTTTATGGAATACTTGTTGGGCATATGTTATGAGCTTAAATGAGAGAAAATAAAATCATATATTAATTTCCCTAAAATAATACCACACAAGAAAATCACCCTCATGTAATTAAATAAAGACAAAAGTAATGATACTTCTCAACTGAGAAAATAGTGCAATCACACCCCCTCGCTGGCTGCCAAAGGAATGAATGCAGATATTGTGTTATTTTCACATTATGAAATATGAATAGGTGGTCCAGTCATGCTGAGACAATGGGAATTGTATGATTCCACCTAAACTCAAATAACAACCCTCCAAGATATTGTTAAGACTTGTTATCATGCACAGAAATACTGAGAAAAATAGAGTAATCTTTTTTTAAAAATTTCCATTTATCATCAACTTTGAACTACAGTATAAAGTAGCACGCATGGCTCTTCATATAGTGCACAGTTCGTTTTATGCAATTTAAGACTGGATGTGCTATGTGGCTGTTAAAATCTGTCCTCACACTTGTTCTGACATGCCAGCATCACTCAGGCTTAATTCAGAGTAGTTATGCCACAACAACTCTCTTGAATAATTATAAAACTTAGAAATAAGTGCATGTGACACTAAGGCCATGTGTGCTGTTTTGTGGAATGTGGTGGAATCTACAAGTCTTTGCATCTTGTGGAAACAGCAGTCTTGATAAGAAAAGAACTCATCTGCATATCTTTAAATGGAGTTTTGCATTTGTCTGAGGTGTGAGGGAGAGTGAGGTGGTGTGTATGGAATGACTATTATTCAAAACCAGCAAATAGTGAAAAGCTTAGGAAATGGCTGTTGCCAGTGCCAGTGAGAAATGGGAAGTGACTTAACTGAGTGATCAGCATAGTCAACAAAAGAATGAAACCCAATTAGAATTTACTAGAAGACTGCATTATAAGAACTTCCATGGAAAAGGTTTGAAAAGCAAACACAGTAGACTTAGATCCTGACTTGTAGGGCTTATGTACCTCATTAAAATTCCTAGTCAGTAGACTCAGTGATTATGAATTATAGAAAATAATTTGCATTTGAGCAAATCATCAAGGTTCCTATGGACATGACAGTTCTGGGGTGGTCCCATAGCTCCTTGCTTTGCCTCCAAAATCCCACGCAAACATTATCAGCACCCATCCTTCTGGAGAGAACTAGAGTAGGTCACTGTCTCACCTCCTACTTTGAAGAAGGTACCAGGGTGTCAGCTCTGGTGGGTCCCCTCCTGTGTGTTCCCGGTTAGGCTGCTGATAACAGCCACGCCCATTCTCTAAAAAAGAGGCAGCAGGTCCTAGTGACTCAAACACTGGCCTGGAAGATTGTTACTAACCAGCAAACTGAGATAAAGAGCTTTAGCATCTAGGAGTCTCAGTTTCCTCACCTATAAGCAAAATGAAATTTGAAATATAACGACCATTTGGGGACTACTAACATTATTTCTAGCAGTAAAATTTTAGAAATGGAATCATGGTTATGGATCATAGATTATGGAGCAGCTTCAACCAGTTAGAGACAGATTTGATTTCTCCTTCTCTGTATACAATACAGCACTTGGTTTATTTTCCCTTCAGGAATAACTGAATATTATCACTGATGGGGGTGAGGGGCGGAGCAAAGGTGAATCGGCAGCATAAGAACGAAAACATCAAATTGTCATCCTGTTCAGGACGTCGTCCTGCAGCATTTCGTGTGAGATCAACACTGAGGGACAGCTAGACACACACACACACACACACACACACACACACACACACACACACTCATATGCAATCCTCAGATTAAAGCAGGCATCTACTTTGTGATGTAGAGTTCTTTGAATGTGTATACAAACTGCCCTAATACATTTCTTTTAGAACGAAACACTGAAAATACAATACTCTCCTCAAAGGTACTTCACTTAAAATATGAGAGTCAAGTTAAAAACAGACAATCAGCCACAGTGGAGACCCCGACTTCCCCAACTTGTCATATTAAACCCAGTATATTCTTTCTTGATGGGCAGCACTCTTTATTATATGTTCTTTATTATATGTTTTCATCTTGTGTGTCTCACAGAGGGTGGAAGAAAGGTTTAGGGAAGTAAGGAGGAAGCAAAACTGTAATTAAACTCTAGAAGAGGGAAGTGAAGTATTTCCTATTTCTCCTTATTTATTTATATATTTATTTACTTTTGACAGCACCATATTTGATGATATTACAATTTGAAGTTCTCAGAACTAATGGCTTCTTACACTGAAGACCTTGTACTTCCTTTACTCCACCATATCCACAGCAAAACTCTCTGGGACCTGAAGTTCATGTTAAGCCTTCCGTGGAAACTTCTAATTTACTCTCCTAGTGTACTCTATAACTAGATACGCTTGCTTTACCTGCAAAGCCACTTACCCTTCTCTTTTGACTCAATACCCATTTTATAAACAAATCCTCAACAAAACCAAATAGGCAGAAAGAGCCATACCAGGCTAGGAGCCATGGAAAAGGCCTTATTTTTCATCCTACAGAAGCAGACCTTGAGACAAGGATGCACATGAGACTGATCTATTTGGAGGGTGATACCAGGAAACACCAGGAGGGGACTGAGGGAGTGAGACAGGGCAGGGGAAGCAGCCAGTACAGGGTGTGTCACCAAGCACAGGGCCACCGTGGGCAACGCCAGTACAGTCCCACTGGGGAGCTCTCGGGACAGTGGAGGATACACGTGTCAGAGCTATCCCAGTGGAGGGGCAAGGACTCCTGGTGGTCCCCTGAGTGATGTCTCCTGAGCGTTTACTCTCCAGCACTTGGGTCTTGCTGGTGTGCGGGCAATAGGCTCCCATTACCAGATAGAAGCCTTCAGGCAGAGTCACAGCTATTCTTGGAAACAGATTTTCCAGGTGAGTGCCAAGGGCGTGGGCAGGGCACTGACAGCATCCTGAACATTGAGGAACAGGGGCTGTCTTCATAGTTGATTCTAGCGGCCCAAAGAAGGAAATAATCCAGATACTCAAGTCTACGGCATCGCAAGCATCAGGGCCTTTTACACTACACGCTGTAAAGACATTCTGCCCCACCTCCACCAGCGATTTCATACCATTTTGACTTTTACTGGGTTAAATTCTCCGAGCTTTCACCCATACAGGGTGCTTGCTACTCAATTTTAGCAGCTACAGCCCCACACAAGCTAAAATCACTGTATTTTAATGAGGCCAAGCTTTGCGAGCTGGCTTCATTGTGTATGAACTTCCCTCTCAGATGAGATTCTGGTTCCCAAGAAGTTCCCAGTACTCACAGGAACACTGCTCCTGTATACCTGGTCATTCTGCTCCAAGGTAAACACATCAACTTCTCAAGTTTATCTGCAGCGAGGGCACGTGGGCTGTTGCATCAGGTAGTGAGCCACCTTGAAGGTGGGCTGGTTCTAAAAGGGAGCTTGGATGTCAGCCGAGCTGGGCTTCGGGAACGCTCTGACCTTTAGCACATGAAGCTCTGGGATAAGGGATGGGTTATCGTTATCAGACCTTCTACAGTTGGGGGAGAAGCTGGAGAAATGAAGGCACCGGGGTTGGGGGTGGGTGGGAGGGTGGGGGGAAATCAGGGAAGTCACCACACAGTCAGTCTGAGAAGCCAGGCAGGCCCACCACCGGAAGAGGGCTGAACAGAAAGCCTGGTGGACAGGGAAGCTCACTCCAGCCTGGCTGCTGCCTCTGTGGGCCTGCAGTCAGGCCTCTGGAGGTGGGCCTCAGGCCACGCTTGATCAGCAGGGGAAGCGAGTAGAAAGATGAGCAAGATACAGAGGAGATGAGAGCGAGGACAGGCAAGACCTTGGCGACGTCTCTGTGACTGTCACCACATCTGACAATGACAACGTTCAGAGAGCAACAGCCTCTGCATCACTTCTACCATCTAAATTCCTCTTTTAGACAATCAGAATCATCCAGGGAAGGGGATTCTGGGAAATGTAGTTCCAGCTTAACCACGTTACACACAGTACTCAGGTTTCCTGTAATTGATTAAGGAGAGCAATGCTAGCTACTTCCTTCACAAGGATGTAAAATGAATATCACAAGGCATTTTGGATATGCGTGGATTCATCTTTTTCTTCACATATTTTTACTAGAATATTTTGCACTCTTGCTGGGGGAGATGGGAGCAGTCATATTTATATTTGCCTCTAGTCTATAACAGATAGGAAGATGTTTTAATATTTCTAGTTTATCTTCTTTTTCTAACTTAGAGCGACACACCACAGGCTTTAGGGAGACTTTATTTTAATTCATTGAAAATAAATGACTTAGCTAACATTCATGTTTCCTTCTTGGCTACATGAAATTGGCCAGCCAAGGAAGTGGGGCTAGAGGCAAAGAGCTTTAAAGTGTTTCTCTTAAGACATTCTGTTCTGTTACAAACTTTCTGTGTGACCTTGAGAAGTCACATGAAGCTCCTATCTGTTAAGTAAAAATACTCAGCATTCAACCTTGTAAGGAATAATGAGTCAAACTGATTGGAATGGACTTTGCTCAGAATGAGCCTGATAAGAATAGAAAGAGGGGATAAACTATTCCATTCCAAGGTAGAGCTGCCTCTTTAAAGGTCCCCCCAAAACCAAAATTCTACTACCTTTGCAATGGAAACAATGGTTTGCTCTAATAATCACTGTTATTAAATATTGATAGCCCACCTCAAAATACATTAATTGCCGGAATCCACTTAATCATGATGTAATTTCAGGATTCCCTTTATTGCGTTTGCAATTCTAATACTGTAGACATACAGTGGTGACAGATTAGCAATATTAGAATTTAAATGTGGGAAAATCATTAGATAATGGGACCAAAGATAACCACATGAGTCACTCACCAAATGTTCATAGATCATCTACTATCTAAAAATTGTGTTTCTAGATACTGACTGAGATGCAGAAAAGGTTATTTCTTTACATCCACTGCTTGTTATGAGTTTATGCTCTAGTTGGCTTAAAAAACTTTATCACATGCAGGTACTAGTACAATCTTTTTTTTTTTTTTTAATGTAGTAAATGTTTAATGTTTGAGTCATGTTTGCGGACAGATGGTTACATAAAAAACCAAAATAAAATAAATTTACAATCTATATCCAGTTGGCCATGAAGGCCTTTTGGGAGGTTATATTTGTGACAAGGTGTTTAACATGGACAAAAAATATTACCCTGGTACTAGAACATAGCACGATAAAATATACACATTTGGTTGGCCCAAAAGAGCAGACAACCTTAAAAATTTAAAATATTTAAATTCTGTCCTATAACCATGATTTAGTTTTCACTGAGTTATTCCTTGATTGATTCCAAAACAAACCAAACAGTAAAAAAAAAAAACCTTAAGGTTGTCTGCTCTTTGGGGCCAACCAAATTTGTATATTTTATTGTGCTATGTTCTAGTACCAGGGTTAGAGTTTCCATAGTTAGCAAACAGAAATACAGGATGCCCAGTTAAATTTGAATTTCAGCTAAAAATGTATAATTTATTTTAGTTTAAGTATGTCTCATATAATATTTGGGGTATACTTATGCTAAAAACTTTTTCATTATTTATCTGATATTCAAATTTGATTGGGAGTCCTATATTTTATCTGGTAGTCCTAGTCCCAAGGAAATAAATGCCTATTAAAATAGAATACAACCACCCAGGTCAAAAGAACTTTGAGGGACAGATCGACAGTTGTGGGGTCTCTGAAGAAACCCTAAAAGGCTAAAGCCAGCTGTCAGGGAAAAACTTTTCTACGCTCCTTAACCTCCCAGACCTTCCTTCTGCCCTCCGGTAAAATTACAAATTTCAGTTTTCAAGCTACTGAAGGAGATGGAATGATAGGCATAAAAAGAAAATAGAAAGACTGTGCTCAACCGTAGCAGCCCCCAGACGGAGTGAAAGAAAGAAGAGTAAACTTTAAACCCAATTTGGGGTTTTGAGATACATGACTTGATATTGTAAATTCTGAACTGGCACTGTGATTGTCCTGTTGAGTGTTGCTAGGATATTTTATTATCTAAGAGTCAGCAGAAAAGTCATGGGAGAAATCAAGTTTTCATCTAAGGGCAGGGCAAGAACAATCACACTGAAGAAAACGTTAGGGGCCGTGAGAGACCAAACAAAAAGAAAAAAATAAAAGAGCATTCTGATTCTGATTTTGTCCATTCTGTCCCATGAGTCCTGCTGTTCATCAGCTTTTAGGTTGCAAGACCATAGGAAGAGAGGGGAATTGATAAGATGAGAAGGGAATGGTAGTTAATGGACATACAGCTGTCTTAGTCACACCCAGACACCTACTTTCTAAGTAAACTTGCCCTCACTATGGAATGTCATGGCCTAGCTGAACGTCCCACAGTGTAATGTATGCAAACATATATACTGGAATATGGTTGGTTTCACGATGGGAAAGGATTAGGAGTTACCTGCGGGAGAGGCCTCCTGAGCAGAAGGTCACACATGGCCTCTGAGAAACTGGCCAACCCTTGAGGTGCAGCCCAGCCAGCTCATTAGACCATAATAAGCCAAATAAGCCAGAATATGCCTGATTTCTGAATTATTCTGATGACCACAGACAGGGGAACATCCCATCTAGTGATAGGATTCAGAACTTTATAACCAAAGAAAAATGTTTACTTTACACTTGCTTTTCCTCTCATTATTATCTAAAAGTATGCAGAAAGTAATCTATATCCCTGAAATAAAATGGACAGAATCAGATTGACACACTACACGCCCATACACCCTATCATGTGGGGGAAATTTATGTCAGTACAACTAGATTGCATTATTTTTTATTTATTTATTTATTTATTTATTTATTTATTTGCGGTGCGCAGGCCTCTCACTGTTGTGGCCTCTCCCGTTGCGGAGCACAGGCTCCGGACGCGCAGGCTCAGCGGCCATGGCTCACGGGCCCAGCCGCTCCACGGCATGTGGATCCTCCCGGACCGGGGCACGAACCCATGTCCCCTGCATCGGCAGGCGGACTCTCAACCACTGCGCCACAAGGGAAGCCCAGATTGCATTATTTTTAAAGCTTGGTTATGTGTTTGTAATTTATTATTATTCATAGTACTGTATCATGGCTGGCGCAAACACACGTTAAAAAAAATAAAAGGTATGTTAGGGTATAAGATGAAACACAGAGGTCTCCTACTCACACACCCTGGTATCTATTCCATTTCCTTCCCCAGAGGCAACCACCTTCAATGTTTCCTGTTTGAGGTTCTTCAAGTAACCACATAACCCTCTATGATGAACTCAGTTTTCTAATTCTTGCTTATCTTGTCTCCCATTAAAAAAAGAAAAAAAAAAGAAAACTCATTTTTACCATCCCCATCTTAGCCCTACCTGTTTCTCTTGATATTTCAAAGTTATATTATTATTTATCTTCTTCTTTGTAATTATTATGCATTTCAATTTTATACACACACACACACACACACACACATACACACACATATATATATACCCCTCTTTGCTGTTGCATCAGTTGCATGTTCCACTTCAAAATCTCTTTCAGCATTGTCATTTACTTTACATTTTAAGTATTTAAAATATTTAAATTCTGTCCTATAACTATGATTTAGTTTTCACTGAGTTATTCCTTGATTGATTCCAAAACAAACCAAACAGTAAGCAAGTGTGTGTGTGTGTGTGTGTGTGTGTATACACATATATATACACAAACATATCATCCTTTTGGTTCTGAAACAGATGGCGAAAAATATAACCAAGCAAAGAATAACTGATACCAAAAAAAGTTCTAAAAATTACTCTGTTCACTTGGACATAATTAATGCAGACAGCCATTTGCAGTTACAAACTAATTTTTCCCCAACTAAACAGATTAAATCTAATAGTAACATTAGTTAAATCAGACAGAAATGTGGGTCCTCTTGGCAGGTCTTTAAAATCAGGTTTCAATTATTATTAAACTTCTAAAAATGACCAAGCCTGGAAAGGAGATATTCAGACGTATGCAAAAGTGAAGAGTTTTCTCAGCATCTGAACCAAATGGAACAAAAACTTTGTTCAACCATAACTTTACATTCCATAATGGAATCACCTCATAAAAGAATAACTTCCAAATCTTGACCACACTTTGAGTCAATAAAGAGTTGTCTTTTTTATAATTTATAAATAAGTATGCATTCCACCTTACAAGATGGATGAATTTGGTTTCACCTTCAAATGCCTCCCCTTCCTCTGAGATACATGATTAGATATATAATTAGATATATGATTTAGTTTTGAAGCCTAAGCAACCTAGGCTTCAAAACACTTTGCAGAGCCATCAATTCACTGTTTTTCAAAGTGTGCAATGATTGAATTGATCAAAATTGACATTGAACTACTAATCAGTTAAGAGAAAAATACAGAAACAAATTGTGTGATATTCAAAATACTTTAATAAAACATTTGCTTTTAAACCAATGTGCTATGCTATATTAAGGGTGCTTTTTAGTCAGCACCAGACAGAAGTCAAGTTGCCTCCAAGTTAATATGCATTTTGATCCTGATTTGCAAGCAGGGGTAAATGGCAGGTCAAAGAGAGGCATTAAAAGCTCCTTTCATATGATTCTCAGTGCTCTAGAGCACAGGGCAGAGGTAGAAATAAAACTACACTAAGAGTATTCTTTACGTATTTCTGTGGTTGGTTGGTTGTGTGGGTTTAAAAAATATACTTAAGAGGCAAGAAGGCTTCCATGGTATGAAACACCATTGTATCATGTAGAAAAGGTCATATCATATAGTTATGTTCTGTAAGGTATGTTCAAACTCTGTGCATCTATTATACTCTTCATCTCAAGAGGTGACCAACTATCCCTTGACTATATCCAGTTGCTCCCCAACAAATTTAATTTGGCTTGTGCATTAAAAATAAAGTTTCTGATTTTGTTTCTAGCTTTAAAAATCAAAAGCACACATATAAGTATCATGGTTTCTTAACTCTCTTGAAAAATCATATTTGCCCATGCTGGGATGGAATTGGTGGTGAGAACAGTGGATTTCAGTTCAGCTCAGTTGCTGCCTTTAGAAAGGCACGTGCTTTCCTGGTGGCAACAACTGCCTCTCCTCTTTTCTCTCCTTCTCCCTCTCCCTCCTTCCTTCACTCTCTCTCCTTCTCCCTCCTCCTAATGTCTTTCCTGAGCCCACATCTCTGATTTTATTAATTTATCTCCCTGGTCTCTATAGGCACTAGTGTTTGCCATCCCAGGTCATAAGTATTACTATTATTTCATTTTTACTTTGCTCCATAAAGACAGCAGCATATGCTAGGATATCAGTCCCTGTAACATTCTCTTTCTTCTGTACATTTTTAAAAGATAGTTGAAATTGTGTTAAGTGGTAAGGGGTATTCATTTTTTTTAAAGAAAACAAAATCTTGATTCACAAATTGTATAAAGCATGGTTCATTTATCCAGCAGGGTATTATGAAACCATTAAAAAGAAAAATGAGGATCATGTTCAAAATATATTAAGTGACAAAAAAAGTTGAAAAACATTATGCATAAAAATATGCTTTTCTGCTTATTCACAAGGAACTTTTAACAGTAGATACCTCTGGGATTGGGAATGTGGGTGATGGGGAAGTGTTAGGCTGAAAGATTTTTGCTAACCCGTTCACCCTTCTTTCCTGTGTAGGTTTACCATCAGCATAAATTACCTTTAAAATCAAGAACAGTTTTAAGTTCTCCAAATGAATACCATTTAAAAATAATATCTTATATGTATGTGTATCACTTTGTTTATATACCATTTTCAAATACATTATCTTCTAATCTGGTCTTTATAATAACCCTGTGAGGTAGGCACTTAGATAATACACAAAAAAGAAAGGATTCATCAATGTACATAAGGTCATAGAGCCAGGGAAATGTAAAGCCAGAATCACACCAGTCTGACAGAGCATCCACTGTCTAGATCACTGCTGGTCATCACAGCAAAGGACACATCTTGCATTGCCATGAAAGCCTTGGCAACTTTTACTCACAATTCATTGGCCAAAACTGGTCATGTACTTTATCCAATCACAAGAGCTCCAGTAAACTTCCATATAGCACCCAGAATTGGAGACGGGGGTTGAGGGAGAGAATAAATGGTAAACCAAATGACTGATAGCCCCATGTGTCTAACTCCAGGTCTCTCATAATAAATCAATATAACTACATGAATCTCTGAGTGACTCATATTTAGAATAACACTTTCATTTAAAACTACCCTGTTACAAATGAGTTAAAATATTTAGAGAATGTGTGTGTGTATCATACTCATTTACCTTATATAACTATGAAAGTGTCCTGTCCAGCTGTTTTTATTTTATTTTTTTTACTCACATTTCATCTGATTATTGTAGCCAGTAAGCTTTGTCCTTCAGTCAGTGGGAAGAAACACTGAAGTTGAGCATCTCAGTGGCCACTTAGCCACATCAAGTACAGAATATTAACCGAAGAGAAAGCCAGCTGCAGCCTGTAGATAGCTTACCACACCGCACAGTACATACTATAAACAAGTATCTCCAAACATTCACAGGCTCTTAACCTCAATCACGTATCCTTAATCAGATGTCAATTTCAGTAGCAAATTTTCTGAATAATGATGATGTAACATCCATTAGTAAATAGGAGACATCAATTACATTAAATATCATGCTTGGGCTGCCAGATAACCGTGAATAAAACACACTGATAAACAATATGCTTTTCAGCCAAGGGCAACAATGAAAGCAGTGAGTTACCAAAGAGACATACAGAAAGATGTTCTCCTTTAGGAATGGCAGAGCAGCTGTTAATCAGATGTAAGTAAGTGAAGTATAGTTGACAAAATTTTACGAATAGCAGGACCAAAAGTTGAGAGTAATAAAATCGCTTTCAGAAAGGAAGCATATGGCAAGATGAGAAAGTTATGAGATATAAGACCTGAAATTGAGTAACTTATTGTACAATCCAGGTTGGGAAAGAAGATAGGTAGACCAGCTTGGCATACGTTATGATAATCTAGCGTGAGTGGACTGTGGCCTCGGATAACAAGAAAAAAAAAACCAAACCAAACAAAAAACAAACAAACCAAAAACACTGGATGGGAGAAGCATGACATTAAGAGTCATTTCAAAGGAAGAATCCAGGATTTGGAAACAGTGGATGTGGACAGTCAGAGAGAGAAGTGCAAAGATCAATACAAAAAGGACTAATTCCCTTCCCCACACATATGAGCATGTGTGCGTGTGTGCACACACAGACATAACACTTGTTTACTGGGACTCAGCATATCACAGACAGAAAGAGACAATCTAAAGCGTTTTTGTTTTTCCCTGCTGGCTGGAGTAAGTCTCGAGTTTGATCTTGGTCATACTGAATCTGAGATGGTGAAGGGCCTGGAATGGTTTTTTGAGACCGCTCTTTTTATAGAACTTGTGCTCAAAGAGAGAGCATGAGGTCAGAATTACAGCTTTAGAAGTCATCCATGGGGGAAGGTTCAGAGATAGGTTTTTAAATTACTCATAAATAGGTTGTCTTTCACTACAAATCATCTCATTTGGACTTTTTGTATTGGCATTTTAAATTTCTGTTTTATGTAGCATTATCTGACCTCATTCTGGGAGTCTGAGAAGGCCTGAAAGATTAAAACCATATGAAACAGAAGAGATAAAGGGGAAGGTGTTTAAATGTATGATTCATTTAAGTGAGCAGTTGAAGTCTTGAGAGTAACGATAATTTCCAGAAGAAAGGGCACTGAGGAGAGGACACCAAAGACAGGGAAGGGCTGGACTCCTCAAATGTGCTGCTACGGGGTAACTATAGTTATTTCGGACAAAACAGACTTCAAGCCAAAAATGGTAACAAGGGACAAACATGGTCATTATATAAAAGAATCAATTCATCAACAGTATCCAACACTTATAAAAATATTGTGGCGATCATTTCACTATATACACATGTATCAAATTCAATGTTATATGTCAACAATATTTCAATAAACTTGGGGGGAGAGATAAAAGTTTTTAAAAAATGTGCTGCTACACACACATTTGGATGAGGAGGGGCTAATGAAAGAAGAGATGCCACAGAACAGACAGGAGCACAGAACTCTCAGAAATTTTGCTCTCCTGTTCTGATGGCCATTTTTCATGTTTTAGAATATTTTTCCAAAAAGCACTTCAAGATAATGAAGTTCCTTCAGTTGTAACAAGATCCTTTTTCACAGCTATTTTGGTAGACACTCCAAAACTGTGCTGTGTTATCAGCAAGGAAAAACAAAAAAACAAAAAAAAAACACTGGTCTGGAGAGAAATCAACCAGGTGAACATCAGAATGAACCAACTGGTTTGAAGCAGTTTTGTAAAAAACAAGTTTGTGGGTCATGGTGATCTTTCTGTGCTTGGATACAGCCACATATTCTATATGTATGAACACCTGCACACATGTAATTTATGAAAGTATCAATAAGAGCATGATTGGGGAATTTATTTAAGAAGCAAACCAAGGAAGAAAGCCAGGTTTCACAATAGCTTCATCTAACACGCTGGGCCTAATGTGTTCTGAGCAGCACGTAGAAATGCCTGTAAGCACCCTTTGTGCGGTAGGTATCCAGTATGTGCCAGCAGACCCTTCACTTCTCATTCTCTACAAAGGCCTCTGGCATGGATGACACTTCCCATTGTCACAGCTGAGTGAACTTAAGGGGAGAAAAGGACAGACAAGGTCAGGGCACTCTTACAGAGGTGGGAAGGTGCCCTGTTTTATGAGGTGCTTGGGATTTCCAGGCTGAGACCCTAACCTCAGACTTTGTTGGAAGGACATTAAAAATTGAACAGAGCAGAGCTGTGTGCTCTAAGGTCTTCAGTCACCTGCTAGCATGCACCCAGGGCATGGTGAAGGCCATGATAAACTTGTTACGGATAGAACTTCCTCAGTTGTTGGAAACTTTAAATAACCCCTATTTTTTTCTCTGTTCTGTGTCAGCTTAAATATTATCAGGTTCTCTTAGAAACGGGTGCACTGAGGGATTCCTTGTGCGTTCAAAGATTGTGATGGAGGAGTTTAAAAGCTTCAAGTCAGATACTGTGGACTGTTTTGAGCCATAAATGACGCTGTTTTGTAGAAAATTCTTACATTGCTTCATGGTTCAAATGCTGCATTTTAACATTGATTTATTTTTAGATGAAACTTAAAATATGCATAAATATTATTGACTATGCCTATGGATAAACAATTGCATGGGATGTTATACCCGTTAGAGGAAACAGGAAACAGATGGCACTTTCAAACTGAGTCATTTGAAAGCGGTTGGTAGAGAGACAATTTACGAAGGTGTGGGAAGGGTTTAGCGAGAACTGGGGCTAGTGCCATCCCCGTGGGCTAGGAGACATGTCACTGTCACTATCCACAAGCCAGAAAGCACAAAGAGAAGGAGCAGTTACCAGATGTGGGGACAGAAACAAAAAATAACACCTCACCTTTATTCTCCTCCCTTTCTCAGACTTCCCGGTGGCGCTACCCAACGGCCAAACCCGATATAGGAAGGAGGAAGAAAGGGAAGCCCATTGAGATGGTCCATAGAGATCATCTCCATGGGCAGAGAGAACAGGAAGGAGGTGAAGTGTGGCTTCGGGGGCAAATGGAAGACACCTAGCAGAGATGTCCTCACTGACTCAGGACAAGTGCCTGTTAGTACAGAAAACAGGGATAATCTTGATTATGGGATTGTGAATTTCAAAACCATACAGTCCTGGGGCACTAAGGCTTAGAGCTTAGTCAAAACGCCGTGGCCAGAATCAGGCACACAGACAAAGTGTTCCAGAGAAGCAGAGTGGAGGAAACAGAGCTCTCCTCTACCATCCCCATACCACAAAACTGTTTTTTGCTGGTGGAAAAAGCAGAAAAAAGAGGTGATAAGTGAAGGAAGATTTCTAGACCCAGGAGTAGAGAGGCCTGAGCCAGTCTTCCAAAAGGAGCTACTCAGGAAGAGACAAGCCCCAGAAAGAGAATGTGAGTGTGCAGCCTTGAGACAAGGTGAGGAAACTCAAGTGGATGGAGGGGCCTGAGTGCAATATACCAGGGAGGGTCTATTGCACAGCTGGAGAGCTAATGTCCTGTCCAATGAGGGACAGCACCAGCCAGCTGCACGGGGAGATGTGTGCAAGAATGCAGACACTGAGTCAATGCATTTCTAATTTTTCAAGAGACATCAGAAAACTAGATGAACCAAGTCAAACTTGCAGATTCTCAAAACTCTGTGGGCTCAATAAAACATGTCTGTGGGCCAAACTCAATCCACAGCCTGATCCTGGGCAGATGGAGTCCTAGAGGCTTGCTGGGCCCTAAACAAGGCAACAAAGCAGCAGAGAGATTTGCTAGACCTGAGGGGCCATGCAGAATGGAATGAGAAATACAACAAGGTTGACTTAGGACCAAAGAGCAGGCCAGTCCTCCCTCTACCCATCCCCTGATTCAACACCAGCTTCCAGGAATGTGATAGAACCCAGGAATGGGAAAAGAAATGCCCAGACAAGTGAGTTTAAATTATTGTGCCACAGAATCAGAACCCTAAAAGAAATGGTACTGTAGAAAAATAAAGCAGTCACCACTCATCTCTATTTCCTAAGTCCCTTCAGAAAGTTCTGGTTTTAAATTTTCAAGGCATAATCTGGGCTTCCTGTCAACCAGTTGTACCATTCTGTTGGAGGGATGTAAGCAGAGTTGATCACTAGGACCTCCTGCTTCTCTTCTATATAACTATTGCCTTGCTGAGCTTCTACTGATGGGATTTCAGGTGCTGAGACAGGGATCCTCCTGGTTCATCCACAATCCTGTGGCAGAGGTTTGTGGGTGAAAGATGACTACACTAGATGATTCAGACTCTGGCTCCGGAGGGGCCATGATTCACTGTGGGACCTAGAATGAGATGCTTCTTCCCTACCTGGCCCCAGTACTCTGGTGATAAAATGTGAGGGTCAGGGGTCAGGCCCTAGCTGAACACTAAGGTCCCATTCCGTTGTCAGATGATGCTATAGAAGGTCAGGTGGGGGCATATTGGAAACGAATGAGCAGTCCATCAGTGAGAAAATACTATTATTTTTGTATAACTGATTCTTTCAAACAAATTCAGTTTTACTTTTTATAGAATGAGGTTAGTCATTTTCCTGCTTTTGTTGGGTACTTTAGAAACTGTTGGAATTTATACATTTCTTCTGCATGTTCCTTCTTTTTCAACAGTCAGCAAATTCTCTGGAAGATTGGTTATGAAAATAACCTACAGAATTTCACTTTCTATTTGTCATGGAGTAATTTATACCCCAAGGAAGCAGAACACATCCTTATTTTTTAATTTTTCTTTCACCAGTGGAGACTAAGACCAGGAACCATGTGTTTATTACTCATGATTTGGGTCTCCAAACTTTTCTGAAATCCTCCCACTAACCCTCTTGCCCCTGAATTGCTTCAAGCTCTCCAGCATTCTGGAATCCTGATAAGCATGTGTGATATGGCTCTGTACCGCATGTTTTTCTATCTTTTAAGGTCTGTTTCAGTCTATGGGACTAAAAGATCTCCATGTTAAATTATAACATTGTGTGGTATTTAACAATGAAATGTAACATTTTGATATTAAAACTCAAAGAAGCAGTGATAAGGAAATTAAGTACTCAGTGGCCAGAAGGGTACAAATCTAAAAAGAAAAAAAAAAGAAAAAAACCGAAAATCGTGTAAAATGTAGAAGTGTTATACTTTAAAAAAAAAATCTAAACATAGGTGTTTGTCTGACGTTGGAAATGTAGCCAAAAGTGGGCACTGGGAATTCTATTCAATATTAAGCAGATGATAATATTATTGAGGAAATTATTTTGGCCAAGAGATGCTCTCTGGTCACTGGGAACAGTGTTATTAACAAAAATTTGTTCATGTCCTTTCTGGCTCTAGCATAATAGAATTAAAGAAAGCTCCCATTTCTTGGCTTTTTCTTCCTCAAATGGAGATCACCAACTCTCAGATTCCAATTTTTAAAATCACAAAATTCACTGAAGTGAATCAACACCAAAGCTCAAATATAAAAAACAATAATAGTGTCAAGAATACATACGACAAGCCATACCAGTAAATTCGATGAATTGCAAAAATCTCCCCCAAAGAATGAATTCCAAAAGTGTAAAAAATGAAACATTTCATCTACTTCAATCAATCATTAACATTCTTAGCAGACTTGGTCTTTACTCAAGGAGCTGAGTAACAGCCATAAACACACAGTTCACCTCAAGACCCGAACTTCATAAGTGGATGACAGAGTTAAAAGCCAAGACTCCAGTGTTACTTAAATATATTACAAATATTACAAATTGCCACAATGAACAGTTCAGCCCAAAAAACACTGAACATAGCTAAGAGGTTGCTCAGCAAGAAAGAAGATAAAACACCTGCTGGTCAATGCTCTTATGGGGTCAGGGAAACACTATTTTAAACCCACAGAGGAAAATTATACATGGGGGGTTGCCACCCTGAAAAGGTCGAGGAAGCAGCAACCTATGGTGGGGGATGTAACTTGAGATAAGGGCCCCCTACAGACACACCTTTACCTTTGTCCTAATTGGTCACCTGAATACCCCACTTCAGTGCAAACCCACCAGCAGAAATACAGTCCTTCAAAATCCCTGGCTAAAGGCTACAACACTGGGATACTGGGTGGGGAATGATGACAGGGTAACAGATTAAACCATTGCCACTATGATATAAGCTATTGTCACTATGATCTAAGCAAAGTTGGGAGAGTGGAGGGAAGAAATGGACCTGGCCAAATGTACTGTTGTGGAGAGCTGCATCAGGGCACTCGTAAACAATGAGAGAACCACCCCTTGGCATGGTTCCCAGCCAACAGAGTTGCCCCCCACCAATATACAAACAAGGCTTCACATCCAAGAAGACCCCTATATAAACATTAGGATAATAAATGCCACTGAATGGTATTAGCAAAGACTCTGAGGCCTCTAACTCTCCAAAACCTTCAAGGACATCCAGAACTTTACAACAACTAGATGCAGATAATGTCATTCTTATATTGAAACAAAAATTACTCTTAGATTTGGAAAAAAAGGTGACCATAGAAGTATGCCTGATACAGGGTGCCAGATGGAAATATTCATTGTCTCCAGTTAATTCCTCATTCTGTGCTGTCCTCTCTCTTACCCTGAGCAAGCCCTAGGGTGGCTTTCTGCTCAGTCGTCTGGCGCATTCTTCTCCCCAACTCTCCTCTCCTTCCTCTGATCTCTGGCAGTGTGGTTTGTTAGGTGGCCTGCCTTGACTAGGTCCTCAAGTATTTGTTGACCTAATTAATTAATTAAGACTTGGCTCTCTTTGACTGCATATTTGTATGATCGAATCCCACACACAGGTGGTAATGAACGGAGCTCTATTCCACAGCATCATGTTTCCTGGCCATTGCCAAACTGATTCACTCACACGAGAAAGTATCGGTACATCTCTTGTCTTCCTCAACCCAAGCTGCATCAAAAGGTGTCTTCAGAGCAGCCAACCAGGGACCATCACCTGGTCTCCAGATTGGCCAAGCCTGAGCTTGTCCTTTTGAGCTATGTGTTGGTTCCACTACACTGAACACCGATCGTAAATAGCAAATGAAATACGTTCTGGAACTGCTGGGGTTTGCTCTTCACTTCAGGCACAGTAGAGTCACAGACATGGACAAGTGGCCTCTGGCCATTCACACTCATGGAGCTGCTAATAGGCTTGTCCTATATTTTACAATTTCCTTGGCCACAATTAACAACAGAGATCAGAAATAGAATGCAAGAGAAATGCACCGTTAGCCTCAAAGAACTTTTGGAAAGAATTCCTTGATGAATAAGTTGGAAGCTATCCCCAGGTTGTAAATGAAACCTCATTTACAACCAGAAGATTCATTTATGGTTTTATAAATAAGATTTTGCTACATATTCTTTTCTTGAAATGGTTGGAAAGATATGTCAATCATACTCATAACCTAGTTTGAGGTGAAAATCATCCAGAGCTATAAATGTGGTTTGAAGTCTTAACATTTCTATTTCCAGTCTCACCAAAGAATCAGTAAATGATTGGCGGGGGACGGGGTGTGTGTGTGTGTGCAACATAAGATTATCTCTTTTGTCTTAATGTTACCAGATAGGTGACAAATATTCTAAGCACTTTACAGGCATTATCGCATTTACTACTCTTGATAACCTTGTGCTATAGGGATTAACACTCCCATTTTATGGATGAGTAAACTAATTAACAGATGATCAGATGATTAATACATGGTAAGGCCAACATTTGCAGCCTAGATTGTCATCAAGTGTAGCTCCAAAAAAAAGTTAAAATTAAAACAGTTAAAAATAAAGGCACAGGGTAGTATCAAGGAAGGAAAAAGTGACCAAAAGAAGAAAACCCCTTCCTTTATTGCCTTCTCCTTTAGATTCTGTCCCCAATACACTGAACAAAAAATAAATCAAAAACACTTACATATGACAGTCGTGGCCTAAGTATCATCCTAAAGAGCTGAACTACAAAAATAATCACGTGATGTCAATTTTTGCTGACAAACTGATACCAATTTTACTCGTTTAAATGACAATATTCAGAGGTAGCAAGAACAAGAAAATGGACTTCTTGGATCCTGCTGATATGAGTGTGACTGCATATCAAAAGACATACAATTTTATTGAAACATTAAACCAGCAATTCCACTTCAAAACATTGCCTTAATTAAAAAATTACGCGTATACAACGAAATCTGGCTCCCATGATCCATCTCCACAGCACTATGTATATGAGTGGGAGGACCAGCTTAAATGGTCAACAGTGAATTGAAGCAGATTCACAGCAGAGCTTTCCTTGCAACTGCTAAATAGATCACAAACAGATTTTGTTAACATCAAAATGTATTACTAATTTCCGTTGGGTGAAAAAAGCAGGTTATAAAATATCATGTTTCCATTAACTATGTGCCTGTGGATGTGCATATTCATTTTTTTTTAAACCTCAAAATATACACGGACAAACAAATGCTGTAACTTGCTGATTCTGACCAAAAAACGTTTCACAATTTAACATCCCTTTCAGAATACGTTTATGTCTTGCTAATGTCACCTCCAAATTTGGTATTTTATCATTTAAATCACCCCAACTGTATCCACGGTAGGTTAAGTCCCTCTTCGGAGCCCTACATAAGCTGAAGGGGCCAAGGGAGAAAAGCAGAGCTGTGTGGGTGGATTCCTGAAGTGTTCCAGAAAGCGATCCTGCTGATTTGGCCGTCTACACCTCCAGGAGCCCAGCATGGAGAACGAGGCACCTCGCCTTGTAGTACCCCGGGAGCCCCCTTACTAAAGATGCTACCACTCACACCCTTACAGAGCATGTGCATTGTGAGGTCTTACAGAAAGTATATAAAATTACAACCATCACATTTGGTTGCAGAGCTCTATTGCTTCTGCAAAGTGTAATAATGTCTTCTTAATTCCCTAGGCTGGCAAGGCTCATGTAGCATCATTTATTTAAGGATATCTACATTTCCAAACACTGCTGGGTGAAAACCAGGTCCATCAATCACTGTGACAGGCTCCTTTCCTCTTGAGTTTATCTTCCTGTACATTTTGTGCCAGATTTAGTTTGCGAACTTCCAAACAGTGGAAACATGAGTCTTGTTTAATCTTCACAAATATAAAATGATGTTGTTAGACTATCATTTGCCATTTGAACCCTCATTCATTAATGAAATGTTGGTTAAACAACAGCCTATTCACCTTTTAACTGCAATACTCCCCTGCATCTGTTGAACCCTTAATGGATGGCCCATTTAAAAACACGGGGGAGATTTTATTCGTATTGCAATTTATGTGAAATGTGTCACTATAGGGGATCCTTTCTCCTAAGGCGGACAAGTTTGTTTATTTTAATTTCCATTAGTGTCTGGGAAGACAAAAATGATGAATGATGATTCTTGAGCTACAGATTTCGCAAGTCAGAGGTTTACAGTGGATATGTTTTGCTTATCTCAAGTTATTTTATCAGAAGCACAAACTATCGCCGTCCCCATTACACGTGAAGACCACTTCATCTCAGCTTATGTACTGGAACTAATTTCCAAGGTTACCTCAAGTGTATGAAGAGAAAGAGCAAATAACTGCACCACAGGCGGATAAAACGAACAAAGAATATGCTAGGAAAGTGGCAGGAGGAAGAAGAGTTGGCAGGACCGTGGACTCTGCAAAATTATACTTTTTCCCAGTGTTCTTTTCTCTCCACACCATGTAACCTGGTCCAACTGAAGGGAAGGAATGAGAAAGTGCAGAGAGGCTGAAAGCTCGTCAGGGGAACAGAGAGCAAGAGATGAGTTTTCATTCCCTATCCTTGGCATGAGGGAAAACCTGTTTTTGTGTAAAGGCATAATTTTTTAGTGTGGCAAAATATACATAATATAAATTGTATCATTTTAACCATTTTTAACTGTTCAATTCAGTGGCATTCAGTACATGCACATCCTTGTACAACCATCACCACTACCTATTTCCAGAACATTTTCATCATCCCAAATGGAAACTCTGTAGCCACTAACCAATAACTTCCCATCCTTCTCTTCCCTCAGCCCCTGGTAACCTCTATTCTACTTTCTGTCTCTTTGAATTTGCTTTTCCAGGTACCGCATATACGAGGAATCATACAATATTTGTCCTTTTGTGTCTGACATTTCATTTAGCACAGTATTTTCAAGGTTCATCCATGTTTCGCACATATCAGAATTTCATTCCTATTTGAGGCTGAATATTCCATTGTATATACATGCCACACTTTGTTTATCCATTCATCTGTTGATGGACATTTGGATTGTTTCCACCTTTTGGTTATTGTGAATAATGCTGCTGTGAACATCGGTGTACAAGTATCTATTGGAGTCCCTGCCTTTGATTCTTTGGAGAGGATATACCTGGGAGTGAAACTGATCATAAAGCAATTCTATGTTTAACTTTTTGAGGGCCCACCAAACTGTTTTCTACAGTAGCTATTGAAGAAAATGTGTACTTTAAAATGTGTACTTCCAGATGGAGAGACGACCAAAAATTGACCAGTTATCCAGCAAATGTGAGCAGCTCTGACAGTGACTCTGGATAGTTCAGGTTGACATATGGATTTGAGTCTCTCTGAGACGCCCTGGCTCCCAGCAAATCCTGGTCAGTGGGCCAATCTGCCTGCAGGCTGACTTCCACCTGCCCACATCCAGCCCCAGGGCCACACTCTGGGTTCTCAGGTGTCCAGAATTCCCTGTGAAACCAGCTTTGAATCTACTTCCAGGGCCTTCCTAGATACCTTCCATAGGTCTTCCCTCCAAGGGCAGCCCAACCCCTAGTGTGTATACCTCAAGGCCCCAGGAGTGGCTCTGGCCTGTCTTTTTTTTTAATTGGAGTATAATTGCTTTACAATGTTGTGTTACTTTCTCCTTTACAATGAAGTGAATCAGCTATATGTATACATATATACCCTCCCTCTTGTACCTGGCCTGCCTTTTGATGGAGCTGTGGATGTAGCTTGAGTGCAGGGACTGGGAGGCCCTTGCACTGTGAAAAAGAGCTGGGTTTAGCGGTGAGGGCCAGTTCTCCCCAGATACCATACTCTAACAAGGAACTCTAAGGATCCTGAGAATTCTAAATTTAAACCAGACCTCTAGATTTTGAAGGTATCTTTGTCAAGGTAGGTGGACAGAATACATTTTATTCAACAGCTTGTTAGGGTAATTTATAATTCTGAAATGTTTAGATGGAATACGCAGGCCTCCATGTGTATACTTGCACTGGAACCCACAAGAATGAAAATGGACTTATTTATCCTCAAAACAAAATTTTAAAAAAATAGATATTATCGTCACCCATTTTATGTCTGAGTAAATTAAGGCAAAAATAGGTTTTCTTTTCTATACAACTGAGAAGTGGCATGGCTGTGATTAAATTAGAGTCATCTGGCCCCAGATCGCACACTCTTAAATGACCCCAGTGAATGAACCACGGGGGCTATATTTCGGAGTTAGGACAGAGCCCTAAGTCAGGAACACCAAAATCAAATACAACAGGGATCAGGGACTATAAAAGGGCAGAGTTAAAACTATGGAAATTAGCATTTAAAGCAAGAAGTAGAAATACAACAAGAAAAGGAGGTGAACAGGCCTATAATAAAATGGAATAAGAGGTGAAAATATTTCCTTTTCCTGTGAAATATTTTTCAACCCAATTAAAAATATAAAAATGAAAGAAAAGGTTGCTTTCTCCTGAATCTTTCTGGGCTCTTTCCACCCCGACCCTTGCTGTCTCCACATTTCTGAATCTGCCAAACAACATAAATCACTGTGCAAACCAAATCATTAGGGTTGCCAGGTGTTCAATTTTGAATCAGACAGTCTGGTATTTGAGTTTTCTGCCGAGGAAACAAATAGAGAAAATATCAGTGATTTTTAATTAAGTTTTGTTATTATCATGTAAAGATGAGCTTGCAGGAGAACATTCTCGCTAGCTCTCCAGGCTGCACTTTACCCTGAGCCTGCTTTCCACTTAGATATCAGCCTATCTAGGCAGGCTGTTTCCAAACTGAGTGCTAAAGCAAGCTGATGAGCTTGGCTCTGAACTCATGTTGGCACCTTCCACATACTGGCTGGGCTCCATGCAACTGTGCTAGATCATTTTCTTTTACTGATACCTCCAAAACTCCTGCAGCAATTGGCAGAGTTCCCTGGGTATATTTAAAAAAATAATAATGAAATAAATACGTAAATAAATACTCAGAAGGACATTGAAAATGGAGGCAAATGAGCCATGGATTAAGAGAATGCTGAGTTGAGTATGTCCGTAAGTCTAATCATGCCCGTTGAAGAGAAGAAAACAGCAAAAATTGTTATTCTATCATTTACAAACAAACACAATTATCCTTAAGTAAAATTCTGTTTAAGACCCAAATAAAGATGGCTCCAGTAACATAATGTTAGATTGGTGTGGGAATCTATGATAAGAGAATAGTTAGAAATCTTTACATTTTGAGGAAATCAAAATTTCCTTATTCTGGGACTTCCCTGGTGGCGCAGTGGTTAATAATCCACCTGCCAATTCAGGGCACATGGGTTCAATCCCTGGTCCAGGAAGATCCCACATGCCATGGAGCAACTAAACCCATGTGCAACAACTACTGAGCCTGCACTCTAGAGCCCACGAGACACAATGACTGAGCCCGCCTGCCACAACTACTAAAGCCCGCGCACCTAGAGCCCACGCGCCTAGAGCCCGTGCTCCGCAACAAGAGAAGCCACCGCAATGAGAAGCTTGCGCACTGCAATGAAGAGTAGCCCCCTTTTGCCGCAACTAGAGAAAGCCCGCGTGCAGCAACGAAGACCCAACGCAGCCAAAATTAATTAATTAGCTAATTAATTAATTAAAATTCAAAAAAATTTTCCTTATTCTTCTACCCCTTTTTCTTCCTATTTTCTCCTCTTCCTCCTACTTGTTAAGATTCACAGTATTAAACCTTCTCAGTTTTCTCATTTGAATGTGGGTATACAATAGTAGCCTCAAAGAAAAATTTTAAGGATTAAGTGATGAATAATAATAACTATTATTAATAATTGTAACTATTAATAATATACTAATAGCTATTAACATATTATTAGTTTTAATTATTAATAGTTATTAATATATTATTAATAATAGTTATTATTATTATTAAAATATCTAGAATAGGGTGGATTTCAACAAATCTCTTTGGTATTAAACACAGTTCTTCTAAACATAGCTCTGTGACAAAATAGGTGGGAGATATAAATTTAATTAAAATTTATCTGCAATAAAAGTCCCCACCACTAAGGGCCTACAAGGTGCCAGGCACAGTGTAAGGCAGCTTACATGCTCCTATAATCTTTGCGACAATTCTAGGATGTGCCAATAGTAAATGAATTATACTTATCGAACACTCCTATGTTAAATCAGCCCATCCTCACAATAGCCCTTTGAAGGTGGTAGTACAATTATCCCCACTTGATCCCACTTGAAAACTGTGAGAAGTGATCACCCATGTGCTCCTCCAAGGGATGAACAAGGAGGGCGACTAGCCTGTCCTGCACTGATTTTATGTAATGAGGAAAGGACGCCTTCACTGGGCAGACACACCCATGAGCCAAGAGTGGTGGCTGGATTACAACCTAACACTTCTTCCTGAGGGCCTCTGTGAATGATGGCCCTGAGTAAGCCTTCGCCGATTTCCCAGAGATGGAAATATCCATTGAGAACTCAATATAAGTTGTAACTGAAAATATAAGTTGAATGAACTTATATTTCCAATTACAGTGGTTCAGAGGATTTCTTGGGGTTCCAGCTCAAAGCTTTTCCTTCTAGAGCTACCTTCTTAACTCTCTGTGCCACCTTCAGCAAATGACAGTATCCTAAGTCCTGAAGATACATGAGGGCACAAAAGCCAGACCTGGGGATGTAGTCAGTACACATCCTCCAGGGACCTCATAAAAGTGACCGATTAATTGCTGCTTTCTTGTCATTATGGAGAAACGAGCTGCCTTATCTTTTTTAGAAGATATCACCAGTGTCTGCAGGAATGCTCTGAAACTGTGCTGTGGATGTCTGATTTAAAAATCAAGTGTGAATGAGACTATCACATGAATACAAAACATATTCATAAAGTGTATAGAATATTCTGCTTCAAATATCCTCTCTAAAGTAAAATTCCATAAAATAAGTCCCATCCAACTTTAATGATACAAGATAATAGTCTACCACCAATAAAAACGTCAAAAAGTATTGGAAACAATGAAAAGAAAGCCTGGGAATGGAGCTTTTTTCTGCTGTTAGATCTTGGATACTTCAGACTGTGAATTGATATTTAATGTGCAGTTGCCTACATTAGTAGGAACCCTGCAATTATAGGTTGATTAGCTAAAATGTTTGTCATGTTTTTGTAACACAGAGATAAAACCAGTGTTGTATATAGCACCACATATTAATAATGGTCTCATAATTACTATGGCTGCCCGTATTCAAGATAATTCTTCAGTGATAAACACCACAAAAATGCTATTGGAATAATTTAGGATGGATCATATAATGCAATAGTTATTCCTGATAACTTTGCTTGGTTTCATATAAAGTAGCAGATTTGTGAACCTTTATATTTTTTTCTTTAATTAATAGACTTTTTTTAAAGTATAGTTGCTATACAATTATATAAGTTACAGGTATACAATATAGTGACTCACAATTTTTAAAGGTCATACTCCATTTATAGTTATTATAAAATCTTGGCTATACTAGACTTTATTTTTTAGAGCAGTTTTTGGGTCACAGAAAAATTGAGCAGAAAGTAAACAGAGTTCTCATACTCCCTCTTCCCACTGCATTCCCTGGCCTAGTTTCTCTTATTATTAACATCTTGTATTAGTGTAGTATATTTGTTACAATTAAAGAACCGACATTGACATGTTACTATTAAACTAAAGTCCATAGTTTACATTAGGGTCCACTCTTTGTGTTGTACAGTTTTACGAGTTTTGCCAAATGCATATATCCACCTGGACAGTATCATACAGGATAATGTGCTGCCCTAAAAATGTCCTGTACCCCATCTATCTAACCTCTCCCCGCCTAATCCCTGGCAGCCCCTGATCTTTATTTCTCTCTCTGTAATTTTTCCTTTTCTAGAATGTCAGACAGTTGAAATCATGCAGTATATAGCATTTTCAGTGTGGACTGTTTCACTCGGCAATGTGCAATTAAGGTTCCTCAACGTCGTCTCATGAATTGGTAGCTCATTTCTTTTACTGCTGAATAAGCTTCCATTGCATGGATATACCACAGTTTGCTTATCTATTCACCTATTGAAAGACATTGCCTCCAATTGTTAATTATGAATAAAGCTGCAATAAACATTTGTGTGTAGGTTTTGTATGGACGTGAGTTTTCAACTAATTTATGTAAATACTTAGGAATGTGACTGCAGGATTGCATGGTAATATGATGTTTAGCTATGTAAAAAAAGCTGCAAACTGTCTTCCAAAGTGGCTGTGCAATTCTGCATTGCCCGCAGCAGTGAATGAGAGTTTCTGTTGCTCCACATCCTTGTCAGCATTTGGTGTTGTCAGTGTTTCGGATTTTAGACATTTTCATAGGTATGTAATGGTATCCCACTGTTGTTTTAATTTGTGACTCCCTAATGACATACGATGCTCAAGCATCTTTTTGTATGCTTGTTTGCCATCTGCATATCTTCTTTGGTGAAGTATCTGTTCAGATCTTTGCCCAGTTTTTAATTGGGTTGTTTGTTTTCTCACTATTGGGTTGTCAGAGTTCTTTCTATATTTTAGATAGCAGTGGATTTGTTCTAGATGCTTATCCTCTAATGGAGATATTAAGTGGGGAATGTGAGAAACTGTCAGTCGACATATATATGTGTCCAGTACTGTGCTGGTGAGTCTCACTATAGAGATAGCAGAGCCTCAAAGTCAATAGAGCCTAGAAAAAGCCAAATGTACAGGTTTATTTGGTTTGAGAGGGGAAGTAGCAATATAATGATATTTTATCCCTAGACATTTAGCTAGACTACAATTGTAAACCTTCCTTGCAGTGAGACTGCGACAATGTGACTGAATTCTGGACAAAATTCAGTCCAGGGATGGGCCACCTAGATCTGGCCTCTAAAATTCTCCTCAAAATCTTGTATTCAATCTCACCCTCTTTCTCCACATAGTTAAAAGTAAAGGATTCCAAGATGGAGCTACATGGTGGAAGGAACCTGGACACCTGACTCACCCCCAGAAGGAGGGCTGCTCCAGAAGAGCCTCCCAACCTACACAGTGCTGTGAAGTGAGCAAGAAATAAACTTTTTCTTCTGTGAAAAACTGAGATTTTGGAATTGTTTGTTATAGCAGCTAGCAATAATTACCTTGACTAATACAGAGATCAAGTGTGTAGGAAATGAGGCAATGCCAGGCTTTCCAAACTAGGTTACTCAACAACAGGGATACAGGATAAAAATGGTGCAATTTCTTTTGACTTTGGTTTTATTTAACACATGGGATGCCAGAAAGAAATATGATCATAATATGGAGTGATTTTGAAATTTTATATGAATTTTTCAAATGGATCTTAAAGAAATTTCAAAGTTGTAGTCACTGGGACCTAACTTCCAAACTCTCTTCTCTTTTAGAGCTCAAACTACTTATCTATACTCCTTTGCCCTATGTATCCAGATGAAATTTTGGTAAGTCCTTCCTTAAGATGACCTTTCAAGTGAGGACTTGGGGCATTGAGAGAACACTGTAGTGAATTTCTCCTAGATTCCATAAGATGTAAATATCCATATGTGATTCTAGAGCAGGGGTCAGCAAACTACAGCTTGCAGGTCAAATCTAGCTTGCCATCTGTTTCTGTATGGCCTATGAGCCATCCCTAAATGGTTTTTATCAATGAATATTTGCAATCAGTTTGATGATTAAGAAAACACTAACTTTGAACTACAATTAAGTAAAATGTTACTTGTCCCCAAATAATCCCATCCTTCTCGTTAGAGAATGAACTTTCTTATTTTGTAATTAACATTTTAAAAAATTATATTCAATTATTATTATATTTTGAATTTCATTAATAAAAATTTTGTGAAAATGTGTTTTCTCTCTTGCTATATAAATACCAATATAGTATCTTCAAGTTTGCATCTTGGCCCACAAAGCCTAAAGTATTTATTCTCTGAACATTTACAGAAAATGTCTGCTGATCCTGTTCAAGAACATTCAAATGTCTAGAACATTCAAATTAATTTTTTTTTCCTCTCTCTCTCTCATTTATTTCTTTTAAAATAAATTTCCCTCATCTAAGTGTATCTTTACATTTTCGAAGACACAGTTAATATGATCTGGGGTACTAAGGAATGAAAAGAGTTTTTTGTTTGTTTGTTTGTTTTGCGGTACCCGGGCCTCTCACTGCTGTGGTCTCCCCCGTTGCAGAGCACAGGCTCCAGACGCGCAGGCTCAGCGGCCATGGCTCACGGGCCCAGCCGCTCCGCGGCATGTGGGATCTTCCCGGACCGGGGCACGAACCCGTGTCCCCTGCATCGGCAGGCGGACTCTCAACCACTGCGCCACCAGGGAAGCCCTGAAAAGAGTTTTTAAAAAGCCCACCCTCAGATACTAAAACAAGGAAAGCTGTCTGCTGACCAAGAAAGAGAATCTGGAAAGCGGGACAGTAAGTGGTACCATCTGAACTTTCCAGGCTCTGGTAACTAGGGAAGTCCCCATTTATTTTGGTTTACCATCTCTTTGTTTCCCATGGTGGTCAGCAGGGTGCAGTGGGAAAGGGCTTTGAAGTCAGACAAACCTGTCCCCTTGGCAGCTTTTTGACTCTGGAAAATTCCTTACCCTCTTTGCATTTCAAAGTTTGCAATTTGCTTTTTTTGTTGTTTTGGTTTTTTATTTGGTAAAAGGACTTGTTTCAATGACTAAATGATATAAGGTTCTTATCACACATACTAGAAACTCATAACTTTGTGTAGTTGTAATGCCTTACATCCTAACAGACATTAAAGGTTGCCTTCCTTCCATCCATGAAAGTACGTGCACGTGCGTATGTGTGTGTGCCTGTCTGTTGTTCAGAGGCAGAAAGAACTGGAAAGATAGTCCCATGCTGACTCCTGACTTACAGGAGAGCAAACACAGTGAGGGATGGATTGTAGCAGCTCAGAAAAGGAAAGGAAAGCTAGTCTGAAGCCCAGAACACTTTCAGTAATGAAGAAAGGACTCTAGAAGGTAATCCAGACTGAGAAATGGCACTCCCCAGCCCTCCTTCCCTCCATTTTTTCCTTCTTTCCACTCCTATTGCTACAGGAGTCAATTACTAGTTAAGCTTGTGGGCCTCATGACAACTGGAATGGGGGGGGCGGGTAATGACCTAACAGAGCCCAGAAAATGAGTATTCCACAAACATTTATTTGTAAATAAAGTGCATTCTCATTCTGACAAAAGTTAGTTGGTTCAAGGCAGTATCAGATTTCCGATTTTAAGGGCTATTAATAACATGTGATTTTCTTTTCATGACTGCTATAATACTCTATATATCCACAGGAAGTATTCAAGTAGAAAGATTTTTTTTTTTTTTTTTAAGACCCAGGAAGTGAACTGTCCTTGTTCTCCAGGAACTAGAGTCTATGACCTTCCTTTAATCCTTGGGAATGTAAAGAAAAGACTTCATCTCTGAGGTTTCTACAGAAAGATCCACACCTTGGACGAGGCAGAGAATTCAATGTACTTCGAGCGGAAAAATGAAAAGTCTGAGTCAAAGTTTGTTTCTGCCAAGAAGAATATGATTCCAAGGAGCTTCCATTTTCCAAACCTTATGCTTAGAGCCCCTTGTGTCTGGTTTCTGATCTTGGCTCCCTTCAACCCAATATTGGCCTATTCAAGGACACCTAAAAGGAGGGCTATATGCTCAAATAACCATCTTGCTGCTAATGCACACGGTTTCCTACAAGCATTTTATTTTACTTCCTGCCATACTCCTAACAAGAATTTGATCAATAGTGCAGAACCAGTTCAATGAGGGCTGACCTGTTTTCATACATGTCAGTTTCTGGATCTTTGTTTCAAAAACTTGAGGCTACATAGCAAAAAACAATTGTGTCATGTCCCTTTGGCAGTCTTAACTCACCCTACTTTCTTCCAAGTATTGAGGGTTAAATTTGTCATTAAATACAATGACTTTCACAATTAGAGTGTATAGAACGTAACCCAGCAAGGAGATCACAGTTTACATGCTTTTAATCATTGGGAAAAGTGTCTAATATGTGCTCTACTAAAAACAAACAAACAAAAAAGTTAGAAAATAAAAAATAGAGAAAGACAATTAACAACTAGACTTTGGGATACCAAAAAGTCTTAGTGTGGTATTAAGCAACAATAACCTCAAAAGTATAAGGTACAAACTTGTAAAAATATCATCTGAAAGTTCAATTTGATAAATTTTCTTTACATTTATATAGTTTTGTGACTCCTGAATAATGAACTCATAATTTAAATTTTTGGCTTCAGTTCCTCTGAAGAAGCCAAATGTTGAGTGAAACAAATAAAAGAAAGAAAAAGAAAAAAAATTGATATTAAAATTCAAAAACTAAATTAATGTAAAAGAAGTTTGCATAATTACACATTCATATAATATATAAAGTTTGTAGTATTTATATTTCTGAAATTATTAAAGCTTAAAATTGCACAAAGATTTGTGGGATGGCCTTATTCTAAAAAGATTCAAGGAGCATCTCAACATGCCATATGGTACTATATACTGGGACTTAAAAATGAATAGGAATTGGTTTTTCTCTTAAACTGAAAAAGAATTACACAAAATTATTACAATAGAGCACAATGAATATTGGATTTGTATAAAGTAGAATCTCATCAGAGACGTTTTGGGGCTATGTACACTTTATATACTTTATCAAAAATATGAAATTTTGCCTTATGTTAGAATTAGGCTTTTGGGTTGGTAAATTTGCAATGGATTATATAATAGGTATTGATATAGCTTAGATTTACATAAGATGATCCTACAGGAGCAATATGGAATGTATGCTTAATTTTTACACACATACTCTCATAATTGTTTAATTGGAGGATTGCCTGTTTAGAGTTAAATTATTATTTTAGACAGATAGCAAGAAAGAAGCATGCAAACCACAGGTTGACTACAAGGCCACTGCCATGATTTTAAGGGCATCCTTTCAACCTGCTATTAAATTTGAGCCCTGGTGATAATTTACTCTGACTTCAAGTTAGTAAAAGCATCTCCAACATATAGTGCACACGAGGTGTGTTTTTAATCACTGTGTATAATAGAATTCACATGGGGAAAATGTTGGCAAATATTTTATAAACTATAAAAAAATCTTGATGCTTGGATGAATGCTAGTGTGCGGCAATTTCCTCCTCAGCCTTATAAAAGCAAGGCTTTAAAGGTAACATTAATTTCCTGAGAATTCTGTCAGTGCTGTGCATTTGAAATGGAGTGGGAAATGCCACTTGTGATAACATTTTAATTTTAAACTTGGTAAGAGTTATGCCAGTATAAAAGTAACCGTTGTAAACTTTCTTTAAAAGATGCCTCACATCAGACAACCAGAAGGAAAACAAAGACTAGATGATGGTTTTAATGTCAAGCACCATTAAAAAGTAGTTGAGGGACTTCCCTGGTGGCTCAGTGGTTGAGAATCCGCCTGCCAATGCAGGGAACACGGGTTCGAGCCCTGCTCTGGGAAGATCCCACATGCCGCGGAGCAACTAAGCCCGTGAGCCACAACTACTGAGCCTGCGCTCTAGAGCCCGCGAGTCACAGCTACTGAAGCCCATGAGCCACAACTACTGAAGCCCACGTGCCTAGAGCCCGTGCTCTGCAACAAGAGAAGCAATGAGAAGCCCGCACACTGCAACGAAGAGTAGCCTCGCTCGCCACAACTAGAGAAAGCCCGCATGCAGCAACAAAGACCCAAAGCAGCCAAAAATAAATAAAATAAAAAGAAATTTTAAAAAAGTCGTTGATGTTCATAAGAAAACTATGACATTCAGATTGTGCCTGCATAAAATCAAAACAATTGGTCAATTTTTGCATAGTCAAACTGCACACGGAATGCTGTGTGGCCTAAAAGGACAGGGTTGTAGTCTGAGTTTCCACCTGTGTTCAGCTTCTGAGCTAGAGTCAGGAGGAACGTGATAGTTCGCGTCACCTGTAGGTCACTATCGTCCCTCTGCTCAGTAACTGGTTCTTCACTTCAATCACTCACATCCACCTCTAGGAAAAAATACAAACTCTTGATACTTAGCTCGGGGTTGTAAGTTGCTCCCCCAGCGGAAAGGAGATAGGCGTGAGGGAGCTCTATTAGGGAGGGTTCTGGGGATCTACATCTGTAGGAGGGGAGGGGTGGAAGCAAGACCTGGCAGAGACAGCTGCAGTGCAGCCTCGGGGGATGTCTCAGGAGCTCTGAAGATGGGCTGACCTTTCAGAGCTGTCCTGAGTTGAGGTGGAAAGGTCAGGTCTTTATGCTCCTACTTCAATCAGTCATTAGATATGGGCCACCCCAGGAAGGTGCCATGACTCTGGGCAAGGCAGCTCTCTTCAGCTGAGGTGCTTCCAGAAGGGGGCTGACAGCTGCAGACTGTCTGCCGGCTCCCGTGCAGCAGCAGGGGAACTCCTTTATTCCTAAAGGGGATGCTCATCGCAGCATCCACCACGTGGATGAAGCAGGCCCCAAACTGCCCTTTTCATCTTATCTCCAATCATTCCTCTCTAAGAATTTTCCTCTCTAACCAGCCTGTTGTGCTAACTCCCTCCCTGAACATTGCGTAAATGGGGACAGTGGACACTGTGGATAGAAGACCGACTTTGGAGCTAGACTGACCTGGGATGCAATTCCTGCTCTGACTCCCTTTGGCTCAGTAAGAGCCACTGATCCACATTGTTGGATCAGAACAATTCAGCTGAAATCTCCCCAGCTCAGTTTCCTAATCTGTGAAATAAGATAGCAATACTGACACTGCTGGATTACTGGAAATATTAAGATAGTAACTATAAAGGTCGTAAAAGTTAGGTCTCCTTTGCTTGCAAGTGACAGAAAACCAGTCAGAACTGTCTCAAACCTAAAGGAATCACATGAGTAAATGGTCCAAGAGTCAAGTCTATTGGGATACCGATGGATTCGGAGCTCAAACTGTGTCACGAGACCTCCATTTCCCTCTGTCCCTCAGTTCCTGCCTCCCACTATGTGTGCCGACTGCTGTCACATTCCACGTGCTAGTAAGGTGGTCAGGGAGACTGGGTGACTACTCTCAATTCTTCACTCCATCCTCTAAAGGAATAATACATCTGTGCCCTTGTCTCGGTTTCGTGGTGTTTGGAGTGTACTTTCTCCTCCCTTGACTTTAGGCTTAGCGATGCAACTTGTTCTGGCTAATGACATATCGCTGGACATTATACCAGCAAAGGCTGAAAAAGTGCCTGCAAGGCTAGGCTTCCCTTCTGAGCATCTATCCTTCACCAGACTGTCATTCCGTAGCTGCTAGTCCAAGGATAATGAGACCCAGTACAAGCGGATTTGAACCTAACCTGTAATCTAGTGTGCGGAGTCCAGTCTCATACAGCCCAGCCAAGTCACAGCCAACCCACCGGCCCATGATTAACAAGTAAATGCCTGTTGGTTTAATCTACTGGGTTTGGCTATGATTTGTTATGCAGTATTATTGTAGCCATGATATACAGACAGAGATGCCAGCACCTTCCAGCCTCCATATACTCTAGGTTTAGAATCTGGCAAGGAATGGAGCACCAGCTCCTCCATTTCTCGAAACTAGGACTGTGGTCTGAATCTCAAGGCCTCTTCTGGACCTGAGTTAAGTCACGTGCCTACTTCTGACCCAAACGCAGTTGCAGGAAGGATGCTACGCTCCCCTTGGCCAGGCCCAGGGGACACATTGCAGTAGGAAAGGGGGCTCCATTCCCAGAGAAGAGTGAATGGACACCGAGAAGCCGAAAAAGCAACTCCTGCCTCCTCAGTATGATCATAAATACTTTTTTCCTCTTTTGTCTTTTCTCCAATGCTTCTCCCTCTCTGGAGTACTGGGTGTGTGCTCCTCCCAGGCCCAAGTATATGGCAGGCACGGAAACCACGTCTGCTGGGACTCACAGGCAACAGCCTTGCCAGAGGTCATGGCCAAGGTGCAGAGGAAACCCACCCAGGAGCTTCATTCAAACTCCAATTGTGCTGCTGAGGCTGGGGCGGCTGAGCTCCCATGGCGGCTGTGGAAGGGAACAATGACCGGCTGCGGGCAGCTGTGCAGACAACTGGAGACCGGGCAATGGGGCTGGGGGAGTGGAGGCAAGGCAGGTGGTGGCTTTTATCTTCTCCACGCCTGGCAGGGCCCATTACCAACTGCTTCAGTATGACAGCGCTAACTCTGCTTTCCTATTCAGAAGGGAAAAGAAAAATCAATGAGGTAAAGAGACTTCAGCACTGGCAGCATGAAATTAAAAAGGTTGGGTCCGCGGAGCCTGTGCTCCGCAACGGGAGAGGCCACAACAGTGAGAGGCCGTGTACCGCACAAAAAAAAAAAAAAAAAAAAAAAAAAAGGTTGGGTCCTCTCTACCAGCTCCCAATGCTGTTAGAACTACTGGCTGTTCTGTGGCTTCCCAGGCACCTTATTATTTTCAGCTTGGCTCCCAAAATTCTATCAGAGGTGTTTTATTTGTTCTCGGTAATTTGCTTGAATGAGCTGTTTACTGTAGCTCGGGGCTTGGATGTTCATTTACTCACAGACACACTTTAAATTAAAACAAACAGTCAAGGTGTAGACCACTGTCCTTCAGTTCAGAGAAAAGGAGAAGTCTGGCTGATTCAACAAAAGACTTCAGTGGTCTTACCTTATTATTATCATTATTATTGTTATTAGTGTCAAACTTCCACTGTTCAAGACAGTTTGCCATAGTGGATGTTTTCCTTTCTAGTTCCCACCTTCCAATTAAAAATTAATGACAAAATATTTTGAAATTTAATCATGTCATTGTGGATCTGTGGGGTTCATTTGGGTAGCAAGTAAGAAAAATCCAACTCAGAGTGACTTAAATAATAAAAGGAATTTACTAGTCACATAACTGAAATATACAGAGGTAGGATGGGTAGGATTGCCAAAAGACCCCAGTCCTCCATCTCTTCTCTCTGCCTTATACTTTATCTGCTTTATGATATTGTTGGTGTCCTTTGGGTCATAATATGACTGCCACCAGCATGTAGCTCTATGTTTCTTCCTTCATAACCAGAAGTAGAGACCACAGCCTGGCAAGCCCATGGAAAGCCCTGAGGTTCCCTTGTTAAAAACACATGACCCAGACTGGACCCAACACCATGTCCAAGGGGATGGGAAGTGATGATAACATACTCAAACACATCAGGCCTTCCCCTGCCGCTGAGGATGGTCAATACGACACAGACTACGTGGCTGACGATGGTGAGAGGTGGACTTCCAAGGAGAATTCCATGTGATGTTAACACAAAGAAAGTTTCTTCTATGAAGGACTAAGTCTCAAGTACTGACTCAATGAATAAAAATGTCTGCACCCTCCCTAAAGATTACAGCCACACCTTTCCCGAGTGCTTTGATAAGACCCTGGCCAAGGAAAATGGCAAGAAGAACTTGAGGAAACAAAGAGTCCTGTGTTCACTGCCCATCACTGTGCCTTCCAGGTATAAGCATACAATACACATAGATTGGATAATATAGGAAAGTTTTATCTATTGATATGGGAAAGTTATTAAGGCTCTCAAATACTAATTAAAAAGGCATAGTCAACAATTCGTAAAAAAGATGCGTGTGCTCTCTCTCTCTCGCTCTCATTTCTTCCACCTCTTCCTCCTTCTCCCTCTCTTTATCTCTCCCTTCCTTCCTTCCATCACCTAGGAAATGTACTGCAGGACTTCACTGAATGGCAAAACCACCGACCCCAAGCGACACACTGTCTCAGATCAGAAAATGGTGTCAACTCAAAGCGGGCAGAGGAGTCAGGAGGTCTTTGAACAAAAGCCACACACACCACCCTGTCCACCCTCATGAGGATGCTAGCTGTCACTAGCATCAAACGGCATTGCTTCTTTCTAGCTTTATACGTGGTAGTTGTGGTCCTTAGCACAGCTTAAGGATGTCACTCCAAAATAAGTACATTGAAGCTAGGTTCACTCAGTGACTTTAGAGGAAACCCATGAGAGAAAGAAATCTAAAATAGGCATTTCAACACATCATGCTGTTAGGTGATACTTTGCTGGGAGCTCCTGATAAAAGCAAGACTTTGGCAGATACAGCAACAGATTCACTGTTGCCTATTAAAAAAAAAAAAAAAAAGCACCGTAGGCTAATTCACTTTCTAGCTTAATTGTTATTATTATAGTATTACTTATATTTTTGTTTTCTTTGTGTTGTTAGGCGAAAAAAAAAAAGCAATGGGCATATAGATAAGTAAATCAATGGATATTCCATGGACTAATAGGAACAAACATGGTTTTAAGAAATATCCAAACAAAGAATAAATAGAAGGAATGTTCTGTCCCCCAATCTAGGGTAGACATGAGTAGACTTAATGCTAATCGCTATTTAAGTCATTTGTTGTCATCTGGTTGCGCTTACCTATAACCATAAAATTAAATGACCTACCCTGTGCATTTGTTTTAGGAGCACCGATTAGTGCTGTAACAACTTGAGATTATAATTTATTTTTCAAGTAAAGAATAATGCAAAACTATTTAGGTGCTTTCTCCTGCTGTGTGCTTCTGCTCCAGCAGAAGACATAAAAGTGGCTTAGCTGACGTTTTAAGTAATGTCTTGAAATAATGTGTAACTAAACGGTGGCGTGGTGCCCTACACTCTTAGGCTGATGCTGATTTTCTAAAATAAGGTTCTACTTAAAGTAGGGAAGATGGGTAATGCTATTTATTTAGTCTTGTAAGTCTTATAAAGCTCACACTTCAAAAACATTTTTTTTTCTTCTTTTTAGTTTTGCCCCTGCCATTTCTGGCTATCATTATGACATGCCCCTCAACAGTGTGGTGAATTTCTGTCGAGGAACATGTTGGTTTGGGATTTATAAATGTTTGAACTCTCCAATCTTAGAGCAAAAGCATCATGTGAGCCGTTTTTCAGAAGCTGAGGTTAAAAAAACAGAGGAAACATAATCTTGCCAATAACACTAGAACTAGACATGTTATACATATTGGGAAAAGAAGAAAGAATAAAAACACTTGCTTCTAAATTGAAATTTGGTCGGAAGTCACAAGATAAAGTTTCAGGAAACAACCCATAACTAAGCTGAAACACTTTATTCAGTGTAAAAAAAAGTAATGAGAGTGGGGAGAGATCCCTGTGGCTCAAAGGGTGGAAAAAAAATGTAGAAAAAAAATTTTTTTAAGTGGGAGGGACTTTAGTTTATCTTCCATTTCAAGATGTTAAAGTTTCCTAAAATCAAGAAAAAAACTGTGACTTGATAATAATAAAAACCCAAGAGGGATATTTAGTCTCATGCTACAGTTTTGCTAAGGACAAAAGGTGTTCTCTATAGAAATTCAGAGTAATTATGAATAATTCCCGTACTCAGACCTCTCTCATCCGAGTCCAGAACAGCAAGTGTGAGAAGGCACACACCTGGGGTGATGATGGTTTCCCTTCTCCTGCCCCTTCATTAGTGTGAAACGTTGATCAGCAGGGCCGGAAAGCACCTGAGGAACTTCCGTAATCCCGCAGCAATCCTTAGCAGGGTTGTATAAATCTTATATAATGTCATGATGACAGATTTTCCAGAGAATCCTATATGTTGTAAGCTTATTCAGGGAAGGATCAAATTAAAGGGCATAGTTTTAAACTTGTGGTCTTGGTAGAGTGTCTGGAGACCCAAGATAAGCCTGACCTGGGCTGTCCCTAGTGGTCCAGATCAGCATCCGTAATGAATGGACCGGGACACAAAGCACCTCCTCTTATGCTGGAGCTGTGCATCCAGCCTTTGCAGCAAGGATCCAGCTGCCTCATATAAGGTCATTGTTTCCTCAGAGTCCACCCTGCTGAATCCCACAGGGTCTCCTGTTTCCCTGAGTGGAGACAGCCAACTACACATAAGTGCTATGTTTTCTGGCATGGTCAGACTTTTAAGCTTTCCAACTCCTCCACCAAACAGAAAAGGCAAAATGAAGGGGAAAGAAAATCCATCCAATTGTGATGTAAAGTGCCTGAACACTTTTAAACTAAGCTATGATACAGTTACCTTAACTAGGTGACAGTGAGCACAGTTTATTGAATAAATAAATAAATAATAAACAAGCTGACTTCAGTCATTTTATCCACCCACTTTAAGTGCATTTTACTAAGTCTGAATCTCTGTGGTTCGCATGGACTTTCCCCATTATGTAAGGAGAGAAGTGGTCCTTTTTAGCACCAAAGAACCATTAGTACTTAATTGTTTCTGCCTAATTACACAGTTATCTGCACGCACATCTGTCTCACTAGAGAAATGCCAGGTCTGTAACACACTGTTTCAAAACTTGATATGTTGAAGTCCTAATCCCCAATACCTCAGAATGTGACCTTATTTGGAGACGGAGTCTTTACAGATGAAGTTAGAATGGGGCCATTTGGGTCAGTCCTAATCCAATATGACTGGTGTCCTTATAAAAAGGAGAAAATTAGACGCAGACAGAGACAGGCACACAGGGAGAATGTCACGTGAAGACCAGGGATTGGAGTGAGGCATCTACAAGCCAAGGAACACCAAAGCCTGCCAGCAAACCGCCAGAAGCAAGGACCAGGCAAGAAAGGATTACTCTACGAGAGGGAGCGCAGCCCTGCTGACATTCTGATTTTCAGACATCTGGCCTCCAGGACTGTGAGACAATCAAACTCTTCTGTTCTAAGCCATGCAGTTTGTGGGACTTTGTTACAACAGCCCTAGGAAATGAAAAACACACTCCTAAGACACTCTCCTTTTATAAAAAGTAAAGATTAAGTCATTTAATAGCTATTGAGTAGGAATTAAACTACTTCACTGGATTCGCCTCCCCCGACACACACTTACCAAGTGGATTTTACTTCCATCAAGCCTCTTTAATTTAGGGGTGGGAAAGTCTTCCATATCGAACTTTTTTTTTTTATTACTGCTGCCCACAGCCTGCTGTATAATTTTTCACACCATTTATCACCAACATTAAATTTGTTTGTTTTCTCTCTACACTACCAGGACATACGCTCCATGAGGACAGGGAGTTGGTTTCTGTTTCACTCTCTGCTGGCTTCCATGTGCCTGTCACAGTGTCTGGCACATACTAGCTCAGTAAGTGCTTGTTGTGTGGCTGAATAAACTGATTACCATACAGTGATCTGGAGGTGCAGGGATCAGACCCAGTGCAGGTGAGAAGGAAGCAGGGCAGAAGTTCTCTCTTTTCTAGGGAGGGTGAGCTGGCTCCTGCCCCCCAGACAATTACTCACACTCCCCATGATGAGAGCCCAAATTTCCACAGTTCTCTCCTATTTGGATTAGAGGGAACGAGTGGGAAATGCACTGGCCTGGGCATCAGGTTTTAAGCCATAGCTTTTCTAATTGGCCAGATTAGAAAAAATCTACTGACAAAAATCTATCAGGTGACAAAACCTAATAGTTACACTGTTGAAAGGAAATGGAAAAACAGAAGACAGTGGTAAATCAAATATGGGTTTTAAAGAAGAGTTGTGATTCTTTCACTTATTAGGTATGAAGTGTTAAGCACAGCCTCACTGAGCTTTAATAGCAACTTATCCCAACAATGGGAAAAAAAAAAATAAAGCATTAAAGCCCCTGCTAAAATGTGTGACAATAATTTTGTTCGTTAATGAACAGAGTTAAAGTTGGAATCAAAAAGTGATTCACTCAAAATGTATTATGATTTCTGGTCTCTCTAAAGTTGAACAAGCATATAATGTATAATAAAGAAATCTGAGTAGAAAATTCTCCTAGTTTCTTTTGATTTCCCCTAATCTTCTACAGGTGTCTTACCCACACCTACTTTGACAAAATTTTTATTTATTTATTTATTTTTTTAGCGGTACGCAGGCCTCTCACTGTTGTGGCCTCTCCCATTGTGGAGCACAGGCTCCGGAGGCACAGGCTCAGCGGCCATGGCTCACGGGCCCAGCCACTCCGCGGCACGTGGGATCTTCCTGGATTGGGGCACGAACCCGTGTCCCATGCATTGGCAGGCGGACTCTCAACCACTGCGCCACCAGGGAAGCCCAACAAAATTTTTTAAAGCGACTGGTTTTATCAAAATTTTGTAGAGCTTTAGACTCTATCTTAGTAGAAACAATAACTCTCTTTTTGTTCATGGAATGTTAAATCAAAGTACTCAATTTCAATTGTCATAAACAAGTTTGAAAGCAAACTGACTCTGAATAATTGCACATTTCTATTGGTGGGAGTGAGTACCCACCCCTTCTAAAGAGTAGCCAACCAGTCCAAAAGCAACATGCAATGATAATGGTACAGACATTTCACACAGGGAATAAGAGGCATGCTCATTCTCTCGACTCTGTTAGAGGATGATAATTTCCAAAGCTTCCACTGAACCCATCTTAGAGTTGTTTATTTGTTTTGTTTTATTTATATGTTTTTTGTGGTTGTTATCAATGCCATTTTATTTTTTATTTTTAAAAATTTTAATTAATTATTTTCTTTGAATTGAAGTATCGCTGATTTACAGGGTTGTGTTAGTTTCAGGTATACAGCAGTATTTGTGTGTTTTTAGTGAGGAATGGAGATAACTTGTATAAAGCACTTAGTAGAGTGCCGGCACTGAATAAATGCAACCATTGTCTTTACAGAAATAAAAAACTCAGGCTAGGGATGATGTATCAGGTCTCTGTGTTACAAAAGGTTGGGTAATTGTATGATTCCAAATTACTTATTCTAGTCAAGTCTTAAGAGGCAAAATCACACACTTTAAATCAAATATTATTCAGGGAAGGTCAATACTCTACACGATTATCAACCAAAACACTAGCTCAAATTGGTCCAACAAAGAACTAGCCAGTCACCCAGAACTGCTCTGACAGAATGGACACTTGATTGATAGGGTCGTTTGACTGAGGCAAAGAACAAATTCTGGGTCTTTCTGGGAGCTAGGACGGTTCCATAATATAAGACCTACAACAGAAGTCCATGAGTGAATTCTGGCCAAAGCTGGAAAAGTATCTAAAGATAGAACCACAGCATAGGGGATAAAGGAGAATAACTTCCACGACTGCATCAAAGCAAGCTATAAGCCATGTGAGTGCAGTTTTAATGCCAACAAAAATGTACTCTTTGAAAATTGAAATGTATGGTATGTACGAGAGCCCTCCAACAACAAGAATATTCAGTTAAGTAGAACATACCATTCCTTGGCCATGTGAGATAAGCTGGCATTCACTGTTCTTGCATTCACCAACTCCCACTTGAACAAGTCTGTACACAAGACACTTGAATGTTCCCGTGAAACAGACACCCTGAGCTTTTGCAGGTGAATTTAATCATTACAATATTACTACAATGATGAAAGACATGCTAAAAATTGTATTCCTTAAACCCAACCACAGTTATAAGAAATTCCTGTCTCTTCTATATTGTCAGTAACACACACTATACGATACTGAAGGGTTTCCTTTTGACAGAAGCTTTCCAACAATTGATTTTACGTTTGAAGGTGGCTGTTTTATTTAGCAAAGCCACCAAGAGGTCTTTGGTGCTTCCCATCTCAGTAGTTTAACCAATACTCCATGACATCATTCATATCTAGATTTTTATCACAAATGAATACATTGTTCCTCCACCCAGAAAGATAAAGTAACTTGCTCCTTTCTTCTCACAATATTATAACTTTGAAGGAAACTACATGAATGGAAGTTTTAAAAATACATAGGAATCAAACACTCCTTCCTCCACGTCTACAAAAGTTTGTATACCAGAGGGAATGCTTATAAGGATATTCACAGAAATGGAGCATTAGGACCATTACTGCCTCTGTTGATGAATAAAGCATATTTAAGAGTAAATAGTTTGAACAGTAATCCTTTCAGCATTCCCAGAGCATATAGTTTCCATTTTTATCACAACCAAAGAGTTCTAGAGTTGAAGACAGTTTATTCACTTACGTGCCTTCTTTGTGGCTGCATCAGAGTCTACAGGTGGAAAAACAAGTGGCTGTCACTCTTATTTAACTTGCAGCTAAGATAAGTTTGTCTTTAGTGGCAAAAGAAATAAAATACTACGTGGATAAATGTGTGTGTGTGTGTGTGTGTGTGTGTGTGTGTGTAGATAAATAGCTAGCTAACTGATAGTTTACCCATTTAGAAGAAATAACTCTGCTTACTTAGTGTAATTAAAGATATGTTTTAAAAGGGTGTTGAAACTAGTAGTTAATAAGAGATCTTCAGGCAATCTCACACTTCCATGACAGTACTTCCTTTAGAATTCAATTGTGAGGTAATTTTACAGTTGTTTTTGCTTCTCAGAATTTGGTTAAAGTAAGATGGGACATGTTTATACAATATCAAAAGAGGCTAATTATTTCCCAGTTATTTCTTGTGGCCTTAAGAAAAATGCCAGCAAAGGCTTTATCTCTGAAATTCTACTATACGAATGGTCTCTATTGCTATTAGATTTGTTTAATGACCGATCTAATTATTTATTTCTTCTCTCAGACCAGGGGCTGCTTGACAATAGAAAACATGTTTGTTCATTTTTTGAACCTTGGAACTCACACGGGGCATGTAGAAGGTTCTCAATAAATACTATTGGTATGCATGAGTAAGGAATGAATGCACGTGGTATTCAGTATTGTTTCATATCCTTTTTATGTAAACGGTGTGTTCTATTTCCCCTGACTACAGTGGAAGGCTAAGGTTCACAGGTCCACACCAAAAATAGCTCTTAGAAGCATTCTGTTTGGCCCATGTGATACCAGTAGAGTGTGGGTTTGTTAGTTTCTGATTGGACTGGTTTTGAAATTGGAAATTTCAATAACAAATTTCATGTTGTTATTGTTTTAAAGGGAGGCATTTAAGGTTTCTCTTAAAAAAATCAAGATTTGACAGCACCAGTGGGCCCAAATTCCCGCATGGCTATAATCAGCTGGAGCTGAGTGGAGCCTGTCTCATTGAGAAGGTTCCAGTTCAATACCACCCCCAACTGTCTCAGGACACTGAGGCAAATTCTCAGGTTCCATTTATAATGGTACTTTATTATTTTCCTCTCATTTTGCTCAGTTAGATTATCTCCCAGGTCCCCACGAGTGTTTGAATTTGCATCCACGTTAAATCTAGCTACTTCTTCCCATCTGTGTCTAATATCAGGCTATGTATGCACCAGAAAGGGAGTAAATATTGGTTGATAACGATATGGTCATTGATCACAATAATATGAAAACCAGCGAAAAAGGTAAAATATCCTAGACACCACCACCGCTCTTCAAAAAATATATCCCACTAGAAAACAAATTTTAGATTCTTAAACTTTTGTTTCCAAATTATTGTAGTCAAACTGAAAATAAACAAAGCATGTTGCAATATACTACAAGCCAATGACAAACTAACAAGAGTAATAGTATAATTTAAACACTTCTTAAAATGCAGTGAAACACCTACAGTTTGATCCTGGATTTGACAATTTGACCCTAAACATTTTAGAGGAAACCTGGATAGAAGTTATCTCTAGCCAATAGCAAACAACAAATATGACAGAGCAGAGTGCTGGGCTATGGTTTTCTTATCCCTCAGACAGGGGCTCTTAAAAAGAAGGAGAAAATTAAAGGCTTGTATACTCAATCCCTGAGTAACTGAGTTTTGAGTGAACTGCCCTTAGACAAAAGGACTTTTAAAGGTGATCTGGTAGCTTATCAAATGAACATTTACTCACCAACAGCTGTAGTACTCCGTGCTCTGGGCCCTTCTCTTTCCCAAACACCCACTTTGGATTGCTGTTGAGACTTTTTACCTGCTTTCATTGATAGTATATAGAAATACTGTTTGTTTCTATATACTGACTTCAGAAACATTGCTAAATTCATATATTAATTCTGAGTTCATATGAGTATTCTTAAGTATTTTCTAAAACATAATCATGCCATTTGTGAATAATATATATTTGAATTTTTTCCCTTCTAATCTTTATCCATTGTAGTTATTTTTCTTTCCTTATTGCACAGCTAGCACAGGTAGCAAAATGTTGAATAGAAGTGATTATAGTGGAAATTCTTGTTTCTGCATCTTTTGAGACAATCATACTTTGATCTTTATTTTGTTAATTGGTTAGTTATACAGATTCATTTGTGAATGAATAATTTCTAGGAATTAATCTAAGAATAATCCCAACTTAGTTTTAAACACTATCCCTTTTATATTTTCTGAATCCTATTTGATAATATTTTTGTTCACGTAAGAAATTGGCCTACACTTTACCTTTCTTATAAACTTCTTGTCAGGTTTTGCCATCAAATTGATGCTGACCTCATAAAATAAGTTTAAAGATATTCCCTTCTCCCTATTCCTTATTCTTTGAAAGATTTTATAAGACAAAATAAATTTCTTACTTGAATGACTGAAAAATTTCACCAGTAAAAATATCTAGGTGTTTTCTTTGTGGGGAGGTTTTAAATTATTTAAATTTACTTAAAAAAATTTGTGAGTGTTTAGATATTTTAAGTCAAAAGGAAATGTGAACTTTTAAAAGGATGTTCAAATATATTAGCATATAGATATTCATAATATCCTGTCTTTGTTAACTTTTTTATAATATCAGTAATGACATCTGATACTGGTAAAATGTGCTCTCTTGCCCTCTCTTTCTGCATCAATTGTGTTGAGTTTAAAATATTATTAATCTTTTAAACAACAAGCTTTTGCCTGTTTTGAAGTTCTCTATCATGTGTTTGTTTTCTATCAGATCAATTTCTTTTCTTATCTTTATTATTACCTTTCTTGTACTTTTGCTTCTTGAGCTGAATACTTGGATCACTGATTTTCAGCCTTCCCTACTTCCTAATACATGCCTTTAATGCTATAAACTTCCCTCTGAGCACTTCTTTAGCTGCATCCCACAAGTTTCGATATGTAATATTTTCATTATCATTCATTTCAAAATATTTTCTAATATGCATTAAGATAGTTTAATTCCATAAATTATTTAGAGTATTCCTTAATTTCTAACCACTTAAACATTTCTAATTTAACATTTTGTTATTAATATCTAGGTTAATTCCACTGTCAGAGAATATACTCCATAAGAATTTTTTTAAGCATCACACCTGGATGAATTTAATCTTTTGAAATTGAATGAGTTTTACACATGGTTATTTTAGACTCAACACACTTTTTTTCTATTTATCTTTTATCTATATTATTGTTCATGAAATTGTCTTAAGAACTCTAATTCCTCTTATACCTTATCAAATAATTAATCTTCTCTTATCTCTCTTCAAGTTTTATTTGTAAATATGAATCCATAGGATGGGTAAAATCCAAACAAAAATGATAGCTAATGTTTTATATTTTATTTCTCAAATTATTCTGCAACTTAACACTGTTTTTCAAATGTGTTTTGTGTGTATAGTTGGTTATTAAGAGGCCATATACACAGTTTATATTGAAAAAATAAATATTATGGTGCAGTTTTTATATTCATTTAATATTTGGTTCATAATCAGATTTCTCCTTTGGGAAAAAAAGTGGATAACTAAGTCTGAGTCATAAAGAAACAGTGCTTGGATTACTAGATTCATCACCTAGAAAGACATCTGTAATAGTGGTAAAATAACTGTCAATGGCATTTTTTCATCAGGTTTAAATCTCAGGGTAGAGCTGACAGAAAATACCCATGGGCTATTTTGTGTGTGTGTGTGTGTGTTCTTCCATATCCATTTCCACTCTTCTCTGCCCTCCTTTTTGCCTGTGGAGGTTGACCCCCTACCTACTGTTTCAACTGGCACCCTTGCCATCGGACTTCTTGTTAGGTAAGTGCAACAAGAGGCCCTACAAGAACAGGTGGTGGGAAGAGAAGTCAAGAATGTTTTTCCTGCCTTAACCCACTCTTTCCTCCCTGACCATGGTTTTGACACTGGCTACATCCCTATCAGGCCCAGCTCCTATCAGGCATCCCTTCTTCTACTTGCAGAAAGTCCCAGAACATTTCATTTGTTCTTTTATTAATTTAATTGAGTGCCAACTATGTTCAGGTAGTATGCTAAGTTCTACATAGCTAAGTGTGAAGAAAAAAAGAATATTATATATATATGTATGTATATATGTATGCATGTGGGTATATATTATATATGTGTATATATACATATATATGCATGTAAGCATGTATGTATGTATTTGTATGCATATTTATCTTATTTCCTAAAACAATTTTTGGATGGCCTCTCCCTACCTATAGTGAAGACAATCATACCTGATGCCTTCTTGAAGATTTAACCAAAAAAAAAAAGTATCTTTTAAAATTTACATGCAATTTAACTCTGAAGATGAAATTGTAGTTTAATCACACTGAAAGCCAACTTGTTTTATTTTTAAACTTCTTAAGTATATTCTGGATCCTTTGACAAAGCAAATAATTCTTTCAGAGAGATTAAATCTACCTTAATTCATCTGTTTTCTAAGTTAAAATGTGTGTATTCAGTTTTTCTTTCTGACTTTTAAAGTTCAACTTGTACAAATAGTATATCTTACTAAGCCTTCGCTTAAGCTGTCAGTTAAGGAAGTAAGTCTGCAATTGTCTACAGACTAGAGCATTTAGTTGTTGACTCACAGATGACTTTTATTGCTTCAGTTTTTTTTTCTTTTTCTTATTAAATATCACAACATCTATTTTCTATTATCTGGAAGCATGACAGTAAATCTGTGAAGTTTAGGCAGAATATGAACATGAATGAACCTTTAGTTTATAATTGTATTATCTCCAACTAGATAGGTGGCAAATGTTTTTGCGAGACACAGGTTCTTTGGATCAGTATCACATATTGTAAAGACACATGGAAAATGAGATCTACTGTAGTGCAAACAGGACATACATTCTCATAGCTATGATTAAAAGTTTACCCTAAAAGTTTACCCAGAGTGGCATACTTCTATGAAATGTGAGGTCAGTTGACCTAGATATGGTATAAAGTCCCTCCCTCATACATTTTTTTTAAAAGCTACCATAGCAGATAACATCTGGCTGCATGTAATCTAAATTCATCTGAAACCCCAATGTAAACAAGCTCACCAATAGCAAGAGGCAGTTAAACATTCCACTGGCTTTAGATAATTGAAACCATCTTCTAAAATATTACCTTCAATTACCAGACTCCAGGAAAGAAGCAGACAGCTCTGGCAAAGTACCAGAAAGGGCAAAGGAGGGAAGAGTGGGAGAGGAGGGAGAGAGCGAGAACAGTCTATTTTCCAGAATACAATGGAAGATCATTAAATATTCTACTGTATCTGTAAGATAAAATGGTTAATGTCATGCCCACCCAAAAGATATTTTTAGTGGGAACACAGGATTAGAGCCTAGAAAGCTATTGTCATTTGCTTTTATTACAGATTCTAGCTTTCAAGCAGTAATATCTCTAAAACATTGCAGGCAGAAAGGTTTTTTAAATCCAAGTTTTGAAAAAATTCAAAGAAAATAACCACAATTTCCCAGTTCTTAGCATTTTAAAAAATTTTCTTGTAACTTGCAAGCATGCATGTGAACCATTATTTATAAATATTTAAGTATCTACATTTGGCTTTTGAAATCATATACTGGAGTCATGCCTAAAAATTCACAATTCTTCTGTTTTATAGCATATGTGGTATTAAGGATATCATAGCTTTCTTATGAAACGATTATCAAATGATTCATTCTTTTTAAAATCTTTTCCACATCTAATCTCTGGAAATGGTGGAACAAAAGAATTTGCTTAAATCCTCTTACATCTTAAAGGCTGTATGGAGTCAGGGAAAATGTATCATATTACTTCAGATTAATTATATATTGCAACAATCAACTAGTCCAGCAGTCCCCAACCTTTTTGGCACGAGGGACCGGTTTCGTGGAAGACAGTTTTTCCATGGATGGAGGTGGGGAGGGGGGATGATTCAGTCAGTAATGCAAGCGATGGGGAGCGATGGGGAGTGGCTGATGAAGCTTCACTCGCTCACCCACTGCTCAACTCCTGCTGTGTGGCTCAGGGGCTGGGGACCCCTGAACTAGTCAATCCCTATGTCAACCTACTGCATTAGTACCTTATCAATGATAATAAAGTAGTGATGGTAATTTGAACCACCTGCAAATGCTACTACTAATAACAATACTACTACTACTACTAATAATAATAATGCAACTGAATTTTTGTGCTAGATAACCACGTCTGCTTACTTCTAATTGAAAATGTGCATTTTAACTAGCTTCTAGACAGATGCATTACAACATCTAAATTCTACAGATAGAGAACTGCGTTTTATTTATATTGTGAGCAAGATCATTAAACCAGTTCTGACCCAATGGTATAAGCTTGCCGTAAAGAATGTTGCAGATGGGAAGTTCATACTTTAAGAAGAGATTTCACTTCACAAAAGTGATTCTAAAGCCATTTACCAGAAAGAAATGAGTGATTTTCTCTACTGCATAGCCTCAAATAAGCTCTAGATGAAAAAAAAAAATTAATTGGCTGCCATATTTAATGCAGTTCTTACCATAATTTGTTCATGGATGTGTTAACACCTGTCTCTATCACTCCCACCTCCACAGTATGCCAAAGATCATGAATGATTTGTACATAGGAGTACATTCAGGGTCAAAGTTCCTGACACCTAGTAGTAGGAACACAAGAAATGTCTGTTGGATGAATGGATGAACGAATGAATGATCCTTCACAGCTGTAACCATTTTGATCCAAATATTCCCGACATTTTTAGTCACTGTGTAGCTGTAGACTTGAAGCATTAATTAAGCTGGTGTAAATAGGATAACCGAGTCCAATTCCAGTCTAAGCCCCGACAAGCCCAGGCTCTGTTCCATTGTCAACTAAAACTCTTCACCTTACTTTGTCCTTACCATTTACAGGTTCATCTTCCCACAAAGAAGTCAGATCTGTTTTGAAAGAGAACTTGATTTGCAGTCTGCATCAAATCCCTTCTTGAAATAGGCAATGCACCATTAATAACTTAATAAATTAAATTGAAGTCTGGAAATCAGGTGACTAGGTACTTATCCCAGTTCTCTCTTTCGAGCTAAGAGACTTCGGGAGCATTATGTCTTTTTAAGCTGCAGTTTGCTTCTTTGCAAAGTACACACAATAAATCCCTAAGGTCTGTCTTTCAAGGAAGTCTGACAAAAACTAAGGCTTACGTGTATTCACTGCAGAAGTTGAGGACTTTCCTTACTGCAACATTTAGTTGGAGTTTACCCAAGAACTGGGATGTCTGTGTTCGATGTGGAGTCAGTTTTTTAAGAAATGATGCAAAGTTGTTGTTAATGGTATCAGTGACTCCCGGTATAATGGACTTCTGTCCGTGTACAGGCAGTGACCAAGAACCTGGCGAAACTTTTCTTTTTCACTTGATGTTTGTATTGGCATATGTAAGGTTTCTGAAGGATTGGGGAAGGTGGAAGGTGTCTGAAGTCACTTCCCTTCCTCAACAGGCCACCAAGAGCAGCAGCAGGCCCAGTCACCTGTGTACATGGCAAGAAGCTCCTTTACAAGGGCCTAAGAATTTCACATGGAAACTAAATAAATACAGGAAAAAAAGGACAGTCTTAAAGAAAGATACAGAATCCTGCCCCTTCTTAATCTCTCTTCCTGGCCTTAAAGTCTCGGCTGCTTTTCATTTTACCCAGCTTCTACTTCTATGACCACTTGGAACCTTCTTTTGAGTGCCCAATCAAGAACTCAGGGCAGTCTCAAAAGACAGGTATGTTGCCGCACTCCCTTACCCCACGCCCTCGCTGTGGTCTAAGGGGGTCCCAGATCAAAGCATGTGAGTAATAGGTGGCACCCTTTCTCTATGAATATCTTTGATGGGGTCTCCCTTCAGCTGAAAGCCACTAATTAGAGTCCTGAGTATCAAAACTACTCTACATACTAAGGTTAAGGAACAAAGTTCTCAGTTCTCTTGGCCTTTGCAGAAACAAGGTCCTTATGTGGGGTTTTCTCAGCAAAGATCCCAGATCCTGGTAGATCTTGTCTCCAGAGGTATCCAAATGAAGCAGGCTGGCAAATCTGCAACTTCTAAAATACCAACCCTTAGCTTCTTAACTCAGTCAAACTGTGTCTCTCCTTTTGGAGCACTACTCCAGCCACATCCTTTCTAAAGGTCTACATTCAACATTATCTATTATTTATTTCCCACCTACTAACTCTCAGGATGATCACATTTCCATATCCTTTCACTGACATAGGTAAGCTGGCTCCTCTCTGAAGTTTAGGATTTATGGCTTCAAGTGAAATCCCAGGCCAACTGGTGGATTCTGTGCAAATGATCAATGTAACTTTCTGCTTCACCCAATGCACAGCTGTTTATCAAAACTGACCCAGCCCGAGGATCATTTTAGATTACTGATTTTGCACCAAAATGGTTACAGCTGCAACCACAGCACATCAAGAGCCCCAGAGATTTTTTAAAATTATTAACTAAAATATTTTAATTAAAATTTTTTAAATTTATTTAATATTTTATCTTTAAATATTTATTGAATATTTTAATTATTAAATTTTAAAAATCAAATTATTAATAAGATACAAAACAACATCAAAATGAGTCTCCTTCACTTAGAATATTTCTCTGTTCTTAAAATATTATCAGGCTGATCTGCTGATTATTTCATCATATGGCATTATTACATATGATTCCTTCATCCATATGTAATAATGGGATTTGGGAAATCACTGGGATGGTTCCAAAACGACTAAATTTTGTATGTTACTATACGGTGAAATACTTTTTAAAAAGCTATAACTGACACACACACACACATATCCGCATATATCTTGGCACTACTTCGTACATAATACATATTCACAGATGCTTATTGACGAATTCACCTGTGTGTGATTTTTATTTTAATATAAACTTACCTGTTTCTTCTTCTAATCTGAAGTTTTTATTAATTTCTATGAATACAGACTCCCATGTGAAAAGCACAGAATTATTTAGACTAAATAATTTAAATATTAAACAGTACTTTTAAATGTCCTCAAGAATTCTGGACAGAGATGTTTTAAATAAACTTTAAAAAATAAAACTCACATATAATCCCTTGCATTTCATCAGCTTCCCACCAGGGGAAATTCTATTTGAAAATGAGCTTTGTTAGATAGTTTTCAAGCCAGAGTTGATGTTGGACTTGCGACCTTTAAAAGCTCCTGTGCAGAGAATGGTCTGCATAAATCCCTACTGATAGACCACTCAGACATGCCAAATCTTCAGTTTTCAGTCTGCAGTGAAATGAATTATATTTTCAGAGACAAGCACTAGACACAGACGCCTGCAGGGGCTTCTAAAGAAACCCTTCCTTCCTCTAAGCTTCACGAGGACAATTGGTAAGAGTCAAAATCATCCCTCTGGAGAATTTAAACCTCTCCTCTGGCAAAACTTTGGCTGCCTTGCCTGTTCCCCATAAATTCAGGGGGGCGGGTGTGCTTCATATTTGTAAAATCTAACTTTCGGAAAATATTCATCAAGATCTTCCACATTAGGGCTTCCCTGGTGGCGCAGTGGTTGAGAGTCCGCCTGCCGATGCAGGGGACACGGGTTCGTGCCCCGGTCCAGGAGGATCCCGCATGCCACGAAGCGGCTGGGCCCGTGAGCCATGGCCGCTGAGCCTGCGTGTCCGGAGCCTGTGCTCCGCAACGGGAGAGGCCACAGCGGTGAGAGGCCCACGTACTGCAAAAAAAAAAAAAAAGATCTTCCACATTAACTTTGACCCTCCCATTTCAAAACACAGACAGAGGAGTCACTCCCTGAAAACAAGCTGGGGAGGTAATTCTTCATCTCTCCCAGCTCCAGAGCTTCCTTCTGAAGGTTTCCTTCTCCCTGAATTCAGACTCGCCATGACCTGATTTCTGAAACTTCTGCTTGTGAGATTTTACCTTACGTCTTAAGTCCTGACCATCAATAAGCCTTATTAAAAGTGTCCTGAAGACTTACACAAAATAGGATCTCATGGAGAATCTAGCACTTATCACGCATAGAGTACATAATCAATACATAATGGACAGGTTAGTGAAGCTAGGAAATTGTATAAAAACCATGAAGTGTGTCTACAGAGTAAACGAATTTTCTGTTCTTTTATAACATATTTTACACCCTCATCTCCTGCAGAAGCTGGAATACAGTCAACGGGGTCTTCTCTGTTCAACACATGTTTGGAAATGCCTACAGACCCTGTAACTTATTCTTCAAAACCTCTGGGATAGTGATACAAAGAATTGCGCATTGCAGGTACATTTCATTTTTCCAAACAGTCTAGAAGAAGTCAGAGACAAGTCTAGTGAAAAAAAGTACGTGGGCAGGTGGTTTAATAACAATGACAGCAACAACGCTGATTAGAAGAGTAGGTAGCACATTTTGATGTGCTAGTTGCCAAGGACTGGATTAAGCTCTTTACCTTTTATCCTCAGAGCAGCTTTGTGAAGCAGGTTTAATCATCATCTCATTCTAGAAATGAGAGAGCTGAGGCTCTAGGAGGTTAGACAAATTGCCTCAAATCAAGTGTTAGCTTTGAGACTCAAAAGTACTTGCTTTTAACAGCTAGAAATACTGCTATTCCTAGGGATGAAAAATGAGAGGGGACTGTAAAAGAAAATGAAATGAACTTTTCTTTTTCGTATGGCTTTTAAATAGGCCATAGGTAATTCCCAAGCTCTTTGGAAGTGGCAGTTCCAGAGAACTGAAATATTTAACTGCTTGAGTTTAAGGATACCACCTCTCGTCCTTATGCAGGAGTTCTGGGTAAATGTGTCAAGGACTCAGGTCAGCATCTATTATACCATACTATCTAAAAGCACCATAGGGTCCTTAGAAGAACTTGGTTCCAAAGTGTATTTTACATATTTGCAGGCCATGAAAAACTTCTGCCTTTGAATGAAGATTTAGTTCTGTGGTCTCCTGAGATTCTGAGGAGGTGATGGGGAGGGAAGTGAGCCTGGAGTATATGGCAGAGGCAACTTTGCCAAGGTGAGCCCCTAGGTTCCCCCCAGCTCCTCCCCCATCCCCAAACCCCACCCCCACCCCCCACCCCCGTCAGAGCATCTCTAGTTTTAGCCGATTTATGTTTATGTTTTGGGGCTCAGAATAAGAATTTTTCTTTAAGGTGTTTGCTGTTTTTAAAGGTTTCTCAGAGACTTTTCATAAACACCTAAGGTAAAGAATCGTTTGTGAAACACGTTCTTTTATTTACCTAAACTTTAGCCTCTTTGGCTAACTTGACTGAAGAGCTCCAGCACTTAGAAAGGAATCTAAGTTATTTGGCTAACATGTGATTTGGATGTTTTGGAAAGATAAAGTCTATAATTAAGAGATTGCCTAACAACGGATCTGCGGGAACTGAAGGTCATTTCCCATAAAAATGTGCAGCCACGGGGAACCCCAGGTGAGCTATATTGCACTCAACCCTTGTCCTACACTTGGTCATTCATTAACTTTAATTAGGGCCATAAAGAGATGCCTAAGGAAAACGGAAATTCTCATTTGAAGATAACATTGTAGTCACTCCCTTATTCCTTCCTGAACTGAAGATGGAGAAAGAGAATTTTCGCTTGACTTTTGTTTAAACAAGCAACCAGGAGAGAACAGCCATTCAGACTGGGCCAGGTGCCATGTCTTCAATGGCCTAGGAATAGCCCAGCAGCTGTCTCTATGCCAAATATGAAGTCTGTCTCCATCGAGGACAACTTCCTTGTCGCGATAAAATCCAAAGGTTATTTTCAACCTTCAGACAAAAATCAAAGGCTATAAGGAATGATCACTCCCACATGCCTTACTACAAGGTTTTTAATACTTGGCATTTATTAGATTAGAAAGGATCATAATCATTTATCAGCCAAAAAAAGCTAAGATTGCCAACTACACTCATTAGATCACCAGAGAGCTATTCCATCAACGGAAAGCACTTGTTAATCCATCTTGCAAACAACTGGGCCTCGACACGTTTCTTTTGGAAGGTGAGCCTTCTCTGAGGGGCCCCTGCTAAGCAGTCCCCTCTGCTGTGACCTGAAAGGCTTGTCAAGTGCATGCGGAGCTTCCTATACACACCTCACTGCTCGAGACAAAGGGAGGCAGATGGACAGAGGAGACAAATGATCACCCACTGGAAACAACAGAGAGTTATGAGCCAGGGTGAACTTCCTTCCTCTACATGCCAGTAGTGAGAACATCTGTAGGGAATTCCAAAGAGCATCATGGAGAAAAATGTAGTTCAAGAGGCAAAGTTCAGGACCAGTGTTTGCTTTGGCATCCTGAGGTGAAAATGTTACTGAATTATCTAAGTCGGGAGCTCAAAATGCAATTGAGTGAGGGGTCACATGTCAGCTGACACCAGATGATGCGTGACTGTCTTTGGAGACATTTAAAATGATGATAGTGTGAGTTCCTAAGAAAGCTCTCCCGGGTCTGGAATATCTTTGATTCTTTCCAGCCCTTTCAAGAGTGCAGTGATTCACAATATTTTTCCATAGTTACCTCAGAATGGCCATGTTAGATAAGTTAAAATGTCCCATTTTAAAGATGACTTGCTAACTCCCAGAGACAATGAAAGGATATTTATTTATTTTTGGCTATGTTGGGTCTTTGTTTCTGTGCGAGGGCTTTCTCTAATTGTGGCAAGCGGGGGCCACTCTTCATCACGGTGCACGGGCCTCTCACTATCACGGCCCCTCTTGTTGCGGAGCACAGGCTCCAGACGCACAGGCTCAGTAGTTGTGGCTCACGGGCCCAGTTGCTCCGCGGCATGTAGGATCTTCCCAGACCAGGGCTCGAACCCGTGTCCCCTGCATTAGCAGGCAGATTCTCAACCACTGCGCCACCAGGGAAGCCCTTCTTTTGTACTCTTATCTGGCCTTTGGTATTGACACAATCTGATCATTAAACCAAAAGGCTTGGAGGGGAAGAGTGGACCATGGTGAGTGGGCTACAAACAAAGAAAATGATTTTGCTCCTTCACTATATTCATAATTCTCAGACTGGATGCCCCCCAAACCCCGTCTCCAACTCAGTGTCCATACATTTCTTACTTCAGGGCTTCTTACTCAATTTTTGGGCTCATTCTCAAATTGCAGCTATTTGTCTCCACTCCAAAATTTCCTTCCCTCTTCCCTACAGTTTTTAGATACATCAGACCTGTACTAATTACTTATTATTTATTATACTCCACCTGAACAACTTCCCCACCATGGCCATCTGGCAGTTTCTTTCATCTTGATGTCATGTAACCTGTCCTTTTTCTCATTAAACTAAAGCAGCAGCTGATTACAAGTCACTAAAAAAGGAAAAAATAAAGTGAAAGGAGAACTTCCAAGGCACAGAAGTAACTAAGCAAATCTTTATTATTGGAGATGTTCTTAGCTTTGCCTAACAGCCAAAGGGAAGTAAAATCTGAGATTCAGTAAACAAACAAAAAATAAACCAACCAACCAAACAAAAAAACCTAGACCCTTTTACCACTAATTATTCTACTATTATTTTTTGCTCAAGTTCATCCCGGGGCCTATCTTAAAAGAACAATTGTACTCTCCTCCCCTCCAGACTCTGGTGTTAACAATACAAGTGAAATTGGATTAAAATTACCCTCTATAGCAGCTCTAAAACTCAAAGCGGTGGGGTCATCAAAATCAAGTTCCCTAAGAGGGAAGAAAACAAACCAATCACACAGCCTTTAAGAGGAGAGCTCTATTGTACTTGGATAGATATTTGAGTTTCCAGACCTTTTAAGCAGCAGCTGACTTTTGCCCAGGCTCTATCTTTAATAGCTGGAGGGGATCCCCCTGAATGGAGGCTGGGACTGTGGACTATGCCTTAGCGACCAGGCCGGCTTCCACAAGTCAGAAGCACTGGTTCATTCCAGTGACTTACATGAACCCTACATTTCAAAAGTCTCATCATTCCAAGAAGGGTTGCATTGCTATCACCACAATATCTCTACTATCTACCATTATTTGAGGACCGTTTTTTCATTTGAAACACACATACATATATACCCATGTACACGTACATACATATACATATGATTAGAATTATAGTAAGTCTTCTCCAAAAGAGTGATGTTTGGACCAAGATGAAGAAAAAGCAGACATTACCTAGGCTGAGGGAGAAGACAAAAGGATGAGCATTCATGTTTCCAAGGGTGTGGCTGGAGCAGGTGGTGAAGGAAGAGGCTGGAGACCTAGGCTGGCTCACCTCAGAGCAACACCTGGCAGAACAAGATGGGGACCCTTGCCTTTTCTCTAAGAGCCATGAAAAATGGGAAGTTGCCCTAAATGCTGAAGTTAGGTGGGAGTCACAAACACACATGCACTTCTCTGGCTACGCCCTGCAGGAGAGGGGAGAGGACACCAAGGGGCTGAGAACGTTTGCAAGGAGGCCTCTGCCCTAGCCTGGAACAATGGAGACGAAGTGAAACAGACAAAGGGTAGGGATTAGAAGGTAGAACAGACATGACTCACTGAAGGCCTGATTGTCCTGGGTGAGTAAGAGAGAGAACAAGGAAGACGTTTGGATTCCCAGCCAGGCTCTAAACTCAGAGCTTTAAGTTCACTGTCACAGTAAAAAAAAAATAGCAACCACATCCTGAGTATCTATTGAGGTAGTATAGTGTAGTGTCACAAATATGGTCCCTAGAGGAAAAGACCATGAGAACTTGAATTCCGGTCCTAATGCTTAGTAGTTATTTAACCTTGGCCAATTATGTAAGCTCTCTTTGCCTCTGTTTCTTCATTTATAAAATGAAAATAATGACTGCATCCACCTAATAGGGTTGCTGGGAGGATTAAATAAGGTGATATATATAAAGTGCTTAGAAAGGCACCTGGCATATGGTAAGCACTCAATAAATGTTATTACCACGTGCCAGGAGTCAACTTGCACATTAGATGTGTTATCTCATCCACACAATAGGTCTGAAAAGAAGGTACTATTATTCCCATTTTACAGATGGGGAAGTGAGGTTCCGAGGGTTTTGAGAACATATCAACACCACAGAGTTAATTTAGAGACAAAGGCAAAACTGAAAACTGTTTTGTCTAGTTCCAAAGTTCATATTTTTCTGTTTTAACAGAATGAGTAGCTTCACTTTGAAGGATTTCCAGCATGAGAACAAAAGATAAAAATGACTACTTAAGCTTCCTCATTAAGCAAAAGGACTCATGGAACTAGCTGCCCTCCCAGATTGGCATTTGTAAAAAAAACTCCTGGTCAAACATTGACATTTATGTCAAAACACAATTCACATAACTTATCAAAAAGCCATTTCTTTTTCCATGAAGCTCAAAGTATTGGGAGGTAGGTTTCTCTGAATAAACAGTTGAAACTGTGTCTTTTTAAAAAATCTGTTAACAAGACACTATTGTTCATTTTCAGAGAATAGTTCTTTCCTGTTACTATCAACCAATAGTAATACTGTAATGATTTTTTTGTTGGTTCTTTTATGCCAACTTATATTTCAACACACAGTTCAAGTATACAGCTCACTGGAATCCAGTATTTGCCCAAATGCACACTCTAGTCTAGACCGACCCCTAAAGAATAGTTAGAAGTAAAATGTTTACAAATTTTCCTGTAATCCTGTGTTCATTTAAATAAAATAGCAATGCCATCCTTTGCAATCCAGGGGCAACTTGGGAAGTTTTTATGCAACCATGGAGAGAAAAGAAATTGTTGGCAGAGCTGCAAACTTGTTCTTTTCTCATTTATTCTCAAAGGTTAACCAGATGTTTAAACCATCATAGAACCTTGGTGTTGGGTTTGGAGGTGAAATGGACCCTGGGGATCATCATGTTTCCTTCCTCCTTTTATGGGGAAAAATTTAAAGTCGAGAGACTTTAAATGACCTTTTCAAGGTCACACAGCTAGATGGTGGCTAATGACCAACAATTATATGCTAAGCCCAGTGACTGATAATAGCAAAGTGGGAAAGCTAGCAAGGTTAAAAGATTTAATTACACTGGCCATTGCCTGTAGAAGTAATGGTTTGTGACTCCTTAGTGGTTTCTGATAACACTGTAAATATCTGGTGAATTAGCCAACTTAAGAAAAAAAGAGTCTACTTCTGTGATGGGGACCCTTGAGGTCACTTCAATAGAAATTTCAAAATACTTATCTCCTAATGCAGAATAATTTACTACAGAATGGATAGATACTACACATGTTTTCCTCTCACTTTCGTTTCTGAGGGACATGGAAAAATCTCAACAGAATCAAGTACGCTGGCATGTAAACCCCCTCCCTTAAACAATTGTTCTTTAGGTTCTTCTCTACAATGATGGCAGCTGGAGGAAAAAAAATCAAGTCCATGGGTGCTAGTTACAGCTCATTTGTTTTTGTTGATTTCATCCCCACATGGAATCCCAGCTCCATGTCAGTTTACCTCCTGTTTTAAGGAAGAACTTGAGACTTAAACATGAACACAGGGAGGGATGGGCTTTGGAGGCTTGTTCCATTGAAAAGAAAGCAATTTCCAGTGGTGTTTTATCCCTAAAATATTTTTACATTGGGGCTCCTATAAAACAAATTCAACAGAATACATAGTTAGCTATTAGCGATACTCCAAACCACACAGTTTGTCATTTTCTTGTGTTTTCTTACTTTCTCCCTAGATTAGACCTTCAAGTTTTGCTCTTATAATGATTTCTTCTCTTCCTCCTTTTTACTCCTGCTATGATCATCAGCACTGTTCTTACACATTGCTGTTTACAACGTGCTAGGAACAGGCAAGCACTGTTACACCCATCATCTCCTTTGATTTTCACAATATCCAATAAGATGGGTATGATAGCACCAATTTCCAGCTGAGGAAATTGAGGTATAGAGGATATGGGATTTGCCCAAGGTTACATCTAGGGTAACCCAACGGTTCCAGTTTGCCCAGTTTGGCCTTCCGATTACCCCAGACACTAATTGTGTGTGTGTGTGTGTGTGTGTGTGTGTGTGTGTGCGCTGGAGTTTTTGTTTGTTTGTTTTTTAATTTCAAAACTCTTTCTTTTACATATTACCTAACAACATGCACCTACAAAGATCATGAAGTATCAGAGGTCAAAAGAATAAAGTGAAAAAGGTAAGTTGATGCTACGGTCATTTTTTTTCATTTGAGGTCTTAAAAAGAGATCGACCTGATATGCTCTGTCTGGCAAAGACTTGTCCAAAGTTCTGTTTTCACTCTGCCCTAGGGTAGGGAAGGCTATTATCAATATTATTTTTTCTTAAGAGAAAAATGTAGCAGATTTTTTTTCTGGACTGTAAATAATGCCAATTCTGACCAAGGACTAATTTGAAGGTAAATATCTATGTCCACCCAGGGGAACTATATTGACACACACCTTATTTTTCCATTTCCTTGTAAATTCAGCTAGGAAGTGGCATCTTTTGAGCATGCAGCCATTGCTTTTAGATAAACAGCTTAATCTAATGGACTCATCAAATGGACAGCACTCTTCTAATTAAAACACTTCAATAAAAATGTGTTTGCATAAAATAACTGAGAATAATAATGGATTATACATGCTGAATACTCAGCTAGGGTCAGGCATTATATTTGACACGCTGTACATGCACTGACTTAATCCCAAAACAATGCATGAGGATGATATCATCCCCATTTTTCAGATGAGGAAGCAGAAGCACAGAGATGTTAAATAACTGACTCAGGATCACAGGGCTGGGAAGTGGTAGAGCTAGGATTTGAACCCAAGCCATAGAGGCTATGTCCTTAATACCCAGGCTTACGCTTTTCCATCCACTTAGAATATAATCTAGAAACCAACTGTAATAGACTGAAAATAGCCCCCAGATATGTTCACATCCTAATCCTTAGGACCTGTGACTGTCACCTTATATGACAAAAGGGACTTTGCAGAAGTGATTAAGGACCTTGAGATGAGGAGATTATCCTGGATTATCCAGGGGGGCCCAGGGTAATCCAATCACATGTTCCTTGTGAGAGGGATGCAGGAATAGTCAGAGTCAGAGGAAAAGCAATGTGATAACATGGACGGAAGCAGAGGTTGGAGTGACGTGCTTTGCAGATGGAGGAATCGGCCACAAGCCAAGGAATACAGGCTTCACTAGAAGCTGAAAAACACAAGGAAACAGATTTTCTCCTCAGAGCCTCTGGAAGGACCTCAGCCTCCCAGCAGCTTGCCTTTAGCCCAGTTAAGCTGACTTTGGACTTCTACCTCCAGAACTGGAAGAGAGTAAATCTGTGTTGTTTTTAAGACACTGAATCTGTGGTGATTTGTGACAGCAGCAACAGGAAAGAAATATACACGACAGTGAGAAAAAGAGCTGCGCAGCGGCCCTGAATTCTCTGGAATGATCAGAGAAGCAACGGTGGGCAGAAAACTGGAATGGCCACGCTTTTAACCCTCTGAAGTAGGAGCCAGCTCTCTGGGAATATTCTCTAAAGTGTCTGCTCTAAATCCGTCCCGGCCTCTGCCTTCCTCAGTGTCTGCACAGGGCCTCGAACACTACCTTCTTGAGACTTACTTCCATTTGAAGCTAGGAACCATAATTCCCCTCCTGTTATACATCAAATATGAACACGATTTTGCTTCATTTCTCCTTCCCTCCTTACTTCTAAGTGTTTGGCATACACCTCTTTTTTGCCCATGAAGTATTTTCTCTCCTTTTCATCACAGGTACAAATAAATGCTTTGCCACTTACTAGCTGTGTGACCTGGGGTTGTAAGTAGACACTCTGTGCCTCGGTTTCCTCACCTGCTAAGGGGGATCGTAAGGTGCCCACCCTGACAACCTCCAGGACTTGTTGTGAGTATCAGATGACTCAGCATACGTGAAGCCCAGCATATTCGCTTAGAACGTGTTAGTTTCACTGTTATCTCTGAGGTCCCTCTTTCACTGGGCTTCCTCCCCTCATCCAACCAATATGTTCAAGTCTCTCCATCCTGAAGCAAATCATAAACGCACCTGCCAAAACCACCGTTCTCCCTCTCTTCTTCTCTCTGCTGCCAAATTAGATCCACGCTGGCTGCCCCCCTGCACCACCTGCCCATCTCAGCCTGTTAACAATCTGTTACATTCCTTTCTGCCTCTCAGCTGAATCTAGTCCCCATGTGGAATTTTCTATCGCATTTACACTGTGGACCACACCCACTTGATCTCTCTCTATCGGACCCTCAGGACAGCGCCTTCCCTCAGGGTCCATTTCTTCTCTCAGCCTGCTGGTTCTCAGCCTCCCTTCCTCTGGACCACCTTCTTTTTTCCAGCCACTAAATTGGTGGTTCTCACTGAGGGTGATTTTGCACCTCCCCCCTCCCCACCCGCCACCAGGGGACATCTGGCAACCTCTGCAGACATTCTTCATTGTCACAACTTGGGGTGGTGTGAAAAACTACTGGCATCCAGTGTGTAGAGGCCAGAGATGCTACTAAATAAACATCCTACAATGCACAGGACAATCCCCAACAACAAAGAATTACTTGGCCCAAAATGTCAATAGTGCCAAGAAACAGCTCTAAATAAATCCATTCTTCGAAGATCTGGCTTTGGCTATCATTGTGTGTGTGTGTGTGTGTGTCTGTGTGTATGTCTGTGCGTGTGCACCGTTGGGCAAACAAGTCTTCTAGACCCACCCCAGGCTCAGTTCCATAGTTCACACAATCCGCAAGCCTTCCCATATCTCCATCTGTTCGCCCACCCTGATCTAATCCCTTCTCTTCCCTAACCAGTTCTGTCTCCCAGGAAGCTGACGCTAAGGACCATATCAACAGGGCCCCCTTACCCTTGGGTTTCCAGTTGGCTTTAGTGATAGAGGTTGCAGGGAGGAAGGAGAGTGAGGTCAAGGTATTTATTCTCTTTTCTTCTTCCCTAGAAGGTTGCCTTGGGCTGTGCATTTTCCCCAACTAGAATTCACTTACTGTATTAGGGTTGTCTCTACACAACTATTTCCTTCTAGGTTTAGGTATTGTTTTTTCCCCCTTGTCCCTTCAAGTTTAGCAGTAGTGTCAAATGAACTGTTACGGCCCAGATACTGCATTGTCCCTTACAGCTCCCATGCTCAAACATTTGGAAATGGCTCTTATAAATATACCCTTCTTGAATTATCTGATTCTGAGGCGGTCATATCTTTTCTGCTGTGATACACCCTTTATCCATCATCTGTTACTCAGATCCAAAATTTTACCAGCCCCTACTCTCTTATCCACTATATCCAATCAATTGTTAATCCCCATAACAGTTACTTCCACGTATTTCGTATTTCAAGTTTCCCCTGACCTTTCCCACTGGTTGGTGCCCTAGCTCAATCTATCATTTCTTACTGTGATAACAATTTCCAATTTCTTCCAATTTGTAATTTCAGGTATCCAATTTCTTCTCTATTTTCTCCACCTTCCAATGCCAATGCCATAACCCCATGCAAGCTTCCACGATTCTCCGGTAGCCAGATGTGAACTCTCCCTTTTTGGAAATCTCATTCTATTTCATCTTACCTCATATAGGTAACTGCCACTTTCACCGTTCTATTTTAACTGTACGACTATCTTTTATTTTGACTAAAATTAAGTTCTTCTAGGGCAGAACTGTGCTTTCCCATATATGTTACTCCCAGAGTTCTTGATACTGTCTCCCATACACAATAAGAATTTGTTAAATGAAACATGAGTTCTCTGCCCTTCGTTTATGGTTGGTGAGGATAACAAATTTTCACAATTCCTGTGCTGATTTCATGGCCTTTCAGAGTTATGTCTTTTTATTTATTTTTTTAAATAAGAAAGTAGAGCATATTCTTTTGCAGCAAAACTACAAGAACAGGGGCTTCGCTGGTGGCACAGTGGTTGAGAGTCCGCCTGCCGATGCAGGGGACACGGGGTCGTGCCCCGGTCCGGGAAGATCCCACATGCCGCAGAGCGGCTGGGCCCGTGAGCCATGGCCGCTGGGCCTGCGCGTCCGGAGCCTGTGCTCCGCGGCAGGAGGGGCCACAGCAGAGAGAGGCCCGCGTACCACAAAAAAAAACAAAAAACAAAACTACAAGAACATTCTAAATGCTAGGAAAATACACACTGGCATCAAATAATCCCATTGACTCAGAGTTAACTCATACTGTTCCTGAACAGTCTGTCTCTGAAAACTTTCCCTGATTTCTCTTCCAGCAGAATTTCCATCATCAAGTGATCACTGTCTAAACCGAAAGACAGCAAAGCAAAGCCCTTCCTCTGCCACTTCATAAAAAGTAAATACTGACTTCTTAAATACTCTAGGTAATCCTGAGGGTATTTGTTTTATGTATCAATGTGACATAATAGAACTTTAGAGTGTTGACAAAAACACATGCCCTTTAAGTATATGATTTTGGATGAATTTCTGAGCCTCATTTCTTCAACTGTACAATGGGGATGAAAATAACATAGTTCACTAGGATGTGGGGATGAATAACAAAGAAATGTAAGTAAAACAGCTTTGGTAACTGCAAATAGTGTATAAAACTTTACTGCTTAATTATTCTAGCAGTTCCATATCAACTTGTTTCAATGAATAAAAGGAGAGTAGTGTTTTTAGCTGCTGAAGTTCTAGATGGCACACCGTTTAATGAAGCACACCTGAGTGACAACCAGTAGTAATTTCTTCCCTAATCAGCTATGTCAAGGTGAACCCATTCAAACTGGTGAAGCATCCACGACTCTAGAATTCTCTTCATGTGCTCAGAGAATAAGATGGGAATTGTAAGCACTCCTCCTAAATGAGTCCAAACTGTTCTGCTCTATACCCTGGAATTGAAGTAGAATTCCAGAGAATATTTCAATAGCATATGCTCGATTATTTTGAAATTATAATCACTAAGTTACCTCAAATTCCTTACAGGATATATTGGATGATTAAACAAAATAATTCCATTCTATTTCCAGGCATTAGAACTTCAGCACCATGTAAACAAAGATTTGTTGAGTATGTGAAATATATGTAAAACACTAAATACACTAGAAAGTGTTACAGTGGTGCTAAATCCTGTACATTTACCTTCCACAGATACAACCCTGTGCTTGGGGAGGAGAGAAAAGGGAAGAGTCGGGGAAAGGAGGAGGAATGAGGGAGGGAAGGGGTGGCAGACTGTATTTTCCAAAGATGGCACAATGACATCTTCCAGCCCCTGTGTTCTCCTGCAATGTGACCTCACCCAAGAGAAGACTATTTCTCTGCCCTCTTGAATCTACGTGGGCCCTGTGACTGCTTTGATCAGTAGAATTCAGTAGACAGGACACAATGACAGTTCCACCTGCAGCCCTTAGCTTGCCTGGCAGTTTCTGCTTCCTGCCCCTTGGAATGTTCACTATGGGCAAAACTAGATGCCACACAAGAAGTCCTGTCCCCCTGGGACTGCCATTCTGTGAGGAAGCCCAATTTAGTCATGTGAAGAGGCTGTGTGGAGAGATTGTTCCAGCCATCCCAGAAATGGGAGTGAAAATACCATCTTACACACACAGCTCAGTCGAGCCTTCAGATGACCCCAGCCTCAGCAGCTGTTAACTGCAATTTCATGAGAGACCCTGGGTTTGGGAAAGGTCCTGCTCAGCCCAGGAAACCCACGGAACTGTGAGATATGATGACAAATTATTTTAAGGCCCTAGGTTCTGGGCTGGTTTATTAGATAGTCATACATATTTGGAACAAAGAGAGAAAGAGTAATAGAAAGAAAAATAAGAAAGTAATTTAGCGATTTTACTCCATTTTGCCTATTAATGCCAGTTGGAGTATGCCACTCAATTTGCTTGGGCTGGGAGATTTGGATTAACTCTTCCAAGGGTACTTAGTTCCCGTGTGCCTTTCATACTGCGAGCATCTCATACTATACTGAGAGTGATGGAAGAGTGTTTAAACACACTGGTTTCTCATGCCACGTGGCTATGAATACAACTCAGTCACTTTATCTGGTGCTCAACTGAAGAAACAGTCTCCCTTCCACTGAAGGAAAAACTGGCCTTGCCAGGCTTGAAGAACTGTAGGTCTCCAAACAGTGCCTCCCAGAGGGTTTTTAAGATTAATTTTGACTCACCATGGCTTTTGCTTTACAGGCTAACTTCAGAATCTAATAACCTTATATACTATCTATTGTGCCAGTGATAATGACATTATTGATGATGATGATGATGACGGAGGAGGAGGTGGACATGGATTGCATGTCAACCAAATTATGATTTTAATTTATAAAGAGTCTCCTGCTACCTCCTGGAGATCTAAGCCTTAATGGTTATTAACTTAGCCATAATTCATTTATGTTTAAAACATGTCAATGCTTCCAGTGAATAAAGTATCATTTCATTTTTGGAGGGCCTATCACCTAAATTGAAAGAAACTGATCCTTATCCTGCTGAATCTAATATAAACAACTAAAACTCTTTAAGACTTCAAAAACAAAAAGTATAGATTCGAGTTAAAAGCAGCTTTTACCAGGCCAAATCCTTTCAAGTTTTCTTTAGGAAAAAAAAGAAAAAAAAATCAAAGGCACTAACATCCTAAGAAACTGTTCTCCACAGTCAATGATCACTAATGTCTTTATATATTTTTCTTACTAGTACAAGGAGACTCAACATCTTGCTAAATTTTGTGAAAATATAAACAAGGGTTCCTGTCTGCTCAACAGGGCTGTAAGCTTCTGTGTTTGTAAAATGTCTTATTTTCCTTCTGAGACTCCTTCTATGGTTGGCATGGTTGGAGGTTAGGGTAGTTTCATGAAATCTCTGCTGAATGAATGCTTCTTTTGTATATCAAACTTTTAAATTGTTTTAATTTTTATTATAAAAGTTTGTTATGAAAAAATAACTAGAACATATAGATAGCAAAAAGAAGGCCATCAAATCACTGATAACCCCCCAAACCCTGATACTACTACTATCAATACCTTGGTGTTTGTGGACGAGATTCTTTTCTGTAGAGATTATTACTACTTTTTAAAACTGGAGATGTGTGTTATAATTTTGTAAGCTGATGTTCCAGCTGAATAAATGGCTTTAAGGTGATCTCTTTTTGCTTCTAGGTTTCATTCTCAAATTCCACTCTTTAGATTCTTTCACTCTTTGACATCACATACCTACTAACGAAAGTCATTTCACAGCTCACATTGAAGGAGACACTTAGTTCTTTTGAAAAGAGGTCAAGTAATACATCAATCCTAAAGCTGTCTCTGAGCAAATGAGAAAGTAAATTTAGTACCGTGAAAAACGAAGCAGAATTTGAACACCAGGGCTACAAGTAGCAGATCTGAGAAGGCAAAGGATGAGGGTGGTCAGCAGGTTGGCCAGCTGGCAGGAGTGGCAATGATTCTCTGAGCCAGTGGTCCTCAAGCTGGAGTCTCCAACCAGCAGCATCAGCAACAGCTGAGAGTTTTCTAGAAATGCAAATTCTTAAATGCCATCTAGACTTAATGAATTAGAAACCCTGGGAGTGAAGCTGAGGGGAAACCTATGTGTTCCCAAACCCTTCTGGCTCTACTTCACACTCAAGCTTGAGTGCACTACCCGAAGGCAACAGGAGAACCACAGTCTAGGTTTCACATTAGAATCCGTTTGGGGGCTTTTACAGTACACTGATGTTTGGACGCTCAAGTAATTTAGAGAATTCCCTTGGTTGGTAGCTGAACGTCTTTATTTTATACAAGCTTGCAGATGATGCTAATAAAGAACTAGGACTGAAAACTGTTAGTCTAACACGTGTATCAATCCAACAAACTGGAAAACAAATTGAGAAACAACTTGGCTGTGAACTTTAGTGTATGCAGCCATAGTAGCTGAATGATTGTACATACACTTAAAGGGAGTATCATTTACTTTATTTTACTTCACTGGGTCAGCATGTCAAAAAGATGTGAGAAATGTTTTAAAAGAGAAATTTTAAGTGTTATTCAAAAATAAGCATTATTGTCAGTTAATATGTTCTTTGGCCTATGACATAATTTAAAGATTTTATACACATGAATACCTTATGATTGCCATTATAATATATGGTAAACACCTAACCTGCCCAGGACTTCTATAAAATGACTTAAAATTTACAGGCGGCATAGGCAACAAGCAGAAAAGTAACAGTCCTAAACCCTTAATAAGACCAGGAAGTGTCATGGTACAACAGTATAAACAATCAGGCAACAGCTTATATGTACTAAGAATGTTCATACATCTCATCCTAATCATTGTGACAATTCTTAGGGTAGATACTATAACATTTGTTGGACAGTAGTAAATACTATTTATAATGAGAACTCTAAGTCATAGGAGCACTGTTTTTTCCGAATTATTTTGTTTAAGAAGATAGATAAAATAGGCTAAGACTTCTCACTCAGAACTCAAAAAGCACTAGCTTAGAAGAAATTTGGATAATTAAGCAAACAAGAAATGGGATAGGCAAAAGTTATTTTTTTAAAAAACCAGATACAATAATCACTAATTATGTAGGAAAAAAGTTTTTTATTGAAGTCCAAGTGATAAAGAATTTCTGTTCATCAAACGTTCACGTTAAGAGAGTTAAAAGGCAAGACACAGACTGGGAGATGATATTCACAGTCTGAATCTTGACATTGGGCTCATATCCAAAGTATAAGAGAGCTATCACATCACTGGGTGGGGGCGGGGAAGCAACCTGATTTAAAAGTAAGCAAAAGAAAAAAGAAAAGTAAACAAACAATTTGAAGAAACATCCACAAAAAGAGGAGATCTGAATGACTGACAAGCATATGAAAAAGTATTCAATATCATTCTTCTCAAGGAAATCCAAATTAAAACCCCAGTGAGATACCAATCCACTCCCACCAGAATGCTCAAAATTCTAAGTGTATGCCTACCCGATGACCCAGCAGTTCAATTCCTGATGTATACCCAGGACAAGTGAATGCAATTGCTCACCAGAAGACAGCTTCAAGAATGTTCTTAGAAGTTTTATTTACAATAGCTGAATTGTGAATGGGGAAAACTCAAATACTCATCAACAGAAGATGGATAAATATCGGCATATACATAAAACAGAACACTATGCATTGATCTAAAAAATGAACTGCTTCGATATGCAATGACATGAATGAATTAAAAATGAGCAAAAGAATCCAGATGCACAAGAGAACACTGAATGAGTGCATTTATATGAAGTTCAAGAACAGGCAAAACTAGTGGATGGTGAAAGAGTTCAGAATAAAGTTTGACTTGTATGGGAGGAGATGAAATGAGAAGGGTGATGAAGGAACACTCTGGGATGTTGGATATATTCTGTCTTAATTGGAGGTGGTTACACAAGTTCACATAGATTAAGATGAGTGCATTGTACAGTGTGACATAACTCAATTAAAATTAAAATAAAGAAGACAAGAAAAGATATAATCCAGCTTAATAAGGCAGCATTTTAAATAATTCCACCAACATCAACTCTATTGCTTATGGAATTTAAAAATCAGTTACCCAAAAGAGAAATCTCTTTAGGATTTTTGTCTCATCATTGTTTACCCCATGAATGATAACTCAAGTTAGTTTTCTCAAAGTGTTCATAGTGAAAAATGAAAAAAAAAAGAACAGAAAGAACATGTTTTCCATCTCCTAGCCATGCCTCCAGTTACTTTATAATAATGAAGCAAAAGGAGACTTTTTAAAATGCTGGGTATGCACAGTTCTATACGAGATAAAATGTATCACCTCTGTAATCAAGTTCTTCGTGTATATGTATATATATATGAATAGTAAATATATAACTTTAAATATGGATGTTGCTGCTCTCAGACTGGTCAAGGCAGAAGAGGGTAGAACATCATTCTCTTAAATTGACACCAGCTGCTTTGTAACAGTCACCACGTGCATCCTTATCTGGCTGGCCAATCAAAAGCAGGCTCCTTAAAAGCAAACATCTGCTGCCCATTTATAGTAATTTCTACATGAAAACAGTTTCGTCAAAAACAACTTAAGCTTTGCCAACACCGAACATGTGCTTCCAGAAAAATGACCTTTCTGCCTCAATTGCACTATGATTTCTAACTCCATACCCGCCACTACTTAAAAAAAAAAAATTCATAACATCTTTCATTCAAAGTGTTTAACAAAGATTTTTTTTTTTCATTCTGTGCCTTTTTTCCCATACCTGCTTGAATGTGTGTTCACCTCTTCAGAGGGCATAAGGCACTCAACTTGGGAGAAAAATGACAGGAAACATGCTGCCTTCCCATTTTGAGTTGAACATGACTTTAGAAAGTAACACTAAAGCACAGTTGACTGCTTATGGAAGCCAAACTGCTTGGGTTTAAGAGTTAAAAATAAGAACTCAAAAATCAATAAATGGAATTATTTCCATGGCCATTGCTATTATTACTATTACTTATATAACAAAGCAGACAGTTATCATTCAGAATCCAGGGGCACCGGCTGGCATGAATAAAGTCTAATATGTATATTTTAGTTATATAAAATCAGAAGGAAATTGGAAAGACGGAAATTCTAATTCAGAGTGTTTGCTATTCCAAAGTATTCAGGGAGAGCCAATAATTCAATGAGAACAAATGCAACACGTCATTTATATTTCATTGACATTGTTGAGGCTTCATTTCATTTTGAAACTTTGTTGTATATAGAAGAAAAAAAATCACCTAAGTTCATTCATGGGATTTGCATTTCTGCTGCATTTCCATCCGTATATTGTTAAAATGATGAACACCCTCTACTAAGGAGTTACCAAATAAACTCTAAATCACTGCTGTAAAGACAGTATTTATCAAACCATCTATGTCTTACGCAATTCATTCTCTAATTCAAAAGTCGGCATTTGTTTGTAAGTTGGAAAAAGCCCAAAGAAAAGTCCTTGAATCCAGGCTATGTCAAATTGCTCTAAAATTAGGGGATCTTTCCCCTTCAGGGAACAAAAGAAGACGTATCATTATGAATCCATGTGATTTTTTTTTTCCCACCTTCTTCCAGGAAGAATTCTGAAAAGCCATTTTCTAGTTCAGCAGGGAGAGGATCATGTATTCATATTTCCATCTTGAGCTTGTCATGGCATTTTTAGTGTTATTTTCAAGAGTAATAAGGCCCATAAAATGTCAATCAAAACCCACCACCAGCAGGGAATGTGTTGGAAGCTGTTACATAATCAGCATGCCTGTCTCAGCACAACACGAGTGGCATTTTTCATGTCGATACCGAATTCACAACTTTAAATCTCAGGTTTCCTGTGCCTCTGGGTTGCCACAGAAGCCAGGACTGTGGCAGTCCGAGCAGCCCGAGTCAAAACCCAAGTGTCCCGTTGCCTAATGGAATACTGAGTCATTTCACTCTGCCAGGTCTCCTTCCCCTGAATAACAGAATTATTGGGAGGAGGCATGAAGAAGTGCAGAGCAGGAGCACTTCTGACAGCTGTAGGAAAGACTGCACAACTCTGAGCCTCTGCAAGCACTCAGATTTCCTGAGCTGACACTTACCCTCGAAGTGCAACTTGAACGCTGATGTAGGACTACTCAGTGATCTCTACCTGCCCACCTCAGCCTCACGTACCACAAGGCCAGATGCCCACTGCACTGTGCTCTGAGCTTGTACCTTAGGGGGAAAATAGGGGGTGGTACAGGTTTTCCATTTTATTTCTGATTTAATACCAGCTTAAGACATCATGGTGATTGAGCCCTACACCACCCTGTACATTTAAGATGGAAAAGATACATTGGATCAGCATGCTATTATCTTCCTAATATGCTTTCTCCACAGTACAGTCTGCCATTAGGTAAGATGTTAAATGATTTGGGTAAGGAAGCTTCTTGAGTGTCCTCAGAGTTCTCTCTCCCAGATTTCAGTTTTAGCAATTTTATGGTTTGGGGATTATATTATGGAATATTCCCTTAGTAGATGATGATATAGGGAGAAGGAAAAAGGAAGCAAGCAGGAAGAAGAGCACCGGTGAGGAGGGAGGGAGAAGGAGGAAGTGGAGGAGGATGAGGAAGACAAGAGGGAGAAGAGAGGCAGGAAGAGAAGAAAGAAAAGGAAGCAAAAGAAGCAGAGGAGGAAGAAGAAAATGGGAGGAGGAGGCGTCCTTCTCTTAGGTTTGCGCTTGCTTGGTATCTCCACGGATCTGCTGTAGTGTAACTTTTCCCTCCTACCACGCGGAGCTTCAGTTACTCAGAAAGTATTGCAGAACTTCTTGAAATCTCACAGTATCCTATGGAGAGAGATTCTAAATAACCATTCCTATTTGTCACTCAAAGTAAAAAAAGTTGTGTAGAATTGGATTCTGTGCCCACGCCCTTGCCCCTGCATGTGATTTTAATCATGATACTTTCTTGATTACTTGAATAACTGTCCACCTGTAGTACTTATTTTCTCCTACTCTTTATCAGGATTTTACTTTTAAAAAAACGTATTCAAGGGACTTCCCTGGTGGCGCAGTGGTTGAGGGTCCGCCTGCCGATACAGGGGACGCAGGTTCGTGCCCCGGTCTGGGAGGATCCCACATGCCGTGGAGCGGCTAGGCCTGTGAGCCACGGCTGCTGGGCCTGCGCGTCTGGAGCCTGTGCTCCGCAACGGGAGAGACCACAACAGTGAGAGGCCCGCGTACCGCAAACAAACAAACAAACAAAAGTATTCAACTCTTATCTCAGAGGAATTATGGCACTGAACTGAAAGCAGAAGAAAGAGACTTTTAGTACATAGATATTGATGTTGATACACACGCTGCATTTCGCTGATTCTAAAGCACTGCATATCATAAGATGTACCTTTATTCTACGTATCACTAAGAAAAAAATTACGGCTCATTAAATTAAGACATAACATAGACTACAAGATGTGTTCTGATTCCAGAGCTTTTTGTAACCTTACTCCAACCATAAGAAAGCACCAGACAAGGCCAAATTGAGAGACATTGTACAAAATAACTGACCGGTTCTCTTCAAGAGCATCAAGGTCATAAAAGACAAGCAGAGACTCAGGAACGGTTACAGACATTAACAAGAAATAACACATAAATGCAAAGTAAGATCTAGGACAGGATCCTGGAACAGAAAAAAAAAAAAGTTAGTGGAAAAACTGGCAAAATTTGAACAAGGTCTGAAGTTTAGTTTATGATATTTTGCTAATGTAAAATTCTTGTGGTTGATAATTGTCCTATGGTTTTCTAAGGTATGATCATTAGAGGAAGTGGAGTGAAAAAGATGTTATATAAAAAAAACTCTTGGGGCCTCCCTGGTGGCGCAGTGGTTGAGAGTCCGCCTGCCGATGCAGGGGATGCGGGTTCGTGCCCCGGTCTGGGAGGATCCCATGTGCCGCGGAGCGGCTGGGCCCGTGAGCCGTGGCTGCTGAGCCTGTGCATCCGGAGCCTGTGCTCCGCAACGGGAGAGGCCACAGCAGTGAGAGGCCCGCGTACCACAAAAAAAAAAAAAAAAAAAAAAAAAAAACTCTTGGAATTATTTTTGCAACTTTTCTGTAAATCTAAAATTAATTCAAAACATAGCATTTTTAAAATCTGGGGAAAAAACTGTATCTTAGGATCATTTAAAAATAGTAACTTAGAATTTTGTAAAATTACACAGCCAATTGTCTCCAAATGTTCCTGTATTTGAATAATTTGTCCATTATTTGAGGATCAGAGCAATGTGGTAGAAACTGCCCTGGATTGAGTATATAATCCGTGAGCTCCAGCTTTGATTCTGACCAAATTCACAGGGCACATCCTACAATTCCTCAAAATAATCACTCTGGTTCTCAATTTCTTCAATCTATAAGATGAGATCTTTGGACGAGTGATCCTTAAGGGCTATTTCACCTCTAATATTCTCAGTATCCATGTTAATAACCAGGCAGAATATATCAGAAATGCTGCCATTACCTAAAATCAGCACAGTGACCAAAGCAACGAATGTTTTGTGAAAGGCTGCACACATACCCACACAGCCACACTGTCACAAGCACAGAGTTCTCTCTCTGTATAACGAGTGTAGAATAAGCTACATTATGGTGAAAACCATATAGATTCTGTATTCACTGAGTGCTTAATTTAGCCTCAGCACACAAAGACGCCAGGTGTTATTAGCACGAAATCACACTCAGTTTTTAGTCAGACCAGCACTGTTCCAAATCACCCTCTCAGAAAAGGACAGGAGCAGGCAGAAATGGGAGTGGAGAGACATGTTTTATAGGTTGTTCACTTTTGCCAGAGCCCCAGGTTCTAGTCTTCAGTCTGTATTAATTGATGAAAAGAAACCACTAAAAGTCACGCATCACGTGTGGGTGGTGTCACAGAAGGAGGCTCCCCTAATGCGACAGAAAGCCTCACCTATAAGATGCCTTTCTAGATTCTGTGTGGAATCCTACCCCTAGAAATAATGAGAAACCAGAAGCCCATTTTTCCCTTGAATTCTTTAGCAAAGGGGAGATAAGAGAGGGTTTTTTAAGGGTCATAGTGAAAGATGGGCTAAGAATTCGCCTTTCTCATAAAAGTCTCTGTGAAAAGGACACACAATATGGCAGATGGATGGCAGTGTGTGAATCCTCCATACTAGAAGAGAAAATGCAAAACAAAACAAAAACACCCTATTTGTCATTATTAGCTCTGGCACATAAATGCTATCAAAGCTGACCAGGCAAGGGAATCTAGCCCAAAACGCTAAGTCATTACATTTAAGAGTAAGAGAAAGAGCACAGACACCTTCCCCTGGAAAGTCTGTGAGCACGATGATGTGGGAACCTTCCAGGGAAAAAAATCTGCCACTTTCTCACCCAGTGATATAATAAAACATTCACGGGAGTGGTAGATTGCACGACTGTCATTTCAACATGCGCTGAATAATGAAGGATGGGAACTGGCTGAGGAGAGCAGAAAGCTTCCCAGGGACGGGTGTGGCGTGCAGAACACCCAGAGGGCTGTGGAAGGAACTAGACATTGGTGACGTGTAAATCAAGGTGGCTGATTTAAACTGAATCAGGAATTGTGACGAAAGCTTGGGTTGACCCCTGGTTTTCTGCTCCCTTCTTGGATTCCCTTGCTCTTATTCTCTTTGGGAAGGAATTTGTGACAGGAGGCACTGCCCTGGGTGGGACCAGGAAGGTTTCCCATTGAGTAACCAAATGAGACAGTGTTTTCTGAGTCCTTCTCACTGAAGGTGGGGTTGTCTAGACTGGTCTAGGCCTGAGGCTACCTCTTGTGGTAAGTCAGTTATCACAAATGGATTTTCTAGGAGTTGTGGCCTCAGAGAGGCCAGACATGAAGTTCAAGGCTCCATCCTATTTGTAGAGGATTTGTATCCTATCTTTTTTTTTTTTTTTTTTTTTTTTTTGTGGTACACGGGCCTCTCACTGTTGCGGCCTCTCCCGTTGCGGAGCACAGGCTCCGGACGCGCAGGCTCAGCGGCCATGGCTCACGGGCCCAGCCGCTCCGCGGCATGTGGGATCTTCCCGGACCGGGGCATGACCCGTGTCCCCTGCATCGGCAGGCGGACTCTCAACCACCACGCCACCAGGGAAGCCCTGTATCCTATCTTTTTGAAAGAGGCCCCTGGAGTTGTACATCTTGACAGCACCAACATTCAAGGCATTTAGCCCTCTTTTCTTCTAGGTTGTGTGCATGCTAGGTCTCAGGTGGTTGGTTGTTTGGTGTGCTGGGGGACTGGAGGAAAGACAAAGAATAAAGATGGTGGGAGGAGTGCTGGGATGAGGAGGAGGAGCTGGCAGGAGTGGGGGAAGCAATGAAGGAATCCAGAAGAATCACTGCTGAAATGTCTCATGGACTTTCCACCTGTGGAGCTTTGGGACATGTTTCAAGCAAGTATCTGGAGAAACGAAGATCACTTGGAAGACAACTGGACCAACACCTACATAAATTCAGCCTCAGTTCGGTGAAGCTTGAAATGAGGGAAAGGGAAATATTGTGCAATGGTTCTCAGGTATCGGCTCCAGACCAGTAGCATCAACAACCTGGGAACTAGTTAGAAATGCAAATTCTCAGGTCCCACCCCAGGCCTACCGAATCTGAAATCTGAGAGTGGGGCACAGCAATCTGTGTTTTAACAGACACTAGAGGTAATTCTGATACAGGTTAGAATCACTGCTGTTTAGAATGAGCATGGAAAATTTAGGAGAAACGGCCCACTAGGCAACTTTGAGATTTCTGACTGGGGGTAGGTTGCATACTGGTTTGGGATACTTGAGGGATAAGGTCTGGACATGGGGGGCATGCAAGAGAAGAACCTGGTTAATCAGCAGGTTTTCCAGAAGCTCTAATGGTGGATGTAATGCCAAAGAAAACAGCCGTGGCCAATGTACAGGACTAAGCCTGGATGGGAGTGCCAGGACTTGTTTTAAAAATGCAAATCTTGGTTTCCCAATTTAGACTAGAGTAGAATCTAGCAGTTCAATCCTTTGTCTTCTCATCCACCTCAGGAAGCAGGACAGGAAGAAGGAATCTGAAGAGGAAGGAGGAAAAAAAAAAAAAAAGTCCCACATTCCTTCCTTATTCGCATGTCTAAAAATCTGGACCTCTCTAGAAGCTGTCCTGAGCCAATGCCAAGAATCTCCCACTCTTAAAAGACATTTCTCTTTATTTATAAATCATCTCATTATATTTCTGATATCATGTGTATAAAATCACACATTTAAATCACATAAATCCTTTGCATCCTCTGTTCCTGGCCTGCTGGGAATTTGGAAACACAGCAGATGACACATACACCTATTAGCAACATGTGAAAGTAAATGACTAAATCCAACTTCAGGTTCGATAAGAGAGAATACAGAGAGGTCTAGTTAGTTCCAATAGAATTTTGTAGAATTCAGTTTAGAAGGCTGGATAAGCTTTGGAAAGACGAGCAGGAGACAAAAGTGAATGTCAGAACGTCAGAGTGTGATCGCAGGAAAGCAAAGGAAGAATCAATTAAAAAGAGGATGATCATTGATAATGAGATATATATTGCAATAAAATCACACATGACTGGAGCTCCATCATGGTGGTGCTGTGGTCCAGTAAAGGGATGGAAAATGCCTGGCCTACCCCATCCCCCTGCCTCTCTCCATCCTGGGACAGACATCACTATCAGAGCCTATACTTCTCCCTGCTGAGCACAGACTCAGTCTCCAAGCTATCCACAGCCAGCAGCCCCTGCCAATCGCCCAGAGTTGCTGTTTCACCGTCAATGCCAGCCTGCAATGGGCCTGGGCTGGAAAGTTTCTTCTGCTCCCGGCTCTGCCTCTTATCGTTTTGCCACAGGAAGCCTCTGCCATCAGTGTCCCAACGTGTACCTGCTCTAATTAGTATCTGCTATTATAATTCCAGACTAGACCAAGAGGTAATTATATGAAATGCGTGCTTTATTTTCATCTCCCTTTCAGTATTTTATACTCACAAATGCATTTCCAATTTCAACCAAGGTGGGGGGAAATCAATGATTCTGAAACTATAAAAAAACAGAACTATGCAGTTATAAAAATGAACAGTGCATGTATAGATCACATAAGTCTATCCCAAAATGTGGGGCATTTTCAAGTGGTACATGGTATTTCATAAATTTTTAAAAGTTAAAGATTTTTCTTTTCTTTTTTTTTCTTTTTGCGGTATGTGGGCCTCTCACTGTTGTGGCCTCTCCCGTTGCGGAGCACAGGCTCCGGACGCGCAGGCTCAGCGGCCATGGCTCACGGGCCCAGCCGCTCCGCGGCATGTGGGATCTTCCCGGACCGGGGCACGAACCCGTGTCCCCTGCATTGGCAGGCGGACTGTCAACCACTGAGCCACCAGGGAAGCCCAAGTTTTTTCTTTTTATTTGCAATGATTATGTATTTTTAATGCATAATATAAAAATATAACTTATCATCAAACCTCTGGATTCATGGGTATTATTGCTTATGTCAAAGATGAGTAAAAGCAAAGAAAGAATTCAATTAGCTTAGAGAAAAAAATTAAGCAAATAATAGTGCAGGTGGCAAAAATCTTGAAGGTGACACGTGACTGGCTATAGTCTGAGCAACACTATTACATAACTGTGTGTGCATGTGATGAGTCTCACCTAATTTCACTGCTGATTGACGATGCCTTAGGGGAGCACGCCAACTGCCTGACCGCACAGTGCTAGGATTCCCGACTGCCCCGATATTAAATGGGAAGTTACCCTTGCCATCTAACAGTTGAATTACACTAAAATTTTATGATTTACAAACAACTAATTCGTGAATTTAACTAAGACTTGAGAGGTAGAAAAGCCTACCCCTTTATCCGACCCACAATCTACAATTAACGTGTTCTCAGTCACAACCAACTAATGTCACCCCTAATTAAATTTCCCAGATAGTATTTCAGTTACTACTACCCATTAAAACTAGTGAAAAGCAACAGCACAAGGTGGCATGGCACTAGGACTGCTTCCAAGGGTATTCATCTCCTCTGACAATTAACAACAACGAAATTCCAGGGAAAAAATTTCCATTCTATTTTATCTTTGCCACTTGTAACACGGTCCCTCCTTAGAGGTCTAATTTATCTGACATGTTTACGGAAGCCATTTTTATTATCCCATATCTGAATTATACTCACTTTTTTTTTTCCTGTTTTAGAACAGTACCAGGTTTCTGTGTGTCAGAAGCATTTGTCATTAGGTGGAGAGATAACACTGCAAGAGATGTCATAAGCAGTGGTTTGCCACCACCTGCCACATTGAATAAGCCTCAAGGTAAGCACTAGGTTACAGGGCAAGTAAGCCAGGTTTTCCCCTCTTCCTCCTTAAGCCACACACTAATTTGTACATGTAAAGGTTAGCCCAGGTTTTTAATTTCAGGGCTAGATAAAAATGAGACAGAGTCTAAATCAATAAAACTTCACATGAATTACCAAAACCCAGATGAAAGTCAGACTTAATTTAAACCATAAAAATTCTTTCTTTTTAGAAAAACTAATTGAAAAAAAAAATTCTAGCATCAACCATATCATGAAATTTCCAGGTAACTGTGAAATTAGTGACTGTGGGTCTATTTCCCTAAGAGTGCCATCTTTCATCCACACCAGACCACTTCCTGTTCCTCCTTCTCCTCTTTCCTTCAGCTCTGAGAATCTAGTCGCACGTCCTGGGGCCCCTCCGAGCCCCAAGTTCAGGCATTGATAAAAATCTAAGAGAAATCATGATGCATTGCAATTGGGAGTCTCAGGGTTAGAAACTCTGCAAGACAAAAAGTAACACACTCCAAATGGTGAAATTTCAGGGCAGTAGAGGGAGAACGGGGAACGTTGGCACAGAGGAGGTGGGATCCACACACTTCCGAAACGGCTTCTTGGGCTACACAGGCTTGGGGAAAAAAAAGCATGCCTTCCACCTCGGCTGTACCATAAATACACATCTAATAGCATCTACATCACAATACACGATAAAACTAATCTTGCGGGGAGGGGACACTAAGTGTGTAGACTCTGGTATATCAAACATGGTGAGGGGGACTTCCCTGGTGTTCCAGTGGTTAAAACTCTGAGCTTAACCATGGATTCAATCCTTGGTCGGGGAACTACAACTAACTAAGATCCTGCATGCCTCAATGCGTGGCCAAAAAAAAAAAAAAAAAAATGGGAAGGAGGAAAGGGACACAGCTGATGGTAACAATCACTACTATATATAATTTCACCTCCATTTTACAGATTAGGAAACTGAGGCACAAGAAGGTTTTTTTTTTTTTTTTAATGTTTAAGTTCACCCAGATGACTAAAAACCCCAGCTTTTTTCCATTTTACCACCTTAGTTTCCCAAAGATCGATAGGTAGATCCAACAAATGTGGCATTTCGATGCACCGTGTACCTTTCAAGCTCAATCTGAGGTCCAAAGATGGCCAGGTTTAGCATTTACACCAAAAAAAAAAAAAAAAACAAAACCAAGCAACCACTACGCAAATGCAGACCAAAGTGATTATGAAGAATAGTTTATAAGCTGCTTCAGGTACTGACTCAATTCAAAAAGCTTGTTTTTATGCATCAATATCATACTAAGCTTGTTTTTACACCATTATATACTTAACTTTTGATATGGAACAACACAGAAAAAGAAAACCAAAAACTCAATTCCTGCATTAGAATCCTGAGAACATAAGCATTTATACATCTTTCCCTCTTAAGAGTTAGAAACCAAAGGGGTAAACCATCAAATTAAAGAAGTGAGGGTATTATGCCTTCTAAATGGACACTCACTCTTCTCATAAATACTGAGACTAAGGGCTGTTTCTACCAATTCTCCATTCTGGTGCTGGATTCATGGTAGGCAATTAATTCTGTTTATGGCTTGCCTGACAAGAGAGTTCAGTGAACTAACATCAAATACTTTTCTAGTCCCCTAATTTATAATTTGGAAAACCAGAAATAACAATTGTTCCTTTAGAAATCAAAGGAGGATGCTGGCCTCAGAACTCCCTAGGTTCTAGCCTTTAAAGCTATTTTCTTGAGAGAATTCTGTGCGAGAACTGCACATCTGATGGGTCAGAGCACTTTCTCTTTCTCCTTTATAACTTTATTAAGGAATGAATACAGCTTACTCTTCAAGGGCATAACTTTATAGGAGATAAAGACCCTTCACACTTTACGGCAAGGTCAAAGCTGTCCCAAAAATGACCAATGAACCCAACAAATTCTTGACTCAGAGGTCCAATTTAACTGTTTCACCATCTCATTTAAAAATAAAATGGCTAAGCCTTCTTTTTCTGGTCTATTATTTATTAGATTTCAATAAAGAAGCTTGCTTTTCATTAAAATTTTGTCACAAACTGCCCCATGCTGTGCCTTTCCCTTGTAAAAGGCATTTTCAATTTCTCCCTCCTTTCTTGAAAAAAGAAGTGATTTCTGGCTCTTTTCTTTCTTGCTGCCTGTCTCTCCAAGTCTAATTTAAAGAAACCAACCAACAGGACTACTTCCTTCTCCCTCTATCTTAAAGAAATATGCAACAAGTATACTTACTTATTTCTTTTTTAGCAGAAATTCATGTTGCTTCAAATAGGAGGATTTTAGATACCAAATCTCACAATTCCCTGGTTTGTGAAGACTTACATAAAAAAATCACTTTTAAGTGCACAAGCACAGTATAAAAACGAATATATACATACATGATATGAAAAAACATGTTCTCTCTGATGATACATGGTACAGAAAGATCTAGCAAATACTATAAAACTCAGCTAACAAAGATTGTACAAGTAAGCAAGAAAGCTTTGTAATTGATACTAATATTCTGAGTTACTGATGAGACATGTGGGTTGCCTTTGAAGGAAGACAGTACTGGGATTAACTACTTAAATATTAATAATCTGTTTTCTGCATAAGGTCAATTTAGGAAGAGAGCAAATTCAGAAAACATAACCACAATCCACAATCTCAACTTCAAATAAACTGGAAATATTGTAATATTCAAGACCTGTTTCTGAGCATAGATCTTAGCACTTCAAATACACCAGAACACAATTTTAATACCAGACATGAATTACATTTCTTTTGAACTACTGGATGGCAACAGTACATTCACTTTCATTGTATTTGACCATGAACCTCAACTCAGGTAATCAAACAAAATCAGACCAATGTGAGACATACTCAGCAAATGGTGGGAACCAGGAAGCTACATTTCCACTTCCCTTTGCTTGTATTTTACAAAATTATGCAAATTCCATGCCCAGTTATTTAGCATTGGGACTGCAATCTGATAGCTTGATGACAGAGCGAAATTAATTTGAAACAAAGAAAAATAGTAATTTGTGAAAATCATGCCCAGACCTAGGGGAGGGCAGGATGGTGTGGGAGGGGCCTCTGAGATCAGGAATCTATTTCCAATCAAACCTTATTTCTCTACATCAGCTATTTTCCTTTAAGTTATGAGTAATGGGCCTGGAAAAAAAAGGATGAGAAGCCAGGCCTAAAATGGACGGAGGATGCTTCATCCTCTGTCATGGAAAAAAAAAAAAAAACAACACAAGAGGAGGAACATGGAGGAAGATAAGAGACATTGAGTGATGGTGCCAGGAAAGCAGGGGGACTTTTGTCCAATGTCTTCTTCCTTCCTTTCAGGAAAGCCAAAGAGGTTATCTTCTGAGCACAGAGGACTGTCATGATTTCATGAACTTGGAAAATATGGAAATAGTTCTAAACAGCTGTGCTGGAGAAGTGGGCTGCTTAGGTGACTTTACTCACCATTTGGGTTTGTCTTGCCCAGTGTAGGGACCGATGCCACCCTCAGAGCCCTACAGCAGTAGCTACAAAAGCCAATCAGGGATGACAAACGTGCAGCACATGTGCCACGCTCCTCGCTTACCTCAAGCAGATGACAGACATTATGAATCAAGCATGACATCCTTCCTCACTGAGCTAAGGCAGAGCCTCGGAATCTTTTTCCTCACAGTGCTCCAAGCAGGGGTTACTGATTGATCAAGGAGGTACCTGAGATGAAACCTAGTCACCATTTTTGAGCAAAGCACAAGTCTAGCTGTGGACTTGATTTACCCATAACAGGGTTCCTACTTCTGCACCCATGGAGAGTTATCTACTTGATACCCCAGCTCTATAAGGACTGGATATTTTGCTCCTGAACTTCAGTTCCTTTATGTACAGGGATCTGATACCTGCTCTGAAACCTCCTAGACAGCAGCCATGAGTCCAGAGCTGGCCCATTTGTGAATTCCACAGACCACTGCAGTAAGTCAAGGCTCAAACACTCCACCCCTGTAATCTACATGCTCAAGACTCATGCCCCAACTGACTACCACTGATACATAAAGAAATCTGATGATTGTTGGGTTACACTGGTTCTCTATGTACAAGCTTGATACTGGAGGAAGGTACACTAAATTTAAGCAGTTGCCTGGTGACCTGGCATAAAAAGCCAGACCCAGTAAACCAGTAAGTCGTCCTTAGCCTTTCCATGACTTCCAAGTTTGAGGACTATAGCCTGAAAGAGCAAATTCTCCTGGCCACTAAAACATTATCCATAAAACAGGCCTCCAATTGCCCTGAGGCCCAGGAAATATCTCTAGGAATAACAGAAGCTACCTCTCTCCAAATTCCAGACACTCCCTTTAGTGGAGACCCTGAAGTCCAGAGGTAATCAGGGGAGTGAGCTTAGAACAAGGGCCTTATTCCCCAGAGATCCTTGTATCACCCTCTGAAACAATGAACCTAACAAAATCATGGCTGTCAAAGTATACCTACTGTGGTCCTGCTTATGTATGCCCCCAGCTCTTACTGGGCTTGCTGGTTCATTAATGGGACCAGATCCCTGGCTTTAGAGGGGTCAGCCTTACTTTGTTAAAAGATTCCAGAATCCTAGTGTTTAAGCCCTGCCAAAGTCCCATGAAACCGTGGATTCAGTTCTCTCTTCTGAATCCTGGGATTCTGATCCAGTCATTCCTTTAGGCCCAGGTAAGATGGCCATGTCCCATAATAGAGGAGATTGGTAGAAGAATCATCTCCCCTGGACCAGAGGGAGTGTAAGGGGGTCCTTAACGAGCATCCAGTGTCTGCAGACAGTGTGAATTCTGGAAAACACAGCATGGGCCATTCAAATAGCACGGAACAAAAGAACCCAACCTTGCTATGGTCCAAGTCTCAAGAGCCTTCTACCCTAATATACCCCAACTCTTACTTCAGCTCGGTCCCAAGTTTTCAATAATTAGATTTTTCAGAAGTCGAGACATCAGGATCCAGTATGTCTCTGACTGCCAAGAGTTCAGCTGAGGTGACAACCTCACAGATGCTCAAGAAGGGACAATAGGTACAAATACGGTAGCAAAGTAGAGTATTTGTCTTCATATGTACTTGAGTTGAAATAACAACTGTACCGTGTACTAACTCTGTGACCTTCACCAAGTTGCTCGATTTCTCTGAGCTTCAGTTGAACAAGAGTAAAGTGGAAATTATTGTAAGAATATAATAGGGTTGTGGAGAAGCTTGGAAGGTTATGTATTAAGTGCTGGGCACATGACAGGCACTCTCAACAATCATACCTACCACAGCAGTCTTCTGCCCAAGTGTAAAATTAACATATAAGCATGTTTGAGGCGTCATGTTTGTCACATAATAGGCACTCAATTATACATAGAGAGAGAAGAAAAAAATTAATTAATAAATGAATGAACCAGTCATGTTTGTTACCATGGGTGAGAGAATATTCTTTAAAAGGAGCCTAGCTCACCAGGCAGTCAGCTTACCCAAGCATCAGCAATACTTTTTATTCACTGTTAGGTGGATGCTTCAGTTGAAATAAGCAGTGACCTAAAATTATTTTATAAATTATTTCTGAAAATCCATCCAATACACTTAAACTGTGATTTTTTGACCCGTAAGTCACATTTGAACATCTACAGGAAACTCAATAATAAAACTCTGCCTTTGAAAGGGAGAAGAAATTCTTCGGAAAGTGGGTGCTCTGTGACAGCAAGGTAATAACCTTATTTTAAAGACGAATTTCTTCCACTAAATGATCATGTATTCTTTCTATGCTGAACTTAAATTGGAGTTAAAAATTTCAAACTCAGATGTGTATAAAGTTTTTATTTTTGAAAAGTCATTTCCCTTTTTAGGCACCCACACTTGAGTTTTGATTCTACAGAGAGAAAAAAAAATCTTTCTGGAACTAAAGTGAATGCTTTAGTTAAATGGAATACATGGTTAAATGTATGCCCAGGGGCAGAGAAAAGCCAAATCCCTAAGGCATAATTCTGATAGTTGCACTCAGCACCCAGTGTCTATCAGGGGAAAAATGTGCATATTTTTCACAAATAAGTGACTACTGACCCTTCCATTTTAGGGTATCTCAGAATAGAGAACACTTTCACCTGGAGGATTCCATCTACTCATATACTTGAAAGAATAACACTGATTATACACATAATTTGTTTTGTAATAATGTCAACCTGTTTTTCAGACTCCTAAAAGGAAGGTATGCTCCACTGACATGACTATAATTTGAGTCAAACGGTCCTGGGTTCAAGTCCCAGTTCTGTTACTTGGTAAAAGTCCTACCTTGGGCAAGGTCCTTAATACTGCAAAGCCTTAGCTTCTTAAAATTTCCCCTAGGAACTAGTTATTCTTTGCCCTCTGCCTGCATCCTGATGGATTCTCTACCCTGCTCTAGGCCCAGGGAGGCTGATCCTGTGGGCAGCACCATAGATTTAGCCAACGGAGGGCATCGGCAAGAGGTCAGAGGTGGGTCGATATTTCCATCAGAGCTCCTGGGAACAGTTATAGTTGTCGTCACATGAATGCCTTTGTCACCCCATTTCCCAGGCCATAGACTCACTGGAAAGATGAAAGGAGATGTATGTACAGCACTTAGCAAAGGCCTGTCACAAATAATGAGTGATAGATGCCACCCACATTTGAAGCCAAAATAAGCAAATGGTGTTTGAGAAGGGTCCACCGCTAGTTAAGAGGTTGGTTGGAATAATGTGTCACCAAGGCAAGGCAAGCGTTTCAATTAAGTGGGAGGGGATGAAAACGTTTGGTTCACAGCCACTCCCCACTCCCTTCAAGTATCTGTGCACTGTCTGCTTCGCATATGCCAACACTCCTCTGACAAAATCCAAGGGAAAGATTCTCTCTTGAAAAGTAGTCAGAGCACAGTGAAATCTGCACCAACGGGACTGCGATCAGGGCGGTGTGGGCACAGGGGTTGTGACGTTGGCTCTGTGCCGAAGGGAAGCGAGACTGAGATTGAGGCAGCCTGGTGACAGTCCTGTGCTGAGCTCCTGGAGTGACAGTTGCTCTGGGGTAAGCCAGTGAGCGGCTCCATGAAAGTTCAGGATGTGTAAACCAAGAGAGAAAGTGTTGATGAAGTGTAGAATGCCGTATATGTGGGTGTAAATATCTGAGAGAGCTGTGAGTCAGGACAGGGATTCCTATTTTGCGGCACCTCGATAAATAGATACTGGGTCAGCACTGAGCCAAGGGGTTCATGGTTTTAAAAATGTTGCCCGAAGGCTGAAGGAGCTAAGCTTTCTTCTGATCCTTGACCAAATTATCCAAGAGGAGTAGTCTGGAGTATGAATGCCCGGTTCGGTGGTTCTCAAAGTGTGGTCCCAGGGCCAGCAGCATTAGCATTACCTGAGAACTTGCTAGAAATGCAAATTCTGGTGCCCCACCCAGACCTACTGAATCAGAATTCTGCAAGTGGGGCCCAGAGATCTGGGTTTTAATAAGCCCTCTGGGTGATTCTGATGCACATTCAAATTTGAGAACCACTGTCTTAGTACCAACGCCCTAGCACCAATTTATGTTATTACTATTAGTCACTGCTTGCTGCCCTTATTATGAATCAAGCACAGTGCTACTCCACCCCTTACTTGAATCACTGCACTTAGTATTTACACAAGCCTTGTGAGGTAGGTACTGCTAGTGGTCCCATTTATGGAAAGTAAACTGAGGCTCGGGGAGTTTTAAGAGCACGCCAAGGACACACAGCCAGTCAATGACAGAGCCAGCAATTGAGCTATGCTGGCTTTCTCAATGTCTAATCTCTTCACTTTGCTTCTCTGCCTCTATAGCAAAGGAAGATACATCCTTGTAAGGCAAAATGCATTTTTTAAAGAGGTACATTTTTTGAATTATGTGAACCTTTTCTGCAAGACAACAGAAGTTATTCCTCAGCTTGTTCTGTGAAACTGGGAGCTGCCTTAACAGGGAACTCCCACAAACTCCAAGATGTGCTTTACTCACAGGAAAGCACAAAGAGATATTTAGGAGACAGGGCTGAGCCAAGGATCTGGCGGCCAGATACATGGCTATCTGGAAAGGATCAAACTTGCACAAGTTTTTGAGTTGCCCAAATAAACGTCTTCTTTGTCTCCACCAAAAAATAGAAAAATATATATATATATATTTATATACACCCATACCTACATATAACAAAGTACACATTGCCCATAATTATAACAGCAACTGGGGGAGAACATAAATTTGGATCTCTTACCTCCCCTACAAAATGAGATCAGACCAAATACAGTGAATTATTTAAAAAAAAATTTTTTTTTAAAAGGAGTTTCTATGAATTACTATTTGGAGTGTGCTATTATCTGCCCACTATGAAGCACCTACATTCTTTTCTCTACACTGATAAAACAAGGTCTACTTTAATCTGGAGGAAAACAAAACAAAACAAAATTCAACAGGTATTGACCTTACAGTGGTCAATGGCTTATTACCATATTTTTACTTTAACATATTAAAAAACACCTCAACGTAAAGTAAAAAGTCTGCTTAGAAAATCACATACTATCATATTTGTGAAACATAAAGCAGAGGAAAAGTAAAATAAAAAAATAAATTTAAAAGACAGCAGGTTAACACTCTAATTAAGCAACTCTAAGTGTGGATTTATTTTCATGTAGGATTAATTAACCTAATAATGATATTTGTATTTATTCTGAGCAATATCCGGGAGAAAATATTTAAGCTCAATTTTTTGTGACATATATCCTTTTATAAAGATATGCATATATACATATATATGTATTTAAATATATATATGTTAAAAAAGGACAATGATTAACAAAAAATATTCTAAACAAATAAATACTTACTTGAAAAAAATTAATTTGTATTTATTCTAGAACATTCATTAAGTTTACATTTTATGAAATTCCTAATGAAATACAGATAAAATTTATCAATAAGAATTAGAGCATTAATAACAAATGAAACTGCCATATAAAGCAATCTGAAAAATCTATTTGGATAATTTAAAAATACCCAAATAGTGAGCTAGTGAGCCTATTTTTTTGTTTTACAAAAGGATAATTCCACATACTTTGTTATGATACGAAAGTCCTGTGCTTATTTGCATGCCCTTCAGTTTTCGCCCCAAACTCTTTGAAGGCATTGGGTTCATCTTGCATTTCTCCAGATACTGAGGAGTTCCTAGGAAACAGCTTTGTAATTGGGAGACTAATACATTTATTGTATTAAATTCTGTTTCTCAGACTAAGGTGATATTACTCAGAGAGGGAGGGGCACAAATGCAAAGGTTGCCAAGTCCAGGAAGATGATATAATGAGTGAAGTGGGCTGGGCGGTGAAATGGAGGATCATATCTTTTCTAAAGGGGTCAGCTATTACTCAGTTCCAGGTGGTTGTCTTTGGACAAGAATGCTGGTCCAGTGTTTCCTGATTTTCTGATTTTTTTCAAAGAAAAAATGGCAATTAGGACCTCAAAGAGAAATCTCCCAGGTTTTAAAGGCTGGCCACAAATACAAAATTGCTCTTTAAAGAATAGTTTATTAGTCTGGGTTTGGGCCTAAATACAAGCCCCCTGAAGATATTCCAGGAACGCTGGGTTTAATATAAGAAATAGGGTTTATACAAATGATGGGCAACTAGAGAGGGTAAAGGTCAGGAAAGTCATGCGGAAGTTCTGGGAAGCTGCAGTCAGAGGACAAGGAGGTGACCTGGAGACCTCTTCCTGAAGCACCAAAGTGGTGGTTCTCAAAGGCTTATGGGGAGGCTGTTCTGCAAAGTCTCTGGAAGGATTCCACCAGTGGTCACCATCTGCAGCGGTGAAGTGAGTGGTTCTCAAGCCACAAAGCCACCAGGAATCCCACATCTGCCCACACATCTGGCTCATCTTTTGCCTCCCAGTTCCCACACCAGTTCTCACTGGCAATCTGGAATCCCAACCATAAAGGAAAGAGGATCCTGGGGTATGTGCTTCTTGATCCAGGAACGTGGGAGTGATGTCAAGTTTTCAACAGACAACCTTACCTGGCACACGCATAAAATCTCTGATAAGAGTTCAATGAACATGTCACTGGGTTGCAGCCGTAAGTTTCCTTTTTCCTACTCCCCTCCCTCTCTTCCCCCTCCGCCTCCTCTTCTTCTTCATCATCTTCATCTTCTTTTTCATATTTTAATACCAAGAAAATACCTTCTCAGTGGTTGCCAGGATGAGAGGGGCAATTGACTATAAAGTAATAGCATACAAGGATGCTTTAGGGGATGATAAAACTGTTCTGTACTCTAAATGTGATAACCAAAGCTATATATGTGTTAATTCACAAAACTGTGTACCAACCGAAGCTAATGTTGCCATATGATAGTAAATTACTAATTATAATAACACTAAAACATCAAGAAAAAAAGAACATAACTTTTTGTATTTAAATTAATGAAGTACATATACTCTGAGATATATAGAACTTGTAGCTGAACAATACTACCTGGGGCCTTATAGAAAGTCAGGAACAAGCAGAAGGTAACAGTGGCAGGTGCCTTTAAACAAATCAAGGAACATAATCCACTATTAATATCTAGATGTTGGTCCTTCATGAAGGTAAATGATCCTGTTCAAAACTGCACCGGGGGACTTCCCTGTGGCGCAGTGGTTAAGAATCCGCCTGCCAATGCAGGCGACATGGGTTCGAGCACTGGTCCAGGAAGATCCCACATGCCGCGGAGCAACTGAGCCAGTGCGCCACAACTACTGAGCCTGCGCTCTAGAGCCTGCGAGCCACAACGACTGAGCCTGCATGCCACAACTACTGAAGCCCACGCGCCTAGAGCCCATGCTCCGCAACAAGAGAAGCCACCACAAGGAGAAGTCCGCACATTGCAACGAACAGTAGCCCCTGCTCGCCGCCACTAGAGAAAGCCCGCTCACAGCAAAGACCCAACACAGCCAAAAATCAATCAACCAATCAATAAATAAATTAATTAAAAAAACAAAAACAAAACTGCACCAGGAGCATGTTTATTATATGAGAAGATATTTCTCACACAGCAATTACTTTGTTTAGGGGAAAATCAGTCAAATGCTCTTAATCCCAGTCATGATTATAAAAAGTAGACATTGAAATTATAGTAGAAAACAAACTCCATTTTGACAAAAGACAGCTCTGTGACTGGGGAACAATATGTATCAGCCATTATTATGAGACAATTAAATAGAGTGACTAAACTCAAAAGGAAAAACAACTTATAAAGCACTTGCTGTGTCTACCTGCATATTGACTTGGATAAAAAGAGAAAAAAGATCTGTTATTAAGGGCTTCCCTGGTGGCGCAGTGGTTGAGAGTCCATCTGCCGATGCAGGGGACACGGGTTCGTGCCCCAGTCCAGGAAGATCCCACATGCCGCGGAGCAGCTGGGCCCGTGAGCCGTGGCCACTGAGCCTGCGCATCCAGAGCCTGTGCTCCGCAACGGGAGAGGCCACAACAGTGAGAGGCCCGCGTACCGCAAAAAAAAAAAAAAAAAAAATTGTATTAAGTTGCTTTGGCAAAGCCTACACAACTTGCATAAAAATGTGTATTGTTCAAATTGCTTCAGTGTAGACATTTAATATACATAAAGTCTGTTTTAATGATTCATCTTATCCACATCCTCACTTGTGATAATACTGTCTCATCAGTTGCCTGCCACCCTCTCCCCCTACACCTCACAAGTATCAAGTCAAAATTCAACACTTGGTTGATGTAGACAAAATCTTTCAATTCAAGCCTGCCTTACACATACTGGAGCACTTTTCAACTGTCACTTCAGAATGTCACCGATTAGCATGCAAAAGGTTTATTTAATTTCTTTATTTCTTTTCAGGGAAAAGAGGTTAGAAACAGCTGTCATTCAGGTGATGAATACAAGCTGCCAGCCTTTGAAAGAGCAGGTGAAATAGTTGAGGTTGGAATTAATTAGCATTTAGAAAACCCCCATACTGGACTGTGCCCTGGCAAAGAAATGGCTGTCCTTCTTTGCAAATGATTTCACCTATTAAAGTAGTCCAGATATAAGGCACTGTGCAGACATACAACCAAAAGTTTGAACCTTCAGAAACAAAATAGTTTTCTGTTCTTTTGAAAAATTGAGGCTCATACACGTAAATCTAAACGTAACATCCAGTCAAAAGTCACACGAGGGTATACAACTAAGTCTTTTTAAAAATGACATTCAGGGGCTCAGGATGATCTCAGGCTCACCTGCGCCATTCAACAGTAACATCTGAGACTGTCCTCAGTGCTGATCACACAATGGCTCTGAAGCCATTTGATTTGCAACACATGATGAGAGGAAGAATATTTTCGAAAAGAAATCTCTCCCTGACCACACATTCTGCTTGGTTTCAGTTTCCTTAAGGTCATACTCTCAGAGCACATCAAACATCTTACCCCCACCCCCCAAAGAAAAAAAGACAACTCTTCTCTGTTTCAGAACTGCACTGTATATACTAAGTCTTAACAACTGGACATTTAAAACAAGCCATTGTAAGTCATATGACATTTAATATATAGGGTTCTAAAAGCACGACAAAGATTGATACCAGATATTTAGTGAAAGGTAATAAGTGACCTCCAAGAGTAAGAAAAAGCTGTGCATTGTTGGAGTGCCCACAGAAAACCAGGATGGTGATGCTAATTAAAAAGCTCATTATTGGGCTTCCTTGGTGGCACAGTGGTTGAGAGTCTGCCTGCCAATGCAGGGGGACACAGGTTCATGCCCCGGTCCGGCAAGATCCCACATGCCGTGGAGCGGCTGGGCCCGTGAGCCATGGCCGCTGAGCCTGCGAGTCCAGAGCCTGTGCTCCGCAACAGGAGAGGCCACAACAGTGAGAGGCCCGCGTACCGCAAAAAAAAAAAAAAAAAAAAAAAAAAGCTCATTATTATTGCTTGGAAGCCAAATGTCAAAACAAATGATTTCCTTACCTCAAACCGGGCCAGAGTCAGGGCAGAGGTTCTGACTGTAATGACGATAAGTCTCTGTTTTGATAATGTAAGAGGTCTGAGTCTTCTTTATTCACAAGAACTTTCTTTTGAGAATCAGAACTAATTACGAAATGAAGCACTTCATACAAGGCAGGAATAATTGCTTTTCAGAGGCCTGAATGAATCCCTATTTTGCCCTACAATTAAACCACCCCCCACCAGCTCTTCCCCTCTGCCTGCACACCCACCTCCTACCATCTTTCTGCTGCTTTCACCCACTACTTCCACCCCCCTCCCAGCCCTTACTAGGTCTCTAACCCCCCCACCCCCCATATCCTAGTCCTCATCCTCTAAGTTCACCAATATACCCTCCTACCCAGATCTCTCCATTAGCTCCGTCCTTATCCACCCCCTTCTCCGTCTGCCTTTTTTCAGCACTAAGAACTTCCTACTTTGTATTGTTTGATATTTATTTACTTAGCCTATCTTCCTTTACTTCCTTAAAGCTTCCTTTGGTAGCTTCCTTATAAACCACGAAGTGGCAGGCTACATCTTTTTCTTTGGTTTATTTCCTCAGACTAAGTTGGGGGCAGGAGACCCTAAAACAGGGGACCCTGTTCTCCAAGGCAGCTGGTGAGGACAAGGAGAGGAACACTTGTTCTGATTTAACCATGTCGTCAGGGTCCCCTGGCTATTGGCAGGAGGAGCAGGCTTCCTCACTGCTTGTGGGCAACAGTGGCCTTCACAGCCCTGGGACCTGGCAGGCCTCTTCCCCAGGGCTCTCTCTGTGATCTGATTCACTCTCTTGACAGCAGAAAAGGGTCAGGCAGACATGGATCTACCATGAAGCCAATTAGTCTTAAGCTTCTGGGCCCTTCACTTGCATGGGTGAGGCCCTAGCAATTTTTTATTTGCAATGTTGTGTTATTTTTCTTGAAGGGGGCCCTTGAAATTGTAGAAGCTTCTGGACCCACATAACTTGGATCAGCAGCCCCTGGAGGAAAGAGGTACCAATATTTACTGCCAAGGCTTATGACCAGCAGTTTTTGTTTTTGTTTTTGTTTTGCGGTACCCGGGCCTCTCACTGTTGTGGCCTCTCCCGTTGCGGAGCACAGGATCCGGACGCGCAGCCTCAGCAGCCACGGCTCACGGGCCCAGCCACTCCGCGGCATATGGGATCCTCCCAGACCAGGGCAAGAACCCGCGTCCCCTGCATCGGCAGGCGGACTCTCAACCATTGTGCCACCAGGGAAGCCCTGACCAGCAGTTTTTATGTGTTTGTTTTATTCTACTCTACTACAGGCACTAGTAAAGATGGACTGGCTAAGAGCGTGTGTAATATTTTTCAGGAGGTATTTGAACAGGTGGTTTATGAGACCTAGAATAGACAAGGGTATTTCTTCACTGGTCAGCACAGAATTGACAAGGACAAGTCATGCAGAAATGGCCTCATGTCTTGTTTAAAGACTAAAGTGTCTTTCCTGTCTCCAGGCATTTGTACTTGATGTTCCCCCAGCTTGGAATGCTCGTCCCCCAGATCTATGCAAGGCTGGCTTCCTCTTGACCTTCAGTTTTCAAGTCTTGTGTCCTCCTTTGAGAGGCCTTCCCTGAAATGGTCCCTACTTCACCCATCTGTTACAGCCCATCGCATCCCTCCATCTATGTCCATCATAGCACAAATCCATATTCAAAATGTTTTTTACTGATGAATTTATTTATTGAATGTTTGTTTCCCCCACTAGCATGTAAGCTCAAGAGGGCAGGGACCTCAACTGTCTTGCTCACTATGGTATCCCTAAGGCCTAGAACAGTGCCTGGCTCCTAGAACAATTAGTATGTGTGGACGAAAGAAAGGGAGGATGAATAGGTGGATGGGTGGGTGGGCGGGTTTGATGAATATGATCTAGGTTCAGTATAATATTTACAAAGTCTACTCAGATAACTTTTTTAGCACAACACAGAGAAATGTAAATAGTAAAGTTAATGCAAAACAAGTCAACCAATAATATAAAGAATATTACTGATGAATTCAGGGGTCTTAGCACTTTTTCTTCTCTGGAAGCCTGGAGGAATTCAGCATGATCCCTTCAATGACAGCAGTTCAACGGTGGTAGGGAGAGGATTCGAAAGGACAGCTTGCAGACGGGGGTGAGATAATGAGGCTAGGAAAAGATCCCCAGGCAATTCTGATTTTCCACGCCACACTCCCACATCTAGCTACTGTGGAAAATCCTTGAATTTCTGGGAAAACTATAAAAGTGTCTAGTGGAATGTCACATACTTTGTGTTGAGGCTGTCGTATCAAGGGATCCCAGATGCCTGTGTTTCAACTGGCTACATTAGGGTTGCCTAGGGAATCAAAAACAAAAAAAAAACACGTATGCATCCCTGGACCTCATCTGAGATTGACTGAAGCTCTGGGGCAGGCCTGGAAAATCAGTATACTAGAAATCTCTCCAAGAGGTTCTGAGAGGCAGCTACTGGGTTTGAATGTGCTGTATGACTAAACTGGAATTCAAAAGGACCTTAACAGACTTGAAGAATGTGCCAAAAAAGACAAGATACATGTGATGCTGAAGTTTCATATTCTCAGAATCTCTCTAAGGTACTGAAGAAGTTGAGATAAATACAGGATTGAAATTTCCAGTGAAAGAATAGGAAATCCTGCCCTGAAGGTATGTGTATATATGTATGTATGTGTGTGTGTAAAGTACAGGATTGGGAAGACTGCACCAAATATCTTACATTTGACCCACTCAGTTTGACCTCTTATTATCACCCTGCACCAAGCCTGGAGGCTGACCTACATGGACCACAGCAGTGACTTCCCTTGCCCTCTGGCTTCTGGTGAGCCAACAGGGAGTCCCCTCAGGAGACAGGAGGAAGAGAGGAGAGTAAGGTCTGGGCTTTCATTCCCTGAGCCCTCTCTGTTGGAGGCCTGTCTTCAACTGAAGGTCACAGCTGCTCTACATGATTCTCTCCCTCCAGAGACTCCCTTTATTAAACATTTCAAGTTTTCCTAATTTGAATGAGTCATTTGTTTTTTGTTGATACTATGATTGATACAGGTACCTAATCTAATGGGAAGACAGGTTGAAAGTAGATAGGGTTATGGCTTAGTTGCTGCTTTTAAAAAAGCTAATGAGAACTCAGCCCTTTTATATTGTCTCAATATGTATCTAGAATCAGGTATAAGTCCCATGGGTGTACACATCTGGTCTCATCAGAGGTTTAGGTCCATAGGGAACTTTGACATCCTGGAGGGGCCAGAAGGGCTGTCAGATGGCTGGTCAGATGGGTACCTTTCTGAGCTCACCTGCCTTGGTAACACTACAACATGCTGCAAGGGGCAGCAGTACATAGTGGCTATGAGCAGGGACTCTGGGCTGGATTAACTCCTGGCTCTGCTACTTATGAGTGATACAACCTTAGACAAGTTATTTCACCTCTCTGAGTGCCTGAGCTGTTTCCTTAACTGTAAAGTGGAAATTAATAATAATAATAATAATAATAATAATAATAACACCATCTCTCTCATAGGTTATGAGGACTGAATGAGTTACCACCTATAAAGCACTTAAAACAGTTCTTAGCACAAAATAAATATTCTATACATATGTTTTAAATAAATAGAATAAAAATTCTCATCCCTATTGTGCAAACTTCAGAGAAAACCAGCATCTTCCACAAAGAAAAGTGGCTTATCTTATTTTTTTTCTATAAATAGCCAGGTATTTTTAAGTGGCTAAATATTTTCTGCAGAAATTAGTTTTGTCTACAAAGGGCCATTAAATTATAGATTATGACATTAAAAGTTTGAGACACTGAACCACTTACAACAATTGAAACTTTAAAAATATTTTAGAGGTTAAAAATTCTAATATTTTATTTCTGGGCTAAAATGCAGAGAATGCAGTTTGAAAGAGACACTGCTAGCGTTTTAATGATCCACACCAGACCCATCCATGTTGCCACAGATCATGATAGTGTGCTCTCTGCTTATATGATTGTAAGAAACCTGAATGAGACTTCAAATGTATCCAAAAAGGATAGTAATTTCCAGCATGGATAAAGAATTGTATTAAAGTTTAAGGTTTCAAAAGCCATGAAGCCTGGTGTTGACAACTGTGACAATGCTCACTGAAGGAAAAAAAAAAAAAGAAAAAGGCAGTCATGTCAGAAGAAAACTTCTCTCTGAAAACTACTCATTCTAATCTATTAACATTAATTTAAAAATCCCAACAATTTTGTTTGTATAATTGGCATCATATTTTAATGTAGCTAAAATTATAGTTATATCATTTTCCATCTTTCATTATCATTCTCTCTGTCATTTAATCTTCAACTCTAAATGATCCTTTGAGGTCATTTGGAACTGAAGAACACAAACAGTCCCTGACTTACGATGTTTGGACTTAACGATTTTCCAACGTTGTGATGGTACCAAAGCTATATGCATCCAATAGAAACCATGCTTCAAATTTTTAATTTTGATCTTTTCCTGGTTTAGTAATATGTGATGTGATCCTCTCTCATGATTCTGGGCAGTGGCAGCGAGCCACGGCTCCCAGTCAGCCACTCGATCCCGAGGGTGAATAACAGGTACACTGACAACCATTCTGTTTTCCACTTTCAGCACAGTACTCAATAAGTTACATGAGATATTCCACTCTTTATTATAAAATAGGTTTTGTGTTAGATGATTTTGCCCACTGTCAGCTAGTGTAAGTGTACTGAGTGCATTTAAGGGGGTCTGAGCTAAACTCTGATATTCCATAGATTAGGTGTATTAAATGCATTTTCAGCTTAAGATATTTTCAATTTATGATGGATTTAATGGGCTGTAATCCCATTCTAAGCTGAGAAAGATACAGAATGGAGGTGTTTGTACAGACATCCATGTTTAAAGAAGAAAGATGGATGACTTTCGAAAGGTTTTTGTGTTGATGCATCAAAAGGGAAGGAAGGAGCTGTACCTATTGGAGAGAAAGAGTAAAGAGAGCCAAGTAATGTGAATGGTTAGGTTTTCCAGTCTACCTGTGCCCAAGGCATGACTCCTGCTTGGCTGAGGGTCGGTGTCACGGCTGTTCTTCCAGCTCACTTCCATTCGCTGGAACAGAACAGTGGTTCTAAATGAAAAATTCTTAGCTGTCGGTGATATCTGCAGAGCCCCTGACAAGAACTTCCAGCAACTCCCTTCCCTCAAGGAATGAGGAATATCATATACGAGCTGTGCCAATGCCTGGTCCTCTCCTTCCCAGAATCAGGGGCGGCACCAGTTCCAGGAACTTATCCTACCAGGTGAGACCCTAGATTATTAACCGTTTTCTCAGTTCTTTGATATTTTTAATTGGGAACATTTAATAAATAATTGGAAGCTATGTGGAATGTATTTACTCATTTATATTTATTTAAAAAAATTATTTGAAGTTCACTTAAAACTTTTTACAGTGTGTCTCCCAAAACTTACCACAAAGTTTCTTAGAGAAAATATATTTTCTCTGTGTGTATATATTTTCTGGTTGCCTCCTGATTTTTATTGTGTATTAGAAAATGTTCAGAATTCTATAAGAATAGAGACTTCATCTGTCATTTCTGTGACTCCAGTGCCTAGAACAGTGCCTGGGATGTGGTAAGTGCTCCATAAATACTTTTTGAGTGAATAAAAAAACAATATGAACAGAAACTAGAAATGCTGAATACTAATATGGGGCACTAGCTCTGAACAAGGCCCATGGCATGTACTTGACAAACATCAGCTCCACCTCCCAACACTGCTAAAAGCTAGGTTCTGTTCACATCCTCGTCTTACATATGAAACCACTGAGCTAAAGAGAAGGTAAGTAACCTGCCTAGGATCTCACAGCTTAGAAATGGAAGATCTGGAGTTGAACCTGGATAGCTGAAAGCTAGAATCCAAGCTCAGAACCCCACAGCTAATATGAATGTTGCTAATCCCTACTCTTTTTTTCCCCCTATTCAAGTAAACACTTAAAAACTCAAGATATGGCTTTTTATACACTGATGGAAAATGATTCTATGTTGACAACAAAGTTTGTGAAAACCAGAAATGTAATAACTACAATTATTTTCATTTACATACAAACATATTTTCACTTACATACAAACATACTTACATACATACAAACATATATATATATATATATATATATATAAAGCACTTACTGATAGGTATAAAAATTCAACAATTAATTTCTCTCATTTTAAACCTCTTCATGAACCTCCCTTACTTTCCCCCTAAGAGGATCGGGTAGCAAAGCAAACCAAACAAAATCATGCTTGAAGTGTAAGCAATTAATGTGGCTGGCTGAAGCTAATGGAAAGCTACTTTTTTTTAAACAGGAAGAATGCTCTTAAGGTATTTTTAGACGTGAAAATAATGTCAGTGTCATTTATTACACATACTTCAAATCCAGTTTTGTCACAAAATGGAGAGCCTTCAGTGAATTTGAGAAGAGGGGCTTGAGAATGTGGCCCATATTATATGTTGATTTTTCCATGGTTGTTTCATACAGACAACATCCTTCAGAGCGTTGCCCCTTCTGGCAGGTGGCATCATGCATGCACATGACTCATATAGGATGGTGGGGACTTAGCACCCATGCTTTGGCTTTAAGCACCTTTAAAACATTCCCAGCCAGGCTGGCAGGAGACCTGAATTTTAATCTCGGCTTTGATACTAACTAGTTATGTGATCTTGGGCAAATCACTTAACTATTCCTTGCTTTGGTTTCTGCAAAGTTGGATTAGATGACTCTTAGATACCTTCCAGAACTAAAAATATCTTTCAATTCACTACATTTTAAAGATTTTATTCTTAGTAAATTCTAAATCCTAACTTACGATTATCTATATCTCTAAAAACTTTTTTTTTTATGCTTAACAAGTTTGTTTACAAATGAATAGAAACATTTTGGTATGTGACCTACCAGGGTTTCTTAGGGTTTGGTTACTTGGCAAGGCTGTAGGCCTATGAGGACAGAATGCTTATTCTGCACCTACATTGTCATGAAGCCCAAGTACTTCTAGATCTGATGGGATGGTGGCATAAAATGGTGACACAGCAACACCCCTGAGCTCTTACAGCCTGTGGGCAAGACAATGCATAAATGTGTCTACCCAGAATTTAGTATAATATCCATGTTTCTGCTCAACCTAGGAAATCCAGTTCTTCTTTTGGGTGCCATGGATGTCAACACAGAAAATGCGGGGCATCATAAGAATGGACTCAGATTAAAGGGGTCTGGGGGCAACAGCACTGTCTAGCCATTCCTGGGTTAACAAGTAAAGTTGATCCCCAGCATTTTGCAGAGTTGATTACATAAAACCTGGGTACCTCAAAGAGAATTTTGATCAAGTGCATAAGAAAAAAGCAATTATTTTCTGCAAATAGTAATAGAGCTCCCAGAAAAAGAAAGTGACCTTCTAACATGGGCCAATGCAGAATAAAAATAGCCAAGGTTTACAGACAGATTTACAGAACTTGGACAAGGTTGAGTCTAGAACAGAACAAAATGGAAATATTCCTTCAGGCATTCCTTAAGGAAATAGAACTAGACTTTAATATCTGAACCCATGGTACACCCACTGAAGTCTATTTTGTATATTTACAGTTAAATTAATATGAAATACAATGTACATAGTTCTTATTCCAAAGGAAAGGCTCGCTCATTCCTAATTAATGCTTTTATTACCTTTATAAAGTTCTGCATTACAAAATACCTTACAGAAGATATGGCTGCACTTGAATCTTTGCACTAGATGAGTCCTACCTGTTTATTTTAGTAAAAACTCTAATGTCCAAGACAAGGAGTAGGGAAAACCAAGTAAGCAACTCTGGTCCTTACAGATCGTTGACTTAGTAAGTCTCACTTCTGTCTGGGTGTGCTTACATTAAAAAAAAAAATAATGCACAATAGTCAGATGTACAGATAATTGCAACACCTGTAATACCTTTCAGTCCAATCCCATCAGTGGCAGATAAGGACAAGTGGTTTAATCAGCAACCTTTCCAACTTACTTTCCAGCTTACTTTCACATCTATAGTACAGAAGATAAAGAGCTAAAAACCATATTTCTCATGTTGCCTTAGGGCTGGCATGTAATATGGATCCCCCAAGGAGATTCAACTGTGTGAATCTTGAAGATGAAAGTAAAGAACATAGTGTAACAGCTGCATGAAAGGATGGCTCTTTAAGAAAGCATGGTGGTACAGTATTTAGTTCTTTTAAGGAGCTGTGTCAGAGTACCTAAACCTTAATGTAATATGTGTCAAGATCTGGGTTGTAACAGCAGTGGTGGTTCTGCTCAGACACTCCGTGTTGCAGCTGAACATTTTTCAAGTTATGTCATCCTTGGTTGTATTATTCTCTGCCTGAACTATACAGAATGGATTCTGTAGTAGGCAACCAAGTATGCTGATGACATATGGTCTATGCTGTGGTCTTCCTTTCCCCTGCTTCTTAAAGCTCTATCCTCTGGCAGGATCAGCTGTAATAACTTTTTTTCTTCCTTTTACTTTACTTCAGAAGACAATCTCTTACCTTAAGATCCACCCACACTATATCTTGGGAAGTATATCTTAAATGGGTAGAAAAGGCAAGATTCTACTGAAACTATTTTATATATCTCTATATAATATATAAGTACTATGTATATTTATATGTACAAATATATAAGATGAATTTTTTTTTCAAATAATATATAATATATATGAGTTGATGAACATCCAAGAAATTGAACACTAGGAGCTTTTCTCCCACAATAATGCAAAGAGTGAACTGACAATAAGAGTAGGTATTTTATTAAAACCCACATTCACTGGAATCACAAAAAGCCCCATATAATTATCACCAATCTGGTAAAGCTTTGAAGTTAGTTAATTTTATTTCTTGAAGCATTCAGAATGTTTTAAGTAAACTCTTATAATTAGCCATTGCCTTTGTCTTTTTTTTTTCCCTCCCTTTTCCAGCCCACATAAAAATGACAAACACAAGATACAGCAGGCTAGAGCTTTTTCCCCCTCCTTGGGAAGAAAAATATTCATGTCAATTGGAAGAGTTGAAATTGCATCCAGCAGTTTGGGTTGGCTCTAATTTCAACCTCCTGTGATATTCCACTCTTATTCATTCAAGTAATCTCTCTGGCATGCCAATACTAGGTTTGCCTTTTTCATATAATTTTTTGGAGCTGCATGAGCATTCAAACATACTGCTTCCTTTAAAAAAATATACTTCAAAAACTTCTCAATTAAAAAAATAGTGAAAGACACCCTAGTACTACCTATAGAAAACTCTAAATTGAGGCAGAATTGTGAAGATGGGAACCAGAAAGATGGGAAAAAGAAAACTAACACCACCAAGTGGCTACTTGTCCTGGTGCCTTACTGATTCAGATATGTTGTTTTATTTGTAAGAAGCCAAATAACTTGTCCAAATTCATAGTATACCACAGAGATAAGACTGGGGCCCAGAACCGTCTGCCTCCAAAGTCATCTCCATTAGACTCACCAGAGCTATCAGGAACATGTTTCATAAATCCCTGTGGATCAGACAATGGATAAATCCTGTCCTGTATCTCTCCCTTTGCATCTCCTCCAATGAGGTACACCAAGACATCTTGTTCAGAGGATATAATTTAAGACACATGGTCAAATAATCAAATGCAAATACTGGTGTACAATAAATGTAAAAGGTCATGTGAACACAGCAGAGAATGTTGTCACACTGTGTGCAGAAGGAAGATTGGCAAAGCACGTTCCATACTATGAATCACAAATCTCTGAATGACCAGGGTTTCTGGGGAATATAATAGCTCAAAAGTCTCATGTGCAAAGAACCATATAAGTTAAGCCTTCTATGTGTATCCTGCCAACTTCCAACAGGGGAAATGTCATTTTCCTTTGTAAAGATGATGACGCAGGCAGAACCAATGGACAGAGACAGAAACATGTAATGGCCTTTTAAACACTGGCACTTTGATGATTAAGTTGCGCCATCAGAAAATTCCCCAAATTTTTCATTGCAGAACAGCATTCAGGTGATCAGGCACAGTGGATAAAGTAATCATTATGTGTAACCCCTATGTGAGGCTAATTTTCTGAAGCTAAGATCAATCTGGGGCAGTAAGTAAGTAAGGTGAGTTTTCTTTTTCCTGGATTTATTATCCCTGTAGCACCACAATGTTATATAACAGAAGACTAAAAAGTACAAAGAAAGCATTTGGAAATGGGCATAAATTCAACCAGAACCGTTAACTCCCATATATCAAAAGGGCAAAAGGAAAAACCCAGAAGAGCTTATCCTCTGGTGAATACAGGATATGGAAACAGATTTTTTCTAAGGATGGCAATAAAAGACCAGTACTACCTAGTTCCAACCACCTGCCTCATGAGGAGAAGTGAATAAGAAAAAAAAAAAAAATGTGCCAACACATTATATTCAGAAGGGGAGCTACTTAACCCAACCTTTAAATATCAGAGTCTGAGGAGGCAAGGCATTTGGGAATATAAAGCGTATTCCAGGCTGATGGTGCTTATTAGATTGGTAGCTTTCCTTTCAGCCTTCCTTATGTTTTTCATATCTGTTTTAATGACAGTAACTTGGGACAAGCAGAGAACAGAATGGGTGATAGAAAACATAGTAGCATTTTTGCTTTCATCTGTGTGTCTTCAGATCAGAGATTAGGCTCCAATTTCAGTCTAGGTGCTAGTGTCTGTTGAAGGAAGATAAAGAACCAGCACCAAGAGTGTATTTGCTTGAGTCTCCCTATTCCCTACCCAAGAGAGCTCTGATTCAGACTGAAGTGCTAACAACTACATATAGAAGGGCGATGAGTCCGTCTCCACAAAAGATCTTAGATAAATGCTCTCATCTGACCTTCCCTAGTTCATAATCACATCATTCTCATTCCTTTGATACTGCTTAGACTTTCTATATGTGTGATATTTAACTCTGCTTCCATCTAGTAGTATTTTTATGGTTTTATATTATATGCTTAAGTTTTTAAAAAAACATGATTTTAATTATAAACCAATTTCATGAAAACTAAAAATAGCCTTGATCTAATTTAAAACACTTTTACAGCAGTTGAAAAGAGATACAATCTATAAGGAAAATCAGCTCATCATGGTATACAATATATATGACCTAAAAGACTCAGAAAGGATTGCTCATAAGTTAGAACTTTTTTTTTCTTCTAATGACCAACAGTCATAATCTCCTTCCAGACTGAGCACTGATGAAAAAATGCAGAGAAATATAAGATGAATCATTTTCTACTTTTATGGAGATTCTCCTCTTTCTCCCCCTGTCTGAGAAATCCTGAGGCAGATGGCCTGTAATTCAGAATGGTCCTGGAGGCCCATGCAATCACCCATCTTAGATGTTTCGACAAGATAGACCCCTGGAGTAAGTATGCAAAAGAAAAAAATCCATGCTGTTTGCTCATCTCAGAGTTAAAGATAATTCTCAGATACTCCTACTTCCTGGACAGCTCTGAGTTAATGTCATATTCTGGAGAAATTTAAGGTATTCTATAGCAAATTGGAAGCAGTTGCCTCTCCAGAGTTAACTCTGCCTGAGAACATCAGCCCCCTCCTCCTTGGCTCAGACTCTTCAGATTATTTATTTCCTGCCATATTTTCCATAATTCATATCTCCAAATGAAAAGGGTGGGGGGGAAACAAAGGAATCAATAGAAAAGGAACTGTTGGCTTAGGTTGTCATGTAAACCTTAAGGAGAACATCAATTGCCATGGCAATTTATTCACTCATTCAAATAATATTTATTGACAGCCTGCTATATTCTAGAGGATACAGTACCAAATGTGACAGACAAAATCCCTGTACTCATAAAGCACACCTTCCAGTGGGAGAGACAGACAATAAACAAATTGAGCAATATGCCTGGTATGTCTAATGGCAATAAGATATAAAGACAAATAGGAAAAGGAGAGAACTATGGAATGACCAATTGTTGCTATTTTACGTAGGGAGGCAATGGAATACTATACTTACAAAGCTGAATTTTAGGTAGAAACCTGAAGGAAGTGGGGGAAGGAAAGAAAGAGATTTCCAGGTGATGGGAGAGGAAGATTTGTGAAGCTGGGGTGGAATGGGTGGGAGGAAAACAGCAGGAGATGAGGTAGGGCCTTGTGGACTTTGTAAGGACTTGAATGAGATTGAGGAGTCAATAGAGGGTTTGAAGAAGAGGAGGGACGTGATCTGACTTACAGTTTTCAAAGAATCACTCCAACTGCAAAGTTGAGAATAACCTATAGGAGACAAGGTCTGAAGCGAGGAAAAGATTAGGAGAATAGAGCAGTAAACCCAGTGAGAGATGGTGATGATCAAGACGACTGGACCAGAGTAGAGTTAATAAAGTGATGTGAGAAATGATCAGATATTGCGTATATTTTGAAGGTAGAACCAACAAGATTTTCTGAGAAATTGAACATAGAAGTTAAGAGAAAGACGGTAAAGATTTTAGCCTGAACTATGGAAGAATGGGATTGCCAAGGACTGAGAAGAGAAAAACTGGGAGAAGGTATGTATGGGTATATTCTGGTGGGTCAGCATAGTATTAAATAAGAAATTCTGTTTTGGAGATGACACATTTCAGATGCTTATTACAGATTCAAGTGGCAATATTGAGTAGGCAGTTGAATGTACAAGTCTGTAATTCAGAGGAAAGGTCTGTAATGAAATATAAATTTATGATTTATTAGCATATAAAGCCCTGAGTTTAGCTGAGATCACCAAGAATGAATGTTGATAGGTAAGAATTCAAGGATTTAACCCCAGAGCTCTTCAATATTAAAGGGGCAGTGATACAAGTGAGAACCAGCAAAAGAGATGGAAAAGAACAGTCAGTGAGGTAGGAGGAATCCAAGTGAGGAAATTGTGTCATGTGGGAGGAGCAATCACCTGTGTCCAGAGAGAACTGACAGTTGGTAACTGACAATGGATGGAGGCATCAGGGCTATAAGACAGGGATAAAGAAGAGCTTTTTAATCTCCAGCTCTGACCTCTCACTCAAAAGCAAAAGCTTTTGTAGAAACACCCTGCTCCCTTAGAGAAATGTCCTGCTTACACTTGTAACACTTAGGAAGCAAATTTTTTTACTTAGATTGTATTGAAATTCTGTTGATAGTTCATGGTTTAGAATGATGTCCCTAAACCATATGCTCAAAATACCCCCAGGCTTTTATATTCTTTACTGGCTGAGGAAATTATTCAATAAAAGGAAATCATCTCAGTGACTGTGTTATTAGGAATGTAGTTTAGTGATTTTCCAGAAAGATGGATTACCTGACCCAGATGGATAATTTTCTTAGTCTGGTACCATTCAAGCTAATAAAAAATCAGTTCTAGTCACTATTTATGACCATTTACCATTTCCCTGCTGGATACAATTGTATTATCTGGGGCTTCAAGGAAGCTCTAGATTTAATGGACAAAGATCACCTTAAAAGGCCAAGATCCCCAAAAGTTAATGAATTAAATTTCTGTCCAGCGGCATATTTTAACAGTATCCAGGGGTATATAAGTGCAGACACTGTTGTTTTCTAGATGTAATGATAAAATAATTTGGAATATAAAAACTGATTTACTAAGTTCTAGAATATTATTTGACTTGCATATTCAAGTCCTACTTAAATGTGCATGTGTTAGAGATGGCTAATAAGTCATGTATTTTTCTCTACCTAGTCACCTTAAGAATACCCAGGCATTATAGAACTAGAACAAAAAATCTTAAAATTTGTATGGAGACACAAAAGACCCTGAATAGCCAAAGCAATCCTGAAGGAAAAAAGTGGAGGTGGAGGAATCAGACTCTCTGACTTCAGACTATACTACAAAGCTACAGTAATCAAGACGATATGGTACTGGCACAAAAATAGAAAAATAGATCAATGGAACAGTATAGAAAGCCCAGAGATAAACCCATGCACCTATGGTCAACTAGTCTATGACAAAGGAGGCAAGGATATTCAATGGAGAAAAGACAGTCTCTTCAATAAGTGTTGTTGGGAAAACTGGACAGCTACATGTAAAAGAATGAAATTAGAACACTCCCTAACACCATATACAAAAATAAACTCAAAATGGATTAGAGACCTAAATGTAAGACCAGACACTGGAAAACTCTTAAAGGAAAACAAAGGAAGAACACTCTTTGACATAAATCAAAACAAGATCTTTTCTGACCCACCTCCTAGAGTAATGGAAATAAAAACAAAAATAAACAAATGGGACCTAATGAAACACAAAAGCTTTTGCAAAGCAAAGGAAACTATAAACAAGACGAAAAGACAACCCTCAGAAATGGAGAAAATATTTGCAAATGAATCAACAAAGGATTAATCTTCAAAATATATAAACAGCCCATGCAGCTCAATATTAAAAAAACAAACAACCCAATCAAAAAATGGGCAGAAGACCTAGATAGACCTTTCTCCAAAGAAGACATGCAGATGGCAAAGAGGCACAACATCACTAATTATTAGAGAAATGCAAATCGAAACTACAATGATGGGCTTCCCTGGTGGCGCAGTGGTTGAGAGTCCACCTGCCGATGCAGGGGACACAGGTTCGTGCCCCGGTCTGGGAGGATCCCACATGCCACGGAACGGCTGGGCCCGTGAGCCATGGCCGCTGAGCCTGCGCGTCCAGAGCCTGTGCTCTGCAACGGGAGAGGCCACAGCAGTGAGAGGCCCACGTACCGCAAAAAAAAAAACCCAAAAAACTACAATGAGGTATCACCTCACACCAGTTAGAATGGGCATCATCAGAAAATCTACAAACAACAAATACTGGAGAGGGTGTGGAGAAAAGGGAAGCTTCTTGCACTGTTGGTGGGAATGTAAATTGATACAGCCACTATGGAGAACAGTGTGGAGGTTCCTTAGAAAACTAAAAATAGAACTACCATATGACCCAGCAATCCCACTACTGGGCATATACCCAGAGAAAACCATAATTCAAAAAGACACATGCACCCCAATGTTCACTGTAGCACTATTTACAATAGCCAGGTCATGGAAGCAATCTAAATGCCCACCGACAGATGAATAATGGATAAAGAAGATGTGGCACATATATACAATGGAATATTACTCAGCCATAAAAAGGAACAAAATTGGGTCATTTGTAGAGATGTGGATGGACCTAGAGACTGTCATACAGAGTGAAGTAAGTGAGAAAGAGAAAAACAAATATCGTATATTAATACATATATGTGGAATCTAGATAAATGGTACAGATGAACCAGTTTGCAAGGCAGAAATTGAGACACAGATGTAGAGAACAAATGTATGGACACCAAGGGGGCAAAGTGGGGGTGGGGGGTAGTGGTGGGATGAATTGGGAGATTGGGATTGACATGTATACACTGATATGCATAAAATACATAACTAATAAAAAAAAAAAGAATATCCAGGCAGAAGAGAGGGAGGGAGGAAGGAAGGAAGGAAGAGAGGGAGGGAGGGAGGGAGGGAGGGAGGGAGGGAGGAAGGAAGGAAGGAAGGGAGGGAGGAAGGAAGAGAGAAAGAAAGAAATGAAAAAAGAGAAAGGAGAGAGGGAGGGAAGGAGGGAGGGAGGGAGGAAGGAAGGGAGGGAGGGAGGGAGGGAGGGAGGGAAGGAGGGAGGGAGGGAGGACAAACTATACATGTAAAGAGAGTTAATAGGTATTGGGGAAAAGCTGAAGAACAAATAGTCCTAGACCATGTATAAAGGATCCTTTTTCTTTCTTTCTTTTTTTTTTTTTTTTTGGGGTAAAGCACAGAGACAGTTAAAATGCAGGCATCTTCAATACTCTGAATTGAGAGGCCAGGAATAGTACAGGATTAGGTGGGGAGAGTCTCCTAATTTAGAGTCACAGGTAGTCATAGACATTCTAGAACCTGGAACCCAGCACTTCCAAACTCCGGGTTGAGCGGTTCTGACAAGGCTACTCTGCAATCACAGAACAATCAGAACTATGCCATGTGCTAAAAGACTTGGTTAAAGAATCTGATGTGATTTGGTCTGCTTAACTAATTCATGCGCAATATTAGACATCCCTATAAACTGCACACAGTGATTGTACACTCACAGGGAATTCAGTTTGTAGTATACAGTATATGCTAATATGGAAACACTGGAATAAATAATTTCTTCATTTGGCTGTTTTAAGAGGCACTTTGCTATACCTGTTGCCAATCCCTCAACTCCACCTGGGTTACAATTTACCAAGGTTACCCCTGACACTAAATATACCTTAGCCTTAATGGCTAAGTCCCAACCTGTACAATATTCTGGATATGCTGTTTATGTTTCCATTTGCAAATAGCATATATTCGGAACAGCTGGGCAGACATCATAGCATCTGGAGCAGGAATTAGCCTTTAGGTATGCAGTGACTAACAAAGATGCCAGGGAAAGAACTGTAAGCATTAACAATTTCATGCTTTTATATACATGACAATAATGCTTAGTAAAAAGGCTCAAATGTATCCAAAGGTTTCTATGCTTAAGAATTTTCAAAACCAATTTTAAATGTTTCTGAATCAATAGGAATTAGTTTAAATTGTGCTTGTCTCAGGCAAAGACTGCTGTAAATCAATCTCCTTTTAAACGTACATGAGCAGCTTAAAATTACATCACATGCCATGGCCAACAACTGTTGGATGCCAAATCTAAATAGAGTAAATCTAATTTTCACTAGATTGGAATATGTAATACAGAAGTGGACTTTTAAAATGTCATAGAAAATAACTGCCTTGCCTCTAATGCCAATACACTTTAAAACACCCAATACATATCACAGATCAAACAGACTAGGAAATCAGGTCACCATATAGAATTGCTTCATCATTATTAAAAAAAAAAAAAAACCACTCTATGTATCATATAAAAGTTATCATTTAAAGGGATGATTGGCTATATTCTTCAAAAATTGTGTCCCCCATTTCATGTTTATTGCTCACAAAGCGGGTGGGGCACAACATGGGGCTTTTGCTCTCAGGGACATTTAAAGAGATGAGGTTTATTGAAAGTTTATTATTTTTAAATAGATTTTAAAATGAAGGAAAAAACCACAAAAGAACAAGTGACTATCCTAAGGTATAAGGGTGGAGGAGCCCATATAAAATATCTTGCCATAAAAGAACAAAGCAATCCTCCCATTTTCTGGTTATATGTAACCCCTCTATTTTTTATGAATTGCATTCATTACACTACAACTTCATCCTAGAGGAAGTTCAAGAATTAGAGGAAATGGTAGGAATATTAAATATACTCGACACCACCTACACTGCATAGAACTCTTACGTCATGCTTAAGGCCTATACTAGACTGTAAGCCTGGATAAATATTCACTTGCATATTTTACATAAATCACACACATCTGAATTCTAAATCTGTGAATACCTTGAAAAAGTTCCATCTTCAATGATTTAAAAAAAAAAAAAGAAAACAATAACTAAATGAGAGAGATGAGAGAGATGAGAGATCACACTCCAAACCTGAGAACGTTTTTAATAAAATAAAAATAAATAATAAACTTCTAAACATATCTGGTTAAAGGATATTCAGAAAAAAAAAACTCTCCAGCCTACTGCTGTTTAGGAAGCATTAGCTAAAGTCAGACTTACCAGGGAACACCACTGTTTTCGATTTGCAGCGCGTTTATAACGATTTACACTAACCTAGTATTATCTTGTGGGGCCCTGATCTATGCCCTGGTTATTCACACAAGGCAAGTTAAATTAGAGACTGGACCTGAATTTTTAAGCCTGGGGCAAGAGAAAGTTGAGTAGGTCATGGAGAAGAAAAACTATTTGCTTTTCAAGGAAGTCTGCCAACTCCTCTGTCCCAGGGCCCGTAGTTGCTGTGAGGGGCCAAGCTGGGGTTAACTCAAAAGGGAATTCATCTGTCTCCCTTATTTCAGCAAAGACAAGAGATTTCTGCAGGGATGCTGGCAGTTTGAGATGCAGAGAAATCACTAGAAATGTCTGCCGGCAGCCATCTCAGGTGCACTCACCTGCTGGGGCCGGTGAGAGGAGGGTGATCCAGGAGGCTCTGTGGAGATCTGGAACTGACTAGAATAATTGCTCTTGGGAGAGGCTTTGATTTCCTCTAGGAAAGGAAGATAAAGGAGGGGCCCATGGGGCCAGGGCAGGTGGGACCTTGGAATATTTTCTATTTATTTCTCCTGACTCTTTTTTTTTTTCTTTTTTAAATTTTTGTTTCATCATTCATTGAAGTTTCTTCCTCCCTAGCTGGTTTAATTTAGGGCCAGTGTTTCTTTGTTTTTGTTGCTCTCCTTGATCCCCTGGAAGACTGACAAACCATCTAAAGAATGTGAGTGCCTGCTTCGAATTAAGCCCACTGAGTCAAATAACTGATTGCAAAGGCAGCGGTTAGGAACAAGCAGATTTTGATTCAAGTTAGAAAGAGGCACTCATGGTTCCGAAGCAAGGCAAGGAGCAAAGAGAAGGTGGCTGTATTCCTTGATTACTTGCAAGAAGGCTGGAATAAACTGCTTGTTTGTTTAACAGCTTTTGAAAGGAGCAGATAAATTGCTTTTGGTGACTAAATGTGGTTATGGGAGGTTAAACAATTGGAGTCATTTCCATAATCAGCAATTGCTGTTGCTGAAATTAGAAAAGTAAGTGATAAATAAAGGGAAAACGTGTCTGGAAGGAAGCATTATTCAATCATAAGCCATCCCAAATGGTTAAAAATGTAGCTTAGATCACACTCCTGTGAATTTACACCATGGAAGAAACGAGACCACTCAATTTCACAGTTCCAGGGAAAAATGAGGCTCTTTATGGAACTTTTACTTTCCCAGCAACGTGTTTATGATGCATTCCAGATGGACAAGCCTTGAAAAGTGACAGTATCCATCTATTTGTGAGAATGAACACAGAGACAGTGAGAGTTTTCACATCCTTGTGTCCCTAAAACATAAACACCACAAACCACTAATGAATCCACTTAATCCAATTTGGGAGGACCCCTCAGGACGAAATGCTTTATCAGTTATCATCAAAGTATTCAGTCTAATTCTTCTTTGCCCAGGTCTCTATGAGTGAACGGGGGGCAGGGTGGTTGATGGAATGGAAATAAAATAAAGCTAAAGACAGTTCTTTGGGTGAAATATACGGCTGATATTTTAATGTGTGGGTGACACAAGGCTGAAATAACATGAACGGTATGTTGTGAGTTCGATTAAAATATAAAAAGACCTTGACAAATTGGAAACATGATCTAAATCTAATAGAATGACATTTAATGGAAAGAAATGTTAGAACCTGAACTTGGTTTCAGAAAGGCATACATGTGAGATAGAGAAGATACTGTTTAGCAGGGGCTCTTATAAGAAAGTATGTGCTGTTTTGCTAATCAACTCCAGAAAAAAACAACCTTGTTGCAGAAAGAGCTAATGCGATGTGATTGCAGACTGACTTTAGGAAAATGCATTAGCTGAATAAGGGGAGGTGACAGTTTTCCTCTGCTGAACTGCAGCCCAACTGTGGCCTACCCAGCCCTCCCGGCACAAGGTAGGAGAGGTGTGCCCGGCCCAGGCCACCCCCCGCTCCGGCTGTGTGGATTCTACCTCCTCGTACCTTCTAAGGAACCTCCCTCTCTCCTCTATGTAGTTAATTCCTACCTCTTCCTGGTTCCTTCTCATCAGCACTTGATCACACTCAAGTCTCTCGTATCATAGAAATCCCACAACGCCCCGCATTACCTCTGCGATGACCACCCCTCCTCCCTCTTGCTGCTGAATCCCTTCACAGTCACTATCTTCCCCTCGTCTCTCCGACATCTTCTCCCACCGAAGTTTGACTTTTATCCTCACTGCTCCCCTGGAACAGCTCTTTGTTAAAACCACCGATGACTAACAAACAGTGCTCAGCCCTTATCTTCCTTGGCTGCTGGGCAGCATTACATGTCGTTGACCAGCCTTTCTGGAATGAATTTTCTTCGGCTTTCTAGATGCAGCCCCCTCTTGGGTTTGTCTCCTCCGTCATGAGCTGCGCGTTCCCAGTTTTGTGGTTTTGGTTTGGGTCTTGGTGGTGGGTTTCGGAGGATCCTTTTCCTCTGTCCACTCTCTAGGTTTTGGTCTTCCTCAGGGTTCCTGGTCCCCTTCCTCAGCAGGTGGAGGGGGTTCTCTGGATAGTAATCAAAGGCTGAGCCTGTGCTGGATCAGAGGGCCCCCCTGCGCTGCCTCACAGGGAAGGCCCACCAAGGAGGCCGGCAGAACTCCCTCATCTGGGACCCATCATGGAACAATCAGTTGTCTTCAGGCAGCAGTGGTTTCAAAGAGTTAACAGCACTGGAGACTTTTAAGAAAATTCTGCCATAAGGAAGCATTTTTGAGCTTAAATACATGGAAGAATAGAGACCCCCAAGTCCTACAAAAGCTAACCCCAGGCTCCACAGAGAGGGGTCCTGGAGAGAATCAAGGATACACAATGGAGGGTGGAGTGACACGCTGCCACAGAAATGCAAAGCAAGCTGAACACGATGGAAGAAATAAGGTCCCTCAGGGAAGGCTGAGGAGACAGGGGAGACCACCCCCCACTGAGGTGGGGAAGCGGCAGGCCACCTCTTCTTTCCTTTTTCTTTTTAAATTGAGGTATAGTTGATTTGCAATAATTTAGAAGTTTCAGGTATACAACATAAAGATTCACAATTTTCAAAGGTTATACTCCATTTATAGTTATTATAAAATGTGTGCTATATACCCTGTGTTGTATAATATATCCTTGCAGCTTATTTTATACCTAATAATTTGTACCTCTAATCCCGTACCCCTATATTTCCCCTCCTCTCTTCCCCCTCCCCACTGGTAGCCACTAGTTTGTTCTCTGTATCTGTTGAGTCTGCTTCTTTTTTGTTATATTCATTAGTTTGTTGATTTTTTTAGATTCCACATGTAAGTGATATCGTACGGTATTTGTCTTTGTCTGACTTGTTTCACTTAGCATAATGCCCCCCAAGTCCATCCATGTTGCTGCAAATGGCAAACTTTCATTCTTTTTTTATGGCTGAGTAATATTCCACTATGTTTATGTACTGCATCTCCTTTATCCATTCACCTGTTGATGTACACTTAGATTGCTTCCATGTCTTGGCAAATGTAAATAATGCTGCTATTTCCTTTCCTCTCTTAATGGTCACAGCCACCATCTGTTATTTAGCACTTAGCATGTGCCAAGAAATAGCTCAGTGTGTGTGACTGACTGAGTCTCTTAATTTTCCCCACTATCTCTCCTTCCCTTCTGTTTTAGAAACAGAATCTCTAAGTAGTGGGTGCAAGAATTGTACTTACATTGAAAAGACTTGCCCTTTTAAATCTCTTCTGCCTAAGTACAACGTTTTCAAACACAGAGAAAAGTTGAAAGAATTCTAGAGTAAACACTCATATATTCACCATCTATATTTACAAACTGTTAACATTTCGCTGTATTTGTTTCATGACATATCAACTTCCATCTATATATCTATCTGTTTTATTTTTATCTCTTTCAAAGTTGCAGACATGAGTACCCTTTACCCTTAAATTTATCTTGTTTTATATGCTTCCAACAATCCCCTGAGGTAGTTATGGTCATTTCTGTTTTCCAAAGAGTAAGCAGAGGTCTACAAGTCCAAGTAACTTGCTAGGGTCACACTCTTAGTAATTGATAGAACCCCATTTTGAACTCAGGTCTGTCTCTCTCCAAAGTTCATGTTTTTAACCTATGAGTTTCCCATCCCTTCAAGCCGCCTCCCTCATTCTCCCACCTAAGGGTCCCTTAGAGTTTCAGAGGCTTTGGGGTATAAACACCGTTATTTGATAAGGACTTGTTCTAGGGGTCCTGGAAAAGGACAGTTCTGATTGCTCAGTTCACCTTGCCAACTAAAAGAGAGGGAGGAACTCTGACCCATTTGGAAATAATATCCCTTCATTCCAGGGCGCTGCCTTCAAGTGTCAGAGAAAAGAAACTATATTTTGCATTTCCACTACAAGTATTTCTCTGTGGGAATAAGCAATTCCATTAAATAAAGTACCCTTTCCCTCCGACTAATTTGAAAGACGCACAGGATTTGAAAAAGCACAGCTCTCTTTTTTTCTTTCCTGAAATGAAATGCTTTATACCTCACTTACTGCTTATAAATAAGACCTATTTACCACAGATCTGCAGACTGTTATATACTTTGTGGTTTGCCCAGCCTCCCTCTGATGGACAAAATTTCTGAAGCTGCTCCTTTGTGTTTCATCAAGAATGGTGACTCTCAGCCACCTTAATATCATGGCTTGGAAGCTCCCAAAGCAACTGGGTTAGTAATTTATTTTGTGATCCGTGCTGTGGCCATAAAACTTTTCAAAGTAAAGTTCAAGTTCCAATCTACAGATCTGAAGAGAACATTTCCAATCTGTTGGTACAGCCTGTCTTCCATGGGCCCAGCTGCCAGTGGTTACCCTGGGCACCGGGTGGCCTCACAAAGTCGGCACAGCCGAGCCGCTCGCTGCCGAGCAGCAGAGCCCAGAGATCGCCACATTATCACCTCCTGACTCGAACTAGAGTTCCATTTAACAAGCTGACAGGAGCAACAGGACTACGAAATAACAAGCAGATACACCGTGTGGTATTTGTCAAAGATAAAGGGCTGAGCTTGAGCTTAATGTTTTTCTAAGGTTTTGGAAGACATTCAAATCAACCACCCCAAATAGTTTCTGTTCCTTGAACTTCTTCTCACATTTCTCTTATTTGGAGTTGCCGTTTTGACACATTAAGCTTCACTTGGTGGCAATCTTTTGAAGATACCAGAAATGCCATTAGAGTCTGTTCTGATTTCATAGACATGTCTTATGTTTCCACATATGTACTTTTCTTACATCTTAAAAATCTTAACGGCTGAAGCCAAATTCAGTTCTACTTTATTGTTATACCTTCCTAAAGCTAAATTTACAAATTGCACACAAACATGCACACGTGTTTGCAATAAGACTTAATGTAAAAACACATAGCCTCATTTCTTTATGGTTATAAAGTAAGCAGAGAAAGAGACTTACAAACATAATACTATAATCCAATCACGTGTGCCTTACTGCCCATATTACATAAAATAGGATTTAAAAAAAATGAATCATATCTATTGCCATTTTATATTTGGTCTTCTGAGAGCATACTATCCCTATAGTTCTCTATCACATGTAGAGACAAATTAAATTTGAAAAGAAAAAAATATTATCTTTCCCGTTTTCTTCCGAATGTGCAAAAGCAACCAATACAACATGAAGTATGGCATACATTAGGAGAATTAATTTTTGGATGAGACTGACAGCACAGATGAGTTGGAAGCTTGTGCCAGCAAAAACTGAAGAGAAGCTATATATTTTTTTAAAACAAATATACAGATTTACAGAAAGTAAATGCCCGTTTTCTTTTATAGATAAATTCTTATAAAAATGACATTTCTATAGCTGTCAGATCTCCAGCTAGTCTGAAGCTCTTCAAATACTGAAACGTGTGGATGGATCTCTAATTGCGTTTGTGTGGTTTGTTAGGAGAACCGCACTGTAGGAGAATGTTTTTGTCAGGGCAAAGTCTTTCTTCATTCCAGTGGGGCTTCATTTCCCTTCTCCCCAAAGCTCTTTATCCAATGTGCTCACAGCAAGGTCAGTTTCTTTGATCACCACGATCTGGAGTTCTATTCCAAGTTTTGAATTTTGCAAACATTGGTCTAAATAGGCTTAAATACATGGCACCACCACACACTAAACATTCTGAGGGAAGCTCGCCTCGACACAGACTGTGAGTGGTTTACTTCCCTATTGCGTAACAGAGCAATCTTGAACAATAGGTACCTTCCTGATGCTCTCCTCAAGTCTGTGACAGGGAAGAAACACTCTAATTGAAATCAGTTATAACAGCAAATTCCCAGCATGTTTCCACTGAGGAAGGGAACTGAAAATACTACAGCTCTCTGTGTTTCGCAGCACAAAAGAGTGAGTGCTTCGGAGCTGAGGCGAGGATGCCCAGAAGAGCGGGGTTGGGGAATTTCCTTTCAGAAACATTTCTTATGTGAGGAAGGCTGCAAATTGCTTAGAGTATAAGGTTTTTGCAGCCAGACCAAAAAAACAAAAAAACAGATTTTAGTACCACTTAACAGCTGCCTGGAACTATGTCCCAAGGAGGCCCGCAAACAAGTTTGTCCTTAAGCACTGGTTGCTGGTTGATTCTTCCCCAGGATGGTCCATGATACAAACTCTGAAGTATTCTACCAGGATTCAATATGATAAGGTTACATTACAGATATTCCAAGTAAATATGAAGAAACACACTATGAATTAAAGAGTCTGATAGAGGGTGGGGGGGGCAGACCGCTGAGGGATAGTCTCTCACGTGGAAATTTTTATATGTTAAGAAAAAGTTAAAAATAACATATAACTAGGGATACTGTATATTTCTTAGGGATAAACTATGGTTCACATATAAGTGGTATTTCTTTTTTTTTTTTTTTTTTTTGCGGTACGCGGGCCTCTCACTGTTGTGGCCTCTCCCGTTGCGGAGCACAGGCTCCGGACGCGCAGGCTCAGCGGCCATGGCTCACGGGCGCAGCCGCTCCGCGGCATGTGGGATCCTCCCGGACCGGGGCACGAACCCGTGTCCCCTGCATCGGCAGGCGGACTCTCAACCACTGCGCCACCAGGGAAGCCCTAAGTGGTATTTCTTTAAGCATCATAATAGCCACAGTAACTAAACGCCTGATGTTTCAAGGATTAGGACAAACATATGGCAGGGGACGGATAGCAAGAAGAAGAAAAAAATTCCTTTACAGCTTCGGCATCTAATTTCTATATTAGTCTCTCGGCTTAAACATGGATCGTTCTATCAGATACACACAAGATAGACTTACGTGCATGCACATTTTCATGTACACACACACACACATACACACACTGTCTTTGCTCTCACAGGTGACACAACCCTCCAACCCTCGCTTTCATCTTTATCTCCTAACTGAACTGGGCTACAGAAAAGAGGGAGGATTTGGGCTCCCATCCTGCCAAATGCCTCTTGCTATTGTATGTGCAGAAGCCAAGTGCAAGGCCCGAGACACCTGAGGAGCTGGAGGATGTCCCAGGCAAGTTTCTTTACTTGGGGGCATGGATGGAGCCCCCACTGAGAGATCCCGGCAGGTCTCTTCCATAAACAACTGTGTGTAAAGGTGAGAGGGAAAGAAACCTGAATGTATAAGCTTGTAAATAACCACTCAACTTGGTTCAGTCTCTCCTGGTCTCATCTTGCAGTATTTCTCCCTTCGCCCAGTACTAGCTCGTGAAGACACCATGGCCGTTCATGCCTTTCGGCCTTCATATATGTTGATCCCTTTGTCCCTCTACTTCTCTAATTGTCCAATAGTCACAACTTAGCTTCAATGGCATATACTCTGAAGTTATCCTTTGGAATTCGTTTCTTCCCTATCCGTCTCCCTTACATTGGCATGTGCTGGGGGTGGGAAATACTAGAAGTTTCCTTGAAGGCTGACCGGCATGGCCCAATAGGAAACTTGCCAAAGTTTTCTTAGTAATGGCTTTTGAAGGCCAACTAGCAGTAAACTTATACTTTAAATTATCCCTTTCTACTGTGCATTGGTCAGAATTGTTTGACTATTTGTATCTAATGAATTTAATCACCTGTAATAGCATTTGTGATATGGTATCATAATCACTACGTGTTGAGTTTGCTGCTGAAAGGATTTGAATTATATTGCCTTGAAAGTGTAGGCTTGCAAATTATGAATTAAGTTGGTGACTCAGGGGATAGAAGTGATGGTAGTGCAATAGGAGAAAATGAGTCAAAGTCAGAGAAAACAAGAGCAGATCGCTGCTACTCCCCACCCCTACCTCCGTAAGGCAGAGGAGGAAGTGATTATCAAGTCACCAGAGCCAAGGGTGGGGTGCACAGTAAGGGCTGGGACCAAATTACCCTCTAATTTGTCTTCCTACAACAAATTGTGGGTTAATGGAATAACCTAAGAATTTCAGTGACAAATACAGCACACAAAACATTGCTGTGAGGTTTAATTTATATAATGCACTTAGAATACAACCTGCCATATTATTCTTATTAGATGTTCAAGGTTTCTGGTAACTTTTGAACTGACCTATAATTCTCCTAGTTCAGCAAGTAGAGGGAATTCAGAGATCAGAGCCTTTGCTCCAGCTATGGATAGCAATGCCGAAAAGTACTAAAATCAACTGTCAGACAAGATACCTTCCAGTGAGTAGATGATGTTAAAATATTAAGGTCTGGAGATGGTTTTTGAACTTAAAAATCATACCAGAGAATTGGTTAAACTGTGGAACTTGCCACGAGAGACTCTGATTTAGTAGATCTGGGGTAAAGTTCGGGACCAGACATCTCAAGTGATTTGTTGTATACAGTCTGAAGACTTCATCTTGTGAAGCACACTCATTGTGATTGAGACTGAGGAAGAAAAGGTCTTGAATTAATCTTGGCCTGAATTTTTAAAAAAAGTACAGTCAGCCCTCCATATCTATAGGTCCTGGCATCCGTGGAGTCAACCACATTGAAAATATTTGGAAAAAAATTTTCAGAAAATTCCAAAAAGCAAAACTTGAATTTGCTGCATGTCAGCAACTATTTACATAGCATTTGCATTGTATAACGTATTATAAGTAATCTAAGGATGATTTAAAGTATACAGGAGGATGTATGTAGGTTATATGTACATACTATACCATTTTATATAAAGGACTTGAGCATTCGTGAATTTTGGCAACAACGGGGGTCCTGGAACCAATCCCCCTCAGATATTGAAGGATGACTGTAAGTGAAACAGAGTTGAAGAGAAGTGAAAGTTTCAGAGCTTATCACACATAGTATTTTTTCATGAAACTTTAACTTTCAATTGCATATGCGTTTGTGTACCAGGTTGGATCTAAAATGAATTTCTTATTATGGGTTGTAGACAAAAAGTTGGAAAGACTTTGCTCTAGGGAATTCACAGCATCACATCAAGTGACATGTAATCACAAGGCATTCTAAACCCTGGAGCCACCTAACAAGCTTAGGATTAAAGAAGGGTAAGGGGGAGGGAAAGAAGGAAAGGCCAGTGGGATATCAACTGGTGTAAAGAACTGAGTTACCAGGATGCAAAGAACGAGCAGTGGGCCGTAACCAAACTCTGGCCCATAATTAGAGTGACATGCATGTGAAGTGTTTAATGAATGGATCAGGGACCATGGGGCTCTGACAAATGGTAGAGGAAGCCTAAATTTAAAAGAGGCTTTACATTCTAACCAACTATTATTACCAGCCCCTTCCTGGTCTCTCAATAAATTTCCTTTCTGCTGGAATTCTTCATGCTTCCTCAAAGCTTGATAGTGATTTCTTTTTTTCTTTATTTATTTTGGAAAGCCAGGGGAAAATTGTTTCAGTATGTTCTTTAAATTAGTCTCCTTGAAGTGTTTTCCTTGCACGCATTAATTACAGCTCCCCCGAGGGGCTGAAGTACTATATAACACACTGTAATTCAGCTCCCCAATCTCCCTTCTCCAACTCAAGTTGCCAATTCTCCCTACAATCTAGTTTCTGTAGTAATATGTAAGTGAGAAGTACATGGCTGAGACTGTTTCAACTATAATATTAGAAAAGAAAATGTGATCATCAGTTCTTGAGCACAACAAACTTAAAATGAATAGTTTTGGCCCATAATATGAAGGGGTTAGATTAAACGACCTCTGAGGTCCCCACCTTCCAGTTCGAACATACGCCAAAGAAATTTTCATTTAATATCTGGAAATACAGAGAAGAGATCAATGGGACTTTGATGAGGTTAAGTGATTCTCATTAGCAGGATCTGGCTAGAATTCCAGAGGTTCTCAAGAAACTAATATGTGTCCAAGAAGCTACATTTGAGCTGTCACTGTACTAGACACTCAGAAAAGGCAGTTAGTCCAAGAAAATGTAATTAGTTTTCAGTTCCCGAAGAGAGCAAACTTCCTAAAGTGGCCACAATACAATTTTAAGTTCCATCCCACAGCCACAAGTCATTGAGGAAGAAAAAAAAAGAAAAGCTAAACACAAAATGTAGTTCTTAAACAAAGGTTTTCAAATTCCTGTTTTTTCAAATAGGTGAAAGCAATGGCAAGTCTGATAATCAGAGTGGCTCCTTTATTGACTAGTTAGAACTGGAAAGTGTCTTAGGAAACTAAAGGAAAGAGACAGATGAAGGCGTTTCCAGGCCAAGTTACTTATTAAACAGCTCCTATGCACAGGAACTAAGGCAGGTGTTTTACACAGGTTGTCTGTTTCCCTCTGCTTGTGTCTTTGATGTAGGTATGTCTACTCCCATTTTACAGATGGAGAAATGTATGCTCAGAAAGGTAAGAGACAAGTGTTAACCAGAGTCAGAGTCAGACTTATAATCCAGGTAATAATTTACCCAGTCTCAGGCTGCTTGAAACAGAAGATAGGCCTATTAACTTTATGAATGTCAAGTTTGTGACCTACCAACATCCATCAAAGTGTTCCTTAAAATTTACCATCTTCTCCTTTCTTTTACTTAACCAGATTCAAAGACCTGGGCAGACTCTCACTGTTAGAGAGAAATCCTCTTCTCTCAGTGGCTTAAGCATTCACCAGCCTGGTTCCAACAGGGACCATCGGTGAACAAGACAGTTAAGGCTGAGATCCTCTCAGCAGGGAACAAGCCCTACCAAGTCTCCAGCCTGACACCTCCAGCTCTCCTTAACTCATGCTCTTTTGCTGATGAGATCTCATCCCCTCACAGTATTAAATCTACCACCTCTTTGTAATCATCCAGAATATCTATCTATCTATTGATCGATCAGCTGATCTATTGATCAATCTATATCTTCAGCTCTGATTTCTCTTTTGACCTGCTGGCTCATATCTGCAGTGGCCTAACCTACAGGCACTGAATTCCTCATCTTTCCTCAAGAAGCTGCACTTACATCTGAAATCACCACTTCAGTAAATAACACCGTCATTCACCCACTTAACTCTTGGAGTGTTCTCCTCAACAGACAGACTGACACATACAAAGCAGGAGCCAAATTAAAAACAAATATTTGCTGTCACCATTCTGCAGACCGTCATCTCTTGGCTGAAACACTGCAATTGATCCTTACTTTCCCTAACACAAGTCTCATCACTTCCAACACATTCTCCACATTCCTTCAAGTGTTCACTCACTGAAGATATACTTTTGACCATATCGCTCCCCTGCTCAATAATGCAACCATTTCTAGCAAACTTTAACCAGTGGTTTGTAGCTTGGGGTCCAAGTTCATGGATGTGCTTATATGCAAAAATGACTATTGTGCATGTTTTTCTTTGGAGAAGGCCTTGAGTTTTCTCACAGCAGATTCCTAAAGGGGGACAGTGCCCCCCAAACTAATGAATAAAAAGCAAAACCAAAGTCAGACAAACAGTAAATCACTGGAAATCAACAGTCAAGATCCAAACTCTTGGTTTGTTTGTTTGTTTGTTTTTTGGATATATGTAAAACCATTTATCACCGAGTCCCTGCCAATCGCTACCATTTCTTCTCTCATTACACGTCATCTCAGACCCATTCTCAATCCATATTTAATTTTGCACCATTTCCTATCTTCCTTCTTTGTATTTTATAATTCTCTTTATCTCAGTTATTCTTTTTCCATTTTCTGACCCAGCAAAGTCAAGACCTAGTTTGTGAACTGCCTTCTCAATGAAGCCCCCCAGAACGACATAGGTAGACTCCTTCCTGGACCATGAACCCAGCTCTATCCTTACACTTACACATTGTACATAACTATGTGTTTATGCATCAGCCTACTTTTCCATGGACTTCTCAATGGCAGAGTCTGAACCTTAATCTATTTCCCTCCACAGTACCCCAAAAATGTTCACTGAATTAATTAACAAATACTGCAACCTATGATAAGGAACCAGGGCTGAAAGCTTTATAGAATACTTTGGATTAAAAAGGCAGTTTTATTTTAAGTCCTGAGAATACTTATGAAAGAAAGAATACAGTACACTTGGTGACAATAATAGAGAATACCTTGTTTTTTAGTAATAGAGCCCTGATGTTAATTTCAAAAAAAAAAAAAAAAAAAGGATTATTGAATGATATTTTGGAATATTATATATTTATTTATTCTGAGTTAAAAATTTAATTTTCATAGTAGACTGGTTGATAATAGTAACTTTTGTACCCATTCACTAAAGGAGAAGCAAGCTATTAGTAAATGTTATATAAAAAATAGGTCATTGCTACTGCTGGCTCAAGCAAAATGCAGACATAACTATTCTTACAAATCTAACAAGAAAAAAAGGGCATTTCCACCCCCTCAATTATATTTTATATACGGTGGCAAACACTATTTTATTCTTATAAAGGCATCACTTTTCATCAGTAATTCTTGCTTACTTGTTTCTCTTTGATGATATTTTCACTTCCATTCTTTTAGAATAATGGAAGTATCAGGTTAAAAGAAAAACACAATGAAAAACTAAGGAGAGAAATAATAATATGGGTAAAGTGCAATATAGGGGAGGAGGAAGTGATGTGAGGATTGGAAGAAGCCCAAGAAAGAATCTAGATATAACCCATAGAATGAGTTAGAATCTGGGCATCTGGGCAGACAGGATGCCTCTGTGAATGAATGAGATATAGTTCATGTCCCCATCACAAGGGATGAATGGGAGACTGGCAGAGAGGCAAAACCCAGAGTCTGAAGGCCATGACAACAGTATTGGGCAGAGCCCAGGTAAATAGCATTGGGGTGGGTCCAACAAAGAGAACAGGGATGTTCCAACAGATGTAGAACAACAGTGACTCCAGAGGATATAATATTCAGAGAAGGGTCCTAAAGTATTAGGGCCAGAGGAACCCTGGTTCAATTCACTTGCTGTCTAGGGGAGAAAAATGGATGGTGGAAAGGTCAAGTAAAATATTCAAGGTCATAGCTATCATTCTGCTGCTCAAAATTCTTGCCCTTTCTCACCTTTGATCTTCTTATTCCTTGCTTACAGAATAAAGTCCAACACTTTAAAATGGCATCGATACCTTGACTTACCAATCTGACCTCACAGTACTCCTCTTATTTCTCAATTTTGCCTGAATATATCCTATGCTTCTTCCTGCCTGTCTTCTTCTTTCTGAATGGAATGCCTCTCTTCCCTCTGTCCACTTCTTGAAATTCTGGTTTTAAGAGCCAGGGAGTTTTAAATGTCCAAGACCTTTTCTTGAATTTTCTCCCTTCCAAGAAATGGTTTTCCTTATTTTAAAGTCATATATCACCCTGTGGTTTCTCCTGTACAAACGTCACCTTGTATTATGACTGTCAGAGTTCTCATAATCAGGTGGTAAACACTTTAACAACGCTGAAGCTGCCTTAGTAATTTTTGTGCTCACCATAGCTCAGAGCTTGTAGATATTAAGGGTCTAACGTGTTTACTTAAGGAATGAATAAGTGAATGAATCTATTCAGTCTGAGCAGCCAACACGTTTCTTATCTTTTTTGGTGTCTATCTGCACTTATTTCTGAGTGTGTTAGGGGGGAATCATACTAAGCATAAATATACATAATTTATGCATACTATTGAACACTATGTGACACTATGCTAAATTCTTTACTAACCTCATTTATTATTTACAACCACCCAGTTTAATTAATAACTATTATTATTCCTACTGTACACAGAAATTCACCAAGGAGTTGAGCGATTTGCCAAAGGGTCATCCAGATATTAAATGTTATTACCAAAAATTGAAAATAGATGCTTCCAAAGCCCATGAAACCGCAAACAAATTATGAGTTTGGCTCTTCTTCTGTAGACTTCAACTCCACAGGACTTTCTTGAGTTATATATACTGGCACACAGTATATTCTGTGCATATTAGTCTATACATACCAATTTCCATGTGTATGTACATGGATATACACACTTTTATGTGCATGCACACTCATATATATTCTAAGTATATTCTGAACATAATATTCTAATTTGGCACAGTCACTTGTCAAAGCAATGTCTCATTTTTAGTTCTGTCATAAAAATTATTTTAGAAGGATAAAATCAGTGAATAATGCCAATTATATGATCAGATACACACTGCCATTTCTTATTGTTATATGAACGAGTCACATAAACCAGAGATTAGAATACAAGTAAAATGTAGAAGAAATCTATACCTTAGTAAAATTTGACTCCATCCAACGACATTTCATTGTTGCCAGGTCTATAAAATGCACACTGAACCTCATTCAAGAGCCAACTCTGTAACCCATTCAGGAGCCCACCCAGAACCTACTATGTTCAAGGGTCTTTGGTAGAGGTAGAGGTGGTTTCACAGTCCCTCATATGAGTTCAGTGACTGCCCACACTAGACAGAAACTTATTGTTATTCACCAAAATCTCTATTTCCCTTCTTTCTGGGTACTCAGTTGGACATTTCCCAGTTTGCCTTGCAGCTTAGTAGCCCTGTGATTGTATTATTCTGACCAAGAGAATGAGAAAAAAATCATAAAGACTTTCATGTACACTCCATCATGCTCTTACCCCTTCTTCCAGATGAATATCAATGCTAAGAGCAAGCACAGAAGCTGCACACTGACAGCGAGAAAGCCTCTATCAGCCTGGATTTCTAGAAGACTATGTGCAGCAGCTCTGCCCCCAAATCCTGTTGACCAGGAACACCCACCCACTTTGGACTGTGATATGAGCAACTCATAAACCTCTATTATGGTAAGCTGATGAAATCTGAGGGCTATTTGTCACAGCATCTAATATTATCCTAAAACACATAGCAACCTCTCAACAGACTTAAGTGCTCCCAGGTTCAGCAATTTTTAGTCCTAATATTATCTAAATAGAATTTTAAAATTTAGAAATTATACTATCAAATTATATACTGATGAACTATAAACAAATTTAAGTATGTATTTCAATTAATTGCAAGCAAAATTCTATGTTTTTGCCAGTCCATCCTCATTAGGAGCTGGTAAGAATACTGCAATCCACCAAGGTTAACTGTATCATGTCAGCCTTTTTCCTGGTCTTTGATATGTTCATCTGTTGTCTGATTCCATCGTCTTCAAATAAATCATGTAGGAAACCTCCTGTCCCTTACTTACAGTACACTTCTTTTACTATATGAGGTTTTTTTTTTTTTTTTTTTTTTTTTTTGCGGTACGCGGGCCTCTCACTGCTGTGGCCTCTCCCGTTGTGGAGCACAGGCTCCGGACGCGCAGGCTCAGCGGCCATGGCTCACGGGCCCAGCCGCTCCGCGGCATGTGGGATCCTCCCAGACGGGGGCACGAACCCGCGTCCCCTGCATCGGCAGGCGGACTCTCAACCACTGCGCCACCAGGGAAGTCCCTCTATATGAGTTTTGATGACAGAAGAGCAAAGAAGTGGCCTCTAGTCTTTCCTTATTTTATTGCTCCTGTTATTTTCTACACGACACCCTCTGCATTTACCTTTCATGCTTCTCTTTCCTCTTCAGCCTTTGAACTTCCATTTATGCTCTGTGTTCAGTTTCCCTCATGTTGAGCTCACGGTGTTCCTTGAGTCCCTCCCAGACTTTGCACTTAAGGTTCAACTTTGTTTTTAGTCAGGTTTTAAAGCACATACTTCTCTTAAAGTCACTACTGTGGCCTCATGGCGGCCAAGTTGCTAGTTTTTCAATCATTCTCAGCATGTCCTGAGTACCCTGCCTTGCCACTGGGTCTTGACCACACTGACCACAAACACTCTCACTTCCTCCCCAGACTGACTTACAGGACTAACTTAACTTTGAGTACTCTGGAAAAGGTCGCTTCTTCACCCTTGTCGTATGGGGAGGGCAAAGGTTAGTTTTCTAAAAGAATGCCACAGGAAGACTATTTAAAAAGAACATAGAACATGGCTTCTCTGATGCCAACTCTTGCTTCACTGTGAAATATTCTCCCTTTTGCATCAGCAAGGGAAGGAACAAAGTGACTGACCTATTCTCTGCTGCCTTCCTGCCAAGTATGCCTTGCAGATATTACCTAGAATAAACGAAAGGTAAAAGGGGGCTCCTCTCTACTTAAAAATTTACTGACCACAAATTCCAAAAATTAAAATAAGCAAATAAGTACAATTATGGCTGCTTTAGGAAATTTTGATTTAAAAAATTCTATCCCTAAAATGATTAAATTATAGGTTAATATTTTACATTACAAAGACATGATTCTTTCTACCCAAAAGGCTCTTTGATATTTCCATTAAATTAGAAACCTTTAGCTTCTAAAGTGATAGTTGGTCCATGTATTGCAGATGGCTCTCAAATCCTATTTTCAGAAACATATCTCCCTACTATTGACTGTTTAGAATGAGTTTCAGTGTATAGATTTTACACCCATTTTGTGTGAAAGTTTTGACATATACTTTAAAACTACATTTCCTACTTCCCATTACATTTCGGAGAGGAACTTTTCCACTTTCTGCAATAGTTAAATGAAGCAAAAGGCAACCAAACCTGATATACACACAATCTTATAGTCATAAAGAACCTTAAAATTTTAACAAATCCATTTCCATATCTCAAGGCAAATGAGGCTAGAGAAACTACTCCAGGTGTAGATTCTGGTTTTGGTTTTGATGTGTTTCAGTCTTCTAAATTAATCATGATATTGATTTTCCTAGAATGGCTTAATAATTGTTTAAAAATACAAAGGCTATTTTAAATGCACCACCTATTGTGGTGTGGTATGAATTCTTACAACAAAAACATTTAGATAATTTCCAATACTCGGGCTGCAGAGTCTTTGAAAAAAATATTCATGAAATTACAAATAATAGGTCTTAACCTATCAGAATTTATTATAAAGCTTGTTGAAGAGTTTCACATCAAATTTTTGTGTTTCTGTTGCTGTTGTATTAATTTCAGTGCCTTAGAATACTGTCTGCTTTTAAAAGAGTATTTGGTAGGTTTGTTTGTTTTTAATTCTATGTTTTAGCGAACAGAACTAGATTATTTAAGGGAAAGATGAAGAATGTTATGGAGTTTCCTTTTACCGGTTCTTTGGAAAATAAAAACAACTGTTTTGCCTTAAAGGACTACAGGAGCTCCATTTATAGGCTTTAATTTGCAAATAATATTTTTTGAAAAAAGCTCAAACACATTATGTAATGCTGATACTATCTTAAGTACTTTTTAAAGTGCAGTAGCATTTAATGCATCTAGTATAAAATTAAAACATTTTACACCAAATAACACCACCTTCCATCAGAGACCTTGGAAGGAAATTTGAAAGAATATAAAAAATACATTTGGAATCTAAGTGTTCTTGTTTATAAAGATGTCCTTTTGGCTACATCTATATATGCAGTGAAATGTTTTCTTTCTGGAGATCTAAGTTACTCATTTAAAATGAACAGTCTCCATTAAATCTGCCTTAGGGACTGATAATTAATACAATACTGGAAAAGAAACAAAAAACAAAATCAGAATTGGTGTGTTTTCTAGTACTTCAGAGAACATCCATAAAGAAGATCTGAAAGAAACTAGAAAAAGAAGAGCGAACTAAACCAGGCCCCAGGCCTCACTGCTGCCTCAAGTCACTTCCCCTGGAGCCCCTCCCAGTAAATGCAAAAATCTTCAACAATTTACCAGCAAATAAAATCCAGCAGCTTATAAAGAGAATTATAACTGTGACCAAGTGGGATTTTACTCCGGGAATTCAAGGTTGGCCTAACGTATGAAAATCAATCAATGTAGTACACCATATTAATAGAGTAAAAAACAAAACCCACATAGTCATCTCAATAGATATAGGAAAAGTATCTGACAAAATCCAGCACCTTTGTATGACAAAAATACTTAACAAACTAGAAATAGAAAGGAGTTTCTTCAGCCTTATAAGGGGTATTAGTAAGTCCTCAAGTTTCCTCAAAGAAACCATTTTGTCAATTTCAACCCTGAAATTTAGGTATGTGTATAATCCTCAATGGTCAACCAAGTCTGTCCAGTTATATATTCCTTGGTTTTAAAAGTTAGGTTTTTTTTGTTGTGTTGTTTTAACTCCAGAAAGGACTCAATATTTCAAATCCCTCACATTGAAGAGGCAGCCATTTAAGAATATGTTATAGGCTGAATTATGTCCCCAAAAAGATACGTCAGACTCCTAACTCCTGGTACCTCAGAATATGACCTAGTTTGGAGATAGGGTCGTTGCAGAGGTAATCAAATTAAGAGAAGTCATTAGGATGGGTCCTAATCCAATATGACTGGTGTCCTTATAAAAGAGAGATTTGGACACAGATGTGTACCCAGGGAGAACACCATGTGGAAATGAAGGCAATGACCAGGATGATGCTTCTACAAGCCAAGGAATGCCAAGTATTGTCAGCAACCCACCAGAAGCTAGGAGAGAGGCATGGAACAGATTCTTCCTTTGAGCCCTCAGAAGGAACCAACCCTGCCAAAACCTTGATCTCAGACTTCTAGCCTCCAGGTGTGTGAAACAATAAATTTCTGTTGTTTAACTACTTAGTCTGTGGTACTTTGTTATGGCAGCCCTGGCAAACAAATGCAGACATCTTCAGTAAGTATTGATTCATTGTGAAAATCATGGCAAAATAAGTAGAAGGAAATGACTTTGATTTAAAGATAGGGGTTGAGACATAAGGCAAATGTCTGCCTTCTCTTAAACTTGAAAATATCACACATGTGTGCACAAGAGAGATTCTGGTGTGCAGTTCAAGGAACAGTAGTTGTACCTTTGTTATAGCAGGAAAACTTCTGGAATAAAAGGTCACATCTATAATCAAGTGTTGGGGTTAAGAATATTAATGAGGCTTATTTGCTTCATATGTTTATGGTTATCAAAAGCAAACAAAAATAAACTAGGGGAAAATGTCATGATTAAAAGGAGAAATTTCATTGTCATGCACCTCTGCTGCTTCCTGTCTGTTCTTTGTTCTTTGGATGTCCAGCAATAAAACTCCCTTCCTAATTGGAAGAGATCCCCCACCATATAGGCTCTGGTAGAAGAGAGGCTTTACTCTCATTAAGAAGCCAGTGGACCAGGCAACCAGAGAAATGGCACATGGTCTAAACACAGCCAATTAAAGGTTCCTACTTGGAACTTTAATGTTCTGGAGAATGATGGAAAGGTGCAAGGACAGCTGAGAAGTTATCTTTGGAAGTGTTGAAATCTCAGTGCAGCCAAAAGCAAGTGTCCACTGGAGGTGGAGCCAGCAGTGGAGTGCCCTACCCAGACAGACTATGGCTTGAAGTAAGGTATGTGTTGTACTATCCTGTGCGGGAACCCAGATTTCTGCTTAGTTCTCCTGCATTTCTGCCCAATCAGTGAATATCCTTCTATATTCTTCCATTTAAATTAGCCAGAGGACATTTCTGGAGCTTGAAAAGAAGCCTGATATGAATCACTAACTAAACTTAACTATACAAATTCCATGTCCTGAAACTAGTATCTAGTTCTACTTTCTATAATTAGAAATCATTTTTATTTCCTATATATGTGACCTTTATTTGGGGACCATTAAAAATATATATTTATAGGACCATGTTCTGCACATAAAATTAACCAGAAAAGAACATTATTATAAAAACGGATGGAATTTTTTTTTAACTCTAAAAATAAATGTATCATGTAGTGAACCTCAGAATTTGATAGGACTGTAATTATTCCCTTAAAATTCAAATTTGTTAGATGCCCACCTTCAAAAGGAATGCAACACCCCCTGGCTGTGATTGACACCTGTCTGCAGTCCATCCATAGAGATGCATCTGCCTCACACAGACTTGCTCATCTTGTCAATCAAAGACAAATCTCATAATCAATTTTGGCACCTCTAGGTCTTCTAGTTCTCAAAGTAATATACCAAATAACTTAAAAACACACAAACCTGGGCTCTGTGGTCAATCTACTGTAACCTCATGCAGGTGAAGACCTTAGCACAGCAGCATAAGGTCATAAAATCTTATGAGGCCATCCGTCTTGCAATATAAACCCAAATCAAATGTCTATCTGTTGTCACCTTTTATTTTTATTATTTTCTAAGCTAATAAGAAACTAGCTACACAATTATAATTACCTAGTTACTGTAGAGAAATCAATGCGACAGATTTTTTTTCAAGGTGATTAAAAACATTGTTTATCCTGGGCTCGAACACTATAGGATTCATTCTGCGGATTGGCATTTTGCCTGCAGCCATATGCCATCTGTCATTTTCTTTAATGAAGTTTGCATCAATTTACAAGAAGCACCAAATGCCATGTAACTGGTAGAATCACTTTACGCAAGCAGATCAATGTTTGATGTCAGTTTTTTTTCTGTGGAAACTCATCTCCCGAATCCATATAAGGAAAGTTTTCTGAGGCTTCAGTCCCTCAGGTGATGAGAGTATCAGAATAAGTTGCTCCAAAACAAACTACTGAAGAGAAAAGGTCTAAGTTCATGAACTGGAGCTAATAAATTAATAAACGGGGGAGAAATCCATGAACTTTCAGAACTGTAACTATGCTGCTAAACATAGCAGATTTAGAATTTTAGGAGGAAGAAATTCTACATTCATTAAAAAAAGGTAATGATAGGACTAACTTAATTAAAAACAAATACCCCTTTTGAAAAGATTAATAGCAAACATGTTCTTCTTCTTTCCAAATGTTATTGGTCTAATTGACTTAAGTCATTTTCAATTTCTTGTGTTAAAGAGAAAGATGTAAGGTAAATAGTGAAATCCAAGGTTAAATTTATTTGGAATTGAAATAATATTTCAAAGTATTTTAAACTTCCCTCCTTTATCTTCCAAAGTTTTTACCCTAAATTTCCTGACCCTCGTGAAGATTCTGGTAAACCCCCACCCCCACCCCCATCTCTCCTCCAGAGGTAAACACTATCCAGAAATCAGTGTGCCTTAGTTGCATACATGTTTATTTATTTCTGTTCAGCTCCATGACCTCCCTGGTCCCTAGTGCACCATAGCAACCTGCCCCTGTACTCTCTTTTCCTCCATCGTTGCTGGATGGATGTTTACTGCACGTCATTTGCATGAAAATTGGCGGGTGTGTGTGAAGAATAAGCTTGTGCCCACCCCCTACGCTTGCACTCTCGACCATCACTTCCAGACACACTCACACAACTGCCAGAACTCTTAGCCCCCGATCTGGAGCTACACAGCAAGGCAATAATTCAGACCCTATAATTCAGTAAACTTAATTGCAGGAAACCTTTCTGGTTTCTGGACTTCTGGCTTTAAATAATGCTCACACAGAATATCCTCAAATCTAGTTCTAACTCCTTCCACTTTCCTGAGCTCCAGCTGGCTACTCTTCAACACCAACTGGGTGTCTCCTTCAAATCACCTTGCCTAAAACCTGACTCATCTTTCTCCCAAGCCACTTTCAACTCCACCATCCTATTTTCTGTTCATAGAATCTTATACTCCCAAGTTTCTTAAACTTGTTCATTTTACCTAAACTCTTGCTATCCAATTGCAAGTAATCAGTTACCAGGTATCTAACAGCATACTTTTAAATTCCTCACATCCACCTATTATCGTCCCTTTTCTTTGCCATCACCCTGGTTCAGATGTGTGCCACCTGATCCATGATGGCAAACAGGGAGGTGTGTCCCAACAATGTTACATTCCATGGGGAATGGTCCTCAGATGGAAAGGGCTGAATGTTGCTCACACACTCACAAAACAACAAATACCCATTACATCCTTAAATACCCCTTTGAGACTATCCATCTCTTGCTCAAAAGCAATCAGTGACAAACGTTAGGGCAGAAGGGGACTTAGATAATACCATAATCAATTAATGCGTGCTTGTTCTTTACCAGGTGCTTTTATAGACGCTATACACATTGGCACATTTAATCCTCAGGACAGTCTGGTAAAGTATTTCCCATATTATCCAAACAAAGTAACTGAGGTCTAGAGACATTAGTTAATTTTCTTAAAGCCACTTTGGAGAGCCATTTGATCCTTTCAAAGAAAAATGAAAATGTGCATTACATACTATTCAGGAATTCCACAATTAGGTGTAGACCTCCTAGAGAAATTCTCATATGTGCACGAGGAGACATGTACGAGGTTATGCATAGCACAATTCTTCTTTTTTTTTTTTTTTTTTTGACAATCTACCAACTTCTAGAACTAAGTGCCTTATAAAAGCCTTCATATCATTTTTTTTAACTTTTTATTTTATATTGGAGTATGGCCAATTAACAATGTTGTGACAGTTTCAGGTGCACAGCAAAGGGACTCAGCCATACATATGCATGTATCCATTCTCCCCCAGACTCCCTTCCCACCCAGGCTGCCACATAACATTAAGCAGAGTTCTCTGAGCTATACAGTAGGTCCTTGCTGGTTATCCTTTTTAAATATAGCAGTGCATAGCACAATTCTTCACAATAGAAAGAAAAAACTTGGAACAACTTATGACAATCAATAGGAGACTGGATAAACATATAGCTGTATATTCATACATCATTATACTATTCAGTAACTAGAAAAGATGATGTGGATCTATACATGTTAGCATGCATACACCTCAAAAACAAATTTTGAGGGATAAACAAGTTACAGAGAGATATAATAGAATACTATTTATATTAACTTAAACATTCTAAAAAATATATCTATTACTATCTCTACATAAATATGTATAAGTATATATACAAGTATATAGATATATAGGTATATATGTGTGTATATATTTAAATATACACACAGTATATAAGTACATATAAAATGAAAGCATAAAAATATGGATAAGAAATTACATGCCAATTCTTGACGGCAGATACCTATTCAGAGAGAGGGGAATAGGTTTCTGCATGTGTACAAAGAGACAAACTTTATCAGTAATATCACATACACATGAGATCCGAAGTTAATATGGTAAAATGTTAATATAAATTAAACTTTGTTAACGAGTTCATGTTTTTGCTATGACATCGATTACTATTTAATATATTTTAATAGTTTTTCAAATAAAAAACACACTCTTTAGGGAAAATATTAAATCCAATCATTAATAAATTCCATCTGCACTAGGACTGATAAAAATATTGACATAGGAGAAAAAAATGAACGTTTAAATATTACATAATAATGCATTTTCTTCAGATAAAATAGATGTAAATTAAAATAGTCTTAGGTTTAACTCTATCAGTAAAATAGAGGTAAAAATCACCATTAGTAAAATTAAAATACATATGATAGTCTGAGAATAATTACAAGAAATATGTGTTATGGACTGAATGTGTCCTCCATATGTTGAAGCCCTAACCCCCAATGGGAAGGTATTTGGAGGTGGGGCTTTTTGGAGGTACTGGATTTAGATAAGGTCATGAGTGTGAGCCCCCATAATGGGATTAGTGTCCTTATAGGAAGAGAAAGAGACCAGAGCTCTCTTTTCCTCCCAGCTACTATGTGAGGACACAGCAAGCAGGCAGCTGTCTGCAAGCCAGCCAGAAAGAAATACCTTATCAGGAACCAAAACTGCCAGCATCTTGATCTTGGACTTCCCAGTCATCAGAACTGTGAGAAATAAATGCCTGGTGTTTAAGCCACCCAGTCTATGGTATTTTGTTACAGTAGCCTGAGCTAAGTCAATGAGATAAAAACATATTTTATATGTTAATCACTCATAAACATTATAAATTGGGTACAGAAAACTCGATAGAAAAATGTTTTTTAGGTTATAACCTTATAATTCACAACAAAAAAAATGTAACTGCCAGTAGGCCTGTACAAAAAAATTAAATCTTATTAATAACCAAAGAAGTAGAACTTAAGTTATTTTCACCTATAATTTATAACTATAACTTTCTTATCAAATAAGCAAAGTCAAAACAAAAATATAGAATATTAAAGGCCAATAAGATGTGCTAATTTCATAAGCAAATATTCTGAAAAAAATAAGAGCTTTAAAAAGTTCTATATGTGTCACTACCCTTAGGAAGGCCACTAACAAAAAAGAGAAAACAAGTGTTGGTGAGGATGTGGAGAAATTGGAACTCCCGTGCATTGTTGATGGGAATGTGAAATGGTATAGTTGCTATGGAAAACAGTATGGAAGGTCCTCAAAAAAATTAAAAAACAGAATGATCATATAATCCAGAAATTCCACTACTTATAGGTATATAAGAATAAGAATTGAAAGCAGGATCTTGTAGAGATATTTTCACAGCCAGGTTTACTGTAGCATTATTCACAATAGCCAAGAGGTGGAAGCAACCCAAGTGCTCATGGATGGATAAAGAAAACATGGTGTATACAAACAGTGGAATATTATTCAAACTTAAAAGAAGAGGGAAATTCTGATACATGCCACAACGTGGATGAATCTTGAGGATATTATGCAAGGGAATAAGCCAGTCACAAAAAGACAAATTCTGTATGATTCTACTCATATGAGGTATCTAAAGTAGTTAAAGTCACAGAAACAGAAAGTAGAATTGTGGTTGCCAGGGGCTGGGGGGATGGGGAAAATGAAAGTTGTTTAGAGTTTCAATTTTGCAAGATGCAAAAATGTTTAAAACACCTGTTGTACAACAATGTAAATATACTTAAAACTACTGAACTGTACAATTAAAAATGGTTAAAAAGGTAAATTTTATGCTATGTTTTTTTTTTACCACCATTAACAAAAATCTCTATGTATGTCAATGTCTTTGACATTGTAATTCCAAATCTAGAAATGTAATATGGAGAAATAATTATAAATGAGTGAAGGTGATCAAAAAACAAAAACAAAAAAAAGAAAAAAGAAAAGAACAATCAAACATACACAAAGACATGGCTACAAGGCTCTTCACCTTAATTTAGTGTATACCGGAAAAGAGAAAACAACAACTGAAGCATTTAATCCATGGGAAGAGTTCAATTGATTATGGTACATTCATACAATAGAATACAATGCATCAGTTGGAAATGGTGTTTAAAATAAGTGTATAGGAAAAGAGAAAATGCTCGTAACATAATATTATCTGATTTTTCTATAAACATGTATTTGTTTTATTATTGGTAGAGGAAGAAAGGCAGGAGGCTATTTTAAGAATAACTTCCTCAGGGGCTTTCCTGGTGGCTCAGTGGTTAAGAACCCACCTGCCAATGCAGGGGACACGGGTTCGAGCCCTGGTCCAGGAAGATCCCACATGCTGCGGAGCAACTAAGCCCATGCACCACAACTACTGAGCCTGCACTCTAGAGCCCACGAGCCACAACTACTGAAGCCCGCATGCCTAGAGCCTGTGCTCCACAACAAGAGAAGCCACCGCAATGAGAAGCCCACGCACCGCAACAAAGAGTAGCCCCCGCTCGCCACAATTAGAGAAAGCCCGTGCGCAGGGATGAGAACCCAACACAGACAAAAATAAATAAATTTTAAAAAAAAAGAATAACTTCCTCATTACTGGCATTTTATTGCACTTCACAGATTTTTTTTTTAAACAAATTGAAGGTTTGTGGCAACCCTATGACAAACAAGTCAATCAGCATTTTTCCAATAGCATTTTCCAATAGCATTTGCTCACTTTGAGTCTCTGTTTTTCATTTTGGTATTTCTTACAATATTTCAAACTTTTTCGTTATTACTGTATTTGTTATGGTGATGTTACCACTGCAAAAAGATTATGATTTGCTGAAGGCTCAGGCGATGGTTAACAATTTGAGCAATAAAGTGTTTTTTAATTCAGGTATGTACATTTTTTTAAGACATAATGTTATTGTATACTTAAAAGACTACAGTATAGTATAAACATACTTTTATATGCACTGAGAAACAAAAAGTTCATGTGGCACACTTTATTTGGATATTTGCTTTATTGCATTGGTCTGGAACCCAACCCACAATATCTCCAAGGTATGCCTGTATGTTTTTCTTACCAGCACAGAACCCTGTGAGTTTCAATCCTTTAAACATGTATTACCTATAGGTTGCATTTGGTCACTAATCACTTGCTTATCTTTTATTGTTGCTGTATACTGTTTGTTTTTTTGCTTTTGAACTTGTCACATATATCTGTATTCTCTCCCTAACAAGACTGTAAAGTCTTTTAAGGCTAGAACTTCTAGCAGTATAAGCACTGCTCTCTGATTGTTTTCTATTACATCCATCTATAACTGAGTGAGGCTTATGTATAAGAAAATAGGATCAGGCAGAAAGAATACAGAACATTAAACCAACAAATGTAAATTGTATACCTATTATGTGCAAGACAAGGCCAGTTACTAAAGATATTATAAAGAATATCTTTAGATTGTTGTTGTCTTCAAAGAGTTTATTACCTTGTTAGGGAAGCTATATGCACATAACAGACAAGTTAAACCCTGAGAAGAGCATGTGATTTATATTAAGTTGCCAAGATGTAATAAAACAAGTTATTGATACTTTTTTTCTCCATGCCCAGTATATGAAAATACAATGAAATGGCCTAAAATAATATAATGATTTTCTAAAATGCTTATCTGTACCCTTGGCTGTTTTGTTCACACATGAAATCTGAGGATAATTAAAATTCATGCCATTTTTGGAATGTTAGGAACAAATCAAATATGTGAAAATCTTCCAAGAGTTTAAAAGCAAAATTCCCAAAGGGATTCACTAAAATTGTACTGTCAACAAATATCTGAGTTTGGATTTTTAGCTCACTTTGCTGGCAGGAAAAAGAAAAAAGAGAGGGAAAGAAGAAAGAAGGGAAACAAGAAAGGGAGGGAGGAAGGGAGGGAGAGGAGGGAAGGGAAGGGAAGAAGGAAGAAAGGAATGGAGGTGGGGAAAGAAAAGAGAAAAATCCCTCTCTGTCCAATCAGGATTTTATCTCCATCACACCACTCAAACTTCTGCCAGCAATCCACCCATGACCTCCATATTGCTAAATCTAGCGGCCATTCTCAATCTTCAGCTTACTTTATCCCACTATAGAATTTCATACCGTGATCACTCCCTCCTCAAAATACTTTCTTTCATACTTTATACAGTGCCCTTCCTTGGTTTTCTTACTGCATCACTGGTCATTTTTTCTTAGCCTCTTTATGTAGTTCCTGAACTTCTCCCTGACCTCTTAATGGCTTAGACCTCCAAGTGCTCTTCTGTCTGTATTCACCCCCTCTTGGTGTCGTCTGTCCTCAAGACTTTAAATACCACCTACTCGCCGACGATTCTCAAATTCTGCCTTTTGCCCAGACCTATTTCCTGACTTATATAGCCTGACTTTTTTATAGCCTGTAGCTGGATGTTTAATAGTCTTCTCAAACTTGACTATACATGAATTCCTGACCCAAACTTGAAAACCTGCTCTTCCTATGGCCGTTTGCATATCAGCTGATAGCAGCTCCATCCTTCCAGATGCTCAGACCAAATCTCTTGGAGCCATCTTAACTTATTTCTGTTGGTTCTACCTGCAAAATACGTATAAAACCTGAACTCCTTTTGCCACTTTCCCTGCCATCTTGATTGAGCCAATCACACAGCTCATCTGTGTGACTCCAGTAGCATCCTGCTTCTACTCTCGCTATGCGAAGCATCATCCCCAAACAGATTAGTCTAGTTACAAAGATTAGCCAGGCTAATCTTTAGAAACTTAAATTAAATCATGCTACTCCTTTGCTCAAACAACTGCAGTGGCTCCCATTTCACCTGGAGTTCAACTCAGATATCTTACGATGGTTGACAAGGCCCTATATAATCTGCTGCAACCTCCTGCTCTGACCCTAAACAGCCACCTTATCTCACTGAACTCATCCTCACTTTGTTCCCTTGACCTTCTCCACAAAGATCTCCGGGGATTTCCTTGCCTGCGCCAGCTGATTCCTATGTCTGAAATGATCCTTTCCCAGATTATCTGCTTGGTTCACTCCTTTGCCTCCTTCAAGTCTTTGCTCAAATCTCTCCTCCTCAGTGAGACCTCTTCTGAGCCCCTATTTCTTATTTAGTACTGGAGTCCACCCACTCACTCCTTAGTCTGCTCTGTTTTTTCCTCTATTCATAGCTTTCATTAGTTTCAAGCATGCTATATAATCTAAATTATTTATATATTCATGGTAATTGTGTGTTGTATAGCTCTCCCTATCCTCTTGCTAAGATATCATCTTTGTAAGGTCAGGGATCTTCTCCTGTTTTTTTTCACTGATGTATCCATCCCCTGTTCCCACAGCAGTCCTTGGCACATAGCAGACACTGAATAAACATGTATAAAAAACAAATAGAATATAGTGAGGAACATAACAACATGAGATGGAAAAGGCTGGTCTGTGCTTTTAAGTCTGAGTTATAAATCATGAAATTCCCCAGAACTTGTTCTTATTCATAATGCTGGATGTGGAAAAATGTCCATAGTGCGAAATGATATAAAGCCATCACAGTTTACACGTGCAAACTCATGCAGCAGTAATGATATCAAAAGTAGAGAAGCAGTGCCCTTTGTTCATGATTAAGCAGGTAAATAACTTTTTTCCCAAGAGTCATACAAAATCCTATATGAGGAAGGATTATTATTTAATAAAGAGACTCCCAGAGCCCCTCCATGTTATCATATTGGAAAGAATTACTCATTGTGCTGCTGAAAGAGGTACCTAATTTAGGGAGATCTCATTTACTCATAGATTGTTTTGTTATAGATGTTTTAAATTACAGTTCCTTAAAACTTCAGGGCAAAACATGGTTCAAGTTTACCATGCAGAGCAGGCATGGTGATTTCCAAATCAGGGTTACAACAATAAAACCATTCAGGATAAGTGACTTGTGCTGACACCGTGTAATTGTGCAAATGCTTCTTCAATTCAGGGTGTGCGCTTGAAATTAATTTTATTTAATTTGGTTGCATGTTCCTCTTGCCATATAGTTACAACAGAGGGACATCACTGGCTCTTGCTGTCTGGGTCAAGCTACGTGTAACGATGGTAAAATTTCAGTAAGCAAATGATGGTTCTGGAACTAACTGGAGACTCAGAGAAGCATGTGTATCTGATTGGAACTCTCTTTTCCTTCCTGGACCTGAAGTGGCATGCCAGTCTCCCTGTGGTACAGACAAGCCCAGGAGACCTCGAAACTCAGCAACTCCATCGGCAGCTTGGAGCATCAGGAAAAAACAGAGGGGAGGCCATGGCAGACTCAGCTTGTGGTGGTGAGGCTGACCCTAGAGAAGACTTTACCAAGCTGCAGTGCAGTGAATGGGGAGGTGCAGCTGAGAACAGGAAGCCATCACAGTGCACTCAGGCTCCAAGCCTGAGAAGAGCATGTCTAGACTGAGTCAGTGAGAAGAAAGCAGCAAAAAAGAGAAGCAGGGGCTTATGGGTAAAGAGACCACCCAGTAACTAACCCCAAAGTACTCCTGTGGAGAAGACTTGTTCTCTTTCTGATTTAGGTAACAAAACATTGCCATCTTACTGGTCCAAGGCTCAGAGGCCTGGTTTTCCTCTTCATTCTTCCTATGCATGATTTTTTGGCAAGACTCAGTCTCTTTGGGCCTCATTTTCTTTACATTTTAAATAAAAGAGCTAAAAACAGGCCTTTTTCCTGTTTTGTTTTTTTTGCAGTTTGAATATTCTGTGACTTCATGAGACAAGTCAAATGGTGATGCTCAAGACGGTAGTCCTCTCTGATCATACTCATGAAACAGAACAAGAAAGATGTCATTCTGGTGAGTATGCAATTGTTCCTGCTGGTATTCAAGAAATGCTACCTGTCTGATCAGTATTAGCTGATCTACCATTCCACCCATTTTTTCTGTTCTATTTACTTCCTAGAACAGATATTTCTTCTGCCACTATAATACTCACTTTACTGTTCGGTAATTGTGTGACCCCTATGAGTCAACTGAGGGCAAAGACCTCTCCATCCCTAGTGCTAGGCGCATAGTAGACACTAAAAACCCCATATGCACATGTATATGTACACAGACCTTCAGGTGGGAAATGAATTTTTGTAACATGCTAGTGTCCTGGCCATTTTGCCTTGTTATCCTCCTAACAGTCCCCAAACTGAAGTACCTCCTCTCCCCTGCCAAAAGTCAAAAAAGCATCCACTGTGACTATCTTTTCAGGAAAGTGAATGGACATCTCTAGATCTGACAAATGGGCCAATAAAATTCTCTACTGGAGATCTTAAAGTAGAAATGAGAACCTGGGTTTCTGAGCCTAAAGAAAGCTGCCATGATTGCTCTGAGCAATTTCATTTCTTTCTTTTCTTTCTCTCTCTTTATAACTTCCTACCCTTACCTCATTTCCTCATTTATAAACTGGGGTTTAATACTACCAATCTGAGAACTACAAGTTAAAAATAGCACCAGGGCTGGCATTCATTTATTCCTTATTTCAATGACATCAGACATGTTTACAGAACCTATGATTTCCAGGCACTGGATTGGGTGGTGGGAATAAAACATTAACCAGTTGGACACAGTACCTCTCCTCACAGAACCTAGGCACTAGTAAAGGATACGGACAAGTTATAGCCCAGGTGAAAAGGTGTATGATGGAAGAGTGGGCTAATGTGGGAAGAGGCCCTATCCAGCATTCGGGGTAGGGCGATGATCCCTTTAAAACATAAGTCAGAGCATGTTCCTCTTCTTCTCAAACCTCCCAATGACTCTCACTTTACTTAGAGTGAAAGCCCATGTCCTTACAGGGACCTACAAGGTTTTCTGTGGTCTGGGCCCTGACCATCTCTCTGACCTCATCCTCTTTTCTGCCCCCCACTGGTTCACTCCAGCCATTCTGGCCCCCTGCCATTCCTTAAACACAGAAGTGCATGCCTACCTCAGGGCCTTTGCACTTGCTGCTTCTTCTGTCTGAAATATTCTTCTTCCAGACAGCCTCATAACTAGCCCCCCTCACTTCATGTAAGTCCCAACTCAAATGACGCCTTCTCAGTGAGGCCTTCCCTGGCCACTGTGCCTAAACTTCAACATCCCTAAACGCCAAGCCTTTATATTCTGCATCCTGCTTCATTTTTTTCTGCTTAGTACTTATCGCTACTATGTACTTTCCTGTTTACTGCCTGACTTTTCCACTAGAAGTGTAAGTTCCATGACAGAAGGGTCTTTTGTTTATTTTGCTCACTGTAGTATCCCCAGGATCAAGGAAAATGCCTGGCACATAGTAGGCACTCAATAAATATTGTGTGAATGAATAAATGAATGGAGTGCTATGAAATACTTTCCTGATGAAGTGACTAATTGAAAACTAAGTTGAAAGCTGAAGCATGAAGCTAAATTATCCTGGCAGTGGTAATGGGGGACAGTGAGAAAGAAGTGGGGCAGAAAAGAGCATTTTAAAGAAAGAGACCAGCCTGAACAAAGTCTCGGAGGTAAGAGGAAGCAAAAGCGTTCGAAGAACATCAAGACTTTGTCAGAACTGAAGCCTGAATGCCGAAGGGTTAGCAAGAGATGGAGAGGTAGGTCTGGAGAAGGAGGCAGAAAGCAGACGAGGCAGGGCCTTGTGAGCCATGCAAACAAGTTTTCACTTTACCCTAAGAGCAATGGAGGATGTTTGAGTAATTTTAATTGGCAGAGTGATGTTATCTGTGATTAAAAACAAAGTCATCGTGACTGGATTGGACAGGAGCAAGGTGGAGTCAGGGAGACCAGTCAGGAGGAAGGTGAGGGATGCTGTGTGTACCAGAGAAGGGGTGATGGCACTCAAGAGAAGTGGAAAGATTCCAGAGCCAATTAGAAGGACTTGGTAATTGATACATATATGATATAACTAATGTAAGATTAATGATACAATTATAAATTATATGTAATAAATAATACAATTGACCCTTGAACAACACAGGGGTTTAGGGGCATGGACCCTCCATGCAGCTTAAGATCTGAGTATAACTTTACAGATGGTCCTCATATACATGGTACTGTATACTTGGTTCCACATCCGTGGATTCAACCAACTGCAGGTCGTGTAGTACTGTCGTAAGTATTTATTGAAAAAATTCCATGCAGTTCAAACCCATGTTGTTCAAGGGTTAACTGTATGTGTATTTCCAGGGTGAATCATGGAGAAGAGGATAAGTGAAAGGGAAGAAAGGGTCAAAGGTGATGTCTAAGTTTCTGGCTTGGGTAACTGGTATCAATCAGAGTGTGGTAGTAGAAAGATGGCCAAATTCTTTGACAAGTAGGGTTCTATGTCACCTCCCCTTAACTCTGGGAAGAATTTGTGATGTCTTTGGCCAACCAGATGTGACAGAAATGATGGTGTACCAGACTGGAAGAAACTGGCAGCTTCCAGACCTGGTGTCTTGGATCTAAGCAACCCAGTTGAGCTGCCAGGCCACACCCGCACCAACCGGTCAGATGTGCTAGCGAGACATTTGGAGCTGACACCAAATGTCAAATGTCCCCCGGCCCAGTTGAGCCGCACCAGCTGACACCGTGTGGAACAGAGGCAAGCCTTTCCTGAGGAGCCCTGCCCAAGTTATAAATTCATGAGCAAAAAAAAAATAATTGACATTGTCTTAAGCTAATAACTTTCCGGGTGGTTTGTTACACAGCCATAAATAATCACAGAGAGAGAGACAATGAGAAGAGAAAGTGTCGTGATTTATCTGAATGCAAACAGACAGGGTTAAGCAATGTCGGTCCCTCAAGTATTCCGGCTTGGTGGGATGTCACAGGAAAGTAGAGTGCCTGATAGCATGGGGTACACTAGTACTTTGGGATGAACTTGGAAGGAGTTAATTCCGATCCAAATTAACCAGGGAGGAAACGAAGTATATTAAATACTTCAAGATCACACTTTGATTTTGTTTGAACCACTGGAGGAAATCCAATCTCAAATTAATATAACAAAACCAAAAACTTGCTTAAAAAATATTTCATCAGATTGCCAAGTTCAGCTTGGGGCAGGGCATATTGGAACCCTTTAACAGTTACTCTAGTACAGACATTCTTTTCATTGCGTGAGTGAACAAAAGAAGATTAAGTGAGCACCTCTGGAACTGTCTAAGTTATCGGTGGGCACCATCCCTATATTAATTTGGAGATCGATAAGGCTCCAGATCAATATCAGAGCTTCATGTCAGGGGCCAGTACATGTATGTGACAGGTGCAGCCAGATGGGAAAGGAGAGCTTTTATCTGAGCTACTTCTTCTTTGATATTTTTTAAGTTAGTCAGATACAGACGGTTCATTTTGAAGCACTGGGATTTAGAGCTGGAATGTGGATGGGGTTAAACCAGTTTTATTAGAGGAAGAGGAAGCCCAGAGGGAAAAAGGCAGGAAAAACTCAGTGTCTTCTAAACTCTGACATCAGTCCGACATGCTTACCACAGAGCCAGAAGCCACCTCAGTAAACCTCAGCCAAGGGCTCTATAAACTCAAGTATTATTTCTATTATCATCCTAATTACCCTTCTCATTGAAAAGGAAGAAAACACACCCTCATTGCAGACATAATGTTCAAATTATACACGTGCCCTGGAGCTTAAGAAAGGTTAGGTATGTCTCTTGGTTTTTCATGAAACGAACTTAGACTTACTCATTCAGACTGTTAATTACTAGCATTTCTTAAATGTAATTATAGTCTTTTTAGGAAATGGGTTGTTGCACATTTTTCCACCCAAAGACACAATAGAGAGTCTAACTCCTCTGTGGTATTTAAAACATGTTAGTCAATGAATAGGTAAGTGGTTCAAAGGAAAAAGAAGCAGTACTGCCATCATTAACCATGACTCAGAATATGATGTGGCCGCTGTTTGGCGAAGGCAAACACATTCCAAATACCTCCTCAGAAAAATGTGGCCATTCTCACCATTTTTATGATCTACTAAAGAGGGCATGTTGGTGTCTTCTATAATTCTGTAGTTGATGGTATTTTTTCCTATGTCTATAACATAAGGTCTACATAATTGATTCTAACTTGAATATAGCTCCAAGAGTAATTTTATCTTCAGAGAGGAATTTTAAATGCTATTTTTTTTCTTAAGAAAATGGAGATAATGCAATCCAACATGTTTCCTTTAGTGACCTGAAATCTTAGAGACAGAATTATTGCCCTAATGCTTTGATCTGTTCTACTTAAGAGTCTGAATGCTTTTCTGGTTTTTTAGGGTGATTTTATTGATCTATTTTAACTTTAAATGTTTGCCATATTGTCTTTTAATCTTTAAACTATTCAACCAAATAGCATTTTGTGGGAGGGAGCAAAGAAAAGGGATGGATTGTGAAGGGGAGTGAATCTTATGCTTGTCAACACCCAAGTTTCCAATCCATTTAGAAAGTTATTTTAGAGGTTCACATGTGTCATAAATTGATTACTCAGCTATTTATTTAACATCTTTATTGTTGTGTTAGTTGCTGCTGTATAACAAAATGAGTCAGCTATACATATACATACATCCCCATATCTCCTCACTCTTGCGTCTCCCACCACCACCCTCCCTATCCCACCCCCTAGGTGGTCACAAAGCACAGAGCTGATCTCCCTGTGCTATGCAGTTGCTTCCCAGCTATTCAGCTATTCTTGTGGAGGTTATATAACAGACATAAAACATGGTTCTTCCCTTCAGGAAATCATCTTTCAAAATAATGGCTGAAAGATGACACCTATTGGGAGATCAGCTCCGTGCTTTGTGTCCACCTAGAGGAGTGGGATAGGGAGGGTGGGAGGGAGGGAGACGCAAGAGGAAGAAGATATGTATACGTACAGCTGATTCACTTTGTTATACCACAGAAACTAACACACCATTGTAAAGCAACTATACTCCAATAGAGATGTTAAAAAAAGAAAAGGTGACACCTATAAAGACAAAGAGATAACCTAGTAAAATAAGGAAGTGAGAATTCCCAAACGCCGGAAGATAAAAAGTAAAAAAAAAAAAAAGGTTTTGATGAGACCACATGGTCTGGGACAGTTATGAAAGCATCACTCACTCATGTATTCACTCATTAAATATTTAACAGAGTGCCCGCCATATGTTAACGACTGGGCTAAGGTCTGGAAAGTCAGTAACAAGCCAGAAGTAAGACATAAGCCTGGCAGCATGGCATCATCTCTAAGCTGCTGGGCTCAGGAAGGAGCAAGCCTGCCTCAGCTTGAATCCTCACCTCACCACTTAGAAACGATGGCGCCTTCTAGGGCTCTGGACAAACCACTCAATCTTTCTGTGCCTCAATTTCCTCCACTAGGAATAGAGATACTAAGAGTGCCTACCTTTTAGGACTGTTAGGAGGATTAAATGAGCTAACACGTGTAAAGCATGGCACATATAAGCACTATTCAAATGTAAGGATGACTCCTTAGAATACAGAGGGAGGTATTGGCCAGGGAAGAGGCAAACCTAATCAATGGGGACCCGAACTGGAACAGAATTCCTAGGGGCTTCCCTCATTCACTTCATTGACTTAGACGTACAGGGCCCTGGCTGCAGGAGAAGGGGGGCAGGTAGGACTCAGCTAGTATTATTCCTGAAGAATGTCCCTCAGCTCTCAAACTCAAGATGCAGGCCCGTGTGCTAATAACATCACTCCAGAGTGTGGACAAGCTCGAGGCAATTCCAAAGCCTGTCAGCACAGAAACTGAGTAAAAATATGCTCTGACGTCTCGTTGCCTCCTTTCCCAAACAGAACAGCGTGAGAGCTACCCCTGCCTGTTCCCGAAGAGGCTGTGTGTGGGGTGCTGGGCTAGGACATGTATGGATTACCTCATTCAATTCCCAGCAATAAACCTTGAGATAAGAACAGTGAGCCTTATTTTATAAATGAGGAGACTGAGGCGCAGGGAGGTTAAGTGCTCTGTCGGTGAGAAGATTCACCAGCTTTTACTTTTGTTTCTTAAACCTAAAGACCAAGGCTTGTTCTAGCAGAGTCCCTAAGCTTGAAGCTCAAGAGATGGTAGGGCTCACAGCTCAGAGCTTGATATCTAGTCTGGCCTTGCCCATGAGAAGAAGGGGATTTATAAAAGTGTCCAGGCTGACTGGCTCCAAAGGCAATGGCCCTACAATTCCAGCAGGAGGAGAGTAGGAGAAGATTCTATTGACAAGGGCCTAGCATGGGTTAATATTTTCCTTTCCATTGTAATAGCCTTTTATTCCTTATAAAGAATCATTAGAGGCAATGTGTGCTGCACCCCTTCCCTGCCCAGGACAGGTGACCTAGGCCCTAGCTGGGGGATTTACTTGCAAGAACTCACACACAGACATTACATAGGCTTGTGACAAAGGTCCTGAGGAGTCACACAGATTTCCAGCCCTCCAGGACCACCCAGGCAGGGACAGGGGCATTGTGATGACAGCTGCCCACGCTGGGCGGCGGTAGTTCCCAGCAACGGGAGACCACTCTGGCCCAGGAAACTCATCCCCTCCCCGTGGTGGTGGGAGTTGCATTTGTTTTCGGAGGCCAAGTTCAGATACAATACAATGCCAGGCGTTTCAAGGCATCGGTTGGATGGTTCCACCAGTTCTTCTCAGTTTGTCTTTAAAAATCTCTGCAAATAAAATTTAGTAATTGTGGCTTCTCATCATTGCCCATTGGAGGCAGGATGAAGGAGGCTAAGAGATGCTTTAACCACATAGCTTTAGATTAACGGAATGCATGAACTATTCTGAACCTTCAATAATGCTGAGCAGAGGGTTTCAGGGACCTGCCCTCACCCTCTTTGCAGAGGTCCATGTGTTTTAGTTATGTCAGATGCAATTAGGTACAGCTCATCTCTTTCAAATTCCCCAGGGATTTAGTACATGGGCCCTTGAAAGTTTCCCTTTCAAATGGCCATAGATTTTTACACTCAAATCAGTGTTCAATGATCGCGCTAATCCTGGCTTTAACTCTGCTCCGCTCCTGTGTCCAAGGAAGTTGACGATGTGAAAAATGGGGAAACAAACACGGTTCTTTGAATTATCACAGGAAAAACAGCAGAAGATGAAAATAATTTTGTAGCAGATGAGCTAATCCAAGGCTCCCTTGGCAGTGATGCCACCAGCTTGGCTTCCACATCCCTCCACCCACAACCTGGGGCTGTGGTAAGACATAGATTTTTTCTTATGATGACGACATGATCATCATATCGCTCGATATGATGCGATATCACTCGATATGATGTGATATCGCTATCATAGCGATATCAAGTGATATCGCTCCTTCATGATACAAATTCTCTTTCTCAGATCTGGTCACAACACTGAAAGAAAATTGATCCTGTTTCTCAAGTCAGAGTTGGGCATGCTACAGTCTGCAGAAGTCCTTCCGCCTGCTTCCCACCAGTCGACACATAGTTTGTGTATTTGTCGTTCCAAACAAAACTACAATGTATGCTCCTCTCTCATGAGGTCAAAAAGAGACACTAGTTGGATGTTCACAAATTGAGTTCCCACTAAGAATTTTTTAAAACTCACTTACGAGACACATACACAGACTCTCAGGCTTTGAAGGAAATTAGAAATGACTTTCAAGAACCTCTGTCTATTTGCAGACCCACGTATATTTAAAATTATTTTCAGTTTGTTTTTCATCATCAGATTTCACAAGAATCCAAGATTCTGTGTGCTTTTAAGGCACTAACTTGCTTAAAAAAAAAAAAAGAAAAGCACAGTAACCAATCATCTTCTGAATCCACTATACTCTGTATATACTACAATTAACCCAACAGTCTGTGATGAAAGAATAATGTAAACTCATCGTGTTCACTAACAGTGCTGAGTCGTTGCTCCATGAAAGGACAAACAAAGCATGCTTATTTCTCACCTTTTCTCAGTCAGGTTTAGCTACATTATTATAGTATTTCACCCCGATAGCCTCTCTGTTCTCCTCTGAGTCATTATTATTCTCTTCCATTATTTAATTGGAAAAAAGTAAGTTCCCTTCAAATGTCAAATCTATATGTGTACATGCTATGTCTGAATTTCAGAACTGGTTAATGTCAATGTGAGTGAACCAATCTGAACATTCTAAAAGATAAGTCAAGTTGATATTATCTTGGAAGAATATTTTTCCTTATGTTAGCTCAAAGGTCATATTCACTAAGTATATAGGTAATATACGTTAAATATAGTTAATGAGTAACATATTTTTCTGTAAAATTAAACATTAATCAGAATGGTTTATTAGTAAATGCAGAATGATAGCATCAATGCATTTATTGACTTATTCAATACCTATTTGCTGGGAATTGACTATGTGCAAGGTTTTATGGCATGCACTGCATGTGAATAAAGATAAAAAATATGGAGCTCAGAGTCTGCCTATCAGTACAACAGAGATGTTAAGTATAAGTAAGAGGAAATCCACAGAAGAGTGCCATGTGAAAATCAGAGAGAAAGATAACATCTGGCTGAAGCATATAAAAGTATATATGAGGGGTCATTTGATGAAGGTAGGATATGGTGAACATAAAGGGCTCTCCAAGTAGGAGAATAGGTATTAGGGCAAAGAGTTGGAGGTGAGAAAGCATGGACTACATAACAAAAGCAGCCCAGTCCAGGGGGAGCTTTTGGAATGAAAGAATAGAATTTGAGTCTAGAAGGGCAGGTTGAGCTTAACCCATGGAGGGCCTTGAAAACCAAATTAAAATTATGCTGGTTAATAACAAGGGTAGATGGTATTTTCACTTTGGCCAAACAACTGTTTAAAAAATAAAAGCATTAGTCAAACAAATTATGAGGCATAACTGAAAATGTTCTTTTGACAATTTTAAGTGCTTTGATCATTTATTTTAATAAATGTAGGCAAACTATATGGGTTTATGGTTGTATGCTAGTGGTCCACAATCCTGAGTCTGTCTTTATCTCGTAATGTTTCTCTACATAGCACTTATTATTTCTCACCAAACAACTAATAATGCTTGTAGCTTTTCTTTAAAGGCATCTGACATCAAACAACATACACAAGAGAGGGCAGAGACTCCCTCACAAAAAGAAAAACATATGAATGTGCCCCACGCAGTGATGCTTTGACGTGACCAATTCAGTCTTTCAATGATGTAGCATTGCTGATTAATCTTATGCAATGTCTCAGATCCTGCCTTTGAGTACAAATGCCATGAAGACCAAGCAATATTTGTAGAGTCTAAAGATGTACTCTTTCTCCCCCTCTTCAAATGAAGGAATGTCAAATAGCAACGCTTATACACATTTAGCTGTGAGGCAAGCCAAAAGCACCATGCCTAGACTATTCTCTACTATTTTACCTTGCACAGTGATTCTCTTTTCTGAAAGGTCTTTGCAAAATTACAGTTCTAGGTATGTTTGTAAAGATGTGTAGAAATGTATCCACCCAATCAGTGATAGGTAAGCTCAAGGTAATATTGCTATCCAGCCTAATATCACCTTTACCTTTAACAGATTGTTTTCAAATCCAGAAGTTTCTAAACAAATTAGAGTTGAATCAATTGCACACGCATTTAAAATAGTTCTTATCAATTAAAGCAACAACATCAATCGATGCTTACTATACTTTCCTGAATAAATTAATAGAACACAATCAGGTTTTTTTTAACATATTGATAATGCATTTATGGCACTTTCCATTTCAAATCCCATCATTTTAATATAAAGTACTCGATTTTATTTTCAATTTTCAATAAGCAAATAAGAAGCAATTTATAAAGGCCTATACAGATCACCAAAGATCAGACTAGATCTAGCAAAAGTGAATCTGATTGACCCATGTGACTACAGTCACATACAGATCATATTCCAAAAATTAATCTGAAAAGAGAAAATAAAGAAATCAGAGGGGTTCTTATGAGTGGAAGGCCATAATAAATTTAAGTATAACACCAGGGTGACTCAGTAATTTAAGATAATGATAACATATTTACTGAGGTTTTACTATGTGCCATGCATGTGCTGAGCACATTTTACATATTAACTTGTTTCCAGATATGCTACTCTTTCTTAAAATCATAGTGACAATAATAATAGCTAATATTGATGGAGTGTTTGTTAATTGCCAGGCACTACATTAAACCACTTTACTTGTTTACTATCTCATGAAATCCTTACACAAATTCAATGAGATGCACTTATTATGCCCATTTTACAGATGTAGAAACTGAGAAAAAAAGAGGCTTAATAATGCACCCAAAACTACATACATCACTAGCCATTTTCCCCTTGTGAATGATGACCCTGGTTGCTGAAATGGTGGACAGGGAACCTGGGTCCCTATTACACATCATGTGAAATAAACTGTCTAGCTATTTCTTATCCATCTAAATGCCTTACCTATTTCCTTTTCCTCCTGAGCACACAGCTAGTTTTCCCAGCATCCTCTGCAGTTAGGAGCGGCCATGTGACTAAGATCTGGTTAATGGATTGTGAGAGAAAGTGTTAAGTGTACTCTCAGGCCTGGCCCATAAAAACCTGTCATGAAATACTCCATTCTCTCTCTTCCCCTTTCTGCCAGCTAGATATCAATGCCCACGACTGTGGAAGCCATGTGTTGAAGAGAGCAGAGATTCCATCAAGCTTGGTTCCCGAATGGCTGCATGTCGCAGTTACACCATCTCCCTAACTGCTATGTAGATAATAACTGCTATTTCGTTGGATGTGAACCAGACATAAAATTCTATTGTATTAGTTATTGAGATGTTAGCATTTATTATATAGCATCCAGTATTTAATAATGGATGCTCTCTATATTTTAGATACTTATATAAATGTCAGACACTACTTTAGCAACGAGGCAGAACCCAATTTCTTCAAATGTTCTCCCTTGTTGAGAAACAGTTTGCTTTCTATACCAGCTGTAGCAGTCAGATCCCCTGGAATGGCTTTGTACCATTTTAAATTACCATTTAAAATTTCATCAATAAGAAGATACAGCCGCTGAGCGGCTGGGCCCGTGAGCCATGGCCGCTGACCCTGTGCGTCCGGAGCCTGTGCTCCGCAACGGGAGAGGCCACAACAGTGAGAGGCCCGCGTACCGCAAAAAAAAAAAAAAAAGAAGATACAACATACAGAAAGAAGAAGACAGGCTGACTCAGCCCATTGCCCCTCTGCAGTGATAGGCAGGCACTGCTTTGGTGAAAATCGTTCTCCATAGTGTTGCAAGCAGCTTGGCTGTCACTAGCGATTTTGTGGGAGTTCCTACATACACCTTCTGGAGTCTCTGAAAGCTAATGGTACCTTTCCCTAAGCTTTGATTTTCCAACCCTTCCAATAGTTTTAGAAACACCTAATTTGATGTATGAAATCCCTTCCAGCTCAAAACACCCAGAAGGGTTCCTGTTTCTTTAATGAAACTCTGAGGCATACAAAGTAATCTCTACTTTTCAAGTCAACTGATCCTCGGTTATTGCCATTCAAGGTATTTTCCCAGCCCTAACACATATCCCCTCCAAAGCTGACAGTGAATGGACCTTAGACTACACAAATTCCTTATTATTAAAATCTTACTGTCAACAACAACCATCAATACAGGACAGGCTTCTTGGGGGTGTGACCTGTGCAGCTCAGGACTCTGTGCTTAGAAGGGCCCACACATGCTTTAAGGCTCTTCTGTGGACTTCTTGAAGTTCTGGATAACTTTTGAAAAAGGGGCCCACATTTTCATTTTGCACTGGGCCCTGCAAATTACACAGCTGGTTCTGTATCAGTGATAGTATTTGAGCAAGAATCCAGGGAGACATATGCAAAGAAATCCAGGCGCCCTCATCTCTTTGCATCTATAGTTCAATGGGGCACCACATAAAGCACAATACTGTACCTATCCTTGACATCTCAACACCTCCAACATACTGCCTTGTAGCCATGGTGCTTACTATGCCAAGTAGTGGAGGAACTTTAAGAATGTGATCAATGATATGTTGAAAAGAAAACACAGAAATTTTGAATTTTCTGATGGATCTTTGTATGTGTACAAGTGGAGACCCTTGCATTTGGGAAAACACCTTAATGATTTTTTTTTTCCCCCCTGGATAAGCAAACTTGGGTCCCAGACCATAGGCTGGAGTAGGGTTTGAGAGTTCAAGTCTTCTGCATAATAAAAGAGTAAGGATTTGGTTATTGTAGTAGCTCACGATATGACCCTGGAACTCTAGAATAAGAGATAGGGTAGAGAGATGGACCCTCTCAACATGGCAGAGTTGGGGGACCTAAGAAATGTCAGTGAAAATGTCCTTGGGGCAGAGAATGGCTAATGCATTTCTGGGAACAGTGCTGTTTACATTTAAGTTGAATGTGTTGTTCTATGTTTCGATTACAGCAACCGGATCCTGCACTCTATCTCCCTGCCCATTGCTACTACCTTTCTTTCCATGGCCTAACTTTAAGGAAAAATCAACTGTGAGTGGCCTTAGTTAGTGGTGTCTTAAAGCACTGATCGCCAAGACAAGGCAGAAAATGGCCAGCAGCCATGAGAGATGAGCCCATGAGCAGGGGTTTGGAGTGAAATGTGCCACCACAACATCAGGCTTTTTGGACACATTGGAAATGTTAAGTACAGCACTGGACCTCCCAAAATGTACCGAGTGGAGGCTTAAGCCATTTTATTTGGCTAGAAAGGAAAATGTTGGCCTCAAAATCTGAAAGGACTTGGAGACATCCAGAATATACCAATATTTCCTAAAAATGGAATCACCTCTGGAAGTAATGGGCAAAGAACAGATGGAAGAAATCAACATGAAAGATAAAGATAGTAGGCCGTTTCAGGGTTAAGCTGTGAGGTAATCTGTTGAATAGAGATCCAAGCAGAAATAGGAACTCCACCACCTACAGCAACTTTACTGTGGCTAAGAATCCCATTTATTAGAATCCAGGTTCTTCCACAGGCATAAAACTCACTTTCCAAATGTACTAGAAGAAAAGATTCAACTGAAACATCATTTGCACTTCAAAGAGAATGTCACCTGGCATATTTTCAGTTCCATAGCCAGTAACAAGTATCAGTTTACAAGCACCTACATTTCCAGAATCAAGACTTAACACCTACAATGAGTATATCTTCTATGTAACAGACCCAAATAAAAAGGGAGCCCCTCCATAAGAAGATAATATCACATCCTCATTCCAAATATTTACAAGGCAGCGATCAAAATTGTGCCTCAGTCAGTATTTATTTATGAGTAGAATGGAGCTTCTTAGAAAAGTATCCAGTGGGGCCACCTAAACACGGTCTTTGAAGAACGCACACAATAATCAAAGTCAGATTGCTCTCAATTACATACATTGACAGTTTTCACATCACAGAGCCCTGAAATTACATTTCAGGGGAAAAAATATTCTTAGACAAAGATAATATAGTTTGAGAGATGGTACATTTATTCTTTAAAATCAAACATCTTTGATTTAACTACTTTTCAGATTTGTTCTTGACAAGGTTGCATTAATACCATAAACTAAAGCAAATTCATATTTATCCAACATTATTATTCTATGTGAAAAATTGCTTACTCTCTAGATAAACATTTAGGCACACCTTCCTACCCACATTCAGGAAACCAGAATTGTTACTCATACAAGTGTACATCACAAATACTGAAAAGCTCACTCTTTACCTACCATCTTTAAAAAATAGACAAATATATAATACTAGCGGGGATTGTATTGTTATTAAAAGAATACATCTACAGTGTTACAGATTAACTGTTGTTCTCCTGGACGATTTTATGGTCAGGTCAATTTAATAAATTTGAACATGTCATCCACTAAATTATGAATCACCAAGAAGACCTGCTCACCCAGAAATTGTTGTTTCAAATGTAACTTTAAAAAATCATGGTCTAAAGCAATGAGAAGATTAAATTACCTGTTTTTTAATTTCAGCAAGCAATGGAGTGTGTCTACCTGCTGGATCCCCTGCCAACTGACAGACAAAAGGCTGAGGGGAGTGCACTTTGGATGCTATCAATTAGGGAAAGGTGGTTCATTAATCTTTACTATCAGCACCTGAATTCTGCTCTGATGGCTCCTACGGTATGCAGTTGGTTGCTTGCATTTCAAACCAAGACCCGTCCAGCTAAATCCACCTTGTAGAAAGATAACTGAAGCTTTTCCTTGTTAATTGTGAGTCCATTTAAAAATAGCTAATAATATCTATTGATATGAGAGAGAAATATTTTGAAGAGTTCTTGTGTTCATTCATTCATTCATGCATTCAATATATAGTTATTTTATGCCTATTATTTGCCAGGAATTCTGTACAAAGATTAATCAAACTACATCAAAGAAGAACCAGACATCATGGAGCTATTTTTGGGACTTGACCTCTACACAAACCCTAAGAAGGGTTGAAATTTAAAAGAAAAAAAATTATGGCTGTTTTCCAGGTCCTTAGAAAATGAAAGTTGTAAGTACATACTTATGAGAACTTGCTACAAATAACTTAGAGTTTTAAGAAAAAGCAATGCCATGTAAATCTAGGCTAGATCTGGGCTTGCTTTATCATCACAAGATAATCTTTAATTAAATAGAGTTGGCAAAAGAAGCTCTTTTTCAGGCGAGCATGAAAAAAGAGCTGAACTGAGCACAGGGTAATGTGTTAATCACCTCCAACTTGGTTAAATTTGCTATATAATATGGATAAAGTTTCATTTGTTAATGTCTGCAGTGTTATTAGTAGTAATTAAATTTTAAATAATGAATGACATTAAAAGACAAGATTTGAAACAAGTATTTGTGGAAACAATAAATTCTGAAAATCCGGCAACTTGTGGAGTTGACTGTGACTATTTTTCCACTAGAAGAACTAACGCTAGCAAACTTGATATTTAAATGGAAACTTTGTCTGGGTCCAACCAAGAGCACACAAACCAATGAGTAACTCAAGTGAAGGGAATTTAATTCAGGGAATTGGTTTCAAAGGTGACAGGAAAGCTAAAAAGCCAAATAAGAAACACCAAGGCAACCTAGGGATTTCCAAAAGCAGGAAACGATAAAGGACACAGAGGAGAGGCAGTGACGCCGGAGCCCAGGACCATGGAGGAAGTTGTCACGCCAGCAGGTTTCTCTGGCAGGAGATAGGACAGAGATGTCGCCATGGCAGAGAGCAAAGGGTAAATCAACCCCCGGCTTCTCCTTCTCCCAGTCCTCTAATCTCGTGACAATGCTTTCCACCGACCAAACCCAGGTGGCAGTCAGACATGGGAGGCTGGGGAGTGCAGCCTCCAGGGTGCTGCTCCCTGGTGATACAGAACATTACAGGAGAGGATAAGAATGGGTGCCCATCCCACAGGCCCAGGACCATCATTTATGCCTAGATCTATATGAAGGGATTTGTCAAGGTCAAAACCTCTCTCATTATGCGACTCTGGAGTCACCATGAAATTCAACATCAACCAAAAGTATCGGTTAACTCCTGTATACTCTAAAGTCCTTGTGACTTAACATTCTCTTAGGGAAATTGCAAGACTTAAATGGATCTTGGTAGCACAGGTCTAGGAACCTCAACATATTATTTTTGAAAGCAAACTGGGATTTTATATCCAAATATCCATTAGCAGAAGAGGATCTTCAGAACCATTGTTTTCCTAGGTATCTTTTGTAGCACGGCAATTGCTCCAGCTGACACATTCTCCAGTGTTTAGCTCAGTCTTTTTATTCTAAAGACAGGGTCCTAGGGTTCAAGACCCATTATTTCTCTATAGGGAAGAGGAGTCTGTTTACACCGTATTAGTTATCTAGAACTTTCTAACATCTTGTTACAGACAGCAAAGCTTAATAATCTAGCATTAGATAGAATTGCCATGTATGTTCAAAATGTAAAAACATTAAAATCTTAAAATTAAAGTTTTACAGTATAAAAAGAAATAACTGTTCAATAAATCCATATAAAAGTATCATAGGGTTTGTGAGTGCATGTATCCAGGACTGCCTTCCCTAAAGGGTACACTGAATGCCCACATGTGGCTGTTATTTTTTTTAAAAAAGGTTCTCTGTTATTTGGAAAAAGCGTCTTTGCTTCTTTGATATACTAACAATCATGTCTTAATCACCAAGAAAAGGGCATCATATTTAGCATTTATGAGACATTTGACAATAAAACTTAAAAAAAATTTTGTAGAACACACAAGAAAGAGTATTCTAATTCATATTTTGGAAAATGGAAGCCTAAGAAAAAGGAAAGAAATCACATATACTCAAGAAACAGAGTAACAGTGTACTATGGCCCAACCTCTCCTGACCATAAAAATCACTTAGGAACTTGTTAAAAATACAGATTCCTGGGGAGAATATGGTAAACGGCACTTTAAACCAATGACTCAGTTGAGTTTACCAGTAGAAAAATGAGCTTGGGGTTTGAAGGCAGATTAACCAGGGTCTGAATCCTGGCTCTCCACTTTCTAGCTACACAACCTTGGGCAAGTTTCTTAAACGCTTGGAGCTCTGTTTTTTTCATCCATAAGATGGGGATAACAATAGTTCCTATTTAATAGTGTTGTTGTGAGAATAAAATGGACGTAAAGCTTTTAGCAATAGTGTCTGACAACTGTTAAGTGCTCCATAAATGTTATAAACGTTATACTGGGTTGGCCAAAAAGTTCGTTCAGGTTTTTAACATGGAAAACCCAGAACGAACTTTTTGGCCAGCCCAATATTAAGCTAGACATGTCTTTTTTCTTCTTCTCAATCTGGAAATTTATGTTTACCTAATTGATGTTTTTCCAGGAATATCTACTCCCACCCCTAGCCTCTCACCTCATGTTTGGTTTTTTTTTTTTTTTTTTTTTTTTTTTTTTGCGGTACGCGGGCCTCTCACTGCTGTGGCCTCTCCCGCTGTGGAGCACAGGCTCCGGACGCGCAGGCTCAGCGGCCATGGCTCACGGGCCCAGCCGCCCCGCGGCATGTGGGATCCTCCCGGACCGGGGCACGAACCGTGTCCCCTGCATCGGCAGGCGGACTCTCAACCACTGCGCCACCAGGGAAGCCCTCACCTCATGTTTAATATGCTTTTACATTGTTATAACTGGTCAATTGTATTTTCAATGGCATATGTTAAAATTAAAATTTTCAGCAAGAAGCATTTGGTATAAAATAGTCACCTTCACAACACCTGTAAAAATCATTTCTTTAATCCTTCTGCACCCGCTTGAAGTTTAAAAGACATTGTAAGTGGCCTTTGTCAGTATGATTTGGGAGGAAATCAGAAGTACAGGGCATCCACAATGTGAAATATGCCCCCAGATGTAAGCACGGCTTGTGTAATGAGCCCACAGATATATGCACTGGCACCAGTTAGGACAAGCACACTGCTGCTCATCAGGGATCCTGTTTTTCTTCCTAAGGAGTCCAGTATAATGTGAGGCTTAAGGTAGAAGAAACTGGTAAAGAAGCTGTGGGCAGTTTACTTCTGCTTCACGGATGTCTCATTTGAAGCCAACCCTTGGAGAGAGTGGCCAGCGAATATTTTGTCCTTATCAGGAATAGGGTGTGGCTTCATCCACGGTTGAACCTAAACATGTAGTCACTGCCCATCTTCCCTATGAAAGGAGGGAAAATGGCATGTATCTGATCCAGTACTTGGGAGAAAGTATTTGTGTACTGGTATTTAAGTCCAGGTTTGGTTCTCACATGGAAACGCGAAGCTCATTACTCAAAATCCCTCCCTCACTCCTGTCATCTTCTCCTACAATTCTGTACCCACGAGGAAGGACTGGGCCACCTGTCACACAGACGGCAAGGACCAACCCAGGTGGGACTCGTTGCTCTGGTCTCAACTTCCCCCCAAAAGATATCTCTGAGGTCTCATTTCACTTTGGAACTCTGTACTTCATGGCTCCCACCAGCACTTGGGGTTGCAATAGCAAAATGTGCATATATGCATATCTGCATCCCAAGAGACCTTAGAGTCCTGCCTGGCCAGCAGCAGGAGGGTCACTAATATCCAGAGGAACATTGAAAGAGGTACCAGGTGGAGCTAGCCCTTTAGAAGGCCTTTACACCGGAAGGACACCCAGCTCAATACCAAAACAGCATGAGTGAGCCCACCTGAATAGGGAAGGTGTGAATCTGTCATTTCTAATTTCTTTGGGGGCAAGAGGCAGAGGCTATTGGGTTTCCTTGCAAGCTCTGAGCTGGTTATTCTACATCCTTCCCTACCACGTGGGCTACTACAGAAGGCTGACCCAGGCTGACTGCATCCCCTGACCTACCTTGTTGTCTGGCTTCTGACTGGAGGCATCGGCAGGATGTCAGAGGGTGGGAGGAGAGAGACCAGGTATTTCTTCCCTGTTCACACAGCTCTGGCGCTGTACCTCAGTCAGTGGCTGGGTCCCTCTATGACTGTGTTTCTCTAACTTGGCTGTACATTACAATTACTTGAACAGCTTTAAGAATCCTGATACCCACACCAAAGATCAATGAAAGATCAATGAAATCAGAATCTCTGGGGCTGGGACCCAGGTGCTAGTATGTTTAAATTTCCCCTGGTGATTCCAATAAGGTGACAAGATTGAGAACCACAGTTCTAGGACAACAGCTCTGTTGGGTGCCCCGTCCTTCATGGCTCTCGCTGTCACTGGGTTCCAGTAACACTCTTTCCCTTGACCCCCTTTAGGCTGAGGGGGTTAGGAACAGTTTCCACCGATTGCTAGGCTCTGAGTGACTCAACATCTTGTGTCGGTTTCCTCAACCTGCCCACATTTTGGTGACTACTCCTTTAATTAAAGTATGTTTCTTTCTTTCTTTCTTTTTTTTTTTTTTTTTTTTTTGCAGTACGCGGGCCTCTCACTGCTGTGGCCTCTCCCGTTGCGGAGCACAGGCTCCGGACGCGCAGGCTCAGCGGCCATGGCTCATGGGCCCAGCCGCGCCGCGGCATGTGGGATCTTCCCGGACCGGGGCACGAAACTGTGTCCCCTGCATTGGCAGGTGGACTCTCAACCACTGCGCCACCAGGGAAGCCCCTAAAGTATCTTTCTTTAAAGCACCTGAGAGAAACCATATTTCCTACCATGACCCTTTGTTAAGTTCCTTAGTTGCATAAGAAAAAAGAAATAGTGAACTGGTGAACTGATAAGCATGAGAAGCAAATAAAAGAAAAACTAAACCTAAAACCTCTAGCATGGACATATACTTAGAGATGGAGAAAATCTAATTCAACCCTTAGATATCCCAAGGAGACACCTAGGGAAAAGATTTAAAAAAAATAACTAGTCAAGTTAAACTTATTTTAGAAGGTGGAGTGAGATGCTGCAGGCTGTAACTGCCATTTGCTGCTGGCACTAGTCACAGTGTTTGCTTAGGCTGGGTGGTCACAGCCTTGGAAGGGAGCATCTCCGCAGGAAGCCCCACCTGGATTTTGCTGCCCTCTTTTCATGTGAAATGATTGCTTACCTTCCCATTCCATCCTGCTGCTTTGAGAAGACTTGCTGGAAAGCATCAAAGGGGCCAGTGAGAACCAGAGAGCAAAAGCACAAGTCACAATTAGGCAAACAGAGACACAGAGTGGCCCCAGATCACAGAGAGCAGGATCCCAACAGGGTGACAGGCAGGGAGGCTCAGCATCGCTTTCCGCACTCAGGCTTGGAAAGTGTTCTCACTCTCACCATAAATGAGGCACCTGTGTCTTCCTAATCCTCCCACCCTGCTCCACACGAGGGGATGAGGAGTGAGCATAGAATTATCCCAGGGAGAATGTGGCTTATCAAAAAAAAAAAAGAAAAGAAAAGAAAAGAAAAAAAAGCACTGATTCAGTCTCTCTTATATAAATTCTTTCCCATGAGTTTTTGTTCTTTCTCCCTAAAAGTTGAAAGCACTTATGACACACCAGGTCCTGCTTTTGACAAGGATTAAAGAGATGTCCTTTTTAACTGTCCAAGGGCATATTCAGAAATGGCCCAGCAATCTGTACAATTTAGGAGGCCATCAGCCAATATGTTCGGTTTTTTTTAGGGTTCTATCACTTCTCTTCCCACTACATTTTCTCAGGAGCCTTAAGTAGCTTTAATTCGTATTCTTCAACCATCTGAAATTAATGGGCATGCAGACGTGCGCATTTATGCAACATACATTTTAGTGTATGGTCTGTAGGACTATTGTCCTGGGTTTGTCTCTGACCTGCTGGGTGATGATGGACAAGTCGTATCTCCTTATCAATAAAAGGAGGATGCTGGACAGAGTCACCTCCAAGGAACCTTTTCCTGATTTAGCATTCTACTAAATTTCCTCCTATTTAGTACTTTAGAAAACTGAGGATGACTTTTATTGTAAATGTGAGGCTGTTATCTAAGGTTTAAAGGAGATCAGCCTCATAGATGATATTTAGAGACCTAACTACCAAGTAATGGGCAGTTGAGACTGTGCATTAGAATAACAGAAGACACTGGCATTTTCCAAATGGAAAGATGGAAGAAAAACTCTTGGCCATGAAAAAAGTCTCAACAGCAGAAATAAAGTTATCAATGGTTTAGCAAAGAAAAATTGCTCAGAAAATTACCACTCCAGTGGGTTAATAGTTAATAGTTGTCTTAAAATAGAAATTTAATTGTACAAGTATTTACTGCATGCATTCTCTGCAATATTCACTGTGATGGATACTCCAGAGGTCAGCTGAGAGTGAGCACTAGAAAAATAATAGCAATTCTAACAGTAACAACTAGCATTTATTGAGCACACACAGACACAGGTACTGTTTACATAAGCACTTTACAAAAGGCAAATGATTTCTACAGATGCAGCCCTTGTCTTTTTCTTATATCCACAACAGTAATCATGATGATGATGAGGATGACAATTAATATTTATAGAGTGCTTACAATTTGTTAGGAACTGAGGCCCTTTTAAATAGTGCTACATAGAAGTGCTCATTGTTAGTTATTATTTAGTCTCTTGGACTTACCTGAATATTCCTTTAAATTAGTACTTAATTGTCTAACTGCCTTCTTTCCTCTAAATCAAAACTTTCATTGGACTCATTTAATTTTCATAAAACCTTTGAGGTGGGTACTATTATCATCACCGTTTTACAGATAAACCAAGGCTCAGATGAGTTTGGAAACATGTTTAAGGTCACACTGCTATTGAGTGGAATAGTGAGTGGGATTTCCACCCAGCACTGTCCCCAGAGCAAGTGCCATGTTGCAACCCCCTGCCTGGAGGACCACTGTGCATCCCAACTGCAACAATTTCACCCAGACAGGCAGGCACATCAATATAGTGAACATGCACTGACACTAAGTGCTCTGGGTAGTTAGAAAATAAAATCCTACAGGTTGGATGTCAAGGAGGGAATTTACTGGATCTCAGATCCCCTGCCTGTGACATTCCAAGATCCAAGGTTTACCCATGTTTCTACATAATCAAGCACATAATCTGGATGCAGATTGCATTTTTTCCAATTTTTTTTCCTTACTACGAAGCCCCACAGTAAGTTTTTAGACTTTTGCATCATCTCCAGAACCCCCTCCAGGGTGGCGATCAGAGAAAATAACAAACCAAGAATTTCTGCTGGCAAATGGCCCATCGGGTAACTGCCACCTGGTCTCACCCTTGTTCAGAACTTCACTCAGACTCCTGCTTTGGTTTAACCACTTTTCTCAGCGGTATCCTTTGGGCATATCTGTCACCTTGTTGCATGTGCTAAATCTCTACGTAACAGGTAAAAAAATAAAAATGTATCATATGACTCTTTGAACAAATATCCTCCACATGAGGCTATACTATAGAACATTTCCCTATAGACTAAATAACTCCACAGAGGTACTAATTGTTAGTTATTAATATTTAATTGTATTGACCTTATGTGAAAATTCCTTGAAATTAGTATTTAATTGTCTAACTGCCTCCTTTTCTCTAAATCAAAACTTTCACTTTACACATTACCTATTAACTTTGTGGCTTTTAATGCAGAGTTTTATTTATAACTTGTGTTATATCTGAGCATGCGTGTGCTAAGGCAGTGTTCCACTGTCATACCTCAGCAAGTTCAACTACAGAGATTTCCGTGATCCACTGTCTAAAAGAAATACCTTTGTGAGTTAATGAGCACAAATGTTGGGTTCCTTTAAAATGTAGCACATAAGGAAGCTAAAGAACGGCTCCATGAATACATCATTACAATTCTAACAGACAGCTATTGAGTGGCTTCACCCTGCTCAGCTCTGTCAGATGATAAGTGAGCAGGCCACTCAGAGCCTGTGTGTGCAGCGGGGAGCTTTCACGGAGACTTCGTGAAGGACAGGAGATATAAACATGAGCATTCTTAGTCAAGGGACTACACGTGCAGAATTTGGAATTAGGAATGAAACTAGCCTGTGTGGAGGACAATGAGATGACCAGCCTTGCAGAATAAAGACACAGACTAAGGACAATGGTTCACGGGACTGACTCAGAAAATATCAGGATGAGCAAAGGAGATGCTCAGTTGAATGAATCCTCCATGAGAAAGTGAAGAGGTTTGGAGAACACATTCTGAAAGAGAAATCTGTCTACACTTTGCTGCTCACACTGGCCTGGAGTGGGAAAGACTCATATAAATATTCTTATGTAACTAACTTTACAAACAGTGACAATCTAGCTGAGCTAAAGCACATGGCATTACATAATGTGAAGACCAAACTGAGATAACGGAAATAATATAAAACCACTCCACGATTGAGAGGTAATGTTATTTAAATATCATTATCAGTACAATTATGGTGGTGATAGTGGTGGTAACCGTCCCATATCAACTACTGTCACTTCACTGTCTGGGGTCTTGCTACTCAAAGTGTGGACCTCAGACCAACAGTGTGGGCATCACTGGGACTCACTGAATCAGAATCTATACTTTCAAAAATCTCTGGATTATTCATGTCCACTTTAAAGGCTGAGAAGCATTAGTCAAGTGAACCAGAAATCCAATTTGAGAAAGTAGCTTGTCAATCTAAATTGCTACTTAATAAGTGGATTGCCTAGCTTTTCACACTTTCATTTTACAGTTGTAATAGAACAGAAAAACAAGAAACAACCCGATTTTTACTGTGGGTACAAATTCAACAGCACATGTTTCATGTATTTAGAATTCTACCTAAACGTATAAAGAGTTTTTACAACTGGATTCCCCTTCTCCTCTCCCTTTTCTAAATGCTGGGCTCTGTTTTACTAAACTTTTATCCAAGTCAAGTATAGGTGTATCTTATAACGTCTAGACTTTCTGCCAAATTTTACCAAGTCAAATCAGATAATTAAGCTCGATTGAATCTTGTGGATATTTATTTTAATTAAATTCTATTTATCTGCCACCAGACAGCATTACTAGGGAAAAATCCAAATTAAATTTGATCAAAGGCGACTTGATTAGGTTGCTGGGTTTGTATACACAGAAGGAGTAAGAGGCACAGAAAAGGCGGGAAGCCCAAGCATCTTTAATGAAACTCAGTATGCTTAATGCAGATCTTGGTACATTTAACAGAAAACCATATAGAGTGCAGTGGGATCTATGTATCTACTCTGAAATCTTTCTTAAGTAACAAGTTTCATTTTAAAGTTTAGAAATAGCATTTTAAAATGTTAAAGATGCTCTGTACAAGGTGATGGCTTGGACACACTATATGTTTTATTTATATATTATCTGTCAAAATGATTCGATATTTTATATGCCCACAACTAATATAGTCAGTGGACTATAAAGGACATACCATAAAAGGTAACATCTTTAAAAATATTTTCATGCTTTTACATGAGAATTTAGTCTCTTTACAAGCTATCAAGGATAAATTAAATCTTGTAATAGATAAAAAGATATTAACATAACAACCTTAAAAGAAGCCATTGTCTGCCAGTCAAACCAAGAGATAAGAATTGAGCTGTGCTTTATTTAAAAAACTCATAAGGATCACTCAAAATCTGACTTCTTCCTCAACTGACTTATTGTATCTAAGTGTCAAGGGTTATGCTGTCTCATTAGACTACTGAATACAATGCTGTTGGGAAAGATTCTGTGAAAATTATAATCCTATTAGATCCCAGATGAATTTACAATGGAGCTTAAGCTTTAAGAGCCCTCATTTGCACTAGTCCCTTGGAAGGCCTTGGATGGGGTCCTAGCAATGTGCTCACATGGTCATATATATTTTTTAAATTAGCAAAAATAAGAAACAGTTACGGTAACAAGCTAGCTACTGAGAATAATCAGTTCCCAAAGTATTTAAGATTAGTCTCTGCCCTAAGATCTTGCAGCTCATCGTAAAAGAGGCCTGAAGAAGTTTTCCCAAATTTGATCACAGTTCTAACAATGTACATGATGTTACTGATAAAGACTTATAAGGCGGCTTCAGATCACAGAGCCAGGTGCAGAGACTCTGCACACGGCCTGCCGCTGCCATCTTGACTTGCAGTGTCATTTGTGGAGCTTCTACACTATGTCCCTCGGAGCTGAGGTGTCAGTGCAGCTGTTTGTGCACTAGAACTCTGGTCTGAAGTGCTGGGTGCAAGGTCTCTGCACGCGGCCCCCTATGAGCAACTGAAAACTAGACTAAGCACAAAGGAAAAGAAAAATAAAAGGGAACAAGATTTCAAGGAAAAGAATCTATAATACTTTATCAATGATGTGAGATATAATAAGAAAAATACAATGTAAAGAAAGGCCTGACTTAAATTACTATCAACAAGCCAAGGTGGAGATTGGTTCAAGATGGCAGTGGAGAAGGACGTGCTCTCACTCCCTCTTGGGAGAAAACTAGAATCACAACTAAATGCTGAAAAATCATTGACAGGAAGACACTGGAACTCACCAAAAAAGATACCCCACATCCAAAGACAAAGGAGAAGTCATAATGAGAGGGTAGGAGGGGCACAATCACAATAAAATCAAACCCCATAACTGCTGGGTGACTCACAAACTGGAGAAAACTTATATCACAGAAGTCCACCCACTGGAGTGAGGGTTCTGAGCCCCACATCAGGTTTCCCAACTTGGGGGCCGGCAACAGGAGGAGGAATTCCTAGAGAATCAGACTTTGAAGCCTAGCGGGATTTGGTTGCAGGACTTCAACAGGACTGGGGGAAACAGAGACTCCACTCTTGGAGGGCACACACAAAGTAGTGTGGGCATTGGAACCCAGGGGAAGGAGCAGAGACCCCACAGAGACTGAACCAGACCTACCTGCTAGTATTGGAGGGTCTCCTGCAGAGGCGGGGGGTAGTTCTGTCTCACCACGAGGACAAGGACACTGGCAGCAGAAGTTCTGGGAAGTACTCCTTGGCATGAGCCCTCCCAGAGTACGCCATTAGCCCCACCAAAGAGCCCTGGTAGGATCCAGTGTTGGGTCACCTCAGGCCAAACAACCAACAGGGAGGGGACCCAGCCACACCCATCAGCAGACAAGCAGATTAAAGTTTTACTGAGATCTGCCCACCAAAGCAACAGCCAGCTCTACCCACCACCAGTCCCTCCCATCAGGAAACTTCCACAAGCCTCTTAGATACCCTCATCCACCAAAGGGCAGAGAGCAGAAGCAAGAAGAACTACAATCCTGCAGCCTGTGGAACAAAAACCACATTCAAAGAAAGACAGACAAGATGAAAAGGCAGAGGGCTATATACCAGAGGAAGGAACAAGATAAAATTCCAGAAGAACAACTAAATGAAGTGGAGATAGGCACCTTCCAGAAAAAGAATTCAGAATAATGATAGTGAAGATGATCCAGGACCTTGGAAAAAGAATGGAGGCAAAGATCGAGAAGATGCAAGAAATGTTCCACAAAGATTTAGAAGAATTAAAGAACAAACGAACAGAGATGAACAATACAATAACTGAAATGAAAAATACACAAAAAGGAATCAATAGCAGAATAAAGGAGGCAGAAGAACGGATAAGTGACCTGGAAGATAGAATGGTGGAATTCACTGCCGTGGAACAGAAAAAAGAAAAAAGAATAAAAAGAAATGAAGACAGCCTAAGAGATGTCTGGCACAACATGAAACGCAAAAACATTCGGATTATAGGGGTCCCAGAAGGAAAAGAGAGAGTGCAAGGACCCAAAAGAATATTTGAAGAGATTATAGTCGAAAACTTCCCTAACATGGGAAAGGAAATAGCCACCCAAGTGCAGGAAGCACAGAGAATCCCATACAGATAAACCCAAGGAGAAACATGCCAAGACACATAGTAATCTAATTGGCAAAAATTAAAAACACAGAAAAATTATTGAAAGCAGCAGGGGAAAAAAGACAAAGAACATACAAGGGAACTCCCATAAGGTTAACAGCTTATTTCTCAGCAGAGACCCTACAAACCACAAGGGAGTGGCATGATATACTTAAAGTGATGAAAGGGAAGAACCTACAACCAAGATTACTCTACCTGGCAAGGATATCATTCAGATTCGATGGAGAAATCAAAAGCTTTACAGACAAGCAAAAGCTAAGAGAATTCAGCACCACCAAACCAGCACTACAACAAATGCTAAAGGAACTTCTCTAAGTGGGAAACACAAGAGAAGAAAAGGACCTACAAAAACAAACCCAAAACAATTAAGAAAATGATAATAGGAACATGTATATCAATAATTACCTTAAATGTGAATGGATTAAATGATCCAACCAAAAGACACAGGCTTGCTGAATGGATACAAAAACAGGACCCATATATATGCTGTCTACAAGAGACCCACTTCAGACCTAGGGACACATACAGACTGAAAGTGAGGGGATGGAAAAAGATATTCCAAGCCAATGGAAATGAAAAGAAAGCTGGAGTAGCAATACTCATATCAGATAAAATAGACTGTAAAATAAAGAATGTTGAGACAAGAAAGGACACTACATAATGATCAAGGGATCAATCCAAGAAGAAGACATAATTATAAATATATATATGCACACAACATAGGAGCACATCAATAAATAAGTCAACTGCTAACAGATATAAAAGAGGAAATCGACAGTAACACAATAATAGTGGGGGACTTTAACACCTCACTTACACCAATGGACAGATCATCCAAAATGAAAATAAGGAAACATAAGCTTCAAATGACACAATAGACCACATAGATTTAATTGATATTTATAGGACATTCCATCCAAAAACAGCAGATTACACTTTCTTCTCAAGTGCGCACGGAACATTCTCCAGGATAGATCACATCTTGGGTCACAAATCAAGCCTCAGTAAATTTAAGAAAACTGAAATCATATCAAGCATCTTTTCTGACCAAAATGCTATGAGATTAGAAATCAATTACAGGGAGAAAAATGTAAAAAACACAAACACATGAAGGCTAAACAATACGTTACTAAGTAACCAAGAGATCACTGAAGAAATCAAAGAGGAAATCAAAAAATACCTAGAGACAAATGACAATGAAAACGTGGCAATTCAAAACCTATGGGATGTGGCAGAAGCATTTCTAAGAGGGAAGTTTATAGCTATACAAGCCTACCACAGGAAACCAGAAAAATGTCAAATAAACAATCTAACCTTACACCTAAAGAAACTAGAGAAAGAAGAACAAACAAAACCCAAAGTTAGCAGAAGGAAAGAAATCATAAAGATCAGAGCAGAAATAAATGAAATAGAAAAAAAGAAAACAATAGTAAAGACCAATAAAACTAAAAGCTGGTTCTTCGAGAAGATAAACAAAATTGATAAACCATTCACCAGACTTATCAAGAAAAAGAGGGAGTGTACTCAGATCAATAAAATTATAAATGAAAAAGGAGAAGTTACAACAGACACTGCAGAAATAAAAAGCACCCTAAGAGACTACTACAAGCAACTCTATGACAATAAAATGGACAACCTGGAAGAAATGGACAAATTCTTAGAAAGGTATAACCTTCCAACACTGAACCAGGAAGAAATAGAAAATATGAACAGACCAATCACAAGTAATGAAATTGAGACTGTGATAAAAAATCTTGCAACAAACAAAAGTCCAGGACCAGATGGCTTCACAGGTGAATTCTATCAAACAATTAGAGAAGAGCTAACAGCCATCTTTCTCAAACTCTTCCAAAAAATTGCAGAGGAAGGAACCCTCCCAAACTCATTCTATGAGGCCACCATCACCCTGATATCAAAACCAGACAAAGATACTAAAGAAAAAGAAAATTACACACCAATATCACTGATGAATATAGATGTAGAAATCCTCAGCAAAATATTAGCAAACAGAATCCAACAACACATTAAAAGGATCATACACCACAGTCAGGTGGGGTTTATCCCAGGGATGCAAGCATTCTTCAATATATGCAAATCAATCAACGTGATACACCATAATAACAAATTGAAGAATAAAAACCATATGATCATCTCAACAGATGCAGAAAAAGCTTTCGACAAAATTCAACACCAATTTATGATAAAAACTCTCCAGAAACTGGGCATAGAGGGAACCTACCTGAACATAATAAAGGTCATATATGACAAACCTACAGTAAACATCATTCTCAATGGTGAAAAACTGAAAGCATTTCCTCTAAGATCAGGAACAAGACAAGGGTGTCCACTCTCACCACTATTATTCAACATAGTTTTGGAAGTCCTAGCCACGGCAATCAGAGAAGAAAAGAAATAAAAGGAATACAAATTGGAAAAGAAGAAGTAAAACTGTCACTGTTTGCAGATGACATGATACTATACATAGAGAATCCTAAAGATGCCACCAGAAAACTACTAGAGCTAATCAATGAATTTGGTAAAGTTGCAGGATACAAAATTAATGCACAGAAATCTCTTGCATTCCTATACACTAATGATGAAAAATCTGAAAGAGAAATGAAGGAAACACTCCCATTTACCATTGCAACAAAAGAATAACATACCTAGGAATAAACCTACCTGGGGAAACAAAAGACCTGTATGCAGAAAACAATAAGACACTGATGAAAGAAATTAAAGGTGATACCAACAGATGGAGAGATATACCACGTTCTTGGATTGGAAGAATCAATATTGTGAAAATGACTATACTACCCAAAGCAATCTACAGATTCAATGCAATCACTATCAAATTACCAATCGCATTTTTTACAGAACTAGAACAAAAAATGTTAAAATTTGTAGGGAGACACCAAAGACCCTGAATAGCCAAAGCGGTCTTGAGGGCAAAAAACGGAGCTGGAGGAATCAGACTCCCTGACTTCAGACTATACTGAAAAGCTACAGTAATCAAGACAATATGGTACTGGCACAAAAACAGAAATATAGATCAATGGAACAGGATAGAAAGCCCAGAGATAAACCCACTCACCTATGGTCAACTCATCTATGAAAAAGAAGGTAAGGATATACAATGGAGAAAAGACAGTGTCTTCAATAAGTGGTGCTGGGAAAACTGGACAGCTACATGTAAAAGAATGAAGTTAGAACACTCCCTAACGCCATACACAAAAATAAACTCAAAATGGATTAGAGACCTAAATGTAAGACCGGACACTATAGAACTCTTAGAGGAAAACAGGCAGAACACTCTTTGACATAAATCACAGCAAGATCTTTTTTGATCCACCTCCTAGAGTAATGCAAATAAAAACAAAAATAAATAAATGGGACCTAATAAAACTTCAAAACTTTTGCACAGCAAAGGAAACTACAAACAAGACAAAAAGACAACCCTCAGAATGGGAGAAAATATTTGCAAATGAATCAATGGACAAAGGATTAATCTCCAAAATATATAAACAGCTCATGCAGCTCAATATTTATTATTATTAATAATAAAAAAACAAACAACCCAATCCAAAAATGGGCAGAAGACCTAAATAGACATTTCTCCAAAGAAGACATACAGATGGCCAAGAAGCACATGAAAAGCTGCTCAACATCACTAATTATTAGAGAAATGCACATCAAAACTACAGTGAGGTATCACCTCACACGAATTAGAATGGGCATCATCAGAAAATCTGCAAACAACAAATGCTGGAGAGGATGTGGAGGAAACGGAACCCTCTTGCACTGCTGGTGGGAATATAAATTGATACAGCCACTATGGAGAACAGTATGGAGGTTCTTTAAAAAACTAAAAATAGAATTTCCATATAACCCAGCAATCCCACTACTGGGCATATACCCAGAGAACACCATAATTCAAAAAAACACACGCACCCCAATGTTCATTGCAGCACTATTTACAATAGCCAGGTCACAGAAGCAACCTAAATGCCCATCGACAGACAAATGGATAAAGAAGTTGTGGTACATATATACAATGGAATATTATTCAGCCATAAAAAGGAATGATATTGGGTCATTTGTAGAGATGTGGATGGATCTAGAGACTGTCATACAGAGTGAAGTAAGTCTGAAAGAGAAAAACAAATATCGTATATTAACGCATATATGTGGAACCTAGAAAAATGGTACAGATGAACTGGTTTGCAGGGCAGAAATTGAGACAGAAATGCAGAGAACAAACATATGGACACTAAGGGGGGAAGTGACGGGGGTTGAGGGTGGTGGTGTGATGAATTGGGAGATTGGGATTTAGATGTATACACTGATGTGTATAAAATGGATGACTAATAAGAACCTGCTGTTTAAATAAATAAATTAAATTATAAAATTAAAAATAAATACAAATAAAAGGAACCTAAAGAAAGACTTATGAAACAAGGGAATCTTTTCTTAGCTATTAATAATTTTTTAAAAAATTTCATCAATTTAAAGGAAAGAATGAGTTTAAATAATCACTTCATGACGGATTTTATAAGTTTTCTTTCTCTCAAAGAGGGCTCACCCCAAATGTCGTGTAAGTTTCAGTCCCCACAAAACCTGAACTCATCCCTGAATTAGATACAGATGCTTATACTTGAGTAACAACCAGGTTTTTTAAACCTAACACTGGTAGTGTAAAATATAATCTATTTCATCTCCACTGCATCAAGAGAGAGGATCACCCCAAGATGTGGTACAAATCATTAAACACAAAATGTCCTAAAATAAAAGTAGGCAGTCAGTCCAGTCACACTGAGTAAGACGTTTCATGTGTTAAGTCTAGGCCTATCAACTACCAGTGTTCTGTGTGTCATCAGTTAAGTACACCAATACAGTGATATAAAAACTCTCATCGCAGGCCATACAATTAACAAGGCTCCCAGATCCCCATTGCTTGCAAACCAAATTGAAGAATGGGTATTCAACAGCAACCAATTATTGCCTTTCTCACAGCAATTTCTAATTTTTCTAATTATGGAACAGCCTGCTCTTTTCATGTAAAGAGTAATCCTACTTATCTGAGCACAGCTTTCTGCTGGTGAAGACAGATGTGCTGGAAAGCCATCTATACGTTCTGCTTGGTGCCCCCATGCACCCAAAGACAAAAGTTAGGATGATGATGAGGTTTCAAGTGTCCTTCTCGGGTCACGGACTAGGTTAAAACCAATGGCCTGCAGGAATATTAAGCCCCTAATTCTGACCTTATTATTCCAGGATTCCAACCAAATGAGCAAACTGGCCACCTGGTGCAACAGACACAACACACCCAGAACCAACTGAAATACACTCTGAGGGATAAGTATGTGGGGTCTATTTAACTATAGTGGTGCTTACTGGTTCCTTCTACATTTTTCTCATTGCTTATTTAACCCTTGTCATTTCTTCCACTTCAGCAACCCCCCAAAAATATTGGCTTACATTGCTCCTTATGGATGTCTGATAAAATCTTATAAGCACATACTTGGCCACCAACATAGTGCTTCTAGAACTCGCTTCTCAGACACTCGCAAACCATGGTAACTCCATCAGTGTCCTATGCTCATGTTTTAAGGTATTTAGTAATGAAAAATTTAAAAATAGAGAAAAAGTATTGCTGAAAAACTGAAGGTGAGCTAAGACATGGGTCGAGACAGCAAATAATAGCATGCCCTCTCCGTTTCTCTTTATTGCTTTCCTTCAGGTTTTTTTTTCCCCCTCCTTGCTCTGACTCTATATAGCTCCATCTTCTGCCTCCAAACTCCACCCTATTTTGAAAATGTCTATGAGAATCATCATTTAGACAAGCAGATGGTTCTCACTGAGCCACAAAAGCACTTCTAGTCAACACGGCCAGAATTCCGGAGGCCCCTAAGCCCCCAACTCTCTACCAGAGCATTCGGTCACTAAAAAACAGTTTCACCTGTCCTCTCCAAGCTCACTTCCTCTGGCCTCATTCAGGCCGTGATTTCTTACTTGGTGTGTCACTTTATATTCCAAACGGGTCTCTGCCCAGCTCATCCTTACACACACACACACATACACACATACTTAACTTCAGTCAGAATAATCTCTGTAAAAGACTAAAACATTCAAGCCGCTTCCTGCTTAAATCACTATAGTAACCATACCCCACCATTATCTGTACAATAAGACCCAGGAATCTGGATGTGACACGTTAGTCCTTCCAGGGCCAGGCCCCACCTCCCTCTCTAGGCACATCTCACAGCTCGCAGCACTCCCACGTTAGCCATACCCTCATGTGATTAACTAACCACACACTTTGGTTCATACTCCTGAGTATTTCTTTAGGTTTTTTTTTTTTTCTCAGCTACCTGGATAATTCTTACCCATCTTTCAAGACTCGGTCCAAGGAGTCCTGTCTAGAAGCGTCTGAGATGCCCCAGGTTGGATTAAGCGTCTGTCATCTGGACCCTCACAACCTGTCATTCATTCCTCCACTGTACCTATATTCATCAGACTATAATGAAATGCTACTTTTGTTTCTTGCTTCCCCAGAGAGATTGAGTTTCTTGAGGCCAGGAACCTCTTGTATCCATGCTGTAGACCTTGAGCTAAAGCAGGGCCTCACACAGAGTACCTAGGGATAAGTTTGTTGAATAGAACAGAATAGAATTAAACTTGGCCCATGTGAGGACATGGGTGGCTTCCCAACCAAGGGCATTGTTAATACGAAGCAGTGAAAGCAAATCTCTTCACAAACGTTGCCTCCAGGTGGACAAGTATTATTTCCCATTGCTTCCCCTAGTCTTGTGCCCCAGATCAGGTGGACACATGGGGGTGCAGGGGTCCTGTGACACAGTACTGAAATGTGATCTCTGGCTGGCAACTACAGAGTGTGAGGTCTGCTACAGAGCCATCTCCAGGGCATGCTCCCATATCTAATGTTGCCATAGGCTCTCCCAGAGGAGGATACTACATGGGCTTGCAAATGTGCAAAGGTGACAAAGCTATAGGTCCCCCTTCCCATCTTCTACCAAACGACTTGAAAGAGTGATGCACTTTTATGTCTCTGTTTTTACCTCTTACTCCTTCCTGTGCCCATTGCAATTTTTGCCTCACCACAACTCTAATGAAGCTGTTTTCCCTACAGTCACAGTGAGCTCCCAAATCAAAATGGCTATCGATGTCTTTTTCATCCCTACATATCTCTTTGTCTCCAAAGCTGACTACTTTATGCCTCCATGATAACATTTACTACATTTTACCTTTTAACTGTGCACATCTTTGCATACATGACCCTCAAGCCACCTTAGTGAAGGGTAAGCAGATTTTCACATTCATCTTAGCACCCCTATAACTCCTATGACAGCATCATATTTCACATGTGAAACACAAATAAATGTTTGTTGACTCAAATTAACCCTAGAATAGTTTATCCAAAGATGAAATTGTGTCCCTCCATGGAAACCATCTACCAAGAAGTCACAACTTTAATAAGCTGACCTGTAAATGGGATGAGGGAAGAGTAAATAGAATTTGGTAAAATCCCCCTGATGCTCTTCAAACTGTCCTTATATTCCATTGTAATTATTCTGTGCTGGGGACCAAAGTTCATTAGCAACTAAACTAATTCCATCTCCCTAGGGGCTACAAATTCAAGCGGAAGGTAACTTTGTAATTCAGTGTCCAGCCTCCAGTTTAGGTGGCTCTTCAGGGAGAATGAAATCAAAATGTCCAAGTCCCAAAACTAAAAAAGTCACCTGCATAGGCTTAAAAAAATCATAAATAAAATGAGCTGTCCTTTTTAATTCTTTGTCTCAATGACAACTTAGTTCTTTGTGCTGCTGCCAAAGACACCACCACTTCTTTTCCTAGACAGAAAGCTTTTTGTAAATTAATATGAGACCTCATTTTCCAATATCATGAGTTTATGTATATGTATATAGACCTAATTCCAACTAAAACATGCTATGCTGTGTATAGTAATCTATTCAGTATTTGAAATTATTTAGAGGTTCCAGCTGCATCTAAACCAGGATATTCTAAAACCTGCCCATCAGCTTGTGGTGCCCTGGATTACCTCATGTCTCCATCAAGAAGAGAACTAAATAGCTCCTAAAATGACATTAGGGTGTGAATTAAACACTCCAGTTAACACACACATGATACAACAGTGGCAAACAAAACTCAAATATTTAATGCTGGCTGCAGGCTGAATCTTTCCTCACCTGAAGGAAGTCTACATGTGTATATTTCCCCGTGAGTTAAAGCTGTGAAGTTCTGATGTTTGCTGAGAGTGAATAGATAAATTGGCCCTGTGCCAGTCCAAATGATTTGCATTTTTCCATTCCAAACTCTATTTGCATATCTTCAATAGCATTCTTCAGAATGTTTCATACTATATTAGGCTGGGTTTTAGAATTGTCATAGAGCTTCAAATCATCCATGTACTGCAGGCATGAGATGTTCACCTTCCCATCTTTGGGCTCTTTTGTTTTCTCATGTAATGAATTGCAAACAGAATTGTAATATCTTAGATGTCTAGAAATTCTCTGTATTTTTAAACTATGGCTCTCCTTCCCATGTCTTTTTTTTACCATATTAGTGATATTTCATTTAGTCACAGTGATCTGTAAAAAACCTAAATTTTGAGAATCCAACATAGAAGCATACATAATCTTTAGCAGAACTTGGGTTGGGGTCTTGAAGTAATAGATCTCTCCAGGATTAAGAAAATATTCCTTTTCTTTGATTTTCTTGCATCCAGATTTGCTATGATGAAACACAAATGCCAGAGTAGGGGTCAGGAGGCTATTTTTATGAGCAATGGGACTTCTGGCTGCTGTCATCTTCCCTTGTTTTTAGATATGAGTGTTACTACCTGTCAAGGGAGGGCTTGAGCAAGGACATCATATAATGCCTGGTGGGTGCACAATTTGCCCCATAACACCTGTGGCATGCCAAAGTTAGAGTTGCAACATCAACACGTCTTTAATCGAAGATGACAATTTATCCATTTGAAAATATTTTCACACTCTAGTGGTAAAACAATGGTGAGGTCAGGAGTAAGACCTGAATAAAGTTGGAGGAATGAAATGTAGATGACAAGGATGATCAGCCAGGAAGGAAAAGGTAGGAAAAGGTTGAATCCAAGTAAAAAGGGCCTCAGGACGAATAAAGAGAATACCGTATTTCATCAACTCAAAGATGGCAATATCATCCCACCTTAACATCTGTGTAACTGGAAGCTGAAGATAGTCTAGGATTTTGTAGGTCTGTCCAAGTGGTCACAGCACCTAACTGTGGCAAAGAGGGCTGACCAGGCCAGAGTGGCAAATATGTTTATTTCACCTGTCAACTCTAGTCAACAGGTAGAGGCTGCCTGGATCATAGTGTTGAGAAGAATTCTGAGGCTGTGTCTTAGTGCAGAGTGTTGGTTCCATGAAGAAAAAGGCTGTGATTAACGAGTGATGTCTGCCTGAGAAGAAGAAATATTTACAGGATTACCATGAATTTGCTGTCCCTAGCCCAGGCTGTCCAGATTAAGTGGGACGACTTTAGGTCGATAATTCTCCCCAGAGGTAAAGAGTTTGATTGCCTCAGTCTGAAACTCTTGCTATGTAATCTACTCATAGAATTACTAAGCATGAATTTCAAAAGAGGGGATTGTCAGCTTACCAAGAAATTCTACTCCGAAGATAAACGGACAGCTTTTTCTCACATTTTTACTCTCTCCATTATATAGACTATGAAGATGCCCTGAGAAGTTCTAAGAGGAGAAAAATGTTAGTCATTCCTATACTAAGGAGAAAGGTAGTTTTATAAATAGGCTAGAATATATGGGTGGAAGCATGTGTAAGTTCTTTGTCCAAGCCCTAGAAAGTCCATTAAGTGAAAATGAAAACAGAGTTAGGTAATAAACCTTAAAGGAGCATTGTTTTAACATCAGTAGTAGCCTTATTAAAATATACATCAATTTTAATTTTGCTTCAGTTAGAAAAGGCAAAAGGCCTTGTCTCATGTATGCCTAGTGGGGTATAAGACCACTCCTCATCAGCAATTGTCAAATCATTTGTTCAAATACCGTTTCTCCACATTCAACTCCCCATCTTCCTGCATAAGAATAACGTTTCCTGAGAATAGAATTTAGTGATATATGCCCCTAAGAGAGCCACGGAGCCCCTGGAGCTCATTAATCCTGCCACCTTTTGTGAGATGCGGGCCTGAAATGGTTGGAGTTCACTTTAAACGGGACTGAATTTCAAAGCAAAGGGCTCTGAGGTGGCAAACAGCTCATTAATTCAGAGTGTAATTCAGTGGCAGAAGAATTGTTTTAAATGCCCAATCTAAAACTATTTAAATTCACATTATAATTATAAGCAAAAAGTATGCACTTCAAATTTTAAATCTGGATATGTAATCTACCGATAAAACTAATGAACAGAAATTTTAAAAAAGAGGGGACTGTCATCTTACCAAGAAATGCTAATCAACCTGCTTTTTGAAGTGTGCCTCATTTGCATCACAAGCATTATTATGAAAATTCAACATTATGCTTCTGTATATTGCATTGTACTGCTCTGCTGAACATCAAAAAAAGCAGGCAACACTTCCTCAAAGTGAATAAAAATGTAATAAAAAATCATGATCAAAGATAACTTCAATTCTCTGTTAATTTTACCTTAATTCCACTCCTGGGATAAGAAGTCCTATTCATAAGTTTTCTTTCCTGTAACAAATTCTCCAGCAACCTTATGGTCCCTAAATATATTCCCAAATGTAATGCATGCATAAATAAACATGAATCAAATTTGCATAGCCTCTACCATAAATATGGCAGCACGTTCATAAACTCATTAGCGTTCACTGTGAGGAAAACTCATTACACTCCCATTAGAACATGGCAATTAAGTTTTTAAAATTAATGTTACAGAAGTAGTTTTACTCTTTTTTTTAAAATAACCAATAACAAATGATTCACCAGTGCTTTCTTTGTATATTTCTTTTGTCTAAAAATTAAAAAATAATTTTGCTTTCAGCATTGTGCATGGTGAAAAATTATAAATAGATGTTGTCTAATGCATCTGTGATTATATACCAGTTTCTTTATTTTCTATAAACTTAAAGCATTATTTTCCAAAAAAACTGAGATAAGAAAATCAAGCATGTAAAGTTTTAATTATCGTTGTTAATTATTTTAGCTGAAGAATGTGCCAAATGGTAATAAACACCTTATAAACTGAAATTAAATTTAATTAAAAATTTAAATGCTGAAAAATTACATGTTGAAAGGTGATGTGCAATTTTTTTCCCCCAGAAAGTGTAAAGTATATACACTAAGGCAATAGGTACTAAGATTTTTTTAAAAGTTAACATTTAAAGCCATTTTTTTCATTAATTGATTTTATCCACAAAACTTTTGTATATTTGTAATTAGAAGTCTAATGATATTACATTATATTTTTGACTACATCAAAAATATTTTGTGGCACTTCCTAGTTGAAATAAACATCAGCCATAGACCACTTACATGTATTAAGAGAAAAAAAAAAAACACAAGTGAAAGAGCAAGGCTTAGACTGAGAAAAACAAAACTGTTTCAGTAATGACCATTGCTGTGAAATTCTCAGGTTCTCAGTCAATTACTGGCTGACAAGTGTCTCTGTTATTATTATTCCTGAAAAAGGCCATTTGAGGGGAAGGAGCATTTAATAGCCCAAAAGTCAACCAAATCTTACTGATCATGACTCATTTCTATAGCAAACCTCTATTACTTCTCTGACAGATCAAATTAAATTCTGCTTGGGGAAGGGATGGGACACTCCTCTTGGTTGAAGCAATGCTGTAATTTTTATTCCTGCTGAGTAAATAGCCTCAAGTCAAACTACTTGCCCTGACTAATGATCAAACATATCCAAGAATTCTGTACAAGAAATGCATTCGTCTCTCCTTTGAAGTGCATTGCTGGGAGAGTAATTGGGTTTGCTGGAGATTTTCCTTAGAACTGCAAAATAAATTTCTTGGCTAAGCATATAATCAAGCTACCGATTTTCTTTTTTTATTAAATATCTTCTTGTAAGACGGTGGACACTGAATAAACATGTGCCTCAAAGGAATGTCAGAATGATACACTACTGTCTCTTTGCTGACAGGAAAATTCTCAGCAGTGTTAGGTTAAAAAATTCCATCAGAAGAAACATTTCATTCAGTCATATAATTCCCTCTAGAAATACAAATGTGCCTCCTATATATTAATATCATTAGAACTAGGCAGTCAGGAATATACAAAGATGAATATGATGTAGAACCTGTCCTCAAAGAACTTATGAACTAGCAGGATAGGTATTATAGAAATATTTTTTTTAAACTATACAAGAATAACCATCAAGTCAGGATGCGATAAGGCTATCATAAGAATGCCACAAAATAAGTGTCACAGGGCATCTGATGAGAAAGAGTTTACTTTTGGTGAAGATGTTTAACAGAGGCTGTTTGATGATCATTACTATTATGTGAGCTAGGTATGCAAGAATGGATAGGATTTCAACAGGTACGTGGTGGCTGGGGAGGCTTTTTAGGCCAGGGACAAAAGCAAAGAGGTAGGCGCTGTCTAGGAATGGAGAATAGTTCAAAATGACCGAAATACTAGAGAGAGAAGATAGAAGATAAGTTTAAGGAGGCAGACATAGCCACAACATGCAGAACTTGAATGCAGATATCAGTCATGGGGAGTGCATTGGGGGCTTCGGAAGTCCCTTCTTCTTCTGTTGATATTCCAGAAGGAATATTCTACTGTTCCTTTTGACAGTTAGTTGTCTTGGGCTGACTTTAAACACAGTGATCATCAGGACCGGTTTGCCCGGGAATGTCTGTTTATACTTCTCTTCTTGAGAAAAAGGTGTATCCCTTTTATCTGGACGTATATAAATTTAGACTAAAGTGGAAAAAAAAAATGGAAACAGGATCTAGTCAGGGCAGTTAGTGTCCTGAGGAGCTGTCCTTCAATCAACCTTTCTGAGCCAGACCTTTGTCCCCCAGACAACTGAGATTTTGGAGAAAAATACATTATACTACCACGAAGAGAGTATGGAATATGGAGAGCCTCAGACCATGGCAGGAGTGCCATTTTTAGCTCCCAGTGCCAGAATAACTCATAATCAAAGTGAGTGAACCATGAAGAAGAAAGCTAGGATGGTCTCAGAATTAGCACTGTGGTCTCCATGCAGTGGAGGAAGTATAAGAGGTAAAGTGAATGCCCGGGGGCAGGATAGCTTGGTGATGTGGCAGTGGTGGCCTTGGTAGTACCTGTAGTCCTACATAATCATGGAGTGCCTGGGGTTTGAAGACTGCGTGTGGCTGAAAGCATCGAAACATAGTGCTATAGGTTACCACTGACAGAAAGACCACTACCAGGGAGAATGGGAGAGAATATGTACAGACCAGAATACGCATAAAGGGTCCAGTAAAGGAGTTAACGAGAATGAGCAAATAAGAGCCAGCCCAGGCTAAACAGAAGAACCTGATTGGTAGCCCCTTTGGAATATTCTGAAGAGAACAAAAAGAGTCAGAAAGAAAAGAGGTGAAACATGGCTAGACCATATTTACCAACTGCTTTTGTCTAAAGGATATGCTAAGCAAATCTAAACACCTGTAGCAGACTTAAAGAGTGTGTCTAGATTAGTTCTGGGTCTACCAACAGGACAGATTTAATACACCTGCCTTGCCCAAATTGTGGAAAAGGAGAAAGGAAAGAAAGAAGTTACATCAATGATCTACAATGTGTGTGTGTGTGTGTGTGCGTGTATTCTTTTAGTAAAATGTATTTTGAGCATACCCTAATATATGTATATTTATTCATCAATTATATCTATGTACTAATACATTGGTAAATTATATATGTTATGAAATATACACAGACATACAAATTTAGAAGGATGAGAAAAATAAATTTAAAGAGAAGTTCTAATATTTCCTTTAGAGGCCAATAAGTTAGGCAATTGCTTTCTCTCCCAACCATAAGGCAACGAGCTTCAATTTTTATATTCTGTAGGCAGTAAAAAAAAAAAAAAGGAAAGTTTAGAACATGATATGAGATGATCAGATGGTTGTTTTAGGAAAATTTAGCAAGGAGATCAGAGTTGGGATGGTAAAAGGGGAACTAAGACTGGTAGACCAGAAGCCAGAGAGAAGGCCACATTGACAGTCATGGTATGAAATGATAAAGGCCTGGATTTATGTGTTGATGGTACAAATGGAGAGAGGTGGGCACACACACTTTGGCCATTGAATTTTACAGGAAACAACCATACAGGTGCCTTCCCGTGAAGACAGGCAATGCAGCCCAAATTTGGCTGCAGACATATCTCCTGGAGATGCTCCTGGAGTTCATCTCCTCTCATCATCTGCTCCGATTGGATGTTGAACTCCTGCTTCACTGAAGAGACGTTAGCATATTATAGATAACATTTCAAGTGATAACGATTTCTTGTTTCTGAGAGAAATAATTAATCCAAAAACAAAATAATTCTGGAGATAGAAAAAGATCAATTTGGAGAGCCAAAGTGTTTCAAAAATGTCTCAAGAATTGTAGGGTGTCATTTTCCACTTTAATTGCACACAGATATCTGGTCTGATTCTAAAAATCTGCCAACGCCATCTTTAAAGCTACTATATCTGCTTTGGTAGTAAAGCATTACAAAGAATAACAACATAGTTTAATTAATTTTAAAAAAGAATAACAACAGGGCTTCCCTGGTGGCGCAGTGGTTGAGAGTCCGCCTGCCGATGCAGGGGACACGGGTTCGTGCCCCGGTCTGGGAAGATCCCACATGCCGCGGAGTGGCTGGGCCCGTGAGCCATGGCCGCTGAGCCTGCGCGTCCGGAGCCTGTGCTCCGCAACGGGAGAGGCCACAACAGTGAGAGGCCCGCATACCGCAAAAAAAAAAAAAAAAAAAAAAAAAAGAATAACAACATACATTTTATACTTTCCTAGGTGTATTGTAAACAGAACAAAAAAGAATACCACCAAATTGAAAAGAAAAAAACAAAGACAGGTCTCAATTTTAAGAAGATACTTCTAAATGCGAGTGTTTCAGTGAAATGCCCAGAGCTCATGATTCCTGCTCTGCGGAGATTATAAGAAAGGTACTTATCAAAAGAAAACTAACAGAATGTCTTAAGGTCTAGGGGGAAAAATGACATCATTTCTATTCTGTAAAACTCCACCCAGGGGATATATGTATACATATAGCTGATTCACTTTGTTATATAGCAGAAACTAACACAACATTATAAAGCAATTATACTCCAATAAAGATGTTAAAAAAAAAAAACTCCACCCAAAGGGAAAGTCTTAAAATCAACCTTGGTGTAAGTAATACCAAGATCATAGAATATTTCTTGATTGCCTAGAAGATGCAATTTTTTTCATGGTGTTTTACTATAAGTGGCAGGTAATAAGACAAAATTCAAGTTGACGTATAATCATTCCATTTCAACTTTCATTTATTACACTGTATTACATTAACTGCTTTGATGAGGAATAGTAGGGCTGAAATTCAATAGAACATCAAGATACTTCTATCTGATCACCTAAGAAAGCTGTATTATACTGTCACTCAAATATATGTGGCAATGGCTGCCTTTTTTTTTTAAACTTCTACTGGAAAGGTAAATGTCAGGTGATCTCCAATACTTTAAGCTTGGTATTGAAAGTTAGGGGAAATATTTCAAAGACCCATAATTTCTTTGTTTTTTTTCATGACAGTGAAGATGGTAGGGGTTTCCCTTTGCCCTCACATCAGTGGAAAGTTCCCATTAGAAAACATTACAAAGAAATTAGTTCATTCACTCAGTCTACATTAATAAGGGAATTTCTCAATCAAAACCTCTGGTTTGATTGTTAGAGGAGGTCTCAAAGGAATGCCTATATAATTTCTTCATTATCTATGTGATAAAGTTATCCTATAGAAAATTGGTCATTTAGCTATAACTGATTCTCTGTTTTCACAGTTGTTTTGATGTCTGGAGATTTCAATGGAAATATTTCTAATATTGGTCAAAGGAAAATATTTAGAGTATAAACAGTAGAGAAAACAAAATTAAACTAATATTTGTTAAATATTTTTGAAAACATTTAGAGTCATTTATGGTTTTGGCCTAAAATTCACAAGTGAATTTTCTGAAATAATATCACAAGATTTTATTTCATGCAATAAAAAAAGTGAAACACCATTACGGAACAACTGATGAAGACAAATCACCCTGGCTTATTTCAAAGTGCAGTGTCGTCGCACGAGCCTTGCACTCTTTAAGCTGCGTTCCATTCTTCATTCTGAAACCTATCAGAATCATGATAAAATAGTATGGGAAAACCTGTGATGAGCTCTTACATAAGAGCAAAAACTAGAGTTAAGTGAAAAAGGTTTCTTAAGCTTCCAAAATGACCTTCCTTTGAAAGAACCTGTTAACCTTTCCAGTGATGGAACATCAATATTTTTAGGGCCAGTTTAACTCAATCTTCCTATCTTTCTTTTAGTTTTAACGTATGTAGCTCTGCCTGATAAGAGAACTGACTACAGGCTTCCCCAGTCTCCCTGGACACAAATAAGTACACAGAGAGGAAACCTCCAGAAAAAAAAAATGGTAGGGAGTTAACTATAAAGCTTGGTCATTTCAGCATTTCAGGAAGCTAGTTTGAAATGGAGATTCTAAGAGACATTTTATATCCCATTTTCCTCAAATCATGAGCCCTCCAGAAGCAGGTAGAAGGATGGGTAACAGACATTCCTGAGAAGAAATGGGGAGGGAAGAAACATTTTCACCATTTTCACTATCCCCTTCAATCTGAGGAAACAGAGAACACGGGATGTGTGGTAGTTTGGAGATTCATCAATTGAATATTGAAAATTTCTGATAAACCCTTATCACAATTTTAGAAAATTGCTTATAGCTATAATCAGAACTCAGCAGTGGAAGAAAAACTTTTCTAATACAAAAAAAAACCCCCCAAAACACACAAAAAAACCAAAAAAAACCCCCAAACCAAAACCCCACATAAAATAAACAAACAAAAAACAGTTCTCCTCATTTCACTATGGATTGTACCAAAATACTGGCCCTCTGATGACTGCCCACCAGCAGCATTTTAAACAGCCAAGGCCTCTAAGTCACTGTCAATTTGGGGGACATGCTCACAGATCACTTCAAGAGACTAGAGCAAAAATTACTTAGGGACCAATTCTGAGTCCCATCAGGCCATGATAAACATTATTTTATGGGAAGTGGGAAACCTCAAGTGACCCAATCCATATAATTCACATGTGTGTGTCAATTGGAGATGGGCCGACAGCCATTACAAGATCATATTGCTTTGTCTTACATGCTGGCATTCCAGAGGCAATGTAACTTAAGACGCAAGCTGGTTTTCGAATGTCTACAAAGTACTCAGCTTAAATCAAATTCTTACATGCTATCTCTCATTCCATCAGACTCCTGTTTTAAAGTATTAGGAAGCCAAAAGGAGTTTAAAATCACAAAGGGAAATGCAAATCAATCTACGACAAATCATTTAACAGGTACCCTGGAAGAGAATTTTATTGCTACTGCCATTAACAATTTGCTTATCACTGACACTATCCTCTTTATGGATAATAGGTGGTTACCCCCCTCAAAACTTAGGGTGACATAGAGGAAAAAGTAGCCCAAACAATCCCCACATCACTTCAAGGAAAAATGCATTGAAATGACTAACCTTTCCCCAGGTCATCAGGCCAAGGGATGGGTTCTTCTGTTTCAAGATAGCTTACCTCCTGACCCACAGCATATGGTTTCTATTACTGCTAGACCATGACCACAAAGACATTTCAAATCCCTGTGAAAAATATGATTCTACGTCTCCTGCTCAGTTGTATGTCATAGAGGACAGTTGAAGTTCTGGCAGATGAGGGGGAGGGGAAAGGGCGGCAGTGGGATATAATCCATGCCATACCTTTACATGATATGACTAGGTTTGTAATAGAAACCTTTTCACTTCTGGTTTCTCTCTTTTATCTTACAAACCACTTAGTGCTCATAAGGGACAGTGAACACCCTTCAGTGTATCATGTTTAAGCTCTCCAAAGATGTGAAACATCTTTATCAAGGGTGACAGCTCTGCCATTCACTAATTTGCTTTTCAAATTCTTTTTTTAAGGGAGATAAAAGTACATTTATGCTATTTAATCGGCAGTAACACAGCAAACAATATTCTGTCTGTGATGATTAAACAATGTTTCTGAAATTATTCTGAATAAATATTTACTTGTAGGTGTTACAGTTGCCTCAGAACATTAATGAGGACAAGAATTAGTCAACTAATACAAGATATTCCACAAGGCACCATTAATCCATTTAGATAAGTCAGACTTTCAATATGAACATAATAATGTTCTGCCTTATTAGATTTCACAAATGATGTTTCCTCAGTTTTTAATATAACATAAAATGTAGAACTATTGTCTGGTCTTGTAAAAGAATTTTATACATTTAATTATGAGTTTCTAGCATACCCTAATTTTATAGTAGCTGATTTACAACATCCCTCTGGGCACGGAATTTAATGGTTCCTGACAAAAGAGATGGGCAAAAGATTACACACACACACACACACACACACACACACACACACATCACATATACACACACACAAATATTTACACAAATATGAGCAAATAATTCAAACAAGATATTTGCTTTACAGTGAAATCCCACCAAGTAGGAAAAAAAAGCTTTGAGCCATTTTCCTAATTTTATCATTATTAATTATTTTTGTCCCATGGTATTAACTTAGCGCTTTTCCAGTGTGTCCTTTTCATTTGCTTGCTTGTTTGTTATGGCTGTGCTCTATAGTCTTTATTTTTCCTTCTGGCGTTAGTTCTTTCTTTGTGATCATTTTGGATGGAATGTTTCATGGAAACAACAAGACCAACACTCCGACAACTCCCCATGGAGCCTGAATGTGTCTAGATGGAAATAATACTTTAGTATATGCAAAACACTAATCAAATTAAATTCCCTGGTTGAGCATGATATAGGGAAATCCATCGATATCCTGTTTCCTATGTAAAGCAAGAGAAATTGTCATACCGAAAAAATGCTAATTAGGGCTTCCCTGGTGGCACAGTGGTTGAGAGTCCGCCTGCCGATGCAGGGGACACGGGTTCGTGCCCCAGTCCGGGAAGATCCCACATGCCGTGGAGCGGCTGGGCCTGTGAGCCATGGCCGCTGGGCCTGTGCGGGAGAGACCACAACAGTGAGAGGCCCGTGTACCTCAAAAAAAAAAAAAAAAAGCTAATTAGTGGAAAAAACTGATCCAAATGATTGTTTTATTGAGTTTACTGGTCAATCCATTAAGAAGTGGTTTCTCTTATTCAGGTACCCTTTTGTAATATTATATCAGACACTTGATCTTGGGAATTATAAAGGCAGGGGTTTTCAATGTAGTTAAGGCCAGTAATTTACAAAGAAATGCAATTACTGATAGGAAACACATTTCCAAGGCTTTGTTACATATCCATTCACACTGCAATTTGTTAAATAACAAGAATACAAAAACCTTGAGCTGTGTTTGTTTTCAAGGATATACTCAGCTATCATTATCCTCACTGGGGGCTCCTAAGCACATCTGAATTTTTCCATTGCTGTGGCAAGGAATTTGTTAATTATATAACAAATTAACAATTTGTTAATTATATAACAATTTCCTGTCTGTTAGACAATCAAAAATGTCCTAATGGTAAGCCTGTCTTGATGAAGAAATTCACCCATGGCTTGTTCTGTGGTCCTTGGGAAGACAAAGTTCATATTGAAAATCTAATTTTATTTTCTAGATATTATGCATATATAATAAATACTTTCCACTTTAGTCTTCAGGAATCAATAATGAATAAAAAGGAAAAATTAATCTACCTTTAATTTACAGACCAATCCATCACACCTTTCTAATTAATCACATGATTTCTATTTCCTCTTATCACTTTGAAAAACTTTTATGAACTCTCTGAAGCACATCTGCTTTTTTTTTACAATCTATTTTCATTCATTCTTTCATCAAGTATTTCTGGACTATCTAATATTTGTTATCCATCATCCTGTGTACAGACATGTTTTTGAAGGAAGAAAATTCTCAGTCCCTATGTATATTTCTGCCAAACTGATTCATTCAACTTGGTATTCTGTTTCATGGTCCATCATCACCAAAAGTTAGGAGATAGCTCTAAAAGTTTGATTTCCTATTAACAACCATTTACAGGCCTCTTACCCATAAATTAATCCTTAGGATGCAAGTAGGAGAGGGTTCATGTAGTCAGTTCTGTCTTCTAGAATTTGATTAAATAGTATGGGCAACCTGTGGATGGCATTTATAATTTTATACATTTCAATTATAACCCTTCAGACTCACTGCCATTTTAAGATTAAAGAATACTGGCTTCATAGACAGTACTCATTCATTTGAGTACTGAAGAGTAATGAACAGTAACATAGAGTAATAAGGGGAGAACTCTCTATTAGTCTTGATCTCCTTTGGGGCCTCTGTGTAGATCCCTTTTTGTCTTTACCTTTCTGGAAGTACAACCAGCTGGACCATATCCAGCATCCCTCCCTGAGTTATCCTGAGGATAGCTTCTATCCTGAGGATAGCAATGGAGGATATTTCCTGAGGATAGAAATGGAGGAAACTGGGACATTGGGATTTTAAGCAATTTGTGCTACAGGACAGTAATCTCTCAATATGCTTCAATGTAAACTATTCCCAGGCCATAATTTGGGGAAACTCAGCATACACTTCATATTATCAAACTGAAAGACTCTGATATGCACTGCAGTAACATTTAAATAACCTAACTCTGTTTAACCTACCATTTCCTAAATATTTTGGAGTTGGAAACCTTCAGTCTTTTGTGTGTTTATGGATTTGGGGAGCTTTTTTCTTTGTTTGTTTTTGTTTTTTGGTCTAATAACTATGAGCAATCCACCTTTTGGGGAGTTCTGCTATTAATATATTCATTTGAGGATCTAAGTGTGTACAGCAAAAATAGAAATAGTAAAGCCCATGGTAAAATCTTTCATTGTAGGTTGTTATTTGACATATTAACATTTTCCTGAAGAAGCAATGCAAGGGGAAGTCTACCCAAAGGCATATAGTACTTAGCTCCAAGTAATGCCAAGATCTTATGTGTGATGGGGCCTAGCACAGTGTCTGGCATGTACTAAGAAATAGGTAAAAAAAGATTAAAATAGAATTGAAATGGCCAGTGGCTTCTTCAGTTCCAGTTTCTAAGAGGATGGCACAATGCCCCCTCCTAGAGCAATGGCAGTAAATTATTCTGGTCCAGTATCTGAGCAGGTGACAACAGACTCAGTGACACACTGACTTTGGACCCCTGCAACCAGGTTGGTTCACCTGACTCAGTTTCATAGGGACTAAGCTCCTATGTTATTCCCTCTGCTGTTTCCCTCACCTTCATTTGGGCTTTTAAAACCTGGATGTCTGGATCTTGTTCCCAGTGAAGCAAGAACTGAATTCCAGACCTTACATATCAGTTTCCCAATGGTTGAGCCCAGATGAGGGCTACCAAACTTCCATGATGCCCATGTTTCTCTAAACAGGATACCTCAGTTGGCTTAGATCTTACTGTCTATCTGCCCAATACAGAATCCTGGATTCACCTTGGATTGGTTGTTAACTCATCTTTCACATGTTCTTTCATTTATGAGCAGAACTCCTGTTTCAAATGCATGCCTTCCTGTGTCCACCTTATCTTATACCCTGATTCCTGAACCTTTCCACACAGAATGATCTGTAGTTCTAAGCCTCTCTTTTCCCTCATGTGTCCAAAGCCCAAGTAATAAATTTAAAAAGATGGTGGGAGATCCAACAGTACCAAGGAATTGATAGAGTTTAGATAAAATTGTTGTTATAAAGGAGTTTATGCACATACAACAGCAAAACTGAATTCAACAAATCATCTATTTAGTTCTATTTTACCATAGTAAGGGGAGAGTCAGCTTTAACAAATCCACCTCTCTTTGTTAATCATTCACTCACTCAAATAAGTATGTATTCTCATAGACACACAACTAGTCAATGCACGGAGCAGAATCATTAAAGCACATTTAAAATTTGTGCCTCCCAAATGTCTATTACCCTAAATCCACTGAGCTTTAACAATGACTAATACAATCCAGAAGACAGTAGAATAAAGTTATTTCAACCAATGATTCTGGTTGTTCATGAGTAGACATTGTAGTACTAAAGATTTTGCCACGATAAAAATGACCTAAAATATTTTGAGGTATCTTAAAATGTTTAAATACATAGATACATAGATACAATAAATACATAGAATGAAGAAACTTAATAACCTATATCTCCAACATACACTTAACTGGTCCCTTCTGATTTTAATTCTTCCCTTACACTGAATCTGCAGTGATGGGGACCTCTGATATGTACCAATCGGAATCATATACCCACTACTGTTGTCAAACATCATTTTACGTGATTGAATTGCTTCACGACAAAGCACAATCTGCCCTCCCTCTAAGGGTATGAAAACATTACTCACACTACTCTAGAAGCTGGTCATGCTAAATATTTCCTATCAATATATTTCCACTTCTAGTATTCTCTCTGAAATTTGATTCTTCCACCTAAAAAAAAAAACACCAGTGGCAAAGGTAAAGGTCACAAGTCACCATTTCTTCTTAAAATATCTCCATTTAAATGCAAATTTTAGCCTTTATTCCTAGTCTTTAAACAGTCATTTCATAGAAATGCAAAAAGTAAGAGTAAATTTTGTGTTTTACTGCAGAGTAGCTCCCTAATGTGTTATTTACCTTCATGTATGCTGTATTTACCCTACATTTTTAGAGCTTGATGGATTTCTTTAGGGACAAGTAGTATTTTCTCAGAAAATTCAATTTTTAAAAATTTGAATATGAATAGAATGGTTTATAGCTAACTTTAAGAAAATAGAGCCTCATCATTTTTTATAATTTGAATCACTAGAAGTTGCTACATTTTTTCATCATACTATTTTTTTATCATACTATTTTTATTTAGCTTATGCAATTTACAAAGCTATGGTATACATTAGTGACAAATAACTTGAAGTAGTTTTTATTATTGTTGAAACTAATTTGAATACACTTCTATGAAAATAAAAATGTAAAGCAATAGCATTTTCTACTTGCATTTCAAAATGTAATAATTGAAAACACTGTAAAATACTACTTAATAATGAGGTGACACTTTTGTCCCAGTGACTAACTTAAAGTAAAATTAAAATGATTAAAGTTTTAAAAGAAACAAAAAAGCTATTCAGAAAATATTAAAAGTTTCAAAGAATTAAATTAATAGAACTTCAGAATTATTACCAGAATTAAATTTTTTTACGAAGTGAATTGAGATACAGAATCATAAAAACAGATGTGAATGTACTAAATTGTTGCCTTTTCAGTGCCCTGTAAGGCAGTATAAAAGCCATTTTGCACCTCCAGTCAACCCCCTCAGCCTGTCTGTGAGGTGATTTGCTCTGCAGCTGTTAGGGATAGTCTCCTCACACCAAGGCAGTGTTTCTTTCAACTTTTCCTCCTCAACAATTTCTCTCAAGCCATGGCAGATGTCTTAGCTTCCACACTGGGTGGATTGGAAGTATAAGGGAGTTAATATCCCTCCCCCTAGATACCTTCACAAATGGAATAGAAGTTAGAGAGCCTCTTAGAACTGTGCTGTCCAATGGAGTAGTCCCTAGTCAGCCATTATGTGGCTGTTTACATTTAAATTAATTAAAATTAAATAAATTAAAAATCCAATTCTTCAGTCACACTAGTCATATTTCAAATGCTCTACAGTTACATGGGGCTGTGATACAGGACAATGTGGACATAGAACACTTCCATCATCAGAAAGTCCTATTGGACAGTGCTGTTTAGAGGGACACTTCTGTTTAGAGGGAGGCTATGTCTTCTACATTTTTCTTCAGAGGGTCCCCAGCAGGACTGAGCCTCAGTTGCCCTCAGTGGTAACCAGGTCAAGAACATATCCTTTGATGGGTTTTGCCCTGTTCTCTAACTTACTCCCTATCTCTTCACTTCTACTTCCTGGGATGGTAACCAAATAAACTATTTGCACCCAAATCCTTGTCTCAGGCTCTGCTTTGTGGGGTATGCAAACCAAGAAAGGGAGCATCTCAACATTTTTGATTCTGCTTTAATTGGAAGAATCCCATGTTTGACCAAGATGCAGACAGGAATAAGATAATTATAATAATTAAATTATATGTTTTCATAGTTCCTCCCCTCCACCCCCCTTCACCTCCTCGAGCTTCATTCCTTTACTAATTCTATAACTACCTGGTCTTCCTTGACTTAATCAGGCTGAGGAGGGAACAGGACAGTGTCAGAGGCCAACCAGACAGGCCAAAATATTGTATTTTAAAAGGAAGGGTGGTTGAAGAAATAGAGGGATGGAAAGGAGGGAGGTAGAGAGGAGAAGAGAAGAAGAGCAGGTGGCCTTAGGCATGGAACTCTGAAGAGAGAGATATTTAAATAGGATGGAGTATTAGGAAGCCTGGATCTATATCTTCTTGTCTGATGCAACTCTCACTACTGCCTTCCAGAAAGACCTTCAGGAAAGGTCCACATTAGTTTTCAAGGCTTTTTGGGGTTAGACTTCAACATCCTTCTGTTGTAACACTGGTCTCGAAGGAACCAAGCACAGTCAGGGTGCATCCCCAAAAATAAAACAACCATTCAGTGTGAACCTTACATTTGTACTATAGTACCATGCATTACTTAACGCAAGAAAAACAAAAAAATGAAAACTATGGCAAACACATAACAGCCTGACAGTGTGACATTAACAAAGCATCTTTTCCCAAAGTTGTGGGAATTAAAATTATCTTAGATGTTTACACGTGTTTAGTTACTGGCAACATACTTGAGGTTTAAAGGGCAACCTAACTTCTGAAATGATTTTCATAATGTTTAGTATGGTATTAGGTTTATGGCAAACATTGCTAAATTTAAGAATTGCCTTATCAGGTAACTACTAATACTGTTAGTAAGTAGCCCTTGGAACTTTATAAAAATGAAAGTCTATGAAATTGTCCATCCCTGTACCATGTAAGAAGTATCTACCAGTGGGCTTTAAGCCATACTTTGAATATTATTATGGTAGAGCTTTCACTTTGTCTCCTTTATGTAAGTTTAAGGTAGACTATGAAATTTACAAATGATAATAATAACGTGACTGAACATGTAGGTGATTTGATCATTTGTCTGTAAATCAGTGTATTCCTGCTAAACATGTATTTCTCAACTTTGTTATTCAAAGAGTAAAATAGCTTTCAAAGTTCAAAATACATTATCAATAAAATTGAGACACACTGATAAGTAAAGAGATGTGCATTAACTTGTACACTCTCCACAGAAATCTCCCACACAGAAATACCAAGTTTCGGTTCATTGCATTTTATCACTTTTTTTGTGTGTGGGGGGGTGGGTGAGTAAGAGAGTTGGGAAGTGATTTGCCAAAACACAAGTCTTATGTTACACTGATGTTCCAACAGAATATCTGAAAACTGTTCTCTAAACTTTGTTTTTCCCTATAAGACTGGGAGTATGCCTCCAATCAGTCACATCAATAAAATGGGAAATATTTACCCAAAAAAATGGTAAATGTGCCCATTCATGCATACATTCATTCACTCACTCATGACATCTATTAAGGTTGTAATTGTGTCAGCCACTGTGCTAGATGGTAGAAATCTAGAGAAGTTAATTTAACCAACAAATATTTACTGGACACATATTTTTTTGTGAGGCCTTTGGTAGGTGGTGAGCTAAGAGTGGTCACCAGTTCCTTCCACTGAGGAGACACAAGAGTGGGGAAACCAGGTGAGCAGAGTGAGGTTTCCAGTACTGTAAGATGAAGGCCACCCCAGGGAGGCATGTTCACAACCACCACCCAGAGCAAAATGTGCAGATAAAATAACCAACACCGAGCTTTAACAGTATATATAGAGATAAATACTTTGCCACTTGGACTAGGTACAGATAATTTGGGTTCAAATTATTTCTAAAGGAATATTTTTAAAGGATAAATGTATTACTTATGAGGGCATCTCTCTAGCCAGCAAAGCAAAGGCAGGTTGATTTCTTGGGCCCATTGGATAAAAGAGATATTTCTATGGAAAATTTACTGATCCTCAAATGCCTGAAGACAAGTTGTTTTCTGATGTAGGTTAAACAAGTCCTTTCCCTGTGGATCTGGCTATGATATGCATGTGGTAATTCCCTGCCAGTTAATAATTTGACCCTTATTTCAGTCCACCCTTAACTAAATTATTACATTTGAATGTGGTTTCTCTCGATCTGCACATTGGACATTAGATAAATCAATATCTAGATTGCTCATTGATTTTTCTAGTGCTATACGAACATGCAGACATTTCACTCGGTTTAAGGAAACGAAATAGAAATAAAGATTACACTAACATGCTCTTCCTAATAAGTGAAAAACAAACCTGGCATCATATTCAAATTTGGTATTCAAATGCTTTATATAAGAATCTAATTTTTTTTTAATTTCAATTAAGCAAAAAGATACCATCCTTAAGAAGCTTGCCAATGTTTTATATAACACAAAGCTTAAGCATTAAAGTTAAAAAAAAAAAAAGGCTCTAAAACCATTGTAGAACTAAAGAACACAGCAAAATGTTACTTGATTACCATTCCTAGTGGCCCAGTGATCACAGCATGGCCAATTCAAATTTCAGTGATGCCTCTTTAAGCCTTAATGAACCGTAGTGCCCTAATGAGAGGTTTCACTGAATCCTGGTCAACCAAGCATACATTTCACAGAGAAAAGAGAAAACTAGCAACCCACTGCATCTTAAATGGTGATATTTGTATCAACAATGTTTATAGGCCATTTTTTCCTTTGGATTAAAAAAAACTAAATAGCTATGGTTCTGTGGGACTCGTATATAAGGGTGTTCATTGAATTTAACATAAAACTCATTTTATGTCATGGAATATTCTGTGTCAATTCATCAATGTTAAGAATTAACTCAACTGAACTTTTAGGAAAATAATATTTGCATAGTTTTATATAGTAAGAAGTACAATTTTGAAATAGTTAACAAAGAATCAAAGATTTTGTCTATAGAAATGTAATGCTGAGACTAACTAAAAAAAATGATTTTCTGGAAACAAAGATAGTTCATTCAAAAAACAGTATTGGTTTGTTTCTGGCGAGTTTCTGGCATCATATAAGTCAAACTGTATTCGAAGTCCACACATTTTCGTTCCCTTCCTAGTGACTTTGGTGAGTGTGGACAGAGTGATGGGTAGAATATGTCCAAAGAGGAAAAGTCAGACTTAAAGGCCTTACTGTTTACAGTCTAATATGGCGCTCCAAGGTCCTCTCCTTTTTGCTTAGGACCCTCAAAAACGACTGTTAGACAACTGGGAGTGGAACTTCACTTGGCACCAAGTAACCTGAATACATTGCTTGTAGGATAAAACTCCACCTCAGTGACGTGCAACTCTTTTGAGCATGGGCATCACTTTTCCCTTTAAAAAACAGTTCTGGACCATCATATGTTAATCATTGTAATTGTGAGCAAAAGGAAGAGAAGGGAGTGGAAAGAGACTCTGTAGACTATTTTTTTATTGTCTAACCATAAAATAGAAAAAAACGACCTGACTTAGAATATGCCAAAGCATACCTAGCATTCCCCAGTAGGAATGTAATGTCTAATGGTTGCCAGCATGATGTAACACAGTATATATTACATCCCATGCACAGCCTCACCTTTCAAGTGTCAGATATCATTTCTTTAGGGAGGCCTTTCCTGACTTCCCACATTAGATCAGGTTCAAACTCCCTGTAACTTTTCCTTCATAACACAAGTTCCATCCAGAAGGCACTTGTACAATCGCTTATTTCAGATTTGCCTCCACTCACTGCATGGTAAGTTCCAGGAGAGTGACAGGGGTGTCTGTTTCACACCATTGCTGTATCTCCGGCCCAGCACAAAGCCTAGTGAACAGGAAGCACGCAAATGGCTTTGATGGAAGAAATGAAAGACCATGCCATTCAAGTTAGTCCCGAAAGTAAAGTGGGAATCAGGCAACTTCCTACACAGGTGTGTTCTAGAGGGTATTTGGGTAATGTGTTTGAAATTTAAACATTCATAACCTTTCACGTTCTTAAAGAGAAGCTGTGTATTCAGGAATGGTCAAAGAAACATTGTTTATAATCACAATAGCTCAGAATCAACTTAAATTCCAACAGCAGGTAATTAACTAAATAAATTATGGCACACCCTTAAAATGTACCAAAATAGCACAAAATTAGTAGCATGGACTAAGTATAGATAAAACACACACAGAAAAACTTTATACATATAGATACATTGGAAAATATAGGTGAAAAATTCTGAAGGGCTATCAACTATTAACAGGACTTACCTTTAAGTTGTGAGACCATATGTCATCTTTATTTTCTTCATTATGCTTTCCTATTTTTCCTAAGCTTTAGAATTGACCAACATTACTTTCATAAAAAATTAAAATTATCAAACTAAAAGGATACCAGGAAGATGGATTATGACAATAACATGGGCAGAGCATAATGATTCTTACATATAATCCTTTTTTACTTTATGAGACTATGAAGTCTTCTATATTAGATATTATGTAAAAAAATTAGTTACATATTTTGAACTACTATTAATACATATTAAAATCTTATTCAAATGCAAATCAATAAGTAGGCTTGTGAAATTGAATATCTAACCTCCAACACTTTAATAAAGATAACAGTTTCAGAGAGGGACTGCAGCAAGGAGTATGTTCTGGCAACTTTTTATTTTGGCAAGGGAAATGTGCAAATATAAAAATAAGATGAATTCAAGAATTATTACATTATCTATAGCACAAGGAACTATATTCAATATCCTGTGATAAACTATAATGGAAAATCATATAAAAAGAGAATGTCTATATGTGTACAACTGAGTCTTTTGCTATACAGCAGAGATTGGCACAACCCTGTAAATCAACTATACTTCAATTAAAAAAAGAATTATTATATTATCTGTAAAACACAATCTCTGAAGTCTCTCAAGGTGCAAAACCTAGGTCAAAAGAAAATTTAAAACTTCTTTTCTACAACTGAGGTCAATGGCAAGGACTTTGGATTATGACACTGAGGTAATGCTTAAAATCTCAGAGAAGGGCTAATACCTACCTGGAGCTTACTGTGAAGTAAGTCCAGATACCATGTAGAGAAAACGCCCAGGCCAAAGGTGGAATTCCGATCTGCTTTTATTACTGTTGTTGTTATGTGTGGGGATGGGATAGAAAAAAATAATTTGCACGAATCATCAACATAACTGTTGCAACCTCCTACTTAATGCAGTCTGTATGGAAGGAGACTACCTACTGTGTAGATTGACAAGCAAATCCCAAGGATATCAATAAAGAGTTCAATAAGTCAGTTGCTGCCAACTTAATTTTTTAATGTACTTGGAGTAGTCCCCAAGGGCCCCGTGGCTGCCTCAAAGTAGTTCTGTAACAGCAAATGTCACAGCCGTCCAAGGATGTGGGGATGCTAATGTAGCATTCTTCATAAAAGAAAACTGGGTTGCTGCTCTGCCTGACATCATAACAAAGCCATGATGGATGTGCACTCTGTGTGTTGAATCGATTTTTGTTAAGTCTAAGCTCTCATACTATTTTATCCTAAAGTGCCCAAATAAGCAGTGTTGACTCCTTAATTTACTCCTTTTAACACCAGCAGCTTCCAGGACTCATTAATGTGATGCTGCATTTAGGCTGTCTGCTGAATTTGCTAACCTCAAATGTAAGAAATCTGAATTTTTAAAACTGATAACAGGAGACACCTTCAAGATGGCGAAGGAGTATGACGTGAAGACCACCTTCCTCCCCACAAAAACATCAGAGATACATCTACACGTGGAACAACTCCTACAGAACACCTACTGAATGCTGGCAGAAGACCTCAGACTTCCCAACAGATTTTTTTTTTCCTTTTTCTCCTTTCATGAGTGTGTAGGTGTGTGCTTCTTTGTGTGATTTTGTCTGTATAGTTTTGCTTTTACCATTTGTCCTAGGGTTCTGTCTGTACTTTATTTTTTTTTTCTTTTTTAATATAGTTTTTAGCGCTTGTTATCATTGGTGGATTTGTTTTGTGGTTTGGTTGATCTCTTCTTTCTTTCTCTCTTTATGATTTTTTCTATTTTTTATTACTTTTAAACTTTTAAATAATTTTTTTATTTTCTATTTTAATAACTTTATTTCTTTTTATATCATTCCTTTCTTCCTTTCTTTCTTTCTCCCTTTTCTTCTGAGCCGTGTGGCTGACAGGGTCTCGGTGCTCCAGCCAGGTGTCAGGCCAGTGCCTCTGAGGTGGGAGAGCCAAATTCAGCACATTGGTCCACCAGAAACGTCCAAGCTCCACGTAATATCAAACAGTGAAAGCTCTCCCAGAGATCTCCATCTCAACGCTAAGACCCAGCCCCACTCAACAACCAGCAAGCTACAGTGCTGGACACCCTATGCCAAACAATTTGCAAGACAGGAACACGACCTCACCCATTACAAGAGAGGCTGCCTAAAATCATAATACGGTCACAGGCACCCCAAAACACATCACTGGACACGGTCATGCCTACCAGAAAGACAAGATCCAGCCTCATCCACCAGAACACAGGCACTAGTCCCCTCCACCAGGAAGCCTACACAACCCAGTGATCCAACCTTAGCCACTGGAGGCAGACACCAAAAACAATGGGAACTAAGAACCTGCAGCCTGTGAAAAGGAGACCCAAACCACGGTAAGTTAAGCAAAATGAGAAGACAGAGAAGAACACAGCAGATGAAGGAGCAAGGTAAAAACCCACCAGACCAAACAAATACAGAGGAAATAAGCAGTCTACCTGAAAAAGAATTCAGAGTAATGATAGTAAGGATGATCCAAAATCTTGGAAATAGAATGAAGAAAATACAGGAAACGTTTAACAAGCACACAGAAGAACTAAAGAGCAAATGAATAATGATGAACAACACAATAAATAAAGTGAAAAATTCTCTAGAAGGAATGAATAGCAAGATAACTGAGGCAGAAGAACGGATAAGTGACTTGGAAGATAAAATAGTGGAAATAACTACTACAGAGCAGAATAAAGAAAAAGAATGAAAAGACTTGAGGACAGTCTCAGAAACCTCTGGAACAACATTAAAGGCACCAACATTCGAATTATATGGGTCCCAGGAGAAGAAGAGAAAAACAAGGGGACTGAGAAAATATTTGAAGAGATTATAGTTGAAAACTTCCCTAATATGGGAAAGGAAATAGTCAATCAAGTCCAGGAAGCACAGAGTCCCAGACAGGATAAATCCAAGGAGAAACATGCCAAGACACATATTAATCAAACTACCAAAAATTAAATACAAAGAAAAAATATTAAAAGCAGCAAGGGAAAAATAACAAATAACATACAAGGGAATCCCCATAAGGTTAACAGCTGATCTTTCAGCAGAAACTCTGCAAGCCAGAAGGGAGGGTAAGACATATTTAAAGTGATGTAAGGGAAACACCTACAACCAAGATTACTCTAACCAGCAAGGATCTCATTCAGATTCAATGGAGAAATTAAAACCTTTACAGACAAGCAAAAGCTAAGAGATTCAGCACCACCAAACCAGCTTTACAACAAATGCTGAAGGAACTTCTCTAGGCAGGAAACACAAGAGAAGGAAAAGACCTACAATAACAAACCCAAAACAATTAAGAAAATGGTAATAGGAACATACATATCGATAATTACCTTAAATGTAAATGGATTAAATGTTTCAACCAAAAGACATAGACTGGCTGAATGGATACAACAACAAGACCCGTATATATGCTGTCTACCAAAGACCCACTTCAGTCCTCAAGACACATACAGACTGAAAGTGAGGGGATGGAAAAAGATATTCCATGAAAATGGAAATCAAAAGAAAGTTGAAGTAGCAATTCTCATATCAGATAAAAAAGACTTTAAAATAAAGACTATTACAAGAGACAAAGAAGAACACTACACAATGATCAAGGGATCAATCAAAGAAGAAGATATAACAATTGTAAATATTTATGCACCCAAAATAGGAGCACCTTAATACATAAGGCAAATGCTAACACCCATAAAAGGGGAAATCGACAGTAACACAATCATGGTAGGGGACTTTAACACCCCATTTTCACCAATGGACAGATTATGCAAAATGAAAATAAATAAGGAAACGCAGGCTTTAAATGATACATTAAACAAGATGGACTTAATTGATATTTATGGGACATTCAATCCAAAAAAAACAGATTACACTTTCTTCTTAAGTGCTCATGGAACATTCTTCAGGATAGATCATATCTTGGGTCACAAATCAAGCCTTGGTAAATTTAAGAAAACTGAAATCGTATCAAGTATCTTTTCCGACCACAATGCTATGAGACTAGATATCAATTAAAAGAAATGACGTGTAAAAAATACAAACACATGGAGGCTAAACAGTACACTACTTAATAAGCAAGAGATCACTGAAGAAATCAAATTGGAAATCAGAAAATACCTAGACACAAGTGACAATGAAAACATGACAATCCAAAACCTATGGAATGCAGCAAAAGCAGTTCTAAGAGGGAAGTTTATGGCAATACAATCCTACCTCAAGAAACAAGAAATATCTCAAATAAGCAACCTAACCTTACATCTAAAGCAATTAGAGAAAGAAGAATAAAAAATGCCCAAAGTTAACAGAAAGAAAGAAATCACAAAAATCAGGTCAGAAATAAATGAAAAAGAAATGAGGAAACAATAGCAAAGAGCAATAAAAGTAAAAGTGGCTCTTTGAGAAGATAAACAAAATGGATAAACCATTAGCCAGACTCATCAAGAAAAACAGGGAGAAGACTCAAATCAATAGAATTGGAAATGAAAAAGGAGAAGTAACAACTGATACTGCAGAAATACAAAGGCTCATGAGAGATTACTACAAGCAACTATATGCCAATAAAATGGACAACCTGGAAGAAATGGACAAGTTCTTAGAAAAGCACAACCTTCCGAGACTGAACCAGGAAGAAATAGAAAACATAAACAGACCAATCACAAGCAGTGAAATTAAGATTGTGATTAAAAATCTTCCAAAAACAAAAGCCCAGGACCAGATGGCTTCACAGGCATATTCTATCAAACATTTAGAGAAGAGCTAACACTTATTCTTCTCAAATTCTTCCCAAATACAGCAGAGGGAGCAACACTCCCAAACTCATTTTACGAGGCCACCATCACCCTGATACCAAAACCAAAGATGTCACAAAGACAAAGAACTACAGGCCAATATCACTGATGAACATAGATGCAAAAATCCTCAACAAAATACTAGCAAACAGAATCCAACAGCTCATTAAAAGGATCATACATCATGATCAAGTGGGGTTTATCCCAGGAATGCAAGGATTCTTCAATACATGCAAATCAATCAATGTGATACACCATATTAACAAATTGAAGGATAATAACCATATGATCATCTCAATAGATGCAGAAAAAGCTTTTGACAGAATTCAACACCCATTTATGGTAAAAACTCTCCAGAAAGTGGGCCTAGAGGGAACTACCTCAACATAATAAAGTCCATATATGACAAACCCACAGCCAACATCATTCTCAATGGTGAAAAACTGAAACCATTACCTCTAACATCAGGAACAAGACAAGCTTATCCACTCTCACCACTATTATTCAACATAGTTTTGGAAGTTTTAGCCACAGCAATCACAGAAGAAAAAGAAATAAAAAGAATCCAAAATGGAAAACAAGAAGTAAAGCTGTCACTGTTTGCAGATGACACACAATACATAGAGAATCCTAAAGATGCCACCAGAAAACTACTAGAGCTAATCAATGAATTTGGTAAAGTAGCAGGGTACAAAATTAATGCACAGAAATCTCTGGCATTCCTATATACTAATGATGAGAAATCTGAAAGAGAAACTAAGGAAATACTCCCATTTACCATTGCAACACAAAGAATAAAATACCTAAGAATAAACCTACCTAAGGAGACAAAAGACATGTATGCAGAAAACTAGAAGACACTGATGAAAGAAATTAAAGATGATACAAACAGGTGGAGAGATATACCATGTTCTTGATTGGCAGAATCAACATTATGAAAATGACTACGCTACCCAAAGAAATCTACAGATTCAATGCAATCCCTATCAAACTACCAATGGCATTTTTTACAGAACTAGAACAAAAAAATCTTAAAATTTGTATGGAAACACAAAAGACCTCGAATAGCCAAAGCAATCTTGAGGGAAAAAAACGGAGCTGGAGGAATCAGACTCCCTGATTTCAGGCTATACTAAAAATCTACAGTAATCAAGACAATATGGTACTGGCACAGAAACAGAAATACAGATCAATGGAACAGGGTAGAAAGCCCAGAGCTAAACCCACACACCTATGGTCAATAAATCTATGACAAAGGAGGCAAGGATATACAATGGAGAAAAGACAGTGACTTCAATAAGTGTTGCTGAGAAAACTGGACAGCTACATGTAAAAGAATGAAATTAGAACACTCCCTAGCACCATACGCAGAAATAAACTCAAATGGATTAAAGACCTAAATGTAAGGCCAGACACTATAAAACTCTTAGAGGAAAACATAGGCAGAACACTCTATAACATATATCACAGCAAGATCCTTTTTCACCCACCTCCTAGAGAAATGGAAATAAAAACAAAAATAAACAAATGGGACTTAATGAAACTTAAAAGCTTTTGCACAGCAAAGAAAACAATGACACAATGAAAAGACAACCCTCAAAATGGGAGAGAATATTTGCAAATGAAGCAACTGACAAAGGATTAATCTCCAAAATTTACAAGCAGCTCATGCAGCTCAATATCAAAAAAATGAAGAATGCAATCCAAAAATGGATAGAAGACCTAAATAGACATTTCTCCAAAGAAGATATACAGATTGCCAACAAACACATGAAAGGATGCTCAACATCACTAATCATTAGAGAAATGCAAATCAAAACTACAATGAGGTATCATCTCACACCAGTCAGAATGGCCATCATCAAAAAATCTACAAAGAACAAACGCTGGAGAGGGTGTGGAGAAAAGGGAACCCTCTTGCACTGTTGGTGGGAATGTAAATTGATACAGCCACTATGGAGAACAGTATGGAGGTTCCTTAAAAAACTAAAAATAGAACTACCATACGACCCAGCAATCCCACTAGTGAGCATATACCTTAAGAAAACCATCGCAGCTCTATTTACAATAGCCAGGACATGGAAGCAACCTAAGTGTCCATCGACAGATGAATGGATAAAGAAGAAGTGGCACATATATACAATGGAATATTACTCAGCCATAAAAAGAAATGAAATTGAGTCATTTGTAGTGAGTTGCATGGACTTAGAGACTGTCATACAGAGTGAAATAAGTCTGAAAGAGAAAAATAAATACTGTAATGCTAACACATATATATGGAATCTAAAAAAAAAAAAATTTCTGAAGTACCTAGGTGCAGGACAGGAATAAAGATGCAGACGTAGAGAATGGACTTCAGGACACGGGAAGGGGGAAGGGTAAGCTGGGATGAAGTGAGAATGGCATGGACTTTTACATACTACCAAATGTAAAATAGATAGCTAGTGGGAAGCAGCCGCATAGCACAGGGAGATCAGCTCTGTGCTTTGTGACCACCTGGAGGGGTGGGATAGGGAGGATGGGAGGGAGACAGGAGAGGGAGGATATATGGGGATACATGTATATGTATAGCTGATTCACTTTGTTATACAGCAGAAACTAACACACCATTGTAAAGCAATTATACTCCAATAAAGATGTTTTAAAAAAAAACAAAAGAACACTGATAACACTACCAGGAAAAGTATTTCTTTTAAGACCAATAGGAACTAGCTTATCAGCATTTCAATGAGTCACATCCATAAATACTTAAATCAGAGGGTACAGTGAATTAATTAGTACACTTGGCTTATTAAGAGGTTTGATTGTAGGGACAGGTTACAAATGCAACCTGAAGGTCCTAAACAGGAAAGTCGTTTTGTTTTGCCACCAAAAGAAGTAGTTGCAGAGACATTCACTGGAAATAAATCCAACAAACAGAATGCAATTCAACAGATATACGAACTGTGCCAAAAGCAAAATACACTATTAGGGTCTGGAGTAATTGGAAATAAACTGTAAATTTTGTAAGAAAATAAAATAAAAAGAAAGTGAGGAAAAGAATTACTTCAAGTAATACAAACAGTGCTTTAACACAAATTGAAACTATACACCAAACTAGAAGATTATTTTAACCAAGGCAAATTCAAAACGAATTTCTATTAGGGACACTTGTGTGATATACAATGATGACGCTAAACCCTTGGGGAGTAATACATGCATCTCTTTGGGAGTATAAGAAATCTATTTCCTTATAAGTCAGTGAGGGGTACTGTGGGTTCGGCGTTGTATTTCATTTATTTTTTAACTACCGGGTGTTTATTCCTGCGTGTTTGATGGTTGTACTTTATGACTCAGGGAACTGAGCTATTGCAGGGTGATATATTCAAAGAATTTCTCTTTCCATCAAGTTCAGTGTTTTACTAGTTTAAAAAGCAGTCATTATTTTTATTGTCTCCAGCAAAACCAAATGCATGCTTTACTTTAGTTGCACATCTGTATTGATAATGATAGGTCACCAGCTCTTCAGTACAAACCCCAAACTGTGACATTATAAAAGCCTGCCTCCTTATTGAAGTTTAGCCCTTGCTTGTAAAAACAAGGTGAAGGTCCAATTAGCAATTCAGAGGAAAACAGGAGGGCAGTCTTTTGTGCATAGGAAGCCACATTCGAAAACCTATAACCTATAATGAGCCCTGTTTAACACGTCGAATGCTTTCCTTTCAGACAAGCCCAAATACCAGGTCACTAATGAGCATGAATTTAAAACGTGGAGGCCATGAATGAAACAGGTTATTGTGAACATTGGCTCATGTTAAGAGATTTAAAAGACTTGGCTAGCTCTGTTTGGCCTGACAGGCCTAGCTAATTAATCAAATGCTTTGATAAGTAACTAACTTCTCCCATTTTAAAAGGGAACTCTGATCTGCCAAACTGTGAAGAAAAAGGACAATCTTGATGTTACTTAAAATATAAAGAATGGAGTTTCCTGGCCGTGTGCATTACCCATGCTTATTTTGACAAGGGGGTTCTAGTCAAAGCTGTGATATCTGAAACACACCAATTAAAAAGTATTAGAAAATACCATATTTATTATTCCTCTGTTACAAGTCTGTATTTCAGGAAAAGAGTACCAACACGGAGGGCTTTCTAGAAAAGACTTTAGAGGTTGTTATCACTGGTCAGATTTGCTCAGAAGCAAGAGCTTGCAATAGGGCAGAGCACAAAGGAAGCAGCCTCCTGCCTAGCCCCACCGCCCGCGCTTTCCTTTACGGCTCTCACTGTGAGACATCTCTGTGGCACGAGGAGCTCTTGGTTAATTAGAATGTCTAGGAGTCTCCTTCTCTTGTCCTCAATTCAAAAAAAGAAGAACAACGTACCAGGTGCCAAGCCTTTTGTTGTGCTCAGAGTAAAAACACACAGGGCAGACAGGACAGTTACAAAGGACCAACTGGTTAAAAAGGCAGCTGAGGGCTATGGAAAAAGGAAAGACGTTGGAGGAATTCAAAGCAGAGCTGGAATACTGGCCCCACTCCTTAGAGCTCTGTGACATCGTACAGGTCAATGAAAACATTTTGAATCTCATTTTTCCTACCTGAAAAATGGGACAAATTATACCCTTTTTTGCAGGGCAATTGAGGAGAGTAATTGTCACCTGGTAGTGTTACTGAGTAAAAGCTGGCTCTGCTCGCCCCACAACAGGCCAATACATCGTGAGATGAGGTGTCGAGGCAAGGTATACGACTTTATTCGGAAAGCCGGCAGGCCAGGAAGATGGAGGACTAGGGTCCCCCCAAAAAACCATCTTAGGGTCTGGATGCCAGTTTCTTTTATAGAATCAGAGAGGGATGTAAAGTAAAAAGGGAGAAGAGAGAGGGAGAGGCGGGGAGGAAGTAAAGTAAAAAGGGCCATCAGTCTTGCAAAACATCTCCTGGTATGGCCAGCCTCCAGGAGGGGATTTGTTAATTTCTTCTTTCTTGCAGCCATCCACAGGTGGGTAGCGTTCCCTGAGGCAGGCCATTACGTATGGTTATAATAAAAAAAGCAACAAAGAGCAAAGGCTAAAGTCAAAGAAACATCCAATATGGAGTCAAAATTGGCTCTTCCCTGTTACAGTAGTGACTCAATAAATAGTGGCCATTTTTTTCTTCCCTCTTAGAACTTTCTGTGACAGGCATAAAGTTTACTTATTTTGGTGACCCCATAAGGAATCACACCCCTTGCTGTTTACACATCCACTTGTAGTCCCTCCCACTTGGACTCTGGTCTTTGTCATGGGACTAGCTTTGGCCAATGGGACATTAACAGAAGCTTCATAAGTGCCTGTACATTGGAACTTTCCCTCTTAGAATGCTCACGCTTAAAATGATCCCTCTTTGAAATCAGCTGCCATTGTGTGAGAAGCCCAACCTGGCCATGTGGAGAGGCCACGGGAGGAGAACTGAGACCCCTGTCATTGGCCAGCACTGACCTGCCAGCTACGTGTATGAACCATCATGGAAGAGGATCTTCAGTCCCCGCAACTGAGCCACCCCATCCGATGCCAAGTGGAGCAGAGATAAGCCATCCCACTGAGCCTGTCCAAACTGCAAAATTGTGAGCAAATAAGTAATTGTTGTTTTAAGCCACTAAGTTTTGGGGTGATCTGTTCGTAACAACCAGAACACTTAGCACCTTTTCATTATCTGCTACTGGTTGCTGACTCCCAAGAATTCTGCATAGTGTTTAAAGAATACAATCTTCAATACTCATGACTAGCCTAATATTTTCTGAGGTCTTCAGAATTTTCTAATTGTTCATGAACTCCAGATTGTCTTTGAAGATTGGCTGAATTACTCTGGACCAAATACACAACCCCCTTTTTTCTCTTATAGATGTCCTGAATAAAGGAAGTTGCCAGACAAGAGATTAGTGTATAAACAAATTTTAGATATGTTTTTTGAATTTTATTTTATTTTTTTATACAGCAGGTTCTTATTAGTTATCCATTTTATACATATTAGTGTATATACGTAAGCCCAATTTCCCAATGCATCACACCATCCCCCCACCACCACTTTCCCCCCTTGGTGTCCATACATTTGTTTTCTACATCTCTGTCTCTATTTCTGCCCTGCAAACTGGTTCATCTGTACCATTTTTCTAAGTTCCATGTATATGCGTTAATATACAATATTTGTTTTTCTCTTTCTGACTTACTTCACTCTGTACGGCAGTCTCTAGAACCATCCACAACTCTACAAATGACCCAATTTTGTTCCTTTTTATGGCTGAGTAATATTCCATTGTATATATGTCCCACATATTCTTTATCCATTTGTCTGTTGATGGGAATTTAGGTTGCTTCCGTGACATGGCTATTGTAAATGGTGCTGCAATGAACACTGGGGTTCATGTGTCTTTTGAATTATGGTTTTCTCTGGGTATATGCCCAGTAGTGGGATTGCTGGGTCATATGGTAATTCTATTTTTAGTCTTTTAAGGAACCTCCATACTGTTCTCCATAGTGGCTGTATCAATTTACATTCCCACTAACAGTGCAAGAGGGTTCCCTTTTCTCCACACCCTCTCCAGTATTTGTTGTTTGTAGATTTTCTGATGATGCCCATTCTAACTGGTGTGAGGTGATAACTCATTGTAGTTTTGATTTGCATTTCTCTAATAATTAGTGATGTTGAGCAGCTTTTCATGTGCTTCTTGGCCATCTGTATGTCTTCTTTGGAGAAATGTCTATTTAGGTCTTCTGCCCATTTTTGGATTGGGTTGTTTGTTTTTTCACTATTGAGCTGCATGAGCTGTTTATATATTTTGGAGATTAATCTTTTTTTCCATTGATTCGTTTGCACATATTTTCTCCCATTCTGAGGGTTGTCTTTTCGTCTTGTTTATAGTTTTCTTTGCTTTGCAAAAGCTTTTAAGTTTCATTAGCTCCCATTTGTTTATTTTTGTTTTTATTTGCATTACTCTAGGAAGTGGATCAAAAAAGATCTTGCATGAGCTGTTTATATGTTTTGGAGATTATTCCTTTGTCCGTTGATTCGTTTGCAAATATTTTCTCCCATTCTGAGGGTTGTCTTTTCGTCTTGCTTGTAGTTTCCTTTGCTTTGTGAAAGCTTTTAAGTTTCATTAGGTCCCGTTTATTTTTGTTTTAATTTCCATTATTCTAGGAGGTGGATCAAACAACATCTTGCTGTGATTTATGTCAAAGAGTGTTCTTCCTATGTTTTCCTCTAAGAGTTTTATAGTGTCCAGTCTTACATTTAGGTCTCTAATCCATTTTGAATTTATTTTTGTGTATGGTGTTAGGGAGTGTTCTAATTTTATTCTTTTACATGTAGCTGTCCAGTTTTCCCAGCACCACATATTGAAGAGACTGTCTTTTCTCCACTGTATACCCTTGCCTCCTTTATCAAAGGTAATGTGACCATATGTGCATGGGTTTATCTCTGGGCTTTCTATCCTGTTCCATTGATCTATATTTCTGTTTTTGTGCTAGTACCATACTGTCTTGATTACTGTACCTTTGTAGTATAGTCTGAAGTCAGGGAACCTAATTCCTCCAGGATTGCTCAGGATTGCTTTGGCTATTTGGGTTCTTTTGTGCTTCCATACAAATTGTGAAATTTTTGTTCTAGTTCTGTGAAAAATGCCATTGGTAGGTTGATAGGGATTGCATTGAATCTGTAGATTGCTTTGGGTAGTATAGTCATTTTCACAGTGTTGATTCTCGCAATCCAAGAATGTGGTACATCTCTCCATCTGTTTGTATCATCCTTAATTTCTTTCATCAGTGTCTTCTAGTTTTCTGCATACAAGTCTTTTGTCTCCTTTGGTAGGTTTATTCCTAGGTATTTTATTCTTTTTGTTGCTATGGTAAATGGGAGTGTTTCCTTCATTTCTCTTTCAGGTTTTTCATCATTAGTGTATAGGAATGCAAGAGATTTCTGTGCATTAATTTTGTGTCCTGCAAATTTACCAAATTCATTGATTAGCTCTAGTAGTTTTCTGGTAGCATCTTTAGGATTCTCTATGTATAGTATCATGTCATCTGCAAACAGTGACAGTTTTACTTCTTCTTTTCCAATTTGTATTCCTTTTATTTCTTTTCTTCTCTGATTGCCATGGCTAGGACTTCCAAAACTATGTTGAATAACAGTGGTAAGAGCGGACATCCTTGTCTTGTTCCTGATCTTAGAGGAAATGCTTTCAGTTTTTCACCATTGAGAATGATGTTTGCTGTGGGTTTGTCATATATGACCTTTATTATGTTGAGGTAGGTTCCCTCTATGCCCACTTTCTGGAGAGGTTTTATCATAAATAGGTGTTGAATTTTGTCAAAAGCTTTTTCTGCATCTACTGAGATGATCATATGTTTTTTGTTTTTTTTTTTTTGTTTTTTTTTTTTGCGGTATGTGGGCCTCTCACTGTTGTGGCCTCTCCCGTTGCGGAGCACAGGCTCCGGACGTGCAGGCTCATTGGCCACGGCTCACAGGCCCAGCCGCTCCACGGCATGTGGGATCCTCCCGGACCGGGGCATGAACCCGTGTCCCCTGCATCGGCAGGTGGACTCTCAACCACTGCGCCACCAGGGAAGCCCGATCATATGGTTTTATTCTTCAATTTGTTAACATGGTGTATCACATTGATTGATTTGCCTATATTGAAGGATCCTAGCATCCCTGGGATAAATCCCACTTGATCATGGTGTATGATCCTTTTAATGCATTGTTGGATTCTGTTTGCTAGTATTTTGTTGAGGATTTTTGCATCTATGTTCATCAGTGATATTGGTCTGTAGTTTTCTTTCTTTGTAACATCCTTGTATTGTTTTGGTATCAGTGTGATGGTGGCCTCGTAGAATGAGTTTGGGAGTGTTCCTCCCTCTGCTATATTTTGGAAGAGTTTGGGAAGGATAGGTGTTAGCTCTTCTCTAAACGTTTGATAGAATTCGCCTGTGAAGCCATCTGGTCCTGGACTTTTGTTTGTTGGAAGATTTTTAATCAAAGTTTCAATTTCATTACTTGTGACTGATCTGTTTATATTTTCTATTTCTTCCTGGTTCAGTCTTGGAAGGTTATACCTTTCTAAGCATAAGAAATTTTAGAATTTTTCATATAATTGTTAGAAATTTTTATAAAAGTATTTGGCCCTGTATTTTCCAGCTTTTTAAAAGATGAATCCTTATAGTTAGCTGTCAGTATGGCAAGTTCCTTACCAACTTTATTTATATCACTTGTTTTACACTCTGTCAACAAACAATATGAATACTTATATTTTGAATTTGAGTACTTTTACTTTGAGCATGCCTTCTAATATTACCATCTAAAAACAGTGACATGGCAAAGATTGCTCTTATCTTCCCAAACATTGATTCTCCCTTTCCTCCTTAATAAAAACACAAAAACAAATATATTTGGGATGGTAATACACCCAACTAAAATTTTAGAAGTCCAAGCCTCTCTTTAAGCAAGGTATAGCCATGTTAGTTTGTTTTGACCAAGAGATCTAAGCAGAAGTGATGTATGGGATTTATAGAAAGACTCGTTATAAAGAAGAGAACAGCTCTTCTGGTACCCTCCTCCCCTTTCCTGACTTCCTTCCTACTGGGGAGGCTGGCCATCCAGCAGAAATCTTAGAACATGAGGTGACCTTGAGGATGAAAGTCACGTGCTAAGGATATAGAAACCCAGGTCCCTGATGACAGCTGAGCCACCATATCAGTTCTGGACTCCTTAGGTCTGCACTTATTTTACATAAGGATAAGAAAATTAACTTCTACCTTGTTTAAGCCACTATTGTTTTAGAATTTGTATTATTTGCAGATAAACTTAATCCTAAGAAACACCAAGTAAACTAAATCTTTCAATACGTGAAAAAAAGGTTTAAATTTAGTCAAGTTAAAAAATTTTAAAAGAAAAAAGAATCCTGAAAAAAATCAATAAGTCATAAATAGGGAGATGTTTGCCACTGGAAAATCAATAAACACAATCTAGCATACAGCAAGAATTCATGCCTTTTTGCTAAAATATGTTTTGCATATTCAAAGATATATGACAACAATACAACCATAAAACATTGAAAGGCACGAGAAAACCATTTATCACTGTTGAATTTCTTCAGTGGTTTGGCTGTGCCATTAAGTACACTTTGAGAATATTCAAATAAAGAAGACAAATTCCATATTACAATCTAAGTGAGGTAATTTGCTTAATTGTAACAAAATGACAGCATGGTTTTTGAAATTTTTAAAGTACATAGATTCTATGTGGCAAAATCTAACTTGGAATTAATTCTTAACTCCGCCAAAGACATGGATGCGAGACGAGCACAATGGGTATGTGTGTACCATGGGTGTATGGTAATAATCCTCAAATGTTCTATCAAAGCACATTTTTATTTTTCAAAGGAAAATTGTAATGAGGATCTTAACTTTTTCCAATGATGGAAAAGAGTTTGTTTTATACTGATCTCAAACTTAGTGACAGACTGAAATAGAGTTTCATAGTGAAAGACTGTATTTTCAACAAAATATTCAGATGCCTCAATGAGATGAAAATTTTACCTAGGATACAGTCAAAGTCCAACTGTTTTCCCAACAATCATGGAAAATACCAATGGAGAAGAGATTTCAACTCCCCAGACTCTACAATGCCATAGCTCCTGGTAGCAGCATAAGCCAAGCTAGGGGGCTACCCAAACCGCAGGAAGAAAGAGTAAGGGCGTATCATGAATGACAGAGTTTATCATAAGGGAGAATGTTATGTAAATTAAACCTGCCATGTTAGAAAGGCTTAAATACCCTAAAGTTTATTTTAAATGAACATAAAATACAAATATTACTCATAAATAAAGTCACTTTATTTTTTGATGAGTGAATTTCCCCACTCCATCTGGTATATGTTTTCTTTAGAGCAGAGGAGATTGGGCACATTCAGGGTGTAGGGCTGTAGACCAGTATATGTCTTCTTTAGAGATATTTTCTTAAAACTTAAGGCCACCCTCTGAGCTGATAATCTTTTTGAAACTGCCATCCTTTTCTTTTTTTCTTTCTTTTTTTTTTTGGCTGCGCCACGCAGCATGCAGGATCTTAGTTCCCCAAAAAGGGATCGAACCTGTGCCCCCTGCAGTGGAAGCACAGAGTCTTAACCACTGGACCGCCAAGGAAGTCCCTGTTATCCATTTTAATTGGAAAGATATCTTAAGAGTTTTAATAGCTAGAATGTTTCTCACTGTTTTTCACCAAAGCTTTAAATCTACTTATAACTCTGAAAATAAATCAACTGAGGATAAGTAATATCACTTTTCCAGTCAATGTCTACTAAGTTGTAAAGGAAAAAGAACTTCTTTTATACAAGAGGATAGAAAATGGGGTTCTAAAAGCACTATGGTATTCATGCCTCCAGCATATGTTTTGATGTGTCATCTTGTTCAAAGATAGGAGATGCAAAATATTGTTTTGTGTATTGACGAATAAACATTTGGATACTAACCTCAATATTAAATATCTGTTTTAAAGTGTAAAATAAAATATATATATTTTTAGTAAAAGGCCAAGTCTAAAGCACTTATGGGATGAGACAGCCTTTACTAGACAGAAGTCCTTGTCAATATAAGTGTCATGTTATGCACAAGTGTGCCAGCAAGCTGGGAAGTGCCAGAGGGGCAGTTGGCCAAACTGACTGACCTGCATGGTAGCTGACAGTGGTCTTCAGTGCTCTCCTTAGACTTATATATGGTCAACCCTAGCACAAAATGGAACCATCTGAATCCACCTGGACCACTCAGCAGCTGCCTTAGTCTGCTAGCCCAGAACCATGCCTTGAGATGGGAACCAGACTTAAGGAAAACAAAAGAGAGAGAAGGAACCGGGAGAGAGTCCTTAGGGAAATACGCCATCTGTCACACATGATGAGAACACTGGCTCTTGACCCTGGCTGCACATTAGAATCGCCTGGGAGCTTTAAAAAATCCAGATGCCCAGGCTGCACCCAAGACCAATTAAATCAGGATTTTGGGGAGATAGGACTCAACATTAGGACTGTTTTGAAAGCTCCCCAGGTGATCCCGGTCACTCTGAGCAAACTCTCCCTGAGCTATTGGCATTTAGGAAAGTCATAAAGAGAACAAGGAAAAGGAGACACCTAATTTCCCCTAGTGAAACTGTGTGATTGTGGGTAGACAATCTAATTCCTGACTGCCAGATTAAGATATTAACCCAATTATGCTCATTTTATTACACTGAAAAAATGGAGCTATCATTTTAATTTGTCCAACTGCTAAAAGAATAACATATTCCAGTGTCAATATGCCAAACCTAATACATTTCATATGAAAGGCATCTATTTATGAGTTTTAGCAAGATTGGAGAACTGCCAAAGCACGTTTTCCAGCAGATCTAGGAGGCTTAGCAGGTAGTAAGCTGAGCTGGCATGTAGGGCCTTGTGTTAATGAAAACGCAAGAACTCTGGTTTTCTAACTATGGGAACTTAGAGTTAACGGTTCCGGAGGTTTTCCACGCACTTCGTCTGGGCATAATGAAACACTGACACCTAAGTACTCAAGCATCATGTGAACAGTGTGTAAATGCTGTACAGAGAGATACAGCTGCTCAACCAAATGGAGAACAAAAACACAGCAACACACAATGCACGAGTAAATAAAATCCCTATGAATCAATTCACTCAGCCATAATACCCTAAATCCTCAAAAAAAAAAGCAACAGGAATCCTTTTCCATAGAATACTCAAGGGTAACCGATGTAACAAAGTGGTTAATGACAATACAAGATTAAAATAAACACCAAAAACCACTATGTCTGGATTCATATTACCTAGATGAGAAGTTAACATATTCTAGAAAAGCTCACTTAATTACACTGGTGATGAATTCTCTTGTCTTCGGCTTAGCAGATAGGACTTGGGCCCAACTCTCCTGACCTTGTGAGTAAGTTGAGCCACATGTTCATCTGAAGATAGCACAGAAGCTGCATCTTTACAGAAAAAGCTCCTTTTTAAAAAGTAAAGCAAAGAAAAACAAGAGAACAGAAGGAAGATGAATTAATCCTAATCCCACCACCTTCAGATACCAAAACACTTGTATCTGCATTAGCATCTCCTTTTTAGAATGAGAGGGTGGGGTTCCTCCAGATCTTTGGCCAGCAGATAGAAGTAAGCTTTCACAGGGGCAAACTTCCTAAAGGCTTTCAGAAGTTGTTTCACTAATGCTCACACCGCTGCCCAAATCAGAATCCCAGGCAATGTCACTGTTCCCCGCCTCCTTCACTGCAAACTCACTCAAGTCTTCCCTTCCTAGATCCTCAATGCCCCTCAGAGAAATCCACTATTCTCCACCCTCACTAGCAGCACTTTGCAGGGATCATCAGAACACCTGGTGCAGCTTCCTTGCCCCACCCTGGTTTTTACTCCTCTTCAATCCTCCTAACACAGCCAGAGAATCTTTCCAAAGTGCAAATCACCATGTAATCTCCTTCAGAAACCTCCCGAGGCCATTAGGATGGGATGGCGTCAGGATTCCACAGCTTGGTTCACAGGGCCACCACCTCCCTGTGCTCCCAGCAGGGCAGGGCTGCTCTGTCTCCACTCTCCCCCTTGAACTCAATGGCTCAGCCATATTGTTTTTTCAAAGCTGGAATGAGGCCTCTGGGCCTTCAGACATGCTCTTCCCTGGGCCTGGAACACTTCTCGCCATGCCTCCCTCACCTTCACCTAGTTGTCTTAATTGTTTGCTTAAAAGTCACTTTCTTGAGAAAGCTTTTTCTGATCCCTAAAATCGATTAGGTCCCCTGGCTCTGGGCTCCCTTAGTACCTATGCGTCCCAATTATAACACTCAAGCCTAGTGTTTAATAGCTTGTTTAATAGCTTTGTGATCCTTCCTGCAGGCTATAAGAAGCCGTATGAGGGCAGGGGGTTGTCTATCTTATTCACAGTGTTGTGCACAGGGTCCAGCTAAGTGTCTGGTCTATAGTCGATTTCCAAGGTAATATTTTTTGAACGGATAAATGAAACTTGTATATCCTTTTGTTGTCATTGTCTTTCTTATCAATATCTTTCTTATCAATATCAATATCTTATGGTTTTGCAACCACACCTCAGAATACGAGATGCCCAGGTAAAAATCTTGATGGACTAGATTTGTGATTTTAGACATGTTAATTAAGTTCTCTAAACTTCAGTTTCAATAATATAAAATGAAGACCGTAACCTGCCTTGTAGAACAGTTGTCAAGCTTTTAGAGATAAGGTATGTCTGGTGACACATAACAGGCATCCCATAAAATGGGGACCATGACCATCTCTGCCATCTCTCTGAAGAATTCCCAGGAAGAGCAATGGAAAAACTTTCTAAATATCGATACTATTTTAGACAATCACATACATCTATTCTCATTACTGTAACTGTACCTCCCATTTTGCATTAATAAATACATATCCTTAAATATTATATTTTTTGTTATAGCTTTTTCAGTGTGGATTCATCCAGAAATTGTGTACTGGCCTTCTTATATGTGCATGTTCCATAGTAGTAGCATTCCTTTAGATAAAACTGTATATTTTGGCATGCAGAGTCCCTATCTTTTCCTCTGAGTGGACCCAGAATATTCTCATGTCAAAATCTTGAACAATCATCTGAATATTCCAGCCAGAGAACACAGCTACTGAAATCCCCTGATTGGAACAACATATTACTTCCCCTCCTTTTCCATACACAGGCCTCTTCAGGGGGATACACAGAGAACCGTGGGCCAAGACAGGGACCCTCAAAATTAATTAAAGGACCAGAGCCACTAGGAATCTGTTCTTGCCTATACTGGAGCACATATTCAAACTTTTGCACACCCTGAGGACTTTCCATGGCTCACTCCCTTCTAGGCCCATTACCCTAACTGTGAGTACCTCAAAGGTGGCAATTTGTCACATAACCTTTCCTGGTGTCTGCCTCTATGCCTAGAACAGTGGTCCCTGGCAGGAGAGATTAATAAAGGTGTGTAAAATAATGAATTAATGAATACACAGTTGAGAAATGATTGCTCTATCTTTTCATAGATTGTGACTAAGTAACAGCAGGTGGACATGAGCACACAGAAGGTATGGTAGATACTTTGGGTGGCCTGCCTAGGGCTCCCAGATGTTTCTGTTTCAGCTCCAATTGTGCTCCAATTGACTCCCAACTGCCTGCCGTACCTGCTTCTCTTTGTCTCAGGGCTTTCTCTGAAGTTTCAAAGACTACTGTGCCTATTTGCATGGTAGGCCAGACCAGCCAGGAAAAATCACATTTTCAAACCCAGTGGTGTTCAGCCAAAACCTGATGAGAGTTGGTGTATAAATACCCCACACTTCCCTCACCCTTTGCGCAGGATAACTCTGAGACAGTTTTAAATCATTTCAAAGAATTCTCCTGAATGCATCCCCTTTGCTGTCTTATTTCTCACTCCCCTATCAATAATTTATGAACTTCCCAAATACATGACTTACATCTTGACATGGGGTCTGGTTCTGAGGGAAACCCAAATTAACATAAAAAAAAATACATGAAGAATACAAAAGCTAACATGTACTCTATCTAAGATAGTCCGAGAAAGTCAGTAAGGTGTTTTGCTAGGCTGCCAAAATGTATAGTTCCAAATAAAATTTCCATTAACTTCCATGTATTATAATTTACTAAACTGTATACTCTGATGCAAATAAGACAACACAGTGTACACATCCTTAACATGCAGTTTTCAACATTAGACATGTATGAGCCACAGGAGCAATAAGTATTGCAGAAATAAACTAGTAAATTGGTCATGGGCAATTTGTCCTTAATGAGAGCACCAGCTCCCTGCCACAAAGTGCAGTTTCAAATTAAAATGCTCCAATAGTTCTATTTGCTTAGCCACAAGTTTATCAGTTAAGAATCCTACCATTAATTAGCACTCCCACGTCAAGGCTTCAAAACAAGAAGATGAAAGGAAAAACTATAAATTGGCAGTTTAAAATTAAAAGATTCATGAAAAACTAAGTTGCCTTTGAATGATATTTTGGAAATCATATTGCTAAGTGGTAACCATTCAGTTATATAGGTTCTTATAAAATGTCAGTATATATGATTTAAACGTTTAAGAAAATTTTTATTTAGGTGAGTAGTTTTCCTTTTATTCCAAATAACTACTAGTGCTGTATCTTTCACTTTGCATACTGCAATTATTTATTTATTTTTATTATTTTACACAACTCAAATGCAATTGTGTTTCATCAGAAGATAGATTAGAATGATGGTTTTAAGGCCAGCACCTCATATCATTTAATTCCATTACCCAATTTGTCCAGCTTTTTTGCCTGAATAGAGTCGATAATGAAAAACACTTCAATCCTTGCTGAATCTTTGCTGAATCACATCATAATTTTCCATTCCTAACATGAGTACGAAAAAAAGAAATATTTAGATGCATCTTTAAAAATAGTTTATATACATATAAGTATTATATACACATATAAATGGAAAAAAAACAAAAGTGGCTCTGTCATCAAAGAAGTGGGTCTTTTAAAAGTTAAAGAAATGGGGCTTCCCTGGTGGCGCAGTGGTTGAGAGTCTGCCTGCCGATGCAGGTGACACGGGTTCGTGCCCCGGTCCGGGAGGATCCCACATGCTGCAGAGCAGCTGGGCCCGTGAGCCATGGCCGCTGAGCCTGCGCATCCGGAGCCTGTGCTCCGCAACGGGAGAGGCCACAACAGTGAGAGGCCCGCGTACCGTAAAAAAAAAAAAAAAAAAAAAAAAGTTAAAGAAATGTAATATATTTATACAGATGAAAAAATAGAGATATAAAGCAATTTGTAGAATGCCAAGGAATACACAAGTTTCTAAAAACTTTTGAAGGTCTTCAGTAATTTAACTTTTTTACTTAGTACCTTTATAGATCTGGATTCTTGCTTTATATTGGGTATCCTACTTTAGTTCATCCCTAACATATTATGAACTATTGACTTCTTAAGCAAGATTTTTTGCTGTTATAAAATCAAAAGGAAAAATGCAGATGTTTGGAAAACAGAGGAGATAAAGGGAGACTAGGACTATGGCTTTTTCTGGGTTCCATATCTGGGAACTTAAGTAGACATCCCCTCTTTCATCTATATCTTAAATCCCTCACCTATTTATTTTTTCCCTTTTTGATAAATCCTCCTTCTATCCTTTTTCCCCAAAACCTACCACCTTATCTTTCTGTACATTCATTGACAAATTTCTGGAAGGAATAGTAAACCTAGGAGTTTATTGCTCTTTCCATTTTCTGTGCAACGTCTCTTAATGTGGGTTTTAAATCCATAAGAGTTAACACTTTTTATCTGCAAAGGACAGAAGATCAACTCACATGTTAGAGAGTAAAAGAAAACATACTGGCTCCGCAACCAAGAAGTGGAGCAGTCGGTCTGGGTTTAGGCACCCTCAGATAAAGACCCTCCAACAACCTCACCAAGAAATCTATCATTGTCTATTTTTTGGCTCTGTTTTCTTTATTCAGTTGATCACATGGACCAAGAGTGAGTGGAAGGTTGGTTCCCCAAAGAAAAATTGTGATAGGGGCAAACACCCAGTGGTTTATTAAAACTGATTATTTCAGAAGTCACCAACACTTGGGTGACTCTGTGGTTGCTTCTCTATTTTCCTTCACCTCATACTCACCATTGACATCCAGGATACCACTCAGTTCTTGAATCACCCCCCCACCTTATTTCTTTGGCTGATCATTTTAGGTTTGTCTTTGGAGGTCTTCCCTTGACCAAGCTCTTATATACAGATATTACTCTCCATTCAGTCCTTGACTTTTTTCCTTCCTTGAACTCTTGCTGAGCAATTCCACTTCCCCATAGGCTTCTGCTACCATCTCTCTGTGGGAGAGTCTCAAGTATACAAGTCGAGCTGCAAGTTCCCTCCTGTTATGGGCTGAACCGTGTCCCTCCCAAGATTCACATGTTGAAGCCCTAATTCCTAAGTGGATGGTATTTGGAGATGAGGTCTTTGCGAGGTAATTAGGTTTAGATGAGGTACTGAGGGTGCGGCCCTAATGATGAGATTACTGCCCTTAAGAAGAGACACCAGAGGGCTTGCTTCCTTTCTCTCTTCACATGTGAGTACACAAGAAGGTGGACATCTGCAAGACAGGAAGAAAGCCTGGGGAACTAAATTGGCCGGCACCTTGATCTTGGACTTGCCAGCCTCCCAGTATAGCAATCTGAGTAGACAAAGACACCTCCCAACTCTAAATCTTCACTTCCACTTGCTTGTTGAATGTCTTCCACACAATTGTCATCATAACTATTACCGCAAATTCAAGAGGATCAAAATGGTTGCTCTCTTCCCTCAACAGACTATGGCCCACAGACCAAATCTGGCCCAAGACTATTTTTGGAAATAAAGCTTATTAGAACCCAACCATGTCCATTCTTTTATGTACAGTTTATGGCTGCTTTAATGCTACAAAGGCAGAGTTAAATGGTTGCAACAAAAACCATATGGTCCACAAAGCTTAAAATATTTACTATCTGGACCTTTATTGAAAAGATTTTCTGAACTTTGCCTAGAACAATAATTGTTTTTCTTAGCTATAGATCAGAATCCCATGGGGAGCTTTTAATATGCCATGCTCTAACCAGTTAAACCACAATCCAGTTCTACCCAGGCATCAGGATTTTTAAAGGCTCCCCGGGTGATCCCAATGTGCAGCCAAGATGAAGATTCACTGCTATAGAAAAAGTTTCTGCTTCTGAATTCCCAATCTTAGGTATTAGTGTTACCATTCTCTCAGGGCAAAGTTGTTACCGGTTCCTTTTTGCCTTCCTACTCTGACAGCTTAACCCATACACTGTCAGGTTCTACTGTGTTTCGATCAGAAATTTTATTGATTTATTAATTTCTTTCTACTCACGGCCTCATCATCTTTCACTCAGCTATTTCAATAACCTCCCGATGAATCTCTTTTTTTGCTCTGGTTAATCCTAGTGATGGTCCTCAGAGTTTTACACTAAAATAAAGGCTTAATCATGCCACTCTCACACCAAAATCTACCTTGACTTTGGACAACTTACTAAACTCTGCTATAAACTGTAATAGTTTTATTTAGATACAATTTTTATAGGTAGATAATGATCTAAATTAGTGATGATTTTGTCTTTCTGTGTGTGTGTGTATGCATGCGTGTGTATAAAGTATGTATTTTTACATTGGGTAAAATATCTGGCATAATGTTGAACAGTAAATTAGCAGGCATGCTGGACTTGTCTCTGTCTCCTGGCAATACTTCTTATTATTTTCCAGTGCTATTATAAATGTATTCTTTTTTTTTCTTGTGTCTTTTCAGTGGAATTTTAAGTGAGTTGTACTCTATCTACTATTTTGGTCCATTCTTTTAAGATGATATGTGAGGAAAAAATCAGATCTAAGATATATCTAATAATTACTACTAACATCTCAAATCCATCCACCTCATTTGAAAGTTATCACTAAGAGAAGAATAAGTAAACAAATTGAAATCTCAACTGTTCTACTTGAAATAGAGATATTTCTTTATCAATCAATAATACACTAAGAGGAAAAGCTGAGAATAAATATCATTTGAAACCTGCAGACTCCAGGTTTGATTCATAATGAGAATGACATAATTAAGTTATCTGTTTCCTGAAACTCTTTCTTGAAAAAAAGATAGAGCACAAACCATTTGGTATACTGGAATCAGTAGATTTCCTAATGAAAAATTTTGGAACAGTGAACAAGGAAACAATCTCTTGTTTCCCCTATAAGCTATTCCAGTGTATAGATAATCCCAAATTAAACATATTTACTTAAAATGATCCTTTTCTCAGACCCGGGTAAAAATCCAGCCTCTGCTGATCACTATATATACATGAATCTTGGGAAGTCATTTAGTTTATTTTGAGTCTGGGTGTCCTCATACACAAAAGAGGATCAATCAGTACTATCTGCCCAACTCAACCCCTATGACATTAAGAGGATCAAACAAAATGGTAGATGTGGAGACCTTCTGTACACTGAAACATGCACTACAAATGTTATGATATTCCTGCTTTAATTATGACAAAAAGAAATCAACGGAAGCTTGGAATGGGAGAAAGGAAAATGTGGCCTTCAGGAAATCTGGATTTGGACTTGGTTAGGTCTTCTTATCTGGGCAAACAATTTCATCTCAGGGTACTTGCTCTGACCTACCTTCCTGAGAGCATTAAACTCAGATATGGCTTAGTATAACCTCATATCCTAGTAGATATGAAGGTGTTTAGCAAAGTTGGAAGTACTATAAAACCTGCAGTATCTTTATTATATATTCCCAATAAGGATATTTGTTCTAAAAATAAAATGAATTCTGGTTATATTCATTGGCAAAGACATTTAAGACAACAGCATTAAAACAAGATTATATTCACGTAAAGCACTCTGGTTTAGAAGGGAGAAATATAAGAATTAAAATCAAGGAAAGATAAGTTATGGGAATAGTGTCTGATTTAATTCAGGGCTATCTTCATGAACTCAAGAATCAGGGCAGAGCAACATTGCAACTGGTAGCAGAAAAATATGGATGGAAAGGAACATCTGGTTGTGCTAAGAAGAGCCTAGTTATTTGGAAGCAAAAACTACAGCTAAATGACCTAATTTAAGTACAAAAATTAGCCACCAAAGGTCAAGTAGAACGTGAAAATGCCAGCTTTTAAGGAAAATGACCAATTCTACATTTGGCACTTTAAACAATGGTTTGTGATAGTTAATCATAAGGTTTATGTGAAATCATGTATGAAAAGAGTTGACAGTATCGTTTTGGCACATTGTAAACACTCAGTAAATGTTATGATGGGAGGTATTGTTAATGTTATCGTTACTATGAATTTGTGATTGAATGCTACACTATACTAGAAAGTGAACCTTATTCAATGAAAAATAAGGTTCCATTTTAGCTATAAATTCAGCACCTCTAAGCACCTCTAAGACTGACATACTGATTTTATATTTGAATTACAAGAGGGAATTTAGATGTTGAGAGATAAATACATGCACAAGCACACACATACACGATTTCAGGGAACAGAAATAGTGATATATTCTGTTATGGCAAATGTTTAATCTATGAAAATATCAATGTCATTTAGAAACTTAGATATGAAAAACTTATTTATGGAAACATACGTGCAAATTCCTAAATTAAAAAAATCTTCTTATGATTTTAAGGATTTTTTTTTCTTTCCCAAAGATTCACTGCTGGTTTTCTTTAAAATGTACACCCCAGTTATATAATTTGAAATAAGAAATCATATGCAGAAACCTGCTCTAGACACAACTTTCCCCAGCAAATTACTCCTCTCTGGGAAATAACAGCATACAGCTTACATTATTTAAAATACGTTACTCAATTTTTAGGGGGTGTAAGAGCCATAAGGATTCTGCAGTATGGATTCTGTCCTGCCTACTCCATTGAAACTTCCCTTTTATTTGCCAAATCCCAGGTTATCTTCTCAGGGCACAGCACCTATGATCACACCCATTTTTATGATACTATTCATTCATTCATCCATACATTCTGTAAATATTCAATGCATGTACTTTCTTTTATGATTCTTCTCAGAGTCCTAAACCTGCTAACTCCCTCTTCTGTGGTCTCTCAGCATCCTTCTCTTACCTATATCATCATACTCATTGTCATGTCGTACAATTATTTCTTCGATTATCTGTCTCCTTTAACCAGCACTTCAAGGGCAAGGATGACAATAATTTAGTCATCTTTGTTGCCCTAGCAAATAGCCATGTACCTGGAACATGGTACGTATTCACAGATGTTTGCTGAATGAATGATTATCACAGAAATAAATTTTCCTTTAGAAGATACTATAGCTCAAAACTCCATTCTTTTAGGGCACCCATTTCTCTCTACTGACGGTTTTTATTCACATTACCAAACTTTAATTTTTTAGTGTCTGCCAAAAAATAATTTATTATGCGTGCACACACCAGCAAGTAGAATGTTTTATTACCAAGATATAATGTCTGCTAACTCTCCTACATAACTTATTTCTATGGTTATGATGTCAATTTTATTTTGAAAAAAAAAAATTGCAAGCATTTACAGTTACCAAGCAATGAAAAGCTATAAAGCTGCTAACTCGTTTTCCTCCTTATATGTAGCTTCTGGCTGCTACCAAGGTTGAGAAATGGTAGTGGTGAGATGGCAAAGTCCTCAAATAAAACTTTAGATTATGCCATGTGAAGAAAGGCGTGAAAAAGAGCTGATTTGGAATACACTCTGTGTTGATGCTCTCTTTCTGGGCTCATCTTCTAACCACTCACTTTGTTATTTAAGGTGAGTTTACCCAAAGAGGTGCTGAGACATTGTTGAAGTTGGGGGGTGTGGAAAGAAAGATAAAGGAGGAGAAAGGTTATAGGCAGACCCAAATGCCATTCTGAAGGAACCATTGTCATTTTCATGCTCAATTCTATCCAATGGCATACTAGATTCCCTCAGGAAATAAGACTTTCTATTTGAGTTGTAACTAATAGTCACAGCTCTCTTTAATTGGGTACTTATTATGTGTCAGGCACTATTTTTAATGCTTTATTTGTGTAAATTCTCTGAATCCTCACAATGACCCTGCTTTAGACAGGAGGGAACTGAAGTACAGAAATGGCAGTTGATGTGCCCAAGGTCAGACAGAGAAAATGGTAGATCCAGGATCTAAGCATCTGTGGAAAACCTAACAAGGTGACAATCTTCAATTCTAACCTTTGTGACCTGGGTTGATAGCAACAGCTTGCTACAGTACACCTTTTCCTCCATGTAAGCCATCACATCTTAAACCCCAGGAGAGGAAAACAAGGGGATGCTCAGAAGTTTATTCGTGTTAGATGTATGACACGCAAAAGTGTGAAAACTGGTGAGCTTTGCTCACCCACTATGGCTGGCATCATGGCATAGGGGTTAAGCAAGCTTATGGGCTTTAAACTCAGAGTGACCTAGGTTTGAATCCTGGCTCTGTTACTTCCTAGCTGTATCACCTTTGCGAAGTTCCTTTCTGGGTTATTTAAGGTGAGTTTACCCAAAGAGGTGCTGAGACATTGTTGAAGTTAGGGGGTGTGAAAAGAAAGATAAAGGAGGAGAAAGGTTATAGTCAGACCCAAATGCCATTCTGAATGAACCACTGTCATTTTCATGCTCAATTCTATCCAATGGCATACTAGATTCCCATGTATTTATTTATTTTTAGGTTAATTCCTCCAACTTTATTTTTCATTTTCAAAATTTTTAAAAATAGCTATTCTGGTTTCTTTGCTTTCTCATATAAATCTTATAATTGGTTTTTCTACATCTACCAAAATTCAGTAGGTATTTGGTTGACCGTATTGTTCAGTTCTTCTGTGTCCTTGCTGATTTTCTGTCTGGTGGTTCTATCAATTACTGTGAGAGGAGTGTCAAAGTCCCTCACTATAATTGAAGATGTGTCTATTTCTTTTTTCAGTTCTGTCAGTTCTGTTGTTTGGTGCATACACATTTCGGATTATATCTTCTTAGCGAATTGACCCTTTTATCATTATAATATCTCTCTTTGACACTGGTAATTTTCTTTGTCCTGAAGTCTATCTTGCCTTATATTAATATAACTACTCTGATGTTCTTTGATTAGTGTTTTCATGGTATATTTCTAAAGGAAACTTCAAATTTTTAGAATAGTTTTAAATTTACAGAAAAATGGAAAAGATAATACAGGGCTTGCCTATACCTCACACCTAGTTTCTCCATAACATTTTGTATTAGTATGGTACATATATCAGAACTAATAAACCAATATTGATATATTATTAATAACTAAACTCCATACTCTATTCAGATTGCCTTAGTTTTTACCTACTGTGGTTTTTTCTGTTTCAGTATCCCATCTAAGAGACCAAGTTACATTTAGTTGTCTCGTCTCCTTAGACTCCTCTTGGCTATGACAGTTTCTTGACTTTCCTTGTTTTTGATGACCATGACAGTTTTGAGGAGTGTTGGTCACCTATCTTGTAGAATGTCCCCCACTTCGGATTTGTCTGATGTTTTCCTCAAGATTAGATAGAGGTTATGGGATTTGGGGAGGAAGCTCACAGAGGTAAAGTGTCATTCTCTTCACATACCAGTGTCACATACTATCAACACGACTTATCACTAGTGACGCTGACCTTGATCTCCTGGCTGAGGTGGACTTCAGTCAGCTTTCTCCACTGCATAGTTTTTTTACTCCCTTTCCATACTATCCTCTTTGACAGTAAGACACTATGTACAGCCCACAGTTAAAAAGTGGGGAGTTTTACTGCATCTCCTGAGGGCAAAGTACCTACATAAGTTATCTGAAACTCTTCTGTACAGAGTACTTTTTATTATCCCTTATTGGATCATTTATTTATTAGTTTGGATTCATGGATATTTACTTTAGACTTTTATACTTTATACTGTAAACCAATACAACATTATTTGTTTTCTTGGTCAAATTGCTCCAGCTTCAGCAATTGGAAGCTCTTTCATTTGGCTCATGTGCCCTTTTTTTTTTTTAACATTTTCTTATTGTCTGTTTTAAATATTATTTGTGAATAATACATTGAGAACTGCTTCAAACAATGTTATAATTTTTGCTTTCAAATATCAAATGTAATTTTCAAAACCCAAGTGAAGAACAATATATTATATTCCCCAAATATTAACCCTTTCTACTCCTCTTTTTCACTCCTGACATTTGTTTCCTTCTGTAATCATTCCTCTTCTGTCTCAAGAACTTCCTTTAGAAATTTTCAGATTAGGTCTGCTGACAACAAATTCACTCAGTTTCCCTTCATCTGAGAATGTCTTTATTTCACTTTCATTCCTGCAGGATAGTCTCACGGGATATAGAATTCTGTTAACTTTGTGAAGTTATTTAAACTATCACAGCTTCACTGAATTTTTATAAAGGTTTAGTTAATGTGCATAAGGGTTTTAGCAAGTTGGTTGACAGAAAGCAAGCACCCAACAGACAATATGATGATATGAACTGATGATTAATTACTGTTTCCACTAAACCGGCATCTATTGAAAAGATGGCAAGAGCTAGCATCTAGTAGAGAGGGGAAGCAATACAGCACATGCCTATAGTATGTTAAACGAGAGGATCCATTAAGTTATGGACTCTGAGTTTCTCTTTTATATGGTCTTTTGCATCTCAAGTATGGTTCTGAAAATTATATAATTCATATTTTATCACAAAAAGGTTATAAAATAGTATAATCATTCAAGGGACCAATATTTAATGCGAACAGAAGAGAGATTGCTCTTAATTATGGTGCCCTGTTGATAACCCATAGAACTGTCTCTTCCTAATCCTAAATACAAAACCTAGAAAAAATAGGGTTAAAAAAAGAAAAGAAATGAAGCTGAAAATGATAACAGATAGTTAAGCTGTTATCAGCATCTAGAAGGAATTTTCTTTGATTATAAGATTAGTTAAACCAGATTCTAAAGTAAAACCTTGGCCCATACATGCAATGACTGCCTGAATGTAGACAGAAAAACATTTTCCTTAAAGAAATAGAAAGTATCCAATAACAAGTATGGTGGGCAACCATTATTCCCCAGGAGGTAAAATTTTCTTAGGGACGGCTTCGTATATCTTTTTGAGAATCTGATAAAAAGTAATGGATCCTCCCTCCTGAAAAGGCATATATGCATGCACACAAAATTGGGCTTAAAATTCCAAGGGGTTCCTGAACTCACTGTAGGTCATCTACAGAGCTTCACAGATATCAACCTAAGCACTAAGGTTTTCTGTGTAGGAGCCCACTTTTGAGTCACCAGAATTTATTTCCTTACTACTACACATCTTCAGCATTCACACACACACACACACACACACACACACACACACACACACACACACACACACCCCTGTATACCTCCTCATCTCTCTTGTTGCATCTTGTCAGAAACTGCAGCCCTAGAAAAAACTGGAAAGGAAGTTTAGGAAAAATTAGCATGAGCACAATCACTGGTGACCAGGACAGAGCAGCTTTCCTGATGGTTCATACTAGTGATTGTGCTTTTCATAGACACCATCAGTTCAAAGCATCTGAATGGCGGGTGGGGGTGAGAAGTGCTATAGAAAGGTCCCATCTCTGTTTGGCAGAACAGTCTCAGAAGAAAGCCTCTAAAATTCTGGGGTTTTGCCAGGGTTCTCCTCTTCCCCAGGATGCTGGCCCTTTCCCTTAGCACTGCAGGGTTTTCCATGGACCTATGTTACTGCTGTTTCCAGTCTGCACAGTTATGAATGAAAAAACCTCTAGATTCCCAGTTTAACATAGGCAGTTTGCATAGAGTGCCCTTGAACCCTGCATTCTATTTGTCTAGATACCGAGAAAATCATCTGCTCAGATCTTCTACAACTTAAAGGCAGGTAAATGTGCATAACTCCTGGCAAATCTCCAGTGAAAACAGAGTATCTTTTCAAAAAAATAATCTAGATGAAGCATAAAAGCAAACAATTATACAATTACATAAAAACAATATCAAAAAATAAAATAAAATAAATAAAGAGCCATCTATCCCTAGGAAAAAAAACCCTGAAAATAAGTTTCCCCAAATAAATATAATTGATTTAGAATGGTGAGATTTAAAAATGAAAAATCATTGTCAATTGAATGAAATTTGAGTGAAATGGAAAACCATGTACATACTCTTGTTTTTACTAAATTTTACCATTATAATTTTGTTCTGTGATTTCTTTTTAATCTATTGAACATCCAAGCGGCATTATTAATTATAAATGCTTAGACGAGCAAATAAAAATAATACTACCATTACTTACTCTAATAGAAATAATGACAATTATATAACTCAGATTAGAGGCCAGGGTATAACAGTATAAATGTTATAATAATTTAAAAATCAAAAGGAGGAAGGGAAGAAAGAGAGAGAGAGAGAGAGAGAGTGTGTGTGTGTGTGTGTGTGTGTTTATTGAGGAGGGAGAATTTGGTTGGACTGATCAGAGAATCACTGAATAAAAAATTCATGAATTTATCCATATTAGACATGCAAATATATTTAAATCTATATATCCATATCTCTATGTAATGTCTCCTTTGTAAAACTGAATTAAAATAATTAAAATAGTAAGGTTGAACTAAATCCCCTCTCTTACTGTCTCACTGAATTTCCTGATTTATAAATTATAAGCTACTTTGGGACATAATCCAAGGACTGGTGAATTGGACTTAAAAACAACAAAAATGATATAATTCCAGCAAAAGCACTGGTAAAGGAAAGAAGTACAAATAAGCTGGATACTTTGCTGCTATGAAGAGTTTTTATTTTGCTAAATAATTACCTACAAAAACACTAAAGTTTACAATTTATGGTATGAAGTGGTAAATATTCATAAAGCCCCCTCTAAAAAAGTGCCACTTTGCCTTCTTTGAACATACTGGAGAGGGAAAAAGTCACTTTTCTACTTAAAGAATAATATTATAGGTAATTTGATCCTGTCATTATTTAACCACTTACCTACCCAAGTAATACTAAGAGTCATACATTAAAATATGCTAACTTCAAATTAGGAAAGAACTAAATATACTAGAAAATATTTCTATGACATTCTCAGCAGAGCTTGACAATTTATTAACAGTCATCTTAACCTAAGCATATAAGAGTTCCAAAAAGCAAGACCAGTTGGGAAAGACTGGGTGATTCATCAATTAGTTCCCTGCTGTGTCCTCTTTTTTGAAATGCCAATAGATTTCACTCTAGGAAACTCTGTATTTTGCTTCAATTCTGTGCTGCTAATAATTAATTCATTTTGCTTACACTGCATACAGCTTCAAATCATGGTCTCCATTTCTTAGTAATAGATTCTGCCACAGGCAATATGCCGTGGCATAACCTCAATTACAACTCACAAAGGAGAAGACTGCACTTATTTTCTGCTGGAGCCGCTCTTTTGTCTTAAATGAAATTGTATATGGGTAATGGGGAGCGCTGTTGCAGTGAGAGCTAGTGGGCCCACAACCACACCGAGTGTACACAAAATCCATTTTAACTCAGAGCTAAGAACGAAAGCTCCGCTGACATCAAGCAGCTGGCAAAGGATGACTAATAAACAAATTTTCAATTATAATAGGAAAACCAGTGGTAGATACAACTCTAATATTATCATTAAAAGTGAAAAATTCTAACCAAACAAATCTTTATACAGATACTAACAAACTATAAAACCAGTTATTTATTTTGAAGACACAAGGTATGTGTGTCTATGTACGTGTAGAAAGAGAGAGAAAAACACGGACAGAAACAGAGATACAGAGATAGACACATACAGAGATATTTACTTGTAATTCAAATTTAAAAGGATATCAGATGGGATGATTATTATCTTGTCTCATCATTGTTTATTTTATTAGAGATATAACTATTTTATTAGAGATATAACTATTATAAATATTTTTTGATTTTTAAAATACCATTGTTAAAATTTTCATTTATATTAACATTCAGAATGTATAAATAGAGTTGAGTCCAAATTAGAAGGTATAATTATGTATATGCATGTGTAAATGTGCAAGTACATGGACTAATGGTGTGTGCTAGTGAGAGCAATGGTTTTAATAGCATTTTTTGGTTCTAAATTTCCCTCTGAAATTTTATAGTTTTTTTTTTTTTTTTTTTTTTTTGCAGTACGCGGGCCTCTCACTGCTGTGGCCTCTCCCGTTGTGGAGTACAGGCTCCGGACGTGCAGGCTCAGCGGCCATGGCTCACGGGCCCAGCCGCTCCGCGGCATATGGGATCTTCCCAGACTGGGGCATGAACCCGCGTCCCCTGCATCGGCAGGCGGACTCTCAACCACTGCACCACCAGGGAAGCCCTATCCAAGTCTTTTTGATCTGATTTCCACCTCAGAATTCTCCCACCATGAACTAGATTCCTATCTTCTCTGGTCAGAAACACTGTGCACAGAAATAGCGAGTGCTGATATGATTATCTACTAAAAGGAAAGTCAGGGCCATGTTGTCTCAGGCTCCTTCTACAGGAACACCACTCAGTTCAGGGTATGTGACATCATGGTTGATGATGGGCCGAGATGCCCTTGTGAACACTCACAGGCTCTGTAATTTGGTAGAGATGTATATAATTAATTCTGCTTTGTCCCTGATGTTTCTAGAACTTAATTATGTTGAAGTCCTGGAAGTCACTGCTATTGACCCACTGTGCCTTTGGTGCATGAAACTTAAAAGAGAGGTTGCTAAGATTTCATCTTTGGGAAAGTCAAAAGGAAAACAATCAGAAAAAATAGGCCTGGGAGCTGTAAAAAGAAAGCTTGGTGATGCCTTGTGTTAACTAATCATCTGTGTTTCTGGTTCTGCCTTTTACTTTCTTTTTTCACAGAATAGTCAAAATGTCCAGTTGGAATGGCTGTGGTTCATCAAGTTCAATCACTTTAATATCATGGATAAGGCCTCAGAAAGGCCAAATGACTTCATCAGGGTCACACAGCTTCTCAGGGGCCAGGACCGGAAGCCAGGTATCCTGGTGTCCAGTCAGGTCATCTGTCCCCTCCACACTATGCTGCACTAACTTCTAACTTGCAGCCCAAGGAAGTAATGTGTCTTTCACAGAAATCATGTTTTGAGGAACAATAAGAAAAAGGGAGAAAGAGAGGGAAAGAGAGAGAAGAGGGCAGAAAAGAGAAGAGAGGAGAAAGAAAGAAAAGGAAAGGGAAAAGAAAAAAAGAAAGAAAGAAAAGAAAATGTCAGCCCTTCTTTAACAGTACATGTGTAGGTAGATCTGGGTCTATACCTGGGTCACATCTAACTCACTGCCAGGTTGACCTGTCAAAATATCATATACCTGAGGGACTGAAGAGCCTCCTGTGAGGAAATCTGTCCGAGGCGAGCATCTGTAAACAGCGGTGCACCCAAGGGAATGAGTGGTGGGAGTGGTTTGCCCTAGGCAGGAAGGAGTATATATATTTTTTTCTTCTGATATTGTTTAGAATCAACAGTACTAGGTGATACTAAGAAGCAGATCAATTTTGTTATAGTTCTACATTCTCTACAGACAAAGCACCCATTATTTTCTGTACCCAGAGGAGACTAATCTCACTGCTCCCACAGTACGCTCTCTGCTCCCTCTACCTACCCCCTCACCCCTGTCCCTGCTCCTGCCCCCTACAAGCCTCTGACATAGTGGGATAAACTCTGGACCCTCCCCTCCAACAGAACCTAAGAGACAGTGGTGAGAGAGGCCAAGTCCCTCTTTGTTTGCCAGAGACTGTTGGTAAGTGTGGCATCCAAGCATCAGTGGTGCCAGTGGGCCTGCCAGAAACCAGGGACCAAGAAGACTTGACTCAATCATGCATACTGGAAAGGACCCAAAGCAAGAGAAGAGGGAAGCAGTAGGCAGCACATAGTAGCAGTCTGCACAGTTGACTGGGTTATTGGTGAGTGTATGTGAAATTTCCCCTGGGAACACTAATACGCTTAGTTTTTCTGATGGGAGTTTTTTTAGAAATATGCCTTAGCAGATGGTCAATATACATTATCACTGTAGCTATTACTGTGTGAGTGACTCCTGGTGTGAGGATATGTAAAATAGACAGATTACAGAAAGGGGTCTTTTAAAAAAATCCCTTGGGGATAAACATTAATATTGTAATTTTTAATAAGTTCATGAATATCCAAAGTCTGCACAAACACTTTGGCTACTAGAGATGTTAAATGGACAAACGGGCCTAGGGATTAAGTCTGTGGGACTAAAGGGACTGAGGCCGTGGGTCATGTTGCATAGACACAGAGCAGTTTTTTACAGAGAAAAGCACAGTGGTAAGTTCTCAGTGTTGGAGGTCACAGGAAAGGTGACTTATCGCAACCATCAGCAATGCTGGCTAACCTCTTATAAAGCATGATCTCAACTAATTCTGAAAGAAAAAAACTATCTGAATTGTTGAAAAGTTTTCCACCAGCTTCTTCATTTTAAAATTATTTTAAACAGAGGTGTGATTGCATTTCCCCCTTCTATTATTTTGAAGTTAGAGTTTCAGGAGAATGAGAAAATCATGTGCTACAAATTCTCTTTCTATAAACATCGAGTAAAGAGAAAACTCACATGTGTGTTGTCAAGCTAAATTATGGGTGAAACGGAGGACCATAACCATATGCATCCATATGCACTGACTGTTGTGGCAGATTTAATTAGTAAAATTAGTCAAACCCACCAAACTGCCCACACCAAACCAGCACAACCTATGTTTGTTGGCAGAGTATTGCAGTTAAATAGGCTGAGATTATTTCATTGTAAGACAACCCTGGCTTACTAACTATACCCATGACTATGACTAACCTTCAAATAAAATTTTAAGGTATTTTGGCCTTCAGTGAGAAAGGAATAGACAAGTTTCCTAAAGTGCTCAACAATGCATCCTAAAAGGACTCATTTTAATTAATCTAGAAAATCCTCTAATTGGTTGAATTTCTGGGGAAAATTCCCCAGTGGAACCCTTGTATACAAGAAGAGAAGTCCTTCCAGTGCCTCTTAAATTGCATTAGGCAACCTAATTTCATCTGATATATTATATTGGAACAGTTAGGCTATGAAATACATTGTTTTCAAGGAAAACTCACAGACATAACCTTAGCTAGGCAATGACTTCCACCTATAAAATCTAGGCAAATTAATTCCATCTATCATCCCACCCTATAACCATCAACAGTTTTAAGAAGAACTTCTTAGGCACAAGGGTATTTATTTACGCTCTTTATACACTGTTGAAAATACTTGGAATTTGGGGAACACCAATCTGAGTAGTTGGATTCTCTCTTTATGATATAGAATTCCTTTTAGAGTTAACAGAAGTATTTTGGTTCTTTCCTTTATAGGTTTATGAAATTTCCCTGACTTCTTGTGCAAGATGACTAATTTGCCTAAAATGGAACAAGAAAAAAAATCTTAAAACTCAGAAATCAAGAAATAATTTGGGTGGCTTCCTCCTAGTTTTCATTAGTAGGTGCCATTCAGTGACCTCAGCAAAGGTGGTCATGATAGAATGCCTGTCTGAACTGTCAGCTTGACTAAGTACGTTTCTAAAGCTTTCCATATTGGCATTTAATCTTTTATTTAGTCACGGAAACATGAAGTCACCATTTTTAAAACTGCCAAGAGAAATTGGGGGAGAAAAGTGTTATCTTTCTTCAGCTCCCAGAAAAACACTGCAAGATAATAGGAAGACAAGAATATTTCTTCCATTAACCCCTTGACCCTGCAAGTTAATGGCTTTTTGTTGCAAATACATCAACAAACAGGGCCTCATGTGAGATTCTAACCCAAGGAGTAAGGTCTCTGCAATTACATGGAATAGTGTCCAGGTGCTCCATTCTGACACCTAATACACTTAATGTAAGGGCCAGGCTGCCCAGAAGCTGGCCAGAAAGCAAAACAGCCATCTTCTCAGAGTGACTTCTAAGGAAAAACACACAGACACTTAAATTATTATTTTGAACTTAAATACACCAGAAGGGCCGTCAGGTCTATTTTTTGCCTTAATCTAAAGGTCTTATCCTATTGCATAATGAAGGTGACATTTTCATTATCCACGGAGGACTCAAAATCTATGGTAAGATGAAAATGAGTGCCAAAAACTTGGAAACACAATTTTAAGCAATTTCCTAAAGAAAACACATTATGATTTGCATAAACTATCCAATTAGTACGCCTTAGCTACAGTTTAAAAGGATGACAATGACAATCAAAACTACTATCACTTCCTAATATTTTAATATTAAGATTGTGCTGGGATTTCCCAAATTAAAATGTTAATAAGTAAGGGCTTCATCAAGTTCATTTGGGATGCAAGAAAAAAAAATGACTTAATTTCTTCAAAATCAAAATCTCATCAGAATGTACTTATAGAGAGAGGGCAGAGAGCAGAAGCAAGAAGAACTACAATTCTGCAGCCTGTGGAACATAAACCACACTTACAGAAAGATAGACAAGATGAAAAGGAAGAGGGCTATGTACCAGATGAAATAACAAGACAAAACCCCAGAAAAACAACTAAATGAAGTGGAGACAGGCAACCTACCAGTAAAAGAATTCAGAATAATGATGGTGAAGATGATCCAGGACCTTGGAAAAAGAATGGAGGCAAAGCTAAAGAAGATGCAAGAAATGTTTAACAAAGACCTAGAAGAATTAAAGAACAAACAAACAGAGATGAACAATACAATAACTGAAATGAAAACTACATGAGGAGGAATCAACAGCAGAATAACTGAGACAGAAGAACAGATAAGTAACCTGGAAGACAGAATGGTGGAATTCACTGCTGCAGAACAGAATAAAGAAAAAAGAATGAAAAGAAATGAAGACAGCCTAAGAGACCTCTGGGACAATATTAAACGCAATAACATTCACATTATAGCGGTCCCAGAAGGAGAAGAGAGAGAGAAAGGACCCGAGAAAATATTTGAAGAGACTATAGTTGAAAACTACCCTAACATAGGAAAGGAAATAGCCACCCAAGACCAGGAAGTGCAGAGAGTCCCATACAGGATAAACCCGAGAAGAAACACGCTGAGACACCTAGTAATCAAATTGGCAAAAATTAAAGAAAAATAAAAATTATTAAAAGCAGCAAGGGAAAAATGACAAATAACATACAAGGGAACTCCCATAAGGTTAACAGCTGATCTTCCAGAAGAAACTCTGCAAGCCAGAAGGGAGTGGCATGATATACTTCAAGTGATGAAAGGGAAGAAACTACAACCAAGATTACTCTACCTGGCAAGGATCTCATTCAGATTCGATGGAGAAATCAAAAGCTTTACAGACAAGCAAAAGCTAAGAGAATTCAGCACCACCAATCCAGCTCTGCAACAAATGCGAAAGAAACTTCTCTAAGTGGCAAACACAAGAGAAGTAAAGGACCTACAAAAACAAACCCAAAGCAATTAAGAAACTGGTAATAGGATCATACATATCGATAATTACCCTAAACGTGAATGGATTAAATGCTCCAACCAAAAGGCAGAGGTTTGCTGAATGTATACAAAAACAAGACTAATATACATGCTGTCTACAAGAGACCCATTTCAGACCTAGGGGCACATTCAGACTGAAAGTGAGGGGATGGAAAAAGATATTCCATGCAAATGGAAAAAAAAAAAAAAAAGCTGGAGAAGCAATACTCATATCCGATAAAATAGACTTTAAAATAAAGAATATTACAAGAGATAGGAAGGACACTATGTAATGATCAAGGGATCAATCCAAGAAGAAGATATAACAACTATAAATATATATGCACCCAACATAGGAGCACCTCAGTACATAAGGTAATTGCTAACAGCTATAAAAGAGGAAACTGACAGTAACACAATAATAGTGGGGGACGTTAACACCTCACTTACACCAATGGACAATACATCCAAAACGAAAATAAATAAGGAAACACAAGCTTTAAATGGCACAATAGACCAGATAGACTTAATTGATATTTATAGGACATTCCATCCAAAAACAGCAGATTACACTTTCCTCTCAAGTGTGCACAGAACATTCTCCAGGATAGATCACATCTTGGCTCACAAATCAAGGCTCAGTAAATTAAAAAAATTGAAATCATATCAAGCATCTTTTCTGACCACAACACTATGAGATTAGACATGACTTACAGGGAAAAAAATGTAAAAAACACACACATGGAGGATAAACAATACAATACTAAATAATCAAGAGATCACTGAAGAAATCAAAGGGAAATCAAAAAATACCTAGAGACAAATGACAATGAAAACACGACGATCAAAAACCTATGGCATGCAGCAAAAGCAGTTCTAAGAGGGAAGTTTATAGCTATACAAGCCTACCACAAGAAACAAGAAAAATGTCAAATAAACAATCTAACCTTACACCTAAAGGAACTAGAGAAAGAAGAGAAAACAAAACCCAAAGTTAGCAGAAGGAAAGAAATCATAAAGATCATAGCAGAAATCAATGAAATAGAAACAAAGAAAACAATAGCAAAGATCAATAAAACGAAAAGCTGGTTCTTTGAGAAGATAAATAAAATTGATAAACCATTAGCCAGACTCATCAAGAAAAAGAGGGAGAGGACTCAAATCAATAAAATTAGAAATGAAAAAGAAGTTACAACAGACACCGCATAAATACCAAGCATCCTAAGAGACTACTACAAGCAACTCTATGACAATAAAATGGACAACCTGGAAGAAAGGGACAAATTTTTAGAAAGGTATAATGTTCCAAGACTGAACCAGAAATATGAACAGACCAATCACAAGTAATGAAATTGAAACTGTGATTAAAAATCTTCCAACAAACAGAAGGCCAGGACCAGATGGCTTCACAGGTGAATTCTATCAAACACTGAGAGAAGAGCTAACATGAATCCTTCTCAAATTCTTCCAAAAAATTGTGGAGGAAGAAACACTCCCATACTCATTCTATGCGGCCACCATCACCCTGATATCAAAACCAGACAAAGATACTACAAAAAAAGAAAATTACAGACCAATATCACTCATGAATATAGATGCAAAAATCCTCAACAAAATGCTAGCAAAGATAATTCAACAACACATTAAAAGGATCATGCACCATTAACAACTGGGATTTAGCCCAGGGATGCAAGGATTCCTCAATATACACAAATCAATGTGATACACCATATTAACAAATTGAAGAATAAAAACCATATGATCGGGCGTCCCTGGTGGCGCAGTGGTTGAGAGTCCGCCTGCCGATGCAGGGGACACGGGTTCGTGCCCCGGTCCGGGAAGATCCCACATGCCATGGAGCGGCTGGGCCCGTGAGCCATGGCCGCTGAGCCTGCGTGTCCGGAGCCTGTGCCCCACAACGGGAGAGGCCACAACAGCGAGAGGCCTGCGTACAGCAAAAAAACAAACAAACAAACAAAACACCATATGATCATCTCAATAGATGCAGAAAAAGCTTTTGACAAAATTCAACACCCATTTATGATAAAACCTCTCCAGAAACTGGGCATAGAGGGAACCTACCTCAACATAATAAAGGTCATATATGACAAACCCACAGCAAACATCATTCTCAATAGTGAAAAACTGAAAGCATTTCCTTTAAGATCAGGAACAAGACAAGGATGTCCACTCTCACCACTATTATTCAACATAGTTTTGGAAGTCCTAGCCACGGCAATCAGAGAAGAAAAGAAATAAAAGGAATACAAATTGGAAAAGAAGAAGTAAAACTGTCACTGTTTGCAGATGACATGATACTATACATAGAGAATCCTAAAGATGCCACCAGAAAACTACTAGAGCTAATCAATGAATTTGGTAAAGTGGCAGGATACAAAATTAATGCACAGAAATCTCTTGCATTCCTATACACTAATGATGAAAAATCTGAAAGAGAAATTAAGGAAACACTCCCATTTACCACTGCAACAAAAAGAAAAAAATACCTAGGAATAAACCTACCTAGGGAGACCAAAGACCTGTATGCAGAAAAGTATAAGACACTGATGAAAGAAATTAAAGATGATACCAACAGATGGAGAGATATATCATGTTCTTGGATTGGAAGAATCAATACTGTGAAAATGACTGTACTACCCAAAGCAGTCTACAGATTCAATGCAATCCCTATCAAATTACCAATGGCATTCTTTACAGAACTAGTAAAAAAAATCTTAAAATTTGTATGGAGCCACAAAAGACCCAGAATAGCCAAAGCAGTCTTGAGGGAAAAAAAATGGAGCTGGAAGAAACAGACTCCCTGACTTCAGACTATACTATAAAGCTACAGTAATCAAGACAATATGGTACTGACCCAAAAACAAAAACATAGATCAATGGAACGAGATAGAAAGCCCAGAGATAAACCCATGCACCTATGGTCAATAAATCTATGACAAAGGAGGCAAGGATATACAAAAGAGAAAAGACAGTCTCTTAAATAAGTGGTGCTGGGAAAACTGGACAGCTACATGTAAAAGAATGAAATTAGAACACTCCCTAACACCATACACAAAAATAAACTCAAAATGGATTAGAGACCTAAATGTAAGACCGGACACTATAAAACTCTTAGAGGAAAACATAGGGAGAACACTCTTTGACATAAGTCACAGCTAAATCTTTTTTGATCCACCTCCTAGAGTAATAGAAATAAAACAAAAATAAACAAATGGTACCTAAAGAAACTTCAAAGCTTTTGCACAGCAAAGGAAACCATAAATAAGATGAAAAGACAACCCTCAGAATGGGAGAAAATATTTGCAAATGAATCAATGGACAAAGGATTAATCTCCAAAATATATAAACAGCTCATCGAGCTCAATATTAAAAAAACAAACAACCCAATCCAAAAATGGGCAGAAGACCTAAATAGACATTTCTCCAAAGAAGACATACAGATGGCCAAGAAGCACATGAAAAGCTGCTCAACATCACTAATTATTAGAGAAATGCACATCAAAACTACAATGAGTTATCACCTCACACCAGTTAGAATGGGCATCATCAGAAAATCTACAAACAACAAATGCTGGAGAGGGTGTGGAGAAAAGGGAACCCTCTTGCACTGTTAGTGGGAATGTAAATTTATACAGCCACTATGGAGAACAGTATGGAGGTTCCTTAAAAAACTAAAAATAGAATTACATATGATCCAGCAATCCCCCTACTGGGCATATACCCAGAGAAAACCATAATTCAAGAAGACACATGCACCCCAATGTTCATTGCAGCACTATTTACAATAGCCAGGTCATGGAAGCAACCTAAATGCCTATCGACAGATGAGTGGATAAAGAATATGTGGTACATATATACAATGGGATATTACTCAGCCATAAAAAGGAACGAAATTGGGTCATTTGTTGAGACGTGGATGGATCTAGCGACTGTCATACAGAGTGAAGTAAGTCAGAAAGAGAAAAACAAATATCGTATATTAACACGTATATGTGGAACCTAGAAAAATGGTACAGATGAACCAGTTTGTAGGGCAGAAATTGAGACACAGATGTAGAGAACAAGCGTATGGACACCAAGCGGGGAAAGCCGCAGGGGGGTGGGGTGGGGGTGGGGTTGGGATGAATTGGGCGATTGGGACTGACATGTATACACTGATGTGTATAAAACTGATAAGTAATAAGAACCTGCTGTATAAAAAATTAAATAAAATAAAATTCCAAAATTAAAAAAAATGTACTTATAGAAATGAGAAATCCTTACGGGATAAAATAGCATTAAATTATTATATATTTTCATAACTTTTTCCTAATTGTAAAAGTGCCCGTTTTCTAACAGTTTCCCTTAGGTAACTTTCTAAAAGAGGAAATACTATGTTAGAGAACATGTTGAAAGATCTCAATATATACTTTTAAATTAACCAGTTCTACTCTAGAAAAGCTGTCCAAATGTATGTGTTTTTGGTAATAAAAAGTCTGAAAATCATAGTTATTGGAATTATTTAATTCAAACCACCATTAAAAACTAATTTGGAGTAAAAACTCAGACTTATAAATGTCCCATTATTTCCAAGCTATTAAAAGATAAGATTACAGCAATATCTTTCCTCATTTATGTGGCTATAACCATACATCAAACTAAAGTAAATAATGCTTTAAGAAATGATAGGACTTATCAGAAAGAGAAAGAAGTAAATTTACTTTCTAAATTATAAATTACACTTGGATTAGCATCATCAATTAATATTTATTATACACCATAATATAGTAGGTGCCATTGAAATATGACTAGAAGCTACTATGAAACTAACACAACTCTACTCTTAAAGTTTGACCCGTAAAATCTAGTAATGAGACAAAAAAGTCACTCAGTTGTGTGACTGCCAATCAGGCATGTGACACGAACGATGAATACTCCTTTGGGGAAGAAGCCTCAGATACAAGTAGAAAAACAATGACCTTCTGAAATCACAATAGTGCTGCAAATTATCAAGATAAATACAAGTTGACTAACTGTAGAAAAATTGAAAGCTAAAGAGCATGGGGAAAAGATTAAACTTCAGTCAGTGTACTTACAGTAAAGTTTCCCCTAGATCTATACCTAAGTCACTGTTTCCAATTACATTTTATGCTAAATTCATTTAAAGTAAATGAAATAATGTTTACAAGTGGGTTTTGCCAGCTGCTAATGCTAGTTACTACAATTATGAACAGTAACAGTAATAAATGCTATAGAACATATCTGAAAATAACTACTTTTCCAATAGAGTCCCCTAGTCTGACATTATTAATTACACATCAATCTAGATAGAGTAAGTTAATAAAAAGTCTACTTTAATCTCAAAATGTACTGACATTTACATACAAGGAAGGTCCTATTAAATTAGTAGGATATGAACTTTAAGCTGTTTTTCCAATTCTGGTAATAAAATGCACTGAGTGAGCCTTATATTTTATGCAATCCTTTCAAGACCATTCATTCATTCATTCGTTCATTCATCAGCAAACGCCTACTGAGTTCTCTTATGCTACTGGCACTGAACAAAAGGTGAACAAAAGCAGTTATGATCTAGGTCCTCATAGACTCTGTAGTCTAGAGTTAGAAATAGGTATTAATCAAAACCCTTCATGGCACTTATCATACACATGGATAAAAATCTCTAGTTATGATAAGTGCTGTGAAGGAACGGTAGCCAGTGCTGCAAGGAGACTGAATCTGGGGTTTGGGGAAGGCTTCCTGAGGAACTGCCGTTTGAGTAGGAATCATAAGCACCAGCAAGCATTAGCTAAGTGAGAAAGAAGGGGGAGGGAGGGGATCCTTAGCAGAGGGGACAGCAGGCACAGAGAGAGAAGGGAAGAAACACAGAGTGTGGGGGGGCGGACTGCTACAGAGTGAAACAGGAGAACAACTCATGCAAACTCGGCAGACAGGGATGGCTTGGGTCACTATCACAAGAAAACTGGCAGACATTGAAGGGTTTAAGCAGAGGCATGACATGCTCAGATCTGGGTTTTGAAAGCAGCGTTCTGCTTGCACACTGGAGAGTGTGTTGAAGTAAATGTCTGGAGACCACTTAGAAGGATATTGCAATAGTGCAGGTGAGCGGTGATGAGAGTTTGGGCTGGGAAGGTGACAGGGCAGTGAATATAGACAGAAGTAGATGCAAGAGCAAGATGTTTAGGAGGTAAAATGGGCAGGTCAGGTTGATGGATTGGACACGGTAGTATGGAAGAGTGAGGGATCAAGATTGTGGCCTGACATCCTCAATAATACCATGTACTGTGATAAAGAACAAAGCGCAAGGAGGAGCCCTAATGGAGGAAAATCGGGAGTTGGTTCTAGACAGCTTGGGCCTGAGATGTCTAAGAGAAGATGGCGAGAAAAGCACGGCCTGTATGGAACTTGAGACATACATTTGTATGGCATCAGCCTGGGGTTTGTTGAGGTAAGGTGACAATAGGATGTCCCTTTAAAAATTAAAGCTGAATTTAGAATAAATAAAAGTTTACAAATGTAGTAAAGCTTTTACACAAAAGTGTGTATTACAGATAAGGGCATGTACCAGGGCTCCCTATAGTGAAGCAAAATTGTATATGTGTGAATGTGAAGGGCATGTTTTTGCACTTCTGAATCAGCATGCCCAGTGTGCAGTCGGATGACGATGCCTTTTTGCCATCAAAAAAAAAAAAATTAGTACACAGTTAAGAAAAGACAAACTAAAATAACAGCAAATTCAGCTTGCCCTCCAATAAGGAAGTAATTCAGTAACATCCACAGATATTAGATTTTCTGTTATAGAGTATCCCTGAATAAGTAAACTTGTTTCACTTTTTAGTTCAAGTAATTTATATGGCCACTGAGTGAGGATGAAACTTTATTCATATAAAAACATTAACATTCTGAAAGTAATCTGGTTATTCAGATGAAACAGCTCTTCTTTTTTTCCCACGTTGGTTACTACTAGTTTTCCCAGCCCAGTTGCACTAAAACAATTCTTGGTCATCATTTTCAGTGAGTGCCCTACAGAGAAAAAGCCTAAGAGATTAAACAGGAGGATAGCATTCTTGTTATCACACTGGATCAATTTCCAGTTATAGATTCCAATCACAGAAGAGGCAGAAAACCTTTCAGAACCACTTATATCAAATATTATCCCCTAACTGAAAATGTGGTAAGTCAGCAGACAATTCTTCCTCAGACTTGACAAATATCGTGATGATGATTATACCTTCCTATCAACCACCTGAGGCTCGTAAAAACCTGCATATATATATATAGGCTCATAAAACTTCATATAATATGAAACTGTTCATGTCAAGGTCAATGTATACCTCCCTGTGGCCAAATACAATGGACCCTCTCTCTCTCCATCTACTTGGACTCCTCGGCTCCTGGCTTCTGCAAGATACACTTGGCTCCTTGATTCAGGCAACACCGTTCTCTCTTGGATTTCATAAGGCTCAACTCCTCTTTTTCTTACTACCTTCCAGGCTGTCTTCATTTGTTCCTCGTTCTATCCCAGTCTTTGAAATGCTAGGTGTTCTCTTTACTGTGCACAGGATCTCCCTACATGACCACATCCAGACACATGACTATACATTCCGCATAACGATTTCAAAAACATAAACAAAAACACATAAGCTACTAATTTCTATCACTGGCCTTGATTTCTGCTGTAATCTCCAAAATTGAATATTCAACTGCCCGTTTGATATCTACATTTGAATATCTTGTAGGTGTCTCAAACATCCTGTGGGTCTAAAATGGGATCCACTTTTGTTCTACTCTTACAGGTATTCATCCCTCTCTGTGTTTCCACCAGATCCATGACATCAATATCCACTCAGTTGTTTAGTCCAATTCATAGGAAGTGTTCTTGATCCCTCTGCCCATTCGCCTTACCCCATCACCCCTCATATCCAATTTATCAGCTAGTCCTTCAGGGTCCATCTCCAAAGCATATCTCAAATCATCATCATCATCATCACCTTTTGTCTAGATTCCGGCTTTCTTCTCTATTAATACTCACACCTCTAGAATCCATTCTCCACAGTCACCAGAATGACCTTTAAAACTATAAATTGGCTGGCATGACTCCCACGTTTGAAACATTCTATAGCTTCCCATTTTTGTAGGAATAAAATCCAAACTGTGCCCTACTAAGTCCTTCCTGGTCTGGTCTCTCCTACTGCTCCAAACTCAACTCTAGTCTCTTCTCGCTGTGCATTACCTATAGTGGCTTCTATGGTTGTACTTTGAAGATACCAAGCTCTTTCCTACAAATCAAGCTATGACATCACTCTGTTCATACAGACCTGTGCCTGGCAGTAGCTTCTTGTCTCTCAGCCCCGAACCCATCCTTCTAATCTTTTGCTTTGGGATGCTGGAGCTGGGACTGTTAAAGGTACCTATATTCTTTAGTAGCTGGCTTCCTGGTAGGTTCCACCAACAGGGTCAGTAGAAAGAAACTGGCAAGCAGAAGAGGAGAAAAGACCAGCTCCTTCCTTTTTCACTCATCATAGAGGATAAAATGGAGTATCAGTGTATTTTATAACTAAGTTGGAGGTTTTTTTTTAAATATTTGGCATTTCATGAATTATATCAACAAAATATAAACTCCTTTGAGGACAAAGACTGGGTCTTATTGATACTACCATGATGCTGGGAACCATCACTTATTCTGTCAATACGCTTTTGTTGAGTAGTATATGAGGTGCATAAAATGTTTAATTTTCAATACACACTATGACCTAATGTAATAGGTATTTTTTCTATTTTACATGCACGCACACACACACACACACACACACACACACCCATGTAAAGAGAAGATAGGAAAGGTAAAACCAAAGGTCATATAGCTAATAAATGATTAAGTGAAAATTTCAACTCATTTCTTTAGGACTCCAGTGCTCTCATTCTCCATTAGACCAGGCTGCTCTTACTTATTTACTGTTATATTCCTTGCCACACACAAGGTAGAACCCTGTACAAAATAGATGCTCATTAAATGTTTGTTGAGTAGATGACAGAACAAACAAATAAACACTTTAAAAAAAACCTAAAATAACTTTGATTTGTTGGCATGGGTAAATAAACCTGATAGCATTTCTGTTCCAAAGGTAACATGGCTTTGTGGCTACAATACAGTGATCACACCATTCTAATAAATAAGGGACCCATGGGCTGACTAGGACAATGATGAGGAGGGAAAAGAAACTGAATCAACTCGGTTAAAGGAATTTCCAATATGGTGATAAATCTAGGATGTTAATCTAACTCGAAAGATGGGAATATGAGTGTTCAAAGTGACAGCCGAGATTTTCATCGAAGTGTTTCAAGGTGCAGATGCTTTGCCCTAATGACTCCACAGAGCTGTGATATTAGTTCAGAAAATCTGCTTTACGTGTCGGATTCTTTCTTTTGACAGAAAAGTTTCGCTTGTGAATGAGAACGTTTTGGCAGATCACCAAATGATCATTCACACCCAGATAAACAGCTTTAATCTTCGAAGGCTATTCCTAACCAGTACTCAGCCCCAAATAATGGATGAAATTAAAATCTTAAAGAACAAAAATAACTTGGCACTGAACTGTAGAAATACATTGATTATGACTGAATAGGAAAAAGAAGTGTATGTAGGGAGAAAATAATATGTTCTGTATTAAAATATGTGGGTGTATCCACAATTAATACAGAACAATTCAGAGCTAATCCAATAGTCTTATGTCCATAATTAATACAAAACAACTCAGTGCTAATCTAATATTCTCATGGATTGTATGTAGAGAGAAGTGGTGACTGTCATTCCATAATAAAAAATTCCCTAAATTAAATCCCACAGTACTTGATATGATACAAGCTTTATAATGCATTTTTAACAAAAACAAAAAATACCCATAAATGTTATAAGATAGAAATATCAATTCTAAATACTTTTTAATTGTAGGATAAAGAAATATGCTTAATGTTGGGTTTTTCTTAAGAATATTAAGATTTTGCAAAAATTTTAATGACATCAACAGACTACTATAAATGGATTGCCACTAAGATTTCAAAATTAGAGAATATTCTAATTTGAAATATTCACCAAGTAAAAAAAATAACTATATAATATAAATATAAATGCATGCATTTAAACAAAATATAAATGAATTCATATTTATACATTATTTATATGCTTTTTGAAGGGTTCTGATTATTATAATATACCAATTTTAGTCTATAGTCATATATATTATATACTGAATTTATGGATGCTAAAGAGGGTTTGTTGGAATCTGAAAGGATGATGGAAATAGTGACAAGATTCACAAGTCTTTGATTCGTGTCCCAGCTCATCAGTTGAAAATGTTCAAAAATTTACAGTCGTTTGGTCAATTCCTTTGTGTTCCACATGAGGAAACTGAGGTGCAGAGAGCAATTACATATCCAGACAAGACCGATGCAAAACTAGAAGCAGCAACCAGGTCTCCTGATATCAGTATCTGTGTTTTTATCCCCCTATTCAATTCTGGGTCTTAGTTTTCTCAACTGGAAAACTGGAATAATAACTCCTCTGTAAACCTTACATCTTTTGTAAGGATCCAAAGATGACATGCTCGTGGAAGCACCTCCCAAACCATGAAGTGCTCTATTAACACACGGATTGTTAGAGCACAGATGTGGCACATGTCTTTAGTCTGTACACATACAGGCTGAAAATGTAAGCCCAAATATCTGCATGCAGAATTCAACGTACTGTATTTAAACAGAAATGGCTTCTCTCATTTATTAAATTGACTTATTTGTACAATGTAGGACTAATTAGTGTTTATCATACTCTGGGCCAAAAAAAAAAAATTGCATATAAGCCATATCGAAGTTTACAGCACTTTTTCTAAAAGGGAAAACTCTGTCTGCAGCAGACACTGTTGATGCCTTGCCTCATAGCCCTCTGGGTCAGCTGAGTAAACCTGCGGCTGAGAACACTTCCTGGTGGCTGGCAATTTCCCACCTCACGTAGGACTCTCTTCTCTGCCCTTTTCTGGCAGCCCTAGGGTTTGCACAGAGGTGCAACCTGGAAATCCAGTGAGGAAATGCATGGAGGAGACTCAACACCCGGGGCAAACTCAACCAGTGTTTGTGTGTTGGGAGATGGAGCATTACTTTGAGTGTCTGTGATAGAAATTCCACTTGCAAATTCATTCTGAAAACTGAAGGATCTCTGCAAAACTCTAAGGAGCAATTAGTTAATAGTGGCTGCTTTAAATTTGGGTCTTCAGGGTCTCCTTTTAGTGATGTGAGCAAGGTAAAGTGATGCATACTGGCAAACATATAAACACATACAACACTGACCATTTCAATTAGGTCTGGCCTTCTAGACCTAAATTTCTGGCTACTCACAGAAATTTAATTAATCCCCTAAATGCTACAATGCAATGTGTCTCAGCCTTGGTGAAGGCCATTTGACCATTCCTACTGCGTGAACTGTGTTTCTTTTTAAAACAAAACAACTTCAGTTGTGGTTCGTAAAGCCAGCTTGGTTATAATCCCTTTTACGGGAGTACTTCTGAAACATTATATATGATCCTTCTCAACAACTCTTTCCAACCTACATCTACTCAGAAAACACACTACCTGTACTCTGCCCTGGGCCTTGGAATGGCCTTTGGCCCAAAGCAATAAAATCTTTATTTTATTGAGAAATGCTTACTTTTTTCTGACCCAAATTATCAACTTGATATTTATTAAGTACACTGACAGCTATGGCATATTCACAGTCTAGAAGATCAGTAAAACAATTTTACATGCAGTTTTTATGTCTAAACAAATAACAAGCGTATATGTAAAATACCCACTTAAAGAGAAAAAAGTTGTCTATTGAAATAAATATTGAAATGCTGTTTTTTTAAATTTACATGTTTGACATGTTGTTTAGGTTTGTTTAAACATATGTAGAAATGGATAAAAACACATTTAGCATCTTTAGTGATCATTTGAATATTTCATTTTCTTCTAATAAAAAATAAAATCTAAATTTCATTTTTAAGTATCAATTTTTTTCTCTCTTTCAATTTTGAGCACTTTAATTTTTATTTCTCATCATCATATTTAGGCAATGTCAGGAAAGCAAATACAGTTATATTCCTAATGGGAATGAGGATGGATGGTTTATAAGCTTTCATTAGTGTTTGCAGCACCTGAGTAATCTGCAAGATAAAGAGAGATTTCTTTCAAGGTCTTATTTTTGGTCTTTTTGGGAAGCTGTTCTGGTTTCAAGGAGAAGCTGCAAAATTTTATGACTTCTTTCTCGTCCAACCCTCAGAACACCTATATTTAATTAATGAAAATTAGGGATGTTTTATCACAATTTAGTTTAGGCACATCATATAAAGATGGCAAACTTTAATTGCATTTAATCTTTTTCTTTTTCTTTTTTTGTGATTAATTATATGAGAACTTCACGCCATATAGCTTTTGATGCAAACCTCAATTTTTAATGGATGAATTGAAACAGTTTATATAAATTTTAAAACAGCATCCTTAATAAAAATAATAAAATGTATCAGGAATACCTTTAAAAAATAATATTGATTTGAGGTATTTTTTAAATACAGAAAAGTATAAAGAAGAAAATGAAAATGACCTAATATTTTACCATTCAGATAAACTCGGTTAATTTTTTTTTTTAATCAAACACTGCTTAAAAGTAGATAATCAGAATCTTCTCTTCCCCAATAGTCCTTCTTTATAAAGAAAACCACTATTAAAACTTCTTTCAAACACCATTTATCCTCCGGTGTTACAGCAACTCACCCAAATGTGTCATCTATTTTTTTATGTGCTTACCTATCCTTTAACAAGAGGGATAACACTATAAATGCTATGCAACCTAATTCATTCCTTAGTGCTTAATAAATCCTGGAATATTTTCCACATCAGTACAAATTTGCCTTTTTTATAGGTTGCATAGTATTTCAATACATAGAAAACACATGCTTTTTGATTCTTAGACTTGACTATCAGAGAATGGGCTAGACTAAATTAAATTAAATGATCTTCTAGGTAAATATTTTATAGAGTGGAAAAGCCAAGATTTAGTAACGAGATCTTGTAAACTTGCTCTTTTGCTCCCTGTCAAGTGCCTGCATTCACGTGGTCCACGAATGCCACAGAATAGACTCTGCAGTATTTCTTCGGGAAATATTATTTAGGACCCATATTATCTGAAAAAGAGCAGCGCCTAAATCCTAAATGCTCTCAAAGCACAGTACAGTAATACTTTTGCTCTCCCATAAACCATGTTCTAGAAAAGAATAGGAAGTCCCTGCAAGGTTGTCTGAACAGGGGAGTGTGGCCTCCCCAACATGAAAGGGAAAATGGGGTGTGGTATTATGTCTACAGGGCACATTGTACAAACAGCATCAGTTACTACTTAAATCTCTTGGATGCTTAGGAAGATAAGCAGAACAAGGATTTTGTTTCAGGTGAGATCATGGAACAGATGATAGGGGGCACGTCTCCTTGGTAAACCTTATCCTGCTTGTCCTATCAACCCACCTTTGCTTTGACTTCGTATCACATCTCTTCAATTGAACTCACCGTCAACTTTGAACTTTCCCCAGGCAGGGAAAAAAGGCTAGATGCTCCTTAACAATGACAGGTGTACTTCTTTATGACCTCTGAGGATAAGTCAGAATTTAGTACAAACATTTACTTTTATTTCTTCACTCTTTAAAATATATTGAACGATCTCATTTTTGAAAGGCTTTCAAAAATGATCATTTAAAATGTAAAAGGTAATGAGAGAAGATTGATAATGCTTCAAATTAATTATTAAAATTTAAGAACTGGCCATCTCTTTAACAGACATTTAATATGGAATCAAATGGTCTACCCCATTTAGATCATATTAGATATGGCAGATCGACTATGAAGATCAATAAGTATCTGGTAGTTATGATTACCATCATGTGTGTAGCTTATGGCTAAGGAAGGTATCAGAGAGAGATGATGCACGTATGACTTAAACTTGCAACCTCTACCTCCTTAGAAATTGCCGGCAATCAACTAAACTTCCCAGTGGTGGCCATACTGAGAGTCCTACAGGTGCATTACTTTTCCCATATTTCAGTTGTAGCATTGTCCCATTGCCTCTTTTTTAAGGCATATTTGGGGAGTTGAGAGGACAAAGTGCAGAATGAGAAACCTGAGAGCACAGTACCCAACTCTCTGTTCTTACTGAAAAGTGGCAATGGGAAATTCCAGATTTGAAATTCTAAAGAGGGAGGTGATCATTTCAACAAAAAGCTATGGGCATTCTTCTTTAGCAGATGCTCTGGATTCTGGTGGCCTGTGCCTACGACACCCCAGGATGCACTCTAGTTTTTGCCTTTAAAAGCACAGAGTTCAACCCTCAGCCTCCTCCTCTGCATTCCCAAGAAAGTCCATTCAAGTCTCTTTTTTCTTCTTCTAATAATGAATCCCAAAGAATTTAAAAATAGATTCAACTCAACCTCCTCTGAAATCTGAGAATGAACAAAGACACAAATTTGGCCAGTAAAAAGAGAATAGGGATAGTTATTTCCTTCCAGGCCAACCTCTCCCCAAGGGAAGAAATAGTCAAGACTATTAAAAGGTGAGGATTTAAATCATGCTAATAAAGAATTGGAGCTGTCAATGCCTCAGAGTCTGGCAAAACCATCCAGTGCTCAGCATTTCAGATGCAGAAAATTGCAAGCTATCTCAAAAAAAGATTTCAGTACTTCGGGAAATTTCAAGCCTCTTCCTTAGCTTTCTCTCTCTGTCTCTCTCTCTGACTCTGAGTGAGCCAAGCACTATCAACAAGAGAACTGGGAATTCAGAGACTTTTCATGCACTTAAAGCATGCTTATCACTCACTACCTTTCTGCCATCCCATCTACGTAAGCATCTAAGGGAAGGAATTCTGTTTCTTAAGAAAGGAAACCCAGACCAATCCCACATGCCGCAGAGCAACTAGGCCCGTGAGCCACAACTACTGAGCCTGCGTGTCTGGAGCCTGCGCTCCCAACAAAAGAGGCCGCAATAGTGAGGGGCCCCCACACCGCGATGAAGAGTGGCCCCCACTCGCCGCAACTAGAGAAAGCCCTTGCACAGAAACGAAGACCCAACACAGACAAAAATAAAAAATAAATAAATTAAAAAAAAGAAAGGAAACCCAAGCAAGGAGCACAGACACTGAAGTGAATTTCCTACTCTCCCTTTCAGACAAAGGTGGCCATTGACATGTAAGTGAAAGTAGTCTGGTGCGGTTTCCAGGACGGCTCTTCAAAGGATGCTGATCAACTGAGGGAACATCATTTCTGATCTTTCTGATCTTCACTCTCCTTCCCTTTCTCCTCCTTCTTCCTGCCTGGAACCCGGAGGTGACTAATAGAATTCCAGCAAGTTATCCAGGACCACGAGGTAAGACTTAAGATGGAAAACAGACATTAACAGAGAAAGGTGATAAAAGGAGGCAAAGTTCCTAATGATGGTGGAGCTCCCATATCACCCTTGGCCTGCCTCCTTCTCAGCTTCTTTTGCCTGAGATTTTTTTTTTCAAATAAAAAAATAAATTAAAAAATACAACAAGGGCTTCCCTGGTGGCCCAGTGGCTGAGAGTCCGCCTGCCGATGCAGGGGACACGGGTTCGTGTCCCGGTCCAGGAAGAACCCACATGCCATGGAGCGGCTGGGCCCGTGAGCCATGGCCGCTGAGCCTGTGCATCCGGAGCCTGTGCTCCACAATGGGAGAGGCCACAACAGTGAGAGGCCCGCGTACCGCAAAAAAAAAAAAAAAAGCAACAACAAAACCCCCAAATAACTCTACATTTAGTTTGAGTCACAGTAATTTGGGCTCCCTGTTACAGACTACTGATATGGTATGTTCCTGAGTATCATTGTTTGGGGTAGGTGTCGGGGGACATGTGAGATGAGACTGGCTGAAAGAGGATGGTCAGTAGAGCTCACCCACAGTCTTCCGCCTTGACTCCAAGTCCCTGGAGGGCACTGTCCCTCTCCCCTTCCCTCAAACTATGACTTCATTTGAATTCATTTAAAAGCAGTGGGCCACTTCTTCTTGTTCATATCTCATTAAAGGCTCTTTTCTCTGCTCATTTAAATTAGATTTAGCTTACAGAAGTATGCAAAAGGCTTAAATGTGTGTGTGTGCATGTGTGTGTGTGTGTGTGTGTGTGGTGAGGGGTGCAGAATGGAGATGGTGTATGTTTCAAATAAAGCTAAGTGATTTTCCCAGTCCAGGTCCTTCAGTCCTGGACCAGCAGCCAAGGTCAGCCCAGACTCCTAAAATGATCTCGCTCAGAATCATGAGCATACACACAGCCCTGTGTGAGTATTCGGGGGAGAAAAAACAATCTGTTTCATTTAGCGTGTTGCCACACAGAAGTTAACTGAAATTATTAAAGGGTAACTAAATGGGCACTATCTTTTCTTTTTTTTAGGAGAAAATGCTTTTTACAGAAATTTACTGTCATTCTATTGAGTTTTCTTTCTTTTCAGAAAAGTACGTTTACAGAGCATCCCTGCCTCCAGGCCCTGTTTTCTCATTTGTAATGATATATTATATGTAAAGTTATATTACTAGCACTTGCAATTTCCCAACTTCTTGATGCCTTATGTCACAAAGTTATAACTAAGAGAGGCTGTTACCTTCACTGCTCCAAGGCATGGCGGAGTATTATTTCGGCAACAATGAAAGCGTATAATAAAAAACTTTAATTTTAATGACAGCTTGAGTACAAGCTGTTAGAAAAATCGAGTGCATGTTTTCCCTATCCAGGTAACTGAATCAGGTGGTCCCCTCCAAACAGCATCCTTTTCCAACTGGCTCTGGATTATGCAATTTAATTCAACAAGCGTTTATCAAATACCCATTGCATGTGAGGCACTGCAGTGGGTGCTGCAGTAACCAAACAGCAACACCTGCCCTCAGGAGTTTGCAATCTAGTGGGAAAGAGAGGTGCCTATTAACATAACTTTAATACAGAGCAGATGGTAGGAAGTGCTAAAATGAACTGTCACGGACTACAGCATAGGCATGTGTGAAGCATCTTGCAGAAGTGGGCTTTGGAGAAGGACTTCAAAAGGAATATAATGTATACACTGCAGCAAAGAAAGCCAACCTAAATAAAGGCTCAGAGATGAGAACTCCTGGGGTTTGTTAAGGGACAGGATATCGGGAATATGTGACCAGAAGACAGTAAAGATAGGAAAAAACACACACAAAAAAAGGAGAGGGTTTGGAGCTAGCAGGAAGGCAAGTCGGTAGAAACACGGTGAGCGTTTAGATGTAGGGGTGAGGAAGAAACAGCCAGCCTACATGATGTGATTGCAGTCTCCCTGATTTCTCTGCATTAGTCTGTGTCGCTGATGTCACAGGGCCCACTCACATCCCCTTACCCTGACTGCTAGCACCTGTATTTTACTATTTATTTTCCCAAAGGCTTTTCTTTGGCTTCCAGAGCCTGCTTTGCTCCAGCACATGGGAGATGGGAAGTGCTGAGGAATTCACATCCAAGGTGAGCTGTTTCTAAGAGATAACGGATGGGAGTTGATATGTTAACAACCAAGCTCTTTTGCCCTTGGGTGGGTAAGGGTGGGCTACCAGAGTCTCTCTTCCCGATCTCACTCTCATACTCCCCTACCTTGAGCCACCTTGCCAATATACTACCTACCCTCAAGTCCTTAAAATCTCACTGTCTGGGGGCTTCCCTGGTGGCGCAGTGGTTGAGAGTCCGCCTGCCAATGCAGGGGACACGGGTTCGTGACCCGGTCCGGGAAGATCCCACATGCTGCGGAGCGGCTGGGCCCGTGAGCCATGGCTGCTGAGCCTGCGCGTCCGGAGCCTGTGCTCTGCAGCGGGAGAGGCCACAACAGTGAGAGGCCCGCGTATCGCTAAAAAAAAAAAAAACTCACTGTCTGCTTCTGGGGAAAACCAACTTGAAGACAGCAGTATAGGTGATGATAATTTGCTGTTGAACCTCATTGAAGCACTGTTATCAGGAATCTCCAAGGCTTTCTTTTAAAACTGCATATCCATATAAGGAGAGACAAAAGCAGAACTGTGAGGAGAATAAGTTCTGCTGAGTAGAGATGGCAAAATATGAGACACAATAGAACGAGACGTTTACAACCTGTATTTAGGCCCAAAGTATCATTTAGTCACGTGGCGGCACAGTAGTCTCTTGAATGTGAAAAGCTCCATGATGATCCTGAGAAAAAGGCAGCAACTGAACAGGGTTCTCCTATAATAAACACACTGCCTTCTGCTTGCCTTATTGCTACTTATATGGTATCCATACAGGTCATTAAGATTTAGAAATAGACTTCAGAAAGACAACAGTGTAAGAATATTATCCCTCAAATTGTTATGCACTGTTATGAACAAACCTGCACGGAAAAGTAGTGTGTGGAATTGTTCACATTCTGAGACGGGTGCTTTGGGTGCAAGAAGGAAACATTTAGGAGAAGTTTCCTCTGAGAAGCGTTCCTTGGCTAACTTGGTGCTCAGCAACCTCCTTGCTTCTGAGATGCAAAAGCATTCAGAATCTCAATGGTTCATGTGTTCCTCAGCCTAGTATGTACGGCTGTGTCCTGTCCTTTAAACTAGACTGTAGTCCTCCTTGATCACAAGTCTTTGTGGCTTGCACAAAGTGACCCTTACTCTGGCATGTTGTCTTCTGGGAGAGCAGACTTTGGGATGGAGCCTGGAGTACAGGAAATTTATTACGGAGTGTTCTTGAAATTAGCAACTATGGTGGAAGCAAAGGAAGCAGGGCTGGGCAGGGAGAAAAGTTGGGCTGTGCTGCTGTCACCAAATGCCTCAGCCGATTCCATGGGAAACTCTGAAACTGGGATACCCTTTAGAATTGTCACAAATTGGGGCGAAGGAGCTGGCCTTTTATACCTTTGCTTTGGATGTGGGCATCCACTAAAACGGTAGATGATATCTTTTGGCTGATCTGAGTGACGTCAGTGTCCTCGTAAGCACCTGGGGAAACCGCAATAATATATTTTAGTTTTGAAATTGAAGAACTGTGTTGAGAATGTTCTATGATGAACACGAATTCAGTAATGACAGCATACACTAGCTATATGAGTTTTGTCTTCGTTTTCTAGCAGAATGGTTAAGGCTCTAGGTAGCAAACCTCTTTATTTCACTCTTTGATTCATAGCATTTTTAACATAATAATTGCCCAATTGCTGTATCAATTACTGATGATGATTATGATTTTATTGGAAGCAACACTAAGAATTAAGTTCACCATATCACAGTACTAAACATCAGAATTTACTTGTAAAGATATATAACATTCCTATGAGACATTCTTTTAGGATTCAAGATAAGGAAACACACAGTTATACATTATGATATATAATGTATCTATGATAACAAAAGTTTTAACTAAGTCTGCCTTTTTGGTTTGGCTGCCGAAAAGCTCCTTCATATTAGGTCTTCTACGTTTCCAGTCCTGACATTTTTTTATCATAATATATATTTACCATTATTTTATTGCATGTACATATATATGTGTTGAACAAAGTAGTGTGTAAATAAATAAATCAGCATTTCAAAATTGTAAAACTTCTCTGCTGCCCAAAAAAGCCAAAGCTGAAGTTCCATTTGCTCTCTAAGGCTTCCCCTAAGAATACCAATCGCTCCGTACGCAGATTTTGTGCAATGCTGGGCTATGTGGTTTTGCAGTTCATAGCAGACTAGTAGGAGGAAAGGGAACCAAGGGAAGACCAGAGTGGGTTCAAACACAAGAAAAATAAATTCTAGGGAGAGGAGAACTGAAAACAAATAAAAGCAGACACAGAGGTATTCTACTGCACAGTAAAATTCTGGATTTTTCAAGTGATGCCCTTGGGTCATCCATTTAAATATACGGGAATGTCTATAGATTATTTTAGAAAGATTTCCATTAAAAGTTACCTTTTTTAAAGTTTTGGTGTGGGATCAGGAGGATGGGAGGGAGGCTCCAGAGGGAGGGGATATGGGGATATATGTATGCATATGGCTGGTTCACTTTGGTGTACAACAGAAACTAACACAGTACTGTGAAGCAATTATACTTCAATAAAGATCTATTTTAAAAAAACATTTAAGGGCTTCCCTGGTGGTGCAGTGGTTAAGGGCCCGCCTGCCGATGCAGGGGACATGGGTTCGTGCCCCGGTCCGGGAAGATCCCACATGCCGCGGAGCGGTTGGGCCCATGAGCCATGGCCGCTGAGCCTGTGCGTCTGGAGCCTGTGCTCCGCAACGGGAGAGGCCACAACAGTGAGAGGCCCGCGTACCGCAAAAAAAAAAAATTTAAAAAGATCAGTTATTTTTAAAAAGTATTTTATTGGTATGTTAGATTTTATGAAAATAGGCAATTGCTACCACCTGAGTAGTTTTTGAGTGACTAATACCACCCTCATGTTTCTCTGTATACTCATGTCTGTTTCATCGCTATCAATTCACTGGCAATTACATTATGAATCAGGGTTTTTAAAATTTCCTCCTTTTTTTCCCGTTGTAGATAAAATGGTCCATGTCATTTAATATGTCACAAAAGGAAAGGTCACCCACTTCAAAGGCAGAATAATGTGCTCTCACTCTTAAAGCACCTCGATGTCAGAGGTCCTGATCGTGCATCCTAATTTAGCAACTTTCCTATGTGTGACGATGACTCATTCCCTGTGAGCCTCAGCTTCCTCATCTGTAAAGTGGACAATGATACTTATCTCACAGGATTAAGGTCAGGACTAAATAAGATAATCTAACTGCTCAACACAGGACCTGGCTCACAGCAAACAATCAAAATACATATGCTATTTACATTTATTGTTTGTTAAAATATAAAAAATGAACCTAAATGCAGGACATAATGATCAGATAAATATTTACTGGTAATTATTTAAGATATAATAAAGTTTTAAAATAAAAGGTTTAGAGTAGATAAAAATATAGAGCATATGAAGAATACAGAGAATATAAAGGATAGAAGTTATATTTAAAAACCTAGTATTTGTCAACCTATTCAACATTCTGTTAAGGAGAATTTGGTGAATAGAATTTTATTTTTACCATATTGTTTACCAGTATAAACCTATAATACATGAGAACACTAGGTTATGGAATATGATACAATGTAAAGTTCCACATTAAATTCTATTTTGAATAACAGAGAGCTATAAGGCCATTGTGATCTGCTGACTAAATGCCTTATACTGTCAGCTTGCTGTGAATTAAGGGCTAGAGGAGGACACAGATCATGACAAAAATCTAAAGACTCTTTCACAGGTTCTCAGGAGAAATCAGAAAAATGCAGATGTGATCTTGTCACATGAGTGTGTAATCACACGAAGGCCAACACAATCATTAAAATGACCTTTGGAAGGTAAAAGGTGAAGTGTGTCTATAAAGGGAAAAAAATATATCAGAATTTTCACACACAGGGAAAGCAGGAGCTGGTTTTGAGAATGGGAAACTGGATGATCACAGTCCTAAGTTAGCAAGATAAATGAACTTCATGGACATGCTGTGAGAAGCAGATTGTTTTGTACACTCCGCTTGGAACAAAGACATCCGATGATGACTTTTGGTAGAACAAGTCTGACAATGTTTTCCCCACCCGTAATCTTGTCCAGTCCAAAGTTAACTCTTATGCTTTGCTAGTCGATGCTAGAAATGAGGCTGGTCCTGAGTGATTTAATCAGCTAGCTTCATTTTGCTTAATTTCTCACATCGGCAAGATTACAATAACAAACCTGAAAAAATCACATGAGGTAGCGAAAAAAGAACTATACTGTGAATCAGGAGATTTTCATTCTAGCCCTAACTCCTCCTTTGCTTGGCATTCTTGAATTGGACTTTTCTGAGCTTCAATCATCAGATAAGGTGCTTGGATTGTGTAATCATGAAGGCACTTTCTATCATACAACAACTCTGTCCTTCAAGCACCAATTCTAGATATTGCAAGGGACTGAAACACTTTCCTCACCTGGTCTATCCATTCATATCTATCTTAAAACATAATAAAGCTCTCTAAGTGAGACAGCCAAGAGAATACCTCCTGCCCCCCAGGTCAATTTAGCTGTATCATGAGAAGCAACATAGTTTGATGGCTCTGATGTGATTCCAACAAGGCTTAGTAAGACCTGTCAGCATTAGTATCACTCCCCCAAATGACCATGAATTCCACACTTTGCCACCCTGCCTGAATGCCTTCTGAATTCATTCTGAATCTGGGCTGAGTCGGTTGTCTTAGTGAAGAGCTATGGACAGCTTAATGACCCATTTTATAGATAAGGCCACTAGATAGAAGGGCAAGAGTTAGAAATTTAAAACATCAGGCAACAGAGACAGATACAGACAGAAAGGTAGGAGGACAACAAGGACAGCTGTCCAGGCTTGGCTGGCCTTTCTAAGACAGCGGAAGGTCAAAGAGCCAACTGGTGTCCAGTTCCTCCTACCAGAGAGAATGCAATGATAGAGATTTAAAGGGCATTTGTAAAGTCTATCAGAGAATTTTTTTTTTTTTCTTTTGCAGTTTGCCTGCTATTTACTGCCAAAATGTACGACTATTTCCCTTTTTATGTCTCTTTGGCAACATGAGGCAGTAAAGAGTCAGATAAAGCTGGACTGGAAAATGGCTCTGTCATTGGCAAACTCTGGGAATTTGGACAGTTACTTAGCATTTCTGGGACTGATCTGTGGGAAAAAGGATTGTGAAAAATACAAAATCAGCTGGGTTGGAGGATTAAAATGGAAAGCAGTGTGTAAAGACCGCAAGCTCAGTAGATGCTCAATCCATTCATGAAATTTTACTTGTTCCTGCTGGCTTGAGGTTTTAGCATGAGTTTTCCCAAAATACAGAGGCTTGTGAATGGTTTTAATTAACACAAGATATCATATCTATAACCCATTTTTCTCCTCATTGGTAAAATTGGAAGGCACCTGATAAGTCCAAACTGCTCTTGGTACGGGAGGATGTCAGAGTGAAAACTCACACATTCCTTACGTGAGCTGTCAGACGCTTCTACAATTTCAAACAAGTTTTTCTTCTTAACCTTTTATGTTTAAACAGCATATTACTAAATTTCATGCCTGGATCTACTAGTTACCTAATAAGTAAGTTTTTTTCTTTTCTGTTCCCTGGCGCCACTCTAGCCCATATTTGTGTTATCTAATATGCCTCTTCTTACTTGTGTGGTCTATATGAATCAAGCTGCTTTCAAACTCGTTTCAGTTTCCAAGAAAACATTAGAGAAAGAAATCCACAGCTGTTAAGGACTGCCATCAAATATATCAAGCCGTAAAGCAGAAGCAGAAATGCACCGTTCTGCTAGCTCTCCAGCCTCTGACACATATCATAGGGTATGGCCTTCTCTCAGCTATTTAATGGAATCTAGTGCCCACAAGGACCAGCCTTTAGTATAGCTGCTTTCAGCTTAGCTGGACGCTTTAAAATTAATCACAATGCAGGGAGAATAATTCTTATTAAGCAAAAGTCATTCAAAACAACCCAGTTCGCTGCTGGTGGGAATGAATATTGATATATGCACTTTGGAAAGATGCTAAGCATGTGCACACCGTATGACCTAGCAATCTCAAACTTAAGCAAACATCCAGCACTGAAAGGCACACACAAGAATATAAAATCTCTAGGCAGAATATCTCCATACTGGAAACTACCCAAATGTCCATCCATAGGAAAATGGATAAATTGTGGTATGTTCACACAATAAAATATTACATAGAAATTTGTAAAAAGAGCAAAGTATTGCTACATGAAAATATGGACACAACTCATGAACTTAAGGTTGGCTGAAAGAAATGGGACATAAGTGTGTATGAACTATATGGCTCTATTTTTATACATTGCAAAAACATGCGGAACTAATCGATCAGAGCTCAAGATACACTCCCTTGGCGGGTGTCTGCGTGTGTGTGTGTGTGTGTGTGTGTGTGTGTGTTTAATGACTTGAGGAAATGTTCTGTTTCTCAGTTGGGTGCTGGTTACAAAACTAGCATTCAGTTGGTAAATCATCAAGTTCTGTGCCTGATATGTACACCTTCTCATAGATGTATTATACTGAATAAAAAGTTTTTTTAACTTGGAAATGACTATAAAAATGCATTCTCATCTCTAAAACAATCTTGGAAAAGGCAAGGAAAAAATGTCCAAATGGTAGGAAGGGATCTAATGGTCCATCATGTCAGTATGATCACAAGTTCAAGCAGAAATTCTACTACAGACTGAATGTTTGTTTCCCCTACAGAATTCATATGCTGAAACCTAATCCCCAATGTTCTCATATTTGAAGATGGGGTCTTTGGAAGGTGATGAGGTCATGAGGGTAGAACCCTCATAAGTGAGATTAGTGGCCTTACTAAAGAGACCCCAGAGAACTCCCTTGCCCCTCCCACCATATAGGGACACAATGAGAAAATAGCTGTCCATGATCCAGGAAGCAGGCCCTTGCCAGGCACCAACTTTGTCAGCACCTTGATCCTGGACTCATCTGCCTTGTTAACTGTGAAAAATAAGTTTCTGTAGTTTGAAAGCCACCCAGTCTATGGTATTTTTGTTATAACAGCCCAAACTGACTAAGGCAGACTCCGGTGACAAATCAGACACGTATGTTTGAGGACCACTGGGCCAATAACCCTGTCAAATATGGCTGCAAAGGGCATTACTACTACTACTACTACTACTACAACTACTACCACTACTGCTACTACTATTATCTCTGTTATGGGCCAGGCACTGCATTGAAGCTCCTTTCATAAGTATGATCTCATTCATCCTCACCAGCAGCCCCATGAGAAAATAGTATGATTTCCATTTTGCAGGTGTGGAAACTGAACCTCAAACGTGTTAAACTACTCACCTCAAGCTGTTAGAAGACCTAACATGTGGATGATCACTTACACTGGTGACCGTGAGCCCCTTGAGTCCAGACTATGGGCTTACCTGACCCCACTCTTTGGCTCCAGGAAATTCCCTCCCCGTTGCTGTGTGAGATGACAGCAGCTTGTTCCTCTGGCATTCATTTTTTCCTCTACGGGTTCAGGTTCATTCAGCCTGTGTTCTTTGTCAGTCTGTGAAATGCTGACAGTGGAGCAGCCATGGCCGTATCCAGCTCTCCTCTCCCACACATGTGGTTCAGTTCCACGGAGTCCCACATGAAGGCTGCCAGCCTCACTGGATTCCAGGGACTCACTGTGACTACAGTGTGCCCACTGGAATTATCAATGTGATCACAGAAGTTACCCAATCGCCTGCTTGCATTTAGAATTTTCAAAGGTTGATATGAGGGTAGATGTTTCCTGAATTCCCAGAGAAGTGCAGTTGTTTTATTTTTTTCCTTATGGACCCATATCAAATTATTTGTACTCAACATGAGCAAATTGGTGGAGATTTTTTGTAGTGAAGGGTAAGAATATGGTCACTTTGTGCGTGCATTAAGGGTCTTTACAGATGGACAGACCTCTGCTCAAATCCCAGCTAAGCTACTTACTAAGTCCCAGTTTCTTAATCTAATAAATGAGGAAAATACCTTCACCAGGGAATTATTATAAAGATAAATAAAATAATGTGTGAAAGTACTCAGTTCAATATCTGCCGCGTTATACTTTTTCATAAGTGGTAAACACATGCATATAATTTATTTAGTGTGTCACAGAGTGACATCATGGATTATATACCCACACATGTACATGCACACACTCACAGAATCAGACTTGGGAGTCCTAGTCTTCTAACAGACAACAGCAAACCCTGCTTTTTGAGAGAGTTTGATCATGTGGTACTTCTCTAAAATAGCTGAGAATTACGGAAAAAAATATAATCATGACCAGTAGCATAATAAATAACGTGTAAACCAGCAAAACAGGTTTTAAAGAAATCTGAGTGTCTAAATTCTGAGGATTTCAGAAGTGTGAAATCTGTTCAACACTATGTATTCCTGAACCACTTGCTCAAATGGCAACTTGGCCATATGTGTAGCTCGACTTGCATGCTACGTTAGTCATTTCTAGAACACTTTGATACTTTGAGGCTAATAAACTCTTAACTGTTAACAGTCTGTAAGTCTACACATAATAATGGCCTTTTAATCCATTGTCTTCCCTTCTCTTTAAAGACTACAAGAGTTCTGCCACCTTCCTTTAGGTTTTATATGACCTCTCAAAAAATCAAGAGGGGAATGTTCAAACAGAATTTAGCCACAGCCACAGCGATGCTTCAGAAGCTAATCCAGAGCATAATTCAAGAAGACTGTTCCCTTACTCACTGGTGTTTAATGATTGTACTCCCTCATTACAGTCCTCTTGCCCCAGTACAGAGAAAATAATTAGACCTTGAATGTGGCAATTAAAAAGCAGATATCCTGAGCTCCGACACTGCCAGCAGACCAGCAGACTGGTAAGGAGATACTTAATGTCACCCTGGTGGCGATTTTCTAAAAGGTTATAGAGCACCGCTGAGAAAAAAAAAAATCATTCTTTAGCAAGTGTGACGTAAGAGTTTAGATGTTCTAAGTTCAGGATCCTAAAAGCATACACATATCAGAGCTGACACTTTTTAATGCTGCCAGATTTCCTTTAAGTCGTGCACTAGACTGTATTTCCATGCTCTGTAAAGGGTAGTCTTCCATGATAATGCTAATTATAACAAACAAAACTATAACTTCAGGTTAAGAACACCAGCAATCAAGTAACCTTATGTTGTGAAGATAACACATAGAGTCTATAAAAATGTTGTTTATGAGACCCAATGAGATTCATTTGGAAAAGAAACTAAATATTCTCCTTCATCAGCTGGTGTTTCTTTGATTTGTCACTGATGCCCATTAAGAAAAGACCCTAGGATGCTTGGCACAGAAACAAGTGTAGCTACACCACATAAGCACCCTTCAATCAGCGTGCACATTAATACGGGTGAGACAATAAATGCTGTTTAAGCCACCTACTTCGTGGTATTTTATTACGGCGACCCTAGCAAATTAAGACAAGTACCAAACTTAATTTCAGACTTTCTGCACATGAATTCAACTATTAGAGGTGTTACAACTTGAGCCTAACACTTTGGTGAGTTGCTCTGCAAAACCACATTCCCCTGAGGCACATCGTAACAAAAGATTTATTTCTGTTTGAATCGAAACTTTCCTGTGGGACAGTTTATTGTCTACTAATCGTCTCTGCAGCTGATGGGGAGGTCCATGTGGTAAGAACCTGGAGTCTCCTGCTAACAGTGAGTGAGTGAGCCATCGTGGAAGAGATTCACCAGCCCCACAGCCCAGGCTTCAGAACGTGCAGCTCCTGCTGACATCCTGACTGCAACACAGGAGAGACCCTGGACCAGAGCCACCCAGCGAAGTCACTCCTGAATTCCGGATCCACAGAAACTGTGAGAGAGTAGATGTTTGCTATTTCAAACCACTAGGGTTTGGAATAATTTATTGCACAGAAATATATAACTAATACATCAACCTTCAGTGGTTAAAACACACTTGGCAGCTCTGTGTGAATACAATTGTCCCTCTAAGCACAACGGTGGCAATGAACTATAAACAGACATTTACACAGGAGGTCTAAGAATGTTTTGCTGTCTTGATAAATATGGTTTATTTCATCCTACCTTGAATGTCGGTGTGACGGTTGGAGCTGCAACAACCACCTTACCACTAGGAGGGAAAGGTGAAGGGAATCATATTGACTTTCACCCTGATATCACTGCGTTGCTGAAGTAACGCCAGAAATTGTCTGCCTTTAAACTTGTTATATGAAGGAAAAAAAATTTTTATTTAAGTAATTTTAGTCAGTTTTTCTGTTACCAGTAACTGGAACATAAACTTTGCTGATAAAAGCTTCTTCTCTATTTTATGTCATTTTGGGAGTTCTGGCATAGCTTCTATGTTTTTATTCTTTGAAAATATAATCCATTAACTGCCATGAAAAGTCTTACTAATTTGTTTTTAAAAACCTTTAGAACTAGATATTTTGCACTTATTATCTCCATCCATGTTACCAGTATGAATAAAAAGGAACTATTAGAAGGAGAAAATGGAAGGAAAATAAGTAAACTTTATAAAATAAAAGGAAAAGAAAGAAGAGAAAGAAAGGGTAAAAGAAAGTGACCAGGATAAAAAATGTATAGAAATGGAAAAGAGAAAATGATAAAGGGGAAAAATACATTTTTAAGCCTCTGGAAAGAAACTGGTGTGAAGATCGTTAGAAGAATTTAAACATTAAAGTGTAAAACCATTTGTTGACTCCTTCTAGGATGTCAAGTAGTTTGTAAATATCATGTATAATGAGATTTTTGTAATCATTCAATTTCTTTTCCTAGTGTTTAAACTTTGGCATTAAGCAATGGAATGCTAAACTTGAGAAGCTTTTGATAACTGTCTTTCCTAAAAACAAGATGTGAGGTGGTAATGAATTGAACCTTTGAAAACATAGAGTGAGTTTGCAGGTTCTGGTTATTTTATGGGTTACAAACCAAAGGGGGAAAAAAGCAATTACTTACTCTACACAGATAAAAGAGAGATGGGATAAATGGTCCAAAGTAAACAAATATTGAATTAATTGGTGGCACAAAAAAAGTTTTGTTTTTTACATTCACACAAAATGTGTCACACACGTATTATCAAAAAGAGAAGAAATTACAGATCAAATTTCTAAAGCTCTTTATAAGTCATTTGTGAAAATAAAACCTTTTTGGAATTTTTTTTATTCTTCTATTAAAAAATATTACCTACCTTATACTTCCAGGTCTAAGAGATTGATATGGTATCTGAAGTTTCATTTCAGTTTAAATGAGTGTTTTTATTAATCCCATCTTTAGTAAATATTAAATTATAGTGTAGCATATTTCACAAATATCTGCATGACTCTGGAGTCAACATGTTTGCCTTTAATCCCAGATCCACGACAAGGTTATATCACTTCCAACAGAGACTTAGCTTCCCTGGGCTTCAGTTTCTGCCCTTGTAAAATGGGGGACATGACAATACCTACCTACCTTATAGGGCATTGTGAAAAGTAGGTAAATAAATCCATGTGAAGTATTTAGACTAGGCCTCGAACATGGTCAGCAACCACTGTATTTAACAATTTTGGGGGGAATAAAGACTTAATGAAATGGCTAGAAGTGAACATCACCTATAATTGTTTGACAAGTACATGGAACAATGAGAGTTGAAATATAGGAATTAGTCAAAAAGTGTGAATCTACAAGAGATATTTGAACCTCAGGATAAATGCATGCAGAACAACCAATTTTTAGACATATTTTAAGGCTTAAGCTTTTTTTTTGACAAAGCTGAAACGAGAAATCCTAAAATGAGGATAAACCAACCACAGTCAATTTCCACCACCATCCTCTCCTTCAGCCCCTTATTTGAAGATGTGTATATGATTTTAAATATTTTTTCTCACTTTTTATAATACAAGTAAAACATGTTTGCTATGGACTAATACAAAATACAAAATAGCAGTGAAGAGACGGAAAGAAAAAAATAACTGCCTACATTTCCACTATCAGAGATAAACACTATCAATTTGGTGTATGTTCTTTCAGACCATTTTCTATGTTTTTTTAACCATCTAAATAAATAATGTATATTTATACCATTGCATCATACTATTCATCATGTTTATAATCTGATTCTTTTATTTAGAATTATATGAGATGATTTTCATGCTAATAAACATAATTTTTACAGCCTAATTTTCAATGGCTAGTTCTTATAAATTTTTCAAAATTCCTTATACTTTACGTTGGACATTTAATTAGTTTCTGGGTTTTCTCTATTACAGGCACACCTCACTTTATTGTGTTTGGCTTCATCGTGCTTCACAGACACTGTTTTTTATAAATTGAAGGTTTGTCGCAACCCTGCATCAAGCAAGTCTATCGGCGCCATTTTTCCAACGGCATTTGCTGACTTCATCTTCCTGTGTCACATTTTGGTAATTCTCCCAATATTTCAAACCCTTCACCAGTAAAAAAGATTACAACTCGATGAAGGCTCAGATGATGGTTAGTGTTTTTTAGCAATAAAGTATTTTTAATTAATGTATATACATTTTCTAGACATAATGCTATTGCACACTTAGTAGACTGCAGTATAGTGTAAACTTAACTTTTATATGCACAGGGGAACCAAAAAACATGTATGACTCGCTTTATTGCGATATTCGATTCATTGCTGTGGTCTGGAACAGAAACCACAGTATCTCCAAGGTATGCTTGTATAGACAGTGCTGATTGTTTCTTGTAGCCAATAGTTTTGCTATGCTTGAGATTAATTGCTAGAAATGAAAGATTTTTAGGCTTTTGACATATGGCACAGCTACACTCCAAAAATGCTGTTCTGTGTACTGTTTCTTTGGTGCTCCTAACGGTCTCTATAAGCATCAAGAAAGTGACCTCAAACCAGGTGTCGGGGTTAGACTGTTCCAAAATGGTGAGAAGTCAAACAGAACTCAGAAGCACTTTGAGCATTTTGACTCTGATGCAAACCCAATAACTTGATCTTGTGTAGTACAGAACAAGGAACCAAAAGGGTTAAAACCGAAAGCTTGTCTGACAGATATTTAAAGAACGATGCATCATTGTTCTGATTTAAAGCAAGAAAACTGTATGAATAATTCATCCCCCCCCACCAAAATGTTTTTACACTCTCAAATCGGTGTTAAAATAGGAACTGTTTTGCCAAAAGTAAATAAGGGAAGTGTAAATTTCTCTTCCTGCTGAGACGGAAAAGGTTCTACATCACATCTGGGTAAGGAAATAAGATGCACCACCAGAAAACATTCTATAGAAATGACTGCTTTGCACTAAGGGACTCAAAGGAAACCCTGACCGGAAACCAGCCAGTTCCAGTGAATATTTATGTTACATGAAGGGTGACCACCCTGGGTGGGTTTTTCACTTTTCTAACTGGACTGAGAGGGAAACTTTCTAATGGGGGAAACATATCACTTTTGGTAAGCTCATCAGTGATTAGGTCTTAAGGGTCCCACTTCATATTCTGAAAGGAGGTCATTTCTAAAATGAGGTCTAAGGCCTTATTATTAATAATAGATTAAGAACTAGCTTAAATACTGTCTCCTAATCCCAATCAAACTCAAACATTCCTTTATTATTTTCTTGAATTTCAAAACCTAAAGGGAACTGACTCCCTCACTTTCTCTTTTTTGAAAAATAAGTTCAAGGTAAGTACTCTTTAGGGGATGCTGTTTAAAAAGTTACTGTCACTGGCATTCTCTATTCTGGATGGTTATTCACTCAGTAAGATGTGCATTTAAGTGCTCTCTTAAAAGAGAAAAGGCCCATATCTAGCTAAGTCTTTAGGGTTCCATATGGTCCATCTGAGAACAGGGAAATCAAACTATTATGAATTCCTAAGTTCACAGGAAATATTTGCACACATTATCCCATTGGGTACTCACAGCAACCTAGGAGGTAAGTCAGGCAGGCAGGTATGGTTACCCCAATTTAAACAAAGGGGAAACTGAGGTGCAGTAAGACTGAGCTGATTCTGAAGGGCACAGCAATAAATGATGGAGTCAGGAGTCAAACCCACTCCTCCTGTTTTATATATATATTATATATATATATAATATATATATTTCATTAAGGGAAATTGACACTTAGTATCTTTCTCCACCAACATTTCTAACTGAAGGGCATTACTTCTTCACCTGTGCTTCTGAAGTTCCTCTCAATATTTCATTACCTCCAACTTACATGCGATTGGCTCTAGCTAGTGTTTTTCCTTAAAAAAATACCAACCCTTTTATAATAAGTCTGATTCTGGATAATTCTTGACCATGCCTATTATGTTTGTTACAGAGTTACTGGTTATACCAAGACTTAGTGGGAAACATTTAAGTGTCATTTACAGCCCAGTTAAGTTGATATGATCAGTATTATTTAAGTCCATGCTTGTAATAGAGCTGAAAATTGTTTTCAGTGTATGACAACACAAAAGGAAAAAAGATCTTGCTTTCCTTTGCACTGATTACTATCTTCTTTTCTGGACTAATACATGAATACACCATTTAGTTTGAAGAACAAGTTTCTTGAGATGGTAGAACTAATCTATCCCATGTGGGGTTCTTGGAATACAGTATTATGAATATGTCTTCTCAATATTAAGCATAAGCAATCATTTTTCTTTTCTCTCAAAATCTGCTGAAGTTGAGATATTCTTTAGCAGTATTTATTTGTTTTCTCCAGCTATTGTCCATACGATTCATGGCCAATGCTCCCAGGCTGCAGTGCGGTTTACAATATCCCTTATGTCACAGCAATTCAACGAATCTCTCATTACTTTCTCAAGTTCTCCTCCCTCCCCCTCCTTTTTCTTTCTGGAGCTTCCTTAAAATTTGCCTTTTACCACCCAGTGTTCACTTTATCAGTACTCCTGGGACTAGCACTTAGATTCTTGTTTTCAGCTAGTACTAGTCAAAACTGTACAGGAAAGCAGGAACAATGACACGGAAGGATCATGGCAGAGTAAATAAATCAGTTAGGGGAGCCCTTCTAAATGAGAGGAGTACAACATGAAGGATGGGCAAATAGATACTCATCAGTGGAGAGTGTAGACTGGCACTCCCTCTGATCAATTACTGACTTGGTTACATTAAAGGATGGCATGTTATGAACATGGTCGTACAAGGTCAGTGACCTCCAAGTCATCTGATGGTTCATTTTTCAACAAAAAGTCAGGAAGAAAAGAGTTTACTGATAAGTTATGTCGGTAGGAAAAATTAGGCAGGAGGGAGACTAACACTCAAGAGACAGGGAAAGGGAGTCTTTAACCTTCTCCTTATACTAGACCTATTTCTGCCAACTCCTGTGTCTTATCAGAGGGAGGGAGAAAGAGAGAGAGGGAATGAGAAATAGAGAAAGAAGTTAGTAATCTGATTGGTTAGAGTTTGAGCTACTGACTGGTCATAGTTTCTAATAAGTGGGGCCACAGTTTCTTAAATTGTACAAACCCGCACTCTTACTTGACCTGTATTTTCAAATTTGAAGACAGCAGGAGTCACTGCTTAAGTCTTGAACTGAAGCTCTCACTGGACCACTATGTACTAAAGCAGCACTCATTCACTGCCAGGCTTAGATGGAGCTCTCTTGGGAGCTCTGTCAAGAAGTACAGTTTTAGTAAAATAGACAGCTAGGGGGAAGCAGCCACATAGCACAGGGAGATCAGCTCGGTGCTTTGTGACCACCTAGAGGGGTGGGATAGGGAGGGTGGGAGGGAGGGAGATGCAAGAGGGAAGAGACATGGGAACATATGTATATGTATAACTGATTCACTTTGTTATAAAGCAGAAACTAACACACCATTGTAAAGCAATTATACTCCAATAAAGATGTAAAAAATAAATAAATAGGAAAAAAAAAAGAAGTACAGTTTTAGCTGGACAAGGTTGAGACATTCCTGGGCTCTTCAGCTATCAAAAATTCCACCCTGCTTGCCACTGAAAATGTTGAGAAAAAAACAAAATATCCAAAATACAACTAGAATGTGCAGGTTAGATCAAAGCTATCAGTATAACATTATGTTGTTGGACATACTCATATATAGATGGCACAGATTCTGAAGTCTCATATTTCCCTTCTCTTCTAAGCTCAGCAATATTCAAGGCCAGCCCTAGGAATCTGGGACAATACTTCCTGGATACAGCTTCACCTGGGATGTGTATCAAAGATAACATCTGGTCACCAGACCCTAGAAACTGTTTGAGAGTAAAGCTAACTAAGGTACTTGACAGTCGTCACAGGACACAGTTCCCAGGCCACACTTGTGGGTGAGGTCAACCATTTCTGTGATTGTCTGAGTTTTCTTCTCCCACAAATACATATGAAAGTATCAAAAAAGACACATGGACCTTGTATTAGTCAGGAATCTGGCAAGAAACTATCAGATGGCATAGGGATGCAGAGCAAGAGCAGGAGGTACTTTTCATGCTAGAACTGAAAGCACAGGGAAGAAATGGTGTTACTGGAGCTTGTGAGTGCTGGCTCCCTGAAGGACAGCCCTCTGGACAGGAGCTGTATTCCCGGAGGAATACAGCCTCTTCCAGAAATGGGATCCTATGCCGGGGGGGGTGGAATCCTATGCCGGGGGCGGGGGGGGACTATCCCAACCTTTATCCCCACCATTCCTCTCATTTCCTGTCAGTGCCTCCCAATAGCTAAGCCACTGTCAAACCACATAAGTCAAATGGCCAGGGAGTCCAGGGAATGCATCCAAACTATCCATCTCCTGGGGGCATAGATTAGGGCAGAGAACGAATCTGGGAATATGCACGTATGGTGGGACAACTGGAAATATTCAGCACAGATCCTCAGTCTAGGAAAATACAGACATGCAAATATGAGGTTTGCAAAGCCCTGAAGCCTATTCATGGATACCAGTTAAGAAACTGAATACTTTAATGACTTCCAAATCTACATCTACAGGCGATACCTTTCTCTCTCCTTTAAGTACAGGTTTTATATATACAGCCACCTTCTAGACTTCTTCTCTCAGATATCTAATAGGCATCTCAGATTCAGCCTGCTCAAAGCAGAGGTAGTTATCTTGTCTTCCCTTTAGATACCTGTTCCTTCTCACAGATTCCCTTTCCTACTAACTTGAATCAACCTGGCCAGGTAAATCCTAATCTTTCACTCCTTTTCCCCTTCACTCTCTAAATCCCATCAGTGACTAAGTCCTGTTAATGCCACCTTCTACATGTCTCAGGTACTTATCCTCTTACTGTCTACTGCATCACTACCTCCTTGATACAGGCCTCCATCACCTCCGCCCTGGACCGCTGCCCCTGCATGCCCTTTCTCTACCTCTTACTCCTCCCCATCAGTCTATTCTCCACAAAGTCAGGGAGGTATTTTTCTAAAAAGAAAATCCCATTATACCATTCCTTTACTTAAAACCCTTCAGCCTCTCCCGTTTGGTTACAGAAACCCAAATCCATCCAGATTCACCTGCATACACAGGAGCTTTGTCTCCACTGCTCCCTCACGACCCTTGAACTCTTGCAACACAGAGGAGTGGCAGGGTTTCTTTTTTTTTTTTTTTTTTTTTTTTTTGCGGTATGTGGGCCTCTCACTGTTGTGGCCTCTCCCGTTGCGGAGCACAGGCTCCGGACACGCAGGCTCAATGGCCATGGCTCATGGGTCAAGCCGCTCCGCGGCATGTGGGATCCTCCCAGACCGGGGCACGAACCCGTGTCCCCTGCATCGGCAGGCGGACTCTCAACCACTGCGCCACCAGGGAAGCCCCATAATGAAATACATTTTTTTTTTTTTCTTTTTTTTTTTTTTGCGGTACGTGGGCTTCTCACTGCTGTGGCCTCTCCCGTTGCGGAGCACAGGCTCCGGACGCGCAGGCTCAGTGGACATGGCTCACGGGCCCAGCCACTCCGCGACATGTGGGATCTTCCCGGACCGGGGCACGAACCCATGTCCCCTGCATCGGCAGGCCGACTCTCAACCACTGCGCCACCAGGGAAGCCCCAGGGTTTCTTTTTGCATATGTTTTTGAATGCCTTTCTCCCAGCTTCACCATCATTTGCCTGGTAAGTTTTTGTTAGCTTTTTATTTGGGACTAATGTTTAAATTACAAAAAAGTTGTAACACAAAGATCTATATATCCTTTCCCTGCACTTTTGTACATTCCTTTATAGTCATTTCCAGGAACGATTTCTCTGATCCTAACCCCATCTTGGAGAGCTCATTTCTGCCATTCTCTGTGCTCTGTTTTTGTTGCTGTTTCATTTTTTTCTGTTCTCTATTGTAACTACACTTTCTATACCGTTCTGTGCTGAGCTGACCTGTCTGCATGGCACTTAATAGGCCAAGTTCCATAATCATATGGGCACTGCATTACCAGGGACCACTGCAGAGCTTACCTTCAGTAGGCACCCAAGAAACATATGCTGAGTAAATGAGTGAATGTCCAATCCTACAATCAAGAAATTTAAAAAGACTTCAAGGTAGACGGGGTTTGCTGTGTGGTTTTTTTTTTTTTTTTTGGTTTGATTTTTTTTTTTTTTTTGTCACCCTATAAATTGAGTCAGTGCCATCAGCTCATCTCTATTCCAAAGGAGCAGAGGCAGAAGAAAGAATCTATTACTCTGTGAACAGACAATGGTCCCACTCCTGGGTGAGCCGGCTAAGCTTGTACAGACACTTGAGAAAAGACAAATTCAAGAAGAGGGAATCTCTGATGTGCTACCTGATGGCCTGAGTGGAGGACTGTGCTAAAAGTACTACACAGTCCCTGAAAGGCACGGGAGGACTGTCACTCTTTCTTGGGGAAGTCCGTAGACCTTGCAGAGCTAAGAAAGTTCCCAGGCAATGAGGCGAGCAGTCTCATCACCAGGAGGCAATGTGACCTACCTGAGGCCCTGAAAGGGTACAGAACAGACCTGGAGTCATATCCACCGGCAGAGGCCATGTTCAGGGATGTCACACAGATCTACCTACTGTGGAATGGGAAGAGATTTGGAGGAACATGGTGGTGGTTCCTGCTGCAGCAATTTACCAGTGGGAAGATGCCTAAATATCTGCTGGTTTGTCTTCATTACAGGCAAAACTTCCTTCCAATGAATGCTTACAAACTGCAAAGAAAGGAGCATCTAGGTTTGTGTGTGGGGACTACAGAGGGGCACCTTAGACCCAAGGGCAACCAGCGTATTTTCAAAATCAACTCATCTACAGCTCTATCAAGTGAAAACTGCATTTCAGGTTTGGTGGCATTAAAAAGAGCAGTCAGAGAAAAAGCCCCCCCAGGAGAGGAACCTAAGTAATATAAAGCAAGTGTCAGGATTCAGCACTCTTAGATTTGCTCAAGCACATCAATGAGCTGAAACAGCTATCTCCTAATGAGGATCCTGGGAATAAAAAAACAAGTTTGGGTAAGAACCACTTTGTATGAAGGCGCAGTAAACTAACTGAAGTCAGTGTATAAAATTCTGAGTGTTCACCACAACTGGAGCACTAGGATGAGCACAGTGCTGGGAATTACAGGAGGAATTCGCTACTCTTTTACCTCAGAAATAGATATCATGACTTAACTGTTAATGATATATAGCAATGGCAAAGTTTCAATAGATGGCATTCAAAAAGAAAGTCAAACACTTATTGGGAATTGACTCACCGAATGGTTTTCACAGTTATCGAAGACAATTTCCTGTTTTCAAGAACCCTGTTGTCAGAATCCAGGGCCGAGATCTTAACAATACCTGAATAACTATAAATACTATAAATCAAAGAAGAAAACAGGCTTTCCAATAGAGATAAAAACAAAATGGTCTGGGGGTGGAGGAGGGGTGGTACGGGCAGCTGGTAAAATCAGGAAACATCCCTGGAGAAAGAAACATCTGAGATGGAACTTGAAAGTGTAGGATTTCAATAACCTGAGTTATTAGATGAAGAGGTGGCAAGGAAACAATGAAAAAGTTCCAACAAGAGTGCAGTTAACAATCTACTCTGCAAAAGAATTTCAGAGACTAAGAACAGAGAAAGGGCAAAACATAAAAGGCATATGTATGTTCTTTTGGGAGAAGGGTCAGAAGAGAACTCAGAATAAGGTAAGGGGATAAGGAGAGTAAACAGACCTGGAGGACGGAGCATGTGAGGGAATGAGGTCCTGGGTGGGGCTGAGGCAGAGGTTAAGACTAAGGGTACCTCTCTGTACTTAGTTTTAACATGTGTGTAACTGACAACTTAGAGAATTATGTTATTCATAAACAGTGACTGTAAAGAATTTCCACTGACAATTGTATTTAATGCCAGAAAATAATAAGAACCAACATTAGTTAATTTTTTATTGTGCACCTGGCCTCAGGCTCAGTACTTTACACTTGAAATACAATTTTGAATCATTTCTGTATACTCACAGTACCAGATACCCCCCAGAGGACTTTAGAGCTAAGATTTAAAAAGTACAAGTACTTCCAAGATTGTAAACACCCAACTTGCCAGCACCTTGAAATGAAGAAACTGCCATCTGCTCAGCATCCCTCTCTGTCCCCTCTCTACCCTGTCCCCAACTCTACTGGCAACATGGGACCTGACTGATCCAATACCCCTTCATCAGCAGTTCTTATTTCCCCTTCAGAGTCCTGTGTGATACATGAACCCTCAGCCCCACTCAGGACTTCAGGACTTCATGGCTCATTCGGCACCACCTCAGAAAACCTCCCTCATGTCCACAAACTTTCCCTTTGTCCGATGCTTTCTTCTGCCTCAGCTCTTGCCCAGTTACCTCCGGAATCTCAACCCACTTATTCTGTCTTTTGCTCTTACTCTTTTCTGTTACTCATTCTATTTTTAAGTCAAAAGGGAACTTAATCATGTTGACAAATGGAAGAGCATCTACCACTAATGCTATTTTGAAAAAAAGAAAGCTCATATATTGTGAAGCAAAATTGCAGAGTAAAATAAACCCTACTCCACCTTTAAGTATATCCAGAATTCCTCTCTAAAATCTACATGAACTTGTGTATGTATATCCTGATTTTCTAAGTATATCATATTTGTCTTACGCTTCAGAACTGAAATATGGTAATTCTTCATCTTTTTTTTCCTATTTTAAGAAGTAAAGTAGTATTTTCTGAAATTTCTCACTGTAAATTAATATTATTTCTTCTACACTATGGGTGAAACAAATTTTATAGGCTAACCTAAGATCCTAACCCATTTAGAAAACTGACTGTTCATGAAAATGAACTCTGCACTCTAAACTAATTTATAAATATACCTTTTTAATACAATCTCTTTGTATGTTGGAAACTGTCTGAATATGAAGATAAAGCGTATTATGATACTGTCATGCAAATGATGACATGAAGTATCTAACTAAACATTAGTGATGCCTTTTCCAAGACCATTAATTAATCTTTGTACTAGATCAGTTATGCCATCAAATACTCTTATTTTACCCTTAACATTTCTCATCAGTTTTCTATGCACCTGAAATGTTTAAGAAAATTAACCCAAATATAAGACATAAAACATATTAAGAGTTGAAGACTTTCCCAAAGTCTAGTTTTGATATGTCTAACAGCATATCAAAAGAGCTTTATAAATTCTCCTGTTGTTTTTATGACTTGAAATTACAATGAGCCAGGCAAGCAATCTGTATAGTAAATAATGAATTAATAACCTACCTAATTTCAAAAAGGGATTCAAGTCAGCTCAACTGAAAGCATATAATTAAGCAAGATACAATGAATTAAACACGAGCAAGAAAAAGAAAAAAAAGGAAAGTGAGATGGAAAAAATAGGTAGATTTATATACAGACACATGTTGTGAAATATTGGGACTATGAGGGGGTCCCCAGATCTGGTTCTTAGAGCTCTAGAAGCCAATCTAAAGAGAAAAAAATTTATCAATTGCAAGATTCACAGTGTTTAAAAGTAAAAACTAACCTAATGGTGCTTATCTAACGAGGAGAACAGCTGTTACTGATACTGAACAGATCCTCAGCATCGTCAATGATATCCTTAGAGTAATCTGAATGATGGGATCCATATTCTCCACGTAAGTAGACAGAAGCACACCAAAGCCTAGATGGATAAAACCAGCTCCATGGGAGGCTATCCAAGTGTTGACCAGGGAATGGGTCCCCCATGGACGGAGCTAAGAACAGCTTTAGATCATCTATAATAATATATGGACTAATTATCTTTCAGTCAAGCTTACATAAATATTCATTCCTAGCCCATGTTTTGAAATTTGCCAAATTCACATGCCTTGATCCAGCTACTTAGTGTGGCTGGGGAAATATATAGTAACTGCATGCTTTAATAAACAGTGAAGGGCTTCCCTGGTGGCACAGTGATTGGGACTCCGCCTGCTGATGCAGGGGACGCGGGTTCGTGCCCCGGTCCAGAAGGATCCCACATGCTGCAGAGCGGCTGGGCCCGTGAGCCATGGCCGCTGGGCCTGCGCATCCGGAGCCTGTGCTCCGCCCTGGGAGAGGCCACAACAGTGAGAGGCCCGTGTACCACAATAAAACAAACAAACAAACAAACAAACAAAAGGCACTAGAAAACTGAAATTTCTATGCTTATTTTTCTCCTTTAATAAATATGAAATCTGTGAAGTTTATATACAGACTTTTAAAAAGAGCCATATTGGATCTATTTTTTTTTAATAAGCTGTCTACCCAAGAAAATAACATTATTGTCCAAACTGGTACTTTAATTTCTTGAAACTAAATGAAGTTTACTCTTTTAAATTCCCTCAACACATTTCAGAGTGTTAGAGCTTTGATCCTCAAATTTATCTAACAGTGCTTTTTTCACTTTGTTTTGTTTTTCAACTTGCTACACAAAAGTGAAATATAATAAATTAAGGTTTTAATGTACTCTGTCAATGAAGAAAGTTATTTCCTTTTTTTTTTTTTTTTTTTTGTGGTACGCGGGCCTCTCACTGTTGTGGCCTCTCCCGTTGTGGAGCACAGGCTCTGGACACGCAGGCTCAGCGGCCATGGCTCACGGGCCTAGCCGCTCCGCAGCATGTGGGATCTTCCTGGACTGGGGCACGAACCAGTGTCCCCTGCGTCAGCAGGCAGACTCTCAACCACTGTGCCACCAGGGAAGCCCGAAAGTGATTTCCTTTTAAAAGTTTGACTGTATTACTCATTTGCTAAGTTGTCCTAAACTTAGCGTTACTTCTTTCACATATTTAATTCAAAAATGCCATCTTTTGCAATAAATTTATAAATTAGTATAAATAAATATGACTCAAATTTTAAACAATGTCTTTTTGTTCTTGTTACATTTGTTAGAAATGTTTTCATAGGGATAAGGAGGGCATGTGGGCTAATGCCTCATCAGATCAAGATGGGGGATACAGGTCAGTCATTAACTATGAAGGGGCATGGCAAGCTTCTGATTTATAGTTGAAATTAATCCATCATAATCTCAGTGATCACCTACTATGTGCCAAGCAAATTATGAGTAACAGGGATATAAATAATAAACAGGAGATAAGGTTCATACTGTCATGAAGCTCACAACCTAATGGAAAGGTCAACACATTTTTTTTTGAATTTTATTTTATTTATTTTTTATATAGCAGGTTCTTATGAGTTATCTATTGGAAAGGTCAACACATTTTTGAAAGCCATAGACTTAAAGTGATACAGACATTAAACAGAATCTGTGAGAAGAGCAACAGGGGATGTCACTGGATAGGTGGTCAGACAAGGTCACTCTGAGGAGGGGATATGCTTAAGATCCACCAGAAGGAGAAGGAGTCAAGTAAGCAAAGAGTAACCTAGGAAGAAAGAACAGAAAGTTGGAAGATCCTGATGTAGGAAAAAGCTTGAGACGTTTTAGGAACTGATGGAAACAAAGGTAGCTGGAGTTCAGTGAACAATGGATGAGCAGGAGATGATTTGGGTAGAGGCCAAATCATGCAGGGTCATCATCAAAGTTTCAGCAAGAGCCTTGATTTTATTCTAAGGAAATGGAAAAACCCTAAAGGACTGTGAAGACTGGCAAGGATAAGGGCAATGCATTTAGAAAAAAGAACACATTAACAAAATTAAACTTTCCTTAATGACCCAAGATGCTAAAATGTCTTAAGAGATCATTTTTAAAAGATGTAGAAATGTCAGTTAAACAAAATCAAGTAAACTGAGTATAGCATCTAACAAATGTTACATTTGGAATATGGACAATCTTGGTGGTGTTTTCTGTTTGTTTGTTTGAGGCTCTTCCTTTTGATGGAATATTTATTTCCTCTTAATTTCATACATGCTGACCCAGACAGAAGCCTCTACGATTCTTAGAATTATGTTTCCCTCCAAAGAAAAAAAGACAGAAAACTACAAAGGATAATATAATGAACACTTGTGTTCTCAAACTATTAAAAGTTTTTATTTTTTTCAGATTAAGCCACTAGAGCAATTATGTTAATATAACACACTTTGTACTAAATTTTGACCCTCTCAAAAGCAACCTAAGTAATCCTCTCAAAAACTATGTCCTATTTTCCTGGTAGATAAGACAATAAATCCGCTGAATTCACTAGACTTTTTCAGTCAAATTTCAATGTAACCACTGTTCACGACAGGTGCAATTCTCAGGTAATTTTACGTACAACCAAAAAACAATGTATAAGAAGCTGTTAGGCACTCATGTCTGATTTAAACAGCATATACAATATTCTGAAGTACATGAGGCAAGAAATGTTCCTGGTGAGGTGACCTCATCCAAAATGCCTCTAAGGAGGAATGGTGAGGACATAGCTGAGGTGACCTCATCAGAAATGACCCAAAGCTGGAGTAGTGAGAACACGGCTGAGGTGACCTCATCTGAAGTGGCCCAGGGCTCTCATGGTCAGAGCATCAGGAGAGAGTGGGCACCCCTGCTCTGATGAAGTCTCCAGCACACATCACTCTGATTCCTCCATGTGTCCTAATTCTAAGGATGATCTCAGAGACAAAGACCGGAAGATGAATCCTGACCTAGAGTCGTCACCCATCAAAGCAGAACCTATGCCGTGATTGCTGAGCCATTGTCAGCTGACAAGAAAGAAGCTAAGCTCCTCTCAGGACGCACATGGCATACCCTTGCTTACTGTAAGGGTCCATAGGGTCATGAGACCTTAAAAACAACATGATTCTTTTATCAGCAAACAAATAAATAAACAAAACCCAGGAAGTTTCTTCCATTGTGTCCTTGGCTCAACAGAAACTATGATCTTTTAAATTCATGTTCGTCCACCATCCCCTTGGCATCTCTCACAGAAATGCATTTTATCTAAAAATGTCTCACATGCAGGAGTTTCTGGATCCTGGGATGACAGATATCTTCTGATTTCAAATGTACAAGCCAAAAACATATATTTTACAATGCTTGCTATATGGGGCAGAGTGTTCTTGGGGAAACTATTTTAGGGACCCAAAGTCTTCAGTCCGTGGGTTTACATGCCACTTTCAGTTCACAGCCCTGTGCATAACTGTGACAACTAAGAGATGAAAAGAAACACGCTAAGCCCACTAGACACTCAATATCCTATTCTCTGTATTCACCAAATGAGAGAAACTGAATGTAAGCAACCACTAACTGACAGCAGCCGCTAACTGACACAGATACAACTACTTTCATAATCTATTTGCTATCTTCATAATCCTTTCACCACTGTTTATCTCTTGTTAGCTGAGGTTTGAGACAAAATTAGAAGCATACTGCTCTGGATTCTCTTCCATGAAATTAAAAAAAAAAAAAGAGGTTCAGCATATGATGGATGTTTTTAGAGAAACTATTTGCATTTTTAAGAATATAATGCCAACTATATCATAATCTCTACAGAGGTGGAGACATGTCCATCCTATTTGCCAAGGGTGCCATATTACCTTCACATGGTAAGTACTCAATCAGTATTTGTTGAATTAATGCTGAATGATCTGAAGTGTACCATGATAAGTAGAAACATAGAAAATATGTATTGAATGTGGCTCGCTTACAATTGGTAGCTTACTTTTACAGAAGTATTTTATTAAAAATAATTGATGCAGATTTCTACCTGCCACTCCATTCCCGTTTTGTTATTATCTTGCATCAGCATGAAGCCAGATGAAAACTGATTTACTTTCACAACATGTTTCCTTCTGCTATAAAATCACAGTTCCCAGTTTAAATAAAAATGTAGATTTGGACATGATGTTTTAGTGGACACACACACACATGCACGCGCGCACACACACACACACACACGTTAGTACCCAAGTCCTCAGAATGCCCAGCATTCCCAAATGGGATGCTCTTCTCTACTGATTAATGCAGGATTGCACAGGGCTGTGTTCTAGGATTTGGTTATCCCCCTTTTAACTCAAAACCTCTGTCATATTAAAGAAACTGCATAGTGATAATTTTCTTTAGAAATGTATGAACAACACTGTAAGTTATCAGATCAATCAAGATGCTGTAACATAAGACTTATATTTTCTTTTTTGCTCAATATGACTTCACTTAAACAGAATTCTTCTGGTGTAATCTGACTATATAAGTATGAGAAGAAAGCAATACATAAAAATAGAACAAGACATTTGAATTAAAAATGACAATTTTTATATTGATAGTGATCTATTTATGCCCTGACAATTCAAAGTTTCTCTTTATAAACACACATGCACGTACACCCACACCTACACTTATACATTCATTGTAAATATATAGAACATATTTTATGTACCAAGTCCTGGGTTTGATGCTGGTAAGACAGTGATGATCAAAAGCAGACTTGATCCCAGGTCTTCTCAAACTTCCAGTCCAGTGGGCGAAATGTTCTTAATGAAATAATCCCATAGCAAAATGCAAACTCACCACTGTGGCCAGCAGTGGAGATCTATGTGGAATGGTTAGAGCATATATTAGAGGTATGTGGTTTTGTTGGGAGGGATGGACGGAGCTGTTTCATTCAGGGGCAGGGACTTTCCGGCACAGGAGCGAAGCGGAATCTGAAAGATGAGGAGGAAGTAAGCAGGCAGAGATGGGGAGGATTGTGAAGTCTGACTCTGAAATGCAGAGGAGCTAAATACACATGGATGTAACCCTCAAACAATGGGGAGCCAGTGGGTACACACAACTAGCTGCCCATTCTGCAGGCATATCATTATAGGTCCTATTCTTCATCCTCCCGAGGTCCTGTAGAATCAAGCCACCATTGCCTATAGCAGCAGCCTCAGGAAAGCACTCTTGTAATGGCTCTTCCTTCTTTTCTTGTTCACTCTCACCACTCCTTCACTGGTAGTTCCTGGTTCCACCTTCCAAATAAAAGCCCTATAAGACTCTTATCTCACGCTATGCTTTTTGAAGAACTGCAAACCAAGACACTAAGCACAACATGGGATGAGAGGAGGACAGAAGTGTATAGGTCTGTTAGGCATTTTATCTCTATCCATTCAGTGGGTGTTTCAGTCACTGAAGTGTGTTTGAAAGGATGGAAATAATTAGACTTCTTTGTCAACAAGACCTTTCTGGATGTGCTGCAGAGAAGAGATCAGATGAGGAAAAGAGGAGATGAGGTTCAGAAGTTATTACCCTGGTCCAGGTGAGAAAGGATGGTGGGTTACACTAGGGAGGAACCACAATGACAGAAAGAAGAAGATGGATTCCAGAGTTACTTAGGCAACAAAAGTAATAGTATTTGATGATAAAAGGATAGTATCAAGGATGGCTCCTAGTCTTTTGGCAATACAACTCAGTGGATGTGGCACCATTCACTGAGCTAGGAAGCACCGAAGAAGTTTTGGGTATAATGGGGGAAATATTAGGAATGCTTTAAATCTAGGCTGAATCTGAGTTATCTTTAAGTTATCTCAGAAGAACCATAAAATATGCATATATATATATATATACACATATAAATTCTGGAACCCACAGGAGAAATTTAAGCATTTCTAATTTCATCTTTATTTCCATGGCAATGGGATTCATGAACAATGGGAAAAATAAATAAATAAGAAGAGGGTGCAGTATCAGGTCTTGAGCATTTTCAGCTGAGTATTTATGAAGCTGGATTAGCAAAGGAGACTGAATAGGGTGGGCCAGAGGGATGGGATGAAAATCAAGGGACTGTTTCATCACAGAGGCCAGAGGAAGAGGGTATTTCAAAAGGAAGGCAAAGGTGTACAATACCCTTACTACTGCATAGGTAAGAGGTAGGTAGGTAAGATTACTGTGATAGACTGTACTATTAGCACCAATTCTTCACCTGCCCATGCATCCACATTCTTTATACAGTCACTCTGCAGTTTCACCCACTAAAAGAGATGGAGTATATTTTCCCATCTGTATTTATTAGCCAAGTAACTTGCTTTGGCCCAAAGAAAATGGTAGAACTGAAGGCATGCAGCTACTGAGCACTTCTACTTGCCTTCTTGCACTTCTGCTATCCTCATGAGAAGGACTTGCCTGGTCTAGCCAGTGAGTCCCAGGAGAAAGACAGACAGTAGAACAGAGCTCAGTGGTCCAACAGATGCACAGATGTAAGAACTAAATAAGTGCCTAGGGTTGTTTGCCCCAAACTTTTGTCATTGCTTATTATGCAGCATTATCTTGACAACAGAAAACTAACATACTAACTAAAACCTATCTGCCAGATTAAGGATGGAGGTCATTAATTGGTGTAGATTAGTTTTGCTATGAGGAGAAGGACATAGATAGGGTGGTGGGAGAAGCACATGGATTTGAGAGAAGTTGCATGTGCACACGCCTATATGTCTTAAATGGCTGAAGCCTAAGCATGAAAAAATGTTAATGGAAATGGAAAGATTCCCAAGAAGAGGGAAAAACTGAACCACCAAGATAAAGAAAGAAGATATGATAGATGCCATTTGAGAGATGAGGTAACGTGTGATGGGGGTTCACATTTGACATAGGTCAAAGGTGAGGCTGGGAAGCCTTGTAAAGGAAACAGAGGGCTGGATTCATGGGTGCTACTCCCAGGCAATGATGTAAGTTTTTCTTTATTTTGTACTCATTTCCACAAAAATGAAACTCAAGCACACTGCAGTTAAAGTTTGGTAGCATATACTCTTAAATGTCATTTATAATGATATAAAATCTTACCATTTTTTAATCAAAGGCCTCACTATTAAAAAAAAAGAATGAAACTTCTGTAACTTGTACATGAGGTCTAGTATAGAATGCTAAAAACACTGAAATATTAAAATGAAAAGAATTAAGTAAAAGAAATGTATCTGTCATAAACCAGATTAGTTATTTGCCATTTAGTTCATTTACAAAATATTTTTTAAAAGATAACATTATCAGTTTTCATATTAAGTATATTTTATTATATTTTCATTATTTTATTAATTATATAAATTGATAAGAACACTTCAAATTCTGATAACAATAGATAAAACGTTTACTATTCTAGTAAAAGTAAATTCTAGAAGATGGGTATTTTTAGAAAACATGACTTAATATTCAGATGAACATCACTAACTTTTAAAAAGCCAGTGTAAATTCTCTATAATTTTTTACTATTTTCTAAATCATTTTTTAAATCCCAAATAGGTTTATATACTATTACAAAATATACTTAGCAGTTTTAAATTTTATTTTATTTTATTTTTGCCACACCATGTGGCTTGTGGAATCTTAGTTCCCCAACCAGGGATTGAACCCGGGGCCATGGCAGTGAAAGGACCGAGTCCTAACCAGTAGACTGCCAGGGAAGTCCCAGCAGTTTTTATTTTAAACTTAGACTCTCATAGGATATAAAATTAAGAGATAAATAATAAAGGATAATTTCCAAAACCAAGAGAATATTCTAATTTCTTATAAAAATTTCATATTTTCAAATTCTATTGTTTTAATAATAAAATTTACCCCAAGATACCACGTTCTATTGGAAAATTAATGTTTATTCCTGATCAGAAGTAATGCTAAAAATCCATCTTTGCAGGCCTATGTAAGATTAAATAAAACTGTCTCATATTACTGAAATGAAATCAGTATCTGAGAAAAGAATAAAGAAAAAAATTAGAATTCTTGTTTTTAATGAAATTTTCTGAATTATTGGGTTGGTGCAAAAGTTCGTTTGGGTTTTACTGTAAGACGTTACTGAAAAACCCTAACAAACTTTTGGGCCAACCCAAAACATATTTAGTTACAAGTTCTTACTTTTTAATTTTGACCAAAAATCTGCACAGTACTCTATTAATTATTCACATTTTATATTTGTGGGGTTTTTTTGAAGTTCTAAGCAACACCATATAGTAGATTAATCTTAGAAGTTTCCTATGGTTAAAACATAATATTCTCTTTAGAGAGATGATGACATGTACCTGAAGGGCACTTCCTTTATTCCCTTCCCCCCTTCCTTCCTCCCTGCCGTCCTGTCTCCCTGCCTTCCTAACCTATTAGAAAATCTAAATGGTACAATTCATATCAAACCATCACCCTTGCACTGAGAAAGTCTGAACGCATTGTCACAACAGCACTTGTTCAATCTCTGATGGCAGATAGAATCAGGTGGAGGGCTAGGCACATTTTCATTGCAATAGTGTGTGATATAAAGTTACACAAATAGTAGCAGTCTTTAATTTTCATGTGGCATGGGCTATAATTCACTTTCTCCCCAAGCAAAATGAAGAAGCCTTGAGAAAACACTGAAATATAGTAGCGTTTGGGTCACCACATCAATTGTTGCTCACATGAGACAAGACCCAAAGAGGCAAAGTTGAACTCATTGAATCGTAAGAGATTTGCTAGCTAACATAGTTCCTTTGTGAAGAGTATGAATTCTTATAAATTAATGACTTGGGCTGGAATCAAAACCAAGATCCATACTGTCCCATTATTAATGTCTACACTCCAGGTTTCTATGGATATATCCAGTCTTTCTCAGTTGCTCCATGGGGCATGGAGGACAGAGAAACTGACTGTGTCTAACAGCTATTGCTACTGCCTAAGAGCCATGGCCCGCTCAACACAGCAAGCTAGGGGCAAATCCGTCGCCCTTGCAATTCTGAAGGCAATTCAAGTTGAAATAGCATTAACTAGTTTGGAAACTGGGTAGCAACTGGTACAATGTTAATCTAGAAGTAGATAAACTTCTTGAGATAATATAAAGGCTTTCTAGAGTCCATCCTTTTTATACTTAGCAACAAAATATTTAAGCCAATGCCTTTTAATTAATAGTTTTCTAAATCTCCTCTGTATCTGATTTAAGTTTTTTAATAGTCAAATGTATGTATTAAAGGTGACCCCACCACACACAGACATGTTAATATAAACTCTTTCTGCTTCTCGAGAGTTCATAACAAATATTTACTGAGCACCTGCTACATGTCAGCCACTGTACTGGGCACTATATTCAGGGGTTCATGAGTTATGTACTTACTGTGATAGTAAAATAATAAAAAGCAACAGTAAAATATGCTATAAGAGTGCTTCTGTCTCAGAGCCAGGCTCAGTCTGAATGGAGGAGATGCCCAGGAAAGGATTCCTTGAGCACATAACACAGGCACATTAAGGGGTGAGTAGGAACGAACCAGGTGAAGCGGACAGAGAGCACTCAAGACCGAGGACAGCCTCACCGAGGCCCATATAGGAGAATCCTGTGTGTCTGGTATACCTGTTACACAGTCTCTTTTCTGAGATGACAATGATTTTCCTAGAAGGTCATCTGCTCTCCTCAAAAGAAACATTTGAGAGTCACCCCTCTTCCTCCTCAGACAATTCTCCAGAAACTCTATTGGTGAAGTGCGATCCAGGAGGCCCAGATTGGTCTGACCTATGATTATCACGTGAATAATGCTCTGGTAGAAACACAGGAGTGATCCATCTACTCATATTCCTCCTACTAGGAGTTAACTTGCGCTCCCGTTTAGTCCCTCAAACTCTCTTTCACATGTCCTTCAAAATCTACCCCATTATACTACAGAGATGGGAGATGAACCAAACCAAGGTTGAAGACCTTTTTGCCTCTGCCTGAGGACCTCGGTCACACCTTCTCAATCCCCGCCCCTATTCTCCTGAGGTTCTCCCTTGGTCTCTCTCTCCTTCTAACTCAGCAAGAGTCTCAAAAGCAAAAGCGGTAGCAGAAAAATGGGTTATTTCTTATAAAAGCTACAAGTAAATTAAATGCCTGCTTTTTACCAAGCAATCCTACCTAAGTGAACTTGAATCTGTACCTGATTTTGAACTTGTTTACACAAGGGAGTGAAGGTTACAGAAGGCTTTAAACCTAATCCAGCTTTAGGTTTTCATCCACCCACTCACTTACCTGGCTCTCAGCCTTTCTCTCTACCCTTCATCCTCATGTCTCACCTTCTCCACTCACAATTAACTCTGACTCCTCCTTCTCTTCAGCCTCTATCTGGATGCTTCAACCTTATCACACAACTCCCGGTCCCCAACACTTGACCCAAACAATAAAGTCATTGCTGCAGGATTATCACTGGGCCATGTCCTAACTTCGTATCATTTTAGGTTGGAAGGATGAAGATAGGAAAGTCTTCGCCCCTACTGACAGGCCTGCTATAGAAGAATGAGCTCCAGTTCTCCCAACTTGGATCTCCAAAAGCATGTTACCCTTATATGCACCGCTGCCTACTGATATTATTTAGGCTGAGTAGCAGCATTGGGCATATGATGGGTTAAGCTGGCTTCTGTGGGCTATTCTGGGAACACACCCAACATTTGTAGCTTTTATTTTGCTACTGAAAAGTACGTTGGAAGTTCCAAACAACCAACTCCCAAATGAGATTTTTGGAGGAGAATGGTTTGTAAGATGAGGGACTGACTGCAATTAGAATGAAGCAAAGTAGATTAGATGAAAATTCAATTGAATTAACCAAAAAGCATAAAGATAAAGGCTATTCCACAGAAGCCAAGTAATTCCTCTAAAAAGATACCATTAGCCAGTAAACTAGACCCCTTTTGAAACCTACATTAACTCTTTCAGGACACAAGGGTAGCAGTACACTGAGGCCTTAGTGGTTTGAAAAGTATTCTCAAAAGGCCTCAAATTAGTTTCAGAACTGGGAAAAACTGATTTGTTATTTTACATGAGGCCATGGGAGATACAGTAATCTAATCAAAAAACTAAGCATGAATGAAGCAGAATGAAATATTATATGAGGCAATATAGTTTCTATCATATCCTTACAAGTTGTAGACTGTACACATAGACATCCAAACATACACACACACACAGACACACACACCTTCCGAATACAAACATCATGGTCCACAAAATGTAAATTCTTCAGTTTTAACCCAAATAAGGATGTTTTTAATATTCACTGGTTAATTCCCTTTTAGGTCAAACTACGTATTCAGCAAAAAAATCCCTTAACTAACAAGTGCTATTTTCTTTTACTAATAAATGCTATCGTCCCATTTTATTTTTAATTCTTATATATCAGCTTCTCTGAAGGAAAAAAAATATGATTCTGCAAACACGGATGGTCACAGCAGAAGAAAACTGCAGGAGTTCCTTGCTCAAACTGTAGAGACAAATTCCTGGAAGTGAACACCTGAAAGCAGCTGGGAAGCCTGAATGGTTATTTCAGTTGACTGAGTTTATGGCAAAGGTGACAGAGTCATTGCTTCCACCCCCAAGGGAGTCAGTTAACTTTGCTGTGTTCCATGGAAATAAATATCATCTTCCCAATATGGAAGGAGTAGCCATGATGCTGTAATTCGAGAGCTGGAAGGGACTTCAGAGATCATCTAGCCAGGGTGTCTTCAAACTGTGATCCCTTATAGCCCTAGAAATGAATATACAACTCTCCAAGAAACAAGGAGGGACTGCCCCATGGTCCTTATTTTTTCAATAAGTTTCCTGGTAGTAAGTGTTCATGGGAACCAAATGGTCTCTGGTGTCCTTTTTTTTGGAAAGCTCTGATTTCAACCACCTGATTCAAGGGTCCGAATGAGGTAAGATATCTTAGTTAACCCCATCTCTGCCATACTCATACAGGTCTATAAAAATACAGAAGGTATTTAGCAATAAGTATGTTATTTTTTCAGAGTCTATTCAAAGGGTAAAAAGCTTTTACAAAAATATTGGTAATCTATTTTTAATTGGATGAATTTTGGAGGGTAACGATAAAAAATGGGGCTGAAAAGTCCAAGTCAAGGTACCTCACTTTCAGTTATTTCATTAGGATGCCACCAAAATCCCTAATACAATTTCTAGCACAGTCTCCTAAAAATCAAAGGCTACAAATGATTCAAAAGAAATTAGCATAGGATAGCTAAATGTTACCCCTCTATCATTGCTGGAGGAATCGTCATGTCTAAAATGTAATCTACAGCCTGAGAAAGTAAATGCACTATATATTGGTTATCCATTGCTGAGAAACAAATCATCCCCAAACTTCATGGCGTAACACACACACACACACATACACACACACACACACAAATTATTACTTCTTATGATCCTGTTGATCGGGTGAGTAGTTCTTCCAGTCTGGACCAGTTTGGCTGGGGCTTGGTGGTTTAAGATGGCAACATTCCCATTTTAGAGGCTTCTCTACAAGATCTCTCATTCCCCAGGAGGCTAGCCCAGACCTCTTCATACTGTGAACCAAAGTGTCCCAGCCACAAAAAAGAGCAAGTCCGATGCAAAAGCACTTCTTAAGCCTCTGTTTGAGCCACCTTTGATATTGTCCCATTGGCCAAAGTTAGTTACATGGTCAAATTCAAAGCCAGGATGGGAGGGGCCCGCTTAATGTGTGAAAATAGAAATACGAACTATGGGTGGTTATTTTGCAACAAACTACTACATTTTAAGTTTTTCCAATTGAAATTCATTTAATACAGAAGTAAATAGGCTTTTCTCTGAAAATACAGCTTCTGTGATTTTACTAACCTAATTTTTATTCAATGGATCAAAAATCCATCCTATGCCTATGTACCTTCTCATATACATATGCCTCAATTTATATCTTAAATATACCTGTATTAGTTTATTATGGCTGCTGTAACAAATTTCCATAAGCTAAGTCACTTAAAACAACACAGGTTCATTCTCTTACAGTTCTGGAGATCAGAAGTTCAAAATCAGTTTCACTGGGTGAAAGTCAAGGTGTTGGCAGGCTGTTGCTTTCTGGAGACCCTGAAGAGAGGATCCATTCCCATGCTTTACCTGGCTTCTGGAGGTTGCCCATATCCCTGGACTTGTGACCTCCTTCTTTCATCTTCAAAGCCAGCAATGTTGCATCTTTCTATGCTTTTCTTACATAATCACATCTCCCTCTGACTACAGAGGGAAAGGTTCTGTTTTTAAGGACTCCTATGATTAGATGGGGTCCACCCAAATAAACCAGAATAATCTCCCTATCGCAATGTTCTTAATCTTAATCACATTTGCAAAATCCCTTTCGCCATATAAAGTATTATTCACAGCTTCTAAAGATCAAAGTGTGGGCATCTTAGAAGGGCCATTATTCTGACTACCACAATATGTTATTGGAAAACTATCTAAATACAATTTCTGAATGTCAAATCATATTGCACTGCATTGAAGGAATTAGCTATATTTAAAAAAAAAACTTTTGGGTTTTATGATGGGCTTTTTTAATGCAAGTCAAGCTTTTAAAATAAAGTTTCCATTACTCTAGAACTTTAAGGTACAGTTTAAATATTTCAGAACTCTTTTTAATACTTTGCCTAGAATTAGTGTCCAGGGCTAAGCACTTTAGCATATGAAACCGATATATCTAGCCTGTGGTTCAGATTTCAACCATGATTTTAACCTTTCTAAAAAATAAAAGTAGAATTTTTTTTTTTTTTTTTGCGGTATGTGAGCCTCTCACTGTTGTGGCCTCTCCCGTTGCGGAGAACAGGCTCCGGATGCACAGGCTCAGTGGCCATGGCTCACGGGCCCAGTCACTCCGCAGCATGTGGGATCTTCCCGGACTGGGGCACAAATCCGTGTCCCCTGCATCGGCAGGCGGACTCTCAACCACTGCGCCACCAGGGAGGCCCTAAAAGTAGAATTTTAATAGTACAACTGAACTGAGTAAAGCATACCTCAAAGTGAATAACCATAGTTTATATTACATGCTATTCTCTCTGTCTCTCTGTATCTCAAAACTGTTAATAATCAAAGCTACATCTGACCCTGTTTGTATTTCTAGACTTTCATTAGATGTCTATTTTCTATCTCACCAAAAATACAACCTTGGAGAAATGCCTATATGTGACCATGACTTCTTATTTTTGCTGTTTTCAAAGTTATTAAAACTTCTGTCAGCAGTCAGCTCCACTTCTCAGATTAGAAAATCATTTTCAGGGATTGTCTCCTTCTTTCTCAAACTATTGAAATGGTTTTTCAAGGGATTCACACTCTGTTTATAAGCAGCTAAAAATGACCCAACTACAACCTTAGGTCAAAATGGGCTCTGATAAAAATCTACCAAAAAGCTGTTTTGTAAAAGGACCAAATAAATAATTTATTTAAATCAATGTGAACAAGGCTTGAGCAAGGTTTTGGAGCAGAGACTTATGGTGGATTAATGGCACTTCTATGTCTATGTTTCCAAACACTCCTGTTATATTCTTGGACTCCTATCACTTTTCTCTTTTCACGACAGTAAAAATGTACAGTACATTGAACTTCTGTGAAAGTAGATGAAGATGTGGGCAATGACAGATTAATAATAAATCTTGAAAGTGCTTAATGCATATTTTTCTTGTCTAAAAAATGTTCTCAAGTAACTGCTTTATTTTTCTTGATTTTTTTTTTTATTCAATGGCCCATTTTTTTAAAAACTGGGTGTGAATTTATGACCCCTTGTGACTAGACTCAAATATTGCATTCTTGAAAAGAAAATGCTGCTATGTCAGGTAATTCCCTTATAAGTGTCATACACCCCCTTGGATTTTTTAAATGATGGACAATTTTTAAAGGTTTATTTTAGGTAATCTTGATTATTCCTACATTCTATCATTAGAGGAACTGTCTTTTTTTTCTTCTTATATTTTGGTATTGTGTATGGTAGAATAAAATCAGTAAATTCATGATTTACACAGGAACATCCCATGACACAGTTTTTAGAGGATGACCAGTGAGGTAATAACAAGCCAAATATTATCTTCTGAGTCTCTATGACTCAACACAATTAAAAATATTTTTGCTTATGAAGTAAAACCAAGTATTAAAAATATTTGGATGGTTATACACAATACATTGTCTAAAATAAAATCGAGTGGCTAAATCAAACTGTTATTGCTACAATAATTTTACACATACAATATATATGTGAATATTGACATAAACAATTCAGAGTCTAAACTCCTCAGTTGAATATTAATAAAAGTAAAAGTTAGATTCTACTTTGTCATGGTTATGACAACATAACCATGATCAGAAATGAACACTGTCCCTTTGGTGGTGAAACTTGGAAATGAATAAGTCAGATTAATTATCTCTGAATGATTGCTTTTTTCTTGCTGAAATCCAATATAGTATTAAGATGCCTAGACATTCCTGATAATAGACCAAGGTGAGCCTTCTGTCAGCGCACACAAAGGAGCTGAAGCAGAGCTCACAATAGCACACGCACACCAGTATGCTTATTTGAACAAAGGAGCAGGCCTCACGAAGGGCCAAGATGGCAGAAAAATCTCAAAGGAGTGCTGCAATTCAGTAACAAGATTTTCTATGAGCTCATTAATATTTACCAAAGCCAAGAGAGCTGTTGTTTCTTTCATTTAGCTACAAATACCTGTTCAAAATTATTCCTATATTGAGACAGCACTAGAAAAATAAACTAGGCATATAAAAGAAGCCTCAGATGAAAGACAAGCAGCTTTGAAGATAAGCCTGCTTTCAGTGTGAGCATCTGCACCCAGAAGACCATTTACACAAATTAACATATTTTATCTACTGTAAAAACAAAACAAAACAACAAACCACGAAATAATTCATATGTGCAAGATTATTTAAATTACTATGAGGGAATGCTTGAGCATCGTTAGTACACCCCATAAAAACATAAGTTCTGAAAAACAAGGCAAAGATTTTGCACGTAAAAAGAAAACTGGTGGCAGAGATGTATTTTCCATGGCAAGCAGTATTTCCCCGAATTATTTAGCAGGGTGATCAAGAAATAAGTGTTGGATCAGACAGATCTGGGTTTGCATCTGACACTAGCTGTGCAGTATTAGGTAAAATACTCAATCTCTCTGAGCCTCATATTTTCCATCTGTAAAATGGTTATTAATACCTATGGTTTTGAGAAACTTAAGAGACTGTGGTCACCAAATGCTTAATATACAGCATAGCCCATTCAAAGCCTTCAATATATATGGAAGGTTTTTGTTTGTTTGTTTCTGTAAGTATTTATTAGAAGAACTTTAGAGACTAAAGATAATAAAAAACTTACCTATCATCCCACTATCCTAAGAGAAACACAATCACCAGTTGGTGAATATCCTTCTAGTTCTTTCTCTATCTGTGTGAATAAGCTTGTATGCATGCTTTCCAACTTTTTATTTTATAGATATGGAATCCTACTTTGAATTATCTCACTTGTTTCTCCTATCCCCCCATTAAAAATGTTCTGTGAATACATTTCCATATCTTTAGCTATTATTTTACAGCACTATTTTAATTGCTGATGGCATTTCATTGTGTGAATGTATCACAGTATTTGGGAGGCTTCCAATATCTAATCAGTGTAAAAGTGCAATGTATGTATCGGGCAATAAATATTTGTATACATCCTTAATTATCTTTTAATTTAAATACCATTATGACAGACATCCCACAAACAAAAGCATGTATATATTGTTTCCTTCAACTTGAAAACATGCATTTCTACACGTCCCACTTTTTTCTATTTTTTTAGTATTTAATTTTTGAGTAAAAAATACATTTGATTGTCTTGTAAGTTGTTGTTATATCACTACAATATAAATTAAAAGTAAACAGTAAAAATTCTTCTTCCCATGGTTGCATCTTATTTACTTCATCTACCCCACAGGTAACCTTGTTATCAATGTATATAGTCTTTTAGATTTTAACTATGAATGTATAAGTAAATATGAACCTATGTATTTTATCCCTTTTTTCCAAAAAGGATAGCATACAATGCACACCATGCTATATCGTCTTTTCCCACTTAATAATACAGTTTATATTTATTTCTATATCCGTACCTAAGAGATTGTTCATTCTTTTATTTATAGTTGCATAGTATTCCATTGTATGCTTGTAGTATAATTTACTTAACCAGTCCTCTACTGATTGGTATTTGGCTTTATTCCAATGTTTTGCTCTTGATAAAAAGTTGCTGCTGTGATTAATATTCAAAGTACACTATTTCACATTTATGCAAATATATCTTTAGTTCAGATTGATATTCAAAACATACAAATACTTATAGGCTACACTAATGTTTATCATCTGATTATCAAGTCTGTCAGTTAAATTTCCAGAAATAGAATTGCTCACCTCAGTTCCATATACCTTTTAAAAGAAACAAAAAAGAGGATAAAACTTTGTATTTCTACCATCATGAGCTCCTTTTTGTACTCACTGGATTCTTCCCTAAATTCACCCCCTGCAGTTCATGTTTGATCTCAGCTACTTTCAGCAGCTCTTCTACATGTTATGGAGTTTGTGGATTTTATCTGTCTCTTAATTTCACTGATATATCTACTGTATCATTTCTCCACAGAATTGAATATTATGATTTAAAGGTTTTATAAATTTTATAGGTGAAAAAATGTTATCTGCTATTGATTCCATTTGCATATTTTAATAGAGAGGTGGATCTTTTAATATATTTATTAACTATTTTTATTTCATATTTAGCAAAATAGCTATTTCTATTGACGTTTTAGGGCTTTCCCTTTTGTTTTCCAAAAGTATGCTCCAAATTAAGGTTGTGATTTTTTTTTTGTATTTCATTATATCCCTTTTAATTTTTATTTGGAAATTGTTTGAATATATTTATTTAAAGTAACTCAATTTTTGCAGAAATAACAGACTCAAGAAAACAAGACACAGATTCATTTATTCACTTATTCATTCATTCAAAGTCTATCAAATCCCTCTATGTACCAACTATTTTTCTAGGCACTGATGACACAGAGGGGAATAAGTTCCAGTCCTCTTGCCACTTGTATTTCAATGAGGAAAAAAATAAAGGAGGGAAGGGACCAGAGACTAACAGGTGAAATGGATTTTGTTTTGTTTTTAGATAGGGTAGGAGGACTCAAAGTTGCCCATTTTAAAAAAGGATTGATTAGACCACCTTGAAGCTTAAGGGAGTTACCAAATACACACAGCTTTTTTTATGACCAAAGTTATTCTTATGATCAGAAAGGAGTGTCGGGCTTCCCTGGTGGCGCAGTGGTTGAGAGTCCGCCTGCCGATGCAGGGGACACGGGTTCGTGCCCCGGTCTGGGAAGATCCCACGTGCCGCGGAGCAGCTGGGCCCGTGAGCCATGGCCGCTGGGCCTGCGCATCCAGAGACTGTGCTCCGCACGGGGAGAGGCCACGGCAGTGAGAGGCCCGCGTACCGCAAAAAAAAAAAAAAAAAAAAGGAAGGAGTGTTTCAGTGCCCTATATGTAATCTTTAGACTTATTCCACCTTGGTTAAATTTTTTGAAATTATTCTGCCTTAATTCTATTTTACCTTTTATAAATGGTTTGACTAAACAGCTTTCAGAAAACTGAGTTTTAAAATACTCTCCTTAATACCAAAAAGCAACCATATTTATTACTAAATTTCAACCTCGATTCAACAGATGGAAGATAACACTTGATAAGGACAAAAATAAATATAGAGGTGTGGTGAGAAAATCACAGTAGTTTGCAAATAACTTAAAAACATATACAGGAACTATTATCAGAACTGGAGGTAAAATGATCACAAATGCTTAGAGAGACAATAAAATAAACAACTAACTCCTAGCATGTATTGCTGTTTTGTTAACATCAAGCATAGGCCAGGAGATCTCGGCTCCTCCAAATAATTTTTTTTTTTTAGCTACAAAAAGCTGTAACAACACAACAGTGATACAGATTCTGCTGCATAATTTTCCCAACATCTTCTAATCAGCAGTGAGGCCGAAGTACTATCTGTTTGGTCTCATTTTCTGTTGCAGAGACAAAACAATGTCCTGGTTAAGAGCTTTGGTTTTGGAAACAGACCAACTGGAATCAAATCCCTTACTGACCACTTATTAAGTATGTGACCTCATGCAAGTCACTTTAACATTCTATACCTCAGTTTCCGAGAGAGGAAGAGTACGTATTTCATCCAGCTGTCATGGTAATTAAATGAACAAATCCATGCAAAACACTCAGAACAGTACCTTGGGCATAGTGAGTGCTCTGTTAGTACCTAGGATTCTCACTAATATTAACTATTATTTTCACTGTTGTTCAGGAAGTATCTTATGTAGAAAACACAAAGCATGATTGGTTGGTTTGGTTACTGCCTAAAAATTTTGCAAAACTTTTCATTATTTTTTTTCACCATTTTAACCGTCTTAGTGTACAATTTGGTGGCAATTAGTTCATTCACAATATTGTGTGACCATCACCACTATCTAGTTCTAGAACATTTTCATCACCCCAAAAGGACATCCCTTCCCCATTAAGCAGTCACTCCTCATTCTCCCCTCTTCCCCAGCCCCGGACACCCACTAATTTGCTTTCTGTCTCTATGGATTTTCTTATTCTGGATATTTCATATAGATGGAATAATATAATAGGTGTTTTTTTTGTATCTGGCTTCTTTCATTTAGTGTATGTTTTCACAGTTCATTCATGTTGTAGCAAGTATCAGTACTTGACTCCTTTTTAAGGCTGAATATTATTCCATTATATAGATATAAGGCATTCTGTTGATCCATTCATCAATTGATGGATATTTGAGCTATTTCCACCTTTTGCTGATTGTGAATAGTGTTCCTAAGAACATTTGTATACAAGTTTTTGTCTGAACATCTGTTTTCAATTCTTTGGAGTATATACCTAGGAGTGGAAATGCTGTGTCATATGTTAATTCTATATTTAACTTATTGAGGAACCACAAAACTGTTTTCCACAGTGGTTAGAACACTTTACATGTCCACCAGCTATATATGAGGGTTCTTACTTCTCCACATCCTCCTTAACAGTATTATTTTCCCTTTTGAAAATTTATTATACCATTCTTGTATGTGTGTAGAGGTATCTCACTGTGGTTTTCATTTGCATTTCCCTAATGACTAATGGTGTTGAATATCTTTTCATGTACTCATTGGCCATTTGCATATCTTCTTCAGAGAAATGTCTATTCAAGCCCTTTACTCATTTTTTAAGTATTGTTTAATTGTTGTTTCTCTTTTTGTTGTTGAGTTGTAAGACTTCTTTATGTGTTCTGGATAGTAGACTCTTTCAGATCTACGACTCACAAATATTTCCTCCCATTCTTTGGCTTGTCTTTCCACTTTCTTGATAGTGTCCTTTGAGGTACAAAAGTTTTTAATTTTGATGATGTCCAAATTATCTATTTTTTTTCTTTTGTTGCTTGTGCTTTTTGTATCATATCTAAGAATCCATTGCAAAATCCAAGGTCATGAAGATTCACCATTCTGTGTGTGTGTGTGTGTGTGTGTAAGTTTTGTAGTTTTAGCTTTTATTTTTATGATCCATTTTGAGTTACTCTTTGTATGTGGTGTGAGAGAAGGGTCCAACATCACCCGTTTACATGTGGATATCCAGTTGTACAAGTATCATTTGCTGAAGAGACTATTCTTTCCCCATTCAATGGTCTTGGCAATAGGCATTGTAGGACAATGGACAATGGAATCTTTGTTGAAAATCAGTTGACCATAGATGTATGGGCTTACTTCTGGACTCTCAATTTTATCCCATTGATCTATATGTCTATCCTATGTCAGTTCCTCACTGTTTTGAATATTTCAGCTTTGTAAGTAAGTTTTGAAATTGGGGAATGTGAGCCGGCCAACTTTGGTCTTCTTTTCTAAGATTGTTTTGTCTATTTGGAGTCAAACCACTTCATTTTTTAAAAAGTTATTATTGACAAAAAAAATAGAGTTGGATTATAGGTGAAGACATAACAAGATCCTAGTAGCTAGTACCTTAGTGTGAATTTTAATATAAAGTATTTACCAGCCTCATCTAGAAAAAAAATTTATAAATCTGTTTTGAGTGTCTGTGACAGTTTTTAAGATGTGCCAGAATAGGAGAAATTGAAGGACAAGGCAGTTTAAGGACATTAATAATAATAGTAATAATAACTATTCAAAATCAGTAATATTAGATTGTTTTTGAAAGTACCTGCACATACATTACCTGATATTTTCTCACAAAACTTCTATGAAGCAGTCGGGACAAGCATGATTATCCTCAATATACAAATGGGGAAACTGAGGCCCTGAGAGGTTAAGCAATGAGCCCAAGGTTGCACAGCAAATAAGTGTTAGAGACAAAACACAATACCATGTCTTCTGATTGCCAGGCCAGTTATTTCAGGTTGACAGATGAACATCAGCCTTGGATAAATTTGGCCTTATTCATAATTTTACTTCAATTTGGGGAAAACAATCTATTTTATTACTGAGAGCTTTTATAATTGCTTTTGCAAATCACTCTCATATTCCAAGTTCTCAGAGAAGTAAAAGTAAAACAGAGATACAAAACAAAGATTTTGGGCCTCCTGAGAGTTACTTGTGTGTAGATATTCCTTCTATGGGTTGATTCATTTTACACTCTAAGCTATGCTATGATTCTTCTCCACATACTGTTATGTTCCCAATTTCTTATTCCTCTCCCCTGCACAAAGTTTTTCTTTGACATTTAAATTATTTTTAACTATCAAACATGTCCATTATTCACTTAAGCAACACAGATTTTCCTGCATAATCTGTGATGAAAAACCCATGCAAGCCAAAGGGTTGCCTGAGGGAAATGGCCTGAACCACCTTTTATGTATCCATCCACTAGCCCCATCGAAGTATCACAGGAATATTAGAAAGTATTAAAAGATACAATCTGGAGAAGTATTATACTTATTGGCCATTGGAGGACTCATTTAATGCCAAGGAAAGGAAAATACTGGTGGATTTTGCAGGTCAATAGGATGTGTCTAAAACTCCAAAGTCAAGCAAGAAGGACCACTCAGCCCATGTTCTTTCAAAGCAGTGAATTAAACGGTCTTGTTATCAAAATACAGCAGGACAAAAAATGTGCTCACTTTCATAAGAAAGTAGACTTAAAATTTTCCCCGAAAGTTTAAGCCACTGTGGTATAATACAAACTGAAATTCAATTTCAATTATTCTCAAGTGCAGCTATGCTGTGTCTTTTATTCTGCTATTTGTGAAATAACAATCTTGATAATTGAATATTAATTTTCACCAAAAAAAGCATTACAAACTCTTCTTCAAAGAGGGAGTTAAGCTTATTAATTCATTCCTTAACAAGGGGACAAAGTGCATGACTTGCTGCATAAGGAATAAGAACTCCTAGGGGCCAAGAAGATTTAATCAAGGATTGAAGGGGAAGGAAAAGCGAATAAGCCAGAAGGCAGAAGAATGTGAGGTCACCTGACTTTATAGGAAAAAAAGAATTTTTTTCCAGAGCTCAGCCAAAGTGAAGTAACAAAGCAAAGCAATCAGAAGTACAAATTCCTCTTGAGATACAAACTAAAACATTGACTTTCCTTTATAATGCCACTTTAATTTCTGGTAAAATTCCAAAGCAAAGGTTTATATTTCATGATATTGTCAACTTTGCATAAGACTCTTGTGCTACTCATGACTTACTTGGCCATAGGAACACTTGATTTTTTTCCCCCTCATAAACCTGAAAATGCTCTCTGCCTTCCCAGTAGACCCCTAATATTTATTGGTATCTATCCTAAAACAACAGTTCGAGGTTGGAGCTATGAAAACATTTCGGGCTCTAATTTACCATAAAGAAAGTCTACTGAAGATTATAGATAATACAAAGCACTCAAAGTTTGCACAGAAATACTAGAAACACCTCCACTTAGACACATACACTATTTTTCCTAATAGATTCTGCTACTTAGGAAAGTTACAAAGTGACTCATGACACAGTGCCCTTCAACATGTCTAAAGAATTCCATACCTATCAAAGTATCACTTGACTTATAAATATTCCCTTTCTGTTACTTTACATGCTTAGATATTACTAAAGACCTTGACTTTTTGTTTCTGTGTATTATATGTATAGATAGATATTTACCATGTTATAAATTAACTGAGAATTTTAAAACTATTTAATTCATTTAAAAATATAATTAATCCATTACAGATTAATATAGATAACATATTCATTATGAAAAATAACCATATTTTCAAAAACAAAATATCTAAGGAGAAAATGGCATTTTTAAAAAACTTTTGCAAATATCTTTAATGTGTGGTATAAAAAGAAGACAGCTGGATTCTCATTCCTGCTTCTACATTCAGTATGTTAAGATATAACCTGTCATGTAGCCTCTGAAAAACACCATACACTTGTGAGAGAATGAGGATGAAAAAAGGCAAATAGGCCTTCGTATTATTATGAAAATCACGTTGACCTCACAGACGCCCTGAAAGGAACTTGAGGACCCCCCAGAGTTTATATTCATTTCTTTTTATACTTTGGACCTCCCTTCTATGATTGTTTTTCTTTTTAAAGTCAGGGTCTGCAGGTGATAAATTCTCTCAGTTTTAATGTTTTTGAAAGGTATCTTTATTTTGCTCTCACTCATGCAAGACAGCTAAACTGGGTTTATAAGTCTAGTTTGATATTGTTCATAGCACTCTGGAGCTTTATCTAATGTTTTCTGTCTTTCATTGATGCTGTGAGAGAGACCTGTCAGTCTAATAGTGGCTGTTCATTAGATAACTTCTCATTTCTCTGTGGCTGCTCTTAGGATTTTATTCTTGTCCTTGGGGTTCTATGGATGGGCTTCTATGTATCCAGGTGTGGTTTTCTTTATATCTATCCTGTTTGGGATTTGTTGGTGCTCCTGAATCTAAGGGTTTAGCCTTTCATCAACCCTGGAAAATTCTCAGCCATTATATTTTCAAGTATCAGTCTCGTCCACTTTCTCTATTCTTTCCTTCTGGAATTCCAGTTAGATTACATTAGACCTGCTCACCTTACTCTCCACATCTCTAAATCTCACTTTTATATTTTCCAAGTATCTGCCTTTTTTTTTCTTTTCTAGATAAGATTAAATTGCTATTTATTCTTTTTCAACATTCAATTTAATAAATTATAATCTTTTTTTTACATCTTTATTGGAGGATAATTGTTTTACAATGGTGTGTTAGTTTCTGCTTTATAACAAAGTGAATCAGTTATACATATACATATGTTCCCATATCTCTTCCCTCTTGCGTCTCCCTCTTTATGCTGCAATCCTTCAGATCTTCCAGGTTTCCAATTCTTAATTGTTTAACCCATGTAGTGAGTTTTAGAGTTATTTTTAATTGCTAAACTTCTATCTGATTAATTTTAAAGAGCTGTTTAGTCATTTTTGATAGTCTCTCATCCTTTAATAACACTTTAATTCTCTTTTATTACAGTAAATATAATATGAATACTCATTTACAGTCTTACCTGAGGATTCCAATATTATGATCCTATCTTTTGTTGCTTTTCTTGATCCTAGATGATGGTGATTTCCTTGTGTATTTAGTGACTTTATGTACTGAGCTTGTGGCCATTTTAACTTTATCCATAAAATTATTTCAGATTTGTATTGAGAGTGCTTATTTCTAATGAGGGCTTTCAGTTGCTTCTGTAAACTGTCCAAGAGTACTTTAAACTAAGTATTTAGCTTGGGAGTTTCAGGCAAATAAGTAGTGTCAATGTATGCTGCCAATCCGTAGATGGTCACCTTGTGGTTACAAATATTTCCCAACTTGTATGAGCCCTGGGTCCCAGGCCTGGGTTCTTATGACCCCATAGATGGCGGGGTTACTGGGGGTCAAGAGAGTAGAGGAGAGAAGCAGACTCCTGTTCTCATTTAGCCTTTTGACCTTGGGGTGTCTTTATTTTCAAGCCAGCTCAACCATCTCAGCCATATATTTGACATGTTTATAAAAGCCACTAGACAAAATATTTTAAGTGCTTTTAATGAATATTATTTTTCAGAATATCTAGTCAGTCATATCATCAGAAATGGATGCTCCTCCCTCGTACACTGTTGGTGGGAATGTAAATTGGTGCAGCTACTATGGAGAACAGTATGGAGGTTCCTTAGAAAACTAAAAATAAAGCTACCATATGATCCTTCAATCCCACTCCTGGACATATATGCAGATAAAACTATAATTCAGAAAATTATAAACTATAAACTATATTAAAACTATAAAATAGAAAATTATAGTGCATGTATAATTCAGAAAAATACATGCACCCCAGTGTTCATTGCAATACTATTTACAATAGCCAAGACATGGAAACAACCTAAATGTCCATCAAAAGATGAATGGATAAAGACAATGTGGTATATATATATAGAGATAGATATAGATATATATAGATATAGATATAGATATAGAGAGATATAATGGAATACTACTCGGCCATAAATAAGAATGAAATAATGCAATTTGCATCCACATGGATGGACCTAGAGATTATCATGCTAAGTGAAGTCAGACAGAGAAAGGCAAATACCACATGATGTCACTTATATGTGGAATCTAAAAAAATGATACAAATGAACTTGTTTATGAAACAGAAATAGACTAACAGACATAGAAAAAAAACTTATGGGTTACCAAAGAGGAAAGGGCGGAGAGGGATAAATTAGGAGTTTGGGATTAACATATACGCACTGCTATATATAAAACAGATAACCAACAAGGACCTACTTTATAGCACAGGAACTATACACAATATTTTGTAATAAACTGTAAGGGAAAAGAATCTGAAAAAGAATATGAATATATATATAGATAGATATAGATATAGATATAGATAAAACTGAATCACTGCTGTACACCTGAAAGTAACACAACATTGTAAATCAAATATACTTCAATTAAAAAAAAAAAGGAAATGGATGTTCCTTGGCTTAAAGTATATACTATAGCATGTTTATATGGAAATTCTATTACAAGGGCATATCTTTATTTTAATTTACAATATTCAATAATAGTATATCATTTGCTAAAATCATACAGTTTTAAAAACTTATCCAGTGGGACTTCCCTGGTGGTGCAGTGGTTAAGAATCCACCCTCCAATGCAGGGGACATGGGTTCAATCTCTGGTCCGGGGGGATCCCACATGCCACGGAGCAACTAAGCCCGTGCGCCACGACTACCGAGCCCGTGTGCCACAACTACTGAAGCCCGCAGGCCTAGAGCCCATGCTCTGTAACAAGAGAAGCCACCGCAATGAGAAGCCCGTGTACCACAACGAAGAGTGGCCCCCACTCGCCACAACTAGACAAAGCCTGCACGCAGCAACAAAGACCCAACGCAGCCAAAAATAATAATAAATAAATAAAATACACAACATAAAAATTTTTTTTAACTTATCAGGTATTTTATACCATTTATTTTAACTTATATGAAAACTAGAACAACTATGTGGTACTAAACCCAATTAAATGCTGTTTTCCATTTTTGTTATAAAATCCTAAGGAGACAAAAACCAGAAACTGATCTAAGTGGCAGCTGTAAATACAATCATGTGGCTATGAGTTAAAATCTAACCTAAAAGTTTTTGCAGCTTTTTATCTATTCACTTCATCTTTCATCCATTAATATTTCTATGATGTCTCCTGGATGAAAATACACTGAGATTAATTATTCAATTAACTTTATTTATGCTCATATGTAATCTATGTGGAGAATAATCTGACATGACAAACTTTATAGTAATGTACCAATTAATTTACTTCTCATGTTTATTTTTACATTTCCCAACTCTTCCAGGTGGTATTAAAAATTCATGAACAAAACATGATTTTTTTAAATAAACAGAACTTTATAAAACCCGAAATTATTATATTGGCCGCAATCTTGACAGAATTTAGCATCAACTTTCAAATGATACCAGAAATATCTGAGCTCACCTCTGGCTGCTACTGAAATAGACATTAACAGTGAAATAGTTTCTCATGTTCTGTAAGACTTTCTAATGGAATCTGGCTGTAGCCATCGGACAAAACAGACATTAAAGAAAGGACTGGGTATTCAATCTTTAAACTTTATCTATTACATATGCCATATAAAATTGTATATCTCAGGACTAATATCAGGAAAATAAAGAAAACAATAATTTAAATAGGAAACACTTAAACCAGTTTATTTTTAAAGTATTTTCCAAAAAAATATTTAAATTATAAGGACTTTGGCTTAATTCATTTACTCACAGTTCTACTCATAAATTAACACTCTAAAAAATATAAACTGCTACATCTGCAAGTAATTAAAATTACAGGAATGTGCTATAAGTAATGTTAAATTACCAGAATACTTCATTTTCCTCCCATCTGAAAAACGACAATAACAAAACTAAACACACAGACATAACAAACCTGGTACTAACTTTTGTGACTTAGGAACCTAACATTTTAAGTAAGAGAAGAAATACTGGGTCGCAATTTCTTTTGTGGCTCTACTTTAACATAGACATAAGTGGAAATAGAATTTGGGGCCAATAAGTTAAGCACCTCCTACTTTTGAAATTCATAGGCTGTGAAAGTATTGCACAAGAGCCTTTGAATCCTCTCCAGTTGGATTTAAATCGTCAACAATATGAAGTAGCGTGGGAGAAATAATCATAATATCTTTGGGCTAAATGGGACTGGAGAGTCCTTCCATATGGGCAGGAGCTGCTAAAGTCATTTTCCCTAAGATAGGATATCAGATTCTCCTTTGTTAGGAAAGTGATCTCCTTATAGATCTATCTAGTATCAAAAATCTTACTGAGATCAAATGATGTAACATATTTGAAATTACTCTGAAAATTATGATTAGACATTTAGCAAAAGAAACTTAAAAGGAAATATATTTTGGGAGAGAGAAAGTAACAACATCTTTCTAAGGCACATATAAAAATGCAATATTGTAGATTATTTTTCAGGGAATATCTAGGTCCATTCAGCTTCCCCTCCCAAGCACAAGTCAGCCAGCTGGCAGACCATTCTTGACTAGATTTCTAATGGAAGTTTATTGGTAGGAATATCTCTTGGTATCCTGCATATTTTAAACCCTATGATAAGGCATAAGAATTCATAAAAGGGAAAAATCACACTGTTAATAGATTATATATTAGAATACATGAAAAACTGGTTACTCAAAACCTTGCAAAAGAGACTTTTTAAAAAAGATAACCCATTTTTTTCTTTTGTTTTTTAATTTTAATTTTAATTTTTTCATTGGGGTAGAGTTGTCTTACAATGTGTTAGTTTCTACTGTACAGTGAAGTGGAGTTCCCTGTGCTATACAGCAGGTTCTTATTAGTTATCTATTTTATACAGATTAGTGTATATATGTCAATCCCAATCACCCAATTCATCTCCCCCACCCCACTTTCCCCCCTTGGTGTCCATATGTTCATTCTCTACATCTGTGTAAGATAACCCATTTTTTTCAATTAAAAAATAAGACTTGTTGGTGAGGTTTTTTTTTGAACCTCTGGTAAAATGATCAGCAATGTGAATTTATGGAAAAGTACCAAACAAATAATATGCGTGACCTGTTCAAGCAACTCAGTGAAAGATCACAGCCCATCACTGCTGTTTCAGTTGTGTAACACAGGGATTAGAGGAGAATTAACTCTCTGGAGGTAGAGTGCCTAGTTTTGAGTCCCTGCTTTGGCACTTAGGAGATGTGAACTGGACCGTTACTTAACCTCTGTGACTCAGTGGGTAAAATGGGAGTAATAATACTACCTAAGTTATTGTGTTATTTTGAGGATTAAATGAGCAAATTTTATAAGGTGCTTAGGGCCGTACCAGGGACATAGGAAGCTCAAGTAAGCATTTTACCATTTCCATTAGGGCAGAGGGAAAAGGAAACCAGATCAGATGTTAATAAACCTGAGTCTTGGTCTCAGTATTGCCACATTCTAAGATAAGAAGCTTAAAAGCAATTCAGATTCACCTGTGACATTAATCACATCGCTCACTACCCTTCCAGGAGTTAGGATCAAGTGATTTTACATGTCTAGGTGCCTTGAAAAGCATCAAGTATAACCTTTGAGTTCTCTGGGAGAAAAGCACTGAATTGCAAGGTACTGTATCATATGAATTCTTATTCTCATATTTCAAAAAATATCAAACACTGGGGTCATACAGGCTTACCTTCATATTTAATAGTGTCCCACTGAATGGTGCTTTTGACACTGAAGAACATGCCTTAAAACTGACTGCTACTTTAGATCAACAATATAAGCAGAATTTTTCACCCATTGATTAATAGGCCCCAACTAGTTTGTCACATCTTTAGGTATGATCCGTAATGAAGAATTTTGAATTCACTCTAGTTTTAATAATTTAATTCTATTGATTATATTTCAATGAAGAAAGGTAAAATGATTAGGGCTAGTCAAGCAAGGAACATGAAAACAGTAACAATTAATAGTACTGACCCTACTGGTGCCCACCCAGGTCTTCTCAGCACTTGTTCTAGTACACACTGTGGTGTCCTTCCAGAAGGGTCTACACCCTTCCTGAGGACTCTGTCTTGGGGGCAGGCCCAAAGTGCCATGAATTAATACTCCAGGGAGCAGATCTCAGCTGATGACACATGCAAGTGAAGGACAAATATTCCTCATCCCTTTGGCGGGCAAGGCTGAGGTGTGTTCCACACTGTTTCCCAGAGGTCACCAGCATGACTGAGCTCCAGTTTTCCCCAACAGTAACCTGCCTGATAAGGCACTTCTCATCAGCTTCCTCGCCTTCCCTGGCTCACTCTCCACTTCCTTCCCAGCACTTCCTGGGATCACCTCTCAACCTACTTGTCTCAGTACTCTGAAGAAACCCAAATGAGATACTAACATTTATAGAGACGTACCATGTGCAAGCATGCTTAGGGTTTCATATACTGGTTTCCCTCACTGCCTCAGTGCCCATGCCTCCAGCGTCCTTGGCCTGACCTCTCTTTTGTCTGACTGCTAAATGTTGGTTCACCAAGGGTCTCAGCCTGGGACACCTTCTCTTATCCATTTCCATTCTCTGCCTAGGTGGTCTTACCCATTCCCAGGGTTTACGTACCAACAATTCTAAAATTTCTGTTTTTCAGCCCTGACTGGTCCCCCCATATCTTTAAGTGCTGTTTGACATTCTCACCTAAATGTTAACAAGGCCAAAGAAGAACTCTTGATGTCCCTTCCAAAACCTGCTTCTCCTCCATTTTGTCCGTCTCAAGATATTGTGTCACCATCCATCAGTTGCTCAAGGATTTATTCTTGATTCTATCCCTGCTTTCATTCCCTGCTAATCCATTAGCAGGTTTTCTTGACTTAACCTCAAAAATCTACTCTAAAACTATCCACCTGTCTCCACATCTAGAACCACCACTTTGTCTAAGCACAGTTCTCACCTGGGCCATTATAGTAGTCTCCTCCCAGGTACACAGAATATCTCAAGAAATATATATATTTTTAAATATTAAGTGAGTCACAGTATTCCCTCCTCTGAACCTTCCAATAGCTCCCAGTCACACTTATGATAAAACCCAAACTCCTTGTCCTGGCTTACAAGGCTCTACAGTTTCTGACCCTTTCCTTCTGTTAGTATCTGTATGACTTTCCCCTTAGATTATGATGCTCAAGTCTCACTGGCCTTTTCCACTGTTTCTTGAATACAGCAAATTCATTCTTGCCCCAGAGCTTTTATCATGTCTGTTTCCTTTGCCTCAAATGCTCTTCTCTGAGATCTTTATATGGTTACCTCCTTCTTATTTAAGTCTTACCTTAAATATGTCCTCTTTAGAACTCTGTAAACTGTCGAAGCTAATATAGAGCCCTGTCATTATTTTCACACAGGAGTTACCACTGTTTTTTCATGCTTATTTCTTTTATATTGTTTATCTTCCTCTGAGTAGAAGTGAATAATAGGAATTTTGTCTTATAGGGCATCCCTAGCACCTAGAACATAAACTTGACACATGGTAGGCCTTTAGTAAATTTTGTTGAATTAAAAACAAAATGACAGGAACTATTATTATTCCCATTTTCAAGGTGATGAAACTGCCTTCAGGTAGTTATGTAACTTACTGTAGCCAATAGAGGCTGAGACTGATGCCCTAATCAAATCAGTCTGACCCCAGAGCTCACATTTTTAACCATTTCACCAAATTTTCTCTACGTCTGGGTGGTAAGGGAATATGAAATTGAAAAAAATAATAACCTCAGTCCAAGAACTTAGTCCATCCATTTTTACAGAGTACCTGTTTTTAAAGGACTCAGCATGTTTGAATTATTCTGAGACCTATAAAACATCCATAGTTCTTAAGAAATAAATCTTAATTTTTATGCTGTGTGGGTACACCAAGAAGAAAGGAAAGCAAAGCTATCTTAGTTTCCATCCTCTACACAAGCCTATTAAGAGAGATCCAACAGCTTAAAAAACAAGATACAATTTTCAGACCATTTCTCATAGGAAAACTAAAAGACTCCAGATTATGATACAGCATAATTCATTTTGCATGGAAGCCAATAGAAGAGTGGTCATATTCAGTAATGTTTCCTTTACGAGATTGAAGATGCATTTAACACATATGTATGTAATTTGGAATCAGTCACAACGGCCTACAAACCAAGGCATATGAATAGATATATATTTTTGCATGTGAAAAGCTGTATAGCATTAAAATAGAAATACTCATAAAAATGCACTACCTAACATATATGAGGAAACTCAGATAAAATTACCCAGGGGACAATAGGCATTTAAAACAAACTCTTCTAAAATTATTTTGGTATGTTTTATTGTGAGTCTGGCATACTGAATGACAAATTCCATCCAAGCTTTCTAAAAAACAATATACTTAATCACCTCAGAGAAAAAATTTAAGGAATAAATAAATATCAAATCTTCACCAAGAGGAATAGCTAAAGCTATTTTATAATCCTAAGAAGGAGAAGAAGGAAAAAGAAAGAAAGAAAGAAAGAAGAAGAAGAAGAAGAAGAAGAAGAAGAAGAAGGAGGAGGAGGAGGAGGAGGAGGAGGAGGGGGGAGGAGGAGGAGGAGGAGGGGGAGGGGGAGGAGGAGGAGGAGGGGGAGGGGGAGGAGGAGGAGGAGGAAAGAAGAAGAGGAGGAGGAGGAGGAGGGGGAGAAGCAGCAATGTTAGCTCTCATGTCAGAATCCAAAAACAGTGAATGGCAATGGCACAAAGACACATTATTTAGTCTATGCTTTATCTCATTAGCCCTCTTTCCTAGTTTCTTCATCGGCAATGAATAGAGTTGTAAAACACCATAATCAAAAAGGATACATAAGAACAAACAATATGTCTAAGTCATGTTCCTAATGAAGACACTGAGGTCCAACTAATGAGTGTCAGGGCAGACATCTGAATCTAGGACCTCTGATTCCAAGTTCAACAGTCTTTCCTCTTTATTACACAGTCACCACACTAAGAAGTCAAGTACATATTTTGTGTGTGCTTTTCCTTTACTGTACTTTGCTTTGGATGTCAGTGGCAATGGGAGTGTCATAAAGCTTGAGTTTAAGCAACTTAAAAAAGTACAAAACCCCTGAGAATTAAACAGGAGGTATCTGAGTTACAGCTCTAACCTACAAGATGGGTTGTACCAGGAAGCACTCCCACCAAATGTCTCTGGTGGCCATCGTCAGAGACCAAAGTCAGATTAATATAAGCAGATAAGTCATTTCTTATGATCTCAGGTACTTATTAATGTAATTTGATCTGATATAAAAATTATTCATTTTTCTCTGCAGAAGATGAAGTCAGATATTATCACTCAAAGAGATGGGTATGCAGAAAGTGTGACTCAAAGAGAGAGAAAAAGACCTGACATCAGCCAACTAGCTTGACTCAGAGGATCTTGAGGTCTACATTTGATTGACAGGAACACCAGGAAGAATGACAAAGGAGGTGAGGAGGCATGTTGTTTTTTATGTGTAATTTCTGCATGGCTCTCTCACGTACCTGTCAAGAAATTATATATCATTTATGCACTGAAGCTATTTCTATCACCTTTGCTCTAAGAAAATATGAGAGCTTAGACAAAAGATATTCATAGAATGTACAATTTCATTTCCAGTTAACTCACAGCTTGTTAAATGATTTTGGTACTTGTTAAAATAATTTTATTGGTTTTGTTTGTTTCACTAGGTTTGGGAACCAATATGTCTTCTTAAATGTCAACTAGGTTCTATTTGAGCTTTTAAGAAAATTTAGGATTGATTAGAAGATATGGGGCTTGATATTGGCTGTCCCAGTTGGTTTTCTAATAAAAGAATAAAGAAAAATCGACTCTAAATTTTTGTCCAACAAACCTTGACTGAATACCTACTATGTGAAAAGCACAGGAAGTTCCAGTGTTAGAACACTGTAAGAGTTTTACAATCTGCTTATGATGATTAAACCCAACTTTGAAAAGAGATAAAGGACTTAAGTGAATTATTACAGTCAATGCATTAAGCACTGAGCAAAAAGTGGTTAATTTTAACTAGAGGTGAAAGCAAGGGAGACTTAATGGAAAATATGACATCCAAAGAGACTAAAGAGGGAGGGTTTGAACAGGTGAGGGTGAGGAAAGTACAGAGAGAAAGTCCAATGTGTTGAGGGCCTTTGTGCCACATGCTTTGCTAGAAACATAATCTAGTTGATCTGAATTAATCCCCCAATAGTACTACTGTGGTAGTACAACATTCCATTACTGTTCCCAATTCTCTACCTTCATCCTTGTATCCATACCGTTTGCCCTGTGACACTGCAATTCCTCCCCTAAGGGGTGAATTACATTCCTCCACCCAATGATGTGACTTCCTTAGGCCAAAATGTACAAGCAAAGACTTGAATTGTACTTGCAAAGTTGGGTAGTTGGACTTTCTACCATCTCCATGAGTAAAGAAATCCTGCATCCCACTGATCTCCCAAAGTATGAGAGGCCTGTGGAGAAATCCTAAACTGGGCCTAGCACCTGGATCTGAGTCCAGCCAAGCCCCAGATACATGAGAAATGAACATTTATTTTATGCCACTGAGTTTCTGAGGTTGTTCGTTACAAGGCATTATTGTGCCAGTAACTGGTTAATACTTCTGTACAAGTTAGGAACTAAGCCCCACAGGGGAGTAGTGGTCTTTCCAAGGCTTCCTAGCTACTAAGAGAAAAAGCCCAGTTTTACATTCTGGTGCAGAATGGACTGTAGGTTATATTCTTTCTATCACACTGACTCTTAAGAGGAGGGGAGAATTAGATAAAAGGACATTAGAAGGTTAGGGTAACTGAATAAAGGAAGTCACGGAGGTAAGAAGGAAACGCCTTACCTTGGTTGAAATTGTCTGAGGTGGCCTAATAATTCATGAGGTTAGGAAGGTAACTTTGGTCTAAGTTTAGGAGAGTCTTGAATGGCAGGCTTAGGAATTTCAACTTCATTTTAAGGGCATGAACAGCCATCAAAACATTTTGAATATGGAAGCCATCTAATGAAGTAGGGCAATTCAGGAGACCTATTTAATATAAACACTTAATGTGATCCCTCACAGGAGTTTGGAGTAACGTAGACAGTAAAATAATAGACAACAGACAACTACTCTTTGTGTTTAAGCCCAGATTAATTGTACTTGTCCCAGTAGACACTCCTTATAGAACTGAAAGATTGACTTTTGTTTTAAACTCATCTTCTAGATTCGTCTAAATGTAAATTTATGCTATGAGTGTTATCTTCCAATTTACTTCAACATATCTTTCATCTAATATTTATCAATTCATTATGTGTGTATGCAGATGCAGCTAGCAATTTGTAGATGTGGTTAAAAGAAGTTGCTTGGCAGCTGGGAGATGAATCAGGCTAAAAAACTCCCCATAAATCTACTGCCTTTAGGCTAAAATGCTAACTAAAGCAGGAAATGACTGTGATATGACAACTGTATCAATCAAAACAACAAATTACTCATGATGAGATGTTCAGTTCCCTGGCTGGTGGGAGACCTTTCCCAAGCCAACTCTGCCAAGGGCTTATGAAGATAAAACACGTATATTTTAATTTACTCATTTCCTTTAACATAAAAGTACTTGTTTACTCAAAGCATAACTACCAATACATATGACATATTAATTGGATTGATTAAAAGTACTACAATTTAGTGTAAAGATCAATTGGGTATATATCATAGCATATAAACTTTGAATTTTTACAGAGGCCTAAGATTGACAAATATCAAATTATTATTCCTATTGTATATAGGAATAATAATATTTGACCAAAAATATCAACAAAGAGGATTTTTTTTAGCATAAGATCCTGCACTTTATATTATATGTAATTGCCTTTCAAGAAAGTTTTCTGGAAATCATACCATATAAGGAATCTTTCTGCAGGAAGATAAGAGACCAAATTACAGAAATTAGAAGGACACAGCTGCCCACCTATTCTTCTATCCCTACCCTCTCCCACTCAAGTTTATTTCTCTATGACTCTCTCCTCACTGAAGGTCCAAGGCTCTAGTGGGACTTGCTATAGATTGTGTGCATGTCTGGGGCAGAGTCACTATCTTTAAAGAACCGTAGTTTTTTAATCACTAGACATAAGCCTCAAATTAGCAAGAATGTAAAGTACTATTTTCAACCATGCAGTTCAGATCTTCCCTTTCTTTTTCTTAGACCCACAGCATTTTCAGGGATTTGGTAAGCACTGTAGCAGTTTTTTTTTTTTTTTTTAAGAGATACATATTTTTAGGATAATTTAATTAAAAGCGACACATTTATTGTCAATGTTTTTTAATGAATGAGCATGAGTGTCTCAAAAATGATTAGACTTTTAGTAAATCAGGCCACCCCCTCCTCACGATTGCAAAATTCCCATTCCCTATTACCTTTGCCTCTGTCTTGAGAGAAATATAACGAGAAGACAGATTATAAGAGTCAATTCAGTAAGTGGGAACTCAGGAATTCTTAAACTTAATCAAGACTGGGAAGATCTGAGAGGAGAGAAAAGAGGACTGTGAAATGAGATTTTCAAGGGAGCAGAAGTAAGATAGGATTTTTTTAAAAAAATATATAATAAATACTTTGATTCCAACATAAAATGACTATACTTTTTTATAGTGTAAAATGTGTAAGCATTCTAGACCAGAGGCTATCATTTCCTCATTATTTATATATCTTTAAATTACAAGACAAAGAGAATTAATAAATATGGATGAAAGAAACCCACATTAGAGCTCAACTTTCTTTTTCTGTGGTGAGACCATGTCCTTACCAGAGGATCGTATTACTTATTCATTTATTTAAATGTATTTCATACATTTTCTGGAAAAGTTTCCAAACAATAAAACTTTGTTTCCAGTAACCATTTCTTCGAAACTCAAGTATCAAGGATGACTATTTTAGGCTGCTCTGATTCTCTGATAACTTAAATTCCTAAACAAGGTTTCCCATCTAGGAAACCATGATTCGTGTTGAATAAAGACCCAGATTCTATGAATTGTAAGATCTGAGGCTACGTATTTGGCTCCTTCCATCAGCCCCAAAGGCATAGCCAGGTTGGGTTTCTGGGGACAAACCGTATGTGAGTGTAGGGGTTTCTGTAGCACTGGATCAAGGGGAGGCTGAAAGACAGCTACTCTCTGCCCACCTGCTGTCTGCCTCACAGTCTCACCACTGATGGCTGAACTACCTGCACCACACTGCTTCCTCTAAAATACTGCATCCTCATGTCACGTCACCATATTAATATATCTACATATGTTTCTCTTCACACGTATGTCTGTGCATATGTGTGTGTATTTTTTTGAAAGGCACCATCTTGGACTATGTGTTTAGGGTGAATGATTACTCCTTCCTCCTTTGTCCACCACTCTCCTTTCTCCTCTGGCTCCAACTAGATTCCGCTAAGTCCACAGTCTTTTCCAGAGGGTCAAAGGCCATGAAGACACCCTCTCAACTCTCTACTGCCTGGCTTTTCAGGAACCCAGACAAGTAACTGAAAATCACCTTGCAATATGCCAGTGACTCAAGGGTCAGTTCTGCTACTTCCCTCCAATCTTTCCCCACCTCCCTAAAGCCCCACTTCTTATCCCCTTGTTGGTCATCTTAAATCTTCAGGGAAATGAAAATTTAATCCTCTCTCAGCAAAAGGCTAGGCACTCCTCATTTAATGAATAGCTATCCCTTAAGCGTGTTTGGAAATGCTAATCAGAAAACCACATGAAAGGTATTCAATAAGCAATCTGCTAATATATTGGATATTAAAAAGTAAAGAAAAAGTGTAGCATTTTATAAGGTTTTTAAATGAATACTTTTACTTTAAAATCTAACATTTCAGTTTTTTAAAGGAAAGGGAGATTTAAAAATTCATTAGTATTTCCTCTTATCACCCACATCCAGTTTTTGGACAAAGGGACGGATTGACAGACAGACATAGATCCTGGATATCTTGCTAATTATTGTACCAGTAAACAAACATGTCAAATATGTAAACAATTGTAAAATTCCAAATACAGAATATACATAGTATAATTTATTTTGTCTTTCATGTTTTACAGTACCTTTATTAAATTGACTATTCTGATTCAGTGTAGAAAACTAGAAGCCTTCAAATGCATCTTAGTTTACATAAAATGAGAATTTTTGGAGTCAGTGCTTACTTAGCTCAATACTTAAAATAATTTTTTTTGGCTTTAAATTTTAAAAACAAATTAAGAGTTTTTATTTCTTAAGATTGTGAGTTAACACTCAAGTTTAAAAATGGTGTAAGGACATATTGCAAATTTTTTTTCAGAGAGCAGAAATGAAAAGACCTCACCTGTATCTCTAAAAACAAAGCCAATTAATATGCCAGGTTCCTTTCTCCCACCAAAAATCATGGAGCATTTGCATACAGCAGAACTGGGAAGCTAGTGACTTTCATCTACATATTATAATGTCTCCTGACAGCCTCACACACTGCCTCATCAGCATCATACTGTTTCAATTACACATTTTTTTTTTTTACCCACTTCACAAGTTAAGCCATCTTCACTTCTATTTCACCTCCAGCTGCAGTCTTAAATTTAACTACATTTTTCCAAGTATAGATGGATTTTCTGCAAGTCAGAAACCCGAAGAATCACTAACATGGTATTGTTCCAGTCCACAAAAGAAAGAGGAAAAGGCGGTAGGGAAAAGAACCACGGTGGATTTTAAAGAAACAATCCCTCCCCACAAAAGCTGGACCCTCTGAACCAATAGCAGAAAGAACTAAGAATTGGCTGGAGCACAGCATGGGGTCCCTCTGCCAATGAAATGGAAATGGTCTTTTTAAGAAACACTGAAGCCTGCTCACTCCCCTGTGATCACCCTACCAGTTCTGCCCCACCTCCCAGGAGTAATGAAGCAAGGTCTTTGATTCTGCCAGAGAATTATTGAAAAAACAAAATAAAGACTGGGCTTGAAAAGATGAGCTTTAATTTAGCAAATACCATGGAGATACGTCCCAAGACAACTGCCACCTCACATAAAAAATGTCTCTTATTTAGATCATGAAATTTCGATATAGTAAAGCAAAGTAATTCTAAAAGAGCTTCACTCTTATTATGTGGCTGTATTCCTTTGGAAAAACTCTAGGCAGACTGAAGGAAAAAGCCCTCCTATCACCACAGAGTCCATGTTTCAGAAATAATTGTAATTGCATGAATATGTAATGTTTCGAGAGCTATGGGAGTGAGTTTTCATAGGAACAGAGCAGGTTGGAAATCAGAATGTAACAGATTTCTTGGTGTTTGGATGATTTATGAAAGTGTCACGTTACCTTCCTCTCAAATTGACATTTCATCCTGATTGGTTAATTACCATTTTTCTGTTTCAGCGGCAAAAAAGATCCTGAATAATGTAGCTGCAGCTGGATTGTCTTTACATAAATCCCAAGTCGTCTAATTTCTGTGTTTTCTCACCCTCTATTTATGTTTAACTTAAAAGCTACAACAAAAATAGTTCCCTTTGGCTCACAGGGCCTAAACCTTACTTTAAAATCTGTAAAAACTAGCAATCCTGCTCTGTTTTGGTTCTCCCAGGGCTCAGAAAGCTTGACCACGTCTGAGCAGATGGGACAATCGGAAGGAGAGCAGCACTTTTTCTCCAGAGGTTCTCTCCATCTCAGTGGCAGCTTTACACCCCAACAGGACATTTGCCGACTTCTAGGTTGGAAGGATGTGAGACAGACTGAAAAGTCCAATCTTAGCTGTAGCATTAAAATGATCAGTCTGTGATTTGGGAACATAATTCTATCGCTGACTATCAATACCAAAGGTATTTTAAAATAAGTAACATTTCCAGTAACCGAAGCCTTCACATACAGAAAGTTTCAATTCATCTTAGATTTTAATCACATGTACCCCTGCCTGACTCCTGGCATTCTGTATTTATTGAGTCTACTCTGGACTAGGTATATGCTAGATTCTGGAGCTACATGGAGAACAAAACCAGACTGTGGTCCCTGGGGGAAAATCAACATTAATTAAGTAATCAGATAAATGGGGACTTCCCTGGCAGTCCAGTGGTTAAGACTTCATCTTCCAATGCAGGGGGTATAGGTTTGATCCCTGGTTGGGGAGCTGAAATTCCACATGCCTTGCAGCCAAAAACCAAAACATAAAACGGAAGCAATATTGGAAAAAATTCAATAAAGACTTTAAAAACAGTCAACATCAAAAAAAAAATCTTCAAAAAAATAATCAGATAAATGTAGAAATCACAAATGTAATAAAAGCTACAAAGGAGAGATAGATACTTGGGGCTACGAGATCCTTTGATAAAGTATCTGACCTAGTCAAGGAGGTCTTGAAACAAAGTTGGGCTGATCTGAAGGATAAGCAGTAGCTGACAAGACAATAAGGGGAAAGAAGTGCATTCCAGGAAGAGGAAACAGCATGTGCAAAGGACCTATAATGAGAGGGAGCATGGTGAACACAAAGAATACAACAATATTTTTTATAAAACCAACATACCTAGAGAAAAAGAGTGAGCAAGGTGGAAGATAAGACCTTGCAGGCCATGTTTAGGGGCAGCAGACAGAGATGAAAATAAGAATATCTTTACAGGGGGGGACTTTCAAGATGGTGGAGGAGTAAGACGTGGAGATCACATTCCTTCGCACAAATACATCAAAAATACATCTACATGTGTAACAACTCCTACAGAACACCTACTGAACGCTGGCAGAAGACCTCAAACTTCCCAAAGGCAACAAAATCCCCGTGTACCTGGGTAGGGCAAAAGAGAAAAGAAAAAACAGAGACAAAAGAAGAGGGATGGGACGTGCACTTCTGGGAGGGAGCTGTGAAAGAGGAAAAGTTCCCACACACTAGGAAGCCCCTTCGCGGGCGGAGATGGGGTGGGTCAGGGGGAAGCTGTGGAGCCACAGAGGAGAGCACAGCAACTGGGGTGCAGAGGGCAAAGTGGAGAGATTCCCACACAGAGGATGGGTGCCAACCAGCACTCACCAGCCTGAGAGGGCTGTCTGGTCACCCCCCGGGGTGGGTGGGGCCTGGGAGCTGAGGCTCGGGCTTCAGAGGTCAGATCCCAGGGAGAGGACTGGGGATGGCTGTGTGAAGACAGCCTGAGGGGGTCAGTGTGTCACAGCTAGCCAGAAGGGAGTCCAGGAAAAAGTCTGGACCTGCCGAAGAGAAAAGAGACCATTGTTTTGGGGTGCCCGAAGAGAGGGGATTCCTTCCCCGTGTGCCCATAGAAGGCAGAGCACCGCCTAAGCGAGCTCCAGAGATGCGTGCGAGCTGCAGCTATCAACTCGGACCCCAGGGATGGGCATGAAATGCTAACGCTGCTGCTGCCGCCAAGAATCCTGTGTGTAAGTGCAGGTCACTACCTACACCACGCCACACCCCCCGGGAGCTTGTGCAGCCCACCACTGCCAGGGTGCCGAGATCCAGGGACAACTTCCTGGGAGAACACACGGCACACCTCAGGTTGTTGCAACATCACGCTGGCCTCTGCTGCCTCAGGCTTGCCTTGCATTCCAATTATGACTAGGCACCCCTCCCTCCACCTGGCCTGAGCAATAGTGCCCTAATCAGCCACGGCTTTAACCCCGTCCTGTCAGGGCAGGGAACAGATGCCTGAGGGCGACCCACACACAGAGGTGAGGCCAAAACCAAAGCTGAACCCCAGGAGCTGCGCGAACAAAGGAGAGAAAGGGAAATTTCTCCCTGCAGCCTTAGGAGTAGCAGATTAAATCCTCACAATCAACTTGATGTACACTGCATCTGTGGGATACCTGACTAGACAACGAATCATCCCAAAATGGAGGTGATGGAATTTGGGAGCAACTGTAGATTTGGTGTTTGCTGTCTGTGACTGCTTAGTTTCTGATTTTTCTGTTTATCTTAGTTTAGTTTTTAGAACTTGTTATCATTGGTGGATTTGTTTATTGGTTTGGTTGCTCTCTTCTTTTTTAAAAAATGATTATTATTTTTTATTTTAATTTTTTAATTTTTATTTTATTTATTTATTTTTGGCCGTGTTGGGTCTTCATTGCTGCACGTGGGCTTTCTCTAGTTGCGTCAAGTGGGGGCTACTCTTCGGTGTGGTGTGTGGGCTTCTCATTATGGTGGCTTCTCTTGTTGCACAGCATGGGCTCTAGGCATGTGGGCTTCCATAGTTGTGGTTCGCAGGCTCTAGAGCACAGGCTCAGTAGTTGTGGTGCACAGGCTTAGCTGCTCCATGGCATGTGGGATTTTCCTGGATCAGGGATGGAAACTGGGTGCCCTGCATTGGCAGATAGATTCTTTTCCACTGAGCCACCACAGAAGCCCTATTTTTTTCTTAATTTATTTTCTTATTTTCTCCCTTTTCTTCTGAGCCATGTGGCTAACAGGGTCTTGGTGCTCCGGACTATGGTCGAGTCTGAGCCTTCGAGGTGGGGAGAGCCGAGTTCAGAAAACTGGACATCCAGAGACCTCTGGGACCTACATAATATCCATCGGCAAGAGCTCTCCCAGAGATCTCTGTCTCAACGCTAAGACCCAGATCGACCCAATGGCCAGCAAGCTCCAGTGCTGGCTGCCCTATTCAAAACAACTAGCAAGACAGGAACACAACCCCACCCATTAGCACAGAGACTGCCTAAAATCATACTAAGTTCACAGACACCCCAAAACACACCACTGGACAGAGCCCTGCCATTCAGAAAGACAAAATCCAGCCCCACCCACCACAACACAGGCACCAGTCCCCTCAACCAGGAAGCCTACAAAAGCCACTGAACCAACCTCACCTACTGTGGACAGACACCAAAAACAACAGGAACTATGAACCTGCAGCCTGCAAAAAGGAGACCCAAAACACAGTAAGTTAAGCAACATGAAAAGACAGAGAAATACCCAGCAGATGAAGGAGCAAGGTAAAAACCCACCAGACCAAACAAATAGAGAGGAAATAGGCAGTCTACCTGAAAAAGAATTCAGAGTAATGATAGTAAAGATGATCCAAAATCTTGGAAATAGAATGGAGAAAATACAAGAAATGTTTAACAAGGACCTAGAAGAACTAAAGAGCAAACAAACAATGATGAAGTACACAATAAATGAAATTAAAATTCTCTAAAAGGAATCAATAGCAGAATAACTGAGCCAGAAGAACGGATAAGTGACCTGGAAGACAAAATAGTGGAAATAACTACTGCAGAGCAGAATACAGTAAAAAGAATGAAAAGAACTGAGGACAGTCTCAGAGACCTCTGGGACAACATTAAATGCACCAATATTTGAATTATAGGGGTCTCAGAAGTAGAAGAGAAAAAGAAAGGGACTGAGAAAATATTTGAAGAGATTATAGTTGAAAACTTCCCCAATATGGGAAAGGAAATACTCAATCAACTCCAAGAAGCACAGACAGCCCCATACAGGATAAATCCAAGGAGAAACATGCCAAGACACATACTAATCAAACGATCAAAAATTAACTACAAAGAAAAAATATTAAAAGCAGCAAGGGAAAAACAACAAATAACATACAAGGGAATCCCCTTAAGGTTAAGAGTTGATCAATCAGCAGAAACTCTGCAAGCCAGAAGGGAGGGGAAGACATATGTAAAGTGATGAAACGGAAACATCTACAACCAAGATTACTCTAACCAGCAAGGATCTCATTCAGATTCAATGGAGAAATTAAAACCTTTACAGACAAGCAAAAGCTAAGAGAATTCAGCACCACCAAACTAGCTTTACAACAAATACTAAAGGAACTTCTCTAGGCAGGAAACACAAGAGAAGGAAAAGACCTACAATAACAAACCCAAAACAATTAAGAAAATGGTATTAGGAACATACATATTGATAATTACCTTAAATGTCAATGGATTAAATGCTCCAACAAAAAGACATAGACTGGCTGAATGGATACAAAAACAAGACCCATATAAATGGATCTCTCTACAAAAGACCCACTTCAGACTCAGGGACACATACAGACTGAAAATGAGGGGATGGAAAAAGATATTCCATGCAAATGGAAATCAAAAGAAAGCTGGAATAGCAATTCTCATATCAGACAAAAAGGACTTTAAAATAACAACTATTACAAGAGACAAAGAAGAACACTACATTATGATCAAGGGATCGATCCAAGAAGAAGATGTAACAATTGTAAATATTTATGCACCCAAAATAGGAGCACCTTAATACATAAGGCAAATGCTAACACCCATAAAAGGGGAAATCGACAGTAACACAATCATACTAGAGGACTTTATTTTTTATTTTTTTTTTTATTAGTTTCTGCTTTATAACAAAGTGAATCAGTCATACATATACATCTGTTCCCACATCCCTTCCCTCATGCATCTCCCTCCCTCCCACCCTCCCCATCCCACCCCTCCAGGCGGTCACAAAGCACCGAGCTGATCTACGTCCCACTTTCACCAATGCACAGATCATCCAAAATGAAAATAAATAAGGAAACACAAGGCTTAAATGGCACATTAGACAACATGTACTTAATTGGTATTTATAGAACATTCCATCCAAAAACAACAGAATATACTTTCTTCTCAAGTGCTCTTGGAACATTCTCCAGGATACATCATATCTGGGGTCACAAATCAAGCCTTGGTAAATTTAAGAAAATTGAAATTGTATCAAGTATCTTTTCCGACCACAATGCTATGAAACTAGATATCAATTAAAGGAAACAACGTATAAAAAATACAGACATGGGGCTTCCCTGGTGGCGCAGCGGTTGAGAGTCCGCCTGCCGATGCAGGGGACACGGGTTCGTGCCCCGGTCCGGGAAGATCCCACATGCCGTGGAGCGGCTGGGCCCGTGAGCCATGTTTGCTGAGCCTGTGCGTCCGCAGCCTGTGCTCTGCAATGGGAGAGGCCACAACAGTGAGAGGCCCGCGTACCGCAAAAAAAAAAAAAAAATACAGACATGGAGGCGAAACAATAGACTATTAAATAACCAACAGATCACTGAAGAAATCAAAGAGGAACTCAAAAAGTACCTAAAAAAAATTAAAAATGAAAACACAATGACCCAACATCTATGGGATGCAGCAAAAGCAGTTCTAAGAGGGACGTTTATAGCAATACGATCCTACCTCAAGAAACAAGAAAAATCTCAACTAAACAACCTAACCTTACACTTAAAGCAATTAGAGAAACAGGAAGCAAAAAAACCCAAAGTTAGCAGAAGTAAAGAGATCATAAAGATCAGATGAGAAATAAATGAAAAAGAAATACAGGAAACGATAGCAAAGATCAATAAAACTGAAAGCTGGTTCTTTGAGAAGGTAAACAAACTTGATAAACCATTAGCCAGATTCATCAAGAAAAAAAGGGAGAAGATCCAGATCAACAGAATTAGATATGAAAAAGGAGAAGTAACAACTGACACTGCAGAAATACAAAGGATCATGAGAGATTACTACAAGTAACTATTTGTCAACAAAATGGAAAACCTGGAAGAAGTGGACAAATTCTTAGAAAGGTGCAACCTTCCGAGACTGAACCAGGAAGAAATAGAAAACATAAACAGACCGATCACAAGCACTGAAATTGAAACTGTGATTAAAATTCTTTCAACAAACAGATGCCCAGGACCAGATGGCTTCACAGGTGAATTCTCTCAAACATTTAGAGAAGCGCTAACACGCATCCTTCTCAAACTCTTCCAAAATATAGCAGAGGGAGGAACACTCCCAAACTCTTTCTACGAGACCACCATCACCCTGATACCAAAACCAGACAAAGATGCCACAAAAAAAGAACAGTACAGGGCTTCCCTGGTGGCGCAGTGGTTGGGGGTCCGCCTGCCGATGCAGGGGACACGGGTTCGTGCCCCGGTCTGGGAAGATCCCACATGCCGCGGAGCGGCTGGGCCCGTGAGCCATGGCCATTGAGCCTGCGCGTCCGGAGCCTGTGCTCCGCAGCGGGAGAGGCCACAACAGTGAGAGGCCCATGTAACGCAAAAAAAAAAAAAAAAAAAAAAAAAAAAAAAAAAGAACAGTACATGTTGATATCACTGATGAACATAGATGCAAAAATCCTCAACAAAATACTAGCAAACAGTATCTAACAGCACATTAAAAGGATCATACACCATGATCAAGTGGAGTTTATCCCAGTAATGCAAAGATTCTTCAATATACGCAAATCAATCAGTGCGATGCATCATATTAACAAACTGAAGGACAAAAATCATATGATCATCTCAATAGATGCAGAAAAAGCTTTTGACAAAATTCAACACCAATTTATGATAAAAACTCTCTGGAAGCAGGCATAGAGGGAACCTACCTCAATATAATAAAGGTCATATATGAAAAACCCACAGCCAACATCATTCTCAATGGTGAAAAACTGAAACCATTTCCACTAAGGTCAGGAACAAGACAAGGTGGCCACTCTCACCACAATTATTCAACATAATTTTGGAAGTTTTAGCCACAGCAATGAGGAAGAAAAAGAAATAAAAGGAATCCAAATTGGAAAAGAAGAAGTAAAACTGTCACTGTTTGCAGATAACATGAGACTATACATAGAGAATCGTAAAAGTGCTACCAGAAAACTACTAGAGCTAATCAATGAATTTGGTAAAGTAGCAGGGTATAAAATTAATGCACAGAAATCTCTTGCATTCCTATACACTAATGGTGAAAAATCTGAAAGAGAAATTAAGGAAATACTCCCATTTATCACTGCAACAAAATGAATAAAATACCTAGGAATAAACCTATCTAAGGAGACAATAGACCTGTATACAGAAAACTATTAGACACTGATGAAAGAAATTAAATACAATACAAACCATTGGAGAAATATACCATGTTCTTGGATTTGAAAAATCAACATTGTGAAAATGACTATACTACCCAAAGCAATCTACAGATTCAATGCAATTCCTATCAAACTACCAATGGCATTTTTCACACAACTAGAACAAAAAAATTTCACAGTTTGTATGGAAACACAAAAGACCCTGAATAGTCAAAGCAATCTTGAGAAAGAAAATGGAGCTGGAGGAATCAGGCTCCCAGACTTCAGACTATACTACAAAGTACAGTAATGAAGACAGTATGGTACTGGCACAAAAACAGAAATATAGATCAATGGAACAAGATAGAAAGCCCAGAGATAAACCCATGCACCTATGGTGAACTAATCTATGACAAAGGAGGCAAGGATATACAATGGAGAAAAGACAGTCTCTTCAATAAGTGGTGCTGGGCAAACTGGACACCTACATGTAAAAGAATGAAATTAGAACACTCCTTAACACCATACACAAAAATAAACTCAAAATGGATTAAAGACCTAAATGTAAGGCCAGACACTATAAAACTCTTAGAGGAAAACACAGGCAGATCACTCTATGACATCAATCACAGCAAGATCCTTTTTGACTCACCTCCTAGAGAAATGGAAATAAAAACAAAACAAAAATAAACAAATGGGACTTAATGAAACTTAAAAGCTTTTGCACAGCAAAGGAAACCATAAACAAGACAAAAAGACAACGCTCAGAATGGAAGAAAATATTTGCAAATGAAGCAACTGATAAAGGATTTATCTCCAAAATTTACAAGCAGCTCACACAGCTCAATATCAAAAAAACAAAGAACCCGGGCTTCCCTGGTGGCGCAGTGGTTGAGAGTCCGCCTGACAATGCAGGGGACACGGGTTCGTGCCCCAGCCCAGGAAGATCCCACATGCCGTGGAGCGGCTGGGCCCGTGAGCCATGGCCACTGAGCCTGCATGTCCAGAGCCTGTGCTCTGCACTGGGAGAGGCCACAGCAGTGAGAGGCCCGTGTACCGCAAAAAACAAACAAACAAACAAACAAAAACCAAAGAACCTAATCCAAAAATGGGCGAGAGACCTAAATAGACGTTTCTGCAAGGAAGATTATACAGATTGCCAACAAACACATGAAAGGATGCTCAACATCACTAACCAAAACACAAAGAGGTATCACCTCACACTGGTCAGAATGGCCATCATCAAAAAATCGACAAATAGTAAATGCTGGAGAGGGTGTGGAGAAAAGGGAACCCTCTTGCATTGTTGGTGGGAATGTACATTGATGCAGCCACTATGGAGAACAGTATGGAGGTTCCTTAAAAAAGTAAAAATAGAACTACCATACGACCCAGCAATCCCACTACTGGGAAATCCTACTACCCTGAGAAAACCGTAATTCAAAAAGAGACACGTACCACAGTGTTCACTGCAGCACTATTTACAATAGCCAGGACATGGAAGCAACCTAAATGTCCATCAACAGATGAATGGATAAAGAAGATGTGGCACATATATACAATGGAATATTACTCAGCCATAAAAGGAAACGAAATTGAGCTATTTGTAGAGAGGTGGATGGACCTAGAGTCTGTCATACAGAGTGATGTAAGTCAGAAACAGAAAAACAAATACCGTATGCTAACACATATATATGGAATGTAAAAAAAAATAAAAAATGGTTCTGATGATCCTAGGGTCAGGACAGGAATAAAGACACAGATGTAGAGAATGGACTTGAGGACACGAGGAGGGGGAAGGGTAAGCTGGGACGAAGTGAGAGAGTGGCATGGACATATATACACTACCAAATGTAAAATAGATAGCCAGTAGGAAGCAGCCACATAGCACAGGGAGATAAGCTCAGTGCTTTGTGACCACCTAGAGGGGTGGGATAGGGAGAGTGGGAGGGAGACGCAAGTGGGAGGGAATATGGGGGTATATGTATACATATAGTTGATTCACTTTGTTATACAGCAGAAACTAACACAACATTGTAAAGCAATTATACTCCAATAAAGATGTTTAAAAAAAGAAGGAGAATATCTTTACAGGCCCACGTTGAGATCTTCTGCAGGAGGTGACAAGCAATTTATGCATCGGAAAGATCACTCTGGCCACACTGTGGAGAAATATCCAGGTCGGTGTATGAGCTGGGGGCTCTTGCATGCGGCAGCCTGAGTAGCCAGGGTGAGACGTGTACCTGGGGAACTCCTCCTTAGTCTGCCACCAACCACCCCACCCTGCAGTACGGTCATGCATGTTGCCGTGCTCTTGACTTGTAGACATTCATCCTCTCTCCCGCACTCTGGTGCCTAAACAATCGCCTTAAAACACAACTCTGACTCTGTAATTTCCCGTTGATGTCTACATGCCCTCATAGCACAGTCTCAGTATACGCTGGCACTGAAGGCCTAATAACATGATCTCAAGCTACTTTTCAGGTCGCATCTGTACTTCCCATCAGTCCAAAGCTCTACTCTATCCAAAGCGGTAGTTTACTTACCTCCCTGTTTTTGTTTGTGTCCTTCAACCGCCTTGGGATACCCTTTGCCTCCTGCTGTCCTGCTTTTCTTTATGCTTTGTGTTCATGCCTGAATTAACCTCCCACCTCTGTCCTTACTTTCTAAATTCTGCCCATCCTTCCCCATCCAGCTTAAATATCTTCCTTGTTTTCTATTAAGAATTCCTAAACCACTGCAGTCTAATACAGATCTTTCAACTTTTGTCCACATGCATTTCTTATTATCTGGCAATTAATATATCTTGTTTCACTATGTGAAAATTTTATTTATTAATAGTATTTTGTTTAGCATTCCATATGTATATGTTTTATCTCTTCACCTAGTTAATAAAGTGTTGGTGGTAAGGACCATGTCCTATATTTGTTTGGGCTTTACTCAGCACCTGCACAATGCTTTGAACATTGGTAGGTCTTCAGTGAATAAGCATTGCTTAAAATTTGCTCTCAGATATACTTTACTTTTACCCATGTCAGTAGGGAAAGATTTTGGAGCTCTCCACATAATCTATTTAATCAGATTTGCAAAATTCATATAACAGATGTGGCAAAATTTCCAAAGTAATATCAACCCTGAATCAAAAATAACTTGTTTCACCAATGAAGAAAAAAGAGGTTTTAGAGTGACAAATAACCTGAATTCAAGTCCTGGCTCAATTACTTATATCCTGGGAGATTCTAACCCCATTCCTCATTCTCTAAGATTCTAGGTCTTCATCTGAAAGGTGGGGATAATCACAACCACCCAGCCAGATATGATACAAGTCTAAGTAAGCACTTAGAAAACTGTCTGGTCACTAGTATTAGTCCTTCCTTTAGTCTCATTTTGTGACTGCATTGACTTCTCAAGTCTATCATCTTTTCATTCTTTTTTCTCTCCTTTCTTCTTTCTCTCTCTTTCTTTATTTGATGAACACCTAACAATAAGACTTTGGAAATCACAATTGGAAAAATACAACCACTATTGACCACATTTTCAATATACTGGTTACATTATTGAATGTAAACAGAAAGGGTAAGAACTTCTACCAAATTCCCTTTTCTATTGTCCAGTAAGCAAACATTTCTGTACTAAGCCATTAATCCCCCTATTGTATTCTCTTCCCTACATTCTAACTGAGCAAGATTAGAAATCAAGAGAAAAAAACAGCTGAGAGATTAGGAGATACTGACAATTCAAGCTCACAAAAGGCTCTGAATTCCCAAGAAACAAGAAAGGTTGGCCTTTCTCGTTAAAATCTTTCTGAATCAGTGCAAAGTCTTAAGCCATCACATAATGTTTATCTGTAACCTCTGTACACTCGAGGTATGGTAAAACGATCAAAACAAGATTGGTTCCATTTGATATTAGCTTCTGTAAATGTCTCAACAATGACTATTCACTTAAGAAAAGGAGGTATACAGTGCATGCAATGTATATCAGGTGATGTAAGAAACAGAAAGAAAGAAAGCCAGACAGTTCCAATTGTCAATATCTATTTACCAATTCTTACATGTACAATATTTATTTAATGTCACATGAAAACAAGCAAACACTGCTATGTGGCTAGTTATGAAGATCCTAGGACACAGTCCACTCTGGCTGCTGCATTTCTCAATTTACTTTTAATAAGACATACTAATTTTTATGTATCACTGGCATACAGCCATATATAATACTTTCCCTTATTAAAATAATTCCCCTATATAGAAGTATAGGAATGAAATAAATGTGTATTTCCAACCCAAAGAGATATATGTTTAACTAACTTATGTGACTCTGACCTGGGGGCATATTAAAAAAATAAAACCCTCAACGTTTTAGCAAAATCTACCCCACTTTGAAAAGATACATGTGAAATTCCCCTGAACCTATTAGAGTCTTTCATTATTATTGTTATTTTAAAGAATTCTCTTCTCTAGTTTCATTAAACTTCTGACATGAAAAAGTAAGTGTTTTCTACAGATGGAAGTTGTCTGGGCAGGACTTAAGAAGCCGACTAACAGTGGCTTAGCTAGCTCCAAAGTGATTCCTATTAGAATGAAAAATAAATAGAGTAAGTGCCAAACTCAAAACTATTCTCTTACAGAGATAAACTGCCAGTGCACTACAGAAAGCTAGAACAGCTCTCAGGGGAATGCTGGGGATTTGGGCAAAAGAACAATGCAGCTGTTTCTGTAAGTCAAGTGGAAGAAATACTTGGGAGAAGAGAGTAGTTGGGAGAATTATGGAATGGGCCAAAGGGCTGCTAGGGGGTGGAGCTAACATATAGCCCCCATTTAGTCCACTGACTCACTGGGTCAGTTCTGAAAAGGAAACGAAGAAACCTCATGATGAATATGAACCCCATTTGTAACAGGGATCCCAGTTATGTTTTTTAAAATCTTTGGCAATATACCAACTATCACCTAGTCTTTAGGATTAATAACATCTTTCAATGCTTCAAGAAAACTGAGTTTCTTAAACATGACTAATAATTTATACATTCTGCTTTTGCAAAACCTATATGATATAATGATTAACTTGGGTGTTCCTAACTTCTTCAACAACACTGAAAATTATTCCTGAAGAACTGCAGGATACAGATGGAGACATGATTTATTCCTCTTTTCCTTAAATATAAAAAAGCTGAAACTGACTTCAAAAGGTTGTCTGAAAGTTGTAATTATGCTTTAGCAAAGGACTCCAATAAATCAAAATGGCTATATATTCTGAACAAAGCTCCAGAAAGAAAACTTGTGACCCCACTCCAGAGAAATCTGAGCAACTCCCTCAATCCTTAGAGTACAAAGAAGTCTCAGCTTGAATTTACAACCTGGTACTAAACTTGGGTATAATTTAAGAAAAAAAAGGATTGCATGCTCTGTCTCAGTTTTAACTTCAATACGCTTGGTATGAAAGTCTCTCCATTTGGGAAAAGCTAGTATGGAATCCACTCAGACAGAGGGCAGAAGCTGACCAGCAATGAGAATGTGAGTCCTTAGGAGACGAGCAGATGAGGACTTCACTTTTAGAAATGATTGTACACCTAGATATGAAGGCAGAAAGTGGATTATCAATTAGGAAAAGCGTGGACTGAGCCCAATTGCATTTGTACAGAAAGATTTAAAACTATTTGTAAGAACTAAAGAGTGAGCAGGCAAAGGTAGGAAAAAAAAAGCCTAAATAGTATAAAACTATAATAAGTTGCATGCTATGGACAAAACAACGGAACACAAGATGGCAAGGAGGAGGAAATGTCCCAAAGAGGTAGAAACAAGGGTCAAACCCAGTATGCTTGTGTTCCTGAATCATGTTAAAAGACACCTTATCTTTTAAATTTTCCCCAAAGGGAGACTCAGTCAATAACATGTAAAAACCTGAAACCTGAGCTACTCTTCTATGAATATTTATTGAAGCAATAACTATTTTAGGAATTCTATGTATGTGACAATGAGCCACATGCTTATCTTATTTTCCCATTATACAAGATGAAATTGTGAGCCAAATATTCACTGCACCCTTACCATGAACTTGTTGGTTTTGTTTTGTTTTTTTAATGCTATTTAAAGCATGAAACTCTACATTTTGAAAATTCAATTAAAGGGGCTCATTGAATATTTACTGCCTGTCACCAGCCCAAGACTGAGCAGATAAAATGGGAGCACATCTTCAGATGGGCAGGACTTTATCACCAGCCCTAAGCACATGTTATGTTTTCCTGTTGATTGTGGGGTCCATTTTTGACAAGTAAATGTAACCGAAGCCTCTGGTTTGGTCATTCAAGGTCTTTTTTACTTCCTCATTCTCAGAGGTATTCAAGGGAGTTTGCCTCATCAAATTGAGTGACTTGTCTTCTGAATGCTGCTGTCCCTAGATTTGTCCTATATTAAGTTTTTCTCATTAGATTCAATATCACTCAGTTGAGTAAAGAACTATTTCTGTGTTTGGCATGAAGAAATATATAAATTAAAATATATATAGCTGATCAATTAGGAAATATGTTTGAAAACATGAATTAATATTCTTATTTTAAAAGATTAATTTTAGACCATAATGTATTTATAAATATGTGGAAACTCCACATCTACCCAACATCAGAAAAAGAGGTGTTAAACTTGAGCAAACTTTCCAGAAAAATGGATTCTACAAATTAAAGGTCAAAATTTCCAATTGTTAGAATGACTTTACAGCAACATAATCCTGAAAGATATTACACTTATTTCTGTTTAAGCAATCAGAGTGCAACGTATATAGGCTAACCTTTTCCTAATAACTGACTCAACATGGTATCATGGTATGTTTTTTTGTTTTTTCGGCTACTTCCTTTGGTAGTCAAACATCAGCTGTCACCTCCGGCTGCAGCCAGTCACCCTTTACTAGCAATATCCTTCTCCCTATTTATTGCTTCTAATTTGTGGTAGATTGAGAAATCTGGTACCAAGCCTATTAAATTTGAATCTAAATACATATAAACTGGATCGAACAGTAGCCTGAGGCAACCTCTATGAAGTATATAGTCTGGGAGTTTGGTGCACGATGTCGGCTTGTGAATACTCTCTTTACTTCATGTATGAGTGTGTGTGTGTATGAGAGAGAGAGAGAGAGAGACAGAGAGAGAAAGAGACAGAGACAGAGCAAGAGGGAGAGAAAAATGGAATGTGAGTGTGTGTGACAGCATGTATGAAAGTGAATCCTAGAAGCATGTGTAAGAGACTTTGCTCAAGCCACAGACCTCATGCTTCTCTCTAGGGATGTCTTTTAGAACCAAAATAACTCTAAAGCTGGAACTTATTTCATAAAAGTATTTCACAGGTTTTTTCTTTTCCAATATTTTGATCCATATCCCCCAAATTAGCCCTTTCTCTTAAAGATGCAGAACCCAGGAATACATTTTTGACGGCAAAAATACATTTTTAGTGTTATCGCAAGTAGAGGGAAGTATTAAAACTGCTTTGAGGAGCTACATTTCTAACTCTCGCTTAAGATTGAGGCAGGAGGACTTCCCTGGTGGCACAGTGGTTAAGAATCTGCCTGCCAATGCAGGGGACACGGGTTCGAGCCCTGGTCTGGGAAGATCCCACATGCCGCAGAGCAACTAAGCCCATGCGCCACAACTACTGAGCCTGCACTCTAGAGCCTGCGAGCCACAACTATTCAGCCCATGTGCCACAACTCCTGAAGCCCGCATGCCTAGAGCCCATGCTCCACAACAAGAGAAGCCACCGCAATGAGAAGCCTGCGTGCTGCAACAAAGAGTAGCACCTGCTCGCTGCAACTAGAGAAAACCTGCATGCAGCAACGAAGACCCAACACAGCCAAAAATAAATAAATACATTTTAAAAAGAAGAAAAGATTGGCACAGGCATCTGCCTTTGTCGGTGTCAATGGTGGATTTGCATGCCACCAAGGTGGCCTTGGTTTTTAAAGTTGAAGTTGTGGCCCTAATACAAAGTAAAAGCAGACTGCCCATGGGACTCCCACAGGCCAGACAATAGTGCAAACATGTCTGTTTCTCAGACAAGGCGGATGATCACTAGATGAGAAATGGCCATCATAAACTGTTCTGCACAAAGTCCTGAACTATAAGTTAGATAACAATAGGTATTACTGTGACATATATAACTAATTAGCAATGGGCTCACAGGCCATCTCCTAAATATCTGCTTCCATCTTCTTATTTATAAAATACAGATAATAGCAAATAGAGAGTTGTCAGGAGTCAGCAAACTATAGTCCCTAGGCCACATTTGCTTGCCACCTGCTTTTGTAAATAAAGTTTTATTGGAACACAGACACACCCATTCATTCACATTGTCTTTGGCTTCTTTCATACTATAATGGCAGAGTTGAGTAGTTACAACAGAAACTGTATGGTCCATCAAGCTAAATATACTTACTATCTGGTCCTTTATAGAAAAATTTGCCTACCCCTAGTATTCAACACAGTACAAGGCTGTCAGGAAGAATAAATGCATAATAAACATGAAAATGATTGAAATGCTATTACTAGCTAATATTGATAGTACTTACTTACTGAGTTTCAGGTACTGTGGTAACTGTTGGACATGTTGTCTCAGTTAATCCTTAGAACAATCCTACTTTGTTTATTTTATGGATGAGGAAACAAACTCAGAGCTCAGTAATTTCCTAAGGTCAGCATCGAAAGCTACAATAAAAATTAAAAATCAAGACAGCATTGATTTTTGTTTTCCAGGGAGTCAGGACAAAGTGATACATCTTCTCTACCTTATAGAAACACAGTCCCAGACTTTATACCTTCAGAAAGAAAACTGAGTCTGGTATGTGGAAATGTTAAGATGTGATACCTGTGGAAAAAAATTAAGTACTCTCTTTAAATTGTTTCATATTTAGAACCAGGATGACTTAGTTCAATTCAGCAGACCTCAGTGAAATCACTGGAGCCATCGTTTTGGGTCTCCTGGACCAGGATCTGCTCGGTGTCCTCTCTGTGCTCTTCCTTGAAACCCCTGGACTCCACAAAGGTCAAGAAGGAGCTGCCTTCCCCCCCGGCCCGCACCTCCATCTTTTAGGAGATGACTGGAACTGTGCTTGATTCTATGACACCACACGTTTCAAACAGAGACGCGTAGACAAATTTATAATATCTTGTATCCTATGCCTTCACTCCTGCAACCCTATCCATCTGATCATTACAGAGAAAAGGAGGGATAAAAATGAAAGAGGAAAAGGAAGAAAATTAGTGCCTTTGGCCTAAATCTTAGCTGCTAGATTTCTGCAGCCTATTTTATGAACTCTATACTCAAGATATCATTTATTTATTCACCTTATTTGAGGCAAACAGCTTTTCCACAGCAGCACCAAATAAGTTAAAATTAGAATGAGGGCTGAATTGAAAGAGGACCCTTTCAGCAATTGTGCCCCACTGTCTCTGTGCTGCTTACTTTCTGCCAGCAAGCAGAGAGAATCTGTGATGAACCTTAGAGACCACTGGAGAGATGATGATAAAGTCAATTCAGGAAGAATAAAGGCGAGCAAAAGGAGAGGTCTCCTCTGCCCAACCAGGTTGTGCACAGTTTGAAAAGAACTGAATCTGAGAAACAAGCTTTTTGGAATATATTTTACAAAACCAATACTCACTAAGCAGGTTCAAACAAATGATAAATAGAATGTTACACTGTTTGAGGGAGAAAAAAAATGTTTCCTCAATTTTTAAACTCAAGGAATAAGTAAATACTCTTAGCTACTAAAGATTTCGGAGGTGAGAGGCCCTGATTTCACAAAGAAAGTAAAGACTGTAGTCAAAGCATTAAGTTGAAAGTAAACACTCATTTGCTAAACAAAACAGTAAGCTGTCAGTTTCACTCATTTGAATTCTTCTCCCAATTTTTTAACCATATGAGGTATTTAATGGCAATAAAAGAGAGAATTTTTAAGAGTCACTTAATTTAAAATTTTTATTTCAATCAGGCTGACTCTGGAAAGAAAGAAATGAAGGAAGGAAAGAAGGGAGGGAGGAAAAGGAGGGAGGGAGGGAGAGAGAAAATATAGACTCCATCTCATGGGGAAAGGTGGTAAAAATATTTGAAGCAAAACATTTAGAATCATTAATGTTTTGAGTTTGGTCGCTTATTATTAACTTCATATAACCCTGATAATAACTTTAAAACAAAGCTATGGATAAATTTAGAATTAAAGGCATTAGATAAAAATTTTTAGAAATTCTAATTACTACTTCCCAGCACATTTTTATTCCCAGTCATTTCCGCTGAGAGTATTTCTTTTTATCACCCCGTAACAAAAGGAACGGCCTAGTCTATAACCTTCTGACTGTCAGGCCCACAGGTGACTGTGATCACCAAGAGCCACAAGCCTAATGGGAAGTTAATTAAAAGGCAAAGAAATCCAAGAAGAGAGAAGAGATGGCTGACATCCATAAATCAGCCCTGGCGGGGTATGAGCCTATTAAGACATTATTCACTCAATGAAAACTTACTACTTGCATATATTCTGCATTATTTCCATACCAGGCGCTGAGGTACACTGAAAATAAAAACAACAGCAACATGCAAAAGAGCTCCTGACTTTCGGCAGTTCATCTTATGATTGGGAGGAGGGACGCAAAAGGTAAGAGCCTGAATAATCACACACAGCGTTGCACTAATTGGTTCAAAAGGCAAATGCCATAAGAGTCCAGGTCAGCTCTGTGAGCATGAGCCCAGGCAGGTCAGGAAGAACCTTTGAAGCCTGTGGAATTGGACTAGAGGTAGAAGAACAGGCAGGACTTGAATCAGTGAATTTCTTTGTTTGGGTTTCCCCAGAAAGAAGACCCTGAGACAAGGAGCTCAGATGACAATGGTCAGGGGCAGAGAAATGAGACAGGAAAGGGACAATAAATAGTGCTGTTATCAAGCCAGCAAGCACTGGGGGTGGCTGGAGGCTGAGGGCCCTTGAGAAATCCGAGGGTCAGAGTGGCCCTGCCCACGAGTAAAGAGAGCAGGAGTATTCTATACACTAGGGAAAGGGAACAATTAGCTGAGGGGCCCATAAGACCAAACGCCTGAAGCTCTGGATTAGGAATGGGCACTCCATTCAGGGGCAGCAGGGTGGCAGTCCAGGGGCAATAGACTGAGGCCTGTGGATCATTCAGTTCAAGCCTGAGTGTGTGTGAGGGGTGGGAGTGCAGTGTTAACTTCAAAGAGTACCTGTCCTGGCCGTAACTCAGGTAGACGGGTGCTGGAAGAAGTCTTAAACAAAAAAAGTCTACTACAAAAAATTGCTCATCTTCAGGTGAGAAAAATGAGATTCAGAGTGCATTAATGTACGGTTTTACGGCACAAATCTAGGTTAGAGCGCAGCTGGGGAGAAAATCCAGGTCTCCTGCCTCTTAGCTCAGAGTTTTCTTTATTAAAACTCACATAAGCCTAACATTTGTTTGTAGGGACTTCATAAAGCCTGGACATAGATTATCTATTAGCAGTCAAATAGATGATCTATTAGCAGTCAGATGTATTGCTAATCGTCTCATAACCACAGTGAATGTTCTTGCTGGTTCTTTCCTTTAATTCTCAGGCGTGGTTCTGAAGCGCCTACGTCCCCATTTGTTGCTGTTCTACACTCATTGCTGGAGTTCACCACTCAGCCCCTCCCAACCAGCAAGCTCACCTCAGGAGGTACACACATGTGAAGCCATATATACTGACAAATGTTTGCTTCAGTATTGTTTATAATAGAATATTGAAAACAACCTAGTCACCCACTGATTGGAGAATGAACACATAAAATATGGCGTATCTAGAAGACAGAGTTTAATTCAGCAGCTGATAATGAATTACAGCTAGGTAAAGCACTACAGAGAGGTTTCAGAAACCTAATGTTAGGTGAAAAGGCTAAGAAACAGTATGGTCTATACAACGTGAGGACTTATGTATACATTTAAACACACAAAACCATAGTGTGTATGGTTTATAGCTGCAGCTATCCCCCACTTTTCTAAAGGTCACTTTACGTTGCTTTGCTTTTATGAAAGACCTACATTAGTACCTGTTTTCACTAACAAGAATAAATCTGAAGATGATTTTAACTTTTACCAAAAAAAAGGTAATTGCTTCTTCACTTTGCACCATTTTGGTTTATGAAAGTTTTCATAGGAATGCTCTATTTTGGGAAAGCAGGGAAATCTGTATTTCTATATATGTGGAAGAAATATCAAAACATATTCTAGAAAGTTTTATATCCAGCTCTTAGGAGTTGTCGCTCTTGGGCAAGGAATGGGAAGGAGAAAAGGAAGGAAGAGGATTGAGGAGAAGAACATTGTCAAAAATTACTTATTCTTTTATTTAAAAAACAAAGAGTGGAGGTAAAGAAGCCAAAATGTTAATATTTTTAAGACTCTTGGTAATGCGTGAGTCTTTGTTACTTTTCTCAGTACGTTTCTGAGTTTAAACATTTTTAAGTCAAAAAATGAAGCTTCCTAAACATCATCATCAACTTTCACAAAAAGAGGAAAGAAATCAAAGAGAAACAATGTCAATGAAATTAATTCATATATAAAGCAAATGTTTATGCCTAAGGATGAGATAAAATCTCATTTTCAAGTGCAGAGCCATGGAGAAGGACGACCTTGGTTTGAATCCTTGCTCTACTCTTACAAGCTATGGGATCTCAGGCAGGTTATTTAACCTTTCTGTGCCCGATTCTCCTCATATACAAAACAGGAATATAGAAGACCCTACCACACAAGGTTGTTCTGAAGATAAAAATGAGGTGATATTGCAGAAGTATCTAGAACAGGATCTGCCACACAGGCAGAGCTCAGTGACATACAGAAGTGATCACCTTGTTTCCTTAGGCCAACTTAGACTTTCTTTACAAGGGTATTTCTCCTTTTAGTTAAAATGCCTTTAATACACTGATATGATAATTATAAGAAGAGAAGATTGTACTGGCTCCCACTGGCAGCACCGAGTCTTGCTTTACCACACAGAATACTAATGAATCGCAACAGCAAAGTTCCCATCCATTCAGTTAACTCATAAGTTAAAACCTTACTATAATGTCATTTACTGTGCAGTGCCATTCAGCACAAGAGATCCCCCTTGGGCCCCAGCTGGAAGGGTTTAATCACTGGATTACCAAGAGGACTTTTCAGTCAAGTGGCATCACCTATGAGGCAAACTTGAAGGACAGTCATCAAAAGGAGTTCAACATCAGTTGATAGAAGTATGGATGTTTAGGAGTTGACATGGAGAACACACAAGACACTTAAAGGCCTTCAATTTAGGCTAGTCAAGATAGAATGAAGGTAAGGGAAGGTGAATAATCATGTAAGCCATATATTTGAATTATCAGAAAGTCATAGGTAGAAAGTATCTACAAAATATACGTAGATACCTATGACATACAAAAACGCAAAAGGCAGAAGAGAAACCTGAGTGTTCTGTGGGTAAAGAAATCATCATTTGTGTACTTTGTGTTTCGTCCATTGCAAAGGTAAAACTAGTGATTTATTTTCTACTGATATTTTGTACCTTTTTTTAACATCAGTGTTTCAGTACATTTACTGCTCATCTTTTAAACTGCAAGCCTCATGACCACAAGCATTCTCTCATAGAAGGGAAGAAAGATGATGAGTCAGGGTCTCAAATCTTCACCATGCTACAGAATCTCTTTTTGTTCACTGGAAAGGCCACTCTGAAGCTTGAGACAATGGACTCTAGGCCACCAATGATAAGTTCTTTCTCCAAAGAGGAAGAGGAAAGATTGCTTCGACAAGCAAACTCACTCCCACAGCTCCAGCAGTGCCAGGTTCTGCTCTGAAGGCTAAATGCGTATGTTTGGTATGTAGATGATGACTGTGTTAGAGCCCAGATCAGTATGCATCAAAATGTACCAGCATTCACCGAGGGAAATGTAGCTTACTACTGTAAGCAATTTAGTTCTCCTATTTAAATGGATTTTGTACAACATGTGACTAGAATGGCATAAAATCAGTGCACATGTCAAAGGCCCCCATTCCCCCAAGGTACTAAGCAAAGGTTTTGGCTATCTGGCACATCTATCAGAGAAAAATAAATGGACACATATGGTCTAACTGTAAAACAACAAGCTTACACATCTACATCCAAGAATAATTGAATAGCTGCGTGATACTTAGCTTCACAAATGGAACTTTTGTTTTTCCTTATGCTATTCAATTATGATCTGAAAGATCTATTATTTAAATTTTTGAAATAATTCTATAAAACTCAGTTTATAATATCATGTAAATTAATGCTATGTGGCACCTGGCTTAAAAATAGGGGTCATAGATGACCCTTACATGAATATAAGATGCTAAAAATGAATTTTCCTCAAATTACAATACATGAGTATATGTTACACACACTAAAAAGTCATGGTTAAATATCATCTCTCAAAGAATACCCATAATGTTCTTTTAATATGAGGAGAAGTTAACCCCAACTTCTAGATTTAAAGTTCTGTGGTGAAACTAGATAGTTATGGGAAAGAAATTAGTTTCCTTGTAGGTATGGGGATACATATTATTAGTATACATGCTTAAGAATATTTATGCACAAATATATTTCAAGTTGTGAGACTGATTACTGTAATACAGCAAGATATATATAACATATTTTTAATATACAAAAAAATATATATATATCTGGTCTTTTTCCCCAGGTTCCTGACACAGAGTTTCTAAAACCCCTGGAATTTCCTGAGTGACAGAGGTGACAGGAGCATCTTTTGTTTTTCATAACAAACTGCATTTAACCAAACCCGAGTTATGCTAGTGAGGTGACCCACAGATGGGGGCTGGTTGCCAAAGGAACCATGCAATTAGAGGGTTAGCCTCACGCACTGGACCTTTGTGGAGGGGATGGGGCTGGAGAAGGGGTTAATCACCAATGGCCAATGACTTCATCAATCATGCCTACATAATGAACCCCTGCACCTTGGAGTTGGGAATGCTTCCAGGTTAACCACATTGGTGCTGGGAGGGTGATGTACCCTGAGAGGGCGTGGAAGCTCCATGCATTCTGGTATCTCCCCCACTACACTTCTTCCATTTGAGTGTTCCTGAGTTGTATCCTTTATAATAAATGAGCAATAGTAGGTAAACGGTCTCCCTGAGTTCTGTGAGTCATTCTAGCAAATTTTCAAACCTGAGGAAGGTCATAGGAACCCTCAAATTATAGCTGGTCCATGAGAAGTACTGGTGAAAAGCTGGGACTTTTGGCTGGCATTTGAAGTGGGGGCAGTCTTGTGGGGCTGAGCCCTTAATTTGTGGCATCTGACACTAACTCCAGGTACATAGTGTCAGAATTGAATTGAATCGTAGGACATCCAGTTGGCACCAAAAGACTTAGAACATTTGTGTGACAAAACACACACACACACACGCATGCATAAATTTGGTGTCAGAAAAGTTGTGAGTAAAAGAGTTCAGAAATAGTGTCAGAAGTGGCAGAATTGGGGTTAAGAATTCACGGGCAGAGTAGAAGGACGTGCTCTCATTCCCTCTTGCGAGAACACCAGAATCACAACTAGCTGCTGGACAATCATCAACAGGAAGACACTGGAACTCACCAAAAAAGATACCCCACATCCAAAGACAAAGGAGAAGCCACAATGAGACAGTTGGAGGGGCGCAATTACAGTAAAATCAAATCCCATACCTGCTGGGTGGGTGACTCACAGACTGGAGAACGCTTATACCACAGAAGCCCACCCACTGGAGTGAAGGTTCTGAGCCCCACGTCAGGCTTCCCAACCTGGGGGTCCGGCAACGGGAGGAGGAATTCCTAGAGAATCAGACTTTCAAGCCTAGTGGGAATTGATTGTAGGACTTCAACAGGACTGAGGGAAACAGAGTCTCCACTCTTGGAGGGCACACACAAAGTAGGGTGCACATCGGGACACAGGGGAAGGAGCAGTGACCCCATAGGAGACTGAAACAGACCTACCTGCTGGTGTTGGAGGGTCTCCTGCAGAGGCAGAGGGTGGCTCTGTTTCACACTGGTGACAAGGACACTGGCAGCAGAAGTTCTGGGAAGTACTCCTTGGCGTGAGCCCTCCCAGAGTCTCTCATTAGCCCCACCAAAGAGCCCAGGTAGGCTCCAGTGTTGGGTTGCCTCAGGCCAAACAAACAACAGGGAGGGAACCCAGTCCCACCCATCAATATTCAACTGGATTAAAGTTTTACTGAGCTCTGCCGACCAGAGCAACAGTCAGCTCTACCCACCATCAGTCCCTCCCATCAAGCCTTTTAGATAGCCTCATCCACCAGAGGGCAGACAGCAGAAGCAAGAAGAACTACAATCCTGCAGCTTGTGGAACAAAAACCACATTCACAGAAAGATAGACAAGATGAAAAGGCAGAGGGCTATATACCAGATGAGGGAACAAGATAAAACCCCAGAAAAAAAACTAAATGAAGTGGAGATAGGCAACCTTCCAGAAAAAGAATTCAGATTAGTGATAGTGAAGATGATCCAGGACCTCAAACCTCAGGAAAAGAATGGAGGCAAAGATCGAGAAGATGCAAGAAATGTTTAACACAGACCTAGAAGAATTAAAGAACAAACAGAGATGAATAATACAATAACTGAAATGAAAACTACACTAGAAGGAATCAATAGCAGAATAACTGAGGCAGAAGAATGGATAAGTGACCTGGAAGACAGAATGGTGGAATTCACTGCTGTGGAACAGAATAAATAAAAAAGAATGAAAAGAAATGAAGCCAGCCTAAGAGACCTCTGGGACAACAAGAAACGCAACAACATTCGCATTATAGGGGTCCCAGAAGGAGAAGAGAGAGAGAAAGGACCCAAGAAAATATTTGAAGAGATTATAGTCGAAAATTTCCCTAACGTGGGAAAGGAAATAGGCACCCAAGTCCAGGAAGCACAGAGAGTCCCAGACAGGATAAACCCAAGGAGAAACATGCCGAGACACATAGTAATCAAACTGGCAAAAATTAAAGACAAAGAAAAATTATTGTAAGCAGCAAGGGAAAAATGACAACATACAAGGGAACTCCCATGAGGTTAACAGCTGATTTCTCAGCAAAAACTCTACAAGCCAGAAGGGAGTGGCATGATATACTTAAACTGATGAAAGGGAAGAACATACAACCAAGATTACTCTATCTGGCAGGGATCTCATCCAGACTCGTTGGAGAAATTAAAAGCTTTACAGACAAGCAAAAGCTAAGAGAATTCAGCACCACCAAACCAGTTCTACAACAAATGCTAAAAGAACTTCTCTAAGTGGGAAACACAAGAGAAGAAAAGGACCTACAAAAACAAACCCAAAACAATTAAGAAACTGGTCATAGGAACATACATAGTGATAATTACCTTAAACGTGAATGGATTAATTGCTCCAACCAAAAGACACAGGCTTGCTGAATGGATACAAAAACAAGACCCATATATATGCTGTCTACAAGAGACCCACTTCAGATCTAGAAACATACAGACTGAAAGTGAGGGGATGGAAAAAGATATTCCATAAAAATGGGAATCAAATGAAAGCTGGAGTAGCTATATTCATATCCGATAAAGCAGACTTTAAAATAAAGAATGTTACAAGAGACAAGGAAGGACACTAAATAATGATCAAAGGACCAATCCAAGAGGAAGATATAACAATTATAAATATATATGCCCCCAACATAGGAGCACCTCAATACATAAGGTAACTGCTAACAGCTATAAAAGAGGAAATCGACAGTAACACAATCATAGTGGGGGACTTTAACACCTCACTTACACCAATGGACAGATCATCCAAAATGAAAATAAATAAGGAAACAGAAGCTTTAAATGACACATTAGAACAGATAGATTTAATTGATATTTATAGAACAATCCATCCAGAAACAGCAGATTACACTTTCTTCTCAAGTGGGCATGGAACATTCTCCAGGATAGATCACATCTTGGCTCACAAATCAAGCCTCAGTAGATTTAAGAAAATTGAAATCATATCAAGTATCTTTTCTGACCACAACGCTATGAGATTAGAAATGGATTACAGGGAAAAAAACATAAAAAACTCAAACACATGGAGGCTAAACAATACATTACTAAATAACCAAGAGATCACTGAAGAAATCAAAGATGAAATCAAAAAATACCTAGAGACAAATGACAATGAAAACACGACAATCCAAAACCTATGAGATGCAGCAAAAGCAGTTCTAAGAGGGAAGTTTATAGCTATACAAGCTATAAGAAACAAGAAAAATCTCAAGTAAATAAACTAACCTTACACCTAAAGGAACTAGAGAAAGAAGAACAAACAAAACCCAAAGTTAGCAGAGGGAAAGAACAGAGCAGAAATCAATGAAATAGAAACAAAGAAAACAATAGCAAAGATCAATAAAACTAAAAGCTGGTTCTTTGAGAAGATAAAAAAAATTGATAAACCATTAGCCAGAGTCATCAAGAAAAAGAGAGAGAGGAATCAAATCAATAAAATTAGAAATGAAAAGGAGAAGTTACAACAGACACTGCAGAAATAAAAAGCATCCTAAGAGACTACTACAAGCAACACTATGCCAATAAAATGGACAACCTGGAAGAAAGGGAAAAATTCTTAGAAAGGTATAACCTTCCAAGACTGAACCAGGAAGACACAGAAAATATGAACAGACTAATCACAAGTAATGAAATTGAAACTGTCGTTAAAAATCTTCCAAAAAACTAAAGTCCAGGATCAGATGGCTTCACAGGTGAATTCTATCAAACATTTAGAGAAGAGCTAACACCCATCCTTCTCAAACTCTTCCAAAAAACTGCAGAGGAAGGAACACTCTCAAACTCATTCTATGAGGCCACCACCACCCTGATACCAAAACCAGACAAAGATACTACAAAAAAAGAAAATTAGAGACCAATATCACTGATGAATATAGATGCAAAAATTCTCAACAAAATAGTAGGAAAGAGAATCCAACAACACATTAGAAGTATCATACACCATGATCAAGTGGGATTTATCCCAAGGATGCAAGGATTCTTCAATATATGTAAATCAAGCAATGTGATACACCATATTAACAAATTGAAGAATAAAAACCATATGATCATCTCAATAGATGCAGAAAAAGCTTTTGACAAAATTCAACACCCATTTATGATAAAAACTCTCCAGAAAGTGGGCATAAAGGGAACCTACCTCAACATAATAAAGGCCATATACGACAAACCCACAGCAAAAATCATTCTCAGTGGTGAAAAACTGAAGCATTTTCTCTAAGATCAGGAACGAGACAAGGATGTCCACTCTCACCACTATTATTCAACGCAGTTTTGGAAGCCCTAGCCACAGCAATCAGAGAAGAAAAAGAAATAAAAGGCATACAAATTGAAAAGAAGAAGTAAAACTGTCACTGTTTGCAGATGACATGATACTATATATAGGGAATCCTAGAAATGCCATCAGAAAACTACTAGAGCTAATCAATGAATTGGTAAAGTTTCAGCCTACAAAATTAATGCACAGAAATCTCTTGCATTCCTATACACTAATGATGAAAAATCTGAAAGAGAAATTAAGGAAAGACTCTCATTTACCATTGCAACAAAAAGAATAAAATACCTAGGAATAAACCTACCTAGGGAGACAAAAGACCTGTATGCAGAAAAGTATAAGACACTGATGAAAGAAATTAAAGATGATACCAACAGATGGATAGATATACCATGTTCTTGGAGTGGAAGCATCAATATTGTGAAAATGACTATACTACCCAAAGCAATCTACAGATTCAATGCAATCTGTATCAAATTACCAAGAGCATTTTTACTGGAACTAGAACAAATCATCTTAAAATTTGTATAGCGACACAGAAGACCCCGAATAGCCAAAGGAGTCTTGAGGGAAAAAAACGGAGCTGGAGGAATCAGACTCCCTGACTTCAGACTACACTACAAAGCTACAGTAATCAAGACAATATGGTACTGGCACAAAAACAGAAACATAGATCAATGGAACAAGATAGAAAGCCCAGAGATAAACCCATGCACTTATGGTCAACTAATCTATGAGAAAGTTGGCAAAGATATACAGTGGAGAAAAGACAGTCTCTTCAATAAGTGGTGCTGGGAAAACTGGACAGCTACATGTAAAGGAAAGAAATTAGAACACTCCCTAACACCATACACAAAAATAAACTCAAAATGGATTTGAGACCTAAATGTAAGACCAGACACTATAAAACTCTTAGAGGAAAACATAGGAAGAATACTCTTTGACATAAATCACAGAAAGATCTTTTTAGATCCACCTCCTAGAGTAATGGAAATAAAAACCAAAATAAACAAATGGGACCTAATGAAACTTCAAAGCTTTTGCACAGCAAAGGAAACCATAAAAAGACGAAAAGACAACCCTCAGAATGGGAGAAAATATTTGCAAACGAATCAATGGCAATGGACACAGGATTAATCTCCAAGATATATAAACAACTCAGGCAGCTCAATATTGAAGAAACAAACAACCCAATCCAAAAATGGGCAGAAGACCTAAATAGACATTTGTCCAAATAAGACATACAGATGGCCAAGAAGCACATGAAAAGCTGCTCAACATCACTAATTATTAGAGAAATGCAAATCAAAACTACAGTGAGGTATCACCTCACACCAGTTAGAATGGGCATCATCAGAAAATCTACAAACAACAAATGCTGGAGAGGGTGTGGAGAAAACGGAACCCTCTTGCACTGTTGGTGGGAATGTAAATTGATAAGAGCCACTATGGGGAACAGTATGGAGGTTCCTTAAAAAACTAAAAATAGAATTACCATATGATCCAGCAATCCCACTACGGGCATATACCCAGAGAAAACCATAATTCAAGAAGACACATGCACCCCAATGTTCACTGCAGTACTATTTACAATAGCCAGGTCATGGAAGCAACCTAAATGCCCATCGACTGACGAATGGATAAAGAATATGTGGTACATATATACAATGGGATATTACTCAGCCATAAAAAGGAACGACATTGAGTCATTTGTTGAGACGTGGATGGATCTAGAGACTGTCCTACAGAGTGAAGTAAGTCAGAAAGAGAAAAACAAATATCGTATATTAACGCATGTATGTGGAACCTAGAAAAATGGTACAGATGAACCGGTTTGCAGGGCAGAAGTTGAGATACAGATATAGAGAACAAATGTATGGACACCAAGGGGGGAAAACCGTGGTGGGGTGGGGATGGTGGTGTGCTGAATTGGGCGATTGGGATTGACATGTATACACTGATGTATATAAAACTGATGACTGATAAGAACCTGCAGTACAAAAAAACAAACAAACAAAAAACAACTAATATTAAACTTTCTTTGGGTTATTTGTATGGAAGTATGTTAATATAAATGTTTTAGACATCACATGAAAAAAAAAAAAGAAGTGGCAGAATTGGGATTTATCAGGCCCACCTTGGCTCACAGAAATGCATGGTTTGGGAAGAGAAAAGATGAAAAGGCCAGTAATGTAGAATTTTTGAACCCTGGTCACATGGTGTAAATCTGCAGCTGCACCATGAGCAGTTATTAAAGTTAGAAGTTACCAGTGGAGTTTAGGAATGGTAGTAGATCTGATTCCCAAGTTGGCTCACTGGGTACATAAAGAGATGCAAAATAAGAACCATGCTAAACATACCTTTCCTTGTTTATTGTTATCTGTAGTGGCTAAAAAGGAAGTTCTGGCTTGGGCCTTGATGCTAGACAATGCTTAGATTTTGGTCAGTCTGAGTTTTGGCCACAAAACAGCCTGAAAAGGGAAAAATTACACCAAGACAACAAAGGTACCTCTGGTCACCAAGAAGGTAGTCCATGTAGGGCAGTCAAGACACTACTGAAACAAGAGCGTATACTGTGATGGAGTTGCCTCATTTTGTGGATCTATATCTTCAGCTTCCTGAAGAACATTTACTAAAATAGTTTGTGAGAGTGACTAGTTTAGGGGCACTGTCTTTGGTTTTGAATGTTGCAGAGCAGAAGAACCTGTTTGGGTTGACACAGGACTCACTGCTCACTAGGGAACAAGTGAGCTACAGATGATCCAGACACATAACATTCTCCAAAATGATGGACTGGGTAAAGTCTACTGTGAGGTCTGTTTACTCTGAGAAGGGGGACTGTCCAACTCCCCCATACAAGCCATGTTGGACTGGCTTTATGATAACTGGGATATTCACCCACTGAATATGCCCATTACCCAGATACATGCTGTAGTTAAGGGTTTTTTTTTTTTTTTTTTGCATGAACACCCGATGTAAACTTTTTTCTCTCTTCCTCAAATCACCTCAATTTTCTTTTTTTCCCTACTTGATGCAGTGGTCTCAGGACCATAGCTGCAACTACAAGTGCTGAAAGCAGAGGTGATTCCTAAGCAAGAAACTGTAATTATATTTTTAAAACTTTATGTCAGAAGTCCTGAAGTCACGATGGGGTGGGTTATGCCTTCACCCATCTGGCAAAATTGGGGTTAACAGTAAATTCCACTCTATTGCCTAGTGGTCAGAAAATTACCTTCCCTGTAATAAAAGGAAATTCTATTTATGTGAAATTAATATTCTCTAACCACTGGCTATTATGCTATTTCCTTCTCTACCCCAAGCAACAATTAGCTCTGCGGGTCTGTAAAGGTGGAGATGGCCCAGATAACTCTGACACAAAATAATAAATAGATTTTCCATGCTGCTGCAAGTCCCTAGCATCCTATTTGTGAAAAACAAGTTGTAAAGCTTTGTTATTCACCATAAAGTCTGAACAGTGTGAACACAGAGGAAACAAACATCAATATTTCCCCTTTGAACACATTTACATGTAAATTGTAAGCTCTACGGCTAGCAGTCTCAATATGAAAGTCAGTCATAACATATTTCAAACCCATAAAATTATCACTTTATTTTAATGAGGTTAAACAATAAATTGAGCTTGGAAATCATCTGTGAACACAGACTAAATCAATGGGAAAGGATCTCCCTATCAATCTATTGGCTTTCAGTCAAGCAAGTCAGGACATGCTTCCCAGGTCAAGTTTTTTAAACCTCTTCCTCTCTGCCTTATTTCATCCTGACACTACTACTTAATCTACAGTTTTGAGAAATAGGGGAAAAAATGTACAGCACACCTAAAACATTCTTGGTAGATATACCAAATGTCAAATATGGGGTTGACCTCCCAGTATATTAATGCTATTTTCTGGGCTTATTTTTAACTATTAGCCAATTTCCTGGAAGAGCCAAATGAGTAGAATACGAAACTAAATGTTTTCTAAGGCTACTTCTTCCAGTAACTCTGCTAATAATTATAAGTAATTAAAGTTTCTGTGCACATACATTTGATCATTCACAAATGGTTTTGAAGACTTCCTCAGACCAGGAGATACAATAGTGAATAAAGTCCCTGCTCTCATGAAGATTACATTCTAGTGGAAGAGACAAACATTCAATAAACAAACCAATAAAACATAAAATAACCTCAGATGATGATAAGAGCTGTGACGTCAAGTAAAGCAGAGCAAGAGAATAGAGAGTGATGGGGTGACATTTCAGATAAGGTGGTCAGGATAACCTCAGGGAAAAACAGCTCACCTTACACAGCATTTACATGGAGTCTGGCAGTGCTCTGAGTGCAGCCAGACACTGACCCATAATCCTCAGCATCTCTGTGAGAGCAGGGCTATTCTTATTCCCATGTCCAGGTGGCAACACTGAGGCACAAAGAAGTTTTATAACTTGCCCAAATCCAGAGCCTGAACTTGAGCCCAGAATGTTGGGCTTCAAAGCCCACGTTCTTAACCATTTAATGGGACGTGAATATCAATAGAAAGAAAGTCTATCTCTAAAATGGATTATGCCACAAGTCAATCAATCAAACAGTTCAAGAAAAATTTGACAGGCAATTACAAAGCACTAGGGGAAAAAAGAAAGGGAAAGTAAACAAAGGAGCAGAGAGGCCATAACACCGGAGGATAGGCAAGGACTCCTGAACTCCACCCATAGTCTTTTATGTGTGGGAAACATAACTTGGTATGGATGCTTTGACAGACAGGTGTCAATCTTATTTTTAAAAGGTGCTTCTAGGGGCTTCCCTGGTGGCGCAGTGGTTGAGAGTCCGCCTGCCGATGCAGGGGACACGGGTTCGTGCCCCGGTCTGGGAGGATCCCACATGCCGCGGAGCGGCTTGGCCCATGAGCCATGGCCATTGAGCCTGCGTGTCCGGAGCCTGTGCTCCGCAACGGGAGAGGCCACAACAGTGAGAGGCCCACATACCGCAAAAAAAAAAAAAAAAAAAAAAAAAAAGTGCTTCTAAAGAAAATAAATAGAATGAATCCATAGGTAATGAATTTGTCTGTTTAATTGGTTTCCACATTGTATAACAATGCATGTTTACATTCTGATTGAGGGACTAGAGATCCAAAAGATGTTTTTTACTAAAACATATGGATATCAAATCACAATTAATTATTGAAAAAAGTGTTTACAAATCACTGTCTGCCTTATTCTTAAGTAATGTGAAATATCAAACTCTGAGTTCATAGGGATTACCGGACTGTGCTCTATATGTCGTTAGAAAATGTCGGGCAACTGTTATACCACACCCAAGTTAAGAAAGGCCTGTACCCCTGATGCCAAGTTAGAAAAAGGTTTTCCAGAGTTATTTACTATATTAGACAAAGAGAGGTGTGCCATGTCCCTCCTCCCCTCCCAGGGTACAAATATGTTGGAATCCACTGACCATTTCCACTGGTCACTGCATAGGAAACACCCAAAGAAGCATGAGGCAAGAAGGTCAACACCACCAGATTTTTCACTACATGAAGCCCCAAAGAAAACTCCCATGAAAAAGAAGAAAGGATCACAGACAGAAAAACTGACAATTTGGACTCCCGGTAAGGCTTCATCACTTAAATCTGTGTGATCTTGGGTAAGTCACTTGTTCATTTCACCTCAACTCAATTCCAGGAGGGCAAGCTCCCTGTCTGTTTTGCATATCATTCTTTTCCAAAAGATAAGCCAAGCACCTGGCACATATTTTAGGAACCAATCAGTGTTTTCTGAATGAATGAAACACTTATCACTACTTAGTATGTACCAGACAGATTGTTAGATGCAAAGTATACTTTTCCCAGGGGATCCCTAAAGTCCTCCATCTCGGTTCCATCAAACCACCTCCAAACTCTCCCAGAATACTTTCCCAAATAGCCCCAAAAACTGAAAAAAAAAAAAGCCCTGAATTCTATACTCATAAAACACATTACAATGCAGAAGGAAATCTGTGTTCAGCATAATAAGAACATACTTCTAAGGGAGTACATGAAAAATGACGTGTCCATGTATATGTATACATATATGTATGTGACACACCCAAGTAGAGGAGTAACATTAAAACAGGAAAAAAATCACCTGGCCATGTAAGGAAAGACAATCATTTGGCATCATGCTCCATGATGAAAGAAAGAAAAAACTGAGTGTCTGGAAAGACGGGGATTTCTAAGATAGCCCCTTGTCCTCCATACACCTTCAAATGGGTAACTGAACTCTAAACGCAAAACAGACACAATTTGAAAGAGAATTTGCAAAAATACATTTGAGGTTGTCTCTGATGATCTTCACAAAGCAGAATAAACACAGATGGGGAATAAATCTTTCCTCAAAATGTCACAGGTAGGGAAAGGAAAGCTTCAGAAGCCCTCAGGAAATTATAGGGATTTCACAAATAACGTGTGATTAGAAATGGAGAAAACTCTAGATGGTTCTGAAAAATGAAGGTGCTAATGGGAAACACACCACCTAGACTGCAAACAGATTTGGAAGGGCACTGCCACAAATGTACCGAGGAAGTTACCTCTGCTTCACTTAGCTAACAGCAACAAAACAGAACAGAGGCGGAATTAATTTTTCTTCTCAAAATAAAAATGGCAATTCCCAATGGACAGATCATCCAAAACGAAAATAAATAAGTAAACACAAGCTTTAAATGATACATTAAACAATATGGACTTAATTGATATTTATAGGTCATTCCATTCAAAAACAACAGAATACACTTTCTTCTCAAATGCTCATGGAACATTCTCCAGGATAGATCATATCTTGGGTCACAAATCAAGCCTTGGTAAATCTAAGAAAACTGAAATCGTATCAAGTATCTTTTCTGACCAAAACGCTATGAGACTAGATATCAATTACAGGAAAAAATCTGAAAGAAATACAAACATATGGAGGCTAAACAACACACTACTTAATAACCAAGAGATAACTGAAGAAATCAAAGAGGAAATCAAAAAATACCTAGACACAAATGACAATGAAAACATAATGACTCAAAACCTATGGGATGCAGCAAAAGCAGTTCTAAGAGAAGTTTATAGCTATGCAAGCCTACCTTAAGAAACAAGAAACATCTCAGATAAACAACTTAACCTTACACCTAAAGCAATTAGAGAAAGAAGAACAAAAAAACCCCAAAGTTAGCAGAAGGAAAGAAATCCTAAAGATCAGATCAGAAATAAATGAAAAAGAAATGAAGGAAACAATAGCAAAGATCAATAAAACTAAAAGCTGGTTCTTTGAGAAGATAAACAAAATTGATAAACCATTAGCCAGACTCATCAAGAAAAAAAGGGAGAAGACTCAAATCAATAGAATTAGAAATGAAAAAGGAGAAGTAACAACTGACACTGCAGAAATACAAAAGATCATGAGAGATTACTGCAAGCAACTCTATGCCAATAAAATGGACAACCTGGAAGAAATGGACAAATTCTTAGAAATGTACAACTGAACCAGGAGACTGAACCAGGAAGAAATAGAAAATACGAACAGACCAATCACAAGCACTGAAATTAAAACTGTGATTAAAAATCTTCCAACAAACAAAAGCCCAGGACCAGATGGCTTCACAGGCTAATTCTATCAAGCATTTAGAGAAGAGCTAACACCTATCCTTCTCAAACTCTTCCAAAATATAGCAGAGGGAGGAACACTGCCAAACTCATTCTACGAGGCCACCGTCACTATGATACCACAACCAGACAAAGATGTCACAAAGAAAGAAAACTACAGACCAATATCACTGATGAACATAGATGCAAAAATCCTCAACAAAATACTAAGAAACAGAATCCAACAGCACATTAAAAGGATCATACACTATGATCAAGTGGGGTTTATCCCAGGAATGCAAGGATTCTTCATATACGCAAATCAATCAACATGATACACCATATTAACAAATTGAAGGAGTAAAACCATATGATCATCTCAATAGATGCAGAAAAAGCTTTGGACAAAATTCAACACCCATTTATGATAAAAAAACCGTCCAGAAAGTAGGCATAGAGGGAACTTTCCTCAACATAATAAAGGCCATATATGACAAACCCACAGCCAACATTGTCCTCAATGGTGAAAAACTGAAACCATTTCCACTAAGATCAGGAACAAGACAAGGCTGCCCACTCTCACCACTATTACTCAACACAGTTTTGGAAGTTTTAGCCACAGGAGTCAGAGAAGAAAAAGAAATAAAAGGAATCCAAATTGGAAAAGAAGAAGTAACGCTGTCACTGGTTGCAGATGACATGATACTATACATAGAGAATCCTAAAGATGCTATCAGAAAACTACTAGAGTTAATCAATGAATTTGGTAAAGTAGCAGCATACAAAATTAATGCACAGAAATCTCTGGCATTCCTATACACTAATGATGAAAAATCTGAAAGAGAAATTAAGGAAACATGCCCATTTACCATTGCAACAAAAAGAATAAAATATCTAGGAATAAACCTACCTAAGGAGACAAAAGACCTGTATGCAGAAAATTATAAGACACTGATGAAAGAAATTAAAGATGATACAACTAGTTGGAGAGATATACCATGTTCTTGGATTGGAAGAATCAACATTGTGAAAGTGACTCTTCTACCCAAAGCAATCTACAGATTCAATGCAATCCCTATCAAACTACCAATGGCATTTTTCACAGAACTAGAACAAAAAATTTCACAATTTCTATAGAAACACAAAAGACCCCGAATAGCCAAAGCCATCTTGAGAAAGAAAAACGGAGCTGGAGGAATCAGGCTCCCTCACTTCAGACTATACTACAAAGCTACAGTAATGAAGACAGTATGGAACTGGCACAAAAACAGAAATACAGGTCAATGGAACAGGATAGAAAGCCCAAGCACATATGGTCACCTTACCTTTGATAAAGGAGGCAAGAATATACAATGGAGAAAAAACAGCCTCTTCAATAAGTGGTGCTGGGCAAACTGGATAGCTACATATGAAAGAATGAAATTAGAACACTCCCTAACACCATACACAAAAATAAACTCTAAATGGATTAAAGACCTAAATGTAAGGCCAGACACCATCAAACTCTTAGAGGAAAACATAGGCAGAACACTCTATGACATAAATCACAGCAACATCCTTTTTGACCCACCTCCTAGAGAAATGGGAATAAAACCAGAAATAAACAAATGGGACCTAAGGAAACTTAAAAGCTTTTGCACAGCAAAGGAAACTATAAACAAGACGAAAAGACAACCCTCTGAATGGGAGAAAATATTTGCAAATGAAGCAAGTGACAAAGGATTAATCTTCAAAATTTAAAAGCAGCTCATGCAGCTCAATATCAAAAAAACAGACAAGCCAATCCAAAAATGGGCAGAAGACCTAAAAAGACATTTCTCCAAAGAAGATATATAGATTGCCAACAAACACATGAAAGAATGCTCAACATCACTAATTATCAGAGAAATGCAAATCAAAACTACAATGAGGTATCACCTCACACAGGTCAGAATGGCCATCATCAAAAAATCTACAAACAATAAATGCTGGAGAGGGTTTGGAGAAAAGGGAACTCTCTTGCACTGTTGGTGGGAATGTAAATTGATATAGCCACTATGGAGAATAGTACTGAGGTTCCTTACAAAACTAAGAATAGAACTACCATATGACCCAGCAATCCCAGTACTGGGCATATACTCTGAGAAAACCATAATTCAAAAAGAGTCACGTACCACAATGTTCATTGCAACTCTATTTACAACAGCCAGGACATGGAAGCAACCTACGTGTCCATCAACAGATGAATGGATAAAGAAGATGTGTCACATATATTCAATGGAATATTACTCAGCCATAAAAAGAAACGAAACTGAGCTATTTGTAGTGAGGTGGATGGACCTAGAGGCTGTCATACAGAGTGAAGTAAGTCAGAAAGAGAAAAACAAATACCATATATGCTAACACATATATATGGAATCTAAAAAAAAAAAGAAAAAAATGGTCTGAAGAACCTAGGGGCAGGAAAGGAATAAAGACGCAGATGTAGAGAATGGACTTGAGGACATGAGGAGGGGGAAGGGTAAGCTGGGACGAAGTGAGAGAGTGGCACGGACTTATATACACTGCTAGTGGGAAGCAGCTGCATAGCACAGGGAGATCAGCTCAGTGCTTTGTGACCACCTAGAGGGGTGGGATAGGGAGGGTGGGAGGGAGACACAAGAGGGAGGAGATATGGGGATGTATGTATATGTAGAGCTGAGTCACTTTGTTATACAGCAGAAACTAACACAACATTTTAAAGCAATTATACTCCAATAAAGATGTTAAAAAAAAAAAAAGAAAGAAAAATTCATGGACTATCTTGTTTTACACGTCAGGCAAGGTGATTTTTCTTAACCCAGTGGTAAAGTGCTTTCACTCTGCCAGCAATGACTTTCTCCCCAGATAGCTACATGGCTCTCAGGTCAGGCATCACCTCCTCAGAGAGGCCTTCCCTGACCACCATGGAAAAGTAGTCCCCTCATTCCACTGTCCATTCTCTCAGAAGTTTTTATTTTCCTCATAGCCCTTACCATCATCTGAGAGGCTTTGCTTTTACGTGTATGTCTTTATTTTCTGCCTCTCTCTGATGGAACCTAAGATCGAAGAGGACAGGACCTTGGCTATCTTTTTCACTGTAGTTTTCTACACTCTAGAAGAGCACTCAAGCCCAGAGAAAGCAACAATAAACATAGATTGAGTAAGTTAATGAGGCATGGGAAGTAGTTTACAAGTAATAATAGAATATTATAATAGCTATATGTCTTACACTATTAAAAAGTGGTTCTGTGTCTACTCTTTAACAAACCTGTCTAAGGTAGATAGGCCCACCCCCAGCTAATCAGGGATGAGGAAACCCAGGCTCAGAGGGCTTGACCAAACAATTAGAATATACTGGATTCAGGACTTCTCCTCGGACCTTCTACCTTGACAATTAGTGTACTTGACCTAGGATCAATCTTTTATTCCATAGTGCAGAGCTTGGTCCCATCAATATTTTCAACTGGAAACACCTCTAATCAAGCCATGAAGCGGTCTAATATTTAATCTTTGGGATAAGTGATTAATTGCAAGGATAGTTAATAAGTCTACCCACTTTTTATTTGAATCATATATGTCAGTAATAACTCAAGGAACATTTTAGCACTGGAGGAAAATCTTCATTTAGCTCAGTATCTGCTGCTTATTTCAATAAATGTATTCTGCTGTTCCTGCACATTAACTACCATGGCTCTGAAATTAACCTTTCCTGTTTGCTTGTGCCTGACCTCGAAGCATCCTAAATTACTCAAAGCAATTCTGATGGCTTTAATTTATGAGAACACCTTCAAATGTTCATCTTTTAAATCCTGTGCAACAGTAGCTCCTTTTTAATCTTAGCTGATAACTCTGATTAGGCACATCCAAAGGCTGATTACTCCCCCTGCGGTTAATGCCAGTGTCAATGCTAACTACTTATCTCACAGCGGGAATTGCCTTGGAGAGTCCATTTACATTATTTCTCAGAATTGATTTACACTGTTATTTCCTATTGATCACATAGGAAAAAGAAGGTATAGACAGTGTCCTCTGAAGGCCTGCTAAGATGTCAAATAGTGCAAGCCAAGTACATGCATTTATTCTATACTCAGCCAGTAATGCAACAATGTAAATACCTAGTTGCTTCCAAAATGTAGACATTTTTAAAAGACATTATTTACTATTAGGATTTTTAGTTATTTCATCACAAAGCTACTTGGGGATGGAATCTATGTTACCAAAATGAGTCAAATCAAAATGAAAAAAAATGAAAGAACATAATCTAAGTGTAGGTTATATGTGTACCATGTGGACAAATTAAGCCAATTGTGTCCCTGTGCTGTCTTATGGTGCTAGAATCTTTGAGCAAGCAGCATGCTGCGTGACAGGGTAACAGAGATGCTACCACAAGAGGCAGCAGTCCTAGCTCTGCAGATTTCTGGAATCATGTAGGCTTATCTGGAGTGTTCTCATGGTTGGTTTCTGGCAGTGCAACTATGACAATGACAAAGACAATCCTTTCATTAATTCCTCTAGTAAATATGTACTGAAAGCCTCCAACTCTGAATTGGGTATTATGTTAGATCCTAAGGATTCTAGGGGTGAATGAGACTGATGTGACTTCTGCTCTCCTTAAACTGTTATCCTGTTTGAGAAGACAGGCAATAAACAAGTAAACAAACAAATATTGATACCATCACTAAGTGTGTAAATGCCACAAAGGAAAAGAAGAGCATGTCAGAAGTCTCTTCAAAGAAAGCCCTAATCTGTGACCCAAAAGGATGCCTGTGTTATACGCTGGGTGAGGAATCAAAAGACAAGGGTTCTGCCCTGAATTACACCACTGTCTAGGTCATGGTTCTCACACTGAAACATATGCGAGCTTGTTCAACCACAGTTTGTGATTCAGTAGGTCTGGGGTGGGGCACCAGAGTCTACATCTCTAACCAATTCCCAGGAGATGTTGCTGCTGCTTCTCCAGGTAGCCCATTATGAGAACCTTCTGTCCTTCTCACTTTCCACACTCATCATGAGGATCACTAAGGAGATAAACTATACAAAACCCCTTAATGTAAATGAAAGGGGTGGTGACTATAAAGAAATAGATTCAGATAGAAATTAAAGTCCTAAAGCACTTAAGGGTAATGAGCCAATCAGAGTTGATTTTAGGAGGAAAATTCTCACCTCTCTCTTCAGGAAGGAAGGTGCTTTTATGTTCTTCAAAAGCCATTTTTCTTTTGATGGAATGTAAGTCATTTAATTTTGGAAGGGGCTCATGAGGGCCCTCAGGTTTCCATCAGAGACTGGCAGTCACACTCTTAGCAGCATGCCCTCTCCACTGCCTTCACAATCAGACACCTGCTGGGGGAGCCACGGTGGTTGAAATCAGGTCATGTTTTGCAGTGTTTTGCAGAGAACTAACTCAAAGCCATCTTATGAGTTACCTACTCTAGAAACTGAATCTCCTCAGGACTACAGGCTCCCTTTCAGTACACTGACTAACACCACTGGAGGAAGCAAGGAATAAAGATGTATCGCCTAATACTATGGTGGTTTGAATTAACTGTCCCTTCAGGGACTTGACTTATTCATTTTCCAATTCTGACCCTGTTGAAAAGAATGACCATTTTTTCCCAGGCATTTTTTTCCCCAAGGTGGTCTTATAATTTGAAAGATTTAAAAGGCTTCAGATCATCCTCCCAAAGTGATGTTCTGTTGAGGCAACAGAAGCAAGGACTGTCCCAAGAAAGAGATGGCAGGTATTTTAATCTCACTTTTGTCAACAGTGATCTGAGTAAGTCACATACATTCATTAAAATTCAATAAATATTTAACCTCTATAAATCTCAGCTTCCTCCTTTATAAAAAGTAAGGATTGTCATAGACCAGTTGTCGGCAAACTTTTTCAGCAAAGGGCCAGGAAGTAATGTTTCAGGATTGTGGCCATACAATCCTGGTTGCAACCATTCAATTCTGTCACATCAAAGTAGCCATAGACAATATGTAAACAAATGGGTCCGGCTGCATTCTGATAAATTTTTATTTACAAAAACAGGCAGCAGGCCTGGCCAACACTTGTCACGGACTCTCTCCCTATCTCAGGAAAACTTACTTGGTCACTGCCGTGTCTCTAATACAGACTTGGCTTGCTATTGCGAGCAACAGGTTTAACCTCTCTCTACCTTAATTTCTCTCTGTGTTGGAAGAAAATATTGCCATGTCAGTTCCTCATAGAAATTTCAAAAGGACTAATGAGCTAATGTCTCAAAGTACTACGATTTCTTGATGAAGGGCACAAGAGAAGTACTAATTATTATCAACAGTACCTTTTAAGCTACTATCATCTGATTATTATTGCACCTGGGAATAAAATAAGGATTCTGATTCCCACCACTCCATAATATTCAAACATGTTATGCTACGGTTTCTCACCCTAGAGTTTCCTTTCAAATGATTAATAAAAAACTGTGAGTTGGATGCTAATATTACCCTTTGATGTCTTACAAAGATTAACTAGAAGGAATAAAAGAAACAGGTTCCACCATTTTATATACACAAATTTAACATATTTTCCATTTATCTTTGATGATTATTCAGCCCTAAAGCCTAAAAGTGGAGCATTCTCAAGAAATAGAATAGACATGTGAACTATGCTGAAAATCATTAAGTTGATATGGCTTCTTTATTTTTATTTGTTCACTTTTAGGAGAAGGTCCATTAAGAGTAAATTTCTTAAAATGATACAAAGGAACTTATATGCAAAACAGAAATAGACTCGGAGACACAGAAAACAAACTTATGGTTACCAAAGGGGAAAGGGTGGTGGGGTGGGGGGCAGTAATAAACTAGGAGTTTGGGATTAACAGATACACACGACTGTATATAAAATACATGACAAGGACCTACCATATAGCACAGGGAACTATATTCAATATCTTGTAACACCCTATAATGGAAAAGAATCTGAAAAAGAATATATATATATATATATATAAAACTGAATAACTTTGCTGTACACCTGAAACTAAGGCAACATTGTAAATCAACTATATTTCAATTTAAAAAAAGAGTAAATTTCTTAGACAAGAGACTTTGGAATTAGATGTACGTTAAAATATGATTTAAAAAACACAATGGGGGACTTCACTGGTGGCACAGCGGTTAAGAATCTACCTGCCAATGCAGGGGACAGGGGTTCAAGCCTTGGTTGGGGAAGATCCCACATGATGCAGAGCAGCTAAGCCCGTGTGCCACAACTGCTGAGCTTGCGCTCTAGAGCCCGCGAGCCACAACTACTGAGCCTACGTGCTGCAGCTACTGAAGCCCACGTGCCTAGAGGCCATGCTCCACAACAAGAGAAGCCACCGCAATGAGAAGCCTGTGCACCACAACAAAGAGTAGCCCCCGCTCGCCACAACTAGAGAAAGCCTGCACTCAGCAACGAAGATCCAATGCAGCCCAAAAATAAAATAAATAAAATTAAAAAAACAAAACAAAACACAATGGATATCACTGATTTCATAATTTCTTAGAAATATTAATATACGTTTTTTACATCCCCCCCTGCCAGCAATTAACAACCAATCTCCTCCACCTTTAACAACTAATTCATTTGATAGATATTTCTCTAGTATACATTATAAACAAGGGACTTCTAGAAAGGTGGAAAGTTTGCATATATAACAATAAAATGTAGCAAGTAAAAAGGGCCCTCAGCACATTAACATGCAGTTTTCTGGATTTTGAGGCAAAAGAAGGCACTTTTAGTTGAGTTGTTTTATGGCAGAAGTGATATCTGAGCTCAGTCTGGAAGACAAGTAGAAAGGAAGAAAGATAGAATTTTCTAGAAAGCCCCCAATACAGAGCCCATGTACAGACATGCCATTCTGAGCAATTCAGATCATATAAACAGTTGTAAGTAGCTCAAGACAGAACAGGAAATCACGGAAGGCCGAAGATAATCAGGTTAACAAGTGTGTTTGAGGAAAAACCCACTGAAGGATTTGGAGAGGAGAGTTAGATTTTATTCATTTATTCGACAAATACTTTTTGAACCCCTGTTATGTGTCAAGCATTTTTCTAAGTCATACATTTTTCTAAGTAGTTTTTACAACAATAAATGAAAAAGATGCAGAAAAAAAGCTCTGCCCTCATTCTGGTATGGGGAGACAGACAGTAAACAAAATAACTAAGTAAATGATACTGTGCATTTGAATGTTAAATGCTATAGATAAGCAATTATAAATAAAGCAAAGAAGCAATTAAAAATAGGTTGGTTACGACGACACCTGAGGGGACAGCTGAGCAAGGATCTGAAGTACAGTAGGTGAGGGAGCAAACCACGCAGGTGTCTGGAAGACTAGAATTCCAGGCAGAGGGAACACTAATGCAAAGGCATTAAAGATCCAGCAAAGCAGCCCGTGTGAGGGAGGCAGAGGACAGAGGGAGGTAGAGAGGGTCACACGTCTAGAGCCTTGTGGACAGTTACAGGGACTCTGGATTTAAGAATATTAATCTACAGGACTGGGCAGAGTGGAGTGAAGGAGGGAAAGAATGAGAAGTAGAAGCAACAGGCAAAAATCTATTTGCCAGGTGAAACTGTCTGAAACAACTCATTTGATCACTCATTGATTAATTCAGCACATATGCTAGATATTGACATTAGGATCATGACTGAGACAGACAAGCCTCACCCACATGAAGCTGACCCTCTGGTAGAATGATGAGAGCATGAACAGAAACATCCAACCGGTTGACAAGCTTCTAAAAATCCATAGAAATCTAAATTTTATTATGAATCCAAAAAAAAATCTAATATTGTAAAAGAGAACATACCAAAAGATCAAATTGTATAAACAGTCCTTAGTCCACTTTCTAAGTCATTTCTTTACCAATAGCCTTCAGTGAAATATTGGCCAATATTCTTTCCACTCTTAAGATTACTTCTGAAAAGAATGATCGGCTATTCCACATCAAAAGACATCGTTCAAAATATCCAAGCAGTGAAGAAACACTAAATCTTTGAGGCTTATCATTCCACTGATCATGATGAATCACAGAATACAGACTCTAAGTATAAGTAATTCAAATACAAGCATTTATGAATAAATTAATTTAGCAAGCATGAAAGAAGCAAAGACAAGTCCAAAATTACCAAGTTTGTCTGTAACCCAGACAACAGCATTTTCCAAACAAATTGCTGATGCTCGAAGATATTATCACTGGTGACTGGATGGCTGGCTTTAGTACCTTAAATGATAAACCCGCTGTCACAGAGGACAAATAGGAACTAGATTCTGCTGTCAAACTGTCATGGAATTATTAAATATGGAGGGGGAAAATGACCCAAACAGTATGTAATGAGCTCCCTTTTCATTCTCTCTCTACAAAAGCACATCTGTGGATTGTTAATGAGTCTGAAATGGATGAACCAAATTGATGAGAAAGAAAAAGATCTCTCAGGGATAGGAAAAGGGAAAATGAACATACACAGTGTTTATAAAATTTAAAATACAAGGCTTTGTGAAAGTACTTGACATACTACAAAGTGGTATGCAACATGTAAGCTCTTATTACTCATTCCTTATTGCTTTCATTGCTTTTATGTTTTTAATATAAATCATTAATCTCATTAAACATAGAGAAATACCAAGATCTAGTCACAAATACTCCATGTTTGTGACTTTCTTGAGGGGGCACTGCCGTTCTAGTCTGGGAATTTCTATCCTGCTGGATGATTTTTTTACTAGACGTGCCCTGTGGGTTGATGCACAGTGACTTGAATGTGTGTCATCTGATTCAGTATCTCGGCTCACACAGATTCTGTACTGAGTTCTGTGGATTGACTTTCCATGGCTAGAGTCCTTGTCGCACAAAGACTCACTTGCCCCAGGCTGCCCAGGAATTCCAATCATGGAATTTCTCAAGCACAGGTATAGATTGATCTTTGTACCTCAGTGCCTGGTGGTGTACAAGCCTTCAACAGCCCTGAACTGAGCTGAATGACGATCAAAGGAAGCTCATACAGAGGGATGTCAAACAGGGGTAAGCGCATGGAACAAAGTCACCCTGGTGTCAATCCATACAGCAGAGCCGCCATTTTATTTGGTCATATTTAATGATTCTGAGGTTATCTGTCTTCAGACATTTCAGAGTTGAAAATTTTTTGATTTGTGCTTTAATTCATAGGAAAGAAAGTAGTAAATCAATAGGAGACTCGGTTTAAGGACAGACACCTTAAATCTGAAAATCATCAATAATCTGCTTGTCCTCAGGGTGGAATCTGTCAACTATTATATATCACAGAGGTAGTAATGGTGGTAAGAAGGAAGAATGACCAATCTTGGTAAACATGGAGCCATATAATCCTAAAGGGAAACCACCTTTAACACTCAGCGCCTCTGAGTCAGAGGGAGAGGTGCTCTAAACACCGTTACACACAAGGGACTTTATTTGACATAAATATATATTCCAAGTAGGACTGAGGGCCATCTGGCCCATGATTTGACTCTTTCACACAAGGTAAAAACACTAACAAGGAAAGAAAAATGAGAAGTCATTAAAGGAAAAATTAAACAGTATATAGTGGATATACTTTCACTAGCAATGCACCGTAAGGTATACAGAACGCAGTATTATAATGTTACAAAGAAAAAAACCATTTTAATATATTACTGTTTACTAAAAATCTTCAAATGTAAACATACTTTAAAATAGAACACACTATCTCTCCACTCACACATATCCATGAGAAATTCATTTTTATACAACTTGTCTATACAGAGCCCAAAGATTGTGTCATAATTTTTTAGTCACATATTCTCCACTACTAAAACAGAAAAAAAAAAAAATCAGCTTCACTTTTACAAAAAATGTATTCACCAGGAGGGCTCACATAAAGCAGGTGAATGGAATAAACGACTAATTGGTTTCCCAATTTCCAGATCAATGCATGACTTAATGGTGCAATGAAACCCTCTACCTCCACCCCCCACCCCGGAAAATTATGTGATAAAAAAAATCTGTGCCTTTAACCAGCTTCTCTTTCAGTATTTTTACTCCACATCACCCCACCCAGTTGGCTAAACGACTAAGCAACAAGGTCAATCAAATGCAATACTTCTCTCCATTCAAATATAATGGAAAATTTGACCATTCCACATTCAAAGAGCAAATACATTCTCACTCTGACAACCACATTCCAATGGCTTTTCCTGAAAGCCAAGTGTGACAGATGCCTCGGCTGTAATTGCCAATCAGCCTTTACATGGCAGCTGAAAACACAATACATCACTTTGATCTCCTTTGCTCTAAACACATCCACAATCAAGAAACCTGAACAAGGAATAAGAAATTGGCATCATTTCTAGAAGCCGTCACTCCACGGCACTTAAATACTATAAGGTATATTTTGCTCACATTTTTATTTCTCTGTTTCAGAGACCCTCTGTCAAAGATCCGAGCAAAAATCACCTACAATTAAACATCGCACATATATTTGGAGATGTATTTGGAAAACACATTTCATTACCATGTACAAAATCTTAATAAAAGCACATTTAATTAAATACCACTGCTACCACTTCCTCTTCCAGTTACCCACTTGAGGACTAAAACAAGGTAAGAGTGCTCATCTGATTTTGAAAGTGTTCAAAAGAGCTGTACTCACATTTTGCAGGCAGGTCATAGCCACACGTGATTTTTGCATGTCCAGTTTCACAGCCGTTCAGGTTACGACATTCAGCGAGCAAACAGGGGCCAGCTGCTCTGTGAATACAGCCATCCACTGGAGGAGAGAGAAGAAAGTTAGCCCATATTTGGCCTTTTGGAAATAAATGCAAAACTTGGGATAGGGAAAGAAAAGGAACTCAAGTTTTTCCTCTTAGAAATCACCATAGTCCCATGGAAGAAAATCCATGGTATTCAATCCCTTAAACATGGTTTTCTTCTCTCTTTCTCTCTCTCTCCCTTTGGTTTGTGTGGTGAGCAGAAGGGTTACAGAAACAGCGTGCAGCTAAATGTTAAACAACAGGTTCTTTAGAGGTAGGGGAGCCCTGATTCGTAGCCTTTTCCAACTTCAATTGGGTAAATATTTCCACCATGTCTATTTCAAGCCATCATCTCCATGTCACCTAACACAGAATTGGGAAGAAATGCTAACAATTCTATGTCCGAGGTGGTAAGCGTTGCCTCTGACACACCACAGGTTATAGAAGAAAGAAACGTCGAGAAGCAAGTGAGAAAGGCGCTCTAGAACATCTGCAGTCACTGCAAAACTGAGAGTGAAGCTGTTAAAGTAAGAACCAGACCTCTAACTTCCTCCACCCTCAGTGGCACGAAACAAATGCAGTAGGTGTCTGCAGGGTATCTGACCGGGGGTTAGGTGAGGGGTGAGGTTAGCTTAGGTCTTGAAAAACACCCGGAAGACCACCCCTCACTCACTTGACGTGGATGAAAACAGAACCTCCACCGCTCCTGCTGCAGCTCTGCTAACCGAGCAGGCTCTGCCTCTCCCCAGCACAGGCTCTCATCAAGCCCTCTGGCTCTCATCCCTGCCCCACCTCATGTCTGCCCTTCACGGTGAGAATCACCTTTTGAAAATGCACACCTGATGCCACTGGAAATTAAAACTTCATTTGACTAGATTGGGGGCGAGCACACAGCTGGAGGGCTACAAGACCATATGCACATAATTTAGTAGTTACTGAATGAGCCCTTGGACACAGAAGAAATGCAAGACTGAAACAAAGGGTTAGAAGACAGAAGGAGAGAGGAATAGTAATCTGGGCTGTGAAAACAGACCAAGATATTAGCGGTCTGAAGAACCCTCCCCTCCACAGTCCACAACACCATGTAATTGATCACTGTTTTTTTATTATTATTATTATTAATTTTGTGAGAAAGCTGGATAATGAGTGGGAAGTTGTCACTGAGGGACATGTAACCTGTCTAATGGCCTCTGCTACCACCAACTGGCATGGAAACATCGCTTTTGGCTGAACAAGTTTCCTAGGGAAACAAGCTCATCTGGGCTTTACTACATCACTATTTGCATACCTGTAAAACTTGAGAATAAACCTGGGCCTCAAAGACCCTCACAACAACAGAGCCAGACTACTCTAGTAGTCATAGTACTCTAGTAGTCATTCCAGACTACTCTAGACTACAGTATTTCCGAAAACCTAGGTTGAAATCCAGACTCTACCTTTACCAGCCATACGCTGCTCAAGCCCGTTTCCTTAGAAATTAGTGTCAATAATGGCTGTACTAACAGGGTTATGCATGGAATCTGAATAGTATAATGCCTGAGAAGCACCAGCAAAGTGTTTAATACAATGTTATGTGCCCCACTGATGGTAGTTATTATCTTAAACTCCTTAGATGAAAGTTTTGTGTAAATTTTAAAGTAACTATTTTTCTTATATAAAAATGAAAAATATAGAGAAGCAAGAAGAATATGAAAACTACCATTTGCCCTCCCACCTAGAGAATTCTTCAACATTCTGATGTTCACTCTTTCACTGATTATACACACACACACACTCACACATATAATTTTTCTCTTACAAAAATGATAAATTTTGTTCACTCTTTCACATAGCAATTTTACTTTGTGAACTATTATGTAGTTGTTAAAAAGAACAGGCCAATTTTATATGTAAATAGAGTCAGTACTAAATATGAAAAGATTTCTAAGTGAAATGCCAGGTTTAAAATATATATATAATATATATGTATATATATTATATATATTTTTTATGTAAAGTCACAATTTTGTTTACAGTTATACACATACACACTTACATGCATATACATGTATGTGTACTGGAAAGACAGGCATCAAAACATAAAAAGTGATTATAGGATGGGAAACAGAAGGTGAAACTGTTAAGAAAAAAAATTAGGTTCTAATTTCTCTATGTTTAAATTTTTTTACAAGAGCATCAAGAAGAGTATTTTAAAGTGAATATTTTTTTCTTGGCAAAGAGATCATTAGTTTGAAATGGATAACTAAAATAGGATTTGATAGCATACTTGATCATATGCTGTTAAATATTGTCTGCATTATTTAGATTGCAGCCTAATGCAGTTTGTAAACATCTGATTTTCAAAATCTTCATGGTTATACCAGCATTCACGACTGCATTAGGGCAATGAAAGTCTAGCTGAAGTTATTTAATAATAATGACTACAGCTTAAATGTACTGAGTGCATCCATGTGCCAGGCACTGTACTGAGGACGACCGTATAAGGTACACACTAATTTTATAATCTCCATTTTATAGGAGTTTAGAAGAGGTTAGTAACTTACCTACATTCACAAAATATTGGCAATGTGATTTCAAAACCCCGGGCCTGTCTAATGGAGCATCCATACTCTTAACTGCTATAGCTCACTGCCTTTGGGACTTGAATCCAGGCAGCCTCACCTCAATTCTTGCATGTGGCATGTGGAACCACTATATTACATTACTTTTTAATTCCCATCAATTCTGTCTATGAGTTATAATGTACATGCAATCAAATGCACAGATTTTAAGTGCAGTTCTGATGAGTTTTAACAGGTATATACTCACGTAGCAATGATGCCAATAAAGATACAAAGTATCTCCATCAACCCAAAAAGTTCTTCTGTACCCTTCCCATCCAATTTCCCCTCTCACCACCCAGAGGGAGCCCATGTTCCGACTTCAGCCACCTTAGCTAAGTTTTGCCTATTATATAATCCCAAACTTCATATAAGAGATGGAGGGGGCCCGGGGGAAGATGGCGGAAGAGTAAGACGCGGAGATCACCTTCCTCCCCACAGATACATCAGAAATTCATCTACACGTGGAACAACTCCTACAGAACACCTACTGAATGCTGACAGAAGACCTCAGACCCCCCAAAAGGCAAGAAACTCCCCACATACCTGGGTAGGGCAAAAGAAAAAACAATAAACAGAGACAAAAGGATAGGGACGGGACCTGCACCAGTGGGAGGGAGCTGTGAAGGAGGAATGGTTTCCACACACTAGGAAGCCCCTTCGCAGGCGGAGACTGCGGGTGGCGGAAGGGGAAAGCTTCGGAGTAGCGGAGGAGAGCACAGCAACAGGGGTGCGGAAGGCAAAGCGGAGAGATTCCCGCACAGAGGATCGGTGCCCTCAGGCACTCACCGGCCTGAGAGGCTTGTCTGCTCGGCCACCGCCGGGGCGGGCGGGGCTGGGAGCTGAGGCTCGGGTATCGGGTTTCAGCCGGAGCGCAGGGAGAGGACTTGGGCTGGCGGCGGGAAGAGAGCCTGAAGGGGTTAGTGCACCACGGCTAGCCCGGAGAGAGTCCGGGAAAAAGTCTGGAGCTGCCGAAGAGGCAAGAGACTTTTTCTTCCCTCTTTGTTTCCTGGTACGCGAGGAGAGGGGATTCAGAGCGCTGCTTAAAGGAGCTCCAGAGACGGGCGCGAACCGCAGCTAAAGGCGCGGACCCCGGAGACGGGCGTGGGACGCTGGGGCTGCTGCTGCTGCCGCCAAGAGGCCTGTGTGCGAGCGCAGGTCACTGTCCACGCCCCCTTTCTGGGGAGCCTGTGCAGCCCGCCACTGCCGTGCTCCCAGAATCCAGAGACGGCTTTCCCGGGAGACCGCATGGCGCGCCCCGGGCTCGTGCAACGTCACGACGGCGCAACGTCTCGCCGGCGTCTGACGCCTCAGGCTCGCCCCGCCTCCGTGCCCCTCCCTCCCCTCGTCCTGAGTGAGCCAGAGCCCCCGAATCAGTGGCTCCTTTAAACCCGTCCTGTCTGAGCGAAGAACAGACGCCCTCCGGCGACCTACACGGAGAGGCGGGGCCAAATCCAAATCTGAGACCCGGGAGCTGCGAGAACAAAGAAGAGACGGAAATCTCTCTGTGCAGCCTCAGAAGCAACGGATTAAAGCTCCACAATCAACTTGATGTACCCTGCATCTGTGGAATACATGAATAGACAACAAATCATCCCAAATTGAGGAGGTGGACTTTGAGAACAAGATTTAAGATTTTTTTCCCCTTTTCCTCTTTTTACAAGGAATTATCCTAAATTGAGGAGGTGGACTTTGAGAGCAAGATTTAAGACTTTTTCCCCTTGGGGCTTCCCTGGTGGTGCAGTGGTTGAGAGTACGCCTGCCGATGCAGGGGACACGGGTTCGTGCCCCGGTCCGGGAGGATCCCACATGCCGCGGAGCGGCTGGGCCCGTGAGCCATGGCTGCTGAGCCTGCGCATCCGGAGCCTGTGCTCCGCAACGGGAGAGGCCACAGCAGTGAGAGGCCCGCGTACTGCAAAAAAAAAAAAAAAAAAAGACTTTTTCCCCTTTTCCTCTTTTTACACGAATTATTCCAAATTGAGGAGGTGGACTTTGAGAGCAAGATTTACGATTTTTTTCCCCTTGTTCTCTTTCTGTGAATGTGTATGTGTATGCTTCTGTGTGAGATTTTCTCTGTATAGCTTTGCTTCCACCAATTGTCCCAGGGTTCTATCCGTCCGTTTTTTTTCTTTTTTTCTTTTTTTAATAATTATTTTTTTATTTTAATAACGCTACTATATTTTATCATACTTTATTCTATTTTACTTTACCTTCTCTCTTTCTCTTTTTCCTACCTACACTTCCTCCCTCCCTCCCTCCCCCCTCCTGTCTTTCTTTCTTTCCTTCCTCCCTCCCTCCCTCCCTCCTTTCTTCCTTCCTTCCTTCCTTCCTTTCTTTCTCTCTTTCTTCTAATTCTTTCTTTCTACTTTTTCTGCCTTTTATTCTGAGCCGGGTAGATGAAAGGCTGTTGGTGCTGCAGCCAGGAGTCAGTGCTGTACCTCTGAAGTGGGAGAGCCAACTTCAGGACACGGGTCCACAAGAGACCTCCCAGCTCCACATAATATCAAGCGGCGAAAATCTCCCAGAGATCTCCATTTCAACACCAGCACCCAGCTTCACACAACGACCAGCAGGCTACAGTGCTGGTCACCCTATGCCAAGCAACTAGCAAGACAGGAACACAACCCCACCCATTAGCAGAGAGGCTGCCTAAAAACATAATAAGGTCGCAAGCACCCCAAAACACACCACCAGACGTGGACCTGTCCACCAGAAAGACAAGATCGAGCCTCATCCACCAGAACACAGGCACTAGTCCCCTCCACCAGGAAGCCTACACAACCCACTGAAACAGCCTTAGCCACTGGGGACAGACACCAAAAACAATGGGAACTACGAATCTGCAGCCTGCAAAAAGGAGACCCCAAGCACAGTAAGATAAGCAAAATGAGAAAGCAGAAAAACACACAGCAGGTGAAGGAGTAAGATAAAAACCCACCAGACCTAACAAATGAAGAGGTAATAGGCAGTCTACCTGAAAAAGAATTCAGAATAATGATAGTAAAGATGATCCAAAATCCTGGAAATAGAATAGACAAAAGGCAAGAAACAGTTAACAAGGACCTAGAAGAACTAAAGATGAATCAAGCATCGATTAAAAACACAATAAATGAAATAAAAAATACTCTAGATGGGATCAATAGCAGAATAACTGAGGCAGAAGAACGGATAAGTGAGGTGGAAGATAAAATAGTGGAAATAACTGCTGCAGAGCAGAATAAAGAAAAAAACAATGAAAAGAACTGAGGACAGTCTCAGAGACATCTGGGACAACATTAAACGCACCAACATTCGAATTATAGGGGTTCCAGAAGAAGAAGAGAAAAAGAAAGGGACTGAGAAAATATTTGAAGACATTATAGTTGAAAACTTCCCTAATATGGGAAAGGAAATAGTTAATCAAGTCCAGGAGGCACAGAGAGTCCCATACAGAATAAATCCAAGGAGAAATACGCCAAGACATATATTAATCAAACTGTCAAAAATTAAACACAAAGAAAACATATTAAAAGCAGCAAGGGAAAAACAACAAATAACACACAAGGGAATCCCCATCAGGCTAACAGCTGATCTCTCAGCAGAAACTCTACAAGCCAGAAGGGAGTGGCAGGACATATTTAAAGTGATGAAGGGGAAAAACCTGCAACCAAGATTACTCTACCCAGCAAGGATCTCATTCAGATTTGATAGAGAAATTAAAACCTTTACAGACAAGCAAAAGCTGAGAGAGTTCAGCACCACCAAACCAGCTTTACAACAAATGCTAAAGGAACTTCTCTAGGCAAGAAACACAGCAGAAGGAAAAGACCTACAATAACGAACCCAAAACAATTAAGAAAATGGGAATAGGAACATACATATCAATAATTACCTTAAATGTAAATGGACTAAATGCTCCCACCAAAAGACACAGAGTGGCTGAATGGATACAAAAACAAGACCCATATATATGCTGTCTACAAGAGACCCACTTCAGACCTAGAGACACATACAGATTGACAGTAAGGGGATGGAAAAAGATATTCCATGCAAATGGAAATCAAAAGAAAGCTGGAGTAGCAATTCTTATATCAGACAAAATAGACTTTAAAATAAAGACTATTAGAAGAGACAAAGAAGGACACAACATAATGATAAAGGGATCGATCCAAGAAGAAGATATAACAATTGTAAATATTTATGCACCCAACATAGGAGCACCTCAATACATAACGCAAATACTAACAGCCATAAAAGGGGAAATCGACAGTAACACACTCATAGTAGGGGACTTCAACACCCCACTTTCACCAATGCACAGATCCTCCAAAATGAAAATAAATAAGGAAACACAAGCTTTAAATGATACATTAAACAAGATGGACTTAATTGATATTTATAGGACATTCCATCCAAAAACAACAGAATACACTTTCTTCTCAAGTGCTCATGGAACATTCTCCAGGATAGACCATATCTTGGGTCACAAATCAAGCCTTGGTAAATTTAAGAAAACTGAAATTGTATCAAGTATCTTTTCCGACCACAATGCTATGAGACTAGACATCAATTACAGGAAAAGATCTGTAAAAAATACAAATACATGGAGGCTAAACAATACACTACTTAATAACCAAGTGATCACTGAAGAAATCAAAGAGGAAATAAAAAAATACCTAGACACAAATGACAATGGAGACACGACGACCCAAAACCTATGGGACGCAGCAAAAGCAGTTTTAAGGGGGAAGTTTATAGCAATACAATCCCACCTTGAGAAACAGGAAACATCTCGAGTAAACAACCTGACCCTGCACCTAAAGCAATTAGAGAAAGAAGAACAAAAAAACCCCAAAGTTAGCAGAAGGAAAGAAAGCATAAAGATCAGATCAGAAATAAATGAAAAAGAAATGAAGGAAATGATAGCAAAGATCAATAAAACTAAAAGCTGGTTCTTTGAGAAGATAAACAAAATTGATAAACCATTAGCCAGACTCATCAGTAAAAAAAGGGAGAAGACTCAAATCAATAGAATTAGAAATGAAAAAGGAGAAGTAACAACTGACAGTGCAGAAATACAAAAGATCATGAGAGATTACTACGAGCAACTCTATGCCAATAAAATGGACAACCTGGAAGAAATGGACAAATTCTTAGAAATGCACAACCTGCCAAGACTGACTCAGGAAGAAATAGAAAATATGAATAGACGAATCACAAGCACTGAAATTGAAACTGTGATTAAAAATCTTCCAACAAACAAAAGCCCAGGACCAGATGGCTTCACAGGCGAATTCTATCAAACATTTAGAGAAGAGCTAACACCTATCCTTCTCAAACTCTTCCAAAATATAGCAGAGGGAGGAACATTCCCAAACTCATTCTATGAGGCCACCATCACCTTGATACCAAAACCAGGCAAGGATGTCACAAAGAAAGAAAACTACAGGCCAATATCACTGATGAACATAGATGCAAAAATCCTCAACAAAATACTAAGAAACAGAATCCAACAGCACATTAAAAGGATCATCACCATGATCAAGGGGGGTTTATTCCAGGAATGCAAGGATTCTTCAATATACGCAAATCAATCAATGTGATACACCATATTCACAAATTGAAGGAGAAAAACCATATGATCATCTCAATAGATGCAAAGAAAGATTTTGACAAAATTCAACACCCATTTATGATAAAAACCCTGCAGAAAGTAGGCATAGAGGGAACTTTCCTCAACATAATAAAGGCCATATATGACAAACCCACAGCCAACATCGTCCTCAATGGTGAAAAACTGAAACCATTTCCACTAAGATCAGGAACAAGACAAGGCTGCCCACTCTCACCACTATTACTCAACATAGTTTTGGAAGTTTTAGCCACAGCAATCAGAGAAGAAAAGAAAATAAAAGGAATCCAAATTGGAAAAGAAGAAGTAAAGCTGTCACTGTTTGCAGATGACATGATACTATACATAGAGAATCCTAAAGATGCTATCAGAAAACTACTAGAGCTAATCAATGAATTTGGTAAAGTAGCAGGATACAAAATTAATGCACAGAAATCTCTGGCATTCCTGTACACTAATGATGAAAAATCTGAAAGTGAAATCAAGAAAACACTCCCATTTACCATTGCAAGAAAAAGAATAAAATATCTAGGAATAAACCTACCTAAGGAGACAAAAGACCTGTATGCAGAAAATTATAAGACACTGATGAAAGAAATTAAAGATGATACAAATAGATGGAGAGATATACCATGTTCCTGGATTGGAAGAATCAATATTGTGAAAATGATTCTACTACCCAAAGCAATCTACAGATTCAATGCAATCCCTATCAAACTACCACTGGCATTTTTCACAGAACTGGAACAAAAAATTTCAAAATTTCTTTGGAAAAACAAAAGACCCCGAATAGCCAAAGCAATCAAAGAAAGAAAAACGGAGCTGGAGCAATCAGGCTCCCTGACTTCAGACTATACTACAAAGCTACAGTAATCAAGACAGTGTGGTACTGGCACAAAAACAGAAAGATAGATCAATGGAACAGGATAGAAAGCCCAGAGATAAACCCACGCACATATGGTCAACTTATCTTTGATAAAAGAGGCAGGAATGTACAGTGGAGAAAGGACAGCCTCTTCAATAAGTGGTGCTGGGAAAACTGGACAGGGACATGTAAAGGTATGAGATTAGATCATTCCCTAACACCATACACAAAAATAAGCTCAAAATGGATTAAAGACCTAAAGGTAAGGCCAGAAACTATCAAACTCTTAGAGGAAAACATAGGCAGAACACTCTATGACATAAATCACAGCAAGATCCTTTTGGACTCACCTCCTAGTGAAATGAAAATAAAAACAAAGATAAACAAATGGGACCTAATGAAACTTCAAAGCTTTTGCACAGCAAAGGAAACCATAAACAAGACCAAAAGACAACCCTCAGAATGGGAGAAAATATTTGCAAATGAAGCAACTGACAAAGGATTAATCTCCAAAATTTATAAGCAGCTCATGCAGCTCAATAGCAAAAAAACAAACAACCCAATCCAAAAATGGGCAGAAGACTTAAATAGGCATTTCTCCAAAGAAGATATACAGACTGCCAACAAACACATGAAAGAATGCTCAACATCATTAATCATTAGAGAAATGCAAATCAAAACTACAATGAGATATCATCTCACACCAGTCAGAATGGCCATCATCAAGAAATCTAGAAACAATAAATGCTGGAGAGGGTGTGGAGAAAAGGGAACACTCTTGCACTGCTGGTGGGAATGTGAATTGGTACAGCCACTATGGAGAACAGTATGGAGGTTCCTTAAAAAACTAAAAATAGAACTACCATATGACCCAGCAATCCCACTACTAGGCATATACCCTGAGAAAACCATAATTCAAAAAGAGACATGTACCAAAATGTTCATTGCAGCTCTATTCACAATAGCCCGGAGCTGGAAACAAGCTAAGTGTCCATCATCGGATGAATGGATAAAGAAGATGTGGCACATATATACAATGGAATATTACTCAGCCATAAAAAGGAATGAAACTGAGCTATTTGTAATGAGGTGGATAGACCTAGAGTCTGTCATACAGAGTGAAGTAAGTCAGAAAGAGAAAGACAAATACCGTATGCTAACACATATATATGGAATTAAAAAAAAAAAAATGTCATGAAGAACCTAGGGGTAAAACGGGAATAAAGACACAGACCTACTTGAGAATGGACTTGAGGATATGGGGAGGGTGAAGGGTAAGCTGTGACAAAGCGAAAGAGAGGCATGGACATATATACACTACCAAACGTAAGGTAGATAGATAGTGGGAAGCAGCCGCAGAGCACAGGGAGATCAGCTCGGTGCTTTGTGACCGCCTGGAGGGGTGGGATGGGGAGGGTGGGAGGGAGGGAGACGCAATAGGGAAGGGATGTGGGAACAGATGTGTATGTATGACTGATTCACTTTGTTATAAAGCAGAAACTAATAAAAAAATAAATAAATAAAAAAAAAAAAAAAAAAAAAAACTAAAAATAGAACTACCATATGACCCAACAATCCCACTACTAGGCATATACCCTGAGAAAACCATAATTCAAAAAGAGACATGTACCAAAATGTTCATTGCATCTCTATTCACAATAGCCTGGAGATGGAAGCAACGTAAGTGTCCATCATCGGATGAATGGATAAAGAAGATGTGGCACATATATACAATGGAATATTACTCAGCCATAAAAAGAAACGAAACTGAGCTATTTGTAATGAGGTGGATAGTCCTAGAGTCTGTCATACAGAGTGAAGTAAGTCAGAAAGAGAAAGACAAATACCGTATGCTAACACATGTATATGGAATTTAAGAAAAAAAAATGTCATGAAGAACCTAGGGGTAAAACAGGAATAAAGACACAGACCTACTTGAGAATGGACTTGAGGATATGGGTAGGGGGAAGGGTAAGCTGTGACAAAGTGAGAGAGAGGCATGGACATATATACTCTACCAAATGTAAGGTAGATAAGATAGTGGGAAGCAGCTGCATAGCACACGGAGATCAGCTCGGTGCTTTGTGACCGCCTGGAGGGGTGGGATAGGGAGGGTGGGAAGGAGGGAGACGCAAGAGGGAAGGGATGTGGGAACAGATGTATATGTATGACTGATTCACTTTGTTATAAAACAGAAACTAATAATAAAAAAAAAAAAGTGAAAAAAAAAAGAAAATGAGGAAAGGATGAGGATGTGTATCCACAGAACACAACTCTCTAATGCAACACAAGCTAAAATTTCTTAAAATTTGAAATTTTACTAGTACTCCTAGGTTCTGTCTTATAATCTTTCATGAAATGTTGCATTAAACCTTAGAAAAACTCCCCCCAAAAAGAAAAAGATATGGAGGATGGGGCTAGCTTCTTTTGCTCAGCATATTTTTTGAGATTCACCTGTGTTGTTGCATGTATTAATATAGTATTTCATTCCTTTTCATTCCTGAGTAATATTCCATTATTGAATATACCATAATTTCTTTATCCATTCATCTGTGAATGGATATTGGAGTATTTATATTGTTAGCTATTATGAATAAATCTTCACATTTATACAAATCCTTTTGTGGCCATATGTTTTCATTTCCATTGGACAAACACCTATGAGTAAAATTGCTGGGTTGGTATATGTTTTCCTTTTTAAAGAACTAACATACAGTTTTCCCAAGTGATTATACCAATTTACATATACCCCCAGCAACGTATGAGTTTTCAAATTTTGGCAGTCTTTTGGTGTTGTCAGCCTATTTAATTTTAGCAATCCTAATAGACGTAAAGAAGTATGTCGTGATTTCAATTTGCATTTCCCTGGTGATTAATGGTGTTAAGTATCTTGCCAAATGATTATTGGCTATTTATATACATTCTTTTTGGAAGTGCCTGTCTATGTCTTTTGCTAATTTTTATTGTCTTTTTTATTTCTGAGTTATTTTAAATGTACTATTAGTTCCATAGAATTTTTTTAAATTTCAGATATTTTATTTTTTCAGTTCTTGTGATTTTCGTTTGGTTCTTCTTCTTACAGTTTTCATATCACTCCTGGAATTTCCCATCTCTTAACCCATTATATCCATCTTTTCATGTAAATGCATTAACAGATTTCACATAGTAATTTTAAAGTCCCCATATGCTAATTTCAATATCTAGGTTAGCTATGAATCTGTTTATATTGACTGATTTTCATATGACTCTGGGTCACATTTCCTCGTTTCTTTGCATGTCTAATAATTGCTGATGGCATATGAACATTGTGAATACGTTGTGGAGGCTTTAGATTTTATTGTCTTTCTCCAAATGGTATTGAAATTTATCCCAGCAGGTAGTTAAATGACTGCTAGGTAATAAGGAGGCTTAGTTTTAGGCTTTGTTAAGCCTAACACTTATAGGCTGGTCTATTTCAGTTTTTCCCTTAGTCCTTGGATGTGGGCTTTACTCCTAAAGCTTGGACCTTCGGGGGTTTCAGTGGAAATCCCAAGTTGTTTGGCAACTCCCTCTAATCTGCGGGAGTAAAATTCTAAACTCTATATCCCTACAGTGAGAAGATGATGAATGCTCTGCCCAGTGAGTTCAGCCTTCCAGCTTTTGTTTTCTTCCTCATCTCCATGGAGTCTTTCCCTGCACAAACACAGCTCAAGGCTTAGCCAAGGATTAAAGAGGTATTTATTTATAGATTTGGGGGTTCCCCCTCTGTGACTGTCCCTGTTCTGGAGTCCTTATCTCAATTCCTAGTCATTCTGTCAAATCTGATTCAGTTCTATCATTCCTAGAGCCAATAAACCTATTGCTTTTGGTTTGAGCTCCATCAGCCACGTGCCAGGTAGGGTAGAAGGAGCCCTCCGGGTCACAGCTATTCAAATGTAGATCTCACCCAGTATGGTTTCCTTCTTTCAGAGGATTGCCTGCTTTTAGTTGCTCTCTAGTGCCAGTAAATACTTTTTGTTATTGCTTTTGTATTTTGCCAAGAATCTGTATATACTGTTGGTGGGATGGCTAGTCTGATACAAGCTGTCATTATCAGAAGCTGGAAGTGTACACATTTTTGATTGGTTAAAACATGATCTCATATGATTTCACAGCTATATTTGTGGCCCTTTGGGAAAAAATGTATGAGACAAAACGTCAGTGGTAATATCAATTGTATCAATTCTGTGTTTAAAAGTATTGTTATGTCTTTGAAAGACAAAAATAAATAGACTATATATGCACGAACTCAGTATGAGAGTGTAAAATTCTGTAATCTATTATCAATTATTTTGCTAGACTTATTTTCCTAAAATGAAAATCTGATTTTATTACTTCCCTACTAAAGTAATATTTGCCATTCCCCATATTCACATTACAAAACCCTTAATTCCAAATTATGGTCTTTTAGGCCCTTCACAAATGTGGTTCCAATTTGCCCTCCCCACCTCATATCACTCCATTCTTTCTCCTCACACATCTGATCTGGCCACATCTAAATCCTCACAATCCCCTAAACACACCATGATTTCTTTGCAAAGTACTCTCTACCGAGGATATCTAGCTATGCCTCCCGTTTCCTTTTCTGCCAAGCAAGGTCTTTCTCATTTTTCAACTTCTAGTTCAAATGTTTTCTCCTCTAAAAAACTATTCACACCCTTTATAGGACACAGTAGTGTCTCTTTATGTTCCCACGATATTCTGGTTTATGCACTAATTCCATACTTATAAATTGTTTTATAGCTATTACATAAATAGCAGAATGTGTGTCTCCTCGCTTGGTCTATCAGCTCCTTGAGGGCACAGGAGGTAGCTTATTCTCTTGTAGATCCCCAGCTATCTCAGTAACTGACATTTTTTTTTTTTTTTTTTTTTTGCGGTACGCGGGCCTCTCACTATTGTGGACTCTCCCGTTGCGGAGCACAGGCTCCAGAAGCGCAGGCTCAGCGGCCATGGCTCACGGGCCCAGCCGCTCCGCGGCATGTGGGATCTTCCCGGACCTGGGCACGAACCCGCGTCCCCTGCATCGGCAGGCGGACTCTCGACCACTGCGCCACCAGGGAAGCCCAGTAACTGACATTTTGTATGTGTTTAATACAATTGAATTAAATGCAATTAAATCTGAGAGGAAAAGCAGTCTAGCTTCTTTTTTTAAATAATACTGAAGAAGTGGTTAGGCTACTTTAAAGCCAAAGAATCAGAAGTTAAAAAGTAAAGTAATTACACAGCCACAAGGTTATAGTCACAGATCTAATGATGAGCTTCTATATTAGAAGTGTTAACAATTCACAGAATCTGAAAATTCACCCACTTCTCTCAGGTCTGGTGCAGCCTGCTGGAAAAAATGCTCCTTTAGTTTCACTTAGGGTCAGGCTGAAAAGGTAGCAAGCTCAATAGTGGCCGATGCGAGATTCAACACAGTAGCACTTTTTCCATCTCCCCCACCCCAGGGTGAGAGGAGATGGAGGACTAACAGTTAACATTCGTGCTGACACAATGTATTCACTCCAACCCAAAATGTCTAAACCTAATTACAATTAAAAAAAAATCCAAGGTCAAAAGTCTGAAAGTTGAACACAATTTTCCAGAGAGATAAGACTATCTTTGCCTCTTGGCCTAACAAATATATATCCTACAGGCAAAAAGAAAACTACAGTCCTTAAATACACAGGTCACCAAAGCCCATTTATTATTTTTTTTCCTGGGCATATAGCTAGACAGCACTTTCTAGCCTCCCTTTTAGTTATGTGTTGTCATGAGATTGTGTTCTGTTTAAAGGAGTATGAGTAAAAGTGATGTAACTACTTCTACTCCAATCCCTAAAACCCCTGCACACGCCCTCCGCCTGATCTCCCTGTTGTCTGCAGGCTGGATGTAGAGGCTCCAGGGCAAGACTCCAATGCCCCAGGAGATGGTACAGCAACCACATGGCAAGTGCATGAATCCCTAAATGATTCTGTAGAGCAGAGTTCCACCCCATCCCCACTTCCCATACTGGATGGTGAATCAGTATTAGATAAACTTTTATTATGCAAAGCCACTGAGATTTTGGAATGTTTGTGACAGCAGTTTGCCTTAAGTAATACATTTACATCTGTTGTAAATACTACAATGGTAATTTTCATTCAGGCTGATTATTGTTATTTTTTCAACTTTTATGCAAAATATTCAGATTTTAGTACTAGAACGAACATGTTATCTGGGCCATGTTCATTTCCTTCTGTATGCCCATTATCATGCTAGACTCTCAGGTCTCAGAGAACCAAAGCCAGCCTGTCCCATTAACTCAAATAGTTGTTCCTCCTACTTTGTGATCAAAACCAGACTAGTAGAAGATAAAGGCTGAGGACTGCCTCAAAACTGCCCGTGGTATGGTCAGCTAGGAGTGGAGTGAACACTGAGGTCACCCACAGGGCTGCTCTTCATCAGGACTACAAGGGGTCTGGCTGCAGCTTCTTCCAAAGACTAGGCTTTCTGCTGTACAGACACACCTGTCACTTACCGTCCTGACAGCCAGGCCAGAATGCTTGCAGGCAGATGGTTAACTATGGCAAGGGCCTTTAATTCCCAGCATATTTCCTCCAGTAACCTAACAAAGGCTAAATTCAGAAGACCTGAGCCTATTAATTAGGCCATCTTACCTAAGTTTTCTTACACTATAGCCTAGAGAATTAGACCATCTGAGGGTGGGGGTAGAAAGATGGATTTCAGCTGTGCTTGGGGGAAATTATTTTTCACTTTTGTCAATTTTACCTTGTTGTTTAGATTTTGGGAATGTTTTATAGGATAGTCTTATCCCACTATTTAAATAGCTAAAATAAGGACAAAAGAGATGGGACATGAAACCACATCAATTTTTCTGACCTAGGATTTATTTTACCCATGGATTCCAAGCCACCTCTCTGGCATTCCTCAGGTAAAGCTCCCCATTTTACACACAAATGAACAAACTGATGCTGACAATAGGGGAAGAAAAAGAAAGCCATAAAGCACTGGAATCCATCAGATACGGTGGACTAGTGAATGTAACAGCTAGCAAAAAAAAAGAACCAGGAAAGAGTTCTAAATACATGTTTTAAAAAATACTAAAAGCACAATTTAGTGAAATCCAGTTATTTTAGAAATTGGCCCTATGAGGCCTCTCCCTTGTCTACAAAGACAATTTTCTAAACAGTGTTTAGCAAGGGGGATTCTGAAGTTCTTAGATCTGCACATATTCATTTAATCTTCTTCTGTAAATAAAAGACAGTAACTTAATCTAAAAGTTGCCACACAAATCATATTAGCCTGAAAATTAGAGGCTCTCTTATTGAATATATCCCTTAGAAGCTCAAGAGGATACAACAGAGTTCTTTCTAAATCGAATCAACATAAATTTATTAAACTACCTTGTACACAGCATTCTTCAAGAAGTTGTGTGGGGAATCCAATAATGATAATAATACGTCACATCTTTTGAGGGTTTACCAAGTGCCTTCCAGGGTGCAAAGTGACTTACAAGCTTTCACCTTATGAGAGGTGGTATTGCAAAGTGGAAAGAAGATGATTCTGGAGGCAGAGGTTTGAGTCCTAGTGCCACCATTCTAGCTCCCTATGTTCTGATGTTCTCATCTGTAAATTGGAGACCCTCATTCAAAATCACAGGAGTTTTGTAAGGAAATTAGTTATTACTTGACAGGTACTTTGAATAAGGCCTGGCACGTAGGAAGTAGGCAATAAATGTTGGTTATGCTATTACATTTAATCATCATAAAAATGTGTACACGTAGGATCTACTAGAATGACTAACAAATAAAGAAGTAGAAGTTAAAGAATTAGTGCAAGATTATGTCACAGCTGGGGTCGGAGCCCATGTTTGCCTAAATTTAGAAGTCTGAGTTCTTAATCCCTACTCTCTCCTACTGCCATTCATGCAAAGAAGTATAAACCATAGTCCCTTCCCTTGGGAACCAAGTGACTAGAACAGAAAGGCTCAGAGCTAGATTTTCACCAACGAAAATAAAATGTAGTTGGCAATATATAGAGTATTTTAGTATGGAGAATACGTCTTTTAATAGATCAGCAAAACTTTTGGGTATATTTCACATGTTAATGTGTTACATTTTTAAAGACCTTTGACAAAACCACCACAAATTTAATTATTAAAACAATTTTGCAAGGTGGGCTGGGACTTTTTTACTTTTCCAATTTTATAGCTGAAATAATTCAATAAGTGCAAAAATAGGCACCCAGAATCATCTCCCTGTGGCAGATATGAATTCAAGTTTTATGGCTCTCAAAGTGTGGTATCACCTGGGGAGTCTGAGAAAAATATAGATTCCTAGACCCAACCCCGAATGCATGGAATCAGTCTCTCTAGCAGTGAGACCTAGAATCTCCATTTAATATTTTCCGCAGGTAACATAGATGCACACAGCCAGCCGAGAACTTTGAGAATCATTCCTCCATACTATCTTGCTTTCTTAACAGAGCTCCCGAGAGTGGTGAGTAGTTTGGTCTACGGTGAGTAATCTGAGTGTTCACTGCATAACAGTTTGCACTTAGAGCCAACAATATTAACAGGAACTAGAACTGAAATCCAGTACCAAGTAGGATTTTGATTAAACACTGCTTCACTCAAAGATAGATATGATGATCATGAAATGCCTTGGGCATGAAGAGGTCCTAGGTGCATGGCCTCCAAAGTAAGGTCACAAGATGTCCATACAGGGAATGGAAGAATATATTCAAACATTTATTGATAGTCATAAATTTTATCTAAACAGGTAAGAATGGAGTTCAGATTTACTAATATTTAACATATAGATGGACAATAGTACTTGTATATAATTTATAAGTAAACACACATATACATATAGGTGCACACTCAACAAATTTGTATTGAAAGAGGTGGACAATTTAAAAAACTTGGAGTCAACAGAGGTGGGGATTAAGCGTGCTCCGGAATCAAACTGCCGGTTGCTATCACTTAGATGTTCCTGCATCTATATAATGGGTATAATATTAGTACCTACCTTGTAGGGGTCTTATGAGAATTCAATGAGGTGACATTTGTATAGTGCTTAGCTTAGCCTGCATAAGTGCTTAAGGACTCTTCATGTGGTCGATCTTTGTACCACAGCAACTGATGCACAGAGAATCGGAGCAACTAGTCCCATCTTTGTATTCATGCCCTTGGCAGTGTGATTCCACAGCTTCCCCCATCATGAGATGGAATCTAGGTTGACCTTATATCTTGCTTTGGCCAGTAGAATAAGACAGAAGTGAATCTGTGCCAGTTCTAGTCCTAAGTCTCAAGAAGCCTTTCACGCTTCTCACTTGGAACCCTGCTCAGCTCCCAGGCCAGCCTGGTGAAAAATAAGAAGCCACCTGGATCAGAAACAAACTGAGGTCACCCTAGACTAGCCAGCACTAACTTTCCTGGCAACTGACTACAAACCCATGAGTGAGCCCTGCTAAGATGAGGACTGCCCAGCTTACAGTGAACCCAACAGAATTATGAGTTATACGAATAGTTGTTCTTTTAAGCCACTAAACTTTGGGGGTGGTTTGTTACACAGAAAGAGCTAACTGATATACGTAGCCATTATAATCAGGAAAAATACAAAACAACAATCTACTCTCAAGGGAAGACTCAAAGGAATAAGGTTAAATAGCTGCCCTAAACTTTTGGGAAAGAAAGACAATATAGTTGAAGTAATCAGGTGAAAAGCTGATTCCATTAGAGGTTACCTGTAGCCTGCATGAAAGATTTATGTGTCAGGTACTGAACAGCATCAGTGTCCCCTTTAGGGAGGAGAAGAAATATCTGTGAGAAAATACAATGCAACAACAAGAAGATCCACATCTTGAAGCTTCACAGATACAAGGAATGCAGTGATCTGAAACAGCCTTGGGCTGACTTAAAAATTAACTTCTGTTATGAACCTCCTGATCTTTCCAGTCAATTTGACGATGAGACTTGGACTGTGATCCCAGGAGAAAATGGTAAATGTAATAGAATAAACATTTGCACATTTCTCAGCCCAGGAACCTGGAGCAATTTTTAACTATGGGTCACACACCTAACTGTCTTCATCTCTAATCCAAAAGTTTAGTGACTGATCTTTAAAAATCAGGAGACACTTCTAATCTCCTAGAATCTAAGATCTAACTAATTGTGCAGATACCCAAGAAACAGTGATTTTTGTTTCTCCTGTAGAACCTGAATTCCCAAGTGAAGATAAGAGAATATTTCTCAGAAATAGTTACAATAGACCTCCCAATTTTTTTTTTGGAAAAAATATGAATTAATGAGCTCTGTGTCATCATCATTAGTTTTGAGAGTAAGAAAGTCCAGTTGATTAAAATCTTACTCAGATTATGATAAAGATATATTTAGTTGATGATAAAGAAATTATTTTACGACCTAACTCAGTATTCCTTCCACGTATCCATGCTATCTTTTAAAAAAAATTCTTGATCAAGAAAATGTCATTTTGACATGGGTTACTGGTTGCCTACACACTATCAGTTTTCATTTTCCCTACTAACAGAATCCCTCTATTGACTGGGGTGGCTATATGACCAACTAAAATCTATAATTTGCCATCAGCTCTTTCAAAGATGAAAAAGATATGTGTAACCAATTTAGATGGAAGGAGAAGCCATTGTGTGGGCTTCTAGGAAAGCTCATTACAGACGGCTTACTCTCATAGATCTTTTTATACTATTATCACGATGATGGTGATGATGATGGTGGTGATTATCTGGCTTTCCCACTCGTCCACCTTCCTGCATGAGACTGAAACTGGGTCAGACTTCAGTAGCCATCATAGTGAGCATGAGCACAAAGGCTACATTCTGGTATGGTAGAAAGAAGAGCTGGTAGGTTCCTGAATCTCCGATGGCATCTGTGGAGATGTCACATTAGTCCTGAACTACTTCTCATTTGAGGAGAGAAAACAGTTTCTGCTAATGCATATGTCTTGTGTAAGCTAGTATCTGGGGTGGGAAATGGGGTTTCTGTAACTTGAAGCCTAATTCCATTTTTAAATGTGGTAGGCATATATTTTAACTTAGCTGAAGGATGTTCCTGGAAATTCTGGATGAGGACCTTCTCTTTGACCATTAGAGAAGTATTAATTACTAGGAAATTCTGAGCTGACAAAACACTGGAAAGGGAATAAGAGTTGGTAAAACTCCTGACATTTCACTGGAGGGGCCAGGGTAGTACTGACCAGACTAAAGAAGGAAGGGCAGTGAGAAGAATCTAGAATGTGCCAGTCTGGCAGCCATTTGACCTTAGGATAGCTTATATTTCATCAGTTCTCACCAGGGAGGGATATTTCCATCAGCAATAAGGTTGGATTTACTGAAGGTAAATGCTACTAAAGGACCCAGAGAAGAGAATGAGGATCATATTTCTCTGGAAGTCCATAGAGACACTCTGACTAAGCATAAATTTGCCATCAGAGATGGCAGGGATTTTCAGGCAGAGAACGCATTAGCTGGTGCCTCAACAGCTCAGTAACACTTTTTTTTTTTTTTTAATTTGGTAATTTTGCTTGAGAAGAAAAAATATGCAACTCAGTTTTTATTCAAGGGCATCCTCATTCCTCCACCCAAGCAGAGACTCTTCTCAAGGAAATGTGAAAAGGCAGGTCCTAACACTATATCCCTTGAAAGAATAATTCCTCAAAATAATCTTCAAATCTGATGTTAATAGAGTCTAAGCATTAATGGAAATTTTGACCTTAAGTAAAGAAGAAATAATAACTGTATTCTCTGAGCAGCTGTAATAGACCTGTTTCTAGAGAGTGGCTTTGCCTCGGTTAAAGGCATAGATTGTGTCCTTGTTTCTGTAGCAGTCTTCTTAATAGAGAGCAGGTTAAGCAGAAACATGGTGGAGGGAGACCTCTCTCTTTCCAAGAAATAAGAAATGAGTCAACTTAAATACTTCCTCTTCTATCAGAAAATTCCCAGTAGCTGGGGACATAAGTTCAGAAGTAGGGATGATGAGGTAGGTCAATATTAACAGGTGTCTTGGAGACAACCTCATTTGTTTTATCAGAAAATGAGAGCCATGGAGAAAGGTAATCTTTCCCAAAGGAATTTAGCTTTTAAACTTTAATCGTGTTATAGAATCTCTTCTCCTCATTTTCTTCCTACAAAAAAGTAAATATGTCATTTTGTGGCTCATACTCCCATCTGCTCCAGGAAATGCTAATGAATTTAGGTGAGGTGAAAAAGGATTAAAAATCTGCATGAGAGAAAAAGAAATCTCTGTGAACTTTCACCTGGATGTCTAGAGGAAAATGATGAAAGCCTGTCTGCATATATGTATTTGTGGAAACATAAAATCCTGACACACACAAGATAGAATCTTTGTTTGGGTAAAACAGCCACTCACTTTACTTTACATAGTTTTAAAAGGACTAATGAATCAGGATATCTGTAGGTCCCAGAAGGCAGCCTGTTTCTCCAAAGCGCACACATGAAGATGGCATTTACTGCCCCGATCCAAACATTGACTTTCTCTTCTCGCATTATTATTTTCAGAAGGAACTCTGAGGAACAATCTTATGGGAAGGAAAAACTTAGGGCCAAAAAACATTTTGATAATTCTGGCATGCAATAAAATTATACTTTCTTTCTGGCATTTTTTTTTTCTGATTTAAAAAAAAAGAGTTGACTAACTTTTAGCAAAAGGCTATTTTTTTTTCCTGTATTTCATAACTTGACAGTTTTTTAAATTGGAAAAATCTACCCAGTGGAGCTTATAGTAGTTCATAAATTTGATAAAATTCCCTAATTTCTTTTCAGTAAAAAAAATTCAATGTATGTACCTACATGGATGAAGACCTTGCCTTAAAACTTCTAAACTCTCATAGAAATATGTTAGTTAAAAGTTCTCAAAGAGCAAAAAGAGCGCCATATAACAAATTAAATCTTAGCATCAAAAAACAGTACTTAACCTAAACTGATAAGACAGCAGAATGAATAGTGCTTTTGTCATATGTGATTTCTATAACTAAAGTTGCATTTCTATGCATTCATCTAAAGTATTTCTAAACAAATAGAGATCAGATTTTGCCAGGGAATATTTCTTTTTTTTTTTTTTTTTTTTTTTTGCGGTAGGCGGGCCTCTCACTGTTGTGGCCTCTCCCCCTGCGGAGCACAGGCTCCGGAGCACAGGCTCAGTGGCCATGGCTCACGGGCCCAGCCGCTCCGCGGCATGTGGGATCTTCCCAGACCGGGGCACGAACCCGTGTCCCCTGCATCGGCAGGCGGACTCCCAACCACTGCGCCACCAGGGAAGCCCGCCAGGGAATATTTCTACTTAGGAAAAAAGAAAGAATTTCAGAACTATTTCTTTGGGAAATGAAAGTAGGAATTTTTCCCATGGAATCTACAGGAGGGCCCTGGTGCTATCAGACCTGCAGTGGCCATTCAGTCCCCACGTCCTAGGCCTAGGTTATTTGAATGTCAACTGAGCCCCCCATCTGCAGATCCTCAAAGGTGCCCTCCTTCTGCAAGGCTACTACAAGGGGAAATACATTTCTAGAAGTCAATGGAGCAAAACTTTCAGTTTCCTTCCCCTTTTTCAAGCCCAGACCCAGTCACCAGGTCCAAAGCCCTTGTTTTACGGCCTCTTCTAGATAAACTCCTTCTAAATCTATTTGTTCCTTGATGGACACACTGGGGGTGTCTCCCAAGAATGGCAGCTGAATGTGAAGAAAATGTCACAATTTTTTTTCTGCTAGAGAAGGGTCTGTTTGGTGAGAACTTTTACTTCATATACTCACCCATTAAAAATCAAAAAAACAGGCAGCTCGGGCTTCCCTGGTGGCGCAGTGGTTGAGAGTCCGCCTGCCGATGCAGGGGACACGGGTTCGTGCCCCGGTCCGGGAAGATCCCACATGCCGCGGAGCGGCTGGGCCCGTGAGCCATGGCCGCTGAGCCTGCGCGTCCGGAGCCTGTGCTCCGCAACGGGAGAGGCCACAGCAGTGAGAGGCCCGCGTACCACAAAAAAAAAAAAAAAAAAAAGCGGGCGGTTCAAGCAGTGGAGCCGCGTGGGAGGAGTAAATAGGTCTCTCCGTGCTGATAAAGCAGGTTCTGTTCATTCTTCAAGTTCACAGAACAGAGACTTCAGAGAGGATAAAGCCATGGCTGGGATAATCCTGCAGCTCATCGAAATGGCTATTTTCCTTTTCCCCAGCGGAACCATTTTGCCCCATCTAAAATGCTTGTGGGAGAAGTTAAAATGAGCCACGTGTGCCTTCCCCCACAAAGGGGCCCTATATTTAACATAGCACACGCATCCAACACCTCAGACGGCTTTGAAGAAAGCTGTGTTTATTATGTGGGCTTATGAAATTAAAAGTACAAACTTTCTTATACTGGAAAAATTTGCAGTGAAATTTACAGCCAAAATAAGGAAGCTGTGCATAATGTAACTCTTGGCAAGAATTTTAATCAGTGGATGGGCAGGGCTGGATGCAATACTTCAGTTCCTTTCAGGCTTGTCTGAGCTTCCTTAATTTAAATACCACACACTGGGTCTGGGGAGAGCACTTGGGAGACATTGTGCTTTCCGCAGGAAGCAACACAAGCTAATGAGAAGGGAGCACCGTGATAACAGTTTCAACCTCAGGGAATGAATGATAGGGAGAGAAAGATACACTGTTACAGTAGAGCAAAGCCACACAGATTTACGTTATGATAAGGCATTGCAGCCCCATTACTTTAAGCAGGTAAAGATGGTCCCAGGTTATCAGTCTGACTCAGTTTGGCTTTAAAGAGCACAATTCTGGACCTTGTCAGAAGTTTTCATGCGGGATTGTCGTCTTCCCAATTGGAAAACGACAGAACTATCCAGTAGCCCTCAATTTCTGAGCAGCATGACAGCAGTTCAAACAAGTTGAAAGTCAGGTCACATAATGTGGACCCCAAACTGACCATCACAGAAAGAGTTATAATGTGATTAAAAGCTCCAGGGAACCTATTAAATCTGCTATCCCTGTCAGGATGAAACAAGAGCAACCCTGCCTCTGAAGCTACGATTTTTAAAGAGGCCTCTAGGAAAACATTTTATCCCTCTGCCATCTGCATGACACTTGAGTAATTAGTATCAGGTATATCACATGAAATCTCAGGAACTGAACTATTGAGAAAGAAGACTCAGAAGTCAAATGGTAAAGATATAAATTATATAGTGTTTGGACTTGACTGTACCATTTGCGTGCAGTATTTTTCTTTTAAAAAATATTCTTTAAAAATTTTTTACATGTAATTAAATTTACAAATGTAACAAATTCTGGGAACACAAGAGGTTGTTTAAAAATATTCTTCAATGACTCAGTCCTATGGAAGGTAAATGAGGAATGGGGAGGGCAATTTGCTCTGCTGCACAGGAGTCAAAGGTCAAGGGACACCAGAAGGCCCCAACTCTCCATAAACTGTCCTGCTAAGAACGTTTTCAGAAATTAATTCAGAAATATGATCTGTTTAGAGAAAATACTGATTATTTTTATGCTACAGTATTTATTTGCTAGGTAATAAATTCATATACATACTAGCATCTAGAGAAAGTTTCTATTTGGGGGTTTAACCTGTTGTAAGTTCTGTGAAACCAGAAATTAATGTGAATACAGTTTAGGACATCATTGCTTCACCAATCATACCAGTGCATATTTGGTTTCTAACTCTCCATGGGGAAAGCAGAAAGCTGAGATCTTGGCAGAGCCATGAAACCACACCTTGTGGACTGGGTTCATGGTCTGCTTTAATTCTGGTCCTGTAGAAAAGGAATCTAGGTTTTTAATAAAGGACATTTAAGAAGGCATATCTCCGTTTAGCAAATAGTTTAATGACAATCTTGATAGTTTCTGCTGACAATGAATATTGGAACTGATGAAAAAAACCTTCCCAGAAGGCAGAAGAATATGGTGCTTCCAAATTCATATGGAGTGCATGATACCTCATAAGCCAGGGAGAATGTAAATGGAAGTGGTTTTGAATGGGATGATAAAAGTGTCCAGGAGAATTTGATGACCAGGCTCGAAGGCTGTGGGAGAAAACAAAACTCAAAGGGTGGATTTATGTAAGTTAATTATGCTAGGAAAGATGGCTTGGGGGTAAAAACTCCAACAAACTAATTTAGGAGCGTGAAAATGATTCCATTATGATTGAAATTAGGTAAGAATGTCTTAACAATTAAAGAAAAAACCATGAGACTTAAGTAATATAAAATCAGCAGGCATAGTATCTGTGGGAACTAGGCATTTCCAACTACGAAGAAAGAAAACATATAACTAATTTGAAAAGAGTAAAGAATTAAGAAGATAATCACTACTTGTATATGTCTATTTCTTTATTAAAGAAATGCCTAAAAATGTAATTCATTAGGTCAGAGCTCAGCATCCTTTTAAAAAATTGTTCCTAATTCTCTGTAAACCTTTATACCTCCCCAGGCCCCTTCATCCAGACTGCAGTTAAAAAAAAAAAAAAAATTAAGCTTCTCTTGAAATCTTAACTGGTAATCCCCCACCCTTAACTTTTCAAACTATTTAATTATTTAATTCTGGTCACTAAGAGTAGTGAGGTGCTGTTATATAAGTTACTCTTCTATTACTTCATTTATCCACTTTTTTATTTGATGAAGACTTCACAGGCACCTACCATGTTCCAGGTACCACTAAGCGTTGTGGACAGAAATTTAAAGAAGCAGAGCCTTTAACAAAATGGCATCAGAATTACACGTCATAATTAGGATAGCTAGCAAAGTTCTTTGCCCTCATATCAGAGGATTTGTCAGTGCTTCTCCACTCTACTGCACTCAGCAAAATCTGCCGTCTAGTTGAAATCCAAATGCTCTCTTTCTATAACTTCTCTCACCCAGCCCAGTACCCATTTGTTACCCCTCTGACTTTGGGTAGGTTTTCTGAAAAAAGCACAGTTTCCAGAGTTAGATGGGATGGACAAATTTCTCATCCATCACTACTATTTGCAATGCTAGGTGAGCTGCTTAGCCCTTTTGAGCCTGTTTCCTTATTTGTAAAATGAAAATAATAATTCTTATCTTTAAGGGCATTTTTGAAGATTTGTTTGGATCAAGAATGTAAGGCACTTAAACTATGGTAGACACTCATTAAATGGTGGGTGGGTGCTTTAATTACCATTAGCTTCATCATTTCCCCTAATATCAGGGCTGTTCTTGCACTGGTGTTGGTTAAGAGGGGAATCTAAAGGGTCAAGAGCCAGCCTCAGTCCCAAATCAGGATGATGCATGTATTACAGCTCTACAGCAGTGAGGCAAATCTCACCCTCAAAACCAATGTGCTGATAACAGTCTACAAAAGTTCCAAAGTAAATCTTGCAAAGTTGTTATATGCCTAACCAAAAGGAAAGAAAGCAGTGGTTATTATACAAGCCAAGATGATTTTCTTATTCAAGTAGGGTGCCATTTTCCTCATGCAGCCTTCTGAAAAAGTTGTCATGTAAAATTATTTCACATTCTTTTCAGCCCACTCGAAGCACATAAGGGCTTACTGAAACACGGGTCTTGTAAATATGCCTGAATGTCAGGATTTTGGCTGTAACAGTGGAACTAGGAAGGACTCCAGTTGTATCTTTCTGTGCTCTTCCTGATTTATGAGCCAGAACCCTGGTATTTGACGCATGTGTGAGAAAATACATTGTTTTCTTTTTTATCTATTATGATTTTTGTGAAAGCAACAATTATCTAATTTTTCCCCTTAATAATAAAGAGAATTTAGAAAGTAAAAATGTATTGCCCAACAGGAAAAAAAAAAAAAAAAAAAAGAGCAATACTATATGCAATTAAGTACCTTTGTTAGATCTTGAAATTATAACCTATATTCTAGACCTAGAAACCCAGAAGAGTTATAGCAAATAAAAAGTCAATCCAGGGACTTCCCTGGTGGTCCAGTGGTTGAGACTTCACCTCCAGTGCAGGAGGTGTGGGTTCAATCCCTGGTCAGGGAGCTAAGATCTCACATGCCTCTGCCAAGAAAATAAAACATAAAACAGAAGCAATACTGTAACAAATTCAATAAAGAATTTAAAAAAAAAGTCAATCCATTGGTGAAAACAGACATCCATCAGTCTTTCCTGTTAATGGTCATAAAACAAAAAGTGGCAGAAGAAACGCTTCTTCTAACGTTTTCTTTATTCAAAGCCAAAATTGTCTACTCAAAATGTTATATGACCAAGAGTTTGTGCAAACTGTTTAATCATAAAATTGAATACTATGACACACAAATTCAAACTAAATACCATGAGAAAAAGAATCTGAGAAACATTGCAGCAGTTGATGTGTAACTGTATACTGCATGTCTTTTAAAATAATTTATTACATTTACCTAACTTACTACAAAGTGCAGACCTGATGCCCTATCACTCCTAAATGTTCCAGTCTGTATTTCCCCAAAGCAAGGACACTCCCCTCATAATCACCTTACAACCCTCCATGTCAGGAAATTGATATTGGTACTACCCTACCACCCTATTTTGTCAATTGCTCCAACAATCTCCCTTGTTGCTTTCTGGGTCAGAATCCAATTCAGCATAAGTGTATTTAAAGCTTATGTGGAATTGAATGATTTATGGAAAAGGATTGCATTTTAGAATAACTGTTCTTCACAGTTACTTATTTTTTAATATTATTTTTAAACTTCTTTCCCACCAGATTTGACACCCCTCTCATATTGACACCACTAACCAGTAAAAGTAGACATTTCCATATCACTTGGAAACAGATTACTAAAACACAGAAAAAAAGGAAACTGTGTTTTTGAAGGGCCTGAGATTATCGATCTGCTCTCATTGTTTGAATTCATGCATTTGTTCGTAAAATATGTGAATATTTTAACTTTCTACTGTATCCTGGTTTCTGAAGAAAACTGTACTTTAAAAATACGTATTTAAAGTTGTGGCCCCAACCTCGACTGGACGATATTACATATACATGCCTATGTCAGATACAGTATTTATTTTGATAATTACTAACTTAGCAAGTAAGTTAAATATCTTTAGGAAAATATTTACTGACACATTTTAAGGCATTTTTTTTTTTTTTTTTTTTTTTTTTTTTTTTTTGTGGTACGCGGGCCTCTCACTGTTGTGGCCTCTCCCGTTGCGGAGCACAGGCTCCGGATGCGCAGGCTCAGCAGCCATGGCTCACGGGCCCAGCCGCTCCGCGGCATATGGGATCCTCCCAGACCGGGGCACGAACCCGTATCCCCTGCATCGGCAGGCGGACTCTCAACCACTGCGCCACCAGGGAGGCCCCTTAAGGCATTTTTGAAGGAGAATAGCCATTAACATATATGTGAGAAGCATGGATACACTGAGGTTTTCCAAGCTATTAATTATAGTTTGACTATAAGCTAACAACTTGAAAACTTTTGCAACAAGTTATTTATTTATCATGATAATGGAATATGGACTTTTCTCTAAAAAACATAGGCACAACTGTCTAGCAGGGGTCTCAGTGCTTTCTCATCAGTAACGAAGTATGACATCTCAATGTGGCAAACTCACTTAAGCCTGGAAGCAATTCTAGACGAGTGGAAGGGCAAGAGGTTAAGCCACGGCTGTATTTATCAATATGCTTTTAAACCAATGAGTGGATCAAGTAACATACAGAGTGAATGGGAATTAAATGTAATTAAAATCACTGTCTCCACAGACAGGGCAGGTTATAACCTTTATTCTCTCTAACCAAGCCCCTCCCCTCACATGCCTCTAAGAGCCATAAATAAAAGAACCCAAGATTTTAGAAAGTTTTTTTAGGATGTTATATGTAGTTTGTTCTTAAAAATCTGACCTAAAAATACAAAGCAGAGGTGTCTAGGAGAAGGTTTTTAAAAGAGAAACACAAAAAATGGCTGAAATTGTGTTGGCATTTTTTATGTGATGGCATATTTTATTTTGGTGTATGTAATTTTGTTTGATTTCTTCTAAGCTCTGTCTGAGTAAGGCACATTTGTCAAAAATGAATACAGTCCCTAAAGGGAGAATAGAATTTCTCAATCTCTGAGCCGACTGTTGTCCAGCATTTGTCCACCAGACCCTTTTTCCCAATAGCATATAGGTCAACATAGAACTTTGGGGGGTTGTAACCTGGGGTAGGGGGGAGGGAATGGGGGTTGAAAGAAAAAAAAATAGGGAATATATCTAAAGTATAATAAAGTGCTTTGCTAATCCCTGGTGAGGCAGCATTCCTTGCACTAAGTTCTAGCACAACTGGAACGAACTGCATTCTAATAGGAACCAAGCAGTTTTTTGGTGATTGCTGAGTGAAAGCCACCTCAGAAGGCACGGAAGAGAATGTCTGCCTCAGGAGGTGAGACAGAATCATCTATATCACCACATTCTCCATTCAGAAGGGGAAGGTGAATATAGATTAATGAATTACTAGTTCAAGCATTCTTCTAGAAAGTTCTTTTTTTCTGATCATATATGTATTGTTTTTACCTTGTAGAAAATGTGGAGAATACAGAAAAGTGAAAGTACCAAATTACCCATACTCCCATAACCCAGAAAAAAACCTCTCAGTATGCGGTATATTGCCTGAGTGTTCACTTACGGAATGGACTGTTTGATTTAAGGCATTGGTTCTCAAAGTGTAGTCCAAGGGACCAGCAACAAGAGCATTACCTGGGAACTTGTTAGAAATGCACATTTGGGGGTCTCACCCAGACCTATCAGAAATTCTGGAGATGGAATCCAGCAATCTGGAATTGAACAAACCCTTCAGGTGACTCTAATCATGATAAAGTTTGAGAACCACTGTTTTAAGATATTCTTAACACACAGATTTGAAGAATCTGGGCCAAATATATCATCCTTTTTTTTAAATGAAAACATAAATAACACTGGGTTTAGATTGTGCCTAACTCTTCGACTAAGACATAAACCAAACAGTAGAATACAGGCTCTGACCCCTAGTTTTAAGAGTACATACAGTTCCTCTGCTGAAAGAAGAAACAAAATTTAGGAAAAAATTTTTTTTTCTTTTATCCTTCCTTCATTCCTGGTTTATTCCAGAAAGTATTAAGATGATTTAAGTTTCTGAGATCAAGGTATCTGTCAATAGACAATTTTGAGGGCTTCATATGCTATGGTTTAACCTGATTTCTCCAAAGTGAGTATAACTTGGAAGAAAAGAACAATTAATCAGAGCAAGAACGTTACCAGTTAGCAAAAGTATAATTAGATAATTAGACATAACTGTCTAATTTTAATAGTCTTGCATCAGGAATTCCAAACTTTAATGATTTTTCCCCCTCATCATCCTAGAAGTGAAATTGTTTACTGAAGGAACAGTATACAAATAGATAATTCATTTTTAATAAGGTTAAACTGCAGTGCAGTTACTATAAATATGCTATTGAAATGATCCGATACTTAACAGTCCTTTTAAAAATAATGTGTCCATACTCCCTTGGAAGGGGAAAGAAATAAACCCAGTATGCTAAACCACACAGACATTTTAGAAGGCATCTAGTTACCAAAACAAGTGTGGCTTAGCAGTCAGAAGCAAGTTACTACAAGCCAACGGCTTTACTTTTTGCCAAAGCATTGTTCTCCCGGGTGGTCTGAAAAAGACTGGTAATTCCCTAGAATTATCATGTACTTGAACTACATACTAGTGAAGGAAAATTAAAAATAACAACAAGAATAAGCCTATCAAAGAGCCTTTTCATATCACCCGACATTGTTTTATGTCTTTCTGTTTAAGGTTTTCTTATCACAGCTAAGTCAGAAAGACATTATGCTATTACCCTTGTGATAATGATTTAATTATTTTATATTCTTGCCCAGCCACACAGGTGGCACTTTTCATGGACAAAGAAAACCCTTAGTAAATAGACGACCAAACCCCCAGAGGCATGGAATCTGTTCTCACAGTGTGTAACAGTGCTGGCTGGTGTCTCTCCCCTGCAGCCCTGCAGTGCTTCACTCTGCCAAACCCAAACAGAAAGTACTGGTTTATTTCCAGCTGTTGCTCACGTTTTTCATCTGATTTTATTTACTTGTCTGAAGTGGCTGTAACAAGCACCAAATAAGCCACAATTGCCCAGAGCAGAATATAAAACTAAAGGGCTTCAATTAATGAATAAGTAATGACGCACTTAGAAATGGGTGCTAACGTGAATCAGTGAATGAGGCAGTGGAACTTACTAGATTATATTTTTAAATGATTTTGAATCAACGTATTTAAAATTATGTAAATGCTATGTTGTATATAAATTTTAAAATCCATAATGCTAATGCATTGGAAAATGTAAAATAAAGCACAGATGTAAGAAAATAACAATATGGCAAGACCAGTATGCATTCCCCCTACTGTGAGAATACATGGATCTGTGCTGTGTGTGAGTGTGTCCTATTACATTGATGTTACAACAGGTATTATATGTAGTGGTTTATAATGTGGTAGATGTTGATGTACATCTTAACTCTCACTTATGATCTAAGAAACAAAGAAACCCAAGGCAGCAGAGAGAAAATACTGCCTCCCCAAACAATACAGGCATAGCAATTTTTAAGATGAAAAGTCCAAAGTCATCTACCAAGAGTATTAGACAACAGAGTACAATATAACCCCCAGCATAATGACACCTCTCACATCAGCCAGAACAGTCCCTGGGCTGAAGCCAAATTCATTGGCTGGCATTTCCCCAGCAACAACCCTGAGCCACATATTTTAATCATAATGCTAGAAAAGGGCTGCTGAATGTATTATAATAAAACATGAATAGCTTTTTCTCCATAAGTTATGGTTCAGCCAACATGCAGTGCCTATTTCAGCAGGGATATGTAAATAAACCAGCCAACCTGTATCATAGAGAAAGGGAAATGTGTAAATGACCTAGGACACTTCTGTTGGTGCCAGATGGAAATGAACAGCTGCTATATATGGTATCGCAATTCTCTCTTAAGCTTGGATGGGGAAACAGCCCAGCTCCTGCTTTGAAAGCAGATTCAATCTCCACCCTTTCAAAGCTAGAATGGAGGTAATGAGATCACAAATCAGCTATATGAATTTCTTGCCATCCCAACTCTCTGGACTCAGTTTCTTCCTCTGAAGTATAAATGGGGTAGAGGTAGGAGACCTCTCAAGTCCCTCCAATATTCCATGACCTCCGTGATCCTACTACATCAGACGTGATGAGGGGAGGCATGAGCTAGCTCCTGAAGAAATGCCACAAGACACCCAGTAGAAGAACTAGATTAAAGAGAAACAGACTGGCTATGGGAGAGGTGGGTTCTACTTCAAGTCCTGCCCCTTACTTAGATCTGTGACTCTGGGAACGTCTCACAAACCCTCTGGGCTTTGATTTCCTCGTTAATAGAGGAAGGCAGGTGATCCTAAAGCTCCTTCAACACTGTTTCCAGGGAATGAGAATCAGCCCCTGTGTATGAAACAACAGTGACAAATGGCTTCTCAGGAAATGAAAAGACATCATAGACCTCCAGGATTTAGGACAGCCTCTATAATTTCATAGAAAGCCAATTAACTCATTATAGCGAAAATGCTAAACAGCAACAATTTTGAGTGAAAGCAGGTCGATAGAGTTCTACTGATTAATCACAGGAGCTTAATTTCTATTTGATTATTATGTTAATTTATCAACAATAATATGAGTTGCATTTACATACAACCCTGAAAGTTAACACATAGAAATGTTGCTTCATTAGGAAGAGGAAGAGGCAAAGAGAAGGATATTAAAATATGTGTGAAAAGATAAAAGCAGACTCAAGGCAAGAAGAAACTAAATCCCTACTCTCTTATCATTTAATAATAATGTTACTGGAATCTGTAAAGAATGACATTTGAGAAGAGACAGGTAAATTTTAATACCCAGAGCCATCCAAGTATCCTCGTGAAGTTATTCATCATTAAAGACATACGTGTAAATAGATAACCGTTAACAACTGAACAATTGCAGAAGCAAAACACAGTCACCCACATATGCAAACACACACTCAAAACACACACATGCAGCATCCAGTTATGACTTACACGTAAGTTTGTATTAGAGAGGTAATTAGTGCATTTCTTACACCGTTATTCAATTGACAATGAGCTACACTCTTAAAGAATAAAGACATGAAAGAGAGAGGCATCCTTTCTTCTAATCTAATTTTTTAAGGATGTAATAAATAGTTAACCATTCCCTGTCAGTCTGAAAAGAAAGAAACACTGAAGTAACCTACGGCCACCAGTTCCGGATATTGCTGAGTGCAGCTATGGTCAGAGAAAATATTCAACACAGTGTTCTAATTTAAAAAAAAACAAAAAACAAACCCACTGTGTATGAAAGAACTCAATCCATCCTAGTAATTGCTTTCTGTGAAATCTACCCTTGGTCCAATTTAATGAGTTACAGGTGTGAATCTAATGCTTTCCATTTTGCCGAAGATGTTACCGTTGCTTTTTTCTGAGACAGTTGGCCTCCAGAAGTTTTATAGTTAATTTATCATAACATACTATCAATGTTCAGCATTCACTAAAAGGGGAAACGAAGCCCTTTTGGTAAAATAGAGCGCTCTTGCTAGATACCCATGCAATTTTTCTTACCTACACATTTAAAATTCTGCCTTGATTATTTTTCAGAAGAACTGCCAGACCAAAATAAGTGTGAGAAATTTTTATTTTAAAGGGCAGAAGTATTAGTGCAGGCAAAGTCATTGCCCAGATTTGCCTGTCGAACAAGCTTGTGCTGTTTAACTACAAAACAAGTTTTAAAAACTGATTTTTTTTTAAACAAGAGAAAGTGTGAAAAATCAGAGTAGCAGATATGGCAGCCATGAGGGTGGTTTTCAAAAATATAGCTCCTTGGGTTTTTTTTTACATATCTAAGTGTCTTCTGGAATTAATAACTAGTATCATTTATTATGTGCCAGACACATGGCTAAGAGCCTTTCACATATCTTATTTTGAGTTCTCTCAGAAGTAGACACTGAGACAAGGATTTAAGTGCAAGTAATTTATTTGAAAGAAGATCCCAGGAAAACCAGTAAGTGAAGGAAAAATGAAACAGAAGGAAGAGGAAGGAGGTACTACCAAGCAATTAACTTCTATGGGCCACAGAGCTCAATCCTGAGTGTAGAACACACCTCAAAGATAGTCCAAATGAGAGGCTGTTTCTGGACGCATCACTTCTGGAGACTTCCAGTTTGCCTTGTGAATGAGCCAACCATGCTGCTGCAGCCAGAAAGCAGGCAAGGAGCAAGAAGTGTTCTCAGTAAGTAGAGTCTGGGGTGTATAAACAAGGGCCCAGGGTATACGTGCAGGACCCTAGTAGTCTACAGCACACGATATCATTTCAACTTCACGGTGACCCCCACTTTACATACGTGTAAAGACTCCCACTTTACATATGTGGAAGCTGAGACTCAGAGAAGTTAAGCAGCTTAACCAAGGGTACACAGAGCTGATAAATGACGGGGTAGAGACGAGAAATCCAGGACTGTTTGACTCTAAACCTTAGTCCTGACCATAATGTTATAGTGTAATAGGGACAAAGATGAAATAGGGGACTTCCCTGGTGGTGCAGTGGTTAGGAATCCGCCTGACAATGCAGGGGACATGGGTTCGAGCCCAGGTCCGGGAAGATCCCACATGCTGCGGAGCAACTAAACCCGTGAGCCACAACTACTGAGCCTGTGCTCTAGAGCCCACGAGCCACAACTACTGAGGCCTGTGCGCCTAGAGCCTGCACTCAGCAACAAGAGAAGCCACTGCAATGAGAAGCCCATGTGCCACAATGAAGACCCAACGCAGCCAAAAATAAAATAAATAAAATAAATTTATTTTTAAAAAAAGAAAAGAAATAGGGTCCATCATAAAATGTCAGGAAGCCCCAAGTATGAGAGAGAGCATTGTTAAAGGCCTAATTCCTTCCCAGTGTCAAAATAAGTAGCTACTGGAACTGAGGGGAAGGACTGGAAGGCTGGGTGCAACCACGAGGACCCTGCCAAGGACAAGCAAACAGATGAGAACTATTACCCTTAGTTCTACATTTAGATAATCGTGTAGACATTTTTGCCATAAGGTCTCCAGCTTTGGAATTCCTTCAGTTTGGTGATCTGAGTGAGCCCAGGTCCATATTATATGTCACATAAGACTCATCTGTTTGCAGAAATGTCAAATGTTCTTGAGTTATCTGCAGGAAAAACTGATGGTAGGGGTTCTTGTGGCTGTGTTTTTAACTTTCAAAGTTTTTTGTTATTGTTTTAAGTTACTGTTTTGTTGTCAGATTCAGTGGTCAAATAATATGACACAGTTGTACCCAATATTAAAAAGGGGAAGAAATTAGAAAAGAAAATAATGGAATTTTAGCAGAATAAGGAATTGTGTTTGAATGACAGGAAATCAATAACGATGTTTGTGCTAGCTACAAATGTTACAGTTAGCTCATAGTTTGAGAGAAGAAATATGATGTTGGTGTTATATGAGATAAAATATTATATTATGGCAAAGTTATTTTTCACTGAAATTTTTGAAGATGTAAAATTAATATTATTAAAGTTAATATTACTACTTACAGGTTAATCATACTTTAGGTTAGGAGAGAAACTTCTGAATAAAGATCCCTTACAGTCAATTGTCTAAACTTTTATGTAAAATAATGAAAATAAGCCAATGGCAGGAAAATAAAATGTGAGACAATCATGTCTCCAAAATATTGATGGCATGACCCACCCTGATTGCATATCTCTGTGTGCCTGACTTGGTATCTGTCTAGTGACCAGATAGTTTTTAGGACTTTTCAAATTGCTGCTGTTTATCATATGACCAGGTCCCTATCAGAACCTCTATTGGGATTTTTCATAATAGGAATATATTTATGAATTCCTAAGTATCTGTGTATAAACAAGAAACAGAACCTGCTAAATAGCTGAGCCACAGCCTCAGCCTGAGTTCCCCAGAAAGTATCAACAGCATCAACACAGAAGTCCAGGGTAGGGATGGCACTTGGTGAGGTACTGTGGGTTGGACATGTATTAGGCTAGTCGGAGCTGTGAACTGGTCACTGCAGCTGTGGCTAGAATCAGAGACAAGTGAGGCCAGAGGATCTGAAGAGGCACACACCCTGATACAGGAATTAGGCCCATGGCATTGTGGTCATCTTACCCCTGAGCTTCCTGACATATATTATGTATGCTACCTTCATTCCTTGAATTTGTTACAGTGTAGCCACATAGTTCAGGACTGAGGTTTGTAATCAAACAATCCAGGGTTTCCAGTCTCTGCCCTGCTCTGCTGTGTCCTCTTCCCCACACACACACCCGTATCACCCCTATCACTTATTAATTCTGTATACCCTTGGATAAGTTATTTCAGCTTTGATCACCAAGGATTTGGAAAACATGGTCCAGTCAAAGCTAGGATAGGCAGCCCTGTCTTGTCCTCCTCTGGCCTTCTCCTCTCTTGTTTTGGTCCTTTTTTATGTGTATTAAAATTAGGGTCCAGGGCTTCCCTGGTGGTGCAGTGGTTGAGAGTCCGCCTGCTGATGCAGGGGACATGGGTTCGTGCCCCGGTCCAGGAGGATCCCACATGCCGCAGAGCGCCTGGGCCCATGAACCATGGCCGCTGAGCCTGCGCGTCCGGAGCCTGTGCTCCACAATGGAAGAGGCCACAACAGTGAGAGGCCCACGTACCGCAAAAAAAAAAAAAAAAAAAAAAAAAAAAAAATTAGGGTCCAGTTATTGCTAGTTCTGTGGAGATTCCAACTTCCTCTTTCTAAGACCTTATAGACTAGTCCTCTTGGCATGGGGAACTCTCTTCCTAGGTCTTTTCTCTTAGGCATTTCATCACATCTTCCTACAGCAATACTGTCCTTCAGACTGTACAAGTTTGGGAAATGCAGCATACTTGGTCCCTGTCTTGGAGATTAATAGTGCACACTAGTATAGTAAGTGATACTGCAGGAAGGACGTCTATTTAATGACATTTAATTCAGTATTTCTCTAACTTACCTGATCACAGAACCCTAAGTTGGACATAACCCCTCTTGGCATCCTATAAGCCTACGTTCTACTGAGTGGCTGTGGGAACTCTTAACTCTTTTGTTCTCTACCACCTCTGTTCCACTGCTCTTGTTCCCACACTTTATAATTTTCAGCTCTCAGTCTGGCAATAGTGCTTGTACCTTACCCACCTCTGCGATTTTTTCTCTGAACGCTTTTCATAGACCAAATGACATGAACTCACTTTTCATTCCAGTGTTTCACTCATAACTGCTTCTGGCGACTATACTAAAGGTTGCACTATGGTGTGTGGTGTGAAGGTGTATTGATAACTAACTTTTTGCATAATGGAATGGACTTATATCTGTCCCTCAAAAAATCTCATCATTTGGTGGAGAAGCAGTATAAAAGGATAAAAGGAACTAATCTCCATTGGGATTATGTGGCCACAGAACAGTTAGCTGTTTGTTGTCAGTCTACCCAGACAACTGAAAGACAAGGAAGAGTTAATTCCATTTGATTTTTCAATCCACAAGAAAAACTAATAATTACTAATTTTTAGCAATGGAACTCTAACCCTCTCATGGCTAAGAACCCCTAATAACTCTGCCATAAATTCTGTTCTCCATCATCATTTTTTTAAAAGCCCAAAGCTTAAAAAAAGGGACAGGGGTGAGAGAATTACTGACATTGTTTTTCCAGTCTAGAGTAAGAAAATAGATCAAAATAGTGGGATATCAACAATTTGACCTGAAGGAAACAGGAAGTCAATAAAATGATAACCAACTGTTTCACAGCTAAAAGTCAGATCAGGACATGTTTACATGAAAAGATGTTTAGGCTTTTCTACACTTCAGACTTCTCAGTAAGTTGCAGGCATTCTTTTCTAAGTAGGAAGACTTGCCCACCAAAATATAGTAGTAACCAGCATGAGGAGACACAGATTTTTGTATATCTCAGCTATTAAAGCACCTGGAACAAATCTACTGGATTAATAACGGGCTGTATTAAGTCTAGGCACTCTAAGGAGGTGACAAAATGTCTCCTTCTACTGCCTACCGCCTTCTGAACGTATGGATTTGACTTTTCTGAGAAGAAAGTTATTAGCTCAACTCCAGGCTTCAATGCACAGAAGCACTGCAGAAACAAGTGGTTATCAGTCTATGCATGCCCTACTTGGATTCAGAGGCAAGAACTGAGGATATCCATCCTGTAAGCCCAGCCCCACCCAGCCTGTGACTCAGTGAGAACCAAGCCTGGGTGTGTATTAGATGTGGAGTTCTAACAAAAAGAGGGTTACTGGCATTAGCTTCTGTATCCTGAGTCTGACATCCGCTGTACCCAGGGCAAACCTTGGGGGGTCTGTGTACTTAGAGAGCTACAGCTGGATATTAGCCCCCAATATATGTGCCCAGTTTCCCATGACCAAGCTCCAACTCTAGTTCTTTGTTAGCGGCCCATGTCCTTGAGTGAACTGCAGTCCTGCTAAGATCTTAAATGCCCTTCCCAGTCTCTTTAGGGGCTAGATCTTTCGTACTCCTCGCACCATGGCTGTAGTCAAGGCTCAATCCAGAAGAACCTTGCTATAAGCAATGAAGATACTCTCCCTTCAAAACTTACACTGTTACTATCTAGATATCCCTGCCCACGAGAATAAACCTAGTAGATATCATTTCTGATGGAGAGATGAGGAAGTGGACGGTGCCTTCTTCGGGACCAGTTCCACTAGCCCTACCCTCAGTAATCTCTAAGATTATTTCCTCCTACCAGATGGCCCATGCTTCATGGCCATGTTGACTGAGCCCACGACAGGAAAATGATGGACTGGATATTGGAACACAAACTGCTATTCCTTTTCTTTATATCCATGTCCTAAGATGTAAACATTTCTTTAACAAAAATGGGCAGGGAGGTGGGAGCCTTAGTATAGAGGGCCTTAAATGTGAAGTGGGGGAATTTGGACATCTGGAATTCATAAACACTCACAGGCTTCTGCTTCTGCCGTCTACTCCCGAGAAAACACATTAATTTCAGTGGTAGCATCATGGACTTATTGCAAATAGTACTGTGAGGAGAAACTGTGGACTTTCATCTTTTTCTTTCTCTGTTTTCCAGATGAGAGGCAACAGCTTAAATCCCTAGGAATAGTAGATTAATTGGCATAGGTGATGCTTATCTTATTTAATAGAGATGTTCTTGGTTGAATATATAATGGTACGAACTACAGAATAATATACAGCTATTAAAAAGATAAATTGGATAATTATCAGGACCCAAATGAATGTTCATCATATACTCTTAAGTAAATGAACTACATTGAAGAGTAATAATATATATTACCTGACTCCGTTTTTATAAAAAGAAAACAAATATCCTCTGTGTGGGTGAGATTTATATACATTTAAATGAGAAAAAGGAGAGAAGTAGGAAGATCCATATTAGACTGCTAGCTTCTGTTATCTAAACATTTTGATACTTCTTAGTTTAATTTCATTTTTACCTTGAGTGTGGTTTAATTTGTGGATTTTTTTTAATTTAATAGATTTTGGAAAAAATATATTGAAAGTAAACCAGATTTTATGTGTCATATGGGTACTTTGAGTTAGAAAGTTCTATAAGAACCACTTTGTAAATTTTACAAATGACCTAATTTGATTAAAATATTGATATTTGCATTTATGTAGAGTAGGGAACTACTATACTGTATAATCAGTCATTCTACATACAGAAATCATTCTGATCTTTAGGTTTCCTTTTTTCCAATGAAAATCTTACTGCAGAGACTGTGAGCTCTAACCCTGACTGGTACTATTATTCTACCCATGTTTAATGCCACATAAATATTGGCTATTATTACTCTAAGCAGTCACTACTCATTAGCATGTATTAGTAAGCACTATGTATTGGGCACTACGGAGGCAAAGGTAAATAAACCTTGGGCACTGCTTCTAGAAATTCTCGGTCTAGTGAAAAACATTTTTATCCTACCAGGCTGGGATGCAGTGGCAGTTCTTTGGGGAAAGAGGTGGACCTGGTTTTTCTGATTCAGTGAGGAAGATAAGATATTGCCCTCCTGAGAGAACAGTAACAGGGAGGTAGTCCTGAAGACAGCAAATCCCAGGACACAGGGTAAAAAATTTAACAGGGTCGCTGGTGGCTGAATGATGACCATCATCCTCAGGGATGATGTCCCCTCAGATCTGGAGGAATGTGTCATCTGCCATGACAATTACTTCACTTTTGCAATGCCTTGAAATATTTTCACATATTTTATAAATGGTACTTGCTTAGTTGCTATGTTTTTGTTTAGGAAATAAAACACTGGCCCATTTATCATCACACCACCCTCAAGGTTACTGAGAAACTTGTAAATGTGGGTCCATAAACATTATTACTAAAGTTCACTGAGATTTCTTACCTCCCCTCAAATAGGAAGGGAAAGTGTCAGCTGCCAAAACAAAAATTCAACAGTTAAACAAATTGGGTAACTTCATCTAAATCCTTAAACCCTCAGCTCCAGAAACCTTGGGGATGATGTGGTATGTCCTTTTTACACAAATAGATTTTTCAGAGAACTGAGGAGACGCCAAATTAATCCTCCTGAATTAGTAGCTGCTGATCCTCAAGCACAGTAGTCTCTCAAATGTTTTTTAAAGGGAAAATGCTGATTGCTTTATTAAGATCACACATGGAGTATGCCAGCATGCTAAAAACGCGAATAAAAGGATTATCAAGAAGGTTGGGGGAGCCGGAGGAAGATGGCGGAAGAGTAAGACGCGGAGATCACCTTCCTCCCCACAGATACATCAGAAATTCATCTACACGTGGAACAACTCCAACAGAACACCTACTGAACGCTGACAGAAGACCTCAGACCCCCCAAAAGGCAAGAAACTCCCCACATACCTGGGTAGGTCAAAAGAAAAAAAGAATAAACAGAGACAATAGGATATGGACGGGACCTGCACCAGTGGGAGGGAGCCGTGAAGGAGGGAAGGTTTCTACACACTACAAGCCCCTTCGAGGGCGGAGACTGCAGGTGGCGGAGGGGGAAAGCTTCGGAGTAGCGGAGGAGAGCACAGCAACAAGGGTGTGGAGGGCAAAGCAGAGAGATTTTGGCACAGAGGATCGGTGCCCTCAGGCACACACCAGCCCGAGAGACTTGTCTGCTCGGCCGCCAGAGCGGGCGGGGCTGGGAGCTGAGGCTCGGGTATCGGCTTTCAGTCGGAGCGCAGGGAGAGGTCTGGGGCTGGCGGCAGGAAGAGACCCTGAAGGGGTTAGTGCTAGCCCGGAGGGAGTCCGGGGAAAGGGTCTGGAGCTACCGGAGAGGCAAGAGACTTTTTTCCCTTTTGTTGCCTGGTGCGCGAGGAGAGGGCATTCCCCTCCCTCCCCTCTGCCTGAGTGAGCCAGAGCCCCCGAATCAGCGGCTCCTTTAAACCCGTCCTGTCTGAGCGAAGAACGGACGCCCTCCGGCGACCTACGCGCAGAGGCGGGGCCAGGTCCAAGGCTGAGACCCGGGAGCTGTGAGAGCAGAGACAGGGAAATCTCTCTGTGCAGCCTCCGAGGCAGCGGATTAAAGCTCCACGGTCCATTTGATGTGCCCTGCGTCTGTGGAGTGCATGAATGGACAGCGAATCATCCCAAATTGAGGAAGTGGACCTTGAGGACAAGATTTAAGACTTTCCCCCCCTTTTTTTTCCTCTTTTTACAACGAATTATCTCAAATTAAGGAGGTGGACTTAGCAAGATTTCAGACTTTTCGCCCTTTTCCTCTTTTTACAACAAATTATCCCAAATCGAGGAGGTGGACTTGGAGAGCAAGATTTTTTATTTTTCCCCCTGCTCTCTTTTTGTGAATGTGTATGTGTAATCTTCTGTGTAAGATTCTCTCTGTATAGCTTTGCTTCCACCATATGTCCCAGGGTTCTTTCGGTCCGTGTTTTTTTTCAATAATTACTTTTTAATTTTAATAATGCTACTATATTTCATACTTTATTCTATTTTACTTTACCTGCTCTTTCTTTTTTTCCTCCCTTCCCTTCCTCCCTCCCTCCCTCCGCTCCTCCTTTCCTTCTTTCTTTTTCTTTCCTCCATCCCTCCCTCCCTCCCACCCTTCTTCTTTCCACTTTCTTTTTCTTTCCTTCCTCCCTCCCTCCCTCCCTCCTGTCTTTCTTTCTTTCTTTCCTTCCTCCCTCCCTCCCTCTCTTCTTCCATTCACTCTTCCTTTTGCTTTCATTCCTCCCTCCCTCCCTCCTTTCTTGCCTTTCTTTCCATCCTTCCTCCCTCCCTCCTTTCTTTCTTTCTTCCTTCCTTACTTCCCTTCTTCCTTTCTTTCAATCTCTCTTTCTTTCTTCTACTAATTATTTCTTTCTACTTTTTCTCACTGTTATTCTGAGCCGGGTGGATGAAAGGCTCTTGGTGCTGCAGCCAGGAGTTAGTGCTGTGCCTCTGAAGTGGGAGAGCCAACTTCAGGACACGGGTCCACAAGAGACCTCCCAGCTCCACATAATATCAAGCAGCGAAAATCTCCCAGGGATCTCCATCTCAACACCAGCACCCAGCTTCAGTCAACGACCAGCAAGCTACAGTGCTGGTCACCCTATGCCAAGCAACTAGCAAGGCAGGAACACAACCCCACCCATTAGCAGAGAGGATACCTAAAAACATAATAAGGCCACAGGCACCCCAAAACACACCACCAGACGTGGACCTGTCCACCAGAAAGACAAGATCGAGCTTCAACCACCAGAACACAGGCATTAGTCCCCCCCACCAGGAAGCCTACACAACCTACTGAAACAACCTTAGCCACGGGGGACAGACACCAAAAACAACGGGAACTACGAATCTGCAGCCTGCAAAAAGGAGACCCCAAACACAGTAACATAAGCAAAATGAGAAAGCAGAAAAACACACAGCAGGTGAAGGAGCAAGATAAAAACCTACCAGACCTAACAAATGAAGAGGTAATAGGCAGTCTACCTGAAAAAGAATTCAGAATAATGATAGTAAAGCTGATCCAAGATTCTATTTCCCAGATCCAAAATCTTGGAAATAGAATAGACAATATGCAAGAAACAGTTAACAAGGACCTAGAAGAACTAAAGATGAATCAAGCATCGATTAAAAACACAATAAATGAAATGAAAAATACTCTAGATGGGATCAATAGCAGAATAACTGAGGCAGAAGAACGGATAAGTGAGGTGGAAGATAAAATAGTGGAAATAACTGATGCAGAGAAAAATAAAGAAAAAAGAATGAAAAGAACAGAGGACAGTCTCAGAGACCTCTGGGACAACATTAAACGCACCAACATTCGAATTATAGGGGTTCCAGAAGAAGAAGAGAAAAAGAAAGGGACTGAGAAAATATTTGAAGAGATTATAGTTGAAAACTTCCCTAATATGGGAAAGGAAATAGTTAATCAAGTCCAGGAGGCACAGAGAGTCCCATACAGAATAAATCCAAGAAGAAATACGCCAAGACACATATTAATCAAACTGTCAAAAATGAAACACAAAGAAATCATATTAAAAGCAGCAAGGGAAAAACAACAAATAACACACAAGGGAATCCCCATCAGGTTAACAGCTGATCTCTCAGCAGAAACTCTACAAGCCAGAAGGGAGTGGCAGGACATAATGAAAGTGATGAAGGAGAGAAACCTGCAACCAAGATTACTCTACCCAGCAAGGATCTCATTCAGATTTGATGGAGAAATTAAAACGTTTACAGACAAGCAAAAGCTGAGAGAGTTCAGCACCACCAAACCAGCTTTACAACAAATGCTAAAGGAACTTCTCTAGGCAAGAAACACAACAGAAGGACTATACCTACAATAACGAACCCAAAGCCATTAAGGAAATGGGAATAGGAACATACATATCAATAATTACCTTAAATGTAAATGGACTAAATGCTCCCACCAAAAGACACAGAGTGGCTGAATGGATACAAAAACAAGACCCATATATATGCTGTCTACAAGAGACCCACTTCAGACCTAGAGACACATACAGATTGAAAGTAAGGGGATGGAAAAAGATATTCCATGCAAATGGAAATCAAAAGAAAGCTGGAGTAGCAATTCTTATATCAGACAAAATAGACTTTAAAATAAAGACTATTAGAAGAGACAAAGAAGGACACTACATAACGATAAAGGGATCGATCCAAGAAGAAGATATAACAATTGTAAATATTTATGCACCCAACATAGGAGCACCTCAATACATAAGGCAAATACTAACAGCCATAAAAGGGGAAATCGACAGTAACACAATCATAGTAGGGGACTTTAACACCCCACTTTCACCAATGGACAGATCATCCAAAATGAAAATAAATAAGGAAACACAAGCTTTAAATGATACATTAAACAAGATGGACTTAATTGATATTTATAGGACATTCCATCCAAAAACAACAGAATACACATTTTTCTCAAGTGCTCATGGAACATTCTCCAGGATAGATCATATCTTGGGTCACAAATCAAGCCTTGGTAAATTTAAGAAAATTGAAATTGTATCAAGTATCTTTTCCGACCACAATGCTATGAGACTAGACATCAATTACAGGAAAAGATCTGTAAAAAATACAAACACATGGAGGCTAAACAATACACTGCTCAATAATGAAGTGATCACTGAAGAAATCAAAGAGGAAATTAAGAAATACTTAGAAACAAATGACAATGGAGACACGACGACCCAAAACCTATGGGACGCAGCAAAAGCAGTTCTAAGGAGGAAGTTTATAGCAATACAATCCCACCTTAAGAAACAGGAAACATTTCGAGTAAACAACCTGACCCTGCACCTAAAGCAATTAGAGAAAGAAGAACAAAAAACCCCCAAAGTTAGCAGAAGGAAAGAAATCATAAAGATCAGATCAGAAATAAATGAAAAAGAAATGAAGGAAACGATAGCAAAGATCAACCAAACTAAAAGCTGGTTCTTTGAGAAGATAAACAAAATTGACAAACCATTAGCCAGACTCATCAAGAAAAGAAGGGAGAAGACTCAAATCAGTAGAATTAGAAATGAAAAAGGAGAAGTAACAACTGACACTGCAGAAATACAAAAGATCATGAGAGATTACTATAAGCAACTCTATGCCAATAAAATGGACAACCTGGAAGAAATGGACAAATTCTTAGAAATGCACAACCTACCAAGACTGACTCAGGAAGAAATAGAAAATATGAATAGACCAATCACAAGCACTGAAATTGAAACTGTGATTAAAAATCTTCCATCAAACAAAAGCCCAGGACCAGATGGCTTCACAGGCGAATTCTATCAAACATTTAGAGAAGAGCTAACACCTATCCTTCTCAAACTCTTCCAAACAATATCAGAGGAAGGAACACTCCCAAACTCATTCTACGAGGCCACCATCACCTTGATACCAAAACCAGGCAAGGATGTCACAAAGAAAGAAAACTACAGGCCAATATCACTGATGAACATAGATGCAAAAATCCTCAACAAAATACTAGCAAACAGAATCCAACAGCACATTAAAAGGATCATACACCATGATCAAGTGGGGTTTATTCCAGGAATGCAAGGATTCTTCAATATACGCAAATCAATCAATGTGATACACCATATTAACAAGTTGAAGGAGAAAAACCATATGATCATCTCAATAGATGCAGAGAAAGCTTTCGACAAAATTCAACACCCATTTATGATAAAAACCCTGCAGAAAGTAGGCATAGAGGGAACTTTCCTCAACATAATAAAGGCCATATATGACAAACCCACAGCCAACATTGTCCTCAATGGTGAAAAACTGAAACTATTTCCACTAAGATCAGGAACAAGACAAGGCTGCCCACTCTCACCACTCTTATTCAACATAGTTTTGGAAGTTTTAGCCACAGCAATCAGAGAAGAAAAGCAAATAAAAGGAATCCAAATTGGAAAAGAAGAAGTAAAGCTGTCACTGTTTGCAGATGACATGATACTATACATAGAGAATCCTAAAGATGCTACCGAAAAACTACTAGAGCTAATCAATGAATTTGGTAAAGTAGCAGGATACAAAATTAATGCACAGAAATCTCTGGCATTCCTGTACACTAATGATGAAAAATCTGAAAATGAAATCAAGAAAACACTCCCATTTACCATTGCAACAAAAAGAATAAAATATCTAGGAATAAACCTACCTAAGGAGACAAAAGACCTGTATGCAGAAAATTATAAGACACTGATGAAAGAAATTAAAGATGATATAAATAGATGGAGAGATATACCATGCTCCTGGATTGGAAGAATCAATATTGTGAAAATGACTCTACTACCCAAAGCAATCTACAGATTCAATGCAATCCCTATCAAACTACCACTGGCATTTTTCACAGAAGTAGAACAAAAAATTTCAAAATTTGTTTGGAAAAACAAAAGACCCCGAATAGCCAAAGCAATCTTGAGAACGAAAAACGGAGCTGGAGGAATCAGGCTGCCTGACTTCAGACTATACTACAAAGCTACAGTAATTAAGACAGTGTGGTACTGGCATAAAAACAGAAAGATAGATCAGTGGATCAGGATAGAAAGCCCAGAGATAAACCCACGCACATATGGCCAACTTATCTTTGATAAAGGAGGCAGGAATGTACAGTGGAGAAAGGACAGCCTCTTCAATAAGTGGTGCTGGGAAAACTGGACAGGGACATGTAAAAGTATGAGATTAGATCATTCCCTAACTCCATACACAAAAATAAGCTCAAAATGGATTAAAGACCTAAATGTAAGGCCAGAAACTATCAAACTCTTAGAGGAAAACATAGGTAGAACACTCTATGACATAAATCACAGCAAGATCCTTTTGGACCCACCTCCTAGAGAAATGGAAATAAAAACAAAGATAAACAAATGGGACCTAATGAAACTTCAAAGCTTTTGCACAGCAAAGGAAACCATAAACAAGACCAAAAGACAACCCTCAGAATGGGAGAAAGTATTTGCAAATGAAGCAACTGACAAAGGATTAATCTCCAAAATTTATAAACAGCTCATGCAGCTCAATAGCAAAAAAACAAACAACCCAATCCAAAAATGGGCAGAAGACTTAAATAGGCATTTCTCCAAAGAAGATATACAGACTGCCAACAAACACATGAAAGAATGCTCAACATCATTAATCATTAGAGAAATGCAAATCAAAACTACAATGAGATATCATCTCACACCAGTCAGAATGGCCATCATCAAGAAATCTAGAAACAATAAATGCTGGAGAGGGTGTGGAGAAAAGGGAACACTCTTGCACTGCTGGTGGGAATGTGAATTGGTACAGCCACTATGGAGAACAGTATGGAGGTTCCTTAAAAAACTAAAAATAGAACTACCATATGACCCAGCAATCCCACTACTAGGCATATACCCTGAGAAAACCATAATTCAAAAAGAGACATGTACCAAAATGTTCATTGCAGCTCTATTCACAATAGCCCGGAGCTGGAAACAACCTAAGTGTCCATCATCGGATGAATGGATAAAGAAGATGTGGCACATATATACAATGGAATATTACTCAGCCATAAAAAGGAACGAAACTGAGCTATTTGTAATGAGGTGGATAGACCTAGAGTCTGTCATACAGAGTGAAGTAAGTCAGAAAGAGAAAGACAAATACCGTATGCTAACACATATATATGGAATTTAAAAAAAAAAAAAATGTCATGAAGAACCTAGGGGTAAAACGGGAATAAAGACACAGACCTACTTGAGAATGGACTTGAGGATATGGGGAAGGGGAAGGGTAAGCTGTGACAAAGGGAAAGAGAGGCATGGACATATATACACTACCAAACGTAAGGTAGATAGATAGTGGGAAGCAGCCGCAGAGCACAGGGAGATCAGCTCGGTGCTTTGTGACCGCCTGGAGGGGTGGGATGGGGAGGGTGGGAGGGAGGGAGATGCATGAGGGAGGGGATGTGGGAACAGATGTATATGTATGACTGATTCACTTTGTTATAAAGCAGAAACTAATAAAAAAAAAAAAAAAAAAAAAAAAAAGAAGGTTGGCAGCAAATACTCAGATGTGTGGAAATGCTTCCCACCTCTCAACTAATAACAAAAACCCAGAAACCCACACATGTTTACTTGTATGGAGGCAGGTGAAGAAACACATAAACACACGTGTAATGGCTGTTTTTTTGTTTTTTGCCCAATAACCCAGTACCCTCCAGATTTTTAAAGTGAAGAATGTTATTTGTGCAAGTCAGAATCTGATACCAATTAAATGGTGACAGCTTTGCCTATAAACAAGAATATGCTCTTCCATGGCTAGGAAGGGAGACTGCCACAGCTGACAGGTCCCAAAGAACTGTGTTTTAATAGAAAGGATGATGACATGGTGAAGAAATGTAATTACACAGTACCTTCAAAGACTGCTTTTAATCAAGACAGGAAAGTAACTACGTTCTGGTACTAAAATGATAAATGAATTAATGACTTTAAATATGGTTACTCCTCATGAGATTATGTACCATTATGTTAGGAATAAAGGCTCGATGACAACATAAATGACTCAAAGGGTGAAAGTGAAGCATGCCAACTCGTTTTTAAACATAAAATAAAAAATCCACTCTCACATTATCAGAAAAAAGACTAATTTCTTTCCTATGGAAGAAAAAAAAATCCCACCATTACAACTTTTACGATAAATCCACTGAGTTTGTAACTGACATTTATATATAACTAATTATCTTGCAATAGCTGGGTAATATAATGGTACTATAATGGATAACATAATGGTACTATATTAATAGACTTGAATATTAATGAAAGATTTGGTTAAATGTGAAAGCTGTTTGGGGAAAACACTTGAGAAATAAGGTAGCTTCACAACGTTAGATTTTCATCACAGGTTTTATAACATATCATGGAACATAAGTGCTTTTATGAGTTGTAAAAATTACTTCAATTTTTGACAGTCTGCACTTCAAGAAGTCCTGATTGGCAGCTGATTAGACTTTTGCTCTGGTCATTACCTTCTTTAGTGAAATTAGCAGGCTAGAAAACTGCATTGTAATTCATCAAGGGAAAATTAACATTGCAAGAGATCTTAAGGTGATGATCATATATTTACTTTGTGTACAATATAAATTTTTTCAAGCAATTTCTAATAAAAAATGTGCCAGAGAGTATATACGATCAATTCATCTGGAATTATGATAATTCATTTCTGCACATTTGGTCTCTGTAAATGGAGCAGTTTTATCTGCCTTGAATTCCCTGCGTGACGGCATTAAAATAAATTACAGAGAGAATATGATCTCTCTGCTGTTACTGTCTCTCACATGTTGTACTTAAAATCATCTTGAACACCACATAGTTTTGAAAGGATCCTTCAAATGCAACCAATACTAACAACACTTTCGCCCTAATACAAAGTAAACAATTTGCTGTCAGAATTTTTCTCCTGAAAACCAATATGTTACATTATGGGCAATGCTCTAGAAATCTTACACGTGGAAACATTGTAGCTAAATAATGCTGCTAATTGGGTGTCAAAGGTATTACAGATTTACAGGTATTACAGGTATTTTAGTAAAATTTAAAAGTTTTTAAAAGATTACAAATTGAACACAACAATCAAATTAAATTACAAGAAAGCAAGCCATCATATGACTTTAGGTATATTCATTTTAGTCTTCAGAAGTCAATTCTAAGTTCATTCTCTTAAACTAGATACAGAAAAAGTTTACAGTGTATGAAAATTGTGAGTGGTAAAAAGAAGTATTAGAAAATGATAGGACTGATGAAGATATTCATTCATCCAGCTACAATGACAAGTTCAACAGACTCAGGTTAAATTCATGTCATTTACATTTTGTAGGTATGGCTAATACATTTAATACTCATTAAATTAAAAGAGAAAAAGCAGCACCTAGAGAATATACTTTATTTTTCAAAGAACTTTACAGTTCTATTTAACGTGACAGTGAAGAAATTTTCAAATTGATAAAATAGCACTGATGGGAAAAACAATTTCAAAAAATTGGGTTTTGTTTTAAAATAAAGCTATTTATCATTGACAAGAAGTAATTCTAAAATAATCATTATCCCTGTGAAAATAATATGTTTTGGCCTCTTTCTAAATATTACTCAACACATGAGTATAAAATCACCATCGGAATTCTTTAAGTCATCCTACTGGCCTTTTTTCCTTTCCATGCCCTCTTCTATGGCTTTCTTCTACCTGCCCCCCACGCTGGTTTTGTTTGTTTCTTTTTGTTGTCATTTGCTTTTGGTCACCCACTCTATGCTCACACAAATACGAACGGTATCTGGTATTACTATTGTATTTGATATGTGAACACAAGAGTGACATAATTCTGCCTCTGTAGCCAAAAGTCAGGAAAGGAGATAAAAATAAGATCGTGTTATATATACAGACCATGAACAGCCTCAATGTTCTGTCATGCAAGCATTAATTTTAAATATAGTTCATTCATTGCGTATTTGACAGATAAACTTAGGTAAAATGGGACTCTGACTCAAAGACACTTTCTAGAGAGGTTTCGAAAATTGCAATAATAAGGACATATTAATCTACACTGGGGGAAGACAGCAGGACAAAAATTCTCATATAATAATCTGTAAATATAAAATGTCATTTGAATGCTAAATTATAAAAATAATTTTTGAAAACTCTACTATGAGGATAGATCCAAATTTTTATTTTAATGAGTTACTAAGAAAAGGCAACAAAACCACTACAAAGTAGTAAAAGAGCTTTGAAAGGAGCTTTTGAAGATCAGCACTCACATTTATTGATCATGGCTTTCTAGCTAACAGACTACTTAGATCCTTCCATTGCTAAGAGTTGTTAAGCAGCTGTATCAGGCTCTTAGTCGTGAAAAGAAAGCCCTTGCCTCATGATGAAACATCACTTACTAGGCACATAGAATATAAAACTACAGTCCAAATTCATTTCTGGTTTTTAGACTCACAGCAGCACAGTTTTAATGGCTGGCAAAAGTATACAGTTATTTAAAATAACCAGAATTTAATATTTTATTAAAGCTGTAATTTATTTAGCACTTACATGCTAGCTATTTGCTAAGTACTTTATATACAGTCAGCCATCTGTATCCAAGGATTCTGCCCCTGAAGCCTCAACCACACAGATCAAAAATATTTTTTTAAAAATAAATACAGAAGATGGCGGAAGAGTAAGACGCGGAGATCACCTTCCTCCTCACGGATACACCAGAAATACAGCTACACGTGGAACAACTCCTACAGAACACCTACTGAACGCTGGCAGAAGACCCCAGACCTCCCAAAAGGCAAGAAACTCCCCACATACCTGGGTAGGGCAAAGCGGAGAGATTCCCGCACAGAGGATCGGTGCCGAGCGGCACTCACCAGCCCGAGAGGCTTGTCTGCTCGCCCGCCGGGGCGGGCGGCGCTGGAAGCTGAGGCTCGGGCTTCGGTCAGAGCGCAGGGAGAGGACTGGGGCTGGCGGCGAGAACTCAGCCTGAAGGGGGCTAATGTGCCACAGCTAGCCGGGAGGGAGTCCGGGAAAACTCTGGAGCTGCCGAAGAGGCAAGAGACTTGTTCTTCCCTCTTGGTTTCCTGCTGCGCGAGGAGAGGGGATTAAGAGCGCTGCTTAAAGGGGCTCCACAGACGGGCGCGAGTCGCGACTGAAAGCGCGGAGCCCAGTGACGGGCGTGGGACGCTGGGGCTGCTGCTGCCGCCGCCAAGAAGCCCGTGTGCGAGCGCAGGTCACTGTCCACACCGCCCTTCCGGGAGCCTGAGCAGCCCGCCACTGCCGGGGTCCCGGGATCCAGGGGCGGCTTCCCTGGGAGAACGCACGGCGCGCCTCGGGCTGGTGCAACGTCACGCCGACCTCTGCCGCTGCAGGCTCGCCCCGCACTCCGTGCCCCTCCCTCCCGCCCGGCCTGAGTGAGCCAGAGTCCCCGAAGAGGCTGCTCCTTTAACCCTTTCCTGTCTGAGCGAAGAACAGACGCCCTCCGGCGACCTACACGCAGAGACGGGGCCAAATCCAAAGCTGAGACCCGGGAGCTGTGAGAACAAAGAAGAGAAAGGGAAACCTCTCCCAGCAGCCTCAGAAGCAGCGGATTAAAGCTCCACAATCAACTTGATGTACCCTGCATCTGTGGAATACATGAATAGACAACAAATCATCCCAAATTGAGGAGCCAGGAGTCAGTACTGTGCCTCTGAGGTGGGAGAGCCAACTTCAGGACACTGGTCCACAAGAGACCTCCCAGCTCCACATAATATCAAACGGCGAAAATCTTCCAGAGATCTCCATCTCAACACCAGCACCCAGCTTCACTCAACGACCAGCAAGCTACAGTGCTGGACACCCTATGCCAAACAACTAGCAAGACAGGAACACAACGCCACCCATTAGCAGAGAGGTGGCCTAAAATCATAAAAAGTCTGCAGACACCCCAAAACACACCACCAGACGTGGACCTGCCCACCAGAAAGACAAGATCCAGCCTCATCCACCAGAACACAGGCACTAGTCCCCTCGACCAGGAAGCCTACACAACCCACTAAACCAACCTTAGCCACTGGGGACAGACACCAAAAACAACAGGAACTACGAACCTGCAGCCGGCAAAAAGGAGACCCCAAACACAGTAACATAAGCAAAATGAGAAGACAGAAAAACACACAGCAGGAGAAGGAGCAAGATAAAAACCCACCAGACCTAACAAATGAAGAGGTAATAGGCAGTCTATCTGAAAAAGAATTCAGAATAATGATAGTAAAGATGATCCAAAATCTTGGAAATAGAATAGACAAAATGCAAGAAACAGTTAACAAGGACCTAGTAGAACTAAAGATGAATCAAGCATCGATTAAAAACACAATAAATGAAATGAAAAATACTCTAGATGGGATCAATAGCAGAATAACTGAGGCAGAAGAACGGATAAGTGAGGTGGAAGATAAAATAGTGGAAATAACTAATGCAGAGCAAAATAAAGAAAAAAGAATGAAGAGAACAGAGGACAATATCAGAGACCTCTGGGACAACATTAAACGCACCAACATTCGAATTATAGGGGTTCCAGAAGAAGAAGAGAAAAAGAAAGGGACTGAGAAAATATTTGAAGAGATTATAGTTGAAAACTTCCCTAATATGGGAAAGGAAATAGTTAATCAAGTCCAAGAAGCACAGAGAGTCCCATACAGAATAAATCCAAGGAGAAATACGCCAAGACACATATTAATCAAACTGTCAAAAATTAAACACAAAGAAATCATATTAAAAGCAGCAAGGCAAAAACAACAAATAACACACAAGGGAATCCCCATCAGGATAACAGCTGATCTCTCAGCAGAAACTCTACAAGCCAGAAGGGAGTGGCAGGACATAATTAAAGTGATGAAGGAGAAAAACCTGCAACCAAGATTACTCTACCCAGCAAGGATCTCATTCAGATTTGATGGAGAAATTAAAACATTTACAGACAAGCAAAAGCTGAGAGAGTTCAGCACCACCAAACCAGCTTTACAACAAATGCTAAAGGAACTTCTCTAGGCAAGAAACACAACAGAAGGAAAAGACCTACAATAACGAACCCAAAACAATTAAGAAAATGGGAATAGGAACATACATATCGATAATTACCTTAAATGTAAATGGACTAAACGCTCCCACCAAAAGACACAGATTGGCTGAATGGATACAAAAACAAGACCCATATATATGCTGTCTACAAGAGACCCACTTCAGACCTAGAGACACATACAGACTGAAAGTAAGGGGATGGAAAAAGATATTCCATGCAAATGGAAACCAAAAGAAAGCTGGAGTAGCAATTCTCATATCAGACAAAATAGACTTTAAAATAAAGACTACTAGAAGAGACAAAGAAGGACACTACATAATGATCAAGGGATCGATCCAAGAAGAAGATATAACAATTGTAAATATTTATGCACCCAACATAGGAGCACCTCAATACATAAGGCAAACACTAACAGCCATAAAAGGAGAAATCGACAGTAACACAATCATAGTAGGGGACTTTAACACCCCACTTTCACCAATGGACAGATCATCCAAAATGAAAATAAATAAGGAAACACAAGCTTTAAATGATACATTAAACAAGATGGACTTAATTGATATTTATAGGACATTCCATCCAAAAACAACAGAATACACATTTTTCTCAAGTGCTCATGGAACATTCTCCAGGATAGATCATATCTTGGGTCACAAATCAAGCCTTGGTAAATTTAAGAAAATTGAAATTGTATCAAGTATCTTTTCCGACCACAATGCTATGAGACTAGATATCAATTACAGGAAAAGAGCTATAAAAAATACAAACACATGGAGGCTAAACAATACATTACTTAATAACGAAGTGATCACTGAAGAAATCAAAGAGGAAATAAAAAAATACCTAGAAACAAATGACAATGGAGACACGACGACCCAAAACCTATGGGATGCAGCAAAAGCAGTTCTAAGAGGGAAGTTTATAGCAATACAATCCCACCTTAAGAAACAGGAAATATCTCGACTAAACAACCTAACCTTGCACCTAAAGCAATTAGAGAAAGAAGAACAAAAACATCCCAAAGTTAGCAGAAGGAAAGAAATCATAAAAATCAGATCAGAAATAAATGAAAAAGAAATGAAGGAAACAATAGCAAACATCAATAAAACTAAAAGCTGGTTCTTTGAGAAGATAAACAAAATTGATAAACCATTAGCCAGACTCATCAAGAAAAAAAGGGAGAAGACTCAAATCAATAGAATTAGAAATGAAAAAGGAGAAGTAACAACTGACACTGCAGAAATACAAAAGATCGTGAGAGATTACTATAAGCAACTCTATGCCAATAAAATGGACAACCTGGAAGAAATGGAGAAATTCTTAGAAATGCACAACCTGCCAAGACTGAATCAGGAAGAAATAGAACATATGAACAGACCAATCACAAGCACTGAAATTGAAACTGTGATAAAAAATCTTCCAACAAACAAAAGCCCAGGACCAGATGGCTTCACAGGCGAATTCTATCAAACATTTAGAGAAGAGCTAACACCTATCCTTCTCAAACTCTTCCAAAATATAGCAGAGGGAGGAACACTCCCAAACTCATTCTACGAGGCCACCATCACCTTGATACCAAAACCAGACAAGGATGTCACAAAGAAAGAAAACTACAGGCCAATATCACTGATGAACATAGATGCAAAAATCCTCAACAAAATACTAGCAAACAGAATCCAACAGCACATTAAAAGGATCATACACCATGATCAAGTGGGGTTTATCCCAGGAATGCAAGGATTCTTCAATATACGCAAATCAATCAACGTGATACACCATATTAACAAATTGAAGGAGAAAAACCATATGATCATCTCAATAGATGCAGAGAAAGCTTTCGACAAAATTCAACACCCATTCATGATAAAAACCCTGCAGAAAGTAGGCATAGAGGGAACTTTCCTCAACATAATAAAGGCCATATATGACAAACCCACAGCCAGCATCGTCCTCAATGGTGAAAAACTGAAACCATTTCCACTAAGATCAGGAACAAGACAAGGTTGCCCACTCTCACCACTCTTATTCAACATAGTTTTGGAAGTTTTAGCCACAGCAATCAGAGAAGAAAAGCAAATAAAAGGAATCCAAATTGGAAAAGAAGAAGTAAAGCTGTCACTGTTTGCAGATGACATGATACTATACATAGAGAATCCTAAAGATGCTACCAGAAAACTACTAGAGCTAATCAATGAATTTGGTAAAGTTGCAGGATACAAAATTAATGCACAGAAATGTCTGGCATTCCTATATACTAATGATGAAAAATCTGAAAGTGAAATCAAGGAAACACTCCCATTTACCATTGCAACAAAAAGAATAAAATATCTAGGAATAAACCTACCTAAGGAGACAAAAGACCTGTATGCAGAAAATTATAAGACACTGATGAAAGAAATTAAAGATGATACAAATAGATGGAGAGATGTACCATGTTCTTGGATTGGAAGAATCAACATTGTGAAAATGACTCTACTACCCAAAGCAATCTACAGATTCAATGCAATCCCTATCAAACTACCACTGGCATTTTTCACAGAAGTAGAACAAAAAATTTCACAATTTGTATGGAAACACAAAAGACCCCGAATAGCCAAAGCAATCTTGAGAACGAAAAATGGAGCTGAAGGAATCAGGCTCCCTGACTTCAGACTATACTACAAAGCTGCAGTAATCAAGACAGTATGGTACTGGCACAGAAACAGAAAGATAGATCAATGGAACAGGATAGAAAGCCCAGAGATAAACCCACGGACATATGGTCACCTTATCTTTGATAAAGGAGGCAGGAATGTACAGTGGAGAAAGGACAGTCTCTTCAATAAGTGGTGTTGGGAAAACTGGACAGGGACATGTAAAAGTATGAGATTCGATCACTCCCTAACACCATACACAAAAATAAGCTCAAAATGGATTAAAGACCTAAATGTAAGGCCAGACACTATCAAACTCTTAGAGGACAACATAGGCAGAACACTCTATGACATAAATCACAGCAAGATCCTTTTTGACCCACCTCCTAGAGAAATGGAAATAAAGACAAAAATAAACACATGGGACCTAATGAAACTTAAAAGCTTTTGCACAGCAAAGGAAACCATAAACAAGACCAAAAGACAACCCTCAGAATGGGAGAAAATATTTGCAAATGAAGCAACTGACAAAGGATTAATCTCCAAAATTTATAAGCAGCTCATGCAGCTCAATAACAAAAAAACAAACAACCCAATCCAAAAATGGGCAGAAGACCTAAATAGACATTTCTCCACAGAAGATATACAGACTGCCAACAAACACATGAAAGGATGCTCAACATCTTTACTAATTAGAGAAATGCAAATCAAAACTACAATGAGATATCATCTCACACCAGTCAGAATGGCCATCATCAAAAAATCTAGAAACAATAAATGCTGGAGAGGGTGTGGAAAAAAGGGAACACTCTTGCACTGCTGGTGGGAATGTGAATTGGTACAGCCACTATGGAGAACGGTATGGAGGTTCCTTAAAAAACTACAAATAGAACTACCATATGATCCTGCAATCCCACTACTGGGCATATACCCTGAGAAAACCATAATTCAAAAAGAGACATGTACCAAAATGTTCATAGCAGCCCTATTTACAATAGCCCGGAGATGGAAACAACCTAAGTGTCCATCATCGGATGAATGGGTAAAGAAGATGTGGCACATACATACAATGGAATATTACTCAGCCATAAAAAGAAATGAAATTGAACTATTTGTAATGAGGTGGATGGACCTAGAGTCTGTCATACAGAGTGAAGTAAGTCAGAAAGAGAAAGACAAATACTGTATGCTGACACATATATATGGAATTTAAGAAAAAAAAAGGTCATGAAGAACATAGGGGTAAGACAGGAATAAAGACACAGACCTACTAGAGAATGGACTTGAGGATATGGGGAGGGGGAAGGGTAAGCTGTGACAAAGTGAAAGAGCGGCATGGACATATATACACTACCAAACGTAAGGTAGATAGCTAGTGGGAAGCAGCCGCATAGCACAGGGAGATCAGCTCGGTGCTTTGTGACCGCCTGGAGGGGTGGGATAGGGAGGGTGGGAGGGAGACGCAAAAGGGAGGGGATATGGCAACATATGTATACATATAACTGATTAAATTTGTGATAAAGCAAAAAAAAAAAAAAAAAGAAAACTACCTCCTGGACATGGAAAAAAAAAAAAAAAAAAAGAATCCTAAAGATGCTACCAGAAAACTACTAGAGCTAATCAATGAATTTGGGAAAGTAGCAGGATACAAAATTAATGCACAGAAATCTCTGGCATTCCTATACACTAATGATGAAAAATCTGAAAGTGAAATTAAGAAAACACTCCCATTTACCATTGCAACAAAAAGAATAAAATATCTAGGAATAAACCTACCTAAGGAGACAAAAGACCTGTATGCAGAAAATTATAGGACACTGATGAAAGAAACTAAAGATGATACAAATAGATGAGAGATAAAGCATGTTCTTGGATTGGACGAATCAACATTGTGAAAATGACTGTACTACCCAAAGCAATCTACAGATTTAATGCAATCCCTATCAAACTACCACTGACATTTTTTACAGAACTAGAACAAAAAATTTCACAATTTGTATGGAAATACAAGTAGATTTGTTCTCATTCTTCTTAAAAAAAAAAAATAAATAAAAAATAAAATAAATAAATAAATAAATACAATTCCAGAAAGTTCCAAAGAGCAAAACTTGAATTTGTCATATGCCAGCAACTACTAACATAGCATTTACATTGTATTAGGTATTTTAAGTAATCTAGAGATAATTTAAAGTATACGGGAGGGTGTGTGTAGGTTATTTGCAAATATGACACCATTTTATATAAGGGACTTGAACATCTGCAGATTTTGATATCTGAGGGGGTCCTGAACCAATCACCCAGGATACAAAGGGACGACTGTACATTATTGCTTTTAATTCTCATAATAATCCCATCAGATAGGTATTATTATTCCCATGTCCCAGAGGAGGAACTGAAGCTTAGTGTGCTTATTTATTTAATTCCACCCATCCACACATCTAGACAGCCATCTGTCTGTTCATTCACTCACTCATATATTCATTCACCAAATATTTAAAGATCACCAAGTGTCACGCATTGTGGCAGAAGCTGAGGCTACAGCTGTGAACAAGGGACACAGAGTCACCAAAGGGGCCACATTCATCTGAACATCAGCCCCGTGTACGCCAGTCAGCATCTAAACAACCTGAAGGGTATTACTGTCTAACAGGAGAAAACCAGTCTAACATTCTACCTCGTCAACAGCGTAAATTAATGTTTCTTTTCCTTTTCCATTTCCTTTCAGGAAGAGAAACTTATGAAATGATACGTTATAAAGTAATATGAAATATTTCAATACCTCACTTTACTTACAAAATTTCGACTTGTGACTGCTGCCAAAGTTCATCAAGAAGTCCTAATTTCAAATGGACTAAACGTCATAAACTTTTTAAAGGGTTTCCACGAAATGCCAGTACTGCTTGCACTCGTAACAAAAACACCAGGTGTGTGTTGTCACACTAGCCCGAGATCGTATGAGTTCTGAATTGTGTAAAGGCTCCAGGTTCACAAGGTGCCCATATGATCACCCCGTAATAGTCGCCCAGTCACTCAGCCTCCAAATTCCCAGCATTGACTGAGCAATGCTTTTCGAAGACTGTCATTCAATTTATCCATTTGCTTTTTTAGTTAACCCAGGGAGGGCTACAGATTTCCATACAGGAGAACAGCTGGAAGGGGACACACAGCGGGAAGCTATGGTACTTTGAAAGCACAGCTAGGGGATGTGTTATGTTGCATTTCCATAGAAAACATGCAAGTTTTATTTGGATTTTGTGTCATGCAACAGTAAAAATATTTATGTTTTCTAAGGTTAACTTAAATCATATTTAACCTAAGATTTCACGCTTTCTTCCTAATATTATGATTCCTTTGGGGTGCATCTGGAAGGCTGATGGAGCCTATGGGCACGCTGCAGCCCCCATTTCTGGATACTCTTTGACCTTGCCACCAGCCTCGCCCATTAGATTCTAAGATCTTCAAGGGTAAGAATGTGAGACATATATCTCTGTATCCTCAGGGACTTAGGGGCCATGAACTTGGATGGAAAAAAAAAATCCTTATTTTTATGAACCTGACTGAAACTTACCATTTCTTTTACTTGTGAATGCTGGGAACAAATCCAACTGGTTTCAGGAAAACCTGTGACTTTGTCAACAGGAGAAATCACAGATATTTTCCTATTCCATTCCAGTTGATACAGAGATCCCAAAATATCATTTATACCCATCACTACTCAGGAATTATAGTAATTTTTAGACCTGCTGTTAGCAGCCCTTGATGTTTAATGTGTTAATGTAAAAGCACATAAATCAATATTTTACAAATTTATTTAAAATTTTTGGTAAATATATTTCTATATAATTGGTTTCCTAAGTAATTCTTTGTATTTTATTTTATGGATTTGAAATATTCTGGAGAGGAATCCACAGGTACCAAAGAAGTCAACAACATACACACAAAAGAGATATTAAGAAACCCCTACCAGAGCCTGGCAGTGGAGGGAATGGAAAGGGAGGGGTGCTGAGAAGTATTTACAATCCTACTGGTGGTCCACTTACCTGGGAGTGACAAAGACACTTTGAGGTTATAAACAATGGTGCTCCCCACTAGAATGACTTATACTGTGCAATACTTTGTGTGTTGATGTATCATTCCTAATACTGAAGCAATCCTGAAACTTAAGAACTTGAATGGAGGAGGAATTTGAGTGATAGCTCAGTAAATCCTACTTTTAATGGTGTACAGCTGTAGGGTGGCTAAAGGGCTGTGAACTGCAAGAGAATTAGACAAGACTTTAGACTTTTTATTGAATGATAGCTATTCTGTAATCAGCTTCAGAAGGAGAAAAAATGGTGGAGAAATCCCCGCTGAGCTATGTAAGTGCATCCTGATTGCAGCTGAGAGAAAACACAGTCCTGCCTGGCCATAGGTCATTGAAAGACTACTGATTAAAGGAATTTCCCTAGCCACAGGAATTAACTCCACTAGAACCTTCTAAGATAATTGGGTAAATAATAATAAACATTTTAGAGCAAGGAAGAATTGATTGAAATACAGAAAATTGGGCATGGAATGAGTGAATTGAGTTCAAGGAGAAGTTACCTGGATCTGAATGATGTGCTAATTCCTTTAAGAAATGAACTCGATCTATTAAAAACAATTTTAAGTTTTCTCAAAAGAGAAGAAAAAGGCGGGATGAGGTTACTTTAGACTCTGCTAAAATGCAAATAGCTTACACTTATTAATTCCTCCACATGAGTCAGGAAATCCAGGGGACTTATTTGGAAACAAGTGAGCAAATATGCTGCTACCAAGGTTAAAACTATTCTACCACTGGTGGATAAGATGTCCAGCCAGTGGCCCTGGACCAAAATATGAGGCTGGATATACATTAAGTATGTATGTGTTTCTTTATCGCACATACATAATGCCTGCTCTGTGCTGCTGACCTAAGCACTTTACGTAGATTCACTCATTAAATTCTCACAACAACCCAATGATGTGAACTCCTTTTTATTATCCCCATTACACAGATGAGGAAACTGGGGGAATGAGAGGGTAAAGAACTTGCCCAGAGTCACACAAATCCTGGCAGAATCAGGTTTGGGGTCAGGCTTCTAAGACCTTTCTGTAGAAATAATCCTGTAGATGTGTAACCCCAGAGTGGCCTAAATGGGATGCCCAACAAGGACCCTGGGAAGTTGTCGCTTTGAAATAGGGAAGAAAGCACCAGAAAAAGATTTCAGGTGTGTTTAAAAGACTTTCATTTCATTCTCTGATACCAATTGTGAAACATTTAATTTAGTTCCCAATTTCTTTTCCTCCTTTCCTCTTAACGATTGCAAGGACCGAGAAGAACACAGAGAATATTGGAAAGATGTGCATGACAGGGATAATGTCCCCTTTTCTGCTTCTTTGTTATGCTATATCTCTATGTATGAAATGCAATGGGATTCTTAAAAATCACATGATATCCTAAAATTGGTCACTGCAAAGTAATCTAGACATTGACTCCTGAAAGACAGAATTAAATTTAAAATATAACAAAAATAATAATTTAAACTACTAATAAAAAGGATCCCATCATAGAATTCTACTGGTGGATACCATTAATATAGAGGTACCACTGAGAGAGAGGACACCCTCTATATCAAACTAAACACAGAAGGAATTGAGCTTCCTTTTCTTCCCAGCTTTAGGTTATGGAGAAAATAAAGCTTAGAAAGAAAACAGAAATCGTAATTCAGACTTCAAAAACAAAATTATAGAAAATCACAACTGAAAAGAAGTTGTTCCCTGACTTCCAAAATCCTGACAGGAGCTTGACAGGAAACGTTTTTGGAAGTCAACCATCTAAAATGTTGCTTATTCATGATGCTGCCAAGGTAGAAAATACTGAGAGGAAAATGAGATTGCAATCTCTCTCCTTGTCCAGCTGTCAAAGACGACAGCAAATTTCTCTTCCACCAAAGAGAAAAAACTTGAAAAAGAAAAATCACACTGTCAGAAAACTGCATATCACCTCCGTGGGTTTGAGGAACATCTAAAAATGGATGTAATGTGACAGCAGCCACCCGGACACCAGTTCAAAAATGACAAAGATTATTGCTGTAGTACAGTGTGAACAATAGGGAATTGGCAAATCATAATGAAGAAAAAGTCTACACATGTAAAACTACACGGAACACATGATTAGGCCTTCAGGGTGCTGGGGAACAGGGATACCAATCAAGGTGATGACTTACAAGCCTCAGATGTAATTTTTTCCTCTGGTTTTCACTTGAGTATTTCATTCAGTCTTCTTTTCAACATCACTACCAATTAGGCAGTTTAATGACAACAAATCAACGACCCTGGTAAGATTGCCAACATCTAGGTAATCAACTAAAAAGTGACTATAATATCCACCGCAGAGTGGAATATTTTTGCTTCTTAAAGCTGGAGAAATCAAGGTATACCAGCAGAGTTGACTCTTAGAAACATGTAAGTCAAGGCAAGCTAATCCTCTAAACACTTATAGACAGGCAGCTCTGAGAGTGTTCCATAGAAACATTTCAAAACTTTCTTCTCCTCCCACCCTGGTTTCTCATGTCACTTCTCCTCTTGATGGTTTTCATTTTACAAAAAGTGCATTATATTAACAAACCACATCTTGTTTATAGAGTACGGAAAGCCATCTCAGTTCAGTGATTCTATTCTTTCTTATCTACTATCATTATTCTACATCTTGGCTATTGGGATTCTCATCCTTAAAGCAGTTTTCATATGTGTTTTCATCACTCTTCTGTGACTTTACATAAGCAGATTCCATCAGCATCAGTGTTTTCCTCCTCTGGGTTTCCTTAACCTTGCCTGTAATTGATCTGCTTTTGACCTTCTTCCCCAAATAGAAAGGGAACCATATCTTACTGATTTTTGAATCTCTGACATAGGACACAGTCCTATATTACACTTAGCCCATGCTCAGAAAATGCTTGTAGATATAAAGTACAATAGACTGAAGATGTTCTAGAACGTTTTGTTGCTATCCCCTTTTCTCTTGCAAAAATATACAACATAAAGAAACATCTGAGCACAGGTGCAGACCACATGAATAGTAAGGCTGGGCATCTAGTCAACCTGGAGATGGATTAAAACAAAATCTCTATGCATAATTTTCTCTCTTTTACAGGGCTCCCATTTGTCTTTCCAGGATCACTCTTGCCTTGCTTGTCTCAACATTGCAGGTGTTTCCTCTGGAGCCCCAGAAAGGGATGCAGTGGTGTAAGTGTATGTAAATGCTACAGTGGCCCCCAGTGAAAGAAAGGAGAGAGAGGGAAAGAGAACCAATGAATCTTCCAACCCTTTGTTAATTCCAGATTAATGAAATCCCATAGGAGAAAAGTACTCTTTTACATCCATTGTCTCTCTACTTCATCTTTACTGACCCATCACTTCCAAACTATCTACTAGAGATACTGCTTAGCTTTAGACAATATGACTCTGTGTATATTCTGGCTTTATTAATTTAAAGGTGGTGGTTGGAGGGCGTAAAGTTGAGAAGCTTTCAGGCTGCCCTTGGGTGTGGGGAGTGGGGGCATGCCAGGAGTGAATTGGGGAGAACTATGCATAGTTTCAGGTCATAGTAATTATATCCTCTAAAAACAGTAATGGGGATGAATAGGTATCTGTTTAGAGACTCATCTCAGTTTTACAGATGAAATGACAGAGATAAAAGGCACCTATCCCCATATCAACATTATTCCCGAATATTTCTGGCTTAAGAGGAAATTCTGAAGCAAATTCTATCATGAAAAATAAAACAGAGTTAAACTCCTTTTCCATTCACTATCACATTAAAATGATATTTTAATAGAATTCTTGTTCTTGTAGATGACTAGCTCTGTGTATTCTAATAAGCAATAGAATTACATCAAATAAACATGAAGATAAATAAACCTTGAAAACAAATTTGTACAGTATTTAAAAATTAGTAGCTGCAGTAAAGCAAAACGTAAATCAAATTCTATTTTTTCACTGAACATTAGACTAATATAGTTTATAAAAATGTTCTTAAAATTGTGTATTCTGTCAAATGTGTCCCATATCATTGTGGAAAACTCGGCATTAATTACCATTTGTCATCACATCCTTACATTTTTCATTCTAATATTATATGAGAATTAATTTTATACTCTTGGCTTTGTTTTTATCTTCTTGATTTTTCAAAGGATGCTTGCAACCAATGGTTAACAATCATCATATGCCTAATAGCTGTCATTTCAAGACTTCAACCTAAATCAAGACTACAATATATGAAGGAAGTTACATACATGAATATACTATTGATCAAAATAAAGGATTTATCAAAAGATTGAAATAAGGCCTCATGTCTATCTGTTTTAATGATAAACCCATCATTCAAAAAGTCATTTTTTTTTTTTTTGCAGTAAGCAGGCCTCTCACTGTTGTGGCCTCTCCCGTTGCGGAGCACAGGCTCCGGATGCACAGGCTCAGCGGCCGTGGCTCACAGGCCTAGCCGCTCCGCGGCATGTGGGATCTTCCCAGACTGGGGCACGAACCCATGTCCCCTGCATCGGCAGGCGGATTCTCAACCACTGCGCCACCAGGGAAGCCCCAAAAAGTCATGTTTATAATCTATTAATAAAAATTGTCAGCACAATTAATAATTTTATGTTAGCATTTTTTACCTTTGTATTGTAAAGCAGGCTCTCCGATTATTGGACACTATTCTAATGCAACATTCTTTCTGAGCACAGAGAATTTAGCATCAGTGAGCTTTACCTACTATGAGCATGATCAGTACAACCTCTGCCTTTTGGAAAGTTGGAAAAGCAGCATTTAGTGCCTTCTCCTGGACCTTTGCTATTGGGATTAGTGAAGCAACCCCTGGCCTAGACTATGACAAGTTGAATAAGAGCACTGGGGAAAAGTCAAGTGATACACTGTAATAACAATAAGCAAACAGTGGTAATGCCACTACAATGCCAGCAAGCCTGCACTGCTGCCCTATCCTGAAAAACACAGAAGTAACTCCATGGTGATTGTACAACTGAGATATCTGCATTTTTTAACACTCTCTTTAGGACTCTTTTGTAGTTGTTTTTTCAGACGAGTATACCAACATAGCTCCTGAAAGATGCATCTTCATATCCTTATCGCTGAACTATGCAGTCAGGGGATTGTCGACTAGAATGTTAACTCCAGAATTCTGCCTGGGAGACAAGACTAGAGGAAAAGCTTTCCCTGAAGACCACAAGGCCTTGGTAAAGCAGGCTGAGCATACAGGGTGACATGGGTTGAAATTTTTATTCTCTTCCTTTCAGGATTAATGCCTCAAGGCCATAGCTTCCTATCCAGAGCTGTGAGTCTCAGGCGAACACATATTTTCAGACTAAAGAGAGAATAGATTTAGGGCATTTACTTCTACATGTTATGTCTATTTTGGATACCTTGAAAACAAAAAGCCTTCAACGTGGAAAACCAGAGGCCTCTCCTACAGACTCTGCTGTCACCCCATGCCCCACAATATTTGTAGCCTTATAGGCATGTTATGTAAAACCCTCTCACGAAGTCCTGCTTTGCACAAATTCTCTGAACAATTCTGCTGATGGAACCATAGATGAAAGTAAGTTTGTACCCTTAGTTGGGAGGGGGCATAACAATAATAGGAGAGCCAAAATTGTGGCCAAATATTAAAACAGTCGCAAGGCATGCTCTAAACCAACAGGATATGAGAAGACGTGATGTTTGCCACAATTGAGCAGAAGCTTAAAATTCCATGTTTCTTCTCAGTTCTCTCTCTCCATCCCTCTCTCTCTTTCCTGTGCTCTGTAATATCCCTGATTGGGGCTGCACCTTGAGTCTGGGTCCCAGAATGAGAAGACACATAGAACAGGACCCCAGTAGCTTTATCGGTATCCAAGCAAAGCCAAGCCTGTCACATAGTAGATACTTGGAACAGGAATTTAAATTTTTATATATTTTTACGTGCATAGGGAAAAAAGTCTCCAAAACTTACACTAAAATGCTCAATGTGCTGATTAAATCAATGTATACGTCAATAACTTTCACTTTTCACTTTGTTCGTTTTGTATTGTTTGAATTTTTTAATGCAAATGTACTACTTTTATAATTTTTTCTTCACTTTTAAAAAATTTTCCCATGTTGGTCTCCATTTAACATAGATATCTAAGAGTACATTATAATGAATTTATTTTTAAGAAATAGAACATCAATGATAAAAAAGTATTGATTTAATTTTTTTTAAAGTCACAAATTTCATGAACAATATGTGATCAGAGCAACACATGGAATAAAAGAGAAATATACAAGTCAGCATGGAAATGGCACATTTCATCTCAAACTGTGACCTTTAAAAAATTCACTTAAGAGGGCTTCCCTCTTAAGTGGCGCAGTGGTTGAGAGTCTGCCTGCCGATGCAGGGGACACGGGTTCGTGCCCTGGTCCCGGAAGATCCCACATGCCGCAGAGCGGCTGGGCCCGTGAGCCATGGCCGCTGAGCCTGCACGTCCGGAGCCTGTGCTCCGCAACGGGAGAGGCCACAGCGGTAAGAGGCCCGCGTACCGCAAAAAAAAAAAATTCACTTAAGAAATAGTCATCAAATGCCTACTCTGTGAAAAATACTATAAAGAAATACAACAATGGGCAAGACATAATCGCTATCCATTAAGCATCTATCCTCCGAAAGGATGACTTCTTCATTGTTAAGTGCAACTCAAGCTAGAATATTACAGACATTACTTAGGAGTGTGAGAGGGCAAAGCCTCACCTCAGGCCACATTTCAGAGGAGTCTTGAAAGGTGAGCATACTTGAAAGGCAAAGTGGAGAAAAGCACGTCTGGAAAGGGAAAGAGGATGCAAAGACTTGGAGATGGGAAAATACATGGTGTTTTCAGGGGGCTTTGAACAGAGCAGTTTATCTAGAACCCAAGGATGAGGGGAGGAAGACATCAGAAATAAAGCTGAAAAACTAGATCAGGGCCAAGGTGAGGCAGGCTGAGTCAACACTTAAGCTCAGATGAAATAACGAGGCAAACCATACATCTGTACAGGAAAATTAGATGACCAATGTTCCGAGTGTTTTAACCTGGTGGGTGTAAGACAGAATGGAATAGGGGAAAACTGGATTCCGTGTGGCCAGTTTGGAGGCTATTATGAAGCCTCAGGGGTTTTTTGTTTATTTATTTATTTATTTATTTATTTTTTGTGGTACGCGGGCCTCTCACTGTTGTGGCCTCTCCCGTTGCGGAGCACAGGCTCCAGACGTGCAGGCTCAGCGGCCACAGCTCACGGACCTAGCCGCTCCGCAGCATGTGGGATCTTCCCGGACTGGGGCACGAACTTGTGTCCCCTGCATCGGCAGGCGGACTCTCAACCACTGCGCCACCAGAGAAGCCCCAAGCCTCAGTTTTTAAATTTAAAAGTCTAGGATTGAAAGAGTCTCAATGGGCTTATATGCCTGTGAGAGAATAAATGTCTATTGTTTTAAAACACTAAGTTTGTGGTAATTTGTTACAAAAGCCATGGGAAACTAATACAATTACAAATTTGTAATTTCTATCATGCAAATGAGAAGTCTCAGTATGTGCTCAAATGGCGATAATCAAAATAATGATCAGTAAATCAATGAAACAATTAATGATTAATAAAGTAATGAAATAATGATTAATAAAAAGTCAAAGAATTTTGAGATTAATTTTCTCAAAATGTTTTTCTTGTTTTATTTACATTAGAATATTCTCTTAAGAGACGATTATTGTCAGAGTTCTTTGGAGTTAGAGAAACTCTGCTCAAAAAAAAAAAAATCTTTGAATTATTTGATTGCATATACTACACTTTTAAAGAAATTTCTCTGCATCAGACAGTAAAAACTTTTATCTACCTACTGCCTTCTTGCTTTCCAGATGAAATAAGGAATATCACAAATCAACAATAGCAAGATAGTTTTAAGATACTATCAACTGTAATATAAGAACAACATATAAAAAGCCACAGATGTAGGAAAGGGACTCAGTGGGATAAACAGACACTTACCCTTATGTACTCAAGAAAATAGGATAGGGATACTTTCTAAAAATCTTTTTCCCTACATAAATTATACATGTAGTTGACAATTTCTTATAATTCCCCATATCTGCCATATTTCACAAATTTATTTTTACCTATCCCACCATATAATCAAAGAGGTCTATGAATAAAGCAAGTTTTCATATAATAAGTTTCTTAATATTTTCTTAAACACTCCTAACTTTTTAATCCTGACTCTAGACACGTAGTGTTTAAATTAACTCCTATATGTGTTCAGAGAAACGTAAGGACTAATTTTTGCCAGAATTCTCCTTTTTTCAGTCAGATTTTGAATGGCCCTTCTTAATGGAAACAAGTAACAACATTCATGATCCAGTGTGGCCCATTTACCTTGCCCACTGAGCTTCACTGAGACTAACAATACAATCAATATTCCCGATATCTGAATCACTTCAACTTAAGTGAAAAGCAGTCGAAAAGACCTTTGAATCTCAGGGAAAAGACAGCTTGGAAATTTAAATGCCATTCCAATAAATTACAAATTACATACTACATTTAAGAATTTTTAGAAAACAACCAAAATTTTTGCCTATTCAGGTGGTTCTTATCTAAGATTCCAGTTGGCATGCTCATTCCAGTAGCATATGTGTTCAAGTTACAGCGATACAGGGATGACTGTCAATGGCATGCATGCAAGTTCATGAAGAATACCACATATTCTTTAAAACTACCAATAACAATTTTAAAAAGAAGACAAGTAGAAATGTACTGATAATCCCAAACTGGCTTAGGAAGAGATGGACAAAACACAGCTGTTGCAACTCTTTCCAATGTAAATAATACTTTATTAGATTTACATTTTGTTAGTCTTCTTAAAATGCTTATAAATACCTAAATGAGTTTATTTCCTTGACAATGGGCATATTTCTACACAAACCCTAGGCATGCAGGCTGGTAAGAACTAATTAAAATCCTATTGTGTAATAGTTCAATAATCTAGAGGGAAAGACATTATAATTAGAGGTAATCTGCATATGATTTATGTTGTTTAGGAGGCCTAAAGAGTTCCATAAATTTTTAGAAAACAAGTGTTAATTTTAATTTACTTCAATTTGATCTTTGAGTCTCTGCAGTCTATTTCTTAAAGCCTCAAACAAGTTCAGCTAGCCAAAATTATCTTCCTCTACCGTGCAGCAAGTTTAAGCAAGAAACAAAACCAAAGCAAACAAATACGAAACTGAAAAAAAACCCCACACTTTTCAGTACTTCTCCTACAGTCTAAGTTTTAGAAATTGGTGTAGATGCTCTTGGGCTCTTTTAATCTCAGCCACCTGTGAAAAATTTCTCCTTTTTTTCCCCTCCATTCTTGCCCAAATCCCCCAATTGCATTCTGCAGCACACCGACTATCTTGTGTTGTTTTAAAAGCTCACACTGTTGAAAGACAGGATAACATGATGGTTAAGAGGATGGGCTCTAGAGCCCAAATGCCGAGACTTCAATCCTGGTCCAGCCACTTTCCAGCCACAAGACCTGGAACAAGTTACTTAAACTTCCCGGTCTCCATTTTCTCATTTAACAAAGGGGGATAATAACAGTGCCAATTAATGGGATTGTTGTGAGTCTTAAAAGGGTTAATAAAAAATATAGAGAGCTTGGCACACAATAAGAGCTGATAAGAAGCTGCTGCCCTGATTGCTTTGTATGTGTCTCTTTGAGACAGAAAAAACGAAGACAAACCTCAGTGTTTTAGAGTTGAACATTATAAATGTTAAGATCAACCAGGAAATAAAAAGACGGACTAGGGTTCTTTAGGATAGGAGGAAAAAGGGGTTGGCTAGAAGAAGAACACCAAACTAATTTACAGCACGTCTTTGTAGCAAGACCCTTCCCAGCGTCTGTGCATTAATTACGACTTCTGAAGACTTGGAGAGAGGGAGTCGGGGGAAGAGCTGATATCAGTCATTCCAGATTTAGAAAAGCCACCTTTCCTACAGCTTCATAATCATTACATGCAGCTGAAATACTCTACACATAAATTATATACTCATTTCAGGTAAAAAGAGTTTTAAAAATCACTTATTTCCCCAAATAATTAATAAACAAAGATTGCAGTGCATGAAAATTGTCTCATTATTAAAGATTATTGTGTGTCATCTGCTTTTAAGGTTCAAACAGAGTTCTGTCTTTAAATAATGAAGTACAATAATTATTTCTCACTAATCGAAAGACTGTGTGTTGTTTTGGATTATATTTGAGGGACTTTTCAACTTTTGTTTAAATTCTGGTTCATTTAATGGAGAGAGAGAAACATTCTTTAAGGGTTGAAAATAATTAAATGCATTTCTTACTCAAATGATCTGGCATGCAGAACCAATGACACCCTAAATACAAGTCCTCTCATGTTGCTTTGTCCCCTATGGTAGAACAATAATACAAAATTATAAAAACTCTTTTTGTGACTTGGACTTAAATATTCGAGTTGATAAGAGTTTTATTTGTCAGCGTACTAAACAAATCTTTCCTGTATTCACAGTTCCTGGTGATTTTAAAATGTAACACTGTACAGGTCTGTACACACAATTAAAAACGTGCAATAGTAGCAAAGCTAATGGCCAAAGCTGCCCACTCAAATGACAGACATCCTTTTGACCTACTTACTGGACAACTTCTCAGAAAGTGTCTATCAACTTCTTTCTCATCACGCTATAGGATTGGAGACATGAACTTTAGAAAGTTTCAAGGAAATTATTGGAGTTTTTAATACCTTTATTACCCCACTAAAATATATTTAGGGGCTTGTTAACTCAAGAACAAATTAAATGTAAAATAATTTAAAATGTTAAATAAAATAATAATACAATTTAAATAGCTCAGTTTGTTTGTAAACATTTTTCAAACATTTTTACCTTCTTTAACCCTTTCTAGAACCCAGTGAGGTAAGGTACACACACACCTATGTATGGAAACGGAGGCAGATATTAAATTATTTTGTCAAAACACATACAACTAATAACAAATCTTCCCAAGGCCTGACCTCGGACTTTTTGTCTCAAAGCCAGTGTTACTTAGCTGTACCGTGTAGTCATCTATAAACACAGTATATAGTCGACCTTCAAAAGAATAGCTTGTTTTTAATATACCTAGAAACACATTTCCCAACAGAGAGTCTATAAAGCAAATGAAAATTAATTGGGGCTGGAGTTTTAACTTTTTGCAAATGCAAAACACTACCACAGATCAGAATTTCCCTCCTCAGGAGGATACCTCGCATGTTTTTATCCTTGAAGCAAACACTGTGGGAAAATTAGAAAGAGCTGGTTCAGCTGATTTAAAGTTATCTGAGCAAGAACACTTCCTATCTTATGCTGAAGCAGAAAATGCCTGAAGTTTCAAATTTTGCACGTTGTTAGACTTTATTGAAACATAGGGCTGTATGAGGTTTTAAAGAATTGATTGATACTTTTAAAGTTAGAGCAATTTCCATTTTTTAAAAGGAAGATAATTTCCTATCTTTTTATCTTGAAGAGATACTCTTCATAATGATGATTACCCTAGATACCGAATATTTTCTCCAGGCAAAAAAAGGGATGAGAGCAGAACATCTGTAAACATCCCTACCCCACAATCCACATGGATGCTAACTTCAAAGCAGACAGAAGCCCTAATAAATTAAAACACAACACACTAATAATACTTCTTAATAATAGCACCTAACAATTATTCAACGCTTGGCACTTTCAAAGCATTTTACAATCATTAATTAGTTTACCCACACAACATCCCTATGACTTATGCAAGTAGTATTACCCTCATTTTTTTTTTTTTTTTTTTTTTTTTTTTTTTGCGGTACGCAGGCCTCTCACCACTGTGGCCTCTCCTGTTGCAGAGCACAGGCTCCGGACACACAGGCTCAGCAGCCATGGCTCACAGGCCCAGCCGCTCCGCGGCACGTGGGATCCTCCCGGACCGGGGCACGAACCCGTGTCCCCCGCATCAGCAGGCGGACTCCCAACCACTGCGCCACCAGGGAAGCCCTTACCCTCATTTTAAAGATGAGGAAACTGAGATCCAAAATGATTAAGTGCCTTGCCCAAGGCCACGTAATGAATCAGTAGTAAGATCTGTACCTGAGTTCATAGCACTCTCTCTCATTTTCAGGACTAGCAGACAGTGTGGAAATTCTTGAGATCCACAAAGCATCTGCTTGGACTACAAACTGTTATCCCCACTTGCCAGTGGTACCCTCCTGTGTTCACTGATTTCTATAGAACAAAGATAAGAAATTAAGAATCTTCCCTTTAGGGCTTCCCTGGTGGCGCAGTGGTTGAGAGTCCGCCTGCCGATGCAGGGGACACGGGTTCGCACCCCGGTCCGGGAAGATCCCACATGTGCGGAGCGGCTAGGCCCGTGAGCCATGGCCACTGAGCCTGTGCGTCCGGAGCCTGTGCTCCGCAACGGGAGAGGCCACAGCAGTGAGAGGCCCGCGTACCGGCAAAAAAAAAAAAAAAAGAATCTTCCCTTTAAAACACCTAAGTACATAGTGAAGTCATTTAAATCAAAAGAAAAGAACAGCCAGCATGTTAAGAACATCATGTGGTCTCCAATATCACTGTCATTAGACCAGATGTATCTGTGATGGATCACTAAATGATGTTCTGTTTTTAGTAGAGAAGAAATTGCCAAACCAACCCTACCCAGCATCTGTAATTAATACAGCCTCCTTGCTAGTCCTGACTGGCACATCATCTTACAAGAGACCATGGACTGATGACACCCATATTTCTCTCACTAAAGTCAAATGAAAAGTTTCATTATCAACAATTTTCCATTATATGGAAAATAAGGAATCTTTCCTTGTCTTTTCTTTCCTTTTCTCTCCTTCCTTCCTTCCCTCCTTCCTTCTTTTTTTTGAACACTGATAACCTTCTAAAAACGGCCTGGTTAGAGTGAAGCTTCAGGATCAGAGATGTCCCAGAGTCATGGAATCATTTTAACAAGCAGTTCAAGGATAAGGGACTCAAAAGTTCCAAGAATAAAGCTATTGCTTCTGAGACAAAATACTTTCATGGTACTTGTTATCTAGAAACATGTCTATCTTGTCACTTTCTGAAGAAGCAAGCAAATAAAGTAGTGGCATCTTTACATGGAAATGGACATTGTTTTTCTTGCCAACCCCTTGGACCCTAGGTTTTTCTTACTGTAATAATAAGTAATAAAATCAAGCCTTCATTATACCCCTATGGTACACCTGGCACTTTAAATGTATATACTGTCTTAGTTAATCTTTTATATCATGCAAGAGGTACTTTTCGTCCAATTTATAGTTGAAAAAACTAAGGTTACAAGAATTTGAATAATTTTGCCAGGACAGGTAGCTAAGGAGTGGCTGAGCCAGTACCAATACCAGGTTTAGGTGGGACTTAAGGCCCATCCTATTTCCTGTGCATCTCATTGCCTCATTTTCAAATGCTCAGTTCTTTACTATGTGAGTATATTCACACTGGTTGTGAGATTTCAGCATAGCCTCTGTTAAATTTCTGTGGTGGCAGAAATCTGGGGATTAATACGGAATGTGAGAAAAGAGATATGCAAAGGTGCAAGTCTTCAGGGTCCCACCCTAAACCCCCATGGTTCTGCATTGGTTAAGAAGCACTTGTCAAATGCCAGATTAGCCTCCATGGGAGAAATCCCAGGAGTTACGCCACATGCCACCGACTGCTCCCATTCCTAATGTAACGTCCAACAGATATTGAATGCTGACAATATACTAGGTCTTATTTTAAGTCCTATACATGGCTTAACTTACTCAATCCTCACAGCAATCTTATGAAATATATTCTATTATTATCTACATTACAGGAAAATTGAGGCTTAGTGAAGTAAGTAACTTGCTGAAGATCACACAGCAGGAATTTGGATATAGGCAGTCTGGCTCTAGAACTTATGTACTGGACCATCCTGTTTTACTGACTGCAAAGCAAAACAAAACAAAAAAACAAATGAAAACTAGATGAAGTAATGTTGCCTTATAAGGAAGGCAACTGTTCTTCTGTATCCCCTTTTCCCTTGGGTCTGCTCATCAATTCATCCACAGGACCTACTAAGGACCAGGCATTATTTTAGGTACTTGGGATAAACTGATGAAGAAAACAGTTATGGGGGCTGGGGTTGGGGGCTGTGGACTGCAGACCCTTTCTAGTGACCTTGGTTAAATCATTTAATTACTCAGATTGTTAGTTGCCTTATCACTTTAGTCAGGATGACACTTTTCTTTGCCTAAAGTAAGGGGGATGGAAGAAACTTCCCTTCATGGCTCCCTTCAGCTCCAAGACTCTGAAACCTAGTTGGGTACAACTCGCCACTTGCACAAATAAGCACCAAAGCACTCCCTCTCCCCTTCATTATTGTGAGGCTTTGACTAAAGTCATTTGGAAAAGGCTCTCCCTAATGTTATCTGTAAGGACTCAGAGTTTCAGTAACAGGCAGAATTCAAATTCAGCAGAGTCTCATAGCATCTTGACTCTGTTACTAAGCAAAGAAAGTAGATTTTATTTTAATTTACTAGACATAAAAAACTGATGAGAGGGGCTTCCCTGGTGGCGCAGTGGTTGAGAGTCCGCCTGCCGATGCAGGGGACACGGGTTTGTGCCCCGGTCCGGGAAGATCCCACATGCCGCGGAGCGGCTGGGCCTGTGAGCCATGGCCGCTGAGCCTGCGCATCCGGAGCCTGTGCTCCGCAACGGGAGAGGCCACAACAGTGAGAGGCCTGCGTACCGCAAAAACAAACAAACAAACAAACAAAACAAAAAAAACTGATGAGAGACGTAGTTGTGTGAACTAGTTCTTTAAAAGGGAAAACTGCTTCTTAAAAAGAATAATTATTTATTATCCTTCAATGCGACTTCTAATATAAGTACTAATAAGCATCCTGAAGCAATCTAAATGAGTCTTGTTTATGGTTTCTTGGTCTTTAAAGAACAATACTTGCAGAAAAGCAGAGGAGGGTGGTACACATCTGTCTTTGCTAATAGCTAGTGGTTTGTGTTTCCCCATAGATCAGATGCAGAATCATATTCACCACTCAGAGAACAGAATTTGTTTTAAAGACAGAGAGAGAAGGGTAAAGTCTCAAACATAAGCTCATCCCTGATAGTGGAGGCAGGCAAGTGATAAATTATCACAGTGAGTCATTATTCCAGGAGATTTCTTATAAACATTAACTAACAAAGGAGGAAAGATTGGCCACTTGGAAATACACACTAATGACTTAGGATGAAATATCAATCATTTCAAAAAACTTCACTGAATCTTCAAGTTATGGGAGAGAGAGAGAGGAGCATATAGAGTGAGTTACCAACCAAACTGAGGTTGAGTTCTAATCACAGCCCGGGGGAGTGTTCAGACTGACAATGTCAAACAAGGTAGTTCAGGTAATAGGACTGGATAATATATGACTAGGAACTTCCCAACAAGCTTGGTTTAGTTTCTTTTGAGAAATATTTGGGGACCATAACCCAATAAATGCTAAATTGGAACTTCTTTGCAAAGCAATGAAATTGAGACTCTCAAGTATCTATACCTCAGTGACTTTCTTCCAAGGGTTTAGAATGAAAAGAGATCGTGCAGAGTTCTGTGACTTCACAGAGTGACCAGTTCAGAACTAATGATATTACAGCACAGTTCGTTTTGATATAGGGCTCATTTAAGCCGCTCTTAAATGAAACACGCTAGACATGAAGAAAAAGTAGGAAAAGTTCTTTCATAATGAAAAAGTTACAGGATGGTCAGTCCGTCCATTTCATTTCTGTGAGAGACGGGGGGTGGAGTGGGGGAAGAGCAACTATAACAATATTAAAGCATACTATGTCCCACAGCTTAGTCCCCTGTAAGGCAGTGTTTATAACATTCCAGGACCTACTTCCAAGGTTAAAAAGCTCCACGTATGGCTTAATTTTCCATTTTGTTCAAATCCTGAAAATGCTGGCCCTCAAAATTAAATCACTGAGGGTGACCTTACACTTAATGTCATTTTCAAGGGCTCAGAAATCCTCTTGCTTAAAATAATACCATGTTCTGAAATGTGTTTAAAAAGACTTGGAGTTTAATTCTACAACTACAGATTCTTCAGGAGTAGATAATAGGTAATTGGAGCAACCAACACTGTGGTATAATTGATCACTTTTGACCGAGAACAGGCAAGATGGAGGGAGGCTAAATACTCCGAGGGCCTGAAAGAGATGGCTCAAGAGTGAGGATGCTGATGGCTGGCATTTTGAGAAGAAATATTAGGTATTTCGTAGCTTTACCAAGCACCAGCTAGGACAGTGCTCTAACTTGACTGGGCTCAGACCACTGATGTGCTGTCCTTGATCGCCAGGACAAAATGACCTGATGCTGTCAGGAAAGCCCCAGACAGTAATACAAGAATCAAGGATTCAAGTCAACCTGAACAATGTGCCTTCATGCACTCCTAACATCCTATGTAAAATCTTGGCCACTTTTGTCTCTCCAGTCCTAATAATGGATCAAAGCCACTACCCTTTCTGAGCCTTCTTCTTCATCACTGTGCCTTTCCTCACTGTAGCCATCCCCTACCTGCTGACCATCCACTCACACCATCTTGACACATATAATGTTTGGTCAGCTACCAAGCCTGTGGGTTCCACCTCAGCACTGCCTCCTGAACGCACCCAGCCCTTTGCAGTTCTCTGCCTGCCTGCCTGCCTGCCTGCCTGCCTGCCTATCACAGGTGCTCCCCCCTTAGGTTGGTCCTTGATTTACGGTTTCACTGGCTTGTTCCCCAGTATGCCTGACTTCAAGCCCTTCCCCCTCCAGTTTCTACATATCGCTACCAGATTATTCTTGCTAAATCACACTGGTCCATTCTCCTCCCTGTTCCTGAATGGCAACCAAATTAAGTCTCCAACTGCTTATCCTGGCCTTCTAGATTCAGAGCTTCTGAACAAACCTATAACTGCATATTTCCCCATCTTTACCTCTGTTGTTACCTGAAATACTCTGCACCTCATCTCAGCCTCTTGAAATGTTAACTTTCTTTAAACATCAAGTTGCAATGGCATCTACTTTGGAAAACAGTCCCCCTTCACCCCTGGCTCTTTTCTCTCCACAATTAAATGCAATTTCTTTCTTCTTTGAGTCAGGGTAGCCTTTTTGGTTGTTGTTGTTAATCTCCTTTATTAATTAAATGTAATTTCTTTCTTCTTTGAGTCATGGTAGCCTTTTTGGTTGTTGTTGCTAATCTCTTTTATTGCATGTGGTGAAAGTTGTAAAGCTCTACCCAAATTCCCATTTAGGAATGAAGGATGTGTTCTCCTGTCTGTTGGGAAAGCGACCAGAACATACCCGGAGCTGTCAGGTCTATTTGGCGATGGCTTCGGCTAAAGAAATGTGTTTACCAAGGTCACTTCTTCCAGCACCTGTACCCAAGTACTGATCAACATGGAAGAACAAAAACTTGGTCCTTTTGAGACAGGCTGGGACCTGAACCCTGAGACCTGGGACCCTTTGCTGCAGTGCTTGTGCCTGTACAAATGTCCCCTTGAGCAACAAAATACAAGGAAATTATAAGGGAATAAAAATAACTGCGTGCATGTGCAGCTGGGGCAAATTATGAACAAGATACAAAAAGATCAAAAACCCAACTGCCACTTCTGAGGAGTCAGGAGCACAAGCAGGGTACCGCGCATGATCCCTGCACACAGCACCCCCAAGGGGGTGGGCACACCACCTAAGCCACCCCTCTGGTCCGACCCCTGGACCCACCCCTACCCTCACACCAAATAAGAAAACAGCTCGCCCCCCTCCCAGGAAGCAAGCAAGGGAACCTGTTACTTTTCGCTCCCAGTAAGGCCTTGCCTGAATTTCTTGTCTGGTCTCTTATCAATTTCTATTGATTAAAGAGTCCAAGAACCCTGGTCGTTAACACATTCAGCCCAACTTGAGACAACTCTGAAGAGTATCCTAGCCCCAGAGCTCCTTGTGGGGTTGGCTGAACCCTTTGTTGGGGATGCATTGAAATGTAACTTCTTCTCCCTGCCCAATCATGCTTCTTCCACATCCCCTCCCTTTCCCTCACCACCGGCAGAGTTGTTGATCCCAAGAGCACTTCCAAACAAACACGCTGCATACTCCATCTTACAGGTGGCTCCTAGGGAATTCTAACTGCAACATGGCACTTAAACATGGCCAGTTTTCCTTCTGTTAAAGTCATGTCTGTGTTTATTCATGTTCTGCATCACACATTAGATTATAAACTCTTCAGAGCAGGGACTGGATTGTCAAATCGTGTATGCCTGCAGCGTTTAGCATAGTAGATCAAGACTCAGAACTGTGTAGCGTGTATAAATGAATAAATGAGTGAATTAATAATTAATGCTTAAAATTAGCACCTCTGTGGTACTGCAAGGTCTTTACACATCTAAAGAATCATCAGCATGTTTTCCTTAATTGATACTTATTTAATGAGCATTAGTTACAAATAAGGCTCTAAGCTAGCTGCTCTGGGAAGAGTGTATTAAAAGAAGTAATATACTCCCTGCCCTCTGGAAGTGTATAATTTAGTCAGCAGGATAATTACAGCCAACATTTGTAGCAGTGGTTCCCAGCATTGTCTGCTCATTAGAATCACCCAAAGAGTTTTCATGACTCCCACTTCTGGTCCCCACGTCCAAAGACTCACATTTAATAGATCAGTTGTGTGGCCTGGCAGCAAGCTCGCCAGGTGATTCTAATGTGTCACAAAGTTGAGAACCATGGAATTATGAAGAGCTTATATGTTCTAAGTACTGTTCTAAGTGCTTAGCCTAAATTAACTAATTTAATCTTCATAACAACATTAATAAGACAATTACTATAATTATTATCATTTTATAGAAAAAGAAATTAGGTACAAAAGAGAGAAGCCATTTGTCCAAGGTCTCCTGGTCAGTTAGATGTGGAGTTAGAAATCAAACCCCAAAACCCAGGCTCTGAATATCTGGCTCTTTACTGCTACGCTATACTGCATCACTTGCAGAGACAAGGTGAAATGAAAACTAATTTATATTGAGTATAGCTTTATATAAATATCTTACCATCTGAAAATTGGGAGTACTCAATAGTGGAACCAAAAAAACAACATAAATCTCTGATCTGGATTGTACTTTGACTCTAAATATTAGAGTAAGAAGAAAATCTAATTTCATGTTTAAGGGAGGGTAAGAATAAGGGTGAGCCTACATAGGCAGAAGGGATGAAAATAAGCTAGATAAATAAACTCACATGATATTTGTTTAGCACTTTGCAACTTATGGCTAAAAGTAGATTCTTGTTTAATTGTGTTGTAATAAACGGAATACTTTTTGTAGTTTCTTAAAATTATTGTTCTACTGAGTTAATTGTGTCTAAATAATTTTAAGATATTCCCTCCTTCATGTCCAGAAACAAGTAGCAACAAGCAAATAAAAAGGAATAATGGAAATCACGTGAGCCAGAGGAAAACATTGGGGTGTCCTTTCTCTACTGTATTTTCTTTGTCTCCTTAACACTCTGTTCTCTCTTTTTCTTATCAACCTTTTCTTATCTCCCAAGTTAACATACTTGCAAATAGTTGTCAAACAAATAATCCTTAAATTGCTTTATTCCTCTCCATTGCTCTCATCCTCGCTTGCCAAGCCCTCTTCTTCTCCCTCCCGGTCCTCCCTGATACCTTCTATTTCTCCTCATATACATTAACAAATAGAAGTAGAAGCATCTCCCTGCCCCAAATAAATCAGTCCATCACAGACAAATAAAAGGACAAGAAAAGATGTCCATATATCTCTGTTAAGCTTAGAGCATAGTTTTAGGGAAACCATATAGATCATAACTTATTCTCATGGCTCTATATTTGTATAATATTTTTCATATACATAGATGTATCATAAACAGACCTCAAATGATAGAACTAGAGGAAACTGCAATAACCAAGTTCAAACTTGCATCTTTTCGGAATTTGGGTTGAATGTAAAACCCTGATTTTTATTTTAATACAATTTCCACAATATCACTGCTTTTAATACCTTTTATAAAGTTAGGCTCAAAATTAATATTTGGCAGTAATTCCCTAGGTCTCCAATGAGACTTATAAAACTCAAAATATTTTTAAGCTCTTCCTCAGGAAGATTTAAGAAACCAGAACCTTTATAACACAGCTCAGAATATTTACAACAGCCCTGTAAATGCATATAAGAAATAAAGTACAAAACTGAAAATACAATGGGAGATATAAATAGATAGGGATATATAGAGATGATATAGATATAGATATATAATAGGGTACACATGTTTTTTATTAAGTAGTAGCTGATTTTTTTCTTTGTTTTGCAAACCCAAATCTTCTGCACTTTTATATTATTTTCATAGTTTTTAAAAACAAATTATAAAGAACATTTTAAAATTCACCAAATCAGAACTATTTTAAGAACGTTGTCGTTCCCAGCGTGATTAGTTTAGGATCACCCACCTCATAGCATATTAAACATATTAAAATACCCACACCACATTAACACAATGTTATAGGTAACTACGTAACAGCTGAGTTGAGCTGCAATGAAGCAGCTGAAATAAAGCAATATAATATAATTTTTTTATATTTGTGTGTGTATACCCTACACACCCCCAACCTGTCCCCACTCTCAGATACTTTCATAAGCCCATAATCAATGGGTATGATTTACTTGGTGGAACATTACAATGCAATATTATATTTATTCCAGTATTTATTAAAGTCTGGAATCATCAGGAAAGTCAAAGGCAATCAATAACCAAAATGTGGGAAGCCATGTATAATGAATAGAATGCTTCCTAATTTTGCAAAGTTTATACATTTTCAAAATCAGGTTTGTGAATCTTTCATTTTATGTTATCTAAATAGTTTTGTGTATATATATATATATATATATATGTATATATATAGCTTTGGCCTACTGCTGAGAATTAACTACTTGATAAATGAGGACTATGTTAATTGTATTTAACTTATTTCCCCTTAGTGTTTAAACATTTGGCTAGATAATTTACACCTAAAAATCTCTACAAACAACACATAGTTCTTAACAGAATTGTGAGCCCAGTGTTTTTAAATGCCAATTAGATTAAAACTACAAAATCCAAGGCAAGTAAGAATTAAGAAAGACCATAATTCTACGTCCTTTCACATATAATAATATTCTACCTCTTGCCTTTTAGAAAATTTGACATTGTTTACATTTTAAATATGGATGAGTACCTGAATAATCCACTATGTAATTTTAAGTCATACATTTTTAAAGGTAGCTAATTTGAGAACAGAGAAAATATGAGACAGCTAAGCGAACTAAAGCATGTGTTTAAAAAAAGTTTAATATTTCAGCCATAATACTATACTTTCAAATTTTCTGATTTCCCCACAGCTGAACGCCAAATTTAAGGTAAGAATGCTACACAGGTTTATTAAGAATGGAGAAGCAAGGACCTGTATTATCACAGGTCAGAGTCCTGTGCAGAGACAATGGAGGGAACCCAGGTATACAGAGGGCTTTCAGCATACCAGGCCCTGGGCCAGGACCTTGGGTAGAGCACAGATTTGAGATGCTGCCTTGTTTATTCCTTTGAAGGCTCAAGCCTTGTTTTTTTTTGTTTCTTTCTTTCATATGAGGTGTAATAATTAGGCAAATTATGACCAAAACAAAACGAAAATGAAAACAAAAACAGGTCATTGCCCATCTCTAAACATAATGAAGAAGAGCCCAAACAGGACCAATGCAATTTGATAACCAGTGAAGTTAAATTTTTATCAGGCTTGTTCAAGAAATAATAATTGGGAACATTTGTCTTGTACTAGGTGCTAGACATTCTTCTAAATATTTGACTCATATTGTTCATTTAATACTCAAAACTTGGTACTATTATTTATCATTTTACAGATAAGGAAATGTAAATACAAAATGGCTATAAGATTTGTCCAAGCTCTTACAGTTAATAAGAAGTTTGGTATTTGTAATGAGGTGGATGGACCTAGAGTCTGTCATACAGAGTGAAGTAAGTCAGAAAGAGAAAGACAAATACTGTATGCTAACACATATATATGGAATTTAAGAAAAAATAAATGTCATGAAGAGCCTAGGGTTAAGACAGGAATAAAGACACAGACCTACTAGAGAATGGACTTGAGGATATGGGGAGGGGGAAGGGTAAGCTGTGACAAAGCGAGAGAGTGGCATGGACATATATACACTACCAAACGTAAAATAGATAGCTAGTGGGAAGCAGCCGCATAGCACAGGGAGATCAACTCAGTGCTTTGTGACCACCTAGAGGGGTGGGATAGGGAGGGTGGGAGGGAGGGAGACGCAAGAGGGAAGACATAGGGAACATATGTATATGTATAACTGATTCACTTTGTTATAAAGCAGAAACTAACACACCATTGTAAAGCAATTATACTCCAATAAAGATGTAAAAAAATAAAAATAAAAAGAAGTTTGGGTGGGATCTGAATCCAGGGAGTTTGGCACTATAAGCCATATTCTTAACCACCATATGAAAAAAATCTAAAAACAGGTATTCCAAGAATGTAAGTCTAGAAGAAATGTAATTCCACCAAAGACTTTTATGAAACTCCTAAAAAATGCTTACAAAATGAGTCTTCACTACAGAATAAACTATACTTTGTCTTTTTTGCCTTATGCTTGAATTACAAACCAAACTAACAGCAGTATTTTGCACACCTTGACAATCACAAAGAATACTACTAGTAATAATAAAAATAACTTATATTTACATATTTTTACCATTTTCAAAGCATTTTCATTTGAATTCAACTATTTTATTATTATCATTTATTTTTATTTTTATTATGTTTTCACATATATTACCCTTGCTCTTAGGTAAAACACACACACACACACACACACACACACAACAAAAACAAAAACAAAAACCTCAACTCATACTAGACTTTATGGAATAAAATCTGTCATTCTGTACCTTCAGAATCATTTAAAATAGATAACAGAAAAAAGAAAATGTGTTTTGCAACACGAATACAATATCTACAACAAGTAAATTCTGTACTTATTCAGGAATAAAAGACATTTTCTTTTCACCATTCAAAGAATAACTACTTATGAACTCATCCCAATACTACTGCCAACCTGAGAAATAAATTCATCAGTGAGTAAAAAAAACACCCCAGGTAGAAATGGAAAATTACCAGAAGAGCTCATCGTATAACAAAATGTAGGAGAGTAACTTAACAGTGACAAATATTTTATTCATCAAGAAAAATAAAATGAAAGACTATACTGTATTTTCTTAGAAAAGGAAGTAAAAATCCCCATGGCAACTTTACCTATGCATTAACATAAGACATTTAGATCCAATACAGTACAGAAGGTCTATGTCAGATGAAATAGATGTGCCTCAGAAAAGCTATTTATAAAATTATATTTTAAATCCTTTAATGTTGTTCATTATTTAAAGATATCCTACAATAAGCCCCTTTCCAAAGTAAATAATGCATCCTATTAATTTTGGGTTTTTTTAATTGTTGCTCATTTGTTTGCCAAATCAGATTTTCTGAATTTAAAGCACAGAGTACAACATTTGGATCTGATTACAGAAAACGTCTGCTTATTGCTGCTTGAAATTTAAAGACCAGAGTGTTGTAAGATGCTTCAGTATACACAGGCTTTAGACTAACTTTACAAAATAAAAGGACAGAGAAACAAGAAACTTCTTAGTAATTTACTGGAAAGAAATTAAGTTTTTTTTCTGAGTCATTCCATATATTAAGACATGGATCCTTGGGATTTTCTCACTAGTGTAGGAAAAGAAGATTCATTCTGTTCCATGGCTCATGATCCTAGACAGCCACGTTACCTTCATGAGTCAGTGATCACAAGGCAGATGAAGCAACATGGGGATGTCTGTTTCCTTATAAACCCACCATGTTTTCTGGAACCACACTCTGAACACATGATTTACTGAGAATTGGTCATTTGTGTAATCTTCATATACATAAGTACTTTTGCAAAAAAAAAGAACAATGCTTTATAGTATTTGGTATTTCAAAAATTAGGTGGCAATGGAGTTCAGAGTCAGAGGTTCATAAAAGATCATCTAAAAAAGATACCCACTCTAGGGGCTTCCCTGGTGGCGCAGTGGTTGAGAGCCCGCCTGCCGATGCAGGGGACACGGGTTCGTGCCCCAGTCCGGGAGGATCCCACATGCCACGGAGCGGCTGGGCCCGTGAGCCATGGCCGCTGAGCCTGCGCATCCGGAGCCTGTGCTCCGCAGCGGGAGAGGCCACAACAGTGAGAGGTCCGTGTACCGCAAAAAAAAAAAAAAAGATACCCACTCTCACTTCTTGAGTAACCACAAAGCAATAAGACACAAGAGGGGAAAGAGGTGACCTTTAAGGACTCCCCCAACCCCTACACAAATATCAAACCAGCCAGTCCTCCCAAAAGAATTCCCTATCTAAGTAAATGGCAACATAATCTTCCCAAATGTTGAAGCCCCAAACCCAGGAATCACCTTGATTCATCTCTTTCCTGAGTCAAACATCCATAGAACAGCAACTACTAGCAGTTCAACTTCTCTAATACATTTTGAATCCTCCAATTTCTCTGTTTCTAATATTCGACTCTAACTCAAACCACCACCATCTCTCACTTCTTCAAAAGGCTCTTAATGCATTTCACCTGCTTTCACTTTTGTCCCCAGAATGGTCTTTCTAAAACCTTAAATGAGAAAATGCTAATCTCTGCTTAAAAGCCTCTAATGTTGGCCCACTGCAATCACAATGAAATCAAACTGCTTTCTGTGGCACACAGATCTCACCTAACTGCAACCTCATCAAGTAGCAGTCCCAGTAAATTCTCTGTTCCTGCCACGCTGGCTTTCTCACTGCCATTGAGCAGAACTAACTTATCCACATCTGAGGGTAGTCACATTTTCTATCACACACCTCCCTTAGAGGTGTGCCTCTTCCTCAGCTCACAGGTTACTTCCTTAGGGAAACCTTCTCTGATCATCCTGTCTAAAGTAGTACTCATCTATCCTCCAATCATGCTGCCCAATTACCTATTTTACTTTATTTACCGCCCCTTTGTTTGAAATTATATTATTCATACACTTGGTTACTGATTCACTAATTATTTACTGATTATTTACACTTATCACTCCCCAGCCCGCCCCCTTTCAGAAGGCACACTCCATGAGAATAGGGACCTTACTCTCTTATTCACTACTATTCCAGCACCCAGTAAAAGCCCTGGCACAATACATACAATAAATACAGTGACCAATAAATACAGCTAAATAAGTGAGATGCAAAGTAAAATCCAAAAAGACATGCAGCTCTGGATTATCCCCACACGCAGCTATAAAACTATCACAATGACAGCACTGCCTCTACCTGCAGAAACCTCCAGAACACATGAGAGTTACCTCATAAGTAGTTCTCAGTTGGGGAGGCAGGAATGATTTTGCCTTCAGGGCATATTTGACAATATGTAGAGATAATTTTTCTTGTGACAACTGCGGGGGAGAGGGAGTACCACTGGCATCTAGCGGGTACAGACCAGAAATGCTGCTAACTTTCTACAGTCCACAGGACAGCCCTGGACAACAAAGATTTCTTGGGCCCAAAATATTAATAGTGCTGAGGTTGAGTAAACCTGCTTTACAGTCCTCATTTGGGCCTGAATTTTTACACCTGGAATTGTAGGGTCAACTTGGAATGAAAAATGCTTTTTTTTAGTTCCCTTTATTCAGTAACTAGCAAAAGAGCATTACTGTGAAATTTATAGATGCCAAGGGGAAAACAGTACAGACTCCTCACAGTGTGTTATAGGGTAAAAACATGATATGTTATTGGTAGATATTTTCCAAATAATGTTAACAACAACAACTAAAAATAATTCAACTAACTGTCCACCATTGGAAAAGAAATCCCCTTGTTCTTTCTCTGTCTTCTTCTTCTGTTCTTTATTCTCCTCTTTCCATGGCCTTTAAGTGTGATCTTTTGCTATTCCTTGGGGTTCCTCTGAACTCAGAGATAGAACTATGACATGGATTTATTGATTTACTGTCCCCACAAATAGTTATCATTCATAAAGTAGTGCTAGCAAAGAATCATTCTAGCCTAATTGTTGTGTAGTGTTGATCACAAAGGAAATCTATTTTTTTTGAGGAAGAAAAGTCAAGGAATTCAGGAAACATGTCTTGGTCTGCAAGACATGGTGAGAAATGGACCAAATAAAGAGGAGGGAACTGCAGAGGGTTTACACTGTCATTATCACAAGAGCACAGTGAGCGCAGGACAGAATGGGAGTTCACGAAATGATGGTGCAGTTGAGATGCAACCACCCTCCTCAAGCCCTGCTCTTCATTATACTGGTCCTTAGCTCCCTCTTTGTGCTAATACAGGCTCAGCTCTCATTCAAGACTGGTAGGGCCAGTTGTGTTTATAACTCAGACTTTTCTAGATTTTAGAAAGGCAGTCTAGTGCCTATACCACATGCTACATAATACCCCCAGTGGAATCTGGGGCAATATCCCGTAATCAAGTACATTTATACTTTTGTAGCCAAACATATAAATATTCACATCAAGTATGATACATAATAACTATAAATAGCTTCACATTCGTTAAATTACTAAAATATTTTGGTTCTTAGAACATTTGGGTTATGAAAACCAAATTTCAGAATCGCAGATAAAGGATTTTGAGTCTTCAACAGTACAATGAGTAGAGACATAAGCCAATAAAATAAACTGCCATTAGCTTCACTTTGAAAGACAGATGGGAATAGGGCTGGAGAGAGTGATAAGCAGTGAACAGAGGGTAAAATCACGAGGGATGAACTTGGGTTACCATTTCTCTAAGCTGGAAAACTTAGGTGTCTCAGAGCTTGTTTCTCTTCAGTTGACAATATTAGACAATGAAAATAAATTTCAATTTGTGAACTTATGCTACTTCAGCAGTCCTATCGGGGACCGTCTCTACATGAAAGGACCCTGGAGCTGGGAGATGGATATAGAAGCTTTGTTGGCTCCTCCTGCTGCCTGGGTTCTTTCCCATATGTTGCTGCAACCAAAGGGGTTGGTCAGGTAGAGGGGGTATCAATACAGATGAAATTCAATTTACCAAAAGATGGTGTAAGAGTCAGAAGATAACATTAAGAGATGCTATCTCAAACTGCAAACACTGATTTTGTATGGAGTGTGAAACTACAGGTGGCTTGATGTGTGTGTGTGTGTGTGTGTGTGTGTGTACACAGTTACCTATTTCTTCCCCCAAAGAACAGGTATTACTTATATAACAGAAGTTTGTTTTATAAGTTTCTTTTTTTATATAAATTTTTTCTTAAACTACCACTTGAAAAATAAAAGTAGATGACAGCAAGAAATGCAGCTCCTCTAATTAACAAACTAAAACAACAAAAAGTTTTGAGAATAAAAGCACAGGAAATGGTGTCTGATGATAAGAAAGCAAAAATCAATAGCCAAATGACGAGATAAATTTTAAAAAATGTTTTTAATCTTATGACTCAGGGTGGATTCTAACTCAATTAAAATTATTATTGTTACAGAAGGAACTATTTAAAACAATAGGCCCATAGTTATACTCTCTGACATAAATTAATAATAATTCATTGCCAACTATGCCTCTAATATTGCTCTAAGCACAGAATCACAGCAGCCCCTGCTCTTCAGGCTCAGGGTTTTAATTTAACAGGGTAAAATAGTAAGTATAATTTCAGTGAAACTGATTAATTTAATTGGTATACTGACAATATAGTTGAGTTTATTGTCTGCTCACAAAATTCCTGGCACTGCTGTAAGCATGCTACATATATTTTCTTAAACAAATTTTCCACTAGTTCTATAAGGAAGATGAAATTATTACCCCAATTTGGACATGAGAAAATTGAGGCTTGGAAGTTAGGTTACTTGTCCAGGGTCACTCATATAATAATCAGTTGATATTCAACCATATTTATTTTTCTTACTCCAAAGCCCATTTTTCTAACTACTGTGGTATATTTTACTTAAATGGATATAGAAAAGATAATGACAGTTAAATTCATTTGTTTAAATTTAGGAAGTATCTCAATATTATTCTAGGTCATATTTATAAATGGTAAGAAGTACCCAATCTATTTTATAGCTCTAAAATTATATCCTCATGGGGTATACCTGTGAGCTGACAAGACCTATATCTGCAAGGAAAACTAAGCAACGGTGAATAAATTTTTCATTCTATTATCCCTGGGTAATATGACTAGACAACACACACACACACACATAAACATAAGATTATAAATAGGGGTACTCCATATTGCCTATAAGTATTGTTCCCCCATTTCCTTTTCTTTAAAAGCCTGAAAATCTTTTTTGTTAAAAAATGTATTTCAAAGAATTTTAGAAGTAATTCTTAGAAACAGATTATATTAAGGCAATGAGTCAAAATTCAGTTGAGAATTATTTAAAAGGAAAATTTGAAAATAACGAATTTTGTAGAAGAATCATAACCCATTAAATCTATAACAACTAAGTACATTCCTGAACAAATGTTTTAATAGTTACTGAAAAAAATTAAATTATGAGAGGTTTCAGAATACAGTACAAACCCTATGGTACTTAGCGTCAGGAAACCTAATTTATAATCTGTGCTTCCCTCCTTTTATGGGTTGAATTTAGTCCCCCATAAAAGATGTTGAAGTCCTAACCTTCAGTACCTGTGAATATTATTTGGAAATAGTCTTGGCAGATCACAAGTGAAGATGAGGTCATTAGAGTGGGTTCTGATCCAATATGACAGATGTCCTTATATAAAGGGGACTTTTGGACACAAAGACTGGCATGTATAGAGGGAAGACCATGTGAAGCTATAGGGGGAACACAATCTAGCAGCCAAAGGAACTCCTGAGGCTACCAGAAGGCAGAGGCATGAAACAGATTCTTCCTTAGCCCTCAGAAGGAACCAACTCTGTCCAATGGGGATTTATTTTAAAATGATACCAACTTCTCCATAGGTGGAGTTGGAGACTCTACCTTTTCCTGACCTCTTGAAGGTATCTTCTTAGTCATGTGAATGTGAGGCATGAAGGCAACTTCTTCCCTGAAGAAGGGAGAGATTTTGTAATATGAACAAATCTGTCATTTGTTGAGACCCTGATCCTTCTAGAAGAAAGAACTGAGCCTGCTGCCTAAGATTCAAAGTTTGAGAGACCTGTTAAAATGGATCAGGATGACCTCCACCAAAACTCTGTGGCAGGAAAGAGCAGTAAGACACTGGAATAAAATTGCATTGAGGGAAGGGAGCACATCAACTGGAGGCTTGGGTTTGGACACAGGGATGTTTCTGAGAGATGATTTAGCTTGAGACTTACGCAGGGAGCTCTTCCAAAATCAGACACCTTGTCATAAGGCCACACTGCCTTAGGGAAAAATGACTGGACCCGGAAATGTAAACTAGAAGAGCTGTAATCACGGAACGCAGCATGAGGTATCCCTATGAGCTAGTAAAGGACCTCTACCTACAAGGGCAACTAGGCAACAGGGAATAAGTATTAGCTGCAGAACTGTTCAAGGTGAGTCTACCAGAGCAACACTGTGTGGCAGCCAGAAGCAACAATAGGAATGAATGACTAACTCAGGTCTGTACTCTGCTGGCAGTTGGGAGGTAGAATGCCTCCCTTTTGGACTTAGTAAGCTTTCGGGTTCTGGAATAATTAAGGAAGAATAGAAAATCTTAGGAAGGAGAAACTAAGCTTCCTGCTATACTGGAATGTAATCGTTTGAGCTATTAATTTGACAAATAATGTGACTGTGTTCAGGCCAAATTCAAAATACTGTAGAGACCATATATAACACCCAAATCAGAGGGAGCAGAAGCATGGATTAGGGTTCAAGTGGCAAATGAAGGTGGATCAGGTATCTGAGGTAAGTGATCCTGGAAAGGGTCGGAGAGAGGTTGCCTTCCAAATGTGCCAGGAGGCCTGTGGTTAGATCTTACTGACTTAACGGGCTTAGAAGCAAGGAAGTCATAAACAATGAGGGAATTTCAATAAGACCCTGAGTTTGGTCCTGATTCTTCTGGTTACTGTGAAATCTTGTCTAAGTCAGTTAAAGTCCATATAGCTCAATTTCCTCATCTGTAAAATACTGATGATAATAATACTCTCCTCATGGGGTTATGAGCAACAAAAGAAACAATGCCTATGAAAGCACTGTGTCAACTGAAAAACGTCATGCTAATAGTAGATACTATCAATTGTTATTACTAAAATGAAAAAAAATCACCCAGTAAAACCTCACAGCAAGGTAATAATTATTCATTTTCCTTATCAATCATCCTTCCTTCATAATTAGGAATTTAAACAACTTTAGAAGAACCCAATAAACATGAGACTACAAGTATTAGACTCTGCCAAAATTCTGAAATTTCATTCTCTATACATGAGTGAACCTTGGTTTTCCACAGCTAAAGCCAGCCACTACTCTTTCAAAGAGATATTAAGAATGGCTTGCAAATAGCCAAGCCTGGTACAGGCTATTGTGCAGGACCAGACTTGAGAAAGAACAAAAATTACCCTTTTCTCCAACTTCTCTGATGTAAATGGTACCATCATCCACAATTGTCCAAACTGCAGTTTCTTTCCCCTCTAGTGTCTCAGTCTTCTATACACCACAAGCTATTAAGATATAAAAACTCTTCAAGTCTGAAAAAGTTATAAATCAGAGTAGGAAAAACAAAAAGAAATGAAAAGCAAAGTGGTACTTGGCAGTCTCTTTAAAAAAATGAAACTACTATATAGTGCAAACTAATCAGCAACAAATGTCCTAGTAATGTATTATGTGTTCTGTTCCTTTTCATTGAAAATGAAACTTTTATAAATAATATTGAAGTTAAATAAGAAAAGCCATGGTCCATAAAACTAGGTGCTTAAACCCTTGTAGTGATAGACGTTGTCTCCTATTCTGTAATTAGACAATGCTGGTCTGCCTTGGTACTGAGGAATTAAGGCTCATTTCTCACTCTCACACTGTATCCTCATTAGATCAGTGGGACACAGAATTATTTATAACATGTGAATGCATACATGGAGATATCAAAGGGCCTTGACAATTTTCATAAGCCCTTTGTTCATTACGTTAATTTAGCAAGGAAGGGGAAAAAGTCTTGACAAACTAATTTATTTAACTTCAATTTTTAAGGAAAAATTAGGATGGTAGAGAGTAGTGTTGACAAGTATAGAAAAGTCATAAGGAGGAGCTAATTTGTAGGATGGATGACAATTTTTCATTTCAGATATCTAAGGTTTTAGGTGAAATCTTAGATACAAAGCACATCTACAAACAGCAGTTAGCCTATGGCTGGCAATACATCAGTGTTATAAATAGAATCAATTTATTTCACCAAACTTTTATGAACAATTTTCTATGGGGCATGTACTCTGCTAGTTACTGGGGGGATACAGGAGTGGGTAAGATACAGTCCATGTTCTCAAGATGTTTTGATGATCTAGTAGGAGAGACAGATGTGTAAATAAATAGTTTAAATATGGTGTGAGAAGTTTAACCACACAATACAGAGGTAGCCCAGAAGAGAAAACAATGAACTATTTAGAAGGGAGGTGTTAGTTGGGTGAAGGAATGTAAATGTCAGTTTTAAGTTTATTTTAATTGACTTAAGCTAGAAATTACCTGGCTAATGATTCAATCAACCAAAATGCATGGGGAAAGCATTATGGCTCGGACATTAGAAGAGTTTTGAAGAATCTAAATAAGAAGTAATGGCCAGGATTATGTTATGACTTTCGTGGACCCAAGCCACTTTTGTCCATTAAAAATTTTTTTAATTACATTTTTCAATTACATTGGTATAAAAATGAATATATTATTATGTATAACTAAATCACTTTGCTGTACATCTGAAACTAACACAACATTGTAAATCAATTTTACTTCAATTAAAAAAAAGAAAAGGAACTTGATTACAAAGACATAATCTGTGAGACAAACATTAAAAGTACAAGTAGATTGAAAATAAAAAGATGGAAAATATATATTATACAAACTTAGAAAATGGTTAAAATGTAGGATTATATGTTATGTATATTTTACTACAAAAAAAAAATACTAGCAAACTGAATCCAGCAACATACAAAAAGAATTGTATGCCATGACAGAGTGGCATTTAGATCAGGAATGCAAGATTGGTTCAACATCTGAAAATCAACTAATTGATACATTATAGCAATAGAATAAAAATAAATATCACATGACAATCTCAACAGATGAACAAAAAGCGTAAAAAATGAATATATTAATATCATATATTAAACATTTTATTCAGCCTAAAAGTTCATTTTTTTTCCTTCTGATTTTAAAAGAAATTAAAACATTTTTGTGGGCCCCTAAAAGGTGTTGTGGGTTCCTTACACTGTGCCGACTGTGCCTAGCGAACGCTAGCCCTGGTGATTGACTTTTATGAGCAAAACACTACGGAGGCATTTCACACATACATTGTCGTTTAACTCTCTCTACACCTCAGTGTTTACAGATGAGGAACCAGGGTTCAGGGTGGTAAGCAACTTTCTGAAGGTCACATAATTAACAAGACAGAATGCTCAGATTTAAACCAAGCATTTGGATTAGACCCAAAGCCTGTGCATTTTCTCCTACCATGTCAAGTCCCCTTACAACAGATGATACCAGCCCTCAACTGACTCACCTTAAGGGTGAGGAAACAAGTATGTGTGAAAGCAAAAGCAATGAATCTGGACCACACGAGCTTTAGAAAGAGAGAGGACTGCAGTGCAGGAGGCCACATTAATGCAAATGCAATAACAAAATGAAGCATGGCTTGAAGCAGATGTCCACTCAGTATGGAGGCAGCAAGGACTAATGACTAGCTAGGAGCTTGGCTCTGAAGCCTGAGTACCTGGGTTCAAATCTCAGCTTTATAAATGCTACTTAATTGCTCTGAGCCTTGGTTTCCTCACCTGTAACATGGAGATAATACAATGTCATGGTGTTAATTTAAGGATTTAACACTTGACTAGTACTGAGAATTGTGCCTGGTACAGAGTAAAAACCTACAAAAAGCGAATTATTTTTTATAAATTTTTGTAATTAGAACATCTTATAATGTACAATTGAAAAAATTAAAATACTAGCTATATTTTATTTCTTTTTAGAGTTTTCTCAATAGCAATAGACATATATATATGTTCACAGTCTCCCATTATAGATTTTTGACCAAAACAATCCCAGACTCTAGGAGAAGGATATAGAATTCGTACTATTTTCCCTGTTTCATAGCTGACAAAATTAAGCTATTGAAATATTAAGTGATTTGATAAAGATCTGGGAGTGTTTGGGGTGGATGATGATGGCCTTGTCACATTTTCAAAACTTTATTTGTTCCTTAAAATATTAATTTCTTGGGCTTCCCTGGTGGCGCAGTGGTTGGGAGTCCGCCTGCCGATGCAGGGGACGTGGGTTCGTGCCCCGGTCCGGGAGGATCCCACGTGCCGCGGAGCGGCTGGGAACGTGAGCCATGGCCGCTGAGCGTCCGGAGCCTGTGCTCCGCAGCGGGAGAGGCCACAGCAGTGAGAGGCCCGCGTACCACAAAAAAAAAAAAAAAAAAAAAAAAAAAAAAAAAAAAAAAAATATTAATTTCTTATCATGTGAGCACTATCCAGACAGTGTTGTGGACTCAAGAGCTGGGTTTCTCCTATTCTCCAGGCTCTTAATTCCCAATGACTGCTGAAAATGTTAACCTCTACGTGCTTTCAACACCTTAATTCAACTCAGAGCTCTACTCCTACTACACTGATAGCTATCTTGGTCACTGGTACCACCTTCCTCCTCATCGCACGGGCTCAAAATTCAGCTCATCCTGAAACCCTCCCCTGCCCTCCTCCCCACGTGAGGCCAGTGCCAACTCTTGTCAATTCCTCATCCACTGTGCCTCTTGCATCTGTTCCCACCTTCCCCTTTCTACTGCCACTGCTTACTCAAGACTTTATTAAACCTGCCCCTCACTATTAGAATTCAATTACCACCTCCTGACACATAGCACATGGCTCTGCTTCCAATCTCTCCACCTTCCACACTATCCTATGTACTGCTGCTGAAAGAATCTTCCTACAGATGAGAGTCCAAGCAGCTCAGTTTAGCATTCTAGGCTCCCTACGATCTGGTCTCAACCTATTTCTCCAGCCTTATCTCTCTCTTATGCAGCTCACATCCAATCAAATGGGAGTACTGCAGAATATGCCAGCATGTCCCCACATCTGTGACTTTGCTCCTGCTATTTCACTATCTAGATGTCTTTTACTCCATTTATGTCTGTCAGAATTCTACTCATCCCCCAAAGCTCCAGTCAAATGCACCACTTTCCAATAATTCTCGTATCTCCCATCAATTCTCTCCCCTCCTTCCCCCCATCCCTGTCTTCAATGATTTAATAGTACTTATCATGAATTTTAAGGGTTCAACATAAGTGTCATCTCTTCTGGAAGCCTTTGCCATCCCAGCCTCTGCCCCTCCCCCTTATATTTTCCTTTGCTTTCTAGAGTTCTTTTTTCATACCTTTATTATTCTACCCAATGTACAGTTTTATAACTGTTTGGGAATGCTTGTACACTGCTACATGGTAAACTCCTTACCATGACATACCTAGAAAACCTTTTGTGGGCTTCAACACAAACACATATTCTTTTCATCAATATGTGTATTACCAATATAGCTATCCCCATTTATACCTATACTTTGTGTTAAACTTTTTAAGCATATATATCCAAAGCCAAAAAACAATGTATCTTATTGATGTAATTATAGTACAAATATAATTAAAATGTGCTATGGTATGATAAATTTTATTCTATCAAGCTGATCATTTATATGCTGTAATTCTTCATTTTTGAATCTAGGCAAAAGTTTGTGGCCTGTGTCACAGCACCATGGAGAATACATATAATGTGAAATTGTCGGGCAATAGGAAGTCTGAAATCCTTCGTTAAAGGCATTTCCTAAGCCTCAAACAGCTTTCCCTACTACAGTTGCTCATACGCACTTAGGCTATCAGAAAAGCTTCACAGTAAATAAATTCTACCATTTTCCCAGTAAGTACCCCTAGTGAAAATTACTTAATTAACATGTAAATCATTAATATATTTAGTTTCTCCAGAGGAATGGTTAAATTAACAAGAAGAATTAAGAATTCAAAATATAAACATAATATACTTAAGCCCTGGGCATAAAAATTCATATTATCATCATAAAATTACATTCCATACTACCACTACCATTTTTAAAGTCATAGATTGTAGGACTTAAATCTAGCAGTTCAACTCTACTTAAATCACAGCAAAAATATTACAATAGTCACACTGAAAGTCAATTTGAAATCCTAAAAAGATAAATACCTCTCGAAAAATGGTCACTGTGAACGTAAAGATATATAAAGGAAAGAAGACAAGACTGTTTTACATTTTAAACTAGAAATATCAGAAGAAATATGAGGGAAACGTGCACATAGCTGAAGTAAAACTGTTTTAAACACAAAGAATTTTTAATATGATCATAAGGTTTAAGTGAATCTGCAGATGAATGTACTGCTGCAGAAGTGCTTCTGGGAATGTCCATATGTTTGATTGTAATGCTCATTACTTTTAAACTCTAATTAAAATAAACTTCCAACCCCAGTCCTTACTGGAGGCTGAAGCAATCAAACAAAGGTAGAGGAGCATAGATTTGTTTATGTTGGAGACTTTTGATAAGAAGAGTATATTTTTAATCAGTCATATTTGGACATGGCCATGGTTTAAGAAAATAACAGAATATAACGAAAAGTTCAATAGATAACTCCAAAGTATGTTTTAAAGATACAAAATTTTGAATGTGTTAACGTCAGTGAAAATTATATAATTGAGTAATACAAACAACTGTATTTCCTATTAGAATTGCAAAATCTGGAATACATAAATTGGGAACAAAATTAGAAGATTTAAAACAAAAAAGGAAAACGAAAGGAGAGGCAATTGGATTTTGCCACACATGTGGTAAAAAGCAACAACTGAGCTAATTATAGCCTTTCCCCTAAATGTGATTATCCCTAAGGCTAGTGAATAATGAACCAGATTTCATTTCAGCCAACTTGCCTTCCCTATTTTCCTTGAAACAAGATAGTTGGGTAAGCTAGTTCCTTAGTGTTAGAAGCTTAATTTTCAAAGTAGATCTTCCAAAATGATTCCAGATTTGAAGATGACAAAGTTTCTTGATATTTTTCACATGTTTTTTGAGGGCTAAATAAACATTTCCAAGTCAACTCACTCTTTGAGCACTCTTCCCTCCATATTTCTTCAAAAACACTATTGTATTTGGAAATTAAAAGATTAAGAAGGATTTTGTGAAGAAATGGAGAGCCAAGAACAACAAACTGCCTTTATTCCCACATAAAACTTACTTGGTTTCAACCGTATGTTTACATAGTAATTTATTTACACAGTAATGGAAATATGTCCGCTGTGTGTAAGCAACAATGAGGCAATTTCATCAAGAATTCATTATTTACATCCCCTGGGAGAGAAAATACTGCAAAAATTGTTCTTCAAACTTAATGCCTTTGCAAACCATATTTCTGAGACCAAATAGGCATTTTGAAAAGATGACACTTCATTACAAATTTTCAGCAGACCAATGTTTAAAACCATGGCACAACACCAAATTTCAAATCATAATAATTTACATGGTAGAAGTAATTCTCAACGTGACATGTTCAAATGATAGCAGATTGCACATGTGTAGGGCTTTAATGATTACAAATCACATTTACAAACACATCTCATTTGATTTTCCAAACAATCCACGAGGTAGGTTTATTAACTCCATTGTACAGATGGACAAACTGAATCTTAGAGAAGTTGGGCAACTTGTCTAAAGTCACAAGCTTAACAAGTGTAAGATTAAAGGAATCAAAACTGGGTCTTCAGATTCCAGTTTCTTTATACTCTGCTACCTCTAAAAGTGTACCAACTAGGCATAATAATTTGGTAATTTTACTGGTGAAACAGAATAAGTAGAAGGACTAAAAGAAAGCAGAAGTAATGAAGGAAGACAAAAACTCCATTTTCCACAGACTATAATTGTAAATTTTGCAAGGTAACTAATTGACAGGAAGAAAAAAAAGCTCATTCAAGAAAATCAGTCCTCAGTAATAGCTTTAGTTAAGTCATAGGTGTTCATTCCTTTTGTGAGTTTGCCACTTTGTTTAGTTAATATTAATTAATAATAGTATTACTATAATAGTACTAAATAATAGTAGAAATGCTAAGTTCTCTTATTTTTTTCTAACGAATATATACTGCCTGGGTACTTATTTTAAAGAAAGAAAGATAAAATATTATATTATTTTATGGTTTATTTTTAGATTGTCTTGGATTGTGATGGACAGTTCAGAGAGTTGGCAGATATCTCATGTTTTTTAAAAATAAATACAATTCTAATATATATATTTGGTTGTGACGAGAGACTAGGAAGTTTTCTATTAGTTTTTATCCTGAAGCAGTATTTTCCATATTTGAATAAACCCATAAATACTTCTTAAGCTCTAATTATCTTTTTTTTTTCATTTAAAAGAAGTAGACTAATGCCAATCAAGTGAGAGGGAAAATTAAAAAAATAAAACAAAAACAAAAACAAAACCACAGACAAATACTATATAGAAGAAAACAGAGAAAACAAACTGCAGAGATGAAAAACCAGGGTGAAGAGGGTGGAGGGAAATTCAGCCAAAGGCCCCCTGGCTTCTCACCATTTCCTCAGGCAAAGTTATTATCCCTGCCCCTGTGTTCCTACTACCTTCATTTGCATGCCTTTAATAGCACTTACCACATCTCCTTTATTACCTCTACCTGCTTGAGACTCTCACTTCCTCTCTGAGAGCCTCTTTTCTAGCCCTATTCCTAGTCTCTTACTTGAACTAAAAGATGCTCATCAAACTGTTTTAGACGGATGGAAGGACTGAATTGGACTGAAAATAACCAGACAACCCCACCCCATTCTTGGAAGTCAACAACTCTATATTCATAATGTCTTATAAAATAAAAAGAAGCAATTTACCAAAAAAAAAAAAAAAAAAATTTCAACATAATCACTTTTGGGGGTGTGTGGTAAGTACTATATATACCTACAATTCTGGAAGGATAAAAAGAAATGTTAATAGTATTCTGGCATCTACTTGAATTAATGAATAAATGTATTAATAATACACATAGGGCCTCCCTGGTGGCGCAGTGGTTGAGAGTCCGCCTGCCGATGCAGGGGATACGGGTTCGTGCCCCGGTCTGGGAGGATCCCATATACCGCGGAGCGGCTGGGCCCGTGAGCCATGGCTGCTGAGCCTGTGCATCCGGAGCCTGTGCTCCACAACGGGAGAGGCCACAACAGTGAGAGGCCCGCGTACCACAAAAAAAAAAAAAAAAAAAAAAAAAAAAAAAAAATAATACACATAGTTGGTGAAATTGATCATATAAATATCTTCTATAACACAAATATGTCAAGTTGTTAGGGAAAACATTGACCGAAACCGCCCACCCTGTCCAGGCACCACAGTACCCATTTGCATGAGTTATCTTAAACAGGAGGTCCTGGTAAGGAACACGGAACTAAAAAGCCACCACCAACTGGAAGAATTCAGGAAAGGTAAGGAGACACCAGTCCATATGTCCTCCCAACCTCCCAGAATCCTCCTGGCTGGAATCCATCTTGGCTGAGCCATGCGTGTGCCACCAGGAAGGACCCTGAGTCAGAATGAGTGGCCAGAGACAACCTGGAAACTAATCCCATCACCATAAAACCCAAGACTGCGAGCCATGTGGCAGAGCAGTCCTTCTGGGTTCCCTCACCCTCCTGCTCTCTGCCCGGGCGCCCCTTCCCAATAAAGTCTCTTGCTTTGTCAGCACGTGTGTCTCCTCAGACAATTCATTTCCGAGTGTTAGACAAGAGCCCACTCTCGGGCCCTGGAAGGGATCCCCCTTCCTGCAACAATATAACTTGTTTCTCTGCTGTGTATCAAAAATAATCAAATAAATATTAAGAACTTAAACAACTTTTTCCCAAAGAGGATGACACGATTCTAGTTATTCTTAGCTTTTCCAAATCGTATTTGTTTTGCCACCACAAAGCTGTTAATTAAAGCAGCTATAATGCAAAACTACTGTCTGTTAATTATTTTCCTTATTCCTTCTTCTCTCCCACACCTCACCTTGTTTTATTCTTAATTCACACTGCATATAAACAGCAATTAAAGTACAAATCATAACGTTAGGTGCACATATACATTTCATTATTATACACAATCTGTACTCTTAAATTCAACCGCTTTTTACAGAAGATTTAGTCAATATTTTCCTCTAATCAAGCAAAAAAAAAAATGAATAAGGTTACATGAAGATTATAATAAAAATATATTTTATAGAGCAACTTAAAACAGTTTTAATATTTTACTCTGGGAAGATATCATTGATATATTTAGTAGCTGGTATAGTTTCAGAAAAATACAGCTATGGATAACAACAAAATGTACCTCTTACTTTCTATCTGATTTATAGAAAAATGACTCACACTATGTCTCCAAAATAAAATTTTTACCTAAGATCTTGTCATAATTAATACACTGAGTAATAATGACTATAACAATCATCTACCATTTGCCTAAAACTCAAACTATCACAGTAATGTTTTAGGATCACGCAAGGCCAGAATTTAAGGAATGACTTGTGAGTACTAAATTTTCTAAATATGAGAAAATAATATAGTAAAAGACAGAAACTACAAACATTTTATTTTGTATTGGTGACACTAGAAAAAAATTAAGTACTGTGCTAGCTATTAACGTTGACATAGAGCTGATGTCGCTACTGCTAATAAGTGATACCTGCAGTCACCAATAAAACCAGTCTTTCTAAAAGATGGGGAATTAAAACACCCAGAGCACACTTAAGAATATCCAATTCCTCTGCATTCTAATTTTCCTTTCTTTTAGCAGGCCAAGTTAAAAGTCCCCAAGTTCCTAAGACATCACAACTACATTACAAGCTACTGTGAGTCTCGATTTTTGAGCTGCTTCTTCCAATTTAGCCTAGCCACGGTATAGTCATATTTAACTTTCTGAAATAAAGAGGCCTCATGTCACCTTCTCATTCAAATATCCTTCACGTCTCTTATCTACCATGTTATGTACATTTTAACAAATAGACCCCTCCCCCACCCTATCCAAATGTATTTGTTGTCATTCCCCAACAAAAGGAATTGAGTGTCCGGTCATGCCCTCTACATTCCTATTTGCCAGGCCCTTCCACATCCAGTTTTCTCCATCCAGCATGTCTTCCTTCTTTCTGATCAGTGATTTCCTGCTACCTCCATATTCTGTCTAAGTTCCTGGCCAAGTACTAAGCTCTCCATTCACAGAACTACTTCAGCACTTAAATGTACACTCATTCATTAATTACATGATCATATGTTATTTCATATTTTTATATATTTCCAGAACTCTCAGAATACTGCTTGGTATATTGCTGGCTTTCAATGAAAATGTGTTTGACTGTTGCTGCAAAAGGCTCTTGCAACACTAGCCAGCCTTTGAAGAAAATATTGCTCCTGTCCCCAGAACCTGTCTTAGAAAGACATTGTACTAAAGCTTAAAGTACATAAAAAAGCTCTCTTCAAACTTTATGAGGCTGTACATTTTCTTCTAGACCTCAAACTAGTAAGTTACTGTTCTTTTGCAGACATGGATTGGTGATGTCCACTTCATCACTGGCTTTTGGTGTTTTAGAAATTGCCCTGGAACTAGAGGTGGCCAGGTTTAAGCACAGTTGCTGCTGAAATCACTTTGAAAACAGGCATCTCTGGAAATATTTTAAGTTTCTTTTGCTATGAGATACACTTATCTGTATAAGTATCACCTTACACAAAATAGTATAAGATGATACTTATATTAGAGGGAGCCCATCTAGCTATACTCTGTGATTTACAAAAAGGAAACTACAAGAAAAGGAGAGAGCAAAGGGAGCTGACATATGATGATTTGAGTAGAGCCTCTTAAATCCCCAGACTAAAGAATTCTGGGGCTTCCCTGGTGATGCAGTGGTTAAGAATCCACCTCCCAATGCAGGGGACACAGGTTTGAGTCCTGTTCTGGGAAGATCCCACATGGCGCGGGGCAACTAAGCCCGTGTGCCACAACTACTGAGCCTGCGCTCTAGAGCACACGAGCCACAACTACTGAAGCCTGCACTCCTAGAGCCCTTACTCTGCAAAAAGAGAGGTACCACAATGAGAAGCCTGCACACCACAACAAAGAGCAGTCCCGGCTCTCCACAACTAGAGAAAAAAAACCCACACACAGCAACAAAGTCCCAACGCAGTCAAAAATAAATAAAATAAAATAAATAAGTGTATACCAAAAAAAAGAAAAAAGAGTTCTGTTAACAGCTCTGTATGTTTTTGGAGAAGAAGGCAATGAGGGAAAATATTAATTAAATGCATTAAATTTGGAATACAGAAAGAAGTTCAATGGCACCAAGCTATTCAAAATAAAATAAAGTTCAGCCAATGTACAACTGGGTAAGCAGGGCCATTCAAGATAAAATAACTACTAAAATATACAGATAAGGGAGAAATAGTAATATGGCCATAATGCATATAAAAGACAAAGAAGTAAAAATGGGAGAGTGAAATCAGACCTCTAGTACATGGGGCAAAATGAATGGATTTAGATTCCTATGTCCTTCTCAGGAATGGTGTGTTTACAGCTCCACCCTTGACAGCTAGCTAGTCAAGTGTTTGAGGTATGCTAGGAGTTAAGTAGGTCCTACCTAAGCCAAGGCACTGTATCATGATATCTTCTCTCATTCAATGATGCTCCACAAACCTCCAAACCCAGCCTAAATATCCTGCCACTTTGTCTAGTAAGTATTTTTATGGGTAGAGCTGTGTGGAAACAAATTTTCATTCATATTTTATCTACAATCTCTTCCTTCTTGCTAGTATGATTAGGATGACTTTACTTCCCATTTTGCCCCAGATGATCCATATCTGTTTCCACAGTATTAATTATTAATAGAGAACCCTTTTATAATCAAAAGCATCACAGCTTAGGTAATATATTTATGATCACCTAAATGTAGTCAAAATATAATTCTTTGTAGGGCTGCAGAGAGGAAAAATTGTCCCATATCCATAGTTTTCAATCCTAACCCCAAGAAGCTACCATACAAATGTATGCATGGCTCAACACAACTCTTCACCAACACATGAAAATCAGCTCAAAGCACATCTCACAGATGGAAAGGTCAGTAAGGTCACCTTTGCATATCAGGGCTGCACACATTCACACCATACAGCAGTATGTAGCATTCAGTGAACTGCATGCAGATGCAACATTTTCCAGCTGCTTGGTGTTAGAACATTGCTCTCTAAATTTCAAATTGATTTTACCTGAATGTTCAGCTTAACCTGGCACCTGGCTAGCCACAACTAATACAGCCAGAGCTGGGAAGAGCAGTTCAAAGAAAACCAAAAATGAAATGGCAGGAATAAGCCCAAACATTTTAACCATTATAATAAATGTGAGTGGTTTAAAGTCTATTATTAAAAGGTAGAGACTCTTACAATGGGCAGACCTACATGTATAATTAAATGGTTATAGAAAGTTTCTAACCAGAAGATATAACAGTATAACAGATAAGGGAATAGCCAAAAGCAAGAATAAATGGTGATAATACCATAAGATGTAATAGAATTCAATGTGAAAACCATAAAATGGAACCAAGAAAGATGTTTTATTTTTATAAAATTATAGTCAAATAACAATATTTCACTTATTGAGATTTTATGCTAACATTGCTTCAAAATTTATAAAGCAATAACAGATAGAAACAAAGAGGCATTGACCATTTTACAAGAATAACTGATGTTGGCACAACTCTCTAAGAAATCAGTTATTCAAGTACATAAAAATAATTAAGTGATTAAAATATTCATTTTTACAGCAAGTTTGATTTAATCATTACATATACATAAAATAATGTACCTCAGAAATATACCCCATGAATCAAGAAATAAATTCTTTTCTAACAAAAATAATGCAATAAAAAATCATGTGTTAGGAAACAAAGAAAATTTCAATTACAAACATGGAAAATTATACAGGATACTTTTTTTCTGAGGCAATGGAATAAAATTATAAATTAATAACAAAAAATTATATATTCCCACTTCTAAAATAATTTAATTGCTCAGAAATTTTTCTTTAAATATCTAAATAATTACTGGTTAAAAAAGCAACTAAAAATAAATTACAACTTACTTAGAAATGAATGACAAAATGAACCATACGTATCAAAAGCTGTGAGATGAAATCAAAAAATATTTTTATCAAGTGCTACAGATTCATGTCTTACGACATTTACTATGAATGGAGAAAATATGTAACTTAAATGCATATGTTAGAAAATAAAGGTTTAAAAATAAACATTCAGTTAAAAGCAACCCCACAAAAATAGTAAATGTGGGAGAAATTATCAAACGGTAAAAGAAAAGAGAAATACACAACCAGAAATGAACAGAATCAAAAATCAAGGAATATCTAATTATAAAAGCAAAAGCTTGTCCTTTTAAAAGATATGTAAAATATATTTTTTCAAGATCCACCAAGGTAAAGAAGAAAATATAATTAAATAACAAGGGGTCATAGCTATAAAATAAATCTAAAATAAAAGAATACATTAGCAAATAATTGTCAAACATTTTTGCCAGGAATTCTAAAAATTTAAATAAAATAGATAATTTTCTAAAAAATATAGATAAGGGCTTTGCTGGTGGCACAGTGGTTGAGAGTCTACCTGCCGATGCAGGAGACATGGATTCGTGCCCCGGTCCAGGAGGATCCCACATGCCGCGGAGTGGCTGGGCCCGTGAGCCATGGCCGCTGGGCCTGCACATCCGGAGCCTGTGCTCCACGATGGGAGAGGCCACAACACTGAGAGGCCCACGTACCGCAAAAAAATATAGATATAGATATAGATATAGATATATAGATAAATTAGGAAGATTTGGAAACTTGAAACAGCCAGGAGGAGAAAATGAAAGGGTAGTTGAAGATCTACTCCTAGGAAGAAGTGGGTTCTGTAAAATTATTATGAAGCAAATGATCACTGTGTTTTTTATCATTACTGAGCATACAAGTAGATGGAAAACTTCTTAATTCCTTCCATAAAGCTAAAATAAGCCTGACACGAAACGCAGACAAAGATAGATAACATAAAAAACAGGAAAGTGTGGGCCTATTTTCCTTGTAGAATTAGAAAATAAAATCATAAATCATAGCAATCAAAACAATACACTTCACTTGTCAAAATTCAGAATTACACATTAAATTTGCTGAGTTTTACTGTGTGTAAATTATACATTAATTCTAAAAATTAATTTTAAAATAACAGGTGAAAATAAAGCAATGTATCAAAAGATTAACATATCAGGACCAAGTAGGGCTTATTTGAAAAATACAACGATGATTCAATACTACAAAATTTACTAATGAAATTCCTTAAGTTAACTCATTTAAAAAGAATGTGCACATGTGTACATACAAATATAAATTCAATTCCTTGTTTATAAATTTTGAATTAAAAATCAATTTCTAATCTTTAAAATCATGCTGTATAACTTAGAGATACTAAAAACTTTCTTAACCTAAAAAAAAAAAAACTTTTAATGATGAAATATTAGAAGCATTTTCATTTATGTCAGAACTTAGGTAAGAATGTCACTATTAGTACCACAAAAAATTGAGCTCTGTTCTAACTAATTTAATAAGAAAATAATTCATTCATTCAAATATTGCAAAAATGAGACAAAACTCCAACTTGCAAATGATATTATAATAGTTAACAAGGAAAATAAAAAACACTAAAATATTTTAGTACAAAAATGAAACCTAAAGTAGCTAGATATGAGAATATTATTATGCAATACTTAATAACACTATATACCAAGTTAAAAATTAAACATTCTAATCACAATAGCAACAAAAATCAGGAAACACTTATAAATAAATGTAAGGATCAGCAAAGTATAAGATTCTATAAAAGCTATAAAACAAGATACAAATAAATGAAAACATATGTTGTTGGTAGATAATAAAACTCAATATTATAAAAAAAACTGGTTTTCCTATATTAAGCTATAAAATCAACTACAAGCACCAGAAGAATGTTTTTTAGACCTTGAAATAATTTCTAGTTTTGATGGAAAACATATTTACTGTGTAGCAATCCAGGAAGTTCCTGAAAGAAGAATAATGAGGAGACATGGGCTTCTCCAAATATTATGAGGCCACAATAATTCAAATAATTTGAAACCAGAGTTGATAATTGACAGATTAGTGACACAAAATAAAAATTCCTGAAATAAATAAACATATATATATATATATATGAAATTCTGTGTATGACAAATGTAGCATATCAAAACATTGGGAGAAATATGGGATCATTCAATAATTGACTAACTTTTATGGGGTAGTTTGGGGGATATAAAATAAAGTAAGTATATAGAGCAAAACTATGCCAATTAAGGGTTTGAAATTTGATCAAGTCACTATCTGCATTTCCAGCCAGTTAACTACAGAGAAAGCCAAATTGACATTCCTTTTGCAGAGTTCTACGAAAGCATTTCTCTTAGTCTCTTGAAATTGAAACCAGCACTTTAATTTTTCATTGTTATAGCAGAAAGTATTTATTCCTTAGTGTCATCTGTGTAAGCACAACTTTCCTTCTGCATCCTTTTGCATAGCACCCTAGAATTAGGAAACTTGAAGAAACATTTTACTGAATAAATCAACTTATCTAGAAAATTAGAAGAAAAAATATAAAAGATCCATTTATTCAATGAATATGCAAACACCCATCATAAGAATTAACATTTAAAACACACACACACACACACATTTTGCCACCTAAGTAGTATCTCATCACCCTTCATCACAAGTCCAGAAAACACCTTTACTTAGCAAGAGAAAAATATACATGCTGTCTGATTGTTCTTGCTTCATAAATTCATAGTTCCCTTTTGGCAACCAACCCATGAGTTTTCTCTATGTTCTCTAAAATGTAAAGAATTAAAACGAAAGTAGCAAACAAACACTCATGAGTTATCACAAGTCTGTCCAATTTAGTGCACTCATTGTCCTTACATCATATAATTTTGTTTATTCATACAAAGACATAGCTATCAATTTTCTGTGTGTTCCTTAATGGTGTTTAAATGGTTAGACAATATCAGTTGGTTCAAGTTAAAGAAACTACACAGAAAGCTATACACCTTAAATACTACTCCTAAAGGTCAATATTTTCTTTAAAAATATTTTGACACAAACACAAATATTTTAATCTACCAAGATCCCTTGAAGAAGAAGAATTGTGTCCAAATAACTATTTTTCTATGGAATGGTATGTAGCCTCTTTAAGATGGTTTCCTCACTGGTATAGAAACACCTCACATATTTAAGGTTTTCTCCAAGCATCATGAAGTCAGAAACCATATCTGCCTTGTTTATTAACTACTGGCAATAATTACCTCAGCAAATGTATACAATAAATACTTTGTGAATGATGGACTAAAGCTAATGCATATATTAGCTTTTTATCCCTCTGAAATTCATATGTTGAAGTCTAGTCCCCAATGTGATTGTATTTGGATGTGGGGCCTTTGGGAGTTCATTGGATCTTGAGGGTGGAGCTCTCATAAGTGGAATTAGTGCCCTTACAAGAAAAGACACAAGAGAGGTTGCTTCTCTTTCTGCTTTCTGCCATGTGAGAATACAATGAGAAGACATTCATCTTCAAACCAGGGAGTGGGCCCTCAACAGACAGTTGATCTGCTCTCTCGGACTTCCCAGCCTCCAGAATTGTGAGAAATAAATGTTTTAAATGTTTGTTGTTGAAGCCACCCAGTGTGGGGTACTTTGTTATAGCAGCTCAAACAAAGAGTGAAGTACTTGCATATTCCTGCTATGATATCCTCTGAGATCCTCAGTCAGAATCTATTCTCATACTTTACACATGACTCTAAAAGGCTTAGTTTCAATTCTTTAGAGATGGGGTTATATCAGAGGCATGGAGTATAAGTTTGGGAGGTGTTCGCACTCTGTAATTTTCACAAATCCTAACACCTGAAAAAAGCACACCTGCCAAGTAAAAAACAACATACTTTCATATATACCTATCTCCAAGACAAACTTGCCAGATCACCTTCCAACTTGATTGTTCCTCCTATGTAAAAGTTATGACTGGAACATGTAAACTTCAGTTATGACTGGAACATGTTCCTCCAGCCCAGTCAGAAAGAGGCTGCTCTAGCAAGGCATGCGTAACAGACTGAGCCATGGTCCTTAGCTATAATGATAAGGAGATTGGCACCTCCAGCTTTCTGAAGGATGTTAGGCCAATTTTGTTGAAAGAAAATTTGCTCCCAAAGGATTTGTTGATCACAGAATGATAGGATTTTATTTATTTATTTTTAAGAATAATTGAAAAATCAGACTTTATCAAATTTAAAATCTTTTACTTGTCAAAAGACACTTTGAGAAAATGAAAAGACAAGCCACAGGATGATAGAATTTTAAAGTTCAAAGAAACCTTAGGAAGAATCATTCATTTGACCATTCAATAATTTATTCAACAAGAATTTATTAAGTAACTAGTATAGAATCAACAATAACTTCTTATCCATGCTTCTCATTAACTTAAGGATCATTGGATTGCTACTTATGATAACCCTAAGGAATACATTTTAAAACTTTTCATTAGGCATTCAATGTATTCTATGAAAGAAGGGTAGAAAAATATGCACTAATTTTGAAAGATTTGTCACCCTCAGTACTTACTATTTTTAGCTTCAAACAAAATGGCTCTAGTTTTAATTGTACTTCTAAAACAAACACACCTTAAAGAAGTGTCAGTTACTCATCACTCTCTGGACCATGGAAGAGCTAATTTCCAAACCAAACAATGTTGGGACAATGAGGTGCTTGTGGGAAATTTGGGCCCACTTGAGTTTACTAGGTGGGAAAACCCTTGATGGAAGTAGAAGACCTCACTGGTTGTGATAAAATGTAATGAGAATAGAGATGAGTGAAGTAAGAAAATGAAGTTGAATCCCTAAATCCTAGAAGCATTTGTTAGAGAACAGAAGAAGAAACAAGGCACCCCATCGAAGATAACACATGCAAAGACTGGTCTGTGAAGGGATTGATAACACCTTGTGGTAACTGTCTCAGGATGATAGAAGGAAAAAACTAGCAAGTATTCATGCATGTAGGATCTCTGTTCCATTTGCTCTGTCTCCTGCCTTCTCTATAGAAATCATGTTAGGATGTGGTATTCAAATCTGTATTTGTCTGCTTCTTACTATCTACCTATCAGTTTTTTTTTTTTTTTTTTTTTTTTTTTTTTTTTTTTTTTTTTTTGTGGTACGCGGGCCTCTCACTGCTGTGGCCTCTCCCGTTGCGGAGCACAGGCTCCGGATGCGCAGGCCCAGCAGCCACGGCCCACGGGCCCAGCCGCTCCGCGGCATATGGGATCCTCCCAGACCGGGGCACGAACCCGCATCCCCTGCATCGGCAGGCGGACTCTCAACCACTGCGCCACCAGGGAGGCCCTCTATCAGTTTTTAAAGTGAGTCATGTACCATGGATAGGGATAAACGCTTTGTGTAAATGATATCCAGTCCTCTCAACAACCTTGTAAGGTAGACCTTAATATTTCCATTTCATAGATAAATAAGTATTGACTCAGAGAGATTACATAAAGGGTTTGACATCACTATCTTAGTTTGTACTCCCCTGAAATCAGAGCCTAAGACAAAGACTTGGATATAGATGGTTTATCTGGAAGGTGACCCCAAGAAACAGGATTGAGGTTGTATGAATAATTAGAGAGGGAGGAAGGAGAGGCCCATCACTGAAGTTACTGCTGTGGGTTCCCAGGGCTTGAATCCATGGAAACTTCCTAAGAAGAGTACACATGCCTCCCAGGATTGCCCAACTAAATGCTAAGAGACTGAAAAGTTTACCCAGGGTTCCTGACCCCATTGGTTGATGGTTTCCCCTGGAGCATTAACATCCTCATGCTTCCAGCCCTACTGGTATTTGGGTGAGGAAGCTCCAGCCACATAAAAGCACGTGGTCAGTAAGCTCACAGACATGCTCATGCTTGAGGTGGAATGCTGTTAGTGTGAGGTGAACTTGAGCTCGCACAGAACTGTATACTGCATCTGTGTCTGAAATCAGAGAGAAGCCAAGGGTATGTGGCACAATCCAACAGAATGATCTTTGACAGTCACACAGTTCCTCAGTCACTGAGCCTGGAAATAAGCCCAGATAATGGAATTGCATCATCCATGCCTGTAACTTTCATGCACTCAACTGCATGCATCCAGCCAAAGGAGATAGACAGAGATAAATGATCAAGGGTTCAGATGATTCTGACACCAGTTCACTTGATGTGTATATCCCAGAGTCACTGTGACTCGGGAACTGTGACTCTGCTTACTATATGAATATTTCAAAGCAAAGAAGGTCATCATCACGTTCAAGCATGTGTGTTTTCATACATCTGGTGCTCAACTAAGGAAAAGGAAATCTATTTCAATGCTGGAGGAAAAAAACATGGATGTGCTGTCCTTATTAATATGTCTGTTAACTGTATGTATTTATGGGCAACAAAAGATACAATTACCCTGAACTAGGACCCTAACTATAAAGTGCTTGCCTTTCCACTACACAAATAGTATCATGCTGCATCAGCATCATTTTTCTCTCGGTAAAATCTCTCTATTTTATTTAGTCTTATGCTGATGCTACTAAGTTATGTGGTTTGAATCTATAAAACATTTTCTGCATGGTCTGGAATGAAAGTCTGGCATGGGCACTGATCAAGTGTACAGGACAAACTGCCAGGAGGAAGGACACCAGGAAGTGTGCTCAAAACCAAATCACAGTGGATGATGAGGGCAGGGAAAGCAAGAGCAGGCCCACAAATTGATAACATGGGGATGAAGGTCTCTTCTGGGATTCACAGTTTGGGAATAGATTGTTTCCTATCATAGTTTGATAAAAACCAATGTATTAAGTAGAAAAATGGTGTGATCCAAAATCACAACAGAGAAGGGACCACACATTAAAATGTGCCTACCATGGTTTTCCCCTTCTGCACTGTTTTAACTTAGATGAACTAAAAATCAGATTGAGATGAGGTCTTGTGTGCAGGTAACTTAGTTGGAGAAGTGATTCCCTAGAAACGTGAATGGAGATTGAGGTGGTGGGAAGTATGCAATAGGAAGGGGGAAAAACAATCCAAAGGTGTGTAGCTGAGTTGGTGGCAAATGTGAGGAACTGGGACTCAACATATTGAGGACCCTTTCTCAGGAAATGTATAGAATACAATTCAGAACTGTCTGCCTGAGACAGAAAAGAGAAGCATATTACCACTTGTTCCTATCTGACATCAATCACGGATTGAGTCAGGTATGTGAATGCACCGGACTAGCTGAGTCCCAAGAGAAGTAGCCAATAAGCCCCAAAGCAGAAAACATAGTTTGGGGTACAGCTGAAGTGAGGAGTTATCAGGCTACTTCTCTGTTCAACTGATGCAGCAGTAATAGATAAAGCAAAAAAGTGGGTTAGGAGTATGTGAAATTGAGCATAAAAGATGTCTAACACATATTAAAATGTATTATCTGTCCACCAAAGTGTCCATATAAATCAAACCATGGTGACAAAGTTTTATGAACTTAATTAATGTAAAAATAATATAAATTCCAAATCATGGCCTTTTATGATGCTCCCAAGTCCAACTTCATAGAAAGGACATTTTAAAATAGAAAACCTTCCATACCAGCATTCTAAATTAAGAAAGTTATGCTACAGAATGTCATTTTAATAAGGTGAAGAAAAATAAATGATGCAATGAATGGAGAAATAAGTACTTAAATCAGTAGTTCTCAACCTTAGCTACACATTGGAATGACGTAGAGTGCTTTAAAAAACACAGATGCCCAAGTCCCACAGTCAGAGTTTCTGATTTGATTGGTCTGGAGTGTGGCTGGGAGACGAGAATTTTTTCAAGTTTCCCAGGTAATTCTAATGTGCAGGCAAAGCTGAGGAACACTGGCTTAAACAAAGCACAAGTTAAAAACCAAGGCTGTTTTAAGTAACTTAGTAGGGCCTAAAATCCAAAAATTATTTTTCTCTAATTCAAGCATTTAGATCATATGCTTCAGCTGAGAATGCCTGGGCCTGTTATTGTTTTAGATTTCCAAAGTGGTCTCCAAAATGACACTCACAACACCAGCCTTTGAAACTGCTCAAAGGCAGACTAGTAATTCTCCATTTTATACTCAGAGTGGACTGCCAGGTGACCAGCGGATTAGTTTAACTTTTTAAATGTGTTATTTGGAGATAAAGCTCTGCAAAGACTGACTGAATAAAAAAATTCATTGATAATAAATGAAGCAATCTGCTGCTGGATGTTTGCCCCCAAAGGATGCATTACTAAGTAAGCTTGAGGTCATTAGAATGTTGAAAGAGTAAAAGAACACTGGCAAAAGAACGTATGTCCACTAGGTGTTTGACTGGCATAACTTGTTAGCTTCAAGCTTCCTTTCTTCAGTGGAAAAGTAGGTCCTAAGGTCATGACTTCCTGGTTTTCATTTTCAGCTATAATGTATCCATCAGTGCTTTGACCTGGCCTGCCTTCAAGAGAAGCCAGAGCCTTACCAGCATGCGCTCACAAAGCACAATCTGGGGCATGTCAGTTTCTTCATGTTCTCATCAGAAATGTCTTGAAATACAAAATGCAGATACAAGAAATGACATCTCATTTTTGCCTGGAAGTTACAAATAACATTTTATAATAAGAATGATAACACTTGCTTTTGGTATTTTTTCAGGCAAAGGAAAAAATAAAAGAATCAAATCCTATTTATCGAGATCAATTGAAAAACAGAGTAACCAAGGTAATGGAATAATCTATTTAGTGCACTCACATGTTAAGTCTGCTTGGATTTCCATTTTTCAAAAACTTAAAACACACTAAAATACCATTAATGCTAAAACTACTCAGAACTGATCAGTATTTTGCTGAGCAGTTAAGTTCATCATTGTGAACATTTTCCTCCATATACAATGCTGTTAATTTTTTTCCAAACTGGCCTCCATCTTTATAACTGAATTAGCTCTTTCAACTAGATTTTCTGGACTAGATGTTTAATTTTCTTTCTTTCTTTCTTTCTTTTTTTTTTTTTTTAAAGAAAGACCTCTAATCAACCTGCTTTGAAAAATTCTACTTAGCAGCAAGGCACTTAATTATCTTGCTCACCTTTTGTTCAGTTGCTTTGCAAATAATGACATGAAACATTCCATCTTTTTACTTCCCAGCTTTTCTTCTCCCTGATTAGATTCTACTTAAATAGCATCATGTTCCTTCAAGTTCCTCCAAGATGAGGGATTTTCTTTAATCACCTGAAACCTGCTGGTCTGCCTCTTTAGCATTCTGAGACATCTCATTCAACCAGCTTAAATCAACAATAAAACTACTTACTCCTAACAGGTTGAGTATATTAATTCTCATCTTTTTATCAAGCTTTTATAACTAATTCAAGTATACAAAGACATGCAAAGTGGATTTTGAAATCCAAGAGGATTGCAATACATTAAAATGGGGTCTCCCCTCATGTTTTTAGTATACCTTATATAAAAAGAAAAAATTAATATAATCAAATTACATCTGTGCAAGAAAAACTAAGATTCTGTTAAAAATAAAATGTGATAACTGAAAAAATGTGCTAATCAAATAGTGAAATGTTTTTACATTAAAGGCTGAAAAAACAAGGGTTAAACATGAATTTTCAATCTGATTATAAAATGTCATTTGCATCTGTCACACAAAGAATTGTTATAAAGAACTGGATACAGTTGCTGCCCAGAAAAAAACAAAAGGAATTCTTTTTAATATAGGCCAATATCTGAATTAAAAAGAGGATAAAATGGTAAAAAGTGAGGATAGAACATTCAGCTAGCAACAGTTGAAAGAAATATAACCCATAACATTCACAACTACTTCCAAGAAACATGGGATGGAGAATATTTAACTTCAAGGGATTCTAAGAAGAAATAGCTAGAAGGCATGTAATCCAGAAGAAAAAAAGGGATTCTTAGAAGAAAGAGCTGAAAAGCCTGTAAACCAGAGCCATACACCCAACTCTGTAAAATTGTGAAGCTGAAGAAAAGTAAACTATTCTCCAAAGAATCATATCTAGCTAATTTCAATGAACTTACCTTCATATGACATAAACTTTTTGTTTTATTCAGAAGCAACTTACACACTTAAAAAATAAATCAAACTGCTTGTAACTAAAGCCACCTGATATTTGACTGTAATATTTTTAGAGTCCTGGGGGAAAAAAGATCAGATCAGAAATAAATGAAAAAGAAATGAAGGAAACAATAGCAAAGATCAATAAAACTAAAAGCTGGTTCTTGAAGATAAACAAAATTGATAAACCATTAGCCAGACTCATGAAGAAAAAAAGGGAGAAGACTCAAATCAACAGAATTAGAAATGAAAAAGCAGTAGCAACTGACACTGCAGAAATACAAAGGATCATGAGGGATTACTACAAACAACTATATGCCAATAAAATGGACAACCTGGAAGAAATGGACAAGTTCTTAGAAAAGCACAACCTTCTGAGACTGAACCAGGAAGAAATAGAAAATATAAACAGACCAATCACAAGCACTGAAATTGAAACTGTGATTAAAAATCTTCCAACAAACAAAAGCCCAGGACCAGATGGCTTCAGAGTTGAATTCTATCAAACATTTAGAGAAGAGCTAACACCTATCCTCCTGAAACTCTTCCAAAATACAGCAGAGGGAGGAACACTCCCAAACTCATTCTACGAGGCCACCATCACCCTGAAACCAAAACCAGACAAAGATGTCACAAAACAAGAAAACTACAGGCCAATATTACTGATGAATATAGACGTAAAAATCCTCAACAGAATACAAGCAAACAGAATCCAGCGGAACATTAAAAGGATCATCCAAAAAAAAAGAAAAAAAGAAAAAAAAAAGGATCATACACCATGATCAAGTGGGGTTTATCCCAGGAATGCAAAGATTCTTCGCTATATGCAAATTAATCAATGTGATAAACCATATTAACAAATTGAAGGAGAAAAGCCATATGATCATCTCAACAGATGCAGAAAAAGCCTTTGACAAAATTCAACACCCATTTATGAAAAAATCCTCCAGAAAGTAGGCAGAGAGGGAACCTACCTCAACATAATAAAGGCCATATATGACTAACCCACAGCCAACATCGTTCTCAATGGTGAAAAACTGAAACCATTTCCTCTAAGATCAGGAACAAGGCAACGTTGCCCACTCTCACCGCTATTATTCAACACAGTTTTGGAAGTTTTAGCCACAGCAATTAGAGAAGAAAAAGAAATAAAAAGAATCCAAATCGGAAAAGAAGTAAAACTGTCACTGTTTGCAGATGACATGATATTATATAGACAGAATCCTAAACATGTTACCAAAAAAATACTAGAGCTAATCAATGAATTTGGTAGAGTAGCAGGATACAACAAACTTAATGCACAGAAATCTCTTGCATTCCTATACACTAAGGATAAAAAATCTGAAAGAGAAATGAAGGAAACACTCCCATTTACCACTGCAACAAAAAGAATAAAATACTTAGGAATAAACCTACCTAAGGAGACAAAAGACCTGTATTCAGAAAACTAGGAGACACTGATGAAAGAAATTAAAGATGATACAAGCAGATGGAGAGATATACCATGTTCTTGGATTGGAAGAATCAACAGTGTGAAAATGACTATACTACCAAAAATAATCTACAGATTCAGTGCAATCCCTATCAAACTACCAGTGGCATTTTTCACACAACTAGAACAAAAAATTTCACAATTGTATGGAAACACAAAAGACCCCGAACAGCCAAAGCAATCTTGAGAAAGAAAAATGGAGCTGGAGGAGTCAGGATCCCGGACTTCAGACTATACTACAAAGCTACACTAATCAAAACAGTATGGTACTGGCACAAAAACAGAAATATAGATCAATGGAACAGGATAGAAAGCCCAGAGATAAACCTACGCACCTATAGTCACCTTATCTTTCATAAAGGAGGCAAGTATATACATTGGAGAAAAGACAGCCTGTTCAATAAGTGGTGCTGGGAAAACTGGACAGCTACCTATAAAAGAATGAAATTGGAACACTCCCTAACACCATACACAAAAATAAACTCAAAATGGATTAAAGATCTAAATTTAAGGCCAGACACTATAAAACTCTTAGAGGAAAACATAGGCAGAACACTCCATGACATAAATCACAGCAAGATACGTTTTGATCCACCTCGTAGAGAAATGGAAATAAAAACACAAATAAACAAATGGGACCTAGTGAAACCTAAAAGCTTTTGCACAGCAAAGGAAACCATAAGCAAGATGAAAAGACAACCCTCAGAATGGAAGAAAATATTTGCAAGCAAAGCAACTGACAAAGGATTCATCTCCAAAATATATAAGCAGTTCATGCAGCTCAATATCAAAAAAACAAACAACCTGATCCAAAAATGGGCAGAAGACCTAAATAGACATTTCTCCAAATAAGATATACAGATTGCCAACAAACACATGAAAGGATGCTCAACATCACTAATCATTAGAGAAATGCAAATCAAAACTACAATGAGGTATCACCTCACACCAGTCAGAATGGCCATCATCACAAAATCTACAGATAATAAATGCTGGAGAGGGTGTGGAGAAGAGGGAACCCCCTTGCACTGTTGGTGGGAATGTAAATTGATACAGTCACTATGGAGAACAGTATGGAGGTTCCTTAAAAAACTAAAAATAGAACTACCATGTGACCCACAATCCCACTATTGGGCATATACCCTGAGAAAGCCATAATTCAAAAAGAGTCATGTACCACAATGTTCATTGCAGCACTATTTACAATAGCCAGGACATGGAAGCAACCTAAGTGTCCATCGACAGATGAATGGATAAAGAAGATGTGGCACATATATACAATGGAATATTACTCAGCCATAAAAAGAAATGAAATTGAATTATCTGTAGTGAGGTAGATGCACCTAGAGTCTGTCATACAGAGTGAAGTAAGTCAGAAAGAGAAAAACAAATACTGTATGCTAACACATATATATTTGAATCTAAAAAAAAAAGAAAAAAAATGGTTCTGATGAACCTAGGGGCAGGACAGGAATAAAGACACAGATGTAGAGAATGGGCTTGAGTACACGGGGAAGGGGAAGGGGAAGTTGGGACGAAGTGAGAGAGTAGCATTGACATATATACACTACCAAATGTAAAAGATAGCTAGTGGGAAGCAGCTGTATAGCACAGGGAGATCAGCTCAGTGTTTTGTGAACACCTAGAGGGGTGGGATAGGGAGGTGGGAGGGAGACGCAAGAGGGAGGGGCTATGGGGATATATATATATATATATATATATATATATATATCTGATTCACTTTGTGGTACAGCAGAAACTAACACAACATTGTAAACCAATTACACTCCAATAAAGATGTTTAAAAGAAAATAAATAAAAATTTTAGGAAAAAAAGAAAAGACAAAGTTATTTATAATTAGATGCACCATTGTTGAAACTATACTCTATTACAATTTAAAAGGCAGGATGGGATTCCCTAAGTTACTCTTTCTTAAAAAGCAAACTAAATGTTTGGCTCAACAGGATTCTTTAAAGAAAAAATGACAGTTTAACAAAGAATACATATCTAAGAGGCAGTCATCTGAATAAAAATCACCATATTATCAATCCCTGCATTAAATATAACATCAAAAACCCTACCTCCAATTTATAAAATGAAGCGCACACACACACACAATCTTTTTTCTGAAAGTACATAACTTCCATAACAAACTGCCCTGTCCATGATTATTTTTTATATTTTCATTTTCTCCAGGTAAATATAAAAAATCTTTATAAACATTTTTAACCAATAAGTGAAAGAAAAACAGAATATTCCAAATTATGTGAAGCATAAAAGTTGCTATTTTTAAAAATCCAACCATCAGACTATTAAAAATTACGTGATGTGTAGAGACAAATTATGGAGAAAAGCTCAAAAAAATAGATAAAAATTAAAGCAATTCAAATAGCTCATATTTAATATTTCTATGTCATTTAAATCTGCAGTAATTTTTCTCCTCAATTTTTTAGAATTGAAAAGAAAAGCTGCTACTGTTATAGGCATAATATATATCTCTTTCCTTTTTTTGAATATGATAAATAATTATCTTCCCTTTTGTAAGAGGTTTTCAAATTCCACGTGATTTTCTGATTACTTCAAATTTTAAGAAGGTGGCAAGTCATAGAATAAAAAGAACATCAGGTTGTCCTTCAGAAATCCTAAGTTCTAGACCTAGCTGCACAACAAGCTTGCTTGGACAAACCAATTCAGCCGTTTGGCCTGAGTGTTCTCATCTTTAATTGAGAGAATGTGCACCTACTTCCTCTTCTTTCCTTTCCAGTACTATGACTCTTAAGTCAAGGGATGATTTTCCCAATTCTATCTCCATGCTATTCTTTATACAGTTCTAAAGGCTGAGCCTAAATTCTAAAACCATAATTGTAAAGTTTAGATTAAAACAAAGTTATTGTTTTAATAACTTTTAGGCTAAAAAAAGTTACAGTTTTGAAGTACATGCTTTAAGATTTCATTAAAAGTTATCTCTAATATAAAATTAGTTATTTACTGATGCCTATATAGTCACATATTAAATACGGCTTTTCTCAAGAGTGAGCACACTATTTTTAAAAAGCTGCACATTCAAGGATTGCATTAATAGGTTACTTACATAAAACATTTAAAAATTTGGAAATGTATTTATCCCTTAATAGTCATTTCCTCAAAGATTTGGCCATCTAGTGCCTTTAGGTTTAAAAACGTTATTGTAAATAGTATCTGATTACTGATGAAGGGTGTCACTCCTTTAAGATATAGCAGCAGAGTCCATCGTTTGAGGATCATGCTCAAAAAGAGCTTCAAATTTAGCATTTTATCTCCAAATGAGGTCATTCACGAAGACAACTGGAATATTAGAACTAGATCAAAAGAGCATAGTGCTTACCATACAATTCAAACTCACGGCTACTACTGGATATGTTTACAAAGTCTAACTAACAAACTTTACTTAAAGATGTGTTCAAGTAAAGCCTACAATTACCTTGAGAATAGCCCAGTTATATTTCATCATATGTGAGTTAGAAGTATTCACTTGTCCAGTGTAAGTCCTTAAAACATAATTCAGTTTTTAACACTGCTTTTGTATTTCTTTATCTTTATAATATACAAAAAAAAAAAAAAATAAGTAAAAGAGTGGTCTCCTGCTCCCTTGACCTCTGAGAGCCCTACGTTACAGTGTTTGCAAATAGAAAGTCCAGATGTCAGTGAAAAGTGTCACATTTAGGTTGGATCTGGACCTTTTAATTATATCCAAATATGGCAAAGCCCCATAGAGTGTTCTTGAGTTGGGGCCTCCATGTTGTGCATTGTCTAAATTAATCACCTGGCTCCCCAAAGCAACTCTGTCATTAGTGGCTCTGAGGCATATTGAAAATGGCAGTTACACTTTCAATCCAGTAGCGAAGATTTTTAAAAAATTAAAATAGACTCTGGCAAGGGAACCAGGGTCACATAAAAGGCCTCTCATAAGAGCTTCCTTGAATCGAAGGAAAAATCTGTCAGGTGGCAGTAGGGCTTTGTGGTTCGTGCCATCTCACTGTTGTTGTCTTTAATCACTCACAAAGCGTGGCAGCTCTGTTGCTGTTGACCATCACATCACATGAAAAACTGGGTCTGATTCTGCACATTTTGAAGCCTCTGCTCAAGGAGCATATCTTCTCTATGTCATCTTGAGGATCAAGTAATGACATCCTTCTTTCCCTTTCACAAATACCAATTGTGGGGATGGGGAATCTGAACTAGGAAATCAGTGTTCTGATACCTCTTCCTGAAGCATGTTATCTAAAAGATCATGCGCCCATGAAAAATTCATTTTTCCATAAAACACTTATAGCCTAGGCTCTCCAATTTAATGATGAAGACAGCTACATATTTAGGTGCTTGTAACATAAATGGGCATTTTAATAGAAGTGAATTCTCTTCCAACACGTTCTATGTACTTACTTGCAGCATTATAAGCATCATTCAATATAGAGATAAATATTTGTCTAGGTAATCTTGTTATACTTCTTGTTATACTTTATCTTGGCAATAATATGCCTTTATTATAAAGTTCACTGACCTACATAATAGAACATTTCCTGCTTAAAATTACATTTAAAATATTCCTTATTCCAAATAAAGTTTAAATACTGGGTAATTATAAATTTTACCTGCATTTATGATGTATTCTAAAGTATGTATTTGTAAAATATACATATACCAAAATAAATAAATGATTTTCTTATTTGATAAAGGATTTTTAAGTCTATGAATACCCACTGAAATTCAATTGATCAAATGTGATGTGACATGGAATAAATAGAATTATGAGTTTCTTACATCATTTTTCAAGTGTGGTCCAGGAACATCTGGGTCTTCCTGAGGCTTTTTCAAGGAGTCCATGAGGTCAAAACTATTTTCATAAACATACTAAGACATTATTTGACTTTTATTCTCATTTTTCAAGAATGTAGAGTGGAGTTTTCCAGAGGCTATGTGACGTGTGTTAGCATAACAAATTGATGCAGAAACAGATAGGAGAATCCAGCTGTCTTCTATTGAGCCAGACATAAAATGTCTGCATGCAAAAGACATTTATATAACAGGTTTATTATTTTTTCAAAGGAATTAATACATATTTTAAAATTATGTTTTAATTTCTGATTCAGTAAATAGTACTATATGTATAACAGAATAAGCAAAACTCTTTGGGGTGCTCAATCATTTTTAGGAGTGAAAAGGGCTCATGATACCAAAAAAATGTGAATATTTGTTTATAATATGTAATGTATTTTATTATATCTACTTCTGCACAATATATATTATATATATATTTAATTAGTTACTTCCTAAATGCAGAACACTGAACAAATATCCTCATGTACAACATTCATTTGCCTTAGCCAGAACAATACTGGGCAAGTGAACAGAGACTTAATCAGAAAAGCCTAGACTGTGATGGGCCTAGACTTAAGAGGTTCAGAGCATTGTCTGCCTTGCCCATTAGTCACTATAGAGCTTAGCATATATTCCATGAATGACCCTGAAGGACAGGGTGAATGCTGTGGCTTGGTTAGAGATGCAACTGAGAGAGTAGGGTTCAACAGAATGAGACCAGAGAACAGTCTGAATGGGTCAATCCAAAACAAAAGAAAAAGACAGTGAAAGTCCAAGCAGGAAGTGGGGGTTTGAGCCTAAGGAGCAGTGAGAGCAGAAACCAGTTACAGAGCCTGAGCCAGTACAGGAACGACAGCCTCAAGAATATCTCATGTTCTCACAGATCCTGGCACCTGTCCAGTCCCATCTCATCACATCTCTTATGGGACCCTGAAAACATTAAGTCCTTCATGGAAGGTCAGTCTTTCGTGGTCAAGGCTACTTCTGGACGCACTCAGAAGGCTAGTCCTAATGGAGGTGGTACTATATTATTAAGGAAATAAGTAAGACCTGAGCCCAGGTATCCATGGGACATGGGATATCCACGGCTAGAATATCCCCTGGGCTTCAGGAATCTTCTCTTGGGACCCATCCCAGCCTTGCTCCTACCAGTGCGCCAAGGCAAAGATGGACTCTGAGTGGGTTTAGTCACCAGCCACACATTTTTTAGATAAGTTGGGTAAAGACCTAATTTCTCGATAAGTAGAGTTGTTCAGGGACTTTTTTCATTAGTCTGCTCTGTTGTGAGGTATGGAACACTCACAAAAAAAGAACTAGAGCAATAAGAATTCTCTGGGATCCAGGATTCTTTCACCCTGGAATGGACACCTGGAGAAAGTGACCAGTATATTGCATTCCTAAAAAAAAATGCCTCCTTGCACTGAGGTGAGGCCTAATCCAACCCTTTATCCATAACATCCTTAACTCAAAAGGTCTTGTCTGTTATTAAAAAAAGTGTGCTCAGATCCTCAGGGGTAGATTAGGATATAAACGGAGAGTTGGGGGGAAAAAAAGATTTATAAAGTTTCCATTTAATGTCTCTTACATGACTGAGGTGGCACTCAACAAGTATGTCTTTAATTAATAAATATTGTAATGGATAAATGAATGGATGAATTTCATAGCTCCAGGAAGAAGGGCAATGATAGGTAATACCATGATATGCTAGGCCTGGTTGTACTCTAGTAACTGTTATAAACTAAGTTCCCTTGATGCAGAGATAGTTCATTAAACTTAATTCTATACTACAGTGAGTGGTAGAGCAAAGTGCCAGACTCAGCGGCCTGATAATCTTTTTTTCCAGATTTACTGAGGTGTAATTGACAAATAACAGTGTAAGATATTTAAAGTGTACCACCTGACAATTTGATACTCATACACAATGTGAAAGGTCTCCCCACACCAAGTTAATTAAAATAGTCATCACTTCACATATTTACTTTTCGTGTGTGTGTGAGAACACTTAATTTCTACTCTCTTAGCTAATTTCAATTATATAATACAGTGTTATGAACTATAGTCTCCATGTTTTACCTTAGGTCCTCAGACGTTATCCATCTTATAACTGAAAGTTTGTATCCCTTTACCAACTTCTCCCTATTTTCCCCATCCCTAGCCCCTGATGACCACTTTTCTATTCTTTGTTTCTGTAAGTTTGACTTTTTTTAAGATCTTGCATATAAATGATGTCCAGTATTTGTCTGTCTCTGTGTGGCTTATTTCACGTAGCATAATGCCCTCCAGTTTCATCTTGTCACAAATGTCAGGACTTACTTATTTTTTAAGGCTGAAAAATATTCCATTTTCTTTATCCATTCACCTGTTAATGGACACTTAGATTGCTTCCATACCTTGATTACTATTAATAATGCTGCTATGAACATGGGCGTACAGATATCTCTTCAAGATAATGATTTCATTTCCATTGGATGTATACCCAGAGATGAGACTGCTGGATCATAAGGTAGTTCCGTTTTTAATTTCTTAAGGAACCTCCATACCGTTTTCCATAGTTGCTGTACCAGTTTACATTCCCACCAGCAGTGTGCAGTTGTTCCCTTTTCTCCACATTCTTGCCAACACTTGTTGCTTCTTGTCTTATTGATGATAGCCATGCTAAAAGGTGTGAGGTAATATCTTATTGCGGTTTTGATTTGCATTTCCTTGATGATTAGTGACTCTAAGCCCTTTTTCGTGTACGTTTTGCCCATTTGTATGTCTCCTTTGGAAAATGTTCATTTAGGTGCTTTGGCCATTTTAAAATTGGGTTATTTGGACTTTTTTGCTATTGAGTCATATGAGTTCTTATATATTTTGGATAATAACACCTTACTGGATATGTGGTTTGCAAAGATTTTCTCCCATTCCAATAGGTTGACTTCTCCTTTTGCTGATGATTTCCTTTGATTAGTTAAAAATAATTTAAAATGATTAATTCTGCAAATTAAAGCTTTTTAGTTTGATGTAGTCCCACTTTGTTTTTGCTTTTGTTGCCTTTGCTTTTGGTGTCAATCCAAGAAGTCATGTCCAAGACGAATATGAGGGAGCTTACCTCTCATGTTTTCTTGAGTTTTACAGTTTCAGGTCTTATGCTCAAGTCTTTAAACTACTTTGAGGTTGATTTTTGTGTATGGTTTAAGATAGGGGTCCAGTTTCATTATTTTTGCATGTGGCTATCCTCTGGTGACTTTTAATAATAGTCTAACAGTAGTAAGAGCAGCGGCAAGAATGTGCACAGATTTTCTATTTTCATAGTTCTTTCAGTATTCCTGTTTCAATAATTTATTCACTTTAGAAATATTATTCAGCACTGATTACTTGCCAGACACAGTTCCAGCAACTTGGCATACAACAATGAATGAGACAGACAAAAACCTCTGCTCCCATGTGATTGACATTTTAGTAAACAAACAATGTATAATATAATATATAAATACAGGGACTCACAATAGACCTTAGACATTAGTATACCCCTTTTTCATATGAGGCAAGTAAGGCCTAGAGGGGTTATGTGACCTGGCTCAAGAACTCAGTTTATCAAGGACAGAGCCAGAGCTCAAATGTGTTTTTATGGTACTAAATCCTGATGTTTTTCCATCTGACTATATCACCTCCTCATCACACACTAAATTAAACACTATGCAAAAAAGGGCTATTTTATGATGCCTAAGGATACTGTTTATATTTATACTATTCTCTACTTTTCTCTGAAGCCAGCATGTTCTAAAATAGGTGCATGTAAACCTAACCAATAAAAACTGGAAACTGATTTTAATTCACATCAAACTCATGCTTATAAATATCTTCCAAAAATTTTAGAGTATAATATACACATATAAAAGGGTGCTTATCATAAAGGTAGAGTTCAATAAATTTTCATGACCTGAACGCCCTTCTAAGCAGCATCAAAAGACAGAACATCACTACTCCCCCACAAACCCTTCTCATGCCCCCTTCCAGTTACTATACAAACCCCAAGGGTAACCACTATCCTGATTTCTAATAGCAGAGATTAGTTTTGCCTGTGCTTGTGCTTTGAATAAATGGAATCATACAGTCATCTTTTGCATCTGACTTCTTTCTCTAAATATTGTCTGTGAGACTCATCCATATTACTGTGTGTAGTTAGAGACTGTTCATTCTCATTCAATTTACCTATCTTCTCTATTATTGCTTGGCATCAGACTAGTTTCTATTTGGGGACAATTATGGCTCATGCTGCTATGAAGATTCTTATGCAGTCTTTTAGTGAATATTTTACATATTTTTCCTGAGTATATACCTAGGAGCAGCATTGCTGTGTCATAGGGCAGATATATGTTTAGCTTTAATAGATACTGTCAAACAGTTTTCCAAACTGGTTGCACTAATTTACTCTCTTGCCAACAGTATTTGAGAGTCTCACTTACTCTGGGCTGTAAATATTTAAGTTAGATGCCAAAATGCCCTCAAAATGGACACTGATTTAACTATAAGATAAGCTCACATTATTTTATTTTCACAGAAATTCAGATATGACTGGTCCACATTAGAATAATGGAAATAATAGAATAAATAAACATACCCTGGTGCTCCCCATTATTAGCTTATCTAAGGCACTTCCAGGTACCAACAGGAGCTACAGAATATAGGTGGCTAAACAACATCACGAAGTCTGGGATCGCAAACTATCTTTGACAAAATGTATTAAGCAAATACTTACTAACTGAATATGACTGATCATTTGACTAGAAAGATAATAATCTTTTTCTCCCTTTTCATTCTCATATATCTGTGCATTCCTGAATAATAAAGTTCTTTCTCCTAGAATAACAGTAACTACTTAATGCATAAAGACAAGATGTTAGGAATGCAAAGTTTCTAGGAGATTGAATAATTTGGTCTTTCTTAATTGGGGAAAGAGCCCATGATTGCAATTTGCAAGGGCTGGTAAATCCACATTATGATAATCTAAACCCATCTCTGACAGTGTCTCTGGCTTTTAATAGAATGCCTATCATAGAACTGTGAGCAGGCAAACACTTATCTGTATCCTAATTTTGATGAATGAAACATCAAAAATGCTTGAGGCTCTGTACCATTGGGAATATGAATCTTTTTTGCTCCTAAGCCTCCAACTGAAGCCCATGAAACGACAGGAACAAAATGATATTTCAGAAGGCAAGTATATAATAGATACTCAATAAAACTTAAGACTGGCAAAACAGATTACTGTTTTATTAAAAGTAATGTAAATATACAGTAATAAAAAGAAACACAATGCTGCTCCCAGTTAATTTCTAACAAATGATATAATAAACAGTGCTAAAAATAACTTCAATCACCTAGACTTCATAACTCCCCTAATCCTCCTTGGCTAACAGCACATTCACAGATGCTGTGAAATTGCTCCAAAGAAGGAATTGGGACACACTTCCTATCTCCCATGACCTTAATACTTATTAAAGACTTAATAATAACCTATGTTAGATAACCAGCCCAGACATAAAGGGGAAAAACTAAGCCAAATCTGTTTGGCCAGTGTATTCTTTTCCTCCAGGCCCTAGTTTCTCAAAGTATATTGAAACCAGGTGCCTCCTAATCTGAATACCTTCTAAGGTGAAAAATGCATATATCTCTCCTCAAAATTCTTGAGGAGAGACCAAGAACTATCTGCATTTTTACAAGTGCTTAAAGCAAAGTTTGAGAATTACTATTCAAATTGGAATTGGGGATAGGTGCGCAGACTAGGGTGAAGGAAAGAGGAACGGGAATAAATCAGGCTACACCACTTTTAGCTGTTACAGAAAAAAAGGAATCACATAATTCTGTTTCCCACTTTCTGACTAACAGAATCATCTAAATCGTGTTTCAAAAATAAAGACTGAAGGACATTATGCTAAGTGGAATGAGACAGAGAAAGACAAATACTGTATGATATTACTTATATGTGGAATCCAAAGAATACAACAAACTAGTGATTATAACAAAAAAGAAGCAGATGCACAGATACAGAGAACAAACTAGTGATGACTAGTGGGGAGATTAGGGGAGGGGCAAAGTAGGGGTCGGGGAGTGGGAGGTACAAACTATTGGTGTAAGACAGGCTACAAGGATGTGTTGTACAACACGGGGAATACAGCCAATGTTTTGTAATAACTATAAATGGAATGTAACCTTAAAAATTGTAACTTAAAAAATTAAAGATACATAGAACCAATAAAAAATTAAAAAATAAAGATAACTGGCCCCATCTCAAACCCACTAAACTTGAATCTCCCAAAGAAGGACCTAGAGTCCATATTTTTGACAAGCTTCCCCAAGTGATTCTAAAGATCAGGAAAGTTTGAAAGACGGTGGTAAAAGTTTTGTATTCTGTTCAAACAATTAACCTTAGCCACTTAGAGAGTTTAAAACTTTGACTCTCAAATTTCATAGGCATTAATCGTGTATCTTTCTTGATCTCTTTCCATGGGTGAAAAAACCAAAATACACACACTTTTATGCTGCCAATCCTCTTCATTTCTATAGCTGGCTTTTTTCTTTATTCTTCCTTTTTCATCTTTTTTATTGGAGTATATGTATATACACATACTCCAATAAAAAAGATATACATATATATGCATAAATTTGCAAAAATCAGGTAACCAGCACTGAGATCAAGAAACTGAACACCACCAGGACTCCAGAAGTCCCCCTGGTGCCCCTTTCTTTTCACTGCCCCATCATGCTAACCACCACCTTAACTTGTAACACCACAGGTAAGCTTTCCCTCTTTTTAAAGTTTATATAAATGGAATAATACAAGATATACTCATTCGTATCCGATTCCTTTCATTCAACATTGAGCTTGTGAAGTCTGTCCATGTCGCTGTGTGTACTTTTGGTTGACTCATCCTTTTTGCTAAATTATTATTTCACAATAAGCTACCACAATTAAAACATCCATTCTACTGTTGATTACTTCCACCTTGGGATTAATACTAACAGTGTTCCTATGAACATTTGTATGCATGTCTCTGATGAACATATGGACCCATTTCTGTTGAACATACATCTAGGAATGGAATTGCCGAGTCAGAAAGTAGGTGCATGTTTAGCTTTACTTCTACTGCCAAACAGTTTTTCGAAGTGGTGGCACTTCCACCAGCAGAAGAGAAGAACCTCAGAACCTCAGTTGCTCCAGTGCTAGGAGCTGCCTGCCTTTTTCACTTTAACCATTTACTGTTTTGTTTTGTTTTGTTTTGTTTTGCGGTATGCGGGCCTCTCACTGTTGTGGCCTCTCCCGTTGCGGAGCACAGGCTCCAGACGCGCAGGCTCAGTGGCCATGGCTCACGGGCCCAGCCGCTCCGCGGCATGTGGGATCTTCCCGGACTGGGGCACGAACTTGTGTCCCCTGCATCGGCAGGCGGACTCTCAACCACTGCACCACCAGAGAAGCCCTTACTGTGGTTATTATTTTGCATTTTCTATGGCTGGTTTCTGAATGGTTTTCCTTAATAATGGTTTTTAGTATCTAGATTTCTTTGTAGCTTTACCTTTCACAGTCTATAATATCTAGCATCTCAGATTTAAGCTCCTGGGTAGATTTAACCATATAAAAAGATAGTAAGTTCACCTTAAATAAACTTACCCAACTCCATTTTACTTTTACTTTATAAGCATAGGCAGAAACAGTCATTTGTGGTCAATTTTGGCCTTTCTAAAAATTGAAAGAAAAAAACAAAAAGAAGGGGGATCTACATACTGGTAGATTGCTAAACCAACTCTAGTAGGTAATTTCTTCAAGAAAGAGTGAAGTTTCATTAAATTGGGGTGGGAAGGGTCGGATAGGCATGGAGGGATACAAACTGCATTTTTATTTTTATATTATTCTTCCTGTCTGTAGACTCCAGGCAACAGAAATTCATTTTCAGTAATGGCTCAATATCCATACTATTAACCATTGTATTTGTGAAAGCAACATAATGTGAAATTGAAGTTTTAATAGTTTGTTTCTTAATTGAAGAAATGTAATTAACTCACAGAAGTTGAGCTAACAACATTATTCAAGACTCTGGTGTTATTTTTCACTTTCCCTGTGTGCTATTTTGTCACTAAAAATGTAGTGTAGATTTAGCCAGAAATCTAACTCCTAAAAAGTATTGTGTCAGGAATACCAGCCCACTAATGAGATGGCTCAAAGACACTGAGATAGACAAAGGACAGGAAAAGATTGCCGTTTTGAAGGGAACCATGCCTGAGTGAGAATTTCTCTTTTTTTTTTTTTTTTTTTTTAAGCAAAACAGAATTTCAGATTTACATTCTGCCAGACTATCTCTCCTTGGCACTTCAAAGACAGATTGGGCTGGAAAGAGAAAGAACATTTTGTGTACTCCCCCATGGTTTGGTAACCTGAAAGCACACTGGGACTGGAGCAGTTTGCAAGGAGGTGGTTAATTTGAGAGTGAGGAAAGATACATCTAATCCACTCCCTCAGGCAGAAGCCGAAATGGTGTTTAGGAAGAGATTTAGGGGGAAAAACGTCTTTCACATAGAAGAATGTATGTTACTTCTCAGAGAAGTCTGAATTTTCCATAAATAATCTTTCCTTGACCCCACAAAGAAGTAAACCAATGTTATTATTTAAAGATTAATTAAATTAGGCAGGGAGAAAGTTCACTGAGGTTTATATAACACAAACCCATATAATGATTTTTTTCTAATTATAAAGATTTCATGTTTGAACGAACACCTTTCTTTTAAGCTGCTGAACATATTCAGGGGTAAATTAAACTATTTGAGTAAGTTAAGCAATTACAACAAATTAGACAACAGCCTCACTTGCTCCCTAAACCACAAAGTCTTCATGAATGCTTTGCAATGACCCACAAATGGAACAATGAGATGGATGTTAAAAGGTACTGTCAAAGGAACTGAACGCTAACCGACGCAAGCTTTGTCTAAATCCATCCAAATAAAGGCAACAAATTGCCATGTCATGCAATGGAGACCCCTTCCCGTAAAGACCTGGGTAATAATGAACTCATCTGCCCTTCTGCAGTGTCAGATCATATCAAACACAAATGAGCAAACTCTAACCTGAATATACTTACTTCTTAAGTAATCGTCTATTTATTTATAAAACGAATCACAACATCCTTTCATTCTACTCTTGTGTTTTCTCTGGAAGAAAGGTAACATAAATCATTAAAGCTAACACAAAAATGTTTATTATTCCACCAACTAGCTCAAAGCCCTTAATAAAATATTGCCTCTCTCTTCCTAATGTATCTCTGATGTATATGTTATGCTTTACAATGGTATTTCCTAAACTTCAGGATTTGGCAGTCCTAAGTATATGCTACAGTACCCTAGAAGCCCATGGTGGGAGTAATGAGAAATAATGCTTTGTCAGTATTCAATTATAAACTGTATGATCTTTCTCTTCTTCCACATGTTATTCATAATGCAGAGGGAGTATCTATTACAGAGAGCTTACCAGATAGAATTAGAACTTTTTATTATAATTCTAACTTGTTTATATTCGTTACACAAATACAATATTTGAATTGAATACTTTCTTTTCCATCCAAATGTCTGGCATAACTTGAATACAAATGTGCCTTAGTGAATCTTTACTTTGTTGTTTCTGTAGCCAACTATATACACAGGCTTGCAGAAATTTATAGGAAGGGACAACAATCAAAATAATTAACAATCAGGGCAGCACAGGCACTGACTAATCAGAATAAACACCCAGCCAATCAAAGTGGTCATCCATAAACAGCAAGCATGGCCATGCAAGCCTGTTTTGGCTGAAGAGTAGCCCCAAATAACACATGTTTTTCTAATAGTCACTGTTTGTTGATCTTCATTGAGCTATAGCAGGGCACACGTACACACCCACACACATCTATAACTTGCTTTTTTTCCTCTTTCATTGTTATACAGCATCATATCACTGACATTCAGATGTCCTCTGTGTGCCACCAGATACGAGTGTAGTCCATTCTTCTTAGTACCATCACAATATCTCAGGGCATAGGTGTACCTTCTCTACTGATGGCTATTAGGCTACTTACAGTTATCCCAGCAAATAAAATTTCAGTACACATCATTTATATACATATCCTGTAGACTAATGTTTTCTTGTTTCTAATGCTGAAAATTAGGATGGCTAAGTCAGAAGATACATATATATATATATATATATATATATATATATATGCATATACTTTTTTCATTTTGACTGATTAAGTGAGATTAACTTCCAAAAGAGTTTGCAACAATTCACACTATAAGAGTTCATATGCCCCTATAGGCTCACACATGCTGTGTTGTGGGTTGAGATCTCTGGAAAATAGCCCTTTACAGTTGTCCAGCTTGGAGGCAAGGAGTTGGACATTTATATCTCACATCATGAGTCACTGCTTGCAGGCCATCCAGGAAGAGGGCAGAATCTTGGACAAAACGGCTCCCTTTGATGCAGAAAAATTCTTGGAAAGGTAATCAGCTCAGAGTTGTCAGCCACACAAACTCTCAGTAGCAGGGAGAATTCTTAAGTCCTAAAGGGGAATGTGTCTCCATCTTACATGTAAAAATAGTATTTAATTGGGCTTCCCTGGTGGCGCAGTGGTTAAGAGTCCACCTGCCGATGCAGGGGACGCGGGTTTGTGCCCCGGTCCGGGAAGATCCCACATGCTGTGGAGCGGCTGGGCCCGTGAGCCATGGCTTCTGAGCCTGCGCGTCTGGAGCCTGTGCTCCGCAACGGGAGAGGCCATAACAGTGAGAGGCCCGCGTACCACAAAAAAAAAAAAAAAAAAAAAAAAAAATAGTATTTAATTATTGTTTTAATTTGTATTTCTCTAAATACTAATGCAGGAGCATATTCTCACATGCTTACTAGCCATTTGAAATTTCTCTTCTGCGATATGCTTGTTCATACCCTTTCATCTTGTTAGCTTTCATCTTATCCTTTTCTAGGAAGTCTTTGTATATTAGGGAAAGCAATTCTTTACCACATGAGTTACAAATATTTGTCCCAGTCTATCATTTGTCATTCCATTTATTTAATTTATTTTTTTTGCCAAATGTATAAGGGTCCTAGCAGGGACAGATGACACACTCAAATATTTTAACTGAAAAGAATTAAACAAAAAGGGTATGTCCAGAGAGACAGGCAGGGTTAAGGGAACTAACAAAGGTTCTAAAAATAAGAGAGAGCTATCTCTACCACTAGGTCTTAGGGATAAGAGAAAGAAAAGAATGAACAGTTTGCTAAAAGGTAGACGTGGAAGAGGAGGTGATACAGTCAATAAAAGTCTCTTGGGGCCTGGAATAAGCAAGAGAAGGGCACAGAGGATTCAGACTCAAAGGAGGGAAAATGTAGAATAATCAACACACCACATAAAACGTCTAACTTTCTGTGCAGGCCAAGATCTCAATTTTTTTTTTTTTTTTTTTTTTTTTTTTTTTTGCGGTAGGCGGGCCTCTCACTGTTGTGGCCTCTCCCCTTGCGGAGCACAGGCTCCGGAGCACAGGCTCAGTGGCCATGGCTCACGGGCCCAGCCGCTCCGCAGCATGTGGGATCTTCCCAGACCGGGGCACGAATCCGTGTCCCCTGCATCGGCAGGCGGACTCTCAACCACTGCGCCACCAGGGAAGCCCCAAGATCTCAATTTTTAAAAAACTTTCAAAGCATTACAATTTTTATCATTATTATTAGCTTTTTTTTTTTTTTTTTTGCGGTATGCGGGCCTCTCACTGTTGTGGCCTCTCCCGTTGCGGAGCACAGGCTCCGGACGCGCAGGCTCAGCGGCCATGGCTCACGGGCCCAGCCGCTCCGCGGCATGTGGGATCTTCCCGGACCGGGGCACGAACCTGTGTCCCCTGCCTCGGCAGGTGGAGTCTCAACCACTGCACCACCAGGGAAGCCCCCATTATTAGCTATTTTTAAAATAACTTTTCATTTTGAAATAGTTTAAGACTTGCAAGAAGTTGCAAAATACTTAGAAGTCCTGTTTGTCCTTCACCCAGCTTCCTCCAATGAAAATGAACATAATGAACATAACCATAGAACATTATCAAAATTAGGAAATTGATATTGGTACAATATTATTCACTCAGGTGAGGATCTTATTTAGATTTCACCAGTTTTTACATTCACTCATTTATATGTGTCTGTGTGTAGTTCTATGAAATTTCACTGCAAGTATAAATTTGAGTAAATATCACCACAATCAAGGTACAGGATTTTTCCATCACCACAGAGAAACTTTATTGTATTAACCCTTGATAGTCACATCCTTCTCCCAACCCTAACCCCTGGCAACTAGGGAAATCTCATTCACTATAATTTTGTCACTTTGAGAATGCTATATAAATAGAAATACACTGTATGTAACTATTTTAAATTGGCTTTTTATTTTTCTCAGCATAATGTTATTGAGATCCATCCAAGTAGTTGTATGTATCAAAACGTTGCTCCTTTTCATTACTGAGTACTATTCCACTATATGAATATACCTGAAGTCAGTCATATAGGCAGAGGAGGAGGGAACAACCCTAGAAAAGATGCTAGTGGAAAACAGACTAGGGGCATTGGAAAGTGGGGACAGAATTAAGTTTAATTCCACCCTAGTACTACATGGGGAAGGTCCATAATCCAATCCAGTCCAAGGAAGGCTGTGACTGCAGGTTCTGACTCATTCTAGGCAACGATGAAATCCAAGGGAAATCGGATAAAGGAGGAATAAGACAGATGCAGGGCCCGCACATCACAAACAGAAAATGGTCAGAATGATGCAGATGGCACAAAATTTTTCCAAGAGTTTCAAAGCAAGACAAAAGATTTGCACAGCAGAATACAGAATAATCCCCTGGGAGAGGGCTAACAAGAATCAAACAGGCAACAGATCCAGAGAAAGACTTTCCTGCAGAATCTCCCTACTCTCAGGGGGGAAGAAAGAAGAGAGAGGATGGAAACAACCCAGGAAGCCAAGAGACCTTGACAGAAGGGGGAGAGCAGACCACTTTTAAATTCACGCAATTTGGGGGTCTAAGGTGTTAGATTCACTGACCTTCTCACTTCTCTTTATTTCCAGGAGAAGGACATGCATCCAAAAGACAGCTGGATGCCAGTTTTAAAAAGTGAGAAGATGACCCAAGGTCAGAGTGCAAAGGCCCAATTTTTATAGTCAATTACAGTTACTATCCCTGACAAATGCATTTCAGTTTAAGCATCCTTTTGCTATCATGCATTACTTAGTAAATGTTCATATCTGTATTATATCTATGCCTTTTTAGTGTAAAATCACTCATCTCCTTTCTGGAAGTGAGTGGATGTATAAATAATAGATGAATCAAGTTAATCCAGACAGTGTTGAGGGACTTCCCTGGCAGTCCAGTGGTTAAGACTTCACGCTTCCAATGCAGGGGGAGCGAGTTTGATCTCTCACTGGGGAACTACGATCCCACATGCTGTGCGTTGTGGACAAAAAAAATAAAATAAAATAAAATAAAATATTTAAAAGAGCACAAATTGAAAAAAAAAAAAAAAAAAGACAGTGTTGAACACAGAAAAAACGCAAGCTACATGTTTGGTGTAATAGGTTTTACTAAGAAGTAAATTTGACTCCATTTACATATTTGGACAAAATGAAAAATTTTGATCACTGCGACAAAGTGACGTTTGAGGACACTCCATTTCCAAATCTCTTTCCATGTGGAGGAGATCATGAAAAGAACAGCTGTTTCAAAATTATGGCCATTGGTTTTACATCCCAAATCCCCTTAAAAAAGGGGGTTTTCTGACAAAATATCTATCTAATCATTATGCCTTTCCCTCATCCAGAGGCAAAGGTTCTATTAGTATGTCCAGATGGCAGTAGAGTAACGTGTTTCCTGCTAAAATAAGTAAACTGTCAATTATTTCTAAGGACTGTTTAAAGTTACAAAAATAAAAATGATCATCCCTCAAATTCTGGTTTATTTACTTTCTTGACTTAGACTTGTAATTTTCATCAGAATAATTTCTTGGGCATTTTATGTTTCTCATCCCAATTACTTTAGCTTTTGAAACTGACTGCAAAGCTCATTCTTATGAATGACATGAGGAGTGCAGTTTGACTGTAGTAGAGAAGATACAGCACTAGAAATTATGCCTCAACGTATATTTTTTCTATTACATGATAATTTTTGATTTGTCATTTTCAAGTAACCCACATAAAGTATTTCATGTATTTAACATGGTGTTCCTTCCTTATCAATACAATACATAGGTGGGACTTGTGCAGACTGAGACAATAATAATAATACCATCAAAATTTAGACTGTCTCTTAGCTATTACAAAAAAAAATTTACCAATGAATAAAAATTCCTGGAGAAATCTTGTATTGTTTTGAAAATAAAAATACAAAATTCCCATACTCAGTCCAAGAATCTAACATAGAGATCAAGGTCACTTTGTTAAAACTCAAAAGTCCATGAAAATATAAAATATTAGGATACTAAAAGGCTCTTGAGCAATTATTCCAATATATTTACCCAAGCTTGTAGCAGTTTCTAGTCCATAATCATAAGGCAATTTATGACTGAACTAAAATGTCTCAAAGGTCAAGACATTTAGAAAGAACAATTTGAAAATAGCAGTTTTCTAATCAGGTTACAAGTCTAAGAATAAATCTAATAAAATGTTTTTATATAATATCATTATCTTAGATTATAAACAATTCCTCATATAAAATTTATACGTAAATTATAACAATAGACAGACATGTTCCTTGGCCTGTATGCAGTATTACAAATTTACCATATACCACTACCTAAATGCCACACGGTAAGACTCCCAAGGACTAGGTGTTAATCTATCTGGACAATATCTTAATTACTGCGTATTATCATAAAGCAATAAAACTTCATTTGAATCTGACAGTCCATCTGGTATTTCAGATGAATGAAAATAAATCAATTATTATTCCATGGAAATAGTTTCTGACATTCCTTGTAGGTTAACAAGGTAAATTCTAAAGTTTATTCAGGGAATAAGAGGTAAAGGGGCAAATTAAAATTCAATATATTTTATTAGTTTGTTTGCTGTTGTATGAACATTGGGAAAAAATGACTCTGGAATTTATGCTAAAATAAGTGTTGGCATTCACCAGAAATCAACTAATATTGCCTAAAAGTGGTGGCAACATGGGATGGACAAAATATGACCCACTCTGATGCACAAAGGTCTGGTGGAGGATGCAAAGAACATTGTACAACAGTAGTCTCGAGAATATCACTTCAGAAAAAATGCTGCTTATGACAGTCAAACACAGGATGAGTTGCTATTTAAATAGTAAAGCTGGATGATAATCACTGATAGAACGAGTTGTGACATTTTAAAATTTCAATTTTTCCCCGCTCTTACCCTCTAAACCCCTGAAATAGGCTGTACTTCTGATATCAATGCCCAGGAGACGAGTGGGAGGCAGCCACAAAATGGTACCTGCGTCTGAATACTCTAGAGGACAGTTTTTGATCCCATTTTCACCTCCTTTGTATCCGTGTACGTGGGTATGTGCATGTGTACCTTAAGTATAGCTATACACTTCCACGAAACAAACTGTGATTAGCAAATAATTCTTTCTTCCTAGTATCTCCACCAAGCTCAAATCTTCTTTTAACATATCAAATGTTCCTTTAACAAAATCCTAACAATCTTGCTTTAAAAATTTCTACAAAAGGTTCTCTAAGACAGGTAGCAAGGGCTTGTTCTCTTTTGCTCAAAAAAACCTTAGGCCAGCCTAAAAGCACAGGTAGAATATCAATTACTAAGAACTAAGCAGTAGAGCTTGAACAGTTAAATATGTAAATATAAATGTTCTTTAAAATTTTCACATCCAGGAGGTCAAAACAGAAATGTGAACAGGTAAAGGCAAAAAAGCTCCAAATTGCAGCGCGAAGTGAACCTCGAGCCCTGTTTGACACCAGAGCGGCAGAGAGGGAAAGCAGTAGAAACCATGACTGCCTTCCTTTGATGACACAAGCAAAACCTCTGAGAATCTTGGCATTTCCCAAAGGGATCTACAAATTATGCATGATTCATATCTTTAGAAATCACTCCAGTCAACTTATAAAATGGAGAATTCACTGTAAAAGGTTTGGAGGTCAGCCCTGAAACCATTTAACATGCGTAACTAAAGAAAAAAAATTGGACATTATAGTTATAACATATACAAATATTTTAAGCCTCAGAAATTTTAGAAATAATTATACAAGCTAAAAACAGAAAGTAGAGAAGAACAAGTAGAAAAGTATAAATGAGCTGATGTTCTAATTTTGCATACAGAGAGTTAAGAGATAATGCTTGAAGCTGATAAAGCAAGTAGGGATTTGAGTATATATAATCTAGATGTATAAAGTTTCCAAACAAAGAGCAAATCAACCAAGATTAGATGACAAAATGAGGGGTGATGGTGGTGAAAGGAGCAATATAAGTATTCTAGTTTCATCCTCTTCCTTAGACGACCACTTTGGAGTTATTTATTGTAGTGGATAGGATTTAAATAGGTAATATATTAAAGTTACCAGATACTAGCTAGTATTGATTTATATAAAATACAATTATTTATTTGTCTAAATTAAATTTATATATTATTCTATTTATTTAGTAAAAAAACAAGCTGTTAGAACATTTAATTTGCATCCCTTAAGAGGAATAAATTAGAAATAAAATTATTATGCTTATGAGGTTCAGGGAGGTAGTAGGCAAGCATGCCTCTGTTTGATAAATATTCCTAACACATAATTTATTGCTCCCAAATACAAATACTGAAATTTGCCTTTATTTCTAAAGCTCATATTATCTCTTTGGGTAGAGATTTTCTCGGTCATATCAATTAGTAAGAAATGCTGCTTTAGAACAGGTTTAGAGCATCAAAAATATTACCAATATATATTTATGGGATTAAATGGATTCTCTAATCTTGTGAATGTGTGTGTGTGTCATAAAGGAGGCTTGAAAATGATCACCTAGCCCTAAATTCTATGATTACAGAACCATAGACCTTGTCTGTATGGTGTAAATACACACACATGCACACACACACACAATTCAATACCTAACACAGCATTGTATTTCAAGGGTAAAAAGACAGAGGTAGCTCTTTCAGGAATTAGACTTAGTACAGATGTAAGGATTTTAACTTATGCTGTAATTAAAGACCATTGTTATAGATGAGGTAGGATTTAAAGAACTTAAGAAAACTGAGATGTAATATTTCATTTTGCTTCATGTATTTTTAGCCTCTGTTTGATGAGTACACATTTACAATAGTTATCCTTTCCTGATGGATTGATCTTTTTATAATTATGTAATGTCTCTCTTTGTCTCTAAAAATTTGCTTTGCTCTTAGGTCTACTTTATCTGATATTAATATAACTGCTTTTTTAGAAACTAATGTTGTACAGTATATGTTTTTCTATCCTTTTACTTTCAGCCAACCTATGTTGTATTTGAAGTGCATACCTTATAGACGGCATATTATTGGATCATGTTTTTTTATCCACTAAGCCAAAATCTGTCTTTTAATTGGAGTATTTAGACTATTTGCATTTTCAGCAGCTTTGCTGATTCACATACAATAAAACTGGCTCAAAGTACATAGTTCAATGGTTTTGTATATTCATAGGCTTGCTCAACCATTGCCATAATCAATTTTGAACATCATCCCCCAAAGAAACTCATACCAATTAGTATTCCCTCTCTGTGTTCCCTCAACCCACACCCCCACCAACCCCTAGCCCCCACCTACCCCTAGCCCCAGCCCCAGGAAACCTTCAATCTGCTTCTTGACTCTATAGATTTGCCTATTTTGGACTTTTCATATAAATGGAATTATACAATATATAGTTTTTTATGAATAGATTTTTTTTTCACTCAGCATAAGGCTTCCAAAGTTCATCTATGTTGTAGTATCAGTACTTCATTCCTTTTTATGGTCAATTTTCTGTTTTCTGGATATAATACAAATTCTTATCCATTTATCAGTTGATGGACATTTGGGTTGTTTCCATTTGGGGGTTATTATGAATAATGCTGCTATGAACATTCATGTACAAGTTATTGTATGAATGTATTTTTTTCTATCTCTTGGGTATATAGCTAGGAGTAGAACTGCTGGGTCAAATGGTAATTCTATGTTTTGCAATTTGAAGACCTGCCACACCATTTTCCAAAGTGACTGTCCCATCTCACATTCTCACCAGCAATGAATGAGGGTTCCAGTTTGTCCATATCCTAGTCAACAGTTGTTATTACCTATCTTTTGATAATAACTTTTTGATAATAACTATATATCTTAGTGGATGAGAAGAAGTACCTCCCTGTTTTTGACTTACATTTCTCTGATGACTAATGATGTACAGATTCTTTTCATGTATTTAATAGCCATTTGTATAGCTTCGTGGGAGAGAGATACCTATTCAGAACCTTTGCCCATTCCAAAATTGTACTGTCTTGTTATTGAGTTGTGAGAGTACTTTATATATTTTGGATACAACTTCCTTATCAGATCAGATATATGATTTGCAATATTTTCTACCAATCTGTGAGTCAGTTTTCACTTTCTTTATGGTGTGCTTTGAACCATAAAAGTCTTAAATTTTGATGAAGTCCAGTGTACCTATCTTTCTTTTGTTGCTTACACATTTGGTATCACATCTAAGAATCCCTTGCCTAATGCAACATCGCAAATCTTACACCTATGACTTCTTCTAAGAGTTTCATAGTTTTAGCTCTTAGATTTAGATCTATGATCCTTTTGGAGTTAATTTTTGTGTATGGTGTAAGTAAGAGGTCGATCTTCACTCTTTTGCATGTGACTAGCCAGTTGTCCCACTACCATTTATTGAAAAGACTATTCTTTCCCCATTGAATTGTTTTAGCACTCTTACTGCAAGTCAACTGGCCATCAATATAAGAGTTAATTTCTGGACTCTCAATTCTATTCCATTAACCTATGTGTTTATTCCTACGCCAGTACCCCACCATCTTGATTACCTAGCTTTGTGGTAAATTTGGAAATTGGAAAATGTGAGTCCTCCAACTTTGCTCTTCCTTTTAAAGATTGTTTTGGCTATTCTGGGTCTCTTGCATTTCCATAGACTATTTATGTTTATAGTAATTTATTCATATTTTAGGGCTGAAGTCTGTCATTTTATAACTTGCTTTCTGTTTCTTTCCTCTGTTTCTCTTTTCTTACTTTCCTGTGGGTCATTTGATCATTTTTAAGGTTTCTATCTTGATTTATTTATTGTGTTTTTTAGTATATAGCTTTGTATAGTTTTCTTAGTGGTTACTCCTATATACATAATATAATACAATATATATAAGTTATCACAGTCTAATAGTATCAGCATTTTGGGGGTGCAGGGAGTCAACTTCCTGCTGAGTACTACTGAAGCCCAAGAGGACTATGGGGTTTTGGGGTGGGATAAACCTAATTTAGAGTCTCAGTTCCACCTTGTGCAAGTTACTTAACATCTCAGAACCTTAGTTTCCTTGTCTACAGGTGTGGTTTTTCTGATGGTGTTTGACAGACATTGCCCCAAATTTCTTCTGTTGTTAGGCCATCATTTTCTTGATCATTTGACTAAGGGAAACGGGATTTTCTTAGTCTGTTTTTTTGGTCTGTGCCTGTTGGTGTTCCTGGGTTGGAGACTTCTGCAGCCCCCTGTCCAGGATATAAGAGAAGCAATAAGGAAATTGAAGGTACTCCCTGTTGTTTAGTTGGTCAAGTTTCTCAAGTCCCTCACATTCCTAGGCAGCCCACCTTCCTCTTTTGATCTTTCAGAGTCTTCCTATGCTTGTTAGTCATGTGATATCTAGGGATTTTTACTTGCAAGGGGGAGGAGCTGGGAGGAATGAGGCTAATCCATCTTGGTGAAACTGAAAGTAACATTCATTTTAGTGTGAAAAATGTTCATTTGTGTCATCTGAACTCCACTGGTACACTCTGATATTTCCTCCCACAATATCTTAGAAGGGTTAGACTATTTGGGAAGAGGGACCAAATTATCCCTTTTGTTTTTCATACACAGGCAAACATTCATTTATATTTACCTATAAGTAACTGTAAACATTTGAAAATAATTATATGGTTGAGTCACTTCAATTAGTTAAAACAGTTGGATGAGAACACAAGAGAGTATTTCAAGCAACAGCTGAGGAGAAGATTTTAATCTCATTACAACTGATGTCAGCATTCTACCTGAGGCAAAAATAATTGCAGCAGCTTCCACCCATAGCCCCAACTCATCACATACAGTACTTGCATTGGATAACCATGCAAGAGAAAATGTGCTAATAAAGGGATAGTGAGCACAGAGCTCTTATTTGGGCCTTTGTAGCCATGTTGCAAGCTAGTGCATAATGTAGTCAGTCTTGTGTGCATAAGAGTCATTTCCCAGTCTTTCCCCGCTGCCAGCACATGTGATGGAATGCTCGTTGCATGTGCTCCTGTGGAAACAAGAAGACTACGGGGTTTTTTGGGTGAGATGAAACTAACTTAGTTTCACCTTGGGCAAATTACCTAACATCTCAGAACCTCAGTTTCCTTGTTTATAACACAGAGGCTCCAGAAGCTATTAATTCTCTAAAAGGATTAAATGAAAGTATGTAAAGTGCCTTTCACAGTACCTTGGTCCACAGAAAATGCTAAATAAGTATATTTTTGACCCCCTGATTTTGCAGTGACCCAACAGTGGAGATAGAGCTCACATACCTCAGGGCCACCAGGACTGGCTTTGACATTCCTCCATACTCTAATTTATGAGGTAGAATTCCAATTCTGCAATACAGAATACCAACCAAGAACATTATGGAGTCCCAGACCTATTTTTCCCTAAGGAAGTGTCCTCCCAAAAGTACTAAAAACAAACAAACAAACAAAAAAAACAAAACCTCAGTCTCAAAACAGACATGTATTTAATTGGAATAAAGATAAAAATTCTAACCTTCCTGATCAATCTTTCCCCATAAGTCATCAAATTTCAAGTATACTTTTTCTAAAGATATATTTAAGGAAAAACTTAAGAATTTCTATTTTAGTTCTATTTTTTTTTCCTGAGAGTTGTTTGAGGATTAAATAAATTTTTAAATCATGTGTAGAAAAGGTAAAGATTTTCCCATACATATCCCCTACATACAAGCAGCAGAATCTCAATAATTAAATACTTTCTCATCCCTCCCTTTTTCCCAGTGCTCTCTTATAAGCTAAAGGACAATTCTGGGTTAAGTGGGGTTTCTCAAGGTCAAACTACTGTCAGAAATTCTCCCTCTTCGGCCTACAGGGACACGGAAACGCTTGAAATAATAAGTCCAGTTTATCCAATGGAATGTTCTCTGAAAGAGTAAGCCAGATTCTCCAGGTTGTAATCCTGGCTCACCACTGATGGGTTGCACAGCCCTGGCACATCACTGAGCTGCCAGGCTTCAGCCTCCCAGCTAAGTGGTGAAGCCACACAGCACTCCACATTCAACAAGCATTTTCTCCTCTAGCCTGACCACACCCTTTGGTGTCAAGGGAAACGTCAGCAGTCATTTCTGCCCTCATTTAAAAGGGCAGAGAAATGAAAGGTTTGAGAATCTTGGTGTTTCCCAAAGGGTGACCTACAAACTGTGGATGATTCAGAGGTAGCCTCTGAGATGGGAGAAATACTGACTTTGAGGGCTGAAGAGAAAACTGTTAAAGCAAAGGCACATGAGAAGAAATATTAAAAGCCTAAAAGAATAGCTGCTAGCAGATATTAAGCTGGCAAATGAAAGGATGAGGAAAGAGCAAAACAACTGTATAGGACATGAGGAAATGAGACATTCAAGAGAGCTGAGTTCTCTGGACAGCTGACCCTTAGCGCTATCGACGGCCAGGAATTTCAGCATTGACTAATCACTTAAACTCTGTGACCGGCGGAAAACCATGCCTCAGAATTGTGAAATGACTTGGATAGCTTAGCAGGAAAATTTCCCCATTTCTTACTTCAAATTGGGCTAGGTCCTGACCTCATGTATTGCCAACTTTGATGGATATTAGCCAGCTGCCCCTGCCCTAGGATTCTAAATTCTGGTTCAATACGTTTGAAGTACATATTTTTAACAAGTCTCCCTGCTGATACTGAAGCCATCAAAGTTTGGAATCCTCCATCCTATACCTCAAGGCCTCTTTTCCACGTGCATTTTACTCTTCTTGTAGATGAATCTTTGGGGGGAGTAAGGTGTGCTTATTTGCTACTTTCCTGAGAAAGAAATGTCTTCCCCATAACTCTCATCCACACCTTCCAACCCAGAGGATATGAGTTATCTAAATTTTACTTATTATGAAGATTTTAAAACATAAATCAGGCAGCATAAGAGTTAGAGAACTCAAAGGGCCACTGAAATGTAAATGCATGAGAAATGGAGTAATTTTTGAGAAAAAGATCTAGGAGCCATTGCATCATTCCAAGGTCAGATAAAATAAAGAATAAAAAACATATGTTCTGATACTAGGTTCAGCATGCCAGCCATGCTTTCTGATCTCCCTGATGAGAAGGCCTTGTCATTTTAAGGGAAAAGATAAAAAGCATATACTTTTATCTGTGAAAAGGTTTAGAGAAATTAAAGATTTTTATTAAATGCAATATTCATTCAGTGCTATCCTAAAAATAAATTCAATGAATCAACTTTTTACAAGTGGAAAAAACAGAGTTTCAGCTTTAAAGTAATTCCATACATATACATGCATATACAGTCATCAAAAATATATAAAAGAATGTTTTTTTTACATACAAAAGAATATAGTAAGATTATAGCCAACTTAACAGCAGTATTTGGATAACAGCTCAGGAAAAACCTCATTCAAAGTTTAATATGATTAAAATTTAAATGAGAGAATATTAAGCTGCCTTTTTATCTTTTTTAATTTTAATTTTACTCAATAAAGAGAAAATTCTATTCTTATATATTCCTTTATAAAATGATCCAAGTGCAGAGCCATGTCTCAAATTATAAACCACCCCAAAATTTATGCAAAGAAGTTAGTCCTTTCTACCTTGGCTATCTTTGCAATAGAGATCATTGCAATGGCAGTACTGATCATCTCCAGTCAATCTGTACCCCAATCACCTGTCATACGTATAAACAAAAATCCTTTGTCAACTTAATGTCTCTCTTTTCCTCAACATAACTTACGGTGTCAGAAATTATGAGGTTTGCAAAGGAATGTCTTTAACCTATGTTCTATATCTGATTCAATTACAAGAGAATGAAAACATTTTCACGACATTCAGACATTCATGTCTTGCCATGGAAGCAAGACATGAATAATATAATATTATTTAAATCAATATTTGAAAACTGATAAAAAGATTCCTGAATTACAAGTTGATTTAATATACACTAGACTCTAAAACTGTGCACTGCATTAAGAAACGGATTCCACTACCTTATTCTATCAGAGTTCTAAGATGAATCAAATCTTAACTTTCATGTTCCCCCAAATAGTCTACACAATAAAATTGCATAGACAGAAAGGCAGACAGAGAATTCTATGCACGGAGATTTTCTATCATACAACAGAAGTTACTTATTCAAGGCTAATAACAATTATACTGGGTAAAAAGGGGGAAAATATCTTATTTTTCCCCTCCAACTTGAGCATCTCCTGCTTAAAAAGATAAGATGACAGTAAATATGAGCAGTTCAATTAGCAATGTAATTAAGTATAGGTCTTTGTTTGGAAGTGAGACTTACGAGGACCCCATAGCATCATTATTCCTTAAAACAAAACTACTACTGATAGAAGACGAGGGTCTCAGTCAACCTTCAACTTCACTCCACAGTTCCCTCCTTGTTTCCAGTTTCCACCTAAGGCCTAATTCACCTTATGACATTAGCTTCCTCCAAGTTTCCTACCAGCAAAGATCCCCTTGTCTCATGAATCATGTTTTATTCCTGCTATGTATTCAGTCACTCATTCTTTTATTTACTCAGCAAAAAGTAACCAAGAACTTCATTTGTGCCCAGAAAGGTACAAAGTGCCAGGGACCAAAAAGATGAGTAAAATACATTCCTGCTCTCAATGAGTTTATAGTTTTAAGATTGTAAAAAACTGTGTGAATCCACTCCATTGCAAGAAAGTGCTCAATACTGATAGGAACTTTCTGGTCTGCTACCTTAGAAGAGTGACTTTCCCATTGCTTCACAGTGGTTAAGACTCTTTGATTGTCTCTTTAGCTACCTATGTATTTCTATGAATATTCTCAAAAATACCTAAACAGCCAAAGGTGGCTTTAAAGAGAAGACGCCTCCTTACAGGCTGATGAAGGAATGTACTAATGTGGGTTCTGCACAAGTGTAATGGTCTTCAACCTATTCCCTTTACCAGCTTTCTTTACTTATTTTTCCCTCAGAAAGAGATCTGAAAATTATCTGGAAACTTTGTTTTAACAGCAGAAGTTTTCTCTAAGCAAAATCTCACTCTGCCCAAAATATAGAGACAAGAGAACTTAATGAGCAAATGTTGAAAAACATAACTCAGTTTTTTAAAACAATAGGCCTGAGTCTCCAAGATACTAAGTTCCTTATCAACAAACAGCAAGAAAATGGCAAAGATATTTAAAATGATTTTTCACTACATTATTTTTTTACTCTCCTCTATTAATTTTATTTATTGATCAAATATGTATTGAGTACCTACTATGATCAGATACTTTTCCAGGCACTGGGATTACAATGATGTGCAACAACAGATATAAATCTCGCTTTTGTGGATTTAAAGCCCAAAGCCTTCGTGTTCCTTTCTAAACGTGAGAGGTGGCCATCAGGGTTAGGTTGTGCATTGTGAAACTACTATGTTCCTTTCTATGAATATAATCTTTAAAGATCTCTGATGATGTGACCTAGGATAGCTATTACAGCTAAAGAAGGAGGAGTTGTTTATCTAGGTACTCCTTTTAGCGAAAACTAGTTGGTAGGAAGAGAATTTGCCACACTTGTCCTTAAAGGAAGTTGGGTGAGACAGCTAAGTCTCCTTTCTGGAAAGGGTACAGAAAGGGAGGGAGGGGAATGGTGAATGTGGCAGTTGCTGATGGCCCACTGCCCAGATCCCCACGGCACTGACTATTTCTGTGCTACTGGTCCAACTTCCAATACTTTGTCTCTTCACCTAGGAACTTTATCTGGCCATTAGAGTCTGCTTTGCCTGGGGACAACTAGTAATATCCTCCAGCTGTCTCATCTCTTGGGTAGGATGACTCTGAGACACACATCTATACTGTCTCCCAGAGTTCCCCAGCAGAAATAAACTCTGGTTGCTCCAGGTTAACTGCTTGACACCCCTTTTTTAGCTTCATTCACTCCCTGTTTTACTTCCCTCACTTCCAAGTTTGCATTTCCTAAGACTCAGCTCCCAAAAAAAGTACTTGGCATTTTAATCTGTGACTCAGGGTCTGTATATAAAGAAACCCCAAATAAGTATGTTTTGTAGTTATATATCTACAAGACAAAACTCAAAAGGTAAAAATGAGAAAATTTTGATATACAGTAGAAATATTTCATACCGGTATTCTGAATATAAAACTGAGTTCATTATTGGAGGTAGAAGCAGAACTGTCATGGGGCCACTATTTCTTTATTCAAGAAATAAAGAGAAAAATATTATTCATGTTCTGACTCTAAAAATGTGAAGAAGACACAACCCTTGCTCTGAAGAAATCAAAGGCTAGTGGGTAAGGCTGATACAAGTGCAAAGACAGCTTCTAAACATGGCCACCAAGTATTCTTCCCATTGTTGTACACATGCCCCTTTGCAATGTCACGCTGCTGCTCCTCTTATCAAGAGGTGGGGTCTCTTTCTGTCACTCTGAATCTGGGTCAGTCTTGTGATTTGCTTTGAACAACTGAATGCAGTGGAAGTGATATCTGGGACTTCTAGTCTAGCCCTAAAGAGAACTGGCAGCTTCCGCTTACCCCTCTTGGAGCCAGCCACCATGTCGGAAGTCCAGGCTAGGCTGCAGAATGCTTAGAGCCAATGGAGGAGCCTTTGGAGGAAAAGATACCATCTTGGAAGTTCCAGCTCCAAACAATATTCCAGCTCAATAGAGCTGGTTGAGTGAACTCAGCTATACCATTGAGAAGGAAAACACCCCCAGCTGAGTCTGACGAACTCACAAAGTCAGGAGAATTAATAAATTGTTGCTTTCAGCCACCACATACTGGTGTGGTTGGTTAAGCAGCAGCAATAACTAAAACTGCAAGCAATTAGAGTGCAGCTTGATAATTCTACTGGAGTGAGGTACAAAGTGCAGAGAAGGACAGAGAAAAGATATTTGTTGGGTGAGCACCTACTATGAGGTGAATAGTCAGGGAATAATGAAAGATGTATAAAACGTGATTGCTGCTATAAATACTCATTTTTGCTGAGAACAATGGCTAGTATTTGTAATGATTAGAGAATACCCAAGTTATGAGCAGTATAACTGTGACTCTATGGATAATAAAAGTTGAGAGAAAAAAAGATATATAAGTTTGGACTGGTTGAAGGACTGGAGTCTTGGTCAAAAGAAGATGGGAAAGGGCTTCCCTGGTGGCGCAGTGGTTGAGAGTCCGCCTGCCAATGCAGGGGACACGGGTTCGTGCCCCGGTCCGGGAAGATCCCACATGTCGCGGAGCGGCTGGGTCCGTGAGCCACGGCCGCTGGGCCTGCGCGTCCGGAGCCTGCGCGTCCGGAGCCTGTGCTCCGCAACGGGAGAGGCCACAGCAGTGAGAGGCCCGCGTACCAGGTAGGGGAAGAGTTGAGTAGAAAGGCAAGAGGCCAAGTAGGAAAGACAACAAGGATCTGTCTGACAGTGCAGGTGAGAGGAGCAGGAAACGTGGTTAGTAAGATATAATCTCTTCTTTATTTTCTCCCCCCATAGTCCTAAAACTGGCTCCTTAAATATGAATAATAATGACTATCGGCCCTTCTTTTCTTTGAACCAGTCAAAACGTTAAGGGAACCACTTATGAAGGGGAGCAAAATATCACCCACCTTCTAATCATGGTCAAAAAGTAGATTTGTGAAATGTTTGCTTCTTTTTTTCTCCCAGAGGACTCTTTATTCTATTTAGGCAAACCTCATATTAGTTAACAATATGCCTATTACTATGACTACATTGTATCTACTGAAATGCTGACCTTAATAGTTGATGCTATCAATACAAGAAAGGTTATAGAAATTATTTCAGATTTCAAACTGTGACAGATTTTTCTCAGGTTTAAAGAGAGTTTCAACAGCTCCTATCAGTACAATGTGGATGCACAGCATTTCATGCTTCAAAAATTAATAGGGGATCTGTTTTCCAGCACTTATTTAAATAGAATTATTGTTGATATATTCATTTCCATCATAACTTGTTCTCATTTTTCAAAATTAAAAACATAGAATACACTTACGAATTTAAAAAGAACTCTGCTTAGAGTTTACTGTTTCATCTTTGACACTGCAAACAGTCACTGCAATTCCATCATTGTTAGGTGTCTAGGACATGGCTGAAATAAGATATGTGTACATGTATACAGCTACCTCTATACCCATATATGTAAATAATGGTTTATGGCTTGTATACCTTCTGAGATTTATTAAAGAAGACACCTTCACTGCTTCTCAAAGATAATAGTTACCTGAATGTACACAATTCTATGAGAGGTGCCTTATCTATCTCCTCCATGCCTTCAAATTAACAGTGTTTTCCTAACAACTACCACAATTTCTCAAAAGTGAACTTTAATAAACAAAGCATTTAGATGTTATGAAATGGACTATCTTAATGTTCATAAAAGTTATTGCTTACATCCTGCATGATGGCTTAATTACTATGATTCAGTTATGAGCAAAACAAAATGCAGAAAGCATATCTCACTTGCTCTACAGCCCAGAAACCACATCCATAATTAAATTGGAAGATGGTGTGATGTCTCCTCAAACAATGCAAGCAAGTGGTGCAAATGCTTCTTCCTGCTCATTAGGTCTGGGTTACAGTTGAATCATAACTACTAAGGGATCCTGCAGGCTGTAATGAGTAGATCACCTCAGACCAAGCTTGCTGGCTGAGATGTGCCCAGCACTCCAGGAAGGGAGTTTGGAATAATGAACAGCGGAGTCTCAGACCCAAGGAGCAGACACGAGTGCACAAAACTCACCCAGGGCCCAGAGAGGGGATCTGTGCAGAAGAAATTTCTGGGAAATAAAATGACTCACTGGCCGAGGCTAGAATAAGTCCAAGCCTGTTAGACAAAGTGTGCATACAGGCAGGCAGAGACACAGTGCCTCTTTTTCCCAGACAGGGCTGTCCCTCCATTTAACCATCTATATTGACGTTTCATTTCTCAGACATGTTGTGTCCCACCTTCATCAGGTGGTCTCATCATCATCACACGGACAGATGCCATCAGTGCTCTGTCCATACACTCCCAGCTTTGACCATTTCAGGCATGCCAGGCTGACTGCCAACTGTCAACACCTGAATCATTGACCGAGCGCCTTCTCTACCTGCCAAAGACCACTTTGCCTATGTACATGGCAGGCTGTAAACACCAAGGAATTAAGGCCCCTTAGATCATTCCTCAACTAATGACTGGCAGGAGTTGATGAATAAATACCCCAGCTCCCTTATCTCTCAGGTGGGATAACTCAGGGTCATGCTCTACATTGTCTTTCAGAACTCCTGAGCGTCATTACCCTTCAGTTGCCCACCTCCTTATTGGCTTTCTTCCTTCTCTGTCCCCTACCAGTGTTCCTTGGGAACAGCTTCTACTTAAACTACTTACAGTAGAATCTGTCTCAGGTTTGTTTCTCTAGGAACCCAAATTAAAATCATCCTCCTCCTCCTCCTCCTCCTCCTTCTCATCATCATCATCCTCCTCCTCCTTATCCTAATCATCCTCATCCTCATTCTCATCCTCATCCACATCCTCCTCTCCTCCTCAACATCATCAAAATTATCCTCCTCATCATCTTCATCCTCATCCTCATCATCCTCATCCTCATTATCCTCCTCTTCCTCCTCCTCATCATCCTCATCATTGTCATCATCATCCTCATCCTCATCTTCATCCTCATCCTCATCATCATCATCCTCATTATCCTCCTCCTCGTCCTCCTCATCCTCATCATGACAACAACAATAATACCACTTATTGGGTTCCTACTATAGGGACTTGAGGTTGTTATTCATTATTCTATTAAAATTTTAACTTTCATAACGGGCAGCTATACTGCCCATACCTTACAGTTGATAAAGAGAGGTATGGGGGATTTAAATAAGTTGCTGAGATCTAGACCACTGAGTTAATAAGTGAAGGATGGAAGCCAAGATCTATTTGATTCCAAACGCATTTTGCTCATTCTATTGTACTAGGCTGCCAGCCACAAAAACTAAAATTTCAATGACTTAAAAACAAAATCCACATGTTGAGCCCTTCTCTATCTTCCAAACATATATTAGAAGGAAATCATTTTATTTCACTACCTGGAAATAAATGTCCAAGAATACATTTGTTAACCTAATAATACTTTCAAAAAGAGTCATCAGAAGATGGATAGTATTTTAATTCCTCTGGAATATTCCTCCATTAAATGTTTGGTTGTGTCTCCTTTTTGCCACAGCAGCATTTTATAACAGCATGAGACCTCCTCAAGGGCAGGGACTATGCATTATTTGTGTTTGCGTTCCCAGAAGCCAGCCTAATAGCCCTTCAGTGAATGTTAAATGAACTGACTGACCTGAGTTTTAGTAAATTTTAATGATATGGAAATGTTTGGGGCAAAAACTGGTTTCACTAAGACTCAACCTGATTGCAAAGGAGATTGCTGTTCCTTGATAAGGGAGAGAAATCTTACAAAATAAGAAGTGAGGTCCACGGTCTTCCCAATGGTGTTATCTATACAGAGAATGATCTGTGCTTCAAAGACATCTGATAAGATAAAGTTAATGGTACATTTGATACAATATCAATTGTATTGTATCAATTATTTGATACAATAATTGAATATCTTGAAAAAAGTTAAATTGAATTTAGAGTAATGAGGAAGAAGAATTCTGGAGTTTAGAATTCTAGGTGTTATAGTATAGATCTGCTTCATGTCACTGGAGATAACCCATTGGAAATACTGCTGACTCCGTCAAAGAACAAGTGGTGCCTTTCTTTTCCAAAAGGAAGGAAACAGCTTTTCCTGAAGATTTCATAGTCAAGCTCTGTCCATTAACAATGCAAATGTTTCCACTAATGACATATATCATTTAATCAAAAAGTAAAGACTACTACGTAGGACTGGGTAGCTGAGCCTTTGCTTACAACATCTTGCCATTTCAAATATTTATAATAAAGTTACTTTACTAGTCTTACAACTTCCTACTTATAATTGTAGAATAGAAGTTTCTAAATGTATGGAAGAAACAGTCTGTGAGAGACAAACAAATTGTTTAATTGGGCCAATATGCCAATTATACAAAAAAAAAGTGTATGAATTAAACATTCAAATCCTAAATGGCTACACCTTACAAAGTGTAGAGTGAAACTACCATCAGTCAAAATAAATCCATACCCCACATATAGAGTATAAAATATCTAGAACTTTTGTAGTCCAGCGAATGCTATTTGAGACATATTGGTCATATGAAAATAGATACAGGAAAGAGGAAGAAAATGAAGAGCAAAAGGACAGTTTTCTATAGAATAAAAATATCCCATTATTACACTTCCAAATAACTCTTTTTTTTAATATGACTCTTAAAATTAATCCTAGAGAAACAGAATCAAAAATTTACAGTAATTCCCTTCTTCATTAATTCATTATGCAAAATTTTATATTTAGTTTGAAAAAAAATCTTTCCAACAGTAGAAACTGCATGTAAATTAGAGTCATATTTAGTTGCAGATTATGTTCCCCAACATTTAATTATGAGAATTCTCAATCATACAGCAAAGTCAAAAGAATTGTAGAGTGAAATCCCATGTATCCACTACCTAGATTCTACCGTTACCATTTCACTGTGCTTCTTCTATTATGTGTCTATGGATCTATACAGTCCTCTACCCATGCATTAATCCACCTGTTTCTGGAGCATTTCAAAGTGGTTTTCAAACATCAGAAAAATTCTCCCTAAATGCTTCTGCATGCATACGATTAAATATAGTTCAATATTTGCTTCCATTTTATAAAATTTGCATGCAATGAAAGGCAAAAATCTTGTGTTCATTCTCTGAGTTTTGACAAATGTGTACACTTATGAACACCTGAACCCCTCTCAAGATACAGAACATTGAGCTACAGATTATTTTGAGAAAGAAAAGAAATATGTGGTGTAAGCTCTCTTTTCTTTGAAGAAAATCCAAAATATTAAGAAATTTTAAAGTAAAACAAGCGATATCATTTTTTCCCTTAACTTCAATAAATTTTTTCAATTCCATCACAGCAACTAAATAAAGAGCAGCATGTGACATGATGCCTAAGGATTAGTTTGGCTTAGGGCAGGGATGCTATGCCAAACGCCAGCAGTGCCCATGCTGGCAAGATAAATGTAGGGGTAGGTGAGAAAAATACAAAAGGGAGTGGTGGAGACTGCGATCAACACATTCACACTCAGCTCCAGCCTTGTCAGACCTTCAGATTATTCAAGGAGGGCTGGAAATCCAGATTTTTATAAGCAATACATTAAATTTCTAAAATGTTAACAATTAATTTGAAAATCTTAAAAACATTATGTGGTTTAGTAAAATTGAGCCTATAAGTCCTCCCTTCCCTAGTGTGCATTTTCTTGCTTGGAGTTTCATGCTATTTCATGACTTGTAGTAGTATATATTTATTATGATCAGCTCATTCTTTGAATCAACAGGTGAGTCTCTGAATCAAGACTTAATGGATCTATTTATCAATATTTTTTAAAAGTTTAAGACTTGAGCACTGAGGTACCCTAGATACTATTATAACAGATATAAGAGGATCAGAGAAACCAGAAGCAAATACTAATACAGTCTCTTTCTCCCCAGGTAACAGTTGCCCCTCAGTATCCACAGAGAATTGGTTCCAGGATCCACCACCGACGATACCAAAATTCGAGGATGCTCAAGTCCCATAGTGGCCCTCCATATCTGCAGGTTCCACATCTGAGGATAGGGACGGCTGACTGTATATTTATTGAAAACAATTTGTGTGTAAGTGGACCTGTGCAGGTCAAACCTGTGTTGTTCAAAGGCCAAATGTACACCTGTATATTCTCCCACAAACTGGGACAGATAATATCAGGGTTTTTATAGACACCGTTTCCTCTCAGTCTCATCATTTGTTCACGTATTCATTCAGTCAATAAACATATATTATGTATATATGTACCAGGCACTGTCCTAGGTCTGGGGATAAAATTGCAAGTAAAATAAAGACCCAGGTTTCATGGAATTGAGTTCAGGAAAGAAAGACAATTAATGTATAGTATACCTTGTGATTATAAGTGATAGAAGAAAAAGCAAAGCAGCGTTACGGTGAGAGGGTTACATAAGGTGGTCTGAGAAGGAAGACCTCCCTGACAAGATGACGCCTGAACAGAGGTGAAAGGAAGTGAGGGAGAAAACCCTAAGAATATCCTGGAGAAGGGGTTCGTGCAGAAAGAACTTGCCAGACTAAATGGAAAGACATCAAATCCATCCCAAAAAAGCATGTCACCAAATGCAAACTTATACATGTGTGCTTCCCTTTAAGAATATCTATTCTCACATAAAGTATATACAAAGTATATCCAAGCTGAGAGAACAATTCACGATTTGGGATTTAAAGATATGAAACTCTAGTGAGGATTTACCACAAGCTTTTTATTCCGAGGGGGTCAATTCTGTAATTAAGATATAATATGATTTACAATTTTTGATGTACACTCTGGGGAATGCATTCATTCCATGAGGAGGGTCCTCCCTACCAACAGAACTCATAAGTGCTTCACACTGAAACATAGAATAAGAAGGGGCCAAATTATGTACGGTTGGCAGATGATTTTCATATAAGAAAAGGAAAGCTAGATGAAGAATAAAAATGTGAGCTTATTCTATAGTCTTCAGAGATTATGTCTGATTTTCTTTCCTTGACCCCCTCTGAATGGAGAGTAGGATTAGGAAAGTTAAAGAACCTGTATCCTGCCAACCTTTCAAGGGACTGATGTCAGGTGGTGCTAATCCACCTTGACATAGGATTTTCTTGCTCAGGAGCTCAAAACAGGGAAAAGGGATAATGACAACAACATCACCTGACCCAGCAATGTCTCTGTCTTTTGTCACCCATCATGCCAGTTTCAGAAATGTCAGTCAGTATAACATTTCAATCAGAAACTGGCAGAATTTGCCTTTTTTACACCTGTCAACACTGAAGATAATTGTGCTCTAAGGGCCATCCCACTGAAAGAAATATATGGAAATAAGAAATATATCACATTTCCAAGAAACTGCCAGTGTCTGGGTGGCTTTGTGAACTCTCTTTCTTTTCCATTTAACCTAAAACTAGAAGCGGAAGGACAGGGAAAGGGAAGGTTGGAAGCACACAGTGAAACATGTTCGGCTGCCTGCAAAGTTACCACATTGAAGTTTCCACTGCTTCTTGCCTTGACATAAACACTTCATAGTCTCCAATTATATTAATTGCTCATGTGGTAAAACACCATCTGGGTAATCAACATAACCAAGTTCACAGACAAGATAAATTTGAAAATGTCCTGAACGTAAACAAGGGCAATATAAAGATGTTGTTCCATAATTTTTTGGTTTTAGAGTTTTATTTTTAATAAACTGGGACTCTTTTGAAAGTCTACATTCAGCTGAGGTAAATATTAAGACTATGACTCTGTTATTAATTAAGAACATTGCCATAACATCTTGTCTTTTAAAATGTAAGTGAAGATATTTACAATATTCCAGAAAACTGAATCTGAACCATAATTCTCTGTGACTTATCAAAAGCTACCAGGGCCTTTAAAAGTATGGTAAGGGCCTCCCTGGTGGCGCAGTGGTTGAGAGTCCGCCTGCCGATGCAGGGGATGAGGGTTCGTGCCCCGGTCCGGGAGGATCCCATATGCCGCGGAGCGGCTGGGCCCGTGAGCCATGGCCGCTGGGCCTGCGCGTCCGGAGCCTGTGCTCCGCAACGGGAGAGGCTGCAGCAGTGAGAGGCCCGCGTACCGCAAAAAAAAAAAAAAAAAAAAAAAAAAAGTATGGTAAAAGTCTCCCAATGATGAAAGATTCCTAAGACATTCATGTGTGAAGCGGGTTCCTAGCATCCAGAAACTGGCAACAGTGTCCTTTATGTCTAATGCTTTCCTCTCACCCCACCTCCACTCCATTAACCAGTGGAAAAATGTGAGACACATCCTTACCAGAACTTATTGTCTCTGCATTTGGGGAAAAAGCAAGACTGAAGGTCCCAGTTTCTCAAAAAGAAAGCTAAGCAGCCTGTCAACAAGCCAGCAACATTGTTTTTCAGTTCCCAAAGCTTATTAAAAAATAAAGGATTTATGGTACCCATGCTAAATGCATCATACTAGTTTTTAAAAAGTTACTCACTAGGGAAAATTAGATATAACTCCTTTTTCTGAGGAACAATTTTATAAAATATCTTAGTGGTGTGACTGTTGATATATTCACTTGTGCAAAAATGGGCCCAATTCTTAAGAGTACCCACTGCTACTGACTCAGGGCTTTTATATTACCCTCCATCCCTAAATTTGGTATCAAATCATTTTCATACAATTTCTTCCCTCACTCCCTCTGCACTCTCTCTTCTCCCATGACCAGCCCACCTCGTCCATGCCCCTGGAAAGGCAAGAGTCAAGGGAGAAGGGTGGAAGAGGATATTTTTAAGTTGATTAAACTTGGTCAGGAAAAGTAAGATGTATCACCCTGTATATGTGGGTACTCTCCTCTGCAAAAAACTGTTATGTACTCTTCTTCCCCTAGGTAAAAGAGGAAAGTGGGATTTTGAGAGGGAAAATGTGTTTGGCTCAAAATATTACACAAAATGGAATGGAGATAATTTTGAACATAGTGACATGAGCTGGCCAGAGAAATGTCTTGATTTCAAGTATTGCCAAATTTTGTCTAAGGCGAGGTAAAGTAACTGAATTTCTAAGCCATTTGTTCTCTTGTCAATCCACTCCTTTGTTCATCAGCTATGCAGTCATATATCAAATATCTACTGAGTACTTACTACGTGGCAGGAAGTTCCGGGCATTAGGGATACAGCAGTGAAACAAGACACACAAAGTCCCAACTCTCACAGAACTTACATTTGGAGGGAGGCCAGGTTCAGGGAGTCAGAGAACAAACATACAGACTCATAGATAAATGAGATAATATTTCAGACTGTGATACATATTATGAAGAAAACTGAGGAGAGTTATGGATGGAGATGTCCAGGGTGAGGGAGGGGGACTGGTCAGCAGAGGAGGTACCTTCTGAACTGACATCTGGATGACAGCAGGGGGGCAGCTAGGTAAGGATGCAGCAGGGAAGAGAACCCGGGTGGAGGGGTGGGAAACTCTCACATCCTGAGGAGGGTGACGGCTCCATGTGAGCCTGGAACAGGAAGCAGGCCAGTGTGGATGAAGCTTAGGGAGCCACAGGCAGAGCCATGGGAGGTAAGGGCTGGGAGAGCAGCCTCAGAGGCAGCTGGGCTCCTGTGAGCCAGGGTCAGCAGTGTGGACTTTGCTCTAAGTGCGATGGGATCCCATTAGAGGGTTTTAGACAGGGGTGGTAGTGTGACCTGATCTGTGCATTTTAAACATTACTTTTGATTCAATGCAATCCCTATCAAACTACCAATGGCATTTTTCACAGAACTAGAACAAAAAATTTCACAATTTATATGGAAACACAAATGACCTCGAATAGCCAAAGCAATCTTGAGAAAGAAAAACAGAGCTGGAGGAATCAGGCCCCCAGACTTCAGACTATACTACAAAGCTACAGTAATCAAGACATTATGGTACTGGCACAAAAAAAGAAATATAGATAAATGGAACAGGATAGAAAGCCCAGAGATAAACCCACGCACATATGGTCACCTTATGTTTGATAAAGGAGGCAAGAATATACAATGGAGAAAAGACAGCCTCTTCAATAAGTGGTGCTGGGAAAACTGGACAGCTACATGTAAAAGAGTGAAATATGAACACTCCTTAACACCATACACAAAAATAAACTCAAAATGAATTAAACACCTAAATGTAAGGCCAGACACTATAAAACTCTTAGAGGAAAACATAGGCGGAACACTCTATGACATAAATCGCAGCAAGATCCTTTTTGACCCACCTCCTAGAGAAATGGAAATAAAAACAAAAATAAACAAATGGGACCTAATGAAACTTAAAAGCTTTTGCACAGCAAAGGAAACCATAAACAAGACAGAAGGACAGCCTTCAGAATGGGAGAAAATATTTGCAAATGAAGCAACTGACAAAGGATTAATCTCTAAAATTTACAAGCAGCCCATGCAGCTCAATAACAAAAAAAACCAAACAACCCAATCCAAAAGTGGGCAGAAGACCTAAATAGACATTTCTCCAAAGAAGATATAGATTGCCAACAAACACATGAAAGGACACTCAACATCACTAATCATTAAAGAAATGCAAATCAACACTACAATGAGCTATCACCGCACACCAGTCAGAATGGCCATCATCAAAAAATCTAGAAACAATAAATGCTGGAGAGGGTGTGGAGAAAAGGGAACCCTCCTGCACTGTTGGTGGGAATGTAAACTGATACAGCCACTATGGAGAACAGTATGGAGGTTCCTTAAAAAACTAAAAATAGAACTACCATATGACCCAGCAATCCCACTACTGGGCACATACCCTGAGAAAACCATAATTCAAAAAGAGTCATGTACCACAATGTTCATTGCAGCTCTATTTACAATAGTCAGGACATGGAAGCAACCTAAGTGTCCGTCGACAGATGAATGGATAAAGAAGATGTGGCACATATATACAATGGAATATTACTCAGCCATAAAAGGAAACGAAATTGAGCTATTTGTAGTGAGGTGGATGGACCTGGAGTCTGTTATACAGAGTGAAGTAAGTCAGAAAGAGAAAAACAAATACCGTATGCTAACACATATATGTGGAATCTAAAAAAAAAAGAAAAATGGTTCTGATAACCTAAGGGCAGGACAGGAATAAAGATGCAGAAGTAGAGAACGGATTTGAGGACACGGGGAGTGGGAAGGGTAAGCTGGGACGAAGTGAGAGAGGCATGGACATATATACACTACCAAATGTAAAATAGATAGCTAGTGGGAAGCAGCCTCATAGCACAGGAAGATCAGCTCGGTGCTTTGTGACCACCTAGAGGGGTGGGATAGGGAGGGTGGGAGGGAAATGCAAGAGGGAGAAGATATGGGGATATATATAGCTGATTCAGTTTGTTATAAAGCAGAAACTAACACACCACTGTAAAGCAATTATACTCCAATAAAGATGTTAAAAAAAAAAGCTACCAAAAAAAATCATAAAAAAAAAATATTACTTTGGATGATGCACAGAGAATGGTCTGTTCCGAGGCCATTTTACACAGATGTCCAGTAGAACTGACAAATTCTTAACCTGCTCTTTAAAATACCCTTTCCGGGGGGTGCTTCACTCTCCTTGCCTTCATTCCTGTTTCCTAAAATTATGAAATAAACTATCATAACCGAGTCATTGTCTCAAGTTTTACTTTTGGAAGAACCAAACTAGGACACTATATAATGTACCTCCAAACAGCTCAGTAGTCACACGAGCTCCCTTCCACAGTGGAGGAGAGTTTCCCAACCACTATCCTGGTGATCAATCCAGGAGTAAAAGGAGAGTAGACAGAAAATCACATGCAGGAGGAACTCTTAAATCATGGCCAAGAAGACACCCTGACCCCATCTGACTAGAATTACAGTCACACAGATAGAACTTCCATAAGAAAGGTGCACAAAATGTCTGTGACATTAATTATTATCTGACTCAAAAGTTTGACAGAATTCAGTTAAAAACTGAACATGTTGAGACAGGCACTGGCACAAAGCCCCAACCTAGTCAGATGTACATCCTGATTTACTGCAGATGGGCACCAAGTCATTTTGCCAATTTGGATGTTCCCAATAAGGTTTCACAAACAGATCTGTTCTCCAACAATCTCAGCCATCAGTTGAAAGTGGAACAAATAAAAGAAATGTGACAATTTACACACACACACAAACATACACCAAGGTTAACCCCAGTTACTTTAGATTTTGTTCAAAGTTCAAAATAATCTATTATCATGATTCTATTATTTTGCTACTAAAGAACTTGCATTCTTGCATTTAGCCATTTTATCCTTATTTATAAAGGTAAACTTTGCCCATTAAGAATAAAATAAATAATTACTAGCTATTTTACATATGTTCTCTACAACCCCAATTCTCATATACTATTCTTTACGCTTCCTCAAGTATAATATGAAACTAAGTTCAATTCTCTTCTGTCCACGCTATGAAGTTTTCTTCATTCTTCTGTAATCAATGAAATCCTCTACTTAAGACATGAAAGTTTAAAAGTATTAGCCAGTCAAATTCCAACAATATTAAAGGTGAATGCATTTTTAAAGAAATGACAACAGTAAGAGAGAATTATTTTATAGTAAACGGCAAAAGTCTATGTTGTATATATACATGTTGTTGGGCATCGTGGCGAAGTTCTTCTTTGTGAGAGCTCTGTGAAACTATAGGTGATTTCTCCCAATGACAAATAGTTCAAAAGATGTTACTTCTCAAGAGTTGCCGTGAAAAATTGAGACACAGATGCAGAAAACAAACGTATGGACACCAAGGGGGGAAAGCGGCAGGGGGTGGTGGTGGTGGTGTGATGAATTGTGCGATTGGGATTGACATGTATGCACTGATGTGTATAAAATTGATGACTAATAAGAACCTGCTGTGTAAAAAAAAAAAAAAAATAGAGTTGCCGTGCCCCAGCTTTTATTTTGTGAAGGCATGGGGTGTGTCTCTCCAGTAATCACGAGAGCTATTTGTATCAGATTGAAACTAGTTCATACGTTCTAATAAGTAAACACTACTCCATAAACAAAGATTTACATTAGTTCTAATCTTAATACTTTCTATCTGTAAAGATAGATATGCTTAAAGAATCAATGAAAACTCCCACAAATTCAATTCTAGGGTACCTTTTTAGGATACAATACGACAAGTTCAGTTCCTCATGCTTAAGCCTGTTTGTACAAATTATTTGAGTACTACCTGGCCATCCAGTCCAAGGAAAGTGAGGTCTTGATAAAGTCATGGCAGCTAAGGGAAGATGCTGGGGAGATCTCAGTGCATAACTAATTCTGCCTTGCTATTTATTCAAGGTTTTAGTGACTATTAAGCCATAGCTTCCCAGGTATCTAATCAAACCAATGCCCAAGTCTTTGACAGGACTCCTCCTAGGATAAGTAGGTTACCCTTATAAAGATGCTTAACTGATTCAAGAGTAGAATGACTTAATCTTAAATTTGGAAAGGACGCTGGAGGTTCTTTTAACCCTCCAAACCAATGTAACAGCACTCTGAGATAAAATCATTCACCCTCTGCTTAAACATTTCTAACTAAGAAGTACTCACTAGCTCCCAAGGGGGCAACATTCTATTTTTAGATGGCTTTGGTTATTAAAAAGCTCTTTCTGATAATAAATCAAAACCTCTCTCCTTGCCTCTATTCTCCATTGGTCCTAATTTTGTCTCCAAGGACAAAAGAGCATATCTCATTGCTCTGTTTACTGTCTTTTACTTATCTGTTCTGAAACTCTCTCTTCCCTCCCTTCCATTAATTAACTTTGGGCCCTTGGAGCGTGAATAAATTATTTTAATTATTTTTGGACACTGAGGGCCTAGCACAAAATAGATGCTCAAAATATGTATACTGAAAAAATTGACATAGAGGGCTTCCCTGGTGGCACAGTGGTTGAGAGTCCGCCTGCTGATGCAGGGGACACGGGTTCATGCCCCAGTCCGGGAAGATCCCACGTGCTGTGGAGCGGCTGGGCCCGTGAGCCATGGCTGCTGAGCCTGCGCGTCCGGAGCCTGTGCTCCGCAACAGGAGAGGCCACAACAGTGAGAGGCCTGCGTACCACAAAAAAAAAAAAAAATTGACATAGAGCAATCTCCATGCCCTTCTAAAATAGGTCTGTATATGAAGATATTCTTGATCAACAGGATTATCCATTGGTTCCCCAGTCATACATAATACCCATTATAACATAGAGAAAATTAATTTTTCTATATTTAAATCAAATTTTATGTTACTGGAGGAAAAATGATAAAGCAGTGCTCTAATTTGACAATGCTGTCCTTTCTGTGTCTTAGGCTTTCTTTGCTGAATCTCCATTCAATCCTCAAGAAACACAGATGTAATTGATAATTTAGGTTTTAAAAAAAGACAACCTAAATTTTTCTACCTATTCAACTGGTATTTGTTGAAAATAGATTGTGAGGGTTTTAAAGAACATCTTTTCTGCAGGGAAAGAACTAATATTTTAGGGACTGACCATCAAATTAGTACACGGCACACTTAAGAACATTAACGTAGTTACTATTGCTTCAAGCTAGAGTATATATATGTTGACACATTAAACTATATCCAAGGGACTTCCCTGGTGGTCCAGTGGTTAAGATTCCACACTCCCAATGCAGGAGGCCTGGGTTCAATCCCTGGTCAGGGAACTAGACCCCACATACCTCAACTAAAGATTCCACGTGCTGCAACTAAAAAAAAAAAAAAGATCCTGCATGTTGTAACTAAGACCCAGAACAGCCAAAAAAACAACTATATCCAAAAAGTGAATCTCCAAACACAGGTAAGAAGACTCTCAATTTAAATTCTTTACCTTGATCATAAGTAAAGCAAACTTGACTTTACTCGGGCTTCCAATGAAAATATTTGCAAAGAAAGTAACTAATTATTCTAGTGGAAGAGATATATAACAGGATGTGAGAGTTTTAAAACAACACTATTTAAGGTTAAAGGTAAAAACTAATCTCATAATATGACCAGATATATAGGAAACAGGTGTAAATGAAACTTTGCTATTTTACTTCCATTTCCATTCTTTTTTTCTTCTTCCAAGATCAAATAGTTCACCATCTGGCCTACCATAAAGCTAAGCCTAGCAGTCATTTAATCTACTTCCTATAAATTTGTGTCTTAATAATCAAGAAATTATTACAAATATATAATCATAAGTCATGTGACTACATGTCCCTTACAGAGTAAATACAACTTTACATTTTTTGGTCCCTCCCACAGGACAGAAGGTATAGCAAGACACCACAAGCTCAGCACACGTCAGTAATCTCTGCTACAAAGGTCTAATTCCAATACATCAACTAGATCCGAAATGTCAAGTCCACATCAATAATTCAGTACTCTGAGCAGTATATGTAGTAAATTTAAGCAGACATGAAGTGATTGACATTCTAAGAAAATACCAGAAGCATGTATTTGAGCAACAGGTGTTCAGGTCACCACATCTGGAGAATTCAGTCTCTTAAGAGGAAACACATTAGAAAAATAAAACAAAACAAAACCTACTAATGAAAACCAACTTGCCCAAACACTGAATGGCTATAAATGACCTTAATCACATGGTACATGTACATACTAACAGTTCTTAATATTGTACAAATTTTGCACTAAAAATGTTTATTAGTTATAAGAGGTTGTTTTTTGCATAAAATATCAAAGCTATGCTTCTTAGAAACCCTGGATCTTAAAAATCATTATATTACTATTGTTCTTAGAATAAGCAGGTGTTAGGTCCCTAGTAGGTACTACGGGAATGTTCATTCAATGAAGAATTTAATGAATCTGCAATGAGCACAAACTGAAATCATCACATAATAAAGAAAAAAAAATTCATTGGGATGTGTCCACACAGTGAATGTGGAGTACTGAGAGGAACCTTCAGTGAGAAATTGAGGCACAGCTTTCATAAGGCCAGTTGGAGAAGAGGAAATCTGGGTGGGGAGATACAACTTCCCACCAGACCTGTTAATCCCTGGAGGCTTGAGTGAGCTCCTCAACCTCCCCCACAGAGGTGGTCTCCTGTGGTTTGGTGGCTCTGTGTCTGGTGCTCATGGCCATAGCTGGGGCAGGTCATTTCCACTGGCTCTGAGGGTCACAGATGAGGCCATTTGATAAACTATAAATCTGTGGGCAAAGTATACACATCACCTCTATTACTGGTACTACCACTAATAAAAAACAGCTGCTCTATTAATTTCCTGGGGCTGCTGTAACAAGTTACCCAAATCTGCTGGCTTAAAACAATAGGAATTTGGGCTTCCCTGGTGGCGCAGTGCTTGAGAGTCTGCCTGCCGATGCAGGGGATACGGGTTCGTGCCCCGGTCCGGGAGGGTCCCACATGCCGCGGAGCAGCTGGGCCTGTGAGCCATGGCCACTGAGCCTGCACGTCCGGAGTCTGTGCTCCACGACAGGAGAGGCCACGGCAGTGAGAGGCCCGCAAAAAAAAAAAAAAAGAAAGAAAAAAAAACAATAGGAATTTATTCTGTCACAGTTCTGGAGGCAGAAGTCTGAAATCAAGATGTCAACAAGTCCATGTTCCTTCACAGGCTCCAGGAAACAACCTTTCCTTGGTTTTCCAGGCTTTGGTGACTCCAGACATTCTTTGGCTTAGGGACACACGACTCCAATCTCTGTCTCCATCTTCACATGGTCTTCTTTCCTGTGTGTCTCTGTCTCAAATCTCCCTCTGGCTTTAGGCCCACCCTAAAGCTAGGATGATCTCATCTCAAGAACCTCAATTTAGTTATATTTGCAAAGACCCTTTCTCCAAACAAGGTCACCTTCACAGGTTCCAGAGAACATATGTCTTGGGGGGCACAACGTTCAACCGACTACACCTCTCCTTCCCTCCTGCTCCTACTTTCTCTGTGTCTAAACTACAAATGGAAAATAAAATGACTTCCAGAGCTTTCATTTAGTTTTGACTAACGGGTTTGTATTTTGGGGAAAATAAAAAGAGAAGACGGCAGAAATGTTAGTGGAGAAAATACCTTGCCTAGCAAGTGTATGTGGTGATTATTACGTTATTATCAACAACCTTTTGCTACTGGGATATACAAGTTTGTTCCTCTAGAATGTGATATTTGTAGGAGTTAAGTAAAGCATACCCTGCTGATTTGAACAGCGAGTCTCTTACTTTAGATTTAATCATTAATTGCCATTCTGTTATGTATGGCATAAATGAGAAAACTAAACACACATTTAAAAATTGAAGATAAATTGCATTTCAGAATTCTTTTCTTTTTTTTTTGCGGTACGCGGGCCTCTCACTGTTGTGGCCTCTCCCGTTGCGGAGCACAGGCTCTGGACACGCGGGCTCAGCGGCCATGGCTCAAGGGCCTAGCCGCTCTGCGGCAGGTGGGATCTTCCCAGACCGGGGCACGAACCCGTGTCCCCTGCATCGGCAGGAGGACTCTCAACCACTGAGCCACCAGGGATGACCTAATATTCTTAATGTAAGATTTCAACCCTTAAGCTGCTCTAAGTAAGCATCAAAACAAATCCTGCAGGTGAGAACATCTATTTTTGGAGCTATTATGATCACCAGAATGTCTGAATGTAAGCAGGAAACAGCTCACTATAATAAATATATAAATCACACGGTTTTAGAAATGACTCCTTCTGAGAGCTAAGTAAAAAAGAAGGAAGTGCCTCCTTCTCCTTTTTGACAACATAATTCCCGACAGTTTTGCATGTTTTCTGACACTTCTGTTGTTGATACTGTTTCAGGGACATAAAGGAATGTGGCAGTTGCTGTTAGTCTTCAACCCCCATCCCGTGAGCCTCATCGCTTCCCTGGGATGTCTAATTTCTAGTATCTGCCTCTCTGCCTGAGAGCTTTCCCACAAGCTGCAAAAACCCACATCACAAAGGGGCCTGGGGACATTAACACCATCTCCTGAATTTCTCAGCAGATGACTGACAGAGGTTGGGGTATAAATACCCCAGCTCCCTTACCTTTATGTGGCATAACTCAGTGTCTAAATCTACAGTGTTTCCCAGACTGTCCCTATGGCACTAAGCTTCTGCCAACCACAGTCGTAACTGTTTTGACACTGTATCCCTTTAGGTTGCCTTCCCTTCCCTGAATCCCTGGATCCCTTTCTATTCTCCCCTTCCTTCAGAATAAACTACTTGCCCTCAAATCTGTCGGAAACTCTGCTTCTGAGGAAACCCAACCTAAAACAGGGAACAAGGAACATTATTACCTTTCAAAAAATAAAATAAAAACCTCTTTGCTTTAAAATGACCTCAAAAGTGAATCTTTCTGAAACCATTGCCACACACTACACAGGGATGTACCAACATTAAAAATGAGAACTCATAATTGTATGGCCCTGGGACAGGCAGTGCTCATTAATGAAAAGGTACATCCCAGCCCCTTCTTCCTTCACCAGAATCCCAATTTCATTCAAGCACTGAATGGCTATGTGACTCTGGGTAACCCAACTCCTCCAAAGGTCCAGGGAACAAACTGATTAATGTTACCAATTATGTTCATTTATTTTCCATTTTTACTGACTGCTTAGGAATGGACAGGAAATGTACTTCTGGCTGATAGGACAAGAACGGGAGAAGCTTTATGGGAAGCTTCTGAGAATGTTTATCTCAATCTTTAAAAAGCATACAGAGAAGAGTCATTCTCTCCCCTGGCCTATATATATTGTGTAAGGAGGTGGTCAAGGAGTTATAGTAGCCATATCACAAGCATGAACTGACCAGCCTGAAGACAAAAGACAACATGCTAAGGGTGGCTGGGCAGAAAGATGAAAGGAGAATTGGATCTTTGATATCTTCCAACAATTGAATTAACTAATCCTGTAACAGCCATATCTCTGGACTTGTTCTGGGAAATAATAAATCTCCTTTTGTTTAATCTCTTGGGTGTCCTGTTAAATGCAGAGAAGTCACTGAAAATGGGAACTGAATAAATATAATTGGTTACAACTAATCAAGGTTTACCCCCCTGGATCTAGTTACACATGGCAGAAAAAGGCAGAGGAGGGAAAGTTAATGAAAAACCAGGACTTAATCTATGCTCCAGTTACTGTTATATAAGACCCACCCTCATACAGCTACCTCATAGGTTTGACGTAAGGGTTAAATGAGACAACACACATACAGGTTTTACCAAGAGTGTGTTATATTGCTCTGTAATCGCTGATTACTCTTTACTACTGGATCAGAGAAGAGGGCTCAACCAACTCTAAGCAATGATCAACGTCTGTTTTCTGGGCAATAGAAAAATCAACTGACTCTTGAAATAATCCACAAGCGATGTGAAGAGGTGTTGGAATGAAAAAAGGTACCTCAGGGAGAAGAATCAGTTTAACAAAGGCAAAGGAGTAAGAAAGAGCAGGAGACTGGGGAGGAACTATTAGCAAGTCAAGCTGGTAAAAGTACTAGGTAGACTGGTAAATAAAGAGGATAAAAATGCAGGCAGGGACTAGATCACGAACTTTGTAGTCTATGTGAAATGTAGAGACTTTATTCTGAGAGGCAGTCGAGTTTATTAAAGGTCAGGCTGTATCTTACATTAAGATTAAATAAGATTATATAAGATGTTGGTTTATATCATACTAATGGCTATTGAGGATGGAACTGAGAAAGGCACGGCTAAAGGGAGCCTCATCTCATTTCCCTCGAATCAAATACCATCTTCGTGAACCAGGCTGCTTGTTCTACTCAGTCTTCCTGAAGACACTTATTTAATCAGCCCTTCCTCCTAAACCATAATCATGGGGATAATTGCCCCCTAAGTGGACATGGAAAATAATACTAAATTTAGAGGCACTCATTTAATTCAGAACAGAGTGTCATCAAACCTCACAGACTCAGTTGAACCACATGTGAAAAGCATTAGGACATTCTGGGATGTGTCTAAGAGATCATTAAGAAATACTTTTCTAAACATATACTTTTTCTTAGCTATTTTAATGAAAATCACAGAAAATGAAACTGCTGAAATTCATGATTTCACAGTGCACAGTGTGAGTCATTGTCCCTAGAGCATTCTTTCTATAGACATGGCATGTTAGCATATTTTCCTATAATGTTAGTGTAATCCATTGATGTATATTTTATTTGTGGTTACTAGAGACTTGTTTCTTTGATGCCTATGTAATTGGGGTTGGCTGTAAGCATATTCTGGAAAACTAGCTGATATAAGGAGTGTTGTCAATGTCTGCGAAAGGTTGAACTCAAAATTGTAATCTGAAAAGAAATATAAATCAGACTTAAAAGACTTCTGTCTATGAAGAGAAAATTCCAGCCAGAAACACTAACAGTAGTTGACAGTTTAATTTGAAACATATAGGCAAGACAAGATGGCTCCCTTGATTTACTAATGCCTTTTTTTTTAAAACTAAAAAAGTGTAAGTGTGAATGAGCAGAATATAAATGAAATTCTGAAAGACAACACTGGATCTTCATAAAGTCAGTATGCCCTCCAAGTAGTTATATCTTCTGCAGTGTCAGAATTTGTGTCATTTTTTCACCCATCCTATTTTAACTGATAAATAAAAAAGAACGATAACAAGAAAGGGAACCAGGATTTAGAGACAGTATGAAAAAATGTATTTTCTATGCAATTTAAGTTCCACAAGAGTCATGATAGAGTTGAAAGAAACATCATGAAAAAATGCTGATGTCAAGTCATTCTGGTGACTTTCATTGCACCTTTACAGTACTCTAAGCTATGCAAGGTATTTGATTACAACCATCATGACAGTAAAAAGGTGTTTTTGTTTTTAACTCAGCATCCTGACATCAGCCTTATGCACTGCTTTGTGCTTAGAAATCAATTTTGTGGTAAATGTTTCTCCCTCTCACTCTCTCCAACCCCTCCAAACCTCCAAGGAGCATGATCAAAAGAGGGGTAGATTTATACAGCTTGGTCATCAACATGGATCCAATATCTGTTAGATCCATTGAATGGAAAACCAGCAGGAACAGGGGGAGAACATAACAGACAACTTGAAATTAATGTGACTACATGGTTTATTTGACATCTTTATTTATCACTCTCTGGAAATGCAAATGATCTAAAAAGTTATTTGAAGTGCTTTAACACCCAACTGTCCTAATTAACATGCCTAAATGCCATTAAAAATGCAGAATAGGGTATGGCACCTCTCTAAAATTTTTCATAACCTAAAATAGGCACAGCAATATGGTAAAATATGGCCAGGCACAAGCAACCACATGGCATTGTAGAAAGATGTCAATTACAGAGTCTGATAAGCTTGGGCCTGAAGCTTAGCTTGGTCATTTACTCACTGTGTAACTTTCAGCCCCTCACTTTTCCTCTCTGTGCCTTGCTTTCCTCCTCAGTAAGATGGAAATAATACTTGCATTACAGTGAAATTATGGAGAATAATGATAATGTAGTGACTAGTACAGTACCTACTACATGGTGGATGCTTAATAAACATTAATGATCATCATTATCATTAACATTGCTATTTTCAACAACTTGGAACTGAATGTGTTCAAATGACAAACAGAAAAAAGGGTAGACAGGCCTAATTATAAACAGTCTATATCCCCAAAGTTCATCTAAGCAACCTTGGAGAGGTAACTTCAGATTTTTTTTTTTTTTTTTTTTTGCGGTACGTGGGCCTCTCACTGCTGTGGCCTCTCCCGTTGCGGAGCAACAGGCTCCAGATGCGCAGGCTCAGCGGCCATGGCTCACGGGCCTAGCGCTCCGCGGCACATGGGATCCTCCCGGACCGGGGCATGAACCCGTGTCCCCTGCATCGGCAGGCGGACTCTCAACCACTGCGCCATGAGGGAAGCCCCACTTCAGATTTTGGTATAGAAATATTATGACAGTTGGTGGATAGGTTGACGAATAAGAAAATGGTGTCTATTTAAACACCAAAATACCCAAAGGGTATTTCTAAAGCCAGATGGCCAGTTATAAAGGAGTTTCAATTAGAAAATCAATTCAAAATTCTAAACTGGGGTGCCAAGACGACATCTTCTCTACCTGCGTTCTTGCTAAGAAAAAAAGAAACTTGGTGCTCTTCCCAACCCCTCAAATGAGAATGGGGTTCTCCAAGCTGCAAGCTTTCACCCCTAGCAGGGTGAGGGAGTTCCTGCAAGGTGAAAACAATCCAGAGAGAGAGTGAGGCATGTGAAGAAGCAGGACAAGGGGCTCTGCTTTGAGAAGCAGTACAGAAGCCACTCAGGACCAGGAGGAAGGGCCGGCGAAGCTAATGAAAAGGTCAAGGACTTGAGGAGCATCAGTGAACGGGGTGAAGTAAGAGCAAGGGAGGTATTCTGATCATGCCCTTCCCTCCCCCTTTACTGGATCCTTGAGGTGAGCAAAGGCACTGTGAGGCAAAGGCTAATGCCAGCCAAGGACAAGAGCATGCGCGTAACAGGTACCGACACGTACCTAAGTATCATGCATCCTTCCTTCCCTTCCCCCTGTGACTCCTGCCTTGCCACCACTAGTCCACATTTGGCACTGGGACAAAATGAGAGTGAAATTCCAATTTACTACAATACATTAGAAAAGAAAACCTCCATTTATCCGGTCAGCTTCTTTCTGTTCAAGAGAAAGCTCAGGGCATCTCTAGAGCTCTTGACAACTTTTGAGGCTAAGATGGAGAAGGTGGTTAAAAATATGCCCAATTTGAAGTGGTGGTTGAATTTGGACCATGTATTTATATTGGAAATGACACTGGTGTGTCAGGAAAAGTGAACCCTGAAGGTGACAGACTAACTCAAAGAGGAGTTCTGCAAGAATTTCACCAATTTGTGGAAATAAGTTGGAGATCGGTTTTTCGAACAGGAGATTTCAGCCATAACCAGAGTGACTATATATCCTGGTTTATGACTTCTGACCCAATTCAATTATAAATACCGTTTCTTTCACTTTTAAAGTGTCATGTTTTAAATAATAAATTATATAATCAATCTAGCCATAACCTATACAGCAGTGGTCCCCAGGCTTTTTGGCACCAGGAAGCAGTTTCATGGAAAACAATTTTTCCAAGGACAGGGGTGGGGAGATGGTTTCGGGATGATTCAAGCGCATTACATTTATGACACTTTATTTCTATTTTTATTACATTGTAATATATAATGAAATAATTATACAACTCATCATAATGCTGACAGGAGGCGGAGCTCAGGTTGTAATGCGAGCGATGTAGAGCAGCTGCAAATACAGATGAAGCTTCGCTCACCCACCGCTCACCTCCTGCTACACGGCCCGGTTCCTAACAGGCCACGGACCAGTACTGGTCCGTGGCCTGGGGGTTGGGGACCTCTGCTATACAGCATATACCATCAACCTTAGACGACTAAGGATATTTCAGAGTTCATGATTTTATTTGCATTTTATCAAGAACACTCATCACAGTAGCCTGTGAAAGGAGCTTCATTAAACTCCTAGAGATGCACCAAGCACAGACTGAAAACCCTAACCTACCTTGGCAGGATGTGCTGCTTCCTATCCATAAAATCCGATAGCATTGCCCCATACTGGTGAAAAGAGATGTGTCAGAAGGTATGTCATTTCAGTGTAAACAAATAGAATCTTGATTAAAAGATTTCCCATGGAATAACTAGCTGTCAGAATACAAGAACTGGCAAGACTTCCCTGGTGGTCCAGTGGTAAAGAATCCGCCTTCCAATGCAGGGGATGTGGGTTCCATCCCTGGTCAGGGAACTAAGATCCCACATGCTGTGGGGCAACTAAGCCTATGCACCACAACTACTGAGTTCAGGTGCCTCAACTAGAGAGACTGCGTGCTGCAAACTACAGAGCCCACATGCTCTACAGCCTGTGTGCCATAACTAGAGAGAAGCCCACGCACCACAGCAAAGAGCCCACGTGCCGCAACAAAAGATCCCGCATGCCACAATGAAGATCCCGTGCTGCAACTAAGACCCGATGCTGCCAAAAATAAATAAATAAATAAATAATAAATCTTAAAAAAAAAAACAAGAACTGGCAATATCTATGGATAGTGGAGTGAAAGCCAGGGCCTGTACTGACCACAAGGATGAATTAGCGGAGGAGAACCATGGTGAGATGAAAACATAAAACAAAAATAAAAGGAATTATGACTAAGGATATTGGGAACAGGCTGACAATTCTCCCTACCAATTAGATTACATTCATACATACTCTCTTTATTCATCCAACAGGCATTTATGAAGTGCTCACTATGTGCCAGGCATGTTGCTAGGTATTAAGAATATAAAGAAAATAATACGTAGTCGTCACTGTGAAAATGCTCACAGTCTTCTATAGGAGACAAACCTGTAGGTACCAGAATATAAAGGAAATTTTATTTAAATGTCTATTTAAATTTCATTTAAAATTTAAACTATTTAAATTTTATTTAAATAAAATACTTAGTATAGTGCCTGGCATAGGGTAAACTAACTATAAATGTTACCTATTATTAACAGTACAATACTCTGTTCCCATTCACTGGCTCCCCAAAAAAGATGAATTTTCAAAGAGTGAAGACTTTGATAAGCAACCTAAGGTCAGGGAAGAGGCACCCAAGGGCATAAGCTTTAGAAACAATAGAAGCTTTTTCTCAATTTGTGCAAATTGAGGGTGGCAACTAACTTGCTTAAGGTGATGAAGCACACGTTTGGGAAGATATATGGAAGGGATGATATTATGAGAAAGAAAAACATGAGACATTTTGCTTGGGGAAAATGGAAGTATGTGATCCACTTTTATTAAATCTCTGCTTTGTAGTGCATGATGTAAATCCTCTTTCCTGTCTTCTCTGGAAATCTTCATGAAGCCTAAACTGCAGTATGTGTGTGTGTGTGTGTGTGTGTGTGTGTGTGTGTGTGTGTGTCTGCCTGTCTGGTGCTAATGTTCTGCTTAAGGTTGGCTCTGGTTGAGGAAAGGAGCTTCTGGAGGAGAGAATGGAGAGAGGAGGGACTGATCACAGCAAGGTCCATAAGCAAAACAAGACAAAACAAAGCAAAAGCATACCATTATAGGTGGAAGATAAAGGAAAGGTGAAAGCAGAATGAGACCAGTAAAAAGGAGAATAGTCAGCTCTATAGGGGGAGGTCAGGAAAGGTTATACAAAGGTTATACAAAGTAGGTGGTATATGAGCTGAGTCATAAAGAATGGGTATTTCTCCAGGGAAGATGGAGGAACAGGAGCGAGGAATAAGGGATATGTGGGAGAGTATGCAGACAGTGGCATCCAATTCCATCAAATAAAAGTAGTTCAACTCATCTGGAGAAGAAGCTGAAGAGGAAGCAAGAGAGAACTCAAACAATATAGCATCTTGAGCTCTTTATACAAGGATAAAATCCAGTCATCTTAGAGATGGATCAAAATAAAGAATTCAGGAATGGCAAATCACAGTAAATGAACTCACTTTTCTTGAATTTTCTTTCTTTTTTATTGTTTTTGTTAGTTTTCAATAGAAGGCAGTGCATATAAATTGACTTTATACTCCATCTCTTAAAAGAAGTCTCTAGTTTGTGTACTTTTATGGTGTTCTAGGTTCTAACAACCTACCTACAGATTCTGATCTCTTCATTCCCTACAGTGTTGGACATCTAAGTATTTCAGGAGTAAACAGATCACTAAGCAGCAGAACTGTTACTTGATTTCCTAAACGATTCCATCAAAATTAATGGCTCTTGACTCTAGAAAAGGCTTCCTCATCTCTGTTTTCTAGCAGAAAAAAGGGAAATTTTCTAGAATTTCAATGAACTGCTTTTTGGTAAAACATTCCAGTGATTAACAATTCACATTGCTGTGACTGTAGTACTTAGTAAGCTTAGTCATTTCCCTTATCTACCTCTAGTGAAGAAGATCAAATTATCTTCTGTATCATATTCATATATTTAAAATCATGCTAATTTTCATTTCCAGAGGCTGAATAATTTTTTAATCACTTCTCACATATACAATTTTCAGTTCTTTAATCCTTCCTCTGCTTTCATAACTTCATGAATAAGCTTGTCCTATCTTGTTCCAGATTGTCATTCTTTTTTTTTTTTTTTTTTTTTGCGGTACGTGGGCCTCTTACTGTTGTGGCCTCTCCCGTTGCAGAGCACAGCCTCCGGATGCACAGGCCCAGCGGCCATGGCTCACGGGCCCAGCCGCTCCACGGCATGTGGGATCCTCCCGGACCGGGGCACGAACCCGTGTCCCCTGCATCGGCAGGCAGACTCTCAACCACTGCGCCACCAGGGAAGCCCAAGATTGTCACTCTTTAAGAAGGCTTTCCTGTGAAATCCAGACCTCACTCATACCTGGGCTTCCTCTCTTAACTGCATAACTTCATATGAATTACCTCCTCTGCAGTGCTGATATAAATTCTTAAGTCTTATCTCCCTCACTTGCTGAATGTTTCACAAGGGCAGGGAACAGGCTTTATATTTTTATATGAAGTGCCACTCCATTCTTGACTTTTTCCCTCTTAGGTTCTGTAATACCTCCTCTAACAGAAAAACAATATAATTATATCAACAAATATGTAAAAGGCACTCGATAGCATTCATCAGCCATCTCAAATAAAACTCTAATTATGAAAGGGATAACAGGATTCACCTTAAAGACTATATACCAAAATTCATCAGTAAACACTAAATACAGGAAGACACTGAAACCATTTCCATTCAAATAAAGAAAAAAATAGAGACTCCTGCTTCACCACTATCATGTTTCAACATTGCCTTTGAAGTTCTAGCTAATGAAATGAGACTCCCAAATTACATGATTAACAAAAACATTGGGAAGAAAAGAGACAAAATGTCTTTCGTTCAAATTTGAGAAACAAGTAGAGTTAATGAGATAATTCAACATGGTAGCTGTATTTGAATAAAAATACCAAAAAATCAATACCATTTTACAAAAGCAATAATAATTATTAGTGGATATGTGAAACATAAATACTATTCATGAAACCAATATAAACTATAAAATATGCAAGAATAAATTCTTAATAAAGTTATATCTTCATAAATAAAACTTTAAAATCATATAAAAGACATAAAGTAAGAATTGAAAAATACAGTTATAAGGTCAATGTTTTGTGGTGAGTGTGTAAACTGACAAATGACTTTAAAACTTATGTTATGACTAGGAAGCCAAAAATGTTTGCAAAAATGAATTCTAAAAGAGTACCTTCCTTACCAGATATTTTAACAGTCCATAAAGATGTCATAATCAATATAGCATGGTATGGCTACTGGGATAGACAAAATATCAATAAAAAAGAACAGAGTCCAGAAAATATGTATCCAGAGGATGTAACAGATGACAATAGTTGCATTTCAAATCAGTGGGAAACGATACTTTATTTATTAAATGGAGCTGACAGTTGGCATCCATGTGGAAAAAAATAAAGTTAGACCCCTATCTCATACAATATACAAAATAAATAGAATTATATTTTGAAAAACTAAATGTCAAAAAATAAAATAACAGCATTAGAAAATAAAATATTTTAAGAACTCTGAAGTGAGGAATATATCTTAAACAAATCAGGATACTAAGATGCTTACTTAAAGGGTTTAGAAAATTTGCACTTCGCTTTCCACGTATATTTCACATAGTTTTTCAGAATGAGTTCTATAATCAAATGAATTTTATTTCTATTTTCGCACCGTATTGTAAAATATTTCACTTGATGTTTTGTAACATTAATTCTGCATGGTAAGCAGCAAGATTATTTTCTTTTTCAGCTCATCCATTGAATTTGGTAGAATTTGTTTTTTTTTTAATTTCAGAATACTGTTGGATGCTCTTTTTTAATTAATTAATTTATTTATTTATTTTTGGCTGCGTGCAAGCTTTCTCTAGTTGTGGCGAGTGGGGGTTACTCTTCGTTGTGGTGTGCGGGCTTCTCATCGTGGTGGCTTCTCTTGTTGTGGAGCACGGGCTCTAGGCACACAGGCTTCAGTAGTTGTGGCACACGGGTTCAGCAGTTGTGGCTCACGGGCTTAATTGCTCTGCAGCATGTGGGATCTTCCCAGACCAGGGCTGGAACCCGTGTTCCCTGAATTGGCAGGCAGATTTTTAACCACTGTGCCACCAGGGAAGTCCCAGATGCTCTCCTTAAGTGCGCTTCTTCAGTCTTCTTAAGAGCACTTCTTCATCTTTTTGATAAATTCTCTTCCAGTTTTTTCATGATTTCTGATTTAATGGGAGCCCACTCTTTTAGCTGACCAGTTGTTGTTCCTCATCTAGAATATTCTTAAAAGAATTGTGAATAGCCTTTCCCTCTCTTGCCCGGATGTTTCTTTCTTTTTTCTTTTTTTTTTTTTTTGCAGTACGCAGGCCTCTCACTGTTGTGGCCTCTCCCATTGTGGAGCACAGGCTCTAGACACGCAGGCTCAACGGCCGTGGCTCATGGGCCTAGCCGCTCCACGGCATGTGGGATCTTCCCGGACCGGGGCACGGACCCGTGTCCCCTGCATTGGCAGGCGGACTCTCAACCACTGCACCACCAGGGAAGCCCAACCTGGATGTTTCTTTAGCAAACATACCTGCTAGACAGATCCCATTTTTCAGGCAGTGGGAAACGCATCGTGGATATCCCAGCTGCAGCTCTTCTGGGATTTGTAGTCAGCATTTTGGAAGTTGTTTGAGGGCATCCATTATAACCTGGGTCTTTTGGTAGACTTCTCCAATTCATAAGGTATGCACACACTAAAGCAGTTTTCCTCCAGTTCTTCTGGGGTCAACAGGATTAGAAGGCCCCTCCAAGAATGACAAACAGCAAGATTCCTTCACCTATATTAGTGAAGATAACATTAGCTGCTATAAAAATTTAGTGGTTTAACACAACAGAACTTTATTTTGTGCTCAAGCAGCGGTCCAGTGTAATTCTTGTTGGTCTACAGCTTTCCTCCACGTGGTGATACAAAGACCCATACACCTTCAGTCTTGTGGCTCTGACATTTCTTATGTCCTCAGAGCCTCCCACAACTAGGCAGCAGACAGGGAATGACAGCATGGAGAAGTCACACCTGCTTCCTGACAGCCTTGGCCTAGAAATGACAAACATCATGTTCTTTTGCATTCCATTTATGAAAACTATTATAGATACAAAGCCCCACTTAGATGCAAGGGAGACTGGGAAATGTCATCTGGTGGAGTAGCTGCTTCTTGGCAATAATTCTTTATTATTCATGGGGAGCTCACATTTCAGTGAACTATATTAGTTGTCTGTGTCACATTATCCTAGCCCTCAGAGAGAGTTAAGGCTTCTCCTCTGCCCCCTGCCCTAAGTCCCTCACAATATAATGAGGCAAGAAACTTATTTTCATTCAGGAAGTGACAAAAGAGCAAGAAGTGGTCACTTTATGACAAGGCCAGTAAGGAAGAGATCGCTTATAGCATTTAGGGAAGTATAAAAGCCATAAAAGTTAAGAGTTAGATGAGAATGCCATGGATAAGAAGGTTTCAGAAGTTAAAATAAAAATAGCATAGGGTCTTGGGGAGAATTTTTTTTTTTTTTAATGGGGAGAAGAAGTTTAAAAGCATCATATAGTCATGTAAGAACTAAGGGTGGCTTGTAGAGGAACATTAAGGAAGATAGAGATTGAGACACAAAATATATAACCAGTCCATATTAGAGTCATAAAAACTCTTTGTTTAAGTATTATTTCATTCAATTAGGAACAATCAGACATACAAAATCAAATACACTCAAGTAACCAGTATTTAGTGAGTTTTTAATGTATTCTTACTTTTGTAGCAATTATCTGCATTTTCTTTATTCTGCTAGAGGATTTCATTTTCAAGAAGCTATGTGGGAAAATAAGTCCCCACCTACAATTTGTAGACTTATCTTAAACCTTAAAATTTATCATCAGTGTGTCAAGCACTTAGGAGATTTAACACCATTATATTTCTCTCACCTAATTTGTTTAATTCATGAATTTGGAGAAAAACTTGCAAGAGTTAAAAAGAAAAAATGCAAGGGGTATTTTAGGGTTGCTTTTTTTTTTTTTTAAGTAACATAACTAATTACTATATACAGTATTTAAATCCTATCTATTAGGATCTGGTTAAACATTTGTCACGCATCTTCAAAGGTATTTATTTGCTCAGAGAATTTCTGATTTCATTTCATATGGTCACTAAAAAGTCTCTAAGATAACTTTAAAGAAACAGAAAAAAGGAAAACACTTGCAAAGGCATGATGCTTCTCATTCTTATCAAATGATGAAAAGCTTACAGTCAACAAATAAGAGACCTCACAAGGACTCCACACAGCATTCATCACAGCCTCCCTCACCAGACCCAGACCCACTTCAAAACCTTCAAACCGAAAGAAACCCAGCAAGGGAAGTTTGCCAACTCTTCTTGCCAAGTTGGCAGAGCCCTAAAGGTTTGAATGGGCTTCTCCACGTATCAGATAAAGGCAGGCATTTGGAGGCTGTGAAGCCTCCCGGGGCATAATCAGACCTGAGGTGAAATTCCATCAACCACTGCCATTTGCATACGATGTCAGGTATGCGGATGGCACAACTTAGGGCTCTGGCTAAGTGAATAGTTTTGCTAAGAAATAAGACAGAAGAAAAAATCTTAGAGTAAACATGAAGTAGGAAAGTTTTTTTCTCCTCAAGATGATCTTTTTCAGCTTTGATCTTTGAGACATGGGAGGACAAACTGGGTCTGAGGCAAGAGAAACTCCTCTCAGGTCAAGTACACGTTTGCTTATGAAAGAGGTGGGAACAGACTCAGGGACTGGAATTCCTTCCTGCCCGATGCTTTATCCACCAGGAAACATTGCTTCTGAGCTGCTTCCTAGCTTCTGGGCAGCAAGGCCTCCATTCATTTCTAAATGAGTAAGCAATTAGACTGCTTGACTGACTTTAGTTTTCCCACCTTCCACTTTTCTTTAACCAGGATTTCTTTCATTCATTCACTGCTCCAATCCCTCCTACACTCAATGGATGCCTCCACCACCACCCTTCACCCAGCCGTGAGGTTATCCACACAACAGTATCTTCTTATTCCTTCACAGTGGGGACTCCCTGACTCAGAATTCAATGCTTTTTCTCTTCAGATGGCAAACACACAATGTTTCCTCACGCACTGGGAAACAAAGGACAACTCACTTGTTATACGATTGCTACGAATCACTCCCAAGTTTCCCCTGGCATTTAATTTCTCTTTAAATATATCTTTCTATCGGAAAAGAAAATCTACCTGTTCGCTCTGGCTAATACCATGAGTCTTCACAGATACCCCTCCTGCTGTATCTATATTGTAAATTTATTTTAACCTACCCTACTCTTGACCTCCCTGAGAATTCCTGCCTGCTAGAACAGACTTTCTGTATCTCTATGTCTCATTAACTCTCCATCTCATTTCAAATCCAACTGAAATCCTCATTTTTTTTTCTCCCTTCAGACTGTATATCTTAAATAATAAATAGATTGACAGGAATTAACTCCTTATTGAATTGTGTAGTATAGTTCCATGGAGCAAGTCATGGTAGAGGTGCCATGGAAAGCTCTGTACAGAATGAAATTTTATTGTACCTCATGATAGTTAAAGTATCATGCCCTAGAAAAGATGATTAAACAAACATGCAACAATATATACAACTTTTTTTTCAATGTCAGTATTGTGGAGATTTATAATTTTATAATTTATGTGGAGATTCTTCCACTGTAAAATTTAAAAAATAGTTGGAGAGCCATTGGAGTTGGGCTTTTTCATAAACTCAACTCAACAGACATTATGTTTAAATATTCCAAGTGTGGTGTGAAGTTAATTAAATTTTATGAGGCAGAATATATTTCAGAATATTTCAGATTATCTCTAAAGCGATTTTCAGGATAAAAGAAATCCAAAATGACCATAGACACCAGCTGGACTGGGAATGGTCTTTTTTCCAAAATTATATATATGTATGTGTATGTATGTATATATAAACACACATATATTTAAATACATAACTAAAGAATATATACATACCATTTTTCTTACTCAAAAAATAAGCCTAATCTATCCTCAAGTTCATTCCTATCAACTCTTGCTTCCATCACTATCCAAACAGTCTTCCTAGATAACCAATGCATCAGCTCTAAGGAAAAGCAGTTAAGATTTGGCGTTCTTTCATTGTCATGCCAAACATCTCAAAGGATGGTGAGGAATAGAGAAATCATGCAGGTGATCTTAAATTATCTTCTGATTTACCAAAATACATTTACCAACCTGCCATTCTGGCACTGCCCCCCCCAACCCCATCTTACTGTACCATTCACTCCCTGCATCTGCTTTTTCCCAGTTCTTGTCAGCAGGTTATTAAAAGCTCACCTCTTTAGTTTCAGAGTTTCTCTATGAAACTCATATAAAAATAACACATAATAAATAGAACAGAATTTCTAAAACTTAACTTCCACTTTGTGAAAAAAACTTTCCTCTAAGAGGATTTTATGTATGGAATAGGGAAACTAGACAGAAGTTCTCTGTGCCCTCCTGAAAATAAAAACTCTGTGATACAGACTGGAGAGTCTGGTGAAGATAAAGAGGTTATTCCATTTTTATCTCTCCACCTCTGCATCTTCTTCCATAAACACAATCCAATTATGAGTTCTCCTGAGACAGGATAAAACTCGCTCCAGAGTCATTACATCATTCTATCATTTCCATCCTAATCTGTATGTGATCCAAATTATTCCCACTTAATGACACTAAAATATTCAGAGAGAAGAATTAAAAACTGGCAACTTTTCCATCTGGGGAAAGGAGGTAAAATACAAAAATAAGTAAATAAATGGTATCTTTTCAGTTTGATGATTTGTGAAATAAGCATCTAAATTTTCACGTGTTTCTCCCTTAATTAATCACAAAATATTTATATTTGTTTTTATTAAGGAATTATACAATATATTCTGAACACCCAAGAGACATTTTTTCTTTTCAGTATAGTTTTCTACTGGCAAGTAAGCTTAGAGTCCAGAGAAACTGCTTTCAATCTGACCACATGTCCTGATCAAATACAATCCTTGAGGAAGTTCAAAAGGCTGCCGTAAATCTCGAAAACTTAAGCACCACTGCTAAGATACTAGGAAAGCATAAGACTTTCTCAAGCAATCAATCTGTACCCTAAAATAATCAAATAAATTTTTAAGTTAAAAATGGATTTTTCCTCACATTTCTAAATAGTTGTTTTGCCAATAAAGATTTTTAAAAGGGAATTTAAATATATCAGGTTGAAGTAAAATCTACAGTTTTAATGTCTAAACATCTAAAGGTAATTATGTTACCTTTACTTTCTTATTAAAGCATATGGATTAAAATATGTATAAATATATGATGCATAGGAGTTGAACCACAAGAGTCTAACTTATTGCAGAATCTTAAAAACAACTTATTAATATTAAATAGTTAATAACGGTCAATATTTTTTAGTATTTATTATGTGCTAGATATTATTTTAAGCATTTAACTTGTACAAAATCATTTAATCCCCACACAAATCTAAGAGGTAGGAAGTATATTTAACCTCATTAAGAATGAGGAACTGAGGCAAAGAGAAGTTAAATAACTTGCCAAATATCAAACAGGTATTATGAAATGAAGCTTGGAAGCAAACATAGGAGGTCTGGGTTCAGAGTCCACTCTTTAAACCACTACATAATATATGCGGCATAATTATTGCTCATCGTGTAGTTTTTCTCTTATGGACACATAGTCTGTAACATACTGGAAATTTCTAGTGGGCAGAAACACCATTTTATTCATCTTCATATATGCAGGCACTAAAAAATATTCAATATACAATTAGTTAATAAAAGACATTACAATTTATTCCCTGCTCTGCTAAATAATTTTAAATGCACATCATTGATAATGGTTGCACTGTCCTAACTTTAAATTTTTAAATGTACGTAATGAATAAACTGTGCACTAACTTTAATTAAAAACAAAATAAAGGGAAGGGGAAAACTAGTTACAAAAATTCCACGACTGTAACAGATCAAGTGTCTTTTAGTCTTCCATATCCACTTATGGTCCTTTTCATTTGTATAATTTGTTTTATAGTGTTGAAATTATAAGGCACAGTGAGCAGTTTCATATTCTGTTATTTTCTTTATCATTAGATACAGAATTTCCCATAGTCTGAAAATTATAAAGTTGAATGGCTGCATATAAGCGCACTGAGTGGAAGCACAGCAACTTCTTTAACTAATCCCCTAGTATTGGATATGTAGGTTGTTTCTATTTTGTTGTCTTAATTATAATGCTGTAAGAAAAAAATGGATTGACACATGGATAGATGACTACATGGAGAGAAACAAGAAGACTACATGGAGAGAAACATGATAGGACAAGAATAGTCAGACATCAATGGTAGACCTGGGAGGTAGACATAAGAGGATTCACTACAAAATTCTTTCAACTTTGCTGTGTGTTTGAAAACTACTGTAATAAAATATTGAAAAAAATAATATCTTAATGAATAAAAATAGTTATTTAATAAAATGTCAACTTCACAAGGACAGGGATTTTTGTCTGATTTCTTTATTCTGCTGGGGCCTAGACCAGTACCTAGAAAACAGAGGTGCATACTTCATAATATTTTGTTGAATGTGAACAATTTGAATATTATAATGGCATAAGAAATATATAAGAAATCAGGATTATCTCCACCTCCCTGTGTTTGTAGTTGTAACTTGTTGTGGGTTGTAGCTGTTTGGTTGTTTAGTGACTTTCCTAAATGATTTGTGTGAAGACTACATTTTTTGTCATGTATGTCCACTGAGGCCTCTGCTCTGTTGACTACTGATTTTATAGAAATTTCCTTAAAAGTTTGGAGACAAAAAAGAAAAGAGTAAAGGAAATGAAAGATAGGAAAGGAAAGGGGAGGAGAGGAGAGGGGAGGAGAGGAGAAAAAAGGAAAGAGAAAAATGAAGGAAAAGAAAAGAAAAAAGTACTCTCCCATCTTTCCAGATTGGCTCCTGTTGGGGCACTTCTTCAACACTTATTCAGGCTATTTACAACTCTGCCTTAGCTTTCACTTCCTTCTTCCACTGAGCCTAAAGCTGAGCCAGAGGTGAAAGCCAAGCATCTTCTCAGGTCTTTCCTGAGCATATATAAAGCCCTGGGCATGTGCATGGCTTTCCAGATTCTCTGCATATGCAGAAGCCTTTCAAGGCATTTTTTTCCCTATCTATCTCCTTCCCAGGCCCCTTCCTTCTCAGGTTTTCTCATCTGTCTGATACTTGTACAATCTCTTATCCTTTGTCTTACGTGACCACAGCTCATATATTTGCCTTTAAACACTTTCAACAAATGCTGTCTGGGAGGTTGCCCAAGCCATGGGAAAGCTCTGAGGTGAAACAAAGACAAGGCTTTCAGGTGACCGTCAGGGAGGCAACAAACAGATCAATGCACACAACCATAATTCTCAGAGAACAGGGTCTATATTGCTCACTCTGGCACCAGCAAGCTGCACTAGGAACATGTGCCACTGTCTTCATGGCCACTGCTATCCTGGGAAGTGAGGGATGGTAGGCAGGTAAGTTAAAATACAACAATGCTCTCTCACCAAATTTCAGATATTTCCTTTTCTTTAAATGTTCCCCTGGTTGTTGTTTTTTGCTGTTAGATTTGAGAGACCTGAAAGTTTTGATTATGACAGTTTTTGCCAGCTTAATCATTGCTTTACTAGAGAGATGGAGATTTGGAAATCCCTACTCTGCTATTTTTTTGGTAATGTCCCTCATAGGAAGACCTTATTAGCAGTTTAATTCCTTTACATGTCATAGGTTTATTCAGACTTTATATTTCTTCTTGAGTCAGGTTTGGGACTTTATATATTTCCAGGAATTCATCCAGTTTATCTAAGTTGACTAATATTTTGGCATAGGTTGTTCATAATAGTCCATTGTAATCCTTTTAATTTCTTTAGGGTCAGTAAGGATGGCCCTTCTTTCATTCTCCATATTGGTAATTTGTGTCTCTTATTTCTCTTGATTAGTCTAGCATATGGTCTATACTGGAAAATGTTCTATGTTGCTTGAGAAAAATATATATTCTGAATTCACTGGGTGGAGCACTTGTATATACACCAGTTAACTGGTGTATGAGGCTTTGTTCATTTCTCTTCAATCATTTTTCTCTGTTCTTCAGAATGGATAATTTTAATTGATCTATCTTCAGGCTCACCAATTCTTTCTTCTGACATCTTTAATCTGCTATTAGACACTCTTAGGGCTTTTTCATTTCAGTTATTGTACTCTTTAAATCCAGAATGCTGAAATTTCTACCTTGTTATTGAGATTCTCTATTTGTTGATTCATTATTGTCATACTTTCCTTTAATTATTTAAACATATTCCCTTTGGTTCCTTGAATATATTTATAATACTGTTCTGAATTCTTTGCTCAACTGAACATCTGGAGACACTCAGTGACAGTTTGTATTAACTGCTTTTTTGTTGTGGTGGTAAAATACACATAACATAAAATTTACCATTTAACTGTCTGTAAGTGCACAGTCCAGGGTCAGTAAGTACACTCTTATTGTTATGCAACCACCACCACCACCATCAATCTCAAGACCTCTTCATCTTCCCAAACTGAAACTCTGCACCCATTAAACAACAACTCCCCATTCCTCTGGGCCCCTGGCAACTACCATTCTACTTTCTGAATGTTTTTTCCCTTTGAGAATCAGTCACAGGTTCCTGTTTGTTTGCATGTTTCATATTTTTTTTTGAAAACCAGACATTTTGGATAACATACTTTAGTCGCTCTGGAATCTGATTATTTTCCCTCTGAAGATTGTTGTTGTTTGTTGTTGCTGTTGTTGTTGAGGAGGTGGTTTATGTGCTCATTTTGTTAGGCACTTACTTGGGCTAAATCTCTGAAACAAATCTTTCCCATGATGAGAAGTCTCTAATATCTTTGCTTAGATTTTTAAATTCCTGCTTTTATTTTTAATCCCAGCTTGTGAAGGATTGCCCCTACTTAACTGCAGCTGAGTTGTCAGCCAATGATTGGACAGTAATTTTGCTCAAACACCTTTCTGTGGGTAAGAGAGCACAATCAAAGCTCGGGCTATTTTCAAATCTCTGGCTTTTCTATTTTTCTGGGCCCTGTTTGTCTCTTGTGCACATAGATGTAGCTTCAGGGAGGGCCAAGAGTATACGAAAGTCTTTGAGCTTCCCTAGTCTCCACTGCACATGTATTCAGCCTCAGCCAGAAATATGTTTGTCCCAACTACAACCACAACTCAGGCTTTGACCCTTCACCTGGCTAAGATCTTCACTTCCACTGACAGTTCTTCTGGGCATGATTGTCACCCACATCCAAGTCAAGTGAGTCTCTTGACCACAGCAGCATAGCCTGCTCCTTGCTGGCAGAATTTCCATACCAACCAAACTGGGAAGGTGGGGACGGGAGCAAGAATGCTGAAATTTCCAATATACTTACCTGCTATTCAACAGTCTCTGAAGTGTAAATTCTTCTCAAATTGTTGTATTTCATGGTTTGTTTTTCAGAATTCTAAAATGGTTTGGGGGTTTTTTTTTGTCCCACTTTAAAGGTTTTTGTTTTTCGTTGTTTTTTTTTTTTTTTTAGGGAATTTACCAACCTCCTCGCTCTGTTATAGCCTGAAGTCTGCTCTTTAATCACTTTTATTCAGAGGGGAAATCCTCAAAGTGGGGTCTTCAGATTGGCATGTCAGCATCAACAGGGAACTTATTAGAAATGCATATTCTCGGGCTCCACCCCAGACCTATTGATCCAGAAACCTATAAAGTGCTCAGTAATCTGTATTTTAACAAGCCTTTTAGGCAATTCTGATGCACACTAAAGATTAGAAATATTAGAAATATTCTTTGATTCAGAGCATATTTAATAATAATAATTGTTGTTGAAGTTCTCTATTTCAGTGGAAAATGGACAAATATAAGAACACTGTAGGTGTCTTGTCAAAGTTATTTTGTATTATCTGACAAAGGATTAATTAAGTGTTGGCATATCCTTTGAACTTGGGTCCAAAGACCGGCAGGAATATTTTTCTATTTTTAGGCTAAAAATTAGTGTTGCCTGATGTGTGCAAAGAAGTACTAGAAAGGATTTAAGAGCACCAACCTGAATGTTATCCAGATGTACTACCGTGCTACATTCAAACTTGTGGAAGCTGAGATTTAGTACTATTGCCTTTCTAAAAATGTACTTCCCCCTATTACCATATTTCTTCACTAAAAAGACTTGACTATACCAGGATAATGAAGATGTATTTTTGCACAACTGGGTATGGTATGTTCCTAAAACCTACATTATTTATGGACCTGCATTTGAAAGGCATAAGGCCATTCTTCTTTCAACCAAAAGTATCCTTATAGTAACCAATTTGTAATTAATGATCTCTAAGCAACATTTAGTGAAAAAGCAAACTTTAGAATGCATACAATATATACTGTACTTATGCAAAGTTTTAAAACAAAGCAATATTACCTATTGTTTATAGATACATATGTATATAGAACTATGACAAACAGAAAGTAGCACTTCAAATGCATAATGATTGTTTCTGTGTGGAGGAGAAATAAAACTGGGAAGAGAAGTCAAAAAAGTTTTCAGCTTTACAGTGTTTCATTTCTTTTATTTAAAAATATGACAAAATCTAAAGCAGAAACTAATAAAAAAATAAATAAAAAAATAAATCACACCTCAAAAAAATATGACAAAATCCTCACAAATTTTGAATATTAGAAATATTATCAGTATTTGCACAGGATGAAGTAAAAGGAAGAATCCTGCGGTTAAAGAATAGATACTATAGTTTACTTAAACTAAGGGGCAATTCTCAGACAGAAGGACAGATAAGTCTAGAAATTACTGATTCTTCTATTCCCAGAAAATAACTCTGAGGGTTAAAAGTTAATTCCAGAGAATGAGGGTTAGACACAGGGATGAGACATGGGAATTTTATTCTCAAAGAATCAAATTTGTTATTCAGAGAAACCAGAAAAGGAGAGTTTAGAGGCACATAAATCTATGGCTACATCCTTATTCCCATAATTAATTACTGGTTAATTTAAATTAATGAATTCATGGTACAATGGTTAAAGATGGGGATACTGAGTCAGAGAGTCTCGTTAAAATATTGCATCTGCCAATATTTTGTCATCCTAACCTCTCTGAACTTTTGATCTTTCATCTTTAAAATGAGAATAATAACAGAACCCACCTCCTAGGACTACTGACTCAATTGAAGGAGATAATGCGTGTACCAACCTTACACAGTGCCCGACACAGAGCCAGTAACCTATAAAAGTTGGTTATTGTGATCATTCCTTTGTTCATCTGTCCAGCAGTTAGTTGGTACGTACCTATTATATTTCAGACTCTCAGCTGGGTTCTGAGGATACAGCAAATGAGTAAGACAGACATAGTCCATGCCATTATAGAACCTATAATTTATCAGGGAAGGGAGACAGTTACCTAAGAAAATACACTAACTTTGATGGAGACACAGCAGGGAGGATGATAGTCCTGATTTGTATAGGGCATGCAGAGGGGTCTGCGGAAGGATTACTTAAGTGGAGCCCTAAAGGATGAGTAGGAGTTCATCTGATGAATAGAGCAGGGGCTTAGGACTAATAGAGATGTAGAATTATTTGTGACTTAACAAAATCCAACTAGTGAATTATGCCTTTTTCCAATTATAGAAGAAATGAAACTTGGACCTTTATAGATGTCTTTGTTGTGTACGTCCTACAGAGCTGACCCTGCAGGCACAGACATCATATACAACATATCTGTGAGTCTGAGGCCTTGGGTGTGCTCAACCTCCAGAATGAGATGCAGATGTTGGTGGATATTTAGCTTAGTGGAGGGCTTTGTGCTCCTTGCAGCCATTTCTGAAAAGTGGGGGTTTTGTTGTTGTTGCTTTGTTTTGTTTGTGTTTTTTTGGCCAGAAATAACCCTATAGCAAAAGCAGAGGAAGTGTTTTAGCTACAAGCTCCTGACATGTCACCTCTTGCATACTGTCTTCTGGAGAATGCCCTGATATTGTGAATTTCTCAGTCCTCCTGCCTGTTCCCTCCAAGTTGTTCATAGTTGAGTCCACTGACATTCTCCACACACAAGTTCTGTTCATCCCTGCTTCCAAAGCCAGTTGTGGAGACTCAGATACTTAAGCGGCTTCCACCTTCTCTGAGCTGGAGCTTGACTTGTATCACTTTTTCAGACCTGTAGTCTGGGTACCAACCTCAGCACTGACCCCTGGGCTCCAGACTGTTGCCCAGGTCTCTTCTGCTGCCATTCAAATCTAGGTTCAGGGGCCCCGGTAAGGATACGGGGTCTTCTCTGCCACCCTCCAAGGTACAGCATACTCCCAATCCTCTACCTCTTGTGTGCCTGATAAGCTTCTGTTGGATTCGTTCCTCCTTCCTTCCACTTCCAGGCCTGGCTGCCTGCTGGACCTGTACTGTATATGGGCCATCAATACTGTTCTGTGGGATTCCTTAGCTTTTACCCAGTGCCAAGTAATTGCTGGAACAGGGAAATGCTGCTGTTTCTTGTTCTTCCTGTGCTTTGAGAGACAGCCTCAGCCCATGTCCTGCCCTAAAGGATGAGCTTAGCTCACTTGATCCTGGCCTGGTAAGGTTTCAGGAAGTTAGAATATATCATGCTCCAAGATATAATAATTTCTGACTCTGGGTATTTAAATGCTTGAGAGAAAGGTTCCTTATAACCAATACTGCACAGGATGAAATGAACTACTATTAGGATAATCTTCCATCTATATTTACATGTAAAATCCTTTGGCTTATTTGGGGTTAACTAAAGCACCATTATCTATATTAGCTTTCTGCAAAAGAAACTCTTCCCTGCCACACACAGATATTTGGATTTCTATTATCCAATAATTCAGGTTATTCCTCTTTATTTGGATATAACATCACCACATCTTACAATTATCCAGCACCTTTTCATCTTTCAGTTTTAGACTATAATGATAATAATAATGACAACTATGGTAATAACCATTGATCTAACACCTTGTATTTGAAAAACACTTTACAATGAGCAATTAGTTATTCCACCTCTGTAAAATAGTTACTTATCATAATAATCACCTTTTCAGAGGAGGAAACTAGGACACAAAATAATGAATTTATTTTAACTTATTAAAAAAATAAAATTAATGACTTTTGGCCAAAGACAGAGCTGCAGCAATACGTGATCATGTAAAGCAAAAGGAAAGGACTTTCTGAGTAAACCACAGGTCCACAGTGTCTATGACTGGACTCCTGAGATCCCCATTCAGAACTGGCCAGGTTCATTCCTCACTATCCTCCACTGCTTATCTCCAGTTTAGCGGTAAATGAAAACAGCTCCAAAGAATGAAAAAGGATTCTTAATAGTGCTGAAATTGAAAAGATTATTAAAGTGACTTTCAAAGAAATTGCCCCACCTTTTATTTCTCTGGAGCCACAACTGATATAGTAAAGAAAACCATTCTCCCCCATAAACTGAAGCGATATAATCTAGTGATCCCAAAACACAAGAGACTTGACCTGCAGTATTTTGCTTGGACTTTTATTTCCTACTGCGCACTTGCAGGTCACATTCAGAGTCTCCTTGAGGATAAGGGATAGATATTTAAAAACAGGAGCTCAATAAATTTTTTTTTTGGATAGTTTTGAAAAGGTATTACCTTTAACACAAGTAGATAAGCTACAGAAGCATGATATTATATCTACTATATAATTAGATAGATATATAGACATATCCTGGAAGCTGTGTAAAGTACTTCCTAATTCTAAATTATTTGTTTTTAAATATAAATCTATGCTTCTAAGCATTTAGGCCCCATTTAGCTAGCTAAACACAGTGAGAGCATTCATAAAAGTCCAGAATTTTTACCAAGGAATTTCAATTTCTGCAAAGAGGGCCCTCACATTAAAAAAAATTTATTTCATAATTATTTTTTCCTATCTTTGAGCACAATTTACCTATCTAAACATTTCTTAACAGAATTCCTTAAACGTTACATTTTTCCAAAAGTTAACTATGAAACAAAAATACAAAAGAAATGTAAAATAATATTCACCAATTATGAAACTATATTTTAAAATGCCATCCTCCCAAATCAAAAACAAAATGGAAACAAATGAACTTAAATGAGTATCCAGTTGAAAGCATAAACATATTGAAATACTATCTTTTAGAGATACATATTGAGATCACCTATCGAGGAGGAATCCATACATTGAAAGAGACATAAAAGACATACCAACCAAGCAGCATATAAATCTTATTTACATCACAATTCAAGCAAATATACTGTAAAAAATAAAATCATAAATTGATAGGAATAATATGAACAGTGACTAGACAAATGATGATACTAAGGAAAATTTTCACATTTAAAAATGATATTTTTATGATGCTAAAATAAAAAGAGAAAAATACACTCCCTGTCTTTGAGAGGTGCATATCAAGATATTTACAGATAAAATGATATGATTCTTGGATTTGCTTCAAAATAATCTAGGTGTTTGAGTGGATGGAGGTGTAGATGAAACAAGGTTGGCTAAGAGTTGAAAACTGATGTAGCTTCATGATGAGAAAATTGGATTCTTTATACTATTTTAATCTACATGTGTACATGTTTAAAATTGTCTATCAACTTAAAAAAATAATAACAGAATTGATATAGCAATCTTTTGCGGGGGAGGTGGGAAGTGGGTTTAAATTCCTTTTTACTCAAATTTACATTTTGGCAGCTCTTTCAGCAAGGATCTATGATTAATTTTTTCAATGTTTATCTGAAAATGTCTTTATATTTGCCTCACTAGTGAATGATAGTTCCTGTGGGCAAAGAATTCCAGGTTGACATTAATTTCCCTCAGATATTATTTCATCACTTTTTAGTATCTATTGTTGCTTATAATTTATCTGTCAGTCTAAAAGTTGTTTCTTCATAGGAAATACTTTCTTTCTGATGTCTTTTAAATCTTTACCTTTCTATTGTATGTTCTATAGCTTTACGATAATGTGTCCACTTCTTCATTTGATTTTTCCTCACTAGAAATCAATAACGTGTGTTCTTTGAGATAATTTATTTCGTTGGCAATTGTGAAAATTTTTCAACTATCTTCTCCTCATATATTGCCTTTTTTTCAATCCTACTTTCTGGAGTTCCCATTGTATAGATGTTGAATGTCTGCCTTCTATCTAACTTTCCCTTTCATATTTACCATCTATTTATATCTCTGTGGTGCATTCTGGGTAATTCCTACAGTGCTATCCTCCAAGTCACTAATTCTCTCTTCAGTTACATCTGATATGATGTTATCATATCTGTTATTAGAGTTTTTTACTCAAAGTCCACATTTTTCACTCCTAGGATTTGTATTTGTTTCTTTTAACGTCTGCCTTTTCTTGACCATGATATTTTATCACTTTATCTTAGAGTTTGAATTCTCATTTTTACAGCTTTAATTGTGTTAAACGTATTTATTGATATTTTTGATTCTCTTTTAGGATGCTATCTAGCTACCTTAAGTTCTTGGGAGTCTGATCCTGATATCCATGACTCTTGCATATTTGGTGTGGATTTTGGACTGTTTCCTTTTTTTTTAAGTAATAGATTATCTTTTAGAAGAGTTTTAGATTTATGGAGAAATTGAGAAGATAGTATGGAAAGTTCCCATGTACTTCACATCCAGTCCCCCCTATTATTAACATCTTAAATTAGTGTGGTACATTGTTACAATTAATAAGCCAACACTGACATATAATTGTTAACTAAGGTCCATAGTTTATTCATATTTCCTTAGTTCTACCTAATGTCTTCTTCTGTTTCAGGATATCATCCAGGATACTACATTATAGTTAGTTGACACATCTCCTTAGGCTCCTCTTAGTTGTGAGAGTTCCTCCAATTTTCCTTTTTTAAATGATATCAAAATATGATAGTTTCAAGGTATATTGATCAAATATTTTGTTGAATGCCCCTCTATTGGAATTTGTATGATACTTTACTCACAATTAGATTGGAGTTATAAAGTTTGAGAGGAAAATAACAGAGGTAATGTGGCATTTTCAATATATCATATCAAAGTACATCCTATCAACATGATTTATCACTGTTGGTTGTGACTTTCATTACCTGACTGAGGTGTTTATCAGGTTTATCCACTGTAAAGTTCCTAATGAGTTTTATAATTTCTGAAAATGAGATAATTTTGGCATGGCTTTTTCTTTGTGAGAAAACCCCATGGCCTGAGTCTTGGGCACTTATCTTCAGAGTGATTGTGAGTTTGCCTCTAATAGTAGCCCTGGGGGCCAATTTTTATGTTAATTTTTTGTGTTTGGGATTCTCAGATACATAAGTAGTGTAGATTTAAGTACCAAACACAAAGACGTTTCAGGATCAAAATACCAACTTTTTAGGAGTCTTCCCCATAGTTTTCTTGAACCAGCAGGGCATTTTTTTCAAATCCACGCTTCAGTTGAGATTACAACAATTTGATGAACTTGGCTTTAGGTAAGGATCTAAGTTCTACCCTCCTACTTTATGCAGTCCTATTTCTAATCCCTAAATGAGAACTAGCTAGCTTTGTGGTCCCTAGTGTCCAATGCCCCATCACCATGTACACTACCACAAGACACTCACAGTATACAGTTTATATTATAGTTTTGGTTCACTTTGTTTTTTCAGTACTCCCATATTTATGGTACCCAAAGATGTAATTTCTTTCTTGCAAGCTGACAAATATACTACAATTAATTTTTATTTTATTTTATCCATAACTTAAATGAGTTGTTACAGGGAGATTTTCTGATTTCCTCAGGCAACCGTATCTTTAGAATCTAAAGTCCTTCCCTCAATCTAGTTGGGTCTCTCTCCGCCAATAACACATGTGTGAAAAATTCCTTCCCATGTTATCTGTTCTGTAATGATACCACTATTGCATTAAAAATTTTCTAAGTCTCAATGGTTTATATTATTAATAGGCAAAACACCTGTCACAATGAACATCTAAAATCTTTTATTGAGTTGTGTGAATAAATATTCAACAGAGATGTATCATTTTAACTTGTGTAATTTAAGTTAATTTAAGTAATTTAAGTGTAAATTGAACTTCAGCCATGAAAACTTCAGAGTAAATGGTTTTACTTTATTTTTATTCTAAAGACTGAACACACTGATCACACAAAGGCTTCACGGGACCCCCACAAGCTAATGAAATGAAGCATGAGTCAGAGAAAAGAAGCAAGTATCTTTAATGGTGCACAAAATTATGAACCTAAAAAGTGATTATTTACTGTAATGAAACATAAAGTAGAGGTTATAGCTTCAATGCCTTCACAGCCAGTTCTAAGTAACCTACCTTTTTTTTTTTTTTGTGGTACGCGGGCCTCTCACTGTTGTGGCCTCTCCCGTTGCGGAGCACAGGCTCCGGACGCGCAGGCTCAGCAGCCATGGCTCACGGGCCCAGCCGCTCCGCGGCATGTGGGATCTTCCCGGACCGGGGCACGAACCCGTGTCCCCTGCATCGGCAGATGGACTCTCAACCACTGCGCCACCAGGGAAGCCCTAACCTACCATTTTTATGTCTTAATATTTTAAATTACAAGTGTATTACAAAATCAATTCATTGTTTTCAATGAAAAACCTAAATCAAGTAACATATTAAGAGATTACTGTCCATAATTCTCATTGTCCAGCGTTCTTCAAGCATGAAATAGAGAGTTCAATAGCTAAGCCAACCTACATAAAAACTTTTCCTAAGGCATGTCCTTGATTCTATTTCTCAATGAATGTTAAATCTTATTAACGGGCACATTAGCACTTTAAACTTTTGCCAATAGGTTTGAACAAGAAAAATCAATAATGACAATAATATTTCAGATTGAAAGGTATAACTGGTTAAATACCTGCAACATGACAAAACATGAATGAGATAATAGCCTTTCCCTCTTTCCATGTAATGCAAATTTCCTGCATTTCATTTCCACATCTATACAAATAAATATTGTTCTCCTTATCCCCCAGAACTTAAAAAATATAACCACAGTATTTAAAGAAAATGATAATATCCTAGCTATATAAACTTCTTAGAAATAAAAGGTAATACAGTGCTTAAAATAATTACTGCATAAATATGCATATGATCCTCAAGTTGCCTGCTATAAGTCTTTTTTAAAGTTTTGTCTTTTCATTTAGAGGTCATCTAAAGATAAAGATATTACCTTTCTACAGCAAACTGGCCAAAATTGAAATATCTAACCATGTTAAAAATCCAGGATGAAAGATAGTAATACCTCAAAATTAAAATGAAATACCTACTACATGTGGTAGAAGCTACCAGGGGTGTAAAAATGAGTATGAAAGCCACTTTTTTTTTTTCAAAAAGTTTATGCCCTAATTGGGGAATGTATCTTTCCAGGTTCAATCAGCTTGGCAAGAATGAGAAGGGGCATTTTATCTGCACAGGGCTGCCCCTTTGACAGGGTTTTAGATGGGGCAGTTTCACTCAGAAGGGGAAGTAGGTAAGTACTTAATATGATGAATAATTTCAAAATTAGCTTTAGAATAGAGGGGTCATGGTGACCAAAGTTAGAGGTGGAATAATCAAGGCATGTCCTCAGAATGGCCAATAAAAAGGAAAGTTCAAGCAGAGACATGACCTGGATTTTATACCCTCCCCTTCCTCCGCTAGGAAGCATCTGAAAGGCTTAATGACAAATGGCAGACAAGATTAAGGCAATCAGGACTGGGTCAAACTTCTAAGAATAGAACTAGACAAGCTCATGTGGAATGAGGAAGACATATACTAGAGATCCATCTAGTGTGGGCAGCTGCAGAGTTTGTCCCTAGACTGAGATGCAAGTGAGGTAGTGAGAGGAAAAGGCAAGGCAGGGAGGAGCCTGTGTTGGTGTGACCATCAGACTTTGCTCGGGTTGCTGTGATGAACCTTTGCTGCCAACACCATTAGCACCAGAGTTCCTTTCTTCAGTTCTAAGACTGTTCACTCCATTTTAAGTGGCATGCCTGAAAGGTCAGAGGAAGCTGTTTAACCAAAATCTGGATAACACGACTGCAGAACAGTGAGGAGGACTGCTGAAGCATAGCAAGATCTCTGTAAAATATATCTACATCAAACAGTGAAAAATACAACTGAGTGGGTCATTTCCTTCCTCTCCTGGAAAATAACTCATCCTCTAAGATTTCTCCAGTGTCACTTCTCGTGGGAAGCCTTCCCTGACCACTCCGACATGTTGGCTTCATCTTTTCTGCTTCATTTTTCCTGTATTGAGAACCTTTCTAGTTTTTATTATATTAGTGTGTAAATAAATATTTATACTTCAGACTGCACTTGGTTATAAGAATCTTTCCTACCTCAATGTCAAGACTAGTATACAATAGGTAATCAGTACATACTGTTGACTGTGAAAGAGGAAAAGGAAAGAAAGAAAAAAAGGAAGAGGGCAAAATGAAGGGAAGAAAGAAAGAAGGAAGGGAAGAAGGGAGGGAGGGAGGACACAGGTAGGCTGGTTCACTATGTAACTGCATGTTGTCAGACGTGGCCTGGCTCCTGGTCACTGCACTCCCCTTCCCCTCTATCTTCCTCTCATCTGAGCCTCCTTATCGCCCCTAGCAGGCTTACCCACCTGCAGTGCCCAGGATCAATCCCACCTGACACAGTCAGATCTTAAGCCTCATTTTCCATAGATTTGGCATCACATCCCTTTCTGAAGCTCTAATCCTGAGACCGGGTACCCACCTGACCAACAAGGCCAGGGCTCCTGAGTTTCTTTCACCAGGCTGCTCTGTCCCAGGACTGAGAGACAGTTGCTACTCCCCAGGCCCATGGCTGGGACTCCTCCAGCTGCTGAGCAGAGGCCAGCAGGCTAACTCACTGCCAGACACGCTTGACTGACTCTCATGAGGAGCCAGCCCCAGCACGCTACCTGCTTTAACCAGACTTGCTCCCTCACTGTGGACCACCCTCCTAGATTTCTCCCAGCATGCCTAAGGCCCAGCCAGATCTTAAGGTTTAACAAGAGTGAAACACGTAATCACTGTGCGGATTTGGTTCTGTATGTGGAGGGAGGGTGACAGGGCTCTCCACTCCGCCTATGAATGTTTAAGAAGTAATTTATGAAAGCAGCTCCACTTAAACACACTCAAAAGACCCTTTAAACATGTTGTTTCTCATGTTAGGAACTCTTGGTAGAAGCTCAGATTTTTTTGTGAAAAAATTGTTTTTCAGGATATCTGTTTTGGTTTTTAAAGAAGGAATCTGATACCTGATGCCCATTCTACTGATATTAATATATCATTTTAAGTCAAAAGATCCATGCAAGGAAAACCCTTGGAACATCTGAAAGAACATGGGGAATAACAACTGCTCAGATAACTCAGCCAAACAGAGACTATGATTGGTCACAGGGAAAGGGCTGTGTTTATTGCCAAACCAATAATTAGTACAGACACACAGTAGTTCCCAAATTAGTATTTGTTGAGTGAATGAATGAATGAACACGTGCTCATATGTGTGTTTGTATGTAGAAATAGGTAATGGTCGGGTGGAGATACACTGATGGTATCTATTGCATGACACCAAATGTTTTTATGATTTTGCTGCTTTTGAAGTACATTTGGTACTTCACCTTGTTACACTTCGGGCGCGCTTTAAGAGGCACAAGGAGAGCAAGAAGCCTTTGGTGGTGGAGAAGGGCATAATATATGCTGTGTTCTCATTCTAGAAAAGCAACTTTCCCATGAATTCCATCTGAGGCTGAGAGTTAGTTTAGTGGTGGCTGCTTATACCTAGAGTTTTCAAAATTAATCTGCCACAGAATCACCTCAAGGATTAGGTCTAGAATTACAGTATTGATACTAATATATTATACATATACATATACATGTATATATATGTATGTGTGTATGTGGGTATAATTTTAAAAAGCAGTTCTACAAATTTATGCATATAAAAAGCCAACATTAAATTGCCGCTCTGTCAGGAAATGTCAACTTAAATGTCTAACATTATGCCTCAGGCTTCAGCTCTCAGGAGCTTTGACAGACTAAAAGGGGAAGCAAAACCCGTAAACCATATCTTGTTTGGGTTCTATTAGCAGGTTCTGGTCTTATTGTGATGATGAAAAGGAAAGACATCATCTAAAGTAAGAGACTGTAAATTTTGTTCCAGTCTGTTACATAATGATCTGAAAGAAATTGAGGAAGTAGCTCTTTAATTCTGCTTTTTCTTTCTAATTCTGCTTCTTGACATAATTTAAGATTGGCTACAAAGGCTTTTTTTATTATATATTCCAAAAGTATGACATCACAGGACTTTGTGCATGTAAAACGTGTTTATTACAGATGAGTGAATACGTATTTAAAATGCAATGTGCTCTAAGACTAAACCTCAAGTACACAAAAAAGGTATATGAATCTGGACGGCAATCCAGAGGTACTGTTAGACAGTGCTATTGTATGTACTTTCAAATTATCAACTGAGCTTAAGACTTGTGAAAATTAGCCAAGGAAAGCATCATCCATATCTCAGCTGCACGTTTTCCTGTCCTCTCCTTAACTTTTCCTGGTGTGAACAGAGTTACCTACTTTTGCATAGAAAAGGCAAATCTAAACAGCAAAGATATATTAAAAATCACAGAGCAGAGAGACCTTCAAGATAGTGTAGGAGTAAGACGTAAAGATCACCTTCCTCCCCACAAATACATGAGAAATGCATCTACATGTGGAACAACTCCTACAGAACATCTACTGAACGCTGGCAGACCTCAGACTTCCCAAAAGGCAAGAAACTCCCCACATACCTGGGTAGGGCAAAAGAAAAAAGAAAAAACAGAGATAAAAGAATAGGGACAGGACCTGCACCTCTGGGAGGGAGCTGTGAAGGAGGAAAAGTTTCCACACACTAGGAAGCCCCTTCACTGGCAGAGACGGGGGTGGCGGGGGTGGGTGCAGCTTCGGAGCCACAAAGGAGAGCGCAGCAACAGGGGTGCGGAGGGCAAAGCAGAGAGATTCCCGCACAGAGGATCAGTGCCAACCAGCACTCACTAGCCCAAGAGGCTTGTCTGCTCACCTGCCGGCCGGGACAGGTGGGGGCTGGGAGGTGAGGCTCGGGCTTGGGAGGTCAGATCTCAGGGAGAGTACTGCGGTTGGCTGCGTGAACACAGCCTGAAGGGGGCTAGTGCACCACAGCTAGCCGGGAGGTAGTCCAGGAAAATGTCTGGACCTGCCTAAGAGGCAAGAGACCATTGTTTCGGGGTGCGCGAAGAGAGGGGATTCAGAGCACTGTGGAAACGAGCTCCAGAGATGGGCGTGAGCCGCGGCTATCAGCGCGGACAGCAGAGACGGGCATGAAACGCTAAGACTGCTGCTGCAGCCACCAAGAAGCCTGTGTGCAAGCACAGGTCACTATCCACACCTCCCCTCCCGGGAGCCTGTGCAGCCTACCACTGCACCAGAACCCTAGGAGATATGTGAACAAAGAAGAGACAGGGAAATTTCTCCCAGCAGCCTTAGGAGCAGTGGATTAAATCTCCACAATCAACTTGATGTACCCTGCATCTCTGGAATATTTGAATAAACAATGAATCATCGCAAAATTGAGGCGGTGGACTTTGGGAGCAACTGTAGACTTGGGGTTTGCTTTCTGCATATAATTTGTTTCTGGTTTTATGTTTATCTTAGTTTAGTATTTAGGATTTATTATCTTTGGTAGATTTGTTTATTGATTTGGTGGCTCTCATCCTTTTTTTAAAATATATATAGATATATATTTTTTTTCCTTTTTCTCTTTTTGTGAGTGTGTATGTGCATGCTTCTTTGTGTGATTTTGTCCGTATAGCTTTGCTTTTACCATTTTTTCTATGGTTCTGTCTGTCCGTTTATATTTTTTGTTTTTGGCTTTAGTAGAGTTTTTAGCACTTCTTTTCATTGGTGGATTTGTTTTTTGGTTTGGTGGCTCTCTTCTTTTTTCTTTCTTTTTTTTAAATTACTCAAAAAATTTTTAAATAATCTTTTTATATTTTTTATTTTAATAACTATGTTATTTTATTTTTTTTCCTTCCTTTCTTTCTTTTTTTCTCCCTTTTCTTCTGAGCTGTGTGGCTCACAGGGACTTGGTGCTCTGGCTGGGTGTCACGTCTGTGCCTCTGAGGTGGGAGAGCCAAGTTCAGGACACTGGTCCACCAGAGACCTCCCAGCTCCACATAATATGAAACAGCAAAAGCTCTCCCAGAGATCTCCATCGACACAGCTCCATTCAATGACCAACAAGCTATAGTGCTGGACACCCTATGCCAAACATCCAGCAAGACAGGGACACAACCCCACCCAAAAGCAGAGAGGCTGCCTAAATTCATAATGTCACAGACACCCCAAAACACACCAGTGGATGCAGTCCTACCCACTAGAAAGACAAGATCCAGCCTCATCCACTAGAACAAGGCACCAGTCGCTTCCACCAGTAAGCCTACACAGCCCACTGAGCCAACCTTAGACACTGGGGGCAGACACCAAAAACAACAGGAACTACGAATCTGCAGCCTGCAAAAAGGAGACCCCAAACACAGAAAGTTAAGCATAATGAGAAGACAAAGAAACAAACAGCAGATGAAGGAGCAAGGTAAAAACCCACCAGACCAAACAAATGAAGAGGAAATAAGCAGTCTACCTGAAAAAGAATTCAGAGTAATGATACTAAAGATGATCCAAAATATTGGAAATAGACTGGACAGAATAAAAGAAACCTTTAACAAGGACCAAGAAGAACTAAAGAGCAAACAAACAATGATGAACTACACAATAAATGAAATTAAAAATTCTCTAGAAGGAATCAATAGCAGAATAACTGAGGCACAAAAATGGATAAGTGACCTGGAAGATAAAAGAGTGGAAATAACTACCACAGAGCAGAATAAAGAAAAAAGAATGAAAAGAATTGAGGACAGTCGCAGAGACCACTGGGACAACATTAAACGCACCAACATTTGAATTATAGGAGTTCCAGAAGAAGAAGAGAAAAAGAAAGGGACTGAGAAAATATTTGAATGATTATAGTTGAAAACTTCCCTAATATGGGAAAGGAAATAGTCAATCAAGTGAAGGAAGTGCAGAGAGTCCCATACAGAATAAATCCAATGAGAAACACTCCGAGACACATAATCAAACTATCAAAAATTAAATACAAAGAAAAAATATTAAAAGCAGCAAGGGAAAAGCAACAAATAACATACAAGGGAATCCCCATAAGGTTAACACCCAATCTTTCAGCAGAAACGCTGCAAGCCAGAAGGGAGTGGCAGGACATATTTAAAGTGATGAAAGGGAAAAACCTACAACCAAGGTTACTCCACTCAGTAAGGATCTCATTCAGATGCGATGGAGAAATTAAAAGCTTTACAGACAAGCAAAAGCTAAGAGAATTCAGCACCACCAAACCAGCTTTACAACAAATGCTAAAGGAACTTTGTTAGGCAGGAAAAACAAGAGACAGAAAAGAACTACAATAACAAACCCCCCAAAATTAAGAAGATGGTAATAGGAACATACATGCCGGTAACTACCTTAAATGTGAATGGATTAAATGCTCCACCCAAAAGACAGAGACTGGCTGAATGGATAAAAAAACAAGACCCGGATATATGCTGTCTACAAGAGACCCACTTCAAACCTAGGGATAAATGCAAACTGGAAAGTGAGGGGATGGAAAAAGATATTCCATGAAAACGGAAATCAAAATAAAGCTAGAGTAGCAATTCTCATATCAGATAAAATAGACTTTAAAATAAAGAATATCACAAGAGACAAAGAAGGACACTATGTACTGATCAAGGGATCAATCCAAGAAGAAGATATAACAATTGTAAATATTTATGCACCCAACATAGGAGCACCTCAATACATAAAGCAGATGCTAAAAGCCATAAAAGGGGAAATCAACAGTAACACAATCATAGTAGGGGACTTTTAACACCCGACTTTCACCAATGGACAGATCATCCAAAATGAAAATAAATAAGGAAACACAAGCTTTAAATGATACATTAAACAAGATGAACGTACTTGATATATATAGAACACTCCATCCAAAAACAACAGAATACACTTTCTTCTCAAGTGCTCATGGAACATTCTCCAGGATAAATCATATCTTGGGTCACAAATGAATCCTGGGTAAACTTAAGAAAATTGAAATTGTATCAAGTATCTTTTCTGACCACGCTATGAGACTAGATATCAAATACAGGAAAAAAATCTGTAAAAAATACAAATACATGGAGGCTAAATAATATACTACTAAATAACCAAGAGATCACTGAAGAAATCAAAGAGGAAATCAAAAAATACCCAGACACAAATGAAAATGAAAACACCACAACCCAAAACCTATGGGATGCAGCAAAAGCAGTTCTAAGAGGGAAGTTTATAGCAATAAAATCCTACCTCAAGAAACAAGAAACATCTCAAATACACAACCTAACCTTACACCTAAAGCAATTAGAGAAAGAAGAAGAAGAACAACAAAAAAAACCCAAACATAGCAGAAGGAAAGAAATCATAAAGATCAGATCAGAAATAAAAGAAAGAGAAATGAAGGAAAGGATAGCAAAGATCAATAAAACTAAAAGCTGGTTTTTGAGAAGATAAACAAAATGGATAAACCATTAGCCAGACTCATCAAGAAAAAATGGAGAAGACACACATCAATAGAATTAGAAATGAAAAAGGAGAAGTTACAAGTGACAATGCAGAAATATAAAGTATCATGAGAGATTACTACAACTATATGCCAATAAAATAGATAACGTAGAAGAAATGTACAAATTCTTACAAAAACACAACCTTCCGAGACTGAAGCAGGAAAAAATAGAAAATATAAACAGACCAAACACAAGCACTGAAATTGAGACTTAAAAATCTTCCAACAAACAAAAGCCCAGACCAGAGAGCTTCACAGGTGAATTCTATCAAATATTTACAGAAGAGCTAACACCTATCCTTCTCAAATTATCCAAAATATAGCAGAGGGAAGAACACCCCCAAACTCCTTCTATGAGGCCACCATCATTCTCATACCAAATCCAGTCAAAGATGTCACAAAGAAAGCAAACTACGGGCCAATATCACTGATGAAACTACAGGCCAATGTCAGTGATAGATGGAAAAATCCTCAACAAAATACTAGCAAACAGAATCCAACAGCACGTTAAAAGGATCATACACCATGATCAAGTGGGGTTTATCCAAGGAATGCAAGGATTCTTCAATATATGCAAATCAATCAATGTGATACACCATATTAACAAATTGATGGAGAAAAACCATATGATCATCTCAATAGATGCAGAAAAAGCTTTTTACAAAATTCAACACCCATTTATGAAAAAAACCGTCCAGAAAGTAGGCATAGAGGGAACTTACCTCAACATAATAAAGGCCATATATGACAAACCCACAGCCAACATTGTTCTCAATGGTGAAAAATTGAAACCTTTTCCACTAAGATCAGGAACAAGACAAGGTTGTCGACTCTCACCACTATTACTCAACATAGTTTTGGAAGTTTTAGCCACAGCAATCAGAGCAAAAAAAAGAAATAAAAGGAATACAAATTGGAAAAGAAGAAGTAAAGCTGTCACTGTCTGCCAATGACATGATACTGTACATAGAGAATCCTAAAGATGCTACCAGAAAACTACTAGAGCTAATCAATGAACTTGGTAAAGTAGCATGATACAAACTTAATGCACAGAAATCTCTTTCATTCTTATACACTAATGATGAAAAATCTGAAAGAGAAATTAAGGAAACACTCTCATATACCACTGCAACAAAAAGAATAAAATACCTAGGAATAAACCTATCTAAGGAGACAAAAGACCTGTATGCAGAAAACTGAAAGACACTGGTGAAAGAAGTTAAAGATGATACAAACAGATGGAGAGATATACCACGTCGTTGCACTGGAAGAATCAACACTGTGAAAATGACTATACTACCCAAAGCAATCTACAGATTCAATGCAATCCCTATCAAACTACCAATGGCATTTTTCACAGAACTATAACAAAAAAATTCTCAATTTATATGGAAACACAAAAGACCCCGAATAGCCAAAGCAGTCTTGAGAAAGAAAAGTGGAGCTGGAGGAATCAGGCTTCCTGACTTCAGACTATACTACAAAGCTCCAGTAATCAACACATTATGGTACTGGCACAAAAACAGAAATATAGATCAATGGAACAGGATAGAAAGCCCAGAGAAACCCACACACATATGGTCACCTTATGTTTGATAAAGGAGGCAAGAATATACAATGGAGAAAAGACAGCCTCTTCAATAAGTGGTGCTGGGAAAACTGGACAGCTACCTGTAAAAGAATGAAATTAGAACACTCCCTAACAACATACACAAAAATAAACGCAAAATGGATTAATGACCTAAATGTAAGGCCAGACACTCTAAAACTCTTAGAGGAACACATAGGCAGAACACTCTATGACATAAATCACAGCAACATCCTTTTTGACCCACCTCCTAGAGAAATGGAAATAAAAATAAACAAATGGGACCTAATGAAACTTAAAAGCTTTTGCATAGCAAAGGAAACCGTAAACAAGACAGAAGGGCAGCCTTCAGAATTGGAGAAAATATTTGCAAATGAAGCAACTGACAAAGCGTTAATTTCCAAAAGTTACAAGAAGCTCATGCAGCTCAATACCGAAAAAACCAGACAACACAATCCAAAAAATGGGCAGAAGACCTCAATGGACATTTCTCCAAAGAGGATATATAGATTGCCAACAAACACATGAAGGGATGCTCAACATCACTAATCATTAGAGAAATGCAGATCAAAGCTACAATGAGGTATCATCTCACACCAGTCAGAATGGCCATCATGAAAAAATGCAGAAACAATAAATGCTGGAGAGGGTGTGGAGAAAAGGGAACCCTCTTGCATTGTTGGTGGGAATGTGAATTGATACAGCCACTGTGGAGAACAGTATGGAGGTTCCTGAAAAAACTAAAAATAGAACTACCATATGACCCAGCAATCCCACTACTGGGCATATACCCTGAGAAAACCATAATTCAAAAAGAGTCATGTACCACAATGTTCACTCCAGCACTATTTACAATAGCTAGGATACGGAAGCAACCTAAATGCCCACCGACAGATGAATGGATAAAGAAGATATGGTACATATATACAATGGAATATTACTCAGCCATAAAAAGGAATGAAATTGGGTCATCTGTAAAGACATGGATGGATCTAGAGACTGTCATACAGAATGAAGTAAGTCAGAAAGAGGAAAGCAAGTATCGTATATTAATGCATATATGTGGAACCTAGAAAAAAAATGGTCTGAAGAACCTAGGGGCAGGAGAGAAATAAAGATTCAGATGTAGAGAATGGACTTAAGGATGTGGGGAGGGGGAAGGGTAAGCTGGATCGAAGTGAGAGAGTGGCATGGACATATATACACTACCAAACGTAAAATAGATAGCTAGTGGGAAGCAGCTTCATAGCACAGGGAGATCAGCTCGGTGCTTTGTGACCACCTAGAGGTGTGGGGTAGGGAGAGTGGGAGGGAAATGCAAGAGGGAAGAGATATGGGGACATATTTATATGTATAGTTGATTCACTTTGTTATAAAGCAGAAACTAACACACCGTTGTAAAGCAATTATACTCCAATAAAGATGTTAAAAAAACAAAAAATCACAGAGCAAAGGCACGAGCCCTGAGTGGGAGTCAAGAACCCTGTCTTCTTATTGGACCTTTGCACTTTATAAGCTGTGTGACCTTGAAGAAGTCACTAAATCTCCCTAAGTCACATTTCCCTCAGTGATTAAAGTAATAATAATAATGAATAACACTGATCTCATTTGAGTATTGTGGCCAAGACAGTGCTATGTATTTACCACACCATTTCCTCTTCCTGGGAATGCTGGAAGACTCCATTCTTCCCAGGCTTCCTTGTAGTTAGGTTGGGGGTCACTTGCCTGAATTCTGACCCATGGAATGTGGGCAGAAGTGACATAAGCCATTCACGAACTGCTCTGTAAATACATCCCACAAGATCCACCAGCTGTCTCTTCCTGTTTTGTGACTGGAGCCACATACCACATAGAGTAGCTACAAGATAGAGAAGCAACCTGAGACTCTGTGTCACCACCTGTAGGAGAGCCTGAGTAGAACAGCCACCAATCTACTTGACATTGATGTGAGCAAGAAATTAACCTTATTGTTTTAACCACTAAGATTTTTAGGTTTGTTACCACAGCATAATATAGCCTACCCTGACTAAGAAAAGGACTAAATGAGAAAATAAAATTTACTTGTTTTATATCTAAATGTGCTATACTGCTATGCAGGTTAGTACTGGGAGCAATGATGGAGAGCTTGTAAAAATTAATAGAACTTCTAAGGTTTTTTTGATATTATACCATTACATAAATTATATAAAGGCTTCCTGAAAGATAGAATCCAGTCACTATAGACCAGCCACATTCTTACTTAAATATTAGTATATTTATTTGCCCTTAACATATCTGGGACATATATACATAGATGATCCATTTTACCAAGTATTTTAACTGATATGACTAGGTAGTTGAAGCCCTATCACTTATACTCACTACAATGACACTAAGTGACACTAAGTTCCTAAAGAGAGTGACCTCTGGCCCAAAGCTGAAAATCCACACCTATGTGAAATGATTCTCTCACTTTAAAATTAAAACTGAGTGGGTGATTGTGACCATTTTTAAAATCTCCTCTTAGGAGATCTCTTGTCTTGATCATAAGCACTCCAAAAAAAAAAAAAAAAAAAAAAGAGCAAAACGCTAAGATTATATATAATACAATTTTGTATAGACTGATTTTTGCCTAAATCTCAAGTACAACTTATACAGAACTGGGGGGAAGCCCTCCTGAGAACCTGAAAAAATGGTATTTAAGGTACTATTATTATTTTTTTATGTGGTCCCAAATTTTCTTGATCAAATTGTTTAGTCAATCAAAGAATTATCTCCTTTAGAGGTTTTTGAAGGTATATTAATTCAAGTCAATAAAAGGAATCATTAATCAAATCCAAGAGGACTGTATCAGTTCTAGGCTCCTTATTAGATGATTATTAGCTGTTGCTGTACAAATATCACTGACAGGATTAATAAGATTTGTCACAGGATCAAAAGGCCAAAAATCAGTTCAGAGAAGGCTAAAAATATTCCTTAAATTTAAGTTTTAAATGCAGCTTTCCAAAAATCAGACATGTATTTTAGAGCAATCTTGACATCTCCAGAAGTGCATAAATGAATTAAACCTGTCAATGACCTACTTTAATGAAAGAAATTACAGCCATCTTAAATACTTATAATTTATCTTTATGATGATATTGAGTTGCTAATTTTAGAATTCAGAAATGAGAAATTATGGCAAATAACTGCATTTAGCAAAATCAACCACCTAGAGGACAGTCAAGTATATACTTCAGGTAAACAGAACATTGAGTTTGCCCATTCCTGAACGTCTTGCCATTGCTAAAAATGTACACTGTATCTTCCCACACAGGTTGAAGGAATCACAAGGAAATACAGGCCAACTCACTAGAGTTGATTCTATACACACCAACCATGTATACATATATTGAAACAAAGCAGCTTGACAAGGGTGCCTGAACAGCAGCTTACCTTCCCACAATGGCAGGGACTGCTCATTGCCTGCCAAACCTCCACCCTCCCCTACTTCCTTAGAAAACAGAGCACTGCTTCTTTTTGATGAGCACATTTCTTCCTGGCATAAAACTATATTATCCATGAATGAACATTTGATCAATTCAAGGATATGAGACATCAGATAAAGCTGCTTAAAGAAAACTGGCTTGCCTTTTAGGGGCCACCTTTTTGATTTTTTGCCTTTCTTACTCCTCCTGACCCCCATATTTTTGATGCCTAGAGTCCAGCAGCCTCTGTGGACCCTGAGTTCCACACAGTAGGAAGGAAGAGCAGAAAAGCCAGAGCTTGAGCACTTGATGACAGGATGGGATTACTGCACAGCCACTCTAGTCTACATCTAAGCTTTCACAGGGGACAGAAACATTTTTCTATCTCCTTTAAGTCACTATTATTTGGGGGTTTTCTGTTATGGGAAGCTAAAGTGATTTTAACATATAATTAGTCAATTCAGTTTCTTTTTAAATAGCCAAGAACCATAAATTAACTCTCTAGCTAATTTGTCTGCTGTTTTAAATTGACAGATTTGTATATGTAGACTCAATTTTAACTTTTTTTATCCTATTTAACAGTACTAGTCAAATTTGTTAAAATACTAATATGTCATGTAAGAAAATCATCACTATGAATGACTTATTTTAATGTTTCCTTCACATATTATAAGAAACCTAGATATAAAAATTTATTGGGAATCCAGTACATTCCTAAGGAAAATTTCTCTTCTAGTTCCCAAAGAATACCAAAAGAAGAAGAAAGAAGAAAGAAGAGAGGGGGAGGGGGAGGGGGGAGGGGGAGGGGGAGGGAGAGGGAGAAGAAGAAGAAGAAGAAGAAGAAGAAAAAGAAGAAGAATACTCTGCTATAGAATGTGCATTGACATGTGGTAATATGAAGAGCACTTTCTAGTTTAAACTATCTTCTATCATTTCTATTTCCAACATTCTGTTTTTAAAAACCTATTGATTCTTATATGGGAACAATGGTAAAAATTTTAATTTTCAAATAAAATTTACGCTGAAACCTCCTGATGATGATTTATAAAGGATAACATTTCTTAAAAGTTGGGGATCAAGTAAACAAGTTCTAACTTGTTTGTTGAAAACCTAAAGCTCTGTATAATCATATCTATTTTAACCACATACATGAAAAGAGGGAGCAAGAGGAAGAGGGAGAGAGAAAACAAACCTATTTATGTCTATCTGGATCCTAAATGAAAAGAACCCCATTCTACTGTATACTTTTTTCCTCCCCTACCTTGTAGTATAGACTGGGGCTAGGTAAGCTTTCATCTTTCAACCTAGAAATAAAAATAATAAATAGCTCCAAGATTTTATTATCAAGAAAGAACTCCTAGTACAGAAATCTCTCTCTTCCTCGTCTCACTTTGATCTCTTTCTCTCTCTCCTCTGAAAAGGAAGAAAGAAAAAGCAAAATGCCATTACCAATTTCTTTTTTATTTTTCACAGTAAGTCACTGATATATTAAGCTCTCAGGCTACAAAGTCATAATGTTTTTAGTCATTATTATGAAAAAAAAAAGATAAAAACCACAAGTCTCCAGATGTATTGTGTTAAAATTCATATTAAAAGTGACTCTATCGTGCAGTCACTATTGAAAACAGTATGGAGGTTCCTCAAAAAACTAAAAATAGAGTTGCCATATGATCCAGCAATTCAACTCCTGGGCATATATCTGGACAAAACTATAATTCAAAAAGATACATGCACCCCTATGTTCATAGCAGCACTATTCACAATAGCCAATACATGGATACAATCTAAATGTCCATCAACAGATGAATGGATAAAGAAGATGTGGTATATATACACAATGGAATATTACTCAGCCATAAAAAAGAATGAAATAATGCCATTCACAGCAACATGGATGGACCCAGAGATAAGCATACTAAGTGAAGTAAGTCAGAAAGAGAAAGACAAATACCATATGATATCACTTATATGTTTATAATTTATCTAAATTTATCTATAATTTATCTATAATTTATCTTTTATATGTTCATAATTTGTCTAAAATATGACACAAATAAACTTATCTATAAAACAGAAACACACTCAAAGATATAGAGAACAGCCTTGTGGTTGCCAAGGTGGAAAGGGTGTGAGGGAGGGATGGATTAGGAGTTTGGGCTTAGCAGATGCAAACTAGTATATATAGAACTGATAAACAACAATGTCCTACTGTGTAGCACAGGGAACTATATTTGATATCCTGTGATAATCTATAATGGAAAAGAATATGAAGAAGAATGTATGTATATTTATATATGTGTATAACTGAATCACTTTGCTGCACAGCAGAAATTAACACATTTCAAATCAACTATACTTCAATAAAATAAATTTTTTTAAAAAGTGACTATCATCTACTATATGTGTGTTCATCTCAATAGCTTATTGCTGCTATAGTTTATGCCAAAGATAGAAATATAAAGCTTGATGAGAACAACAGTATTCTGCATATTTTGAAGTCAGTTAAAACAACATTTAGGCAAACCCAAGATATTTCTATTATAAATTTTCTAAGATTATAATTTGCGTGGTTGATGACTACAGCAAAATTAATTTTCTTTAAAGTATCACAGAACTTACTAAATATCTTATGGTTGGTGTAGTAATAAAATATATTTTAAGTGATGTTCAGGACTTACCACCTCCACCTCCAAGAAGACTGGCATTTGCTGTTTGAAAGAAAACAAAATAAAAGACATTAAATAATATATAACAATATAATATGTCAGAGTAGTTCAAGAAAAATTGGTAATGATCATGCTGTACACACACACACACACATATATATCACAATATGTTCTTTCATATAAAGACAGACTTTATTACTGTTTTATTATGGTATGAAAATTGAAATATTTTACTATTTTTCTCTTTTTTGTCTTCAAATGAATATTTTTACAATATGCTTCCTTCTAATAAAATGAAGTATGTATGTAATCCTTTTTCTTCCATTCTGTATCTAAATTAATCTTTTGGTTTCTCCATTTTATCAACTAGAGATAGAACAATGTTATTTAGGCAATTTCAAAGGACAATGTAACAAGAAAGTATAATGATAACTTTAATTAAATTAAACACCATCAAATAAAGCTATCTCAAGACACTCTGCAATAAGAACGAACTCAAATAGTGACAGATTTATTCGTTTTTACATTAATTTTTTGTTTGAGGGAAAGAAATTTTAAATATTTTTGTAAAACAATGATGTGTCATTTCTTACCCATTTATCCATTAACTTAGCACATATAATTATGAAATCAAATAATAAGCAAAATATAAGGCCATTCCATTTAGATTTTTTTTAAGAGGTCAGATTTTCAGAAGGTTCCACTGCAGTTTTCTGCTGAAGTATTAAGCAACTTTACGCCTATGTTTATCTAGTCTCTACAAAAGCCAGAAAACAGAAGTCCTGCAGCAACATAAAAAAAGTATGTGGTAATCTAAGTCCCTTTCTTTGTGGAGAAACCTGAGCTACTAAAAGATTAAAGAAATCACTTAAGAAAGAGGAGTAGGAATCTTCAACTTGAATTTTCCTGTGATGTCCACAAACCACGCACTGTCATAATAAGAGAAGCAAATATCAGAGTGTTAATGATTCTATCAATAAATAATGGAGCATTTTAAGAATAAATGCCTATATTCATATGTGATGGTTTGCTAATTATTGAAACACTAAAGAGAACATCATGAAAATTCGTGAAGAACAAATGCCTTTGAAGGTTTTCTCAATATGTCAATCTTAGAGGATCAAATCTTGTCTCATATGATCTTTCAAGTACAGGGCCATCTAATTGCTGCTCAAGCCTTCCCCGCAGTGCTTTCATCACAAATATGGACTGCATAGCAATGCCATTAGTCAACCATAAACAAAATTCACTTCAGATATTACATTTTATTTATTTTTAACTTTTTTTTTTCTTTATTTGGGTTGCGCCACGTGGCATGTGGGATTTTAGTTCCCTTACCATGGATCAAACCTGTGCCTCCTGCAGTGGAAGCACGCAGAGTGTTAACCACTAGACCGCCAGGGAAGTCCCACTTCAGATATTATAAAGTCATCTGCCACCCTGTCACCTCAGGTCCCCCAACTCCTTCTGACTTCACAGTGAAAATGTGTAGTATTTACATAGATCGAATCCAGGACTTAATGCCCTGCCCCAAATCAAACTTTGTAACTGTTGAAGTGGTAACTTGCTGAAGGGGAATGAGGAAAGATGTTATGAATTCTATCTTGGTTCCATACCCTTTAGTGGGTGGGAGAAATTTCATGATGTCTCTTGGCAAACCCAAACATTTTCTTAAAAATCTTAGCTACATGCATTTATAAAACTGCATGGCATTTCACACTCCTGCCGATTTTTTATTTTTATATTTGACTGAGAACTCCTTCCCTGTCTATAGGTTTTCCAGATCCCAGAAACTCCATCTGTTGTCCTCCAATTTATACATATTCATTCATAAGGAAAAATTTATTTCCAACAACAAACAACAACAGCAATGAATAGTAGCTTTACATGCAAATTATCATGCCCAGAATCACAATAACACAATATAACCTATTTTCACCCAATGCTTTGCTTAATAAAGGTGGAGGCTGCCTCTTTTGAGAGCACAGCCCAAGACCCATCTGTTTAACCAGGCCCTCGTCCAACAGAGGTGGGTGGATGTGTGGGAGCAGGTGTAGGAACTGGAATTGGAAAACCATCAAGTCAGTTTATGTCAGATGTGTGCTCACGTCTAGGTGAGCATGTCTGGCCACATTTTAACATCTACATAGAAGTATTTTATAAAATTGTGGCATTTACATAGGGCACAATCACTTTTAAGATAATTTCATGTGCATTACCAGTCATGTAATAGAATCTTAATCTAAGCTACTTAAATATATTCAAACCAATTCTAATAACTGTAATCCTGATAATGGTTTTTCTAAAGAACCCATCACATTTAAGTCTATTTTATCAATTTCTGTTCTCTAAAAAATAAAATGTTTACATTATTAGGAAAAATATCAAGAAAATTTTCTTCAGTAAAAGTGACAAAATATTGGCAAATAAAAGTGAAACTATATTATGATTTCTAATATTATTCTACCTTCACAGAGCACCTTATGCATAATATAACTGATTGTCAACATTTATTGGTCAGGTGGATTAATATAATTTCTTCCATTTCACAAAAGTGAAAATGACTTTCATGTTTCTAAAATTAGTAGTCATTTAATTTTTACTTAATTATTTCTAATAAATCGAGGTATATCCCAATTAGAGAGGAAGCACCTAAAGATAAAGTCTGAGTTTAATAATTTGGCCTGCATTTAATAAGTTCTCAATACATGTTTTCCAATAGTGAGATAATAGGCAGGATTAATCTCATTTCTTTATTGATGTAGAAGAGTTTTTTGTTTACTGAAGTGTGTGGAAAGAGCAAACTTTGATACTTTTCTTCCTGTAAGATCGAGGTCTGTTAAAGAAACTCTTAAAAGTTTATTTGGAAATAGTGATTAAAAATGTATGAAATATGTTTATATAGTTATGTCCCTCCTTAGGTCCCCTGCTAGAGGGAATTTTGGATATGCCTCTTGTTATTCCTAGAGTTTCACATGGAAGGTAAAGGAGAAAGGAACAAAGAAATCTTAAAGTTGATAAGCATCATGCTACTGCTTCTAAATTGAGATTTAAAAATCTCTTCTCTGAGCATGCTTACTAATCAACACTATTTTCCTTTTTTTCATTTTTAATTTTTTATTAGATTTAGGCTCATTTAGCCACTCCCTGTCAAGACTACTTCATAGATAGTGCCATACATATATATATATATTTTTTTCTTAGTTTGCTACTCTTTTCTTTTTTTTTCTTATGCAGCAGGTTCTTATTAGTTATCCTCTTTATACATATTAGTGTATAAATGTCAATCCCAATCTCCCAATTCATCACACCACCACACCTGCCCCCTCCACTTTCCCCCATTGGCGTCCATGTTTCTTCTCTACATCTGTGTCTCTATTTCTGCCCTGCAAACCGGTTCATCTGTAGCATTTTTCTAGGTTCCACATATATGCATTAATATACGAAAAATGTTTTTCTCTTTCTGACTTACTTCATTCTGTATGACAGTCTCTAGATCCACCCACATCTCTACAAATGACTCAATTTCATTCCTTTTTAAGGCTAATATTCCATTGTATATATGTACCACATCTTATTTATCCATTCATCTGCCGATGGACATTTAGGTTGCTTCCATGAGCTGATTATTGTAAATACTGCTGCAATGAACATTGGGGTGCATGTGTCTTTTTGAATTATGTTTTTCTCTGGGTATATGCCCAGTAGTGGGATTGCTGGGTCATATGGAAATTCTATTTTTAGATTTTTAAAGAACCTCCATACTGTTCTCCATAGTGGCTGTATCAATTTACATTCTCACTAACAGTGCAAGAGGGCTCCCTTTTCTCCACACCCTCTCCAGCATTTGTTGTTTGCAGATTTTCTGATGCCCATTCTAACTGTTGTGAGGTGATATCTCATTGTAGTTTTGATTTGTATTTCTCTAATAATTAGTGATGTTGAGCAGCTTTTCATGTGCTTCTTGGCCATCTCTATGTCTTCTTTGGATAAATGTCTATTTAGGTCTGCCCATTTTTCGATTGGGTTGATTATTTTTTTAATATTGAGCTGCATGAGCTGTTTATAAATTTTGGAGATTAATCCTTTGTCCATTGATTTGTTTGCAATTATTTTCCCATTCTGAGGGTTGTCTTATTCTATTGTTTGTAGTTTCCTTTGTTTTGCAAAAACTTTTAAGTTTCATTAGGTCCCATTTGTTTATTTTTGTTTTTATTTCCATTACTCTAGGAGGTGGATCAAAAAAGATCTTGCTGTGATTTATGTCAAAGAATATTCTGCCTGTATTCCTCTAAGAGTTTTATAGTGTGCAGTCTTATATTTAGGTCTCTAATCCATCTTGAGTTTATTTTTGTGTATGTTGTTAGGGAGTCTTCTAATTTCATTCTTTTATATGTAGCTTTCCAGTTTTCCCAGCACCATTTATTGAAGAGATTGTCTTTTCTCCATTGTATATTCTTGCCTCCTTTGACAAAGATTACTTGACCATAGGTGCGTGGGTTTATCTCTGGGTTTTCTATATCCTGTTCCATTGAGCTATATTTCTGTTTTTGTGCCAGTACCATACTGTCTTGATTACTGTAGCTTTGTAGTATAGTCTGAACTCAAGGAGTCTGATTCCTCCAGCTCTGTTTTTTTCCCTCAAGATTGCTTTGGCAATTCAGGGTCTTTTGTGTCTCCATATAAATTTTAAGATTTTTTTGTTCTAGTTCTGTAAAAAATGCCATTGGTAATTTAATAGGGATTGCATTGAGTCTATAGATTGCTTTGGGTAGTACAGTCATTTTCACAATATTGTTTATTTCAATATGAGAACATGATATATCTCTCCATCTGTTTTTATCATCTTTAATTTCTTTCATCAGTGTCTTCTAGTTTTCTGCATACAGGTCTTTTGTCTCCCCAGGTAGGTTTATTCCTAGGTATTTTATTCTTTTTGTTGCCATGGTAAATGAGAGTGTTTCCTTAATTTCTCCTTCAGATTTTTCATCATTCGTGTATAGGAATGCAAGAGATTTCTGTGCATTACTTTTAGAACCTGCAACTTTACCAAATTCATTGATTAGCTCTAGTAGTTCTCTGGTAGCATCTTTAGGATTCTCAGTGTATAGTATCATGTCCTCTGCAAATAGTGACAGTTTTACTTCTTCTTTTCCAATTTGTATTCCTTTTATTTCATTTTCTCCTCTGATTGCCGTGGTTAGGAATTACAAAATTATGTTGAATAATAGTGGTGAGAGTGGACATCCTTGTCTTGTTCCTGATCTTAGAGGAAATGTTTTCAGTTTTTCACCATTGAGAATGAGGTTTGCTGTGGGTTTGTCATATATGGCCTTTATTATGTTGAGGTAGGTTCCCTCAATGCCCACTTACTGGAGAGGTTTTATCATAAATGGGTGTTGAATTTTCTCAAAAACTTTTTCTGCATCTATTGAGATGATCGTATGGTTTTTATTCTTCAATTTGTTAATAGGGTGTATCACATTGATTTATTTGCGTATATTGAAGAATCCTTGCATGCCTGGGATAAATCCCACTTGGTCATGGTGTATGACACTTTTAATGTGTTGTTGGATTCTGTTTGTTAGTATTTTGTTGAGGATTTTTGCATCTATATTCATCAGTGATACTGGTCTGTAATTTTCTTTTTTTGTAGTATCTTTGTCTGGATTTGGTATCAGGGTGATGGTGGCCTCATAGAATGAGTTTGGGAGTGTTCCTTTCTCTGCAATTTTTGGGAAGAGTTTGAGAAGGAAGGGTGTTAGCTCTTCTCTAAATGTTTGATAGAATTCACCTGTGAAGCCATCTGGTCCTGGACTTTTGTTTGTTGGAAGATTTTTAATCACAGTTTCAATTTCATTAATTGTGATTGGTCTGTTCATATTTTCTATTTCTTCCTGGTTCAGTTTTGGAAGGTTATAACTTTCTAAGAATTTGTCCATTTCTTCCAGGTTGTCTATTTTATTGGCATACAGTTGCTTGTAGTAGTCTCTTAGGATGCTTTGTATTTCGGCGCTGTCTGTTGTAACTTCTCCTTTTTCATTTCTAATTTTATTGATTTGAGTCCTATCGCTCTTTTTCTTCATGAGTCTGGCTAATGGTTTATCAATTTTGCTTATCTTCTCAAAGAACCAGCTTTTAGTTTTATTGATCTTTGTTTTGTTTTCTTTGTTTCTATTTCATTTATTTCTGTTCTGATCTTTACGATTTCTTTCCTTCTACTAACTTTGGGTTTTGTTTATTCTTCTTTCTCTAATTCCTTTATTGGTAAGGTTAAATTGTTTATTTGAGATTTTTCTTGTTTCTTGAGGTAGGCTTGTATTGCTATAAACTTCCCTCATAGAACTGCTTTTGCCGCATCCCATAGGTTTTGGATCATCGTGTTTTCATTGTCATTTTTCTCTAGGTATTTTTTGATTTCCTCTTTGATTTCTTCAGTGATCTCTTGGTTCTTTAGTAATGTATTGTTTAGCCTCCATGTGTTTGTGTTTTTAATGCTTTTTTCCCTGTAATTGATTTCTAATCTCATAGCACCGTGGTCAGAAAAGAGGCTTGATATGATTTCAATTTTCTTAAATTTACTGAGGCTTGATTTGTGACTCAAGATGTGACCTATCCTGGAGAATGTTCCATGTGCACTTGAGAAGAAAGTGTATTCTGTTGTTTTTGGATGGAATGTCCTATAAATATCAATTAAAGCTATCATCTGTTGTGTCATTTAAAGCTTGTGTTTCCTTATTAATTTTCTGTTTGGATGATCTGTCCATTGGTGTAAGTGAGGTGTTAAAGTCTCCCACTATTATTGTGTTAATGTCAATTTCCTCTTTTATAGCTGTTAGCAGTTGCCTTATGCATTGAGGTGCTCCTATGTTGGGGGCATATATATTTATAATTGTTATATCTTCTTCTTGGATTGATCCCTTGATCATTATGTAGTGTCCTTCCTTGCCTCTTGTAACATTCTTTATTTTAAAGTCTATTTTTTCTGATATATATACTCCAGCTTTCTTTTGATTTCCATTTGCATGGAATATCTTTTTCCATCCCCTCACTTTCAGTCTGTATGTGTCCCTAAGTCTGAAGTGGGTCTCTTGTAGACAGCACATATATGGGTCTTGTTTTTGTATCCATTAACTGACCCTGTGTCTTTTGGTTGGAGTATTTAATCGATTTACGTTTAAGGTAATTATCAATTTGTATGTTCCTATTACCATGTTCTTAATTGTTATGGGTTTGTTTTTGTAGGTCCTTTTCTTCTCTTGTGTTTCCCACTCAGAGAACTTCCTTTAGCATTTGTTGTAGAGCTGGTTTGGTGGTGCTGAATTCTCTTAGCTTTTGCTTGTCTGTAAAGCTTTTGATTTCTCTGTAGAATCAGAATGAGATCCCTAACGGGTAAAGTAATCTTGGTTGTAGGTTCTTCCCTTTCATCACTTTAAATATATCATTCCACTCCCTTCTGGCTTGAGGGTTTCTACTGAGAAATCAGCTGTTAACCTCATGGGAGTTTCCTTGTATGTTATCTGTCATTTCCCCTTGTTGCTTTCAATAATTTTTCTTTGTCTTTAATTTTTGTCAATTTGATTACTATGTGTTTCATTGTGTTTCTCCTTGGGTTTATCCTGCCTGGGACTCTGCACTTCCTGGAGTTGGGTGGCTATTTCCTTTCCCATGTTAGGGAAGTTATCAACTATAATCTCTTCAAATATTTTCTCTGTTTTTTTCTCTCTCCTCCTTCTGGGACCCATATAATGTGAATGTTGTTGCATTTAATGTTGTCCCAGAGGTCTCTTAGGCTGTCTTCGTTTCTTTTCATTCTTTTTTCTTTATTCTGTTCCACGGCAGTGAACTCCACCATTCTGTCTTTCAGGTCCCTTATCCTTTGTTCTGCCTCAGTTATTCTGCTATTGATTCTTTCTAGTGTATTTTTCATTTCAGTTCTTATATTGTTCATCTCTGTTTGTTTGTTCTTTAATTCTTCTAGGTGTTTGTTCTTTAATTCTTCTAGGTCTTTGTTAAACATTTCTTGCATCTTCTTCATCTTTGCCTCCATTCTTTTTCCGAGGTCCTGGATCATCTTCAGTATCATTATTCTGAATTCTGTTTCTGGAAGGTTGCCTATCTCTACTTCATTTAGTTGTTTTTCTGGGGTTTTATCTTGTTCCTTCATCTGGTACATAGCCCTCTGCCTTTTTGTCTTGTCTCTCTTTCTGTGAATGTAGTTTTTCTTCCACAGGCTGCAGGATTGTAGTTCTTCTTGCTTCTGCTGTCTGCCTCTGGTGGATGAGGCTATCTAAGAGGCTTGTGCAAGTTTCCTGATGGGAGGGAATGGTGGTGGGTAGAGCTGGGTGTTCCTCTGGTTGTCAGAGCTCAGTAAAACTTTAATCCACCTGTCTGCTGATGGGTGGGGCTGGCTTCCTGCCCTGCTGGTTGTTTGGCCTGAGGCGACCCAACACTGAAGCCTACCTGGCTCTTTGGTGGGGCTAATGGCGGACTTTGGGAGGGCTCACGCCACGGAGTACTTCCCAAAACTTCTTCTGTCAGTGTACTTGTCCTCACAGTGAGCCACAGCCACCCGCCACCTCTGCAGGAGACCCTCCAACACTAGCAGGTAGGTCTGGTTCAGTCTCCTATGGGGTCACTGCTCCTTTCCCTGTGCCCCAATATGCAAACTAATTTGTGTGTGCCCTCCAAGAGTGGAGTCATTGTTTCCCCCAGTCCTGTCGAAGTCCTGCAATCAAATCCCACTAGCCTTCAAAGTCTCATTTCTAGGAATTCCTCCTCCCGTTGCCAGACCCCCTGGTTGGGAAACCTGACATGGGGCTTAGAACCTTCACTCCAGTGGGTGGACTTCTGTGGTATAAGTGTTCTCTACTTTGTGAGTCACCCACCCAGCAGTAACGGGATTTGATTTTATTGTGATTGCGCCCCTCATACCATCTCATTGTGGCTTCTCCTTTGTGTTTGGAATTGGGGTATCTTTTTTTGTGAGTTCCAGTGTCTTCCTGTCAATTATTGTTCAGCAGTTAGTTGTGATTCCGGTGCTCTTGCAAGAGGGAGTGAGCACACGTCCTTCTACTCCGCCATCTTGAACGTATCTCAATCAACACTATTTCCTTTCATATTTTTCTAAGTAAAATGCCCCTTCTATTACCAGAGGAGGTGGAGGAAAAAAGCAAGCTTCAGTAACTGTCTCAAAGACTGACTCAATGAGAAACTAAAATGAGCCATTACAAATTAATTTATCTGTGTATTGCACTTTTTCCTCCCCCAAATAACAACTCAATGAAATGAACAGTTTCACTGTTTAAAAAGCAAAAACAACACGGAATATAAAATGGGGGTAAGGGTTACCAAAATCTAATTTCAAAGTGGCAAATTTGAAGAATTTACTTATCATACCCTAAGCAAATGATTGTTTTTTGACGTATAGAGAAATTGTTTTTTTCTAATTAAACTCAGTTTTTAATTTTTGAATTAAAATTATCAAATTATACATAGGTATAAATATTCATTACAAAATTATCAAAACCAAAAAAAAATCAGATACAAGTAGGATTCTTTTTCATGGGATAGTTAGCCTAAATGAAAAATAATCCTGGTGTTTGACATTAGTGTCATTATTTTATGTTTTTCTCAAGATACAAATGGAATATTACCTTACTTTCTTCCTGAAAAAAAAAAATTCTTAAATGACCCTCTTCCACGTGTGTGTGTGTGTGTGTCTTTTTAAGAATATAACTATAATTAAATTGTGGATCAAATGATGAAAATACAATTACTATATAAGTAATCTTATAACAGTATAAGTTCCTAGATGGAATATAGACCATAACATTATTACCTAAAGCACTTTTCCTCCTAAGATCTCAAAATCCTTTTCAGGGGTTTCCCTGGTGGCACAGTGGTTAAGAGTCCGCCTGCTGATGCAGGGGACACAGGTTCGTGCCCCGGTCTGGGAAGATCCCACATGCCGCGGAGCGGCTGGGCCTGTGAGCTATGGCCGCTGAGCCTGAGTGTCCGGAGCCTGTGCTCAACATCGGGCAAGGCCACAAGAGTGAGAGGCCCGCGTACCGCAAAAAAAAAAAAAAAAATCATTTTCAGTCTATATAGGGTAATACAAAGTATACTGAACTGAGAGCCAGGTAACCTCATTTTAATTCTGCTTCAGTTACTAAATTGCAGATGATTTTGGCAAGTCATAGTCAACTATCTTACATATCTTCTTCCATCAGGAAATTTAGAACGAATCGGGATGTCAAACAGGTTTCAAACAATTCAGATTCATTAATTACAAGAGACTGTCTGTACCTCTGATTTGAGAAGGTTTCTGAGGCTAAATCTAGGCTCAGTGGAAAAGAGAACCATGATCAATTAATAATGTTGATCACGGTCAGACGGGGAAAGGAAGAATTAAAATGGCAGCAGACATGCTATATATTGGGGATCGCTAGATCAGACATCTTCTCTTACATTTGAGAGATTTTGATGTAATGAAATTCGATTCAATAATTTTGAAAAACAAAACTACTAACCTAACATGTGCCAGCATTGTACTTCAGCATGGCTAATAGCTCCTGCAGTTTCTGAGTCTGAAATAATTCAGTCTGTGAAATAGTCCAGAGCTGGGAGAGGTAACCCATGTCCTCTGTGAGTCAAACTGGCCTGATCAGTGTTTGGAACAATTTTTTATTCCACTTGCCCAGTAATTCCTATTATCTGTACTTAGTAATTATTTATTTTCCCACTCCATTTCTACCTTCACCCAGGACTATCTGTCAAACAAGCAACTGCCTGGGAGACTAGTCTTTAAACATTGATTAAATCTATTTGTGCAGGATTTTTGTTTGCTTTTCATAATTATAAAGGAAATTATAGTTGCTTTCATCTTAAAAGCATACTGACCACCTAGTTTAGCTTATTTATTCTGCTTTCTTATTACAATAGAGCACATGGGATGTCAAAATGATTGTTGGCAAAAAATTTCCCCAGGGGCTCTACTTAAAACACCACTTCATTAACAACATGTTACCCTAAAAAATACAAAAGCCAAAATATCACCCTTTAGAATGGCACACATTATATTCCCTAGACTTTGAAACTCAAAGTAGGAAAGGCTAAAAAAAATCTGTTAAGATTAAAATCCCAAGCACGTGCATGACTCTAGAACCACTTTTAACAGGGAGCAACCATCTCAACTGATAGCTGTGGAAATACAATCTACACAGACAAATACAGCCATCAATTTGGCAACAGCTCTCTGTTCACGATTTACCAGATTTACACCTCCTGATCAAAATCAGCAATGCCAGAAGTTTTGGGCAATGGTATAATTTCCTGTTTTGAAGATTACAAAGAGAGAAAATTAAGAATAGGCTTAAGGAGATATGGGGATATATGTATACGTATAGCTCATTCACTTTGCTATACAGCAGAAACGAACACACCATTGTAAAGCAATTATACTCCAATAAAGATGTTAAAAAAAATAAGAATAGGCTTATCTATTTCACATGTAGAAACCAGGCATAAACACATGATGAATAATTCACATTTCATACACTGCAGAATTCAAAGGAACTATTGATTATTCCAGGATCTGTGTGGTTGTATAAGCTGTAACCCACCATGAAGCCAAAAACAGAATACAATGAGTCCTACTATGGATAAATAGGTGAAAAGGCATCAGGAATTGGAAAACTTACTTGGGAGTATTAAGAATGAAACAAAATGGAATTACTCTGGTTGAACTGCAAGGGAGAAACTACAGCTGACCCGTTTTGCCAATCTGGTGTCACCAGCTATTACCCTGGGTGCTCGGGACTTCTTGGAATACTGCAACATGGGGAAAAAACCACTTGTTTTGTCCAACTCCTTCATTTTACAAAAATGGAAAGTTAAAGAGGATCAAAGATGTTAGGTAACTTCTCTGGCATCATGCCTAGGAGAAGAACCTAGGACTGCCATACAATAATGCCAAATTCAAACTGGAAATTATACACACACACACACACACATATATATGTATGTATGTGTATATGATTGTTGTTTGTTCTTCTGAAATCACATCCAAAGATGGCAACAGAACACAATGCGCATGGGGTCTACCAAATGTTATCCTACTGAAGATCACCTGATTTAATTATTAAAGGGTGAACTAAAGCACTGGCAGTTCCTACAGCCTCACAATGCAATGCAACTCAAGCAGAATGAGAGGATCAGCACATGTTTCTATGTACTAGACATCCTTCTTGACGCTGTGCTCTGAATCAGCTGTAATTCTGATAATGATAACACTGGCTCAGTTACAAACATGGGATTACTTAAGTCACCCAATCTGGGGCTTTCCAAAGAGTGAACAAGCGTGTCTAAATTGGGGGGGGGGGATGAGTTCAAATGTACATTAGCGCTGTAGTTGTAATAATACAAGACACTTGAACAGAAATTTTAACTTGCCTTTCACAAGGAAAATTTTGAATGCAAACCAAGTCTCAATTTAAAAAATAGAAGATGCACTTATTTGAGGGAATATGATACACTGTAGCCTGATGAAAACATAAGCCTGAACATGCACCCTCATTTATACACTTCTTGGGGACACTGATTTTTTTTAATAAAACCAGACAGTATCTTTAAAAGAAAAACTGGTTTACATAGTTTCCTTATTTCATCTTTCTTATAATATTATGGAATCTTTATGTCTCTACAATAATGAAACAGCAAATAAGTTTTTACAAAAGGTTTATTTTAGGTTACACTTTAAACGAGTAAGACAAAAGAATAATTCTCAGTCATAGTAAATAAATGGGAAGACTGAGACAAAGAACCTCAAAGGTAAAGGACTTGGGGTTAAAGGAAATGAATAGGATTGCTACCCTGAGAACACTTATCAAGATTTAAAATCCACAAAGGTGAAGGTCATGTTTGTTGGTATCGACAGTACCATGCACAGTTCCTGGCACAGAGTAGGGGCTGAATAAATATTTGTTAAAAAACATAACTAAGGGAATGAATGTAAGACAGGGGAAAGAGAGAAGGGAAAGGGAAAGTCATATTTCTGGGACAAGTGAGAGAGCTACAGTAACAGATAATGACTCCTTCACAATTTCACAGCCAAGTGAGGCTACGCCAGGAGGGAGCCAAACAGATCGCGGTCCAATTCCAGACTCTATCATCGTCCTTGAGAAAGTTCTTTAAACTCCAATTGATAATCTAATCTCTTGTATTAATCAGCCATTTGGTAAAATAATAGTCATGGTACAGGTTAGCTGAGAGGATTAAGGGTGATAACTTATGTGAATGCACAATTGGCGCCTGGAATATGCTGAGGCTCAGATGTCAGTTCCCTACCCATGACCTTGATTACAGTGCTACTTCTGGAAGACACAATAGAGGTTAACAGGAAACCTCCACTAATTGTGGGAGTATGCTAAAAGCATGCAGACCAATCTTCACTTTGTGGGGACCGTGACCATATTCATCTTAAGAGAACTACAGTCCTCTACCCTCAATCTGAGGTGTCCTGGGCTATGCCCTCATCAGAGTTTTGGGAAGAAACTAGAACTTCTGCACACAGGAAAGTGAAGAAGAAGGTCATCTTCAAATTATTATTTTAATTCTGTCTTTGGTTTTAGGTCAATTTAAAAATAATTCTATAAGCCCGTAAAGAAAATAGATGTCATTATTTTACATATTATAACACTTTCCCCTTCTGGATTCCTTTGATGATTTAGTTTAAAAATAATGTTGGTTATTTTATGCCAGATCATTTCTGTTTACTCCTCAAGCCCCACTCTCTACAGTTGCCCCTGTTATCTGCCCAAAGTGATATAACTATATAAATGACATCAATGGGTCCTCTTACCCTCTGGCTCTGGTTGAGTTCAGTCAATAGGGAGCCCTGGCAGTAGCTGGTGGGAGAGTTGAGTTGAGAATGAGTTGAAGGTATTTATTCCCTTGTTTCTCTTCCTGTAAGCTTACCTTGGCCTGACTACGTCCTTTGAATAAAGGTCACTACTCTAATCAAGGTCATTTAGTTTATAACATGACTTCGTCTCCTTCTAGGTTCTGATATGTCTCCCTCTACGCACCTCTTTGAGCTTACAGTTGTGACAGCTGTGCAGTTGGTACCTTCTGGTTCCTGAACAATCCCTTGAGGTTCTTTTACACCATATCTATCTCCAACCCTTGTACTTATTCCCTTTATAAATAAGCTGTCCTCGAAGTATCCTAATTTGATTGTGCCAAGGTTCCTGTTGGGACTTTGATTGAACAGATACCGTTTTAGAGACTGGTCACAACTGGTGGCTAGCCTAAATCACAAATCCCTTCCCAAACTAACACTCTTAGTTAATAACTGTTATGAGGATGACTCATGTTCTTATGTTACCATTTGGGGAATAATCAATATAGTAGACTAAAGTTTTCCTTATTAATTAAAATATAAAATATATTTTTAAAAAGCATAAAATAATATGTATTCATTTGAACATGTGAATCAATAATTTTATTAAACAAACTCAACTCCTCTTATTTTCTATTCCTTTCCATACTTTTCTCCATGTTCATATAAATATATACACATAATTGAGTCTTCCTGGGATTACTATTTAAAAAACAATGGATTCTACTATAAAAATTACCGTGCAACCAAATTTTCTAATTTATCAATACATCAAGGGCTCGAACTAATAAAATAATATATGACATACTATAATTTTCACAAGTTTGAGTGTAACCACTCCCATTATTGATGGACACTTAGGTTTTTTCCAGTTCTGTCATTATAGAAAAAGCTCTAGTAAAAATCATTGTGTGTGTGTGCTTGTTTTACTACATTCTGATGCTTCTATCATATAGAGTAAATCCTCCAAAGTATTTATGGATAACAGAGCATATGCATTTTTCAAACTTAAGAGTTTAATAATTATTAAAATTTGCATATTAAAATGTCAAAAACAGCAAAAATCTAACATTCATAAGTATACCCTGGGAAGCACATAAAACATCAGTATCATCTGATGTCTGTCAATAAATAATCTGAAGCAAAATGTCTTGACATGTAGATGAGGTTCACTGGACTGCTTCTGATTTAAATGTAAAATACATCAGTGAAAAGTTCTCACTTATATATTCAGTTTGAATTTCTGATTGATTTCAAATATATAAATTTCAAAATGGTCTGTATTTAATGTAAAAATAATAAATCCATCTCAACTGATGGTGAGCCTCTTTAACCACTTTCTTTTCATGTTTACTAGACACAAATCATGATAGGTCTTGAACTTCAAAGCAAACTAAAAACTTCTCTAAAAAAGATTAGAGAAAGTTTCCCCGATTTTCTAATTAAATTCCTTGCAAATTTAAAGTATACTTCAGAATTTTAAAGATAAAGAAGCTCAGTAGATATTAACTCATTAGAAAGATATGGAAGGGAAATTGATCAAAAACACAAAGAGATGTAAGAATGCTTCAGTTCAGTATGGATTTCAAGGCTAAGTACAACTATTTCTTTTCTAAACTGTTTTAGTATATGAAGACTTTCTCCAGCATGACCAATTCTACGTATATTAAATTAAAGAAAATTCAATAGAGCTATATTTTCATTTTTCTTTTTCCAATCTAAACACATCATTTTAAAGTAACATTCTTCCTCCAGTTCACTGAAGTCTTGTCACACAGCTAAAGTGTGCAGTTGACAGACGAGCCGACCCAGCTTTCCATTCATCCTCACACAATACTTGCATCATCAAGCAGCTCTGATCTAACTACTTGCACCAAATTTGACCCTGTGACATGACCAACTTATGAAAATTTTAAAATGAGCTCTTATATGATTCATTTCTATCAGAAAGTCATGCTCTGAATCACCAAGCCAGTGGACAAACTGACATATATTTTATAGTAAGCTGACCAACGTAGAAAATATGCCCATTATCACAACCAACTTAAGTAATATAAAAATAGATCATGACAACAATTTTCTAAGCATCTATTATTTACTAGGCGATGTTAAGACCTGTATGGTATCTGTCATCCTTTAAACAGCCTTGCAAAGTGTGAATTTTACTTTTCCTATAACATATGAGGAAATGAAGTCTACAGTGACACTAAATTGCTTGCCCCAAAGTTATGAGCTGGTAGGTCAGTATTCAATCCAATATTTGAGCCCTTTAATCAAATATCTAACCAATTATCTTTACAGTATGCCAGACTATCTCTTAAGGAATTATTTCGTTTCTCCCATATCATTTCAAAATACTTGGATATCCAATACCCATGATAGACAATGAATTCAAACAACACCAATATCAAGGTAGTATCACCAGTTTTTTAATCTAACTAGTGACCCGAATGGACAGCATTTACATATATCATACAAATTAAAGTCATAAAAATTTAAATATCTTTAGTTATACTTTCCCCATGTCACTTACTAACAATTTCAGGTTTTAAGAGATCTAAATTGCTGATTATTATTGTACAATAATCAGCAATTTAGATCTCTTAAAACCTGAAAGTGTCTAAAAAGGAAAACTCCTTTAAAACATTATATTTAATATTCTGATAACATTAAAAAGTGGCCTTCAAAAAAGATGAAAATTCTCAGTATGATTTTAGGCAACATGAACAAGTATGCACATACTGCTATCGATGAGAATATATATTTCTTAATTAACAGGGCTTCTGACTTGAGCTCCGTTAAATTTAGCAAAACAATAATAATACATTAAGGTTTGGCTTTCACCAAGTAAATGCAAACTGGCTAATCTAAGATTTTATATACTTATAATGAAATACACAAAATGAAAATAAATATATACTTTCATTCGTCCTGAATTTTCTATCATTAGCAACTCCTCATCCTTGAATTTAGGATTATCAATTAAAGAATCATTTTGATAACTTGAGGTAACAAATAAAAATCATAATGATTTTTCTCCTTCCTTAATTAAATTACATAGTTCTAATAACTCTATTTCAAATTATGGGTCCCTTCTATAAATGTGCAATAAAATTTTACACTGCTCAAGGATACAATAAATATTGAATATATCATTATGTTTATGCAAACTGCAAGCATCAAAAAACTCTCCTCTGAAACATGGAAAAATGTAACTTTATCAACATCAACTTTAATCATTTATAAAAAGACCCACTTTTTTCTGTACACAAGAGACAAGTTATAATTTGCGTTCTGTGAATATCAAAAAATACCAACTACTTTTGTTATTACAGTTCCATCAGGCCAGCTGTGGATTCTATAATAGAGATTAGTTTTATTCTGGTGCATTGAAAAGCACTGATATTAATCTCAGACAAAATTATTATCATTGGTGAGATGCTGATTACTGACTACAGAGGCTTTTAAAAATTATTATTATTTAACAAATCTCACAGGATAACCAAAAATTACTTACTGAAAATAGTTGCACTTCTGATGCCACTCTGAGATAGCCAAATATCAGAAATAATATAGAAGCAGCAATAATCAAAGAATTTGTATATGGTATTCCACATGCAATGGATTTGAGGTCTACCAAAAAAAGTATTTAATGTTAATCCAAATTGCACCAGTAATTAGTTATATAATTTCGGGCAGGTCACCTAGATCTTTGTGTCTCCATTTAACACTTATAAAAATGTACATTATAATTTAATTATTTAACAACCATTTGTTAAGCAGACACTATGCGTGGGATAAATGCTGAGAATAAATAGAAAGTAAAATAGACACACTAAATTAGATAATTATAATAAATAAATCTATAAATTATAAATATCATAATATAATTAATGCATTTAATATTTAAACATTTGAATCATGATGTTGAAGTAAGAAAAATGTTGTTTTACAAGTTGATGGTACTTTATGCTATTATATTTTCCAAAATTTTGTCTTCTCAGACCTCCAGTTCAGACAAGAGGGCATAGATTTGCTTCTTCCTGTGCCATTCCTCCTCCCCTCTCCCTCCCTAAGTACAACTATAAATGCTGAAAATAATGCAAGAGGCAACCAAAGAAAAACTCTGAAAAGTGTAAGGAGGAAGGTGAACTGGTTAGAGACCACAGGGTAGGAGGAACAATCTAGGTGCAAGGCATCTTACATCCTCCCACCCAAAGGAAGAACACAACCAGGTCCAGTATCTCTTGACATACAACCTAGAAACAGAAGGCAGTGCAGGTAGGTTCCTTCTTCCCTGGATCAATAGGAGCCCCACTGACAATAAGCCCTTCAATAAAAGTGCTCTCTTCCTCAGGGCCTGAGACTCTCCTCCTACACCAAGAGACACTGGATGGTTGGGGGGCACCAGCAAAGGGGATCCTGCCACAAGCACCCAGACCAGGAAGGACTTCCCATCTCCCACAGGCAGGGGGCACAGGCAATGACAAGCTCTGGCTTAGGAAGTGCTGTTCTTCCCTGCTAGGCCTGAGAATCTTTCTCCCACCACGCAACATCCAGGGAGAAGGTGGGAGGAGGAAAGCTGGCCAGAGGAGGGATCCCCACCAAGATAAGCAACCAGGCCCAGAAGGACTCTTCACTCTGTCAGGCCAGAGACTTCCTTTTCCCCACCTAGAAACACCAGGAAATTCCTTCTGCCCCTCAGGCAGAACCAGTAGGGACTACTGGGGGCCCCACCCATCCAAGTTACATCAAACCAAAAGCACAACATCAAAAAGCCTATGAAAATTAAATTGTCATTGGAACTAGAGGCCACTAAGGTAGTCCAAGACCTGTGAACTAAACCCAAACAGAGTCAGTTCCTACTAAAATTAAAGATTTAAATAGGAGCTTGAGTCTCCTAAAATGAACAGAGCCTCAGGGACCCGTGGGACAAAAGCAATAGATCCGACAGGTTGGAAAGGAAGAAAGTAGGGTCAATGGATTATCTGAAGAAAGAATGACTGAAAACTTCACAAATTTAATGAAAAATATAAACCAATAGATTCACGAGATGAATCCCACATAAGATAAACCCAAAGAAATCCATGCAGGAATTTCCCTGGTGGTGCAGTGGTAAAGAATCCGTCTTCCAATGCAGGTGACTCAGTTCGATCCCTGGTCAGGGAACTAAGATCCCACATGCCGCGGGACAACTAAGCCCAGGCGCCACAACTACTGAGCTTGTGCGCCTCAACTAGAGAGCCCGTGTGCCACAAACTACAGAACCCATGTGCTCTGGAGCCCATGCGCCACAACTAGAGAAGAGAAAACCGACACACCACAACTAGAGAGAAGCCTGCGCGCTTCAACGAACAGCCCACACGTCACAACTAAGACCCGAAGCAGCCAAAGAAAGAAAGAAAGAAATCCATGCAAAGACACAGGATAATTAAACTTCTGAGAACTAAAGATGAAAAAAAATCTTGAAAGCAGTCAGAAAGAAATAAAAACATAAACTATAACATTTAGTGGGATGCCAGTTCAAATGACAGGTTAGCTGGTGGCCTCCCCAGGGACTATCTCAGTGGAAAAGAGCTGCCTCACCTAGGTCATGCCCCCTTCTTGGGTGGCTCACATCGCCTAACTAGGGGATATAAAAGCCTGGTTCCCTGTCCAATGACTGAGGTATATGGGAATACAAAGGTCCAGTCCTTGTCCCAACTCAAGACAATTCTGAAAGGCCATCTCAGCTTCCTAGATGTTCAACTCAGGCTCTTTTTGAAAATGTAACACAGTTCAACTTCTCCCCTGTTCAGTTTTGCTTCCTCCCCCTTTCTTCCACAGACTTTTTTTTTTTTTTTAATCCCAAGAATGCTTCCTAATAAATATCCTGCTTGCTAATCTCTATCTCAGTGTCTACTTCCTGGGGAACCCAAGCTGTGACAGCAGTCATGGAGGCGTGTGATAGCCAGACAGAGCAAGGCCTGTGCAGGAGGCATTTATGGTTAAATGGAGTGACTCTTTGACCACCAACTATTAGAAGCTCTCTTTAGAATGTGGGCACCTGATGCCTCTTGGCCCTTAGCTTTAGGTCTTAGTGTTCAATTCCAGGGCAACAAGAAAAGTATCCCCCAATATCTTATTATATTAGTCTAGTTTGAAACTTCAATAACAAATATTAAATGCAATTTTAAACTAAAATTCAAATAATTCAATTTTTAAATTAGACATCAAGCCTCCCACAAATATGATTCAAATAAATACATTTAGCATTTATGATAATGATGCCAGGTTATGAAGTCAATGTTGGAGCAAAAGGAGAGACAGTGTAAAGCATCCTGAAAACTTTTTATTAAAAAAATTTTTTTAAATACCCTGGAAAGAATTAGACCTATACAAATTTGTGAGGAGGAAGCAAAGAAGCAAATTCTTGGACCCAGAACTCTTCTCATAGTTCTGAATGATGTAAATATCAAGAGCCTGATATTTCCTATGTAAATCCTTACATTATAACTTTAAAATTTCAAAGTCTATCAACAGTTTACCTTTTACTCATCGACAGTGTTGTGCTGGCCAGAGAACTTCCAAAATCATCTCACAGATCACTTGCTTTCTTATAGAACTCAGTGCTCTGTGTACAGAGTCATCACAATGCACTCCTTAACTGATCCCAACTTTTGTATATTTTGATACAAAATATATCAAAATATAGCCCTCTCTCCCCTGTGTGTCTGAACTCCTGGTCACTTAATGAACGCTATCTGCCAGGTCCTTCCAGCAGCAAAACTCTGTCCAGCCCTAACAATCCCCTTCCCTTGGACATGATGAGCCACTGAAGAAGGATTAATCTGACCTTAACTCTCATTGCTTGTCGATCATCTCTACCTCCTCCATGGTACTTGGAAGACTGATGGCCTCAATAATTGTTCAACCTGAGCAAAGTGACTCAACCCACAGTCAACTGGTAATGATTCTGCCACTGACCCAATGGACAGACACAGCCAGTGACATCTGATTTAATATGTTAATGAAGAACAAAAGCAAAGTGGATTAACTAAATAGAGAGGAACAGACAGTCTAATATGTCTAATCCACTCATTCTTCTTACTAAGAAATGTTTCTTTTATTAAAAAAAATATTCAACTTTCTTCTTATCCATACCTGACTCATCTTTGGCAAAATCACAGTATAACCAAGAAACAGCTGAAAAACTGGGTCATGGAAGAGAAAAGGTAATGAATGAAGGTTCCTATATGATCTACAGACTGATGTCGTTGGTCAGGAAGCAAGTCTAGATAGCATGAGATTGCATAATATTGGGGAAACACCCACATTTAGTGTTAAAAGAACTTGAAACAGCAATATGTTTTCTTTCAATTTCTAGACATTAACTCTAATAAACATAACTTCAATAATTTGTTTTTATAAAGTAGAAGGTATTTCTTTTTTTCTTTTTTTTTTTTTTGCGGTATGCGGGCCTCTCACTGTTGTGGCCTCTCCCGTTGCGGAGCACAGGCTCCGGATGCGCAGGCTCAGCGGCCATGGCTCACGGGCCTAGCCGCTCTGCGGCATGTGGGATCTTCCCGGACCGGGGCACAAACCCGTGTCCCCTGCATCGGCAGGCGGACTCTCAACCACTATGCCACCAGGGAAGACCAGTAGAAGGTATTTCTAACTGATCATTTTTAAAATCGGGGAGTAAACTCCAAAAGGATATATGACAGACACGTTCAGCGATTGGTTCAATTTAGCTATTCTAAAGTTGCTACTCATAACTTTTAAAACATTTTTTTTAATTTTGGCTTAAATAGTGACATGGCTCTTCTTTCATTCAAATTGATGGTCAAATTCCAAACTTTGGGGGAAGGCTTTTTACTGTAGGCCCCGACCTACCTCTCCAGCCTCATCATCCCACCCTCCTAGCCCCTCATACCTTCCAGACCCAGACTGTGCGTGTGCACGCACGCACACACACGCACACTCTCACTCACTCACACTCACACATATGCACATATACACACAAACAACTGAGTCTCCTGTCAGGCAGAGTTAATCCACCAGAACCACCGATTACAAGGCCCCTTCCTCACTTCATGACTTCGTATAACCCGTCCTTCTATCTTCATTCCCTGGGCAAACTTCTATTTAACATTTGGACCCACTTCAAACGTCATTTCCTTTGTGACACCTTCCCTGACTCCTTCACACACAATCAGCTATTCCACTTCTGAAGGTCCATGACATGGATGCAAGCTTTTCTATAACATTTCTACCATTAAGTCGTAATTAGTCGTTTTTCTGGGTCCTACTCCATTAGACTATGAAGTTGCCAAGGGCAAGGATTATGACTTATTCACCACTTTATATTCAGCGCCCCATCAATAAAATAGGTTATCTCTCAGTATAGGTTTGTGAGGGTTAAAAAAGAAAATTAACTAAAGCACTAAGCAGCACATATAAAGTGCTCAGCGTATGTCAGAAATTGTATTTTTTTAATTATCAAAAACAATGCTGTAGCAAGCTTTCTATAAATGCTCAGGAAATGAATAAAATAGGAACAAACAAATGATTCTTTTTAAAATGCATTTCAAACAGACCTTAATAAAAATCAGGCAAAAACTATGAATGTGATAATCTTGCCCATTACGAAATTAAATGATCCTTATAAGGACTGAAAGGAATGCTTACTCCAAACAGCAATCAGTTACTAAATTATTACACACAGAGAAAAATCGAAATATTAAAATAAAGGAGAACTATAAAGAAATTTATTAAACAGAAACTTAAGATTTGTTGAAACCCTCCTAAATGTTAAGATTTCCTCACTTGGTGCTTAAGGGAATACTTTCAATAACTAAACATAGACCAATAGTTGCCTGTCCTGCAAACTCTAAATCATTTAAATGATGCTGAACATCATAGCAAACAAAAAGAAAAGAATGTTAATTTTATTTATTTTATTTCCTGAGTTTTTCCTGAGCAAACACAGTTGATTATTCTTAAAGCCCTGATGTCCACTTTGTACATATTTTCAAGATTATTGTAATAAGTTAATCATTTTTAGAAAAGGTCTTTCATGGTTTTCCCCCAATAACGTTCCACCCTAAGGTAGTTTCCTGTCTCAGACAACTATATGGGAATCTCAGAGGTACTCCTGAGGTCAGTTAGTGATTTATGACTTTTTAATGTTTTTTTTTAATGTTCTGAATTCATAATGTAATGAAACAAAAATTAGTAAAAATCAGCATTAACTTTTATTTTGCACCTAGAATTCTCTGCCACAAGTCATGGTAACAGCACCATCAATTAATAGAAGCAGCATAGATATTTCTTAGAGAGATCATTCCAAATGTCAATAATGCCCCAGAAACCCTCTAACAAAACTGAAGCCCATTAAATCTCACTTATGAGCCATACTGTAAGTATTCAAACAAGAAACAGCCCATAATTCTGTCATTCAGTATGTCAAAATCCATCAGCTCTATGAAGTAATTCTCTATAGCTTTGAGCTTAGTATTTATAATTTTCATAGATAAACAAAAACCTAAAGTAAAAAATGCAAATTGGTAAAATTGTGTGACACTCAAAAGTTTTTTTTAAAGGGGAAAACTTTAAAGCCAAGCAACTAATTTCTGAACTAAACATATATTTCATAGATAGATCCACAATACACACAAACACATATATAAATCTGGTTATATGTCATAATATTTACATATACAATTTATATATAAATACATTTCAGATATAGCCATATATATATATATATATACAATTTACTCAGATTTCTAATATACAAATATAGGTATTTTTTCCTTCACAAGTCAGTTCTTTTGTATATTCATGTGTGTGTGTCTGTGTTTGTGTGTATATATGTCAGAACTGTCATTCCTATGACCTATAACGATCATATCATTTGCCTTCTTTTGAATGATACAATTTTCAAAAAATCCATTTTGCTGCAAGGCCAATCAATCTAAATTCTCTGCTTGAGCCCCTAAACAATCATTTCAGATTAATATACAGAAAAAGGCTTAATTTCAGAAATGTCTAAAGAAAATGGGAAATTTTATTAAAAGATAGGCCTTACAAATGTCTTACCTGGCATGATACTCAGAGCTCTTGGGTTAGATATCTTTCTTTTGATAATAAGTCAATAATTATTAAAATAGGTGCTGGGGGATGAATTAAAGATATATATATACACACACACATACACACACACATATATAATCTTTTAAATAGTCTTATAGTATATTTGTAACATTTCTTGTCATTATTAATCTAGATTAATTAATCTAGATAATTTATAAAGTATGTAAAATGACCTAAGATTCAAAGATTCTTACGAAAAGAACATATAGCAAAACAAAAATTTATCTCTGGTTTTGCTACATGCTATATTCTTAAATTAACTGAAAATATGGCTCAAATAAACTCAAATAAATGTAAAGAAGCTCAAAATATAGCTATTCTTCCCTAGGAAGAAAACTGGAATTATTACAGTAGTATTTCTAAATAATAATTAAAGTAATAAATGAATTTAATTCATTTGCTTAGGCATTCATTATGGCTTAAAGTAAAGAAAGGGCTAGTTCTTATTTCTAGTGAAGTCACGTCTAATTTACACAGCTTATCATACAAGAGTTAATAAATATTGATTGACGACTAAAAGAATAAATGAAAGGATGAATGGATGAATGAAGAAATGGGGACTCTTAACAAATGTCTAGTATTCAGAATCCAGAACTGCAAACCACTCCTATAGAGTTTTCTCAAAGTCGCAACTAACTATGTGTAGTAGCAGTGCGGTAGAGCCGAAGGACACTGGACTCAGTTATAAATGAATTTGAGTTCTACCTCTCTGCCCTACCAGCTGTGTGACCAGAGAGTATTTCCCAATCTCTCTGAGTCTCAACTTCTTCCTCTATAAAATTAGTATAATAATACCTGCCCTGACTATTTCAGAGGGTAACTCATTCGTATGTAAGTTCACTATAAAATTCTCTCAAATTTTCTGTATATTTGAAACTTTTCATAAAATATTGGAAAAAAAGTTTTAAAATAAAATCTGCTAAATGAATAGTTTCAATGGGTTTTGACCTCAGTTGTTGAAAATATAAAAGCGTATTTTCTGATTGGGTTCAGAGAAATAAAAGCAATTAACATCTGCCCACTACCCACATATCTATTATGTAGAAGATAATTGAAAAAGTTAAAAATTTTATTTCCATGATTTGTAAGTATGCTAATACTCTTGAATTGCATACGTAATTTCTAATAACAAGATTGCAAAATGATGAACGCATTTCATGCTCTCCATTAATTCCTTTTGAAAAGCACTTACATTTTCACCCATTACAATATTGACTCTACTGTGTTTGGGGCAGTTAAGTATATTGCTGATTTTTCAAAATAACTGGTTTCTGACAACCAGTGACTGTCACAGAAAAGGTCAACCAAGTTGGAACCCTTGCTTTTATGTAAATTTGTATAATTCATCTTAAACAATAACATTTTTAAGTACTTTGTCACCAGGAAATCCACAGACCTCAACATAATTCAAAATATTTTCTTGGTCATCCCATTAAAAAATATTCTAAGGATTCAAATATTTTAAAATCTTTATTGGATAAAATTAGCCACATTAATGGAATCCTGAAGCATATAAATCATAACATGTTGTAATAATTGGAAGGTTAATAAATAAGAGAGAAACCCCTTTGGATTCTGGAATTCCTGCTCTTCCTCTAGGATACCTCACCATTTCAGATAAGCTCTGGATATGGAATATTAGTAAAACTTTATTTATCCTTGACTTTTAAAGTGATATAAATAGGAATAGTGATTCCAGTATTTTTCTCCTCTCTTGTCAATGAGATTTGCTACAAACACCCACTGAACAATCACCATTTCCTTACTTGTATCTTCAACAAAGATATCTTAGAAGGTTTCCTTGGTGCATAGTAACAGAAATTCCTGGATCTCCTCATTGGATACATTTTTGATCCTGAAGGGAATGGTGGAAATTATGACAAATGTGATTACTCTGTATGTGGGGGGATAAGTATATGCACATGTACGAATATACATACACAACTAGGATGAGGAATATAAATGAATAGAGAACTCGCTGACAAAGACAGAAGTTCTCCAATTAGCAGAGTTGGGGGAAAAAGGGAATACTTCTTTGCTATGTCCTAGCAAGTTCAAAGGTATGTCTTTAAATTTTTCTAGACATTTAACAGAATGTCTCCACTGCACCAGTCCCAAAGATGGAAAACACTGGGTAAACCTAGACAGCTCAGACAAAATTCAATCTAGTATATGAAAGTGCCCTAAAACTCTAAAGCCCACTGTGCTAATGTAACACTGTTAAAGTTATCATTCAGGACCAAAACTAACAAAAAACCCCAGAAAATAGTTCACTAAAAAACTCACTTACTTAAACTTTAATCCTCTCACAACTGCAACTGTTCACAACACTGTCCTTAATTAGAAATAGGAAGAAAAAACCCTGAAATCTCCACCATCTGATGCTATAATGCCATATTTAGCAAACTCCTCATAATCACTCTTATTTGACATATAGTATTAAATAAACTACATTGTCTAACACTGGGGCCACAGAAAACTGGGAGCAGCAAACTGGAAAGTTAAAGTAAAGGCTTATTAGGGAGACAAGCATAATAGTTGCAAAATAAAGCAAACAGAAGAGACAGAAAAACTGAAAACCACAGAATCTGATGATAGTGTAGTATAATGGAAGCTCATAAATGATGACCCCAAATCATAAAGAAAATGTATATTATGTTCAGTATTATTTTTTTAAGAAGGAAGGGGATGATACATTTTAGAAAGATTTCTATTCAAAATAGTTAACAATTTTCAAATGTTTCCCTTCAATATACAGTCAGGATATTATGAGCTAATGAATATAAACCTAGATATCTCTAACTGTAAACTGAATTCTAAATTTTGTTATATTTGGTTAAGAAGGCTGCCTCCCAAAATCTTTCAATGATTCTTCAAAATTAGCTGATGATACTTCTCTAGGCTTATGTGTCTTCAATCATGAATGATGAGCTCCTTTTGAAGTATCTGAATTGCTTTTAGTAAGATTTGCAATCATTCTGAACAAATTATAAAGCAGCCTAGAAGAAATAATGTGCTATGCTATATTAATGCATTTCTAACTTCAGTAGATTAAGCGAAGATGATTATAAAAGTGAAATGTGTAACCTTATTCACTCCTGGGATCTATTATTGAAAGATTAAGAATGAAACTAAAGTCTTTTCAACATTCGTGAAAGGCCGTTATTTGAAGGCTATTTTTTAAAGCTAAATTGTATAAAATATATACTAACATCACAGAAATCCTTATTAATGTGCTATTACCTGACAGACAATATATCTGAGCCATAATTTTGATTATGACCCTAGGAAAGCAAGAGCATTCTTTAATTCACATATTTTAAGAGTCACTACAAATTTGTTCTAATGTTTCTCATCTAAGCTCTACAGTAATTGATTGTGTAAGCCAGTGTTTCTCAAAGATTGAAACATATGATGATTTTACATGGTACATGGAGATCATTTTTTTATTTCAATAGATTTATATTTATTATTAGGTATTAAAAAGAAGTATAGCTAAAAAAAAAAAAGATACCTAGAAGATGAAACTCATGAGTTCATGGGCATTATTACTTTAAAAGAAGTTAACTTTTAAAATGTAAATCAACTTAAAGTTATTTTACAGAAAAATATTACATGAATATTTATTTAAAATAATATTAATAATATTAAACAAATATTTAACATAATATTAAATAAAATAATATTAAATAAATAGTTTAAGACAAAAATCACGATGTTGGTTCAGAAACGAGTGAAGTTAAGAAAACAGGATACATTCTGTTCACTTAGAAAGTAGACATGCCCTACTGTGTGGCATTTAATTTATACTTGCTTTCAACTACTATTTACATGTTTTATTTAAAATATTATCTATTGCTCTTTTCTCCTATCAATTTATAAGGTCAGTGAAAACAGGTCAGGTTGAGTGCTTTGCACAGCTACAGTCTTCATTGTGTCCAGTATTTTTGCCCTAAATATCTTTGCCACAAGCAGTTGCATCACACAACTAATTGGCCATAAGGCAATTGTGTTGTTAAAGATAAAATAACTGGTTGACGATTTGGTTTGACAGTTTGGTTTCAACTGGTTGACACTTGTTTGGCTTTATATCTCCATCGATGCAGTACCCCCACTTTCATATTATATAAATCTTAAGCCTCATAATGTTCTATACAGTGATGAGTAGACATGGCACTCTTAAAACAGTGATTATAATAACTACGTATATGTATATCAACTTGATAGAAAATACAGTGATAAGAAAACTTACTCAAAGTGTGAAATAAGAGAGTGTAAAGCCAGATTTCATACTACTCTAGAAAGACAGCGTATCAGTTTGCAAATCATTTGGTTAACACAGTCATCCCACCCACCAGTAAAAACCAAAACATTACAAGTTATGGCAAATGTAGAAAGAGATGGCTGTTAATTCACAGCAGTCTCTGAGAGCATTCATTATCGATCCTTTAACTAATTTAGATACAACAACTTGCTCTCTCTTGCCAGCTTTACCAAATTTATCACACTATATTAGAAGTAGGAGGCATAAGAAGAATCAAGCTCCTCCTATCCCCCCAAAAACAAATGGTTACATGATTCCTGATGACTATAAGTTTCTTGAAATTGGTGACATTTTTTTGCTATTTGATACTACGGAACATAATGTAGACAGAATTTTGGTATTTGACACAGAATCTGGCTTAGACAATTTGGTGAAATACAAGGACTAGTAGGCATGTGATGGAACACTTAAATGTGTTCCAGATACGTACTACCAATTATATGTTTTTGATATTGATAAGAAATAGCAGTGTCCCTTGCCTGTTCATTTTACTTCCAGGAAAATATAAAGGGACTTACACTAGATTTTTTAATATCATAAAGAACTTACATCCAACATTAGATCCTGAATCCTTAATGATCAACTTTGAGAAAGGAAGCATCACAGCTTTCTCTAAGATAAACCCAAATACAACTATAACTATGAATCTACACAAACTTTGATATCTTTGTCTGGTTTTTGTATCAGGGTGATGATGGCATCATGGAAAGAGTTCAAAAACATTCCTTCCTCTGCAATTTTTTGGAATAGTTTGAGAAGAATTGGTGTTAATTCTTCTCTGTTTGGTCGAATTCACCTGTAAAGTTGTCTTGTCCTGGACTTCTGTTTGTTGGGAGTATTTTTTGTGTGTTTTTTAAAATAATAATTCAATTCCATTACTGCTAATTGGTCTGATCATATTTTCTATTTCATCCCAGTTCAGTCTTGGGAGATTGCACGTATCTAGGAATTTGTCCATTTCTTCTAGATTGTCCATTTTATTATGATATAATTGTTCATAGTAATCACTTATGAATCTTTGTACTTCTGTGATGTCAGTTGTAACTTCTCTTTCATTTCTGATTTTATTGATCTGGGCCCTCTCTCTTTTTCTCCTCATGAGTCTGGCTAAAGGCTTATCAATTTTATTTATCTTTTCAAAGAATCAGCTCTTAGTTACATCAATCTTTTCTATTGTTCTTTAGTCTCTATTTAATTTATTTCTGCCTAACTTTGGGTTCTGTTTGCTCTTCTTTTTCTAGTCCTTTTAGGTGTAAGTTCAGGTTGTTTGAGGTTTTTCTTGTTGGCCTTACGTAGGCTTGTATCACTACAAATTTCCCTCTTAGAACTGCTTTTGCTGTGTCCAATAGATTTTGGTTCATTGTGTTCTTGTTTTCATTTCATTTGAGGTTTTTTTTTTTTTTAATTTCTTCTTTGATTTCTACAGTGATCCACTGGTTGTTTAGTACCATATCGTTTAGCCTCCATGTGTTTGGGTATTTTGAAGTTTTTTTCTTGTAGTTGATTTCCGGTCTCAAAGCATGGTCAGAAAAGATGCTTAATATGATTTCAATCTTCTTCAACTTACTGAGGCTTATTTTGTTACCTAGCATGTGATATATTCTGGAGAATGTCCCATGTGCACCCAAAAAGAATGTGTACCTGCTCCTTTGGGATGGAATGTTCTCTATATATCTATTAAGTCCATCTGACCTACTGTGTCTTTTAATGCCAATGTTCCCTTATTGGTTTTCTGTCTGGATGATCTGTGCATTAACGTAAATGGGGTGTTAAAATCCCCTATTATTATGTGTCAGTTTCTCCCTTTATGTCTGTTAGTATTTGCTTTATGTATTTAGGTGCTCCTATGTTGGGTGCATATAAATTTACAATTGTTATATTTTCAAACTGGATTGATCCCTTGATCATTATATGATGTCCTTCTTTGTCTCTTGTTACAGTCTTTGTTTTAAAGCCTATTTTGTCTGATATAAGTACTGATGATACTCAAGCTTTCTTTTTATTTCCAATTGCATGGAATTCCTTTTTCCATCCCCTCAGTTTCAGTCTGTATGTGTCTTTAGATCTGAAGTGAATCTTTTGTAGGTAGCACATATAGGTCTTGTTTTTGTATCTATTCAGCCACTCTACATATTTTGATTGGACCATTTAGTCTATTTACATTTTAAGTAATTATTGGCATTTTTAACAACTCTGCATTTTTCCTGCTCCACATACACACACACTTACTGTTGTTTTGTTTTGTTTTGTTTTTGCTGTACACGGGCCTCCCACTGTTGTGGCCTCTCCCGTTGCGGAGCACAGGCTCCGGACGCGCAGGCCCAGCGGCCATGGCTCACGGGCCCAGCCGCTCCGTGGCATGTGGGATCTTCCCAACTGGGGCACGAACTCGTGTCCCCTGCATCGGCAGGCGGACTCTCAACCACTGCGCCACCAGGGAAGCCCACACTTACTGCTTTTGACATCTATTTTGTAACTTTTTGTTTTGCATACCCTTTAACTACTTATTGTAGATATAGATGATTTTACTCCTTTTTTCTTTTAACCTTCCTACTAGCTTTACATGTGATTGATTTACTACATTTACTATATATTTGCCTTTACCAATGAGATTTTTTTCCTTTGGTGATTTTCATATTTCTAGCTGTGGCCTTTTCTTTTCTGCTTAAAGAAGTCCCTTTAACATTTCTTGTAAAGTTGGTTTGTGGCGCTGAACTCTTTTAGCTTTTGCTTGTCTGGAAAACTTTTGATGTCTCCTCCAAATCTGAATTAAAGCCTTGCTGGATAGAGTATTCTTGATTATAGTTTTTTTTCCCTTTTGTCACTTTAAAGATATCGTGCCTGGGCTTCCCTGGTGGTGCAGTGGTTGAAAGTCCGCCTGCCGATGCAGGGGACGCGGGTTCGTGCCCCGGTCCGGGAAGATCCCACATGCTGCGGAGCGACTGGGCCCGTGAGCCATGGCCGCTGAGCCTGCGTGTCCGGAGCCTGTGCTCCGCAATGGGAGAGGCCACAACAGTGAGAGGCCCGCGTACCGCAAAAAAAAAAAAAAAAAAAAAAAAAAAAAAAAGATATCGTGCCATTTCCTTTTGGCCTGCAGAATTCCTGATGTAAATTCAGCTAACAGCCTTATGGGAATTCTCTTGTATGTGACTTGTTGCCTGTTCCTTGCTGCTTTTAACATTCTCTTTATCTTTAATTTTTGCCATTTTAATTACAATGTGCCTTGGTTCTCTTTGGGTTGCTGGTGTTTGGGACTCTGTGCTTCCTGGACCTGGATATCAGTTTTCTTTCCCAGGTTAGGGAAGTTTCAGCTATTATGTCTTCAAATATATTCTCTGCCCTTCCCCTCTTTCTTCTCCTTCTGGGACCCCTATATGCTGATGTTAGTATGCTTGATGTTGTCCCAGAGGTCTCAAATTGTCCTCAATTTTGTATATGTTTTTTTTCTTCTGTTCAATTTCAGTAATTTCTACCTCTCTATCTTCCAGTTCACTGGCCCGTTCCTCTGTATCATGTAATCTACTATTGATTCCATCTAGTGTATTTTTTATTTCAGTTATTGTATTCTTCATCTGTTTGGTTATTTTTTATATTTTCTCTTTGTTAAACACTTCTAACTTTCACTCTGTTCCTCCATTCTTCTCCCAAGTTCTTTGAGCACCTTTGTGATTATTACCTTGAACTCTTTGTAGGGTAGATTGCCTATCTCTACTTCACTTAGTTCTTCTTCTGGGATTTTATCCTGTTTTTTCATTTGGAACATATTCCTCTGTCACCTCACTTTGTCTAATTTTCTGTTTTAATTTCAACGTATTAATATTTGGTAGGCTGATTATGTTTCCCAATCTTGGAGAAGTGGCCTTTTGTAGGAGATGTCCTACGCGTTCCAGCAGCATACTCCCCTCTGATCATCAGAGCTCTATTCTCTAGGAGTGCCCCCTATGTGGGCTGCCTGGGCTGTTCTGTTACAGCAGGCTGGCTACTATGAGCAGTCTGCTAGGCATGGCTGACCCCAGTCCAGCTTGTTGCCAGGCTCTGGCTTGTGCAGAGGCTGCTGACCACTGGTGAGCAGGGCCAGGTCCCAGATGGCTAGTTGCAGGGCTGGGGATCCCAGATCTAGTGTCAGCCTACTGGTGGGTGGGGCCAGTTCCCGACACAGCTGAATGTAGAGTCCAGGGTGTCCCAAAGCAGGTGTCAGCCCACTAATGAGTGAAGCTGGATCCCATGTAGCTGGCTGAAATATGTCTCGGAGTGGGGTCAGCCTGCTGATGGGCCTGGCTAGTGATGGCTCACTAGTGGGAGGAGCCAGGTCCTGGGGTCTCTGGCTGCAGGATGCTGGGGTTTCCAGAGCAGGTGTTGGCCCACTGGTAGGCAGGGTCAGTTTCTGACAAGGCTAGCTACAGAGTGTGGGGTGTCCTGAAGCTGGTGTTGGTCTGCTAATTGGTAAGGTCAGATCCCAAGATGGCTGGCTGAGGGTCCTAAGGTGTCCCAGAGTTGGTGTTGACCTGCTGGTGGGTGGGGCTGGGGCCAAGAGGGTCCAAGGACTGGTGCTGGCCTGCTGATGTGTGGCCTGGGTCCTGACAAGCCAGGCTATGGATCTCTGGTGTTCCTGGGGCTGGTGTCCGCCGACTGGTTGTGAGACTGGCTCCAGGGTTAGTGCCAGTTCAGTGGTGGATGGGGCCAGGTCCTGAGGCAGTTAGGAGCTCAAGGAGTCCTAAGGCAGCCAGCCTGCTGTTGGGTGGGACTGTGTCCCCACCACCCAGCTAGCTGCTTGGCCTGAGGCATCCCAGTACTGGTGTTGACAGGCTGGTGGGCAGGGTCAGGTCCCAGTGCTAACAAGATAGAGGGAGGATTCCAAAATAACACTTGCCAGCACAGTATCCATGTGGTAGAACGAACTCCCCAAAATGGCTGCTGCCAGTGTCTACAACCTCAGGGTGAGCTCCAGTTGCCTCCTGCCTCTCTGAGAGGCTCTCAAGATCAGCACATGGGTCTGACTTAAGCTCCTTTCAAATTACTGCTTCTGCCGTGGGTCTTGGACCATGTGAGATTTTGTGTACACACTTTAAAATAGAGTTGCTATTTCCTACATCCCTCTGGCTCTCCCAGAAGTGAGCCCTGCTGATCTTCAAAGCCAAACGTTCTGGAAGTTTATCTTCCTGGTGCCGGACCCCTGGGCTGGGGACCCAATGTGGGGCTCACACCCTTCACTGCTTGGAGAGAAGCTCTGCAATTGTAATTATCCTCCCATTTGTGGGTCATCCACCCCAGGATATGGGTTTTGACTGTACTGTGTCTCTGCCCCTCCTATCCGTCTCGTTGTAGTTTCTTCTTTATATCTTTAGTTCTGGAAGATCTTTTCTGCTAGTCTTTAAATCTTTCTCATCATAGTTGCTGTGTAACTTGTAACTTTGATGTGCCTGTGAGAGGAGGTGAGCTCAGGGTCTTCCTATTCCACCATCTTGGCCACTCAAACTTTACATTTAAATGAGGAACACTTTACACTCTACTTTTTAAGGTAATATAAAATAAGATGAAGGGAAAGAATGCAAGTTGCTAACATCCCTGACATACAAAACATCAATAGATCCATGTACTCAAAGCATTTGATCAACTTCCCATCACTGAAGCATTTGCTTATGCCTCAGTTTCACGGGGCTAGGAATGTGAAGATAGATAGATAACAAGAGAATTCCTAAGCAACTGCTTATACAGTGAGATGAGATGAACTGGAACAATGACATGCAAGGTAAGCAGGAAAGAAAAACACTCTAAAGCAACTCAGCCAAACAGCCTGAAGCTGCGGGTTATTAGGAAATGACAGCAGTGATCAAAGATAGATGGCACCATCTCAAGACAAGGACCCTAAGCCCATGGGGCTAAGCAGTCACGAGCATCAGAGAGGAACTCTAGCCCCTAAACCACTGACAAACTACAAGCATCCTCTGGGCTGAATTTCAAGTCACACGAAAGCCTTTTTGATCTAATGTCCACAGAAATGCAAAAACACCATGAACACCAACATCAATGCATGTAGGTGGGCATGATTTTCATGTTAGAACAGAAAAATCTCCATCTGCACTTGAGCATATCTTTCCTTTAAAAAACTCTTTTTTTCAGAGTTAGGTATTGTATTTCTCACTTCTTACCCTGAGGAGCTACATAAGGTAATTGCAATCAATAGTTGAGAAATGATATCAACCAGCATACACTCTGCAGTAGACTGCAGCAACCAAAGGTGGGGAGATGCCATCTAAGGAAAGTCTAAACACTGCTGGTTCAAAAACTGGCCCCCAAACACAGAGGGCAAGGAGAAACGAAATACAGAGGCAGAGCACGCCAGATTGGTAGGTGGCAGCTTTAAAAAGAAAGGGAACTTACATACGAAGGTTGTCTGGGGTGGCTGCAAGATGAGGAGATCTCTGCACCTGCCCACCAGACTCTTAAAAGTTTATATAGAGGCCTTAGCTGGGTTCAGTCATGTATTCAATCCAGATGGTCTCAAAAACACCTTACTCTCAGGTCTGTGTCCTTCAAATGGCTCTAGCTATGGGAACAGTGTGCACATCACACATTCCAAGGAAAGGGGAGGGGGTGAGGAGTCTCGGATTGCATAGGTCCAGCTCTTGGGTCAAAGAGTGATCACATGCTCTCGATGACCTCCCCCAACAACCATGAGAAGAAAATGTCAGTATGCAAGAGGCACACTAAGAGATAAATATAGTCATTTACAAGGCAAAAATGGCAGAAGAACTTATCACTTTCAGGAAAACCAAATGTGAGAAATCCTTATTGGGACCAAAGACAAGACAGTTCAGTTTACTGAAGGAGTCACAACAAGATTGCTTTGAATAACAAGTTTTCCAGTACTAAAAATTTACTCTTTTAGAACTGCATATATTGCACAAAGGGAGTTGCACCTGCATTCCACAAATAAATTCTGAGATAACACAATTCTAGACCCAGGCTTCTCACTGATGAGCTGAATCACATCAGACAAGCCATTTATCTGAACTTCAGCTTCCTCATCTATTAAATGGTAATACAGTACCCTTACTCGTATCTCAGAATTATTGCAAGGATTCACTGAAATTAATTTATTATTTTATTTTGTATATAGGAAAGTCCTATAAGAATAATACAAGGTGATAGTGTTATTACTGTTATTGTTATTATTGGTTGTATAAAAAACTTAAGATTATCCCTCAATATACTAGAAACACTATCATATCGTTAAGAATACTATCCTTTGGGGCTTCCCTGGTGGCGCAGTGGTTGAGAGTCCGCCTGCCGATGCAGGGGATACGGGTTCGTGCCCCGGTCTGGGAAGATCCCACATGCTGCGGAGCGGATAGGCCCGTGAGCCATGGCCGCTGAGCCTGCGCGTCCGGAGCCTGTGCTCCGCAACGGGAGAGGCCACATCAGTGAGAGGCCCGCATAACGCAAAAAAAAAAAAAAAAAAAAGAATACTATCCTTTGACATTCAGAATTTTCTGTGTTATATATCCTCAAAATAAGCATTCAAGAAAACAAGAACTTCATTATTTAACACATTACAAATGAGAATGTAACTGGTCACGTGCAATTATAATTGGGGAAAAAGGGGGAAAATCAATTTCTTAATAAACATAGAATATAAAGAAAAGACAAAGCATGATGTAAATTATTACTTTCTATTCTCCAAAGTTCCCTTTCCCCATTCCATTAGCAGAAAAAGGATCAGAGGCTTCTGAGTCAGAAATACCTGGGTTCAAAACCTGACTCCTAATTCTAACTCTAATATGACTTAGCTGTGTAACCTTCTAGAGGTTACTAAACTTTTCTGAGGATGAGTTTTACCCCCTATAAAACACCGAGAGAATCTCTACCCTGCATTATTATTATAGGAATCAAATGTGCAAGTGACCATCATCATTCAAGGCACATGATAGACACTTGGAAATGTCAGTTTCCTTCATATACAAAACTGGCAACCTTTTAAAAGATCATGTAGCAGATGCTGTGGATGTTCCCACCATAACCCCTTGGCCTTATCCCTTCATTGCACATGGCCCTATTTCCCCAGCCAGTACCTGCACTGCTTTGCCTGCGGGCTTTGTTTGTCCTCAGACCCTGCTTTGCTGCCCAAGCAGAATCAATGTGCCCTTGAAAATCTCTCAAGAAAATACTAGTGGAAGTAGGTGTCTAAATACCCTGGTTTCTCTGTCCATTGATGTGATAACCCAAAGGCACAGGTTCTGCATTTGCTCCCAGAGTTCTCCAGTGGAATTAAGCTCAAGTAACCACAGTAGTAACTTCCTTCATAAACACACTCTTTGTCACCTTCCTTCCCTCCCCTGTCTCACTTCACCATGTCTCTATCAGTATGTCCCAGGATCAACTTCACTCAAGTCCTTTCCTCAGGGTATGCTTTAGGACTAGCCCAAATTAAGTCATATTTACATTATCCCATTTTCTTCCTGAAAAGTCCATATCGACTCTTCTCTTTGGGGACATGAAACTTCTATCACGTGAGAGTTTCTGACTTTTCCAGCCTCCTTGTCCACTTACCATGAGAAGGACTTCATGCTCTAGTCAAGCCACCTCTTTACTCCTATTTCTGCATCTCTGATTAGACTCTTAATCCATTTGGCATTCCATTCCACCCTCTATATCCTTTTTCTTCATACACTTTTATAACATTCTCAATAGTAATTATTCTTCATATATTTCTCAAACTTAAATCCCTGGGTCCTCAATGTTAGCCTTAAGTATAATTATATAGTACATATTCTTATTTAAATACGTACTAACTTAAAATGGTATAAACTACTTTGGTTCATAACACTTAGGCAAGTATGAAATCAAAGGAAAGTTACAAATTTTGTCCAAAGTACAAAGTTACAGATACCAACATTATAAAATTATTGAAGTTCCAATTAATATTAATTCCATGTAATTTTTGCTTCAGTTAATTACTGTCACTGAAGATGTGGCTCTGGTACCAGTCCCTAGAAGTCTGCTGTGCCTGTCCTACTGTGTGCTGTGAGATGATGTGTCACTCACCCTTTGCTTCATCCTAATTAATATGAATGCTTCATCTCTTCAGTGTGTGCACTCTGCCATCATTGACATGCACTTCCTAAAACAGTCTAATTTGCAAATGAAATTTGCTTCTGTTCTATTCTCATTAGCCCAGTGTGTACTTCTAAGCACCAACAGGCTTATAAATACAAAAACAAACACAGTCACTGTGTTGGACTCAATTATAAGATGATTTGGACTATACCTCTTAATAATGTCATAAAAATAAGAGCACAATTTTTTAATATTACTTTTAGGGGACTTCCCTGATGGCGCAGTGGTTAAGAATCCACCTGCCCACGCAGGGGTCACGGGTTTGAGCCTTGGTCTGGGAATATCCCAGATGCCGCTGAGTAACTAAGCCCGTGCGCCATGACTACTGAGCCTGCGCTCTAGAGCCTGCGAGCCACAACTACTGAGCCCACATGCCACAACTACTGAAGAGCTCATGCTCCGCAACAAGAGAAGCCACCGCAATGAGAAGCCTGCTCACCGCAACGAAGAGTAGCCCCCGCTCGCTGCAATTAGAGGAAGCCTGAGTGCAGCAATGAAGACCCAATGTAGCCAAAAATAAATAAATAAATAAATTTATTAAAAAATAAAATTACATTTAGAAACACTCACAATTAGCACCTATTAGACAACTGGTACCTATTAAATATTGCCATTGCTTATTTGTCCTTTTTTATAAAATTTTTCATTATGTACCTAGAATGAAGCCCAATCAATCTCTTAGCATGGAATTCAAGATTTTCCACAATGTACCTCCAGTCTTTCCAAGCCTCCTAAGCCATGTCCAACCACAACAGATAATCTATCTGTGAAAGCTTCCTTCTTGAGTCTGTACTTCTACTTTTACAGCTCCCTTTAATCTGGAATGATCCTCCACAAACTCAGATATTACAGTGTAGCTAAAAAGAATATAGGCTTTGAAATTGAACAGACTTGGATTCTAGTTGCTGGTTTTGACACCTACTAGCTATGTGATTTGGACAAGCTGCTTAATCTCTCTGAACCTCCAATCAGAAAAATGGGGATATAATAACTATCCTAAGAAGCCTTTTAAATACAAATTCAGAAAAGGCTTAATGAGTACTTGAACTATCTTGGGTTATCAATAAATAATAGCTATTATTTTTTTATTCCTTAATCCTCTCAGTTAGAATGAATCATTTCCTCATCATTATTAGCACTCAGCTTTGTTTATTCTCTACATTTGACATTCATATCATTAGACACAGTGTTAGAGTGCATACATATTTCACAAGTAGACTACCTGCCGTGGGTTTAAACGTTCAGGTTAATTTTCTCAGGGCTTAGCACAGTTGCTGACATGGGATAGTACTCAGTAAAAATCCACTGAATTTACTTGGACTGAATTCCAAATCCTTGTGGTGCCAAGCATGGTGCTAAGAACTTAGTGGATGCTCAAAAAGGTGTCTGTTGATTGATCCATTACATGACATGACCAAACGAAGTCCATGAAAACAAATGCCAAGCCAGTCTGCAAAAAAAACATCTATTCGTTTCTCTGGTTTAGAGCAACTCTTTCAACTGAGAGGCAGAAAGAAATCAATCTGTCAAGCTTTTAACATACACTGAAGATATGCTTTCTTTTTCCAAGGACTTAGATGAGGGAAGAAAACAGCACAGGAAAATAACCTCCTCAATTAAGGCAACTCTTGGCCACACAAAGACTCAGAAACTGCCTACACTTTCTTCAGCCTCCTCAACTAGAATCTCAACTTTCATAATGCCAGAGAGATTCTCTAAGTGGTGGGTTTAATTTATAGATTTATAATAATTCTCAAATTATTTGAGATTTAAGGTACATACCAATCAACCATCAATCAATGAATTAAGTAATAACTTCAATACCCTCTAAAAGGCAGAAAAGTGATACATCCAAATACCTATACTGAATTAAAAATTAGTGATATTATAGAAAATCCGTATTTACTGAAGAGCAACATTTTGCTTCTAAGCACAATCAATGCGTTACACAGTGGAATATAATCATGGAATGTAAGTCATGGGATGTAATTCAAAAGCAATCCATATTTGTCTCCCACTGACTTTTTAAAAATAACTTCACTGGGGCAGGTTTTTCCCTTACCAGTGAATGAAAACTCTAGCAAGCCCTATGATATTTCTGAACACTGTTAGGTAACAGAAAAGTGCTTAGTTGCAGAATGGAGCCTCAATTTATCAAACAAAAGTTTCAGTGTAATATATTAAGCAGCACTTTTATCTTCATTCGAAGGTTAGACTACACCCCTCCTCCCCTAGCTAGGGACCAGTCCCTCTCTACAGCCTGGACAAAAGAAGGGAGATAGAGAAAGGGGGATGCAAGGTTCTCACTTGACTGGTACTCTTGTGAAACGGCTTCAAACTCTCTCAGCTTTGCAGATATGTAAATCAATCAACATCTTCCTCTTTCTCTCTCTCTCTAACATTTTCATGAGTTCTCAGATGCTCCCTTTCTGATCTTCTTTGATTGTAACTCCAGTAATATGAGTGATCCATTCTATTCCTCCAGACGTTGATCCCCCTCAGTCCCTGGTTTCCTGGTGGTCCATGGCTTTGAGACTCTGCTGGCACTCCTTTGCCTTCTCTAGCAGCAGTCCTCTCAAGCAGGAGTCAGAATTACTGAGGATAATCCTCTCTCCCTCCCTAGGTCCTGTATCTGGTCCTCAGGATTCATATACCTTTGGCCCATTCAGAGTGGAATTCAGTTACTGTCTGAACATAACCCTCTACTTAGGTTCCAAAGGCCATTCAGCCATCCTTGCACTTTTGGATACCTCAGGTGGGCATCAGACACCAGCTATATGTGCTCTCCAAAGTACAGGGGAGTCAACAAACTCTCAGACTGGCCTCCTTTGAAGTCTCTCTCTATGGACTGGGTGTGAAGGGAGTCACTACACACACACACAGACACACACACACACACCCTTCACCAGGAGATAATATGTTAGGTGGCAAATAACAGCATATGTTATTTTCCAAAGAAATCATCCTCACATAATCCTCTCTAGCCTCTGACAACTTGATCCTTTTTATTACCTTTGGTGGGAGATAGGATCCAGTAGTCGAATATTTCCTTTGAAAATCTGCACCTTGATATCTTAGAACTCATTCTGGTGTCTGATATATCTTGGTGGCCCAGATAAAACTAAAAAAATAACATTCTGCTGTATCCATATATAATTTATGGGCTTAGTTTTCTTCACACTTAATACCATTAACAGGTGGTACTGTACAGTATATAAATTGTTTATAGCTAGTATCGGTGCCTCTTTTTGCAAGGGAGGTCATCCTAAGTACTGTATCACTTGTAGCATTGTTTGGTGAAGTGTTTTTTAATTAGCAGAGTTAAGAACTATGAAAAGTGCCACAATGAAATGCTTTGAGAGAATTTTTACACAAACAGGGTTCTGCTCCTTTACTCCATCCTTTAGCCCCAACTTATTACTCTGTTTGGGTGCATTGGTCTAGAACTGGGAGGCCTTGAGTAATTCTGTTTAGGAGTTGGAGACATAAATGTTGGGATCAAATTAGCAAATGAACGGGTTTATTCTGGCTCCTTGAGAAGCAATATGATGTGGGAAAAATTTGTTAAATTCCCTTCAAAACTTGGGAGGCAATACAGTACGCTTGTTAGGTAGGTGAGCTCTGAGATCAGCCTGGTTAAATGCTGGCTTCAGCACTTAACAGTTGGTGACATTAAACACATTAACTTTTTCAGGCCTCAATTTCCTCATCTATAAAATGATGATCATAACAGTCCTACCTTACAGGCTTGTAAGGATTTAAAAATATAATCAGTGAAAAGCAGAGAGTTGTATTTTTTATTATCATTATTATTACTGTTATTATTCTCATGTCTAGCACTAAGCAAAAAAGAGGATCCTCACATCAGAGATGTATGAAAAAGTAGTGAGAAAAAGAAAGGAAGGCAATACAAAGTATGGCAGAGGCTCTAGACTGGTCATCAACAAACTTGTCCTGGGCACACAGATGAATCACACTGCCAGCCTTGCCAGAACTTGGCATGACTATTGAGTGAGTTCTAGGCAGTGGAATATGAGTAGGAGTGATGTATATACACAGGTCTGTCCCATTAAAAACATCCTGCAATAATCCTCTATATTCTTTGCTTCTTCTACAGTAAAACTGCATGACAGTAGGTTGTAGGATAAAAAGAGCCACATAGAAGCTCAGTGATTAGAAACACCCATTTTGGAACTTATGCGAGTGAGGGGGAAAATCCACTGTGTTAAGCCACTAAGATTTGGGGAATTATCTGGTACAGCAACTGGTGTCATTTTACACAAAACGTACTTTAACTTTTACCCCTAGCCTTTTCCTAAAGATGATTTTAAACATCAAATATAAAAGCACTATAATAAAGAAAAGGAAATAGGAAAATTTGGATTTTCCATTCTTCTTCCCAAGCCATGTAACAAATTTTGACAGACGTAGTCCAGGTTAGGGAAAAAATGCTGCATGATAATTGAGGAGAATCAAGTTCTGGGAAGGGGAATGAAAGTCTGAGGATGAGAGCACTCGGGAAAATGGGGCATCAGTAAGACGTGTTAATAATTCTGAGGGGAAAAGAGACAGAATAATATTATGATTAAAAAAACTCATCATTATCCCGGATTCCTAATAAAGACTGATGTAAACATTAATGCCTTATACAATAGTCTTTGTGGGGAAAGTATAAAAAGAGATAAATTCAGAAATTATCACATGTTCAAGAAATATTTAACAAGTGCTCATTGTAGGCCAGGTTCTGCTCTAGATGCTGGATATAGAGAGAGAACGAAACAGACAAAAACCCTGCCCTCATTGAGCTGACATTATAGTACAAGAGAGAGAAAGAACACTAGTGTGGCTAGAGCAGAATGAGCCAGAGAGGCAGTAATAGGAGATGAAGTCAGAAAGGCAATGGGGAGCCAGATGACTCAGGTCCTCAAAAGGATTTAGACTTTGATCAACATGGAAGCCATTGATGGGTTTTGAACAGAGAAGTGACATGATCTGCTTAAATTTTAACCAGTCCCCTTTGGCTGCTGTCTTGAGAGCAAACTGTAGGAGGCAAGAGTAGAAACAAGGAGATATTTAGGAGACTATTTCAACAATCCAGAAGAGAGATGATGATGGCTTGGCCCAGGGTGGTGGTTGTGAGGGTGGTGAGAAGTGATGATGAATTCTCATATGCCCTCTCTCCCTCTCCTCCACCCCCACCCGACACACACACACACACACACACACACACACACACACACAGAGACATACACTGATGGTAGAATTGACAAGGCTTGCTGATAAACTACAAGATGTTACATGTGAGTGAAAGAGGAGAATCAAAGATTACATCAAGTTGTCATTAACTGAGATGGTGATGACCACAAAAGCAGCTAATTTTAAACGTGTGGAGTTGGACATTCACGTGAAGATGTAAAATAGCCAGTCGGTAGGTGGTCTTGAATTAAGAGGAGAGATATGCACTAAAGTTATAAATGTGGGGGTGTGTGTGTCTGTACATATATAGATATATACATATACATAGCCATCCATATACTTCAATATAGATTGTAATTAAATTTGTGAAACTAAATGAGATCACTTAGGGAGTGAATGTTGTTAGAAAAGAGTCCCACAGACCGTTCCTTGGGATACTCCAGTATTTAGAACCTGGACAGTTTAGGAGGAACCAGCAGAGACTGATAAAAAGCAGAGAGAACGAAAGCCAGGTGAACCTGGTGTCCTAGAAGCCAAGTAACTAATATGTTTCAAAGAGAGATGAGTGATCAGTTTTGTCAAATGCTGTTGCTAAGTCAGGTAAGATGAGGAGTAAGAAGTTACCACTCCATTTAGCAATTTGAAGGATTTAGACACATGAGGATGCATTCATTTTAAATAATTCTCCTTTGCAAAAGTATCTCCCTGACAATAGCAGTACTCCCTTTTAGCAGGATTATAAATGATTTTACCTTTCAATCTTTTGTTATGCTTCTATTTTACTGTATCCCCTAATAATAGTCTCCAGCTTTACAGTTTTTACACAACTTTTTGAATAACATTGATACTAGTTATAAATCTTATTAATCATATTATAGTTTTTAGATAAAGTAGTGAGATTTGGTTGGTTGGTGCTTCAATGAAATTATTTTACATGATATATAAATTAAAATTTAATCTGCCTCATTATCTGAACAAAAGATTTATACCATAATAGTACCTACTGTTAGTGAGCACCAACTGTGTGCTAAATACTTTAACTACCTTGTTTTCTTCAATTCTAATAGTAATCCTGTAAGGGAGGTCCTACAACTATTCCCATTTTATAAGGAGATCAGGGCTTAGAAATTAAGTAACCTGCCCAGTTCATCCAGCTAGTAGGTGGCTGAACCATGATTCAGATTCAGGTTGATTCCACGCTACCCAAACATACCCACTCTGCAATACACTCACTAATATGTCCTCTACCTTAACTGAATTGATTTGGCATTTTCCCACAACCTACCCATTTCGGTATTTACTAATATTAACATAATGAGCACAGGTTGCACGCTCTGTAGCCCCTTCGATTGATCTAAAAGGGCAGCCTCTTCCCCCACCTTCAGCCCAGCCCCTTTATCCTCATCCCTTCCTCCTTAGGAAGGAAGAGCTCTAAACTCAAGAGGTCACAGTACCAGAACATGGAGTTTTCAGTGGAAGGATCGATATCACTTTGTTCAATGCAGAGATTAGCAGTGTGGACCTGGAAGACACCCCATCCAGCCTGGAGGACCAAGCACAGCCAGGCTGCAGTCGTAGGACAGGCAGAGTAGACTGCTTGGGCCTGCACTGCTCTACCAGAGGGAGAACGTTAGGGATGCAGTAGACGTTCCAGCAGGAATCCAGTGTGAATGCACTTGGCTTTCACTGTTCACTCCCTTTTCAGGGATGACTTTAGGTTAAAAGAAAGAGAGGGAGGAGGGAGAGAAGGAGGAAAGTGAAAGAAACGTGTGGGATTCTAATAAATGTCTCCATATTTTTCAATTTGGCATCAAAACTACTGGTTCTGTGTCTTAAAACTAAAAAAGAGAAAAGAAAAAAACTCACTGTAAAAATCAAAGAAAATAATGTTTTTATAAAATCATAAGATAGTACAATTGACCAAAATATAAACATTCAACTGCTCATTTAATTTTCCCTATTAACTAAACATAATTTATTTATATTTTCAATTTTACAAAGCATTTCACTTCTTTCTAATTTCTCTTAATTCTTCAGATTCCTGCTGCACTTTTACTAGCTCATTACATGAGAGTTTCTACTCCATGTAGAATATTCTTTTTCAAATATGGACCATTGCTTTCGACAATGTATCTCAGTCATGATGGTGACTGGAACTAAGCAGGGACTCAGCAATTCTTCATTTTTAATATTTCTGAGTCTTTTATTAAGTCTTCATAAGGCATACAGACAATTTCCAGGCTGGCAATCAGCCAGCAGACATTTCCAGGCCATATGAGTATCAGAAACTATCCTGGAAATCTCCGTAGACATCTTTTCTGCTCCTACAGACCAAACTGATCTGTATAACACAGTAATATTTCTGTCCATGACAGGAAGATGTTCTGACTCAGTGTCTCATCATTGCAAATGTCCTTACTGGAATCTGAGAGAATACAGGAATTAGAGATGAGTTTGTTTGTTTGATTGATTGATTGATTGATTTATGCATGCCACACCACAAGGCTTGCAGGATCTTAGTTCCCCAACCAGGGATTGAACCTGTGCTCCCTGCAGTGGAAGTGCGGAGTCTTAACCACTGGACTGCCAGGGAAGTCCCAGAGATGAGTTTTAGTTTGACAAATTACCTCTCTTCTTTCCCTGTCAAGCTACACAGACGTATCTGTTACCTACTGCTATATAACAAACCACCTCAAAACCTAGGTTAAAAACAAAACCCATTTATTCTTGCTCAAGATCCTATAGATCAGCAATTCTGTGCCTAGGAAGTGATTCCTCTGGTGCTGCCTGGGACCACTCATGAAGATGCAGCTACCAGGAAGTGCTGGCTGTCAACTAGGGCACTTCTGTTCTCCTCCACATGACCTCCCATCCTCTAGTAGGTCAGACTGAGCTTCTTTACATAGTGATCTCAGAGCAGAATTCCAAGAGGGGAAAAATGGAAGCTTAAAAGTCTCTTAAGGTTTAGCCTTAGTAGTCACATAAAGTTACTTCTACCACATTCTAGTAATCAAAGTAAATCACAAGGCCACCTCAAATTCTGGGGATGGACAAACAAACACAAATAATGCACGTGTTCTCTAGCTAGGCAGAATTTTCCTAATGTCAAATGCTTTTTGGGCAGAACAGAAGTGTTTGGTTGCACAGGGTGTGTCTTGCCCAAAGGTGTCTGGCCAAAGGGGTAGGTCCTTGGCTCTTCTTACCAAGCCATGAGCCCTGCTATTGGGCTGTATATCCCCAGAGAAAGGGATACCTTTTTCCAATCTGCACAAAGGTACCCTATGGAATAGAGCTTTGGATGTGGTCCTCTATTCATGCTCCAGCCCTCCCAGCTGTCCTGAGAGTCCAGGAGTTCCAGGGTACCAGTGTCTCCTGGAGGCTCAGAAATAGCTGCATAACTTCAGCAATGACCTTTCCCAGGCTAACCTTTTGAAAAAGTAGCTCAAGTGCAAGATACTCATTAATCATTGCTCTTATGCAAACCCCTCATTCTCTTTCTGTTCTCATATGGAAGCTCAGGTACTTTCCTTTGCCTAGAATTACGTGAAGCTCCACAGATCTGATCACATCACTCTTCTGCTCACAATTTATAATAGCTAATTTCTATTGGGTATTACTATTGGCCAGATAGTGTTCTAAGTATATTACCTGCATTACCTCATTTAATCCTCATAACACCCTATGATACAGGAATCATTATTATCAATGATGCAACGCAGGTACAAAAAAGAACTAGAAACCAGTTTCAGGAAGTTTGGTGCTAAAGCCCACGTAGACTCTGTACTATCTTTACCATTTCCCTTTGTCTACAGGATAAAATTCAAATCCCCTAGTGTGGCACGACTGTAGACTATTAACTGTGTAACAGCATTATGTCTAAAAAAAGTACATACCTTAATTTAAAAATACTTTATTGCTAAAAAGTGCTATCATCTGAGCCTTCAGCAAGCCACAATCTTTTTGCAACAGTAACATAAAAGATCTCTGATCACAGAACACCATAACAAATATAATAATAATGAAAAAGTCTGAATATTGCGAGAATTACCAAAATGTGACACAGAGACACAAAGTGAGAAAACACTGTTGGAAAAATGGCGCTGACAGATTTGCATGACACATGGTTGACACACACCTTCAATTTGTAAAAAATGCAATAGAATAAAGCAAAGTGCAATAATACAAGGTATACCTGTGTGTAGATCCTAGAAATATGTACTTTCAAATAATACTACTGGAGTCATTTTTCCAAGACAATACAATTTTGGGAAATGAAAAATTATAGATATTTTTAAATGTGCAAAACTTCCAAAAATATTTTATTAAAATATATTTTGAGTAAATAGTGCTACTATGAACACTGGGGTGCATGTATCTTTTTTGAATTAGAGTTTTCATTTTTTCCAGATATATATCCAGGAGTAGGATTGCTGGATCATATGGTAGCTCTATTTTTAGTTTTCTAAGGAACCTCTATACTGTTTTCCATAGTGGCTGCACCAATTTACATTCCCACCAACGGTGTACAAGGGTTCCCTTTTCTCCACACCATCTTTAGCATATTTTGTATGTAGATTTTTTTGATGATGGCCATTCTGACCAGTATAAGGTGATACCTCATTGTGGTCTTGATTTGCAGTTCTCTAATAATTAGCAATGTTAAGCATCTTTTCATGTGCCTGTTGGCCATCTGTATGTCTTCTTTGGAAAAATAGCTACTGAGGTCTTCTGCCCATTTTTTGATTGGGTTATTTGTTTTTCTGATATTGAGTTATATGACCTGTTTGTATATTTTGGATATTAACCCCTTGTCTGTCACATTGTTTAGGTTGTCTCTTCATTTTGTCATGCTTCCTTTGTTGTGCAAAGGCTTTTAAGTTTGATTAGGTCTCATTTGTTTATTTTTCCTTTTAGTTCCTTGGCCTTGGAAGACTGATCTAAGGAAATAATGCTATGATATATGCTAGAGAATGTTCTGCCTATCAACAGACAATTGGCTTAAGAAGATATAGTATATACATACATGTATATACAATGGAATATTATTCGGCCATAAAAAAGAATGAAATATAGCCATTTGCAGCAACATAGATGGACCTAGAGAATATTATACTTAGTGAAGTAAGTCAGTCAGAGAAAGACAAATACTATGTGATAGTATTTGTACTTATTTGTGGAATCCAAAATTAATACAAATGAATCTACATACAAAACAGAAACAGACTCACGGACAGAAAACAAACAATGTTACCAAAGGGAAGAGGGAGGGAGTAACAAATTAGGAGTATGGGATTAACAGATACAAATTACTAGACATAAAATAGATAAGCAACAAGGATTTATTATATATCACAGGGAATTATATTCAATATATTGTAATAACCTATAATGCAATATAATCTGAAAAAAAATAACTGATCACTTTGCAGTACAGCTGAAGCTAACACAATATTGTAAATCAACTATACTTCACAGTTTAAAAAAATAATATATTTTGAGTATTACAACATAAATGCAAAATTCATTTCTATACGTACCATTATTACTCATTGCTTAAATTCCATGAGTTCAGATTTCAAAGCAATCAAGTGAAGACAGAATTGACAAACTGACTAAGAGAGAAGAAATGCATAGAAGAAATATTTAATGGTAAAACTTTTTAGACTTTAGACTTAGAGAATGAACTTATGGTTACTGGGGGGAAGGTGGGGAGAAGGGGTAGACTGGGAGTTTGGGATTGACATGTACATGCTGCTATATTTAAAACAGATAACCAACAAGGACCTACTGTATAGCACAGGGAACTCTGCAAGAAAAAAAAACAGTGAAATGTCAGATAGGAAATATAAAAGAATGGGAAAAGGATGACACCCAATCAAAGAGAGTAGCTTGAAGAAACAGTAGAAAGCTTAGAAAATATCACCACTTATTTTTCTTTTTATAAAAATATGTGCTTTATGTAGACAATTCTTGGAAATCATGTCACTAAAACATCCCACTTAATGGCTTTTAAATTTTGAGCCATTAGTTATGCTTTCTATTTATTACGTGGCTACAATTTTAAACCTTAGGTCCTGCTAGATTGAAACTTCCATGTGTTGCAGTTAAAAGTTATTTGCATGATATGAAAATCCATTGTAATTTCAGGATACTTTTTTTTTTTTTTTTGACTGCGTGGCATGTGGGATCTTAGTTCCTCAGCCAGGGATCAAACCCATGCCCCCTGCAGTGGAAGCACAGAGTCTTAACCACTGGATCTCCAGGGAAGTCCTGGGATATGTGTTTAAAGCAATAATACTAAAAATAAAAACGGAGCAATGTTAATGACTAAGATTTATTGAGTGCCTACTATGAGTTAGGTACACTCTAAGTGCTTTACAAGAATTGGGTCCTGCAAGTAATACAGCTTCATAAGTCCTTTCATTATTATTTTTCTTTTTTTCACAGATGAGGACACCACGTTAGTTAAATTGGCAAAGAAGGATTCAATCCCAGACAGTCAGTTGACTCAGCAAGGTCACCCACCATCCTAGAAGTCTTGCTCCTGGTAGCTGCCAAGCCTACATCCGACTAAATTTAATTCATCTGTAAGTATCCACTATGTGTCAAGTATTGTGTTAAGTGCTGGGCAAAGAGAAACTGAAAAAATGTTGCCCCTCCTCTTAAGGAGCTCACTGTCCAGTAGGGGGTACATGTGGTAAAGCACCAATGCCTAGGCTTACAGTAGGTGCGCAATCAGTGCTAATAAGAATAATCACATATACACAGTTTAAAACCAGCAGAGAAGAAAGCATAATCAAGTCCTTTAGAAAAGGAGAAAGCAGGGAAGATTTTCAAAAGAAACAGAAGTTCGTTTGAAATTGGCTTCATGATATAGATAGTAGGATGTTTACATTTATTTTAATTAGACTAATAATGTGGTACAAATAAAACATTAATGAAGGAAATCAGGGTCATCATGCTATCACTTTCTACTTACTCTGGAGGTTTATAATCTCACTATCATGGCTTTGTGTCACTTAACAGATAAGTGTAAATGTAACCATACTTTTGGCATTTTTTTCTTCTTTTATGCTAGCACATTGGTAAAACATCTGATATGTAGTCTGGCAACGAATGAACTAGAAAATTATTGTTTTGTATTCTGTATGTTCTGGATTTTATAAAACTATGACATTTGTGAGTTTAAATTACAAGTTTAAAATGTTTTCTATTACCTTAGGAAATATACTGATGTACTTTAAGTAACACACATAGATCAAAGGATAATTCTGTTCCTCCCCTGACTAGAATGGAACTCCAAGAGAGTAGAGCCTTGCTAACTACTCTCTCTCTCTAGGACCTAGAACAGTGCCTGACACATAGGAAGTACTCATTAACTACTTGTTGAATGAAAAAATTAATGAGTTGTTAAACTGCCATCCTGATTAGAGTAGTATATCATACGATCATATGAATGATCACACTGAACAACAGGATCATTATTATGGTGGCCTGAAGGGTGACTCCCCCCAGAAAAGATATATCCACCCTAATCCTGGAGCCTTGAACGTGAGCTTAACTGGAAAAATGGTCTTTGAAGATGTAATTTAGTTAAGACCTTGAGATGACATCATTCTGGATTATCTGGGCGGGCCCTAAATCTAATGACAACTGTCCTCCTACAAGACATACAGAGGAAAGACACACAGACAAAGAAAAGAAGACCAGGTGAAGATGGAGGCAGAGGTTGGAGTTATGTAGCCACAAGCCAAGGAACACCTAAAGCCAACAGCAGCTGGAAGAAGAAGGAAAGGATTCTTCCCTAGAGCCTGTGGAGGCAGTGCAGTCCTGCTGACACCTTAAGTTCAGACTAGAAGTCTGAACTATGAGTCTGACTATGAAGTCAGAACTTTGAGGGAGACAATTTCTGTTGTTTTCAGGTATCAAGTTTGTAGTACTTTGTCATTGCTGCCCTAGAAAAAAACAGTTATCAGCAGGTCATCTGTGGAAGAAGTCTGCAATATGTAGTTATCTTATAGCTGATTTAACTGAAAGAGGATTGGGACCCTACACTAACAACCCCTGATGTATAATAAGCAAATGGGAAATGACCAGGAGCACTCAATGGTGGTCTTGATAAGAGCAGTCTCAGTACAGTGATGGGGTGAAAGGTTAATTACAGTGGGTCGGAACGGAAGGAGAGACATTGAAGGTAGGTAAGTATGGACAAACATTTCAAGGAGTTTTGCTAAAAACTTGTAAGGAATGTAGAAATGGGGGAAATGGAGTCAAAAGCAAGATTTTGAAAAAAGAAAAACTAATAGCATATTTGTATGCTGATAGAACAGGCCAACAGAGAAGGGAAAATTGATGATTCAGTAGAGAAGGAAGGACAGATGGAGTCATGTCCTTGGTTCACTTTAGGTCGTTAGTAACATTGACATCACCCCTCCCTTCGGGGAGTTTACAATAAAGTCAAGATGAGAGGCTTTATTTTTCCCCCAGCTTTACTGAGGTATAATTGACAAATAAAGATCCTATATATTTAAGGTGTACAATGTAATGGTTTGATTACATATACATTGCTAAATGATTACCACAATCAAGCTAATTAACATATCCATCATTTCACAGTTTCACTTTGTGTGTGTGTGTGTGTGTGTGTGTGGTGAGAAGGTGAGAACACAAGATCTACTCTCTTAGCAAAATTTAAGTATACAATACAGTATTATTAACTGTAATTACCATGCTGTACATTATTAGATCCTTAGAACTTATTCACCTTATAAGTGAAATTTTATACCCTCTGACCAACATCTCTCCAATTCCCCCAATCCCCAGCCCCTGGTGACCACTGTTCTACTCTCTGGTTCTAGGAGTTCATTTTTTTAGATTCTACATATAAATGAGATCATACAGTATTTGATCTGGCTTATTTTACTTAGCATAATGGTCTCCAGGTTCATCCATGTTGTCACAAATGACAAGATTTCCTTCTTTTTTATGGCTGAATAATATATAACAATGGAATATTTTTCAGCCATAAAAAAGAACATTTTCTTTATCCATTCATCCACCAATGGACACTTAGATTGTTTCCATATCTTGAATAGTATGAATAATGCTGCAATGAACATGGGATGAGAGACTTTAAACCAATCACTGCATGGGGATTGAGTGCCAGGAAGGAGAGGTGAAAGTGCTAGTAGAGTGTATAATAGAAGGGCCTAATCCTGTGAAAGGGGATGATGGTAAATGCAGGGATCAGTGAAGTTTTTTCTAAAGAACCAATATCTAAGCTGAGTTAGAAAATGATAGAAAGCCTTAAATATAAAAACTCAAATATATAGAAGGTTCGAAGTAATTTCAGTTTGCCTCATTTGATTTGATAATCCTTTACATTTATTTCACAAGGTACATGTTGACAATTTTTTTCTCTTTGCTTTGCAAGTAATGTCAAACAGATACAGAATAGCATTATGGAATCTGAGAACTTAAATTAGAAGTTCCATATCTTTCAGCTAAGTCAATCACAAGATTAATTTTGTGTTTATTTATCTGATGTATTTGTAACTTACTGGTAATAAAAACATAATGAATAAAACTAAGATCAGCCATTCATAACACTTTAAATATTCAGAAAATCCATAAATTGCCTATAACTTCTAGATGTATATGTCTTCAGTGATATATGACAATGGTTAAAAGGATTGTGTATTTTCTGCCATAGTATTACAATGTTAACTATGTATGCAAGCCATTTTCATAGACGAAGCTACACTGGAAACAGAAAAATCACCTGATGAATTTCTCTATTTTAAATCCTCTGGGAACTGCTTTCCCAGGCTGCAAAAAATGTTGCTCTGTCAAATCACACACAAGCAAATCAATTCACCACACACTCCTGCAGAACACTAACAAAATGCCTTGATGACAGAATATTCAGGTAAACTAGCCATTTTTCTTTCCATTTCATTGCATTGCTGTCGCTAAAATTTTCCATTTTGCGGGTCATCTAACCTCTTCAGGAAACTTAACAAAAGAAGGTGGCTGCTTTGTTCACCTAGGAATAACCCACTTTCTATCTGATGAAGAATGAATTTTATCATTCTGATTACTCTGCAACTATCACAATTTTAAGGTACTCAGGTTCCTTTCCAAAATCATTTATTTGTTGTTTGTTTTGTTTTACATATTTTGTCATTTTCTTAATTTAAGAAAGTCAAATTTTCTCCTGATTTTTGATATTATTGATTACACTAGAACATTACATACTTACTGGGCAAAATTAAAAGCCTCGTGTTTATTCTCTTACCTAACACCATACACAAAAATAAATTCAAAATGGATTAAAGACCTAAACGTAAGACCGGACACTATAGAACTCTTAGAGGAAAACATGGGAAAAACATTCTGTGACATAAATCACAGCAAGATCTTTTATGACCCGCCTCCAAGAGTAACAAATAAAAACAAAAATAAGCAAATGGGACCTAATGAAACTTAAAAGCTTTTGCACAGCAAAGGAAACCATAAACGAGGCAAAAAGACAACCCTCAGAATGGGAGAAAATATTTGCAAACGAAGCAATAGACAAAGGATTAATCTCCAAAATATACAAACAGCTCATGCAGCTCAACATCAAAAAAACAAACAACCCAATCAAAAAATGGGTGGAAGAACTAAATAGACATTTCACCAAAGAAGACACACAGATGGCCAAGAGGCACATGAAAAGATGCTCAACATCACTAATTATCAGAGAGATGCAAATCAAAACTACAATGGGGTATCACCTCACACTGGTCAGAATGGCCATCATCAAAAAAATCTACAAACAATAAATGCTGGAGAGGGTGTGGAGAAAAGGGAACCCTCCTAAACTGTTGGTGGGGAATGTAAATCGATAACAGCCACTATGGAGAACAATATGGAGGTTCCGTAAAAAACTAAAAATAGAACTACCATACGACCCAGCAACCCCAATACTGGGCATATACCCTGAGAAAACCATAATTCAAAAAGTCACATGTACCCCAATGTTCACTGCAGCACTATTTACGATAGCCAGGACATGGAAACAACCTAAATGTCCATTGACAGATGAATGGATAAGGAAGATGTGGTACATATATGGTATAATACTCAGCCATAAAAAGAAATGAAATTGGGTCATTTGTAGAGATGCGGATGGACATGGAGTCTGTCATACAGAGTGAAGTAAGTCAGGAAGAGAAAAACAAATATTATATATTAACGCATATATGTGGAATCTAGAAAAATGGTACAGATGAACCTATTTGCAGAGCAGGAATAGAAACGCAGATGTAGAGAACGGATGCGTGGACACAGAGGGGGAAGGAGAGGCTGGGATGAATTGGGAGATTAGGTTAGACATAAATACACTACCATAGCTAGTGGGAACCTGCTCTATAGCACAGGGAGCTCAGCTCGGTGCTCTGTGATGACCTAGATGGGTGGGATGAGGGGGGGAGGAGGGAGGTCCAAGAGGGAGGGGATATACGTATACATATAGCTGATTCACTTCATTGTACAGCAGAAACTAACACAACATTGTCAAGCAATAAAAAAAATATATACAAAAACAATTTTTTAAGTGTCTTGAAAGAAATTATCTGAAGTCATTGCTTAGTACAGATTCTGGTTATGCACTGATTATGTGTCAGTCATATGAGGCTTTGTTATGAATGTGTTTTAAACGTCTCTCTCTGTGTTTCTGAGCTTACCACTGTTTATTATGCTTATTTCATCTCCCTCACTAATTTAATTTGGTAAATTAAATTATAATTTCCTTGAAGGTAAGTAGAGCTGTCCACTCTCTCTTCGGTTTAAGGACAGAAACGGGCTCTGCTACTGTACAACCAGAAAGGCTTCCCTACCCACTGATGGCAACGCACGTTAGAAATTCGACGTGTGTGAAGCGCTTAGACCAGTGCAAGCACACAGTGAGAGGTCAACAAAGGTTGGTTGTCACTATCACCATCATTATCATTGTCATCATCATCTTTACTTCACAGCCATATTATTAGGAAATGCATTTCTATGACTATGAATTTGTGTGTATAAAATTTTCAGTCTCTATGATGAAAAAAGACGACTTGGACTCTGAAGTAAATTGTTCCAACTCACACCTTACTAATAGTAAGTAAAATATATCTACTTGCTCTGGCCACTACAAGGTCATTTACTACCAAAAGGTAATGATGGCAGAGTGTCCAGACCTAGCTCCAAACTGCAGAAATATTCCAGAAGTTTGGAGTAGCTGAAGAACAAGGGAGCTCATGTTGGCTACTGATAGAAGACTCAGAAATAGCTCCATACACAAAGTGCTCCAAATGAATGATTCTGAACATCTGGCTTTCAATGTGTTAAACTCTCCTGATTTATAGTACTTCCACAGTGGTTTTTAAGAAAAGAGAAACTAAGGCTATTGAGTGGGCTCTAAGTTGGAGCCTATATTACAGAACATTACTTTTACAAGATGGCCCTCACATATGTCCTCTTCATTCAATACGTCTTCCACTGAGTAACTACTACGTGTTGACAGATACTGCTCTAGGCATTGGACATGTAGCAGTGAACAAAACAAAGTACCTACCCTCATGGAGCTAGCAAGGGCAGCAGATAAATAGATAGATATACAAATAAATAAATGATCCTGTTTAAACGAATCAACAGTAATACACCCTATGAACTGACATATGAGCTACATGTAAAGGAAGTTAGGAATTAAGCTCTGCAGCTAATGACAGTAGATATTTGAAGCAGAGTGGATTGTAAGTTAGATAACCCTGAGGTAGGAGCATGTTCAACATTTTCCAAGAACAGCAAAGGAGGTCAGCCTTCAACTGCTTCAGGTCACAGTTTCTCATCTGCAAAAGCAGGGCACTGAACTGGATAACATCAAAATTATTTTCCAACTTTAAAATTATTATAGAGCTCTCCATTTGTTTGGGCCCAGTAAATTCCTAATAAAACATCTCTAAACAGAAAAGAGAACTATTAATAAACTTCTTTAATTCACTATTTAGTACAATTCAGATTGATAACTGAATTTCCTTATTGACATAATGTTACTTATGAGTCCTGTACATCCATGTATATTATGCAGAGGATTTGTAAGCAATGACACTTTATTCCGCAAAATAGATATATGCAAATGAATAGTTCTGTACTTTCAGTAGTTTTAAAGATTCTTCTCTCAAATCACCCTCCCTTAGAATTAAATACTTGTAACCTTTCTTCTGAGCTCTGTCCCACATTACAGGACAATAGTTTACACTGTGGCATCAGAAAGATCTGGGTTTCAATCGCAGCTATGCCACTTCGTTGTATATAATGTACAAACTGTTTATCTACTCTACGTGTCCTTGCATATAAAATAAGGACTTGGCATATGCTAGTTATCACAAAAAAGATAGTTGCATGTATTTATTTATTTGTTGGTTGGTTGGTTGGTTTGTATTTCCACTGCCTATGGAACATCTTCACCTGGATAACCTGCTCTTAATTCAGACTCAGTATGCTCTGTGTCATCATTTAGTGTCAGGTACAACTGCCATAAAAGAAAACCCAATACACCAGGGGCTCAGAGAAGATGGAGTTTATTTCCCTCTTATATAAATAAACTCTGGACGTGGGCAGTCTGCGGCTGGTATGATTTCCCTAGGCATCAGAAATTCCTGTCACGTGGCTTTCATCCTCAAAGGTACCTCATAGTCCAAGAATGCCACTGGACGTCTATGTCTCCATAGAATAGGCAGGAAGAATGACGTAAAGACCAAGGGGCACATCTCTAGACGAGTCTGCTTCTTGTATGCAGGTTTCCTTGAAATCTAACACATCTTCACTTACATCATATTACCCAGAACTTAGTCACATGACTGCAACCAGCTGTAAAGAGAAGCTGGGAAAGATCTCTGAGCTGGGCACATTATGGACCTGAATAAAATGAGGATTCCGACACTAAAAAAGAAAGGGGGAATGGATATGGTACAGGCAACGGACAGATTTTTCTAAAGAAGCAAACTGAAGGCTTTTAAATCTCACTTAAACATATTCCTCCTCTAGGTTTTTCTATTTCAAACAAAGTATTGTCATCCTCCCAGTCAGCAATAGATGCTAGAAACATTTACATTACTTCCAATGTCTTTCACTCCCCTGACACCCACATCAAACCAATTGCAATATGTAGCATTTACCATCCTTCCTCTCCATTTTCACTAGTATTACTACCTCAGCTAGACTACAGAATGGTCTCACAGATGCTCTCCATACATTCTGTCTCTCCTATCTCTAATCTCCTTTAAAGACTACCACCAGATTACTATTTGGAAGCAGAGCTCTGATCATGTCACCTCCCTTTGCTAAGCCGTTAGAAAACCTGCAATACCTGAAGAAAGCTGCAAATCCTTAGTCTTTCCTTGTGACCTAACCAATTTTATAGCTCTGGAACCATAAATCTGATATTCCAGGTAGACTGAGTCACTCACTGATACTGTACTTAATCTTTACAACTTTACTCACCCTGTTCTTCCTCTATCTCTACCAAACTGTTTTAGTTTGGGTACCATCAAAAGTAGATGCTGGGATAAGAATTTTGGAGTAAACAGTTTATTTGGGAAGTGATCTCAAGAAGTATGAGTAAAAAAACAAGAAAGAAGAAAAGAAAGAAAATGCAACAATGGCAGCATCTATGAGCAGGTTACTATTGTGAGCCACTGGAACACAGTCCTGTTAGGGACCCTCTGGAAGACCTGGAGGTCGTTGGACCAAACTGGACTCCTGGGGGAATCTGAGGAGCTGGGGATTTATCCACTGATTCTTTATCACCTCCCACTGAGATTTTTCAGCTCTCAACTGAGGTTTGACCATGGGGGTGTTAACTCCTCTACAGTCCCCTGAGGGCCTGCAGTATAGGTGGGCAAGCTCCTCAGGTGCCAGAGAAAGCCCTAAGGCAGAGAAGCCCAAAGGTTCTGCTATCTGAGGTAGCAAACTATCAGCACACCAGGAACTGTCCAGAGCGGCAATGGTCCTCAGGTGGGCAGAGCATCGTAAAGTCCACTACTAGAAGCAAACTCCATCTATATTAATTTCAAGGACCAGTTCCAGGCAACTCTTCCATGAAGCTTTCTCTGATCTCTCAAACTTGAAGTATCTGATCATTTACTTCATCTCTCTCCATTAGATCACTTTTTTATTCTTGTGGAAATAATAAATACATTATCAGACTGCATCATTTTTGAGAATAAGCTTTGTATCCAATTTGGTAAGTATAAAATTTTTACCTCACAGTACCGTGAACAAGGAGAAAATAATCAGGCACCATGGGCATTTAAAGGCCAGAGAAATCATTTTTATTGTAAATTATAAAGGTCTGGCATAGTGTAAAAAAATAAGGACATGTGCATAGGAAACTGTGGATTTCTTACAAATTTAGAACCTCCACCTCTGGTATTCATTTTAAGTGACATATTATAGTGAGTTTAAATATCACTAGATGCTTGGTTTAAACAGTTCGTGAAGGTTAGGCTGAACTCTCAATTCATTAATAACAGGCTAAGGAGAGTACTTACTTTGGTTTTTAAAGCAATAAATATTGTATATTAAAAGGTAAGTCCTTACTGAATCATTCTATATTCAGGAGTCAAGTTCAGTAACCAGCAAGATATTAGACTTCCCTTCAGGGGTTTAGTTACTGGAGGACCAAAATTACCATATCCAAAAGCACAATATTTATGAGTCAACTCCAAAGCAAAGCTCCGTATGGACTAGACTCAGGGGTGTATTAAGTTATACAAAGAAAATTCACTTATTGAAAGTTCTTACTCATTCTAGTTAATTTAAAAATTAGAGGACATGCTATTTCAATGACCATATTTATCCTCACTGTTAATATACATACACATTCCATTAATTCAATATAAGTAACTATAAGAAGATTCTAATCAACAACTCTTACTGGCACTGTCACTTCATTTCAAAGAGTATATCACTGCTGCAACTCAACTCTATTACCGATGTTTAATTGCTAAAGATTTATCTTCTTTTAAATAATTTACTTTCACTTTTAAAAACAAGTTTATCTTAGCAAAAATACAGGAGTAGTATAAAATTAATATTGGGAAGATGAAATTCTGCACTGATATGCCTAATCTGAAAAGGCAACAACAGGCATCCTTTTACTTTTATAAAACAACAGGCAAACATTGATATAATCTTCTACTTACTATCCTAAAATCTAAAAATTAAGGTAATTCACATAAACACTAGATAGTGTTTCTTCCTATCTGTGAAAAAGTGTTAAATAGCCATAGACTGAACATAATTAATCAACAGTCATATGTTTTCATGTTAATAGCATTACTGCCATATATAAAATTAGAATGCTAAGATTTAATAGGCATATGTCTTGATGACAGTGCAGTCTGCTCTGAAAGGATCAGCTATTATAACACTATTAACCCATTTTGATATTTCTTTCCATCTGCATTCTAACCCATTAAAAATTGAATTCTGTCCATTTACAAAATGGCTGTTTAATATTTTCTACTAAATCATATTTGAGATTACATACAAAACTGCCTCACATTATATTATTATTTTATTAACATTTTCATTAAATTACCAGTCTAAAAGTCTGCTCATCACTATGGCAGAAATTATGATAAGGCTACAAACAAGAAAACAGAATACTACCTTTTTCCAAATTTTATAGGACATTTACACTAAACTATTAACCATTTCCACCTACAAAGAGAATATTACACAATCTGCCAACATCTGCTAATTCAGCCATTTGGTATTTCATTACGCAAACTGGGACTAAAGAATTAAGCCAATTTTTAAAAAGCTACAAGGAGTCAAGGCTTAACTGAGCACTTCTAGCATTACCATTTAACATGGGTGAAATCAGAGAAATGCCAGCCATCTTTCTAGGTGTGTTTTCTAGACCTAGACAGAGTAAAAAAAGAGAAATCATCCACTATAGGGCAACTTTTCCAAAACTCACAACCAAACTAGATGATAGAATAACTTGGCATGTGTCATAGGTAAGTATATATATATGTGTGTGTACATTGGGACTGAATGGGCTTAGTCAGGGATAGAAAGGTTGCACAATAGAGGCAGAAAGAGCAAGTGAGCAGAAGTTGCCCAAAGAGATGAAATATGTTGTCCAAGATAATAATACCTTTGGGGACCAAAGTGAGTAAGAAAGAAAGGAAGAGAAGAAGGAAAGGAAGGTGAGGCTCAAATGGTGGAGATGAAATGGAAGTTGGGCCTTCTGTTTGTAACGTAATGTTACATTCCAGCGCATGTAACATTACATTACAATAGATTCCAAAAGGTCTCCTCTTCTGAAAGAATTCCAGTTGTTTAAGTGAGTCAAACTGTTCCATGAGTTACAGTCTGAACACTCCCAGGGAAAATTATTTCCTGAATATGATGACCTGCCTACAAATAAGAAGATGAAGTTTGCCAACTATTTGTGGAACTGTTAAATTCCTTACAAAGATTTGCCTGGCAATGAACTGAGTAATAACAATGTTGGACTTTTTACAAAATAGTTTTGGGAGTAACTTTCCCCAAAGATCCCTTCAACTGTAAATTAGAAGAGTTGAACTAGGTGGTCCCCAAAGATCTTCTCAACTAGAAGATTTTATGATCTCAAATAGACAAAGGGATAATTCTAACACACACTGAAATTGGCCCAGCTCCACCTCACAGCCTCTTCAGCAAGAAAGAAGACGGTAGAATAAACCCCGTACTGCAAGTCTGTTAAAAATTCTTAGTTTTTACCATTAGTTTGTTTTAAAATAATGCCTATGCCATTTTGCTTATTATGGAACTAAATTTTATTTTTAAATAAATTTATTCCAAATGTGAAGGAAGAGAGGTCTATTTCTGTTTACCACAAGGTACATTAGCCTAAAAGACACACAGATTCAATGGTTCAAATTATAATTCCAAGGGAAATATATATCTGTATCTTAAGAAAGAGTCTTCATTTCTAGTTTGCTTACAGTGAAGAGGCTAAGTCAAGTTTCAAAGGACAGAAAAAAATATTAGCTGTCAAAATTGCAAACTCCTGATTTATAACAGAATAAGTAAAAGAACACTAACTAGAGAGTGCTGGTATAATTTCTAAAATCCATCATATCTCACATGTATTATTTTTCTCAAGGACTGTTAAGTGTTACCGTAGAATGTATTTTTTAACAGTCTAAAATCTTTTTTAGAAACCCTGAGCCCTGGTCTTGGCTATGATGGACAAGTCTTCAAGGAGGATTCCAAACGGAACTAATACGGCACTCAATCTCAACTTAAATACAGGTCAGGTTCAGTCAAAAACTCCTTCTTCTTTCGGTACTGTGGGAAACCCATACAAGGTTCAGACTTTTAGGTCTTCAATAAAACACTTTTGTCCAACACAGTACATTAAAATGTAAAGATACTTTTTTTGTTGTTGAAATGAACACATTTTCAAACAGAGAGCTCTCTCGGGTAGTACCTCCCCTATGCAAACCAATGAAAAAGTAACTGATGTGAAGGTATAATACTAGGAAGCACTGGCGATAGGATGTGCGACCTTGGACTCCATTTAGATTTTGGAATAGATGATCAGGTAAGTGGTGAAGTACTTTCATTTTCTGTCTAGCTAATGGTCTACGGGAAATAAGTTAGTAAGCCTATTTAATTTCATTTAAAAACATTTCATTTTCTATTGCATACAACTTTAGGGCAGTTTTCAACCTATCTATCTTTTCAGATCTCTAGACACAAAGGCATTTATTTTCATATTGAATCAATGTATAACATTCCCTTCAAAACAATTTGCAACAGTATAAAACAAGTCTAGAACCTGAGAAGAAAGAGAAGCTATAAGAAGTGGAAGATAGATATAGAGGTACAGATAGAGAATGTGTGTGCATTTGTTAAAATAACAGACAATGAAAGTTCAGGTTCCTGAAAGTCTCTGAAGCCAAACTAACAAGTGATAAGATTACCTTGGGGAATGAATGCAGCACCTTGCCCTGGAAAAAAAATAGACAACCAGGATCCAAAATTAATGAAAATGGACTTCTTCTTCCCCATGTCCAACTAAAAAGCCAGATGCAGGCGGACCCCAATTAATTTCTAACGTACTTTGAAGAAGCTACTCCAGGATAGCCTAGGATTGCTAAATTGACCTTCACACCAACCCCAGAACGGAGTCTGTATCTTTATTGCCTGGCATATGTGGGTATTCAATCAATACCTATTCAAACAGAAAGGAAGAAAGGGAGGAAGGAAAGAAAGTTAAGATTTGCTTATAATAGGATGTTTCCTACAACAGTGAAGTAAAGTTTTATATGACTCAATTTTCTGTTTAAAAGAACAATTTCTTTTTCTTATGCTTGAAAATCAAATTATGGTCTCATCCCTTATTTTCATAACATCCTTACAGTACAACCAAATATGTAAAACATGTGTTAATAAATTATATAACAACACATTGTATATTTATGAATGCACTATTTGTTATAGTATATATAACTAAAATGTATACACATTTTAGCTTATAAGAACTTTAAAATTATTTTGAGTAAGTCATCAGCTTATATCAGGGAAAAAACAGCAGAATGTGAAAATAGCCTTGGTTTAATTCTATATTAACAGTACTCTGCTATAAAAGCTAAAAGATATAGGAAAACAAAAAGGTAAACTGTAACAATCTAAAGATCTTGACGCCTCTGATAAGAGAAAAGAGAGCAACCAAGCAACAGGTAGCAACTGGGATTCCAGCTGGACTTTGACTATTTGAATCATGTAATTAAGCGATCTTATTTCTTTCCTAAGAATACCAGGAAAGGAAAGACGATGTGCCTTACACCTGTTGCTGAAACTTCAATTTTTACTTTCTTCCTCTGTGTCCAGCTTATCAGTTTAATCGCCACAATTATTTGCTCTTTGGACTCCGTTCTGGTTTCCTACATGGATCGTTGTTACACAGTTCAACAGACACGCTTCCCTCTAAATGTTAATCTCCTCTGCATATCAGGGCTTTGGTTCTGCCAGCTACTGGTTCTCCTCTGAGTCCAGGAAATTTTACCAACTAAGCAGTGTCAATATTTGGATGAGTTCCAAGTGAAAAGTCAGGGGACTGGCTGATTTACAAAGTGGCCTTTTTCTCAGAAAATCTTAACCGTATTAACAGCCCAGCATGGTATTGATGGTCACACAGTTGACCAATGCTGCCTTTCAAATAAGCTGTAAGTATCGACACAGAGTATAACATGCAAATATTTGGGGGAAGTTAGAAGTTCATATTCAACTGAAAAAGATGTTATGGTTGATAAAAATGAAAACTGGCGATGTAAAGATTTCTACTATTCTACAAAATCTAAGTTGGACTTAATAGTTTGATGCTTTGTGTCATAGCCTGATATACACTTTTTCATCCTCTGATCTGCAACCTCTCTCTAATAATATTTCCTTCTGCTTTTGCTCTGGTGATAATTGTAAAAAACTAAGTATTCATTGATTCATTCAACAAATGTTTGTTACACACATACTAAGTTCCAAGCAGTATTTTAGGTACTAAGGAAAAACTAAGTTCCTGCCTTCATGAAACTTATATTCACATAGAGATAGGCAATAAGCAATTTACACACACATAGACACACACACACACACAGTATAATATATAATATACATAATGTAATACATAACGATAAGTGCAGTAGAAAAAAATCAAAGCAGGTGAGGGAGTGAAGAGGAGGTGGCAGGCTGGGGTCAAGATGTTTTATCGGATGGTCAGGGAAGGCCTCGCTGTTAAAGTGAAAACTAAACAGAGGCCAGAAGAATGTGGCGGTGCAAACCGGCTGGCCATCTGAGGAAACAGGATGCTCAGCAGAGAGAACAGCAGTGCAAGGGCTCTGAGAAGCTCTCTGTTGCTGGTTTGAAGAAAAGTGAGGCTGGAATAGACTGAGTAAAGGACCTGGGTAGGGGCAGGCCTTGCAGGGCACTGTCAGGGTTCTGGTTTTCATTCTGAGACAGGAGACTTTGGAGAACAGGAATGGTCTAGTAATCTGCTAGGGGGGTTACTTTTAAAGCATCACTCTGATTGCTGTGCAGAATATATACTGTATTGCCTTGCCTAGTGGAAAAGGCCAGGGGGAAAGCATAGAGACCAATTAGGAGGTTACTGCAATCATCCAGGCAAGAAGTGACAGTGTTTTGGACCTGGGAAGCAGCAATGAAGGTGGTGAGAAGAGTTCAGATTCTGGATATATTTTGAAGCCAGCAGGATTTTCAGGCTGATTGGATTTAAGATGTGACAAAAAGAGAAAAGTAAAGGATGATGAAGGTTTGACACTTGAATAACAGGAAGAGTGGAACTGTCGCTGTCTCACGGGATGGAGAAGAATACTGGATGAGCAGGTTTGGAGCAGGTCAGGGAAATCAGGAGAAACCCAAACAAGTTCCAGTTAACTTGTTAACTCTAAGATGCCATTTAGAAATCTTAAGTGGAGATCTCTACCAGGCAGTTAGATATACAAGTCCAGAGTTTATAGGAGCGGTCTAGGCTATAGGTAAAAATTGGGAGTTATCAGTGACTGCATGGTATTCAAAAGCAGGAGATCAGAGGGAGAGAGTGTAGATAGTAGAAGAAAAGCTCATTAGTGTCATCTGCATGACCCCCTTTATCATCCCCTTGGACCAAGTACTGACAAGTCGCTGCAGGTTCCCATTTGTGTTTGTATTTACAATCAATTTACACCAAGTAACATTATTTTAAAGGAACAAACAAAGGCAGACACTGAATATACGGAAGCTGCATTCACACCAAGGCCAAAGGCTGCCTCTGCCCACTGAGTGAATGAAGGTTTCATAGTCATTTCAACAGAAAAAAAAAGTAGTAAGAGAACTTTTCATCACATGAAGCATGGTACTGGTGCCATGCTAAGCTCTAAAGAGCCTATTTTGCATAAGCCTACACCATACTGGTTTCTCAAATGGCAACATTTCAGTAGAACATCGGTATCTGTCACATGAAACTTGTGTTGTTAATTTGAATTTCATTGCTCTGTGGTCTCAAAATTCATTTATCTTAAAATAATTTTAGGACCTAAAAGTATAAGGAATGAATACCTGATTATATGTTTGTACATTTAACAGTAACATTACAGTAGAAAATTATTTATGTAAATGCTAAGGTTCTTGAGAATTCTGTTTAAAAGAATCCATAGATTATTCAAGTTTAGGAATCACCAGTGACAAGAGTTCATTCATGAGACCAAAATAAACATGGGCACAGTTTAAATATAAAGGAAAAAAAATACGTCCTAAACTTATAAATATTAATTTTATAGGAAAATATGTTTAAGGCAATTTGAAACTTTATATGTAATATTTTGTATCATAATATATACTGTATATGAATGCATATACATACACATTCCTGAATAATCTTCCTGAATTATTTTCCCTCTTCCTGAATAACTTTCCTTTCCTTACCTACAAACTCTCTAAAGATCAGTCTAAAAAAATTGATGTGATATGTTTCCATTAAGATCTATTGGATTTCTTGGTATTGTTTTGAACTCTGTGATAGTGAAAACTTAAAAGATTATTTTCTGATAAAATGTATAGCATACAGCATATACTCAGCATACTGAGTGGTTGAAAGTCTGTTTACAGGAGTTTCTACCTGAGTTCTGTAGTTTATACCTGACCCACCAAAAGCCTAGTGATGGCTAAGTAAATGAATGGTCACACCAAGTTGAGAACATGCGCTCACACACACACAAAAGACATACACAGTATTTCTATCATTAGTTTGTCCTTTGAGAGTGGAAGACATGGACCTGCCAAACATGACACTACAAAATGAATATTAAAGGTGAAAGAAAAATGGAAAGAAAGCCACAGGGGGAAAACAAAGATAAGAGTACATTCTTGGATTCAAAAGAGTAACGTAGGTACAAAGACCAGGCAGATAAAAGAATGACTCAGGTTTCAATATGGGTAAATGTTTTCCAAGATACTTTCAGTGTTAATTTTTACCTAGAGAGAAAATGATTCCAAATACAATCTTAAGCTACAACAGTGGGTAATTTGTGGATGAGAACTAAATAACTGCTGTTTTATTTTATTGAGATAATGCAGGGCAGCTAAAGTAGATATAGCTGGCTACTACCAAAAATGGTAACAACAGACTATGACTTCATCTGTGGATAATGTCACATCCTACAGGGCCTGAGTCTCTACCATTGATTCCATGTCTCCCAGGAGTTCCATAGGAAGATGTTGAGGTTCATTACAATCTGGGGTCATTGTTCTACCAAGAGGGGTGTGCTAAACATGCCACTTAGGATTTGAGTTCTCCTTCATTGGACTTTTCCCTTTGCTGGGTGGATTCAAGTTATTTAAGGAAAGCTAGCAGGCTAAATCATGACACCACACCCCCCAGAAGCACAGATTTAGAGGTTCTATGGCAATAGAATTTTTTTTTGAGAACTTATTACTTGTCAGACCCAATGCTAAGAACCTTACAAACATTAGCTTGTTTAATCCTCATAACAGCCTTGTAAGGTAGAGATTATCATCTCCATTTTACAGCTGAGCAGATTGAAATATTATGTAAATTCCCAAGGGTTACAGAGCTGATAACTCTATTTAGGCCCCTTTGAGAGCTTTGTCTTAGGTCTATCCCTGTGTTTCCACCACCCCCCTCCCCCATCATGACTAGCATGAATATAGGATATGGATTCTGGAATTCGATCTTTTCCTTGATCTGCAACCACTCCTAGTGGTTGAGAATGGCTTAGATCTCAAACTTTTCTGTGCCTTCGGTCTTTTTTGGGGGATGGAAGAACTGCTTGCATTAAGGCCAAGGTGACATCATCAATTGAAAGGTTTTCTAAGGTTGCCTTGGAAGCAGGGCAACATCAAGATGAAATGCTAGTTCTAGCGGGGCCTGGAGGGAACTTCCCCAAGGGCCAAGGCCACAGCTGAGATGGTGGACCTCACAGTGGTGTGTTTGATTAAGGCCTATACATAGGACTTGTGTCATCCTTCACTCAACTAAATAGAAGGAGCAGTCAGAGAAGTTGCAATTTTAGAAGCTGGACACAATTTGAGCTTAGAAGGAAGACAGAATTCCTCATAGAAAGAGAACCATTGTTTTCTGTTGGGGAAAAAATACTTTAATAAGACTTTTGGTTATGCTAAGGTAGGATGCTGGGGTACTTCTGGAAAATAGAGGTTGCAACAGAAGTATAATAAAATAACAGAAAGTTTCAACTTCCCCTGGCCTTCTAGAAGTGGGGTCTGAGTCTTTTGGGGTTGAGAGAAAGCAGAGCTGTCAAGTTGCACAAACTCCAGGGGATGTCATTCCTTTTGCAGTCTATGTGACTTGTACCCCATGGAGTTGTACAGTCTACATCCTGAATACTCAATATAGGGAGGCTCTAATAGAGAAGGGCTTGGATTCAGAGCATATGAGAAATAAAGTGGGACCTTGGGGCCAACAGAAGAACTAGCTACCAGGATGGGAAGCCTGGTAACAGAAATACATGCCAAACCTTACTAACTGAGATACTGATTCTTAGTGATAGAAAATGATAGTGACTGTTAGTGATGTGGCATCTTAGTGATGCTGAATTTTAAGTGTTCCCTAAATAGTTCTCATCCTTTCACTTCAGATCTTCAGGAGAGGTCTAACACACTGAACAGCATGTTGGAAGTGAAGCAGAAGGAACCATGTTTAAATCTGGAGTTAATGAGAACCAGAGAGTGGCAGCAGCAGGTAGAGAGGTTAAAAGAAGGGACTGTAGTTGGGAACAGGGATTCAGAGTGAGAGTATACAGGTGACTAACCACTCCCTAATCCTTACCCCTGACAAATCCTCAAGATTGTGATTAACTTCTTAGGTTTGGGGATTTCCATCTTTATTGTTTTTTCACCCTTAAGGGAAAAAGTTACCCCAGAGTACTTTTACCCCAGGATACCCCAGGAATCTTGGTTCATATTGAGTTTATACACGCTAGAGTTTCTACAGCAGGAACACAGTATCTTCCTCTCAAATAACGGTCCTGGCAAATCCCCAAGGGAGGAATGTCAGCTATGCCTTCATCTGTAAACACTCTAATACAGGCCAAGTTCTGACCACCTCAACCTGGGCTACTTCATGCCCAATGAGACGAGACTTCCCTGGAACAGGTCCATGAGGATGACATCATGGCAGCTGAAATCTTGAGCACTGGGACAGTCATACTATCTTGGTGAGCTGTTCATTCTAGAAGCTGGTGGAGTCACCTGCTTAAATTGGGTTCTACCAGAAACAGACACTGAGATAAGGATGAGAGTTCCAGTAGTTCACCGGGATGGTGACGCCAGGGAGCATGGGTAGAAAAATGGGGAAGTCAGAAAGGAAAGGGAAAAAAATAATTAAATATTCACTACTTAGCAGGTTACCTTTATGGGCAATTATAGCTTAATTCTGCTAAGAAACTTAGAAGATAGTATACAATAAACCTCTTATTTTTCCCAAATGAGAGACAAGGAGCTAGAGCCTTGCTACTCAACGTGTGATTCAAGGGTCAGCATCATCTGGAAGCTTGTTAGAAATGCAAATTATGGACCTCATTTCTGACTTAATAATTTTAAAACAACTCTCCAAGATGCTTAAGCACACTAAAGTTTAAAAGAAACCAATTCCTTGTCCACCAACTCTTGAAAGTCACTGATTGAGGGATCCCAGCCACGAGCTCCCTAGCACTCCTGGTGTGCCTCCCCACTCCCTCAGAGCTGAGCTGGCTTTGGGAGCCAGAGCCAGCTCTCAGACAAGCAGTGGTAGGTGCTTGCAGTTGAAAATCCCGGTGCCTAGCTACCACAGGAATGGTGAACGCCTTGGGGGTAGGAGAAGGGCTACAGCTTGCTCCATCTCCAAGTCTCTTCTAAAGAAACCGGCAGGTCTGATGCAGCTCAGCAGTTGGAGTTTCCATCCCACTCACTTGTGTAGTCCTTGAACTTTCTGAGAACAAAGCCTTCCTCAACCCAAGCAGTGGGTAAGAACACTAGCCACAAGTTCACGAGAATCTCAGCAAGAGCAGCTCAGACAAACCACCAACCATGGGCAGGGGGTCACGTGTGGTGAGAACTTAGCCCAGCTGGATGAAATATGGACTTCATCTATGGGTTAGCTGACTCCTACTAACATCCTCTCTTCAACTGATGTGGAAAACAGAAAACAGTAGAGATTATGACCTCTGGCTCTACAGTCAGACAGACCTGGATTTGAATCCCATCTTCAACAGATACTTGACCTGGATGACTATAGGTAAGTTACTTAGCCTCTCTGGGTCTCAGTTACCTCATCTATAAAATGGGTATAATAATAAAAATACTTGTAATTTAGGGTTTCTGCGAGGATAAAATGAGACTCTGAATATAAGATGATAGGCACAGTGCTTGGTACTGTGCCAGGGGGCTCACTGCACACTGAGAAAGTACAGTTACAGGGACACCCAGGTCAAAGCCAAATGCATGGACATGGCAAATTAAACAGGCTCCCACTGCTAGGAGATCCAAGAGTTATGTTCTACAAGCATTTACTGAGGGCCTGCCATTTGCGGGGCATAGCACTCAAGGCTGGGGGAAAAAAACAAACAGGGCCTAGAGGGCCAGAGCAAGACTGGGAGACAGGATGTGGCAAAGTAAGACTCAGTCAAAGTGACAAAAGAGTTTCAAAATTCATATCATATTACCAGCGAGACTAAGCTCTAGACATCATGACCTGGGCAGCAAATGCAGCAGGGATGAGGGTTCCGTGTGTAGTAGTTTAGCCAAGACACAGAAGTAGGATACACTGGGTTACTTTGACTCACCAGGCCTAAATGTGAGGCACATACTACAAACAGCCCTAAGATGAGTTCATTGCTAGGGCCAGACTCTGTGACAAATAAAGACTTTCTCTGGAATCAACCAAGTTTCTCTCTAGAGGCAAACCTTACTTTATCTGTGTCTGTTAAACAAGTCCACACAGAGATTAAGACCTTATTCAACTAAGAGCTCTCTATTGCCATGTCTGCGGCTAATGGGTCCGTACAGATACCCGAATGCTTAGTAGGGTCTGTCCACTCTGCTTCCTTTGGAGCCCTTCCAGGTCCTAAATCCCTCTGAAGCAGGGACTGATTAGTTGAGCCTCAGGCAATATATATAGCAGGGGTGATTAAGAATGGACTATCTAGATGGCTGTCAAGATAAACAAAACACCACCTCTGGAAATTTTTTTAATGTGGAAAACATTACTTAGAACTTCTCTTAAGGAAGAATTGGTGGGGAAGCAAAATCAGACTCCTAAGAGCCTGCTTAAGTAATCATGGAGGGCTCCACACTGCGACCCAAGGAGCTGGTGTATTCTACTGCAGGACTTTCTGTTAACCAAAGAATGCAAATCTGGGGCCACAGATAAACCACTGGGTCAATAAAGAGGGTAATCTTTGGTTATTTCTGCATTCCTACCCATGTATGGCTGAGGAATGTCTTCCAATAAATGTTGGACACTGACAACTTCAAAAGATCAACAATAACAGTATAATAAGAATAACAAATAATATTTACTGAGATCTAAATATGATGTATGCACATTATGAAGTGTACACATATATTACAGGTGTATTAACTCATTCAATAATTCCATGAAGAAGGTACTATTACTATCTCCATATTATAGATGAAAAACTGAGGCACAGAGAAATTAACACTGAAAGTCACACAACCAGTGAATGACAGAGGTGGGATTTGAACCCACACAGTCTGGTTCCAAAGCCTGCTCTTTTCACCATGTAGCATTAAGGTAAATAATACTAGTTTGTAGAAGCACCAGATGTCTAGTCTGATTGGGACATCCATATGTCTTGGCCCAGCCCTGAATTTAGTTAGGGTCACACATAGAAATGTGAAAAAAGAGCAAATATTTTCATTCTGTCAGAAACAAAAATAAAAATATTCTAAGACCTGACTAAATGAAAAAGCTCATAAAGCTTAATTACTGTGAATCATGTTTTGCCTAAATAAAGGCAAGCAAGTTTTAAAATTCATATTCAGAATACAAAATCCAGCTAAAACAGGGGCAGTTTCAGTAAATGCAGTCACCTGATGCCTTCTCAGTGAAATCTCCAAAGCATTACAACATTTTTCTTCATTTTGAAAGCATCCTTAACAATGATTCCCACAGGAATTCAATTTTACTGAGAATGGCTTTTTAGTCTATTAAAATGACACATTGAAACCTAATCTTGAACAATATGACAAAGTTGTTGACTGCTGGGAATCAATGTTAGCAGTCAGACCACACTGACAAACCGTAACCAAAAACAGCTCATTTCAAAAAAAAGGGCACAAAGCCTCCTATGAAGCCAGAAAACAAACTCACCGTCAGCTAGAGGAGCGACACAATGTAAGAAGTTTATAAAAGGATAGGGGATGGGAGGGAATAGCAGATTATACCTGCCAAATAAGTGAGTATAGATCCACAGATGAAATGCTAAGAGAAAGCAAGAATGGAGCCAAAAAGAGCAGGGCAAGAGACAGTTTAAATGAAACTTAAATCCACATTCAGGAGAAATGGTGCTATACTTCTCTTACTGTGGTTTTTCACTGCCACCAGATGTAGTATCACTAGATCCTGATTAAAGGATTGGTGAAAAATATGGTGGCTAAAAAAATGCCTGCAGGCCATTAAGGCTTTGTAAAACTATCTGCAAGGCTGCATTACAGTTTCCCCAGACAGCAGAATCCACATTTGAATTCAACTTTATACAAAGGCGCATCCTGAGAAAGGTTCTTTATTAGGTGTTGAGGGACACAAAACTGAAAACTGCTGGAGCCCTCCCTGCAAGGAAACAAAAAGTAATTTAGGGCTAAAGTCATCAGAACTTCTCTGCTTCTGAGAAGTCAATGATTAATAGCTGATACACTCAAGTATTTACCAAGTGACCAATGAGATGCTGCCAAAACCCTAGGTGCTGGATTTGAGGGAATTAGTCAGTTAACAAATATTTACTAGATATTAACTACATGCAAGGCAAAGGACTAGCAAGATTGGGCATATAAGAAAGCCAAAGAGAATGTCTAACTATCCTTGAGGAATGTAGCATCTATTTAGTTGGGTAGATAAGGGCAAGATAGCTAACCACACAATGGTAGGGAAGAAAAATCACAAGAATTCAAAAGAAGAAAAAATAACCGTATTTTGCAGTTTCAGTAGATAAAGCAATTACAGTGTGACACAATCACAATCTAGTATTGTCCTGATTCTAAAAATCATTTACCACCCTTATATCATTCTTTCTAGTGAGTTACCCCATTCTCCACAAACTCTCCCTCATGGCTTACTAACAAGAACATAAAATCAGAATACTCCTAAACCAAGATCTAAACCATTTACTTTTCCACTTGTAAAAAGCAATATTCAAAGAACTTAATTCGTGCATATTTCAGAAAGAGACCTACACAACTTTTTTTTTTTACATCTTTATTGGAGTATAATTGCTTTACAATGGTGTGTTAGTTTCTGCTTTATAACAAAGTGAATCAGTTATACATATACATATGTTCCCATATCTCTTCCCTCTTGCATCCTACACAACTTTTACTGCTATCCTTAATGCAAATAAAAGGTTATCTCAGATGAAGAATGAAAAGCTTCTATCCATTGTTGGGGCTCTCCCCATGATATGACAGAAATGAGCAAACTGCTGTCAAAAAGGTTCTCATGATTCTATAAAATAAGATATACTCTCAGTTCTTTTCCTGTTTTAACATAAATATACTCATTTTCTATCGGTCAAAATCACCCAGTTACAATCCATAGTAAGGAATCAAGTTATTACTGTTTTTAGATAAATAAAATTATTTTTTATTAGATAAAATCAGTAAATTTCCACATCAATTACTGCAGTTATTTTGGATTTTGACCTTCAGTCAATGAATGGAACCATGGGGTTGTGAACTAACCTATACGTATTAGATTCTTCACAGTTACTACTCTTTTTGATGTAAATATCTGCTGCTCATAATTAGGTCTTCTCTCCAATAAAACTATAACTATTCATGGTATGTTACAAATAAAAGCTCTGAGACTGGATTTAGCCATACATACAAATATAAATTTGTAAGAAGTCCCAGTTTTCTGCTCATTTAAGTGTTCTGACAAGCACCTTTGCATGAACTGTTCAATGGAAGCAGATTCAACTCCATCCTAGCAGCAGTATTCAGCCATCTTCCTAATGAGTTCAAGTGGCAGAATGCCCTGAACATGGCTGAACACAGGACAAGACAAGGTCACCCAAAAGGCTATTGGACTCCCTCGATTCTTAAACCCTCTTCATTCCTAAGCAGGGAAACCTGTACAATATTTCTAACCAACCGCATATTTTGAATTCATTTCACCGAAGAAAAAAATCACTTCTAATATTGATTAATGAATCCTTCCACGATAATCAGACAAACAGATATTTAAAGACTTTAAGTAGCCAATTCTTAAAAGGACTTCTGATTAAAGGCTTCCTACTAAATAACCATCCCTGTTGTATTAACTATCAAGTTACTTCAAAGGCTAACTGACCACCCTAGTGTTCTTTCAAATCTTCTGTATTCTTACTGAATTTTTTAAGCTGGGAATTACTATCAGAGATGTGTTTAAAAGTCTCAATATGGTCTTGGATTTGTGAATTTTTGTTTTTCTCTATTTGAACTTCATATTACATGCATGTAAGTTTAGAATTCTTTATCTCTAATAATATGCCTGCTTTAAAATCAGCTATGAGGTAGTCATAGCTGTCATCTTTCTTTGGTTGATATTTGCCTGTTACATCATTCTTTTCCTATTTTTTTACTTTTAAATTTCAGTGTTTTAAATATGTCTCTACCCTGACAATCTTTTTAAATTTATTTTATTTATTATTTATTTATTTATTTTAAATTTATTTAGTGAGTTTAGTTCGTATGGGTTTATTGTACTTACTGATATATATTTGAATTTATTTCCAGAGTTGTATTTTGTGCTTATCTGCCCTGCTTTCTCTTCCTTATTTTTAAACTTTCTTTTGTATTAATTAAATTTTCTTGTTTCATGTCATTTGATTTCCTTTACTGGCTTGAAATTTATATCTTCTATTATTTCAATGGTTAATAATGGTTAAATTATAACATGAATAATTAACTTAATATCTAAAGTTAAGTGATATGTTTATCTTCCTTTCAAATACTAGGACATTTGAATATTTATCAATAATTATCCCTCTTCTGTTGCATATGCCACTATCCAATATTTTACTTTCCTTTTCTGGACCACAAAAAATTACACCTATTTTAAAATATAGTCAATAGCCAGATTTTCCCACATATTTTACATGTGTTTTTACTCAATATTTCTATTTTTATTTTAGATTTCCAATATATAAATATCTGATGTCCTCCTTCTACAAGTTTCTTTAGTTTTTGTTTCTCTGAAAAGTCTCTTTCATTTATCTTTATAACTGGTATATAATTTCACTTTATATATAATTTTAGAAATACTATTCACTTTAAAGATAGCAATCACACTGGCTTCTGCTTTTGTTGTGGCTTTTGCTAAGCCAGCTGTCATTTGCATTGTTGTTAGGTAATCTGTTTTTGGTCTAGTTATTAAAATATCTTTTCTGCTTTGGGTGAACTGAAGCTTCACTAAGGTGTTTCTAGGTTTAGATTTCTTTTTGATGTGTCTTGATTTGTATATATGTGCATCCCGAATCACATCTGGAAGATTGTTAGCTATTATATTTTCAAATGTCATCTCAACCCCATTCTTTTATTATCTCATCCTGGAACTCTGATTAAATGTATATTCTAACTCTTTCCATGACATCCCTTAATCTCTCTTTCATGTGTTGTGTCTCTTTATCTCTCTTCTGTTTTATTGGTAACTTCTTCGAATCTATATTTCACTAACTCACTCATTAGATGTGTTCATTCCACTGTCTAATTTATAGTTTCAATTACTATACATTTAATTTATAGTAAGTATTTACCTTTGTTTTCTCCAATTTAACTGGTTGTTTTAATTTACCTACTTTTATTTTCAATTCCTCCAATTATTTATTTGATCACATTAAACATATATATTTCTATTCTGTATCTAATTATTTCAATATCTGAAGTCTTTTGGGTCCTTTGTATTCTTATGTGCTTTACAAATTTTGATTTAAAGCTCATGTTTGTTAGAGCTTCATCTATGGGAATCTCTGAGGCCTTGTTGATAATGCTTACCTCTTAATAAGATTTGTATTTCCCAGGCATATGGAAGCACTACAAACCTGCAACTACTTTAAACTAAAGTCTCATTTTGTGGCATTTTGGACAACCAGGTATTTGTTTCTTGGAGATTAATATTTCATAAAAAGGATATTTGTCTCTTCTATGTAAGGATGTAGTACTGTTTTGTAGGCAAAAAAATACACCAATTCTAGTTTGTAGAATTAAAACATTATGTTTGATGCTACAATTCTATTTCAACGTCTATAGTTAATGATTTGAAGTATGTTTCCATCAAAGATTGGATATTAACTTCTGATCATTTGATGAAGAGTTTGAGATTTATATTCTTTGGGCTATTAGACAAGAAACAATACCATGCCTTGATTTTTATTTAAAATAAAGCCAACTAACAATTTTGGAAGATATGGAGAATACTTTGCTTCTGTAAAAGACATTAAGACAATGTCTAAATCATTCTTTGTAACTAAGCTGTAAAGGACTTGTCTTTTTCCTCAATTATTGAAAATCACTCAGTGACAATAATGTTAATTTTGAGGGGTACAATAAACTAACAACTTGATAAGCATTGTTTATGGACTCCTTAGAAGTGATCATTTTGATTTCCAGAAGCATTTAAACAAATGCATAATTTTACATTTTTCTCATCTTGAGAAAATTTCAATATAAAAGAATTTCCTTCATATTCCAACATAAATTACACATTCTGTTATTTCTAAATAAGAAAAATTTTAAAGAGGAAATGACAACTTGACACCTTTGTGAATTAAATATGAATTCCACGTTTTGAAGTGTTTTATATATATATGTATATATATATACGTATATGTATTTATATGCTATTTTGACTTATTAAAGCCATTTAAATACTTCTGAGTCTATATATACCCATGTAAGCAGCTGCCTCCTCTCTGTAGATTGTGGACTCTTCCTCTTTCTCAGACATTAAAACACAGCCCCAACCTCCTGGGGTTGGCAAAAGGATATATTCTAACAACATGATCAAACTGAAGGTCCCAAGACTCTGCAATTCTTTTTCTTCTAAAGAAAAGGATTTTGTTTTATTTTTCTGTTTATGATTGTTGGCTTACTGAGATCCTATTAGGCAACCCTAAAGGGACACTAAGAAAGGGGATCATGTGTTCATTGTTGTCAGAGCATCACATCAGAGTTCTTATTCAATTCAGCCATAACTGAGACAGATCTCCTATGAACTATCAGAACATTTCTGGGATTTAACATTTGCAGCAAATACACACACTCAGACACAGATACACACAGACACACACACACACACACACACACACACTCTTCCCCTATTATGTGAATCCTCCTTTTCATCTAACATTCTCATACAAAGCTTACTCAAGAGAACCCAAACTAGAACAGTTAGAGCAGTATGTTTACAAAGATCATGATAAGGAAACAATTTAGCATGAGCAGCAAATGAATAGGATAAACACAATTCTCTTGGGCACATTTTATTCCAAAACACTTTCTGGGTCATATTTTCAAAGGTACTGAAAATTGCAGAGAGTACAACCAGAACTTAACTGTTTTAGAAAAACACACTAAGAGTCACTGCCCATCAGGGTTCATAATTTTTAATTCCAGGCAACAAAAATTAAAGTCAGAAGACATTGAGCTTGAAACACACATACACATGCAAATACACAATTATCATCTAATTATAATAGCTATTTATTGCAAGGAAAACAGCTAATGCATACTATGTGCTATGAAAATATTTATATATCTACAAATATTAAAAGAATTGACTAGACTTGCAGTATACCATAAAATCTTTAGTTTGTTGCCAAGCTGCCTGTTCAGAGAAGGTAACAGCTGGTGTATGTCACTTCAATTTGTGTATCCAAGGCAGGAAGAAACAGTATTGGCATACCCTCTTCCATACATGTTCAGTATCATAGTTTAGCAGAAGGGGAAACAAAACAGAATCATGACTGAGATTACAAAAAAAGATGGAACTAAAGTATATGGTGGCAGACTTTACGTTGAATTAGAAAAATAAAAAAGACAAACAGATTTGTGAACCAACAAAACTACTGTGAGATGCCTTTTCACAATGCTAGCCATCAATGCTGACAGGTGGGGACTTACAAGGGAAAAGGAAATAACATGCTGAGTTTTTTGAGTCAATACAGATAAACACACTGATTGGATGGCTGGCTGTCAAATAAGGCAGAATATACCCAAGAAGAAATAAATGTGACTTACCTAGAGTTAGATTCTGATTAGTTTAACTGAAGAAAAACTATTTTATAGTTTAATTCTATTTATTTATTTTAAATATTGAATATTTTAAATATTGAATTTATTTATTATGAATATTGAATTTATTTTAAATATTTGTTTTATATAATACAAGCAAACTGCAAAATTTTGAGCAGTAAAGAAGGGCAGGGCTTCCCTGGTGGCGCAGTGGTTGAGAATCTGCCTGCTAATGCAGGGGACACGGGTTCGAGCCCTGGTCTGGGAGGATCCCACATGCTGCAGAGCAACTAGGCCCATGAGCCACAACTACTGAGCCTGTGTGTCTGGAGCCTGTGCTCCACAACAAGAGATGCCGCGATAGTGAGAGGCCCGCGCACTGCGAAGAGTGGCCCCCACTTGCCACAAATAGAGAAAGCCCTCGCACAGAAACGAAGACCCAACACAGCAAAATTTGATTAATTAATTAATAATCTCCTACCCCCAACATCTTCTAAAAAAAGGGCATAAAGTAAAAAGTAAACATTGCCCTCTCTCGCAATACCATATTTCTCATAAAGTACACACTCCAAAAGTCATATTGCCCATAGTCTTCTTCAATTTGTTTTTTCCTCCTGGAAAAATATTAAGACAATTTTTCATATCCATGAACATATATTGATATACAGGTCTACAGACCCATAGAATGAAGAAACTCAACAAGCACAAGCTATGTGAGGAAAGCTCTGCCAAAGTAAATTATAACCAAATTACTTTAAAACAGTGATAAATAGAGCCTTAAGAGGAGCTAGAGAAAAATTACACCTTATGTAGAGTAACAAAGATAAGAATGACAACAGACTTATCAAAAGCAACAATATAAGCCATAAGACAGGGGAGGGACATCTTTAAAGTACTGAAAGAAAGAAAAAACTGTCAACCTAGAATTTTATACTCAGTAAAATATGTTTTAAAAACAAAGGCAAAACAAGGATTTCTTCAGGTATAAAGAACTTTTCAGATATACAAATATTAAAAGAATTTACTGCCAGCCAAACCACACTGTAAGAAATATTAAAGAAAGGCTTTCAGGAGAAAAAAAGTGATTAACAGTTGAAAATACAGATGAACACAAAGGAATGAAAAGCATTGGAAATGGTAAATATTTGGGTAAATACACCAGATTTTGTTCTTAATTTTGAAATCTCTTTAAAATATAATTGACTTTTGAAGGCAAAACTTATAATAATGTATTGTGGGGTTTTTAATATATTTAAAGATAAATAGTAAAATATAAATATAAAAGATAAAAGATAAAAAGATAAATATACATATATAAATACATATTTATATATATAAATATAAAAGATAAAGATAAATAGATAAACAAAATATCACAGAGGCCAAACGGGGACAATGAAAATATACTGTTTTAAGATTCTTATAATATACGTAAAACATTGCATTATTACTTGAAGGTTATAATGTGGTAAATTCAATGTGTACACTATAAACCACAAAGAAACAACTAAAAAAAGTTATAACTAAACAGCCAGCAGTATAAAACTAGCAAGATGGTATATTTAAACCCAGCTACAAGCATATCTCCTTTTATCGCACTTTATGGTGCTTCACAGACACTGTGTTTTTTTTACAAATTGAAGGTTTATAGCAACTCTGTGTTGAGCAAGTCTATCAGCACAATTTTTCCAACAGCATATTCTCACTATGTGTCTCTGTGTCATGTTTTGGTAATTCTCACAATATTTCAAACTTTTACATTATTATTATGTTTGTTATGGTGACCTGTGATCAGTGATCTTTGATGTCACTATTGCAAAAAGATTATGACTTGCTGAAGGCTCAAATGATAGCATATTTTAGCAATAAAGTATTTTTAAACTAAGGCATGCACGTTTTTTAGACAATGCTATTTCATGCTTAATAGACTATGGTATAGTGTAAACATAACTTTTATATGCACTGAGAAACAAAAAAGTCATGCGACTTGCTTTTCTGTGATAGTCACTTTATTGCAGTGGTCTGGAACCTAACCCACAATAATTCCGTGGTATGCCTGTATGTCAATATTTCCATTAAATGTTAGTGGTCTAAACATACCAATTAAAAGTCAAAAATTGTCAGATCAGATCGTAAAATCAATACCAAACTATATGTTGACTACGGTAAATAAAACGCACAAAAAAAAGTTAAAGGTAAAAGTATGACACAAGATAAATCATGCTAACATTAATATAAGGAAACTAGGGTGACTACATTATTACCAGAAAAAGCAGATTTCAGAGAAAATAGTACGGCCAAAAATAGAGAGCCAATTCATAATGATAAAAGGACCAATTCATCAGAGGACATAATGATCTTAGATATTTATGCACCTAATAACAAAGATCAGGTGCATAATAGAACTGACAGAACTGCAAGGATAAATACACAAATCTACAATGAGATTATAATACCACTCTTTCAATGAGTAGTAGAACAAGTAGAAAGAAAATCAGTAAAGAAATAGAATAAGACTATCAGCAAATTTGACTTAATTGACATTTACAAAACATTCCACCCAACAAGAACAGAATACACAGAGCATATGGAACATTTACCAAGATACACAACATCTTATACCTTAAAACTAGTGTCAACAGATTTAAAAGGACTGAAGTCACACTAAGTTTCTTCTCATATCACAATGGAATTAAATTAGAAATCCATGACAGAAAGATATCTGGGAAACTCTTCAAATACTCCAAATAAATCATACACTTATAAATAACCCACAGGTCAAAGATGAAATTAAGAGAGAATTTAGAAGTATGTGCAACTGAATAAAATTAACCCACAGTACATCAAATTTTGTGCATTGCAGCTAAAGCAGTACTTAGAGGTATATTTATAACACTAAATTACCTATACTAGGAAAGAAGAAAGGTCTAAAAGCCTTTCCATTTAATACATGGAATACTTTCCAATTATATATTAACATAAATAAATAACTCCAGGACAAGATATCTTCACTGGTGAATTCCACCAAACACTTACAGAGCAAACAATACCAACTCTATTCAATACAAAACTCTGGCAGAAAGTTGCCTTCCTAGCACAGTCTTTGAGACACTGCCCTAATATCAGAACCAGAAAAAGATACTCCAGGAAAAGAAATTTTCAGGCCAATATCCCAAATCAACACACATACAAAAATCTTAAATAAAATTTCAGTGAATCAGATCCAACAGTATATAAAAAAGATAATGTATTATGAGCAAATGGGGTTTATTCATGAATGCAATGATGAATAAATGATGGTTTAACATATGAAATTCAACCCACATAATTCACCATATGAGCAGATTAAGAAAAAACACATAATCATCTCAATAGAAACAAACAAAAAAATTTGACAAAATCCAGTATCAATACTTGATTAAAGGAAAAAAATAAAAATAGGACTTCTCAGCCAACTAGGAACAACAGTCAACATTTATTAAAAAACCCACAACTGGGGACTTCCCTGGCAGTCCAGTGGTTAAGACTCCATGCTTCCAATGCAGGGGGTGTGTGGGTTTGATCCCTGGTTGGGGAACTAAGATCCCAGGTGCCGTGCGGCACAGCCAAAAAAACCCACAGCTAACATTATATTTTATGGTGAAGGAGTGAACACTTTCCCCCTAAGATCAGGAACGAGGCAAGATGTCTGCTTATACAACTTCTATTCAACATTGTACTGATAATTCTAGCCATTGTAATAAGGCAATATAAGACAAGGCAAAAAAAAAAAAAAAAAAGATACCCATACAGGAAAGGAAGAAGTAAATAGTAAATGAAAGGTAACATGATCCAGTATGTAGAAAATTTTAGATATTGTACATGGACAACCTGGAAGAAATGGACAAATTCTTAGAAATGCACAACCTGCCAAGACTGAATCAGGAAGAAATAGAAAATATGAACAGACCAATCACAAGCACTGAAATTGAAACTGTGATAAAAAATCTTCCAACAAACAAAAGCCCAGGACCAGATGGCTTCACAGGCGAATTCTATCAAGCATTTAGAGAAGAGCTAACACCTATCCTTCTCAAACTCTTCCAAAATATAGCAGAGGGAGGAACACTCCCAAACTCATTCTACGAGGCCACCATCACCTTGATACCAAAACCAGACAAGGATGTCACAAAGAAAGAAAACTACAGGCCAATATCACTGATGAACATAGATGCAAAAATCCTCAACAAAATACTAGCAAACAGAATCCAACAGCACATTAAAAGGATCATACACCATGATCAAGTGGGGTTTATTCCAGGAATGCAAGGATTCTTCAATATACGCAAATCAATCAACGTGATACACCATATTAACAAATTGAAGGAGAAAAACCATATGATCATCTCAATAGATGCAGAGAAAGCTTTCGACAAAATTCAACACCCATTTATGATAAAAACCCTGCAGAAAGTAGGCATAGAGGGAACTTTCCTCAACATAATAAAGGCCATATATGACAAACCCACAGCCAGCATCGTCCTCAATGGTGAAAAACTGAAACCATTTCCACTAAGATCAGGAACAAGGCAAGGTTGCCCACTCTCACCACTCTTATTCAACATAGTTTTGGAAGTTTTAGCCACAGCAATCAGAGAAGAAAAGGAAATAAAAGGAATCCAAATCGGAAAAGAAGAAGTAAAGCTGTCACTGTTTGCAGATGACATGATACTCTACATAGAGAATCCTAAAGATGCTACCAGAAAACTACTAGAGCTAATCAATGAATTTGGTAAAGTTGCAGGATACAAAATTAATGCACAGAAATCTCTGGCATTCCTATATACTAATGATGAAAAATCTGAAAGTGAAATCAAGGAAACACTCCCATTTACCATTGCAACAAAAAGAATAAAATATCTAGGAATAAACCTACCTAAGGAGACAAAAGACCTGTATGCAGAAAATTATAAGACACTGATGAAAGAAATTAAAGATGATACAAATAGATGGAGAGATGTACCATGTTCTTGGATTGGAAGAATCAACATTGTGAAAATGACTCTACTACCCAAAGCAATCTACAGATTCAATGCAATCCCTATCAAACTACCACTGGCATTTTTCACAGAACTAGAGCAAAAAATTTCACAATTTGTATGGAAACACAAAAGACCCCGAATAGCCAAAGCAATCTTGAGAACGAAAAATGGATCTGGAGGAATCAGGCTCCCTGACTTCAGACTATACTACAAAGCTACAGTAATCAAGACAGTATGGTACTGGCACAAAAACAGAAAGATAGATCAATGGAACAGGATAGAAAGCTCAGAGATAAACCCACGGACATATGGTCACCTTATCTTTGATAAAGGAGGCAGGAATGTACAGTGGAGAAAGGACAGTCTCTTCAATAAGTGGTGCTGGGAAAACTGGATAGGGACATGTAAAAGTATGAGATTAGATCACTCCCTAACACCATACACAAAAATAAGCTCAAAATGGATTAAAGACCTAAATGTAAGGCCAGACACTATCAAACTCTTAGAGGAAAACATAGGCAGAACACTCTATGACATAAATCACAGCAAGATCCTTTTGGACCCACCTCCTAGAGAAATGGAAATAAAGACAAAAATAAACACATGGGACCTAATGAAACTTCAAAGCTTTTGCACAGCAAAGGAAACCATAAACAAGACCAAAAGGCAACCCTCAGAATGGGAGAAAATATTTGCAAATGAAGCAACTGACAAAGGATTAATCTCCAAAATTTATAAGCAGCTCATGCAGCTCAATAACAAAAAAACAAACAGCCCAATCCAAAAATGGGCAGAAGACCTAAATAGACATTTCTCCACAGAAGATATACAGACTGCCAACAAACACATGAAAGGATGCTCAACATCTTTACTCATTAGAGAAATGCAAATCAAAACTACAATGAGATATCATCTCACACCAGTCAGAATGGCCATCATCAAAAAATCTAGAAACAATAAATGCTGGAGAGGGTGTGGAAAAAAGGGAACACTCTTGCACTGCTGGTGGGAATGTGAATTGGTACAGCCACTGTGGAAAACGGTATGGAGGTTCCTTAAGAAACTACAAATAGAACTACCATATGACCCAGCAATCCCACTACTGGGCATATACCCTGAGAAAACCATAATTCAAAAAGAGACATGTACCAAAATGTTCATTGCAGCTCTATTCACAATAGCCCGGAGATGGAAACAACCTAAGTGTCCATCATCGGATGAATGGATAAAGAAGATGTGGCACATATATACAATGGAATATTACTCAGCCATAAAAAGGAACGAAACTGAGCTACTTGTAATGAGGTGGATAGACCTAGAGTCTGTCATACAGAGTGAAGTAAGTCAGAAAGAGAAAGACAAATACCGTATGCTGACACATATATATGGAATTTAAGAAAAAAAAAATGTCATGAAGAACATAGGGGTAAGACAGGAATAAAGACACAGACCTACTAGAGAATGGACTTGAGGATATGGGGAGGGGGAAGGGTAAGCTGTGACAAAGTGAAAGAGTGGCATGGACATATATACACTACCAAACGTAAGGTAGATAGCTAGTGGGAAGCAGCTGCATAGCACAGGGAGATCAGCTCGGTGCTTTGTGACCGCCTGGAGGGGTGGGATAGGGAGGGTGGGAGGGAGACGCAAAAGGGAGGGGATATGGGAACATATGTATATGTATAACTGATTAAATTTGTTATAAAGCAAAAAAAAAATAAAAAAATAAAATAAAAAAAAATCAACTAGAACTAATAAGTTTAGCAGTGTGTGTTGCAGTATAAAAGAGCAATGTTTAAAATTTTTATTTCTAGAAACAGTTGAATAAAACAAATTACCACAGTATCAAAAATATGTAATAATTAGGGATACATTTGACAAAAGATATGTAAGAGCTATACACTGAAAACTACAAAACAATGCTAACAGAAATTAAAGGAGACCTAAATACATGTGTCAATACACGATCTTCATGGGTTGGAAAACTCAATATTGTAAAGATGTCAATTCTCCCCAAATTAATCTACAAATTCAGTCCAACCCCAATTTATAAGCTGCTTTATACTAAAATTATGTGCTGTGCATCAGACATAATACTTCCATCTTAGCTCAGCCTGCTATAACAAACTACCAAAGACTAGGGGACTTAAATAACAGACTTTTATCTCTCACAGTTCTGGAGTCTGGGTAGTCCAAGTTCAAGGTGCCAAAAGTTGCGGTTTGGGGTGAGAGCCCTCTTCCTGGCTTGCAGAAAGCCGCCTTCGAGTTGTATCCTCATGGAAGGAGAGATAAAGCTCTGATGTCTCTTCCTCTACTTATAAGGACATTAATCCCATTCTGGGGGCTCCATCCTCAGGATTTCATCTAAGTCTAATTACTTCCAAAGGCCCCACCTCCTTGATGGTCAGGGCTTCAGCATATGAATTTTGGAGAGACACAAACGTTCATAGATAGAGAGCAATCATAAAGCTAAGATATGAATAGAAAACTGGAAGAAATTATACTTATGATAAAATTGCAGCAGGAGTTAAGAAGAGGAATTGTTTTTGTGTTGGGGACCTCCTCTCCCCCAAGGTGGGCAAGGAAGAGGAGGAGAGAAGCCAGGATTTGCACGGATGAGTCTTAAAGACTACATATGAGATGGCCTGCACCCAGGAGGAGAAAGAGATTCCAGGCAGAGGAAATAAGGTTAGAAAATGTGAAAAGCAGGAAAAAGAAGAACTATACCAAGGAATACAGAATATATTCAATTTTCTGACCCTTGGCATGACTAAAGGAGAGAAGGTGAAAGAAAACCTATAAAATAAAATGGAGTTAGATCGCAAAGGACTTGTGTACCAGGTTATTCACTTCTAATATTCAGCTCAGTTTGCCTTTCCACCATTCCTTACTGAAACACATGGACCCCATATATCAGACATGCCTTCAACATCCATGATAACACGCTAATTCACAAGTTTCCTAACCTTCTGAACTAAACGTGTTTCATATGTATTCTATTTCAGACAATATCTTGGTTATAATCAGCTTTTATAACAAAATGTCAAACTGGAAGTTACTCCAAGCTATAATGATAACCTCTGCCTTCTACCTCTCCACTTTCTCTGATCTAAAACACTAGCTCTTTGAAGGGTAAACACATATCCAGATCTCAGCCTCGTTCTATTTAACCAACAGTAAGCTTAGAGTCAACCTGTCAGTGGAGCCTTCTTTACTGTCCTAGAAATCCATGGATACCATAGACTCAGCCTGGATAGCACAGGTCTGAGGTTAGCTATGGAAGTCATTCTGACCCAGAGCTGTGTTGCATGGCTCTGGAGACAGGCACAAATCCACACATGGGTCACAGCAAGAGACATGCATACAACCTACCATTAAAATAAGAAACCTAAGGTGGCAATTTATCAGGAACCAAAGAGTAGAGCTAAACTGATTGGAGAGCTGGGGAGGATGAAAGCTAGAAATGGACAGTCTAAACAGGCAAGGGGTAAAGCTGTCTGGGTAAAAACAAAAAGTGGGTTTGTGCTCACAACGAGATTTCTCTATTCCCTTCAGCCTGGTGTATGGAGGAATAGGGTGAAACATTTAAATACTCAGGAGAGAACTACACCTGCACCTCAAATACCTTACATTTACGCAGAGCTTCAGAGGTCACTCACACATATCATAATCTTATTTTATATACGGCTCTGAAAGGTTAGTGAGGCTAGAAATTGAAGCTTAGAGATACGAAATGAATTCCACCAGTTGTTCACTTAGTAAATGGTGATGGTGGTGATAAAGTCTAGAATCTATAATTACAGGTTCTTGGTCCACTTAATATTTTTTGAATAATCTATTTACCTATAAGTAAATACCATCGAAAATATAGTTTGAAGATTCTAGTGCTAACATTCTGAACTACATAATTTTAACAAGTCCTTGAGTTTGCATTAACCCATAAGAATAAAAGTATTTTAAGAGTCTTATAATCATTAGCTATGTTAGGAAACCACTGACATAACTTTTTACATTAGTTAAAACTACTACCTTACAAATACAGGGAAATAACCCAAATAAAGTCCTATCACACACTGGATTATTATATCTGCTGTCTTTTATTAAGTAGTTTACATTGAATTATCTAAAATTTGCTGAGGATAAACTACAAGCACAAAGGCACAATAATACAAAATTCCATTATCATAGTTTCTTCATATGCCAGGAAAAATGAGTAATGGCAGCAAAATGAGCTCCCTCAGGGTTCAACTGATACATTTACTTTAAGACCAAAACATCTGATATTAAGCATCTCAAAGAATAACTGAAATCCATTAAGCAAAAATTAGCTTATCTGTGTCAGAATAAATACCAAATAGGAGTGACTGATGTACTAGATACCAAATCTTCCAAATTGCTTGGCAAAGCATTACGCTGATATTCTATATTGCTTTATCTTTCAAGGTAAAACATAGCTGAATAAAATATAAATATTTGGGGAACAGAAGTAGCAACCTAACTTAACTATATAGGAGAAAAAATGGAATTTTGATGCTATAAAAGGTCTTAAAGATTATTTTACTCTAATTCCTCCATTGCTCCAGTGAGCAAATTGCAGCCTAGCAATTAAGAGGCCATCGAGGAAAGTGCCATCCAAAGGAAATATAATGAAAGCCATAAATGTGAGCCACATATGGAATCTGAAATTTTCTAGTTGTCACATTAAAAAAGGTAAAAAAGAAGCAGATGAAACTAATTTAATTTTTATTTAAATCTAATATATCCCAAATATTATCATTTCAACATACTATCAATATAATAACATATAATCAATGTAATAAACTATTAATGAGATATTTTGAATTTTCCTTGCTAAGTTTTTGAAATCTTGTATGTAATTTACACTTACAATACATATGTACTAGCCGTATTTCAATACTGAAAAGCCACATGTGGCCAGTGGTCACTGTAAGGAAGAACACAGTTTTAAAACAACCAAGTATTGCAATGAAGCTAGAATGAGCACTCTGAAATTCTGATACTGAGCAGAGAACTTATCTAGATTCACCATGCCATTGCCCAGCCTAATAAATCAGTGTGACTTCTCTGATAAAATGAGTCCAGGTAAACTCAGCTATTTCCCAGGTTGAGTTAATTCTAATTGGCTAAAAATGTTTTTAATCAAAACACGTTACACTCAACAGTTTTCTGTAATATAGGATGAGTAACTGTTAAAAATCTAAGAATGACTTTTCCAATAGAGACATTCCCTTTAAGGCATAATCAAGGGAATCCATTATCTATATTACCTATATCAATAGATAATGGAAAACCCATGAAAGTTTTACTCCAAATTATATCACCGACGTGGCAAACATCCATTTATTATTAATGTTAAAAAGACATTTTATTTTCTAATCACTTCTTTAAAATACAGATATGTAATTTTACTGAGCATTAAACTTTTTCAAATTGATTTATTTTCCAGTTACATAATAATCTATCCACCCTTTTGTCTGACATTAACATATACCTATTTTAATAGCAAATATGTGTTATTCTTTTACCTAAGTCATTATTAAAGTACAGTTACAAAACAGCCACTCTCATGATATTTATTTGCATATTAGACAATGTTGTATATTAGTTTACTCTTCTTAATTCTATAAAGTATTTTCTCTCTATAAAACCCAACATAGTTTACAAATTGAAATTTTACTAAAATTTACCTAAAATAGCTTAATCCTTGATTGGGCAGAGAAGAACTGATTGGCAAAATTTGAAATACTTTATTATTTTGCAGTTACCAAAATGTACAAGCTTTCCAAGATTAGCATTCTAATTTGCTAATGATACCTCAACACGTCATAAAAATTATAAAACATGAAACAAGATTTATCAACAAGAAGGGACTGCACATTTTTTAAATGTTAATGTTCTCAACTCATAGATGTTGTGTTGTTGAGACGGCTGCATCATCATCACCATTATCATCACCACCACCATCATCACTACTACCACCAAACTTCATACAATGCCAACACTGCAGCTCACAGAAATCACTTTATGTTATTTTTTCTTTAGAAATGAGCTGAAAAATGGTTCCAGTAAAAGGATTCTTCATGTTGAATGATCAAGCCATTATTATAGCATTATGACAAAATGAACACTCAACTTGGTCTAATATTTAACTGAAGGTTAAATATTAAAATAATATTATTATTATAAATAAGAAAACATTAGACACTATTTAATGTATGTCAATTTTGAAGAATAGGTAAGTCAGTTCCATGAAAAGAAAAACCATAATGATAACAAATAATGTTTCATTTTATATGCACTTTTCCATTTTAATTAACCTTTGCTATTAAATGACTTTTTACTACTTACAATGAAATTCCAAATGACTTGAAACTACACATAAAATTCACCTACAGAAAAAAATATTAAAAAGAAATTTAAAACTGGACTAAAGTAACGTTACAGGCAATGATGAAGTAGAAAGTCCCAGGAATTAGTTCCTCCACTGAAACAACTATTGAGCTGTCAAGAGCTGTCAGAATAAACTATTTCATAATTCTGAAATCTAGTGAAATACTTGCAGCATTCAGAGGAGTGCTAAATGAAAAAGGAATAAACTGCCTGGTAAATTTCAGCAAATTTTGGCATTTCACATATCAGCTACCATCTTCCATCCCCAGCCCCATGGAGGAGAGATGGTGATACTGGTGGAGCTTGCTGGTGTCAGTCAGTAAGGACAATACGCAACCTCTAAAAATTGGGGTTCTCTATTTTGATCAGTCTGGCAACTCACTGATGGACCAGCACAGTGTCTGGCCATTGTTTCAACCTAATTGGGCTAAAGCAGCTTCCTAGGTAGTATCTGTCAAACGAATTTAGAGAGACAGAATACTTTTCCTTTTCTTTTCTTATTGTATCCAGGCTTTCAAGGAATTATTTGAAAGATCACTAGCTGACTATGGAACGGAGACTTTAGTGCCCACACATGACAAGGAATACAGGTTTGGGAAAAAAAAAAACTGTTAGGAAAAAAATCACTAAACAAATGGACAACTGAAGACTTCATCAAGTAACAACAAGAGTCCTTGGGGAGGAGGAAGAATCTGATTGCTACAGTTACCACAATATTCAAAATGTCCAATGCTCCACAAAAAAATTACAAAGCAACATGAAAGTATGATTGATTTACAGGATAAAAGGAAACCAACAGAAACCCTTCCTAAGGATGCCCAGCTACTGGATTTAACTATATGAAGACTTTAAATTGACTGTCTTAAGCTCAAGAACCTAAAGGAAACTATGAACAAAGAACAAAATGAAATCAGAAACTAATGTATGAACAAGTAAGGAACATCAATAGAAAGATAGAAATTATAAAAAGGAATCAAATAGAAATTAAAGAGCTGAAAAGTACAAGAACTAAGATGGAAAATTTTCTAGAAGGGTTCAACAACTGATTTTAGCAGGTAGAAGAAAGAATCAGTGAACTTGAAGACAGCAAGTTAAGTTACCCAGTCTGAGGAGCAGAAAGAAAAAAGAATAAGGAAAAATAAAGAGAGCCAAAGGATCTAAGGAACACCATCAAGCCTATTAACATATGCATCATGGAAGTCCCACAAGAAGAAGAGAGAAAAAAGGGGGGCAGAAAAAAATATTTGAAGAAATACAGTCAAGCCCCTTTATTCACAGATACTATATTTGCAAATTTGCCTACTCACTAAACTTTATTTGTAACACCAGTGGCCCCAGCATAGTGCTAAACTGTTGCCTAGTGTTCTTAAAGGCAAAAAGCCTGTGATGTGCCTTTTGGAGGAAATTGGTTTGTTAGATAAGCTTTGCTCAGGCATGAGTTATACTGCTATTGGCTGTGAGTTCAATGTTAATGAATCAATAACATGGTACAACCAGAAAAAGGAAGAAGAAATGTGCCAATCTATATGTGAGCCCACTCCAGAAAGGACTAAAGAAACATCTATAGCGTGTGAGGAAGCTATGGAAAGATGGAAATGTGGCTAAATTTGTGGATTCATGAAATGATGACCAATAACAACAACCATAGTGGAAAGCATTGTTCTTAGGCTAAAAGACAAAGAAATGTGTAGTAATGTTACCCAAGGTCAGGAAAATGTTAAACTCTGTTGACTAGTGTTATTATAAAAGAAAATACTGTATATAATTAATTACATATAAGAAATAAATATTAAGTAAGGTGTCTTTAAAGAGAAGCACACATAAAATAAAGTTACATGTTGACTGGTTGCCCAAAGGCTTGCAGAAACCTAACTCTGTATTTCCCCAGGAGCTATAGCTCAGTAGTCTCTAATTCAGTGTTCACAGTAATTTTATAGAACATCACTACTGTGAATCAGGAGAATCAAATGTAAAGAGATTGAATCAGTAATCAAAAACCTCCCAACAAAGAAAAATCCAGGATCAGACAGTTTTTCCACTGGTCAATTCCATAAACATTTAAAAAAGAATCAACACCAATTCGCTCAAACTCTTCCAATTACCTAACACATTCTATGAGGCCAGCTTTACCTTGATACCAAAGCCTGATATCAAAAAGCTAAACACAGAATTACCATGTGACCCAGAAATTCCACCCTAGATATATAGCCAAAAGAAATAAAAACATATATCCACACAGAAACTTGTACACAAATGTTCATAGCAGCCTTGTTCATAATAGCCAAAAGGGAGAAACAACCTCACTGTCCAACACATGAATGAATATATAAAGTGTACGCTTGAATGTACATGAATGTATAATTCAATGTATATGTGAATATACAAATTGAACGAATATACAAATATATATATATATATATATATCTCAACATTCTGAACAATAGAATATTATTCAGTCATAAGGAATGATGTACTGATTTATGCTACAACCTGAATGAACCTCAAAAAAACCTTACATTAAGTGAAAGAAGCCAGACACAAAAGTTCACATATTATATGATTCATTTATATGAACTACCCAGAATAGGTAAATCCATTGACACAAAAAGCACATTAGTGGTTGACAGGATGCAGGAAGGAGAAGGTAGGGGGTGAATACTTAAGTAGGTATGCAGTGTTTTTCTGGAGTTACGAACAAGTGTTGAACCTAGAGATGGTGGTTGAACAACATTATAAATGCACTAAATGCTGCTGAATTGTACACTTGAAAATGGTTAATTGCATATTATGTGAATTCCACCTCAATTAAAAGAAAGGGAGATTAAAACAATGACAATAAAATGAATCCATGATTTCCTGAGAAGAAGGTACCAATAATTACTTCTCTAAAATGAGATTACTGTTCTGTCTGTTGCTTCTCAGAATCTTAAATATAAAAGACATAGGTCTGATGGTGGCTGAACAGAGGGCTGGGACAATCTTGGCACATTTCTAACCTCCTACTTTCATCCCCAGGGAAGCTGCTGGTCTGATCCAAATGCCATTGATAACCTATCAAATAAACCAAAAGTTCCTCAAAGCATATTGCTGTATTGTTAGCATAGATTTTCCCCTACTTGTTTTAAGTAGCTGGTCTGTCCTAATGACAGGGCAAACAATCAGGGTGAAGGAATTCAGTGGCACTTCATTTATGCACAGCACACGTTTCTGGTGACTTTAACCATCAAGAACCCAGCTGACAAAGCAAAAGATGATCAATACAGCCCCTGCACAGTACTTATATTTACTAAAGCCCACACACTAATCTGTAATCATGGAGGAGTTCCTCAGGGCCACCCTCACTCACAGAATATTTACTCTTGCTAACACTACAGTTCTTTGAGCCATGACATTGGTTTCCCAATGCTATGCTGAATAAGAGCAGCAAATTAGAAGACAGGAGCTGCTAAAGAAAGGCACAAAGACCACAGGCAATTTTACATCAAAAACAGAGCTGACCAATTATAAAAAGCAGATGTAAGAACTCAGGCAACATAACAATCTAGAACAATGGACAAGCAAACAGCTCTTATCATCATTCAATGTACAGCAAATGATCTTCATGTTATCCTAAAGTCATCAAGAAATGGTTAACCTGTGCTCATTATTGTATGTTAAACAGAGAAGTGTGGCATACATATATTTTTTTTCTTTTTTGTGGTACGCGGGCCTCTCACTGCTGTGGCCTCTCCCGTTGCGGAGCACAGGCTCCGGACGCGCAGGCTCAGCGGCCATGGCTCACGGGCCCAGCCGCTCCGTGGCATGTGGGATCTTCCCGGACCGGGGCATGAACCCGTGTCCCCTGCACTGGCAGGCGGACTCTCAACCACTGAGCCACCAGGGAAGCCCAAAAATAGAACAACTTTAACAATATACTCTAATAAATGTTACGTGAACGTGCTCTCGCTCTCTCTCAAAATATCTTAATATACAAATTTAATGGCTTTTCCATCTTAACTAAGCACTTATCACACGTTGTGGCCATAACTTTTGCAGTCTGAGGTATGACAGCAAAACTAGCATAAATTTATTTTTCCTTCTTCACAATTTCACGGATATAAGATTCATTCTTACCATAGATCTTAGCAACCTCAGCAGATGATTTTTTTTTTCTTTCCTTATTAACTTGAGAACTTTCACCTTTCACTTAAGGAAGCACTTTACGGCTTCTCTTTGGCATATCTGCATTGCCAGCATCACTACTCTTGTGCTTTGGGGCCATTATTAGGTAAAATAAGGACTACTTGAACACAATACCTCGGCAGTTGATCTGATAACCAAAAAGGCTAATAAGTGACTAATGGGCAGATATGCTGGACAAAGGGATAATTCACATCCAGGGCAGGATGGAGTCGTAAGATTTCATCATGCTACTCAGAACTGTGCACAATTTTAGACTTATGAATTGTTTATTTCTGGAATTTTTCCATTTAATATTTTTGGACTGCAGTTGATGGCAGGTAACTGAAACCATGGAAAGTGAAAATGTAGATAAGGGGGAACTACTGTGTCTGGCATTAAAGAGAAAGAGCAACTGTTATCAGAAAAATTCACTTTGGTGCAATATCCCAGTGAATAACCTTATGGGAATTTATAAGTAGATTATATTAATCAATCAATCAATTCTCATCAGTCTCTTCAACAGTCATTGATATCTTCTACTGAGAAAAAACAAACTTTCACCTCATTAAAGGGCAACTGTAGTTTAATAGAAAGCGTTGTAAGCTTATGGATACCTAATCTTACATCTTGTCTGGGCCACTTCTTTCTAGCTGTGTTACTTTGCAAGCATTTAACAGTTCTGTCTTGTTTTCCTCTGCAAAACAGTTATTATAATATCTTCTTCACTGGAAGTTCTACTTTACAGAGTGGCTAACCAACTTGGAGAATTCATAATTCCAAAAGATAGTGCTGGAATGCAGTGAAAATTGTTTCAGGGAAAGAGTACGATGAATGATGAAGCGTTGAAAGACAAAGCTAAGAATTCACTGGGAGCATCATCATGACTCCTTATGGATTGTCTTTTAAGCTACCGTTGGCAAAAAGAATTCTGGAAACCGTACATTTGAATGAGGGTGGCAATTAATTGCTATACCCTTCCTCGGTAAACTGCTGTCAAATTCATTCCCCAAAGCATAAATTTGATCATATCACTGGGGTTTCCCCATTTTCTATCCTCAACACTAGTTTTGTTCCAGACTTTCTTGGTGATCTCATCCAGGGCCATACCCTCATGACATGTCTATCTCTGGCCTTAGCCCCCTCTTCCACATTTGAAATAAAGGAGACCAAGAAAAGCCACCAGGGAAAGAAGAATCTGAGGGGAAAAAATACAGCAGAATTCAATGGAAATAAAGTTATCATCCCCACAGTATTTTAGGAAACTATGAATTCTACAACATAGATTTTATAGGATGCTACTATGGATCATGGCTCTACATAAAGATAGACAGATGAGAGTTTCAATTGTTAAGCCACCACTTTCTAGGAATATGTCCTTGGGTAAGTCATTCTGTTGTTTTCATGTCCTCACATTTAGTAAAAGGATATTAAAACAATACATACCTAAGTGTTATGGTGAAAACTAAATAATAGATTGAATTGAATGCATTCAGCAAAGGGTCTGATGCATATTAGGTGTCTAGCAAAAATAAGCTGTATTAACTATGTGTTAGCAGGACTTCAATAAATATGCATGTAAGTATAAGTAAATAATGTGTATTATTTACTGTTAATAACATGCAGGTAACACAATCATTAGTGCAAGATCCATACTCCTTTACAAGTCCTTTGGTATATGCAGTGTGTCTGAGCATGAATTTGTGTGTCTGTGTTTTTAAATCATTTGAAATTTATAAAGGGCAGCATTTCATATTGACTGCTGAAAAGGAACATCCCCTTATTTAGATTTCAATAAGCAAATTTACCAAAACTGCAATTTTAAAAGAGAGTAAATATGTCCCGGGTAAGAGGTCAACATGGAAAAAAAACACATGCACTTAAAAACTGGCTTCTACCAGTGAGAGGCCACCCACTGCCCTTGATTGTTTTCGAAGTCCATTAAAATCAGCAAAAGAAACAGATACTAAAAACTGTAAAGTTCTTTTATGTTTACTTTCTTCAAGTAAAAATGCTATCTTTGGCATGTAGACTTTAAAGGGTTACATTACTAAGGATTAAACTGATCCATTAAAGGAACAGGATAGCCCTATGTTGATACTTATTTTAAAATTGTGAAATGATGAAAGCAATTTTTGTGTCCCATTTTAAACGATGAATCACAACAGAGTTAATGGAAGTTAATGTAAACAGCAATAAAATAATAAAACTGTAATTTGATAAAGCTACAGCCATCCACATTTCAATAAAAATGTATATAACACATATAACCAAAATGATAGATGTATCATTTTACTCCTAAAGCTTTATTTAAATGACTACTCTATCTACATTTCCATCTCAAAAAAATCACTTTAGAATATACTATTCTTTGCCTGAAAGAACTTTTTCTCCACTGATTACTAAGATGAGATGTCATACTGTTAGCTGAGAGCACTTACAATGAAAAGTTTTCATTGTAACTTGTCACCAGTTTGATGCCTTCTGTAAATCCCTCAGAGTGAGCCTTAACAATCCCTGATTCATTTTTGACACCTTTGAAGAGAGCAGAGGGGTGGGATTACATTAAGCGCCTTTTTGTGTTTCTTCCTTCCTCTTACCTGCATTCCCAATTTATAATTACTATGAAAACAAGTTTCTCCTCTAGGAAAGACCTCCTAAGGATTTCAAAAGAGAACTCCTAAAGAAATGAAGTTCCAGGTATTCTAAAGCATATCAGATGGAAACTATGAAACTGGTATGAAATGTTATTTAAATTCACTTAGCAAAAATTACCACCGTTGAGACAAGAGCTACAATAAACCCAACTGCACAGGAACTACAAGTATGTGAAATAAACATTATACACGGGGCTCATAGCTTCTTGAGTTTAAAATCTGTCAGACTGTACTCCAGTGCATTCGCCTTGCTTTGTGCAGATTCCATCTACTTGCTCCGACTTCATTTACATTTGACAGATGGTCACATCACTCATGACATTTCCTGTTTAGCTCCATATTTAAAAATCAATTGCAGCAGAATGTAGACTAGCAATAGATTTTTCTCCAATAAATATCCACACCAGGGAACATCAAAAACCTTTCCTCTCAGATGGAAACAAAACATGTGTTTATATTAACACAACTTTAGTTCACTTCCTTTCCTTGTGCCAATTATGGTTGGTGCCAATTATAAAATGTTAAAAGCCTTGATTTTCCACAATTTTCCACACAGTTGTTTCAAAAACAACTTTATTTTTTTCAATTCTAGTCAAGTGAAACAAAGCTCTAGACAAATAATTTCTAATGATACCAGTTCTTTTTGGTTCTCTGACAATCAAAAATTTATTTGCCAATGGCTTTCTTCTCTAATAAAACATCCTGACCTAAAATCTCAGAATTTTATGAATTTGAGTTCTAGAAGTACTAATTGGACTGTGTTCATCAGTGTTAAGTAATGTGAGAAATACAATGGACTTTTTTTAAATTTACCAAAGCATTTTGGCATTTTAAACCTTCTCTTAATGCAAGACTAGGCTTCCAAGAAGCATAAGCAAATGAGTACATAAATAAAGCATTTAAATCACCAAAGTTTAGGAAACAAATAGAAAATTATAAGAGATTTATATCTACATTTCCAAAGACTGGCAATATGTTAAATTATAAAACCATGGTAAAAGATTTAATAAAAATATCTCATTACATTTCTCTATTGAATACATACATAAGAAACGAGGAGCTAGAGGCCATAATCAAATTACCACTTTGATAAAAGTTGAACTTAATGAAAATTTGGGTTTTATTTCTAATAATAGCTTCATTTTTATCTCTTTAACAGTCACCTTAATTGAAGGATCTATCTCTATAGCTGATTCATAAAAATTTTAAAGTGTTTAGAAAAGACAGAGTCACCACAATTTCTCCAAATCATAATAATTTCCTAATAACAGGTTAAAATATTTGATGACCACTGTATTTAAATGCACTGGGACAATAAATCAGGAAAACTGATTTTTAGAGCTAATTTCATGTCATTCTAGGGCTTTTAAAATGTAAAGTCTTTCCATCCCTTTGGAATAAATGGCCAGCATCACCAGTTCTCTCACTTTACAAACAGCCAAGCTTGTGAAGTTGAGCTCAAGTGCCTAAAACAAATTAATACCAAAGACAAAAGCCAAAATCCAAACAGTTCTACATTACGAATTATCATTTTGTTCACAAGTTCAGTGTGCAGAAATGAGCGAAATGCACAATTTTTGTTTGTTATTTTATTTTGTGTTTTAAACAAACCTCTATGGGGAGTTTACTATTTACTTAACACTGTGCTGGTCATGGGGTTACAAAACAGGATAAACCAAGTCCCTCCTCAAGAAGACTTCAGTCTAAGGCAGCAAACATATAAATAGATTGCTTCCATACAATGAGGAGGTGTATGAAATATGTACAGACTTCTGTGATGGTCTTTTTATTGGTACTTAACTTTGCTCTTAAGCATGCACTAATGAATTCTTAATACCAGATTTAGAGAAAATTTTGTGGGTTTCTCTCCCCTCACACACAATTTTTCCTATAAATGTGTGTGGTGGGCAGTGTGGTGTGTTTCCAGTATTTTTTGAGATAATTTTAGGTAGGAAACATAGGTACATTTTTTTATTTTAGTAGTTATGCATTCATTTGAAAGATACTGTTTTTTCTTTTACGATAGTTATACAAATTTTCCCTTTTAAATTTAGTTTCTTTAAAAAGCAAGGCAACAAAAAGAAAGCACTAAATAGGGTTTCCCTGGTGGCGCAGTGGTTGAGAGTCCGCCTGTCGATGCAGGGGACACGGGTTCATGTCCCGGTCCGGGAAGATCCCACATGCCGCGGAGCGGCTGGGCCCGTGAGCCATGGCCGCTGAGCCTGCGCGTCCAGAGCCTGTGCTCCGCAACGGGAGAGGCCACAAAGGTGAGAGGCCCGCGTACAGCAAAAAAAAAAAAAAAAAAAAAGCACTAAATAAATAATAATATAGGATTATTTAGTTATGGCAAAAATTCTGAAAGTGGTTCAAGAATGACTGAAGTTTGGGAAATCCTCAGGCTGCCTCCTGAAAAATACAGAATACTTGACAAATCTGTGGGTCACCCCCGCACAAGGAGCCTTTATAGGATCGATGCCATTGTATTATAGGTAGTGCCAAAACAAAGCACTACCCTTTTTATCACCAAAGTTTGATGTTAGAAAACTGATAACCATTGTCATGGAACGATATAGTTGAGACAAGTGTCTCTCTGTCTTTTTTTTCTCCCACCATGTGAGTGTGAATTAAACAACTGAATTTGATACCAATATAGGCAGTAAGTGCTATCATAGCATGGAAGTAGGAGGGTTGAAGCTAGGCTTTTTTTCTTTTTCTGGTAGGCACTCTTGGCACTGGGTTTTAGTAAACATAACAGACAGAGAGTCTGTTTTTACTTTTTAAATTTTTATTTATTTATTTATTTTTGGCTGAGTTGGGTCTTTGTTGTTACGTGCGGGCTTTCTCTAGTTGCGGCAAGCAGGGACTACTCTTCGTTGTGGTGCGCAGGCTTCTCATTGTGGTGGCTTCTCTTGTTGCAGAGCAAGGGCTCTAGGTGTGCGGGCTTCAGTAGTTGTGGCTCACGGGCTCTAGAGCACAGGCTCAGTAGCTGTGGTACACAGGCTTAGCTGTTCTGCGGTATGTGGGATCTTCCCGGACCAGGGCTTGAACCTGTGGTCCCTGCATTGGCAGGCAGATCCTTAACCACTGCACCACCAGGGAAGTCCCGAGAGTCTGTTTTTAGATGAAGGGAGAAGCACACCCATTCTTCATGCAACACATTTATATAGAAAACACCACCTGTACTACTATTCCTTACTACTACTACTATTTTCCTTCTTACGACGTACATTGCTGTGCTGTAAATGATAAATGTTAGTGAAAAATTCTGCCCAATATACTTGGCTTCATTCCACAAAGGCTTTTCTGCCAACAACTATTGTGATACTGTGATTTATTATAAGAAATATATATTTGGTTCTTCATCCCTATTTCTGGCACAGAGCTCCCCAAACCCTTGGAATTCCCTAAGTGTGGAGAGTGATAAAGGTGTCTTTGTTATGTTAATGAGATGACTTTGGAAAGCACCTAAGGATGGAGGCCAGTTGCCAAAAAAGCCAAACAGGTGATTAGAGGGTTAGAACTTTCAGTCCCTCAGTCCCAACCCTGACCTCCAAGGAGGGGTCAGGGAATAGAGGTTGAATCAATTGCCAATGGCTAATGATTTAATCATGCCTGCCTATGTAATGAAACCTCCATAAAAACCCAAAAGGATGAGGTTCAGAGAACTTCCAGGTTGGTGAACAAATGAAAATTGAGGACAGTGCCCCACCTTGAGAGGGCATGGAGGCCCTTTCCCCATACCATGCCCTGTGCATCTTTTCCATCTGGTTGTTCCTGAGTTATATAATTTTATAATAAACCAGTAATCTAGAAAGTAAAATGTTTCTCTGAGTTCTGTGAGTCACTCTCACAAATTAGCTGAACCTGAGGAGGAGGTCCTGGGACCCTCTGATTTATATCCAGTCAGTCAGAAGTACAGGTAACAACTTGGGTTTTCAAATGGTGTCGGAAGTCCAAGGAGTAGGTTGTGGGAACCCCCGACTTTGAGCTAGTTGGGCGGAAGCACAGATAACAACAACCTGGCCTTGCGATTGGCATCTGAAGTGGGGGTTGGGGGGAGGGCAGTCCTGTGGAACTGAATCCTTAACTTGTGGAATCTGATGCTATCTCATGGTAGACAGTGTCAGAACTGAATTGAATTGAATTGAATTCTCAGATGCCCTGCTGGTGTCTGAGAATTGCTTGGTTGTATGTGTGGGAAAGCCCCTCCCACACATTGGAATTGGGTCCAGAAATCTTTTCAACTATTCTTTAATAACAACTGAAAAAACAATCATATTAAACACTGAACTTTATAAGAACTACTCCAACAGAGGACTTATCATACTTTCATTGGGATTTTTTTTTTCTTCCTATATCTCAAAAATCAAAATCCAGGTCAACAATCATTCTTTTGAAACCTTTGGCATCAAATATGTTTCAGGATTCAGAATCTCTTCAGTTTTAAAAAGGAAATATAGTTTATGTACCAGATATAAAATAACATCCCTGTGAGATCTCAGCCATTACCCTCTTATCAAACATATTAATATCTCTGTTGTAAAAGATAGGAATAATCACATTGGGTAAGATTTTTAAAAAGACTAAATACCTCAAGCCAATCTAGCTCAGTCTTTGCTTCCAAAAAGTTCTGGTCAGGACATGTTTTGGTCTTAGATTATAGAACTGGAGATAAGAGAATACAGATTTATAGTAGTAGACATATAAATCAGGAGATGAACAAGCTTGTAAGAAATCTTTTTAAGGTGCTGTGTTAGGCACTGTATGAATACAATCTAAAAGAGAAAAGGCAGACCAAAACATATCAACACAGAATGCCAGTAGCACAAAAGCATAATATAAAACTTACTACAAAGCTACAATAATCAAGAGTGTGGTACTGGCATAAGGATAGATATATAGACCAATGGAATAGAACTGAGGGTCCAGAGTTAGACCCAAACATCTGTAGTTAATTGCTTTTGGACAAGGGTGTCAAGACAATTCAACAAGGAATGAACAGTCTCTTCAAGGAATGGTGCTGGGACAACTGGAATTCCACATGAAAAAGAATGAAGTTGGACTCTCACTTCACACCATATATAAACATTAACTAAAAAATGTATCAACAACCTAAATATATGAGTGAGCTAAAACTATAAAACTCTTAGAAACAAACATAGGGTAAATCTTCCTGACCTCAGGTTTGGCAATAAATTCTTAAATATGACCCCAAAAGCACAAGCAAGAAATGAAAAAAATAGAGAAATTGAACATCATCAAAATTAAGGAATAGGGCTTCCCTGGTGGCGCAGTGGTTGAGAGTCCGCCTGCCAATGCAGGGGACACCGGTTTGTGCCCCAGTCCAGGAAGATCCCACATGCCGCAGAGTGGCTGGGCCTGTGAGCCATGGCCGCTCAGCCTGCGTGTCCAGAGCCTGTGCTCTGCAACGGGAGAGGCCACAACAGTGAGAGGCCCGCGTACCACAAAAAAAAAAAAAAAAAAAATTAAAGAATATTTGTGCATCAAAAGACATATTTAAGAGAATGAAAAGACAACCTACATAATGGGAAAAAAATGCAAATCATAGGTCAGGTAAGTGTAAAATATTCATAATATATAAAGAACTCCACCCAACTAAAAAGTGAGCAAAGGACTTGAATAGACATTTCTCCAAAAAAGATATACAAATGTTCATAAGCACATGAAAGGATATTCAACATCATTAGTCATTAGGGAAATACAAATGAAAACCACATTGAGTTACTACTTCACAGTTATTAGGATGGCTAAAATTTAAAAAATGAAAACAACAACAATAACAACAAATGTTGGTGACGATGTGGAGAAACCAGAACACCCATACACTGCTGGTAAGAATGTAAATGCTGCAGCCGCTATGAAAAACAATTTGGCAATTCCTCAAAAAGCTAAAAATAGAAGTAGCATGTAACCCAGCAATTCTACACCTAGGTATATATCCTTAAGGGCATTATACTAAGTTAAAGAAAAAGATAAATACTTTATGACCTCCCTTATATATGAAATCTAAAAAAATAAACTAATTGTGACAGAGAACAGATTGTTGGTTGTTAGAAGTGGTGGGGGGGGTAAATGAAGGTGGTCAAAAGGTACAAACGTTCATTTATAAGGTAAATATTTCTGGGGATATAATGTACAGCATACTGACTATAGTTAGCAACACTGTATTGTATATTTGAAAGTTGCTAAGAGAATAGATCTTAAAAGTTCTCATCACAAGAAAAAGAAAATTGTAACTATGTGAGGTGATGGACATTAACTAAACTTATTGTGGTAATCATTTCATGATATATACATATATTAAATAAGTATGTTTTGCACATTAAACTAATACAATGTTGTATGTAATTGATCTCGATGTAATTGGAAAAAAGGTTAAAAGGCTAATATTTGTAATATTTTACAATTTTAAAAAATTAATAATGAATACCTATTGAATTATACACCTAAATGGGTGAATTGTATGGTATGTGAATTAATCTCAATAAAGCTACTAAAAATTATATCAACTTTAAAAAATGCCTAAAATAAATGCCAACTGATAACACATAAGATGTGAACATCTGCAGCATGCTGTATGAATGAAGAGCACAGATTCTGAAGCCAATCTTCCTGGATTTGAATTGTGGTCATTGCTTCTTGGTCACAAGACCCTGGTAAGTTATTTAATCTCTTGAGGCCTTGGTTTCTTCTTTTCTAAAATAAGAGTGATAGTAACTTCTTCATAGAATGCTATGAGGATTAAAAGAGTTAATATTTCTAAAGTACTTAAATGAGTAGCTGACACATAGGAAGCATTAATGCTGGTCATTAGTAGCAGTAAAAGTGCTTGGAGAGAAGCACATCTGGAATTTTAGACAGAGTGGATTTGGAGAGAGTCAACCTACTTCTAACCCACTGAAGAATAACTACCTGATTTATGAAAGACATGGGAGTTTCAAGAGCTTATTTTTTTTTTTTTTTTTTTTCCCGGTACGCAGGCCTCTCACCGTTGTGGCCTCTCCCATTGCAGAGCACAGGCTCTGGACATGCAGGCCCAGCAGCCATGGCTCACGGGCCCAGCTGCTCCGCGGCATGGGGGATCTTCCTGGACCGGGGCACGAACCGGTGTCCCCTGCATTGGCAGGCGGACTCTCAACCACTGCGCCACCAGGGAAGCCCTCAAGAGCTTCTTAAAAGACACTTGTATGTAAAATGGAGCAAACATGAAAAATGACAACTGTGGGGAAACCTTTTCATCTCTGAACACAGATGAACAGAAAAGAAGACACTGACCAAATTTGCCTAAAAAGAGAAGAAATGACATGCTGAGACAAAGGAGATAAAGTAGTTAAGGGAGAATTAATAAAAAGCTCTGAATCAGAGAAAAAGGAGCTTAGTACTACCCTGCTAGGTGATTCTGATGGTGAATTAAATATCTAGGGCCTCACAAATCACCAAACAAACCACAACAAACCTCCTGCTCCTACACAAGAATGAGCTGGGATATTTAATTACTGCCAGATATGTACTTAACAAATACAACACTATTTTATTATCCACTGCTGCAGGTCAGAGCCTCCGGACACGGACTTTGAGATAAAGGTTAATCAGAGAGTGTGCTTGGGAGTAAAGGAAGGGAGATTACGCAGAGAGAAATGTTGGGCTGTGAAACTGCAACAGAGGACTCAGCCAATCCCATCGGAGCTCTGGAGCTGGGATGGCCCTTCAGTTATCCTGATCGAAGGCAAGGATTGCCTGTGTAATCCCTGCATTGACCTATCATTTTATGCCAGGTGTAAGTAGAGCAGGATGTGTAGTCTTAACTGAGGGCACTTGACAGAGAGGGTCTGGGAGCCATCACAGCCTGGATTCCTTGCAGTCAGGAATGAGTGCCCCACCCTGGAGGGGATCTGTGCTGTGCAACTTAGCACTCACCACATCAGTGGGTCCTATGTTGTATCAATAGTTCCCAGAGAAGCGGTAGCAGCGTGGCCAGGAAACCTGTTAGAAATGCAAATTCTCAGGCCCCTTGCCAGCGCTACTGAATAGGAAATTCTGGAGGTAGGGCCCAGCAATCTGTGTTTCAACAAGACCTCCAGGTCATTCTGATGTCTGCCAAGTTTGAGAACCACTGCTACATACACTATGTAAAACATGAAATGCACACGAAATTTTTTCACCGCGCGAATAGTTGTCATAAAGCCTCCATTTTGTAAATGCATATCATGGACTGATATTTAATACTACTGGAATATAAGAAAATTCAATCACTTAGAGTCCTGATTTTTGGGTCAGTCACAGAGCTGTTGGTTTATAGATTTGAAGATAATTACTAAGCTGTAGCAATATTTGATATGGCACTTAATATGTGACACAGATCAATGGAAAAGTGAGTTAATAAAAAACAATGAAGGAACTTCCCTGGTGGCACAGTGGTTAAGAATCCACCTGCCAATGCAGGGGACACGGATTCGAGCCCTGGTCTAGGAAGATCCCACATGCCGCGGAGCAACAAAGCCCGTGTGCCACAACTACTGAGCCTGTGCTCTAGAGCCCACGAGCCACAACTACCGAAGCCCATGCGCCTAGAGCCCATGCTCCGCAACAACAGAAGCCACCACAATGAGAAGCCCGCACACCGCAACAAAGAGTCGCCCCCGCTCGCTGCAACTAGAGAAAGCCCGTGTGCAACAACGAAGACCCAACGTAGCCAAAAATAAATAATAAATAAATCTTAAAAATTTAAATAAATAAATAAAACAATGAAGCTACACTCATTGCAAAAAAAAAAAGTCTATAAACATAAAAAAACATGCTAAGGGAAAAATAATGTACACTGAGTAAAACAATATGACAAGAGGTGGAGGACTCCAGCCAAACCCAACTTGGTTGACATTTGACTCTCTTCTTGGGTTTCGAAGAAGATCCTTAGATGAAAATAATAGGATGAGCTCAGAAAGGAGGGAGGGAATGGCCTTAAGGCAATTTATCTTTTCTAAAGAAGTGCTCTTTGTAGCCAAGAGGGATGCATGGAGTTGAAAAAGGCCAAGGAAAATCTCCAAGTCTGCATTAACTCTGTGTGATAGACAGCAATGAGACAAATTCCAAACAGTGACAGGAAAGGTGGTGAAAATATTCTTCTTCATGGATATCATCACTCCAAGTATTCAATGAGACACAGGAGCCATGGTGTGGTCTGCAACTCATTAGAGCATTCCAGGAAATCTTCTGAGAAAATGATAAATGAAATACTGAATGCCCCACACAAATAGTTTCAAATTTTGATGGTGTTTTCCTCGAGCCTGGTACAAGCAGCCTTAGCAATCTGAATAAATGCTAATCTTACATTACTACATTGGTCTCCACTTTTCAAAGCCCTTTTACATACAGCTGTGATTTGATGCTTGGAAGTACTCTTTGACATTGGCCAGTGTTGTTGTATCTGCATTCTTTATGTAAAGAAATGGGCCTGAAATGGCTAAGTGACTTGCTCAGGGTCCCATAGCAAGCTAATTGGAGAGAGGGATATTTATTCTTCTCACTTACTATTATCCTTTAGTGCAGTCTCCTATGTACCAGGGACTAGGCTAGAAGTTATGCCAATATTTTATAAAATCTTCACAAAGCCCAAGGAAACAGACACAGAGAGGTTAGGTAATTTGCCCAACATCACACAGCTATTAAATAGCAGAGCCAGAGCCCAGGGAAGTTTGACTCCAAAGCATGCATTCCTTCAACTATACTATTTCCACTGGTCTTGGGCGGGCCTGAGCATTATGCTCAGGTGATTTTAATGTGCACGAGGATGGGTAACTGCTGCTAAGCTACTACAGTAGCAAAACATGTACAGTTTTGGCCAGGACACTAGCAAAAGTATAAATGCATAACTGACAAAATTAAAATAAATAAAAAGGCATAGGAAGTGAAGAAGAAATGAGTTACTTTAAGAAAGAAGAGTAAATAAAATGTAGTACCCACAATTCCACACATTTTTGATAAATAAATATTAAGATACGAAGTACTAGTTGATTTACCCATCTTAAAAAGTTGAGTAGCAGGAGCAAGAAACCTAAACGCAAGGCACACATCAACTTGTATAAGAAAAGAATGGTATTTCAAATTCTGAAAGTCAGAACTCAATCTGACATTGTATTTGACGTCAGTAATTTTCTACATTTAGAATAAATCATTTTTCTTGCATTTCAGGATGCTTCCCATGTGCATAAATAAACAGCTTTATATAAAACCAGTGTTTCAGTGGTGTGACTTCTTGGAAAGGTAGTTAAATATTGATCTGCCATTCTCCTGGCATAATGACCAAACAGAATAGTCCATCAATTTGTTGAACCAGTGTCCCTAAGTGCTGCCAAACAGGTCAGCAGTTAATGTCTTTGCTGAGTAGTTGGTTTCCATGATATCTACAAAAAAAACGATTTTCATGAATTGAAAGCAAAGCAGGAGACAATCCATTCATTCACAAGAAAGCTAGCTTGTCATTTGAAACTACAAGCAACTGAACTACCAGCTCTTCTCAGACACCAAGACTTATTTCCTCCTCCCAGCTGTCAATCTCCGTTTCACCAAGAAAAGCCCCAACCCCCCTCTACTTTGCTATTAAATTCCATATTAACACCTCCCAGCTGCCAAACCTCCTAGCCCTCTCCTTTGTCTACCTTTATAGTATGTGATCAAGAGCAAATGCTCCAGTAAGCTTAAAATCTTACAGCTGCACAAAATACACATGGGAAACAAAACCTTATGAAACAGGACATCCTTTAATGTTTAATTTAACTTAAGCCTGTTGCTTAAACATATTTCTGTCTACTGGCTGCAAAATTCCATGTTGTTAGAAGTTAAAAAAAAGTATTCTATAGTATAATTCACATCTGTAAGTCACAATCTGGTGTTTTTTTTATTCAGTTAAATATATTTTAATAATAATTTTAATCTCATCTCACTTAATATTTTGCTTCATCATCTTTTAAGTATATTTCTGTGATTTTTGACCCAGAATTATTATTTACAGAGTATTTCTTATTTATAAGGAAAACCAACATTGAATTTTTCTAGAAGTAGTGTTTGCTTTAATAGCTTTCTTTTTCCTCTTCCATTCTGAGTCATGATGAAGGAAAATTTCTTTGTAGGACTGAAAAAAATTGAATATAGAACCTCAAGATCTGAAAATGGAGACTTTGAAGCCATAAGACAAAGTTTGGGTATAAAACACAGATGGAGAATTTACCTGATCTCTAGTGTGAGAAGGGTTTCCAAAACACGCTTTTCTAAATAAATATAACTGTTTTAAATGCATACTTCCCAAATCAGAAGAAAAGATACCCAAGTTATTCACACAAAAAAGCATATACTCCTAATCAGGGAGCTTGTGTTTTCTATCCATCTTCACGATTAATCACAAATTAATAGGGAGGTGAGGATACCTATTCTTATAAATAGATGGAAGATCAATTAGACTGATGACAGACGGACAGAAAAGACACAGAAATTGTGCAGAAAAGTGTAATTTGAGCTATTTCACATATTTTTCAATCTCCATCTGATAATAGAAATCTAATAAGTCAACTATTATTGCCATCTCCACAGCCTCTTACTGTGAGTTCTTATAGAAGATGCCTTTCTATCAGATGTCTCCAAAGATCTTCTTACTAGCAAGACTGAAGAATGCCTTTGTCATATCAAATATGCTCAGCTGTTTACCGCATGGTGAAGTAGTGTTAGAACCATTTAAAGATGTGTCTGACATCATTAATCTATTTGACCTCTGACCTGCAGATCTAAACTGTAACTATGGTGACCAAAGCTTGACCTTACAATGCTGAGAAACTTGAAAGCTCTGCAGTATTTTGGGTCACATTGTTAAGTTAGACAAAGGGGTAAAGAAGAAATGTGACAGTTTCCTGGGAATTAAGGTCAGCAGGTCAATTGTGCTGAAGCTTTTTGTGATAAGGAAACTAGTTAAATTTTTTGATCTGTTGGAATTTTTAGAATAGTACTTTGTTAGAAGTTGTAAGAAGTACAAAGAAATCAATTTATGAAATTCTAAGGCAGTTGGAAAAGTAAAGTTAGTGTTGAACATTCAGTAATATAACATTCCTTATAGCAGTTTACAGATGTCACACGATATACCTACCGTTTTCACCATCCACACAATCACAAAGAAATAATTTCATCTGCAGTTTCCTGCTCCAACTCTAAGTTACTCAGAATGATAAAATGATCATTTTTTTTAACACAGGGATATTGTTGTGAACAAATTTACAGTCATGTACTTTAATATCTATTAAATAAAGACTACCTACACACACAATATTTATTTGCATCAGTTTATTCTCTGAGGAAAGCCTATAGTAAACGAAAACAATGGGCATGTATGTGAATGTAGAGCTAGTGCAGCACCATATAATGGGGACCACTACTCCCAATGTGAGCGCCTCCTGTATCTAGGTGTGTTCTTGCTGCATAATTAAAGCAGGATTTCCCATACAAACTGTGAACCTCTGTCTTTAAGACTTCCTCCTATGCCTATAATGGGCTAGATTAACCTTTTCTACAAAAAGGCACATTCTGAGGCATTGCTTTATGGATATTTATCCTGAAACCCTGATTATTTCTATGCTAATCATTGGAAGCAAATTAGTGTGTGTGTGTATGTGTATGTGTATATATATATATGAAGAAGCAGGGGTGGGGCTCTGCAGAAAAACAGTAAACAAGGGTATTTTCCACATAAGCAAAGCGAATTCAAATGGCCCTTACCCAACTCAATTTTAAAACACACATCCGAAACAACTACTACAGACAATTCATATTTGCCATTATTTTTGTAAATAATAAAATCTATTTTGCTCTAAAGAATCTGGAAGAAGGCATCATAATTTAAATGTATTTCAGCTCATATATATAAATAGGAGAGAAACAGACTCTCTCTCTCTCTCTCTCACACACACACACACACACACACACACACACACTCACACAATTTTAACCAGATACATAATCACATGGAAAACACACTAAATATAATATTTCTTTTGTGTTTTTCGCTTGGAAGTTTGGAGTCTAAGAAAGCAGGACTGTTGAAAGAGGAGATACCACTTGCAGCTTTATTTCCTTCACCTACATATCCCAAAGGGCATGCCAGTGATTTTTCTCCCATGTGTCCCTTTCAGATTTTAGAAGGTCTGAAGGAGCCTTTGGAATGGCAAAAGATTTGAAGACTTAAAAAAGAAAATCCAAGTGTGAGTCACTATAAATGAATTTTGACAGTATGCCCCAGGGAAGAGAATCCTTCTAAACAAACCACACTGGAACACAGAGTTATAATGTCATGGTAGAATCAGGCATGACCAGTAAAGAATATACAGCAAACAGAACCAATGAAATCTTTTGATTACATTTTTTTCTGCCTGGCTCTGGACTAGGAAGAAAATAAATCCTAGGTTCAAAACTTTTTAAAGCATTAACTAGATAGCCATGTGTAGAAATACCTCATAGAACCCTCCAGAAACAGGAATATATTATCAGAAGGCTGGAAGTCTACCGAAACTAATAAATAAAGGGGCAGGGGAGACAGGAAGGCTGGGAGCTGTGAGTAATGCTGGGAGAGACTGAATCAAAAAGCAAAGAAACAATTTAATATACGTCCTTTCTCTAATACATTACATTTTAAAATCTGATCAGTTTTAACCAACAGTGGCTAAAAATCTGCCACTAAAAAAGATACAAGGCCCAAAAGGTTTTATATGGACATTTATATAAAATGTTATAAAATCATAATCATATTGTATTGTTATTATAATATACTCATTGCTGGACATAATTTGTTAATATATTATTTAGGATATCTGCATTAATGTTCTTAATTAAGACTGGCCAATAGTTTTCACTTTTATCTGTGCTATCTTTAGTTTCATTTCAGTTTTTGCTAACTCTGTGAAGCTGGTACATATGGAATTTAATTATATTATTAGCAGAAATAAAACATATCAATCCAGTGAATTAAGAAGAGACATTGGGAAAACAGACAGAAAAACTAGGAAAATGTGGAGCGTTTGTATTACTAAATGTGTGTTACTAAATTTGTATTGCTAAATGTGAGCTGAGTCAAGAATCTGATTGGAATCCCACTTTCGGGAGTGGAGGATTCTACTCAGACCCAACTATGCTGCACACACCTAACCACTCCTGATTGTCCCATTTCAATTCCTAAAGTGTTAAAACAATACAAAAAGACTCAAGCAAATGAAATATATAGTTATTACAGGTTAGCACCATCTTCTGGGAAGTTCAGTGGAGGAAACTGGGAGGACATAGGATAAGACCATGAAGAGAGTGGTCTTGATTTGTAAGTAAAAGAGAATTATTGAGTGTTCAATTTCTAGAATTTGAAAAGTGCAAACTTGTTTTCTTTTCCACTGTCTTGAATAATCAGTATAAATCCACCCAAGGGGATTAGAATAGATAAAAATGTGAACAACTACTTCTTCAGTTTCTTCTATGGTTACTGATCTACTTAGGTTTCTAAATCTCTTGAATCAAATTTTATAATTTATCTTTTAGAAAATAATACATTTCATCCACATGCTTAAATGCATGCCATAACATTCTTTTATTATTTTCTTAATCTCTGAAACTATATTCATGTTCTCTTTCTCAACCTTAATTCATGTTTTTTGGTTTTTTAATCAGATTTGCCAAAGTTTGTAGGTTTTCTCAGTTTTTTAATCACCTGCTTAGTTTGACTGTTTCTGCTTTAACTTTTATCAGGTTCTTTCCTCCTACTTTCTTTATGCTTATGTTGTTCTATTTCCTGGTTCTTTTCTTCTAGCCTTGCTTTGTAATAAATGCATTTGAGATTATAGATTTTCCTCTGCTTACTGCTTTGGCTATATTAATAGGTTTTGATACATCATAATCCATATTTTGCTTATTCTAAATATTTTGTGATTTCCATTTTAATTTCCTCATTAATGAATATAATAAGAGCATTTTATATTTTTAAAGTTTCCAAGTAGAGAGAAAAATTTACTCATACTTTTATTATTATAAAATTAATATACTACCATTAAAGAATGAAGCTATGTGAGATTCCCTTGCAGCCTACTTGTGAAATTTGCTGTATTTGAAAAGAATATGTATTCTCTGTTACATACAGCACACTCCTTCCCACACAGCTCTCAGAACTGCATAAGTGAACAGATTAGAAACTGAGCTCAGAGACATAGTTAACTAACCTAAGTAAGCTAAGTACTCACTAAGTAAGTGATGAGGCAAACGTCAAACTCAGATCTGCACAAAGCCTACTCTTAATAACTCTGACAGATGGCTTCCATAATTATTCATTCCCTTACCCTTCTCTCCCCAGTAGACTAGGAATTAGTCGACAGCAAATATTATTTCACTTTCTATCACAAAAGCTGTAGTATAACAGTACTTTGGTCACCCACAAATAACCACTCATCATGGCATTCACCCTTTTGTTTAGTGCCTTCCTCTTAAATTGGACTCGTTTGAGACTCACACAGAACATGGCTTGGTGATTCCACTTTTGCCCTCTTAAGAGTGCATGTAAAAAAATCAGATTACGGGCTTCCCTGGTGGCGCAGTGGTTGAGAGTCTGCCTGCCAATGCAGGGGACACGGGTTCGTGCCCCAGTCCGGGAAGATCCCACATGCCACGGAGCGGCTGGGCCCGTGAGCCATGGCCACTGAGCCTGCGCGTCCAGAGCCTGTGCTCCGCAACGGAAGAGGCCATCGCAGTGAGAGGCCCACATACCGCAAAAAAAAAAAAAAAAAAAATCAGATTACCCTGCTTGAACAACCACATAGAGAGGCTAAGTGGAGAGCTACATGTGAAAAAGCTACATGGAGAGAAAGGTCCTGAAACTGCATGGAGGAGAATAAAAAATCCAGCTAACCAGCAGAAACAAACTGCAGCTATACAACCTCAGTCAAGCTGTTCTGGACGTCCTTGCTGAGCAGTCAAGACACCTAAGTGAAGAAGCCAACTTAGAGGCTCCAGTAGACATCATGTGGAACAGAGACAGTTCATCCCTGACATATTGTCTAAATTCCTGACATATGATCTGTGAGAAATAATAAAGTGACTGTGGTGTCAAGCTACTAAGTTTCGGGAGAGTTTGTTACACAGCAATGAAAAACCTAAACAGCAGCCAATAGAGCAAGGCTTCACTAAATATTGTTGAATAAATAAATGAATGAATGAATGATAAGTGACTAGGCAACTTGATTTATCATGGATAGTGGACTTACTCTGCATGCATATAAAAAAGCAATTTTATCTTCTAGAGAAATTATTTCAAGTCCATACGACAGTATAAAACAGGACAGCACACTGGGGTGTTTCATAGTACAGTGTTAGACACCATTCAATAGCAAGTGCTACTAGAAGCTGCCTCTGTACCAGGCCCTGTGTGGGGCTCAAAGATCACAATGGTGAGCAAAACCAAAACAGGTCCCTGCCCCCACGTAGCTCCCAGTATGATGAAGGAGTTAGACAGATAATCACAGAGAAGTCAAACTGCCTACTATTATGAAGGCCACAGAGGAAAGGAACGTGTAATTAGAACACAGAGGAGTTCAAGGGAGCTGATGTGGTCAGGGAGATCAGGGAAGGGACTTGAGAGGAGCTAAAATCTGAAGAATGGGAAGGATTTATCTAGAGGAAGAAAGAAAGGAAGAGTAATGCTGGAAGACAAAGCCTATATAAAAAAGGCTTATAGTGTAAGGGAGTCTGGCAAAGGCCTCTTGAAAATATATAATAACCACAGGTATACTATGTAGATTCTAAAAGTCTATTTGGTTAACTAATTACTTCACTTGACTTCTAATAAACCTCAATATAGTAACTGCTCACTAGCAAATATGTAAAATGAAGTCAATAATTCGAAAAGAACCAACTTTTTTTCTTATTATGTTACTAAGAATAAAAAGGCATGTATTCAGACAGATGCAGATGAAATATGATGAAAGTTATTATTTTTAAACCTACAAAAGTTGGATTAGCCTAAAAATATTCTATATTCAATGTAAAGAAGTTCAGTATAAATTGCTCAAAAATCACAAAATATGACAACAGAAGTTTAATTAATAGAAGGCATGAAAGGGAATCATTTCTTATGAGAGATACTTCAATAATTTTATATTTAAATTTTAGTATCCTAAGCAAATCTCTTTTATAATTAACAATTCCCCCATTGAGTTCAAAATGTATATAAATTAATTCAATACTATTAATAATATGGTAATTATTTAGTTTTTAGGATATCCATCTGCCCATTTACACAATAATGTTTTAGCATGCTACCACATAGACTGTATTTCTCTACTTAAAATGCAGTTATTTACCTAATAAAGCACAGGGAGATTCCTTGGCAGTTTCTTGGGAAAAAGAAACTGTGGTTTTCACGTCTCCCTTGAAAGGAAATTAAATCAAAAATCCTGCATTTAAGTAACAGTGAGGTAGTGACACCAATGCCTTGGGACCAGGAAATTCAGAGTTAAAGCTGGCACTCTGTCCCTAAAACAGGCTATTGTCCTGCCCCTACCCACCAGCCTTGCAAACTTAATTAAATCTAAGTTCTGAGCAGTTGATAAAAGTAGTTCAGAAAACTCCTTATAGGAATTTCTTAAAGGAATCCTTTAGATGCCCTTCTGTGCTCTACTTCCTCTCACTCAGACACAAGAGTCTATGTACGTTTTCTCTTCTCTTAAAAAAAAAAAAAGAATTTCAAGTAAAGCAAAAATTTTATCTCAAGTATTCCCTGTCTTCCCAAACCCAGGAAAACAAAACTTTGCCCTTAAAGTCCTTTTCAGTCTCACTACTTGGAGGCTGAATCCAGGCTGAAGTTTCATCAAACTTTCTTTTTGTTCTTTATATTCCTCAATGTGAATATGCTTTTTTCCTGCAATTAACTTTGCTCTCTAATAATTAAAAGACACTATATAACATGAGAATTCATTTACAACTCATACATTGATAATTTCCCCCAAATCATTCTTAACCACATTAGTCTGTAAAGTATTGAACAGGAGTCTAATAATAAAGTTTAAAATGACAATTTCAAAATGGCTGATAAAAGTTAATATCCACGTATCTCTAATAATAGAGTCTTGAAGGTTCTTTGATAATCATTTCTCATTGAAAAAACCAATAGAACAATTGTTTTTAACTTCACAAAAGTTTACATTTCATTCTGTTAAAAAATCTTGCCTTTGCCAACAATTCAAAATTATTTCCAGCAGCCAGAATAAAGATTATTTCTGAAATGACTTTTCACTTTATTTAATCTGAAACTGTGTGGGAAAAAATGGAGTGTATTTCCACAATAAGTTTTTATCGATTATATTTTAGACTCTTTTTTAAATGAGCGTAGTGGACATAGTAAAGTACAGAGAAGACCTAGAGTTTCTATATTCTAAAACAAATATATGTGGATAATTAAATTAGGAGAGGAAAAGGAAATAGGACCATATATGTATATATTATCATTGTATTCAAGAGACAGTGCATATCATATCATGTGACAACTAAGGCCCCAAAAGTAAACTGCTAGTGATGTCAATGAACATGGCAGACAGAGTAGGCAGCTCCAAGAGCCCCTACAGAAATATCAAGCAATCAAGCAAAATTGTCAGAATCAACTTGGTCAGAACTCTGGGAAACAGTCTGGGGTTTACAGCAACCAAGAAAACCCTAAACCAAAACAAAGAAAATTTTTAAATGGCAGAAAATATTTGTGATGTTTTTATTTGCCCTTGCCCTAACTCCCTACCTAGTTCAACAATAGTCTTAAAGATGGCAGTTGGCTCACCTAGTGTGCCACCCTAGTCCTGTGTTCCAGAGGAAACAGAGAAGACACTCGCAAAGAATTGCATGTGTTCTAACTTCTCCAAGGAATACTTGGGGGAACAATGTGTGGCACCTGACTTTGTTTTGCCTAACTGGGAACTTGCTCAGAAAAATGGCAAGAATTTGAAAATAGTGTAAGGTAGACAAAAAACCACAGTTTCCTGGGACAAAACATTATGATTGAGGCACCCGATACAGCAACTAAAGCCAGGGAGAAAATGCTAGAGAGAGAGGGTTTTTTTTCTTTTCATCTATACTGAGAATTTAAAAAGCCATGCACATGTCCAGAAAAGACCTAATCAGACCTTATGCTTTCATCTCTGGCTGGACTGTAGGGTAAGCTCAAGCAAGAAGTTAAGGCTAATAACGCAGAGATGAAAAGTGGGCTGGCAAAGTGTTGAAGAAGTGCACCAGCAAAAGCCAATCTACAAAGACTACAAGAGGTTTAGGAATATATTTTCCCATTTCCTCTTTCTTTCTTTCTTTCTTTCTTCCTTCCTTTCTCTCTCTCTCTCTCTCTCTCTTTCTCTCTTTATTCTTTTTTCTTGTTCTCTTTCCTGTTTTTTTCCCCCTTGTTTTGCTATCTGGCATTCAGGTTAATCTCTGTCAAGACACTAGCTAAACACAAGCTAAAGGAATGGAGACCTCAGAGACCACCTGTGCCAAAGAACACAGACTTTAAAAAATTAGATCAAAACGTCACTACAAATAGTTACAGCATACAGAAAGCAATAAAAATGAACCCAGGAGTGGGGGAAGAATCTGATTTACAGGGTTAGCATATTATAATATTAAAAATGTCCAATTTTCAACTAAAAATCTATGAAGCATGCAAGAAATAGGGAACTATGGTCCATTAACAGAAGATGTTAACAGAAACTGTTCCTAAGGGAACACAGCCATTGGACTTATTAAACAAAAACTTTAAATCAACTGTCATAATAAATCAAACCAGGAGTATGATATATAAACAAATAGAGAATATCAATAAAGATTTAGAAATTATAAAAAGAAACCAAAGAGAAAAAATGAAAAACTCACAAGAGGATTTCAATTGCAGATTTGACAAGGTAGAAGAAAGAATCAGTGAATGTGAAGATAAATGAACAGAGCCTAAGAGAACTTTGGTACACAATCAAGCATACCAACATATACGCAATGTCAACCCCAGATGGACAGTAGAGAAAGAAAGAGATAGAAAGAATATTTGTAGAAATAGTGGCCAAAAATTTCCCAAGTTTGGTAAAATACACAAATGTACACATTCAACAAGTTCAAAGAACTTCGAGTATAAATGCGAAGAGATCCACACAGAGACACATTATAATCAAATTGTCAAAAAACAAGGGCAAAGAGAGAATCTAGAAAGCAGCAAAGCAGAAGCAACTCATCACTCATACAAAGTATCTTCAATAAGATTAACAGAAATCATGGAGGCCACAAGAGAATGAAATGAGATTTCTAAAGTGCTAAAAAGAACTACCAACCAAGAATGCTATATCTGGTAAAATTATCCTTCAGAAATGAGGAGAAACTAAGACAGTCTCAGAGAAACAAATTCTGAGACAGTTCATCGTTAGTAGAACTTCCCAACAAGAAATGCTAAAGGGAGTCCTTTAAGCTGAAATAGAAGGACACTAGTCAGCAGCTTGAAACAATATGAAGAAATACAAAGCTCTGGTAAATGTAACTACATAGTAAATGAAAAAGCCAATATTATTATGTTTTTGATTTGTAACTCCTCTTTTAATTTACAATAGTATTTAAAAGACAAATGCATAGGACAATAATTATTACCTATGTTAATGAGCACACAATATAAAAAGATGTAATTTGTGAATGACAATATAATGGGGAAGAGCTATACAGGATCAGAGTTTTTGTATGCTATTGATTGTAAGTTGGTATCCATTCAAAATAGTTTGTTATAAGTTTAAGATTTTAATTGTAATCTCCTTTGCAACCACTGAAAATAAAAAAGCTTAAAAATACATACAGAGGGGCTTCCCTGGTGGCGCAGTGGTTGAGAGTCCGCCTGCGGATGCAGGGGACACAGGTTCGTGCCCCGGTCCGGGAAGATCCCACGTGCCGCGGAGTGGCTAGGCCCGTGTGCCATGGCCGCTGAGCCTGAGCGTCCAGAGCCTGTGCTCCACAGCGGGAGAGGCCACAACAGTGAGAGGCCCACATACCGCAAAAAAAAAAAAAAAAAAAAAAAAAAAAAAAAATACATACAGAATGAGAAGAGAATCGAAAGAGTGCAAAACAGTAGAAAAAAAAGTAGAAGAGAAGGTAGTAATGGAGGAAATAAGAAACAAAAAGCTATTAGACATACAGAAAACAAATAGCAAAATGGCAGAAGGAAGTTGTTCTCTATCGGTAATCACTATGAATGTAAATGAATTAACTCACTAATCAAAAGAGGTTGGCAGAATAGATTTAAAAAAAAAACCATGAAACAATTATATGCTGTGAGAAGAGACTCACTTTAGATCCAAAGACACAAATAGGTTTCATATAAAAGTACTGGAAAAAGATATTCCATGGAAGTAGCAGCCAAAAGAAAGCCAAAATGGTTATATTAATATCAGACAAAATTGGGACTTCCCTGGCTGTCCAGTGGTTAAGACTCTGTGCTTCCACTGCAGGGGGCACGGGTTCAATCCCTAGTCGGGCAACTAAGATCCTGCAAGTACAGGCCAAAGGAAAAAAAAGATAGGAAAAAAGTATCAGAGAAAACAGACTTTAAGTCAAAAATTGTTACAAAGTACAAGGAAGGATGATAGATAGGTAGATGATAGAAAGATGGAAAGATAGATTGATAAAAGGGTCAAAACATCAAGAAGATATGAAAATTATAAACACATATGCATTTAACAAAAGAGACCCAAAATATAGAAAGACCCAAAATATATTAAGAAAGAGAAGTAAACAGTTCTACAGGAACAGTTGAAGATTTCAATACCTCACTTCCAACAATAAATAGAACATCTAGACATGAAGCCAGTAAGGATATACGAGGCCTTGAATAACACTATAATCAAACTAGACCTAAGAGACATATAGAGATCATTCCATCATCAACAGCAGAATAAACATTCTCTCCAATTGCATGTGGAACAACTTCAAAATATACCAAGTTAGGCCGAAAATAAATTTCAATAATTTATAAAGATTGAAACAAAGTATCTTCTTCAACACAATGGAATAAAGCTAAAAATCAGTAACAGGAAGAAAGCTAAAAAATTCAAAAATACATGAAAATTAAACACCATAATCTTAACCAATAGGTCAAAGAAGAAATCATAAAGGAAATTTTGAAAATGTCTTCTGGCAAATGAAAATGCAAATAAAACATACTGAATTAGTTTAGATGTACTGAAACCAATGTTTAGGTGGAAATTTATAGCTGAAAATGTATACATTACAAAAGAAGAAAAATCTCAAATCAATAACCTAACTTTACACCTTAAGGAACTAGAAAAAGAATAGCAAGCTAAACCCAAAGCTAGCAGATAAAGGAAATAATAATGATCACTGCATAGATAAGTGAAACAGAGAAGAGAAAAACAACAAAGGCTATGAAATCAAAATTTAGTTCTTTGATACATCAACAAGATTGACGAATCTTTAGTTAGACTGACGGATAAACAGAAAGACTAATATATAGATGAAATGAAAAATGAAAGTGAGGACATTACCTCCAACCTTAGAGAAATAAAACTGATTATAAGAGAATACAATAAACAATTGTGCATCAACAAATTGGATAACCTAGATGAAATGGACAAATTTCTAGAAACACACGAACTACAAAAACTGATTAAAGAAGAAACAGATTATCTCAACACACCTATAAAAAGTAAAGATATTGAATCAGTATGAAAAACCTCCCGACAAAGAAAAGCCCAGTACCGTATGGTTTCACTGGTGAATTCTCTCAAACATTTAAAGAAAAATTAACACTAATCCTTCTCAACCTCTTTCAAGAAACAGAAGAGGAGTAAAGACTTGCTAACTCATTCTGTAATGCTAGGATTACACTATACAAAATAAAAACTATAGACTAATACTGCTTATGACTGTAGATGCACAAAATGTTCAACAAAACACTAGCAAACCAGACCAACGGTATATTCACACCATGACCAAGTGTGAATATTCCAGGAATGCATGGGTGGTTCAACATAAGGAAATCAATGAATGCAATATTTTTAATAGTAGGAAAGGAAAAAACCACACATGATCAACTCAGTTGATGCAGAAAAAGCGTTTGACAAAATCTAATATACTTTCTTGACTAAACAGAACAGAACAGAACAAAACAAAAAAACAGGCAGAGAACTAGGAATAAAAAGGAACTTCCACAAAATGATAAAGAGCATTTATGAAAAATCTACAGCAAGCATCACCACTGCTATTCAACATTGTACTAGAAGTTCTAGCCAGAGCAGCTAGGCAAGAAAAAGAAATAAAAGGCATATGAATTAGAAAAGAAGCAGTCAAACTATCTCTATTTGCAGATGACATGATCTTACATATATAGAAAATCTCAAAGAATCCACAAAAAAATTTACTAGAAGCTAACAACTGAATTCAACAAATAAGATAATATATAAAAAACACTTGTGTTTATACCCACCACTAATGTATAATCTACAGATATTAGAAATCAAATCCACTTATAATAATATCCAAAATAATGAAATGCCTGGAAATAAATTTAACCAAGGAGGTGAAAGATTTATATAATAAAAACAATAAAATATTTTGAAATATATTAAAGACAAATAAATAGAATGATATCATATTCATGGATAGAAAGTCTTAATATTATTAGATAGCAATATTACCTAAAGTGATCTACAATTTCAATGCAATCCCTATCAAAATTCCAATGGTTTTTTTTTTCTTTGCATAATTTGAAAAGCCAATTTTCAAATTCATATGGAATTGTAAGGGGCCTCCAATAGCTAAAACAATATTGAGAAATAAAAACAAAATTGCAGGGCCCACACTTCCTGATTTCAAAACACAGTAATCAAAATAGTGTGGTACTCACATAGGATAGATGTGGATCAATGAAATAAAACTGAGAGTCCAGAATTAAACCTAAATATCTACGGCTATTTGAATTTCAGTAAGGGTGCCAAGGTTATTTAACATGAAAAGAACAGTATCGTCAACAAATGGTACTGGGACAACTGGATACCCACATGCAAAAGAATTAAGTTGTACCCTACTTCACTCCACATATAAACTGTAATTGCAGATGAATAAACAGCCTAAATATAAGAGCTAAAACCATAAAACTCTCAGAAGAAACCATACAAGTATATCTTCATGACCTTGGATTTGGCAATGGATTCTTAGCTATGACACCAAAACACAGCAACAAAAGAAAAAAAAGAGATAAATTGGACTAGAATTTACAATTGAATTACAATGACCCAGAGAAATGAAAATTTATTTCCACACAGAAACTTGTACACTAATGTTTATTGAAGCATTATTCATAATAGCAAAAGTGTAGAAACTACCCAAATGTCCTTCAACCGATGAATGAATAAACAAATTCTGGTATACACATACATTGGAATATTACTCAGCCATAAAAAATAAAAATGTTAAAACTGAAAGAAGCCATACACAAACAGTATGATCCCATTTATGTGAAATATCCAGATTGGCAAATCCATAGAAACAGACAGCAGGAGGTTTTGGTGGTTGCCAGGAGCTGGGGGAGGTGGGAGAAAATGGGGAATAACTATCTAATGGGTATGGGTTTCCTTTTGAGGTGATGAAATGTTTTGGAACTAGATAGAAGTGGTAGATGCACAACATTGTGAATGTACTAAGTGCCACTAAATAGTTCATTTTTAAAATACTAATTTTATGACTGTGATCAGCATATAGTAAGGTATTATTATTACTAGGATCTATATTTCTGCAGACCAAAAGCCATTACTCAGATCTATGAAAACTCAGATACTCCTTTTTGTCGTATGGAAAGGGATTTCACTGGACATTACAGAAGCTGATGCCTGGGCCTACTGGGGAAACCATCAATACTAGAGTTATAAACATGACCTTTATTAAACAGCTAGAAAAGGAAGTGAAATGTACAGATAAACCAGAGATGTCAGTAAATGGGATCTAGAAAATAAACTTCTGCTGGGCATGCACAAAAAAAATAAAAGGTTAAGATGAGCTGTGGACAAAACATAAGAAGCCTAAATGTCAGAAGGATTCATTGGGAAGAAGCATGCATTCCTATCTATGAGCTTTTTTTCCCTACTCCCCATGGTCACTAGACTAGCGATTGGCTCCTCTTTTGGCATCCTGTTCACAAACCCTTGTGGTTTCTAGACAGCTGCTTAGTCTGCTGACCATTCTGACAGAAATGACCTGAGAACAAAATCAGTCAGTTAAATTACCCTATGTATCCTTTCCACCTACTGGAGTCACATGCTTTACAGAACTGAAATAGCTGGTATTTAGGAAAAATGAGGGAAGTGCTAACAGCTCCATTTTTGAGGTTTGAGGTTTTATTCTTAAGCATCAGTCATTCAGTTCGGGCCAAAATTTTAATTCACTAAAATTTTATTCAGCAAAACTATATGGATCATCTATCATGTGTCCAAATCCATACTAGATTTCAAGATAGGGGCTGAGACCTGAGAAGGGATGTACAAAGCCATGACAGCACACTCTAGTGGGAAAAACATAGAGATAGAAGAAAAGGGGTCATAGTCTGTTTCCTTGTGTCACAGGGGAACACTGATAACCCTGACAAATGTAGAGGGCTGCAGCGAGGGTATGATTAAGAAGTAGAATCGAAGGTATCTCAGAAACTTTAAAGAATAGTCTAGGGATGGCAAATACTGGAGGCAGTGATCGTAACACTATCTTATCAAACCCGATATGACCTCAGAATACTTAATGGTCCTCAGAGGGCCACCAAGAATAGATCAGCCTTGGCACATGAGTACATAAATAGATAGTAGAAATGAGAGGGATTATTATCACTGAACACTGAAAATGTGACTTCAGTTTCCTAAATCTCCTCAGTATCACGCAGCCCCTGCCAACTAGGAAAGGCTTCTTAGCCCCATATTTCAGATTGTGTTTAGCGGCTTCTGTCTTGTCCAGGAGATATTTTCCTTTTATTGCTTCCCCAATCTGAAGACATCTTCTAGAAATTAAATAATGATTAGTAGATTCTGCTGAGTGTGACCATAAGCTAAGCACCATGCTGAACAGTTGACATACCTGTATCAAACACAGGGACAAACTACAAAATGTAATTTTCAAAGTAGGTATTTCTGAAATGCTTTTCTAAAAGAAATTATGCTTAATTATAACAATAACTAACAGTAAATGAGGACTTTATATTTTGCAACTGGATTTATAACCATGATAATTCATTTGCTCTTTCCAACAACCCCTTGAGGCTGGTGGGATAGCTGTTAATATCCCCAGGAGAGATGAAGTAACTCACCCAAGTTCTTGTTACAAATAGCAGTGCAGGGTATCAAACCTTCTCCCAGATTCTAAATACACTTGACTTGACTTCCAGATGCAAAGAAAGTTGAGCAATGAGCCTGAAATTAAATAATTTACTGTCTAATCTCCCTTTCTGAGGTCTGCCTCACCTTTGGTTTTCTTATGTGAACTCTGAAAGAATCCCTTGCAGATACCTACTATATTCTCTTGATCTAATGCAAAAGTTGCTAAGCACTGCTGCAAAATTAAAATCATCTAATGCAAAATTTCCAAGCACCATAACTTAAAACAAAACAAAGCAAAAAGCCACAACTCATCTGCAAGGCAATAAGAAGCAGTGGATAAAAACTTGGATTGCTTGGATTCTAGAGCCAGTCAGCCTGGTTATGAAGCCTGATGGCTGTACATAGTGATCTCGGGCAAGTTTTTAACCACTTTGTTCTAGGCTATAATTGGGGGATAATGGTATTAACTACTTCACAGGGGTGTTGAGAGAATTGAATAAATTAATATCAGTAAGTAAAGTGCATAGAAGAGGACCTGGAACATAATATGTGCTGAATAAGTGAAAATTATACTGAACCAAAAATCTACTATCTTGTAAACTATCCCCAGGAGTAAATTAATCTACTTGAGAAGTTGCATTAACTCCTTTTAAGTCCCCAGAGTGACATTCAGTCTACTGTTTATTCCCATGTACTTTACTATTTCTTATATATATAACAACACTTGCCACTTAAAAGTAGACTAAATTGTTATAAAGTATTGTTCCTCTTTGAAACTGATCCTTTGCCTCCATATTTCACTCTGCTTTCACCTCAAACCTGAAATGGTCTTTGCTTTTTAAAATGAACAATTTTGCCATTTGAAGGGAAGAAATATATTACAGCTGCAAAGATAAGTTAAAAGTTTCAAACAACTACGCCTGGCATCTTTAAGAATAAGACACGTTTAAGCAAGAGAGATGGCTTTGTGTGAGATCAGAGGCAGATCCAAAGTCTTAGCGGGGCACAAAACATCCTCTGGCCATTTCCCAAAATCTCAAGAGCACTGCCTTATTTGCACATTCATTTGCATGAGTCTTATCAATATCAAAGGTACTTACATATTTACTGTGTGCCTGCCTTTCCTGACAGATGAAGAGAAACTGGCTCTCTGTCCAAGTTCACCAGCAGCTCATCAGTTGTCTGCAACCCGCAGTTCTAAGGATAAGGCAGTGAGAACCACATTTCATGGTTTTATGGGCTACGTTTGGTGACTGAGGTTTGCCCTAAGGAACCCAACATTTAACCTAGAAATATTTGTGAGTAGAATCATTTTCTTTCTTCCTTTTCTTTCATTCTAGAGGTCACTGCCACTAGAAATATGACCAAACTGAGAAAGAAGGAGTAAAACAGACTTTCAACTTCTTTAAGAAATTCTATATTCATAGAATATAGACTATCTATATACACTGTAAAACTTGTTAGTCCTTTCATTTAAATTTTTTATTATATTAGTAAGTGCTCAACATTGAAAAAAGGCAGGAAATAGAGAAAAATACTGAAAAGAAATGAAAAGTTGCCCACTATCTACATTTTGTAAAAAGCACTAAGATGGTTCTGATACACAGAGTTGAGGTTGTTGCTGCTGGTGATTAAAAATGCCAAGAATATCATGTTATCTATAGGTCAGTAGACTCCTATTGTGGCAAACTATATTCCTCAAAGATGACTGCAACAGTATCTCCTGGTCTTCTTAGTCTTCTTACAATGTGACTTTGACACTCCTCCCATGGAGAGGTGGGTGTCTGTGTTCCCTCCACTTAAATCTGGATGGATTTGTGACTAATGGAAATAACGTAAGTAAGTGACTACCGAGGACAAGTTATAAAAATGTGATGGACTTCTCCCTGTTTCTTTTGAGATGTTCACTCTTAGAACCCAGCCATCATGCCATGAGGAAGCCTAAGCAGCCCGTGAAGAGGCCAACTTGGAGAGTACAGAGGTACCCAGTACACAGCCCTGGCTGAGCTCTAAGAAGTCAGCATCAACTGTGTGAGTCAACCAACTCGAAAGTAGATCCTCCAGCCCCCAGGTCAGCCACCCCAGCTGATGCCATGTGAGAAGAGATGATGTGTAACTATTGAGATTTGTGCACAAAATACATCTTTGGTTTTATTTTAAGGGCACTAAGTTTCGGGGTGGTTTGTTATGAGGCAACAGATAATTACTTAAACTAATAGTAAGAGCGACTACAACTGAAATGGTAAGCATTTATCATGCGGCAACACTGTAAAATGGTTCTAGACGTTGTATCTCAGTTAATTCTCACAATAACCCTTATGGCATAGAGAGTATTATTACTCCCAATTTATATATGGGGATATTCAAAAACACACACAGGTTAAGTAATTCATCCACAATTTCATTCACTCAGTTAGCAAGTAGAACTGGGCTATGAACCAGGAGGTCTGGCTACAAAGCCAATGCCCTTAACCACAACACTGAGCAGTGGGAGAACATTCCACTTAATTAAGGTCCAATTGTTGTTTCTGAAATGCAGCTCTGTCAGGATCTGCTTCCCCAAGCCCTGCTCAGCCACATTCCTCTCTTCCTAATGAGAAAGATACACAACCAGATGGACTACTCCCTCCCAACACTGAGGTTCAGACAGATTGAGTTACTAGCTTAAGCTTAAGCTACATCCCCATGCTGGGGATCCAAAGCCAGGTCTGTCTGACACCAAACTTATGCTCTTTCTATTGTTCTATGGTACCCATTGGGCTAATGGATGACTGCAGTAGATGGGTAATAAAAATTATAGATAATTCAAGTTAATTATCTTTAACTAATACATTGATGCACATGAGAAGAGAACTGTTTTCCAAATCATATTTTCCCAAGGACAATGAAATAAATGTTCTAATTTTTGACACACAGCTATGAGGCAAGGGAATTTCTGAATGAAAAATTATTGTTCATATACAGCAACATTTCACAAACTTTTGGTTTCAGGACTCCTTTATATCCTTAAAAATTATTGAGTACACCAAAGAGCTTTTATTTATGTGGATTATATTTTTCAATGTTTAATATGTTACTGGTTAAAACAGAATTTTTAAAAAATACTTATAAATTCATTTAAAAATAAGAATAAACCTAATATACATTTACATAAATAGCATATTTTGTGAGGAAAAAAAGCTATTTTCCAACAAACAAAAAGTCTTATTCAGAAAAATAGCACTGTTTACAGTCCTGCAAATCATTTTAATGTTTGATATAAGAAGAGATAACTGGGTCCCCATCTCTGCTTTGGCATTTCCAATTTGCTGTGGTATCACAGGTCATGCAGCCTCTTTAAGACTCCACTTTACTTGTATAAAAGAATGAGTGAAAAAGGCAAATAACATTTTAATACCATCATAAAAGCAGTTTTAATCTTACAGACCCTGTGGAAGAGTCCTCACATTACTTTAAAAATTGTTAGTATACAGTATACAAAAGGTTGTTAACCAATTAAAATTCAATAAGAAAAAGAACAGAATAATATTTATATGACCTTAATGTAGAAAATGATTCTTTGAACTAGACACAAAAAGTACAAACCTTTAAGTTACAAAAACTTATTTTTTAAATTAAAAGTTAAAAGACAAGCCATACATTGGCAGAAGGCACCTCCAACACAACTTTACAGACAAATAATTATTATTCAGAATATATTTTTTAAATTGCTACAAATCAATAAGAAAAACGCAAATGTCTCCGGAGAAATCAAGGCAAAGAAACATAAATAAGGCATTTCACAGAAGAGAAAACCCAGAAGGCCTGTAAGTGTCTGAAAAGGTATGCAACCCACCAGAAGCCGATAAATGCCAAGAATACAACAAAGAGTACTATTTTGTGCTCATTAGATTGGCAAAAACAAACAAAAGCCCTGACAATCAAGGACTCGTGTACTACTGATGGGAATGTAGCAGCTACTTTGGGAATACAGCAGACACTGCTTATTGCCTACTTGTCACCCACCTTTCCCCATCTTCCTTCCTAACAGCATGTTTTGTTCAGGTATCTCCTTCCTCCTGATAACATTCTTCGAGGTAAACTGGCCCTATCCCCACCCAGTCATCATGGTCTTATCTAACCTTATAAGTAATAAACTTAGGGTGTGATTCAGTTTTAGCCAGTAAGATACGAAAGAAAGCCAGGTGGAGGAAGTTTCTAGGAAAAGTTTCCCTGCCCTTCAAAAGAAACAGAGATACAATAACTTTGGCCATTGTTTTGTCTGCATTTGATTCCTTGCAACCATGAGGACAGCAAGCCATTGAGTCAATGAATAAACCAAGTCTAGACCACCTCTACCTCTGGACTTCTTGGTATGTGAGGTAATACATTTCTTTATTTTAGCCACTTTGAACTCTATTATCTGTTATTTGCAGCTGAAAGCACGCTAACAAAGAGAAGAATTTTGCAGTATCTAGTATAGTGACCTATACCTATAGTCATACCCTAAGACCCAGAAATTCCATTTCTAGGTACATAAGCTGGAGAAGCTCACCCATGCAGAGGAGGAGATATGTAAAAGAATGTTCCTTGTAGTCTTATTTGTACAGAGGGACAACTGAACGCAAGTTTGCAGCTTATTAATGATAATTATCATTAAAATAAGTATTAATTTTTATAACAGCTAGGTAATTATTAATACTAATGTATTTTTAATCCCTTTTTCTGTCCTTTCTGGAAAGAGGATGTCACTATTTTGAATTATGAGATCGAAGCCACTCACTATAAGGCAACAAACTAGAAGAATCCCAGGTCACCGACTGTGTGGAGGGCCATGCTCACCCTGGACTACCTATTTGGACTTTTTCACAAGTGGCAAATCAACTTCCATGTTAAGTCACTCTTAAGTTTTTAGGGCTCACAGCTGACCCTAATTTTAATTAAACAAATAAGAAAACATAGACTGAAAACACACCACCAAATTCGCCATGGTGGATGCTTCTGGGGAAGGAAAGAGGTAAGTAGATGAGAGAGAAAATGAAGGATATTTCAACTTATATAATATTCTTATATTCTATTTTGAATTAAGGATCTAAAGCAATAAATAATTAAAATAAATGAAATGTTAACCTCTGTTAATTCTAGGTGGTGCATATTCTATTTCATTATTCTCTGTACTTCTCTGTGTTTGACTTCTCAAAAAAAAGGATGACAGACAAAATTACCACCCCCCCCAAAAAAAAGAGGAAGGAGGGAGGAAATGAAGTAAAAGAACATGCCCTCTCACCCAAAAAGAAAGAAAATGCGCTCCTTCTACATATACAAATTTAAACAATATCAAGAGCAAATTTATCTCCTATTAAAATGAAGATCAGCACTACCCAAAGTTGTTGAGGGTGCAGGGATTGGGAGAATACATCCTTTCTGGAGGGCAATCTTGTAATCCCAGCAAATTCATTTAAAAAGTGTCAGCTCTATGAAGCATCAATTTTACCTCAAATAAGTTATCTTAATAAATTTGAGCACAAAGATTTCATTGGAAGCATTTTCCTCATAATTTTGCTTACAATCTGGAAAAATTGAAAAGCATGCAAATGCTGGGAAAGACAGGCTAGTAGTCATGGTGGTTGCTATCTCTGCAAACAATGGCATACTATATAATGGCTCCCATTATAACTGATGATATCCAGGCACATTTGATAGTGCAGAGACAAGTTCACAATTTTCTTAAGTGAAAAGAAGTTATAATAATAAGTACAAAAGCAATATGTACAATACATGTTTTCTGAATTTAATTTGTTTATATATAGATAGAAGTTATGAAAATCTTAAAGGCTTTATTTTTATTTTCCTCTTATTATCATTCTTTTCTAACTTTCTACAACTTAACAGTGTCATTTAATGGCTGTAAACTATAAAGTGAATTGGAACAGTTGATTGCAACAAGTGTGATGAAAATAGGCAGTAGTGGTCAATTCATTTCTTACCATTAAGACATGGATAACTGGGTCCTAACAGCATAGTATTTGGAGTCATTTTGCCTCCTCTCAGACAACATGCATTTATTTTTAAATAAGATTGTAAGCATCCCATATTAGAGATACTGAGGGAAAAAATACAATTGGGGCATAATTCCACCAAAATCAGTCCTTGAGACTAACAGGACAATTAGTGGTTTTCTTTAACTGATGAGTGAAGAAACGTGTTCAGTTGTTTACTAATGAAGGATGCTGTTCATAAAGGATAAGTCAAAGGCAGGAATGAGGCTCAGAAGAGCCAAGTGTAAACAGAAATGCCTGTTAGGATTCTGGCACATTACATGGTAGATGACATATTCTGAACTGGTATAACTTTTCTCTGAACGCTTTCTTTTAGGTACTTTCTGTTACAAATTACAATGAACCCTTAATGCCACAGTACTTTTATTCCATGTTCTAAGACCTATATATTTGTTCCGGATGCATATTTTGGATGACTCCATTGCCTCCACTAACATTACAGTGTTAGACTAGATGTTAATCTGGATACAAACCAGAAGGCTCTGAGAGCTGCCCCATATTCCTAATGGACATGTGGATGATTTACTGTGACTTGTGGGCTCATGCACACACACCCATTTAATGGGCATGGCTTAGTTAGGCCATTCTAGCTTTCTCGGCAAGTGTCAGCTTTCACCATCCTAAAGTAGATGGTTTCCTTTCCATATAGAGAAGACCCTTCCTCGTACAGGGATTACATTCCTGGATGCAGAACAGATAATAACTCAGGAATCCCATGGACTCTATTGTAAATTTACAATGAAAAGCTTTTGGAAAACCTCAACGGTGTTTCCTGGAAGGACCTAAGAATGGTACGAGCAGAGTCAGGTCATAGTCCTTAAAAGCCCAAATTAGTACCAAATCTCCATTTTTGACTACCCTTTTCCCTCCTGTGCAATCAAATTTTAGGATTTTAGTCTACACTTAGCTTTCCACCAGTTTTTTCATAATATCACCATTATTGGAATACTAGTCTCACTACATTGATACTGTTACTTTGCTCAAATCTATGAACTTCTCTTTTCTTCCTTACTGGCCTCTGTAATTCAGCAACCTCTTCTATTCCTCCCCAAAATTCATGACAAGAATGGGTGAAGGGAACGTGCATCGTGAATGTTCTCAGACAATTTCTTCTGTCTTCCTTGCTTGCAATTACCACCATAGTAACTGGTAAAGACTTCAAAATCCACCTACTGTGGCTCTCCCTTCCTCTCAAATTGTTGCTATTTTAGAAGCTTTGGTTCTTTCCTTAATGTCCCTTCAAAAACTTTCCCTCTTTAACTGCTGTAAGTCTCATTTCAAATACAGTTTTGTAGCCCAGAGTACATTGCTTAAATTGCTCCTGACCTTCTCAACCATGGACTAAGGTCAGGTTTCTTTGTTCTTTGGGATTGCTTAGGAGCCAGTACCTAGCTGTCATGAGATGGTTTCGGCCCACCTATAATCTATGTATTAGTGGATAGAGCAACTTTAGAAGGTTGGTTAGAGAGTCTTTGGAAAACAGAGAATGAGTCAACATGACCAGACTTATAGCACATACCTTATTATCATCTTCAGAGTACCCAGAACAAGTTCCTGCACCTGCTATGCGATTATTAGATTATCAGCTGCATTAGAATGGAGATGGTAATATTTTATTTTGTTCGGTCAAGAAGACAAGAAATAAATATGATTTAAAAGTTCCTTAAGACTATTTTTGTTTAGTCAAGAATATAGGATATAAATATGATACAAAACATCTTTATAATTACTTAATATTTATAATAATTTATTTCAATATTTATAATATTTCTACTTCTTGCCAGAAAGCTACGTCTACTTTCTATCTGAAAGCCATGTCTACTTTCTTTTAGAAAACTAAACTGGAAACACATAAGATACAACATAATTTTCTCTAACTTCTTTCAAAGATAGAAAGATTTGCTTACAAGGAACAAGTAATAACAGCAATGCCAACAACAATAATGATGATAATATTGATAACTTAATTACAGTGTACAAAATATGGATAAAACTCTTAGCTTTTACTGCACTTAAAATTCTAAAGTAAAAATCAAGCAAATATAAAAAGATGTAAACCCTACTTCCAAAAAATTTATTTAAAAAACAATGTTAACCTAGGATTTTTTGACAACAAACCTCTGTCATTTACACTTTACTTGTTCTTTTCCCTTCTTTTGTCAGCCAATAAGCTTTGCTCTTTGTCAGTAAGATGTGATCTGATAAGCTTATTTCTGACTTGCCCCAGGGAAGCAGGGGAGGACTTCAGAGAGACATGTCTGTTCCCTGGGCTAGCAAAGGAAACAAAGAGGAGCTGCTTGGGAAGTGACTCAAATAGTTTCTGTATTGCTTCTATGTAAACATGAGAATTAAACTACCAAAAAGCTTCCTCCCAAACAAAAATTACTCATTTTTAAAAGTAACACTTTGTTAATCATATTTCAATTCTATCCTCATTAAAAAAAATTTATTAAGAATAAAAGCTCATTAAAACAGAAATAAATATTGGCAAAATTTGTGCACTTTTAATAAAACTTGTCAAGTCTAGATCTTAATTTTTAAACACATATGAAACCTAGTGAAGTATTTGTAAATTTGTAGCACTAATACATTTTAAATATCAAACAAAAGGAACAAAAGTTTAACTAATGAAAGAATTATAAAATGTTTTTAAATTCCCCAAATTTAAGGTTAATCACTTAGAATATGAAGGAAGTGAAGCAGAGGGGACTACAGACATACTTTAATCTATCTATAACATATTTGTCATAAATCACAGCCAGGAAATTTAAATAGATTTATATTTTAAAGAATTTCCCATGATAATTTTTAACTATTTTTATTTGGACTAGATGGTATTGCGAAACATTCGCTTAGTCCAAATCTAATCAACCGATAATAATTTATCCCTTAAAAAATCTTGCAGTAATCAATACATGCCAGTTTTTAAGGGAAAAGTACTAATTGTAGTACATCTGCTTCTCCCAGAAGTACCAACGAGGGACGGTTTCCATAGTCATTTATAAACAGATATAATATAAAACAGTTTTTGATTCTACTTTAAACATGTTTCTTTCAACATTAAACATGTTTATGCACCTAAGTAATCTGGACTGCACTGAAATAGCAATCCTAAAAGAGTTAATCTCAAATACAAGGAGAATACAGAGCTGGTTTGGAAATAAGATAAGTCTGACAACAATTTCAGGAAATCTTCCTCTCAGAAAGTCTATTTGTGTACCTAAAATTAGCACCAATACTCCAGAAACAGTGAAACAATAAGATGGTTTGCAAGTGACGACAACTTTGGCTGAGATTAACAGCAAGCTATGTAGATAGAATCGTGTGGCTTTGGAGCAATCCACTTGTATGATATCTAGTAAATACATATCTCAATGATCAGACATATATTGATCTGCTCTTAATAACTGTAAGCCATTCCTCCAAAGCTATGCTTTATACTAATCATTTTCAAGAATAAGGAATTTGTCCTTTGATTTGTAATTAAGTCTCAGAACAAGACTTAGATACTGTTATCTCAAGGTCTGAGCATCCAGGACAGTAAGCAGAAGCATTTCTCAAATTGTTTCATTTCCAAAGATAAACTGTTAAAACACATAGCTTAATTTAACATTAGTGGATTGTGCCGTTTGAAATGATCCTGGCCCTACTCATCACTATGAAGATAAAAAGCAACTATCTACAAGTTTTAGCTTTGTCTTGGTAAGTGCTTTCTCAGATTTAATGAGCTCTTACAATGCACCACTTTACTGAAGTCCATAATAGCAAAACGAGGTGGGTCCCATGTCTCCATCTTCATAAATGAGAGAACTGAGGCTCAGAGAACTGAAGTTCTTTTCCCAGGGCCACACACAGAGTATCAGAGGGAGAATTCACTTTCTGCTTGCTCGAAGTTTGCTTTTTCCAAGGTCCATTTTAAAAGTCTCTTTTTGCATTTTAAAACAAAGTGAGAAGGGTGACAGGGCATTAGGGAGTGGGAAGGGGTCAAGGACACAGCCTACATCAGCTGGAGTTGGATCATGCATCATGTGCATGGCCAGACATGAAAGCAGAGAAAAGGGAAGAAAGTAGGAATCAGCAGGCTTTCCATTTTGCACTAGTCAGCTGTCTCAGCCCATCAGTTGTGGCCAGGTACTAACTCTGTTCTGAACCACAATTTCTCCTCTCTTTCCTGGGAGGCCAAAGGGGTGCTTTTTTCTCAGTTTTAAAAAAATCATCTTTATCCCAATCTCGAAAGTGTAATAAGAGTCTAACTTGGATGCTGGGGAAAATAAGGGTGTATCAGAGGGTGGGCAGACAAGCAGGCAGGGAAATAACAACCTGATTTTTTCTCTTTGATTTCTGTTTCAAGTCCTGTAATGACAGATCTCACAGTGCAGTATGTTTTGGAAATATACTTAAAAGGGATATGTGATTATTTTTAGGTACATTTTAAGTGTTGACTAATAAAAGGCAAATATCAGAACAGAAGAACAGTTTAATATAGCATTTTTAAAACCATTCAGTATTCTAAGGCATCTATGACCTGCTATAATCTAATTGTTTCTCCAACACCCTTTGGAATTGTCCAGAAAGATGTGGTACAGTTTCTAACTGGTGCATTAAGCATCTGGCCTGACTTCACAGAATTACAGATAGCTGAATATGTACTCTCTCTATATTTTATTAACATCCCAGAGGTTCATGTTAAGATGTAGTACTGATGTGCCCTAACTTGCATCACTACCTGTTGACAGAAAAAACTGGGCTAGACTTGAGAGGGTCTACAAATAGAAAAATCTTTTAAAGATGTTTTGGCAATTTAAACAGAACTTTGGCTTAAAAAAAAAAAGAAAGAAAATAAAAAGAGCAGCTTCAAGTTTATAAATTTATAAAACATGCCCAAGTTTCAGCATGCCAAATCCTCTAAAAATGAGCTAATCTCCAGCATCCGTTCCTTCCTTTTCAAACTAACAGTGTCCAATTTTCCTTCGGATCATATCTTGGCCTCCATTCTCAGCCGTGTGTCTGAATGGGGTTGACCCTACCTACACCTCTTACAGGGGGCTTAAGCTCATCAATATATCTCTCCATCTTCCTGTAATAGGCTCAGGAATGAGCATGTGATCCAGACTAAACAAATGAGAAAGAGTGAATCATACATCTGTGCATGTGTAGGAGCTTCTGGAGGTGACCTCTCTTCCCCTGAACACTGCAATATGGGAATGTGATACAGGGAACTGTCACTGCCTAAGGGAAACGCCTGGAGCTGCCAAGGATCCGTTGTACATGATCTAAGGAGACTGCCAACACTCCTTTGCCAACACTGGAAAAGCCAGAGCCAGAGAGAAACTGTTTTTTGTTGACATACTTTAAGCCACTGTATCAAGCTTTACCTGAAGCCAGCCAGACCATACATTTGAACTTCTCAGTTACATGAACCAATAGATTTCCAATTGTTGATTAGATAGTAAGGCTTGAACTTTCAATCGCTTGCAACCAAAAAATTCTCAACTGATAATAAGCCCAAGGCATTTAATATACCAAAAGCCTGAGCTGCTTTTGTTGGTTGGTTTGTTTCTCAGACAACTTTGAAGATTTTATTCTCAGGAAGAGTGGTGAGGGGCAGAAAAATCATCAAGGATGTGTCTTTCTAAAACCTAAGAGAACTTCAATACTTTCTAAGATTAAATTTCCAATATCATAATTGGAGGTGGTCTGGGGGTCATCTAGTCCTACTAGCTTCTTTTACAGGGAAGTTTAACAAATTTGTGTACAATGAATGAGTGAATGAGGAAGCTTAAGTTTAGGCAGGTTGGAAGGCCTGATTTAAATTGTTCCATTTCAGCTGGGAGTTGTTTATAAAAGAGGTTTAGTGGTGGTTGTTGTTTTCACTTGGATACACAAGTAAACAGTAAAGCCTGGGAAACCTGATTCCAAATCCAAACTCCCCTGTCCTCCATCAGGGAGCATCTCTTACCCTCTCACAAAAACAGAAAAACACAAAGTTCTTCGATACGGCCAGTTTAGATAGTCTTAGAATTTTAAAATTGGAATATGCTAGTGGAGTTCATTTTCTGGCCAGTTCTTTACCCTCTGAAATGTATTTTCTCATGTACAGTGTTAGATTCACAGGCTAGCCCACAAAACAGAGCAAAATGCAAAAAAACGACAAATGCCTTTTGAATCCAAAACATCTACTAGAACTCAACTAAGTTCTAAATCCTGAGAACATGGGACCATGAAATGCATGAAGACAACAGAAAAAAAAATTAAACAAGAAAATATCCTATTTGCCTACCTCCTCCCTCATTTCCTGGCTATTGAACAACAAGAGTGTGAAAAAATCTGTCACTGGTCCTCTCTGACCTCCCTTTGTGCATTCTTCTACCACTTCTTAATGTCTCCTTTTTTCAAGTGCTCAGATGCCCTCATCTTAATAGAGACAGTTACCATTCCTTTGGTGCTTACTATGAGTCAGGTACTGAGCTAACAATTTCAGAAATATTTAGTCATTTGTCTAGAGTCATGTGGCAAAGTCAAGATGGAGCCCGGGTATGCTAGACTGTGAAGGACATGCTCTTAAACATTAGTCTACACAGGTGGGTTCATTAGTCTACACAGGTGGGTTCCTCCACTCAGAGCTGAGTTCTCTCTGCTGTAAGAATCAGGCCCCCCATTCCTATCACAGCCTAAAGGGCTTCTCACTGAAAACTGTCTGCCTTCCTTCCCCTCCTACCAGGACAGCCATCCCCTTATTGTAGGTAATCTCCCTTAGGTAACAAAGGAGGAAAGCTATCTGAATTAACTCAGGGTAACTCAATCTTTTCAGAGGCGGTCCATTTTATTGCAAAAAAATGTACATATTATTATAAGTTCGCCTCCAACTGGCAGAATTTCAGACAGCTGATAAGAGCAAGAGGTAAAAACAAGAACAAAAACAAAAACAAATGGAAGCAGCAAAAGAGTATATATTTTTGGACAGGGTGGGCTGATAGGAGCTATCTCAAGAGTTTGCCTCCAAAGTTGGCACCTCTAGTACAGATCACATTTTTCATAATCTCTTGCCTTCTTCTACATTTTAATCCACAACTTAAGAAAAAAAAAAAAAAAAGAAAGAAAGAAAGCAACAATACATAATTGGCATTCAGTAAGTTCCTGCTGCCTTTATTTGCCATGTGGTGAAACCAAACCCCAGAGCAGATAATATGAAGTCATGGCAGGCTAGGGAATGGAAACCTCAGAACTCCTAACTCCCAGGCCAATATACCTTCTTTTAGATACTGATAACCAAAACTGTCCATTTATCTTTCTTTTCTGTTTAAGGTCTGCCTGAATGGAGACAAAACTGATTAAATATTGATATAAGCCCATAGGAATTTGGCCAGGCAAAAAGTTCTTTTTAAATATAATCAACTCCCAACTGAAAATAGCTTCTAGAAAGAATGCTTTCATAAAACAATTTAATCCATGTGTTTATTTTGCAGTAACAGGAAGAAAATCCACCCTTTAACTGAGATTACCTGTTCGTCCCACCTCCCTTTCCTCCAAAACTCCAGCAGCTGCATCTCAGTTCAACTTTTGCTACCTAACATTTCTAAGAAGTTGGCTTTTCAACAGATGTTAGAATTCTAAAACTCCTGTATTTAATGGGTCCACCCTCAGAGGCCAATAAAAGTGCAATCATAGAACAATAGGGGTCAGTATACCTCTTATCAAGAGTTCACCTTCTACTGTGATATCATTCATTCTTGGAGAGGAACTCAGAAGGTCAAACTGCTATCAGAGAAGCATGTAAATAGATAAACTAAATGAAGCTAATGAAGAGACCATAATCAAACACTCCTGGGAAAGACAATTAGCTGGCCTCCTTCAGAAACAAACACTCAGAAACTTTTTTAAAGCACAAAGGAGAATGCTGTGAACCTCTAAGAATAAAACAAATAACATTAGTTTAAGGAAATTGCCCTCCAGGTAAATATAAAAGCAAAATTCTTCCCAATAATATTAAAAAGTGAAACACACTTAGTGGAAAACTTATGAGCCTAAAGCATTTGTTGACCGAATAGCAGAAACCAGTCTATGAAAATCATAATTGAAAATAAAGTCTATAATTCTGCTAATTAGACACAGACACTATAAATGTCTGTGTTTTCCACTGTCCAGTGTTTATTCATATACATAAATTAAAATACAATAACTTAAATACAAGCAAAACTACCCCTGAACAGTTTCTTTCTTCTTAAGATGTTTGTATCTTAACTCATGTTTAGAGCAAAAACGTATCAAAAAGGAAAATACTCTATTTAATTTTTCAAAAACTTTTTATTTTAGGGAGGATGCCTTAAATACGAAAAATCTACTATCTACTAGGTTCTAAAGAAGATAGACAAATAGTGGGAGTATATGAAAAATACTTTCACTTCTTAAAACAAATACATATAAAACAATAACTTATTACCTCCAGGAAAAAGAACTGGTTACCTTTTTTTTTTTAACCTTTTGGCATTCCTGTTCCCTTCCCTTAAATAAATCAGTTATTTATTTGAACCTGCTTTCTGTTCATTTCTCAAATAAATATTCACTGCTGGGGTTACTAGCCTTCACAATTATAACATTATTTTAACTAGTCAAAAATGAAAATAATATGATTTTGCTTAACTTCTTTTTAATACAGATGGCTTAAAAATAAAAAGAACCAGTGTCTTTCTATTGTAATCTTATAAATAGCCTTCTAACAGTCTTGTATTTTTTATAAGCTTGCTACCACTCCCCTGTTGTAGTAAACTTCAGAAAAGGTTGCGATTCCAAAGGGCTGCCTACCAACCGAATGGCATCCTGGCCTCGGCAGGCTGAGCGCCTCATTCTGGCTGCTCTCACTCCCTCTAGCGATGGCAAAGCTAATCTGTCTGATCACCCAGTTACCTCACTGAACGAGAGCTTGGCGAAGTCCTGCCCACCTATGACATCACCCCCTTCTTCAACCACTGCGAGGTGAAGCTTTAACTTCAGACTTGGAGGTGGGCTGTGCAGTAAACTGGAATGCTGTCCCTTGCTCGCTCCTCAGTGGAGGCGTGATCCGAACAGGACCAGCTCAGCCTGCAGCTGCCGTTGGCTTTGTGTGGACTGGACGCCGAGCTGGGCAGAGGGGGAGGGTTATTACTCCAATTCCCAGGCAGTGGAATTACAGCTAGAGCGGCAGAACATATGGCATTGCTTTTTCTCGCCTTCCTGGTAAGTGTTTCCCATGTTTTTCCTTATGATTGTCCCAGAAAGTTTGCTTGGTTTTACTCGCTAGAAAGAAATTACTTGGTATCATGAGGCATCCAAATACGAACGTTTGCTCTGTCACCAGGACGAGCAATGTATGTGCGTGCAAGCCAGCAAGGAAAAACTGGACTGTTACAGCCAAATGCAAGAAGTTTCTTGAAACCTTTCTTTCATTAAAAAAAAAAAAAACTAATGATAAATGGCTATTTTCTATCTCGTGTCATTGCTATTTGAAAAGAGCCTTATAGAAAACATTAAGTTGGAAAGTTAAATGTTAGATGCTAAAGAGGCAGATTTTTTCACAGAGAGGAAAGCGAAAGGTCTTGCTAACTTGGTGTGTACTGTATGTGTGGTATGATCACCAATTGCTGCTTTTACAACTGTGAAAGAAAATCAATAATCCCTCAGCCCATGAGTACGCAGTACATGAAAAGCATACATCTTGCTCACAGCTAGCCCAGCTACTCCTGGAGACTTATGTGCCTCTGGAAGGATTAACAGCTACACCTAGATTTTAAAGCTTGCACTGCTATCCTGCCAGAGCTGTTTCAAGCATTTCAGGCTTGCAAATCTCAACTAGTGGATTCAACTCCGAGGAGGGGGAGACTGTCTTACAAACCATATCCCCTCTCCAGAAGAACGCCAAAATCCATTGCTTGGGCAAATGTAGTATGTGACTAGCATAGTAATTGGCAAAGTCTACTCAGAAAAACTAACAAAGCTCAGCCTGGAAGTTAAGCCTGATGTATGCAGGGATTTCAGTGTGGCAGGGTGTAAAAAATGAGTAGAGCCCTCATCAAGTGGGATGTGCAGAGTATCCATTCACTTGCAACTTATAATGGGAAAATCTTATATTGAAAGAAATATTTTTATACAACAAAGCTTTCCAAAAGTAGTTAAATGTATCTTCTCAAGAAAAATTTTTTTCAGTGAATTAGATCTGAAACAAAATGGTTGCATAGAGGTAAAAAGTACAACAGGCCTATATTTTCTCAACATCTGGGGGTTTGATTGTTATTTATTTATTGAGGATTTAAAAGATTTTTTAAAAGCCTTGATATGTGCCAATCATGGAACCAAATTCTCCAATGGTTTTAACAATTAACTATTTTAAATTTTCTTAATAAATCTATCTGCTCTAAAATGCACACATATGTTCCTTCGTTATAGCAGGAAACAACATGAATAAAGCCACTAGAAAAGTACTTCAGTTGTAGCGATGTCTTTCATTTATCCCCGACAACATAGGAATATCCTGACCAGCATAAACATAAAGAATGAATTTGTCTGTTTTCAGATAGGACCACTTATGCCTGCCCCAAAGTGACAGATGACAGATACCCATCTCTCTTGAAATGAGTAAAGAAAGAAATGAACCTTTTAAAAGTACTACAAAATATTAATATTACCGCTACTACCAATATTAATAATAATATGCCAGGTTTTAATCTATAAGAAGATTAAATCAGATATGTCACTTAGTTTGCAGATATACGTATGTGTATACACAACATATACACACACATACACAAACACATACATATATTAGCTTGAAATAAAAAACAGCGTTACAAAAACATGATTGCATGTATTTAAGTAGGAAAAGCACATCTAATTTCTCTTTTAAATAGAGCACTGCCAAAAATATATCTAGTCCAAGGATCAGAAATTATTGAATGAATAAACATAATGAATTCACTAATATTGTGTATAATACTATGAGTTATTAATTAGGCCGTATAATACTATCAGTTATTAATTGGGCTTTTCATCCCCCCCATTTTAACTCAATTATGGTTAGGTTCAAAATACCCAATTAAACACTTCCTAAACATTAACGTCTGTGGAGTATATAACTGGGTAGCAAGTAAAGTTTTTACAAAAAGAAGAAAAACAGTAAGAAAATTAGTCATAACTGAATGTGGCAGTAAAATAGAAGGTATGTTTCTTTTGTTTTCAAGTGTTAATTAAGGAGCCTCCAATTCCATCAAAACTTTTTCAGAGCTAAATGAAGCGGTGTGAAATAAATTTGGGTGAAATCTTGTGGCTGTCAGACTTTGTTAGCAAGCTATTAATTATCTTTACCCCAGTTTCTTCTCTAGACTATATTGCCCAATCAAATAGAAACTCCAATTACATTCAGCACCTCCTGCCTAGGGACACAAGACCCTAAGGGACACTCAGTGTCTCCTGATGAAAAATACAATTTTCATCTTTAAACATGCAAGTGCACTGCAGAGAGATTTGTCTCTGCTTTTCTTGGCCACACATACTAGGGCTTCCTCCTCTTTCTGAATTATTTTGAACAATTTTAAACCCTACAAAAATCAGTAGCAGAGAACTTGCCTTGTATTAATGTTATATGAATGTTACTTTATGTTTTTATTCTAGATATGCCAAATGTTCAAACCAATATTAAATTAAATCTGGTCATTAGAAAAAAAAATTGGTTTAAAACTGCCATTTCAGTGGATCTTAACTTTTCCCCCTATTTTTAAGGTGGGTGGGCTACACAAAAAAGAATGTGTTTAATGCCAAGATCCAAGACTAACTTAAAAATTTTGATTAAACCCCCTTAAATATTCTTTTATTCAACCAGTTTATTTTAATAGTATTATAAATAATTGTTGACAGTCAAATGAAGACCACTATAAATGAAGTCAACGAGGGAAATAAGATTCAGTAAATTTTTCAGAGCCTGTAACTTCTTCCCTCCTTTTCTCTTCAGTCCTCCTACCCCCACCTTTTGCCCCAGAGGCCTTTACTGTTCTTCTCAACGGGAGGCTTTGTTGTAATTAAACCAGAGGAAAACTGGCTGGCTGCAGCCAACATCTGACTTAGGGCTTCTGAAAGCAGTGTTCTGGTAGAGTGTACCACCCCCCAGCGGGCAAAAACTCTACAGTAAATCTCTAAGCAGTATTAATTCTCCAAAGTGCATTTTTCTCTTCAGAGCATAAAAAGGGCCTTTTCTCGACTCTTTCTAACATTCCACCATTTCAAAAACTTATCACAAGTCAACAAACAAATTTCCATCAAAGAGATGGTTTGTAAATGTCTTCTGGAAAAAGCCTTCTGCCGCTTAAGAACCGAAATAGGAATATACATTTCAGAAAGCATTTTCCAGTTTCAGAACGCAGATCAACATCGCTAAATTTGGTAAAACATCACACTAAAAAACAGTCTGAAAGTCATGTTTATATTGCATAGGAGAGCAGGTTTCAAGACTTTGACTTGTCTGTTGACAAGAACACCAGAGAAAACAGATTTTAAGTAAAAAAGAACGAAATGTAATCTAAGCAGCAGCTAAAGTTGCATTTGTTTAACATATGCATAATCTCTTTTCCTAGCCCCCAAATCAAGTGTCAGGAATGTATAAAAAGCTCTCTCCAGGTATTAGTCTGCTTAAATGAGAGAAAGGAGAAATTGCTCTCTCTTGATGAGACAATGACAGCTTTTGTTCTTTATTCTTTCACTTTTCACGTGCACAAGTTACCGTGGCAACTTTGAAAAGAAAACCCAGAGACCACATTTGGTTAAACACCATTTTTAAAGTGTGCCACTGGACTGTGGATTGATCAGTTTATGTGTTGATGATTTTCTTCCTCTTCATTTGGTTTAAATCAACAACACTCAACTCTGACATGAAAAAAACAAGGTGTTTTTTATGATTATGGATGTTATCATCCAGCCCAGTGCTTGGCACACAGTAGACCCAAATATTTGTTCTACTAGAGTATGGAAACTTGAATATTAGAAATTTAAAGCATATCAACCAAATTGTACTCACAGCATTTCAAGTTTGCAGTGGGAAAATGTGGTTTAACAAAGATAAGCATAGTTTTAATTGCAGTTGCTTAAAAGTCAATGCAAACTTAAAGCTTGTCCCCTGCCCCAAGCTCTCTACTGCTCACCTTTACCAACCTCTAAATTAATATCTTATTCATTCTTATAAGCCATGGTTTTCTAACTCGTTTAGTCTGGCTTAATATCATAAAGGAAGCAGCCTTCACTATGATGAAAGATAACATCCCAGTTTGCCTTTTTCTTTTAAGGATGCTCAGTTTAACTTTATAAGCCAAAACAAATGAAGCAGAATTAGATTCATTTATCACAAACCTATTGGGGAAAAGAACCAGTAACATAAAAGGAGAAAGTAAAAATACTTTGCTTTGGAACTTTCATCCCCTACTTGCATAAATGAAACAAACCTTACAGGCCAGAAAATAGTCTGGATAAAACTACGTAAGAAAAGGCACACTTGCTTCTCTGCCTCTCAGCAAACCCTTCAGACTTCATGACTCTCAAGAGGAGAGTTAGAGGTCCTTCTGCTTGCCTGGCATTAAACAAAAGAATTGGAACTTTCCTGAAATCTGATGATCGTGGAAAATTTAACTACCAGACAGGCTGCTTAGAAAGCATTTTGCTGTCACTATCAACTAACCTGATGTACTCCAGTTTTTCAGTTTAACCATACACGTAGTTTATTTGAAATACCATTTGTCATTACAAAGACTTAGCATTCATAGGTTGATCATTTTGTTGAGCTTTCTAGCAGCAATTTAAACCTTCATGAATAAATTACTTTCCTAATACTCCAAATTATGATTGTATAAATTCCAGTTTACCTAGAAGTAGTCACAGACTTGGATAAATTTGAGTAAGCATACGTCTTCTTCAATCTCAAGGTTTTACTCAAAATAATAATGCAATTAATTTCGATTAAGAGTTCTACATGCCTTTCTACTTTTAGATTTAATATTTTTAAAAGTTTCCCAGAGAGTTAAGAGACCCTGATGTGACGCAAAGCATTAAAAAGAAACGAAAATCTCAAAACTCTATACTCGATTTAAGATTTTTTTTAAATGAGCAATGATTTCAAATCAAAGTCAATTTAAATCAAAGGGAGCAAATAAAGGATTTAGGAAGTTAGCACTATCAACATATATCAACATATAATCTTAATCTAAGTGATCAAAACATGAGAAATACCTTGTCATCTCAAACATTCCCACCTCCAAAATATTGTAGTAGCAAAAAAGGAATCACATAAACATGTAGATTACCTCAAGTTCTTGACTTTATTTAAATACCAGTTTTCTATTCAGATACAACTTCTTCAATTATGTTAGTTTTCTTAAACTATCTCAAAATGATAGCATCTTTATCTATTTACATTCTTTTAAGTAGATCATGGAAATCAGCTGGAGGCTTCTTGCAGACGTGATTACATTATAAATGCATTTTTAAAAATCCACAAATTTATTTATAAAGATAAACTGAATAGGAAAATCCATATTAAAACTCTGATTTACCAGTGAGGCGATTATGTTTTTCTTCTTTTTGCTACAGTTCTACAGACTAGATACTGAAGCAATGATACAATTTAAAAAAAATTTTAAACATTCCTTTAAATAACCAGGGCTCCATTTATGTTTTCCCCCAAGTTACCCCATTAACAATATTTTTCTAAAAGATCGATTCCTTTTTGTTCAGAAGTAATGGCCTCTTTCAAGCTTATGCAGACATAAAGCCTCTGAAGTCAATGTTGTGGAAACCAGGCCACAGTGTCCATGCCAGTGGGGATCATTTTTCTTTTCATCAGTCACATTCAACTACAATGTCTTTATGTGCGTGAACATGTAGAGCCAGCTCAGAAAGAGGGAAGTCTAAGCATGGGGGCAGAATCACCTATTTTAGATGGAGAGACCATTACAGCCTCTAATATGCAAAATAAAACAAAACTCTTTAGCACTATAGTTTTTTAATATAAAAGGTCAGGAGAAGATATAAAATATGAGATATAAAACACAATCAAGCATGCATTGAACTGTTTGAGCTTAAGTAAAGGGAGTAAGAACTTGTGAAGGAAGCTTCATTTTTCAAAGAGTATCCTTCTCTCCAGAGAAACATGCTTTATATTTTTGCCTTTTGTTTTAATGCAGTCTGGGGAGAAAAGAATGGCATTTTCCAAGAATTTAATGAGATTTCAGGCTTTCTGTTAATCCCACATTATTACCACTATTGTATTAATGGCAATGTGAGTTTGCATATCAAATAGAGCAGAGGAAGCAGTTTCACAAATGTAAAACAGAAAAATAAACAAATTAATCTTCCTTCTTTTCACACCAATTTAGAATATTTTTTCTTTCTCTGGGTTAAAAATGTGAAAATCAATACATATTCTTGGAGCTTGAATTGGTGAAATACAGCTCAGCTACAAGCTTTAGCTCTGGTTATCATTATGATCATCACCTTGCACATACTCTAGGCTGACCAACAATTTTTAAATTCCCATTCGTCAGATTAATCTTTTCAACTTTAGAGTATGTCCTGGTGTATGAGAAATGGCCAGCTATTGGCAACATTTTAAGCAGGTTCTCACCTGTGATTTTTATAATGGTTTTGATTAGTTTTTAATGCAGTTCAACAAAAGTAACTGTTTTTTAAATGGCTTTAAATTTTTTCTTAAATTTACCAAATTACTTTATATGTTGAATAATTTTCAAGCTTAGAAAACATTTACAGAAGATACTTTTTAAAGTAACATTGTAATTATAACTTCACAGCTTGCTTTTCCATTTTCACATACCAAGAAAGTAACAGTTTTCAAGAAAATACTCCACTGAAATTCAACAATAATGAGCAAAACCCTAAAGGCATCAGTGTAAAACCTCACATTAAACAATAAATCACTTAAACTTTCCTTTGTGGGCACTTTGCAATATTCACTAGAGACTACTTTATCCATCTGCTAACTTCTATTTTTATTGCAAGTTGCCTAAATAATAAATTTAATGTATCTGTAATTTTTTTTCAGTTTCCTTCTGTTAATGCAGCCTATTAGTGTTGATATCTGGTGACAAACTAAAAGAAATCGAACTTTCAAAGAGAACCAGAAACACAAATTTTGGCCTTATTTAAAATTCACTTTCAGTACTGTTTGAATTCTGGAACAGATGCTATCCTTGTTGGATGCTAGGTAATTACTGGGGGAGAAGCAAATTGCTTCTACTTTCAGGGTCAAATATTTCCATGATACCGTAATGAACCCTACTTGTATAGAAAGCCCCTGAGTGGGTGACCTTGCATAACAGATACTGATCCTACCCACCTCCCCTGTCCACCCCCAAAAATCGTCATGCATATTAGATAATGAACAAAGCAGTCATCATTAAAATCATGAGTCTCTTTGGTAAAGCCTTAAGCCCTTTCAGAAGTGAAAAAGACAGTCATTGGAAACTGGCATGTTCCTGTTTGAACCTAGAGAGAAATGCCTTGTCAGCTTTTGATATGCTTTCCTAACAGTCATTACAAGGAGACATTGAAATAGCTTCCTTTCTGTCCCAAATACAGTTTCTCAAGTTCAGTTTGCTAAAAATTGTATTCTCCTGAAAAAAATACTATGACTTGAACTTCTGTGCTGCCTTTTGGCCAACAATACCTGAGTAACTAGAGTTTCAAGATCATCAACTAGCCCTTAAAAACACCTCTAAGGAGGAAGGTCATAGTGTCCACATTCTGCAATTGGGAAAATTGAGGCCTGCAGGAAGAATTAAACAGGGCACTGAGCAAATCAAAAGAAACACTTCTAAAGCAAACCCTTTTCAACTCTTTAAATTGTAGATTGTATGACTTTGAAAACTATGTTCAGAAATGTCTAAAACGTTACCATGGCATTTCTGTCAAAAATCATTGTTATGTCTTTGTTCACCTCTTTGACGTGTACTTGTTTTCTTCTTTTTAAACATTTTATAATTTTATATCTAAGATTTAAAAGTGAACTTTTAAAGATTGGCCTGACCTGAATTCAAAATCCATGGAAGGGGCTTACTGCCTCTTGAATGAAGCTTTGCTTCTGATTTGTTGAACAATCAGTTAACAACTGAAATTATCTATTTGGTGACAATCTCAACTTTGGCTTCCACTTTATTTATATAAACGGGAAGTAAAAGACAAAGAGGTCATCTTATCCCTTTGCAACAACTAGTATGACAAAAGATGTGTTGCTTGAAGAAAGAAGTGAAGTTAAATTTCTAGGAAATTTCTCTAGTGTGTTAACGTTCATTGTTAATAGTTCATTAAAACATTTTACTTTCACAGGAGATGCTCAGACCCAGTGTATTTCAAGGAACAGAAACATAAAGGAAATCTAGTATGCTTCCTTTTTTTTTCCCATGAAGAATATTTGAATTAAGTTTTTTTTACCTCTTGAAAGAATACCTGTTCTTTCATAACCTGTGACTGCACCAGCTATTCTGAGAAAGCAGCAAGAAGCAAAAGCTGGAAATAGCTATTTCACAGCAGGTAATCACACCTCAGGATGTAGCTACTGTACAAAGTTTATACTTGGATAATACTGGATGGGAATAAAGGTGGGGGGTAACTGCCTGAAAAACCTATTACTATACAGGTCTTAGCATCATGAATGGCTTTCTTCATGAGGATCTGAAGTTACTATCTCTGACCACATTGCACAGAAGAGCCAATAAGAATTTCAAAGAGAGCAGTTTCCACTAAGGGAATTAAGCTACACAAAAGGAACCTTCACACAGAAACTCTATAAGAAAGAAAAAAAAATACATAGGAAACCATGTGTTCTACATAGTAACAGGAAACTGAATTGTTTCTGGTCCCCACTTTAATAAGCTTGCCCACCATGCTGAACCGCAGCTGGAATGTTCATTGACAACAGCAAGCCTGATCTGGAGGTGTGTGCGGCATAGGATTACTTGAATAAACACTGAAGAATATTTCCAAGGACTAAACAAGAGTTTATAAGTCCCAGCCCCTCACCAGGAAAATAATATATGCGCATTGGATTTTCACTCACGCAAAATTTACCCACATCGTTCAATAAGGTAGGAAAAATATTAAAGTATTTTATTTTCATGCCTGAAATTATAAAGGCTAATTAATACCTAAAGGTGCTGAAGAAATTATATTACACAATAGATCAGTACAAATCTATAATTCTCCAGCTATGGAGAATGTTGAATAATATTTTAGATTAGAACTTGAAGAAAGATAAATGCATTGTGAAAACATGTTATGAGATAGAATGTAATGAAAAATGTTCATAAAGCCATTAAACCATGTAGTACAAAACATACAATAAAACGGGAGAAAGAAAGAGCTAGTTTAACATGAAATGGAATTTTCCACTTAGATTAGCTAGATGTATTAGCTGTATGTCTTTCCTTCCCTAAAGTAAATGAAAAAGATTCCTTCTGATTTTCTTGCTAGAAATACCCATCTCACATGTTTAATATTAATAATCAAAGAAAAATAACATCAATAATCAAAGCAAACACTTGGCTTTACTGGGATTCAGGATCTCAAGATATTTGTAACTATTCCTGAATAGTAAGAGAATAGATTTTTTTGACTACACATTTCTACAGTTGTGCAGTCTACCTAATAGAAAGCAGATATAAAATTTTTGCTCTTAAGAACAGTAACATTATTATCTTTAAATATAACAAATCATATTCATATGTGTCAATTCATTATGAATATTAAGAAAAAATTAGAAATCTGACTAGCTTGATCAATGACTGGCTACAAAACTGATATAAAGTATTATGAAAATGCTTTAGAATATTCAATAAAACTAATTATATTTAACATTTCAAAGTCAGATAGATTTGGGACTTAATACCAGAAACATTTAAGGTAAAAAGATTATGTGATTGTGTTCATTGTTAGCTAGCAATAAAACCTAAGTATGCAAAAAAAAAAAAATTAACTAATAAAAGTGATTATAGATGTTGCAGTTTCCACATCTATTTTGAATACCATTTTAAATACGCTGGCCTGATGATTTTCTTTTTCTTTTTTTTTAACTCACTCCATTTTAGGGCTCTGAAACTACCTTGTGTAAAGACCTCAACACTGCTGACCATGATCAGCCCAGCCTGGAGCATCTTCCTCATCGGGGCTAAAATTGGGCTGTTCCTCCAGGTGGCACCACTATCAGTTATGGCTAAATCCTGTCCATCTGTGTGCCGCTGTGATGCCGGTTTCATTTACTGTAATGATCGCTTTCTGACATCCATTCCAACAGGAATACCAGAGGATGCTACAACTCTCTACCTTCAGAACAACCAAATAAATAATGCTGGGATTCCTTCAGATTTGAAAAACTTGCTGAAAGTAGAAAGAATATACCTATATCACAACAGTTTAGATGAATTTCCTACCAACCTACCAAAGTATGTAAAAGAGCTACATCTGCAAGAAAATAATATAAGGACTATCACTTATGATTCACTTTCAAAAATCCCCTATCTGGAAGAATTACATTTAGATGATAACTCCGTCTCAGCTGTTAGCATTGAAGAGGGGGCATTCCGAGACAGTAACTATCTCCGGCTGCTTTTCCTGTCCCGTAATCATCTGAGCACAATCCCCTGGGGTTTGCCCAGGACTATAGAAGAACTCCGCTTGGATGATAATCGCATATCCACCATCTCATCACCATCTCTTCAAGGTCTCACTAGCCTAAAACGCCTGGTTTTGGATGGAAACCTGTTGAACAACCACGGTTTAGGTGATAAAGTTTTCTTCAACCTAGTCAACTTAACGGAACTGTCACTGGTACGGAATTCCCTGACTGCTGCACCAGTAAACCTTCCAGGCACAAACCTGAGGAAGCTTTATCTTCAAGATAACCATATCAATCGGGTGCCCCCAAATGCTTTTTCTTATCTAAGGCAGCTGTATCGACTTGATATGTCCAATAACAACCTAAGTAATTTACCTCAGGGTATCTTTGATGATTTGGACAACATAACCCAATTGATTCTTCGCAACAATCCGTGGTATTGTGGGTGCAAGATGAAATGGGTGCGTGACTGGTTACAATCACTACCTGTGAAGGTCAATGTGCGTGGGCTCATGTGCCAAGCCCCTGAAAAGGTTCGGGGAATGGCTATCAAGGACCTCAATGTGGAACTGTTTGATTGTAAGGACAGCACAGTTGTAAGCACCATTCAGACAACCACTGCAACACCCAACACAGTGCATCCTGCTCAAGGACAGTGGCCAGCTCCAGTGACCAAACAACCAGACATGAAGAACCCCAAACTCACTAAGGATCAGCGAACCACGGGGCACCCAGCAAGAAAAACAATTATCATTACTGTGAAAGCTGTCACCTCTGACACAATTCATATCTCTTGGAAACTTGTCCTACCTATGACTGCTTTAAGACTCAGCTGGCTCAAACTGGGTCACAGCCCAGCGTTTGGATCTATAACGGAAACAATTGTAACAGGAGAACGCAGTGAATACTTGGTCACAGCCCTGGAGCCTGATTCGCCCTATCGAGTCTGCATGGTTCCCATGGAAACCAGTAACCTCTACCTATTTGATGAAACTCCTGTTTGTATTGAGACTGAAACCGCACCCCTTCGAATGTACAACCCTACAACCACCCTTAATCGAGAGCAAAAGAAAGAACCTTATAAAAACCCCAATTTACCATTGGCTGCCATCATTGGTGGGGCTGTGGCCCTGGTGACCATAGCCCTTCTCGCTTTAGTGTGCTGGTATGTTCATAGGAATGGGTCACTCTTCTCAAGGAACTGTGCATACAGCAAAGGGAAGAGAAGAAAGGATGACTATGCGGAAGCTGGCACCAAGAAGGACAACTCCATCCTGGAAATCAGGGAGACTTCTTTTCAGATGCTACCGATAAGCAATGAACCCATCTCAAAGGAGGAATTTGTAATACACACCATATTTCCTCCTAACGGAATGAATCTGTACAAAAACAATCACAGTGAAAGTAGCAGTAACCGAAGCTACAGAGACAGCGGTATTCCAGACTCAGATCACTCACACTCATGATGCTGGAGGACTCGCAGCATACTGTGTTTTGGTTTTTTTAAACCTAAGGGAGGTGATGGTAGGAACCCTGTTCTACCGTAAAACACTGGAAAAAGAGACTGAGAAAAGCAATGTACTGTACATTTGCCATATAATTTATATTTAAGAACTTTTTATTAAAAGTTTCAAATTTCAGGTTACTGCTGCGATTGATGTAGTGGAGAAGCCTGAACACAATTCTATATTTTAGTACTTTTTAGTAATTTGTACTGTATTTTCCTTGAAAATATTGAAGTTATAAATCATTTACTTTGTGTTCTACTGAGTAAGATGACTTGTTGACTGTGAAAGTGAATTTTCTTGCTGTGTTGAACAATCAGAACTGCGTTCACATGAGATCCTTGTAGTATAAGCACAGGCCATTTTTCACTTTGGTATTAATAAAATGTAAAAAAAAAAAACTGGCTGAATGAGAAAAATTAAATTTCAAAAGGTAGTTATGAAATAATGTTTCAATTATTAAATTTGTATTCCAGTGGTATTCAATAATCAAAATATGTGAAGTAATGGGCAATATCAGACTTGCTGCATAACTCCATTTTTACCCTAAGCAAATTAGATATCCTTAAGAAAGTAAACATATCTTCTGAACTGAATCCATCAGCTGGCATAAAAGGAGTGTGAAGTCTGCTGTTGTTAATGCCTTGTTAACAAAGCTTTGAGAATAAAGGACTTCACAAAAACAATAATGTAAGTGCTTCCAGGTTAGGGGGAAATCTGTACTTAGGAAAACATGAAAACTTAGACTCGCATAGCGTGATGAACACAAATCTCAGAATTGCATTCTGGTTTTGCCTATACCATCCTGATTTTTGAAAAGTCAACTCTAAAGACACAATTGTTCATGTTTATGAAGTTTTTATCATAAAGGATGTCAAAAAAAACCTTACACACATTAAAAAGGTAGCATAAACATAAGCAATTCCCCTCAGCAATGAAGAGAAAGTAGTACTTTAAATGAGAATTTAAAAGAAAAACAAATACTAGAAATTAAACTTAGATCTGGTTTATGTGAAACATTCTAACACTGCACATAAACGTTCAATTTACGTTCACAACGATCAAGAATACTGCCCATTACTGTCACAGTTTTCCAGATATTACATAATTAACTTATAATGTAACATTTCTTTCCAGCTTCCTACTGAATTGTGAGCTATTACTTGTTTAAAAACCTCATCACTTTTCTGTTGCCATGATTTTTTTTTTTTCCAACAAAAAACCAAAGTGCATTGTACCCCCTTTGGCCAGTCTTGTATGTGCCTTGATCCAACGCTACATGTATTCAGCTTTTAAAACTCGACAAATTTTTCATACTTCCTTAAATATGAAAAATTGTGGTCTTATTGCTGAATAAAACAAAAGAAAGGACAAAATAATTGTGCTTGCTTTTTCGGGATTATGTTACTATCACTAAAGTAGCAAACTGCCCAGCACATTAGTCCTAAGTACCCCCCTGTATTTTTCTAGGCATAAAAATAAATGTTGGCTACAAATAAAAAAATAGCAATATCTTGAGCTTGTGTATCATTTTACTTAAGGGTTCAGCGTTTCATGCATAAACGAATATCCTAACAGTCTTTTGGAATACTCTTACAGAAAACTTCAGAAGTGGTTTTGTGACCTTTCAGTCTTTGTACAGTGCTACTGTTGTCCTGGCTGATATTTTAAGGTGGTTTTTGAAAAATTAATATTTTTTAAAATAGCTTTTTGGCATCGGAGGATCTGATATCTCAGATTTACCACTTACTAGGTATGTGAAAACAAACCATTTACTCTCCTTAGCTTAGTTTCCTTATCTATACAATGGGGCTATTAATACCACCCACCTCACAGGGTTGTTGTGAGGATTAAATGAGACAATGTGCTTGGAAACTGTACAATGTTCAACAAAATACAAGTTACTACTATTATGGTCAAGCAGAGTAAGCCATGTGTTCCCAGTGGTTTGTTACATATCGCTGCTTCTACTACTCTGCTAACAAATATCTCCAACTGCCTATGAAACCTCATTTATTCACTTGCCATCTTCAAATGTTTCTCAATACTTTCTCTGTTGACTTCCTGTTAAGGACAGTTGTTTTCTAGGGATAACTTAGCAAAGAAAATGTGATTAACACCGGATACAGGGAACATTTTCTGAAGGAAGTTTGATTTTGCTTCCACAGGTTTTGAGTAGTTTAGTTACAAGCTCTGCCAGAAGTCAGGGAAAGGGTTGGATGGTTCCATAAAGTCCCTATAAATCTGTGAGTTTATAAAAAGTCAAAAGCCAGGACTATTTTCCAGTTAGTATACCTTTCATGAGCACAGAAAATTTTATGTGTTCTGATACATGCATTTTAATTATTTTACCTGGGATAAATCAGAAATATGTTTTACACTAGCAAATACAGAAAGCACTGAGAGGGTAAAAGTTTATTCTTTTACCTAGGCTTGCTATGAAATCCAAATACTTTGCTGAAATATATGTATACTTTCAATAAATGACAAAACACAAATTTCCACCTTAAGGGACACTAAATTAATTATGGATACATATACATCTATCCCAAGCTAAATATTCACAAATTTTACTGATCAGGTACTAACAAAGAAAAATGTAGGAAAAAAATTCAATTCTGAATATGCAGCTTATACATTTAACAAGAATACAATGGGGAAGCTACAAAAAAATTGAGGGAAAAATCACTCCCCTGCTGAACATTTGACAAAAATCAAAAATTGTTTTTGGATGCAGGCACTTGTAACTGCATTAAATCACTGCACTTACACTCTCGTTCCCTATTAAGAACAACACTTTGTTCTTTCAGTGAGGCCTATTTATTAAAAGTATTCCCCTGTGCCAAAGGGACTAGGAAAAAACTCTGCTTTACTAACCACGTTTTCTGAGTAAAGCACATTTTATAGGTACATGCCAACATGACAGTTTTCATGAGGAGTCCGAAGAGACCCGAGTGCTTTAAAGCACCTGAAGTGTGGGTGTTAAAAAGGAACCAATCCACCACTGAATTCACTTTAAGATTAGCTCATCTGCCCCTGAAAACAGTAGTGGCATTTACAATTCTAATTCCTTTCTCCTACTTAGCATGATTAGCAAATCTTAATTTAGCATAGTGTTGGAATTAAAACTATTGTACTTTATGCTTTTGGACTATTGATTAAATTAGCAAAAAAAAAAAAAACTCATGGTTATTAATCACTTTCTTAAGAACTTCAAAGTTCTTTACAAAAAAACTCTCAACAGCCAATGACCTTTACTGAGTGGTTTCTATATTATAAAATAGTAGGAGCTTTGCCTTCAAGAAAGCGTGCTGTCTAGAGGTTGTAAGGCATTAAACAAATAATCTAGTGAAAGTTATACTGTGACTGCAGTACAGACATAATAATTACATCTATCTGGATGGATCAAGGAAGACCTCAGGAAGGAGGTAAAACAAAACTAGGGCTGGTATTGAAAGATAGGAAGGTATTTAAGGAGAAAGCAAGAAAAACAGATACTGGCCATGGAGAGAAAACGGTGAACAAAGTCATGGAGGTTGGAAAACAGTCGCAGTGCTTCTCGATGCTGGCTTTGGTCAGGATCACTTGGGGAGGCTCTTTATTAATTTAACCAGGCCGCAAACCAGACCTACTAAATTTAAATCTCCCAGGTTAAGTTTGAGTATTTATATACTTTTAATTCCAAAGGTGTTTCTGCTGAGGTTGAGTACCACTGATTTAGGAGGTGTTTGTGGAAAGGCCAATAGTCAGCTGAAACACCGGGTCCATGAAGGAGATAAAGCTGGACACATTTTTTTAATGTCAGGCTTTGTTATATTGTGTTAAGTGTGTTAAATTCCAAGCTGAGAAGTCTTCATGATATTCTTTGGCAATGGTTGTTAAGCAGGTGCATAAATAATCAATACTTTAGGGACATTTTGTAGAAATAAAGAATATTGCATGAAGGATAAAGAAGGAGAAACTGGGAGTAAGAAGACAAGTTAGACATCTATGCAGTATTCCAGGCAAGAGCCCGAACAGTGAAATAGGGTTTTTTAAAAAGGTGTAATTCAAAAGATACAGGAAAGGTAGAATTTCTAGGAATTGGAAACTGAAGAAAGAATAAAAATTGAAGATAATTCTCAGCCTGAGTAAGTAAAATGTTGGTGAGGCAATTAATAATGATGGAAAATACTGGAAAAGCAAATGTCAGAGTATTTTGTATATAATGAGTTTGAATAGGTGACCATATGCACAGTACAGGTTTACACTGGCTGATCGTTAGTAGTTCCATCTTTGCCTTCCATAGTGACTGAATTTAGATGATAAATTATAATCATTGTAGGTTTAAAGTACTTTTACATTACCCCTCTGGAAATGTCTACCAGGAAGTTGGAAATGAGGGTGTGAGGACAGATCTTCGGCATCAAGGAAGGGAATCCACATCTAACAGCTTATTATTAAAGCTGAGAGGATGGATGAGATCACCATCAGAATGCGAGCAGAGAAAGAGAGAAAAGAGACAAAGGAACGCCTACGCTTTGTAGGGACAGAAGAGGGAAGAGGAATACAAAAACGAACAAACAAAAAAACCGGAGTCACAAAGGGGAAAGATAATTTTGAAAAGAAAATATAATGAAATCAAGGAACTAGAAACATTTTTTAAAGGAGGATGTCAAAAAGGTAGTCAGGAATATAGACTTGGAAGAGGAAACTAATTATGAAAAAAGAGGAGACCATCAGGGATTTTGAAGCAGTGTCAACAGAGTAAGGAGGCAAAAAGCCTGTATGATGTTGGCAGGATAATGAGCGATAAAGAAAACAGAAACAATGATTAAGTCTACTCTTTAAGAAGTTTGGAGGTGAAGGGATCTTGCTTGGTCAGTCATGTCGAGGATCAAGAGAAATAAAAAAGAAGTGAATGCCAGGAAGGATATTTACTGACCTCAGGAATGAGATAGAGTTAGGAATCTACAATGAGGACAGGGAACGTATTTAACAGAAGTGAAGGAAATTGAGATGCACAAGAGGTGTGGTCCCAGTCATGGCTGTGACTCTAAGATGACTGAAGTTAAAGGCTGAGAAGCTGAAGTTTTGGAAGAGTCACCAGTGAGGAGGACACAATCACTCCGAGAGATGGAAAGGATTGGTATGCAGGTAAGGCTTGTAAGACAAGCCCTAAGGAAGATGGGGAAATGTCCCAGAGATGAAGAAGAGGGAGAAGATGATGGAATTAGACGATGTCAATGTAAAATAAGAATTTCAAAAGAAAGGATTTTGAATAGTGGTGAAAAACCAAAGTCAAGAAGAGGTTTTTCAGGGGAAGGGAAAAATTTTTTGAAACTCCCTACCTCTATTACAGACCCCTCCCCTTCCCTAGTTGCATCAAATCGTGACAGTAAGAGATGCAACACGTAACAGGGAAGGTGTCATCCTCAGGGAACAGATGTCAATTAATTCAAGGTGGTGGAAAGAATGCTAAGAGAAATGTGAGTAGCATGGGAAGCTGGAACCCAAAAGTAAAGGATTGAAATGGGCTCAGTGGAAGCAGTTAGGATATGGGCCAGAGAGGAGGTCAAAACCTCAGATGGAAAGAGACACAAAGAAGAAAAGGAGAGCAGAGGAGGACATTGCACCTAGGATTCTAGCAGACGATCACGGTTTAAAAGGATGTTGGTCATGAGAGGCCGGTGGAAACCTCTGTTCTAAATAGTATAGACATTCTGAATGGATGAAAGAAAAAGAACTAGAATAACCAAATTAACATTTCTCTATTCTTTGAACATCAAAACAGATTTAAATCTAACTTTATCTCAAAGTATTTCTGAAGAAGTATTTCTACCCACCCGTGCAAATTTTTACCAGGCTTTCCCACAAGTATCATAGAATTCCAGGGTAAGCAAATCACATTCTAGACCCCTCCTACTTCCTACCCACCATCTCATTTTTATACTATATGGGTAAAATGAGATTCAAAATAAATTTTAGGGCTATCTTGAAAGTTTTTTTTTTTTTCTTTTTTAAGAGGCTTCAAAAGGAAGTATGCAGCCACAGGGGTGTGGAAGTTGGGGATAATGGGGTTTTACAGTCTGATTGTGTACACACACAAAAGCAGTGCTCCTTTTTCCATGCCAGCTGGTTGGAGGGGTGGGGAGGGCAGTCTAGGAAATTACTACCCAAAGTAATTACCCTTTTGAATGTACATCATGGCTCTGATAATTGTGGCATTACAAAGCTGAGGCTAGTTTATATCAATGTTCCATTAAAAAGCATGGAATCACTGCTGGAATTCCACATTTTAATTTCCTAGATGTGAAGACCAATGCTAATAATAATAAAACAGTAAAGACAAGGTGAAACAAAAGTCTAACAAACCTATCTTTTAAAAATATGTTCTACAAACATTAGCAATGTCTCAAAATGTCTGGTGATCACGCCACTGCTGCAGACACTGCCATTTGTTGAGGACTGTTCAAGCACAATGCTGTTTTATACATTTCAATCTTGTTTAATTCATACAGTAACTTTACAAGTAGGAATTATTATTTGTATTTTTCAGATGAGCATATTAATACTTACAAAGTTTATGGAGTTAGATATTTTATTCATTCAACATTAACAATGATTTATTGTGCTTGGGTCTGAGTATATAGCACTGAACCAAAAAGACATGGAGATTACAGTTGGAGGAGGCAGACATTCAGATATTAAACAAAAACCAAATGAACATAAAGTGCAAAATCATGACAGATGCCACGGAAGAGAAAAACATGGTGTAGGAATGAGTATAACATGAAAACCTATTTAGATTGGGTGGTAAGAGAAGCCTAAGACCTAAGGGATAAAGAGTCAGCCACACGAAGAATGAGGTGGAGTGTTCTGAGAAGTTTAGTGAACTTAGGGATTGAAAAAAATGTCAGGGGGCTCAAGCTCAGTGAGCAAGACAGAGGTGAGATCAGTGAAGCAGGCCTGGATCAGTTCCTACGGTGTTTGGTAGGCCAAGGCCAAGGTAAGAAGTCTGGACTTCATTCTAGTATAAGAGAAGGCCATTGGAGGATTGTTAACAGAGGTTTGGGGAGAAGGAGGAAGAGAAGAATGATGTGTGGGGATCAGACTATCAGATTTCAATTGTAATAAAGTCACTAGGCACTGTGTGGAGAATGAGTACCATGGAACAGGATGCTGGTAGTAAGAGGACAGAGAGGAAAGACGCCAGGTATATTCTGGAGCTATAACAGAATCTTTCTTAAAGGTAGATAGTTAGCAAGTGGTAGAATAAGGATTCTGTCTTCTCCTGAAGCTTGAGCTCTTAAACACTCTCTTTAAATAGTGAGCAGAAATATTTCTTCAATAACTTTAAAAAGGAGTTTCAAGTCCATAAAAAATAATTATTTCATTTTACTGGTATAACAACTAGAAGACATTTTTAGGATTAAATCTCAAAACGTTTCAATGGCGCAAATGTGAATTTTTTTCTCCCAAGGCTTACAGACCTCTGCCCCATGATGCTGAATGATGACGTTTGGTGGTCACTAGTTAATGGCTGGAAACTATCCTGAGAATAACACTTATCTTTCTTGCAGCTTTCAATAAATTTAAACTTGGAGTTGGCAGACAAATCTTTATGTTTGAGTCACTACAACACCTTCTCATGATCCCTTTGTGTCTTCTAAAACCCAGAATGGAAGTTCCAGATCACTGAAGTTTTTCACCAGGCTTGGTGCTGAATTTGAGACATATAACCTATTAGTACTACTACCTAGTTTACAAAGGTAAAGAAAAGCCAAGATCATTTAATGGTTTTCAAATAATTATTTAATTATTAAAAAAAATAATCTTTGAACTATCAAAATGCCTTATTCAGAGTATACTTACCAGACTTGTATAAATAGAGACAGGTATTAGAGACCTACATTTAATTCCATAATTTTAGCCAATATGTCATAGACTCTTAGAGCTAGCTAGAAAAGCTTTCATAAATTTTAGAGATGTGTACTAACAATTAAATAGAAAAACCTATCCCTTCATTGTTTTGAAACAACAAAAAATTTGAAAAAAAAGTTTGTAGTTGAACTATAACCTATTTATAGTTTTTTAAAAGTCCATAATGGAAAAACATGTCTATGAATCAAAATATGCTTCTAACTACTGAGGAATGCATGGCTCATAGCATTCAATATATAGGAGGTAATGCTACCTTTATTGTTATTATTATTATCTAATATACTAAATACTTTACTTATGTGTTATTATCCATATCCTCCATTAAAATGTAAACTCCATGAAGGCAAGGAATTTTTCTTCTCCTGCTGCTTCATTGCTAAATTACCCCAACCTATAGAACAATGCCTGGCACCTAACAGACTCTCAAAAATATAGTTGTTCGATGAAGGAATAAAAGAATGAACAAGCTTCAAAGGGTTGTATCACTATCATCTGAGACGATCTTTGTAAAAGCTCTTTGCAAACTGTAAACCATTCTACAAACAGAACATTATCACCAACTTCATGATAACTACATTTATTAAGTATTCCACAGCCATTGTCTCCTTTGCTTCCCAATTCACAAAAGAAATTGAAGTTCAAAAGATTCTGCAACTCACCCAATATCACACAATATAAACTGGCAGAATTAGAACTCTAAAAAACAACTTAATTCCAAATGTAGCCACAAGGATCTTTACTCCACATCTCCTGTCTTTTCTACATGTTGCTCTCTTCATTAGGACATGCTGACTCCAATGTGTAAAACTAAGTATATTAGAACATTCTATGTACAGGCTTCCCTGGTGGCGCCTGCCAATGCAGGGGACACGGGTTCGATCCCTGGTCCGGGAAGATCCCACATGCCACAGAGCAATTAATCCTGTGCACCACAGCTACTGAGTCTGTGCTCTAGAGCCTGCGAGCCACAACTACTGAAGCCCACGCACCTAGAGCCCATGCTCCACAACAAGAGAAGCCACCACAATGAGAGGCCTACATGCCGCAACAAAGAGTAGCCCCTGCTAGCCACAACTAGAGAAGGCCTGCATGCAGCAATGAAGACCCAACGGAGCCAAAAATAAATATAAATAAAATAAATAAATTTATTTTTAATATTCTATGTAAAATTGATATTTGAGATGATGATAAAGAACACTGTCTTTGAATTAGACAAATCTGGGTTTGCATCCAGTTTCTACCACTTACTTGGGGTACGGCCTTGGGAGTTTAGCCAACCTTTCTAAGCCTCAGTTTCACCTTCTGTGAAATAGGATAAAAATAGTGCCTTTCTAGTTGTAAGGAATAAATTATATATTTAAAGTTGAGCATTCAACTTATACCTGGCTCTTAGCCAATAACCAGTAAATTTTATTTTCACCTTTGATGATGAAGAAACATTTGCCTAGTATCTAATATTAGAACTGATATTTGAACAGAGGGTGACAAAAAGTGGAAAGTGTGGAAGCAAGATCAACAGACTTTCTCTGCAATTTGTATTTTCCCTCTAAACCTGTACTGATTTTATAGAAGCTAATTCTAACAAAGGCATACTTTTTCTCCCCATCACAGGACTGGGTTCATTATATTACTCTGCAACCCTTGGCAAAAGTTCAAAAATGTCTATTTAGATCTTCTGCCCATTTTTTGATTGGGTTGTTTGATTGCTTGATATGAGCTGTTTGTATATTTCGGCCTGCTAAAAAGCAGAAGGAGTAACAAATTTTTAAAAGATTGTTATCTTCAGCTGTTAAAATGATAGAAGTCATCTTGGTTATTCCAAAATCCCAATAAAAATTTTTGTTTATAAGAACAAATAGATGGTTACTTGTTAAATCAAAGTCACAGAGTTACTAATGTGTATCAGTGTATGAGCACCAGGGACAGTGTTTTGGATGAATTAGGCCTTGCTGGTGGAAATCATTTTTACTGGGAAAGAGAGGGTGTAAACATCCAGGTACATGGCTCAGGCAGCTAGTTTTCTGTTGAAGTGCAGCTATAGTCTTCTGTTGAAGTGCAACAGCAAATTGCATAACCCAGACCACTTCCTCTAGTTGTAACTCCAAATTAGCATGCCCTTGCTCTTAAAAAAAAAAAAAAAAAAAAAAAAGGCCTATTCTCTGGTTTTATAAACACGTTTAAACAAGACATTCTTATTTTCTAGTTTATCAGGTGCTGATCTTTTTCAGGTACAGGAATTTAGTCAACATGCTTCTTTACAAAATTCCTCTTTGAATGTTAATTAATATTAAAGGGTTAGGTCTAAGAGTGAAAACTGGATTTCAATATTTATTACAGTGCAATAGTATTACCCAGAAGTGTGCTAGTTCACAATCACATTAAACTTTCTCACCTCCCCAGACAAATTTCACAAGTTCTTCTCCAATTCTCCCCCTTTCCTTAGAAGCCCGAGACAGAGAGATGGCAGTAGGAGCCATTAAAACCAGTTGACACTTCACTTTCATTTTGGGACAAATAAGAGGGAAAAAGAGAAGCAGCTCAAATTAAATCTTTAATAAATAAGTAAAAGTAAATTTATAAGTCATTTCAAAGTAGAGGAAAATATTTACTTGTGACAAAATGCACACGTGTGAAATATTTAATGCTCAAATGAAGGAAATTAAGTGTAACTTCTTACCAATGTTCACAAATACATAAGTATCCACCAACTATGCTATCCTTTAACATTAAAACACATAGGGGTAAGAATCTCTTAAAGTATGTTAATCCTGTGCTCTACTTTCAGCTAGTCTATAGCAGATGACAGAGTAACCAATTTATTCTTTAAAAATCTGTCTGGGACAAGGAATTCTATAATATATCACAAATTTTCTTCTAAAATTCTATGTTGACCCTGAAGTGCTTTAATGTTGATATTAAGTGTAGGCATTACTTAATGTAGACACTAAAGTGTTATACAGTTACCTTCCAGAAAGCTCCCAGTAACTACTATTATTTGTACAAAATACTGAAGAGAGACAAGATATCAAACCTGTCAGGCATATTCAAACCTGTCATTCTTACATACAGGGGAGTAGTTAAAAGCACAGAGTTTTGGAGTTGAGCCAACCCAGCTTCAAACCACACTGGTTCTACTACTTACTAGCAGGGTAACTCTGGGCAAATTACTTAATCTCTCTAAACTTCCCTTTCTTAACCCTACTTTATAGTATTGGTAAGTGACTTCAAAAGTATATTAAGTGCTTAGTATACTAGTGCCTGACACATTAGTAAGTATTTGGTGGCTACAGGTAATATATTCCAGGAGTTAAATGTGAAAATTCTGAAATCCAACTTTTTAGTTTCAAAGCCAAGTTTTCCCACTTGTTCCTTATTTGGCACTGGGCAAATTATTTCACCTCTCTATACTAACAATTAGTAAATACATGAAAACGATTAGAAGTGTCTTGCACATGGGAATTATAATTTTAAATTTATCAATTATGATGATTTAAAAATTACTTCAATGAAATCTCATGGAAGCTGTAATTTAAAGAGCATATCAGAGCAATTTTCTCTTCTGATATTTTAGTTGACCAGTCTTAGAAATAAATGAATGCTATTAACTCAATCCAGACCCATAAATCTTTCCTATATACCAATATGCAAATATACATTGACCAAGCTCCTTGAGTTCAGACTCCCTAGTTTTAGGTTTCTCAGACTCGTCTGATGATATGAATTACCCAGAGATTGTGACTAGCAGGTCTGGGGTGGAGCCTTGGAGTCTGTAAGTATAATCAGCTTCCCAGGTGAGTCCTACACCAGGCAGGCTCAGAAACCCTGAATTAGTTGAAGCTATGCCCAACCACAGAATTTGAGAAGAATATCTAGCAGTCACACCCGATGAACAGAATTATTGTTTTACAAGTATTATGTAATGGAGATGGGAACATTAAAATGATTATTTTTCAACAAATATTTCGTTGAATATCAGTACCAAATATTTATTAGCATATATTTATTGAGCACATATTACAGTACAATTCATAAAAGAGTATATGAAGGTTAGTTGGAAAACAAACTACTTCCTAAAAATTAACATCATTTGGGAGGTGAGAGTGACAGACAGAAAGGAAGAGCATCCTTGGCAAAATACACATTATTACATGTTATCATTTGTCTGAGGAGTTCAGAAAATATTGGGACAAGGGGTCCTTTTGGTCAAGAGGTCTGGTTCTTCAAGAGTCTGTTATAGTTACTTAGGACACTGCTGCCATTGCTAATGGGCTAAAAATGCTAATAACTGAAGAACATTTAAATAACAAATTCACTGCAAAAATAATCTAAAGGGTATAACCATTTTTCCTTGACCCCTCTGAACATTAGTCTTTAGAAACATATTATAGTTTTTCTTTCATGAGTAAAATTATCAAACTTGGATCTGAATTTTTTTTAGAAAATGATAAAAGGAAATAAGCTTCCATTCTTCCAAGCTCCCAACAAGCCCATCCCACACATATACCATGTACGTGCTCAAACAATGAACAACTTCTACAATTGAGGGATCTGGAATCTACATGCTGTTAGAAACACAAGCGTAAATAATTATGGAAGGAAAACCAAGTGCAATTACACCAAAAACAGCACTAATATTATTCAAATGAATGAAGAACACTTGTAAACCACAGTATAGCAAATGTGCATATGTTTCAACATGTTTCATTAATTACATTAGCCAGTATGCACAAGAATTAGTACTGTGTAAGATCCAAGGTAGTACATGGAGAGGTACAACAGTAAAATCATCAGGTAATTCTCTGTAATCTTCTGGTCAAAGAATTACTAGCTACATGCATGAATTTGAAATAAAATAGATTTAAATGCAGTCATTACAGCTATTCAAATATTACTAGTCCATAGGAGCATGAGCTAAAATAAAGCATCTAATAGGTATTACTCAAAATATGACCCCAGGAAGCAGCCACAAAACTTCAGGTTGTTTAGTTATCTACTGCCCCAAATATCAGGAAAAAAAAGGGTCACGTAGGATTCTGATAGCTACTCCTGAGTGCTCATTGTTGAGAGGTCATTTTTTTCTTTTTACCTTTCTGATTTTCCAAATTTCCTAATTTAAAAAAGTAGTATATTCTTTTTATGACTGGGGAAAAATGATCCCTTTATTTAAGGATATTATCTGAGGGATCAAATTTATTTGAATATGACAGTAAGGCCATTTAAAAACTTTGTCCTTGAAGAGGCTGAATCATGTTCTCTCTCAAAAAAAATTTGTCTTGGGTTCTCCTCATTTTGTACAATGAAAAATACAAGAAAAAATAATGATACGAGGGCTGAAATTCCATGTGCTGCTTTCAAATGTAGGTATTTGGAAGGATGGCTCACAGTAGCAATGCTAAATGATGATAACAATCTCACTGGTAGTGACAGAAGAATTCCTCCTATTCATCTAATGTGCAATCCCAAGATGCGTTGGAAACCCAGTGAAGGTTGGCAAATGAAAAATGCTTCTCCTCTCTGAGCAAAAGGAGAGGCAAATTTTCTACTGGATTGTCCTTAAGAGTATAGGACATAACCATAGAATGACTTTCATTACTCATCCTTTACCCTTTCAACCTCCAATTTCCCACTCCCTCCATCTTTACTTTTTTCTTTCCTACTCTCTTTTTAGCTTTGGCCTATATCCACAACCAGTTCCTTTAGGAGGCACTCAAAGGCATTGCTATTCCCATGAATTTAAAAAGGGGCAATTGCAGACAGACCTTGGAATATGTGGAGGAGATCTATACAGCCTCCCATGAAGATAAACATGGGCACTTCCTTGAGCTAATCCACAACTGATTTCTTAAGGAATACTGCATTTATAAGATGGATTTAGTCATTTTCCCTGAGCCTTTCTCAAATTTCCTCAAGCACCATGCTAAGAAACTTACATGGTATGATAAGTCTAGGTTCCCCGACTTAATACTGTTTCAGAAGGCAATAGGGATACATAGGGCAAGGAATTCACTATGAGTCTTTAAAAATAATAACACCCATACAGAAAGGCATCTATCAAAGTGAGTTCCATACAATGATTTGGATAAAGTCAGAAGATGTAAACCGTTTTAATCCATCGCCTTTAGCTACTCAAGATCTAGATTCCACTGCTTACTGCAAGACTTCAGCTAACAAAGAATCAACACAAGGGAACTCAGCAATGCCTAGTGACAGAGCTCTCTGAGGTTCTCAAACCGAGAGCTGTTTGCTTTGGGTTTACATATCACAGAAACAACTAGGGAGGCAAATAACATTAATGCCATCACCATGTTCCAGTACAGAAGTTTTTATTACAGCAAGTTTACCTCTGGGCAAGCTGCAGCAATCGGCGCATTGTGATGGCAAATACACTGACTGTATTTTCTTCCCGAGCAGTATATAGCACTTGGGCTGCTCCTGAGAAGGATTCGTGAAACAGCTCCAATCAACACATTATAGCTGGAACAGCTAGATGTAGCACTCACAATTTGTATGCTTTAATTGTCAAAATCGTTTGCTTTTTAGATGAAAAGCAATTTAAACTTTCAGTTAAACAGTCAACTTTAAATTTCAGTAAAATCATCTAAACTAGTTTATCAACTGACGTGAAAAATAATCACACTCTCCCACCACCAATGACATCCTCTGAGATATAACTCAATTGTTACAAAACAAAAACCTAGAAATGGATACAAATGACAAGATAATTTACCAAAATGAATAAACAGAAGCGAAGTTAAATAAGAAAGTTTTTTCCCAAAATTTCAAAGACCATTGTTAATTTTGAATGTTCTTATTGAGTTTATGGCAATCTAAAGTTTTATAAATGGTGTGTCTTCTGAAAGTTGCTTAGTTCTCTTTCCAGCTTATTGTTTTGTGATTTTCTGACATATTCACATACTAACCTCAAATTTCATAGCTCTAAAAGGAGCTTGACAATTGTTATTCTAGACTATATCCCAAAAACAGTTTCTCAAATCAACGTAAACAACTGGATAATTCCTAAAATTTTATTTAAAGAAAAGATGAGCAGAAGAAGCCCACATAATCCTCCAACTTAATTAAAAAAAAAAGCCAAATTTCTTCAAAGTGCCTGTCCCTCATGTACCCAGATTATCAGTTTAGGACAAGATTCAAGTGTCTTTCACATTCCTTACCAAAATTCAGAAGCACACATGCAAAGGGGTGAATCTTGAATCAATATTAAGATTTCAAATGTTATGTCAAATTTATTACATTAATGGGGAGGGTATCTCATTCTCAAATTTTGTGCTAAAATTTTCAAATTCATGGTAAGCAACTATCAATATCTTCCCTAACATGTACTCTTGTACTTTACCTCCTTCTTTGATTCATAAAATCCCCTTCCTTTCCTCTCAAGAGTCAATAGTGTGTGTGTGTGTGTGTGTGTGTGTGTGTGTGTGGTCCATGGACCACACACACTTTGAGTAGGACAGAATGGCTAGGTTCCAGCTGTAGGAATCCAACAATATCCAACTCAGGTCCAACTACTGATTTGCTAGCAGTTAGTTGTATTTGCCCATGTAGCATAAATATCCAAGGGGCATGTGAGACTTTGACTAACTGGCATCTCTGGGATAGCTCCAGCAATTCAGGGGCTTCCTATTTATTTGACCTTCATTTTGTCAACCCAATATGAGGAGAGAATATTAGGGCCATGGTCACTCTCAGCCTTTCTGCTCTTTAAGATCTATCTGACTACTGTTTTGCTCCCCTCCATGACTTGTCCTCTTCCCTATAGGATAAGAAATTTAGCTTATCCCTGTTTGAGAATGAGGAGCTGGCTTGCAGACACTTCAAGTATCAATTGCCAATTGCCTTATGTCAAAATTTGTCTTATTGTGAGGTGCACTCCTGTGTAATTTTCATCTTATCATGATTTCAGTAAAGCATTTAACACTTTTTAATTATATCCTCCAGGACCAGATGGAGAACCCCAAGCTGCATAGTAATGTTATTAGGTAGACTGAATAACAAAACCCCAAATTGATCAGCAACATCCTGGAGAGAGGTCTCTAATAGCATATCACAGGACTCTGTCCCCAAGCTGAAATTTTTCAAGCTTTTTACTAATAATTTAATAATGATACACAAAGCCTTCCTACCAATAATTGTATCTTAGAGGTAGAATTAAAATGTTTAATGGCAGAAGCAGATTTCAAATTCATGCTTTCATACAAGAAAAAAGATTATTGAGTGATTATGATACGCTAGGTGGCAAATCTTGAGCAATATACAAATAAAAAATACAGTGTGTCTTCAGAAAATTTATGACCTAGTAAAAGAGATAAAGAAATACATGATTAGGTTACCATAGATTTCTTAACAGAAATTCTATAGGTCAGGAGAGAGTAGAACGACATACTCAAAATATTGAGAGATTAAAAACTGTCAGCCAAGACTACTCTATCCAGTGAAGCTATCCTTCAGATATGGAAGAGAAGTAAAAGCTTTCCCAGACAAACAAAAGCTGAAGGAGTTCATCACCACTAGACCTGCCTTACAAGAAATGTTGAAAGGAGCTCTTCTACCTGAAATGAAAAAGCAAAAGTACACAAGACTTTGAGTGAGGTGATAAATAGACAGAATCAGAAAATTGCAACTCTCTAACAGGACAGGTTGTCAAACACTTGATCATAGCATAATGGTTAAAGGAAAAAAAGCAGTAAAAATAACTATAGCTACTTTGATTTGGTAACAAACTCACAACACAAAAAGGGATAATGTGAGACAACAAAAACGTAAAAAGGGAAGAGGAAAAGGACAGAACCTGTATAGGCAAATGAAGGTAAGCTGCTATCAACAGAAAAAGGACTATTTTATCTCTAAGATGTTTTATAGAAACCTCATGGTAACCACAGAACATAAAAACAGAGGAGACTGAGATTAAAAAAATCATAGAAAACCACCAAAACAAGGGCAGACAGAAACACAAGAAAAAAGAAAAATGGAGATACGGAACAACCAAAACATAAAATGGCAGTACTAAGTCTTCATCTATCAATAATTACACAAGATGTAAATGGATTGAATTCACCAATCAAGATATGCAAAGTGGCTGGCTGGATCAAAAAGAAGATCCAACTATATGCCACCTCCAAGAGGCTCATCTCAGTTCTAAAGACAAACATAGGCTCAAAGTGAAAAGATACTCCAAGCAAATGGCAGCCAAAATAAAGCAGGGGTAGCCTTACTCATATCATACAAAATAGACTTCAAGCCAAAAAAGGTAACAAGAGACAAAAATGGACATTATAAAATGTTAAAAGGAATAATCCATAAAGATGATATAACACTTATTAATATATATGCACCTTACATAGGAACAACAAAATATATAAAGCAACCATTAACAGACCTAAAGGGAGAAATTGACAGCAACTCAATAATAGCAGGAACCTTTAACACCTCTACTTGCATCAATGGATAGATCATAAAGACAGGAAGTCCACAAAGAAACAGAAGCCTTAAATGAAGCATTAGACCAGATGAACTTAAAAGTTTTATACAGAACATTCCATCCAAATGCAGAATACACATTCTTCTCAAGTGCATATGAACCATTCTCAAGGAGAGACCATATTCTGTGACACAAAACAAGTCTCAGTAAATTTAAGAAAATTGAAATCATATCAAGAATATTTTCTGGCCACAATGGTATGAAACTAGAAATCAACCACAAGAAGAAAGCTGTAAAAAAATTACAAAATTTGGAGACTAAATAACATGCTACTGATCAACTATTGGGTCAATGAAGAAATCAAAGGAGAAATAAAAAAATACCTAAGACATATGAAAATGAAAATATGACATACTAAATTCTATGGGATGCAGCAAGAGTGGTACTAAGAGGAACATTTATAGCAATATAGACCTACCTCAAGAAACAAAAAAATCTCAAATAAACAATCTGACCTTACACCTAAAGGAACTAGCAAAAGAAAGACAAAGCCCAAAGTCAGTAGAAGGAAGAAAATAATAAAAATCAGAGTGGAATTAAATGAAATAGAGACTATAAAAGATAATAGAAAAGATTAGTGAAACTAAGAGTTGGTTCTTTGAAAAGACAAACAAATTAAAAACTTTTAGCTAGACTCACTAAGAAATAAAGAGCAAAAGCTCAAATAAAATCAGAAACCAAAGAGAAGTTCAACAGACATCACAGAAATTCAAAGGATTATAAGAGACTTATGAACAGCTATATGACAACAAATTGGACAACCTAGAAGAAATGGATAAATTCTTACAATCATATAACCTTCCAAGACTAAATCAGGAAGAAACAAAAAACATGAAAAGACCAATCACTAGTAAAGAGATTGAAACAGTAACCAAAAACCAAAAGTTCAGGACCACACAGCTTCACTGGTGAATTCTACCGAACATTCAAAGAAGAGTTAATACCTATCCTTCTCAAATTCTTCCAAAAAACTGAAGAGGAAGAAATGCTTCCTAACTCATTTTATAAGGCCAATATTACTCTGATACCAAAACCAGACAAGAACAACACAAGAAAACTATAGGCCAATATCTTTGATGAACATAGGTGCAAAAATCCTCAAGAAAATATTAGCAAACAGAATTCAACAAACATTAAAAGGATCATACACAATGATCAAGTGGGATTTATTCCAGGGAAGTGATTCAACATGTACAAATCAATCAATGTGATACACCACATTAACAAAATGAAGGATAAAAATCATATGATCATTTCAATAGATAAAGAAAAAACATTTGAAAAGATTCAACATTCATTTGAACAACATCAATCAGTATAGAAGGAATGTACCTCAACATAATAAAGGCCACATATGACAAACCCAGGCTAACATCACACTCAATGGTGAAAAACTGAAAGAGGTACTAATAAGATCAGGAAGAGGACAAGGATGCCCACTCGTGCCACTCTTATTCAACACAGTATTAGAAGTCCTAGACAGAGCAATTATGCAAAATAATAATAATAATAATAATAAAGAAATAAAAGGAATACAAATTGGAAAAGAAAAAGTAAAACTATTTGCTGATGACATTTTATATATTAAAAACCCTAAAGGCTCTACCCAAAAACTATCAGAAATAGTAAACAAATACAATAAAATTGTAGTTTACAAAAATCTGTTGCATTTCAATAAAATAATAACAAACTAGCAGAAAGAGAAATTAAGAAAATAACCTCATTTACAATTACAATAAAAAAAGTAAAATACCGGGAAATAAATTTAACCAGGAGGTAAGAGACCTGTACACTGAAAGCTATAAGACACTGTTGAAAGAAACTGAAGAAGACACAAAAACAAAGAAAGACATCCCATGCCCAAGGACTAGGCACTTTTTTTTTTTTTTTTTTTTTTTTTTTTTTTTTTTTTTTTTGCGGTACGCGGGCCTCTCACTGTTGTGGCCTCTCCCGTTGCGGAGCACAGGCTCTGGACGCGCAGGCTCAGCAGCCACAGCTCACGGGCCCAGCCGCTCCGCGGCACGTGGGATCTTCCCAGACCGGGGCACGAACCCGTGTCCCCCTCATCGGCAGGCAGACGCTCAACCACTGCGCCACCAGGGAAGCCCTTAGGCACTTTTTAAATGTCCATATTACCTAAATCAATCTACAGATTCAATGCAGTCCCTATCAAAATCCCAATGACAGTTTTCACAGAAATAGAACAAAAAATCCTAAAATTCATATGGAACCACAAAAAACCCTAAATAGCCAAAGGAATCCTAAATAAAAATAACAAGGCAGGAGATATCACACTCCCTGATTTCAAACTGTAGTATAAAGCTATAGTAATCAAAATGGTATGTAAGTGGCTCAAAAACAGACATATAGATCAATGGAACAGAATAAAGACCTCAGAAATGAACCCATGTTCATATGATCACTTACATTATGACACTGGAGCCAAGAATACACAGTAGGGAAAAGACAGTCTGTTCAATAAATGGTGTTGGGAAAACTGGACAGCTATGTGCAAAAGAATGAAACTGGATCACTTTCTTATACCACATACAAAAATAAACTCAAAATGGAATAGAGATTTAAATGTAAAACTTGAAACCATAAAACTCCTAGAAGAAAACATGGGCAGTAAGCTCTTTTACATTGGTCTTAGCAGTATCTCTCTAGATATGTCTTCTCAGGCAAGGGAAACAAAAGCAAAAACAAATAAATGGAACTATATAAAACTTAAAAGATTCTGCACACAAAGGAAACCATAAACCAAATGGAAAGACAACCTACTGAATGGGAGAAGATATTTGCAGATCATATACCTGATAAGAGGTTAATATCCAAAATATATAAAGAACTCATACGACCCAACAACAAAAAGAATCCAAACAACCCAATTTTAAAACTCGGAAGAGGATCTGAATAAATATCTTTCCGAAGAAGACATACAGACGACCAATAGGCTCATGAAAAAAAATGTTCAACATCACTAATTACTAGGAAAATACAAATCAAAACTGCAATGAGATATCATCACATGCCCATTAGAATGGCCACTATCAAAAAGGCAGGAAATAAGAAGTATTGGAGAGGATGTGAAGAAAAGTAAACCCTCAAACACTATTGGTGGGAATGGTAATTGGTGCAGTCACTATGGAAAATAATATGGAAACTCCTCAAAACATTAAGAATAGAACTACCGGGCTTCCCTGGTGGTGCAGTGGTTGAGAGTCTGCCTGCTGATGCAGGGGACATGGGTTATGTGATCCAGATATCCACTTCCGGATATCTGTCTAAAGAATATGGAAAACCTAACTGGAAAAGACATATTCACCACAGCATTGTTTACAATAGCCAAGTTATGGAATCAATGTAAGTACCCATCAACAAATGAATGGATAAAGATGTGATATATACATACAATTGAATACTGCTCAGCCACAAAAAGTGATTAAATCTTGTCACTTGCAACAACATGGATGGATCTCGAGGGCATTATGCTAAGTGAAATAAGTCAGACAGAGAAAGACAAATACCATATGATTTCACTCATATATGTAATATTTTTAAAAAAAACAAAAACAAAACAAACAGATACAGAGAATACTGTTTACTAGAGGAAAAGGGATGTGAGGGAGGGCAAAATGGGTTAAGGGGGTCAACTGTATGATGATGGATAGAAACTAAACTTTTGGTGGTGAGTATGCTATAGTGTATATAGAAGTCAAAATATAATGTTGTACACATGAAACATAATGTTATAAACCAATGTTACCTCAATAAAAAAGAGTAGTGCAGAACAATGAAGAATCTCAAATATAGTGATTGTGATAAATGATAAAAGACTGGAGTTATAAAGCCAAGAAGTCATGGTATTTCAAGGGGCATCAATGTAGATTTTGAATTCATACAAAAGAATCATAGAAGGGACTGTGACATAGCTGACCCCCTATCCTTCATTAGAAGGACCCCCATAGTACTTTATGAATGAGCCCCTGTATTGACTCTAATGGAAAATTTTGTTCTGCTGAAATGTCTTTAAATGAACTGGGATGTTTGACTCATTAAAAAAATATTTGAGACTGTACTGAACTGAAAAGGCTATAAATTTTAAAAAAGAAACAAGTTTGATGCAAATTAAGCACCAGTTATAAAAGAAACAGGGGTCTGCTGAATCCTCAAATGGTGGCGTCAGGAGGTGAGAGATTCAGAGATTAGAAAGTACATGCAGGATGTATATTCTGTTCACAATCTGTCTTTTCAGTGAATGAAAGTCAAATAGAGCAAAGATGAGCTGAGGTAGCTGTGAGGTCTTATACCTTGAGGACAACTTTTCTTTTCTTCTGGACATTGATCAGCACTGTGGCTTTCCAGAGAGGATATGAGAGGTACGACCACTGTGGATGTGACCACCCACCTTGGGAAAGTAAGCTCTCTGGTGCATGTGGAAACCTGCAAGGTCTCTCTGTAGTCAGTCAGGCAAGGAAAAAGATTAACTCATTCCTCTGTACTTGCTTCTTTCTTGAGGACTGGGGCATTTCTACTGGGAAATGGCTGGTGGGATAAGATTTGAGGTAGGCATGAAAATAGATAGGTTTCATTGCAAAAATGTCCCACAGCAAAGCTATGTTCTCTAAATCAAGAAAACTGAAAAGATAAGTTCTCTGCGAAATTCAATTCACTCACAACATGTTCTGCCTTTACCTTTAATTAAAGCCACAGTAAGTGGCTCTAACTCTCCACTGACATATCAGAGGAAGGAAGTTTGAAATCAGAATTAGGCTACTTACCACCTCCTTTACTAAATGTTTAACAATATTTCAGTGAACGCAGGAAAAATAAACACTTTTCACCAATTTTGAGATGATTTCCAAGTTTGGATTCTAATATATGGAAAGGGAATAATAAATTTTAAAAATCTTATACAAAACAACATGTTCCTTTTAAGAAATCAATAGGTGGAAGGATATTAAAACACTCAGGTAGGGCTTCCCTGGTGGCGCAGTGGTTGAGAGTCCGCCTGCCGATGCAGGGGACACGGGTTCATGCCCCGGTCTGGGAGGATCTCACATACCGTGGAGCGGCTGGGCCCGTGAGCCATGGCCGCTGAGCCTGCACGTCCGGAACCTGTGCTCCGCAACGGGAGAGGCCACAACAGTGAGAGGCCCGCGTACCGCAAAAAAAAAAAAAAAACCACTCAGGTAAAGCAAGTTGCCTATTTCAAGTGCTCTATCAGTATCAAATCTCAAGGCAAAACCAAAATCATAAATACTTTGCTATCTCTCTATGGTAGGCAGAATTCTAAGAATGGTCTCCACTGACTTTCACTCTTGTATAATAACCCACCACTTAGAGTGTGGGTAGAAGTGACATCAGAAAGCTTACAAGCCAGAGAAGGATATAATGTATCATTGCTGGCCTTGAAAATGGAGAGGCTACAAAGAGCTCAAAATGGCTCCTTGTTGACAATCAGCAAGAAAACAGGAACCTCAGTCCAACAACCACACGGAACTGAATTCTGCCAACAATCTGAATGATCCTGGAAGCAGATTTCTTTCCCCTGAATCTCCAGATAAAAGCCCAGCGGACTCATGCTGTGATTTTAACTTTCTGATACTCTGAGCAGAGAACCCAGTGAAGCCTGAAAGACTTCTGATTTACAGAACTTTAAGATAATAAATGTGTGTTGTTTTAAGCTACTAAATGTTCAGTAATTACAAAGTAATAGAAAACTAATATACTTTCTACACATAGTTCTTCCATCTATCCAAAGAAATATAGGTAAAGAATCTGATTTTCTACACTGTTACAAGAAAAAGACTTAATTTAAAAAGAAGAAGCTAATGGGACTTCTCTGGTGGCACAGTGGTTAAGAATCTGCCTGCCAATGCAGGCGACACGGGCTTGAGCCCTGGTCCGGGAAGATCCCACATGCCATGGAGCAACTAAGCCTGTGCACCACAACTACTGAGCCTGCACTCTAGAGCCCATGAGCCACAACTACTGAAGCCCGCGTGCCTAGAGCCCGTGCTCCACAACAAGAGATACCACCGCAATGAGAAGTCCGCGCACTGCAACAAAGAGTAGCCCCGCTCTCCACAACTAGAGAAAGCCCGCGCACAGCAACAAAGACACAATGCAGCCAAAAATAAAATAAAATAAATAAATTTATAAAAAAGAAAAAAAAAGAAGTTAAAAGAACTCACAGATTTCATGACAGTTACCCACAGAAGATCTGAATTAAAATAAAATTCATACTTTGTAAATCAATACAAATTGAGTTCCAGAAACCAATGTTGTATACATTAAACTCCATATCTATTTCAAAAGATGAAAACATGTTAGATAAATATATCCCAAAATATCTTAGTAAATAAAATATATGTATAATGATTTAAGGGGAAAACAATGTAATTTTTCCATTTTGAATCTTTGGTAAAATAAAAACATCCTGTTTTTAAAAGAGAAGTTGGAATCAATAGATACAGAGGTCATTTTTTTGAGCAAGGAATGACAAGGGACCAATACATCTGGTCACCATTCATTTCATAACGTTACTTTAAGGAAACCCAAAAGAACATTTCTTTGGTACTTGATCTCTACTCACTAAGGGGTTCATGAAAATGAAAAGAGTTCACAAATACTTGGCAGCGTGATAAACCTACACTAGGAGATTTACTGTCTTATGGACTATAAGGCAAACAAACCATAAATGCCTTTCTTCCTCTGCAGATAGTTCCACTTAAAATAAATCAAAAGATGCAATATGCCACAATACTTGAGGTCCTTTCATTTTCTTCTTAATATAGAGTATGTTCACATCCAAATCTCTGTTCAACTCAAGAAAAGGCAGTGTCACACAGTGGTTCATATGTGAGTTCTAAAATTAGCCTTCCTCAATTCAAATCCTCAACCTACCACTTACTAAGTGTGTGATCTTGGACAAGTTAGCTAACTTCTTTGTACCTCTATTTCCCTTCTGTAAATGGGGAGAATAAGAAAACATACATCATCAGATTTGTAAAGTCTTTGCAACAGTGCCTGAAACATATTAAGTGCTCAGTAAATCTTAGCTATTAAGAAAATTGCCAAAGCTTTTCCTTATAGTCATCTCATTTCTTTAGGCAAAATTAGACATCCTAACAATGGATACATTTTTCAAATAAAAGCCTGTGCAACATGGTGGCATACTACAAACCTTCACCTATTTCTTCTGTCTGTCCCATTACTCCTGCATTACACCAGGGTCTTTTATTCAATGACCGCCTATAGGTAAGACAGAAATTGGATATGGAAAACATAAGAGGGCCTCTGAAACTGGTCCAGCTGAGTCTAAGACATAAGTCCAGAAATGTAGTCTAAAACTGAACCAGTCCTTGAGATATGTAGTTTGACCATCTCTGCTTTGAATTTTACTTAAAAACATAAGTACTTGGCCAAGGAGGCCTCAAAGATGCATAAAGAACATCAGTGGGACAGGAATGAAGAGCCTGTCAACTCTTTAAATTTTCCAGTTGAATTAAATGTACCATTAAAAAATAAAAGAATGTTTGATTTGCTTTGCACTCTTGAACTAAATGAATCCACTATGAGGTATACATTCAAGCAGTAAAAAGCATGGGCTTTGGACTTACACCGATTTTCAACCCCCCCTCTGAATCTCAGTTTCCTCACCTCTAGAATGAGAATAACATTAGTATGCAACCTCAGGGAGTAGTTGTGAGATGCACATGCGATAATGTAAGCATGCACACATAACAGACTGTGTGGTACACATAAGCCCTCAAATAGAGACGTTATAACAAACGTTAGCTGCTATCATTAGTAAATTATGTTTTACTTCCATGTGAAATCAATTTCTTCCCTGTAAAAGCTGTGGATAAGTCTCTCTCAAACTACCAGCAACCTCATTTTTATGATTTGGGAAAACTTTAAAATAGGTAAAAAAAAAAAACAAAAAAAACAACTATGTGTGAAGGTGCTAGAGAAGCTGCACTGGCAGCTCCAAGGCATGATTCAGATATGACACATTGCCCCTGCATGTATTATAATCCTACATTATTCTTTTGAATTTCTTTGAATACATTTGGGAGTCTAACACAGACAGAACATGAAATGTAGGACTGATAATATGAGAATCTCAATTAATCAACACCTCTCTGTATATATCGAAAGCAAGTCTGTGCAAAAAAAATTAAATCTTGGATCAGGTGCCTCTGCTTTCTGTTCAGAGGTTTCTGCAAATAACGTTATCCGTCTACTCTACAAGGTACTTTACAAATATTAATACTCAGAACAGTCCCAGGGTTAAGTAGTTATATTCAGGGTTTTTTTTTTAATTTGTGAAATACAAATCACATTTTTTGTGCATAAAACATAATCGAGCAGCTTAATGGATGATCGTAAAGTGAATACGTTTACACCACCATCCAGGTGAAGAAAAATAACACTGTTGGCCTCCTGGATGTTCTGCACTTGCTTCTTCATAATCACAACCCTTGCCTAAAAGTTATTCCTATCATCACTTTTATGGTTATCATTTCCTTGTTTTGCTTAATAGTTTATCTACATTTGCTCCTCTTCATACTTTGGTTCAGTTTTGCCTGTTTTTGAACTTTACACAAATGGAATCACCTACCATGTATTCTTTTATGTCTGACTTCTTTCAAGCAAACATTATATTTGTGTGATTCATCTTTGTTATTTATACATGTAATTTCTTCATCTTTACCAGAATATACTGTAACATTATACAAATCTACCAAAATATACTAATCCATTTTACTGCTGATGGACATATGGGTTGTTTTGAATTTTGCACTATTGTGAATAATGCAGCTAGGAACTTCTTGTACATGTCTCTAAGTGCACAGAAGCATGCATAAATATGCTGGGTATACATCTGGGAATAGAATTGCTGAGTCTCTAGATATACATAACTTCAAATTTAGCAGATGATACCAAGTTTTTCCAAGGTGGCTGCACCCTAGGTATTATTTATAACATGCTTATAAATATGAGAATTTGTTCAAACTCTTGAGTCACAGTCTACAGGCAGGGTTGCAAAAGAGTTCTAGAAACTGCTGTCACTGTAACTATGAGTCACATTGATGAGCATGGTTCCAGCTATAGGGTAGGAAAATCCATGTTTATTTCCATGTCCATCTAGCTAGATTTCCATATAGATAGATGATTCCATCAGGTTGAATCAGGATGGATTATAAAACTATTCTATTTCTGTACAGGTACCATCAGTCTGACTAACTGACAGGTCAAGAATAGGACCTCAAAATTCTGTCTGACCTGGCACCAGAGCCCAGCATACTAATGAGTTTTTACAATTCCTGAATACTGGAAGCTAATGATCTAGGAGACAGTAACACGTGCAATAAAACTTTATCATCCAGTAGCGTGTCAGTGGGAGGAAGAAACATATATTCAAAAAGTCCGTTCAAGTTACAGCTCTGACAAAATACAAAATATAGGACAATTATGACCATTTTAAAGCACACTTGATATCACCTGACTTGGAAAAGCAGAAATTGACATACAAATCTTAAATTGCCTCTTGACCACTTACGGAAAGAAAGGGTTTTCAACATGTTATTTTTTTTTCTGACATGCTCCTTCAGGTTTTTATTTTAAAAATTAGGGCATGATACTTTCCCTATTTGTAAATTAGGACTACAAAATGGAAGGCACTTAGATAATAAAGGCAATCACACAGATATAGTCAACTGTACCAGCATAATCACACACAAAAAAAGGAGTTTAGGAAGCTATGCAGACTAACAACTAGCCGAACTACTACAATGTGACATGGATATAAATTACAGCAAAACCCCTATTTCTCTGACCAAAGACAGTTCTGTCATATCATGCATTTAAATAAATCTCAGCACTATAAAGTAATTATGGGTCAGAAACAGCTACTACTGGGTTTATAATTAGATGAGACAGTAATAAATTGCCAGGGTTATACTAAAAAAGGAAACTTGCTTACTCATTTTCATTTACAAATAGACATTTAGAGCAATTACAAATCTTGCTAAACATTCATGTCATTTAAAAGATCAACTTAAAAGAGCTCCGTCTTTAGCCAAATTTATAATATATAAGCCTTGAAAATATGTCTCAAAAGGGAAGATTCTACCAAAAGAATGCCCACTCTTTATTAGTGAAATAATGCTGGTTGCCACTATACCTTATATACATATAAAATATACTTTATATATTTTAATATATTAAATATATATTTAAATTATATATGATATAGATTTCATATATATGATGTATTAGCTAATTTTTAAATAAACTACTTGTCTACAAAATATCTCCATAAAATATTCCAGCTCCTTTGGGCTTTTGTCAAGATTCCTATTAATGTATCAGAAATTTTATTAGCTACCAACACATAAAAGAATGCATTTTACATGCTGTTTTCCGTGAACATCAGAATAAACATTTAGAGAGAATGACAAAATAGTGTCATTCAAACTCAAGGCAAGACTACACTGACGCTTGTTTCTCACCAAAGGTCTGTGACAAGACTGTAATTAGGCTGTAAACCCTGGGTTGCAAGCTGTTCTCAAAAATCATTCTAGAAACTCTTCATCTAGCAGTCCTTTTATTTATATCTTAAAAGAAGTTCAATCCTCTAGTCACTGTGCTACACACACAGAGGAAAGAAATTATTCAATGACTGACTGTTCATCCTATGCTGCTTTATCATGCAAAGTAAAGAACTAGATATATTTAAAAAGTTGAAAGTGATTTGATTTGGTTAGGAAGAGATTCCGAATAAATTTTAGGTAGCTAATGTCTTAACTCACTAATCTGAAGGGTTTCCTCTTCCTAAAAATGTATCCACCTTTGGGACACAGCAAAATGAATGCTTCACTGCTCTTTAAAGCTCAAACATTGGGCTTCCCTGGTGGCGGAGTGGTTGGGAGTCCGCCTGCCGATGCAGGGGACGCGGGTTCGTGCCCCAGTCCGGGAAGATGCCACGGGGTGGCTGGGCCCGTGAGCCATGGCCGCTAAGCCTGCGCGTCCGGAGCCTGTGCTCTGCAACGGGAGAGGCCACAACAGTGAGAGGCCCATGTACCAAAAAAAAAAAAAAAAAAAAAAAAAAGCTCAAACATAATATCCATTCACTTCTTCAGAAATAGTGCAGTGTTGTTAGAAAAAGTGACATGTTAAATATATTTCAATATTTCCACATTCTTTGGTGGTACATGTTTTACCCAGTAAAGTGAAGGTATAAGATAACAGGGAAAGACAAGTTGGGAGACACCGCAGGTGGGCACACAACGTCCCTCTTGGTGATCATTATCCTCCACTGAATTACTGCAGGAAGCTCCTTGCTGGACCATCAGACATCTCCCAAAAAAACCATCTCAAAAAATAATTCACATCATGCCACCATTCTGCTTTAAAAACCTCCAATGGATTTCCATTGTAATTAGATTAAAATCCAAACTCTTTTACTGGTCTAGGGGACCCTGCATTATCTGGCCCCTCTCCTTTCTGAACTCATTCCTTACCCCCGCTTATGCCCTCTGATGCAGCTACACTGGTCTTTTGGTTCTTCAACGAGACCAAGCATCTTCCTCTTCCTGAAATAGACCTTCCTCTTTCCCCAGAACTTCACATGACTGACTCCCTCTCATCAGTAAGGTTTCACCTGAATGGTCATCTCTTCAAAGGTGTGTTCTCTGAGCACCTTTACTAAAATATGGTGCCCACAACTCCTACCACAGCCCTCCATCTAACTTGTTTCTTCTGGGTTCTTCATAGCACTTATCTCTATCTAAAATTTTATTATTTATATATTTGTTTGTTTGAATGTTTATGAGCTATTCTTCCCACTGGATTATAGACATTGATGGCAAAGTATTTTCTCCATATTGTTCACTGCTATATCTCCAGTGCCTAGAATAGCTCCTGTTATATAGTAGATAATTAATAATAAATAATATGTATTGGGTAAATGATTGAAATATTTATGTTTTGGTTAGTACATGCAACCTGTGTTAATGTGTATTCTCTCTTTTACATTTGACAAAGCCACTAGAATGTGACATCTCCCACTTCTTGTTTTCTGAGCTTCCTGACAGCAGAGGCCATGTTGTGCTTATCCCTATATCCCCACTACCTGGCCCAGTACCCGATCATAATAGGTGTTCAATAATTACTTGATGAATCAACCTACTGAATAAATGCATGCATGAATAAGTAAATGGATGGATGGATGGATGGATGGATGGATGAGGGTTTTGATTTTTTTTTTACTTGATATGGTCCAAGTAAGAATGGTTCCTACTATTGCAGTTTACACAGAATAGCATACATGGAAAGGAAGGTGTAGTACTCACTGCTGGTGTTCTGCTCAGATTCCCTTTGCATAGGGTTTCTCAAGCCTGGAGCTACTGACATTTTGGACTGGAAAATTCTTTGTGGTAAAGGGGCTGTCCTGTGCATTGTAGGATGTTTAGGAACATCCCTGACTTCTACCCACTAGATGCCAGTAGCAACACCACTACTACCTCTCTATCTGAGCCGTGACAATCAAAATTATCTCCAAACATTGCCAAACGTCTCTCGTCTCTCAGGGACAAAAATGACCCCAGTTAAAAACTACTGCCCTTTGGGACTTCCCTGGTAGCGCACTGGTTAAGAATCCGCCTGCCAATGCAGGGGACACGGGTTCAAGCCCTGGTCTGGGAAGATCCCACATGCCGAGGAGCAACTAAGGCCGTGCGCCACACCTACTGAGCCTGCGCTCTAGAGCCCGTGAGCCACAACTACTGAAGCCCACACGCCACAACTACTGAAGCCCACGCACCACAACTACTGAAGCCCGCGCACCTAGAGCCCATGCTCCGCAACAAGAGAAGCCACCGCAATGAGAAGCCCACGCACCATAATGAAGAGTAGCCCCCACTCGCCACAATTAGAGAAAAGCCCACGTGCAGCAACAAAGACCAAACACGGCCAAAAAAAAACAAAACAAAACAAAAAACTAGTGCCCTTTATCTGTACCCTTCTCCTACTTGTTGTAGGTACTGGCTGCTAACAAAAGCACTCTTCTTCTGAGAAATGTCCCCAGCCTCTGTAAGCTGCCTCTCTGGGAAGTTAAACCATCCCTCCAAGGATAGCTTTACACTGAATGAATAAGAAAGAGAGGAATACAAGGACTAAGTCCCTTTGCCTCCAAGATGCTATCCCTGCTTCAGAGTTCCAGTAGGCTCAGATCACGACTAGGCTTCGGGTAAAACTACATCTCAGCCTAGCTGTCCCCGGGTCCTATCTTAATTCCCTCATTCTCTTACAGGATTCTCTCGATAGCACTATTTCAATAAACCACTTGTATAAAAATTCCCATCTCAGGGTCAGGTTCCTAGGAACCCAACCTAAGACATGTAAGGCAATAGGTAAGGAGAAAGTAAATAAAATAATGCTTAGACAAGCATTAAAAGTACATCCCCAAAATCTGAGAGACAGATTTTCTTCAGGGTGCTAAATGGTATCTGATCTCTCTGCAGAAATAATGCAGTATTTATTCAGTACTTATGTGTGGTAAGTTGACAGGGTGTGGATGGGTGTGGAGGTACAGGTAGCAGCTCAGTTGTGCTACTTACCTTCTGCCCTCCAGGATTTTCAACATGCTTATTTTACTTATATGATCCTAAGTTTTCCCCTTTTTATGGTAAATATATAATATACCATATATATATACTTAACATATACTTAGCAATTTTGCAAAACTCATATGACTCATTCAACATGTATTGCACTAGATGTAAAACAAAGGGCAAGCCTTTCTCCATTTGGAAGCCACAAATTCTTTTTCAAAATGTGTATTTAATGGTCATTCTATCAAAATCAAGCAGAATCACATTTCAAAAATGTGTGTGTGTGTATATATGCATATATATACACACTTTATAAAAGGTGCGTTTTCAAATTTTATTTGAAAATGAAAACCCAGATGTATTTGTTCATGTTGGATGATCTGTCTGGAACATCTTTTATCAAAATGTTCATATCTTACCTACATATTAAGTACAAATTTTAAGCTCAAGATGCTCCACAAAAGATTCCCAAATTCCCAAGGCTAAAAGTAAATCACTCCAGGATTTCCCTGGTGGTTCAGTGGGTAAGACTCCCCGCTCCCAATGCAGGGGGCCCAGGCTCGATCCCTGGTCGGGGAACTAGATCCCACATGCATGTTACAGCTAAGAGTCCGCATGCTGCAATTAAAGATCCTGCATGCCGCAACAAAATTCTGTGTGCCACAGCTAAAACCCAGCACAGCCTAAATAAATGAATAAATAAATAAATAATATTTTAAATAAATAAATTAATCACTCCCTCCCCTGCAACTTTTTTAATGCATTAAATTTATTTGTGTTTAATTCATATCATCTCCCTAAAACCCCCTAGGGCTAGACGAATGCTCTGCTCTGAATTTCTTGCCTCCAGCCTTACCCAGTGTGCTTCAAAGAAATGAACTAATGAATGAAGGGAGGAAAGGTTACTTCTGTGGACTCTTACGTCTTTCCTTTTTGATAAAACTTGTACAAATTAATGACTTAAAAATTTTAGGAAGGATTAAGAGAACAGCAAGTCATGTACAAATACCTGATTTTAATGAATGTAACTAATATACCGATCGACTATGACTATGACCTTTGATTTTTTGGAAGTTCTTCAGTCATGCAGTGTGTTCCCAAATTAATACCCAAGCAGCTGTGATAATAATAAGGCACACTTTCTGCTTTTCAGCAATTCCTAAATAAATGCCAGTTTTCCGAAAGAATTATCTAAAGAGCTTGTTAAAAATACAGCTACCCAGGGCTTCCCTGGTGGCGCAGTGGTTGAGAGTCCGCCTGCCGATGCAGGGGACACGGGTTCGTGCCCTGGTCCGGGAAGATCCCACATGGCGCGGAGCGGCTGGGCCCGTGAGCCATGGCCGCGAGTCTGCGCGTCCGGAGCCTGTGCTCTACAACGGGAGAGGCCACAAAAGTGAGAGGCCCGCGTACCGCAAAAAAAAAAAAAAAAAAAAAAAAGAAAGTACAGCTACCCAGCCCTCACTCCTGAAATTCTGTCCCATTTAGATCTGAGGTGGGATGAAGGAAAGCTCAGCCAGGTCTGGGGACAGTTTCTCTGTTTCATGCCAAGGATTCTCAGGACAGCCCCAAGTCTCTCTGTCCTCCCCTGTCCAGTTCTAGACCTAGCTTGTCTTTAAGATCTTTGCCTTCCCTTTTTCTACATGCACAGTTGTGGTGGTAACTGTCCAACTAAAAACTGATTAAATACATGATTAGCACCTTCTTATTCACTTATTTAAAGCCTTTCATCCCCTAACTTAGCTGTTAAGTTCCTACTAGACAAAGACTAATGAATCCTTACTTCCATTGTCTCCAAAGTGCTGGGCAATTTTATCTGCTTTGGATTTAATAACTTATTCTTTGTTTAGGCCAAAACTATTTTAAAACCTTGTAATTACTGAAATAAAGGCTACAAAAAGTAGTGCATCAGATAATTTTTAAAAAATGAACACTTGATCAATGTAAGGCTAAAAGCAGTAAGTGAAAGGGAGACTGAAAGCAGAAGACTCCCCAAGAGAGAAGCATCTGTTTTAAACACAGGAGGCCGCATCTCTGTATAGTTCACCTTACTACAGTGAGCAATAGTTACTTTGGTATTTTCTAAAAATCCTATAATAAATTCAATACCACTTTTCCCCAAAATGAAGACTACAGGTATGGAGACTGATACACAAGTTAGGAAGGATGAATCACTTTAGCATCCCAACACCCTGTGACATCTGCATCAATCCACAGGCACAGGGACAGCAATTCTCACCATTCACACAAGTATCTCTGAGATCCATACTGAATAGGAACCCCCAATTCCACCTGAGTCAGTCATGACTAATCCTGCTGCAGTCAGGGCGTCAGAGCGGTTCTCTCAGAGTCTTCTTTTCTGTGCTATTTCTAACCTCCGGTAAAAGCTTCCTCTAGACCATTCCCTAAATATCAGCCATTATTATGAAGTAGTTCAGTTTGCTTATATGCCCCCAGAGCCATCTCTGTCAAGCAAAAACAGTCTCAAGAGTCAGGCAAAGTCTGTTTCTCCTTAAGAATTATTCCTATATTCAGGTTTTGCCATAATTTCTCAGCAAAAATTTTCAGATGAACTCTGATTAGAGTGACATAGGTCACAGTCCCAGCCCTGTAAGCAGGAGACGGAATGTGCTGATTAGCTTAACTTGGACCTAAGGGTAATTTCAAATTTCTTGGGGAAAAAAAAAAAAAAAACAGACCACAAAATGGAAATGCAGAGCTGTTGGAAAGAGAAAAATGGAGAATAGATGATAGAAAAGAACATCAGTTAAGATTAGGTTCATCTGCAAGGGACAGCCAAAAATAACAATGGTTTAAACAAAATAAAAGCTTATTTTCGTCTCACATTAAAAAAGTCAGGAGTAGAGACTCTTCAAAGGCTGACAGGTGACTTCACAGAATCCTCCAAGTTCCAAAGTCTTTTATCTTGCTGCTCTGCCTCACTTAGTCACAGGGCCATACCTAACTACAAGGGAAGCTAAGGAATAAAATCTTTATTCCAGATGACCACATATCCATTTAACAATGAGGTGATTTCTATTTCTTAGGGGAGAAAAAGAAAGAATCGATGTTGGGGGATAAACAGCAACCCCTGCCAGTAGTGCACTGACTCCTAAGTGGCTCCCATGATTCCTACCACCTTATGTTCACATCCTTGGGAAATGCTCTCCTCTCGAGTATGGGCAGGACCCGTGACTTGCTTCTAAGCAATACAGTATGGAAAAGATGATGAGATATAGATGACTAATGTATAGGATTACATTACATAAGATTTAGCATTTGTCTTGCAGGAGTTTTTCTCTCTCCCAGGGATGGCTGTGAGAAAGTGGGTGGCCATGTCGTTCCACATGGCAAGGAACTGAGGGTGGCCTCTAGGAGCTGAGGGTGGCCTCTGGCCAACAGCCAGCAAAAAGTAAAGCTCTCAGTCCAACAACCACAAGAGCGAGGAAATCGATCCTTTCCTGGTTGAGCCTCTCGATGAGAATCCAGTCCTGACTGAAATGTTTATTGTTGTCTTGTATGACTTTAAGCAGAAAGCTCAGCTAAGCTGTACCTGGACTCCTCATGCACAGAAACTAAGATAATAAATGTGTGTTGTATTAAGCCACTAAGTTTATGGTAATTTGCTACGCAGTAATAGAAAGCTAATATACTGACAATGAAAGCAACCAACAGATGCTCACCATACTGCATAAAAGGCCTAACTCAGTCCCTAATATATAATGTGTTCGATAAATGTTAGTTGCCATGGTCATCATCATCATCAATATAATCATCATTTCCTAATCCTGGACTCCTCCAATACCATCATCACCTTGCCTAGCAGCTTAGCATCAAGGAATAAAATCCCAACAGGGCAAACAATTCTATTCATATTACTTTTAGACTTTTTGGAAGCAACCAACTTTAAAATCTAATTGGAGTTGAATTTCCATTAGCACTGCACTGGTGATTCTTGTATATCCATCTGCCACTCCATTCCAAGAATTTGCCTCTCAAGGATACAAAAATCTCTTGGTCATGCCTCACTGGGGAAGAACTGAAAAGAATAAGATAGGACACAGTACTCTAGGGGTTCAGTTAAGAATTGCAGGCAAGCCTACGAAAAATAGATCCATCACTCTGTGGAGTCAGGCTGAGGAGAAAAGAAACAATTAGCTAGAGGTTAAGTAGTGAAACAGCTGCTAGAAGCCTTAGGTAAAAATGTCTTGGAGTAGGAGTAAAATATTGGAAGAATAATGTGGGAGTGAAAGTTATCAATTGCCTTGAAACCTGAATTTATGTATTTTAATATTATCTAGCAGAGTCAATCTGAGCATCTGCTTAATATCCTGGTACAAGAATACCAGGAGGAATTTTTTTTTTAATTTTGAAAAGAGAGTAAAAAATAAAGCACCTTTTAGAGAATTTCAAGATGAAGCTTTTACAAGACCATACAAAACCTGAGATATTTTAGATGGTAATATGTTAAAGCAAATTAATGTCCCCTAAATCAAGTAAAGATTTCAAAGCTAAGCCATTACATATAATGGAGTGAGGCAGAAAAGTGAAATCTATTCTATGAAGTATATAAAAAAATAGAAACTTCTGTTATGAGAAACCATAAAATAGTCAATAATTCAAAAGATGATTAAAATAAACAACATATTAGTAATAAAAACCTGGCATGGGGGACATTCCAATAATGGATCTTGGTTTTTGGCTTATATCAACTCAAGAATCTTAGAAGGAATATGAGAATAGATACTACACCAAAAAACTACTGTAGCTTTTGTTTATGTTTACTTTTATAGAGAAAAATCATGTAAAACAGCACATAATAAGGAGTAAAGAGTACCTGAAAATAATGAAAAACTAAAACACAGAGATGCTAAAAATAGAAAAGATGAATTTATCCCAGAAGTATGTGGCATTAATTGATAGAAGATATCAGAATGATTACATAAATTTTGATGACCATAATACTAAGAGTGATTTTTAAATTCTTGGAATCACTTAGGGTTTTTTTCCCTATGTGGTTCAAATCCCTGTTCTACAAATATGGTGTGTTAACCCCCAAATGCTAGTGAATATACATGGAAAATATTTTAACTTTGTTCCTGTGTAGAAAATTCCATTTCTAAAGAATTGTTTTTCACTTATTTTGCTGCAGAATCTGTTCCTATTGTTTTTTCAAGCCAGTGAAGAAATGATTCATTTAATTTTTGCCAAATTAAACTGAAACATCAGTTTCAGGATAATAACAAGGTCATCATCCCAAAGATCCTTCCATTGTGAGTCAGCTTTGTACAAAAAGACACATACTATGACACAAGACTGCAGGGACCACTAAACCTCATCAACAAATATCACTGTTCATTGTGGGGAAGGAGGAAGTATGAGAAAATATAATTGTTAGTGGTCTCAACAGAAACAATCTCCACTCCAGTTACGCATCGTAGTAATGGTGGGCCGATAATGTCATCCATAACCAAAAGGTTTTACAAGTATTACGTTCCTGTAAAATATGATATTGACAGAAGGATAGAAAGGGAGAGAGAAAAGTTCTCAGGGTTTTTTTTTTTGCTCTACATTTAGTTTTGTTTGTTTTGTCTTTCACTTTTCACTAAAGAGGTATGCTCACAGCTCAAACCAAACATCTTCCTAATGGATGTACTATGAGCCAACTGATGACACTTACTAACTCAAAAGTGAACATTACAAGGTAGCTTAATCAGGTTCTTTTTTAGTAATTTTTTTTTCCTCAGGGGAAATGGTGTGGCCACGTTACAACAGAGAGAATGTGGGCTTCCTTGGTTACTATGGAGTTCCAAATAGTACATTCACTTTAATATGTTAATTTTTGATGACTTCTAGGAATTTACATTTTCAGCATTTTTACAATCAACCCATAAAAAAGTGTAATTGATGGCATATAATAGTTTGTTGTAAAAATATCTTTGAAATATTGTGAACAAATTTTTCTGCAGCAGAATAGTGACCCAGATGGAGACTAACATTAATATATCAATGTCCAAAGGGAAATCAGAATAGACATTTAGGGGTCACACTACAGAAGAAGTCAGGGCAGATTTCTGGATCTGGAGATACTGACATGTTTTCAGTAAAAAAAAAAAAAAAAAAAAAATTGTTTCCTTATTATTCCTTAATACTTACTGAACTGGAGTTAATCTGAAGTCCTCCAAACTCAAGCTATTCTTCCTCGCTCTTGTGTTTTCTAACTTAGTTCCTTCTACCAGGAATGCCGTCCTGTACCATCTTTTTCACCTTGAAAAACCTTACCCAACCATCCCTTAATGTCCAGCTCAATGCCTATTTTCCATGATGTCTTCATCCTGATCACCACTCTAAAAGTGATTCTTTTTATGGGAGAAAGTCTATTGGGGGAAATAATCAAAATGAATTCCAGTGGCACCATTTCACACACAGTGCTTTGTATTATGACTATTTCTTCTTTATGTGTCTCATTTTGAGGGTAAAGATTGAACACAACTTTATTTCCACTAAAGAAGCAAGAACAGTGCCTTGCAAATTACATTGAAAAGTATGACAAATGTTCATTGGAGAAAAGAATGAATGAATGAGTGAGAGGATAAAAGAATGAAATGAATAGAGAAGAGAGAATTTCTCAACTGTGTGCTATTACCTCTAACTAGGAATGCAAAGAAGAGAGAGATGAATTAAGGTTAAAGTAGTTTGTCAGGGCATCACGGGGAGATGAGCTGAGGACTGAGAAATGGCAATGAGTGGGTAAAAGATAATTTAGGCATTGGCATGAGGGAAGGCACTAAAGCAGGGCAGAATAGCACAAAAGTCAAAATGAGGAATCTAGCCTCTATTCTACAATGTGGCCTTGCCCAAATTCCATCATGAAAACATTACAGGGTTATTTACAGGGAAACTCAGAGTTGACTCATTGAAATGTGAACTCTCCAAAATGGACCAGCAACCAAAAGTGATCAGATAAATCATTTAGCTAGGCCAAATAGAAGGAAAGGGAATATGGAGCAGCCACAGAAGTGAAGAAATGCACTGGGATTGCTACAGGCATCTAGGAAATATTATGCAATTTAGAACAGTCTGTGAATCACAAGGGCTGTTCCCCTTTATACTCAATAAGGTATAAGGTGTGGTAGCTACACCCTAGCTCAGATCTAATCTAGAAACTCATCTTAATGAGAGTTTAGTTGCCAGTAAAATTTTAGCTAAAATGATGCCTCATAAGTCTACATCTTCCTTTCAAGAATACTTAAAGTACACATCCTGGATTTTCAGATGTGACTAAAATAGCCAGAAGGTTTCTGAGGGACACACATTATACCACAGTAAGGTAATTTGCTGTTTGAAATGGAAATGGTGACAAATTATGCTTTGGTACTGCAAATACTTAGAGTTGACAGCAACGCTCTGGAAAAATTTTGTACACTAGGTTCCAAGTTTTATAATGTCTTTCTACCAAATATTCTGAAACAAATTTAACATTAAGATTTTCAGTATGCTGAGCTGTCAATCAATCTTTAGTTTCCCTGATACTTCACTTTTAAGAAAGCACAGTGCATTACTTAGCCATGATCAGTAACAGGAGGCCTGTCCAACCTAACACCCCTACTAACAATCTACAGACACTTAGCCATTTTGCAATGGAGAAAAAGCTTAATTTTCTGTACAGCATGGATAAGGCTTTCAGAAAGCAATTTCAAAGAAGATTTCCAGAAGCAGCTTTTAAGGGCAGCTGAAAGAATGACGCCTTTAGCATGCTTTGATAACTATCAAAATTCCCAAATTACATAAATGCTTAATAACAAGTAAGCATTTCTAACCTGGGCTTGCATAAAATATTACCTTTTGCAGAAAAACTAAAAGAAAACTTGAAAGGCATTTCATCAGCATTTTAACTTCAGGACATGTGAAAAGCAAACTGAAAACTGTAGCCAGTGAAAAAAATTTTTTTCTCACTCTTTTTTTTGTCTCCACATTAAGAAACACATTTTTATTTACTGTTTTGTGGGCTTAATCTCCTTCTTCCAAAGGAGATTATAATTAAATAACTATATAAATGAAGTCCTAGTTTACCTTCTTATAACTACTGCTGATAGATAACCCTTAAGGGCAAAACCAGGGCACTCTTACAGAATAAACATTAACAGGAAGTGGAGATACATAATTTAGAAATAGCAGACTGATACTAGGGTAGACAGTTAATATTCTATTTATATTATATTTTTTATATCACATTGAAAGTAACTGTTCTTAAGTAACTGAATATCAACAACAATGGGCAGATAACAAAAAGCCATAAGTCATTCTTGATTCTCATTGCATTAAATATTTTGCATTTGGTAATATATTTCAAATAATTCAAACAAAAGCATCCAGTTAAGATGCTGTTAATTTGCAAAGCAGAAGTTACAACAGTATAAAGAACAATACCTAATGACAGTACATGCCAAGCTCCCATAATCCATGGCACTCAAGGTGTCGGAAAAGGGTATATAGTACAGGATAGACAGCTGCAAGTTCTTTGCCACTCTTCCCACTCTTCCCATCAAAAAGTGGAGTCTCTTTCTCCTGCTCTTGAATCTGGGCCTACCCTGCAACCATGACTCTTACCCTCTTTTGAATGACTTTATTGCATTGGTTGATCATTATTTCTCCTTAAATTCAATCTAGGAGGTAAAGCTGTCAAGATAGTATGTTTTCTAAAAGCTAAAAGTTATCCCAGATGCCTCTGAATCTATAATCTGAAGGAAATATGAAGAAAATTCCTTGAAAAGAAGCAGTTACAAAAAAATTTCTGTAGAGAAGCAGTTCCCAAGTTTTTGGTCACAGGATTCCTTTATTCTTCTAAAAATTATTGAGGGACCCAAAGAGCTCTAACTTATGTAGATTTTATACTTTATGTCTATAGTTTAGAAATGTTTAAAATAGTTAATTCATTGGCTATTAGTATTGACTATTATTATTTTTAGATGAATTAATTATTTTTCTCTACAAAGATGCTAAAAAAGGTGAAATGTTTTATTACTTTTTATAAACTGCTAGAGCTTTCTAAAAATATTAAACTTCAATTCATGTACACAAGCTCTTCAAACCCATGACCTAAATGGGCTACAGGCCCCTGTGTCAATCCTCGAACTTTTGAATAATTTTCTTGGCTCCTTTACACTTGGGGGAGAAAGACTTGGTCCTAGTCTCCCCAGATGACTGTCAATATAGTTTTTATCAAAGTTCTGGTAGTTGGCATTCCTCTGCCCTCTACTCATTGCTCACAGAATATTCTTTTTACTAGGTATTTCACAGTCATAATTCTAGAACCACTGTTGTATATTCAACCTTAGGAAAAGTCTCAAAATTTCCTATTAAGAAACACATTCACCACAATTTTTTTCCAAAAGTTGTTAAATTCATAAACTTCTATAGTAGCTCTTTGTTTCTTTGGGTTTTTTAAAAATAATTATACATGTGGCTAAATTGTCATACCCTTTGACCCATGACTATATACTTCTTGCTTTCTGAATTTCTCCAAATTTAAAAAACACATTCAGGTAGTAAACCAGATGCTTAAAGACTTTAGATCATGTTTTTTCTGTATGTGATAATTTAAAGTTCTAAACAGACATTGGAAAAAAGAAAAGTTATCATAAGATATTTGGTTATTCTCCCATTATTAAAAGAACTATTTTCAATAATAGGCATATGTTCTAGGATAATAATTTAGTGTTCTTTATTGAGGATTGAAAGTGAAATCCTCTTTCACTGCAAGACCACTCCATGGAACAGGATGGAAACTTCTCTCTGAGAGCCCATCTTAATTTTCTCAAAGATCCATCCTGTTGGATTCCCACGTGACACACTGATCTAGAAATGTTTCCTCATTAATGCTGACATCTCCCATGTGTTGGAAAGAACTTCACATATTACATCATTCATTTGAAATGTGTATTCAGAAAGAGAAAAAAAAACATTCCTTTAGGTCTTTGGATATGATTTTATATGTATCCTATAAAAGAGAAGATATGTTATAATCAAAAGGCATTAGAGGGACTTCCCTGGTGGCGCAGTGGTTAGGAGTCTGCCTGCCAATGCAGGGGACACGGGTTTGATCCCTGGTCCCGGAAGATCCCACATGCCACGGAGCAACTAAGCCCATGCACCGCAACTACGGAGCTTGTGCTCTAGAGCCTGCGAGCCACAACTACTGAGCCCACATGCCACAACTACTGAAGCCCACATGCCTAGAGCCCGTGCTCCACAACAAGAGAAGCAACCGCAATGAGAAGCCCACGCACTGCAACGAAGAGTAGCCCCCGCTCGATGCAACTAGAGAAAGCCCATGTGCAGCAACGAAGACCCAACACAACCAAAACTAAATTAATTAATTAAGAAAAAAAAGGTATTAGAGTAACATGAAAAGTCAAATGCTTTAAAGTTCAAATCTGGCCTCCATTTCTTATAAACTGAGAGACCTCAGGAAAAGTTACTGAGCTCCTCTGAGACTCAGTTACCTCATCTGCAAAAATAAAAGCAACATCTTTGCAGAATTATCAAAATGCAAGTAAATTGCCTGATAAAACACAGAGGGGATTTGTATATTGCAATCTTTTATTAACGTTCTCATTACTATTATCACAGTAAAAATCACCTTAAGATTTACCATAGATTTACCATGAAATTCACTGCCATCCCCGGAGTAGAAGAACGGCTATTACCTAACCATATCAAGAGCAAGCATAATGGTAATGGAAGAAAACGTATGATTGTATTATCTTGTATGTCCACTGGTCAAATAAAGTATCCCCATTGTTTTTTTTAGGAGGAAGGGGAGGAAGGACAGTCTGTGAGGAAAAAAAACAAAAACAAAAACGATTTCTGCTTCTATCACATGAGATCCGGAGGGGAAATCATTTTTGCTGGAACTCCAAAAATTTTCTGTCTTATTTGGTGTCCCAGCCTTTAGCACCTCCTATCTCCAAAACACATCGCAGGCATAGAACAGAAATATTTCCCTCGAACACCACTTCAGTGTGCTCCCTCGCCCTGCCCAGTATACAAAGGCCCACAATGATCTCCAAGACCCCACACAAACTCCTGCTCCAAGTCCTACCTACCCCTCCAACCCACTCCTCATGAGCTTCACATCACAGCCACTCAGCGCTATAGTCACAAAAACTCAATGTAAGAATGGATTCAAAGTGACTGTTCTTAATTAAATTGCAATCTATTTAAAACAATAAGTAACTCTCATTTAAAACTCACTGTATATATTTTGACACACCCATAAGGCAGAAAACAACTCAAGTATTCTGAAATGTGTCTAAATATGATAGGAATTTATTCAAAATGGTAGTACTTTGAAGTACTGTTTATTTTCCTGTACTGATGTCCTCTAATAAAATTAGAGTGACCTAAACACAATTAATGTGAAGTATATTCCATTCCATTGCTTAAGATTTAATTACAGATCATATTTATATTATACATACAGATTTATTTACAGTGATACCAACCTTATGTTTTTTCAAAACCAATTAGATTTAAAAAGGAGAGAGATTACTGCTGAGAAGGAATACTGGAACTTGTAGCAATATTATTGTGCTTCTCAAGCAAGTACTCGAGTAGTATGGATTCATTTATAGTCATACCAATTAATTTTCAATCCTTTTAAAGTTAAATTTTGGTAACTTACCCACTAGTGGATAACCTGTGGCCTTTTCCTCTCCACTGCCCAGTACATTCCAAATAGAAAGGCCAGGTAGGCAACAAAGTAGGTGGAAATTGTGTTATGAGTGTGCTGTGTAAGTATATGCCCGTGTGTGTATCTGAATACTTTTGAAATCAACAATACTTACTTTACTGAAATTACTAACTTTTAAAAAAATGTTGACTGCTAAGCAAAGATACTATTTAAAATCAATCTGAGAGCAAATTTAAAAGTAAACAGTTAGCTATAGAAATTCACTAACCATTCACTATTCATTAATTATTATCAGCATTTGCTAAACATTTCCTTACAAACCAGCTCTGACTGAATGCTCTTGTACCTCACCTCAGTCATCTTAGCCTGAAGTTGGAAGCCCTTTCCCCAAAATTATTCCTTCCTCAGGGAAACTAAGCATCAAGGTGCTTCTCTCCAGGAGGCCAATTAGTATTTCAACCTAGAAAACTTTCTTTTTTTCCTACCTGAAAAATGCTGAAATAATTCTGCATATTTTATTTCATCCTATCAGCACTATGTTTCCCTTCCTCCCATATGGAAAAATTAGAAAGTACTTCCCCTCCAGTGCCTCCAATTATAGAACAGTAGATTCTCTGCCCATTTCCTTTCTTTCTTTTTTTAAAGAGTACAACGCCTGGCACTAAAGTGGTGCCAAATAAATATTTCATAAGTGGACGAATAAATGAGAGGGAAACAACAGTCTCCACCCTTTTCTTTGATGTAAGCTCTTCCAACTCACAGTGTTTAATCCGTTAACCATGAGATTCTCAGTTAAGTTATTCATACACCACTTGGTCTCTCAAAACCCTTACACCATCAAGCAAACTAGGTCTTTGGAAGACATTTTCAGAGTTTATATATCTTAAAGTGATTATTTTGAACATGTTCATTCAACAAGTTCTTTCTTGAACATCTATTCTGGTAACTTAAATAAGGTTTGTAAAAGACTCAATGTGGTTTCATTAGTATATTTCTAACTGTACTCCAAATTTATATCTATTTCTATATCCCCTCAATTCAAAATTATTATTACAGGTTGACTATATTTTTAAAGGTTATACTGCAAGGAGGCTTCTTCAAAGCAAAACAACAACACTAACAGCAACAAGATTTGAAATTCACTGAATCATGACCAGAGCCAAGCAAAGTACCTTGCTCAAAATAGTGCCTCATCAATATTTATTGATTTGATTGTCTACGGGATTTTCTTTATATTAAAGGCTCTTTAGGTTAATTTTGGAAAAAGTTCTTAGAAACAAAGAATAAAGGAACTAAAGAAAACTTCTGTTATTCAATTGAGCACTTATTGAGCATCAGAAAAGGTGCAGATAATTCCTACCAAAGAATCAACTGTGAAGTAAAAGGGAGCCTGTATCCATTATACTCCTTCCCAATTAGACTCTAACAGGAAGTCAAATGATTCTGTGTCAAAACTGTCTCTCTATTTGAAATTAAATTGTGCTTATAGATGAAGTTTGATCAACATAAGAATATGTTCAATTGTCTTACTTTTAACTATCTTGGAAAAAACTGCCTCTGCAGTGATGTTTATACAGATTAATGACATGCATAATAACTAAATAAATAAAGGTAAGAACAATATGAAGAGAAGTATAAAGGCCTTTACTAAACATTTCCTGAGATGAACAAAAAAAAATTTAAGTCTAAATCAGAGAGTTCATTTAAACTTAATTTCAGCAAGATGAACAGGAAACATCGATCCTGATTCCTAGAATGAATATATTTTCCATTATACAGCAAAAGGGATATATATTGTTTTAAATTCAAGATTATTCAGAGTCCTCTCCGTTTGCCTAGCAGAAATTAGTCAGGGTTTTACCAAGAACACGGCTTGAAAACAATATGGGATGGAATTCCCTGGTGGTCTAGTGGTTATGGCTTCACCCTTCCACTGTAGGGGGCAAGGGTTCGATCCCTGGTCAGGGAACCCTCATGCCGCGTGGTGCGGCCAGAAAAACAAAACAAAAAACGATAAGGGTTTAGGGGTTACCTAGCAAGTGGCTGATTAATATAGATTCTTCTATGTGCAAACTCAACAATGGGAAGAAAATGTACACGTATCAAATGCCTTTTATACGCACATGCTAAAAGCTGTGCATGTGTTATGTCATTTAACCTTCACAACTATGTTCTATCCAGGCTTTATAAATGCAAAAATTGAAGTTCACAGAGGCTCAATCTCTTACTCACAGCCTCACAACTTGTAAATGGGAGAGTTCAGTTTAGAACTCAAACTTTCTTTGAAAGGATCAATATTAAAAGGGAGGAAAGGAAGAGATTTTTGACCAATACAAATTATAAGTCTTCTGATAATGTGTATGTAAAGCGGAGAGTTAATGTGTTGTATGATAGAACAGGGTTTGTAACATCTTTTGGAGCCTCAACTAACCACACATAAAATGAGGAAGATATGGCCTGACAGTATTTTTTGTTTTAAAAACAGATGACAAAACACATAAAGATTAGTTGGCCATAGTAATCTGTGATTTTTCAACTAAAAACTATCTCATGCATTAGGCTGTATTAATGGAAAAACCAAGAGTACAAAATTCAGAGGTCAGGAAATAATAGTTTTAATGCTCTGACCAGACCACACCTGGGTAGTGTGTTAGGTAGTAAGTACTATATTCCAAAAACAGTGTCAAAATGCAGTGATTTAAAGGAGCTTGAATAGAATATGAAGTCTTGAAATGATGACATAGGAGAAAGAGTTGAGAAAATAGAGATTTGGCCTTGAAAAAAGAGGCTGAGAAGAGACATATTTGTCTTCATATATTTCATATATTTTAATTTGAAAAGCTTCCAAGTAAAAGGGAAGAAATAGGCATAGATACATTTAATATTATATCAGAAAACAGAAACTAAGTGGAAGTTCTGGAGAAGAGAATTTTAATTCAGTTTAGAGGGCACAGTCTAATAATTAGATCTACCTTGGAATGGAATCACTTCTCTGATATATACATATATATATATATATATATATATATATACACACACACACACACATATATGTATGTATAGAGAGAGTTTTATATGTTGCTTTTGAGAGAAACTTGTATATATGTTTATATGTTAATTTATTAAAGCTTTATGGGCCTAACATTTTTTTAAATTAATTAATTTATTTTTTATTTTTGGCTTCACTGGGTCTCTGTTGCTGCACCCGAGCTTTTCTCTAGTTGAGGCGAGAGGGGGCTACTCTTTGCTGCGGTGCACCGGCTTCTCATTACGGTGGCCTCCCTTGTTGCGGAGTGCCGGCTCTAGAGTGCAGGCTCAGTAGTTGTGGCGCACAGGCTTAGTTGCTCCGCGGCATGTGGGATCTTCCCGGACCAGGGCTCGAACCCGTGTCCCTTGCATTGGCAGGCAGATTCTTAACCACTGCGCCACCACGGAAGCCCCATATTTTTAATTTTACTCCATATCCCCTTCTAAAATGAGACTGCTTTGAATACTAAAGAAATAATTTGCATGTGGCATCTGCTTAATGCCCTGCCCTGTAATTTCTTTACTGAACATGATGCATATTAATGCACATTTTATGCAGATTTCTTGGACTAGTAGATAAAAATGCTTATAAAATATCCCTAAGCAATGGGAGTAACCACCACCAGGAATTTTTCCCAGGGTTAGAATTGGGAGTGGCAAGCAGGAGGTTTCCAACACAATGAACTCTAACTAAAGGGAGATACAAATCCCAAAATCTCCTTAAAAACCAATATGATAAAAAATACAAGTTTGTCTGAGAGGCTGAAGAAAATCTGACTTTCAAACTACAACATGTTTACAGAATGGCTTCAGTGTTTCAAAAATCCTTCAAATCTTTAGCCAGCAGACTATTCATTATTCTTACTTTATTAATTTCTTTTTTATAATAAAGGCCAAAGGGACTGAATGAAAAATATTTTTCACCTTAGTTTCCTGTAAACTCCAAATATAATAAAAGAAAGAAACACTTCAAATTTTTTTCTCACATACTCTTTGCCCCATACTTCTTATTTATGTTGCTAAGAATAATAAGATCTAACTTGTCAATACTAACTTGAAAGAGAATAAAAATGAGGAAAAGTCAGCTTAATAATTTATTTGAGCCAAAGACTCATCTCTTCCTGATAGTATCTGTGTCCTCAGGAATGCAAATCAAACCTTAGCAAATCAAAACATTTCAGTTCTGAGATGACAGATACCAGCACATTTTTCAGACAAGCCCCAATTAAACTGGCAATACCCCTACATTCTCATTTCCAAATTAAAAGTCACTACATAATATGCTTTTTTCCCAGTGATTTGCTGTATGCTTCATTCAACTAGTTCAATCTCCTTTTGGTTGATCTGTGTATTATCTAAGCCAATTTATGTAGGTCGGCACTAATTTCTACACACACAATAAGGCAATGAAACATTCACAACAGGTCCTAACAGAGCAGCTCACATCACCAAATCTTGATTATGTAGCGCTGAAGAAGTCCTCTGAGGCGTTTTAATATGTTTAGAGACTAGCTTGCTACCCTCCGTGGCTATTAGCAATGTGCTCATGTCCCTGTGTGTTATTACGCCAACACACAAACTGTACGATAATTATTGGCTCTGTGCTTTGGTATTTCAACCATGATGTTGATATTTATCTGTCTTGGTAAAGGCTGCAACGGGAACGGATGGCCTGTTTTTTTAAAGGATGGGATAAAGGAAACCAGAAAAGGGAGGGGACAGCAATAAAAAGCACATGCTCCATGTAGTAATTTAAATGAACATTCTAGGAAAAACTATTTGACATTGTTGCTTTTTATAAATATTTTGTATTCTTAACATTTCGATGGTCATAAGAACTTTGGGGTAGAACACAGACACCTTGGGGAGGTGAAGAAGAAGGATTAATCATGGCATTTCTTTTGGTCATAAGATTGTAATTTCTGATGATCAACAATTCCTAAAATAAAACATCACAGTTTTCTATATAGAAGCATCTATAAAACATACAGCATCATCTGTGAACAACTCCATGAAAAGAGGAAATAAACTTAACCTGAATCTAATCAAGCCTACTAACTCACTTCTTGTTTACAAGAAATACAGGGGCAGGGAATCAAGCCATGTGAAGCTGCAGGGAAGCAAACACACGGATGTAGAATATGAGACAGCTGGCCCAGTCTGTTTCAAAAAGAGGGGAAGGGTGTGGAGCAATTGTAAAAATAAAATGCAATGTATGGTAGATCTTTGGATACTAATTCAAATAAAGCAAATGGAAAATAACATTTTTGAGACAATTGACAAATTGTGAATATAAACAGAGTATGAGATAGACCAAAGAATCAGAGTCAATTTTGTTAGTCTGTGATAATGACATTGTAGTAAAGTAAAAAAATATCCATTTTTTAGAGACGTCTACTAAAATATTTGGGGGAGAAATGACATGTAATCTGGGATTTGCTCTTAATTGCTTCAGCAACAACCACAACTAAAAAAGAAATAAGTGAAACAATGTGAAAAGTTCTTGATAGTTCTTGATTTGGGGTGATAGTTATATAAGGGTTCATTATTCTTTCTATTTTTATGTATGTTTAACTTTTTTTAATAAAATTTTTAACTTTTATATTATGATTCATTAAAATGGCTTAAGTATTACTGGTTATGGGCAGCTCTTTTGCTATATTAAAACAATCGCTATACTATTTTTTTGTTCTGCCTTTGAGCTGAAATTCTTGCCCATGGATGGGTTTCAAGGGTCCTGATCTTTCATTCTTAACCCATTTCTCTGGAAGAGAGGCCAATGTCATCACATTGTCTAAGATATCGGTGCCCTGAAAAAAGGTTAGGAACCACTGGAAAAGAAGCTTACTGAGAAAGGTTTTTGTTTATTTCCCTTCAGTTGGCACTTCAGCTAGCATACGTCTAGGCATTTTTAGCAAATAATCAGAAATGAGAGTAGACACGTGATAGACCCTAACTAGCAAAAGTATATATCCCTGATTACCTGTAATAGACCTACTTAATGTCTGTTGCCCTGGTTTGGATGATAAAATTACACAGTCACCCTAACTTGCCACTGTTGAAGTCTAAGGTAGAAAATACCTGGAATGTAAACAGATACTTGAAATAAGTTAGTTTTGCTGTTATTATTGTTCTTGCATTCATTTTATTATACTTGCATAAAATGCCCCTCTACTAACCGCATATATCAATGGCTAAGTCGGTGCTTCACTACCAATTATCCTGAATTTCCTAGATAATCATTAACTTTATATATTTTTTTTACGCTCTACCACTCATATTAAATCCTTCCCCTAAACGGACTACATACACATCCTTGAAGCATTCTTGCTGTCTTAGTCTGTGCTTTCACTAAGGGATTTGGGGGTTCAAATATCTATGAAATTACAAGGCATTTAAAGTAATTTCCCTAGGAATTTGTAAGGAACTATTCTCTTCCTTCATAGCTAGTTTTCTCACATAAGGGGCCATTACTGTACACTTCTCTTGGATCTTTGTCCACTCTAGTGATAATGTGATATAGTATCTACTCTGTAATTAAGACCTGGCAATAGCATTACATTCTTAAAAAAAATCAACAGTGTAGCTAGCCCAAAAGCAGTCACTTGGCAAATAAAGAGAACTTGGTGCTCAACTATTTTCACATGCAAGTGAGTTTATTTTCCAGGATTTATCATTGCTAAAAAATACTGATTACAATATGTGTTATATAAACAACCATTCCAATTTGATTAGATTATATACAATCCCTATGTTCTAGGTGATCTGATAAGAAACAATATGACTTCTATCCATCTTATTTTATGGTATACTTGCCATATACATATATGCATGTGGTGATCCACAGCAAATAATCTCTTCTAAATTTTCAATCATCTGACTATTTTTTTATTTATGCCAGAGACAACAGAAAATAATGATTCCCCAGGAAAGAATTAAATATCTAAATTATTCACTACAAAATGTATTGAATCTTTACATCATACTTGAAGAGAGGGCCCTATATTATATTTTATGCAGTAGATCAATGTAACTGAAGATGATGTTGCTGGATGCCAATGTCCAGGAGCTTGGCAGCAACAAAATCAGAAGATACATAATTTTAAGGGATAAGTATGAGAAGAGAGGTAGAATTCTCTGTGCCACTGCTCCCCTACCCTCATTCCTCAAAAGGACTTATTGGCCAAAGAGTAGGGATTTGTTGGCCCTCTGAGGAATCAGTGAACCAAAATATTTCAAAACAAAAGAGACCTTTGATATAATTAAGCCCCAACTCATTTTATGTATGAGAAAATTATGACCCAAAGAGGTTGAATGAGTCACCCAACGGCTACCTGATAGCTTAATGAAAGAGCAGAGCTTGGAGAGGTTTTACTACATGTTATCTTATGATTTTGGAGGAAAAAAAAAAATTTCAAGCAGACCAGAAGCCAGAAGAAAAATGAAGTTGGAATAAAAAGTATGAAGGAAACAAGGTGAAGATTAAGTAGAGTTCCAGAAATTAAAGAAATTAAGCACATAGAAAATAAAAGGACTTTAAAAATGTAAGACAAAGTAGGGGGTGGATGAGAATGAAAACAAGGACTTAAAAGATGTTACTAACTCCAAGATGGCATTTTATGAACCAATACAAAAGGAAAAAAATACAACGAACTCTAATTGCAACATGCCATTGATCTAACATTTCACAAATATTAAAATGTGAAAAGAAACACTGCTTCTTAGAATCAATGAAACTGGGTAGATGGATAAGACAGCATATTTTGTGTCTGCCAAATATTAGCGTTAGTCATTTCAGTAATTTAGTACCCCCTTTTCTTTCTTCTCTTCCTCCTCTCACTCCTCTTCTCAAAATCATCATAAGCAACATTACTAAGTATCCGCTCTATGAAAATCAAACAACCCATCTAACAGCCCTAACCAGGATCCATTCTATTACAGAAATAGTCTTTTGCTCACTGTGATTCCTGGAACTCATCTGTGGTAAATAAAGATAACCCAGTGTAAACATTAAAACTTCTAAAAACTGTACTCTAAGGCTATGCCAGAATGAACGAAGATGAACTACTTCACACATTTAGTGTGTTTGAATGAAGAGCAGAGGAAGGAAAGGAAGCAGCAACATGGAGCATCTGAGCACTGAGCAAGGGCTGCTAAACACAGGGTTCCCCAAACCTGCTAGGACCCCAGCCTGCTGAGGGCAGGAATTTTGAACCCTGTTGATCTAATCTCTCCTTTCATTTCAGTTATTCTTGGCCACACATCAAAATCCAGTCTCCTCGGTCACTGCCCAAACAGCTGTATTTCCTACCCACAGCTCTAGCTGGCCTCTAACCATTTTATTCTCAAACTCTCCTTTTGCTGTAAATACCCTCCATCTTCAACCTAATTCTAGAATATTCTCTAAACCTTATTTCTTCAACTAGACCCTGGCCTTCTCATAAAGAAATGACTCATTCTCTCACCACATACCATAGGACCACAGGTGGCACTCTTCTAGTTGTCACATTTAGACCATTACTTTCCCAATCTCATCACAAAGCCTCCCCATTTGGAGCTACACATCACCTGACTGCATTACTCTGCTCCTCCCTGCTGCTGTCATTTTTCCCTCTTTCAGATATCCCCTTAATTCCGTGAAGAGTCTGACACCTGACTGAGACTTACTTCCCACTCCAAAGTATGTTACAACATTGCTGACTTCAACACGTACGTCACTATCTCTTTAACAACCTAGTATGCAAGTTCTTTGACCTTCTCTCCAACATATAAACCATCTTTACTTAGACTTCTGTGAAACTTATTAGTACTTAGAACTGTTCAACTTCAAAATACTGAATTCCAGCATGGTAGTCTCTCGTGGTTGCTCCCTTTTCAAGCCTTCTCACTTCTTAACTTACATATATCTACTTGAAGGTCAGAGAAGTCCCTAGAATTGATTGTGGTATGTGCACAGTTTTAGGGCATTCTTTCTTGACTCTTCCTTTCCTTCAGTTGCTTAAGGAGTACATGGGACAGAATTTAGGGAGATCTACAGTACAAGATCAAAATAAGATGCAAATCACATGCAAATCTGTATGTCCTATTAGGTGTCCAGCATGGACTAGATGTTAAAAGAATTAAAAGAGGTGGTAAAAACAAGGACAACTCCTGAGAGATTGTTTGGCACCCTGCCAAGTGTTTTAAGTGACCAGAAAAAACTGACATGTTTAGCTGACAAGAAAACAAAAAGAGAGGAAGCTACTATAAAGTAAAACACGACAGTAACTTTGGAACGTCAGGAAGTGAGGTTTTTTTATTTCATTGTAGAAATGAGGAAGCATTCAGAAAATTTAATTTAGGTTGATAAAAAGTACCTTCTGTTATGATGTCTGTATCCCTAACAAAAAGTCTATCTCCTTTTCTATATTTGCATTTAATATGACTTTTTCTATACTTCTTTTGGAGCCACTAAAATATATATACTTTAAATTATCTCTTTCGTTTTAATATTTATAGTCCAGAGGAAGTGAAAAATAATATGTTGATCTCATTATCAATGTGTCTGTATTTCTCTCTCTGTGTGTGTGTGCGTAATCAAAAAAAGCATAGGATTGAGAATTCAGGAATTTATATTCTAGCCTTAGTTCACCTCACCTATAAAATATGCGAATGTTGAACCAGAACTTTATAAATGCAAATGATTTCCTTCCTGCCTTCCTGCCTTCTTGCCTTCCTTCCTTCTTTCTTTCCTTAAAACTATCCACATACCACAACCAAGTCCCAGTATTCAGCAACTGTGAGAAAAGAATGAAACTCCATGGCATGCTCTATTTAATTCTAGACTTGCACTTTATCACACTGCATGTAACTTTCTTTTTCCTTGTCTATATCCCCACTAGTCTGGCAGCTCGCTGAGGAAAATGCTATATTCGGTTCATTTTGGGGTCCCTGGCATCTAGCATAGTGCTTGACACATAGCAGATACACAAATATTTGATGAATGGTACATAAACAAACGGATACTCTTTCCATTTTTTTTTTGGTTTCAGTACTTGTTTTTGCATGGAGTTATAGTCACAGTACTTTGTAATATATAGCATACATTCAAAGAATGACAAACTGAGGATAAGAGTGCAGATTACGGCTACAAAACAAAATAGCTACCAAAGTATAGAACATACATATATATACTTTAATCCTCACAATAATCCTACAACATAGGTATTATTATCATCATCCTAATTTTATAGTCATAAAACCAGGGCACAGAAAGTTTAAGTAATGTATTAAAAGTAATAAATGGTGGAAGTAAGATTCAAACCCAGGCAGTCTGGCTCCAGAGTCTGTGCTCTTAGCCACTATGTCACATTGCCTCTTTAAAAGGTGCTTAGGATTATCCAAAGCACCTTTAAGAAAGAACATGACTCTTTTTGAATTATGGTTTTCTCAGGGTATATGCCCAGTAGTGGGATTGCTGGGTCGTATGGTAGTTCTACTTGTAGTTTTTTAAGGAACCTCCATACTGTTCTCCATAGTGGCTGTATCAATTTACATTCCCACCAGCAGTGCAAGAGTGTTCTCTTTTCTCCACACCCTCTCCAGCACTTATTGTTTCTAGATTTTTTGATGATGGCCATTCTGACCGGTGTGAGATGATACCTCATTGTAGTTTTGATTTGCATTTCTCTAATGATTAATGATGTTGAGCATTCTTTCATGTGTTTGTTGGCAATCTGTATATCTTCTTGGGAGAAATGTCTGTTTAGGTCTTCTGCCCATTTTTGGATTGGGTTGTTTGTTTTTTTGTTATTGAGCTGCATGAGCTGCTTGTAAATTTTGGAGATTAATCCTTTGTCAGTTGCTTCATTTGCAAATATTTTCTCCCATTCTGAGGGTTGTCTTTTGGTCTTGTTTATGGTTTCCTTTGCTGTGAAAAAAGCTTTTAAGTTTCATTAGGTCCCATTTGTTTATTTTTGTTTAAATGTTCATTGCAGCTCTACTTACAATAGCCAGGACATGGAAGCAACCTAAGTGTCCATCAACAGATGAATGGATAAAGAAGATGTGGCACATATATACAATGGAATATTGCTCAGCCATAAAAAGAAACGAAATTGAGTTATTTGTAGTGAGGTGGATGGACCTGGAGTCTGTCATACAGAGTGAAGTAAGTCAGAAGGAGAAAAACAAATACCGTATGCTAACACATATGTATGGAATCTAAGAAAAAAAAAAAAGGTCATGAAGAACCTAGATGGGAATAAGGATGCAGACCTGCTAGAGAATGGACTTGAGGATATGGGAAGGGGGAAGGGTAAGCTGTGACAAAGTGAGAGAGTGGCATGGACATATATACACTACCAAATGTAAAATAGATAGCTAGTGGGAAGCAGCCGCATAGCACAGGGAGATCAGCTCGGTGGTTTGTGACCACCTAGAGGGGTGGGATGGGGAGGGAGGGAGACGCAAGAGGGAAGAGATATGGGAACACATGTATATGAATAACTGTATATGAAACTAACACACCACTGTAAAACAATTATACTCCAATAAAGATGTTAAAAAAAAAAAAACTTAAAACAAGACACACACACACACACACACACAAAGAAAGAACGTGACAATATGACCACGTGCCTTTGTAATAAGAAATCTTGCAAAGTCAATTCTGGCAAGTTCTCGCTGACACTATCCACTTGTGGCCTAAACATGTTTAACCAGAGTTCCTCTGTCATGTGCATCCATACAAATACACATTACACACATGCACTCATATAAAAATACATATGCATGTGTACTCATACTTCTACTATGCACACAAGTGTACACACACACATACACACAATATTGTTCTTTTTAAAACTTTCCTATCATATTACTCTATTTCATGGCATTTTTACTAATATCCATGTTCTACTCTTCTAAGAACAGATGACAGTACAATGAATAGCATAAATTGGGGGTAGATACAGGTCAATAAAATGACAAACTATCTTTCATGCACTAGAGCTTGGCAAAGTAAAGCATACTTGGCCCCAACCATTTTCAAGGCTTCATGAGCTAAGGAACGTCAATCTGTTTCCAATTCATTTACACAACTCTTTGGAATGTTGTTCTATAACAACTGATTGATTCACAAATTCTCCCCGCCTCCCCTCCAATTCCTTATAAACAAAGAACAGAAGAGGCTCCTACTCCTTCAAATACCCAAGAGAGTGTTCAGCAACTGTGAGAAAAGAATGAAACTCCATGGCATGCTCTATTTAATTCTAGACTTGCACTTTATCACACTGCATGTAACTTTCTTTTTCCTTGTCTATATCCCCACTAGTCTGGCAGCTCGCTGAGGAAAATGCTATATTCGGTTCATTTTGGGGTCCCTGGCATCTAGCATAGTGCTTGACACATAGCAGATACACAAATATTTGATGAATGGTACATAAACAAACAGATACTCTTTCTATTTTTTTTCTTTGTTTTCAGTACTTGTTTTTGCATGGAGTCACAATACTTTGTAATATATAGCATACATTCAAAGAATGACAAACTGAAGATAAGAGTGCAGATTATGGCTACAAAACAAAATAGCTACCAAAGTATAGAACCTAGTATATTAAAAATAAGTGGCTCCAAAGCAGTAGTAAAATTGAATTATAAAATTTAAGAGAAAAGAACTATTTATTTTTAGCACTTTAACTTTACATATTTGTACTTAGAAAGTTCAAAACATTTCTTATTGTTTTTCAAACGACTCTAACTATTCAAGTTAAGGGAGTTGACATTAAAGAAATCTTTATATTAATCAATATATCATCATCAACATAATTGTAACTTTAAAATGCTTTTCAGAGATGAAAGATACTCAAACGATACAGGTAATAATTGAAATGTTCTAAGGAGTAAAAGCAGTTGATTCCTGTTAACTTCTATTAGCTGCAACTTTTACCATGAAATCGCAAAATAACTAATTAGTACCCATTTAATAAAAGAATAAGCTAGTTCATAAATCATCAGTAAATTACAGGGCTCCTTAATATAAAAATAGAATTTTTTTAAAGTTGTGAAAACATTTTGACTCCCTTTATATTTTAAGTAATCTTAACAGAAAGTACTGTATTAAAAAGAATGCTTACATTTATACTGAAATATTTCCTTAAAGAGTTTTTATACAAAATATAGTGTACTTAAAAAAAAATTTTTTTAACTGTCCAGTTTTAGGCTTAAAATAAAAGTGAAAAATCAATTCCAGGTAGTTTGCAGAACTAAATAAGAAAAGCAAAGTAATAAAATGTCTAAAGGAATACATAGGAAAATACTTTAAGTAGGGAAAGAGTTCTTTAACAGGAACAAAAAGCACTGGCAATACAGTAAACAATCAATAAATTGGATTACATTAAAAATAAAAGCTTCAATTTTAAAAAGACACTATTAAAAGAATGAAAGGTACACCTCATAGTGAGAAAAGGTATTTCCAACACTGACAATGAACAAGTCTCTAGAAATCCTACAATTCTATTTTGCAACATCCTAGAGGGAGCATCAAAGAATAGCAGGTTGTAGTTATCGGTGTGGTTTGCCAAAGATTTCCAGCTCTTTCTACTTCCTGTCCTCGTTGTGGTTTGGTGGGAACATGCAGTGCGTTCTTGCAAATGAGCGGTGAGCAGAAGCTGCATGTTTGAGGCCTCCCATCGTTCTCTCTTTTGCCCTGACCTGGCATCCAATGACACTGAAAATGATGGCTGCTCTGTCAGAAGGGACCTCCAGGAGTGATCTTCAATGGACATGTAGGCAGGTGAGGTAGTATGAGGGGTATGTGTGTAGTAGACTGTGATATAAAATGTATTCTTACTGTGGATCACAGTAAAAAATAAATCTGAAGGGATATTCTAAAAAGAATCATATGAATGAACTGTCCCTAGGTGGAGGGTGTTCCTGTGAGGCACTATCAACCAAAGACAAATTGAAATTGAACTAAATTCCTGAGAATGAGTAACTAAAGCAAGGAAAATGGATAGGGTAAATGCTACTCCCTCCAAACTTATCTGCACATATTCTCCATCAGAATCACTGGGGGAGCCTGTATGAAAATTCATCCATTCATTCAATAAATGTTCGAGAGCCTTTATTAAGTGTCATATCACAGGAGACAGAGCAGTGAAAAAAGCAGATAAGCCCATATCCACACTGGCCTGTATTGTGGGGTAGATAGTAGAAGTAGCTTCTAAAGCCACACACTCTGTTCTCCTAAACTCGTCTTAGGGTTACTTTGTTTGAAAAATGTATCCTTCGTGTACACTTCCAGCCAGGAGATCTACATATCCTTCTTTGCTAATTTTTCACCAAGAAGATGAATAATAATAATAGTGTGTTTTTATCACATGTGTTTCAATAAGTTCATCAACTAGATCATAAAAGGAAAAAGGGTTGGAAATACTATTAGAGTGCACATATTAAAATGGAGGCTTTATTAGCAAGTAACACTACATACTTGAAATTTTACCTTATAATTTGTATATCATTTGCACCTTTTAATTCTATTTTTAGAACCTAATGCTAATTACAGCATTATCACTGAAATATAATAGAGCAAAAGATGTTCATCGTAACTTCTTAGCAACCCTGGCAAAGAACTATTTTGTGAAAATGATTAATACTCTGTCATGGAAATTAGCTGAATTCTTTAAAAGTAAAAAGTAATCCCTTTTCTCCTTATATTACTACAAATAGATGGTAAATGACAAGAATTAAAGTGCTAATTTTACATAATAAAAGAAAAATACAACAAAATATTATAAAATATGTGGAAAACTAAGACCTATTTGTACCTTAATTTTATATTACCACACGTTATGATGCAACATTCATCCTTTTTTTCTCTAAGATACTACAAACCATACTTCAGTGCTAATCATTACAGTTACCCCATCCGCGGGTTCCGCATCTGCAGATACGGAGGGTCCACTGCTCTAGGCCATTGTACTTAAGGGACTTGATCATTTGCAGATTTTGGCATCCTCTGAGGTGAAGAAGAGGGGACCAATCTCCCCGCGGATACCAAGAAACAACTGTATAGACATATTCAAGTGTATTTTTTAGCAGCCCTTAAAGCAAATGTGAAATGAATATTCAAAATTTGATTGAAAAATAGTTTCTAATTATTTTTGAGAGAATTAGGGCACTGGAAAAATATCTGAAAAGCAAAATAATATTAGCAAAATCCTCAATATACCACAGGATTCAGCCCTGAATAGTAATATACCAGTAAGTGTTTCAAATAAACACGTTCAGAAAGATTTTTAGTGTTATATGTTCTTTAGGAAAGAAAACAAACGTTCTCCAAAATAGCATATTTGCATCCCTATCTTTTTTTAATGCTCTATTTGCTATCAGAGATTACAGATTTGTGTATTAATGACATTTAAAATTATCAAACATTTGGAAATATATTTGCTATTCACATTTGAGAGTCCCTGATTTTTCTGAATAATTTTTGCTTTAAATTTTTGTTTCATATTTCTTCTCATTTAATTGTACCTATTTGTTAAGATTTTTAAAGTGAAGAGCATACAAAACAAGCAAATGTGCATAGTCTGTATCTCACACTAAACAAGAAAGTAATGTGTGATTCTTGCTGTCTTACCCAGGCTTAAAAAATATATATGCCTTGCATTATCATTTGAACTGTAAAGGTCAAAGAGGAAGTCGTCCTCTAACCTAGAAAACACACAGAATTTCAAATTCAGAAGTCTGAAAAAGTTTATATTTTGACCCCTTAGTGATGAAATCTTCTGATTTTGATCAAAACCACTCTACTTGATCTGAATTGCAAAGATGAGGAAGAGAATCTGAACATGTTTTTGAGTAATAAAAATTCAAACACGTAATAAACATTTTTTAAAATAGCTTTTATGGAAACATATTCACAACCTAAAAATCTAGATTAAGATTTTAGAAAATACCCAAAATAGGGGAAATTAGTACATTTGGGGGGAAATCTACTGTACCATACTTCATATACCTTAGAGAAGATAAAAATATAACTCTGGCCATGTGGATCAATGCATACAACACCCCTGCTCCTTGTCAGTTATTTGTTAAGGATACACTTTCAGCATTAAAGAAATATGAAGTCAAGAAGTTTTTTAAAAGTTATGTGTAAACATTTCCTCTGAAAACCACAAGGTTATATTTACTAACATAAGACCAAAAATACACTTATCTGAAGTAAAAGGTGTTTATTAAAGCAAGAGGGAAATGGAAGCTCTGAAATGTTTTTCACAAAATCCCTACTACTCATAAAACATACCATTTATATGTACCATTTGTATCAAATGACTAAAGTTTAAAGCACAAGAGGTACAATGACAAGCAAAACAACAGGAAATTATATTGCAAAACTGAATTTTACAGAATAAAGAAAATTAATTGGGCACACCTAATGTTTTGGAGTTTCAATGCTAAATTAATGTTTCAACTAAGTAAGAGTGTAGCTCTAAAAGTTAGAGTCTAAACAAACATGTACTGAACACCTACTATTGCCAGGTTCTGTTCTAGGAGTTCAAGACATAGCAGTGAACAAAACACACAAACCCCTGTCTTCATGGGACTACGTGCTAATAAGGGGAAAAGAGACAGAAAACAAAATAAGTAACATATATAATATGTGACTATTTAAGCAGAAGTGCACAGACTAAAGTGGGGAAATCAATAGTTTTTAATGGTCAGAGTCTCTTCTTTGGAGTTTTTATATGGAGAAGAGAAAAAAGAACATCAGCAGTAAACCTTCTAGATGAAAATAAAGCCATCCAAAGCTCACTCCACATGTTTTCTGATCTCAGATAGCCAGGATCATTATTGGGGGAGAAGGGGGGTTGGGGGAGGGGAGGAGAGACAGGAAAGTCTCCAAATAGATTCACATCACCCACTCACAATATGATTGGAGAGACCTAATTTGGATAAACTTAGCATAGATTTAATGTAATTTTCTCCTGCTTCTGGTAATTATGCAATTCTGTATTTAGCTCTCTAGATTTCTTCCTCCATTTTCTATCTCTCATTTTTTAGGAACACTTCCCTTCTGATACATTTAACATAATTTTCTCAAGGCAATGTGTCCATAGTGAGACACATGCAATGATTATAAGTGGTAGACAATTTAAATTTTTTTTAATTTTATTTATAGATATGTGCTTAGAAAAAGATTTAGAATTTTTCAAAAATGACTACATTTAAAGTAAACCTCAAGGAAAAAAAGTAAATAAATGGTTGATTATTGGGCACAAAAATTATGCAGATGAGCTCCTCAAGAGAATAAATTAATGACAGAAGCTTGAGAAACAGTTTTAAGGAAATTCAGCTTCCTTAAACTTCATTGGTTTTTAACCATTCTAGACCTTTTTTCTAGTATTTCCCTAAACTTCACCAACTTTATACTTCAATGGTCTCTTTACTTTGTACTGCCCACTATGTCCATGTATAGAAAAGCATAGTAAAGAAATTTAAAAACATAATTTTTCCTAGGTGTCTGTTTTCCAATAGCTTCAATAAGTATTTCTTTTCCATTGGCTTCAGAAGCTGTTTTTTAGCATTAAGATAAAACAATGCTAGTGGTAATGTTATTTTGGTTCCTTTTATTTAATCTTTAATAGGTTTTAGCCATTTTACCTTTCATATTCTAGCATGTGTAGAAATAGTATCATTTACTTTATTCTATCTTTAATTCAGTCATTTCTTACTTGAGAAAAATATCCAGCAGTCTGAGAAAGTATGGTGAATTCAGTTAAATCTTATCCAGACATACCCTTCGAAACACAAGGTTAGATAAAACAAAGACAGTGAAGTAAGACTAAAATTAAATGTTTTAAAGGTTAAAATACATACACTTCATTATATAATAGAGAATACAGAACATTCTCCAACTGCAGCAGCCCAATTTCAGCTTTCTTTCTTGAAGTACCCTTAGCAAATGTTTTTCAGGAGAAAAAGAAGATAGGCAATTATGAAGGAGAGGAAAAATCATGCTGCACAGTGCAATAAGACAGATGGTTTCATCCCTGAATCTATTTTTTAGTACATGGCAGTTATGAAGTTTTGTTGTGATCTGATAGTACCTAGGTCTTCAAACACATGTGAATTCATCTGTCACTTAATTTCATAACTCTAGGAGTACCAGCAATAAGTGTGTGTAGCTTTCAAAATCTGTATATGATGTTATCAAACTATTATAAAAATGTTATTTTCCAGTTAGGTAACAAATATTCATTTCGATCATAGTATTTGCTGACAATCAATTACAACTCCATGAGGAACAAAAAAATATCTTAAAATAGCAATGCTATCACTGGATTGAAATCAGATCACTTTATAAAATCACACTTTCAGCTATCCTTATTATTGAATTTTTAAAATCAGATTCAAGTAACTCTGGTAAAAAGGTTGGCATTATTGCCATTATTGTTATTATTATTATTTTATTTCTACAATAAGTTGGAATCTGAAAAATTAAATTAGGTACACCAAGGACAATTTGATATATTTGAAAAGGTAGTAAGATAGCAAATTGTATGGGTGAAAAAAGATTAAGGAATCAGACAATTCCCCACCCATCTACAATTCCCCAAAGGCAATCAACAATTTTCCAAATGAATGGCCATTTTCAAAAGGATATGATGGTCTAAGCAGAGCAGTCATACTACTTAAGAATCTGGCTCAAGAAGCATCTTCCAATCTACTTTTTAGAAGTAGCATGGGGCTAGAAGAGGTGGTAAATATTCACATTATGTTTAGACAATTAAATAAAATAAAAAGAAATCAATAATGATAATCACCTATTTCTGTAATGACTTCTATTTTTCAAAGTAAAACTAAAAGAAATGTAAATGAGGAGACTATGATATCTAGAGGTGGGGTGGGGACAAGGAGAAATCTGTCTATAATACAACACAGACATGTCATTACTTAAAATTGGCAGCTGAGCATCTACTTATGTAGTCCCCTTACTCTGCCCTTAATACGATAAAAATGGGACAGCACATCCCCTCACCCAAACCCACACAGAGCCCCAAGGCAGGTACAAATCAGTTCATTTCAGAATGAAAAAACCTATGCATAGTCAATCTTGGTTAGAAAAAGGTGAGTTATTTCATCCTTTTCAGCATCCCCTATCTAATCCTTCTGGGTAGGCTAGATGTCAGAGTTGTTACCCCTATACTTTGTAAAGTTACTCTCCTTTATCCACCTACTTCTTCCATGGGGCTTTGAACTCTTAAACTCCTGATCCAAAGTCCTGCTTCTTCTCCTTCCAGACTCTGACTTAAGTTGATGATCATTTTATTCTGGTTCCCACCCATCTGAGTGTAGCTCTAGAGTACTTCCAATTATTCAATTACTCCACTATCAGTTGTATTATAAAATGCCACCTTATGTTTTCCTGGCTTAGTATGTTTTATGTCCTCAGAAAGGTGGTAGGGTACACATTTTGCCGGACATATATCTCAAAATCACTCTGAAGAATTAAAACCAAAAAGCTTTACAAGAGAGGATAGCACTTGATTACAATGGATTCTGCTATAAAAACAAACTTGATATGACAATAAGGATCCTGATGGTAGATCTCATGGAGGAACCTCAAAAAAGGTAGAATCCAAAGCCTTTGAATGGTGTCTTAGGGCCACCTCTAATTCTGATGCTGGAGACATCAAAATTAGATGCAGTGACCTTCTGTGGCCCCTCTCCAAAACTTGTTGGTGCAGCTAGGTGAGCAGAAACAGGACAAAGCCTGTCTCTTGGGAATCCATGGTCTTTTCTCCATCCCTGCCACCTTCACCTTGCCTTTGCCCCTTCCCAGTTCTTTTTAAAATAATATGATTGAGCTTCAGCTCTCTAGCCTTGTCTCTCCACTTCATCTGATCACTTTTTCCACTTGGCTCTTGACTCTGGTTTTTGTCATGGTCATCCTATTCTTGCCCCTCTGGAAGTGGGGATGATAATCTCGTTGTTCCTGCTTCTGTCTTGGCTCTCCCTCAAGATCTTAGCCTGGACCTACCCTACTGGCCCCCCTCCTTCCTGCCACTGCAGGATGGATCCCCTGTCCTGATGAACCCTTTAGCATTCCTGCTTGAGGGGCCCTCTGGTCAAACTTACCTGTTCCTCTTACTACCAAAAAGGACTTGTCATATTCAAGATAAACTCCAAATTCTGTTGTATGGTGCATATAGTGGAACACCTGTGTTTTTGTTTTGTCCAGCATTCACCCCCACTTCTTCTAGTAACAGTAACTTGAACTTTCCTTGGAAATTTATGACACTACCATTAGATACTGCCATGATACTTCAATCATGGTATACCCATTTTTGCTAAGGGGTAGAAAGGTGATAAAAACATGGCCAGAAACTGCTCTCTCCTTAGAATATAATTGCCGAGCAGAGTGACAAAAGGCTGCACGAAGTTCAGTCTGAGACATTCTAACGGCATACCCCTACCGAGGTATGAACACAGAAGCCTAGCCTCTGCTCTTTCCTAAACTGGTTCCTCAAATTTCCCTTCAAGTATGGTGTCTGCGAGTACCCACTCAGTCGTCCAATACATCCCCTGAATGGCTATTAGCAGAGCTGGCTTCTGCTGATGGCAATCAAAACTTTATCTTTTTCAGTCTAAAAAAAATCATGACAATTTACTTCTGTATGTTTCTGTCACCTCACTCACAGAAGCAGAAGCTCTGATACATCCTTCAATGTCTTCCTCTCCATCCCATCATCATTACCATGCTGTCCTGGCCTGTATTTAGAAATGCAACATCCTCTGCCTGAAAAGATTTTTCATCCATTTCTATTTCTAACACTAGAATAACATCTGTCTTATCCCTGCTCTGTGCTCCTTATTTGAACTTATCCTATCACATTATAATAATTTGTTTGCTAGTTTATTTTCTCTAAGTAAAAGCACTGTATCTTTCATTGCCATATATCCAGCACAGTGCCTAACATATGGTAGGTGCCTAAATACTTGTTGAATAATGAATGATGAACAAAAACTCTGAGATGTAATGTGTAGTACCCATTGCTGGTGCCCTACTAAACTCCTTTTACTGGCTGGTGCACCCATTATCCACCTGCTATAAGTGTTGACTGCCAATGTCTCCCACCAGCCCCATTCTCTGGAGAAATGAACTGCAACCAATGACTAAGTGGAGAACTTTGAAACGCCAGCCCCTTGCTTCAATGTGGGACAAACTCTGTGGTGCAATTCACAGATACCCATAGTATCACCCGGAAGCTGAACTATAACTGATGTATAACCTAATCTTGCTTAACTCCTCCTTCGCCATGTCCTGCTTCCCTCCCTCTCCTTCTCCTAAGAATCCTCCCTCAATTAATACTGTGCACACAAATCCCTTTCTCAGGTTCCGTTTACAGAAAATCCAGCCTCCGGAGGTAACATTAATACAAGATGTTTTAATATATTTTGTTCCAAAATTGAGGCTGTTGGGATGAATTCAGGGGACTGCATCAGAGCAAATCTATTTCAGATGATGCAGTAGAATAAAATGTAAAGTTGGTGTGTGGCCTACACAAAGATCTTTGAGACTATTAAAAAGAAGATCCTAAGCAGAACAAAGACGCCTCAAAGGACAATTATTTTTATTTCTGAGAAGATCCTCCCTCTAGAAACACTACCTCTATCAGACATTAAATCAGAGTAATAATAGGAATTAAAAAATGGCCATTTGGTTCATCAGTGCAATTTAAATTGACAGAGAATGTAAAAGATATTATTTGCTAAGTGACTAAGCAACATTAAAGAAAATGTATTTTAAAAAATCTAATCTTGGGATAGCTTCAAGATGGTGGAAGAGTAAGATGTGGAGATCACTTTCCTCCCCACAAATACATCAGAAATACATTTACATGTGGAACAACTCCTACAGAACACCTACTGAACTCTGGTAGAAGACCTCAGATTTCCAAAAAGGGTCTTGGTGCTCCAGCCGGGTGTCAGGCATGTGCCTCTGGGGTGGGAGAGCCGAGTTCATGACACTGGTCCACCAGAGACCTCCTGGCTCCATGTAATATCAGACAGTGAAAGCTCTCCCAGACATCTTGATCTCAACACTAAGACCCAGCTCCACTCAATGACCAGCAAGCTACAGTGCTGGACACCCTTTGCAAACAACTAGCAAGACAGGAACACAAACTCACCCATTAGCAAAGAGGCAGCCTAAAAGCATAATAACACCACAGACGCCAGAAAACACACACCTGACGTGGTCCTGCTGACCAGAAAGACAAGATGCAGCCTCATCCACTAGAACACAGGCACCAGTCCCCTCCACCAGGAAGCCTACACAACACACTGAACCAACCGTAGCCACTGGGGGCAGACACCAAACACAACAGAAACTACGAACCTACAACCTGCAAAAAGGAGACTCCAAACACAGTAAGTTAAGCAAAATGAGAAGACAGAGAAATACACAGCAGATGAAGGAGCAAGGTAAAAATCCACGAGACCAAACAAATGAAGACGAAATAGGCAGTCTACTTGAAAAAGAATTCAGAGTAATGATAGTAAAGATGATCCAAAATATTGGAAATAGAATGGAGAAAATACAAGAAATTTTTAACAAGGATCTAGAAGAACTAAAGAGCAAACAAACAATGATGAACAACACAATAAATGAAATTTAAAGTTCTTTAGAAGGAATCAACAGCAGAAGAACTGAGGCATAAGAACAGATAAGTGACCTGGAAGATAAAAGAGTGGAAATAATTACTGCAGAGAAGAATAAAGAAAACAAAATGAAAAGAATTGAGGACAGTCTCAGAGACCTCTGGGACAACATTAAATGCACCAACATTGAAATCATAGGGGTCCCAGAAGAAGAAAAGAAAAAGAAAGGGACTGAGAAAATATTTGAGGAGATTATAGTTGAAAACTTCCCTAATATGGGAAAGGAAATAAATAATCAAGTCCAGGAAGCTCAAACAGTCCCATACAGGATAAATCCAAGGAGAAACACATCAAGACACATATTAAACAAACTACCAAAAATTTAATACAAAGAAAAAATATTAAAAGCAGCAAGGGAAAAACAAAAAATAACATACAAGGGAATCCCCATAAGGTTAACAGCTGATCTTTCAGCAGAAACTCTGCAAGCCAGAAGGGAATGGCAGGACATATTCAAAGTGATGAAAGGGAAAAACCTACAACTAAGATTACTCTACCCAGAAAGGATCTCATTCAGATTCGACGGAGAAATTAAAACCTTTACAGACAAGCAAAAGCTAAGAGAATTCAGCACCACCAAACCAGCTTTACAACAAATACAAAAGGAACTTCTCTAGGCAAGAAACACAAGAGAAGGAAAAGACCTACAGTAACAAACCCAAAACAATTAAGAAAATGGTAATAGAAACATACATATCGATAATTACCTTACATGTAAAAGGGTTAAATACTCCAACCAAAACACAAAGACCGGTTGAATGTATACAAAAACAACACCATATATATGCTGTCTACAAGAGACACATTTCAGACCTAGGGACATGTACAGACTGAAAGCGAGGGGATGGAAAAAGATATTCCATGCAAATGGAAAGCAAAAGAAAGCTGGAGTAGCAATTCTCATATCAGACAAAATAGACTTTAAAACAAAGACTATTACAAGAGACAATGAGGACACTACATAATGATCAAGCGATCAATCCAACAAGGACATATAACAATTGTAAATATTTATGCACCCAACACAGGAGCACCTCAATACATAAGGCAAATGCTGACAGCCATAAAAGGGGAAATTAACGGCAACACAATCATAGTAACGGACTTTAACACCCCACTTGCACCAATGGAAAGATCATCCAAAATCAAAACAAATAAGGAAACACAAGGTTTAAATAATACATTAAACAACATGGACTTAATTGATATTTATAGGACTTTCCATCCAAAAACAACAGAATACACTTTCTTCTCAAGTGCTCATGGAACATTCTACAGAAGAGATAATACCTTGGGTCACAAATCAAGCCTTGGTAAATTTAAGAAAATTGAAATTGTATCAAGCATCTTTCCCGACCACAATGCTATGAGACTAGATATCAATTACAGGAAAAACACATGGAGGCTAAACAATAAACTACTTAATAACCAAGAGATCACTGAAGAAATAAAAGAGGAAATTAAAAAATACTGAGAAACAAATGACAATGAAAACACAATGACCCAAAACCTATGGGATGCAGCAAAAGCAGTTCTAAGGGAAGTTTATAGCAATACAATCCTACCTCAAGAAACAAGAAAAATCTCAGATGAACAACCTAACCTTACACCTAAAGCAATTAGAGAAAAAAAGACCAAAAAAAACCCAAAGTTAGCAGAAGGAAAGAAATCATAAAGATCAGATCAAAAATAAATGAAAAAGAAATGAAGGAAACAATAGCAAAGATCAATAAAATTAAAGGCTGGTTCTTTGAGAAGATAAACAAAATTGATAAACCATTACCAGACTCAGCAAGAAAAAAAGGGAGAAGACTCAAATCAATAGAATTAGAAATGAAAAAGGAGAAGTAAGAACTGACACTGAAGAAATACAAAGGATCATGAAAGGTTACTGCCAAAAAAATGGACAACCTGGAAGAAATGGACAAATTTTTAGAAAAGCACAACCTCCTGAGACTGAACCAGGAAGAAATAGAAAATATAAACAGACCAATCACAAGCACTGAAATTGAGACTGTGATTAAAAATCTTCCAACAAACAAAAGCCCAGGACCAGATGGCTTCACAGGCAAATTCTATCAAACATTTGGAGAAGAGCTAATATCTATCCTTCTCAAACTCTTCCAAAATATAGCAGAGGGAGGAACACTCCCAAACTCACTCTACAAGGCCACCATCACCCAGACACCAAAACCAGACAAAGACGTCACAAAGAAAGAAAACTACAGGCTAATATCACTGATGAACATAGATACAAAAATCTTCAACACAATACTAGCAAACAGAATCCAACAGCACATTAAAAGGTTCATACACCACGATCAAGTGGGGTTTATCCAAGGAATGCAAGGATTCTTCAAAATACACAAATCAACCAATGCGATAAACCATCAAACTGAAGGATGAAACCAAATGATCATCTCAATAGACACAGAAAAAGCTTTCGACAAAACTCAACACCCATTTATGATAAAAATCCTCCAGAAAGTAGGCATAAAGGGAACTTTCCTCAACATAATAAAGGCCATATAGAGCAAACCCACAGCCAACATCGTTCTCAATGGTGAAAAACTGAAACCATTTCCACTAAGATCAGGAACAAAACAAGGATGCCCACTCTCACCACTATTATTCAACATAGTTTTGGAGGTTTTAGCCACAGCAATCAGAGAAGAAAAAGAAATAAAAGGAATCTCAATTGGAAAATAGGTAAAGCTGTCACTGTTTGCAGATGACATGATACTATACATAGAGAATCCTAAAGATGTTACCAGAAAGCTACTAGAGCTAATCAATGAATCTGATAAACTAGCAAATACAAAATTAATTCACAGAAATCTCTTGCATTCCTATACACTAATTATGAAAAATCTGAAAGAGAAATAAACACTCCCATTTACCACTGCAACAAAAAGAAAAAAATACCTAGGAATAAACTTACTTAAGGACACAAAAGACCTGTATGCAGAAAAGTATAAGACACTGATGAAAGAAATTAAAGATACAAACAGATGGAGAGATATACCATGTTTGTGGATTGAAGAATCGACATTGTGAAAATGACTATACTACACAAAGCAATCTACAGATTCAATGCAATCCCTATCAAACTACCAATGGACTTTTTCACAGAACTAGAACAAAAAATTTTACAATTTGTATGGAAACACAAAAGACCCTGAATAGCCAAAGCAATCTTGAGAAAGAAAAATGGAGCTGGAGGAATCAGGTTCCCTGACTTCAGATTATACTACAAAGCTACAGTAATCAAAACAGTATGGTTCTGGCACAAAAACAGAAATATAGATGAATGGAACAGGATAGAAAGCCCAGAGATAAAGCCACGCACCTATGGTCACCTTATCTTTGATAAAGGAGGAAAGAATATACAATGGAGAAATGACAGCCTGTTCAATAAGTCATGCTGGGAAAACTGGACAGCTACAAGTAAAAGAATGAAATTAGAACACTCCCTAACACCATACACAAAAATAAACTCAAAATAGATTGAAGACCTAAATGTAAGGCCAGACACTATAAAATTCTTAGAGGAAAACATAGGCAGAACACTCTATGACATACAGCACAGCAAGATCCTTTTTGACCCACCTCCTAGAGAAACGGAAATAAAAACAAAAATAAACAAATGGGACCTAATGAAATTTACAAGCTTTTGCACAGCAAAGGAAACTGTAAACAAGATGAAAAGACAACCCTCAAAATGGGAGGCAATATTTGCAAATGAAGCAACTGAAAAAGGATTAATCTCCAAAATACACAAGCAGCTCATGGAGCTCAATATCAAAAAAACAAACAACCCAATCCAAAACTGAGCAGAAGACATAGACATTTCTCCAAAGACGACATACAGATTGCCAACAAACACATGAAAGAATGTCAACATCATTACTCATTAGAGAAATGCAAATCAAAACTACAATGAGATGTCATCTCACACCAGTCAGAATGGCCATCATCAAAAAAATCTAGAAACAATAAATGCTGGAGGGGATGAGGAGAAAAGGGAACCCTCTTGCACTGTTGGTGGGAATGTAAATTAATACAGCCACTATAGAGAACAGTATGGAGGTTCCTTAAGAAAAACTAAAAATAGAACTACCATATGACCCAGAAATCCCACTGCTCAGCATATACTCTGAAAAAACCATAATTCAAAAAGAGTCATGTACCACAATGTTCATTGCAGCACTATTTACAATAGCCAGGACATGGAAGCAACCTAAGTGTCCATCAACAGATGAATGGATAAAGAAGATATAGCACATATATACAATGGAATATTACTCAGCCATAAAAAGAAATGAAATTGAGTTATTTGTAGTGAGGTGGATGGACCTAGAGTCTGTCATACAGAGTGAAGTAAGTCAGAAAGATAAAAACAAACACCATATGCTAACAAATATATATGGAAATTAAAAAAATAATTGTTGTGCAGAACCTAGGGACTGGACAGGAATAAAGATGGAGATGTAGAGACTGGACCTGAGGACATGGGGAAGGGGAAGGGGAAGCTGGGATGAAGTGAGAGAGTGGCACTGACATATATACACTACCAAATGTAAAACGGATAGCTAGTGGGAAGCAGCCGCATAGCACAGGGAGATAAGATCAGTGCTTTGTGACAACCTAGAGGTGTGGGATAGGGAGGGTGGGAGGGAGACGCAAGAGGGAGGAGATATGGGCATATATGTTTATGTATAGCTGATTCACTTTGTTATACAGCAGAAACTAACACACCACTGTAAAGCAATTATACTCTAGTAAAGATGTTAAAAAAAATAGATAGTGTTTGGAAAAAAATTATATAAAGTAATGGCACAGAGAGAGGGTCTGAGCAACTTTTGCTAAATAGTCATGGAAATCCTCTTTGATGAGATACCGACCGAGCCAAAAGCTTAATGATGAGAAAGAAGCACCCACACAGACTTGGAGAAATGTGTTCAGACATTTAGTAAATAGGCACTGATTAACTAATCCTTGCCGTGCACTGTGCTGGGTACAAAAGTGTCATCATAAAAGGGAAATGCCCGAGTATGTGACTTGATCAGGGTGAAAGCTATTGTTTTTATTTATTTATTTTATTGGAGTAACACTGCTTTACGATGTTGTGTTAGTTTCTGCTGTACAATGAAGTTAATCAGCTATATGTATTCCTATATCCCCTCCCTCTTGGACCTCCCTCCCACCCATCTAGGTGTTCACAGAGCACCGAGCTGAGCTCCCTGTGCTATACAGCTGGTTCCCACTGGCTATCTATTTTACACATGGTAATGTATTCATGTCAAACCTAATCTCCCAATTCGGTCCCACCCTCCCCTTCCCTCTCTGTGTCCACACGTCCATTCTCTAAGTCTGTGTCTCTATTCTTGCCCTACAAATAGGTTCATCTGTACCATTTTTCGAGAGTCCACAAATATGCGTTAATATACGATATTTGTTTCTCTCTTTCTGGCTTACTTCACTCTATATGACTATCAGAGAGGGGAAAACGTATCAAGGTTAGGTAAATAACCTAGAGGACGTTACTTACTTTGGGGACGAGTGTACAGACCCAAGAAACCTTACAGTTAGATAGAACAGCCAGGGGAATAGTAGAACATTCTGCATTAATTTTTTTTTAAATAAATAAATAAATAAATTTATGGCTGCATTGGGTCTTCATTGCTGCACGCGGGCTTTCTCCAGTTGCGGCGAGCGGGGGCTACTCTTCGTTGTGCATGGGCTTCTCACTGCAGTGGCTTCTCTTGTTGGGAGCATGGGCTCTAGGCGTGCAGGCTTCAATAGTTGTGGCACGTGGGCTCAGTAGTTGTGGCTCGTGGGCTCTAGAGCACCGGTTCAGTAGTTGTGGTGCACGGGCTTAGTTGCCGCATGGCATGTGGGAACTTCCTGGGCCAGGGCTCGAACCTATGTCCCCCTGCATTGGCAGTCGGATTCTTAACCACTGAGCCACCAGGGAAGTCCTGCATTCTTTTAATCACAGGAAAGACAGGAGCCAAGAAGGCATTTTGGAATTTGACTAAGTAAAGATTTTGGTAAAGTGAAAACTTCACTCCTGGTTGCCCTGGAAATGAGGCCCCCAGTTTTTGATAATTATATTATAATGTGAATTGACACATATGAAGTACTTTTTAATTAACTGGTGTAATTACAAGTTCGCCTTGGGGGAAGGCTGGGTAAGAGTTTAGCAGACGTTTGTATAACAGAATAAAGAGAAGAACTTAATTATGTATTAAAGGGTTAAACTGGATTTGTGTGCTAGCAAGTTTGTGATTCTGATAAACCTGTTCTTTGGTCAGAACAAGAGTAAATAAAGGAAATGGATACATAATCACATCTTGTTCTATCTGCCCCCTTACTATCTATTAATCTGGAAGGTTGAGACTACCTAGGAAAGGAAGCAGAAGTAGAGTGATGAGTTAACACGGTGTGGTCTGTAGAGAGACCTAAGACATCAGAGAGGATGAACAGACTGATTTAAATTAGAAATTAGGAAATACTTCACAGAACGGAGATACAGACTCCGAGATGACTGGGTTTTTCCTCAGGCATTAAATAGAGAGAAGGGTTTTTCCTAGGGAGAAGGTAAAAGCATGACTTGTTCAGGGAAGATTCATCATACCTTATCCTGCTCTAATATCCACAGCACCAACAGTATTATAGAAAGAGACAGAAGTTACGATGATGCTGATATTATCCTGAGCCTCCTCAGAGCACATGCATGCCTGCCTGTATGTTGAAGCACCATGAGGTATATGGGTGTACTGGGATTCTTAGAGGAACCAGTAATGAGTCCTAAACAGATAAACCTCAGGTAGAAGCAAAAACTTTCTTGCCAGAAAACTTTATGTAAAAGGTTAATTTAATTTAGCCTTATAGTAGATGATGGTTAGGAATAATTACAAGCTAGAATTTATGCTAGAGGAGGAATCTGACCTTCACAAAGTAGACCACCATGGCTGCCCCCACCTTAAATGGACAGGTTAGCCTGAGAGAAAACACAGCAATACTTACAGCAGTACTATGTCCACTTTGTAAGATGTATAGAACCTGATAGCATACCTCTGGGATTGGAGAAGGCATGGAGAGCTTGCTGGGATCTAAGACAGAGCAGCTTGGGAGGAATGAGAGAAATGGAATGGTGTCTGTGAACTTTCAACTCTCAGGGTGTCTGAGAGTGTTGGGGTAGAGGTGAAAAGCAATGGGAACGAGAAAAGGATCCCACTCTCTCTTTTAGTGTTGGTACAAGTTGTACCAATAAGTGCTAGACACCAATTTTCTAATGAGCTTGTAATATCCTTTTATTATTCAAAAGGAAGCTGGTAGGTACTTTGATTTTACTCTTTGAAGTGCTAAAATTGTCTATTTCACAATATCTGAGGATGAGATAACAAAAGCAAAGCTGGGAGCTCCTCATACCTGGATTCTGATCCCAGATTCAGTGCTTACTTTATGCAAATTACTCAACCTCTCTGGGCTTCACTTTCTGCCACTGAAAAATAGAGGTGAATATACTTTCATTTCCAGGGTTTATGTGAGGAATAAATGACATAGTACATAGAAAGTGCCTAGCAAGGGCATTTGAAATTGTTAGCTTCTATAGCCCCCAAGCTTCAGTCTATTTTCCTTCATACACAAAGCAGGTACAGCTTACCCATGAAGGAAGGATATATGAAGCTTAACTTTTTCTATGAATGAAAAACAAGAGAAATCGGGCTCAATTAAAAAAAAATGTTTACTGAACAACAACTGTGTGCTTGGTGCTTTATCTGGAACTACAAGAATATTACAATAGCACTTATGGCTGGTAGCCACATTAATCTTTTTCTAAAAGATCATTGTTATTTCATATCTACTGAGGACTTACAATAAGCCAAGTAATATCAGGGCATGCATAAGGTTCTATGTATTCAGGTTATAAGAGTAATGAGGAGTAACTTATCTCTTAAAAATGTGATGGACCTGGAGGCTCCAGCCATTAACCGCCATCATTTGTACCTGATCTGGAGAAAAGGGCTCCTCTGCCAATGTCCTTTGACCATACTCAGAAGCTGCTTTAATAGGAGGTCAGAAAAAAGGACAAACCTGTTCTTAGGTGTGTTTTGTGTACACACATTCACTGGCTCACTGAGATCTTTGTGCCAGGTCCCAAATCCATTCACAGTCTGCACACTGTGATAATGTACCTCCCTCCTGGGATGGACTCTACATACCGACATCCCAACCAAACCTTACTGATGACACTTCCTCTTCTGCTCACTGCTGAATGTGGTTTTCTGAATATCACCCCCAGCATATGCTCGTGGATTTAGAATTTTGCTTCTCTCCACATATGACTTAACATGTCAGGCTCTGAGCTTACCCTCAGCCTGAGAGACAACAAAACAGTGACTGAGGTGCCCTTGGGCAGATTACCTGTGTTCAAATCCTGACTCTCTCATTCATCTAACTATGTGCCCTTGAGAAAGCTTCTTAACCTCTCTCTGCCTCAGTTTTCCCAGCTACAAAATGGGGATAATATATCAGTATCTCAGAGAATTATGAAAAATAAATTAATTGGTACCTATAAAGCAATTAGAAAAGAGCCTAAAATATTGCGATGCTCAGCAAAGGTCAAACAATGATTGCGTTTAGATGTTCTAGTAAGGACACGCTGCCTCCTTACTGACTAATCCAGCCCCTCCACAGGGATGCGTAGCCAGTGTAATATCTAGAAAGGTGTCATTTTTTTTTTGCCTTGGCTCTGTCTGGCATATGCTGTCATGGAACTGTTCACCATAGACTTGATAAGACATGCTACATGGAATGTGCACAAGAGCTTTCCTGAGTTTACAAATGCTTGATAATTTTCCTAACAGTATATGTAATTTATTGTCAAGTGCCAAATGACAGAATACATATTATCACTTTCTAGAGTATGTTGTTTAAAACAGTCATGGCTTCCAATGAAAGAAGTGAATTGGGACAATCTACCCCCTAAAGAGTTAAGTTCTTAACTCCTCTTGAGTTAGCAGTTTGTCTATTACATCTACAATTTTCCCAATGTCAGAAATCCCCAGGAGGACTCTTAGCCAAAGCGAATAACTGAACTGTGTTTTCTTTAAAACAGGCAATGCCAGAGTATGTATCATGAACCTTCATCTGCGTTCATCAACAAGGGAGAATAATAGCATGGGGGGGTCTAGCCAAAAAAAGCTTTCCTAACATAGTTTAGACATATGTTTTCAATCAAATTAACCAGCTGACACAGTCTTTATAGTGAACTTATAGATGAAAAAGTAAAAGACTGGAGAGAAACAGCTAAATGATTGGCTAAAAAGACAGAAAGCAAGGGAATTATTAAGCTTCCAGTTAACTTCACTTTGTTTCAAACTGAATGTGTATCAATATTGCCTATGATTAGTATTCCACCCTATGCAAAAGAACATAAAAGCTGACAAGTTTTATCACAATAGATGCAGCACACAGTTTATGGGCTGTATGCAAAATTCAGTCAACTGAACTGAAAGACTCTCTCTGCAGACATTTAAGCTGAAGAGGAATCCTCAGCATGTCTCCAAAGATAGCCCGCTGACGAGCCAAAACATACCATCAATACATATGAAGGCCAATGCACTTTATATTTGGGGTCATGCATAGTTTCTTCAATTTAAGAAGGGATTTCCTTGCTGAAAAATAATTCGTGAAAAAGAGAGGAGATAAGGTTGTTTTTACTTGATTGTATCTGTTTGATTTGAAAACTTAATAAAATAATTTAAAATAATGGACAAAAATACTTCTTCTGAAATAAATGCTCTGAACATTAACCATGTGATAGTAATGAAAACTGTATGAGCTCATGTCCTTTGAATCGGAAGAATTTTTTACGTTGCTTTAAATGCTTGCAATAGGAAAGGTGTATAATTTGGCTTTCTCCACTTAGGAATTATGTAAAGCTAAAATTAGTAGTACATGAGGATAAACAAAGAGCTCCATTTTCTATTTTTTTCACAAAAATCATGTCAGTTGACCATTTTTAGAAGAAAATAATTGAATGATTAACACCTGAATGTTATCTGCCATCCAATAGAACATTTTTATAGTTCCAGTAAGTAAAATTATTTCAATGTAAGAATTTCTTTATGTTATGAATATATGTGGCCCAAAGTCTCCTTTTGACCTACACTCACTATCTTTAGAGTAGACTTGCATACTTCTGCTGGCATATAAATATTCCATATGGAAATTCTGCTCCAATATGATTTAAATTCAAGGTCATATGTATTTTCAGATACTGTATGTAAAAAGTGACAAGAATATTTCCCAAAGTCTACATTCTAAATTCATGTATTTCTGTGCCTTTTTAGAATGCTTAATGTGTTGAAATGAAGTCTGTGATTTTTCAAAGTACTTAATATAGAAACAGAAAAATTGTTATCAGATAGGAAGGCTAATCTAAAATTTTAAAATAAGACAAGTGATAACTGAAATGGCATGTCACTTTGAAGAAGACAAGTGAAAGCTAAAAACAGAGAACATACAAATTTTCATTTCCTCAACACTCAGGATAGAATTTAATGACCTTTAATCTGCCTTTTAACACTAACATTACATGTCTTCTGAGTTTAACACAAATGACTAAGGTTACTAAGACGTAATTTTAAGCAGTCGTATTGTTCAAATGAATATTAAGGTTTATGACATCTACTGTAGGTCCCTAACATAAATTAACATACATTGTGTGAAGGAATCAATTTGGGTTGCCTCCATTAAGTTTATGTAAAAGACCATTACTAGACAATGTATTAGCACAAGTATCGGTAAAATTAAAAACTAAATGCAAAGATATTTTTTAATCTGTTTTTCCTTCTGCCACAGGGCATCTCCCTGAAATGGTATCCCAACTCTTCAGCCAACTCAAATACATCATCCCACAGGTTAGAGTTCAAGCATCACTTGTTCAGGGAGGTGGAGTCAAGATGGCAGTGTGGGAAGACACAGAGTTAAGAGTCTCCTCAGAACTAGGGCACCTGCCAGCCACTGGTGAGGGACTCTGAAGCCCAAGGAGATGGGAGGAACCCCAAAGTGAAGTGGCGGCTTGCAGGATCTTAGTTCACGAGCTTGGGGTCGGGCCGAAGCTCCTGCAGTGGGACCTCCAAATCCATACCACTGGACTAACAGAGAATCTCACACCCCAGGGAATATTCATCAGAGTGAGGTCTCACAGAGGTCCTCATCTCAGCACCAATACCCAGCTCTACCCAACAACCTACAAACTCCAGTGCTGGAAGTCTCAGGCCAAACAACCAGTAACACAGGAACACAATCCCACTCATTAAAAAAAAAGAGAGAGACATGGCAAGAAAATATGTCACAAATGAGAGAGCAAGGTAAAAACCTACAAGACCAAATAAATGAAGAGGAAATAGGTAATCTATCTGAAAAAGAATTCAGAGTAATGATAGTAAAGATGATCCAGAATGGAGGCACGGATTGAGAAAATACAAGAAATGTTTAACAAAGACATAGAAGAATTAAAGAACAAACAAACGGAGATGAACAACACAATAACTGAAATTAAAAATACATTAGAAGGGATCAATAATGGAATAACTGAGGCAGAAGAATGAATAAGTGAGCTGGAAGACAAAATGGTGGAAATAACTGCTGAGGACCAAAATAAAGAAAAAAGAATGAAAAGAACTGAAGACAATCTCAGAGACCTCTGGGACAACCCTAAACGCACCAACATTCGATTTATAGAGGTCCCATAAGAAGAAGAGAAAAAGAAAGGGACTGAGAAAATATTTGAAGAGACTATAGTTGAAAACTTCCCTAACATGAGAAAGGATATAGTCACCCAAGTCCAGGAAGCACAGAGAGTCCCGTACAGGATAAACCCATATTAATCAAACTAAAAAAAATTAAATTCAAAGAAAAATATTAAAAGCAGCAAGGGAAAAACAAAAAATAACATACAAAGGAATCCCCATAAGGTTATCAGCTGATTTTTCAGTGGAAACTCTGCAGGCCAGAAGGGAGTGGCAGGATATACATAAAGTGATGAAAGAGAAAAACCTACAACCAAGATTACTCTACCCAGCAAGGATTTCATTCAGATTCAATGGAGCAGTCAAAAGCTTTTCAGACAAGTAATAGCTAAGAGAATTCAGCACCACCAAACCAGTTTTACAACAAATGCTAAAGAAACTTCTCTAGGCAGGAAACACAAGAGAAGAAAAAGACCCACAAAAACAAACCCAAAACAATTAAGAAAATGGGAACAGGAAGATACATATCGATAATAACCTTGAATATAAATGGATTAAATGCCCCAACCAAAAGACACAGACCGGCTGAATGGATACAAAAACAAGACCCATACATATTCTCTCTGCAAGAGACCCACTTCAGACCTAGGGACACAGACAAACAGAAAATGAAGGGATGGAAAAAGATATTCCATGCAAATGGGAATCAAAAGAAAGCTGGAGTAGCAATACTTGAGTCAGAAAAAATAGACTTTAAAATAAAGACTGTTACTAGAGATAAGGAGGGAGATTATATAATGATCAAAGTATCAATCCAAGAAAAAGATACAACAATTATAAATGTTTATGCACCCAACATAGGAGCACCTCAATACATAAGGAAAATGCTAACAACCATGAAAGGAGAAATTGACAGTAGCACAATAATAGTAGGGGACTTTAACACCCCACTTACACCAATGGACAGACCATCCAAACAGAAACTAAATAAAAAACACAAGCTTTAAATGACACAATAGACCAGATAGATCTAACTGATGTTTATAGAGCATTCCACCCGAAAGTGGTAGAATACACTTTCTTCTCAAGTGCACAGGGAATATTCTCCAGGACAGATCACATCTTGGGTCACAAATCAAGCCTTGGAAAATTTAAGAAAATTGAAATTGTATCAAGCATCTTTTCTGACCACAAACACTATGAGATTGGAAATCAATTACAGGAAAAAAACTGTAAACATAAAACAAATACATGGAGGCTAAATAGTGCACTACTAAATAACAAAGAGATCACTGAAGAAATCAAGGAAGAAAGTAAAAAATACACAGAAACAACTGAAAACGAAAACACAATGACACAAAACCTATGGGATGCAGCAAAAGCAGTTGTAAGAGGGAAGTTTATAGCAATACAAACTCACCTCAAGAACAAGAAAAATCTCAAATAAACAATCTAACCCGACACTTAAAACAACTAGAGAAAGAAGAATAAAGAAAACCCAAAATCAGTAGAAGGAAAGAAATCATAAAGATCAGAGCAGAAATTAATGAAACAGAAATGAAGAAAACAATAGCAAAGATCAAAAAACCTAAAAGCTGGTTCTTTGAGAAGATAAACAAAACTGATAAACCCTTAGCCAGACTCATCAAGAAAAAAAAGGAGAGGACACAAATCAATAAAATTAGAAATGAAAAAGGAGAAATCACAACTGACACTGCAGAAATACAAAGGGTTAAAAGAGACTACTACAAACAACAATAGGCCAATAAAATGGACAACCATGAAGAAATGGACAATTTTTTGGAAAGGTACAATTTTCCAAGACTGAACCAGGAAGAATTAGAAAATGTAAATAGACATATCTCAAATAATGAAATAGAAACCATAATTAAAAACCTTCCAACAAACAACAGTCCAGGACCAGATGGCTTCACAGGCGAATTCTATCAAACATTTAGAGAAGAGCTAACACTGATCCTTCTCAAATGCTTCCAAAATACAGCAGAGGGAGAAACACTCCTAAATTCATTCTATGAAGCCACCATCACCCTGATACCAAAACCAGAAAAAGATATCACAAACAAAGAAAATTATAGACCAATATCACTGATGAACATAGATGCAAAAATCCTGAAGAAAACACCAGCAAACAGAATCCAACAGCACATTAAAAGGATCATACACCATGATCCAGTGGGATTTATCCCAGGGATGCAAGAATTCTTCAATATTTTCAAATTAATCAATGTGATACACCACATTAACAAACTAGGGAATAAAACTCATATGATCATCTCAATAGATGCACAGAAAGCTTCTGACAAAATTCAACACCTATTTATAATAAAAACTCTCCAGGAAATGGGCATAGAGGGAACCTACCTCAACATAAGAAAGGCCATATATGACAAACGCACAGCAAGCATCATAAGCAATGGTGAAAAACTGAAAGCATTTCCACTAAGATCAGGAAAAAGACAATGATGTCCACTCTCACCACTCTTATTCAGTATAGCTTTGGAAGTCCTAGCCACAGCAATCAGAGAAGAAAAGGAAATAAAAGGAATACAAATTGGAAAAGAAGAAGTAAAACTGTCACTGTTTGCCAATCACATGATACTATACAGAGAAAATCCTAAAGATGCCACCAGAAAACTACTAGAACTAATCAACGAATTTTGTAAGGTTGCAGATACAAAATTAATGCACAGAAATCTCTGGCATTCCTATATACCAACAACAAAAAATCAGAAAGAGAAATTAAGGAAACTTTACCATTGCAACAAAAAGAATAAAATACCTAGGAATAAACTTGCCTAAGGAGGCAAAAGACCTGTACTCAGAAAACTATAAAACACTGATGAAAGAAATCAAAGATGACATAAACAGATGGAGAGCTATACCATGTTCTTGGATTGGAAGAATCAATATTGTGAAAATGACTATACTACCCAAAGCAATCTACAGATTCAATGCAATCCCTATCAAACTACCAATGGTATTCTTCACAGAGTTAGAACAAAAAATTTTACAATTTGTATGGGAAGAGAAAAGACCCCGAAGAGCCAAAGCAATCTTGAGAAAGAAAAACAGAGTTGGAGGACTCAGGCTCCCCGACTTCAAACTATACCACAAAGCTACAGTAATCAAGACAATATGATACTGGCACAAAAACAGAAATATAGATCAGTGGTACAGGATAGAATGCCCAGAGATAAACCCACTTACATATGGGCACCTAATTTACAACAAAGGAGGCAAGAACATACAATGGAGAAAAGACAGCCTCTTCCGTAAGTGGTGCTGGGAAAACTGGACAGCTACATGTAAAAGAATGACATTAGAACACTCCCTAACACCATACACAAAAATAAACTCCAAGTGGATTAAAGACTTAAATGTAAGACCAGACACTCCAAAACTCTTAGAGGAAAACATAGGAAAAACACTTTTTGACATAAACCATAGCAAGATCTTTTTTGACCCACCTCCTAGAGTAATAGAAATAAAAACAAAAATAAACAAATGGGACCTAATGAAACTTAAAAAGCTTTTGCGCAGTAAAGGAAACCATAAACAAGATGAAAAGACAAGCAACCCTCAGAATGGGAGAAAATATCTGCAAAGGAAGCAACGGACAGAAGATTAATCTCCAAAATATACAAAGAGCTCATGGAGCTCAATATCAAAAAAAACAAACCATCCAGTTAAAAAATGGGTGAAAGACCTAAATAGACATCTCACCAAGGAAGACACACAGATGGCCAAGAGGCACATGAAAAATATGCTCAACATCACTAATTATTAGAGAAATGCAAATCAAAAACTACAATTAGGTAGAGGTATCACCTAACACCAGTCAGAATGGCCATTATCAAAAAATCTTGAAACAATAAATGCTGGAAAGGGTGCGGTGAAAAGGGAGCCCTCCTATGTATGTAAATTGATACAACTACTATAGAAAACAGTATGGAGGTTCCTTAAAAAACTAAAAATAGAACTACCATATGACACAGCAATCTCACTACTGGGTATATACCCTGCGAAAACCATAATTCAAAGAGAGACATGTACCACAATATTCATTGCAGCACTATTCACAATAGCCAGGACATGGAACAAACCTAAATGTCCATCGACAGATGAATAGATGAAGATGTGGCATATATATACAATGGAATATTACATAGCCATAAAAACAAAAGAAATTGAGTTATTTGTAGTGAGGTGGATGGACCTAGAGTCTGGCATTCAGTGTGAATCAGAAAGAGAAAAACAAATACTGTATGCTAACTCATATATATGGAATCTAAAAAAAAAGAAAAAAAATGGTACTTATGAACTTAGCTGCAGGGCAGGAATAAAGAGGTAGACATAGAAAATGGACTTGAAGATGCAGGGGGTGGGAGGGCGAAGCTGGGGTGAGGTGAGAGTAGCATCGAGATATATACACTACCAAATATAAAATAGTTGGCTGGTGGGAAGCAGCAGCATAGCACAGGGAGATCTGCTCAGTGCTTTGTGATGACCTAGAGGGGTGGGATAGGGAGGATGGGAGGGAGGCTCAAAAGGGAGGGGATGGGGGACATGTGTATGCATATGGCTGATTAGCTTTGTTGTGCAACAGAAACTAACACAGTATTGTGAAGCAATTATACTCCAATAAAGATTTTTTTAAAAAAAGAAATCTCTTGTTCAGGAAAGCCTTCCCTGACCTTCCTAAATAGGTAATTCCCTATCATAAGCATTCACATCATCGTGCACCTTACTTCAAGGCAATGGTCACAAGTTTACTTATTTACGTATATGTAACTTGATAAATGTCTGCTTATTCTTCACACTGTGTGTGCTCCCATTTCTGCAGTGTTTCTGTATTTACAGTCCACTGAATCCCCAAGCACTGGCTCATGTAAAGTGATCATAAAGGAAATTTTCTACACCCCCACAAAAAAAATCATACACCAATCTGAATGAAAAACCACATTATTTTTTAAGACTTCTGTAGATAAACCACATAAATTTTCAGTTCTCTTGACAACTGTCAAGAGAATGAACTGACAATTCATTTTTGGCACAGTTATAACCACTGAGTAAGCTGATATTTTCCTTTACAAATTTCTCAGGAAGATAATGCTAGTTAATAATAATAAATAAGTAAATATATATTATATATTAAAAAAAAGCCCTGAAAGAAAAATATGCTCTAAGAAATAACTCTTCATATTAGTTCTTCAAAGAATAAAATTAATTGTTTGAAAAGAAAATTCTAAAAAAAAATAGAGGGTAAATACAAACTTTGATTCTAGCCCAAATAGAAAACTTTTGGGCCAAATTCAAGCCCAAATAGAATAGTTAAAATCCTCATAGTATATATATTTAATATATTTAAAAAGTAGAATGCAATACTTATCATGTCATAAGCCAAAGAAAGGGTAATAACAGACCATTAATTATGCATATGGGGTGGGAGGGAATTGGGTGGTAGATAAAAAGAAAAGTCAGATGATTGATGTTTATTACATAATATTTATAAAACCAGGAAACATATTTATATTAACAAACCAGGTAATGACATCAATGTTAATGCTTTTTAAAAGTCTCCTTACCAACGCATCTGAACGTTAACTAATTTTCAGTGTTACAGAACTTCCAAAGTACTCAGCAGAGAGTTAATTTTTTTTTTCTCAAAGGCAGTCTGTCATGTATGCTTCAGTGAAAATTTCCTTAACATAAAATTGCTTTCTCAAAACATCTCAATTCTTCTGACCTACAATTTAGACTCTCCAAGGGACAAGAAAGAGTTAAATGCAGATTGAGAAGAAAAAAACATTAAGAAAATTTTAGCTCTGAAAGGCAGTCCCTACAGGAGTTTTTCTCCTTTAGAGGAACTATGTCATATAGAAAATTTAGAGGAAAAAATAGCAAGCTGCAAGTATAAGTAAGAGGAAATTGACAAATGCTTTATCCTAGATAATAAAGATGAAGAAGACATAAAGGAAGTGGGAAAGATTGTCAGACTTCCCCAAAGAAAATTAATAAATCAATTCACATTTCTATTATATACTGTGAGTAATACCTCCACCCTAAAATGGGAATTCAACTTGAATAAAAAATATAGCAGATTTTTAAATCATTATCAATTAACATGAACTTCAAAAACAAGAAAGGACGTATCTAAAAGCAAGAATAATTTGGAAATAAAATGTTTAAGAATAAACAGATTTTAATGCTCCAATCAAGTGAAACAGTGAACAAAACCATCATGACAGAAGCACCCACTTTTTCTGTCTTTGGCATCTGATGCCAGTGTAAACCTTAGGGATTTATTTTACTTTTAATTATGGCCATTTTTTTCAAAATGTAAAATTAAAATGGCAACATTAGGGAAAGTTTAGAAAATGAGGGATGTATTTCAAAAACCTTATAATTGCTTCTTTTTTCCTTTTTTTTTTTTTTTGCTATTAATAAAGTTGGATGGTGGATATATGGTATTTTCAAAATCTTAGCTTCAGACCATGATAAAAAACTTTGTGGATTCCCCTCTCAAATATTATTTCTATAGAAATATATAGGTTTTATCACTCTTTTAGGTGATATAGATTATGTAGGTTATAATCACTACTGTGCCAAAATCTTCTATCTTTTTTTCACTTGTGACAGACTATATTTTTCAAAATGGCTGAGGTAAAATCTCCCATCCCATAAACTCTTCTTACAATGTGACTCTGACTCATGGAGAGGTAGGATCTATGTTCCCTTCCTTTGAATCTTGGCTGGCTTGTGACTATGGTGGAAGTGATGATATGGCTTCTGAGGCTAAAAAGGTGACAGAGCTTCTGCCAGCTCCTATGGGACACTTGCTCCTGGAACTCTCCCACCATGAGGGAGGCCAAGCTGCCCATGGAGAGGCCACATGGAGAGGAACCAAGGACTCTTTCAGCCACAGCTGAGCAACCCAGTTGACAGCTAGCAACAATTTACCAGCCATGTAGCAGGCAATCTTAGAAGAGACGCTCTAGCCCCCAGCTGAGCCTCCCTGGTGATGCCACCTAGAACAGAGAGGAGCCTTCAACAAGCTCTGCCCAAATTACAGAATCATAAGTTAAGTAAATTACTGTTGTTTTTGAAAGTCTGGGATAATTTGTTACACAGCAACAGATAAGCAGACATTTGACTTTATATTATAAGCCAAATCATTATAAGACTTAGTTTACATCAATTTATACTATATTATATTCCAATAAATGCATGTACCATGATTTAGACATTTTCTGAAAACTGGATACTCTGAGCATTGTTTCCTATAACCTTTTCTTTGTACTTAAAAGAAGTAAGTCAAATTTATAAAGACTCAGGACATAAAAGACACCTATTCCTGAAACAGATCATAAGAAAACATTGGCTTTAGTATCTCCCCAACTGCCTAAAATAAAATTTCTAAAGCATCTGTTAAACTCTAGCAGAAACAATTTGAGAGAAAAAGATTAGCTTTCATCATTTAAAAACTGCATGAGTTCTACCTTTAAATATATATTTTAATTTTGTAAAATAACTGTATTTTACTATAGTCTTCTGACACAAAAAGACAAACTCCCCCCCAAAAATGACTATTTTGAAGGCTATTTTGTCTTAATCTCTGGCCCTAATATTTCTAAATCAAAATAAATATGAAACAGAAATAAAAATTCACCTGGAAGAATTTCAAAGAGGGGGCTCCAAATGCCATTCCACGATCAAGTACCAGGATAGTACCCTCAGACTCCAGAGAGTTCTTTAATAATACAAATTCTTGCTCCCTCAAAATCTCATTCCCTAGCTCTCAAAGATGTGAGTATTTGCTTGTTGATATTTATCATGCGCTCCCTTCCCAGACCCCTACCCCCAGGCTCACCCCCTCTCTACAGCTGATTTCTCCAGCTGAGCTCTAAGTCCTGTGCTCCTGCTCCGGGCTCTTCGCTCCCACTCTCAACTTCTCCCTCTCAGTAGGTTTATGGTTTAATTTTACTTTTACTGTAATTTCTCACGTGCTACTAACTCTTTCAAATGTTCACAAGTCTTTGATTTTTTAAAAAAAATACTTCTTTTGCCCCCATGCCTCTTCTAGCTATTATTTTATTTCTTACATTCCTTGTCTTACCTATTTTTTTCAAATAAATGTACAAAACCTCCTGCTTCAACTTCCTGCAGTCTGGCTTCTCTCCTAACTCCTTTGTTTCCAAATCCGAAGACTCTTTTTCACTCTTCTGCTGCAGCATCTCCTTTTTTCTTGCAACTATCTTTGGTTGCTTGGCTTCCATAGCATCCTGCCATCCTGGCTTTTTTCTTAACCTTTTGAATTTCTTTCCTGCCTTAGTCTCCGAATGATGCTTCGTCCTCTGTAAAGATAACCTCCCAATATGCTAGGCAGAGTAGGCTTCTCCTCCACAGACCACTCTCTGATATCATCCACTCTCCTAACATCCTTGATATGACTCCCCAATCTTTATCTTCAATCCTAATTTATTCCTGATATTATACCTATGTCATTCACTATTAACTAGATACTTACTCTTAATTTCCTAACATAACAGTCAAAGTGATGAAAAATAACCACATCATCTTCCTTGCCACCTATATGTTCCTCCAGAAACAACGGAAATCCTTGATTTATTCTATTATTTATAATCTACTACTACTAGGTGATATTTGAGTATTTTTAAAACAAAAAATACAGAAAATCTAAAAACCACAAAAAATGTTAATTCATGTCATGAGTGGGGGTAGGTAAGTATGCCAGATATAACATCTTGTTAACCAATCTTTGAAAACACTCTTTGAAAAAGAAAAAACTATTTAAAAGCATCTATGATTTTATAGATATATATATGTACATATATATACAGATACAGTACAAATATTAGAAAAAATCAGTTCCTTTCCAAGTTTTTCCAGCAAATCTTGAATCTTTGAATTATATTTTCCTGTATCACACGTTCTTCACATATTCTGAGTATCAAGATATGTAAAATTATGTCAAATTAGAACCATGGCAGTTTTAATGGAAAAAAATTCATAGTCACTTAAGCAAAATTTTCATTTTGTAGATTTTTAATAATATATAAAATGTAAATTTTGATTGAGGTACAAAATATTCTAAAGTCAGCTGTCAGATAAGATTGCAATTTTCAAAGGACGTATCTGAAAACCATAAAACTATTAAACCCTTCATCTACTCTATTATGAGAGTCAGTACTTAGAGATTAACATAAGAAAGACTGAGGAGTAGATTCTGGGGAGAGCTTCTGCACATGGTGAAGCTCCAACCCCTAATAAAAGGGAGGAGCGTGTGGGTGTCTCCTCCTTGCCTCTCAGCTTAATATATGGCCCCTAAAGTTGCAGAGTGACAAGGTATTAATGGTGTCTGACTTCACCTGGAAAATCTAAAAAGTGACAGAGGGGTTATTCACTTGCTCTGATGGCAGGAGCTGTGTGAAGGAATCGGCCTGCTTTCCCTGAGATTTTTGGGTCAAAGAATGGTTTTCCTTGAGCCACACGTGGACCATGTTTGAGAGAGTGCTGGTGTGGGGTCATGTGAAGTCTGGTCCAAGAAAGCCACCTAGAGAAGAAGGCCTCAGAAGAAACTGTAGGTGTCACCATCAGGTACATATGGACATAAGAAGTAGTAAGTAACCACCGAGAATCAGGATAAACGTATTTCCTTTGACAAAGGAAACAGAAGTAGAGGGAGAGGGTGGGAGAGAAAGAGCCCACAACAAAGAATCAACTTTAAATATGACTCCAGTATAAAACAATACCAGTCAAGTAAAAATGTTTATTGTTCAAAGAGAGGTTACACACTCATACATGCATGCACACATGCACACTCACATGCGATTTATTGATAAAATGCATATAAAACTACACTGTGGTGTTAATTCTTCAAATTTCACTTAATAAATTTTATATTTCAAATTTTGGCTAATATACATCATGAAAATGAATTTCAAAGAAATTCTAAAGGTCAAAAATTTTATTTTTAAAATATGAGAATTTGTAAAAGGATTCATTATCAAGTATTAACTGCCCCTCTGTTAGAAAAGAAAGGAAATTAAATGTGGGATTCAATGGATAAATTATCTTGACTGATGAAATGAATACACTCAAGTTGTATTTTAAAATAATATTTGTGAAAGCAAGTCCTGAAAAGGATAAGCAAAACTAAGGAGTCTTTTTTTAAAAAAGATTTAAAATAATTTATAAAAGTAATACAACAAAGGTATTCAGGTAAGAGATATTATAAAAAATCAGGTTTACTCCCGTTTTTAAGAATCCCAAGTGCCACATTCATTCAAAGATATGTGCTTTCTTATCCATCTCAGCAAAGTGATTTATAATCCCATCACAGGGCTTAATTTCCTTTTACCGCATCCCTGGTATGCACAGCAATAGACTGTGGAAACAATTCATTAGACGGGCTTACACTGGGGCTTGTTTGTATTACCAATATTTTACAAGAATGAATTTAGATGAGATGCAAAATAAAAAGGCAAATCATGGACAAATTGAGGGTTAATCATTCAAAACATCAATAGCTGAATACTTTGTGGTACACAGGAGATAGCAGCCTATAATAGTTACTGAAGAAAAATATTTAACACTTGCAATTTTATCAATGGTTATATTACATTAGAAAAATGGAAACATTCAATATCACATTTTAAACACCAAGTAACCCCACTTTACTGATTTTTTGCAACAACCCTTCAAAGGGTTTTTGCTGTCCAATTATAACTTTCACAGATACATCTATTTTCGACAGCTAATCCTTTCCTCTTACGTTGAACAAGTTTGTGATAATACTTTTTGACTCTTCTCCCATATTTGCATGTAGCCAATTCATTCAAATATAAAGAAAATAATTTTAGTGTTCCTTCTTTTTCTTTTATTTAATAACTAATTATACAGTATGTGGGTTGTCAAACTTCCTTCTTTCTTCTTTTGCTTGCCCATTTATCTTTGAACTTTCCATCAGCATTTCCACCGTAGAGGACAAGAACATCTGTGTACATGTTTTCACTCCCCTATGTAACTTCTTCAGTGAGCATGAACAATCTATTACATTTATAACCCTCATCACTCTTAGCTCAATGTTTTGTACACATTACACTCCAAATGCATATGATGATACGAGGTCCTTTCCTTTCTTGACCTGATTCACAGTCCTTCCAGAGTCAGTTTTCCCACTTCTATATGCCTACCTGGACTTCTGACCATTACCAGCAGCCAGACCCTGATGGTGCTACTTTCTGTGTCCTTTCCAAGGACTGCATCATAACACTAGGCTCCTTTATCACTTGCCTAAACTTCCAACAGACTCTCTAAGGCCAGTCTCTCTACCAATGGTCTACTTTGGAACCCTCCTATGAGCCCTTGCCACAGCCAAGTAGACTGTTCCCCAAACGCCTGGTCTTAATTCATCCCAACCCAAACCCAAGAATGTCTGTAGAAAGGCATTCAGCATTATCCAACGAATGAAAGATCTTTACCAGCCTCATATCCTAAACTTATTTTTTTATGATCCATGCAAACAGATTCATCATTATATTTATACATTTAAATCTTAATTATAGGGGATTTACAGCATCAAACATGAACACAAAATTGAACTCTTTCTATTTCTCAATTATATTTTATGACAGGTTTTCTGTCCAGGTCAAAAAAAAAATTCTTTTAGATTCTCAGAAACAATTGACTAAAATGAACCATGTGGTCAGCACAATAAATATATATTATAGCCCACAGCCTCTAAAAGTCTGTCTGTATATAAATATCTTATTATGGACATTTTTACTTTTAAAATTTATAACTTCCAATCCAAAATATTTTTTAAGGATGGATTTATTTCCCACAAAATTTTTTTCCAGTTTTTCCTATATTTTCATGTATCTATTCACACCAAACTCCAACTCAAGAATCTAAAATATCCAACACCAAATGGCTCATTTGATAAGATGCACAACCTTAACACTGTTAGAAGACTATCATCTCTTTTTTAAAAGATAATGCACAACTGCCTGGTCTCTATACATTTCAAGAATACTATATAAAAGTTCATATAGACAACTTTTTAAGTACAAATTTCTTCAAGAAAATGTTTCCATCTTATTTCTCCTGCCCATTTCATTTCAAAACAACAACAAAAAAAACTTTTCTTTTTCAAAGTTTAGTTATGCTGCCAACATGTTTATAATTCCAGAATTGCCATTCTATGTTCCCAAACCTATTGCTACCTGTTTTTCAATAAGAGATCACTGTCCTGCAAGAAGCACCTTAAATTGAAAAATATTCATCACAACAAAAAACGTGTTAGAATATTCACTATTGGAGACTTTAGAGCTACGTATAATCCAAAATACTTCTTAAATACCTTGTTATAGGCTGAGCTCATGGCATTTTTATATTGACTCAAACTATTTCACTGACATCACTGTAGTAAATTTACAGATGGAATCCATAAGAGTGATAACTTCTTACAGAAATTTATACAAAAACTGTACTACAAAAGGTTAAACAGAAAATATATTGGATTAATCTCATACTATTGATCTTAACAACTATGTATTCAGGATTTATAACATGCCAAGAATTATATCAAGCACTTCCTAGGTATAATATTACCTGAGTCTCATAGAAACCCAGTGGATTAGGGATTATTGAATCCATTTTACAGATGAAGATGCTAAAGCTCAGAAAGTAAAAAAGGGCAACAAATAGCCAAAAAAACAGTAAAGAAATGTGGATTCAAACCCATGCCAGTCTGATGCCAAAGTCTTAATCCCTAAAACACATTGCTTTCCTAAATCTATATTACTCCACAGTTACTGTTTTAAAAGAAGACACTGTGGAAATTAAAAATGTTTAAAACTTTATATATTATGTTGAACTACTTGAATGTTGCTCTACAACAAAAGCTGTTCACTTGGTTCCTTTCAGTGTAGCATCTTAAGACTTTGGCTCAAGAGGACCAGATAGTCACTGGATAGGATTTAGGGCATATTAATTATCACTATCACAACAGGATACAGAATTACAGGAAGGAAGACTTTGCAGAGACAGGACTTAAAAGTGCCTAGGCTGGGGACTTCCCTGGTGGCACAGTGGTTAAGAATCCGCCTGCCAATGCAGGGGACATGGGTTCAAGCCCTGGTCCGGGAAGATCCCACATGCCGCGGAGCAACTAAGCCCATGGGCCACAACTACTGAGCCTGAGCTCTAGAGCCCGGGAGCCGCAACTACTGAGCCCGCGTTCCACGACTACTGAAGCCCACACGCCTAGAGCCCGTGCTCCACAAGAGAAGCCACCGCAATGAGAAGCCTGTGCACCGCAATGAAGAGTGGCCCCTGCTCGCCACAACTAGAGAAAGCCGGCACGCAGCAACGAAGAACAAGCGCAGCCAAAAATAAATAAATAAATAAAATTTTAAAAAATGCCTGGGCTTTTGCTCGACAAATGGCATACATGATAATAGTATATTCTCTATATAAAATAATAGTGTGTTCTCTATTTAAGGAATTTCAGAAGTGTATGTGTAAGACAGAAGATGAAAGCTGTCCATTCTAGGAAACTTCTGAACCTGATTATTCTTTTTGCCAGAGTACAAGCGCCCTAAAGAGCTGCCTAATGTTTTGCATTTAGGTTCTAGGTGAAGCAATTTTATTTCTCTGTCGAACCACCTCCCTAGATAATTTAACCTTTCTTCTCTTACTCTCACCCTCTTCATGCAGTGACACTAATGGTACTACCCTCACTGTCACAGGAGGATGGTCTTCCATATCTGTTTCTAGAAAGATAGAGAGATAGATAGATAGGCAGACAGGTAGGTAAAGTAAATAAATAGCCAGCTCTGAAACATAGCAACCAGCCCACCAGGCATGTGGAAACTGGTAATGTCAGTCCACCCACTATCTTAAAAGTGTTGGCTTTTTAAAATATGAGAAGTAGGCTGGTTTATACATAAAACAAGCAGGAAAGGTAAACCTGTAATTTGCAAGACAGAACTTCCAGCATGTTTCACCACCTACCATCTTTTATCCAATCATTCAGCTGGCAGTGCCAGTGAAAACATAAGTTCTTCTTATGATATATTCTTGGTTTTGCAAGGTCTTAGCTCTAGGATGCAGCAGAAAAAAAAAAAAGAAACATAATAAACTCAAGCATCATTAAAGCTTTCTGCCTGATAGAAAACGTATATACCAGAGCCCATTTGATTCACCAAATTTTTGAGTTGGAGTTAATTTCCTTTTTTGATCTGTTTTTCAATAAAACTTTACTTGCAATAACAAACAAGTGGCATCAAGCCCTTTTTGAATGAGAGTATAAGTTCCAGAGACAATAACTGACTTATCCAATGGGCTACAAAGTCAGCAACAAGTTTGGAACTAAAAAATAGCCCCTTTGTGACTTTGCATTTATATACTATGTCTAACAATATGGCTAACAATTATTGGTAAGTAAGAAAGAATAAACATGTAGTACTGATATGTAGCAAGCAGATGGAAGGTTCTTGAGTTTAAGAAAACTATATTTCACAGAGACAAATCCAAACAGTGACAGGTTCCAAAAACATCCAGTCAGTGTATTTACTGGTCACTCACTCATCTTTTCATCCTTACTGTGAACCCTAGTATCATCCCTTTCAGCTGTCAATATATTTTCTTTTTAAAAAAAGTTTCAGGTTACTCTGGCAGTGTTTAATGGAAGCACATAAGATAAACCTATGAGAAATATTTACCCATCTCCCAAAATTATCAAAATGCATGTACATATAAGATCAACTGTTTCCAATCCCCAGAAATGCAATAACCAACAAATGCGTCTCATTTGAAAATGCATTCAGCTGACTCTTGGGTCACTGGTGGTTGATGATCCAACCTGTTAGGTATATTTAGGGCTCCATGCTTCTCTCTGTTTTCTCTCCAGATGCTCATCTTGTTTCTTATTTTGGAGTTATTAGTTATCTTCATCAGAGGGTGGAAGAGGGAAAATTTGTTAAACTCAAATCAGTCAATTTTACCTTTTTGAGGATAATACAAGTGGTAAAATTATCAACAAAGAAAGGGTTATGTTATTTCTTTATTATTTGCAAGATTACATTATCTGTGTTAAGTATTTCAACCACCTTCCATTGATAATTGTCAACTACCTCTTGGCGTTTTTTTGGTGTACGCATCAGTTACATTTTTGAGCTGATCATTTCTTCTTATGGCTCGGTAATATTCCATTGTATATATGTGCCACATCTTCTTTATCCATTCCTCTGTCGATGGACATTTAGGTTGGTTCCATGTCCTGGCTATTGTAAACAGTGCTGCAATGAACATTGTGGTACATGTCTCTTTTTGAATTATAGTTTTCTCAGGGTATATGCCCAGTAGTGGGATTGCTGGGTCATATGGTAGTTCTATTTTTAGTTTTCTAAGGAACCTCCATACTGTTCTCCATAGTGGCTGTATCAATTTACATTCCCACCAACAGTGCAGAAGGGTTCCCTTTTCTCCACACCCTCTCCAACATTTATTGTTGGTAGATTTTTTGACAACGGCCGTTCTGACTGGTGTGAGGTGATACCTCATTGTAGTTTTGATTTGCATTTCTCTAATAATTAGTGATGTTGAGCATCTTTTCATGTGCTTCTTGGCCATCTGTATGTCTTCTTTGGTTAAATGTCTACTTAGGTCTTCCCCCCATTTTTTAATTGGGTTATTTGCTTTTTTGATATTGAGCTCCATGAGCTGTTTGTATATTTTGGAGATTAATCCTTGGTCCATTGCTTCATTTGCAAATATTTTCTCCCATTCTGAGGGTTGTCTTTTCATCTTGTTTATGGTTTCCTTTGCTGTGCAAATTTTTGTTTTTGTCTTCATCACCCTAGGAGGTGGGTCAAAAAAGATCTTGTGGTTTATGTCAAAGCGTGTTTTTCTTATGTTTTCCTCTAAGAGTTTTATAGTATCTGGTCTTACATTTAGGTCTTTAATCCATTTGGAGTTTATTTTTGTGTATGGTATTAGGGAGTGTTCTAATTTCATTTTTTTACATGTAGCCATCCAGTTTTGAAGAGGCTGTCTTTTCTCCATTGTATGTTCTGTCTCCTGTGTCGTAAATTAGGTGACCATACGTGTGTGGGTTTATCTCTGGGATTTCTATCCTGTACCATTGATCTATATTTCTGTTTTTGTGCCAGTACCATACTGTCTTGATTACTGTAGCTTTGTAGAATAGTTTGAAGTTGGGAACCTGATTCCTCCAGCTCCATTTTTCTTCCTCAAGATTGCTTTGGCTAATTCAAGGTCTTTTGTGTTTCCATACAAATTGTAAAAATTTTTGTTCTAATTCTGTGAAGAATGACATCAGTAGTTTGGTAGGGATTGCACTGAATCTGTAGATTGCTTTGGGTTGTATAGTCATTTTCACAATAATGATTCTTCCAATCCAAGAACATGGCATATTTCTCCATCTGTTTATATCATTTTTGATTTCTTTCATCAGTGTTTTATAGTTTTTTGAGTACAAGTCTTTTGCCTCCTTAGGTAGGTTTACTCCTAGGTATTTTATTTTTTTGTTCTGATGGTAAATGGGATTGTTTCCTTAATTTCTCTTTCTGATTTTTCATTGTTAGTGTATAGGAATGCCAGAGATTTCTGTGCATTAATTTTGTATCCTGCAACCTTACCAAATCCATTGATTAGTTCTAGTAGTTTTCTGGTGGCATCTTTAGGATTTTCTATGTATAGTATCATGTCATCTGCAAACAGTGACAGTTTTACTTCTTCTTTTCCAATTTGTATTCCTTTTATTTCTTTTTCTTCTCTGATTGCCATGGCTAGGACTTCCTAAACTATGTTGAATAATAGTGGTGAGAGTGGACATCCTTGTCTTGTTCCTGATCTTAGTGGAAATGCTTTCAGTTTTTCACCATTGAGTATGATGTTTGCTGTGGGTTTGCCATATATGGCCTATATTATGTTGAGGTAGGTTCCCTCTATGCCCATTTTCTGGAAAGTTTTTATCATAAATGGGTATCGAATTTTGTCAAAAGCTTTTTCTGCATCTATTGAGACCATCATATGGTTTTCATTCCTTAATTTGTTAATGTGGTGTATCACATTGATTGATTTGCATATATTGAAGAATTCTTGCACTCCTGGGATAAATCCCACTTGATCATGGTGTATGACCCTTTTAATATGTTGTTGGATTCTGTTTGCTAGTATTTTTTTTTTTTTTTTTTTTTGTGGTACGTGGGCCTCTCACTGTCGTGGCCTCTCCCGCCGCGGAGCACAGGCTCCGGAAGCGCAGACTCAGCGGCCATGGCCCATGGGCCCAGCCGCTCCGCGGCATGTGGGATCCTCCCGGACCAGGGCACGAACCCATGTCCCCTGCATCGGCAGGCGGACCCTCAACCACTGCGCCACCAGGGAAGCCCTGTTTGCTAGTATTTTGTTCGGGATTTCTGCATCTATTTTAATCAGTGATATTGGTCTATAATTTTCTTTTTTTTTTTTTTTTTTTTTTGCGGTACGCGGGCCTCTCACTGTTGCGGCCTCTCCCGTTGTGGAGCACAGGCTCCAGACGCGCAGGCTCAGCAGCCATGGCTCACAGGCCCAGCTGCTCCGCGGCATGTGGGATCTTCCCAGACCGGGGCACGAACCCATGTCCCCTGCATCGGCAGGCAGACTCTCAACCACTGCGCCACCAGGGAAGCCCAATTTTCTTTTTTTTGTGATATATTTTTCTGGTTTTGGTGTCAGGGTGATTGTGATTCAGAGAACAAATTTGGGAGAGTTCCTCCCTCTGCAACTTTTTGGAAGAGTTTGAGAAGGATCAGTATTAGCTCTTCTCTAAATGTTTGATAGAATTTGCCTGTGAAAGTAAGCATGACTACTACAAGGTCTCACATAAAGAGTGTGAAAGTTCTTTTATTCTAAAGCTCATAAAGCCTCAAGAATTATATGAATTGGAAGGGTTCTATTCTCCAGTTGATTTCTCACTTAATCTAAGATGAATATGAAATCAAACTGTTGTTCAATTTTGAACCACTCCAAGGAATGACCAGTTCAACTTTACACTTTTAAACTGTAAAACACGAACATAAGTAAATCAAAACAGTCTGGATTTGAGTTAAATAATATACCTGGGCTTCCTGTTCAGAGACAAAAAAAAAAGAGGCAGGGGGACTCTAAAAATGAATATTTCCCAATGAGTACAAGGGTTTCTCAGGAAGCTTGGTCAGCTATGCTATGCAACTTGGTTCTTACATTCAAGAAAGCCACTCAGTTTAGAAATTTCATATATCAGTGGGTTAATTTACAGCCAGTCCATAAGTAGTATTTCAGTTATAATAAAAATTGAAGTAGTCCTATAAATATGTATTCTTTTCCTTGCATTATCATCCTTTCCAGCAAAAAAGAAAAGTTAAACCTATAAAGGATGGGGTAGTTCCAAATGGCTATGTTGTTCATGCACTTTTAAGTGAGGTCTGCAGCTTTCAAAACCAAAATAGAGTGTGAATGTCCCAGTAAATCTGCATCAGATGTGCTTCAGGTTGAAAGGAAATGATACCAAATGCAAGTAGTTAAATGAATCGTGAAAAAAGTGTAATCTACACAGATAGACCATGTTATGCAATTGCTCTACTTGTAGAAGTCTATGTATAGGGCAAAACAACTCCTTATCATTTCCAAAAATAAATGTAGCTAGTTGTTCGTTTGCAGCTGGATGAGGTATTTCTTCATAATATCTTTCAGGGCATTTTAAGGGAGAGAAATGAGTTATCTTAGTTATGATGGAAGCAATACTGTTTAGTGGTTCAGAGTAGGCTCTCAGGAGTCCTGCTGTCTGGAGTTTGAATCATGGCCTCCCTAATAGCTGTGTAAGCTTGTGGAAGTTTAACCACTGTGTGCCTGCTTTCTAATCTGCAAAATGGGAAAAATAACAGCAAGTAGAACAGCTAACATAATAAGTGATCTTATATAAGCTATTATTACCTTCATTTTAATGTGGGGCTTTAAACTGCCAGGAAAAGAAATGCAGTATTCCTGTATATAGTAACCAATCAAGAATAATTTTATAATTAGGAAAAGATGCTTCATATCTCTGATTGAAAATGGGCTTATTCAAGGTCCTAATATTAATCCATTATGTGTAATGTAGATTAATGTTAAACTATCCATTACTGGTAAAAATAAGGCTCTCCATTTTCCATAAAAAGTGTTTAAGTTCATGTTAGCTATTTTCTAGAAATTTTGCTGTGTTTGCAGTTGTTTCCCATCACACTTAAAATATATTCCGAAGTTTTTACACATTTGGGATATGTTGAACCTATAGTTAGGAAGAACTAATATCTGAGCAATATTGAGTCTGTTCTTTGTAATTAAATTAACATTTAAAAACAAAGGAAAATTTTGAAGCCCTGGTCCAGTACAACTTAAAAAAATGTAAAGTTGGCATCTAAATCTTGCCAAACGCTAAATCCTTATGCTCAGTTGATAAAGATCCTAAATATTGATACACAACCAGCTACCATCACCAAGACCCTGGGTAGGACCACAGTCTCACTGCCCCATGATTGATCCTACAGAAACACTGAGGTTCTCTGCTGAAGGGAGGGGCATCATTCCTGCCGAGGCTAGGCCCTGAGAGGCCATAGCTTTCCCTTTTTCATCCTCTGATGCCTAGCGACTCTCCAATCCTTGAAGCTTCTGTAACCAAACTCCACCTGAAGTGGTCAGCAAACACTTTTCTCACCTCTGCTCTAACCAGACACATACAGTGCCTACCCACCCCTGCCAAACCTCCTCCTCATGCTCAAGAGCCAGAGAAACACACACACACACACAAAAACAGGACATAGAGTGGTTTCAGGGAATTAAGATGTCACAGCCACCATTAAAACACTATTTTCAGCTACACTATGGTTTGAATAGGCTTTTGTGGGTGGGCCTGAGAACTTGCCATTTATTACCTTAGTTTTTTAGAAAAAGCAGTCTAAGTTTCAAACAACTCCCTTAAAAACAGTGTTTTGTAACACCTAAGTTTCAGACCACTTGCTCTTAATAATATTAACACAGAAAATTGAAATCAATATCCATATAGAATCTCATTTAAAAAGCCTATATTTTGAAATATTGATTGTCTATTATAATTGTTCTAATTCAAGTAGTTTCTACCTTAGAAAAAAACTATACTTGTGATTTGACTGACATAAATAAGGTTATATTAAAGTCTTAAGTGGTGATATTGATCTGAAGATTTTAAGTACTATACCTCAAAGTAAAACTGTTTCAGTAATCATTTTTTACAATGCAAAGGAGGCTGTGGGAATCATATTTGAAAAGCTAAATAAGCAGACTTAAAAAGAAATGAATATACTTTTTCAAAAAGAATACATGTAAATATATAGCTATCATAGTTGAAAAATAAGACCAAATGTCAGAGCAGTCTATTAGGTGAATCAAATTTTATTGTTCCCATAATACTTCTCTTCTCTGTTTTTAAAAAGTAGTCTGTTTACAGACTAGAAGTCTCTTAATTTAAGCTTCCCCTTTCAAAGCAGAAAAAAATATGTACTTCTTTCCTTTAATATTCCAGGGTACTAAGATGCAACCAATGAAATCATTTGATGTAGTTTTTAAGCTAGAATTATTTGTTTCTACCCTGCATTTATTCTGAAGTGGGAAACAAATTATCCTGCCATTAGAGAAAAAACACTAACAAGTGGAGCGCTAATAAATAAGATTTTAAAATGTTAGTGAACATACATCTGACCTACAACCCGAAAGAAACTTCCTCAAACAGGCAGACGGCAAGTTATAAAATAACATCTGGAATTTAATCCCAGGAAATCAGATCCCATCTGAAGCACTAAGCAGCAAGCACAGCACTCACTGGAATAGAATATCAGGTAGGGTGGCTTGTTTACAGGATATAAGTACCATGGTTAACAACTCTACGGACACCTATTCCAAACAGTGGCATTTGAAAACTGCAGGCCCCTGAGACTAAAAGTCATAATGGAGCAAAATAATAGGGCTGGTCTGCAGGTCATAAATACCACACACATTCAATTATTAAAAGAATGGCAGTATATTTAATAATTACTCCTCCTCACAAAACACTGATGGGAGAATGAAGAGGGCAGGAGTGGCCTTACAGTAAATGAGCTCTAACCAAAGGAGAAAAGAAATCTGCCAAATCAGATACAATGCTCTGTGAAAACTATTAACAAAGACTGGAAGTATTTAAAATCTGTAATAAAAATCTCAGAAAGCCCAATAACTTCTAGATAACATACAAATCTAAGGGGAATCAAGATTCCCTCATTCCAAATCCTAACCATAACCAAAGAAAATAAATGTATAACCCCCAAAAAATTTTATTCCCATCAAAGGACAAAAAAATAAGTATTGTTGTGATGCAGCTAAAAACAAACATATCCTATAGCAACAATGTCTACAGCATCTAAAAGAATCAGAATGGTTATTAGAATACTGCTGGATAACTTCCCAAGTGGAAACAGTTAAGATTATAATAGATTAAATGCAAAATAAAAATTAAATGTCTAAATTTTAAAAGTTTAGGCAGAGACATGATCATGCCCCCTTCTGCTATGGCCAACAGATAACAACTATAAGCACCGCACAAAACATAAGAAACAACTACCTGAAAACTCTGGAGAATTTAACACAAGCAGAGAAAAACTGAAGCAGAGTTGACACTGAACAAAAAAAAAGGGATGGCAGTAGGTGGTCTCCCTGTTTTGTTTTGGTTTGGGTTTTTTATTTGACTTTTAGCCTGAGGACAGTACTCATAGTCGCCATGCAAGATAACTGCAAATACAATAGAGACAGGAGAGTGACCATGATTACCAATTTCCAAAACTGTGCAACATTCTTCCTAAAACTAACAGACTTTAACAAGTACAGTTTTAAAGTCAACCAACTCACATACTTCAATTACTAAATAATATCAATACTTAGGCCTTAACTATGGTCTATTTTAAATTATATATATATATATATATATATGTATAATTTTTTTTACATTTTCCCTAAAGCTGAAACCATTTAAGATAAGCAAGGCCTCCGGGTGCACAAAATAGCAATTAGTAGGAGGCACAAGAAAATTTTCTTTGAAGTAAATGATAATCACATTCCCATTAAATGTGCTTGCTTTTATTAATGACTTCTTTTAATCTTCTCCTTTCACCATTCTCAGATGGAATATTAATTTGAGTAGAAGAATAATAGTAAAAAACCATAAAGAAAACTTTTAATTTGGAAATATCAACATTTTATCTGAATAATAATAATCATGGATTTCAAGTAATTTTAAATACAATATTTTATTCTGACTGTCAAAGAAAAACTTTTTATGTTGTATTGTTCTTGAGATTTCACAATACTGAGAGAGCTGATTACTAATTTTTACAATAAATAAAACCCAAGGACAATTATTTCTTATTCCATCATCACTATTAAAGCTATATCCCAGTAAGATATACCAACTTCCTCAGAACTATCTGGTTCAACAAAGATGCTTCCTGCTTGAGTTTATTTCTGAAGGCTCTGTTTTTCTACTCAGAACTGCTTCTGAAAATTCTCGATGTAGTATGCCACTTTGTGAAGCCCTTAGAAGAAATTATTCTCAGGTCTTGGTACCAGGAAGCAACTGTGAACCCTTAGGAATCTTATACTTGGCTTGTTTTTTCTTTAGCCATTAGAAGCTCAGTCAACAATTTGGCCCATCTCTAGCAACTGTATAGCTTCACAGCATGGAATTCTTTGTGCTAACCCTACTGTTTACTTAAAATGATTAGAGAATTTCATTAGAAAAGACTGACACTTTCTCTACTGTGGTAAGGTTTAAAACATCATATCTATGGTGTGTTTTTAAGGGCTAAAAATGTTGATTCACATTTAATGGCATTATATTGAATATTAAAGTGCTAAATATAATACTTGTGAATTAGTGGAAGCAAAAACTAAATACGTGGTAATTGAAAGTCAGGATTTGAGCCCAGTTCTGACTCTGGAACCTCCGTGGCTAACTACTCTCTACCCTGCCTCATTATTTTCCCTATAATACAAGAGCTATAAAGGATTCCACAATTTATATATGTTTACCGTATCTGCTGTGTAATTCCTTATCTTAAAAAACCATGCATAATTGGTATGGATGTACAGTATTATTCCATAATATCAATAAACCCTGAAAGACAAATACTATGCTTGTAGTACTGAAACCTCACTGTATAAAATCTTGCCTAGCCTTGTAACCACAAGCATTTCCCTTTCCTTACAAGACGCACCATACTCAGGGTTCTCAGAACACTAATGTGTTCCTATAGTTGCAAAGAGTCACCAGTCAGCCAGCCATCTAAAAAACATTTTTATCTTTCATAGACCACAAGCAGCACCAAAGTTTAAAACTTCTTTTCTTTTCACTTTTTCACTCTTACTACTCTTATTGGGCACAGGCTACAATTTTAATTTCATTTTGTACACCTGAAAATTTAATCACATTCAAATTTCATTTATCACAGTAAATACAAAATAAACCTGAATGTGAATAATCTTATATTTTATTATATTTCCACTGATGTTACAACTTTGCAACGTAGTCACTTCAAATCGAAAAGCCACCAGGAGAACAATCTGCTAATCCTGAGGGAGTGTGAAAGTTCTCCCCAGCACGTGCGATAAGAGCTCTATCCCTTCAATCCTGCTTCCAGCCAGGTGATTACCTGCTTTCTTCTCTGTAGGTTGCCCACACCATGGGCTTGACTCCTGGCCAGCAATAAGTGTATTGAAAGTCCCTATGAATAAGGAATACAGCCTCCAACTTTTTCTCTCCTTGGGTGCCTATACTGGTTTCTTCCCTCATCACTATATCTGGTTTCTACCCCTGACACTACCCCAGTTGCTAGCTTCCTGGTACTGCCTCCAGGACAACTTACTTTAGTACTTACTCCCTGTCTGCAGATCCTGGCTTGACTTATCTTTCCTGCTCATGGAATTGTTGTGGAAGATGATTATTCGTTAGCTTAGAATTTTACAGGTTGATATCAAGGACTGAATATGAAAAATGTGTTTAGTGATTCTGAATACACATGGCAAAATGCAAGTGTATATCATTTAGCTTATTCAAATCTGTTACTTTTCTTCCCCAAGTATGAACTTTATTTCTAAGTCATGAAATGTACAGGAACTGTGAAGAGAGGCAAGGTCACCAACTGTCTTTCATTTCAAAGTACAGTAAACTTGTAATTATCAGAATCGCTGAGGAGCGAAATCTGGGTAACAGTGGGTAACCACAAAAGACAGAGGTTGTTAGCTAATCATCCAAATATATATTCTATTTTTCCTGTGCACAAAATAGCCTATATTTCCCAGCCTCCTTTGAAGTTAGGTGGCTGTGAAACTGAATTCTAGCCAATTGAACATGGACAGAAGTGATATATTCCATTCTGGCCAAAACTTCCCATGCTTTTTTCCTCTTCTGTCTGGTTGGGATGGAGACAGTGCCTACTTCCACGACAAAATGTCCTTGCATTTGTATGTCACTTTCCCTTTCTTCTTCCCTCTTGTCAGTTAAAGAAGTGACCTTTCTATCTGTGCTTTCGATTCTTTTCTTTCTCCCCCATTCCAACTGATGAATATTTCTACCCTAGGTGTATCAAAACCTGATGTTCACTAAATACAAAATAATTCATCATATTGCTCATCTTTCTCTTATATTTTCCTCTCTCTACTGCCACCACCATTATTCCAAAGTTTCTCAGGAGATGTATTTAATTTAATTCAACAAGTATTGAAAATCTCTTCCTGCCAATAATAAGAATGCTGCTAATTCTGATTTGCAAGTAAAAATTGCTTGGTAAAGTTGATATAATGGGAATTTGGGAACTTACAACTATGGCCATGTTACTGTTAGCCTATTAAGAATCAGGAGTTGTCTGTCTCTAACATCCAATCCCTACCATCATTGTGTGGCCGGAAAAAATGGATAAATATGACAACTACATCTTCAATCAAGTCATTCATTAAATTTAAAAAAGAGGGACTTCCCTGGTGGTCCAGTGGTTAAGACTCTGTGCTCCCAATGCAGTAGGCGCAGGTTTGATCCCTGGTCAGGAAACTAAGATCCCACATGCCGTGCAGTGTGCCCAAAAAATAAAAAACAAAAATAAAAATAAAAAAGACTTGTAAGAATGCCTACAATTAGATGATGAGAAGACAAAGTTCACCTGCCAATTCAGCTGAATATAACTCAACAAACATGTGTTAAACAACATGTTAGACAACAGAAGAATTTGTAGTCTAGGGTGGTTTACTAATTTGAGAACTACAAGGAGAAACAACATCTATTTAGGTAAGATGGCAAAAACAAACTGATTGTGAAAAGGCTGTTTTGTGAGCATTTAGAGAGGTACCTGGTCCTAGCTTGACGCTAAATAAACATTTCTTGAAAGTTTTTAATATGCCAAAATGGGCTCACAATTGGTCTTCAAACTTTAAGGAATAACAGAATCACCCAAAGATCTGGTTAAAAGACAAATTGCTGAGACTTCCCTGGTGGTGCAGTGGTTAAGAATCTGCCTGCCAATACAGGGGACATGGATTCAATCCCTGGTCCGGGGAGATGCCACATGCTGCAGAGCTACTAAGCCCATGCGCCCCAACTACTGAGCCTGCACTCTAGAGCCTGTGAGCCACAACTACTGAGCCCACGTGCCACAACTACTGAAGCCCTCGCACCTAGAGCCCATGCTCCGCAACAAGAGAAGCCACCACAATGAGAAGTCATGCACCATACTGAAGAGTAGCCCCAACTTGCAGCGACTAGAGAAAGCCCACACACAGCAACAAAGATCCAACGCAGCCAAAAATTAATTAATTAATTAATTAATTAATTTTTCAAAAAAAGACAAATTGCTGAGCATCAGCCCTAGATTTGCTGATTCCTTAGGAAGTGAAGCACAGTAATTTGCATTTCTAACAAGCCTTCAGTCAAGAACCAGTGCTCTAAACCCTTCCTACCATGCCACAAGACATTGCCAAATGTTCCCTGTGGAAACAAAATTGCTCCTAGTGGAGAACCAGTATTCTAGATCAACCAGATTACCTTTTAGGGTGGTTTACTAAGCTAATAAACATAATTACTTCTACAGACGCTGTGATCTAGATTTTAGCAGGACATTACATAACATCTCTCAAGTTATCCTAATGGACAAAACAGAAAAATGTGGGTTGAATAATGTAAGAATTAGAAGACTTCATATCTATTTAACTGTTGGATCCAAGGGTTTTGATTAATGGATTTATAGCTCAGAGACAGATTTATAGCAGTCTTGAATCTATGCTATTGATATTTTGATCTATTTTTCTCCTAGAGTGGGATGTCAAATAGGCTCCATTTCTTGCAACACAAATCAAATGGTAGTAACTACCTAGAGTATCATCTTAAGAAGGATTCAAGAGGCATCTCTTCCAGGCAAAGCAGAAAGAAGTACTAACGTCACTTAACAATGCCTCCTATGGGCACGAGAAAAGGAAATAATGCCACGATCTAGATTCCTGTTACTTCCTGTTCCAGTCTGAATTCCTGTTCCAGATATTTGATCATACCTACCTTTTGCCTGAGTTTTCTGAAGTCTACTTTTTTTTTTAAGTCTAGAGTATATATCTAACTAATAATACCATTTCCTTTCTCCAACATTCTCTATAATTTCTACTTCTTGAAGAAAGTCTTCCTTCTAATTTGGAATTATGTAGAATACTAGGTCCTATTGTTATTACATATCTTATGTGAGTCTACAGTTCTCTAAGAAAAATAAAAATTTACTAGATATAATACCTTTATTTAATTAAAAAGAGTTCTGGGCTTCGCTGGTGGCGCAGTGGTTGAGAGTCCGCCTGCCGATGCAGGGGATATGGGTTCGTGCCCCGGTCCAGGAAGATCCCACATGCCACGGAGCAGCTGGGCCCGTGAGCCATGGCCGCTGGGCCTGCGCGTCCAGAGCCTGTGCTCCGCAATGGGAGAGGCCGCAACAGTGAGAGGCCCGCATACCCCCCCCCAAAAAAAAAGAGTTCTAACAAATGTCCAGGTACTTGAGAACTTCTACCTCCTTTAGACCTGAGTCTGTTCCACGATCTCCTCAAGAACAAAGAATCCATTCCTTTCTGTAACTAGGTAGTCTGTATAATACTTACATTATTATAACACTTCTATGCATCTTTCCTTTCATCCTTGTTTATATCTTTTCCACCATCCTTTGACCCTGAAATTTGTAGGTTCTACCTCCCTTCTAACTAGTATGTTTCTTTTGAACAATGAAAAATATAAGCAAGTTATAAAAGAGACATAATTAAGGAAATTCATTAAATAATTATGTTGTCTTCAATGTGCCAAAGACTGCAATTATTTTTTAATGAAAAATTCTCATAGAATAAAACTACCCAGAGAAGAAGGAAAATAAGCCATAAGATAAAAGTCTTTCTTCCAATCTAATAAAATTTCTAAATTCCTGTATTTCAAAGACACTGTACAAAATTGGGTGTGGGTCATAGCTTGAACAATCAGTTTCAACACTAATCAATCTAGGTAATAAACTAAACAAACCTCAGAAATTAGGCACTGAATTTGGGTTATCAATTATTTTAAATACAATTCCGTTGGATGGAGAAAAGGAAACAATTTATTCAACACTGCCAAATCACTGTTTTATATTAATTTGTCACTGATTTTAAATATGCAGCTAAAAGACAAATAAGCATTATCAAATAATTAGTAGTAATATGATGAGCAGAAAAACTCTTGCAGGAGATCAAATATTCTTATTTATATCATTTTGAAAATAGTAATTACAAATTATTTGGGAGTCTCAGTATTACAGTCAAATATTTTGATAAGTATTTTTCTAAGATCAAGCTTTTCTTTAAATACTAAATCACAAATTATTAACAATATATATGTATGTATATTGTTATATGTAACAATCTTACTTTTAGATCTTGATATTTATTGCCAACACATATTGATTTTCTAATGACATGGTCGTTAGTGACTTTATTTCCACCTGATTGTTCAATACTATTGTTTATCATGCTACAAAATGTAAAATACAACAGTTAGAAAAATAATATGCCTGACATCTAGGAATACTTCCCATCACAGTAACCTTTATACCTATCAGGAGACCTTACTGAAGTTCTCAGCTTTAAGTCACAGTATGAAAACCAGAAATCTAGAGATAAGATACTATCCTCAGTGAGGCACATAGAACCTCAAAGAACAAGGAAGGTTAGATAGCTAGTTCTTCTTTGTTAGATTTGTTTATAAAAGCAAAAGATAAAAATATTACAAATACAATATTTAAAACACCAAAATATGCAGTTGTAAGCCTATCCACAATTTACTGATAAAAAGCACAATAATTCAATGCTCAATTTCTGCTTCGCAAAGAGAAAAGAATCTTTAAAATAGTATATAAAAAGTTGGTTGCATAGTTTATGGATTATCCAAGGCTTTTCTTCCAAATTTCAATCAATTCTTTGAAACAAAAGTATGAAACTCAAATTTATTTATTTTTCTACCACCTTGTAATTCTGATACATATCTAACAAAATTAAATTCCAGATTGATTAAAAATTAAACATAAAAGGAAAAAATCCATAGGAAAAAAGATAATTTCACATTTATCTTAGAAATGGAAGGCCTTTCTAAACAGAAGCAATCACAAAAGAGTAAAATTTGTGTTTAAAAACAAAAACACATGTCAACAAAATACATGTGTGCACGCACGTGCACAAACACACACAAAACATGAAAACACCCTTCATAAGTAAAAAGGAATGCTCAAAAATAAAAGGCAAATGGCTGGAAAATATATTTTCAGCAAATATAACAAAGGTTACTATCTTGGTTAAAGAACATTTACAAAGAGGTAAGAATAAGTCTAAAACTTTAAGAGAAAAACAGGCAAAAGGTCATGAAAAATTAATTCACAAAAAAGGACATTCAAATACAGAGAAATAAGCAAACTAAAATAAAGGGGAAAAATCTATGTTTGGCTGCCAAATTAGCAAAGATTTTAAAATATAATATCCAGAGATGGCAATGATTTACTGAACTACACATGAATAAATATTACAGAAATATAATCAACCATCAGGAAAGCTATTAAGGTAATATGTATCAATAGCCTTCAAAATTTTTAAACTTTGATCCAGTAATTCTATTTTGGGAGACTATATTAAGGAAAAATACCCTTTAATATGTGGGGAAACACTTTCTTAATCATGTTTGCTCTTGTGATATTTATAATAAGAAACTATATAAGAAACTACATAATATCTACGAATGGGTGGATAGGAATGAAAGCCATGGAAAATTCAGTGCTCTGACATGTACTGGCCTTGGGACCTTCAACAGTCCACTTACCTGCAGTATCTCAGTTTTTGTTTTTCATTGTAAAATGAAGATAATACTACCCATCTCATACAGTTGTTGTAAGGATTAAACAAATTAATATATGTAAAAAAATTCAACAGTCTCATACACAGTTATTACTATAAAATATATGTAGTCATTCAAAATAAAGAATATGGAAAAGGCTTATGAGAGAATCCTATGTGAAAAAGTAAGACACTAACAGGTGCCTATCAGCCAACCTGCAAAAGGAACTATACCAAAAGGTCAACATTGAAAACAAAAAAAACAACCAGAAAGATTTTACTACGGAATTGGGTAGCATAAATTAAGTCTACTGTGCATTTTAGCTATGCAGGCCATCTTCTCTGCTTTAAAGCTAGAAGTTGGTTTAATTGACTAGAGCTAATTATTAGTTCTCTGAAGCTAACAACTGTTAACTATACAACTGTCTAAACTGAAAGCTTTTCTTCCTGAAACACTTTTTACAGATTCCAACTTCTTAAAAGTCTATTACAGGGCTCTCAGCTGGCTGCCCTCCAAGTTTTCTAGCAAAAGCTCTAAGTGCAGAACCCTTGTCACTCACGCACATAAAGCAAAGATAATGTCTATTTTAGTTACAGTTGCAATATTAACAGACTGGAATCAATAGTTCCTGAAGAGAACCATCTATTTTATGGAAGCAAAAAGCTGTTTGTTCTCTATTTATGTTACCTAATTTTCAGCATTACTATCTCCCTGAAGATAAGTTTCAGTAATAACCAACGGTCAAACATTGCTGTGCTTTTTTACTAGAAAGAGAGTAAGAGAGGGAGTGAGGGAGGGAGGAAGGGGGGGAGAGGGAAAGAGGGAGAGAGGGAGAGAGAGAGAGATAAAGAAAAGAAACTCAAATTCCATTATGATGATATAAAAGAAACCTCCTTTAGCTTCAAGATATATAAATAAAAGCAATTGTCTTTGAGGTCAGCAGTTCCTGTCACCGCAGAAAAATCCTCATTCAGACCATTTTACAAAGGTAATATAAAGTGCACTTTGGCTTCATGATATTCTTAAACATAAGCATGTTTTAAGTAAGGAAAGACAGAGAGAGAGAAGGAGGAGGAGGCAGAGAGAATTGATTGATTAATATCTCTTGCCAAACCAGAAACAGAAATAATATACACTCCGCCAGGGAACTATATAATACCTATGGACAAAGATGGATAGGCTGGGTTAATTAACAGAGAGTAGGAAAAAGGACCTTTTCTTTTAACAGTTTGTGTCCATTTGATGGATAACCATAGTTTTAGATTCTGAAAGTGACAAGATCAAGTTTGTAACTGAATGATAAGAAATCCGATGGCTGAAACAGAAATAATGGATTGGTTTCTAATTCATATGATTGGTCCATCAACTTAATATCTGGCTTCAGATGCCCACAGATTCAAATTAGAAGCAGTTTGGTCATGTAATCTACCCCGTATCATTCCCGTAGCGTTCCCCATATCGTTGGTTGCTCCAGCAGGATATATATAAAGGGGAAGCGAGTTAATAAGTTTATCAGATACCAAATTACCAGAGGTCTCCTCTTTAATAACTGAACCACAGAGCACGCTCCTCCTTCCACTCGCCCACACACATCCACATCCAGGCCCTTATAAAGCTGGTACAAGGTAGGCAGAATATTGGATCTATGGCCAGAAATCACCACTCACCATTCCCCATCCTATAAAGTATAAAAGGGAAAAAGAATTATACTCATGTTTCCTACCGTCCTGTTTTGTAATGTAAATATGTCACTTCTAAAATCATGCCTATCTGACTAACATCTAGAATCATTCTTCAGTGAATATAAGCTATACACATGCACACAAATTTTAAAGCTGTACACACGACGTTTTTAAAAGGCTGTCTAGGGGCTCCCCTGGTGGCGCAGTGGTTGAGAGTCCGCCTGCCGATGCAGGGACACGGGTTCATGCCCCGGTCCAGGAAGATCCCACATGCCGTGGAGCGGCTAGGACCGTGAGCCATGGCCGCTGAGCCTGCGCGTCCGGAGCCTGTGCTCCACAACAGGAGAGGCCACAACAAGTGAGAGGCCCGCGTACCGTAAAAAAAAAAAAAAAAAAAAAGGCTGTCTAGCTTTATACTCATCTACTCATCTGATGTGAGTGGTAAACATGCCATTTTCTTTCACTTTACTGTCAGTCATCCCCTGAGAGCCATAAAGCAAGCTGGTAAGAAAATTTCAACTGAAAGTCACATTTAAAAATTCACTTGCAGGGTCTTAGTAATACCTTTTGGAAGACTAAAAATATTTTCAGTTACTCAGCAACACCTTTGCTTTACCAGTAAACCACAGCATATCTCTGCTCTCCAGTCAACTATTTTTTGTTACCCAGGCTACCTTTCTCACTTTCATGCTCCTGCCGATTTATGCTTATGGATGCAAAGACTGCATCTTAATGCTAGCCAACAGAAAACATAATGAAGATGGTAATTCTCTAATAAGAATAATGATATTATGCATTTTAAAAGTCAAAATAAAGTTTATTTAACTATTTGGAACACCTGTCTTCATTATCATTCCCCTCCATAAGTATGTATGGCCTAGCAGTAACTATATGTAAAGGCAAGCAGAGCCCTTACCATGTAATTACTCCGTGGTAGGCTAATATATTAAGTGTACAGAATGTACTATTTTGTCTGGTTACAGGAACTAACTCCCTCCCCCCCTCCCCACCCACACACCTGATTACAATGGGAACAGCTGACAGCTGAGCAGGGGAAGGGCACAACTGGCCCAAACGGGGTCATTTCCTAGGGACCACGGACTTTGGGAGCAGGTAAGTCAAGTCAGAATCTTTAGTCCTTTCTCTGGTGGCCAAGCTTTATTATGTAAAACTTAAGAGCTGTCAGCAACCATATTTTCTGAATGTAGGGAGCCATTCTGCAGAGAAAGAGAAGGAGGAAAACTAAACAGATGAAGAAGTCAAAATAAAAGATGGCAAGAGTCCCAACAGCATTTAAGCCTCTACTTGCAGTTCTTCCCAAAGCCCAGGTGTATCCCTGACTTCCTCATGCCTTAATTATGCCGAAATATGCATCAGGAAACTTCCTCTGTGCTCTCCCTTTGACTGAAGCTATTTGCTCTGGTTGTATAAATGCCTATTATTTCATTGGCTCAGCCCCTCAAAGGGCCGACAGCATAACAGAGAAGACACATCAGAAAGTCTTGTCAATATGGTGTGATAAGTGCATCACAACATAGATCTGAGTACCACAAATCTATCTGAGGTGGCACTTGGAGGAAGGAGGGGGTTAGAAGGGTTCGTTACCAAGGCTGTTGCCCCAGAACCATACTCCTGCCCCTCCCTTGACCAGGAACTAATATCTTTGTCATAGGGTCCAGACACAAAGAAAGGAAGCTATACGAAGGAAAACAGGAAAACCCAATAGAACCAGCTGGAACCAAGATGGTGACAAATCTGACCTCCAACAGACCTTAAGTCTCACTCTATGCAAATTTTACTATATCAGGGTGCTATAACACACCAACCTGCGGCCCTGACCAAAAGCTCCAGACCAAAAGGGCAGAAAAGGGGTGGCTCCCCATTTCCAGGAAAAACCCCACCTCTTCCCAGAAAACTAATGCATAGGCCTCCCCTTCATTATCCTCACTCCTCCTATTGTGCTCACCCCTTAAAACCAAATCTCTCTCACCATTAGGGTGAGAAGTTGATTTGTGAACTAAGTTCCCGCTTCTCCATTCTCTGGCCATTGAATAAAAGCTTGTGCTGCTTCCATCTAAGCTTGGGTTTTGCTTTTGGCTGTGTGAACCTGAATGGAAAAAACCTTTCCCGCCAAGACAGGGGGCTCGGCCCAGCTAGGGCCCAAGTGGGGGTCCATACGACCTAATTTGGTAACAGTACTTAGAGCCAAACTGTGTCGAGAATCTGGAAAGACAAGGAAGAGATGGCCAGGGGAGCTGGGAAGAGTGGCATTCCAAATACATAGGCAAAGAATGGCCAACACAAACGCAAGGGAAAGCAAGGCAACAAGACGTGACTCCTGGGCAGATGGCCATGGGGTCTGCTGTCCTATCCCTCTATCTTTAACAATTCTTGACAGCTTTTTTCTTTTTATATTCCTTTTCCCACTGGTTTCTCCTCTTTATACTTCTGAAATAGTCAGAATTAAAGCTCATTTATAACAATAAAATACATATTTCCCATTAATAGGCAAATCCTCTCATTCTAAAAAGACTGAGTAATAAGCTCCTTTTTGAAAGAATTCAAGTTAAATTTAGGCTCAATCCCACAAACTAGGGGAAAAAAAGATCTTCTGTGTCTATTACATTTCTCTCTCATTGCAGACTGGATATATTTTCATGCACTTTTATGCTCTCGTTACACAAGGGTTGATAAGCAGTTGGACTTGATGATATTCTCTCACCTGAATTGCAGATCTAATAACCCTAGATAAAGACTGTCTCAAGCTTGCTGATATGTTTGCACTGTTCAATTATGTAATAAATAATTACCTTTATTTTCTAACATCATGTACTTCTCTCCAGGCATCAAACCAAGCTTTCTTTTCCACTGCTAAACAGTCCCACCCTTGTTCTACTTTCAAATCATTTTAGGCTAAGCCAAGAGTTTTATTGCTCAGTCAAGTCCTCCTCTGGTTTCCAACTTTGCATCAGGCACTGGCTGTCTCAGACCCATCTGACTTAAGGACGACTGTTACTTGCCCTGTCCCCCAGTGGAGTTGGTTCTGTACCACTTCTGTTTGCCACCACATTGCCAGCCACAATTTCAGCTTCCTGCTATAATCTAGGTCATTTTTAACCCCTTGCCACAGTGTCTTTTAGGTATTCGTCACAGCAGTTGGTGACAGCCATTGCTAGATAGCAATTACCACCCAGCCCATAGCATGGCCTCTGGATGAAGACTGGTAAGGTCACCCTTACTCATTTACTTAGCTATTTGAGCTGAACTCCCCTGAGAGTTTTCAAGCCAGGCTTGAGTAGGAAGCAATCCCAATCTGGGCAGGAGAGGAATATAACCAAAAGCAACTGGAATCAGGGCAGCTACATGTTACAGTAATGGCTTCTACCTTCATAAGCAACAACATGTCATTTGTTCTGTCCCCGCCGTGAGCCACTTACCCACCAGCAGAGCTAACTTCCAGGTCTTCAGGAGCAGCCACATCCTAGTTCTCAGGCAAATCATGATGTGGAGCAGGAAGGGTAAGTAGGTGCCAATTCCCCAACAGAAGCAGGGCTTGGAATCAAGTCAGTCTCTATGGTAGACTGGCCTGGGGCTCAGTCTCCCATTCATAATCACTGAACTCCCTCATTATGTTCTGTGAGAGATCAGTCTCTTTTCACTCGCACCTTCTTCTGATAATGACTTTCCAGCCCCTAACTTTCTACCCCTAATTTATCTTCCTTCTCAATATATTTCCCTGTTACTAGACTGAGGTTCTGATTTGCTTTCTGTGCTGGTTATTCTCCATTTAACCCCTACTGAAATCCATATTCTGCCCTACTATGTGTCCCAGGAGGCTGATCCTTAAGGACTGCATTGTGCAGATTCCTTAGCTGCTTAGCTTCCAGTGAGCCAATGAATGAGGGCTACCAGCAGGAGATTAGAGAAGTAAGAGGAGAAAAGTGTCATCTCTGGCTGCATCCTTCCACAGCTACAGCTCTGGCTCTTCCTCCAGAACTCAAGTTCTTACCTGGCTCCGGTAACACTATTTTCTCCCCTTGATTCCTCAGTCCTAGGGGTGTAACACCTTCCTGCTGATACTGGTCTCTAGGAGCCACCCTTGCCATTGTTTTATACTCGTAATCCTGCCCACACCTCTGTAAGTAGTCCCTTCTAAAGCCCTGACAACACCTGTAGTAGAAATCTCCTGTTCTGGTGGATCTGAATCCACATCCCACTCTACAAATCACTTAGTAAAAGCAGCCTAATTTTCATTTCAAGTTTCTACTCCCACCCCACAAAGCCCACATGTTTTAAGGGTAAACTTACTCTATCCCTGACTCTGAGGATGGAGCATGAGGCTCAGGTCCATGCTCACCAATATAACCTTAGATCACAATAAATAACTGGTCAGGGATGGACACATGACTTAAGGTGGTCCAACTGGACTTGAAGTCCAGAGCTTCCATTTGATGGCCAAGAAAGACGGGCTTTCTTCTATCAGATAAAACTGTAACAAGGATATGATATTGAGAGGCTTCAAGTTGAAGGTGCCAGGGGGATAATGTGTGGATGATGATGACTTGGGAAAAGCAGAGCAGAGAGAACTGAAAAGAAGCCAGGTCCTCAGTGACATCATTTGAACAGCTGGATCAAGTTTGTTTGACAATAACTTCATAGGATTTTTCAGTTAGATGAGCTACCAAGGACCATTTTGGTTTCAGCAACTTTGAGCTGGGTATTCACTCACTTACAGAAGCAAGAATTCTAAATGATACAGCATCATCCCAAGTAATTTTCTAAGTCTTCCTAAATCCCCCTGTGAAGGCTAGGACTTGCTACACACAGATAGATCCCCCAGAGGTCAGCCAGCAGTCCATCTATACCTTCAAGTGCTTCCTATGAGGAGACGCCTTCGCCTGCATCATCCATCTTTAGAGGCATTGCACCACCTCAGACCCCAAAGCTACACATCTGCATGAGTCACAAATGAAGACAGCCAAAGTCCCTGGACAGCTGCCTAGCTGGGCCTGTTCTGGCATCTCTCATATGCAGTGGCAAAACCAATGTCTCTTCCCATATCTATCCCACTCACTAAAAATAAACCATTATCTCTTGCTAATATATCCTAAGATATGCCAGCCATATATATCCTGAGCTGTTATTCCCCTGTCCTCCCATACTTGCTAACCATCTCCTCTTAGATTATACTGCTCATCAGATCCCAAATATGCTCTCAACCTGGTACTCATGTAACTCCCTCCCAAGAAAGGATCCAAAGTATTTACAGCTTCCTTTATCTAACACATCCTACGTCCTATGCCTATACCTACACAACACTCCAGAGTTTACCATAGGTTCCTCACTCTCACCAATCTATTTTACCAATACCCCAGCATTACATTCTGCTATAAATTTTCCCAAAACCAAGTGGATATATTCACAAATTTATTCATTCCATCAAAACGCTTATAATGATAGTTGTGTACCACATCCTGCAAGGGACTCAATGGAATATATAAAGAAAAATAAAATTGAGTCCCAAGAAACTGCCCTCAAGAAATGTTTAGGCTTGTAGAAGAAGTAAGAAAAACATACAAATAACTCAAAAAATTATGTGTGCCATAATAGAGAATTCCAAGGGCCAAGAGATAACTTCTGGCTGGAGACATCAGTAAAAGGAAGTGAGAAGGAAGGCATTAACAATTATAGAATGCCCACTACAGGTCAATACTCTGAGGGACTTTGTATATAGTTTGTCCAGCTCTCACCTAATATATTCAACAGCCTACTCAATATCTACATTTGCAGACTGTACTAACCAAGAACTGGGAGACTGGGCTTTACAAGATGGGAACAATTTAGCCAAGAGTGTATGTGAGGGCAACAGAAGTCAAAAAACAAACAAAAAAAAAGACAAAAAGAACATTAGTAAAGGGATGAAGGCACAAAAGCTAGGGCACGTACATGAAACGTAAATGTAAATGTATGCGTAACTGTAAATGTATGCGTAAATGTAAAGTTAGACGAGGGTGGTATGTGTATGAGTGGAATGTGCCTCTAAAGGGATGAAGAAAAACCTGGATAAAATGATGTTCATTTCTATGGTTTAATAATGAATTCTATTCTTTTATTTGGCAGAGTAGGGCAGTGGGTAAAAATGAAGCTACATAAAGATGCTAATGGCAGGGGTTTTTTTCCTGTCCAGCCTGAAAATGAAACTCCAACTAGTATTTTTCAGCAACTCCTTTCAAATACTCTTTAAAATGGCAAATAAATTTGGAGACAAATTGAAGAGTGAAGACTTGGGCTTCCCTGGTGGCACAGTGGTTGAGAGTCCGCCTGCCAATGCAGGGGACACTGGTTCGTGCCCCGGTGCGGGAGGATCTCACATGCCACGGAGCGGCTGGGCCCGTGAGCCATGGCCGCTAAGCCTGCGCGTCCGAAGCCCGTGCTCCACAACGGGAGAGGCCACAGCAGTGAGAGGCTCGCATACCGCAAAAAAAAAAAAAAAAAAAGTGAAGACTTTACACGTCAGTTAGACTTGCTGTCCCTCATTAGCATGAATAATCAAAAGTTGGCTATACCTACTAAAACTATTTTCCATAAGCATTCTGAATACTGATTATGAAACTCAGCTTAAATACTGCATCTTCAAAAATACTTCTGGACACCATGTTAAGAAGGCACGGAAGGAGCGGAGTCAAGATGGCGGCATGGGAAGACATAGAGTTCATGTCTCCCCACAACTGGGGTGCCTGCCGGACACTGGGAGGGGACCTTGACGCCCAAGGAGATGAGAGGAACCCCCAAGCGACCGGGTAGGATGTGGGGAGCCTGAGGAGGGAGGAGAAGTGGAGGCTGGACAGGTAAAGCACCCCTGAGGGGTGGCTGGGAGTGGGGAGCAATTCCCACACCTGGAGGGACCCTCGGGGGCTCAGATCAGCGGGGAGCACGCCTAATATTTCCCCTGCCCAATTGGCTGCAGGAAGCCTGCCTGGCCCTCGGGCTGGGTCCTACACCCTCAGAGGCCCCTCCGGGCTGCGTTGGTCCTGGGCACATAGGAGAGAGGGGAGAACAGGAGAGGCAGGCAGGAGGGGCCCTCCAGGACCAGAGAAGCAGGAGAGGCGTGGAGGGCATTTGCCCCACCCACTCGGGCCCAGGAAGCCTGCTGGGCTGCCAGGTCAGGTCCCCTGCCCTCCAAAGCCCCCTCCAGGCCACCCTCCAAGACCAGAGACATGCCTGGGTCCCTTCTGTTACACTGAGCCTAAGCCCCACCCCCACACCCCCAAGGGCCTTTTCCAGCCCTGTAGGTCCTAAGCATAGGCCCAGCCCACCACCTAAACCCCACCCCTGCCTAAGTCCGGTCCCCACAGCCAAGGCCTTTTCTGCCTTTTTTTTTTTCTTTCCTTCTCTTTTTTACTAATGTGGTTCTGTTTAACTTTCAGTTGTTGTTTCATCTATATTTTTAATTTTATATTCTTTCTAATATATCTTTTAGTTTCCTAGTCTTAGTCTAATTTTATTTTTTACTCTTTGTTATTGTTCTACTCTTTTTTTCTCCTTTTTTTTTTTTCTTTTTTTTTTCTGGCTATGCTGCACAGCTTGCAGGATCTTGCTTCATGAGCCAGGGGTCGGGCCAAAGCTACTGCGGTGGGAGCTCCAAGTCCAAACCACTGGACTAACAGAGAACCTCACACCCCAGGGAATATTCATCAGAGTGAGGTCTCCCAGAGGTCCTCATCTTAACACCAAACCCAGCTCTACCCAACAGCCTCAAAACTCCAGTGCTGGAAGCCTCAGGCCAAACAACCAGTAACACAGGAACACAATCCCACTCAATAAAAAAAAAAAGAAAAATTAGATGGCAAAAAATGTATGACACAGATAAAGGAGCAAGGTAAAAACCTACAAGAACAAATAAATGAAGAGGAAATAGGCAACCTACCTGAAAAGAATTCAGAGTAATGATAGTAAAGATGATCCAGAATCTCGGAAATAGAATGGAGGCAAGGATTGAGAAAATACAAGAAATATTTAACAAAGATCTAGAAGAACTAAACAACAAACAGAGATGAAAAACAAAATAAATGAAATGAAAAATAAACTAGAAGGAATCAATAACAGAATAACTGAGGCAGAAGAACGAATAAGGGACCTGGAAGACAAAATGGTGGAAATAACTGCCGAGGAGCAGAATAAAGAAAAAAGAATGAAAAGAATTGAAGACAATCTCAGAGACCTCTGGGACAACACTAGACACACCAATATTCGAATTATAGGGTTCCCAGAAGAAGAGAAAAAGAAAGGGTCTGAGAAAACATGTGAAAAGATTATAGAGGAAAGCTTCCCTAATATGGGAAAGGAAATAGTCACCCAAGTCCAGGAAGGGCAGAGAGTCCCAAACAGGATAGACTCTAGGAGAAACACACCCAGACACATATTCATCAAACTAACAAAAATTAAATTCAAAGAAAAAATATTAAAAGCAGCAAGGGAAAAACAAAAAATAACATACAAAGGAATCCCCATAAGGTTATCAGCTGATTTTTCAGCAGAAACTCTGCAGGCCAGAAGGGAGTGGCTGGATACACTTAAAGTAATGAAAGAGAAAAACCTACAACCAAGATTACTCTACCCAGCAAGGATCTCATTCAGATTCAATGGACAAGTCAAAAGCTTTTCAGACAATCAAAGCTAAGAGAATTCAGCACCACCAAACCAGCTTTACAACAAATGCTAAAGAAACTTCTCTAGGCAGGAAACACAAGAGAAGAAAAAGACCCACAAAAACAAACCCACAACAATTAAGCAAATGGCAATAGGAACATACATATCAATAATAACCTTGAATGTAAACAGATGAAATGCCCCAACCAAAAGACACAGACTGGCTGAACGGATACAAAAACAAGACCCATATATATGCTGTCTACAAGAGACCCACTTCAGACCTAGGGACACATACAGACTGAAATTGAAGGGATGGAAAAAGATATTCCATGCAAATGGGAATCAAAAGAAAGCTGGAGTACCAATACTCATATCAGATAAAATAGACTTTAAAATAAAGACTGTATCAAGAGATGAAGGACACTACATAACGATCAAAGGATCAATCCAAGAAAAAAATATAACAATTATAAATGTTTGTGTGCCCAACATAGGAGCACCTCAATACATAAGGAAAATGCTAACAACCATGAAAGGAGAAATAGACAGTAACAGAATAATAGTAGGGGACTTTAACACCCCTCTTACACCAATGGACAAATCATCCAAACACAAAATAAATAAGGAAACACAAGCTTTAAATGACAGTATAGACCAGATATATTTAACTGATATTTATAGTACATTCCACCCAAAAGTGCCCGAATACACTTTCTTCTCAAGTGCACATGGAACATTCTCCAGGATAGACTACATCTTGGGTCACAAATCAAGCCTCAGAAAATTTAAGAAAACTGAAATTCTATCAAGCATCTTTTCGGACCACAACACTGTGAGATTCGAAATCAATTACAAAAAACACTGTAAAAAACACAAATACATGGAGGTTAAACAGTGCGCTACTAAATAACCAAGAGATCACTGAGGAAGTCAAAGAAGATATTTTAAAACTACATAGAAACAAATGACAGTGAAAATAGGACAACCCAAAGCCTATGGGATGCAGCAAAAGCAGTTGTAAGAGGGAAGCTTATAGCAATACAATCCTACCTCAAGAAATGAGAAAAATCCCAAATAAACAATCTAATCCTACACATAAAGCAACTAGAGAAAGAAGCACAAAGAAAACCCAAAGTCAGTAGAAGGAAAGAAATCATAAAGATCAGAGCAGAAATACATGAAATAGAAATGAAGAAAACAATAGCAAAGATCAATAAAACTAAAAGTTGGTTCTTTGAGGAGATAAACAAAATTGATACACCCTTAATCTGACTCATTAGGAAAAAAAGGGAGAGGATGCAAATCAATAAAATTAGAAATGAAAAAGGAGAAATCACAACTGACAGTGCAGAAATACAAAGGATTATAAGAGACTACTACAAACAACTATATGCCAATAAAATGGATAACCACAAAAAAATGGACAAATTCTTGGAAAGGTATGATTTTCCAACAGTGACCCAGGAAGAATTAGAAAATATAAACAGAACTACCCAAGTAATGAAATTGAAACTGTAATTAAAAATCTTCCAACAAACAACAGTCCAGGACCACAGGGCTTCACAGGCGAATTCTATCAAACATTTAGAGAAAGCTAATACCAATCCTTTTCAAGCTCTTCCAAAAAAGTGCAGAGGGAGGAAACTCCAAATACGTTCCATGAAGCCACCATCACCCTGACGCCACAGCCAGAAAAAGGTATCACAGAAAAACAAAATTATAGACCAATGTCACTGATGAACATAGATGCAAAAATCCTCAACAAAATACTAGCAAACAGAATCCAACAGCACATTAAAAGGATCATACACCATGATCAAATGGGATTTATCCCAGGAATGCAGGGATTCGTCAACATATGTAAATCTATCAATGTGATACACCATATTAACAAATTAAGGAATAAAAACCATATGATGGTCTCAATAGATGCAGAAAAAGCTTTTCACAAATCTCAACACCCATTTATGATAAAAACTCTCCAGAAAATGGGCATAGAGGGAACCAACCTCAACATAACAAAGGCCATATATGGCAAACCCACAGCAAACATCATACTCAATGGTGAAAAACTGAAAGCATTTCCACTAAGATCAGGAACAATACAAGGATGTCCTCTCTCGCCACTCTTATTCAACAAACTTTTGGAACTCCCAGACACAGCAATCAGAGAAGAAAAAGAAATAAAAGGAATACAAATTGGAAAAGAAGAAGTAAAACTGCCAGTGTTTGCACATGACATGATAATATACATAGAAAATCCTGAAGATGCCACCAGAAAAATGCTAGAACTAATCAATGAATTTGGTAAGGTTGCAGGATACAAAATTAATGCACAGAAATCTCTGGCATTCCTATACACGAACAATGAAAAATCTGAAAAAGAAATTAAGGAAACAATTCCATTTACCATCGCAACAAAAAGAATAAAATACCTAGGAATAAACCTGCCAAGGAGGCAAAAGACTTGTACTCAGAAAACTATAAAGCACTGATGAAAGAAAACAAAGATGATACAAACAGATGGAGAAATATACCATGTTCTTGGATTGGAAGAATCAATACTCTGAAAATGACTATAAAACCCAAAGCAATCTACAGATTCAATACAATCCCTATCAAACTGCCAATGGCATTCTTCACAGAATTAGAACAAAAAATTTTACCATTTGTGTGGAAACACAAAAGACCCCAAATAGCCAAAGCAATCTTGAGAAAGAAAAATGGAGCTGGAGGAATCAGGTTCCCCAACTTCAAACTATACTACAAAGCTACAGTAATCAAGACAGTACGGTACTGGCACAAAAACAGAAATATAGATCAATGATACAGGATAGAAAATCCAGAGAAAAAACCCACACACATATGGTCACCTAATTTACGACAAAGGAGGCAAGAACATACAATGGAGAAAAGACAGCCTCTTCAATAAGTGGCACTGGGAAAACTGGACAGCTACATGTAAAAAAATGAAATTAGAACACTCCCTAACACCATACACAAAAATAAACTCCAAATGGATTAAAGACCTAAATGTAAGACGAGACACTCTAAAACTCTTAGAGGAAAACATAGGAAAAACACTCTTTAACATAAACCACAGCAAGATCTTTTTTGACCCCCCTCCTAGGGTGATCAAGACAAAAACAAAAATAAACAAATGGGACCTAATTAAACTTAAAAGCTTTTGAACAGCAAAGGAAACCATAAACAAGATGAAAAGAAACCCTCAGAATGGGAGAAGATATCTGTAAACGAAGCAACTGACAAAGGATTAATCTCCAAAATATACAAACAGCTCATGGAGCTCAATATCAAAAAAACAAATAACCTAATTAAAAAGTGGGCAGAAGACCTAAATAGACATTTCACCAAAGAAGACATACAGATGGCCAAGAGGCACATGAAAAGTTGCTCAACATCACTAATTATTAGAGAAATGCAAATCAAAACTACAATGAGGTATCACCTCATGCCAGTTAGAATGGGCATCATCAGAAAATCTACAAACAACAAATGCTGGAGAGGGTGTGGAGAAAAGGGAACCCTCCTGCACTGTTGGTGGGAATGTAAATTGATACAGCCACTATGGAGAACAGTATGGAGGTTCCTTAGAAAACTAAAAATAGAACTACCATATGACCCAGCAATCCCACTACTGGGCATATACCCTGAGAATACCATAATTCAAAAAGAGACATGTACCGCAATGTTCATTGCAGCACTATTACGATAGCCAGGACATGGAAGCAAGCTAAGTGTCCATCGACAGATGAATGGATAAAGAAGATGTGGCACATATATACAATGGAATATTACTCAGCCATGAAAGGAAACAAAATTGAGTTATCTGTAGTGAGGTGGATGGACCTAGAGTCTGTCATACAGAGTGAAGTAAGTCAGAAAGAGTAAAACAAATACCATATACTAACGCATATATATGGAATCTAAAAAAAATGGTACTGACGAACCTAGTGGCAGGGCAGGAATAAAGACTCAGACATACAGAATTAACTTGAGGACACGGGGGGTTGGGGGAGAAGGGGTAGCTGGGTGAAGTGAGAGTAGCATGGACATGTACACACTACCAAATGTAAAACAGATGGCTATTGAGAAACAGCAGCATAGCACAGGGAGATCAGCTGGGTGCTTTGTGATGACCCAGGTGGTGGAATCAGGAGGGTGGGAGGGAGGCTCAAAGGGGAGGGGATATGGGGATATATGTATGCATATGGCTGATTCACTTCATTGTACAACAGAAACTAAAACAGCATTGTGAAGCAATTATACTCCAATAAAGATGTATTAACAAAAAAGAAGGCATGGAGATGTGATAAACATAATCTGTCATTTAAATGTTATGCGTCCTGGCTTCTTGGGGGTAAATACAAGCATCACAATTAGAAATGCAGCTACACCACTTAGCACAGGGAGATCAGCTCGGTGCTTTGTATATGTATAGCTGATTCACTTTGTTATACAGCAGAAACTAACACACCATTGTAAAGCAATTATACTCCAAGAAACATGGTTAAAAAAAAAAAGCAATGCAGCTACATAAATAAAACAGTGACTGAGGGGGGCATGGGGAAGAATTGTAAAATGACCGATGTAGAGCTAGTAGTGCTCTTCATTCTGCAGAAAAAGAACTCAAGCCTAAAGAAGCCACGTGGTGTATCCAGGTCCACGTGGCTCATGAGTGTTGAGTCTGAACCAGAATTCAGTCTCCTGATCTCTGTTCACAGTCCTTTCTGCCACATCAAGAGTTTCCCTCTTACAAATGTTTCAGATATAAAGATACAGTTCTGTGTATGAAATTCCTTAACGCTGCTTAATGGAGCACCCTTGAGAGAATCTTTATGTAAATATCTGGGAACCAACAGTCACTGGTTCAATTTCCAGTTAATATAGAGACTTTATTCATTGAACATTAACTGAAATGGTTTTTATGCTAATAGAGTTGTCTTACCACAGATTTTCATAAAAGCATCATCAGGCAGCTTAAAAATACATGAAGCATTCTTACAATATAAGAATCTCCAAGCCTGTTGTAAATGCAAGAGAAAGAAGACCTGACATTCAGGATGACATCTGTACAACCCTGGACTCACATATTTCACTCTCTTCATAGAAGCTGCCTTCTCAAGGAGGCACATTGTATTCTAGACATCCCATAATGTCTGCATTCCATCATGAGCTTGACCTCAGCCAGCCTCACACTACCCTGTGAAATTCTGTAGTACTATTTTTTCCTGTAAATATACTTATTTTCTGTATTTACATGAAATGTTAAGCCTCTATAACCTCAAATACTCTAATTGTAACCTCATCTAAGAGGTGGGTAGATAAACATAAATAAAAGAAACCTAAAGCTGCTCTAAGTCAATGTTCAAAATATAGACATTTGAACAAATCTCAAACATTCACAAAAAGTCTTTGTTTAAAGGAACTGTGAAAAAATTGAGAAAAAAATGTACAAATGAATGATAATAAAAAGTTTTAAAAATTAGCAATATTTTTGGTAAGGCATGGGACATCTTTATTGAAATAGTACTTTTAAGGTTTAGTGCCCTATGTTCAATTATCTCTAAGATGAATTTATCTTCTCAGATTTTTGTTTAACAATATTTATTCCTTACTTTCACATTTTAGGAATTCTAGTGAAATAACCAAAGCATGAAATAACCATAAACCATCTTGTGTGATGATCTACCATGAAATTTCAATGGAATTACTGAAAATAAAAAATAAAGATGTCACTGTAGCACCACAGCATGAAGCAGCACATGTAAGCATTAGTGGAAAAAAAAAAAGAGAGAGAGAGAGAGATGCATTCATTCAATTGAGTTACTGCCACTCTACAACTGAATGAAACAGAGAAACAGAGCGAAAGATGAATGCCCACAACAATCCACCACATTAAGCAAAATGGAATGAGAAGCACTTTAACTGGTTAAAATTTAAGAACTGAATTACAAATACCATATAAATAAATAGCTCTAAATAATGTGTTTTTACCAGTTAAATAATGACTTTAATAAAACAGATGAAAATGTAGGCTGTGTTGTTTTTTCTGCCTGTCAGAATCTCATTAGCATTTCAATTTAAATTCTACAAGTGCACTCAAATCTCTCATTTGTACATCTGGCATAACTCAAAACACTGCCTTATTTGTTAAAAAAAAAAAATTTAAGGCAAATGAGCTGATTCACAATATCTTGCAGTGGTATTTTAATGGATGAAAACAATGTTGTTATTTCAATGTTGCATAACAGCAGGGGCCTCCATGTGAAGAAACTGAAAAGATTCAGAAAATGCTTTCGAAGAAAATTTGTTTTTATAAGCAAATCTCAAAAGCATGGAATTAAGTGTTAATGCTGTCTTTAAATTATTTCATATACAGAGTTAACATATGAAAAATATTTATTTTTCTTTAGAGTAAGCTTAGAAATGATATCTAAAGAAACTATGAAACTATAGTTCCAGGTAAATATGACATTACTTCAAAGTTCTTTGTGACAAAGGTTTCCTAATATATCATCATAAACACCTAAAATTAAAAAGAAAAATGCAGGGAAAAATTCTTAAACTACTTGTGTTTAGCAATGGCTCTGAAACAACAGTGCACATAAGAATCTCATAAAGATATTTTTAAATGTGTATTACTAAAGTTATCCCCAGAAAATGATTCATAGATGTGGAGCACAATATAGAGTTTTTAACATATATCCCAAGTGATTTGGATGCATGTGATCTATGGACCCCAATTTGAGAAACACTAACCTATAGGATAAATTTTATTACCTTCAGACTGACAATTAAAGTCTTTCATAACCTGGTTTTATTACACCTTTCAATCTTACTCTGTAGGATGAACTACCCAATTTGATCAACTGGATCTCATTACCACCATCTGAGCTTAGTGTGGAGTACCAAAGTCTAGATCTGAACCTCCTAAATCCTTTAAATCACATTTGGGTACAGACCAGTTAAAAGTAAGTTCATAGGATATGGAAAATAGATAATAGGTGTTTGCTTATTAACTCAGACCTCAGAATTGGATTCTAGGTGAAGTATTCCGAAGGTGGGAAGGAGCACTAGGAAACAAGAACAGGTGATACAGAGAGAATATTTATCTAAGACTAATTGGTCCCTACAAAGTTCACTTGAGTCCATTTACAGAAAGGATTTCACCTTAAAAGAGAATTTGAAAAAATATAAAAGTAAGTTGGGACTTCCCTGGCTGTCCAGTGGTTAAGACTTTGCCTTCCAATGCAGGGGGTGCTGGTTTGATCCCTGGCTGGGGAGCTAATGTATATTCACCTAACAACATAGCATTGAAATACATGAGGCAAAATCTGACAGAATTACAAGGAGAAATAGATGAATCTGCTAGTATAGTTGGAGACTTCAATACCCCTTTATCAATAATTGACAGATCTAGCAGGCAGAAAACCAATAAGGATGTGGTTGAATTGAACAACATCATTAATCAGCTGAATCTAATTGACATTTATATACTTAAATAAATAAAAGCAGAATACATTCTTCTCAAGTACACAGGAAATATTCACCATGATAGACTATATTCTGTATCATAAAACACACCTTAAAGATTTTTAAAGAATAGAAATCATATAAAATATACTGTCAGACTACAATGGAGTTAAACTGTAATTCAACAACAGCAGATACCTAGGAAAAATCCCCAAATATATAGAGATTAAACAACACACTTCTAAATAATACATGAGTCAAAGAAGCCTCAGCAGAAAAATTAAAATATTTTGAACTAAATGAAAATGAAAGTACAACTTATCAAAATTTTTGAGATGCAGCAAAAGCAGTGCTTAGAAAGAAATTTACATCACTGAATGTATATATTAGAAAAGAAGAATGGTCTAACATCAATTATTTAAGCTTCCACTTTAGGAAACTGAAAAAAGAAGAGCAAATTAAATTCAAAATAAGCAGAAGAAAAGAAATTTTAACAAATAGATCAAAAATAAATAAAATTGAAAACAGGAAATCAGTAGAAAAAATCAACAGAACCAAAATCTGGATCTGTAAAAAAGGTAAACAAAATTGATAAACCACTATTCAACTAACGAGAGAGAGAGAGAGAGAGAGAGAGAGAGAGAGAGAGAGAGAGAAGAGAGAGACTGACAGAGAACACAAATTACTATTTTGAGAAATGAGAGAGGGGAGATCACTACTGATCACATGGGTAATAATAGATTACTAAAAGAGTATTATGAAAAACTCTATGCCCATAGATCTGATAAACTAGAAAAAATGGAGCAGTTCCTCTAAAAACACACTCTATGACAACTTATACTGGGAGAAATGATCTGAATAAGCCCATATCTATTAAAGAAATTGAGTCAATTATTGATCACCTATAACACTAAGCAGCAGTCCCAGAAAGGTTCACTAGTGAATTCTATTAAAGAGTTAAAAGGAAGAAGAATACCAATTCTCCACAATTCATTCCAGAACTTACAGTCAGAGGGAACACTACCTAACTAATTCTATGAAGCCAGCATTACTTTAATACCAAAACCTGAAAAAGATATTATTTTTTTAAAAAAACTGCAGATTACAAAGGAAAACAACAGACAAATATCTCTCATGAACATATGTGAAAATCCTCAAGAAATATTAGCAAAATGAATCCAACAATTTATTTTAAAAATTAAATACCATAAAGAAGTTGGATTTATTCAAGTTATGCAAGGCTGGTTCAACATTTAAAAATCAACTAATTTAATCCATCACATTAGCATGCTAAATAAGTAAAATCACATGATCATATTACTAGAGGCAGAAAAAACATTTGACAAAATCCAATACTCATTCATGATAAAAATAAGCAAAAAAAAAAAAAAAAAAAAAAAACCTCATAAAACTAGGAATAGAGGAGAATTTCCTCACTTGACGAAGAACACCTACCAAAAAAAAGCCCCTACAATTGACATCATAATTAATGGTGAGAAATCAGATGCTTTCCCACTAATATCAGGAACAAGACAAAGCTGTCCCATCTCACCAATCCTATGCAAAATCACACTGGAAGCCCTAACTAATGCAACAAGATAAGAGAATAAAATTAAAAGTATACTTTTAATTAGGAGGGAAGAAACAAAATTTTCTTTGTTCGCAGATGACCTGATTGTCTATGTAGAAAATCCCAAAGAATCAACAACAACAAAAATTTTTGGAACTAATAGGCAATTGTAGCAGGGTTATGGTATACAAAGTTAATATACAAAAGTCAATTACTTTCTAATATACTAACAGTGAACAATTGGAATTTGAAACAAAACATGATTTACATTAGCAGAAAAAATTAAAATACTTGGTATAAATCTAAAAATTATGTACAAGAGCTATATGAGGAAAATTTTAAAACTCTGATGAAAGAAATCAAAGAAGAACTGAATAGAGAGATAATCCATGTTTATGAATAGGAGGACTCAATATTGTCAAGATGTTAGTTTTTCCCAACTTCATCTATAGATTTACTGAAATTGCAACAAAAATTCGAGGAAGTTATTTCATGGATATTAAGAAACTAACTGTAAAGTTTATATCAAAAGCAATGACCCAGGATAATTAACACAATATTGAAGAAGAACAAACTCAGAGGACTGACACTATCCAATTTCAAGATATAGTATTAAGTTACAGTCATCAAGACAGTGTGCTATTGGTAAAGGAATAGACAAATCAGGGGAACAAAATAGAGAATACAGAAATACACCACACAAATCCTTGACAAAGGAGCAAGAACAACCCAATAGGGAGATAATGTAGTCTTTTCAACAATTGGTGCTAGAACAACCAGCCATATATGTGCAAAAAAAAAAAAAAAAAAGAATCTAGATACTGGAATTTACAGAAATTAACTCAAAATGGATCATAGACCCAAGCAGAAAATACAGAACTTTAAAACTCCTAGGAGATAATGTAAGAGAAAATCTAGGTGATCTTGGGTTTGGTGATGACTTTTTTAAGTCATCAAAAGCGTGATCAATGATTTTAAAAAATAAGTTGAATTTCATTAAAATTAAAAACTCTGCCCTGCAAAAGGCACAGTTCAAAGAATAAAAATGCAAGTCACAGACTAGGATAAAATATGTGCAAATCAAATCTGATAAAGTACTGTAATTCAAAATATACAGAGAACTCTTCAACAATAAGAAAATAACCCAATTAAAAAATAAGCAAAGGACCTGAACTTCTCCAAGGAAGATATGCAAGTGACACATAACCATACAAAAAGATGTTCAATATAGTAAGTCATTAGGGAATTGCAAATTAAAGCAACACTAAGATATCACTACATATCGAAGAGAACGGCAAAGAAACAAAACACTGACAACACCAAATGGTGATGAAGATGTGGAGTAACAGGAACTCTCATTCATCACTGCTGGGAATGAAAAATTGTACAGCCACTTTCAAAGAAAGATTGGTAATTTCTTACAAAGCGAAACATAGTCTTATCATATGATACAGCAATCATATTCCTTGGGTATTCACCCAAAGAAGTTTAAAAATTATGTCCAGGGGCTTCCCTGGTGGTGCAGTGGTTGAGAGTCCGCCTGCTGATGCAGGGGACACGGGTTCGTGCCCCGGTCTGGGAGGATCCCACATGCCGCGGAGCGGCTGGGTCCGTGAGCCATGGCCGCTGGGCCTGCGCGTCCGGAGCCTGTGCTCCACAACGGGAGAGGCCACAACAGTGAGAGGTCCGCATACCTCAAAAAAAACACACACACACACACACACAAAAAATTATGTCCAAACAAAACCTGCATACAACCCAAAACTCTTAGAAGAAAACATAAAAGGAAAGCTTCATGACACAGACCTCTATAACAAAGAATGAGCCCTAATGTAAAGTATTAAATTTAATTAATAATAATGTATCAATATTATTAGTTCAGCCTCAGCAGTTTTAACAAATATACCAAAGTAATGTAAGACGTTAATGATATGGGAAACTGTATGCAGTGGGGTGTGCTCAAGGGGGTTTATGGGAACTGTATATTTTCTGCTCAGTTTTTCTGTAAATTTAAAGCTGCTCTAAAAATAGTCTATTAACTTTTTAAAAATGACATCTGTTACTTTATTTTGTCTCATTATATTGCTCCTTCTACTACAACTGCTGCAACAACTTAAAAGCTATGTTTGGATTTATCTCAGCATCTCTTTGGCTGGTATTTCATTAATCCACTAGTTCATACATTGATTCATTCACTCAGTGTTTGACTATTTACAGTATTTGTAGACTGATGATCATCCAATCATACTTTTAAGCATATAACTTCTATGTCATTTTACTTTCTTTTAAATATGTTTTATCATATTATCTTCATATTTAGAGACTATGAATCATCTGTTGTACAAGCTCAGTATCTTAAATTAATTATAGGGGCTCTCTGATGGGAGCCCCTAGAGTTATTTTCGTAGGTTACTATGAGGATAAGTCAGTCTCCAGGATATGTCCAAACTGGATGCACCCAATTTTAAATCATTGCTTCTTTCCACAGATAAATTATTCAATCGACTTGTTTTATCAACTAATATGACTGGTTATCATACTAAATATACTACATATAGTATACACTGTGCTACATACTGAAGCGTACAGCTCCTAAGAGCTGTTCATGGCACACAGGATAATCTTAACAAAGATTTAACTGTTTCTTGAATTAATATTTTTATATACATGAAAAATATAACAAAAGGCATGATTTACTGAAAGCTTAATTGTAATTAGACGATTATGGCACTGGATTTAGGTTGTATCTTTGTAATGGAAAAAATGCCTTAAAATAATAGTTAAAGATATAAAATATAGTCCCTGCTCTTAAGGACTCTGTAAAGGACTTCACAGTTAGTTCGTGAAGAAACATATACATTCTGAAAAAATAGGAAAACTGAAAATAAATAATTCAGTTCAAAAATGTAGAAAATGTCACAACACTGTAAATGATTAACTGCTCAGTAAATGGCTTAAATAAGTACTACAGGAATTCTGAGAAGAAAGAAAATGCTGCATGCTAGAATGAGCTGGCTTCATGAAAGAGAAATGGAATAAGTTAGATCTTGAAGAAGCACAAGACAAAAGTGAAAGATTAGACATGCTGAAGAGCACCTGTGCTGACTGGTGCAGCCAGAGGTTGAAGGACTGGGTGCAAACAAGAAATGAAGGGTGGGGAAAAATTAAGGAAGACCATGAATTCTAAGCTAATGAGTTTAGATATTAACTCTGGGCAATGTAAGGCACTCACAGGTTTTTAGGGGAAAGCAAGATGCCGAAGTAAACAGTATACAGTTCAGATTTGATCAAGAAGGTATGTGGACTAGAAGAACAGTTAAGTAGCTATAAGAAAAATGATTATGGGGGTGATGAGATAAGTGACTGAATTGGGAATAGAACAGTGAAAATGGAAAATATGCAAAAGCCACCCTGTCCAAAAAACATTTTTTAATGGAAAAAAGGAAAAAGGAATTGGAGATAAAGTAGGTGGGACCAAAGGTGAATCCAAATTTCTGAAGCTAGAGAATGATAAGAATGAACAAACTGTTTCAGGCACATTAAGCTTGGACTGTCTGGGAGAATTTAGATAGAAATGTATGTTAGATAATTTCATAACATTGGGACTGGAGTTCAATTGTGAGATTAAAACTAAACAGAAATATTCTACAATTAGCTTGATAGAAGTGATGTTTGAAGCCCTGAAAATAAATGCTATTCTCCAAAGAAGAAATTATCTTTAGACAATTGTTTATAAGAAGAGAAAGCCAACTGAAATTTGGAGAACCTCTCTTTCAGGCATAGATAAAGAAACAGACACCAGTATAAAACACATACACACACACACACACAAATAGTCAAAGAGGGAAGTAAAGAACCATCATGGGAACTAAGGAAAATTTTGTAGCCTCTCCCATGTTATCATGAAAATCTTTCCTATAATCCATCTCCCTCTTTAATAACTTCAAAATCCTATAATCATTATAAAATAATGTTTTAAAAACACCTCTTAAGGGCCTCCCTGGTGGCACAGTGGTTGAGAGTCCGCCTGCTGATGCAGGGGACAAGGGTTCGTGCCCCAGCCTGGGAAGATCCCACATGCTGCAGAGCGGCTAGGCCCGTGAGCCATGGCCGCCGAGCCTGCGTGTCCGAAGCCTGTGCTCCGCAACAGGAGAGGCCACAACAGTGAGAGGCCCGCGTACAGCAAAAAAAAAAAACACCTCTTTCCCACCAGAAAACTACTAGAGCTAATTAATGAATTTGGTAAAGTTGCAGGATAACAAATTAATGCACAGATATCTCGTGCATTCCTATACACTAATGATGAAAAATCTGAAAGTGAAATGAAGAAAACACTCCCATTTACCATTGCAACAAAAAGAATAAAACATCTAGGAATAAACCTACCTAAGGAGACAAAAGACCTGTATGCAGAAAATTATAAGACACTGATGAAAGAAATTAAAGATGATACAAATAGATGGAGAGATATACCATGTTCTTGGATTGGAAGAATCAACATTGAGGAAAATGACTCTACTACCCAAAGCAACCTACAGATTCAATGCAATCCCTGTCAAACTACCAATGGCATTTTTCACAGAGCTAGAACAAAAAATTTCACAATTTGTATGGAAACACAAAGGACCCCGAATAGCCAGGGCAATCTTGAGAAAGAAAAATGGAGCTAGAGGAATCAGGCTCCCTGACTTCAGATTATACTACAAAGCTACAGTAATCAAGACAGTATAGTACTGGCACAAAAACAGAAATATAGATCAATGGAACAGGATAGAAAGCCCAGAGATAAGCCCACGCACATAAGGTCACCTTATCTTTGATAAAGGAGGCAAGAATATACAATGGAGAAAAGACAGCCTCTTCAATAAGTGGTGCTGGGAAAACTGGACAGCTACATGTAAAAGAATGAAATTAGAACACTCCTTAACACCATACACAAAAATAAACTCAAAATGGATTAAAGACCTAAATGTAAGGCCAGACACCATCAAACTCTCAGAGGAAAACATAGGCAGAACACTCTGAGATAAATCACAGCAAGATCCTTTTTGACCCACCTCCTACAGAAATGGAAATAAAAACAAAAATAAACAAATGGGACCTAACGAAACTTCAAAGCTTTTGCACAGCAAAGGAAACCATAAACAAGACGAAAAGACAACCCTCAGAATGGAAGAAAATATTTGCAAATAAAGCAGCTGACATAGGATTAATCTCCAAAATACACAAGTAACTCATGTAGCTCAATATCAAAAAAACAAAAAACCCAATCCAAAAATGGGCAGAGACCTAAATAGACATTTCTCCAAAGAAGATATACAGATTCCAAACAAACACATGAAAGAATGCTCAACATCATTAATCATTAGAGAAATGCAAATCAAAACTACAATGAGATATCATCTCACACCAGTCAGAACAGCCATCATCAAAAAATCTACAAACAATAAATGCTGGAGAGGGTGTGGAGAAAAGGGAACCCTCTTGTACTGTTGGTGGGAATGTATATTGACACAGCCACTATGGAGAGCAGTATGGAGGTTCCTTAAAAAACTAAAAATAGAACTACCATATGACCCAGCAATCCCACTAATGGGAATATACCCTGAGAAAACCATAATTCAAAAAGAGTCATGTACCAAAATGTTCATTGCAGCTCTATTTACAACAGCCAGGACATGGAAACAACCTAAGTGTCCATCAACAGATGAATGGATAAAGAAGATGTGGCACATATATACAATGGAATATTACTCAGCCATAAAAAGGAATGAAACTGAGTTATTTGTAGTGAGGTGGATGGACCTAGAGACTGTCATACACAGTGAAGTGAGTCAGAAAGAGAAAAACAAATACCGTATGCTAACACATATATATGGAATCTAAAAAAAAAAAAAAGAAAATGGTCAGAATAACCTAGGGGTGAGACGGGAATAAAGATGCAGACCTACTAGAGAATGGACTTGAGGATACGGGAAGTGGGAAGGGGAAGCTGGGACAAAGTGAGAGAGTGGTGTGGACATATATACACTACCAAATGTAAAATAGATAACTAGTGGGAAGCAGCCGCAGAGCACAGGGAGATCAGCTCGGTGCTTTGTGACCACCTAGAGGGGTGGGATAGGAAGGGTGGAAGGGAGGGAGATGCAAGACGTTAGAGATATGGGGACATATGTATACGTATAACTGATTCACTTTGTTATAGAGCAGAAACTGACACACCATTGTAAAGCAATTATACTCTAATAAAGATGTTAAAAAACAAAAACAAAAATTATAATTATGTGACATGATAGAGGTGTTAGCTAACACTCTGATGGACACATTGTAATATACAAATGTATCAAATCAACACATCGTACACCTTAAACTACACAGTGTTATATGTTATTCATATGTCAGTTTATGGTATGAAAAAATTTTTGACCAAAGCTATTTATTGCAGCTTTATTGTAATAGTGTTTTACATCTTGATGTGTATCTGTTCAGTTTTTTGTCTGTTTCTATGTATGCATGTATGTGTGTTTATATACATATAAAAGTGACATTATACCATACACACAAATATAATATATATACTATAAATAAGTATGTTTAAAAAAAACTCATGATAGCTGCATTAATTGTAATGAAAATGTAAATTAAAACTAGGGTTAACTTCCAAGTTATATTAAAAAGAACGATAAGGATGGAATAAATAAATAAATAAATAAATAAAAACACCTCTTTCCCTTACAAAAAAGATATTAGACCTCAAGGGGCAGTCAATGACTACCACATTTCACTATTCATTACTGGTAAATTACTTACTATTGATACATTATTTGGTAATAAACCAAAACAAAAATAATGATATGATTTGAACCAGAAATCATACTAAGTGAATTCCATTAAGGCCTATGCAAGAGCACTAAAAATGGGAGGAGGTCAGTTCCTTTCTGAAAATCATGGTGACAATAATATCAGAGGAGATTAGAGTCCAGAGTTTAATACCCTAGTAAGGATTTACCTAGTAGAGAAAAATTGCATACAGGGCCAGACAGGCAGGATAGCACAGCCTAATAATTTAGAATTTCCACACTGATAACCTAGGGGTTTTCATTCATTCATCAATGCATTCACTCATTTATTCTCTAAATTACTGAGTAGCCATTGTGTGTCAGGCACTAAGAATACAAATATGATTAAGACGCATCCTTGCTATCCAGGGCATTATTGTCCTTAACCAGAACACATGCGAATATTAGGCATGACAAAGTAGAAATATCTTATTTCTATGAAGATAAATAATTTGAAAGTCAGTCAAAATGGAAGGTTGTGTTTGTGAAAGAATTCAAGTCTACCTGCACCCCACTCTAGAGATTCTGCAAAAGACTCTTGTAACATGAATAAGTCTCACGTGCTCTTTTCTCATTTCTTCTTATCCATTCTTGGTACTTTAACTTAGCCCAGTCTGAGAGTCAATCACCCTAATTTCATCTAAGTACCAATTTCTTTCAAGAAAAGAAACATAAAGGATTATAAATTAATATTCCCTTTAAGTTAAACAGATTTGGGTATCATTTGAAATCATATTTCAACAAGTTTGCTAATAAACTCCTGGTAATGTGCAAAATACCAAACTCTGCAGAACTCAAGATTTTAAACCCCTCAGAATGGAGAACCATCTGTTCACAATGACCCTTACAAAGAAATTACATTGCCTATTACAAAGTAGTTTCATTTTTATTCCAGTCAGGAATTGTGTTTTAGACATTGTCTCTCAGCGGCTGGCAATCAGCAACTCCAGCAGTCGTATAATATCCTATCTTTAAAAGAAAAAGTAGTTTCAGGAAAGCAGAAATTATGCAAAAGTTAATTTCAATTAGATGGCTTTCACCTCACTACATAGATAACTCACATAGAAAGTAACCTAAAATATAAAAAATAGTGAATGTAAATAAAATGAATATTAAATGCAACTTTTTAAACTTGCATAGTAAACTTTTTGAAGTATACTTATAATTTATCTTGCCACTGATGATGAAGATTTAGTGGGGCCTCAAAACTGGATTAACAGGTTATATAGTCAGGAAATGTCACTTTCAGTACTACAAGAATTAATTTTTGCTCAGGTCATTAAGCTAATAACATATCTATAATATAGATAATGGATCAGAACTTCTGATATTCCATACTTAAGCAGTACTACAAACAAAATAGCCTTTAAGAAAGGCAGAATAAGACAGCCAAGGGGGTAATACATTTCTTAAAAAACTGTTTCTCAATTTAATTTGGGAAATGGATCCAAAAAAATCAGTGAAACATAGCTGTAATATAGCTTATGCCCCACACCTGAATAGTTTTTCAAGAAGATTGAGAGAATTCCTGTTTATACGTGAAAAATATAACCATTTCTCAAAGATATTATTTTAAAAAGAGATATTGTAACTATGACATAGGCACAGTGATTTGAAATTTAAAAGTTATACTTATAATTAAAATATTGAAATTTAAAATGATAAAGAATTTTTATAGGCTGCATATTAATAATAGAAATTAATGTTGCTTGTTTTAAGAAAAGGGTATCAGAAAAGGGTATCAGAATATTTAGAAAGCTTTCTAAAATGAACTTAACCACAACAGCGGAAAAATTAATAAAATGTGGCGAAACAGATTACTAAAAGAGGCTGTGGAATCTCCTCTCTTAAGATTAATAAAGTCAGAAACACATTTATCTTGACTTGTTTAAATTAAGTCAGATTGAAGGCTTAAGGTTGAATTAAGTAAAAGCCAATAATCTCTTTTCATCAGTCCTGTCTGTGGATTTCCTGGTCAGACTTGCAAAAGACAAGAAAGTAAAATTTTAAAATTTATAACATTCTTTATACCATAGATAATCAATTTATACATGAAATAGCATACTGATGGGAAGGTGTCTATAATAATATTTAATTATACAGAAAGAGTAAAATATATTTGAAAAGACATAATATGTAGAAACTGCAGTAGAAATTTTTAAAGGCATTTGAAACACTTGAGCCAATTATCTTTCTTCAACTTGAAAATGTTATTAAAGAAATGTTTATGATTAATTTCAATTGTTATATATATAATATATGTATTAAATAAAATATCTACATTTCAGTTTTTTTGGTTAAGGAATAAGTCTCACTAGGACTTTCTAGTCAAAACAATGTCCTCTAATTCTAACCTAAATTAACAGAGATTTCAGTTGTGAAACACAGCCAAGAGCCTTCCCTGAAGATCCCTTCCAGTGCCCGTCTCAGAGCTTTCCTTTCTACCCAGGGTTGGGAGTAGGGGAGATGCAAAGAAGAAAAGAACTTATTTGTCATCCTTAACGAACTCACATTCTAGCAAGGAAGAGACCTGTAAACAAGTAATTATAATTATGACACACATGATAAATGCTAAAATAGAGATTTGTTACATAGTGAGTGCTTCCAAAGACTGAAATGAGTTATTATATAGGCTTGTGGCCCAGAGCAAGATGAGCAGCTCCAGACAGTCAAAGGAATGTGAAGCCAGTCTCCCAAGGAAAGCTTCAGCAGAGCTCACCGATAAAATTTAAAAAGGTATTCCTAAATTACACACTGAACCCAACCCTGACAGGTTCCATTTTCAGTGCCCATGGAATTTCCATTTGTTGCTGGTATTCACATCATATAAAAAGTTCTCATTCTGCAACAGAAGCTGGCTAGGACACTCATCAAGTATAATGAGTACAGGACCCATGTAATGTTTCAAGTCAATACTGATGACATCAGTCCAAAATCAGACACAACCAAGTCATCAGCACAGTGGGGAATGCAAAAGAGCCATTTATCTTTAAAAGCTTTTAAAATATTTAGTAGATCTGACGCTATTAAGAAATAAGGCAGCATTATTTCAAAGTCTTGCGAAATAGGCTTGCCCTTTCCTCCTAATACTTGTGCATTTAAAAGGCTCCTATCACACTTTACTGTTCTTCACACAGCAGCTGACAAATCATTTCTCCAAACTGGCAGAGTGTTGAAATTAGAATTTAAAACAAGAGTCATCAGGAAAAAAGAAAAATAAAATCTTCGTTTATGACACTACATAAATATATTATTAAAATATTTGCTTCTCTTTTTCTTAATGTGAAGCAAGTTTATAAATAATTAATACATATTAGAAGTAAAATTTTGTGGAATTTTTTAAATGGCATAATGAATGCCTTTTTACCAAAGACCTATTTTCTCTCATTGTGATGCATTTATTTTAGCTTTTGTCAATCACAGAATATACATACCACATTTTTACTGAAAAATATTTTGATCACTTGCCAGTTAATCATCTTCAGTTATATACAATCAGAAACCACATGGTAAGGCATTTGTATTGTTTCCTTTGAGGATCAATATAGTAATGGTAATATTATCTGTTCTTATTAATATCTGCACATAGATTATACATGACAGAAATCTTTTTTTTTTTTTTTTTTTTTTTTTTTTTTTTTGTGGTACGTGGGCCTCTCACTGTTGTGGCCTCTCCTGTTGCAGAGCACAGGCTCCGGATGTGCAGGCTCAGTGGCCATGGCTCACGGGCCTAGCCGCTCCGCGGCATGTGGGATCTTCCCAGATTGGGGCACAAACCCGTGTCCCCTGCATCGGCAGGCGGACTCTCAACCACTGCGCCACCAGGGAAGCCCTGACAGAAATCTTAATATGTTCTTGGAACTAGACAGTCACTACTCCCACATTGATCACACATGATCACAAAACAGCTAAAATTTCAGACAATTTTCCCTCTCAACATTTCTATATGGACTTCTTTTCCCCTTTTTTCTTCATACTTTCAATATCCCTATTTTGTTTAATTATGCTAAACCTTCTTGGGTCACCTGCCACCCACGAGGAAGGTTTTCCACTGGCTTTTTCTGTTCAAAGACTGTGTACTCTCACCACTGTTTTTATTTCTCACCCAAGACACTGTTTTTCTTTCTAGCAATCACACTTTACCACTAATAAAAGATCTGTTAAATTCATCACTCCTCTTCTTCCTATTCCTAGAACTTTCTTCTCAAACACTGTGTTGGCATCAAGAAAAACCCTATCTACATGACCTGTTCTTTTCGAATTAGAACCTTAGAAGTCCATTTCAATCAGATCACAAAATAAAGAGTTGATCATTGACATCTATCTATATTTATATTTATATTTATATCTATGTCTATATACCTACCCAATCAGCCCAACTTTAATTTATGATCAAAGCAAATTAAGTTGTTTGGTTAATATAAGAGGGTTGTCAATGAAGAATGGAAAGTTAATGTAAGCATACAATGATGGAAAACTGCTTAATGATAAGTATAAATGAAAAATAACAGATGACTATGATAGAATCCACGAAAATGTTTCACCAACAGAAACACAAGAGTTGCCAAGGTTATGTATCAACAAGTATAACACAAGTATCAGTACTAGCGGAAAATAGATAATAGATAATAATAAACAAACCTGTAGAAGACACAAAGGAACAAAATGAAAAAAAGACTCAAAAGATTGAATTGTTGTTGACTAATTTAATCAAAGCATTAGGAGAAATATTTGCCGAATGCAAACTACGTAATTAATCTATTAGCAGAACTTAGCATTCTATTGGCAACTACTTTTTATTTCATTGTTTGATTTTAAAAAAGAAAAAGAAGAAAAAATCCACATGAAGCTTTAAACACACACACAGTTCTATTGAGCCAAAACATGTCTGAAACATGGGGAAGCATAAATAAAGTATGTAGCCTAGTAAAAGAAGGACTTGAAATAAACATGAAATTAAGATACAAGAAAGCAACCAGTCCCTCCCATCAGGAAACTTGCACATGCCTCTTAGATAGGCTCATCCACCAGAGGGCAGACAGCAGAAGCAAGAAGAACTACAACCCTGCAGCCTGGGGAACAAAAACCATATTCACAGAAACACACACAGAATGAAAAGGCAGAGGGCTATGTACCAGATGAAGAAAGAAGATAAAACCCCAGAAAAACAACTAAATGAAATGGAGATAGGCAATCATCCAGAAAAAGAATTCAGAATAATGATAGTGAAGATTATCAAGGACCTCAGAAAAAGAATGGAGGCAAAGATCGAGAAGATGCAAGAAATGTTTAACAAAGATCTAGAAGAATTAAAGAACAAACAAACAGAGATGAGCAACACAATAACTGAAATGAAAAATACACTAGAAGGAATCAATAGCAGAATAACTGAGGCAGAAGAGTGGATAAGTGACCTGGAAGACAGAATGGTGGAATTCACTGCTGTGGAACAGAATAAAGAAGAAAGAATGAAAAGAAATGAAGACAGCCTAAGAGACCTCTGGGACAACATTAAACGAAACAACATTCTCATTATATGGGTCCCAGAAGGAGAAGAGAGAAAGGACCCAAGAAAATATTTGATGAGATTATAGTCAAAAACTTCCCTAACATGGGAAAGGAAATAGCCACCCAAGTCCAGGAAGTGCAGAGAGTCCCATACAGGATAAACCCAAGGAGAAACACGCCAAGACACATAGTAATCAAACTGGCAAAGATTAAAGACAAAGAAAAATTATTGAAAGCAGCAAGGGAAAAACGACAAATAACATATAAGGGAACTCCCATAAGGTTAACAGCTGATTTCTCAGCAAAAACTCTACAAGCCAGAGGGGATTGGCATGATATACTTAAAATGATGAAAGGGAAGAACCTACAACCAAGATTACTCTACCCAGCAAGGATCTCATTCAGATTCGATGGAGAAATCAAAAGCTTTACAGACAAGCGAAAGCTAAGATAATTCAGCACCACCAAACCAGCTCTACAACAAATGCTAAAGGAACTTCTCTAAGGGGGAAACACAAGAGAAGAAAAGGATCTACAAAAACAAACCCCAGAAAATTAAGAAAATGGTAATAGAAACATAGATAATGATAATTACCTTAAACGTGAATGGATTAAATGCTTCAACCAAAAGACACAGGCTTGCTGAATAGATACAAAAACAAGACCCATATATATGCTGTCTACAAGAGACCCACTTCAGACCTAGGGACACATACAGACTGAAAGTGAGCAGATGGAAAAAGATATTCCATTGAATCTGTAGATTGCTTTGGGTAGTATAGTCATTTTCACAATGTTGATTCTTCCAATCCAAGAACATGGTATATCTATCCATCTATTTGTATCATCTTTAGTTTCTTTCAACAGTGTCTTATAATTTTCTGCATACAGGTCTTCTTTGTCTCCTTAGGTAGGTTTATTCCTAGGTATTTTATTTTTTTTGTTGCAGTGGTAAATGGGAGTGTTTTCTTAATTTCACTTTCAGATTTTTCATCATTAGTGTATAGGAATGCAAGAGATTTCTGTGCATTAATTTTGTATCCTGCTACTTTACCAAATTCATTGATTAGCTCTAGTAGTTTTCTGGTAGCATCTTTAGGATTCTCTATGTAGAGTATCATGTCATCTGCAAAGAGTGACAGCTTAACTTCTTCTTTTCCGATTTGGGTTCCTCTTATTTCTTTTTCTTCTCTGATTGCTGTGGCTAAAACTTCCAAAACTATGTTGAATAATAGTGGTGAGAGTGGGCAACCTTGTCTTGTTCAATGCAATCCCTATCAAACTACCACTGACATTTTTCACAGAACTAGAGCAAAAAGTTTCACAATTTTTATGGAAAAACAAAAGACCCCAAATAGCCAAAACAACCTTGAGAAAGAAAAACGGAGCTGGTGGAATCAGGCTCCCTGACTTCAGACTATACTACAAACCTCCAGTAATCAAGACAGTATGGTACTGGCACAAAAACAGAAATATAGATCAATGGAACAGGATAGAAAGCTCAGAGATAAACCCACACACATATGGTCACCTTATCTTTGATAAAGGAGGCAAGAATATACAATGGAGAAAAGACAGCATCTTCAATAAGTGGAGGTGGGAAAACTGGACAGCTACATGTAAAAGAATAAAATTAGAACACTCCCTAACACCATACACAAAAATAAACTCAAGATGTATTAGAGACCTAAATGTAAGACTGGGCACTATAAAACTCTTAGAGGAAAACAGAGGAAGAACACTCTTTGACATAAATCACAGCAAGATATTTTTTATCCACCTCCTAGAGTAATGGAAATAAAAACAAAAATAAACAAATGGGACCTAATTAAACTTAAAAGCTTTTGCACAGCAAAGGAAACCATAAACAAGATGAAAAGACAACCCTCAGAATGGGAGACAATATTTGCAAATGAATCATCGGACAAAGGATTAATCTCCAGAATATATAAAGAACTCATGTAGCTCAATATTTAAAAAAGAAATAACCCAATCCAAAAATGGGGAGAAGACCTAAATAGACATTTCTCCAATGAAGACAAACAGATGGCCAAGAAGCACATGAAAAGCTGTTCAACATCAATAATTATTAGAGAAATGCAAATCAAAACTACATTGAGGTATCACCTCATACCAGTTAGAATGGGCATCATCAGAAAATCTACAAACAACAAATGCTGGAGAGAGTGTGGAGAAAACGGAACCCTCTTGCACTGTTGGTGGGAATGTAAATTGATACAGCCACTATGGACAACAGTATGGATGTTCCTTAAAGAACTAAAAATAGAATTACCATATGACCCAGCAATCCCACTACTGGGCATATACCCTGAGAAAACCATAATTCAAAAAGATACATGCACCCCACTGCAGCACTATTTACAACAGCCAGGTCATGGAAGCAACCTAAATGCCCATCGACAGACGAATGGATAAAGAAGATGTGGTACATATATACAATGGAACATTACTTGGCCATAAAAAGGAACCAACTTGGGTCATCTGTAGAGACGTGGATGCATCTAGAGACTGTCATACAGAGTGAAGTAAGTCAGAAAGAGAAAAATAAATGTCATATATTAATGCATATGTGTGGAACCCAGAAAATGGTACAGATGAACCGGTTTGCAGAGCAGAAATTGAGACACAGAAGTAGAGAACAAACATATGGGGGAAAAGAGGGGGGAAAGAGGCAGGGGGTGGTGGTGTGCTGAATTGAGAGATTGGGATTGACATGTATACACTGATGTGTATAAAATGGATGACTATAAGAAAAAGTAAATAAATAAATAAACATTTAAAAAAAGATACAAGAAAGCAAAGCCAGTTACCAGCTTAATTACTGAAGTGATTATAAAGCTAGTATTTAAGATAGTTAAATTTTTTATCCTGGAATCAGCTTTGGAGATGATACTTTTGGATAACTGCCAGATAACTAGACCATAATTATTTCAGAAATAATTATCACAAAATTGGTTAAAATTCTGCTCAAAAATACAAGAATCTAAATCAGAATAAAATAGTTATAGTTAGAGAATATTCTTTCCAGGAAAGAGATCAGAGATGTAAGGTACAATTTCATGGCTGAGTCTCTGACTATAATGTATTCCTTCTGCTATTTCCTAGCTAGCACTTCAATGCCAAACTCTACCTGGGACTAATAACACAGGTTCCTGAGCTTTTCTAGGTCTTAGGTTAAAATATATGGACCCTCTGCAGTAGAATGCACTTAACACCACACACAGATACTTAGGTTCATGAACATCCCCACTTCACATCATTCTCACCCTCAAGCTAGGGGTCCATAACTTCGAGTCAAGAACTCAGAGACTAGAGAAAAAACAGGCACAGCACTGTTTAAATGTTTTAATAACTGCACTACACTCTTCAAAGGCATAATGTGTAATGCAAAATTTGACTGACAGATACAACATAGTGCCAATGATGTCTCAAACGTTTTAACATCTTTTCTTCACAACTGCCCTCCTCTTATCACTAAATGACAGACACTAGGCTAATATCAAACAGCTGAAAGTAAATGACTCCCAGTTCTGAGATCTACTACATCAGATCATACTACCTGCAAATTAAAAGACTAAATAATCAAATGGCTCAAAATGCCATTCGATGTAAATCCAATTCAAAGTTTCTAATGATAAAAATTAAAGAATAGCCATAGTGTTCCAACTAACTGTCTGTTTTCAGAGACAGAATACCATCCTAAGTCCAGGAGGAATACCAAAGCACACCAATACAAGCTTATCTGAATATAATCCATTGCGTATGGGCTTCAAACTACAGAGTTCAGGAAATGAGCACCAAGCACAGAGTTTCACCTTTGTCCACTGACCCACCTTTGCTCATTCATCTCTTCTTCTGGTGCGATCATAAGCATCATGTGTTCAATAACAAATATACTTTCTTCTATTCCTCTGGGAAGAAACCTATCTATAATTATTTGGGGCTAAGTATAAATATAGACCTTCTGCTTTAGAGAACATCATTCAGTAGATTTTCATTAAGTTATTATTTTGAAAAGTTGATTTGAGCACTGTATACATAAAATACATGCCAACAAAGTAGCTGTCCCTGTTTTATCCATCTTGTTTTAACCATCCATATGGTTGTTTATCCAACCACAAAAATCACCCATGAAAATCATTGCAGTGAACTCAACACAGGACTATATGCTTATCTATGAATTCTAAGAACTGAGCACATACAAGGATGGCTTCCTTACAGCTTCAGACCATGCCATTTATAACCACACACATAAGGAACAGTTGATAACAGCCATTCTAGAGGACCAGTTGCTACCATGAATCAAGAGCCTTAAAAATACCTACACTTTTTAAGTTCTGCATATCCCTTTTTAAGAATTTATCCCAAGATAATAATCTTGAAAGTATATAAAGATCTATAAAAAAGAATGGTCATAATGGCACAATTTATAATAATAAGATGCTTTATTAAAAGTTTAAATACCCAGCAATAAAGGATTAAGCAGCCATCATGTGGCATAGCTGTATGATATGGTCATTGGAAATTATATTTTAGAAGATATTTTATGACATGAGAAGATTATTACATGCCATGAACTGTAGAAAAAAAAAGAGGCTACAAAACACTAAGCTAAGTACAAACCTATTTTTCAAAAGTAAATTTATGTGTAGCTAAAAACTTGAGAGAATATATATGAAAATATAACTGTAGTTAATCCCTGGGGTGGTGAGATTATAGATGTCTTAAGTTTTATCCTTGTTGCTTCTCTGCATTTTCTGTTCATTTTTATAGTAAACATACATTACTTCTATAAAATATAAAAAGTCAATTTTTCTTCAAGCTATAAAATTTAGCAAAAAAGTGGAAAATATAAAATTCCCATAAAAATTATAATTTTTTGAAAACGAAAATTTGGGGATGTTGCCGATCTACTACATATAACAAAAAGGAAATTTCTGCTGCCGTGAGGGATGTTACATGATTCATTTGTTGCAGAGTCACAACTAACCCCCAACTACTCATTTGAAATGGAAGATGCCACTATTACTACTGTATTTTCCTTTATATCATGTTCACTTCTACTCCTTGTTGGTAAACTCATGATTTTTCTCATCTCTCCCTTTCCTCCTTTTTATTAGTAAAGAAATTTTTTCTTACCAACAAAAAACTACTACATTGAAATATAATTTATTATCTGAATTGACTTCCAGCTAAGAAGTCTTTTCCTTAAAAAGGAAGCAGGAAGGAAACAAAAGCCAGACAAAAGGAAGAAAGTTCAGAAAGAATAAAGAAAAATGAAATTGTATGCCTGTACTGATCAGAAATGAGGGAGAAAGAGACAGAGAGAGAGAATCCCTTCTTCCTAATATTTTTATTTTCTCTTGGGTTATGCTAAGTCTGCTGAGGGAAAAAAAAAAGAAAAGAAAAAACTACCTGCATTCAGGAGAAAGGTAATAATAATTCAAAAAGTAAATGACTAACCCTGAGTTGCTACTATATAACACTCACTATGACAAGCTTAAGGTTTACTTTGATTACTGGATATGATTTCTAAGGCGTAGCTGGGCTTTTATATATTAAACATAAGCAATAGAGCAGATTACCAAAATAAAGTAACTTACATGACAACACCCACACAATCTCCTAATTCAAACCCCAGGCAGGAACTCAACTTTTAAATATAGTCCTTAGTTCTGCATCAGCCATATTAGTCTTTATAAAAACTATCTCCAGCCTCAGTTTTTCACTTCTTTGAGTATAGCTGGTGTGGGAGAGGTGGGAAAATCAGAGGGGTAAGGAGAGAGAGTGAGAGAAAGGGAAGAGGCTAAAAGGGAGGAGGAAAGGGAGGAAAGGGGGGAAACATAAGATAAAGAAAAGAGGAGAGAAAGGTAAGAAAAGGGGGAGAGAGAGACATAGTGCTTAGATATTGACTGATAAGAGAAATAGATAATTTTACATACATAAAATACATTTATGTTCATAACATAGAAATAGAATTTAAGGAGAATATCATAGTATTTTATCAAACTTAAGTTTTGCACTTTAGGGAACAAAAAGCAGATTTTATTTTTTTTTAAAGAAAAACAGAGACACAAAAAGACACTTGGATACATATCATTATGCATTTGTCCAAACGCAGAGAATGTACAACACCATGAGTGAACGGTAATGTAAACTATGTACCCTGGGTGGTAATGATGTGCCAATGTAGGTTTATCAATTGTAACAAAGTTACCACTCTGGTGGAGGATGTTGCTAATGGGGGAAGCTATGTATGTGGGGGCAGGAGGTATATGGGAAATCTCTCTACCTTCCCCTCAATCTTGCTGTGAATCTAAAATTTGACTCTAAAAATTTGCCTTAATAAAAAAACCTAAAAATTCATATATACATGACTATATAGAAACTGTCAATGACTGACAAAAGTAAATCTGAAAGCCAGACAAGTGAAGAGGATCAAAATAATAAAATGGGGCTTCCCTGGTGGCGCAGTGGTTGAGAGTCCGCCTGCCGATGCAGGGGACACGGGTTCGTGCCCCGGTCTGGGAAGATCCCACATGCCGCGTAGCGGCTGGGCCCGTGAGCCATGGCCGCTGAGCCTGCGCGTCTGGAGCCTGTGCTCCGCAACGGGAGAGGCCACAACAGTGAGAGGCCCGCATACTGCAAAAAAATAAAAAATAAAAAAAAAAATAATAATAATAAAATGATTTTCTAAGGAAGTGACACCAAAAAAGGACCTAATGAAGTGAAATCTTACAAAATAATTAGATTTTACAGACATGTTCTTCACATCCCAGTACACAAATGTCTTCCAAAGTAATTTATTCAACATGGTAAGATATCACAAAAATGTCCTTCAATTACTAATTTACCAATATTCGCTACTTCCCTACGTTCATTCATGCATTCATCCCGAACATAATTCCTGAATATCTACTTCGTGCCACGCACTGTGCCAGGCACTGCTGATACCTAAGAGCCACGTGAATAAACACAGGGTAGATTATCCATAATAACTCAAACATGAGTCAGTAATAGCACTGAAATTCAGAAACAATTAAAATTTCAGTTTAGCCAAAATGTTCAATTATCCTTTCTTCTGTTACCTTCATCCTAACATCCAAGACTATTAAAACTTAACCAATTCCAGATTCAATTTTCCTTTCTGGTGAATTTGCTTATGAGTCACAAGAAAGGTACAAAAGCAAGAGGAGACTCAAAAGACCTAAAATCTCCACTAACTTTAAAGGAAGAGCTTTTCCTTATATATAAAGTCACTCTTCAAACACTGTGCTCACATATAATATTTCAATTTAAAAGAAAAAGATCAGCATGAGAGTTCTAAAAATAGGTTTGATAGAAAGAAATACAGCCAACCCTAAGTGCTCAAGGACTCTAAATGGCCTAAAGATCCACAATACATAGCAAATGTAAATTTTTCTGAAGCACAAATTTGAATTTGCACAAACTGGGAGGCTGGGGTAGGGGGAGCCGGTCCCTTTCCCAGGCATGGGCCCTGCCACAGTGTCCCATCTCTACATTTCAGAGACCTTGATTTTCTACCTGACTTTACTCACATCTTATAATGAATGCCCATAAAAATAAAATATTACATTCAACCATGGTGGTTTTCCACTCTTCTTATTTTTCTTTTTTTATAGGAATCCAATTTATTCTTTGATGATTTAGGAACTTTTGTGTTAACCATTTGTTTTTGGTTTTTTGTTTATTTTTAAATTTTTATTGAAATATAGTTCATTTATAATGTTGTGTTAGTTCCAGGTGTACAGCAAAGTGACTCAGTTACATACGTACATACATATATATATATATATATATATATATATATATATATATATATATTCTTTTTTACAATCTCTTCTGTTACAGGTTATTACAAGATATTGAGTATAGTTCCCTGTGCTATACTGTAGGTCCTTGTTGATTATCTAGTCTATATATAATTGTATGTATATTTTAATCCCAAACTCTTAATTTATCTCTCCCCGCCCTCTGCTTTGGTAACCATAAGTTTGTTTTCTATGTCTGTGAGTCAGTTTCCATTTTGTAAATAAGTTCATTTGTATCATTTTTTAGATTCCACATATAAGCAATATCATAGGATATTTGTCTTTCTCTGTCTGGCTTACTTCACTTAGTATAATAATCCCTAGGTCCATCCATGTTGCTGCAAATGGCATTATTTCACTCTTTTTTAAGGCTGAGTAATATTCTATTGTATATATACACACAACATCTTCTTTATCCATTCACCTGGACACTTAGGTTGCTTCCATGTCTTGGCTATTGTAAATAGTGCTGCTATGAACATGGGGGTGCGTGTATCTTTTCAAATTATGTTTTTCTCTGGATACATGCCCAGGAGTGGGATTGCAGCATCATATGGCGGCACTATTTTTAGTTTTTTAAGGAACCTCCATACTGTTCTCCATAATGGCTGTACCAATTTACATGCCCACCAACAGTGTAGGAGGGTTCCTTTTTCTGCACACCCTCTCCAGAATTTATTATTTGTAGACTTTTCGATGATGGCCATTCTGACAGGTGTGAGGTGATACTTCATTGGAGTTTTGGTTTGCATTCCTCTAATAATTAGCGATGTTGAGAATCTTTTCATGTACCTTTTGCCCATCTGTTTGTCTTCTTTGGAGAAATGTCTTTTTAGATCTCCTGCCTATTTTTTGATTGGGTTATTTTGATATTGAGTTGTATGAGCTGTTTGTATATTTTGGAGATTTATCAGTTGCATCATTTGCAAATATTTTCTCCCATTATGTAGGCTGGCTTTTTGTTTTGTTTATGGTTTCCTTTACTGTGCAGAAAGCTTTTAAGTTTAATTAAGTCACACCTGTTTATTTTTGTTTTTATTTCCATTACTCTAGGAGATGGATCCAAAAAGATATGCTGCATTTTATGTCAAACAGTGTTCTGCCTATGTTTTCCTCTAGGAGTTTTATAGTATCCAGTCTTACATTTAGGTCTTCAATCCATTTTGAGTTTATTTTTGTGGATGGTGTTAGAGAATGTTCTAATTTCATTCTTTTACATGTAGCTGTCCAGTTTTCCCAGCACCACTAATTGAAAAGACTCTTTTCTCCATCATATATTCTTGCCTCCTTTGTTGTGGATTAATTGACTATAAGTGTGTGGGCTTATTTCTGGACTTTCTATCCTGTTCCGTTGATCTGTGTGTCTTTTTTGTGCCAGTACCAGACTGTTTTGATTACTGTAGCTTTGTAGTATAGCCTGAAGTCAGGGACCCTGATTTCTTCAGCTCCATTTTTCTTTCTCAAGGTTGCTTTGGTTATTTGGGGTCTTCTGTGTTTCCAAACAAATTGTAAAATTTTTTATTCTAGTTCTGTGAAAAATGGTAATTTGATAGGAATTGCATTAAATCTGTATATTGCCTTGGGTAGTATAGTCATTTTGACAATATTGATTCTTCCAATCCAATAACATGGTATATCTTTCCATTTGTCTGTGTCATCTTTGATTTCTTTCATCAGTGTCTTATAGTTTTCTGAATAGAGGTCTTTTGTGTCCTAGGTAGGTTTATTCCTAGGTATTTTATTCTGGTTGATGCAATGGTAAATGGGATTGTTTCCTTAATTTTTCTTTCTAACCTTTCATTGTTAGTGTATAGAAATGCAACAGATTTCTGTGTATTAATTTTGTATCCTGCAACTTTACCAAATTCATTGATGAGCACTAGTAGTTTTCTGGTAGCCACTTTAGGACTTTCTATGTATAGTATCATGTCATCTGCAAACAGTGACAGTTTTACTTCCTCTTTTCCAATTTGGATACCTTTTATTTCTTTTTCATCTCTGATTGCTGTGGCTCGAAATTCCAAAACTATGTTGAATAAAAGTGGTGAGAGTGGACATCCTTGTCTTGTTCCTGATCTTAGAGGAAATGCTACAGCTTTTCACCATTGAGAATAATGTTAGCTGTGGGTTTGTCATATATGGCCTTTATTATGTTAAGGTAGGTTCCCCTTATTCCCTGTTTCTGTAGAGTTTTTATCATAAATGGGTGTTGAATTTGGTCAAAAAGCTTTTTCTGCATCTACTGAGATGCTCATACGTTTTTTTACTCTTCAGTTTGTTAATGTGGTGTATCACACTGATTGATTTGCATATATTGAAAAATCTTTGCATCCCTGGGATAAATCCCATTTGATCATGGTGTATTATCCCTCTGTATTGTTGGATTCAGTTTGCTTGTATTTTGTTGAGCATTTTTGCATCCATGTTCATCAGTGATATTGGCCTGTAATTTTCTTTGTGGTATCTTTGTCTGGTTTTGGTATCAGGGTGATGGTGGCCTCGTAGAACAGTTTGGAAGTGTTCCTTCTTCTGCATTTTTTGGAATACTTTCAGAAGGATAGGTGTTGGTTTTCCACTATTCTTAAACCACTTGAAGACAAGTAATGTCTTATTATCTTTATATCACTAGCCTGTAACATCATGCATGTCTCATAGCAGGAACTACAGTAATAATGATGATGATAGTTAACATTGGGAGCTTACTACAGGAGTACCTGGCACTGTTTTAAGTGTTCTGTGTATATTGTTCAATTTTCACAGCTTAATAACGTACTATTATTAATCGCATTTTACACATGAGAAATCTGAGGCTCAGAGAGTCAACATCTGTTGTTGAAGAAATGAATGGCATGGGAAGAACATGGTCTTTGGATACAAAGAGAATTGACACAGTTCAAATTCTGGTTTTTACACACTGTGCTCCCTTGAGAAATGTACATACTTGTTCTGAACTTCAGTTTCCTCATGTGTAAAATGGAGGTCATATTTACCTCACTGTGCTGCTGTGAAGACTCAATGTGACAACACCTGAAAGCACCCAGATCACTACCCTGGACATAAGAGGCCCTCCACGGTTAGCCCTTTTCCTCCCACTCCTCTACCCTTTCCCTTTATCACTCACCCTGCCCAGGAAAAGTGGACTGGAAATATCTTTTCATCCCACCCCCAGTGGTTCTTAAACTTTGGCTGGTTATTAGAATCAACTGGGGAACTTGGTGAACTTTCCTTCAATCTATCAGCATCAATCTAGAAGGCTTCTCAGACATTTCCTTGATTTCTTCACCAGCAAAGAGAAGGGTAGGTATTAAAGGGTAAGCAGGAGTTAATAATTTGCAAAACTAAAACATCAGTCGGTGGCAGATATCAGCAACTGAGCTGTATATCCTTTTCCTCTTGTCCGTCCCACCCCCCCACCCCAGTTAACTGTTACATTCCACCCATGCCTTCAGCTTATTAGAACAGTAGGAAACCTGTGTCAGCCTAAGCAGCAAGTGGGGAAGTGACAGAACTAGAAGACAAATGTACAGTTTTCATTCAACTTATCAATGCCAACAACTAAATTGCAGAGTAACTCAAAACTGACAAAAATCTTCAATGGGGACAAAACTATTATCAGTCTTACAAAGAAGAAACAGTTCAGTAGAATATTGGTTTACAGAAAACAATAATCTCCCAGGCAGTGATTAAACAGGCTTCTAATAAACTAATAGGCATAAAACAATTACGTTAAAAATTATGCTAATATTGATTTTAATTCCTTGTTCAAATTTCTGAAGAGATAATTGCTTTTTTTTTTTTTTTTTTTTTTTGTGGTACGCGGGCCTCTCACTGTTGTGGCCTCTCCCGCTGCGGAGCACAGGCTCCGGACGCGCAGGCCCAGCGGCCATGGCCCACGGGCCCAGCCGCTCCGCGGCACGTGGGATCCTCCCAGACCGGGGCACGAACCCGTGTCCCCTGCATCGGCAGGCGGACTCCCAACCACTGCGCCACCAGGGAAGCCCCGATAATTGCTTTTTTAATTCAGAAAATTTGAACATTTACAATAAATCTTCAGGAAGCCCAAACTTTGGTTATTTGGGGTCTTCTGTGTTTCCAAACAAATTGTAAAATTTTTTATTCTAGTTCTGTGAAAATAAGGACTCCAAGAGAACTTAATATTTAGAAAGAACTGGAATAGCAATAGTGTGTAGTTTTCCAATTAATTAATTAATTTTTAAATATTATTCAACTATTTGAGTAAATAATTTTAAGAAAGTAAAAAGAATTAAAGTTAGCTTTAGATTTCTGGAGAGTCATGCAATCAAAGCTCTATTATCTAGGACTTACCAATAAGGAAACACTAAAACATGGTATTTCTGATATTCCCCAATATATATGTTCAACCTAGTGGCCAGTACCCATAATAACAGCGGCTTAATGCTTCCAAGCATAATGAACACAGATGGAGTAGTCCATCTTTCCTAAGAGATATTTCTCTCTTTAGGAATCTATGAAAAATTAACACAAATTAATTGAACCAATATTTTCTGAACACAAGCTCTGAGCTGGGGCATATATAAAGAATAATTATGATATTAACTAATATTTATTTACAACTACTTCAGACACTAGACTAGATTTTAAATCCTCTGAGTAAAGGAGTGAAATAAATTTGTTCATCTTTATTCCAAACTCTCTTTAAGCCTAACACATAGAGATATAACACACATATACTATGCTTTATTATGAAGTTATATTCATTAATCTAATTAATTAATATATCTATACAAAGGGGGGGGGAACATGGTTGCCAGGAAAATGGGGTAGGACAACCCAGAGGATATCTTCTCAACCAAGGGATAAAACAAAGGCCCTGGGACAAAAACATAATTATCTTGGTACACAGTGGCTGAACTTGATGAGCCCTGAGAGAAACCTGTGGAAGAGAAGAATATTCTGGAGGTGGAAAACCTCGGACAGTACAGTAAGCAACCTTCCCCCTGCACACGTAATTATGGGACACTAACACTGTGCTTACACAAATAACATACCAATGTTGTGTCTTCCCAGCCCACCCACCCTCATAAAGAAAACATGTAGGCTGCTTCGAAAGGTCACTGAACAAATACACAATGTCCTCTGGTGTGAAGATGTGAAAATATGATAGCTTAAGAATATTATAGAGCTTAGAATTGTAATTATAGGGACTTCCCTGGTGGTCCAGTGGGTAAGACTCTGTGCTCCCAATGCAGGGGGCCTGGGTTCCATCCCTGGTTGGGGAACTAGATCCCTCATACATGCCACAACTAAGAGTCCACATGCTGCAACTAAGAGTCCACATGCTGCAACTAAAGATCCTGCATGCCGCAACAAAGATCTCACATGCCACAACTAAGACCGGCGCAGCCAAAATAAATAAATAAATATTTTTAAAAATTGTAATTATAATTCAATTATCTGTTTCTTCTTTTCCTGGCTAGACTGTAAGCACTCTGTGGATAGACACTAGGACCATGTCTCCCTGTATTCAAGATATTTCCTCAGATCTGAACGAGGGAAATACAGGCAGGTAATGAATATTACCTAAATGAATGAAAAGTGAATCAATCCACTCGTAACAGGTAGGAGATAAATAAATGAACAAAAACAGGTTAAGCAGAAGGTCACACTGAGGGGAGAAGGAAACTTGGAAGGTCAGACAGTTCTAAAAATATCCTGATTAAAAGCTAAAGGCTAACATGCACTTTCATCAAAATACAGTCTATGAAAAGTAGTGATTGACAAATCCAGGTTTAGAATAAGGAAATGGATTCCGTTTAAATAATTATACAATGTATTCTTTGTACTTCCACTCATCAATAATTTTAAAGTTTTTGCTTTTTTAGGATAAAAAAGTCTGTCTTTAACCTATATGCATTCCACATATTTAAGACACTCATACATTTCCAAGAGGTCATGTAAAGAACATGAAAAAGCTGGCTAATGCCTTCCTAGGTATATGTTCATTCACATCTATCCAGGCATCAGATTTTTATCCCTAATATCTCCTCAAAAAATGAGTTTGTAAAAAACAGAAATAGAAAAAAATGTCATTTAGATCAAAAGAGGGAGAAAACCTTTGCCCAGTGTGATACTGAACTTGGCCCAGTCTTTCATGTCCATCATGTCACATAATTACCACTTCTTTTTTTGTGATGAGAACATTTAAAATCTACTCTCTTAGCAAATTATGGCACTCTGTGTTGTTCATAAGATAATCTCATCTAATTATTTTAATTTCTTCAAGGATATGTTTCATTTGCTAACTTTGCCAGCAAAATTGTAATTTAGACATGCAGTTCAAAAATTATATATCTCTTGTTCACTTTAGTGTGAAGCAAGGTTAATGAAGGATAGTTATTCCATAGTGGCCCGACGAGAGACTTTACATTTCAAAGTGTTTGTAAGAACAGTGGATTCAATTAAATAAAATGGTCAGAAATATATTCGCAATGAAAAAAACAGACTAGAACTTCTTACATTGTTTTTTTTTTCCTTCAAGCAAGCAGTAACCAAGCAGAAGTTCCACACATATTAGATGCTATAACCATTTCCACATTAAACAGAATTATCACATTGCTATAAAATGTTGACCCTACTTAAGAATCCTGCTGGTCAGTGATTTCATCATTTCATCAAGTATATGAAGGCTGTTATCTTCAACCTGAACGTTGCTACACAAGGTGGTTATACAAACACTGTTTGCTTAAAAGTAGTTATCTGGAAAAAGAAGTCTCCTTGCCAAAATAATGTAAATCATTTCCCAAGACATCTCACAAAGCAGCCTAGACTCCTGACAAACCCCCATAAGAATGTAGAAACAAGTATTCTTTGAAGGAAAACTACAGATTAATATACTGAAATCAATGCACATAACCAACTTCTAAAAAACAGGATCACATTGCCATGCTAATAACTTCATTTTGGTGAGTTAGTTGTTTAAGCTTCCCACTAATCAAATTTTTTAGGATAATTACCAACAAGAGATGAATTCAATTAAAAAAAAAAGAATGATGAAAGACATGAAAAGTTTTCCTAATTTATTACACAATGCAAGATTAGTCTGCCAGAGACACTGCCATATTATACCTCCTTCATGTCTGTATGTATGTGTGTATAGATACTCACCCTAAGACTTTAAACCAATCTATATTTTTTTCATAATTCATGCTACATAGACATTCCAAGTATCTCTTTTAATCCACAAATGAATATAAAGTGATCCTTTGTAATCAGAGTCTCAGGCAATACTTGTTCATAATTATAGAGTATTTTGGTTACAGAAAATATTAATAGTCTGTAGGGGCTTACCTATCAAACCTATGAGAAGCCCTGATTAATTCCAAATTCATCAGGAACTTAGCAGATAGCACAAAAGACACTAAAATGAAAATCCTAAAAGCAGTGGTAAGTTTGACAAAATGCTGTTGATATCAAATTTTAAAAAGCCATCAATTTAGCGGCCTCATACTGATTTCTTATTTAGCAAAACTGTGATGTGATGTGATGGCAGAATCCTAATGCTTTACAACACAGAGCTCTTCTGGGGCATCCAGGAACTCTGCGAACAAGACAGCGACTCTGACTCCTTCATTTACACGAGGACACCAGTGAGCAGGGAAGGGTGACATAACAAAAAGAGAAAATAACTTGGGAACTCGGGCAGTTGCCCAGGTGATGGTAAAGAGCCAAGATGAAAATCCTGTGGTCGCTAAGCAGCAGCAAAGGCAGAGGAGAGATTCCCTCCAGCTTCGCGGCCGCGGCAATAAGCTCATATTCGTGGAATCACAGCACACCCTGGTGACAAGAATGGGCTACCTCCAGCTGCCCTGATTAAAGTCACTGAAGGACCAGCAAAGTAGGAAGTAGAGTCAGCTTACCTAACATTTTTTTTATCTTCCTGAGAAGAACCAAAATCACAGAGCAGACTCGCACTTTTAAGAAAATAAAGGAAAACCAAAAGAGAGTTTACATAAATCAAATGCTAATGTTAGTTTTAAAGCATCTGGCTTAGTCACTTCCCCGCAGTGTAAGGTTGGGCAAGTTTTTAGATTGTTTGTGCCTTAATTTCACATTAGAGATTTTTTAAAGTATTCACCTTATAGAGGAGCCATAAGAATCAAATAAAGAGAATATTTTTAACATGCTTCAAACAGGACGTGGCACAAAGAAAGCACTATATGTTATTTATTTTTTTAAATTATATTTATTTATTTAATTCATTAAATAAATGAATGAATAAACCAATGTAGAGATAGAATTTAAGCTGAAAAGGAATTATAATTTTAAGAGCTATAATGTATTGAGTGCTTGCTATGTGCCATCCACTAGGCTCTTTACATATATTCTCCCCTTTAATCTTTACAACAAAACTCTCATCCACAGATGAGGGAAGGCAAACGTGAAGCCCCAAACACCAACCTAGTGAGTGGTAGAGCCAGGATTCAAACCTAGGTGTTTCTGACTCCAAAACCTATGCTCTTAACCACTACCAGAGAGAAAGTGGATTTTAGTCATCTGTTCCTATTCTGTGGATGAGGAAACTGAAGTATCTTAGCTAAAGCCCCACAGCTGGCTGATGGAGAAATGAGGAATTAAGGTATCTTAGCCTACGACAAGCAGATATTTCTTTTCTAAAGTACTAAATATCAATACTATAAAATTCTGTTGCTGCTGGAAATAGTCTCTTGAATCACCCAGGATTATAGTTCATTAAAGATATCCGCCCTACCCCCGACAACACACCCAGGTATATGGCATAGTAAATGAGAAAGTAGAAGAAATTTTTCTCCTTGGGTGTTAGAAGGCAGGAAGGAGAGGTGTCTGGGATGATTCTGTAATATAATCAACTCGTTCACCGCAATAAATACCAAGTCTAGTGCCAAAGCATGTAGTAAATTTCAACTTTGTTTTCCCAGCATAGAAGGGAAGATCCATACGGAGGGCTGGGTAGGTATACAAGCCCACCAGCTGGCTCTCTTGGTCAACATCACTGATGACCAGTTCAAAAATAAAGAGATCTGTGGCAGGTGCCTTCTCCCTGAGTACGCCCAGGCTTGACAATGAAAGTAAAACCAGGCAGTGCCCCATCCGCAGGTGTGGGCTGGGAGTCACGTGGCAGCAGCTGAGGCTGAGGTACACATAAGCTCTATCCTACCACTCTCTGCCATGAAAAAGTTGATATCTTAACATTAGGGTGAAAAGATGTGGGTGTATATAATGAAACTACAGGTGCATCTGCAAGATGTGTACCAACTACAGCTCAGTGCTCTCACCCCTACATAAAAGTCAATCAACCACTTTCTAGGTTGTATAAATCAAACTAAATCAAAGGCTGTGCTCAGAGTCAAGAGAAGACAAACAGAACTAGATTTAAATTCCAGACTTGGTCTTGAAACATAGTCCTGTCGTATACTACCTATGCAACCCCTGGCAAGTCATTTAGCTTTTCTGAGCCTCACTTTCCTTCCCTATAAATGTAGATAATATCTACTGCAAAGTGTTAATTTAAGGCAGTGGTTCGCCAACTGTGGTCTCTGGACCACAGCATTAGCACCACTTGGAAATTTGTTAGAAATGCAAATACAGACTGACCAATTTTGAAACTCAGAGGCTAGGGCTCAGCAAATTAGGTTTCGCCTTCCAGGTGACTCTGATGCTCAGGTTTAGAACCACTGCTGTAAGGATTATGTGTGTTACATGCTGAGTGTCACAGTGTTTGCTACGTACTAGGTACCTAATTAATTTCAAAAACAAATGTCTGTACCAACATACCTCCTATGCTCTTCCTTTACACTGTTTCCTCCAGAAATGCTCTCCCCATTTTTCTAAACCTTAGTATTCTTTAAGGATCCAGCTCAAATTCCATCTGCCTCCGAAATTCTTTCCCGATAATAATAATTCTCTACTCCCCACCCCTAGCATTTACTATCTAGACCAGTTCTGCCCCATGTAGTAGCCACTAGACACATAGAACTATTGAGCCCTTAAAATGCAGCTAGTCTGAACTGAGATGTACTGTAACATACACACTGGATTTCAAAGCCTTGGTACAAAAAACAAATATGTAATACCTTAATTTTGTATTGATTGCATGCTGAAATGATAATATTTTGAGTATTCTGAGTTAATAAAATATATTATTAAAATTAATTTTACCTGTTTGTTTTTACTTTTTAATGTAGCTACTAGAAAATTTTAAATTACATATGTAACTTTCATTATATTTCTATTGAACAATACTGGTCTCAAGTTAGACCATTCATTTGTCAAAGACAAACTACTTAGGTTTTTAAAATTTTCATTTGTTTGTTGCACTTCAGTATTGTGTAATAGTTAAGAACTCATCTAGAATAAGATCACCTGAGTTCAAATCCTGGCTGCACTAGTGCTTACATATTTACTCAACTATAACATGGCAATAATAATAGTACTATCTTTATAGATTTGTTGTAAGGGTTAAACAAAGTAATGTAAGTAAAATGACCATGACAGGTTCATAATAAATGCTCAATAAAATAGGATATTATTATTATTCTATATATAGCATAACAATGAAATCATTTTATTCAGAAAAGGATGAAGAGGGAGATGAAAGGAGACATAGATAATCATTTGGAGTTGCCTCATTAGAGTATTTTTCATTGTTTGAAAAATTATAGAAATTGGAAATACTAGTTGTTAGTTTCATTACACAGAGTTATTTTGGAAGTTAAATATTTATTCATATAAACTACTCTGAGGTAAATAAGTATTGAGTTTAGACCCTGAGATTTTGGGGAGGAGTGGAAACAGCCATGTCTCCTCGTGGATTAATACTGAAGGTTCATGTTGAATAATGTGAACAGAGGACTGGCACCATAATTTGTGGGACTCGGTGCAAAATAAAAATATGTGGCTTCTTTAAATATCAATAAATTATTAAGAATTTCAGGGTGGCAACAGCAAAGCATTAAACCAAGCATGGGACCCTTTGAAGCACAGGCCTTATGAAGGCAGCCCTGCCATGAGACTTGTATACATTTAAGCAATGGAGGATAGTTTTCTTCTTCAAATCAAGTTGACAAGTCACTTTATTCTTAATAAACAACTGTTGAGGACCTCCTAGCTCTTGAGCACTGGTAGACAGAAGATTAGTGAGCCATTCCTCTCCTGTGGGAATAGTTGAAGATACCACAGAGAGAGCCCCCATTTAAAACACAGGAAGGGATGATAATAGATAATGTTCTCTGTACCAGAATTAATTTTTCTGTTCTGAAGGTGTGTTAGTCTGTTCACCTGCTATAGCAAAATACCACAGACTAGGTGACTTATAAACTCCAGGGATTTATTTCTTACAGTTCTGGAGGCTGGGAAGCCCAAGATCAAGGTGCTAGCATGATTATGTTCTGGTGAGAGCCCTCTTCTTGGTTCATAGCTGGTGCCTTCTCAACTGTGTCCTCACGTGGTGGAAGGGGAGAGGGATCTCTGTGGAGTCTGTTTTATAAGAACACTAATCCCATTTATGAAGCCTTCACCCTCATGACCTGAGCACCTTCCAAAGGCCCCACCTCCTAATACCATCATCTTTGGGGGTTAGGATTTTAACATATGAATTTCGGGGATACATAAATATTCAGACCATAGCAGAAGATAAATATAAGTAAGTATTATATTTTGAAACAGCAACCAGAAAGAGAAAGCTCTCTGGATAATTTCATTGCTTTCTCTTTAAAGAAAGGGGAAAAAATTTCTTTTCTATGAAAAACAAAAAAGAAAATATTTGATGTGCTCAATGAGAAGTCATTTATGATAACATAGCAAGGGAATATAAATATGTTACATGTCCATGATTTAGTTTATTATTAGATTTGAGTGGAATATTTCCCCATAATTCTATATTTTATATAGAAATAAAACTTGTAAACAATTTTCAAGATGGTGTAAGAGGACATATTAATTATTGCTTTGTGTTTTGGGCACCATTGGTATAACTGAGGCCCTTTCAATACTGCTGTAAAGTTTGAGGTGCTATATTCTGAGATAAATATATCACATAAAATATGTAAAAGACAACATTTAACCAAATCTGTGAAGTGGTAAACAAAGTATTTTGTAACAGTTTTAGAGTATACTATTTCATATATACAGCATATTAAAAGTAAGTCTGGAATTACTAAGGAGAATTCCTGTGGTTGATAAAATCTTAAATTTAGTGGGATTCAATGAAATACAAATATTATGAAATGATCCATGCCAAATGGTTTGTCAGTTACTAGGATTTTGACCATTGCTAGGTAACCTCTGTCTTTCTTGTAGAGTCTCTTCAGAATATGAATATGCATTTACTATGTTAAAGGAAAGACCACCATTACTATCATACTAGTTATAAATGATATATAAACATGATAAACATGTTTATGTAAAGAGACATTTTTCCTTTTACTAGTTCTATAAACAAATGTCTAATGAATATAGCTGTGAGAAAGTTCCCAAACCAATATTCTTATTCCCCTATGATTTCTTCTACAACTTTTATAGTTTTTGTGGTTACGTTTATGATCCATTCACTTCTATTTTTGTATGTGGTGTGAGATAACAGTGAAGTTTCTTTTTCTGCATGTAGATGTCCAATTATTCAAGTGCCGCTTGTTGAAAAGATTATTCTTTTGCCACCAAATGGCCTTGGTATTTTTGACAAAAATCAATTGTCCATATATACATGAGACTATTTCTGGACCCTCTCTTCTGTTCCACTGATCTATGTTCAATCCCAATGATCTGTGTGTCTATCTTGGCACCAATAATAAACTGTCTTCGTTATCATGGATCAATAGTAAGTTTGGGAATCATGTAATATAATTCCTCCAAATTTTTTCTTTTTTCAAAACTTATTTGGCTATTCTAGGATCTCTGCATTTCCATATAAATTTTAGAATCACCTCATCAATTTCTATAAGAAAGGCAGTAAGGATTTTGACTGGAACTATGCTGAACCTATGGATCAATTTGCAGAGAACTGACATCTTAACAATATTTAGTCTTCAAACCCATGAATATAGTATATCTCCCCATTTATTTAGGTCGTCTTTAATTTTTCTCAGCAATGTTTTGAGGTTTTCAGTGAATCAGTCTTTCAAGTACTTTGTTAAATTTATTTCTAAGTAAGTCATATTTTTTGATGCTACTGCAAATGGTACATTTTAATTTCCGTTTCCAAGTGTTTGTTGCCAGTATATAGAAATACAATTGACTTTTCTGTATTGTTCTTGTATCCTGAGACTTTGCTAAGCTCACTTATTAATTCTTTTCTTAAAATTTTTATTGCAGTATAGTTGATTTACAATGTTGTATTAGTTTGGGGTTTTTTAAGATTTTTTTTAGTCTTTACTGAATTTGTTACAATATTGCTTCTGTTTTATGTTTTGGTTTTTCAGCCAGGAGGCATGTGGGATCTTAGCTCCCAGACCAGGGATCTGAAGCCATACCCCCTGCACTGAAAGGCTAAGTCTTAACCACTGGATCGCCAGGGAAGTCACTTGTATTAGTTTCTGCAGTACAGCAAAGTGAGTCCGTTATACATATATCCACTATTTTTTAGATTCTTTTCCCATATAGGTCATTACAGAGTACTGAGCAGAATTCCCTGTGCTATACGGTACATCCTTATTAGTCAATCTATTTTATATATAGAAGCTCACTTATTAATTCTAACATCATTTTTTAATAGAATCCTTAGGGTTTTCTACAGAAGTGATCATGTCATTTGAGGATAAAGACTATTTTATGTATTCCTTTCTGCTCTGCCTTTTACTTCGTTTTCTTGCTTTATTGCACTGGATAGGGTCAGTAAACTGTTGAATAGAAATGGTGAGAATGGACATTCTTGCCTTGCTTCCAACTTAGGGAAAAAGCAATCAGTCTGTCATTATTAAGTATGATGTTAGCTGAGAGTTTTTCACAAATGTCCCTAGTATTAAAAGAAAGTTCCCTCTAATATTCTGAGAATTTTTATCAAGAATGGATAATAAATTTTGTTAAATACTTCTCCTGTATCTATTGAGATACATGTTTATTGCTTTTCATTTTTAGCCTGATAAAATAATTACATTGATTGATTTTCAATTTTTAATCAAACTTATATTCCACTAAGTCATGATATATTAACATTATTATATATTTCTGAATTTCATATGCTAAAATTTTGTTAGAAAATTTGTATATCTATGTCCATAATGCATATTGGTATGTAGTTTTCTTATAATGTCTTTGGCATCAGGTTTGAAAATAATTAATGATGATGTTTATAAATCATGCAAATTACAAAACTAATTTATATCTTTCTTGATATAGAAAAGATGAAGGTAATTCATGAATAATACCAATTACACAGTAAGTAGGAATTTACATTATATACTGACTTTTCAAAAGTTAGTTATATAAAAGCATGAAATGACAATACATTAAAAGTTGCTTTTCAAAAATTCCCCCTTTTAAAAGTTGTTCATAACTCTTTTGACATTACCAGGAACTTTGCATTTCTAATATACTTGATGGTAACAGCCTCATGGCAATAAATTTAAAGTGGATTCTCTTCTTTTGCAGCATGGAGATAATCTGAAAATCCCACTCACTGATATGAATTTGTGTCATTCTCTTTATAAATGAAAAAGAGGTTAATGCTGACCAAACTCGAGTTTAATAAAATTGAATATATTAGAATCCTGCTATATTCCAAGCAGTGAGGATAAACTGCTACTTCTGAAACAGCATGTTTCTCTCAGTGAAATAATAAGTCAAAGTAGTTAGGAAATAATATCTCTTTAGCAGTTTCCAAACTGCATTGAAAGTAGACAGCCATTTTCAGAGTGCTAGAGTCAGAAGAGTGAGGTTCATACTAACATGTAAGATTCTGTCAGGAAGTTGACTGTGGCTTGAATATAAAACAGGCTGCCAAGTAATACTGAGACAGGATCATAAATAAATGGTAAATTCAGAAAACTTCATAGCAAACATTGGGTTCTCTGGGAAGCAGACCAAGAAATCTAGCAGAAGCAGACCAAGAGGTACTAAGAAGTACCTCTAGGATCAAAGCTACGAAAAAAGAGGGGAATGAAGCAGGTTTGGACAGAGGGAGAAATCAAATTGCAATGCAGGTCTAGTGTCAGTCTTGGCTGACCAACAGGAAACTCGAGCTAGAATGGCCCTTCAGGGTTGATCTCAGTTGAGCCAAAATGGCCAGACTTTTATACTCCTTACAGCAATCAGCCACTGACCGTGGGCCACCCTAGGAAAGAGAGTTACCTTAGTCAAGCTGGCTCCTGGCAGCTGAGGTGGTCCCTCAAGGGGCTGACAGCTATGGGTTGTGTGTCCGTTGCACGCCCATTGGCTAGGGCAACAAGCCTTCAAGGAAGGGAGATCTGGGTAGCACATCACAGTACCTACCACATTAGGCAAAGAATTTAGAGATTTAAGAAAGAAAGATCTTAAGCTACACCAGAAACTTTATCTAGATATGTGCTATATTTCAAGGTTTACATGACTTCATTCAGATCTCTATATAAATGTCATCTCTCCAGAACTTTCCCCGACCAATCTATCTAAGATGGACTTCTTTTCTGTGTTACATTTTTTCATGGTGCTTATCACAACCTGATATTTTAATATACATTTATTTGTTTATTGGGAATTATCTGTCATTCCCCCTGGAATATAAATTACAGGAGGGAGTAACTGTATCTTGTTTACCACTGTATCCCCAGTCAGTGTCTCAAACAATGCAGGAAAAATAACATATTCATAAATAATCAGAGCTCACTTAATATTTTTACTTATCATAATATTTTTACTTATCATTATTGATAACTCACTAACTATACTGGAGTTGAACTGGATATCAAAGGATGTAACTTGACCTAGGTTCCTGATGAGAAATGTAAAACATACAACTAAGAACTTTAAGGTAGATAATAATGATGGTTAATTTTACATCTCAATTTCAATGGGCCACAGGATACCCAGGTATTTGGTCAAACATTATTTTGGGTGTTTCTGTGAGGATGTTTTTGGATGAGCTTAACAATTAAATCTATTGCCCCGTCCCCCCAATGTGAGTGGGCCTCATCCAATCAGTTGAAGGTATGAATAGAACAAAAAGGCTGACCCTCCTCCAAATAAGGGAATTCCTCTTCCCTGACTGCCTTTGAGCTAGAACTTGCTTTTTTCCTGTCTTTGGACTCAAGCTTTTCCTAGGTTTGCCTCGGACTCAGCTTTTCCTAGGTCTTAAGCCTGCCAGCCTCTGGACTGAAGCTACACCATCAGCTCTTCTGGTTCTTAGGCCTTCAAATTTAGACTGGAACTATACTATCAGCTTTCCTGGGTCTCTATCTTGCCGACTGCATATCTTGGAATTTGTCAGCTCCATAATGGTGTGAACAAATGTCTTAGTTCATTCGGACTGGTATAATAAAATACCACAGACAGGGTAGCTTATAAACGACAGAAATTTATTTCTCACCGTTCTGGAGGTTGGAAGTCCAAGAGCAAGGTGCTAGTACAGTCATGTTCTCATGAAGGCCCTCTTTTGGGCTGATAGCCAGCACCTTCTCTCAGTCTTCACATGGCAGGAGGAGCTAGGGAGCTCTCGGGGGCCTCTTTTATAAGAGCTAATCCCATTCATGAGGGCTCCACCCTCCTGCCCTAATCATCTCCCAACAGCCCACTTATTAACACCACCATCTTTGGGGTTAGGATTTCAACATATGAGTTTTGGGGGGTATACAAGCATTCAGATCATAGCAATCAGTCTCTCTCTATATATATAGTCTGTTTCTCTGGAGAACCCTGACTAATACAATAATCTTGCTTAAAAGAAATTTCTAACTATGAAAGTAAATTATAAATCGAATCATAAGTAATTAATGTGTACTTTGTTATTCTCTACAAAGGACATTAGCCATCACTCAGAACTTCTCTGTCAAATGTGTTGCTTCTTACGTGTATGTCTGAGAAACAGCGGGTCTTGTAAAGGGCTCTAACTCTTAAGAGAAGGAAATCCAAAGATCTAAAGAAGTGTAAAATCTTGAATATATTCCACTCAACTGAATACACTTCAATATTTACCTAAAATTCAAAGGCTGTTAATAAAGTCATAGGACATGAGGCACACCCTTATCCAAATGCAGTACCAAAATGTCTTCAAATGCTAACAAGAAGTAATTTTTGGACTAGAGGCCCCTTGGGAGTCTACATGACTATGCTCTCCTTCAATTAGTGTGAATAATCTAACTGGATTTCAAGTGGAACATTTAAACTGACATCATCTGATGTTATTTCATCCACATCATTTTGAGAGACAAATGTTTCTTGCAAAGCTGCATTTAAGGGACTCCTCATAAGCAAACACCAATTCAACCTACATGAAAAAGCACAAATTAACCTAGCTTGCTTGGGGGAATTTATTTGGTTTTACAATTTGATTGCTAATATATGAAGGCTATAAAGTGTGTTTGTTTTAAACAAGAGAAATGAAAAAAAAATAATGTCTCATTTGAAATGCACTTCCATTTAGATTTAAAAAGCCAAATACACCTCAGGAAACAACTCCTCATTCCCTGCTCAAATGAATAGTATACATTTTAAGGAAGTCATAAATATTATCCAATATGAAAACATTTTAAAACTTCCACAACTTTTTCAAAGTTTCTACATTCACAGACCTTAAAGATAAAATTCAAACAAAACTTGGTCTTTGAAAAGGAATTCTCAAGACAATTCCACTCACCTAAAGTGTTCATAATTTATCTCAAAAAACATGACAAATTTATCCTTATTTGTTCTTTTTTGAAAGGAATGTCTCTATTTAGAACCTGAACTTTTCTGGTCCCCACAAGATAATGATTGACAGCACCTGTTTATGGGTTACTTGTATACTACTAAAACTGTGCTATTTCACTTCAGGCCACCAAAATAGTAGACACTGCTTCAATGAATTTTCCAGTGCTAATTGTAGACAATTTCCTGGTCTAAGGGGCAATAGTCAAATATTTTTCCTACTATTCTTGCCTCTTACATTTTTTTTAATCAATTCTCTCCTCTCCTAATTAGAGCTACTCCTAAAAATGTAAGAAAATCTACCTCTTGATAGACTTGGATGACCCAGTTTAAATGAGTACACACAAAAAGATTCTTCTAGACACAATAAAATCACCTTTCTCCATTCTGGAATACATTATGTACTGAATTTGAGTTGTGTCCCCCCAAAATTCATATGTTGTAGTCCCAACCCCCAGTGCTTTAAAATGTTACTGTATTTGGAGACAGGGTCTTTAAAGAGGTAATTAAGTTAGAATAAGACCATTAGGGTGAGCCCTAATCTCATCTGACTGGTGTCTCTATAAAAAGAGGAGATCAGAACATAGAGACACATGGGACGTGCATGCACAGAGAAAAGGCCATGTGAGGACACAGTGAGAAGGCGGCCATCTGCAAGGGGCCTCAGGAAAAACCAAACCTGACAACACGTGGATCCTGGACTTTCAGCCTCCAGAACTGCGAGAAAATAAATTCTGGTTGTTTAAGCCACCCAATCTTTGGTATTTTGTTATGGAAGCAGGCAATATTGTGATTAATAAGAAATATATATTTGGTCATTCAGATGATCAAAATACATTTCTCATATATTTGGTCTATGTAGACAGTTCCTGGCTTATAGTCCCCAAAACTCTTAGAATTTCCTGAGTAATAAGAGCAATAGGAGCATCTCCTGTCATAATATTTGGTCTCCTGTCCTCAGTTCCTGAAATCACTTCAGAGCCATAGAGGTGAAATGGGTGTCTTGTTACTTATAATAAGCCCCTTTTTACTACAACTGGGTTTATGTTAATGAGGTAACTTTTGGAAAGCACCTAAGGATGGGGGCTGGTTGCTAGGGGAACCAGCTGTGAATAGGTTGTTAGAACTTTTAGTCCCACCCCTTGATTTCCTGGGAGGGGAGAAAGGATTGAGGTTGAATCCATCACCAATGGCTAATGATTTCATCAATCATGCCTATGTACTGAAGACTCCATAAAAACCCAAAAGTAGGAGGTTCGGAGAGCTTCCAGGTTGGTGAACACATGGAGATTTGGGGACAGTGGTGCACTCTGAGAGAGCATGGAAGTTTGGCACCCTTTCCCCATACCTCGCCCTGTGCATCTCTTCCATCTGGCTGTTCCTGAGTTATATCCTTTTATAATAAACTGGTGATCTAGTAAGTAAAATATTTCTCTGAGTTCTCTGAACTTCTTTAGCAAATTAATTGAACTCAAGGTGGGGGGTGGGGTGTCAGTGGAACCTCCAATCTATAGCCAGTTGGTCAGAAGCACAGAGGACAACTTGGACTTGCAAGTGATGTCTGAAGTATGTAAGTGTGTGTGTGTGTGTGTGTGTGTGTGTGTGTGTGTGTGTGTTGGGGGAAGGAAGGTCTTGTGGAACTGAGCCCTTAACCTGTGGAATCTGATGCTATCTCTAGGTACACAGTGTCAGAATTGAGTTTAATTGTAGGACACCCAGTTGGTGTCAGAGGATTGTTTGCTGGTGAGGAAGAAACCCACCCCCACAACACACACACATTATAATTGGTCCCAGAACCTTTACAGCCCTAGCAAACTAATACAGAACATATTGGTACATTTATTTCAGGCTTATATAATCTTGACATCCTGAGGGGACAAAAAAGGCACATCAAGTCACCAACCAAAATTTAGCTAAGATGATATTATAATAAAACAGAATGCTGAATATTTCAGAAGTTCTATGTTAGTTTATGTTAATTCAGTTCAATCTAATTCAATCCAGTCAAGCAAATGGCCTTTTCCTTCCAGCTGCTCCAGGGATTCAAAGACAAATAAAACACGATCTTTGTGCTACTTTGCTGCTAGTTAAAAAACAGATGCATTAAGAAAGAAAAGCTATGTAACATGCGCTTGAAACCATAGAAAATAGGCCAAATTATTATCTAATGCATCAAGTGATAAAAGTATGTTATAAACACCTGTTTCATAAATATGTACATGCATGTGTAGAGTATGTGCACATGTAATACATATTGGGAAAACCACAGGAGAGTCATATACAAAAGTGTTGACAGTTGTTCTTTCTAAATGGTACAAGTAAGGTAATTTAAAGTTTCTGTTTTGGTAATCTTTGGTGACCACATATTATTTTTGTATTGGAAAAAGATTAAACATTTTTTAAAAGAAATGTTACCTCATGAAAGACTGCCTAAGCCTGAAATTATGCAACATGTACCCCAAAGACTAAAAGGAGTAAATAGCTATCAATATTTAAGAATTTTATACTCCATTCTATGGGTTTGGTTATTCTTGTTTTATTGAGGTGAAATTCATATCATACAAAATTAACCTTTTTAATGTATACAATTCAGTGGCACTTAGCATACTTGCAATGTTGTGAAACTACCACCTCTAGTTCAAAAACATTTAATCACCCTAAAAAAAATCCAATACCCACTAAGCAGTCATTCCCTATCTCCTCCTCCCCTAGCTACCACTACTCTGCTTTCCGTCTCTACTACCTATTCTGGATATTTCATGTAAATGGAATCATACAATATACGACCTTTTTTCTGACTTCTTTAACTCAGAATAATATTCTTAAAGTCCATTCACATTGTAGCATGTCTCAGTATTTCATCCCTTTATAAGGCTAAATAATATTCTATCATGTGGATGAACCACATTTTCTTTATCCATTCATCAGTTGATGGACATTTGCATTATTTCCATCTTTTGGCTATAATGAATAAAGCTGCTATAAACATTCACATGCAAGCTTTTGTGTGGAAATATGTTTTCAGTTCTCTTGGGAATATACTTATGAGTGGAACTACTGGGTCATATCATAATTCTATGCTTAATTTCTTGAGGAACTGCCAAAATGTTTTTCACAGTGGCTTCACTATTTTACACTCCCACCATAATATACGAGGGTTCCAATTTCTCCGCATCCTCTCAACACTTAGTATTCCCCTCTCCTTTTTTATTATAGCCATCCTGGTGGGTGTAAAGTAGTATTTCATTGTAGTTCATTATGTTATAACCATAATCTACACACATTTGACATTTCAGTCTTAGTAATCACTCAACAAATTCCTAACAATTATATCAAGTTATGTAAAGAAATTTTAAAATATAAGAACATGTCCATTAGGAACAAGGATAAGACTGGGGTTATTTTAATTAGTCCATTTAGCTAATGCTGAAATCTGTTATGGAGTGGGTGAAAGGGGAGGTAGCATACTAACCCATTAAGTCCCTAGATTTCTGGTCTTACTTGAAAAGTAATTGATGAAGTAGCTCACATGATATATTCCTTCTAAATGTATATAAGCCCTTGGATAAAATAATGAAATTTCAATTCAATCAAGAAAGAGAAAAAGACAGGAGGGAGGGATGGAGGGAGGGAAGGAGGAATGGAGGGAGGGAGGAAGGGAGGGAGAAAGGAAGGGAGAGAGAGAAAGAGATGGGGAGGAAGGGAGAAAAGAAAAAATAACTCTATATCAATTCCAAGAAACATTTGATAAAATGTTATATCTGGGTTACAGTTCCTCTAGGAGAATTTTATGCATGTGATAGGAATCAGATGCAACTTACACTCAATTTATACAAATAGGAGAAACAAATCATCCTTTGAAGTCTAGCATTTGCTTTTGAGAGTAAAGTAATACAGCTGAAGACAAAAAAAATGGAAAAAAATACCACTGGCACTACCACATACTTCTTATTCTTTTCAAAAATATGCATAAAAGAAACTAGAATCAAAGAGCTAAAACTCTCTTGGGGGGAAAAAAAGATATATTCTAAATACCACTAGAGAAGGAGAAGCATCCTCACAAAATTACTAAGATGTATCTCTAACAATTGTGAGGTTAATTTTGCTACTGCTGATCACAGACGTGTTATTTTTACTTCCCTACTCTTTATTAACCTGCTTCACCACTTCCTATTCTATCCTGATCCCTCCCTTCCCTCCCCTGCCTAAGCCTTAAGCCTGCCAGAAACACCTACTGACATCCATCAGTCTTTACAGTGTACTCAGAGGCCAGAAATGTTACCATTCTTGAACAAGGATGATTACCTCTACCTGCAGATTTTAAGTTTGATTTTAAAACCCCACTATTTTAGAAGGATTTTTTAGGTAGCCTGATGTCTGGGGAGGCGGAAGTTGATATTTTCTTCTCTAGGAAAGACTACCAATATGCAGAACTGAAAGGTTTCTTGGGAGGGCTAGGTGACCAGGTGAAGCATGGAGCTGGGGTCATGGTCCTCCTCCTCACATCTTCAGCATGGATGCTGCAGTGCTAGTGAAGGTGAGGCTCCTTCAAACCAGTAAAGCTTGAGTGCGACACAAAGACTATGGCCAATGCCACATGGTAGCTGAGAAACAGTCCGGTGAGACATCCAGAAATAGTCAGGATGAGGATGCACATTGAAAAGATAACTACAGGTTTCATGTGGTATATCAGGGACAAATGTTTAACAGACAACGTTAAAGTGACTTCATTTGTATCAATCATTAGATGTTTTGTGATATTCAGACTATATTTGGTTAAAATAGAGCTCATAGGTTAAGAATCAAATACTTTCTGGCAAAGTCAGGAGATTATACTGGTGATTATGTTTCAAGTAGTGAAAATCATGTACCTTACTCTCTGCGTTTGTTCTTGAGGGAAACTGATTTCTCTGTGGAACCAGACTACAGAGATACCCACATTCTCTTGCCTGATGACAATCTCGTCAAAAAACACTAGGCTGGTGTCAGTCCCTGTACGCTGGGAAGGAGCTTTGTGGACTGGATGGACACAGACTCTGCAGCAGAGGGTGTCTGATTGCCTCAGAAATCTAACATGGGAAAGTCCAGGTGACATAAATGAAAAATTAACAGACGGAAGCATCATATAAATGTACAGAATTTCTGTACAATATACTGCCCATCTATGTAATTTCTCCCATCCAAATATATACTGCTCCCAGGAGCACAAAAGAGTTTGCCAGAAGGAAATTTTCAAATATTTGACTTGACACCCCTTGAAAAAGAACTACTGATCTTACTTACCATAGGGGAAAATAGATACACTTTAATACAATCATCATAGTTACAGAAAATAAACTAGTGGGGAGAGAGAGGGGAGTGGCAATACAGGGGCAGGGGATTAGAAGGCACAAACTATTGGGTGTAAGATAGGCTAACAGGATATATTGTACACAACAGAGAATATAGCCAATATTTAAATAGTGTGTAATATTTACAAATTGTATAAAAATTAAAAAAACAAAGATGAGAAAACAGAGATTCAGTTAGGGGTTGGGTGATCCTTGTCAAGCCTTGACTAGTTCTTGTAACCCTGGCTAGTTAGTGACAGAGAGAGTGAGAGGATTCAAATCCAAGGCACGTGAATTCCATATATACTGGAAAGCGGCAACGAAGAATGTAGTTATTACAAATAATTTCTAAAAGTGGACAAGACCAACAAAACCTTCACCAAGGGCTTCCCTGGTGGCGCAGTGGTTGAGAGTCCGCCTGCCGATGCAGGGGACACTGGTTCGTGCCCCGGTCCGGGAAGATCCCACATGCCACGGAGTGGCTAGGCCCGTGAGCCGTGGCCGCTGAGCCTGCGCATCCGGAGCCTGTGCTCCGCAACGGGAGAGGCCACAACAGTGAGAGGTCCGTGTACCGCAAAAAAAAAAAAAAAAAAAAAAACCTTCACTAATGACAGAGTACTGGATTATCCAAAAAGGCCTATGTAACATTATTATTAATTTTTTTAATTTAATTTTATTTATTTTTTATACAGCAGGTCTTCATTAGTTATCCATTTTATACATATTAGTCAATACATGGCAATCCCAATCTCCCAGTTCATCACACCACCACCACCACCCCGGCCACTTTCCCCCCTTGGTGTCCATACGTTTGTTCTCTACATCTGTGTCTCAATTTCTGCCCAGCAGACCAGTTCATCTGTACCATTTTTTCTAGGTTCCACATATATGCTTTAATATACGATATTTGTTTTTCTCTTTCTGACTTACTTCCCTATGTATGACAGTTTCTAGATCCATCCACGTCTCTACAAATGACCCAATTTCGTTCCTTTTTATGGCTGAGTAATATTCCATTGTATATATGTACCACATCTTCTTTATCCATTCATCTGTTGATGGGCATTTAGGTTGCTTCCATGTCCTGGCTATTGTAAATAGTGCTGCAATGAACACTGGGGTGCATGTGTCTTTTTGAATTATGGTTTTCTTAGGGTATATGCCCACTGGTGGGATTGCTGGGTTGTATGGTTCTACTTCTAGATTTTAAGGAACCTCCATACTGTTCTCCATAGTGGCTGTATCAATTTACATTCCCACCAACATTCTGGGTCTTTTATGGTTATTTGTTCTAGTTCTGTGAAAAAAGTCATGGGTAATTTCACAGGGATTGCATTAAATCTGTAGATTGCTTTGGGTGGTATGGCCATTTTAACAATATTATTTCTTCCAATCCAAGAATCTATGCTTCTAATTTTCATCTCAATGCTTAAATTAAGCTCTAATAGAAGTAGTTCCAATATTTGAACAAATTGGCACATATTCACATTATAAAAATCAAAATAGTGTCTTAAGTTCACATAACTACTAGCTTCTGCCTATGTAAAACCCAAGCCTTTCTATGAGATCAGCCAAGAAAATCACTATATGTATTTTCCTTTCTAACACTGAAGATTTTCTTGGCACAGTCTATTTGACATACAAGTGTCCAATGGAGAAGGCAAAAAATAACAAGGCCTGCAGACCTAGAACAACGTAGGTCCTTAATATATGTATGTTGAAAGAACAAATGCATCCACAATGGTAAAAGATTCCCTTGTTTGGGATGTTTGTAACATCAATCCAGAATGTTACAGAAATACCTGAAGCATTAACAACGATCAATAATATGGGTAGGTGTTAAAAATCACAGCAGTCAAGTTGTTGCTTATAACCATGACTTGGAGCTTGGTATTAGACTCATGGAAGAAAACTGAAAACTCATCCCTTCTAGCCTCTTGTAGAAGTCCATTCTAGACCAGAACAACACTGACAATAATAGGCAATAGGCCAGATCTAGGCCATTAAGAGAATTTGCAATTTGGAAGTGGGGTGGAATAAAAGTGAAAAGTCTGGAGATTTCTCTTGCCAAGATTTATGGTGAGATGAAGGGCTAATGGCATAGTTCTAGGAAGCTTCCCTCCATTGTTAGGTCCCCATTAGTGTTGACCTGTTATATTTAAAAGTTCCATTCAAACATCAAAGGGTATGTTTTATTGAGAAAATCCCAACTTTTCCAACGGAAAATTTCTTTTTATTTATCCTTAGCTAAGTAGCAATGGAAAGTGTCAACGTTTAGGTGGAAATATTATAAATTACTAAGCAAAACGGGTGCCAGTGACAGAATACAAATTTGTCATTTGAGACTTAGACTCAAATCCTCTGAGAGGCCTACCCACACCACCCTATCTAACACCCTCTAAAATCTGAGGAAATGCTAGAAATCATCAATAAGAAATTCAACGGATGCAATTATATAAAAAAGCAAAAGTTTTGTACAAGTAAAACTCACAATAAACCTGAAAAGATACATGTAGTAAATATCACAAATGATTAATATATTATTATATTCACTTTCTATTGCTGTGTAACAAATTACCACAAATATAGCAGCTTAAAACAACACCCATTTGTGAGCTCACATATCTGTAGGCCAAAAGTACAGTCACAATGTGACTGGGGATCACAAGGCTGAAATTAAGGTGTCAGTGGGGCTAAGTTCTAGCCTGAAACTGGAGAAAAATCTTCTAAGCACATTTTTGTTGTTGACAGAATTCAGTTCCTCATGGTGCTAGGACTGAGGCCCCTGTTTCCTTGATGGCTGTCAGCCAGGAGTTGGTCTCAGCTCCTAGAGGCTGGGCACTTGAGCATTTCAAGTCTAGTTCCTTCCCACGTGGACTCCTCATTCTTCAAGCCAGGAAAGACATGACGAATCCTTCTCCTGCTTTTAATTTTTCTGACTTCTTTTACTACTACCAGTCAGAGAAAACTGTGCTTTCAAAAGGCTAATGTAGTTAAAACTACTATGTAGGATCAGACCCACCCTGAAAATCTCCCTTTCTGAATGTGAATTATGCCATTTAACATAACCTAATCATGGGAGTGAAAACTATCAAGTTTACAGTCCCCGGGATTGCTCAGGGCGTGAATACTGGGGGAGAGAAAATGATGAATCTTGAGTAACATCTTAGAATTCTGCCTACCACAATTACATAAGGAGATTATATAATTTGGTGAAAAATATATTTCAACATATTGAATATAAATGAGAAAATAACATGAGCAAACAAGGCACATATAAGGAACAGAATCTTTTGGAAAATAATTTGACAAGAAAAATCAAGAGCCATATGAATGTTATACTCCTTAGCCTAACCTTACCACTCCTGGAAATACAGCACGCCCCCCAAAAAGAAAAATTCACAAGAAAGAAAAAACTATAACATGAATATGTCGGCCTTCTCGAGGTTTTCCTAGAATCACACACACAACTCTAGAACAGCAACTTCTACATGATGTTTACCTACCTGTCTCTGCCACAATACTTGGAGCATCAAATCCAGAAACTGTATCTTATTCATCCTTTTGTTCCCAGACTCTAGAATGGTATATATATGCTGCAAATATTTGTTGAATACCTATTATGTAACCATGACTGAGTGAGGCATCAGGACACACAATTAGATAATCCATGCTCTGACGTACCTCATTTCTCATAATTTTGTAAAAAGAAAAAAGTTATATAATATCAGAAAGTTCTACAGTCAACATATGTGTGAAGTACTAGGATCATAAAAGTTAACAGAAATGAGGGAACTGTTGGACCAGACCTTGAAAGCTAACTGGAATTCACTAAAGAGACAAAGCAGATGGGGGATTACAGGGGAAAAGAAGTAAAGAATATATTATGTAGCCATTTAAAATTATAATTATGAACTGTATAAAACTATATAAAAATGTTTATATTAAGTGAAAAACTGTGTACCAAATTAGACCTTTGTTCTAACCATAATTATACAAAAACGTGTATAAATGCATAGAGACAAATAGGAAAAAAATCAACACAATTTTCTAGAAGGTGAAATAATTGCCAATTTATTTCCTCTTATTTTATGTATATTATACTTACATATTATATACATATATTGTATATTATGTTTATATTTATTCTTTGTGCTTCCAAAGAAATTTTAAATGAAAAGAAAGAAAAAACATTACATTAAAAATAGTAAGTCCACCAGTTGGGAGAGTCCTGCTAAATGACAGAAAGTAGAAATACTCAATGTCTGAGTCTATTTCCCTACATTCTAACTAAAAGTCTTGATTACAGGAAATGATGTACTCAACCATTCATTAATTCCACAAACATCTCCTGAGCACTGATAATGTGCCTGACATGGTGCAAGACACCAGAGATACAAAAATGGATGACACAGTCCCTGCCCTCAGAAAGCTCTTGATTTGATGAATCACCACAGTGAGATTTACTTGGTAATGGCATTTTAATAATTGCTGAGAAGACAAAATTCTCTAAATAATAGTTCACTTCACAGGTGGAAGCCTCAGTCTGACAGAATGTAAAATAGCTCCCTACCTCAAGTCTACTCACAGCAACAGGGATAAGACCTGTCATTGCTGCCAAGAAACTGTCTTTCCAAGACTCACAAATCAGATGCACCAGATTCTTAAATTACATCACTTCTATCACAATGGAAAGAGATCTAGTCAATGCCTATACATATGGCTCAGTAAATCTATAGATCTAACATCTTGGTTCACTAATAGGGTGGCTGTTGTAATGCTTGAAGAATAATGTTTGAATGACCGGTAATTCCAACACAAGTCTACTTACTGGGTCTCAATTTTCATAAGGCAAAATCAGGATCACCACAATTTGTGTATTTCTATGTTTTATTTTATTTTGCCCTTTATTTTTCCATCTTTAGTCCTAATTTTATCATGAGTAGTCACATATAGTACTGAAGAAAACTATAAATCTCAATTTCACTCAAACTCCTGAAACTATCAGAAGAAAAACTGAAAGCAATATGAACTTCTAATTGGCAAACACAGTTTCTCCACTGAGACCATTTCTGCTAGCTACCAAGACAGAGTTTTTCAGTCAAAAAATGTCTCCTTCCAAGCCACAGATTATTTGAAGAAAACAAGTAAAACAAAGGAAAAGAAAAAAAAAAAAAAGCCCTACCCCAAAATCCAAAATCTCTCACTCTCCTCCCCAAAGAACATAAATCCAACTTGAGGATTTTTTATTATAGGATCCTTATTTCACTAAATGTCTTCTTAGTAGGGTTTTGTTATCTATCATTTACATAGTAAGAGTTATACTTTATCAGAAGTAACAGGGTCAGTAGCTTATTAAATCAGAAATGCTAAAGCAAAATGGATCCATTTGGGTTTTCCCCACTTCCATTACTTTTTTCTTGTTACCACTGTCATCATCATCATCACCATCATATTTGACATTTATTAAGCAGTTTACAACATGTACTAGGAACTGGACACCACACAAAGCACATACACATTAGGTCATTTCCTCCTCAAAACTACATTTTAAGCATCAGAGATCTAAGGAACTTGTCTAAGGCCATACTAACAATAAGATCCCCATCTTTCTAACTTCAGAGCTCAACCTCTTAACCACTTTATTAGTTTCACAGAGCTGCTATAAAAAATTGCCACAAAGTACACGGCTTAAAACAACACACATCTATCCTCTCACAGTTTTGGAGACCAGAAGCCCAAAATCAGTTTCACTGGGCAGAAACTAAAGTGTCGGCAGGGCTGCCCTCCCTCTGAAGACCTCCTCCAGCTTCTGGTGGCTGTCAGAACTCCTTCTCTCTCCCCAAATCACTCCAATCTTCAAGGCTAGCATTTTCAAATCTCTCTCAGCTCCATCTTCACATCGCCTTCTCCTCTGTCTGTAGTCAAATATCAAGATCCTTAACTTAGTTACATCAGCCATGTAAGGTAATACTCATAAATTCCAAGGATCAGGAGGTGGATCTTTTGAGGGGGTTCTGTTTTTCAGCCTACCACACCACTAAACTCTACTGCTTCTCCAACTGATTTTTTCCTGGTTCTTGGTGTGGTGGTAAATCAGATATAGTCCAGAAAGATCCCACAGGGAGTAGTCCACACTCTCCTTTGAGAAAAGTCAGCCATGCAAGACAGACAGACCTAAGATTAGAACCAGTAAAGTAAGACAAACACACATATGGACTTATTTATACTGGAGGTCACCAAAATCCAGCTCATCAGCTCCATACCAACACTGGAACCCCAGTCTCCTTACTCCTTACCCCAGTGATATTTCCAAAGAGCCACAAACAAATCTTAAACCAATGCACCTTTTCTTCGACAAGACAGATTTTCTCATGCTTTGGGCCTTTGTTCATGCAATTTCTTGTCTTTATGCCTACTGTAATGCTACTCTCCTCAGTGCTTTACCATCACACTTATGAAGTCTTTCCTGATGTCCACACTCACTGACTCCTTTCCTGGCATTTGGTTTCTATATCTTCAATGTCACTTGTCATTAGTCCTGAATCATATAGTTGCTTATGTATATATGTATCTTCCTAGAAAGTACAAGGTCCTTTAGAACAAAGACTGTCTACCATCTCAGTGTCTGGCAGAGAATTAGGCACAAATTCTAACTAAATTTGCATTAGAAAGAAGGAAGGAAGAGAGAAAGGAGGGAATTAGAGAGGAAAATGAGGATAGAGAAAAGAAGAGAAGCGCGGGAAGGGAATGGAATGGAATGGAAGGCAAGGCAAGGCAAGGGAAGGGAAAGGTAAATACTAAAGCCCAGATTGCTTTAGGAGAACAGAAGGAGATACAGTTCTTTCCAACACATATCTGTGAAAGCCCTGAAGAAAGAAGATTTTCAAAAAGGTCTGATAAAGAGTACCAGAGAGCAAGTGCATGGACCTTTCTTGGTACGCTCTAAGCCCTAGAGTATAGGGAAATGATTCATAAAGAAGCGTGTACAGATGCCTGCATCAGAACCTCTGCATCATCATGCTTGTTAACTGGAAGTTCCAAGGGCACCTCCTACACCTGCCGAATCTGAATTCTGAGGCGCTGGGAAATAGAAATCAACATTTAAAACAAGATTCTGGATGATTCTGATGCCCACTAAAGTTTGACATAATCATCACTATTGTAAGAAAGAAGAAAAAAGTCAAACAATACCCAGAAGATTTTTTTTTTTTCTTTCGGCTTGATTCCTAAGGTCTAGTACTGGACTTGATGACCATTTTCCTTTAAAGGTAAAAATGAAAGTCCAGTTTCAAAAATGACAAGGTTGCAGGTCTGAAATATGTTCCAGGGAAAAATGCCAAAGACTCAGAAAGGGGACTTGGGAAAGGTGCCAGGATGATTCAACACTGAGCCCCTCTAAATTATGAAGATATTACTTTAATCAGCCTGGTCATAAGAATGATAGCCACAATTTGCCTGACACATCCAATCAATGACAGCCTTATGCCAGTTTGTGGTTTTCTGTCATCTCAATTATTTTTCACTGACTTAAATTCTTTTTGAAGATGCTTCCGGGCTTGCGAAATTATAAGGAATTCCCTGGTGTCCCCTCCTGGAGTTATATCATAGATCTTATTGATCTTGAGCTCCAGTCCTCATTCCTCAAATTCCTCCTTAGAAATGATTTGTTACCAGCCTTCCTCCATCTTCTTATAAAATGTAACAGTTCATACCAGGGTGCAACTAATCTCGCCTAACACTTCACCCCCATCACCCACTCAGAGCTACAGATGCCCAGCGAAGATGACATCTAAGGAGGAGGCTGTCTCCAGGCCGTGGACAAGCAATCACTCTGTCATCTTATATTGTGTTCTTTTGTTCCATCATTTTTACAGGACACATTTGCTTTTAAGGATCAATATTCAATTTAACTTTCTATACACTATAAATCAAGTCCTTAAAAAGTGAAGAAAATATGTTTCTGGTTTTGAAGTTATTTTAAACCATAGCCAGGTCCTAAGCTAAGCCCAATTAATAAGCCTCGTTCTTGCAAATTCTAAGCACCGAGTGTGAGCTATGAGAGGTAGGTTACATTTCTTCCTTTCTGTCAAAGAATACTGCCATAAGAGATATTTTTAAGTAAAATAATGAGCTGTGAATCAGTCTGATTAGAGAATTTGCAAGTACTCAGCAGATGTAAAATTGTAAGCTTTAAAGAAATAATTTCTTTTGTTCATTATTTCTTGCTATAGATGCTATAAAACATATTCACGACCAGTAACTTTTCTATATGTAAGGATAGAATTATACTCACATAATATTTTGGTGTTATTTTCACCAATGAGTTAAAATTAACAATTTCCTTAACTTAGAAACTTAGAACAAATAAACCTTACTTAACTGTCTTGATATACCATCAAATGCAAGTACCATCTACACATTTTAAGGAGGACTTGGTTAAATACAAATGGAATTGTAAAAGAAAACTGTTTTATGCATTTAAATAACTTATTTCTAAATGTCCTCACGAAGTTTAAGAAGATCTCTTCAACCCTATGGATCAGACATGTTTCTGAAATAACTTCCACCCAGAAACCCATGGGATGAAAATTCTGTGTGATAAATTAAGTTGCCAAATGAAATGGATTAGCTATCAGTGAAACTGCCTGATAAGCTGTCAGATCCACTTTGAATTGGGATTCATCCTCTTTCTCCACCTGTTCATTAAGCTCCAAGTTCATGGCAACTCCAGTGACTGACTGCACATTAACAAGCTGTTTAGATGGGAAAGTGTAGCTAATCTAGTCAACATTACTACACTTATACATTCATTTAAACATAATTCTCTGGTAATTTATTCTGTTCACAATCACAGTGTGGAAAAATATACCTCTATCCTAAAGTTTAATTTTGGAACCAACAGAGATGTGATGTGTCATAAAATTAAAACTTAACAAAGCAAATCAGATTTACCTCAAGGTCAAAAAAAGCTGGGGAAATTTAATGCCATAAATTTGCTTCTTCAAGCAGTTACAAAAATAAAAAGAGTAGTGAAAAAGCTGTTGCCTTTGCACTGATAGTATGCCAAAATAAAATATTTATTTCTGTCCCTATTCTAAAGCAAACGTTGGCTGCTTTTATAACTAGAAAGCTAAAACCAGCTAAGAATGTTGAAAAATAATTCTCAACCCTTCTTTCTTATCAGAATGACCAAAATCTTCCCTTATATGACACCAAGTGTAATAAATGACTTGTCAATCAAAAAGCACCAAATCTGAGCTGTAAGAATATTGTTCTTCCTGAGGCATTAAACACTGACTCTCTTCTTTTTAAGTATACAGAATTTACTCCATAAGGGGGCTATTCACCAAAGCAAATTTAATAAAAATCAGTAAGTTCCTCTGAAACTGCTGAAGTTTAAAAGATTTTACCGAAATGTAAGACCAGACACTATAAAAACTCTTAGAGCAAAACGTAGGAAAAACACTCTTTGACATAAACCACAGCAAGATCTTTTTTGACCCACCTCCTAGAGTAATGAAAATAAAAACAAAAATAAACAAATGGGACCTAAGTAAACTTAAAAGCTTTTGCACAGCAAAGGAAACCATAAACAAGACGAAAAGACAACCCTCAGAATGGGAGAAAATATTTGCAAATGAAGCAACGGACAAAGAATTAATCTCCAAAATATACAAACAGCTCATGGAGCTCAATATCAGAAAAACAAACAACCCAATTAAAAAATGGGCGGGAGACCTAAACAGACATTTCACTAAAGAAGACATACAGATGGCCAAGAGGCACATGAAACGATGCTCAACATCACTAAGTATTCGAGAAATGCAAATCAAAACTACAATGAGGTATCACCTCACACCAGTCAGAATGGCCATCATCAAAAAATCTACAAATAATAAATGCTGGAGAGGGTGTGAAGAAAAGGGAATCCTTTTACACTGTTGGTGGGAATGTAAATTGATATAGCCACTATGGAGAACAGTATGGAGGTTCCCTAAAAAACTAAAAATAGAACTACCATATGACCCAGCAATCCCACTACTGGGCATATACCCCGAGAAAACCATAATTCAAAAGGATACATGTACCCCAATGTTCATTGCGGCACTATTTACAATGGCCAGGACATGGAAACAACCTAAATGTCCAACGACAGATGAATGGATAAAGAAGATGTGGTACATATATACAATGGAATATTAGCCATAAAAAGGAATGAAATTGGGTCATTTGTAGAGATGTGGATGGACCTAGAGTCTGTGATACAGAGTGAAGTAAGCCAGAAAGAGAAAAACAAATATTGTATATTAACACATGTATGTGGAATCTAGAAAAATGGTACAGATGAACCTATTGGTTGGGCAGGAATAGAGACACAGATGGAGAGAACAGACATATGGATAAAGGGGGGGAAGGGGAGGGTGGGACAAACTGGGAGATTAGGTTTGACATGAATACATCACCATGCCTAAAATTGATAGATAGTGGGAACCTGCTGTATAGCACGGGGAGCTCAGCTCGGCACTCTGTGACAACTTAGATGGGTGGGATGGGGGGTGGTGGGAGGGAGGTCCAAGAGGGAGGGGATATAGGTATACACATAGCTGATTCACTTCATTGTACAGCAGAAACTAACACAACATTGTAAAGCAATTTTACTCCAATAGTAAATTAATTAATTAATTAAAGATTTATATATCATGAAAATATAAGAATGCTTACTTTCTACCGATAAGCTATTTTTCTTCACTATTATTTATAGAGCCTAATTTTTATATGAATTAATGATTAGAATTAAGAAATCAATGTCACCTTTCCCTTTCCCTACACATGTAAAGCAAGGCCTTAACTGAAGAAAAATTAAGTAAACTAAAAGCCAAATGATGATTATATTCAGTCAACAGAACAGAATGAATATCATCCACATGTTTTAGACCCCACAAGAAGCAGCTCCCCAAAAGTCACAAATAAAGAAGAAAAATAACTTAGAAATTAAGTTGACCTGTATATGTAACAAATAAAATATACATTTTCTTTGGTTGAAATTAATAGAAGTGTACATAAAATTGTTTTTCAATTTTACCATATAAGTAAAAAATAAAAATTTTGAAAGTAAAAGAGCATAGACAATTCCATATACGGTTGCACATGAGCATTAGAAAGCCCCTAGCTAGGCCTCATGCAATGTCAATTAGCATCATTATAAAGTTCAGCTTTTAACTAGATTTAACCATAATCAACTGTTGACAACTCACACAATTACAAGACAAACTATGGCAGATGGTGTTTGTATTTATTAACTACCAGTAGAATTAGAATTCACTTCCCCATTCCCTTCATCCTAATGTAAGCACAGCTGCTTCCCCTTCCAGGGACTGGCTGCCTCCTCTGCAGTCTCAGTCCAATTGGCTCAGTCCACATGGAAAGTAGCAATGAAAGGGCTGAATCCAATTTCATAAGCTAGGGATGCTTTCAATAAATGTGAAGACTTTTTACAAAGCAGGGGTGCTCTGGCTTATATGGCACCTAGGGACTACCACTCATTCTAGCCCCAGGGGTGGGCTTTGAGATTTTCTTACATAGGGAAAAGGCTGAAAGTTTCAGAGAAACCATGCTTTTCAACAACCTCTAAGAACCAAAGCCATGGCCATAAGATACCCCCAGGGCTAAGTGCTGTGCTGGATCCTAGGTACCACTCTGAAAGTGAAAACAAAACAAAACAAAAAAACCCAGTTCCTCTCTCATTTCAAGGTACTGCAATATCCATCTCTTTCCCCAACATCTTGAATTTCAGGGAGAGAACAGCAGCAATGAACCCGAGCTACTGGGTTTCTCTGTTGAGAAACATTCGGTACTGTTCTCCTCAGGCCTCCAACCAACCCAACCCTACCCAATGCCTCCAGGCTACCACAACCAAGTTACTTGTACCTTGGTGCCAAAAACATTTTATAGGTAAAATCCTGCATTCAATTCCAGAAGATAATACCAAAAGTTATGTTTCCTGTCTTCATAGAATTGGAAATTAAAACAATGAAGTACAATTCAAAGGCATAGGTTAAAAAAAAAATCATCAAAGTTAATATTGATGAAGTTTGGGGAAATACATACTCTTTTAACTTGAGAGAAATAAATTCATTTAACCTTTCCATAGAGCTATTTGGTTACATACATCAAAAGTTTAAAAACTTTCATACTCCCATAATTTCACTTCAAGGACTATATTCCAAGGGAATAATCAGAGTTTTTTACAAAGATTTATCTGATAGGATGTTTGTCTCAGCCTGTTTGTAACAGTAAAAAACATGAAACAATCTAAGTTTCCATCAATAAGGGAATAGTTAGATAAACATTCATGTGTATGACTGAATATCATGCTGCTATTTAAATGACATGTAAAAATGATTTTTAAAAATTAAGCAGTATTTTCTAAAATTCAAAATACATCTATAAAATAAAAAGAAAATAACCTGAAGCATAAACGCTGAACTTAAACAATGATGTATGTGTTTGGAAACGTTATGGAGACTATTTTATTCTTTTCTGTATTTTATATTTTCCCTATTTTAAATATTAATGTGTATTCCTTTTGTAGTCAGCCACCCAAAAAGATCTTTTAAAATATTTTTTAAAATCCAATTGACTAGTATGTGTGACAAACAAAACAAAAATTTCCCTAAGTGCACTGAAGAATTCTCAAAGAGAGAAAAAAAAAATCTCTGAAAACGGAACAAACACCCAAGCAGTTCCGATCACTTTCCCCCAGCATTTTTTTTAAATTTTAGTCTCTCAGAGTCCCTTGAGGACTATGTTACTACTTAACTCCAAGGGATATTCCTTGGAGTTTGAAGTTGTGAAGTTTGAAGTTTTCAACTTCAAATAGAAGTTGAAAACTCAAAGGGGAATTTCCTGAAAGCTATCCATCCCTCTTGGCAGTTATTTTCTTTTGAGGATTATCTTCTAATTCCTTGGAGTATTTAATGTTTAGTTTGATGCCACAAATTCCCCCAGAAAGAAAAATTGTAAATCAGAAAAACAAAGAAGTGATGGGTCGAAGAACAGAAATATTTTGAAAAATATGTAGGGATGCAAAGCTAAATAACAACTGAAATGATAATTTAACACATCATAAAGGCTCTTTTACATTTAACCTTTCCCTCCATCCTCACAGAGACCCTGTTTTCTGTCTATCTTCACACTAGATAAAGCGAAGACACCGATATTCTTACAGCTGGGAGCTCACACTTAAACCTGTAACCAGTGTTAAGAATTCACCTCAAAAAAACTGTTCTCACCCATCCTACACCCATACCTGTCTGCTCAACTATATTTCACAGGTTGATCAAATGACAGCTATCCACAGTGGTGATTGTGATCAGCACTTCTGATCAGCAGGTCCTGGCATAGCATAGGAAGGAAAGTAAAGGGGGAGAATGACGGGTAGAAATTCTTTCTCCTTTGCTTGGCTTAGCTGGAATGGGTGCTGGGCTGGATCTGAAGAGAGGGTGGCAAGAAATGGTTCCTGAACATTACTATCTCCATGCTAAGAACTAATGCTGCAGAAACTTCAACAGTATCACCCCAAAAGTAATTTGTAGCTAGCTACTAACTACCTAATAGTCGGTTATCCCAAATTAAGAGCTCTGAAATTTCAATAAATTTATAGTGAACACTTGGTTTTAATACTGCCTTACTCAGCAGACTCTTAGGCCCACTGAGTTATTCAGAACCAATGAAAAGAACTGATTAAAAGATGGAGGAACCATTTTAAAGAGAAAACGCAATATGAAGAAGCATAAACTTAAGAAAAAGCAATATGAACATAAACCTCAGTCAATAAGAAGAAAAGAATTACAAAACCTCAAGGAAACAATGGAAAGAAATGGAAAATTAGTTTTATTTTGTCTACTTGCATAAAACTTAAAATAACTTTCATTGTAGTTAATACTTTAATTGTAGTTCAACTTTTCTGACAGGGTGAACTCTCTAATAAGGATCTAAATGCTTTGTAGTTAGAATCTCAGGCTTCCTTACAATTAGCAAAATTTTACAAGCTATTTACAACAAAAGCCTCAATCTGTCAACTGTAAATTTATATTTATTCACATAACTGTTTAACTACAATCTCCCACTGGTTTGTAAACTTAAGAGCTTAGATGATCTCTGTTTTTCACGCCATTTTCTCTCTCACACTTAGCACAGGGCTTGTCATATAGCAGATACTTCATATATATTTGTTGAATGAACGAATGAATGAATTATGAAACATCTGACTAAAGGCATTCCCATGAAAATCAAGAATAAGCAAGAATGTCTTACGGCAAGTAATTCAACAGTGTTATCATGCAGTAGCCAATGCAAGAAAAAGGGCAGAGAAATAGTGTGTATAACAATATATATGCCTAGAAAACCCAAGAGAATCAACTGCAAAGCTACAAAAACTAACTGCAGTAAGGTGGGCAATTATTAAATCAATAGCTTTTCTGTATTACTGAAAATAATCTGGTAAAATAAATAAGAGAAAAAATAGATACCATTCATGATAGCAACAAAATTACAAACTTGCTAGGATAAAACAACTGTGTGAGACCCATAAGATGAAAACTATAAAACTTTACTGAGGGATATTAGGGAAAAGAGATTTAAATCAATCTAACAACCAGCACCATTCCTAGACAGGAAGATGCATTATGTTAAAAATGTCAAAACTCTCCAAATAACCTACATTTCTAATCAAAATTCTATTGATATTTCTGGGATTTTTGTTGTGATTGGGGTTGTTTTTCTTTTTTGTTTTGATTTTGAACTTGACAAAACAACTCTAAAATTTATCTGGTAGAATAAAAGGACAAGATTCACCAAGAAATAAATAAAAAGGCGGACAAATGGCAGAGGTTGAGGGAGGAGTCACAGGATCCCAAACCAGAATACATATGTGAAAGCCACAATAATTTAAAAATATACACCACTACCTTTTCATGAGTGTAAATTCTATGTGCAGCTTAATATAAATTAAAGAAACAATTTAAAAGGTAGAAGCAAAGAGTATATATTACTCTTGTTAACATATAATAAGCTTTCCCCTAATTAAAAAGAGACAAATGTCCAATAGAAAACCTACTTAGGAATATGAGCATAAAACTTTAAAAAATGCAAATGCCCAATAAATATAAGAAAAAAGCATTCAATATCACTCATAATAAAACAAATTGGATAATATTAGTCACTATTAAATTGGTAGGATTGATTTTGTAATGATGTAAACTGGTATTTACAAGAATTTGCACTTATACATCACCCTTGAAAAAGCATATTATAACATTCTTTCCAAGAAGCAATGGATATCAAATCATTTTTTTAAAAATATTATAGCCTTTTACCTAATAACTCCTTCTAACTAAAACATTTTGAAGAAATAATTGGAGATGTTTATAAAAATTCTGGTATGAGGACATTCATTATAGATTTATAAAAATGAAAAAAATGGAATAATAATCATTTAAAATCACATTCTTAACATTTAAGGAAGTGGGAAGTGGGATATATATAAGTGGGGAAAAAAGCAGCTTACAATACAGCACATATAGTATTGTTGTAAAGTATACAACCTATAGCTGTATAGTGGTTATCTCTGGATTAAAAGTTGACATATTTTATTTCTTTCTACTTTTCTGCATTTTCCAATTTTCTAACCCATGCATTAGTGTTATATTCAGAAAAAAAATAAATGTTACACATTTGTAAATTACCAGTACTATGCGACATCAAATGAGTCTTACTGATAAGGTGTATCTATAATGTAAAAGCAAACTATTTATATAGCCCTATTTTGAATGTGGCTTTAAGACTACATTGCAGGAATTTTTTTATATCTGTATTCAGCAAAATGACAGACTTCATGAGATATCTCACAGGTGGAAATAGACCTTATGATTTTTCTTTTTTTGAAATTGCTTTTTATTCCCAAAAGTAGGTTTGAGAGTATCATTTCTAAGACTGTTTTCTCTGGTCTTGGTCTTCCCCCCAAAAAATTAGTAGTAGTAGTAGTAGTAGTAGTAGTAGTACTTTCATAGTATGATACTTTGTTCCTAAGTGCTGCTACCTATCAGAGGAAAATTTATTACATGTATGTTTTTATGAACCTAATAAGGAACTACAAAACAAATCCCATCCTCAGCTATAGGAAAATAACATATACGTTTTTACTTTATTTCTTCACTTACATAAGCCTTAAGATGGATTATTAGCTACAAAATGCTATAAAATTTGATTTGTCAAAAAGTTGATTTTGTCAGTATATTTTATACATTCATTAAAAAATTATTACTTCACTTATGTACTATTTTTAAAAACAATATAGAAAATATCAAGTATTGGCATAGATATAGAGCATGCTTAGTAGATAGCAGTAAAGTATGAACATACACAGATCCTATGATGAAACCATCCTACTCTCAGAAATAAACCCAACAGAAATAATAGATATCTATTCACAAAAATACACATGCACATATACAAATGTGTTAGGATGTTCACTGAAGGAGTAAAAGACCCCAAACTGAAATTAACTAAATGCCCGTCAACAGTAGATTGGATAAACTGTGGCATATTCACAAAATGAAATATTACATAATAATAACGAAAATGAATGATTGACATCTATACATAACAACATAGATCGATCTTACAAGCATAATGATGAACTAAAAGAACCAAACATTGAGGCGTATATACTATATGGTTCCATTTATATAAAATATAAATAGAAGCAAAACTAACATATGCTACTAAAAGTGAGGACAGTGAACTCACTGTCATGTATTCACTACAAGATACTAGGTGATGCCAAGAGCTCTTCCAGGGTACTGATAATGTTCTGCTTCTTGATCTAGATGGAGTAACACAGGCGTACCAATTTGCGAAAATTTACTGAACTCTACACTTACGTGTGTGTGTTTGTGTCTATCATGTATTTTGTGTCTTGCTCAATAAAATGTTAAAAGAAGAAACATATAATACAGAAATTTAATGAAGAATAAAATTTTAGGGCTTTGTTAGTAGAGATGAAATTTCATATTGTATCAAGCAGTTGCTGTCAATTCTGTCCAAAATATTTGAGTAAATGAATCTATTGGGCGGGCCAAAAGGTGTGTTCGGTTTTTTCCATAAGATAGCTCTAGTAGCACTTAGTTGTCTTTAACTTCATTCGAAACAATTTTGTTAGATTGTATTTGACAGCTGTCATATCAGCTTGCATTTAAAAAAAGACTTATCAAAATTGGTCAGTTTTTGTGTAGCCATTTTAATATTGAAGATGGATGGAAAAAAGCAACATTTTCGGCATATTATGCTGCATTATTTCAAGAAAGGTAAAAACGCAACTGAAACGCACAAAAAGATTTGTGCAGTGTATGGAGAAGGTGCTGTGACTGATCAAACATGTCAAAAGTGGTTTGCAAAGTTTTGTGCTGGAGATTTCTCGCTGGACAATACTCCACAGTCGGGTAGACCAGTTGAAGTTGACAGCAATCAAATCGAAACAATAATTGAGAACAATCAATGTTATACCATGTGGGAGATAGCCAACATATTAAAAATATCCAAAGCAAGCAGTGAAAATCATTTGCACCAGCTTGGTTATGTTCATTGCTTTGATGTTTGGGTTCCACATAAGTTAAGCCAAAAAAACCTTCTTGACCATAGTTCCACATGTGATTCTCTACTGAAACGTAATGAAAATGTTCAATTTTTAAAACAAATTGTGACAGGTGATGAAAAGTGGATACAGTACAACAATGTGGAATGGAAGAGATCGTAGGGCAAGCGAAATGAACCACCACAAACCGCAACAAAGGCCGATCTTCATCCAAAGAAGGTGATGTTGTGTATATGGTGGGATTGGAAGGGAGTCCTCTATTGTGAGCTCCTTCCAGAAAACCAAACGATTAATTCCAACAGGTACTATTCCCAATTAGACCAACTGAAAGCGGCACTCAATGAAAAGCCTCCAGAATTAGTCAACAGAAAACGCATAATCTTCCTTCTGGATAACACAAAACCGCATGTTACTTTGATGACCAGGCAAAAACCATTAGAGTTTAGCTGGGAAGTTCGGATTCATCCGCCATATTCACCAGACATTGCACCTTCAGATTTCCATTTATTTTGGTCTTTACAAAATTCTCTTAATGGAAAGAATTTCAATTCCCTGGAAGACTGTAAAAGGTACCTGGAATAGTTCTTTTCTCAAAAACATAAAAAGTTTTGGGAAGATGGAATCACGAAGTTGCCTGAAAAATCGCAGAAGGTAATGGAACAAAAGGGTGAATACGTTGTTCAATAAAGTTCTTGGTGAAAATAAAAAAGGGGGTTTTATTTTTACTTAAAAAACCGAAGGCTCTCTTTGGCCCACCCAGTATTTTCCCAATGATTTGAACTCTAATTTCAAATAAGCCTTATTTCAGCTTTACTGAAAAAAGTACATTAAAATAACATTTATTTTAAGCAAGTAGAGGGGATTATTGTTAAAAACTTCTATAAAGTAACATTTCTTCCATCACATGCAGTCCCACTACCTGATTTGCCTATGTAAATATTCAGATATTCTATATTAATTAAATTATACCCAGCTATTAAATGGTTATCTATCCAATCACGTCACTACCTTAATTTTTGTCACTATTATGACATTCACAACTAATGCAGTAAAAACACCACTAAAGTAAATGAAAACAATATTTCCCTTTGCCATTAGTTCATATGAATTACCAACAATGTTATAGAAACTCAGCTTTTATTATAAAGCCTCAGAATTGGACAACTTTTCCTGGACACAATTCAAGTAAGTATAACAGCTAAAGCTGTAGAATATAGGATAAACCCTTTTAGTTGGTTAAATGTCTATCTGTGCATAAAACTTGAAGAACATGCATAATTTACCTTGTGACACTGATAGAAAAAAATCATTTTTCTGATATTAGAACTAAGCAGTATAATTCTGCTACTGTTTACAGAGTGTGTCTATATGCTAGGCACTGAGTGAAGTGCTTTCTATATATTACCTCTTTTGATTTTCACAACAGCCCTATGAAGTAGGCCCTATTACTATCTCCATTGTACCAATGAATAAACTAAGGCTCAGAAAGGTTAAATAATTTACTGAAGGTCATTTGGCCAGGAAGTTAAAGAGGCATATTTAAAATAATGACTGATATGACATCAAGCCCTCTATGATTAACTACAATGTAAATGTATCTCTCCTTGTCATGTTGGGGTGGGGAACGGAAGAACTAAAATAAACAAACCTTTTCCTCACTTTCTACTTTAAAAATCCTTTTTATGGCAAACTGAATTCATCTTTGGCCAAAGCCAACCCATTAGAATTGGAAAGTTAACCACTTTTCCATTATACAGCCCACAATCCACAAATGAATAAAAATCACATCTCCTACAAAATATTTTTCTGTGATTGTGCTACAACTAAAATTGTCTCTAATGATATAATACTGAACCATAAATTAAATGGATGTATTCTTCCCCAAGCTCTAGCAAAGACCAAAACTCTGACCAATAGTCTTAGTACAAAATTATACAAGGGCCTAGTTACAGTCAACAGATCGTCTTATATGCTGCTACGTACAGAAAACTGTACTTGAATCATTACAGCAGCTCTACTGGTTACAGAAAACTACTGAGGAGAACCCAAATGCCCTTCAGTGGGTGAATGGCTGAACAAACTTTGGTATATCAATGTAACAGACTTATTACTCAGCAATAAGAAGGAATGACCCACTGATACATGCAACAACCTGAATGGACCTCAAGGGCTTTATATTCAGTAAAAAAAAAAAAATCAGTCTCAAAAGGTTACATGCTCTATGGTTCCATTTATATAACATTCTTAAAATGACAAAACTATAGAGATGGAGAACAGGGTGGGTGGGCAGGGAGGTGGGTGCCACTACAAAGGGTAGCACGAGGGAGTTCTCTCATGATAATAGAACAGTTCGTGGTGTTGGTGGTGGTTACAAGCATCTATACACGGCATAAACTTGCATAGAACTACACACACACACACACACACACACACACACACACAAACACACAAACGCCAGTTAAAAAATGTTGAAACTTGAATAAGGTCAATAGGCTAGTTAATAGCAATGTACCAATGCCAATTACCTGGTTTTGATATTGTACTACAGCTATAGGACTTACACGAGACTCTTTGTACTATTTTTGCAATTGCCTATAATTATTTCAATATAAAAAGTTTAAACAAAAAAATGGCCCTGGGTACGAGAGTCTGAATTGGAACCTGGTCTGCCTGAATCTAAAATTTGTGTTACTTCCCTATGCACCCTACTGCCAACAAAATCTATTTTATTAAAATATACAAAATATGCATTATTTCCTACAGAGAAGAATATAATATATATAGGAGGCTCATCCTGGGTCACATTTAAAGAACTCTAAGAAAGTTCAAAAAGTACTTTATTGGGAAAAAATTTTAAATATCAAATCATTTCATTGATAGCAACTAAGACCAGGTGTTCCAATGTCCAATATGGACATGGAAAGGGAGCTTTACAAGTGATAGAAAGTGATGACTGGGCTGCTTTGGCACCTTGACTGGGCACATTGCCTATCATTCCCCTCTCACCAGAGGCAGCTCTGGAGTTTCCTGCCATGTTGCCTTGTTCACCTGAAAGGTTAACAGCTGTTCCTCTCCCAACACACCAGGCAAACAAGTGGCACAGCAGAAAGCTGTAAAATAGAGTCATTACACTGTATATTTGGAATCTCTTTTCCATCTACCTGAGTACTTCCTGATGAGGTTGTCCTTGTGAGATGTAGAACATGGCCAAATTATAATTATCTCAGCCAGAGAAGTAAGCTAAAGGTGCCAAAAGGTTTTTGGAAGTTGCTGCCTGCCTTCATATAAATTCATCAAACCCTTTTACACTCAAGTGACAGCTACGAAAAATTACACATACAGGCAAGGACAAAGAATCAAAATAGTGATGGGATGTTTTCCTGTTAGTGTTGTTTTCCTGTTTAGCGCCATTTTATTTTATTTCACTAAAAGTTACCCCCCAAATTATTTTTATTTATTGATCAGAAAAATATCAAATAAATCATTTTTTTAAAAATCAGAGCCAAAATTGTGTTCACTGTGTCAAGTCCCCAGTGCTGAATGTGCTATGGGTGCTACAAATCCAATTGCATATAGTTCTATTTAATAAATACATAGTATCAGGTGTTTATTAAGAACATAAGGACAAGACATTGCTTAGGGAGATGACACAAAAAGTGAAAAAGACACCAGTCTGTAGCCTCAGTGAAGAGATAAACAGGTATACAGCTAACAAAACTCAGGAAAAACCATAATTACTGATATTATGAAGTATGCTAACATGGCAAATTCAATGTTATGTTAATAACAAGAAGGAGAAAACTCATGAGAATGGTCTTAAGGTATTTAAGAAGGAAATAAATGTCATCGATTATACTCTGTAGGGCAGAACTGGGATCAATGGCTGGAAATTACAAGAATATAGAGGAAGGCTGGTGATGTATATATAGTTTTTAATTAATTTTAATGGTTTTAAATTAAAGGTCACATGTTTATAGACTTCAGGAACTTCCTAAATAAATCATTGATAGGGACTTCCCCGGTGGTCCAGTGGTTAAGACTCTGCACTTCCACTGCAGGGGGTGCAGGTTTGGTCCCTGGTTGCCGAACTAGGATCCTGCATGCCATGTGGTACAGCCAAAAATAAATAAATAAATAAATCATTGATGACTTACTAACTACGAGAGTATCCGATGAAACCTCTGTACTGGAAAGGAGTTGATGAGACTCTTTCCAAGGGCCTGTCTTCTCCAGAGGCCCCTCGTATCACAGAAAGCATCTTGTTACCCAGAGCCACAAATGAACAGCCCATAGAGACCAGATATAAGGGAGACTTGTAGGAACGAGGTGATCTGAGGATGGAACTGTATCCAAAAGGAGTGATTCACATTGGGTGGAGATTAAATGACCCAGACACATGCTCTCTCATGAAGAGTTTACATTTTACAGAGGTCCCAGAGGAGGAAGGAAATACAACGGCATTAGAAGAAGATAAAGAGAAAAACTGAGCTCTAATTATGGAAAAGCAGATACAGCACACAGCAACTGACAGTCACTTCCGAGAGAGGAACAGGCTGAGCAGGCTTCCACACTTCCTGCTGGCCAACACTGTGCTATATCCTGAACAGTGCTCCACTTCTCCGTGAGACCTGTCCGTTCTCCTACCAAGGCCTACTATCTTTTGTGAATTTACTCAATCACCAGAGGGAAACCTGAGACAACGCTGAACTTCATCTGAATTCTGTACTCCTGGAATGCAAAGACTGTCAAGAAATTACCCCCCACCCCTTTTGTGTTCCTGAAAACAGCTTACTGCAAAGAACCACTCTTCCCCATGTAACTCAGATAAAACTCACGATGACCCCTTGTAACCTATGACAAGGCCAAGACACAGACACTCCAAATTCCCATTGTTTATCTCATTAATGATTAGCTGAACTATTTGTCCCCATTGACCATTCTGGTCGATCAATGCCTGTTAACTGGACTTGACCTAAATTTACTCAGGCTTCTCTCCTTCCTCCAAGCCCCCGAACTTTGGGCCACCCTTGAGCAATGGAAGGTGAGCAACCACTCTTTAAAGACACCCTCCCAATAATAAGCTGGCCTCAAGGAAAAACATTCCCTGATCAACTGTCCAGTCATGCCACCCTCTCATCCCATTGCCCCACATCCAATTCTTTCCAGCCTGTGTACTTCTCCCTGAAAAAGAAAAGCCCTTTTCTGCTTGAACTCTGAGGTACTTATAGATCTCATGGTCAAAGTGGTTCTTCCTACTGCAATATTCCTCCTCTTCCTATTGAGATAACCCTCGACCCCTTATTATAATAATCTTTTTGAATAAAGCCTCTTCTTTTTACCTAAGTCTAGATTTGTTTTTGACACTTTCAACTTGCAAAGAGCCTAACTTTACAAAACACAAACTAAAATAATTAAATATCCTCTTATTATTGATATTTATTTTTACAGAATCACAACTATTATGTATTTCTTGATATACACCCACATAATAAAATATATAGAAGATACAGACCACCATAAAATAAACTAAAATCAAAATTAAATATAAATTAACTCTGTTATTTTCCCAATGTTTGAAAACAAAAATTACTTAAGATCATTAATTACTAAAATAATTAAAATAAAGCATTAAAAACAAGCATGAAAAGTTGAAACCAACCAACGGAGGTTTGGAAATTGCAGAAATAATTTCTTTATATTTTACTTTTGTCTTCTGTAGATCAACATCTCTTTAGAAAGTCAAAAGAAGAAAAAGTTTGATGAACTTGTTTTTATGTTGGCCAACTATTAACTCAAGCATTAAACCAACAATAATACAGCTGCTAAAGTTCTTTCTGAAGAACTTTCTGCCAACAATGTCACTTTTCCAGTGGTCCAGTACTCTAGTTTCAACTTAGCATGGATACCATGTAGAGTTAGCACGTTAACTGTATCACATACATAAAATAAACCTTCAATGTTTTTAATGAAGAAATACATGATATTTCTATTCCTGAAGGGATATTTTTTTCTAAAATACCTCTATTCCTATTTATGAAAGAATATTTTTAAATAATAAAATACTCATATTATAAGCAGATAGGGCAGGGGGTCCCCAGAGAAAGAGAACCAGGCATGGCTTTCTTGACGTAAGAGAGGCCATTTTTGGCCTAAGTCATTTTGTGATCTAAGCCTGGCCACAATGGTTGCCTTTGAACAGGTCTCAGTAATTAATGATTTTAAGGGAAGTGAAAGAATGCAAGAACAAAGGAAAAGCAGTCAAGAAACAACAGTTCAGCGATAAAACAGAGTCCTAGTTCCTCCTCAAGGGATATATGTAATAATCTGTATGAGTTCTGCAGGAACTAAGGCCCCCATCAAGGTGGAGGATGGAATGATGATGACGACCTTTTCTGACTTCAATCATCTAAAGCTTTGACTCTGTTGACCTTTGCCCCAATTCTATGCTGAATTCTCCTCTGCTCAAGCCCCTTCATGAATACGCATACACCACTCAAGTCCCTTCATGAGTATGCAAGTATCCTTAGCTTAAAACTTCCCCAATTTTGCTGTTCTGTGAGACACTGCTTTGGAAAAGATCCCTGGTGTTCTCCTTACTTGTTGCAAGTAATAAGTCCTTCCTTCTCCCAATCTTTGGCTTGGTTGTGTCTTTTGGCCTGACACCCACCAAGACTCAAACCCAGCTTGAGGGTAACAGTATAACAAATACATCACAAAAAATCAACTACTCACCAGCATTGACTATAGCATCTACCTCTAGCAATGTGATGTCACCTCTATAGAGAGAAACTTCTTCACTCAAACTTTTCTTCACCTGTGATGTTTCCTGAGTATTTTCTTCTGTAATAAAGAAGGAATATATATTAATAGTAGTATTCTTATTTAATTTAATAAAGACAATTTTAATACAAGAGCCAATATGGCTCACATTAGACAAGTGGAAATAAATGTATAAGTACCAGGGGTGTGACTTATTCTCTATTTATTGTGTATTCCCCAATACAAATGCAGTATCACATACATAATAGGCATTCAATAAATTTAGGCATGTTATATGGGTCAACAAAAAGTTCAATGTTTACTATTAATATTATAAAAATATCAATTTTAAGATATAATTATGTACCACTGGCTTCACAAGAAGATGAGAAAAAGATGTGTAACTACCAAGACAAAATAAATTTTTACAATGAACGAGCTTATTTCTATTTTGTTCTAATTACCTAAAATGCATCCTTGAAAAGAATATTTACTGAGAAAAAAAAATTTAGGTTCAGCTCTTTGCTACTTCTAAGTAATAAGCTGTCCCTCATAATGGTATGGATCAAGAACAATTTGAAAGTGTGAAACTGCTCCTTTATCAAATTCTATAAACCTTTCACTCTAGAGGGCGCTGCTAGATTGAAAAGAGAAAAAGCTCTGTCCTGCACACAACAGCCAGAAAGCTGGTATAACAAGCCAAAACATTATCTTCTAAAACCTGACATATTTTTTAATGTTTTTGAGGAGTACTAAAATCTGAATTTTTATGTATTTTTTAACAGATAGTAATGTTAAAATATATTCAACGAAGCTATATAAAATCAATGTTTTAAAATACATTAAATTGCTATACATAAAAAGCTTTTTAATATAACTTTAGGAAAGATGATTTATAAATTTAAACATTTTAAACTCACGATCTATGCAAATATTTCAAGGGGGAAGGTAATGTTATTGATTCACAAAGACACTGTCAAATGAGCCTGCAATAATGAGGTATGTAGGAGATTTGAGGTGATAGGTTACAAGACACTTAAATTGTCTTCGGGCCCCGATAACCAAAGAAAAAAATGGCCAAGACGAAGGAAATGATCTGTGGCCATAAAAGTGATCTTTCCTCTCTCTGCCTCCAAAGCATCCCCTTCTTTGCAATCACTTTTCTCCTTAAAGGATTCTAATCAATTATTCATTGGTGGTAGTAGCAGTAGTAGTAATAATAATAAGTAGGAGAATAACGTGGGAGAATTGTACATTAAAAGAGTAGAGAAAGACTTTAGAAGACCTCAAAATAGAAAACACTTACAGCTGACTTGACCACCTCAGGGACTCCTAGAGTGCTGTTTCCCTGAGTCAGGTAAAGACTAAGAGTTCAGGCTTTACTACCAGACTAACTATTCAATTCTTGGTTCTGCCAATTAACAACTGGGTGACCTTGGATAAGTTATATATTTTCGCCATGCCTCAGTCCATAAATTACTGGCTCCTTTACAGTTAACATGAGTTCATTATACTTCGAATAATGTTTGGCCCATAGTAAGCTCTCAACAAACATGCCCCTTTTTTTTACAGAGGTGACAAATATTATTTCAGCATCCATACTGAAATACCACAGTAGTTTTTAAATATTTTCAACATTTATTATTATTATTATTCCCTATCAGTGAGAGAGATCAGATTTTGTTTGTGCTCTTAATAATCTGTCAATGCCTGGTCCAATGACAAAGACTGAGCAAGAAGACCTTGAGTTCCATGACCAATCAATTTCTATTCTTACTACTTTTACCAAATTAGAAAGACCTGATTCCCAATTAAAGATTGTTGGATGATAATAAATATTTGGTGGCTTTGTCAGAAAATTCTGGATATTTGGACTACTGTAAACCTAGAAATTATAAAGATTTCTCACTGATGATGAGTTTTAAAACTCCATCAGACATTAAATTGATAAACATATCACAAATGAAAGCAAAAAGATTGACTGTTTCAACTTGGGAGACAGAGTAAATCAATTCCTGATCTATCCTATAGTTGCATATAGTTCTAAAAAGTATTTCTTCATTTTCTTATGAAGCATTAGGTATGTAATATTGCATTTATAGTCATGTAACCCTTTAAAACATATGTGGCAACAAATCATGTATTTTTTCCAGAAGTAAAGAAATTGTTAAAGTATTGTATTAGAAAGCATCAAAGTTTAAACCATTTATATCACAGTTCAGTTTTCTTAAAACAAATCCTAATCTCTCAACTGCAAACTTTAAAAATGGGACATTATGAGCCTAAAGGTTCAAACAATTCAACATATTAAATAAATATACTGTTATGACATGTCATTCAAGTAAGTTACTCAAAATGGTCTTATTAGAATTATTAGCATCATGAAGAAGTATCTTTATCTCTCTTTCATTTTAAAAATTCACATGAGCATCTTTTTTCCTCAGAGCCAGATTTATACCTGCTGTCCAATTCCTCACATGGTGTATCAAAAAGGCATAAATGTACTCAAAAACTACAATTTGATAGTATTAAAAATTATCAGTATTTCCTCCAATAAACCAAAACCAAATGGCATATTTTTGACCACCAAGTGTTCTCTGTAAATATAACAATGTAAATTATCACTACAGGCCACATCTTTTACTTGAATAGCAATGTACCACCTTCCTTTTCACACAACTGTGTTCCATCAGCACTGATCCCAAAGTGCCTTTTCCCATATCCTGGGTTTTCAGTAATAAATAGGACAGAAAACTGTCAAGCATTGCTCCCTCACAGACATTCTATATGTACACAAAGCACTGATTCACATTTTGTACATCAGTGGCTTTATCCAGCTGAAAGTTAAAATATCTGTCAGTGTGCACATGTGATAGTAATTGTTTTTCCAGATTGTATCCTATTGATATTGTAAAAAAAAAAGTTTTTTTCCAGAACTACCACAATAAGGGAAAAGAGATCTCAGTACAGAACTGGGCTCAGTTACCAATACAGCAAGGACAAGTGGGGATTTATAACCAAGGAGCAGAGTGGGGATCAGTGGAAGGAAAATTACTAAGAGGAAACTTTGGGGGTGAGGGAAGATTTTGGTTAAACACACAATTCTTGCTGAAGGCAAGCCAGGGTGGTCAGATATCACCTAGGGTATGAGGGCGGGGGGATGCAGAATTTTATTAGATATGGAGAGTGACCAGATAGCAAGGATGGGAAATTCTCTCTAAATTGATTTAGCAGGATTCTTGCTAAAATTGGACAATGCAGGTCTGGCAAGGATGGGGCCTAGTTGAAAAAAGGGTTTGGTGGAAGCTGACTAAAGTTTAGTTAAGGAGAGAGTCTTTGGCAGTCCCTGCTCTTATTTGAGGAAAGAGAGACTTTCTTCCTTTGAACAACGTAAGTCCATTTCTCATTAGGTTGCCTTTTGTCCTTTAAGGACCAGCTGAACCATTGGTTGAGACTTGGTAGTAGAGGATTTCTGCTAGGTGGTGCAAGCAGTCAGGCATTTAATGAGGGAAATTCCCATGAAAAGAAAAAGAAAAACAAAGATCAGTGGTTGGAGCCCACTATAAAACTAGTTTCTGAGTCCAGGGGGCAGACAGTTGAGAAGATATCTAGATGTTGGGCTTGAAGCATCATTCGCAGTTTCAATGTCCTTGGTGATGGCATCAGGTGTTCCAGCAAACTTTCTGAATGGCCCACACAAAAGCAAGCATGAAAGTTGTACATACATGATCTGTTGTGCTGATTTCTTTGAAGTTTATATCAGGTCATCCAGCTTCAGCTTGCAGGGCTTCAAGAAAGGGGCAGTTTTAGTTCTCAATGAGGCCAAATAAGGAGGAGGGGAGAAAAATTGGAAACATTTTGGAGAGTTGTAGCCAGATACTGGAGGAAACTAGAAAATTGAAAATATGTGCAAGACAATGAGCAAGACTGGAATTTAATAACCCAAAGGGTGCACTACAGTTTTCCACTGAAACCTAAAATGTCTCTCTACAGTCACCCCCACCCCATTTTTATTCTTGTTCACAAAATAAGTCTGGTCTCATCAGATTTGGTCTGATTATTTACATAAATGCAGCAAGAACGGTCACTGACCACTTAGGTCTTTCGAGTTTGCTTTGCTGGAACTTTTCATAAAGAATCTCAAATTAGACTTTTCAAAGCCTCTCAAGGCTAGGAAGCAAATCCAACAACTCACCACCAGATTTAGCCTGTAATACCTACACATTTGGGTAAATTCCTCTCTTCTCAAGGTTCCAAGAATATCCTAAGGTTCCTGGGCTTGACAGGAAGTGACCTTCCTTACTCATCTGTAAGGCTGGGAACTCTACAAACCAGGTACCAGACTGGTTTCTCCAAAAGGGCTTTATAAGCATTGGCTCTATAATGCAAATCTTAGTTCCTTAAAACTATCTGATAACATGAGATTCTATATCTTTGAGATTATCATTCATAAATATGACATTCCAACCAAAGTCTATACAACTAATTTTTCCAATTATGTCCTGTTACAAGGAAGACAGATTCTTATTGAACTTATACAAATAATGTCATTGCCATGAAAATAAGAATACTCAATAGAGTTTCTGAATTCTGGAGAGATCAGGTAGGGAGAAAAGCTAAATGTTTCATTTCTGTTTACAAAAGTATAATTAACTAAATTGTCATGAGTTACAGAGAGCTTGAGAAAAGATAAAAAGGGGTTCCTTAAATAAAACGTTAAAGAACCAGTATTGTTCCTTATCAATAACCACAAAAATCATAATCATTCTTCGTCATTAGTTCATTCAGTCCCATGTAACTGATTTGTTTTTCCCCCCAGCGTTATTTAATGTGTTGGAACAACAACAACAACAACAAAAATCCACATACTTTCTTTATTCCATTAAAACAACAACTATATTAAGTAATCTTATATACTGAGATCTCTTTCTTAATTCTCTATTCTGTTCTACTAAACAATTTTTACAGTATATTCTTTTTTTTCTTCTTCATGTAATAGATTTTTGTTCTGCTTGATCTTGGGTTAGCATTTTTTTTGTTTTGTTTTGTTTTGTTTAAACCAGTCAGCTTCTCCGTTAGTTCTGGAAATCCTTACTTGGTCCAGCAGTACAGTATCAAAGTTATTTAAGCAATAATGTCTTTAGAAGCCTATACCCTAGAGTACTTGCCATAGTCCTTTCCATGGATCTCTGAAATAGTCACTTTTTGTTGAAGACAAAGCACTCTTGCCTGCAGCTGACTGCAAGAGCTTTCAGGGAAGAATTAGAGTAAAATAAAAATTATCTGTGAATGATAAAAGACTTAAAAATGGTCATTGTTAAAGATCTGAAGAGAGTTTATTATAAAAATGATATAACTAATAAGGGAATCTGGTTATTTCTATGACATACAATGTTTAAATAACTCGAATTATAACTGACAAAATTATACCAGGACATAAGATGGATAAAAAGGATACTGGCAAATTTCTATGAACTTCATACAATTTCTGAAATATATATTATATAGTAATAATTTTTACCCACACAAATATAACCATGGGAAGGTTAAGCATCATTTCTTTTTGGACAATGTTTCCCATGTAATGTAATATATCAAATAAATGAAAAATTTTTAAGATTTTTTTTGATGTGGACCATTTTTGTATTTGTTACAATATTGCTTCTGTTTTATCTTTTGGTTTTGTTGGCCGTGAGGCATGTGGGATTTTAGCTCCCTGACCAGGGATCGAACCCACACCCCCTGCATTGGAAGGCAAAGTCTTAACCACTGGACCTCCAGGGAAGTCCCCTTAAACCAAATTATTTTTTTACCTTTCCTTCTTTACAAGGTGAAAAAACAAATCCTTTGAGATTTTCCAGGAACCCTCTGGGACAGATCTATCTCAGTTAGAGTTCAAGATTTCATTTAGGATTTGATTTGGGGAACATAGTAAAAACAACATAAAGCACAGGAAATTATTTAGATAAGACATAGAATCTTTGTTCCTAAGTAGATTACTTAAAAGATAAAGAAAATCCTTTTATGATCTCTTATTAAGATCAGACTAATAATCCAAGAGAACTTCATTACTTTAACAGAGAGAAAACCCAACTCTAGTTTTGCATCAGTACATTATTGGGCTCATTTAAAAACAAAAAAAAAATAAATTCATTCAATCTTAGCTAATTTGATCACAGATAAAATTCCTCTTTTGCAAACCTTCTATAATTCTATATCCATTCAGGTTTTCTCCTATATGTTTTCTCTTTCTCGTTCTGAAATAAGCAGTGATCTCAATTTAGAATAAAATGACTCTCTTTTTGCTTAACAACAACAACAAAATTCCTTCATTCCTCACAAACCTTGCATACAGAGTTGGTTCTCTTATTATTTATTATTTTTAGTAGTTTCATTTCTATACATTAATTATAATTTTTAACCAATTTTTATTTTACAGAGAAGACTAAGAAGTAGAAAATTGCAAACTGTCACATGCCAGCATTCTGTAGCAGGTTAGCAAATTTTATATATTTACCATCTTTCAATTTCTAGAGACACGTTTTTTTATATGGCAAAAGGACATTTATTAACAGATTCAAATACATTTAGCTTCTCTATATCACATTAAAATAAAGAAGCCAAATTATATAAACAAAATTATGTTCAGTAATTAGTTTATTTTACTTAGAAATAATCTAGATTTTTATAATGAATATCTATACTTAATTTAACATAAGTCTAGGGTTACAAGGTACTAAAAAGATTTTGGAAACTATTTTTATGCAGACATATGATTTAAAACAAAGCTCACCATCATCTCAAGTTATCTCTCTGTTAACTATTTTTACAGCACATGCATGTTAGGCAAGTTTGCAAAAGCAAAAACCTAAAACAGTTAAACACGTGGATTTTCTTTTACTGCTACGCTTGATATACAAGAAGTCATGGATAACAAGCAATTCATTTTTACTACATCTTTACTTGTATATTTGGTCTTGGGTTGAATTTATAATATTTATAATCTTAAACATCTAGTATATATAACATAAGCTTACTTGACTAGTAAACCCAAGTACAACAAAAATGTATGCTTGTATTATACTTAACTGCTGATAACTCAGAAGGCATACCTGTTTTTTTAAACCAACAATATTAAACTAGTCTTATTTACCAGAGGTTCACCCAAGTCATGTAAACTTGAAAAGTTTTGGGGTTAGTTTCTATATTTCTGGGAGTTTTAGGAATATTTAACTTATATAATGCTAATTTATCTCTAAGCTAATTTGCATAGAGCTCCTTCATGGGATTTTATGAATTAATTTGGTAATACCATCCGAAAGTAGAAAAATATCATATACACATAAATGCATATGTACGTAAATATACATACAGACAGATGCAAACAGAGACCTTATAGATTTCACACTAAAATTTTAGCCATGAGTCAGGTAAATACAGTAATATACTCTGGTCTTTGCTCCCCTTGATATTTTTATCCAAATTTTGTTTCTGGCAGAAGGAGCAAGTTAAGGTTACCTGTTCAGTACAAGGGCTAATGGTTTTTACTGGTATTTGTGGAGGAGACTTTCAAGATTTTTCATTTGCCCTGATATGTAATCTTATGGAGGCTGTGGACTAAACTTGAGGTGAGAAACTGACAGGAGACATCAAGCAGCTGCCTGGCTGTCCCCAAAGCTTTTCTGAGTGGACAAAACATCCAGTCTGTTTTCAATCACCTTTTCTTCCTTTTGAGCCTCAAGTAGTAGCTTTCAGGGGCCCCTGAGTTCCTTGAGAGTCCCCAGTTGGGAGCAGGGGGCCTAAAGTTCAAGTGACTATATGAGCTGAGGAGCTTAAGTAGGAAGGGAAAAGTCTGGCAGCAGGAGAGGAGGGATGAAGAAGATAGGGGCTTTGAAGAGGGATATATCAAAGGATTTAAGTGGAACTGAAGGGAAAATCAAAGGTGTAAGAGGAGGAAGAGGGACCAGAAGGGAGAGGTCTTAGAGGATCCAGTCTGGGGAAACCTTAAGTTTCCCAAAGAAGCCAATGAAGTTCCAAATTATCCTTAGTAAAGTCATGCCAGCAAGAAAGGAAGTAGACAGTGATGGCAGAGCATATATAGTCCTCAGGGGCTCAAGTGCAGGGAGGGGTTTCAGGGAACTGAGAAGTCCCCATGGGAGAAGCAGATTAAATAAAGAGAGAGAACAGAGAGGCCTTACAAAGAGCCAGGAAAAGCCTTTCCAGCCCAGGAGTGAATCTCTGCTTGAAATAAAGAGCCAGGAAGAAAGATTTCCAACCCAATAAGCACCTTTTAAACGAAGAAGCCTGGACCTCTAACCCGGCTTCAGAGAGTATATTAGGAATCTTAAGGTTAAAAATCTGTCCCTACATCTCAAATGATCTCTACCTTTCCTTGTCTTTGAGCTATTTTATAATTCTGTAAATTGTAGAAAACAGATAATAATGCAAATGATTCTTGTCTGTGGAAATGCAAATAAATTATGTTCCCTTGAATGCAACTGATACTTTCCTATGGACAATTTGCATTTATTTGTAAATTCATTTCAGAGTTCCTTACTGTGTATATACGTGTGGTTCTTTAAATTCTCCTTTGAACCAGAGTTAAATAAAATTGTTGATAAATATTCAATTTATATTTGTATGAGTCATAATCTCATCTTTATAAAAACACTTCCCTCTAATAGACATTTTCATTTAGTTCTAGTTTATTTACTTAACTAATACTTGTATAGCATTTACTATGTGCCAGCTGCTGTTCTAATGCTTACAAATATTACCGCCTATAATCCTCATAACAAATCTATGTAGTACATATTACCACTATTCTCTCCATGTAGATAAGGAAGCTGAGGCATACAAAAAGGAGGTCGATGGACCAAGTACACACAGCTGGTAAGTACAAACCTGGGATTTGAGCCCAGGTAGCCCATGCTCTTTACCAACAAGCTAAGCAGGCTCTCATTTACCTATTTTATTATAATGCATCCAACTCTGAATGAAGTATCTGTTATTTAGATCCTGTCTCTCCCTTTAGTTGCAAAATGTATCAATTTCACTCCCCCCAAAAAGCATTTTTTACTTCTGCCCTAGAAAAAAATAATAACGTTTATTGAAGTGGTTACCATACTTTGTAAATAATACAAGGACCTCAATGATTTCTTGCTACAGTTTACAAATTTGATAACATACAACACACGAGGCATTAGAGAACCACATAATAAAATCAAATTTGCACATATTAATCATGCATTTTATTTGTACTTTCTCTTTTTCATTTATTTATGCAAAATCATCAAACTTGCTGATTCATTTGTCCCAACACCTACTCTATTTGTACTGGGATTCAGTTTAGTATTTAAATTTATGACCTTATTCTGAGTTCTGGCATTTATGTTACTATTTCACCTCTTTTTTAGGCATAAATAAACCACTTTAGAGATATTGATCCATTTTTATGTAGCAATATAATGCAATGCTATATTAACAACAAAAGCAAATTTAATCAAATATACATTAACTCACTAATAACATTAAAATACCTTAGGAGAAACAAACTTTGTTAACTGAATCTTTATTAAGATAAACTGACCAACATTCCCCTTGTTTTAAAAGCATAACCCTTAAGACTATAATATTGATAGTATAATACAATTTTCATAAAAATCATAGTTATATTTTACATTTCAAACTTTTAAAATATATTGAACAAAACTGTCTCATCACTTTTCCTCTGGAACTGCTAAATTACCTAAAGACCATTTGATATACAGCCAACAGACCATCACTGGGTTCTCTGACTGGTCAGAAGACTAAGATACTAGGAGATATTCACATGAAGTGCCTAGAACACTTCAAATTCTTATGTTCCCTCATATTAACATCCTCTATATTTTAGCACCCATGGGCATAACAAAAAAGCCACCAAGGGTGCCAATAAGTTGTCTGGTGATCCCACAACAAGGGCCCTATTGCCAGTTGACCTCTTTCATTCTGAGGATGCCAGTTAAAATCAGTTTGGTTTTAATCCAGCTCTGTATATACAAGTTCAAATTACTATTCCCTCTCTCAAAAAATAAAACAAAAAAGTTAGTAGGAGACCATGTCACAAAAGAAAACAAAATAGAAAGCTCAAGCAAATTTCTATAGAAGTCAGCATTTAAATTAAATTTATAATCAAGATGATCAGAAAAATATCTTTGGGTTCATTACAAGGCTTTAAGAATATACAGCGTGAGAACTAGAGGAACTCCAGGGATGCAGGCTGTGTTTCTGAGATTCTATCTTGAAACCAGCCAGCCTGCTGATCTGCACACCTCCATATCCTATCTGACCATGTCAGGCTAAAAATCATATTGCCACTACTCCAGATTCCTGCCTGTTTTGCCCTTCCAACTTAACAGCTCACTTCTTTAATTGGGCCAACATTTAATCCCCCACCTCTCTTCCTATTTCCAACTTCCACAGAGCTTCCATGGATGAAATTCTCAGCAACAAATTCCCTTTCTTTTCAGTCCTGGGACTCCAAATTAACCCTCTCAGGGAAAGTCAAGGAAACCATTAGATAAAGCGCTCATATTTGAGTGAGACCTCACTTGAGCAGGGAGGCAGGAATCCAGGCATGATAGTCATGCTAACTAATGCAGGAAATATAAAGTCCAGCCAAGCTATGAACTCCACCTTCTAGCAGAATAATAAAGCATACACAAATAACTTCAATACAGGGAAGAGTACTATAAATGCCATGAGAAAGACTTAAAGTACTTCGAGGTTCAGAGAGAACATTCAACGAAGTTTTATTTGAGTGGAGATATCCAAGCTGAGTTTTAAAGGATCAGGAAGAATACCAGAGGACAGTAGGATGGGATGAGAGTGAAAAGAGGAAGGGCATTCCTAAGTCGAAGAGGCAGAAAATAGAGTTTGCCTTGAGGAAAAGTAAAGATTCATCCATGATGAGAATATGGAAAGCACCACAAACTGGGGGTAGTGGCAGATGAGATCAGAACTATTCAGGTTTAAACCAGATGGTGGAAGACCTTGGATGGTGGCTGTTTAGGATCCATTAAAGAAGTCACAAATTGACAGCTTTTTCTTGAATTTAGCCCAGAGATAAGATTTTCTTCGGCTTAAACACTATCACTGGTTTTGCTTTTTAAACTGCATTTCAATTTTAGCATTCAATTAAATTTTAGCATTCAGAGTCAGGAGATTCCACATTAAAACTTAGATTTCCTAGTTCTGTTGAAAAATCAGAAGATCTGGAAATACTGATCCCACATCCTCACATGATGTGGGAGTAGAAGCTACACCCTTTGACAGGCATCCTTTGCTTTCTAATTTACAATTTACAGTATATTTGTTTATACCTAAACTAAGCTGGCCTCACCCAGTTACTTACCTGGTTGTCTCCCACAGGCATTTGGGTGTTAGATTTCTGCAGGAGAGCTTCAAAAGATTAATGACTATAAATCCAAGGTAACTATTAAAAATCTATTCAAAATAGGAAATCTTGAAATGGCATGAAAAAGAAGAACATGAGACAAATTCCCATCAAATTAAAATAAATGTTTGCCTGTCAAACAATTAAACTGCAATCAAAACTTATATTGGGATCTAAGATGCAGTAAAAATTCAGTAACTCAGAATGTGTTTCATAAACTGAGTCAAAAAGACTTCCAAAGAATCATACTTCCCTGTGTCTATGTCCTTGTATAATACTCTTCCTCAATGACTGAGTTTTTCCAGGTGATTTGCTTTGACCAATGGGGCATCAACAAATGTGACCCAAGCGGTAACTTAACAATTGCTTGCACATTTGTATTTGCCCTCTCTTGCTATGCCAAGACCACCATGACACAAAGCCCAGGTCAGCCTATTGGCAAATAAGAGGCCACTGGGAGCAGAGACAGCCATCCCAACTGAGGCTCCCTAGATCAAACAGCTTGACAACTGTCAGCCAGACATGTGAGTGAGACTGTCCAGAACCATCCAGCCCCAGCCAATCCACCAGCTGACTATAAAACCTCTTGATTAACCAGAGACTAATGAGCAATAATAAAAACAATGTTATTTTAAGCCACTAATTTTTGAAGGGTTTGTTGCCCAGCAAAGCTAACTGATAAGGAAAGGAGGAGGAGGAGGGAGGGAGAGAAGAAAGAGGGGAGGAGCAAGAGGGGGCTTTGAAGAAGACTCAGCACAAAAATGAAGTTGCAAACTCCCGGCACAACAGTTATAATGAGTTAGCCTAGGAGAGAGGGTCTTCTAGTGTAACATCTCCAACACCTGAAAGAACCGTAAGATTAGAGAATGAATGGATATGCTGGAAGAGGGAGGAATGTGTGTGCAGGAGAGGGTGCAGGGTGCCCAGCATCATGTTTTTAAATAAGAACGAAAGATCCATTTGCATACATCCTAATTCCACCCTCTTTCCTAAAATGATACATTCAAATGTTTACCCATTTATTCTAGATGGCTTGTTTCTCTATATTAACACTTTGAATAATAACAACTCTATTAATAGAGGTAACTTAAGGAAACTGAGGCACAAGGAAATTAAGCAACTAACTTGCCCAACATTTTACAACTGACAGAGACAAGATTTGAACCCTGGAAATGTGGTTCTAGAATCCCTAGGTTTAACCACTGTGCAATATTCCCTCATAGTAAGGATCAGTCTCACAAGGTTAAAAAAAAATTAGATCCATAAGTTCTTTAAATAAGGACATACTTCATTCATACAGGATTTTTTTTTAAAGTTTAATGTGACTATCCTTGAAGAACTGAGGTGGGAGCTTAGCTGATAAAAAGGTGTGCTTTATCCTAATGACATATTCTGCTAAAAATCAATTTAGTTAAAAATTATGATATGACTACATAGTACAGCTCCTAGTTTAAAGCTTATATAAGAATAATGCAACCTAATACTTCAAGTAACCTGGCATAAGAATCAATTAATTAAGTTCATAAGGTTATACTTCAAAGAAAGAGAGAATCAAATTTCTGCCCTTTTAGTAAATTTATGAAATCTTAATTTATAAAAATAGATAACTAAATGCTGGTTCAAATACAGAAATAATAGAAAAGAACTAAAAAATCAGAAAACCAGTAGCATATTGAATTATGCCTCCTTTTTTTACTATTTAAGTGTAATATTTTTCAGTGTGTAGGTTAAGATCCTTTATGGATTATGAACTCAGTTTGATAGACTGCAACCAACTTTTTCACAAACTAATATAGAATAGAATTAAAATATTACAGTGCATCACATATACTAATAAAAAGTATGGTCCTATGAAAATTTTGTTTCAATTACATGCACGTACACATACTTATGGGTCATAATACATGTTTGTGGATCTTGGGTAAATTTTTGAAATTTCTGAAATCACTATGTTTGTATTCATCTCTACACTCTGACACAAAAATGTTTTAAAACGTCATTTTGGTATTTTGTCATTTCACAAAAATGAACAAATTTTAAAGACTAGGTTTCAAAATATTACACAGTGAACATTTCTATAAGATTTCTAGCATGCAGAAACAACGACCAATTAATTCTAACATCTCACGATTTTACAAGACCTGGCACAGAGGCAGGTATCTGGTAAATGCACAATACAGAATTCACTGACCAATCGATTACTGACTGTGTTTATATTTAAGAGGACCTGGTGTGTTCTCTAGGGGTCAAACTCCACACAGTAAAGCCCATAATAATGGGCTCCACAGTATCACATACAAAGGTATAATGAACACTCTGGCGCAATTTAAATGAAAAGTTGACATTTTCAGAGGCTATAATTTAACTTGTAGTAGAAACCCAAATCTAAACAAAACAGGGGAAGGAGGGAATTACAAGGAATAAATTAATAAAAAGAAAAAACCTGGAATGCCACAGAATTTCTGAAAGAGACCTTGGAACTCTATAGATGAAGAAACCAAAGTCCTAAGAGGTTACATTACTTGCCCAAGTCACAGAACTAGTTGATAGCAGTCCAGTATTTCTCTCCCTCCATAATGACGACTCATACAGTTTGCATGCCATCTTGTAGTTTAATGTTATTTAAAAGAATATCTCTTTCTATTTGTGTTATACCTATATATGTATCTGTAATATCCCCTCTTCTAAGAGTCAGTAAAGGATGGTGGTCAAAAAAAAACAAAAAAAAAACACCTAGATTCTAGAAGCATTATTTCTAGAGTTGAATCCCAGTTCTATTTACTACCTGTGTGGCACTGACTAAATTTAACTTGTCTGGGCCTCAGTTGACTCACCTGTAAAATGGGGATAGTCCCTATCTTATAAGGTTGTTGTGAGAACTAAATGAATTAAGACATAGTGGGGACCTTCAAGATGGCAGAGGACTAAGACGTGGAGATCAACTTCCTACCCACAAATACATCACAAATATATCTACATATGGAACAACTCCTACGGAACACCTACTGAACGCTGGCAGAAAACCTCAGACTTCCCAAAAGCCGTGTGGCTGACAGGGTTTTCATGCTCCGGCCAGGTGTCAGGCCTGTGCCTCTGACGGGGGAGAGCTGAGTTCAGGACATTGATCCACCAGAGACCTCCTGGCTCCATGTAATATCAAATGGCAAAAGCTTTCTCAGAGATCTCCATCTCAATGCTAAGACCCAGCTCCACTCAATGAAAAGCAAGCTACAGTGCTGAACACACATGCCAAACAATTAGCAAGACAGGAACACATGCCCACCCATTAGCAGAGAGGCTGCCAAAAATCATAATAAGTTCACAGATACCCCAAAACACACCACCAGATGCGGTTCTGCCCACCAGAAAAACAAGATCCAGCCTCATTCACCAGAACACAAGCACCAGTTCCCTCCACCAGGAAGCCTACACAACACACTGAACCAACCTTACCCACTGGGGGCAGACACCAAAACAACGGAAACTACGAACCTGCAGCCTGTGAAAAGAAGACCCCAAACAAACACAGTAAGTTAAGCAAAATGAGAAGACAGAGAAACACACAGCAGATGAAGAAGCAAGGTAAACCCACCAGACAAAACAAATGAGGAGGAAATAGGCAGTCTACTTGAAAAAGAATTCAGAATAAGGATACTAAAGATGATCCAAAATCTTGGAAACAGAATGGAGAAAATACAAGAAACGTTTAACAAGGGCCTAGAAGAACTAAAGAGCAAACAAACAATGATGAACAACACAATATATGAAATTAAGAATTTTCTAGAAGGAATCAATAGAAGAATAACTGATGCAGAGGAGCGGATAAGTGACCTGGAAGATAAAATAGTGGAAATAACTACTGCAGAGCAAAATAAAGAAAAAAGAATGAAAAGAATTGAGGACAGTCTCAGAGACCTCTGGGAAAACATTAAACTCACCAACATTCGAATTATAGGGGTCCCAGAAGGAGAAGAGAAAAAGAAAGGGACTGAGAAAATATTTGAAGAGACTATAGTTGAAAACTTCCCTAACATGTGAAAGGAAATAGTCAATCAATTCCAGGAAGCACAGAGAGTCCCATACAGCATAAATCCAGGAGAAACATGCCAAGACACATATGAATCAAACTATTAAAAGTTAAATACAAAGCAAAATCATTAAAAGCAGCAAGGGAAAAGCAACAAATAACATACAAGGGAATCCCCATAAGGTTAACAGCTGATCTTTCATCAGAAACTCTGCAAGCCAGAAGGGAGTGGCAGGACATATTTAAAGTGATGAAAGGGAAAAACCTACAACCAAGATTACTCTACCCAGCAAGGATCTCATTCAGATTCAACGGAAAAATTAAAACCTTTACAGACAAGCAAAAGCTAAGAGAATTCAGCACCACCAAACCAGCTTTATAACGAATGCTAAAGGAACTCCTCTAGGCAGAAAACACAAGAGAAGGAAAAGACCTACAATAACAAACCCAAAACAATTAAGAAAATGGTAATAGGAACATACATATTGATAACTACCTTAAATGTAAATGCATTCAGTGCTCCAACCAAAAGACATAGACTGGCTGAATGGATACAGAAAACAAGACCCGTATATATGCCGTCTATAAGAGAGCCACTTCAGACCTAGGGACACATACAGACTGAAAGTGAGGGGATGGAAAAAGATATTCTAGGCAAATGGAAATCGAAAGAAAGCTAGAGTAGCAATTCTCATATCAGACAAAATAGACTTTAAAATACAGACTATTACAAGAGACAAAGAAGGACACTACATAATGATCAAGGAAACAGTCCAAGAAGAAGATATAACAATTGTAAATATTTATGCACCCAACATAGGAGCACCTCAATACATAAGGCAAATGCTAACAGCCATGAAAGGGGAAATCGACAGTAACACAATAATATTAGGGGAATTTAACACCCCACTTTCACCAATGGATAGATCATCCAAAGTGAAAATAAATAAGGAAACAAAAGCTTTAGCTGATACATTAAATAAGATAGACTTAATTGATATTTATAGGACATTCCATCCAAAAACAACAGAATACACTTTCTTCTCAAGTGCTCATGGAACATTCTCCAGGATAGGTCATATCTTGGGTCACAAATCAAGCCTTGGTAAATTTAACACAATTGAAATCATACCAAAGATCTTTTCCGACCACAACACTATAAGGCTAGATATCAAGTACAAGAAGAAAACTGTAAAACATAAAAATACACGGAGGCTAAACGATACACTACTAAATAACCAAGAGATCACTGAAGAAATCAAAGAGGAAATTTTAAAATACCTAGAAACAAAGGACAATGAAAACACGATGACCCAAAACCTATGGGATGCAGCAGAAGCAGTTCTAAGAGGGAAGTTTATAGCCATACAATCCTACCTCAAGAAACAAGAAAAATCTCAAATAAACAACCTAAACTTACACCTAAAGCAATTAGAGAAAGAAGAACAAAAAACCCCTAAAGTCAGAAGAAGGAAAGAAATCATGAAGTTCAGATCAGAAATAAATGAAAAAGAAATGAAGGAGATGATAGCAAAGATCAATAAAACTAAAATCTGGTTCTTTGAGAAGATAAACAAAATTGATAAACCATTAGCCAGACTCATCAAGAAAAAAGGGAGAAGACTCAAATCAATAGAATTAGAAATGAAAAAGTAACAACTGACACTGCAGAAATACAAAGGATCATGAGAGATTACTACAAGCAACTATATGCCAATAAAATGGACAACCTGGAAGAAATGGACAAATTCTTAGAAAAGCACAACCTCCCAAGACTGAATCAGGAAGAAATAGAAAATATAAACAGACCAATCACAAGCACTGAAATTGAGACTGATTAAAAATCTTCCAACAAACAAAAGCTCAGGACCAGAGCTCTTCAAAGGCGACTTCTATCAAACATTTAGAGAAGAGCTAACACCTGTCTTTCTCAAACTCTTCCAAAATATAGCAGAGGGAGGAACACTCCCAAACTCATTTTACGAGGTCACCATCACCCAGACACCAAAACCAGACAAAGGTGTCACAAAGAAAGAAAACTACAGGCCAGTAACACTGATGAACATAGATGCAAAAATCCTCAACAAAATACTAGCAAACAGAAGCCAACAACACATTAAAAGTATCATACACCAAGATCAACTGGGGTTTATCCCAGGAATGCAAGCATTCTTCAATATATGCAAATCAATCAACGTGATACACCATATTAACAAATTGAAGGAGAAAAAGCATACGATCATCTCAATAGATGCAGAAAAAGCTTTTGACAAAATTCAACACCCATTTATGATAAAAACCCTGCAGAAAGTAGGTAGAGAGGGAACTTACCTCAACACAATAAAGACCATATATGACAAACCCACAGGAAACATCATTCTCAGTGGTGAAAGACTAAAAGCATTTCCTCTAAGATCAGGAGGAAGACAAGGTTGTCCACTCTCACCACTATTAATCAACATATTTTTGGAAGTTTTAGCCACAGCAATCAGATAAGAAGAAGAAATAAAGGTAATCCAAATCGGAAAAGAAGAAGTAAAGCTGTCACTGTTTGCAGATGACATGACACTATACAGAGAGAATCCCAAAGATGCTACCAGAAAACTACTAGAGCTAATCATTGAATTTGGTGAAGTAGCACGATACAAAATTAATGCACAGAAATCTCTTGCATTCCTATAACTAATGATGAAAAATCTGAAAGAGAAATTAAGGAAACACTCCCATTTACCATTTCAAAAAAACAATAAAATACCTAGGAATAAACCTACCTAAGGAGACAAAAGACCTGTATGCAGAAAAATATAAGACACTGATGAAAGAAATTAAAGATGATACAAACAGATGGAGAGATATACCATGTTACTGGATTGGAAGAATCAACATTGTGAAAATGACTCTACTACCCAAAGCAATCTACAGATTCAACGCAATCCCTATCATACTACCAATGGCATTTTTCACAGAACTAGAACAAAAAATTTCACAACTTGCATGGAAAAACAGAAGACCCTGAATAGCCAAAGCAATCTTGAGAAAGATAAACGGAGCTGGAGGAATCAGGCTCCCAGACTTCAGACTATACTACAAAGCTACAGTAATCAAGACAGTATGGGGCTTCCCTGGTGGTGCAGTGGTTGAGAGTCTGCCTTCCGATGCAGGGGGCATGGGTTTGTGCCCCGGTCCGGGAAGATCCCACATGCCATGGAGCGTCTAGGCCCGTGAGCCATGGCTGCTGAGCCTGCACGTCCAGAGTCTGTGCTCCGCAACGGGAGAGGCCACAACAGTGAGAGGCCCGAGTACCGCAAAAAAAAAAGACATAGTGAAGCATATGAAACAGTGCCCCACACACAGTAAAAACACAATAAATGTTAGCTAGCAGGAGAAGAAAATTACTAGTAATCTGAAAGTTTGGTTAGAATCCCTTCTTTCTGCCATATATGCCATCCAGCACAATATTTACTTTGCAAAAATATTAACTATGTTCAAATACCCTTCTCCTGGCAGGTTAGGGAGAGATGACTTAACCAATGAATTAGGTGAGTACATAAAGTCAAGGACCCCAGAGGTATGCAAGAGCCAAGGAAATTGCAAGACAGAATGTGCAGGATCACCGGAGAATAAAAGCTAACAGTCCCAATGTCATTAAGAGAACACGACAGGTAAGCCAGATGCCCAGGAAGAATCCAGGTTAACTGGCAAGAACTACCACAAATGACAGATGTTCAGCCTTGGCTGGGCCCAAATTTAAAGAACAGAGTTGGAACAAACATACCAACTGAGTTTGAGAACTATTTGTTGTTGATTTCCCTGCATATGCTAACATCTGCAACAAACTTATTGAGTTCTTTGAATTAGACTGCATTAAGTTAAACATTAAAATCCCAAAATCATTTTCTTTAGCTCAAGTACTTTTTTCTTACTTGTGTCAAAATAATATTTAATTTTCTCCCAGGATTCTTTGAATATTAAGTAATAATTCCTTAATATAATTACGAATCTTGGTTTGTCTTTACTCACAAGCTCTCTTCTTTTAACGTATTATCATTAGTATAATTTAGCTATTAATAGCTGAACTGCACTTGGCACTCTGCCAGATGTTATACAATTTAAAATAGACACACAGTTGCTGCCCACCAAATACCAGTAAAAGAAAATCACTGACCTAGTTAATCAATAAATAGGATTGGAAGGGAGCCTGAACAGAAACATAGATTCCCCAAGGAAGCTCTTAAAATAGTCTTGGCCTGAGCTAAGACTGTGGCAATGGAGACAGGAAAAGGCAAATGCCAGCAAAAATACTCAAGAGGCATCTTAACAAAGTGTTAATGTCTCAGTGGAGGAGGGAGGACAGGCAGTTGCTGAGGTTGACTTCCTGGTTTCTGATCTAGCTGGCAATGCAGTGGGAGCCTGGTTTAGGAAGGAAGATCATTGTCAATCTTGGATAGCTCAATTTTGAACTTCCTACAGAATGTTTTAGTACAGCTTTTGTATGTACAGGTCTTGGTGCTAAAAAGATAGATTTTCAGGCTAGAAATGCAGATTTGGGAGACAGCATCATGTGGTAGGGGCTCTGGGTGAGATCATCATGGGTGCACAGGTAAATGAAAATGGGCCAAAGACACAACACTAGAGAACACCAACGTTTATAGATAAGGCAAAGGGAAAATACATGAAAAAGACACAAATACTTAGAGAAACAGGAGAAAAACCAGCAGAAGCATGTGGTGGATAAAGTTTAATAAACAAGTTATCAGCAGCTTCAAATGTCACAGAGAAGTAATAGGAGAACTGAAAAATGTCCCATTGGATATAACAATTACGTCATCACTTAGCAAGAACAGTTTCAATAAAACCAGAATATGGATGTGCCTACAACCTAGCTTAGACCATTACTGCCCCATGAGATGATAGAGAAGAATCTGTGTCCCTGAATGACCAACCACATAGAGTACATCTCCCAGCTGACCTGAAATATTCTATAATGTATGAAATAAAGTAAAATCTTCTTGAAACCGTGGAATCATTGGTAGGTATCCTTGTGACAACAGCCCAGCTTTTCCCTAGTTTATCCAGTCAGCAAATAGATATGCCATAATTTATCTAATCAATTCCTCTTTCAGAGCATTTAGGCCATTTCCAATTTCCCAGGCTTTCAGTACTGATATGTAATATCATACAAATTTGCACAATCACCAAGCTGTACTAGAAGTGCCAGTCCCTAAGTAAAAAATATATATATAACAAAATCACACTTAAGTATTTTTATTATTTCTTAGGTTATCTTGACAAATGTATTACAGGTTACTTCTAAATCTTTTCAGTACATACATGCAATTTTTATTATTTTTTTAAACATCTTTATTGGAGTATAATTGCTTTACAACATTGTGTTAGTTTCTGCTGTATAACAAAGTGAATCAGCTATATGTATACATATATCCCCATAGCCCCTCCCTCTTGCGTCTCCCTCCCACCCTCCCTATCCCACCCCTCTAGGTGGTCACAAAGCACCGAGCTGATCTCCCTGTGCTATGCAGCTGCTTCCCACTAGCTATCTATTTTGCATTTGGTAGTGTATATATGTCCATGCCACTCTCTCACTTCGTCCCCGCTTACCCTTCCTACTCCCCGTGTCCTCAAGTCCATTCTCTACGTTTGCATCTTTATTCCTGTCCTGCCCCTAGGTTCACTAGAACCATTCTTTTTTTTTAGACTCCATACATATGTGTTAGCATGCGGTATTTTTCTCTTTCTGACTTACTTCACTCTGTATGACAGACTCTAGGTCCATCTACCTCACTACAAATAACTCAATTTCATTTCTTCTTATGGCTGAGTAATATTCCATTGTATATATGTGCCACATCTTCTTTATCTATTCATCTGCCGATGGACACTTAGGTTGCTTCCATGTACATGCAATTTTTAAAAAGAACTTTAAAAAACTGACTCAGGTAACTAATAACAAATTGAAAAGAATTTTCCAGCAGCAGAATTTACATCCAACTTCTTTCAGTGAAATTTTCTAAAATATGCAATCAACAGTGTACTTATGTACAAAAATATCACAAAGTACATTTCAAAGGAAAACAAAAACATAAAAAAATGTAGTGACCTTTCTCGGTGTGAGAATGCACAATGTTCATACTTCTATGGTGACTGGTACATGTAAAATATATAATTTCCCCTCTTTCAATTTAGTCATATTTTATTTATTTATAAGAACTTTCAAGTGGTAATATTTTCACTGCTACACTATTAAGATACCAGGCATATAAGTAAGAATGCAAATCTTGACTATTTAAAAATCTGTCAACCAATTCAAATATTAGAATCAGTGAAACAAGGGCTACTGAATTTTCAGAGACAAAGACTGTACCCAACAAATTCATCAGCTGGCCAAGATATACAAAGGCTCACCAGCTATACAACTCCTACACACATCCTAAAACACTACTAAAAGAAATGGTAAAACCTGTCTGTAAATAAGATACAATAAGCCAAGAGGAAAAGCACCACAGTATAAATGGACTGGTAGTAGGCACTGAAACCATTCATTTAAAGGAAAATAGTCAGATTCTCCCTCTGAGCACATGGGTGATTACAGTTCCCCCAGTGCCTTCTGGAATCCTTCTCTGAGATCAGGAATCTCAACTATATCCTCAGCCTAGTTGCTGGAAGTTTCCTCAACTTTCTGGATTTCACTGAATCTTAGTTGTCCTCTAAGAATATCAGTTCATTTCAAGTGGAGGTTCCTTTGTTTTTTAAACTCTAACCACATGTTCCTCAAGGGTAAGAGGCATGGTAAATGCTCCCCACTCCAACACCCAAACCATATCTGTTCCTTCCTCCTCCAACACCCCGTGAGGACTACATACTCTTTTCTTCACTGGAGTCATCCTCCATCCTCTCATCACCGCAGACTGTCCTCCTAGCTCAATGTCCTCTATCCATTCTACGCCTGTCATCATTCCCAGTAACGTCAACATGCACTTGGCCTTCCTACCTCTAACAATCTTCTCCTCTACATCACTTCACTCATCCATTCCTATTATATGTACTTCCAAAATATAATCTCCAACATCTCAATCTCTGATAACTATGTCCTAGCCTTTACCTCACTTAATTTTCCTATCAAGGTCTGTAATCATTATTCTCATTCTTTCTCAGATCTGCATCACAGCAAATTTTCTCAAAATGTTGTCCACACTCACTTTCTCCACATCTTTATTGCACATTCACTCTTCCATTGTTCAGAGGTTTTTTTAAATAAAAATCTAAAGTAAAGCATACAGGAGATAATACATTAATATAAACCTTTAAAGAATAGCACTTTTTTAAATGAACATCCAAGCACCCACCACCCAACTTAAGAAATAAAACACTACCAACATATTTGAAGCTCCCTATTTGTCTCTCTCCTAAATTTTTGCTGGTTCTTTCTTTCAGAGTTTTAACAATATTCATGTATCCACCATATATGACACATTTAATTTTGACTATTTTTGAAATTATGTAAATGGAATCAAACAGTATATATTCTTGTATGAATTGCTTGTTTTGGTCAATATCATGTTTTGAGGTTTCATCATACTGATACATATGGTTATAGCCCACCAATTTTTGCTATGGAACAGCATTCCATTTTATATATATGCCAGAGTTTATTTATCCTTTCTTCTGTTGATGGATATTTGGGTTGTTTCCAGTTTGGGGCTTTTATGAACAATACCACTAAAGAACATTCTTGAGCATGTCTTCCATGTACACAAGTGCAAGACTATCATGATGTACCTGGGAGTGGAAGCAGAGAGCCATGCAGTATTCACAGATTTAGTGCCAAATAGCTTTCTTGAGTGGCTGGACCTATTTATACTTTCCCTGAGTCACTCTTCAGCCTTCTGAAGTCTGGCTTTTGACCCTATTAATCCACTGAAATGACTCTTGTCAAGCTTCCCAGTGACCTACATATTGTCAAATCCAATGCCCGCCTTTCTGATCCCATCTTGCTCAATTTTTTTAGAAGCATTTAACAGACGTAACCACTCTTCTTGAAACACGTCATTTCCTTAGCTCCCATGGCTTTTTAAAATATTTTATTTATGTATTTATTTATGTATGTATGTATGTATGTATGTATGTATGTATTTATTTATGGCTGTGTTGGGTCTTTGTTGCTGCACGCGGGCTTTCTCTAGTTGCAGCAAGTGGGGGCTACTCTTCACTGCTGTGTGCAGACTTCTCATTGAAGTGGCTTCTCCTGTTGCAGAGCACAAGCTCTAGGCACTCGGGCTTCAGTAGTTGGGACACACAGGCTCAGTAGTTGTGGCGCATGGGCTTAGCTGCTCTGTGGTATGTGGGATCTTCCCAGACCAGGGCTCGAATCCATGTCCCCTGCATTGGCAGGCGGATTCTTAACCACTGCGCCACCAGGGAAGCCCCCCATGGCTTTTTGTTGTCCTAGTTTCTCCTTCTCTCACGAGTCACTCCTTCTCAGAGACTTTTGCTGGCTCCTGCTGCCACCTCTAAATGTTAAAGTTCCCCAAATCTCAGTCCTGAGCACCTTTTCTTTTCTCTATACACGCACTTGCTCAGGAGAGACTATACTTCTAAACCTCCCATGCTAAGAGTGCCCATATGACTAAATGATGACTACACTTAAAAAGGAAGTTGCTAGTCCTTCATTCTCTCTTTGCAAAGTTAGAGACATGGGCCTGTAGATGGTAAGGTGGCTTGAACCACATACACAGGGGAAACACCTTGTCAGATAACTAAAGACCAAGACAGAGCAAACCAGGGTCCTTAAACAACCTTGTGGAATAGAGTAAGCTACCAGCTCTGGACTGAGTTGCTGCATGAGGTACTTCTGTATTGTTACAGGCCTTGTAGTTGGAAGTCTTTTTATTACAGAAATTGAACCTATAGTTTCCCACTGTACTTGGAAAAAAGTCTAAGGTTCTTCCCACTGTTCAACCCTAGTTGTCTTCTCCTTCCCAATAACTTTGCTCTAACCCACCTGAAATCCTGCCATACATGCTCTTCCCCTAGGTTTTCATATGGCTGAACGTTTCTATTAATATCACCTCCTCAGAAAAACTTCCCTCACTATACTACTTAAAGTGGTCTCCTCTCCTCATTCAGCATCTTACACATTTTATCTTCATAGCACTTATCACAGTCTAAAATTGGTTTTGATCTGTTTAGGTAAAATGCAAATGCTTTGAAAGCAGAAACTTCGTTCATTCATGACTACGTCTTAAATACCTAGTACCATGACAGAAGTTACAGTAAGTAATGATGAATAAAAGTTCTTCGAAAGATAAAACTCCTTACTTCATCAGGGCACTGGCTACTCTCAGCCTGACTGCTCGTCACCCAGCTCTATGTCTCTTCTTGTCCTTCAAGTCTCAGCTTTAATGTCGCTGCTTCAAAAAGGCCTTCTCTGACCAACCTATGCAACGTGTAGCCTCAATCCCAACTGCAGTCATTCTCTATCACTTCACCATTTACTCCCTTCATACTACTCTTCAAAATATAAAAGTATCCTATTTACCTATTTATTGACCATCTGGCCCAAAGAATATAAAGCTGGATGAGATCAGGGGCCCCATCTATCTTTTTCATTTATATTGTTATTTGCCTAGAACAGTGTGTGGTACTTTAGTAGCACCAAAATAAATTTGGGGGTGAATAAATTAATGATTATACGTGTAGTTATAAAACAGAGTGTTAAGTCTCATGATTAACTCGAGATTAAAAAAATACAAAAAATAACCTGAAAAAAATTTAATCTGAATCAAAAACTACATCAATAAAAGACAAAAGTGAGAAAAAGGACAGGGAAAGTGAACTTAAACTGGGGGAATTGTAAAAAATTTATTTTTGATACAATCAGAAAAATATAGGAGCATTCAGAGAAACTTAAGTTTCAATTAAAAATAAAGTTTAATTGCCTACACACACACACACACACACACACACACACAGAGTGCATAACAATAGCAATAAAGCATAAAAAATAAATCTAAAGAAAACATTTATGATTATGGATGAAAATGAATAAAAATTCCTTTGTAAAAGTCAATGACTCTCAAAATAGGTAAAAATTCAAAAAGGGAAAATAATTTTTTTAAAGTAGACCAAAGATATAGCTGCCAAATGAAAACAAAACCAAAGCCAGAATAGAATTCAAGAAAAAAAGAAAAGTTTTGTTTTGTTTTGAATGTACCCTGCCATACAAATACAGAGCAGGACATACAGAAGCTGGGTGAGACCATACAGGCAAATAACTGGCAGAGAAATTGTTTATGGACGTATTCAACATGTGACAAAATTGTGGTTAAGTTGTACTGAATTTCTACTTATTTTAATATTAATAGTACCTTACATCAAAGCAACATTTTTTGGTTTCTTGTAATTTGTATACTTTTGTATATTTCTTTATCAAACTAAAACATACATGCAAAAAGCTCATAAATAATAAATTATACAACTCACTGAATTATTCTAAAGTCAGTAAACCCATGTAACCACCACCCATGTCAAGAAATAGGACATTACTAACACCTAGACGTCTCCTTAATACCACTTCCTAATCATTATCTCTTCCTCCTCCTCAAACCAACCGCTATCCTGAGGTCTGATTCCTAGGCTACTCTTGACTGCTTTTTAATTTTATATACATGGAATCATATATAATATGTACTCTTTTATGCCTGATAACTTTCGATGAACAAGTATTATTTGTGTAATTTATCCTTGCTTGGAGCTGTAATTCGTGCATTTTCATCGCTCTACTCATTGCTGCGTAATGTTGGATTGAATACACCATAATTTACTCACCCATTTTTACTGTTGATGGACATTTTTGTTTCCAGGTTTTGACTAACACAAATAATGCTGCTTTGAACATGACTGTACTTGATTTTAGTGGATATCTGCATGAATTCCTATGAAATTTCTGGGATATATAGGTTATCTGTGTTCCTATTTATATCTGTGTACACAGAGCTTTGGTAGCTGCTGCCAGAACGTTCAAAAGTGGTTTTCTCAGCAGGAGTGAAGGAGTTTCATTGCCATCCACATTCTGCTGACACTTGATATTGTCAGTCTTTTAAATTCTAGCCATTCTAGTGAGTGTTGTGATAGTGCCTCACTATGGTTTTAATCAGCATTTCCCTGGTGAATAAGTTGTACAATTTTTCATATATTGATTAGCCACCTGAATATCCTCTTTCCTAAAGTGCCTGTTCAATTCTCATTTCCATTTTTCTATTGGGTTGTCTGTCTTTTTCATTACTGATTTATAGGAATTCTTACATAATATGGATAAAAGCCCTTTGTCCGGTATATATGCTGCAAGTACCTTCTCTCATTCTTCGGTTTACTTTTTCTGTTTTATTGGAATCTTTTGACGACAGAATTTCTTAACTTGTCAATGGTCCAGCATTATCCATCTTTTCCTTTATGTTACTAAGCTTTGTGTCCTGTTTAAGAAATATTTTCCTACTTTAAGATAGAGAAGATATTCTCTTATATTGTCCTACAGAGGCTTCATTATTTTACTTTTCACATTTAGATCTTAAATCAAATGTGCATGGCGGGAAGCAGAGATCGGGTTTCATTTTCTTCCCATTTGAATATCCAAATGACCAGCAACATTTATTAAAAAGATTATTTTTAATCGATGAAAAGGAAAATCCACTATGAAGATATCAATTACAAACTTTTAAGCGTCACATAACATAGTACTGAAGCATGTTAAAAAACAGTGAGAAAAATGACAAACACACAACAGTAATTTAAGACTTTAATCCTCATAAATATATGACAGTTGAAGCAGTCAAAATGTAGAGGGTATCTGAAATAAAGCCAAGAAATAAATATAGAGAACTGTATACCCTACAGAGGCTCAACTTCTTTCTCAGTTTCTGGAGAACATTTTAAATATTGATCTTGTATGTACCACAAGAAAAAAAATCTCAAAAAATAGCAATTGTATGGGCCTTATTCTCTGGTCACATTATAATAAAACTAGAAGTTAACTGTGAACATATACATACACACACACTTCATAATTTAAAAATACCCTCCTTAAACAACTCTCAAGTCAAGAAGAAAATCACAGCATATTTACTGAAAACTCAGAAATAACAAAAATAGTATATACCAAACAATATGGGACTTAGATATGGGTATCAGAAGCAAATTTAGAGTAATAAAAGCTTTAACAAAAAAGGAATAAAAATAAGTGGGCGCATTAAATTATTAGAAAAGCCTAGAAGAGGCAATACAGGTAAAATTATATATATTTTTTCAATTAGAGAGTAGAAAAACAGAAGAATTCAAAATAATCCCAGTGCTTCAAAAATACCAATAAAATACACATACCTCCATCTAATATATTTTTTAACGAAAAGAAAACACAAGACATAAAATTGGGAGTGATAAAAGGACTTTAATCAGATACGGAAGAAATCAAATGTTATACTGAAATCCTATGTACAACTGTTTGCTTATACTTTCTTATTGGGTGAAATTGACAATTTTTATGGAAAATACAAATTATATTGTCAAAAACCTGAAAAGACTAATAACTATAGAAGAAATTGAGAAAAATAGCAAATAAATACCCCTATGAAAGGCTATGGGTAAAATCTAATTATATTATGTAATTATATTATGCAACCTGCATAATACCAGAGAAACTGCTATAACACACGCCAAGATTCCTATTAGGAAGTGGTAGTCATTTATTCAATCATTTGTTCACTTAGTTATTCAACAAATATTTATTTAATGAGGATCCTGTATCTACTGGACTGTGCTAAATATTAACGATACAAACATGCACAAGCCAAACATGGTCCCTGGCCTCTAGAAGTTACAGAACTTGGACAAGTAAATAGGCAGTAGTAATATAATAAGATGCTTTATATCAAGAGAAATCAGAGGGGGTAAAAAAGAATTTTGACCCCCTAGCCTAGTCAATGAGGACGGGGAGAAGAAGGTGGAACAGAGAGTTGCCAGATGTTGAATGCCTACTCTTTGCTGTATTGAGTGTCACAAAAAGACATTCTCCTTCACTCCTCAAAAGAACTCTGGACAGGTAATTTGCCCTAGGCACAGTTTGATAAATGAAGGTGTAAGATTTCATAACCAAATTTTTGGCTCCAAAGCTCCTGATCTTTCCCTAATGCCATTAAAGGAGAATAAGAAGTATAAATGGCTATGAAGCGCGCACACACACACACACACCTCCCCCCTCAACTGAGGAGCAATAAAAGACACCAAACAATGCGGGCTGAGACAAAGGACGAGGGGTGTTAGAGACGGAACAGACTTTTCAAGTTAATTAATGCATTTTGGGAAGCGATCGCTAGAGGGTGGCATTGCAAAGACTATGAATAACTTTTAAGTCAATAGGAAAAAAAGTCTGAGGTAAAACTATAAAGCACTTCAATGTTTAAGCCCATTTTTAAGTCCTAAAAAGGAAGAGGTTGAACAATTTTTATAATTTTCAAAGCATGTTTAATTCAAGAAAATAAATGCACAAATTTTTCTTCTTTAATCAGAAACATGTAGCAAATATTCCTTGGAGTTTCACAAAACAGTTTACTTTAACGTTAATGAAGACAGATGAATAAGCCTATAAATATAAAAGCTCATTTTCTAAATTATCTTTGTTATAGCAGCTTTTCAGTTTAAAAATAACCACACCTATCTTTATATTCTTATGACTTATGCCAGCATATTTATATTAATAAAATTAATTTATCCCGTATATAACTATTTTCAGATAGACAGCCTATAATTAGATCATTCAGTCAGGAACTTAAGTTTTGATAAAGTGCCTTTTAAAAATGGCAAAAGAGGGCTTCCCTGGTGGCACAGTGGTTGAGAGTCTGCCTGCCGATGCAGGGACACGGGTTCGAGCCCTGGTCCGGGAAGACCCCGCATACCGCGGAGCAACTAGGCCCGTGAGCCACAACTACTGAGCCTGCGGGTCTGGAGCCTGTGCTCCACAATGAGAGGCCGTGACAGTGAGAGGCCCGCGCACCGCGATGAAGAGTGGCCCCCGCTCGCCGCAACGAGAGAAAGCCCTTGCGCAGAGACGAAGACCCAACACAGCCAAAAATAAAATAAATAAATAAATAAAAATGTTTTTTTTTAAATGGCAAAAGAGAAAGAATTCTTCCAAAAGAATTCACTGTCTGTGCTTTCTCACCTCCCGGTCCCTCCATAATCCAGTTTTCTGGGTTCTGGCCCCACTGAAGTTGCTTTAGACAAATTTGTCAGGGGGTGCTCTATACCAAATCTGAAGGACACTTTGCATTCTTTGTTTCTGCACCTCTCTGGGGCAAGGGACACAACCGAACGATTTTCTTTACTGAAACACTGATTCCTTGTCTCCAGCATAGCCAAACCACCAGACTCCTTTTCCATGAACAGTACTGCTATTCCTGTCACTGGTCATTGTTTAAAGTTCACAACTCCTTGGGGTTCCATCCTCAGCCCTCTTTCTCTTCTCTCATCCTAAGTTTTTTCCTTAGAGAATCTTCACTCTGCTATACAGAGGACTTCCCAAGTCTCATTCTTCAGCCCAGTTCTGACAACTGCACACTAGCTATCTCTACTTGGATATTCCACAAGCACCTCAAACCCAACATGTCCAAAGCAAATTCCTCACTCTTCACCAAAAGTGTGTGATTCCTCCCACAACCTGTAGCCCTTTGTTAGTCACTTAGTTGTCTCTCAACACAGAAATTCTACTTCCCAAATAATTTATTTCTGTCATCACTAAAACCACCTTGGTTTTGACCAGAAATTACTACGTTAAGGGTGTTTTACTTGGCAGCACAATGGTATTCAGAGTTTTGAATGTGGATTCCCCGGTGGGGGAAGAGGGAACACACACCACATTTCCTTTCACAGCAGAACCTGGCCCTCCTAAGTCTTACACCACTGTTACTTCCCACATTCATCTCCTCTGTCTGACCCCTTACAGGATTTTGAGTTTGGGGCGGCTTAATTATTTGGACTTAGACCACTACTTAGACTGTCTACCTGGGATTCAAGTGCCACATTTTACCTCTCTCCAATTCAGCCTTCACACTGATACTATTAGAATGTTCCCTCTAAAATGCGAAGTGCAAAACTAACAATTCAGGTGCCCCTACCTACCCTCATTATCTATAGGTTAAGGGGCCACACATGGCAAAGAAAACTTATGATCGGACCCCTGCTTACCTTTGCAGCCTCCTCTTCCACCATCCAGCCTTCTACTTTGAGCTACTGCTGTAGCAAATGACCTGCAACCTGGACTCCAAAAGCTAACTTCCTATTCCGACTGACTGGGATGTCCATCTCTCCTCTCACTCCCCTATCCACCTGCTTATGGATTTCTATTCACCCATCTACACCTTGCTGAATTGTCACCTAACTTAAAAGTTTCCCCAGTGTTCTCCAGGAATCCCCACCTTGGTTTATTTCGTTATTGACTGGGTTACACTAGATTGCAATTATTCATTTGGTTCTATCTTCCCACTCAGTAGCAAGATCCTTTAGGGAAGAGATCCCATTTCACCCCTTCTAGTATGCTAAGCAGTATTAGCAGGGAACTTGGCAAACATCAGGCTCTCAATAAATGTGAAATGAGCTGACCTAATGAGTCCCCAGTGCCTATATGTACTTGCCACACATGACAATTTAGTCATTTAGAACTGCCTGGCAGACATTTTTTTCTTCTTGCTCCCTCCCCCCCACCCCACCCTACCCACACACACACACACACACAAAGGCACAAGATCAAACTGCTTCTCCTCCCTAACTCAGCAGACATTACCTGCCTGTTAGTCAATTTCCAAACCTATGAACATACCAAATTACCTGCCCTCAGCAACTCCCCTCCATAGCCAATTAATAACCAAGAGCTTTTTATACTACTTTTTGCATATCTCTAGCCTCCATCTCCTCCTCCTCTTCAGTATCAGTTTTTCCCCTTGCCAAGTCTAATGGTGACCACGTCTCCTCTTCTATGCCTATGTAAACAGAATTTTCTTAAAATGAGAGTTTGATCATATACACTCCTTCAAGCTCCACAGAATAAAGGCGAAACTCTTCAGAAGAGTATATAATCTTGCTGCTGTTCAAAGTGTGGTTAGGGGACCAGCAGCATCAACATCACTTGGGACCATTTCCTCACCTAAGTCAGGGTCCTAACCCTGACTTACTGAATCAGAATCTGTATTTTAATAGCCAAGCCATATGCATATTAGTTTGATTTCTCATGCAAAGGCAATGGTCTGTGAGGCCTTTCGTTAGGTGATCCCTGACTTCCTCTGCCACTCTCCCATAGAGAACCCTCCACCCTTAGAAATGGCTAATAGGACTCTAGAATTCTGTAGGTCTTTAAGTCTTGCAACTCTTTTTTTCTACTTCCTGGTCTCCTCCACCCGCTCCCAAATTGATTCTCTTCTTTTAGGGCTTAGTGATGTTATCATCTCTTCTATAGAGTTCTCCCAACCCTATCTCCTCCTTTGTCCCTGTGGTCCCATAAAGGACTAAATACTGTTTTGTAATTTGAAGTATCTTAGATGTCAGAATTTTTATCTCATTCTTTGAATTCCAAGTACCTGAAGCAAAGCTAGGAGGGCTTTAAAAATGTTAGCTGAGTTCAACTGTAAATGAAAGTGAATAATTCTGATGGAGTCAACCGGTGTTTCCTATTCTGAGTCGGTCAGTTTCTGCGTAGAGGCAACAAACACATATTTTTTTCCTTCACTGTAACAATAAAAATAAACAGAAGTAAACAAATGAAAGCTAAATTTAGAGATCCTATTTCAAGAAATAATCTGGTGATGACTCTGGCAACTTTATTTAAAGATTAGTATAGTAACTAAACTAAGAAGCGCTATGAAATGGAAGTCACCTTGAGCTATTTCTGGAAAAATGAAAATTCATCATACAAAGGAATCATTTGACAAGATTATCTGTACAAGTTTCAAGGTAGGAGGAAATTGCCACCTTGGATAATAATTCCGAATGCCTGATTATGTATGTGATGGTGGGGGTTAGGGTGGGAGGAGGTGGTTAGAATCTTTGCCATTACAAGCAGTTAACCTTCACAAAGCAGGATCTGCACAATGACCAAGTAGTAATTTAGAAACCAAAGTTGTATCTATGGGTAAGAAAGAAGTAGGAGTACTACTGATAGAAGATTATTTAATTCTTTCAGAGAAAAAAAATGTCAGGTATGAATTCTCGACTTGCAAAATAATGAAAAGGAGGAACAGCATGTAAGTGCTCAATTGGCTGTTCTTGAAAAATGGATTTGTAGATAGTACAGTTTCACTAAATCCCTTATCCTGATTCAAGGTAAAATGTGCCTGAATGGAAAAGTGCAAGAATTTACCTTAAGGTATGAACTTGTTTCTGCTTACTTTTTAACAGCTATATTGCTATATTATTTATATATCAATTCCACTTCATTATTTTATTTATTAAGGGACAAAGTGAACCTTGAGTAAATCAGATACTAAAAATTAGCACTAATTTTAACAGGAAAACATCTACAACTAGTGGTTAATAAATGACTTTTCAAGTTTTTCACTGACCAAATCCCAGACACTATTCGATCTAAATGATATCTAATACCCAGCCTAGACACAGGACCAACAATTAAGTGTGACACCTAACTGACAATTTGGTAAATCAGCTAGTTTGAATTTTAACTGGCTGCTAAAGAAATATGTATATCTTTTACACACAGAAGGGAAGAGAAGCTTCTTAATTTTTTCAAACGATTCATCTTTTCTTTCTTGGATCTCCTCTGATCAATGGTTCACAAAACAAAGTCATGACACAGACAGGAAGTACCCACAAGCCATCTTTGTACTGGCTAAGGGAAGAGAACAAAAATGGAAGTTTACTGAGGAAACAGACATAGAAAAGAATAAGACAATAAAAAAAAAACTCACATAAATGCTTAAAAAAGAAAAGAGATTGCTAGGCTCAGAAGATGCACAGTACAGGATTTTCTTCATCTCAACTGTAGTGGAAATGGAATATGAAAACTGATGACATCTCCACCAAAGGAACTAGGTCCCATACCCACTGCTGTCATCCATATTTAGATTCCAGTTTTTATTTCAAATTGATCAGTTAATTCAACATTTACTGAGCACTTACTAATTGCCAAGCACTATGCTACGTGAAATAGAGACAAAGGCTCATTAAAAACAGTGCTTTAAGGCTTCCCTGGTGGCGCAGTGGTTGAGAGTCCGCCTGCCGATGCAGGGGACACGAGTTCGTGCCCCGGTCCGGGAAGATCCCACATGCCGCGGAGCGGCTGGGCCCATGAGCCATGGCTGCTGAGCCCGTGCGTCCGGAGCCTGTGCTCCGCAAGGGGAGAGGCCACAACAGTGAGAGGCCCGCGTAACAAAAAAAAAAAAACAAAAAACAAAAAACCAGTGCTTTATAGTCTCTTAAACCCAGTGAGCCCTGTTCCGTTTTGTGAAGGTCCAAAGACTCCTAGAAAACTTTGTACATTAAACCATTTCATAAAACCAAGTTTGACCAAATACTTTCAAGTTTGTCTTACCTTAGAAAAACAGAACATTTAAAATCAGAATTACCTGCCTGCATTTAAAACTGCCAAACTAGTTTATAGTAAGTTTCTACTTTATTACTTTGGGGCTAAGGATTAAACACTTTCCTAAGCAACAACCTTTTCTACATTCTCATTTTAATTTCTTAAACTACTATGCTGTAAACAATTTTAGTTTCATGGTTCTTTTCGCTTTTTTATTATCTGCAGGTTATGTTCATGTTCACTGAATTACATATTTGAGAGACTACTGTCTTGATTGAAACAAATTTGCACGACCATTGGTTTCCTCTGGTTGGAAATGCCCTTGGTTTGGGGATGGACTTTTAAATGGCCTAGTGGACCCCCTGGAGAGCTCTGTGCATTGACCTCCACCCTAAGACTGTGGTAAAGGGTAGACAGCGAACCCTTGCTTTCTCAGGCTGGTCAGGGAGCTCAGCAGGGCCCTTTTTGGGTGACCCCGTAGGGACTTTACCGTTTCTTTCTGACTTACACAATAGGGAATCCCTTTTGTTACTCCTCAGAAGAACTGTTCTCTTTGGCTCATAACTTTGTCATTTTCTCCATGGATTAGTTTTCTTGTCTTGATTTCACTGGAATGTAAGCTCCAGGAGCTCTGTAAGGGCTGGGATTTTTGTCTGTTTTGTCTTCTGCTGTATCTGTAGCACCAGCACCTGGATCAGTGTCTGGTGTACATAGGAGGTATTCAATAAAAATGTGTTCAGTGAAAAAAAAAGACAGACAAAACAAAAAAACCCCAGTGCTTTAAAAAGTTCTTTAGGAAGCCAAGGTAGAGAATAATTTTTCAATATATATTTTATACTTTTCCAATCTCTCAGGGCCTACCAGAATTATTTCTTTCTGCCAATATTTAATGATGACATACAAAATACCAGATGTAATACAAAGCACAAGGAATATAATGAAAAAGATCTTGCAGGGTCATAAAGAGGCCCCTTGTATGAGTTTAGTCCTTTATCACAGAAGGACTTTTAAAGGGTAGAAAACCAAAACAGTGATTTGATCAGATCTACCTTTAGAAAGATTACTTTGAGAATGGTATGGATGGGAGGAAGCAAGACTTTAGAGGCGTTACTGGAGAGTAGTAAATGATAACTTGAGACAAGTTATCCTATTATCTATAACTGGAGAGATGAAGGGCCCATTCTCTAAAATAAGGGTCAAGGGTGAACAGGCTTGAAAAGAAGATAATGAGTTTAGTTTGGGCCAAAATGAGTTAGAAACAAAAGGTAATAAACTTGAATACTTATGGTCATTCGTTAAGGTCTCAAACTATGAAATAATGTTGGATATTTTCAGAGCCACTTACTGTATTAAAAAGGTTAACTATTTGTCAGAGTCTACCAATTGAATCTGAAATGTGTCAGATTTTTCCTAAATTTTGGTACATCTTATATACTTCCACACCTCATTGTATAATACTGGTAGAATCAGTTAATCATCTAGTAAAATCACCTCAATTTTTCTCTCAGTAGGAAGGAAATATTGCTATTCATAAAACTGTACCATTTCAATTGCACCTAGAATCAGTAAATGATTTGCAAAGTGTTTTCAGCCCTTAACAACAAAGTTCTAGGCCCTCTAATCTTTTTTAACCAGTGAGTAAAACAATAACAATTTATTTTGTATAATCTTGATAGTTTTCAAAGCTTTCCTATCCACTGTCTCTTTCAATCTTTATAATAACCCTGCGAGTTATAATAAAAGCCAAATAACAGATAAGTCTTTTGAAATATATAGATGGCAAATACAGAACCACAACTCACAAATCAGTTTATGGTTCATGCTGTATACACACACATATATTACAGACTTTATTATAGTATTGTATGAAACTGTTTGAAATTTAGAAAATATTGGGTCATGCAATCCTTTGATAACCTAATTGAAAGGAGAAAAACATAGTAATACACCTTAAGTTTATAAGCAGGTATTAAAATAATCAAAGGGATTTATAATTATTCAAGCTGAGGGAAAGAGAATTGTAGAGACAAATATGAAAAGCAAATAGAGCCTCTGCCTGTGAAAACTGGGTTCAGTGACTTAATAGGAAGCTTAATAGTAAAAATTCATCTCTATCCCATAGACATAATGTCTTTCCTCAAGTAAACTCAAGGTTAACTTTTTTAAAAATTGTACACATAATTCCCTGGGCACAATTCAAAATAAATTTAAAGCTTTTGTTTCCTTCAATATTATAATAGCCACTTCCTAACACTTCTGCATCTATTAACTGTCACTTTTCTGTATTTTAAACAGTCATATTTTAAAACTTATTCCCTATGAGCTCATAATGTTACCTGTACAAGCCTAAGGAAGCCAAAAGTATTTACTAATGTAACAATTTTCTATATGTAGTAGTAATCAGGTCTTAAAGAAAAATATTCTAATATTCTAGTTGAGCAAAGTAATGACTAACTTCACATCCATATGTATCACTATATTAACTCCACTCCCTTCAAAAAAAGTAAAGCTCTTAATTTTTACTGGCAGATGCATATTACAACTTAAAATCAATTCTCTATTATGCAGGGATTCTTTACTGTGCAATCCTATTTCCAGGAGAGGCGTGAGTACAAAGTTCTTATCTTATAGTCAAGTAAAGAGAGGCCCAGAAATTTTTTGATCAGAGCCAGGTTCACAATGCCCAGTTCTAGTCAATGTTTTCTCCAGCACAGTATTCAAATAACATTCAACTTTTTCCTCTTTACACTGTTGGATGCTTCTCTTCTGCCTGCTCCTTTCTAAGAGGGGTAGAAAGAAGCGACACAAGTAAATTCAATTAAATTTTGTTGAGCAATTTAGTGTCTCAAATGCAAAAGCATTGAGGCTGAGGACAGAAAGCAGATTAAATGGAAACTAGTCTCTATAATAAGAACTTTGACCACATTTCAAATGTCCATACTAACCCTGACTCTCATTATCTCCTACAGACAAAGCTGGCTTCTATCTTAGTGTTCCCATGGAATCATAATCAATATTGTGTCCTCCTTAATTCATTTCACAGTAATAGCAAACTATATATATCACTGACCACTACAAATATTTTTATTCTTCTCTATTAACTTTTTATAAAGTTATAAAATACAATAAAACTACACATAAGTACTTTCTCCATAATTCTTAAGCTCTTCCTGAAAAATTATAAAAGTAACACTTTCACTGAAACCAATGTGATAATAAAAAATATGAAAAGGAAAAAAAGATAACCCCTATTCATTCTTTATCCTCCATCTCATATATCAAGACAATTATACCTTTCTTTTATCTCAAATATATACAACATGTTTTACAGAAACAAGTTTTTTAAAATAGGATACTTCTCTGTGAATTATACCTTTCTTCACTTATTAAAATATCACAGGGGCTTCCCTGGTGGCGCAGTGGTTGAGAGTCCGCCTGCTGATGCAGGGGACGTGGGTTCGTGCCCTGGTCTGGGAAGATCCCACATGTTGCGGAGCAGCTGGGCCCGTGAGCCATGGCTGCTGAGCCTGCGCGTCCAGAGCCTGTGCTCCGCAACGGGAGAGGCCACAACAGTGAGAGGCCCGTGTACCACAAAAAAAAAAAAAAAAAATCACAAACATTCCTTACAATGAACAGAGAACCCATTTTTTAAGAGTTCCGTAACATTCCATCGCAACTATTCTCCTTCTTTATGTACATTAAAGTTATTCCTAGCTTTTTGCCACGACAAGCAATGCAGTAATAGACACGTCTGTACAATTCCCTATGTCAGACTGAAACAAAGTCATCCCCCCTTTCACAATCACTCTGCGTTAATAAGAGAATACTCAGAAGAGAACCCAGTGTACAAGAGGAACTTTCAATCAAGAAATCCTCCTTGGAGAAAGGATGAGGAGAACACATTCTTGACTACTGAGATATTACGTTCAAAATGGATCACAACCTGTTCTAAAAGTCCTTAAAATAAGGAAAGACTGAAGAATTAGAAACAAGGTTCAGAATTTGTATATTGGTCTGGAGAACTTAAACAACCAATTACAGTTCAAAAACATAAAGTCCTCTTGTCTTCCAAAGAAAAGCTGCCTAATAGAATGATTACATAATTTTTTTAAAAATTAAAAAAAGTAAAATTTACATTTAAAACACACAGAAGCCAAATCCTTAAGATGCTTCTTATATAACACAGATAAACTAATTTCCAAAAATTGAGATAAAGTTGTCATTTAGGATCAGGGCTTATATCAAAACTAGACTCAATATTTAGTGGAAAATTAATATAAAACCAGTATCCACAATATTACAACATATGTACTATTTAAATATTTTTATTTTGACATATACAGTAAGACAAGGTCCATTAAAATCTCAAGAAAAACAGGAACTCATATGATTACACACCAAAAACAGCATAACTAAGTGTAAAAAATAAAATCTTAGTTTCTTCAAGCTGTCTATGGATATCAAATTGGAGAAAACTGACCACAATACGATTAGGAATCATTATACTTCATCTTGAAAATCTAATATTTATTGACCAAAAAAACCCAGAAAACAAAAAACACCCTACAATGGTTGGTTCTGCAAACTACAGAATTTTAAAACGCAGGAGGGGTAGCTAACAAAGCTCTAGTGATAAATAAACTATACTTTTTAGGTTTTGGCAGACACTGTATATTTTCATTCATCCTTGGAAGCACTGCTGAAATAGAAGCAAGAGTGCCATCATTCACAGAGGATAAAGGGATAGTTCTGAATGTGAGAAGAGTTTATGGTAACTGTGCAGCAGAGACAAAAAGTCCTGGGACTGAAGCATCAACTGTCTTTCCATATTAGTAGATGGCCAGCATTTTCCCATCAGGCCCCACAAATTTCAGTCATTTCTTAATTTTCTCCCTTCTCAGCTCTCCATTTCTCTCTATGAAGTCCTGTTGGTGTTACACACACACCAAAAACACATGTTTCTATCACCCTTCTGGTCTGTATGCCTTCTCTCAACAGTATTTCTTTTTCCTTCTTCAAAACAGACTCTTCTCAAAGCAGTTTTCAATGAGTATTTCTTGATTCAAAACGGACTGGAAGACAAGATGGAATAAAAGAGCGCTTTTTCCTATTGCCCACACTAGAAAAAAAAAAGAGAAAATAATACAAAAGTCTCTATTAAGAGCAACATTTCTTATTTTCACTGAAACAAAAAAGAAAAGAAAACTCTATCAGCATATCCTCTCATTTCACTTACTTTACCCTGGCCAATTTTATTGACATATCTTTGTCTATATCCACTTAATTGAGTTGTTATATGTTCTAAATGCTCTAAGTTTTCAAAAATAACTTCCCCCCACATACTCAGGCATACTGCTTATATTATCATTTAAAAAGCACAACATGGCTCTGAAGAACCCAGGGGCAGGACAGGAATAAAGATCCAGACGTAGAGAATGGAGTTGGGGACACGGGGAGGGGGAAGGGTAAGCTGGGACGAAGTGAGAGAGTGACGTGGACTTATATATACTACCAAATGTAAAATAAATAGCTAGTGGGAAGCAGCCACATAGCACAGGGAGATCAGCTCAGTGCTTTGTGACCACCAAGAGGGGTGGGATAGGGAGGGTGGGAGGGAGGGAGATGCAAGAGGGAAGAGATATGGGGACATATGTATATGTATAACTGATTCACTTTGTTATAAAGCAGAAACTTAACACACCATTGTAAAACAATTATACTGCAATAAAGATGTTTAAAAAAAACAAAAAATAAAAAGCACAACAGAATTATAAATTATCAAGAATACAAGTGAAGATACCATTTCTAAAACTTCAATAAGCAGATACCTAGAAAATCTCTATGAAATTCCCTGACATACAGTTTGAAGAAAATAATCTTTTCGCAATATTTTTAAGCTGCACTGGAACTAGAGCTATCTTGGAAGCCATTCGCTGAGCTCCTGGCACCTGAGACTCTACTATTCTAGAGAAAAATCATGAATTGAAGACTTAAGGTTCTCCAGTTAACTAACTACTTAATTTAAGTGCATAGCAGTGTTAAACATCTTCATGCCTAAGAAATAAATCAGTATCAAATGGTTAAATAACCAACTGACACAATCAAAGAAGAAATAATCAACAAGTTAATTACAAACAAGCTTTTTAAACATATATTCAAAACTTTATATTCAATACAGTTCACAGATCTAAACATTTTCCATTGGTTTTTAAAATTTGCGGCTAGCTCATCTATTATGTCAGCATGCTATGTACCTACATGTTCTTGGTGAATCTTATTACCACAGAAGTGAGTCTGTGATTCAAGCACAACTTCCTTTATTGTGACGATGACAGCAAACGTTGTGCAAGAGCAGAAAAAGAAAAGGCAGAAAGATGCTGGTATTCTTTCCTGGTTCTCCTACCACTCTTACACAGGACGACTCCCTCCTATCTCCCGCCTCCCACTAACCACTCCGCACCCCTTTCAGGAAAAGAATTATTTTACCCAATAAAAACACAGCAACCAAGTAAAATATATCCGAAGAATACCTGCAAGACTTTTCTTCCCATAACTTGTCCCAGGCAAGGATCCTCAGGCACTCTCCCATGTGATCCTCCACTTCTTCAACTAGAGAAGCATCCTGAATGATGGCGGAGGGTTCAGAAGTTTATAGTAGGTGTAGCATATTGAGATCAAGGATCATATCCATCTCCTCACAAAAAGGATGGGGCCTTTCAGATGGTCCAGAACACCACTTCACACCTCTGTGATTACACTCATATGTTACTGTCCTGATATTGACCAATTCCTACTCTCAACCCAAAAAATCCCACCAGGATATACCTCAAAATCTTGAATATGGAATTCTCCTTATTTTTCCCTTTACTACTCATTATTTTAATTTATTTACATCCTGACTCATTCTACAGAAGGTGTTGGATTGATACTACCCTTTATTAATAAAGCAATATGTAGAAGATATCCTTACTTTAAGGTATTCTCCACATACATTTCCTCTCTCACAAAATCCACATGTAATGAAGGAATTAGCCACCTCAACCCCAATACTCTGGGTAAAGAAGGTTCAGAGAAGTGTGTGAAAATACCCTTCTGTGAGAGTCTATGAAGTAAGGGAAGGAGATGCTTGCTAAGAAGTAACAGAAAAGTTGTATGTTACAGAGAAAATTATGGACTTGAGACTATGTGTAAATCAATGGCTTAGGAAACCGCTGCTAACCTCATGTTGCTCTCCTGTCCCCTCAACATAACTTTTAATGCTCTATTTTTTAAGTAAAAATATGCCTCTTATAAAGCAGCATTATGTTTTAAGAAAAATGGAAAATATTTTCTCATCCCTCCATCCTTTTCTCAGAAGGAGATCATTCATGTCCTTTCATCTTTCTTTTGCATATTTGAACATGCATATGATTTCTGATCACAAATATACTAAGCATACTATTCTCACAACTTGCTTCTTCACTGTATGTATCTTGACCATCTTTTCACATCTGTATATATTAATCTAACTCACCTTTTGTAATATTCATATAACACTCCCTGGCATCCCTGGAACACATACCTGGTTCCATGCCCCATGTAACTTAAACATATGCTCATATTTCAATCTCCATCTTTTTAACTTTGGGTTCTAGGATGTTTCCTCAACCTTACTTCTAAATCATTAATTCAACTTTCAGCCCTTCCTTTGAATATTTTTTATTTTAGCAATTTTTTTTGATTCTGAGAACTCTGCAGATCGCTTCTTTCAGAATAGCCTGATTTATTTTTTCAGCTGCTTTATCCCCTTAAATCTCTCTAAGGATACAAATTACATTTAAGTTCTACCTACTTCTTGCATCATTCTCATTTTCCAGGAGTCAATTTTTCTCTCAGTTCATTTTCTATTGATATTGTTGGTGTTCTGGTAATCATTGGTATTCCAAATTTGTGAATGGTGTTCCAGAGCTATCTAAATAACTTGGATTTCTCCCATAGATCCGTAGGTCTGTCCCTCTCTGAAGGAATCTTCCCTGAATGAGAGAGCTCATTTCAGGATGAATGTGAGTGGGCAGAGCATATCAAGAGGTTTTAATTTAGAATGTGTTGTCATAAAGCAGGCTGTGGTCTGGAACCTCCAAGACAGCAAACAATAGGAAGACTTTACTTTCGGGGTGCAGTGTTTTATTGTATTTCACACATGTGGAACCATTTTCCCTTTCCTCCCCTTTGTGTTCTCAAACTCTGCTTTGCTACTCTCTCCAACCCCAGCACACACAACCAGAAGCCTTCTCCAGATTCATCATGTGCAGAACAGAAGCCATGACTCTATCCTAGAGACAAATACCCCTGGCTGACAATCATTCTGTACAAATGAAGAAGAAAAGAGTCCAGCTGGCACAGGCAGTTTTTAAATTAATTACTTTGATGCTTACCCCACAGACCACTTCAATCCTTTGAAACTGTTAACAACACAAATGGAGTTTCTTCAAGTCCACCAAGGAAAAACTTCTCTATTTCAGTTGTGGTTTTTCTCTGTTCTTGTTTCTCTGCCTCTCTCATTCCATCTACTTTCTATCTTCAGGGAATTCCCCAAAATCTGCTATATCAGTGTAACCCTTTCTTGCTGCCCAATGCTCTTATAGGCTTAATTTTTTTTTAAAAGACATTTTTAGTCATTTCAAGCAAATATGGAGAAGGTTGGGAGAATTGATCATCTGCCATCTTCTAACAAAAGTCTCCTCAAACTTTCAACATGTATTTCCATCTATATTTCTTCATAAGTAAAGTAAAAAGTATCCACTTCTGTAGTTCTATGAATAGAAATACTTTGCACAGCAAACTATGCATAGTATTCTTTTACTTTCCTCCCTCTACTCATAACCTGCTAGAGCACAGGTTTTATTATTATTAAATCATCTAAAATCTTATTTCCTAGCTGTCATTTTTTCATAGCTTCCATTTTATTAGGAATATGTTCTCTAGTTATATTATACCTCAAATGTACATCAAAGTATATTATTAACAATTTTTTAGACTTAACCATAAGTTTCACTGACTGTTTTGGTTTGTTGTTTGATTTTGTTCATCTATGCTTAATGTATACCTTTCTTTTTTCCATCCAGAATTCTCTGATTCATTTCATTTTGCTTAAGTACTTCCAAATAATATATTCATTTATCTGTAAGTGCTGTAGTTCAGAATGCCTTGGAAAACATATATATCTGTCTTCATACTTTAAAACAGTTTTGCTGCATACAGAACCTTAGGGTCATAGTATTTTTACCTTAGAATCCTATAGGAATTTCTCTACTGTTCCTTAGTATCCAGTGCTGCATAAGAAAAATCAGATGCCAATCTGATACTTCTTTTGCTTTAGGGTGAGCCTGTTTACTCTATCTGGAAACTTGATTTTCTTTTGATCCTTGGAATTCAAACTTTGACCAATATTTGATTTTACCAGAAATTTGATTTCAGTATATCTTATTTGATGGCATTCTTCAGCTCAGGAAAATTCTACTCTACCATTTCGTTGTCTACTGGTTTTGCAGTATGTATTTTTCACTCCTGGAATTCCTATTTCACAGATAGTGATCTATTGGATCTATTTTATAGGTCTCAAACTTTTCTCCCATAACATTCAACTCTTTTTGCTCTATTCCCTGAGAGAAATCTCAATCTGTCAATATCATTACCTCCCTTTTTAAAAATTTATTGTGAAATATTTTAGACATAGGAAGGAGTGTATGATATTAGTTAATAAACAGCTACGTATCCACCCCCCAGCTTAAGAAAAAAGTGTTATCTAGGTAACAGAAATACCTTCCTTTTCCTCCCAGAGATAACCTAAGTTTGGTATCTATCATTACCATGGATTTCCTTATATATTTTATGTATGTGTATATCCATAAAGCTATACATAGTATTGCTTTGCATTTTTAAGTTTCATATATCATACTTTATATATTCTTCTGCACCTTTACATGGATATACCACAGTTTATTTATACACTCTCCATTTATTAGGGCTTAAGATTGCTTCCAGTTTTTCACTTTTACAAACAATACTGTTATGAACATCCTTATTACACTTATGTGTGAGTTTCTTTAAGGGAGTGTTTTTCAAACTATAGCTTACAACCTACCAATAAAATCATGTTAGTAGGTCAAGGTCACAGGAATCTTTAAAAAAAGAGTGGTGAGGAGTAAAGGGAAAAGGGAAGAAAATGAACAAAGTAGTAAGGCACAGAGATAGATCAAAGTGTACTGTGTACAAAGTATACTGTACAGTAAGAGTAAATTTTGTTTCCTGAAATTTTGATTTATGTCATGGTCAAAACAGATCAATAAATAATGCTAAGGTATATAAGGTATATTCATACATATATATGTAGAATTTCTGGGTCACTGGGGAAATGTGCATTCAAACTTACTAGATATTGCTAAATTACTCTCGAAAACTAGTTTATACTTCTGCAAGCTAAGAGTTCTTGTTGCTACACAAGCTCACCAAAACAATATAGTCAGAGTTTTAAATTTTTACCAATCTGTCTGAAAATATATTTCAAAACACTTGTTTTTGAATGATTTTGCTAGTTACTTCCAGGATGGTGTCTGTATTCTTTTAGTATTTGAAGGCTGAATTCTCGATACGGCATCTATTGTTGGAGTTCAGAAGTCTGCTACTGGTCTAATTTTATACCTTTGCAGATAATCTGAATATTTCTGGTTACTTTTATTTTCTCTTTGTCCTTAACATTATCCACTTATTTTTCTTCTTCTGGATTCACTGTGTTTTTTCAGCCTAATGATTCACATTTTTTAATTTTGGAAAATTCTCATTCCTTCTTTGGATATGGACTGTCGGTCTCCTCATTCTCCTTTTCTGAACTCCAACTTCCCATGTATTAGACATGTTTATTCTTCTGACTCTAAATACATCTTTCATGTTTCCATATCTGTTTTTTCAAACCTGTCTTCAAGTTCATTAATTCTCTCTTCAGCTGGGTTTAATCCATTTAAGCCGTTCAATGTTTTTCCATTTATTTTTAATTTCTAAAAGTTTTCTTCTTTTTCAAATCTTCCTGGTACTTCTTGATAGCATTTTGTCTCTTGCTCATGTTTTTTAATCCTCCATTTAATTTCTTTAAACATTTATATATATATTCCATACTCCTACCTAGTAATTTCAATATCACAGAAATCTAATTTTGCTGTTTTTCCTGCTTACTCTTGCTCATGATTGCTGATTTTCTCCAAAGCATTTCATTCATGCTTTACCAACAGTCATACTAAAAGGCTTATCTTGAAGGTGCATCCCCCTAAACAGTATTAACTTTTGTTTCTATTAGGTGCTTTGTAGCACTATCAACATTTGACTATTTTTAAATAATTTTCTCTGCCTGCAGTTTCCTGAACTAGACAGATAGTATATATTAGAATCTCACACCCACATGAAGACAGGCTTATGGCCGCAAATTTTTAGGGGAGACTTTTTAGTCTCATACCTAAATGCCATGAGAAGAAAATGTCTCTGATGTTCTCTGCTGAAAGTTAAATTTCATTTTCTGGACTCTCTTTCATTAAAGACTTATCTTGAAGAGCCTCAGCCTCATGCAGAGGCCTCAATTCCAACTCCTCATCTAGTGGAGGTCCAAAGATCTCTCCCCTCAAAAGCATGTGACCTTTAAATATAAGCATCTAGGTCAGCAAGTGTTCTGATTACAGCTTTGGAGTCAATTCTAGTACCCTCTATATTTTTTGGCCTCTAAGGGCCAAAATCAAATTTTTAATTGTTAAGAACTGTTTTTCACTGTTCCTTTCTCTAGAAACTAAAAATTTTCAGTTTCTTTTTTTTTCACATTAACTGATTTCTGGGCTATTTGCTCTGCTTATTTTAGTATGAGTCCTCTGTTCAGCACTGCTAATTTTCCTCAAATATCCAGTATTTCATCATTGTCTTCATCTTTCTAAATAAAGATCTAGATTGTTCAGTATTGACAGCTGGTTCAGGTCACTGCTTTACCTTCAAGAGTCTCCCCCACTCCCATAATAAAAGACTGTGGGACTCTGTGAGCAGGTTTTGCCTTTAGTGTGGTAAAGGGGAGAAACTAGCATATTTTTCGTGTAGATTCACTGATCCTAGAGTCTTCAACACCCTGATATTACCCGCAGGTAATTTTCCCTATGTTGAGTTACAAGCTGTTCAGTAGTAGTGGTTTCTAATAATCTAATCTTGTCAGTCTTATATCTTCCAGAAAGTCCCCAAATGTTCTGATCCACTGACTGCATCCTTTCCTGTTTTCCAGAGCTGCTATGGATTTTTTTTCTTATTCTTATTTTCTTTTGTCATTGCAATTTGGACTTGGCCTGCTATCATATACTTGCATTAATTTTTAGAAATTCCAGAAATCATCATATCACAGAAATTATATCCTCAAAACAGAGGATTTCTCCCCCCAAAATAGCAGGAACAGAAAACTGAGGGGCACATCTTAGAAGAGCCTCAAATAATTGCCATCATGTGTACACACGTCTTGGTTTACAGTTTCTTCCCCGACCCCCTCTATTTTAGTGGTACTGTTGTATCTTATCAACCAGCAAAAAAAAACCCCACAAAAACAAACAAACAAAAACACCCTCTCCAATTCCTACTTCTGGTGCATCTTCTACTTAAAGCCTAAGTAAAGAAATTTGAAAGTAGAAATTAGGATTTGTTTTCTTTTATCATGAACAATTTACTCTATGTTTTAAGTATATTCCTTATTATAAAAGTAATTAGCCAAGTTATGGAAAATTTTCAGTCTACAGAGTTTTACAGATGATGTGAATTAAACATGCTTGAATGAACAAATATAGTGATAAATCAAGAAACTTAGACTCAGAACTATACCAATTCTACCGACCACTATTTTTCTTCCTCAGTCAAGCCTAAATAGAAATAAAACAAAGTAAAAGTAAAAAGAACAAAGTATATTTTTTCTGGTTAAATTTATTACACAAAGAGAATGCTTTATACTTCTCTCTGCTATTGGATGGCAAAATCCACATAGAAAATACATTCCAGGACAGCATGCCAACTCTTTAATTTGCTCTCCCCATAACTGCCCTACTAAAAGGTTCGCTACCACCCACCCCTCCCCTCCTTTCTTTCTGAAATCACTTAAGTAAAAAAGTCTTGTGCCACAATTACCATCTGGATACTTCAAGAATATATTCATGTCACTCTACAAGTCAAGTGATTACTGTTTTAATGGTCATACTTATTAATAAAATGTAAGTGGCAGCAATCTAAATGTCCATCAAAAGAGGAATGGATAAAGAAGATGTGCTGTACCATAAACAGAGGAATGGATGAAAGAAGACATGCTGTACCATCAACAGAGGAATGGATAAAGAAGATGTGGTACATGTATACAATGGAATATTACTCAGCCAGAATGAAAAGAATGAAATAATGCCATTTGTAGCAACATGGATAGACCTAGAGATTATCATACTAAGTGAAGTAAGTCAGACAAAGACAAATATCACGTAATATCACTCATATGTGGAATCTAATTTCTAAAAATGATACAAATGAACTTATTTACAAAACAGAAACAGACTTACAGATATCAAAAACAAACTTATGGTTACCAAAGGGGAAACATGGTGGGGAGGGATAAATCAAGAGCTTGGGATGAACACACACACACACTACTATATACAACAGATAACCAACAAAGACCTACTGCATAGCACAAGGATCTCTACTCAATATTCTGTGTTAACCTATATGAGAAAAGAATCTAAAAAAGAATGAATATATGTATATGTATAACTGAATCACTTTGCTGTACACCTAAAACTAACACAACATTGCAAATCAACTATACTCCAATAAAATTAAAATTAAAAAATAAAAAAGTAAGTGGTACATTCAAGCTCTAATCTCAGTATTTAGAATGAAATTGAAGGCAATTATTAATATTGCTTATACTCAAACCTATTAGGTATTTTAAAAAACAAAACACTGGCTATACAGGTTTTCAAATTTATATCCTTTTAATCTTTCAACATGAGGTTTTACATTAAAAAAAACATCTATAAACTACTGGTGTTCTTTGCTTCATTTATATGCAGGTCTGAACGCTGTGAATATAATGAACTGAAGAAGCTAAAGAAGCAAGTTATTTAAAGGAATACTATGTTCAATGCTTTTGTAAATTAAACGATAACCCCAAATTATCTTTTTTATAAATACTAATTTTACTCAGTATTACTTAAAAGTAGGGTTTAATAAAATAAAAGCCAAGAAAACATTAAGATATTTCCAAGATTTAAAACAAGATGTGGCTTTGATAATATTATTCTTTTCAGCAGCCCAACAAAGATTACTGATTAACACTTTGATATGCTGACACTACAGTAGCTGACTGACTTCTAAAATGAGGGCTCTTACTCAACTTTACTGATCAGCATTTTATGTTGCTTAGTTCACTAATTTCACAACTTTCCAAGACACCAACTGATTTCAAATATAATCAAGCACTCCTGAAATCTTTCCACAGAATGAACTGATACATACCTCAGGATCTCTAGGGTAGAGACCATTAATGTGAAATTCTTTGCCTTTTATCTTGAGAATCATTTAGTTTCAATATAAAAAACTTTTTAAATGTCGAGCAATTAGATTACTTAATATTCACCCCCACCAAGCTTTTAGCAGAAATGATGCTCTAAAAGAGTAACACTTTTATTGTGTGGCTTCACAAACTCCCTGGTAAAAATCCATAGATACCTTAGCACTCCAGTCTGAGCAGCAAGGTCATAGACCACGTTGCTAAAAGTTGAAAAATGTAGTTTATGTTCAATATGTGGTCCACATACTAACTTGAAAAAAAAAATGGCAACTGGTAAAAAAAAAATCTTAAAAAGCAGGGGTTTTTTTAAACTTTCAATAATTCGTTAAGCACAAATTTAGAACACAGGTTGAATTACAAAGAAATGTAAATAAATTTTTAAATGGTGTAAAGTTGTATTCATTACACATCTACTTGAGGGAACAAAGCCTTCTTCACAATGTTTGACAATTACTGACAATTTTATTATCCACAAGAACTTTATTTTTTCTACTATTTGCTTGTTTTAAATTAAAAACTAACATCATGGTATTATGAATTGTAATCCATAAATATTACACAATGCACAGCACAAAAATACATCTTTCCAAACTTAAATATAATTAATAGTAAGCACATAACACATAAACACATAAGCAATGCTTTTGGAAAACAAAAGCATGCATTAACAGAGGGTAAGTGAAAAGGATGTAAAACCAGAAAGCCTCTGTTCCAAACCCAGACTCTGCCACTCGACAGCAGTGTGACCTTGGGCAAGCCAACAACTCAGTACCTCGGCTTCCTCATTGGTAAAGTGAGATAATAACTGTACTCCACAGAGCTGCTGTGATGCTTATGTAAGTTAACATTTGTAAGGAACTTAGAACTAGGTCTAGCACATATTAAGCACTTTATAGGTATCTTAAAAAGCAAACAGAACCTTTTCTAATTCCAAGGGAATGTTTATTTCCCTTATCATTAACCTCTAATTATCCTTACTTCTATGGTCACTAACTTTCACTCTTCATCTCCACACATAGATAAACACAGGTGGTTTACACAGATTAGCAACATCACTGATTTAAATTCAGAAATGAAATTCAGAAATTCCTCTGAGCTGGGTAAAGCTCAACTAAGCTATCAATCAAGAAACTATTTATCTCTTGCTCAAATTATCAAATAAATTAAATATGTAAAGCATATGATGAAATGTGATATGTTATAGGACTCCATGAAAGGAACTTTTATTAATTACTGAATAGGACTTAGCAAAATGTTTTTGTAACTCTTACAACTCACTTTTTTAAACTTACATTTAAGAACAGAGATGCAACGGAAGAAAAAAACAAGACAGAAACAAAGCAACTGATCCTACTCACCAACTAAAATATTTACTGAAACAAAATTTTACTGTAGAATTTTTATAGAAACCTTATAATGGATTAAACTCCCATCATCACTTCTATTTTGGCCAAATTAGTGATCCCAAAATTAATACATTCTACAAACTTGCAATCATGTTTCCATGGGTCATCATGATCTGTTCATATTTTGGAGTGTATTGAAATAACAATACAAAAAAGGCTCTTATTAAATTGCAAGGTATCTTAGAATATAACCAGCTACTCATGTGTAATACTCTTTAAAATGAAGATTAGACTTTAATCATTAAAAAATATATTTTAGGCCTCATGTGAAATGCTTAATTTTTTCAAGCTCTATGCACCTAAGCCATGACAAGGATCTCAAAAAAGAAAAAAGATCATTTGTTTTCAAAAGTTTTTTTTAAAAAATCATAAAGTTAACTTAAAGTGAATCATTGGATTAGTAAATCAATAGCTAATTATTGCAAGTTATCAATGTTAAGTAACCAACATGTATTTAGTAATGGATACCCAAGAGCCCACCCACACTTGTGCTAAATGAACAGATTCCTCGTTAATGAAAAGCTGAAGCCTAAAGTGAAAGGCAAAGTTACATTACTAAGGCATTGAAGATGACAGTGAACCTCTTCCTCCAAAACTGATTTTCTGTGAGATACAACAGAAAATCTCTACTCAGAAAAAAAAAAATTTGTATACTTATGAGGAGCAACCACAGGAAAACACCCTTAGGTACTTTTAATAGGGTAGGTTCCTAGGCCCTAATCCATACCTATTGAATCAGAATCTGTATTCTGAACCTGAATCTGAAGCTGAGTCTGAATACATTTCATAAACATTAAATATGTTAAGCAAAATTTTACTGAGAACCCAACAGATTCCAGTCATTGTGTCAGGAACTGGAGACTATTAAAATATTAGTGTCAGTAAATCTCAGCTGAAAAGACAACACTATTAAATATTAAACATCATATAGAATTCAAAATGGCAGAAACGATGTCTTGTTCTTTATTGAACCCCTGTTGGCTGTCTAAATGATGCATTTCAAAAATGGGTTTGTGATTATCCATTTTTTGTTTATCTGCACTACTTTACTCTTCTATTTTCCTGAATAATGAATTTAAGAGATGATAGGAAAGAAATTAAAAGTCTAAATAAGCTTTCACTATATGATGCCCATGAAAATATACAAATTACTTTTGAGATCAACGACAGAATGACCAAAAATTCAGAGGAAAAAATTTTCCGTAACTCAGTAGTCATGCCCCAGTGTGAAATATCAATAAGTACTTGAAAACAACTCAATAATAGCAATCTGTCATATAATGAAACTTTTATAGAGTAACTACAATATCATGTTTAGTAACTTCCTTATAAAAATTTTACATTACAGATTAATAATTATCCTCACTATATAAATGGAAGAGTGAAGAATAAAATGTTTGCACAAGTACAGTTAGGTCTGTTAACCTTCAAGATATTCATGTACCAGGTAGACTACTTTCCTTCAAAATAAGTGCCCCTAAAAGATAAGAGTACTATCTTATTAATTAAGACATAAATAAATCTCAATGAAGCCAAGAACAAGGCAAGAATGCCTGTTATGAACACTATTATGTAACACCGTACTAGCGACATTAGCCAAAGCAAAAGAAAAAAAAATAAGAGGTACGAATATTAAGAAGCTAAAAGATCATTTGCACAAGGCTTTATTGTCTACCTAGAAAATCCAAGAGTATCTCTTAAAAGACTGTGACTAATAACAAAATTCCAGATCAGTATTCAAAAATGAACTTTCCTATAGACCTCATGAATAACCAATTATAAAATTAAATGAGAATAAAGAGCCCATTCATAATTTTAAAATCTATTAAATAAATATCTAGCAATAAGCCTAACCAAAGTTGATAAGACTGAGATAAAGAAAATTATGAAATATCAAATGACCAAGTAAAATTGTGTGTAAAATACATACATACACAATCATTAAAAATATGCAATAGATGAAACCAAAAAATCTGCAACACATATAACTAAAGGTAATTTCCTTAATGTGCAATGAACCCTTAGGAGGTTAATTTTTAAAACCTTTTTTTTAAATGAGCAAATGATGTGAGGAAATAATTCATTAAATGAGCATGCAATTCACTTAGTACAGTGCTTGGCCCACAGTAAGTGCTTAAACAGAAAAACAAATGGCTAATAAACATATTAAAATAGGTTCAACCTTATTCATGATTTTAAAAAATAGCAAAGGAATCAGAGAGGCAAAAATAAAACAGTTGATAAAATCCGGAGGTGGTGTTGGGAAATAATGTATTTGCATAAACTAAAACTGGGAATAAAATGATGGTTCAACATTTAAAAGTGGAAACTGAAACACTGTCAACTGAAAACTTTGAATCTTTTGACCTAGCAATTCCATGGCTAGAAATTATTCTTATGATATAAACATACACAAGAATACAAAGATAAATATACAAGGACATTCCATAAAATATTAGCTATACTAGCAAAAAAGAAATTGATAGAATCAAAATGCCCATCAATAAGAGAGTGATTAAATAAAATCACAATACGTCCACACAAGGATAGACTACAAAGAATTTAAAAATAAATGAAATAAAACATTAGAATTTCTTACGGAAGAATTTCCACAATAGATTATGAGGTGGAAAAAAGATAAAGAAAAATAAACAGTATTAGAACATGATCCTATGTGTATTAAAAAAAAAGGATAAGGGAGTTCTAAATACACATTTATATAAATACAAAAATTTTCTACAGCATACATGAACTATTAATGGTGGTAACAGATTTTGGAAGTAAGCCAGAGATAAAGGCTTATTTTTCATTTTATGCTCTTCTGTACTGTTTGACTCTCCATGTTCATGTATCACGTTTATTAATTTTCTGGAAAGCTATATTCTTGGATAAGAACATTCAATACTGTAAAGATATCAACCTTTTCAAAACTTATAGGATTTTTTAAAATAAGATTTGAATAAGTCTCAGAGACCTCTGGGACAACATTAAACGCACCAACATTCGAATTATAGGGGTTCCAGAAGAAGAAGAGAAAAAGAAAGGGACTGAGAAACTATTTGAAGAGATTATAGTTGAAAACTTCCCTAATATGGGAAAGGAAATAGTTAATCAAGTCCAGGAGGCACAGAGAGTCCCATACAGAATAAATCCAAGGAGAAATACGCCAAGACACATATTAATCAAACTGTCAAAAATGAAACACAAAGAAATCATATTAAAAGCAGCAAGGCAAAAACAACAAGTAACACACAAGGGAATCCCCATCAGGATAACAGCTGATCTCTCAGCAGAAACTCTACAAGCCAGAAGGGAGTGGCAGGACATAATTGAAGTGATGAAGGAGAAAAACCTGCAACCAAGACTACTCTACCCAGCAAGGATCTCATTCAGATTTGATGGAGAAATTAAAACGTTTACAGACAAGCAAAAGCTGAGAGAGTTCAGCACCACCAAACCAGCTTTACAACAAATGCTAAAGGAACTTCTCTAGGCAAGAAACACAACAGAAGGAAAAGACCTACAATAACGAACCCAAAACAATTAAGAAAATGGGAATAGGAACATACATATCAATAATTACCTTAAATGTAAATGGACTAAATGCTCCCACCAAAAGACACAGATTGGCTGAATGGATACAAAAACAAGACCCATGTATATGCTGTCTACAAGAGACCCACTTCAGACCTAGAGACACATACAGACTGAAAGTAAGGGGATGGAAAAAGATATTCCATGCAAATGGAAACCAAAAGAAAGCTGGAGTAGCAATTCTCATATCAGACAAAATAGACTTTAAAATAAAGACTACTAGAAGAGACAAAGAAGGACACTACATAATGATCAAGGGATCGATCCAAGAAGAAGATATAACAATTGTAAATATTTATGCACCAAACATAGGAGCACCTCAATACATAAGGCAAATACTAACAGCCATAAAAGGAGAAATCGACAGTAACACAATCATAGTAGGGGACTTTAACACCCCACTTTCACCAATGGACAGATCATCGAAAATGAAAATAAATAAGGAAACACAAGCTTTAAATGATACATTAAACAAGATGGACTTAATTGATATTTATAGGACATTCCATCCAAAAACAACAGAATACACATTTTTCTCAAGTGCTCATGGAACATTCTCCAGGATAGATCATATCTTGGGTCACAAATCAAGCCTTGGTAAATTTAAGAAAATTGAAATTGTATCAAGTATCTTTTCCGACCACAATGCTATGAGACTAGATATCAATTACAGGAAAAGATCTGTAAAAAATACAAACACATGGAGGCTAAACAATACACTACTTAATAACGAAGTGATCACTGAAGAAATCAAAGAGGAAATTAAAAAATACCTAGAAACAAATGACAATGGAGACACGACGACCCAAAACCTATGGGATGCAGCAAAAGCAGTTCTAAGAGGGAAGTTTATAGCAATACAATCCCACCTTAAGAAACAGGAAACATCTCGAATAAACAACCTAACCTTGCACCTAAAGCAATTAGAGAAAGAAGAACAAAAACATCCCAAAGTTAGCAGAAGGAAAGAAATCATAAAAATCAGATCAGAAATAAATGAAAAAGAAATGAAGGAAACGATAGCAAAGATCAATAAAACTAAAAGCTGGTTCTTTGAGAAGATAAACAAAATTGATAAGCCATTAGCCAGACTCATCAAGAAAAAAAGGGAGAAGACTCAAATCAATAGAATTAGAAATGAAAAAGGAGAAGTAACAACTGACACTGCAGAAATACAAAAGATCATGAGAGATTACTATAAGCAACTCTATGCCAATAAAATGGACAACCTGGAAGAAATGGACAAATTCTTAGAAATGCACAACCTGCCAAGACTGAATCAGCAGGAAATAGAAAATATGAACAGACCAATCACAAGCACTGAAATTGAAACTGTGATAAAAAATCTTCCAACAAACAAAAGCCCAGGACCAGATGGCTTCACAGGCGAATTCTATCAAGCATTTAGAGAAGAGCTAACACCTATCCTTCTCAAACTCTTCCAAAATATAGCAGAGGGAGGAACACTCCCAAACTCATTCTACGAGGCCACCATCACCTTGATACCAAAACCAGACAAGGATGTCACAAAGAAAGAAAACTACAGGCCAATATCACTGATGAACATAGATGCAAAAATCCTCAACAAAATACTAGCAAACAGAATCCAACAACACATTAAAAGGATCATACACCATGATCAAGTGGGGTTTATTCCAGGAATGCAAGGATTCTTCAATATACGCAAATCAATCAACGTGATACACCATATTAACAAATTGAAGGAGAAAAACCATATGATCATCTCAATAGATGCAGAGAAAGCTTTCGACAAAATTCAACACCCATTTATGATAAAAACCCTGCAGAAAGTAGGCATAGAGGGAACTTTCCTCAACATAATAAAGGCCATATATGACAAACCCACAGCCAGCATCGTCCTCAACGGTGAAAAACTGAAACCATTTCCACTAAGATCAGGAACAAGACAAGGTTGCCCACTCTCACCACTCTTATTCAACATAGTTTTGGAAGTTTTAGCCACAGCAATCAGAGAAGAAAAGGAAATAAAAGGAATCCAAATCGGAAAAGAAGAAGTAAAGCTGTCACTGTTTGCAGATGACATGATACTATACATAGAGAATCCTAAAGATGCTACCAGAAAACTACTAGAGCTAATCAATGAATTTGGTAAAGTTGCAGGATACAAAATTAATGCACAGAAATCTCTGGCATTCCTATATACTAATGATGAAAAATCTGAAAGTGAAATCAAGGAAACACTCCCATTTACCATTGCAACAAAAAGAATAAAATATCTAGGAATAAACCTACCCAAGGAGACAAAAGACCTGTATGCAGAAAATTATAAGACACTGATGAAAGAAATTAAAGATGATACAAATAGATGGAGAGATGTACCATGTTCTTGGATTGGAAGAATCAACATTGTGAAAATGACTCTACTACCCAAAGCAATCTACAGATTCAATGCAATCCCTATCAAACTACCACTGGCATTTTTCACAGAACTAGAACAAAAAATTTCACAATTTGTATGGAAACACAAAAGACCCCGAATAGCCAAAGCAATCTTGAGAACGAAAAATGGATCTGGAGGAATCAGGCTCCCTGACTTCAGACTATACTACAAAGCTACAGTAATCAAGACAGTATGGTACTGGCACAAAAACAGAAAGATAGATCAATTGAACAGGATAGAAAGCCCAGAGATAAACCCACGCACATATGGTCACCTTATCTTTGATAAAGGAGGCAGGAATGTGCAGTGGAGAAAGGACAGTCTCTTCAATAAGTGGTGCTGGGAAAACTGGATAGGGACATGTAAAAGTATGAGATTAGATCACTCCCCAACACCATACACAAAAATAAGCTCAAAATGGATTAAAGACCTAAATGTAAGGCCAGACACTATCAAACTCTTAGAGGAAAACATAGGCAGAACACTCTATGACATAAATCACAGCAAGATCCTTTTTGACCCACCTCCTAGAGAAATGGAAATAAAGACAAAAATAAACACATGGGACCTAATGAAACTTAAAAGCTTTTGCACAGCAAAGGAAACCATCAACAAGACCAAAAGACAACCCTCAGAATGGGAGAAAATATTTGCAAATGAAGCAACTGACAAAGGATTAATCTCCAAAATTTATAAGCAGCTCATGCAGCTCAATAACAAAAAAACAAACAGCCCAATCCAAAAATGGGCAGAAGACCTAAATAGACATTTCTCCACAGAAGATATACAGACTGCCAACAAACACATGAAAGGATGCTCAACATCTTTACTCATTAGAGAAATGCAAATCAAAACTACAATGAGATATCATCTCACACCACTCAGAATGGCCATCATCAAAAAATCTACAAACAATAAATGCTGGAGAGGGTGTGGAAAAAAGGGAACACTCTTGCACTGCTGGTGGGAATGTGAATTGGTACAGCCACTATGGAGAACGGTATGGAGGTTCCTTAAAAAACTACAAATAGAACTACCATATGACCCAGCAATCCCACTACTGGGCATATACCCTGAGAAAACCATAATTCAAAAAGAGACATGTACCAAAATGTTCATAGCAGCCCTATTTACAATAGCCCAGAGATGGAAACAACCTAAGTGTCCATCATCGGATGAATGGGTAAAGAAGATGTGGCACATATATACAATGGAATATTACTCAGGCATAAAAAGAAATGAAATTGAGCTATTTGTAATGAGGTGGATGGACCTAGAGTCTGTCATACAGAGTGAAGTAAGTCAGAAAGAGAAAGACAAATATTGTATGCTGACACATATATATGGAATTTAAGAAAAAAAATGTCATGAAGAACATAGGGGTAAGACAGGAATAAAGACACAGACCTACTAGAGAATGGACTTGAGGATATGGGGAGGGGGAAGGGTAAGCTGTGACAAAGTGAAAGAGCGGCATGGACATATATACACTACCAAACGTAAGGTAGATAGCTAGTGGGAAGCAGCCGCATAGCACAGGGAGATCAGCTCGGTGCTTTGTGACCGCCTGGAGGGGTGGGATAGGGAGGGTGGGAGGGAGACGCAAAAGGGAGGGGATATGGGAACATATGTATATGTATAACTGATTAAATTTGTTATAAAGCAAAAAAAAAAAAAAAAAAGATTTGAATAGAACTCTGACTATTCTATAAATAGAACAAAATCTAAAATCAGTTTGAAAGAGTACATCAAAATAACCATGAAAATTTTGAAAAAGAAGGATGAGAGTAGCTTTTTTCACAAACAAAATATCAAAATATATGAATAAACTATAGTAATTATAAGAGTGTAATACTGACATAAGAATTGGCAAACAGATCACAATGAAATAGAATAAAGAGTCCAGAAACAGATTCGTGCATACATGGAAACTTTAGTATATGATTAAGAAAACATTAATGGGCATAACTAGATACCCACTGGGAAAAAAAAAACTCTAAGTCTACCTCCTACCACACAAAAGAAATTCCACTCAGATAACAAACGTAAAGTAAAATTAAGCCAACCTTTTGAAGAGACTTAAAAAGTCTTTACTTTTATAGATATTAGAATGAACAGTCTTAATTTAATAAAACCTCAAATGCAAGAGACATTAAATAGAACACTAGCCAATGTGACCAAAAATTTTTAATTTTGCTAAAAACAAGATAGTATAAATGACAATAGCAATAATTATTATAAAAGCTAAGCACTTCGAGATCACTTACTAAGGATAAGGTACTATTCTATGCTGTTTATAAATCACTAATTTTTTTAATCCTCACAATAATTTCTTGAGGTATACCATCACAAACCTTATTTTACCAATGAAGAAACTGAAGTACAGAGATTAAGCAACCTTCCCCAAGAAATGGCAGAGCCAGTATTCAGCCTGGCTGTCTGGTTCAAGTCTGTATTCTTAACCACCATACTCTTCAACAATAGGCTTTTAAAAAATACTGCAGGGCTTCCCTGGTGGCACAGTGGTTGAGAGTCCGCCTGCCGATGCAGGGGACACGGGTTCATGCCCCGGTCCGGGAAGATCCCACATGCCACGGAGCGACTAGGCCCGTGAGCCATGGCCGCTGAGCCTGTGCGTCCGGAGCCTGTGCTCCGCAACGGGAGAGGCCACAACAGTGAGAGGCCCGCGTACCGCAAAAAAATAATAATAATAATAAACAAATAAATAAAAATAAAAAATACTGCAACATTTACAAAGTTAAAACACAAAAACAGGCAACCCAACAGAAAAGTGAGAAAAAGTTATAAACAGATGACTCACAAAAGAAATCCAAATGGCTAACAGCAACAGCAACAAGTTACTAGTTTCTACCCTTTCCGCTGGCAAACATTTCAGGGATTAATGGCACTTTCTGTTGACAGAATTATGAGAAAACAGGTATTCATACAATGTTGATGTATGTATAAACTATTTTCAGCCATTTTGAAGGATACTGTAACAATATTACCAAAATTTCAAATCTGCACTGTCTGTGACCCAGCAGTTCCACTTTTAGGAATCTGTCTCACATAAAGCCTCAGACATATATACAAGGGTTATAAACATATTCATCATAACCTTATTAGCAAATGGGAAAAATACCTAGTGTCCATCAAGGATAAAATAATTTATGGTAAATAAATTTAAATGATTTATGATAAAACATACACTTTAAAAAAAACAAGGAAATGTCAAAATACAGTTTTAAGTGGAAAAAGCAAGCTCCAAAATGCCATGTATATATAATGTTAGTTTTTACTATAAAAACTAACAAAATACTATATAAGAGTACACATACAGTAGAGTTTTTGTAAAAGCATAAGAGGCAGAAAGATTAAGAGCACAGACTTTGCCAGAAATATTACCAGAGAAATCTAGAGCAGTCTCTCTCACAAAGAGGGAGATACATTAAATATTTAGAATACCAGTACAAATCTATTCAGAAAAAAGACATGTTTTCATTATGATGAAAAACATATATTTACTCAATAAAGCATTCCATGAACATAATTCAACAGTCTTTAAAATCCCAGGTTTGAGCTACTGGCAAGTTATGAATGGCCAAAACTAAAGTGGGAGTTGTTTTTTTTTTTTTTTTTTTTTTGGTACACAGGCCTCTCACTGTTGTGGCCTCTCCTGTTGTGGAACACAGGCTCCGGATGCGCAGGCTCAACGGCCATGGCTCACGGGCCCAACCGCTCGGCGGCATGTGGGATCCTCCCAGACCAGGGCACGAACCCATGTCCCCTGCGTCGGCAGGCGGACTCTCAACCACTGGGCCACCAGGGAAGCCCAAAGTGGGAGTGTTATTATTCACTATCATTATTTTCAGTAAAAGTAAATCTCAGATAACTTGACATCTAGATTTGGGTATGAGGAAGAAAATAAGAAAAAGATGTATCTCTGGCTCTCTCTCTTTCTAAAACTTGGCCATCCTTCACCTATTTAATTTGCTCTGCAAAAGTGTATGAACAATCCTTGTAATGACTATTTGAGCCACTAACAGGAAAGGTCAGAAGATTCCTTATTTAGTTGTTTAAGTACTGATAATTCCAAAGAGTCTGGCCACAAGTACTGTGTTACAGCAAAAAGAAAGAGAGGAAAGAGGGTCATTTCCATAAGCCTTTTTTTAATTAAAAATAAAATTGACAGTGGCCCCTTTCACAAACTAAACCCTGAAAGAACCAAAAAATTAGAATTTTCCTGTGCCCCCAGGAAAATGAGGTAACAATATTTTGCAGTGAAATCCACAAAGAAAAACGTACTATTCCTTGAATACACACTCCCTCTGTGCCAATCAGTGTTCCAAAGAATGCCTTGGCTTAGTATGTTTAATCACTTAATTAGAAACAGAACAGTAATCTGCATTTAGTTGTCTGTCTTACATTAAGGAAAAAAAAAATCACTGGTGTTGCAATCACCGACAGAAAGCACTGATAAATTATACTGTCAAGGATCAGAAAAGGGAAGACCACTTACACAAAATTAAATTATTTTAGAATAAGAATCTCAACAGTCAGAAAGACACATTAGACAACATCTTCTTCAATTACTGCCCACTGAAGGAAGTGCTTTCACTCTGTCTGATTTTCATCCAGAACCTTTCTGAATAATTCCAATGACAGAAAATGCACTGTGTCAGAGTCCATTCCATTCAGAAGCAACTAACAGTGTTTAAGTGTTTTCCTGTATTGTTCTAAAATCAGATGCTCATAACTTTAAGCCAGTGCTCCAAAGAGCTGATCCATCCTATCCTTCACTTCACCTAATTCTCCAAACTAAAGAACTTGAAAAACTAAAAAATAATTTTTATAAATTCAAATAACCAGTGTTTTCAATAGGTTGGACATCATTAGGAGTAAAAAGTCCTAAATATTAAAAAACACAAAAACTTAAATATCAAAACAAATTCAACATACTATACATCTTCAATTCGAAGATGCCTTTTTTTTTTTTTTTAACACCTTAACATCTCTGAAATTGGCAGGTGCCTTACAATTAAAGGTATTTACAGTTGCTGCTGTGGAGGTGGTGTTCATGACAGTCTTCACTGCCTGTGTATATAAGAATTTATTTATCATTTCTGGTGATACAATTAGACAACTGCAACCTCTCAATATTTCAGGCAACAATCCAAATGACCATTTGAGGAAAGAACATGAGTCCAAGTACTGGTTGAAAACCTTTCATTAACACTACCTGGTAAGATCAAGAATATGCCAGCATTAAAACTTACAGACTAGGTATCAGTGGTTTAGAAGGAAATCCCAGACAAAAGCAGAGTACATTTTTAGGTAGTACTGTATCACCAACTCTCCTAACTGCACATAAAATAATTCTGTGGAAAAACACATTGACAACTCTGGGAAAAATGATTCAGAAGAATGGATTCTGAGTACAAAGATGTTTTAGGAAGACCTAAACTTACTTCACTTATAGTTTCCTTCTAAGGTATATTCAAGTATGATATATCATAAAAGTATATAATGGAGGAAATCTAAAATAATTTTTAAATTTATTGACAGAGATCAGAGTGATTAGGGAGCACTGTATAATAATTCAATTGACAGTGCTTTTTTTCCTCTTCCTTCTTAATGGAATATAAAATAATGGTGTATCTTACAGCTCATTCAATAGAAAATGGTAGTTCAAGGAAGCTCTGTGCATGGCTGGTATGGCAGATATTACTAGCCATTCACCAAAATAACTAGTTTCATCCTCTTCCTGAGTATATAGTTAGATTACATTTCTCAGCCTCTCTTACAATTAAATATGGCCATGTGCCTGAGATCTAGCCCAAGATATGTTGAGTGAAAATCAAGTGCACCATCTCCGGGGGCTAGCTCATAAAACCCCGCGATACATCCCTCTCTTTCCCCCTTTCTCCTAAGGTTCTCCAGGGCACCCTCAGAAGCAACGTGTTAAAGAAGGCATAGGCTTGATCAGCTCTGTCTCTGAAGGACTACGTGAAACAGAATGCCCCCTCAAAGACACATACTCACACTCCCCAATCCAAACACCACCACCACCACCACCACCACTCCTCCACTGATACCAATTACAAACACCCACAAATGGACTGTTAAGTAAACTAGAAATAAACTTTTATCAGGTTAAACCATTGAACTTGAGGGTTACTTTGTTAAAGCAGCTAGTGGTAGCCAAACAGTTGGTTTTCACATTTGAAATTATAAAGTTCAAGCAGAATGGTGAACCAGACACCTCCAAGCTCTCATCTGCCCACATAAACACTGAAAACAACAGACAGAAACTGTCTGAACCAACTTTGTTGAAATTCTGGAAAACAGTCTAAGGTTTACAGAAGCCAAGCAAACACCCAATCAAGAAAAACCCAGAGACTTTTTAAAGTATTTTTACTCAACCTTGCCCTACACCCTCCCCAGCACAACAGCAGTCTTGGTGTTGAAGCAGTAGCAGTGGTTGCCAGTTCCCTCCTGTGAATCAGGAGAAAAGACCTTATCTGCAAATTATTGTGTAAGTCTGTTCTCACCTATCTGGGGATACTTGAAGAACTGATGGAAGGCACTCATCCCTACTTCACCTAACTCAAAATTAAGATGGAAAAATCAGCAGGCAGTGCTCATAAAAGAGCTCATAAAAGCTCTAGACAACTACAGATTCACAGACACCTGAGACAAGATTATGGGCAGACATATAATAGACTATATAATGCCCAAGGAGAAGACAGGGTGAGGCTCTTTAGGAAATAAGGACATTCAAAAGCAGCCATGTATACAGGGGAATTTAGAAAGTCATGTGCATGTCTAGACAGGATACATGCTCAGAAAAGAGCTGAGAAGACCTTAAGCTTGCACCTCAAGATAATCCTTAGATTCAGAGAAGGCCTAGCTATGTGCTGAAGGAGTGTCCCAGCATTGAGCCGGAAGAACTCCTGAGGAAACATCTGTAAAACCCTGAGGAAGACAAAGTAAACAAAGAGAGACTTTGGGACTTCCCTGGCAGTCCAGTGGTTAAGACTTCACCTTCCAATGCAGGGGATGTGGGTTCGATCCCTGGTTGGGGAGCTAAGATCCCACATGCCTCACAGCCAAAAAACCAAAACATAAGACAGAAGTAATATTGTAACAAATTCAATAAAGACTTTAAAAATTGTCCATGTCAAAAAATATAAATAAATATAAAATCAATAATCTAATTTTTATACATTAAGAAACTTAAAAAAAAAAAGAACAAGCTAAACACAAAGCTACCAGAAGAAAGGAAGTAATAAAGACTAGTGGAGATAAATAAAATAAAATAGAGACTAGAAAAACAATTTTAAAAGATCAATAAAACTAAAGGCTGGCTTTTTGAAAAGATAAAGCTGACAGACCTTTAGCTGTATTAAGAGGGAAAAAAAGACTAAAATTTCTAAAATCAGAAATATAAGTAGGGACATGATTACAAATTTCACATACATATAAAGGATTATAAGGGGATACTATGAAAAATTACGCACTAACAAACTGGATAACCTAGATGAAATGGACAAATACCTAGAAACACACCTAGAAATACCTACCAAAACTAACTCATAAAGAAATAGAAAATCTGAATAGACCTATAACTAATAAGGAGATTGAATCAGTTTCAAAAACCTTCTAACATAAAAAGCCCAGGACTAGAGGGCATCATTGGTGAATTCCACCAAACATTTAAAGAAGAATTAACACCAATCCTCAGACTCTTCCGAAACAATTGAAGAGGACGGGACACTTCCTAACTCATTCTATATAACCAGCATTACTGAATACCAAAGCCAAAAAAAGACACTACTAGAAATCTACAGCCAATATCCCTTGTGAATAACTATGTAAAAATCTTCAACAAAACACAAACTGAATTCAGCAGCAGCTTAAAGGGAATATACACCTATGAATTGGAAAGGAAGAAGTAAAATTATCTCTATTCACAGATAACATGATCATATGTGTAGAAAACCCAAAATATTATTAGCTTGAATTCAACAAAGTTACAAGATACAAAATCAACACACAAAGTTCAGTTGCATTTCTATGTACCAGGAATGAACAATTGATAAGAAAATTAAGGAAACAATTCCATTTACAATAGCATCAAAAAGAATAAAATACTTAGTAATAAACTTAACCAATGAGTGAAAGACCTGTACAATGAAAATTCCAAAACATTGCTGAAAGAAATTATTCTTTTCTTTCTTTTTTTTTTTTTTTTTTTTTTCTTTGTGGTACGCGGGCCTCTCACTGTTGTGGCCTCTCCCGTTGCGGAGCACAGGCTCCGGACGCGCAGGCTCAGCGGCCATGGCTCACGGGCCCAGCCTCTCTGCGGCATGTGGGATCCTCCCTGACCGGAGCACGAACCCGCGTCCCCTGCATCGGCAGGCGGACTCTCAACCACTGCGCCACCAGGGAAGCCCAGAAATTATTCTTTATATTTTATTATTATTAAAAAAAAAAACAGAAAATAACAAGCATTGGCAAGAATGTAGAGGAGTCTCTGTGCATTGCTGATGGGAATGTAAAATGGTACAGCTGCTGTGGAAAACAGTTTTGTGGTTCCTCAAAAAGTTAAACGTAAAATTACCAAAAAATGTAGCAATTCCACTCCTAGTTATATACCCAAAAGAACTGAAAAAGGAGACTCAAACAGATACTGGTACACAAAGTTTACAGCAGCATTAGTCGCAATAGCCAAAAGGTGGAAACCCCAATGTCTATCAACAGATGAATGAAAAAACAAAATGTGGCATACATATATAGTGGAATACTACCCAACCTTAAAAAAGAATGAAATTGTAGTACACACCACAATATGGATGAACCTAGAAAGCATTATACTAAGTGAAATAAGCCAGACATAAGAGACAAATATTGTATGATTGTACTTATAGGAAGTCTAGAACAGGCAAATTTATACAGACAGAAAACAGAATAGAGACTACCAGAAGCTGGGTGAGAGAGGAAAATGGGTAGTTATTATGTAATGGGTACAGAGTTTCTATTTGGGAAGGTGAAAATGTCTTGGAAGTGGGTACTGATGATGATTTTGGAAATGGGTACTGATGATGACTGTAAAATGTACTTAAAACCACTGAACTGTTAAAATTAAAATGGTTAAACAGATTTTAAACATGCTTAAGAACCAAGTCAAGTTACCATAAATTTGAATGAGTTACTTAGCTGAGATAAGCATATGTCTAGTAAACTGCTAGGTATGCACTGTTATCTCTGTCCCGCCTCTTACCACCTGCATAAGAGGAACAATTTCAGAGACTACAGAGGATAGAATATTTTTTGTATTTGTCAAAGACACTCATAAGTATGGTTAAATTTGGTATTCTTATGAGTCATATAATTTCTACTATCATTAAAACAACCAAGATGTCAGGTACTGGGTATCTGCATCCAGATACACCTGTTATTTTAATAATCAGGTAAGATAAATATCTCCAGCCCCCATCTTATTTATATTCTTTAAGGATGGATGCATTCTGTCCTTACATAGGGGACTGACTTCCTGCCACATTGCTGGAACTTCTTGCTCTCCACCATTTCTCCTCACATCTTCTTTTCCTTTTGTTCCTATATCCTTCACACTTCTCTCTCAGGCTGCCCAAGAAACTCAAAATTCCCCTCTGCTTTTGTCTTTTCTTTCCAGACTTCTCATATCCACAAAGGTTCAAGATATTCTCCTCAACTAAAAGTCATCTCTTCTGATGTATGAATTATGCTATTCCCTTAGTATGTGAAAGCTGTTCAGTCAAATCTGGTTTTAAACAAAAATTTTTTCCTTTCAATGACATTAGAATTCACATACACCAACGGCCAGAAATTTTATTAGCTTGTTATTTACTCTTACAAAGTACTAAATAACAACAAAAATATTTAGAAAATTTAAAATACTAGCCTTTAATTCAAAAGTATCTTCAGTTTTAGATGCCATCTTCTCTCAAATCTAACAGTACAAATTTCAAAATTCTTAAAAACAACGTACAAGCACTCACAGAGGAAAGAAAAAAGTAGTGCCTGATGTTTCCAAATAACCGACTGTCTTAAAAATATTTTTCCCTGACCAGTTGTAGCTCTACTTAGCACACTTACCACAAACTACTAAGTGGATTTGTACACAAAGACCTCCAATAGACCCTATAAAATAAAATTCCGAAACAGCCACAGTTTCTACCTTCTAAAGCAGACGGTCCAAATTCAAAGAAACTACATGTATTTACAGTTACAAGCATAGGAAAAAAATCTACTTTCTATTATACACTGGCTATGAGCAAAGATATGAGTAGGAGTCAGAAAAAGTTTTGTGCAAGAGGAAGGTGCATTCTATAATAAGAGAAGCCTTTGGAGCAATGTAGACGCACTGATGTCCTCTCTCAACTAGTTCTCCTCACAAACTTAAGAAGGAAAAACAAACAGCCCCAATGGGGTAACTAACATATGAGGAGACAAGTTTAGGGAGGTCACAGGTTCTTTGACTAGGGTATGTAACAGCAGAATTGGGATTTGATGACAGACACGTTTAATCCCAAAACCTGTGCATTCCCCGAGTTAACATAGAAGATACATATACTTATCAAAATAATAAAAATCACTCCCATTATTACACATCTGATGGGTATATAACAATAAGCCTCAACTTATACAGAAATAAACAAAACAAAACCCTGAAAGTTTTTACCCCAACAGAATCACTAATACAGGAGAAGTATAAAATTTGGAAAATCTCTAACTCTGTTATTTTCATATGGCAGACACAATCTCAAATCTAAGTTTAATGGGAGAATCACCTCTATGATGGGATTGTCTGGATTCTTAAAAAAACTGAATATATCCTAATCCAATCTCTAGAGAACAACTAGCAATCTGAAATCCATGGCTTGCCCTGGACCTAGACCAAACTAAACCGTAATATTTCCAAACCTCCAAAGGCTCATATATCTTCTGCCCTGGCATGCATATGGCCAGGCATATGGACTTTTATGAACTTTATTATCTATATTTGTTACTTGTTTCATCAATAATTCTCAACTTGGTTCTAAATCAAAGGCTTCAATAAAACCGTAAACTATATTCAAATCCTTGTTTTGAATACTTATATGAAAATGTAACAACTAAATATTTGAAAAAAGAAGACAAAGACTTTATAAAGACTCTTTTATACAGAAAGACAATCAAGGTGGGGATGGGGGTGGGGAAAAAGGAAAAGGTTGGCTTTGGCTACCACCAGTCTATAACCTATCTCCAAGTATCTGTCTGCACTGACCAAAATGTATTTAAGTAAAACCATATTTACTAGTATAATTAATTTAATGGGTTAAAAAGAAAACTAACACAATCTGTGGTGAAGTTACAGACTTACAAAATAACACAGAAAGAACTCATCTTGTGTTTTCAACTCTGGGTCATCTTGATACGTATCAAAAAAAAAAAAAGTTGTTTGATTTTTGTTTCTACATTATTTTAAAAACAAGCTTAAATACAAGGACAATTTACATAGCACTTGGTACATGATGCAATGTACAATAAATTTTATTTATGTATTGTTAAAATAGTGTTGGAAAACAGTTTAAAAGACCAAGAGTGAGATAAAGGCAGAGGAAAAACAAAACCATGCAGTGAATTATGAATCACTATATGCTCTTTTCTTCATATTCTTTTTTCTCTATTTTAGAAGTTAACCTTACTTCACAAATGTCTGACTAAACCAATGTTCACACCTTCACACAAAACATCATTACACAAAAATTTTTAATATTTTTATACATTACAGTGAATGCTATTTATTCTCAAAATTCTCTTACTTAGCCTAATTCTTCCATGGGAAACCAAATTCTTTATCTGTAGCCAAGTTCTTTTTTGAAGCAAACCAACTAACTCAGTAAAGGGCTTAAGCAGGATATAATACTAATACAATTTCTTACAGTTGTTTTATGTGTCAAGAATCAATAATGCCAAAGTAAATGCATCTACAATGGTAATACCTTAAGATTTTTCTACACTTTAAAATCTTATTATATAATAAGCTTAAGTTTCTACATTTACACTCATTTAACTTAAGTTCTGTTGACATTTTTCACAGAAATTGAAATAACGTTTAGTTACTAAGTACTATAAACAATAATACACAATGCTGATGAATACACATAACAAATTCTCATCCTTGTGTCAACTAGTTAAATATCTATACAGTAGTTCTATAAAATCTTAATTGTCATTTATCCTTAGGCTATCTAACTTTTAAAACAATAAAACCAACCTTATATTACAGAGATGCAAAGTATTTATTACCTACATTAAAAAGCAACTGGATTAATTTCTAAGCCCATTATTCCCAAGTGAATCTTTACAATACAGTGAAGAAAAGGTGGGAAGACAGAAAATAATGCATGAAATACCATCAGGCAAATAGTTTATCATTTATTCAATTCACAAAACAAATACTTACTGAATATCTACTGTGCACCGAGCATAATGCTAGATGCCAGAGATATAAAGGAGAGTTAAGACAGACAACATGGTCCCTATGTTCACAGTAATTAATCTTATAAGGAGATAGATCTTGATCAGATAATCCTATGATTGAGTACATTAAAAACAAACTGATATTAATGCTGTATGAAAAGGATCATAGCTGTATGAAAGTGTTTAATATAGGAAATTGTTCCAAAGTAAGGGTTCAGCAAAGATTCCAGACAGAATAGAAGGGTTTCAAGCTGGGAACTGAAAGCTGAGAAAAATTAACAAGGACATGGAGATAAAAACAACCAGATAAAGACCCAGTAGTGGGAAGGAGCACAATACATTCCAGAAAGAGAAAGGACAGTGTGGCTAGATGCAAAGACCAAGAAAGGGAGTAATATAATAAGAAGCCAAAAAGGAGAGGGGCCAGATCATAGAAGAATTCAGGTCATTTAGGATTTTAGTCTTTATCCTAGTCTACTTTTCACTTTTGGAGTGAAAAATGTCTGTTTCTAATATAAGTTCTACTTGTGCAACATCTTTACAGGTAATGGAAACTTCACAAATAATTGTTTGAAGAATAAGCTAGAGTGGTCTTAGTTACTTGAGGCAAAAATAGCTTTCTGTTTTTTTAATTAAATTTATTTTAAGATCATACAAGTGGGGAAAAAAATCACCACCCACTGAAAATAAATGACTTGTACCTAAAAAGTTGAGATGTTCTGCTCTGAGCTTTCTTCTGCTTCTACAGATTATTTTACTTTTAAAGTATAGTGCTCAAACTGAAAGTAATATAAAAAGGGATCAATATCAAAAGACTATAATAGGAAACATTCCTTTCCAATTTTTATAAGCCTACTGAATTCCATCCTGTTATAAATACCATTTTCCTAACTATTCAGTCATTTTAAATTATGGCCTGTCTTCCAACCAACATCAAATATTTAATAAAATAATTCAGTTAATATAGTTTTAAAATCTGCGGCAAAGCCCACCTCATCATAGTTATTAAAATTTTTTAATTTGTTTTACCATATGGTCCCTTACCCCTCTCCACATAATATTCAGCAACATAATTATATTCTTACTTCCTCATTCCTGGTGATTAATAAACTGATTAATAATACTGACATTCAAAAAATAGTTATTGCTAATTTACTAAGGATAAAAATACTGGACTATGCACTGGGATTGAAATATGATTAAGATACTCTTTCTTTGATGATTTCTGAATATGAATATTCAACCTAGGACATAAGTAAAATATAACAAAATTCAAAACCCACATTGAAATAAGATCTCAGTGTGATGGAGAGACTCAGCAATTTGGACTTAACTTATATTTCTTTGGTCAGCCATCACCTCTTATGAAAATCATTTAAAAGTAGAAATTAGTTTAAGAGAGCGAACGAGGCTGAGCTTCTAAGTTAACCAAAAGAAAGATTACACACATGCCCCTAGTCAACCCAAATATCTCAAAATATTTCTATACACCTCAAAAAATGGAAATTCAGACTTAGATTTCACAGTTCAGATTTTTCTAGTTAAGTGTTTTCAAATGACCTATAAATCAGATTTGAATATTACACATAAGATATGAAATATGAAGTTTCTTTCTAAATGACCCTTCTAATATTTTGTCATACCTGAATAAAATAGTTTTATAGTTTCCACTTAACTCACCTTCATCATTTATTATATTTTTCATCCCTTACTGTTCCATATAAACATTAAAAGTAAAGATTCACAGTCAATCTAAACTTACAGCTAGAGCTATTTTCTCTGATACCAACCAGTAAGAGAAAATTAGCCTAAGCATGGCAAAGTCATGCTTCTCTGAGTGGTATTCTAATAGAACCTCAGCGTGGAAAGTAGCCAAAGAGAACAGAACACATAACAAGTAAACCTGAGAACTGAACTTCTGTCCCTACAAAGAAGCAATGCCATCCTTCTATCATATCCATCCATCCATTGATATATCTATATCTATCTTTGCCTTTCTACTACATCCTAGGACTACATTTTAGTAATTGTATATATTTGTACAGGCACTATACTTTAAATGAGGCATTCCCATATAACGCATGTGGGGGCAGGAGGAATGGGGAAAGAGGAAGAGAAAGCTTCAAAATGCCAGTCAAAACTTAAAGAGAAAGAACTCTTTGGCTACTTTTGGAGGATTTCAGGAAACCAACTCAATCCAAAAGCTGGTAAATAAAAGGAAATCTAGCATTTATTCTGCCTTTTCTGTATAAACTGTACTGCATGAAAACAAAAAAAAAGTTGATTAGGAAAAGTTTTTACAGAAGTCCAACTAATAATAAACAAAGGAGGAATGATAAAATTAGGATAACACTATTTTGCAACCCCTAATAAAATAATGGATCAATCATCAATGGCTGCTAAATTCATGAGGGAAAAAGTTGATAGGGAACTTTACAAAGAATGGATTAGACAGACAATAACTGGACCTAGCGATCAGTCTTAGCACCACAGAAAGCGATCACCAGACATCATGCAAAAACAAGGTACAATAATCTATAAAGTATTCTTTCAAAAAGAATTAAACCCAACTCTGATCAGGCCTCTGAATTTAACTACCAGCTCATAAGAAACATACGGGGACGGAGGAACACGCTAAATAACAAAACAAAGATGCACTGAGCAAAATCCAAAATGTGAAAAATTCTGTAAGACAAATAACTTACTTTATTCAACAGATAAACTACAAGAGGGAAAAAGGAAAGAAAGAGAAGAAAGTATAGATTAAAAGAGATGTAAGAAATATATCAGTATGTGAACCTTGTTTATTAGATCTTGACTCAAGCAAACCAACTGTACAAAAAAGCAAAACTCTTGGGCTTCCCTGGTGGCGCAGTGGTTGAGAGTCCGCCTGCCGATGCAGGGGACACGGGTTCGTGCCCCGGTCTGGGAAGATCCCACATGCCGCAGAGCGGCTGGGCCCGTGAGCCATGGCCGCTGAACCTGCGCGTCCGGAGCCTGTGCTCTGCAACGGGAGAGGCCACAACAGTGAGAGGCCCGCGTACCGCAAAAAAAAAAAAAAAAAAAAAAAGCAAAACTCTTTATTAGACAACAAGAAAAATGTGAATACTAATTGGACATTTAATTACATTAAAGAATTAATTTTCTGATGTGAGAGTGCTGTGGTTATATTAAAACAACAAAAAAGTGTCCCTACCTTTTTAGAGATGCATGCATAGGCACACATACATATATTTACAGATAAAGTTGATAAGATATACAGGAATTGCTTTGAAACAGTCTGGGAGAAAGGTGCAGGGAGCACTGATATACATGAAATAAAACTGATCATCATTAACTGTTGAAACTGGGTGGTGGGCACAGAAAGGTTCATTACAGTACTCTATTTTTATATATGTTTTTAAATGTTCATTTTAAAGTTTGAAACAAAATAAAGAAAAAAGAATTGTCCATTGTAGACTGTTAACCTCTGAGGCATTCTTATGTAACATACTGACTGAGCCCACCTACACATGAGGCACTATTCCAGTTGCTAGAGACACAGAAATAATAGAGAGACAAGCATTTTAAAATTCCCTACAACACAGCAACTGACAAATGAAATAGAATTATTACAGAATTGCTAACACAGAAGAAGTAATCAGAAGCATATAATTCTAGAGATTTACTAATAGTAGTTGACAAATATAAACATGAACGATAAGCAAATGGGGTTTTTTTTGGTAATCACCTCCCATTCTTTCCTCTGCTGATCCCTAGTTCTCCAATATTAAGAAAGGAGTAAATCAAGGGGCTTCCCTGGTGGCACAGTGGTTGAGAATCTGCCTGCTAATGCAGGGGACACGGGTTCGAGCCCTGGTCTGGGAGGATCCCACATGCCGCAGAGCAACTAGGCCCGTGAGCCACAACTACTGAGCCTGCGCGTCTGGAGCCTGTGCTCCGCAACAAGAGAGGCTGCAATAGTGAGAGGCCCGTGGACCGCGATGAAGAGTGGGCCCTGCTTGCCACAACTAGAGAAAGCCCTCGCACAGAAACGAAGACCCAACACAGCAAAAATAAATAAATTAATTAATAAACTCCTACCCCCAACATCTTCTTTAAAAAAAAAAAAAAAAAGAAAGTAGTAAATCAAAATAAAAATATTATCTACTCGCTTCCTCTTTTCTGCACATTGATTTTTATATTATTTGGCAATTTTTGGTTTCCTTTTGTTAAGAAAGCTTAAAATTAAAATTATGACAAATACATCTGGCTACTACTCCTCTCATTATTATTTAACTTTGTTACAATAAAATAACAAGAAGCATTTAATTAAAGTAAAAGAAAACTGAGCAAAGTTAAGAAAAAAACTTATTAAACAATAGCTTGAGAACGTTCCATGTAATCATGAATATCAAGGCCATGACACATGGCCTTCTATAAAAACATAGGTAATAATGATAAACTACTAAATTTAAAATTGGCGTGTTGTGCTAGCCCAACAAATACTATTCCTTTCCTACAAATCAGAAACTATATGACACAGAATTACAAACAGACTTCTTTTAAAACTTAGTTTGAAATCTCATACTTAAAAGATTAAGCTATTATAAATAACAATACCTATTTATATACATATACTTTTAGAAGCAGTGGCTTAAACACTTCGAAATAAAATATAAAAATATAACTTTACAATTGTCCTTTATCATATTTTAAAGATTTATATTTTTAAAGGATCTTTCAAAGTAATAAAATACTAAAACTCTCTTGACTAATATTTTAGTGTAATTGAGCACTGGGTAGGTAACGCTGCAAGAAAGCACTATGAAAGATATATATAAAACACAAAGAAATTAACAGATATTACTTATAGAATGAGTCATTCCATTTCATGAGAAAAAGAAGAGACCAGTCACCAATTTCCAGGTCACAGTAGAGAGAAGCAAGTAACATTAGATGGAAATAAGACATTGTTTAATAGAAACACAATTCTGAGTACACCACCTAGTTCCTCATGAAGAACTTTCAAGTTCAAAAAAATATGAAGGAAAGAAACGAAATACAGAGAGCAGTTGTAAACCACTGTAAAGCTCATATTGGGAGAAAGGATTAAATATACAGACTCTTGTTAGGGAATAACAATGTGAGGTGTTACTCAATGTATCGTCTCTGATTAAGCAGAAATATTTTGGGCTGTGGCTATCTCTGAAAATATCCAACTCCGAATTCTCTAACAACCCAGTTCAACCCTACACTCCCACGTGCTGAATATTCAAATAGAAGCAACCAACATAAAGGCCAAGCCTCTACACAGAGGTGAGCAGATCCAACACTGGGCAATGCAGCCTGGGTATCACTATTGCTTTTTCAATTATTCTGGCAGCAACAGAAATCTACCTCTATTTCAGGAGGCAAAATTTGTTAAAGAAGATCAGCAGGTATTGCATCCTTAGAAAACTGACCACCTACAATAGCAATGAAGAAAGAAAATCAGATGAATGAAGCACAAGTGAAAGAGAGATTCACTTGCCACAAAAAGTGGAGCTGAAGTATTCAATATTAGTTTCTCATAAACAAAAGAATAAATAAAAGACCCAACCATGAAGAGGCATATGACCCTAGTTCAGTCAAGGCCCAGAAATCTGTCCTTTTGATTTATATTCTTTTCATTACACAGCACTACCTTCTCTCAATGATGTCTTAATTAGCCCATTATTAAAACAACTGCATTTACTGAAGACACTGGGCAAGCAGGTCAGATGTGTACATCCCAATCAGCTTGTTCAGTGACCCCAATAGAACCTGGGATAGAGCCACTACCCCATTTGCCCAAGGTCACACATTTTTCCAGGCAGAGTTAGCTCTAAAAGAACTCACAGGCTTTGCTTTCCCAGAAAAACAAAATTCTCTCTAAAGCCCAAACACTCAGATAAGCATGTTCTCTTCACAGACACCAAAGGCTAACACGGCTGCTGTTTCCCACAGATTTTGTCCATAGGAATTCCATGCTAGTCTTCTTGTTCTGGGTCCATAGTATACGCTACAGTTTCACCAATCTAAGACCACAACCTGTGAAATTAGAATGACCTCAGTCCCTTTCATAAAATTATCTTTCTTTTGAAACATTTATGTATCCTAAAAAGCACCCTGTTTCTTCTTAAATTTCACATTCAGACTATTAACACCAATGAGTGTTCATTCAAAGATAACATATTAAACTTCTATTAAATCTATTATGTTGTTTTTATAACCCTTTCCATATACCTTTTCAATATTTACCAGTTCATTTATATGCTAACACATATATTTTCCATCAAACTATCTAGAGTCTCATCAAACCATAAAAACTTTGAGAGTGGGTAAATTTTACCATACAAATACTTTACCAATAGCACATCATACAAAATATATACTCTTCTTTAAATTATGTGAAATGTTATTTGATTTTTCTCTATTCTTCCTAATATACTATCTTTCAACTGTATCCAATCCTGAAAATAACTTGAAGAAATGCGATATATATGAACCAAATCAAAACAAATTCAAAAGGCCATCTCACTAAAGCAACATATCCCTAATATCATTTGCTCCAACAACTACTGCAGAATAGTTTTTTAAAAGTATCTATAGGGCTTCCCTGGTGGCGCGGTGGTTGAGAGTCCGCCTGGTGATGCAGGGGACATGGGTTCGTGCCCCGGTCCGGGAAGATCCCACATGCCGCGGAGCGGCTGGGCCTGTGAGCCATGGCCGCTGAGCCTGCGCATCCGGAGCCTGTGCTCCGCAACGGGAGAGGCCACAACAGTGAGAGGCCCGCGTACCACAAAAAAAAAAAAAAGTATCTATAAAAAAGTACCATAACATAAATGTGCTATATCTCCAAACATGACTTATGTTAAAATAATTTCTTAAGTTTAAATAACACAGAGTAGATTGCTAAAAGCAATTAAATGACAACCAATTATTTCATACAGCAAAAATGACATCTCTTTATTAAATGCCAGGTATTCAATTCTATCAACAATTGTCCTGCAAAAGTCATAAATCAATGAGAACAGTATCTACCTGAAAACTGTTCTGAGAAACTTACCATCATTTTGGCTCTTGCCCTTCATCTCCTCCTTCCATGATGGGATGGTGTTCAAGGGAACATAGTCCCTTAGGTATTCTTTGCGTCTCTCCTCTACGGTCATCTTCAGCAAACGTTCTTGCAAAATAAAAGCAGAATCTCCATTTGTATTTAACTTTTAAGTTCAGGAATTATTTTACAATTTAAATATTAACCACATTATACTAACCAAAGAATTGGTGTGGGCTTGAAGAATACCAAAATCAAATCTAATGACTCTGTATTTGAGTGTTAAAAGGTGTCAAATTAATACTATATTAGTAGGGGGAAAAATAAGATCTAAGCCTGATGAGGAAGACATTCTTGTGATAGTCCAAGAAAGAAATAAACTCTTTCAAACATCTACTGACAGTCTACTATGTGCCAGGTGATATGTTTATACACTGAAGGTACAAAGGTGACCTTTAACTTTGAGGAGTTCACAAAAGAGGATACAGATAAGATAAAAAATAATAGCTACATAAATAAAATACAAAATCCTAAGACAAATAAGTACAAATGCTAACAGCACAAGAAAAGCAGCCAACAAGATATTTCCTTAATTCTACAATGCCATCAACAATAAAAGTGCCCTTTCAATTAATAATACCATTGTGGAGGTGATATAAACAATACTTGAAGTATAAATCTTGATTATAAGATTAAACATTTTAAACACTTTGAAGTAACAATAGTTGATGTTGTTTATAAAGAACGCACTGTGTGCCAGGTACTTCACATGTATAATTTTATTAAAATAATCTTCCCAACACTCAGCAAAACTGATAGTATTATTATCCTGATTTTGCAGATAGGGAAATGAAGCACATCAAAGTTCAGGAGTTTGTCCAAAGCAAGAGAGCTTTCCATTAAAATCCACTCAGATATCTCCATTAGTAAAAGACTACAGCCTATACCGTTAGCCACTATACTGTACTACCTTCTCAAGAAAAGCTTCCCAAAGGAGGTGACATGTATGCTCATTCCTGGACAGGTAGAATTCTGCCATGAAGAGGTAAGAAATAAGGATATTTCAGACTAGTAGAGCAATGTAAACAAAGATAAGGAGATACGAATAGTTTAATGAAGCTGCAAGATATGTTAGGAAGAGGGAAAGTGGCCACAGAATTGAAAAGTAACTAGAAACATAAATTAAAACGAAAATGTACAGGAATATGTATACTATGCCGAGCCGTTTAATCTTATTCTATAAAGTACACCACTAATATTCAAAGTTGACTATTCATATCCTAGAAGGTACATAAAATGATCCACTAGGATACTGGGGAAAAAAACTAAAAAATTCTATTTATTTCGAACCTAAGGAAATAAATTAGATTTATTTACAAATAAATTAAGATTTTCTAATATTCAATATATAAACTGACGCTGGCAACCTCACTCATTCCGTATGTCAGCTGTCATGTATCATATATTTACTTTGCCAAAGGTCGCCACAATGTAGAGCAATTGACAGTCATACTCTCACTCTCCAATTCTCTTTCGGCATATTACAAAGTATTGTAGTTTAGATGAATGGATTTAAGGACAGCATCTAGTTTTAGGTAATCTAACCCTCATAAAATAATCACTTTAAAAGATTCTTTCACAGAAATAAACTGCAGAAAGTATTAAGGTAAGCACAAGTGAAAAAATGTTGGGCACCCAACATTTCTCCCTGCTCCTAGACCTGGCTTTTCTTCAGCCACAATAGGAGACCAAAAAAAAAAAGATTTTCATCGGATGTAATATATTCAAATCACAATACTACAATACTCAACACTATATTGAATTTAAGATGCCTAGGCCATTCAAGTTGAAAACAAGAATCTGGAACTCAGGAAAGATCTAGCCTAGAGATTTGGAAATTATAACCTAAAATTCTAGGCCTACAGGAAATTCATTGGGGAGGGTAAGACAGGAGACCAAACCTCAAACAAACGACATTTAGGGAGTGAACACAAAGAGGAAAAAAATTGAAATAAAACTGAGATGTCACTGAAGGTACAAGGTGAATCAGGGTCGCACTGATGTGGAAACCAGCAGAGAAAAGAGTTTTAATGAGGAGAAAAGGGGAAATCTTGTCAATTGCTACAGGAAGATCAAAAAGAATGAAAATTAATAAGCCATTGGTTTTTATCAACTGGGTCAAGAACAACACTGAAAAGAGAACAAAATGGTTAACAGCTGTCTGGATTCTAACACCAAATCATGTAAATCTGTGTGATCTTGTATTACTTAATCTCTCTATGGCTCAGTTTCTTTTTCAGGTAGTTGGTAGGTATTATTCCCAACTTATAGATGAGGCAACTAAGACTGAGAGGTTGAATAACTTACCTAAGGTTCCACAGCTAGTAAGCAGTACAGCTAGGATTCAAACCCAGACAAATGGTGTTCTAAGCTCTTGACCTTAAAATACACTACCTCAGGGCTTCTCTGGTAGCGCAGTGGTTGGGAGTCCGCCTGCTGATGCAGGGGATACAGGTTCGTGCCCCAGTCCGGGAGGATCCCACATACCGCGGAGCGGCTGGGCCCGTGAGCCATGGCCGCTGGGCCTGCGCGTCCGGAGCCTGTGCTCCACAACGGGAGAGGCCACAACAGTGAGAGACCCGCGTACCGCAAAAAAAAAAAAAAAAAAAACTACCTCACAGGGTTGTTGTGAGAATTAAATGAGATAATCCAAGTAAGTTACTTAAAATAGTGCTGGGCACACAAACAGGACTCAAATAGTAACTATTTTTATATTAGTACCATCATCATTGTTATTACTGAATGATTTTAGGAACATTAGTTTCCTTGGAGCATAACTTGAGATCCAGGAGATTTTGAGGGACTGAGGAAAAGAAGGAAAGTGAGAACAGCAACTCCAAGGTGAAGCCCTGTGGAAGGAAGGCTACCTTCCTTGATCGTTTTTATAGGATGAGGAGAGGAACCCAAAGACACTGAGAAACTAAACATACCCAAAAGAGAATAAATGATAGTACAAGATCTCAAATAATACAGATGAGATAAAGGGCACAAGCAGAGGGGTTAATCCTTAGAAACAAAGATGAAAAGTGCTTCCTCTAAAAAAGGAAGAAAGCTGAAAGAACAACAGACATGTAAAGAAACAAAAGAGACTATGGAGGAACATGTTAGGGCTGTTCATGTTATATGACATGTATTTTCTCCGTGAATTAAAAGGCAACGTCATCTGTTTAGCATAGGAACTTAAGGTCTTGATGGAATAGGAAACTTGAAGGGAATGGTAAATTTGAAATAATCACATGGAGGAGGAAAAGTGATGACTAGTGTTTACCAAAGCACTACGAAAAAAGCTCAGGTCACTAATATGGAAATACAGCAATATCAACGATCAGGATGAAAGATATTACGGAGCAACTTGTACTTTCAGTAAGTGTCAGAAGCACATATGGGAATGCAACCTGGCCTCTGTCATTCCATTTACTTAAAAGTTTAAGTGTGGACACTTAGGAAAAAAACAAGATGAATAATAAGACAATAAGATAAAACACTGAGATAATTTAACTTTCAATACTTGAAATGATAATACACACTGAGTAGTTTTGAACTAGGGCACAAAATATTAAATCAACACCATTTATTTAACCTATGTGGACTTGAGAATTCCTTAGTTATTTATTTAAACGATGAAACATACTGGGGGGCACACAGTCATATATACAGTTTCTTCAGCTTTACACAAAACTTTTCCTTAAAGAATGTTTCACCTTTGCAGATGTACTTAGTAGACGGTATCCTGAGTTAAAATATGTTTAAAGAATGCCTTGACATTTCAATGAGGTGGGTAAGCCTTCCTTTAGATTTAAATAACAGTTACAAAAATACCATACCGCCCTCTCCAGTACAATTCAGAAAAAGGTCACGCTTTCCATCAGCTTCTTAATACTAACTACTGTCCTGGAAATCCTCACCTCCTTCTTGATGGTATAACATATGTGTGTGTGTGTGTGTGTGTGTGTGTGTGTATACACACACACACACACACACACGTTTATTGAAGTATAGTTGATTTACAATATTATACTTTACTAAATATTCCAAAAATAGATATCCTGATAAGATGCTGACACACTAAAAAGTCTTCAAGTCACAATAACTTTCTCTTTTAATGCAAAAATATGTTAGTTTTGGACAAGAGAAAAATTTACTTTGTTAAGTGCCTTCTTTAATTGTGCATTTGCTTCTCTGTTTAGATAATATTAATTTGGTAATATTTTCCCCTATTATTAGAAGTAAAAGAAGAAAAAAAAATCAAGACATTAAAGTTTTAAAGATGCTTGCTTATGAAAGTCCAACAGTGTAGATGTTAAATGAAAGAACCATTATAACATTGTTACTTTAGGAACATTATTATGACAGAAAAATATAATAGTTCTTAAGTAATCGCTATAATTTCATCAATTATTCATGTATTGAAAACAATCTCCATGTTTTCCACTATTTTGCCTTCATTATTATCAATAATACAAACCTAACATTTCAAGACCATCAATAAAAATGGGCATAAAAGATTTTTCAGTGCTTACAAGGTGAATCCTTGTTGAAACTCAAATAACTTCTATTGCGAAAACAAAGCAAAACTATTTTACGTTACTTTATGTATCAGCCTATTATTCTCAACAGCATTTGATTTGCGACACCAAAATTTAGTTCTATATATGTCCATAATCATTAAAACATAATTAAATGGCATCCAGTCTGTCAATATTTAAAGACCATTTTAATTGGGTCTTTCAGTTATGCTATGTTAAATCTTCCCAGTAGTTAATGTGAAAAAAAGTCCCTCCTCATCCCCTTCCTCATGCATTGTTTTAAGTAGGCCCCTACATAAAGGATTTGTTTTCCCATATTCATTCCCTTTCTTTCATCCACTGTTTGGCCTTATTTATAAAGACCAGCAGTTGCAGTAAAAATCCAGATTTTAAAGAACTATTATCAAGGAAATTAACTTTCACTCTAGTCACCCCTTTATCCTTGTTCTATAAAAAAGATGAGATACTTAGGAGAGATTTGCACTTCCCTCACTCGACCTCACTCCTGATACAGAGCAGTAGCAGTGCGAATACTTTTTACTACATTTCTGTACAATCAGCTGCTGAAGAATTTTTTTAAAAAAAGAAAAGAGAAAAGGAAAGAGAATATGAAGGAAGGAAGGAGAAAGAAAAAAGAAAGAAAGAACGAACGAAAGAAAGAAAGAAAGAAAAGACAAGACTACAGACTCAAGTTTTACCTTGGAATATTACCTAACTATGGTGCCAGAGAAAAACAGGGAGGGAGGTGGAGAAAAGAGGGTTGGGTCGCACACCTCTGTGCCTCATCGACATCAGCGTCACCGTCAACCTGGCTGATCTGGATAAGCTTTGATCTGCACGAAACTCAGGGATGGGCTCATTCACAGAGAGCGACATCAGTCTCACACTCTTACTCGGAGCAACTTCAGACTATGAATGGGGATGGAATCTAGAGGAAGTCACTGCAGAGAAAAGCCCATTCAGACTTCTCTGACTGCTCTTAGCCTCGCGGACAAGACCCGCTCGTTTTAGGTTCCCGCAGAGATCTAGGTTTCAAAAGTCACACTGCGGCGCAGAAGCAGGGGCCCTGGCTGAATATCCGAAGGTGGGGACGCCCAGCCAGCGGATGGGAAGGAGACAGGGGACAGAGGCGAGGGGTGAACGTCTGAGGCTCGGCGGGCGCGGAGCAGCAGCAGCAGCTGCAGCCGGGGTGCCAGCTGGCGGGCACGTATCCGCGGGACACCCGGGCCGGGAGTCCGAAAGTCCCAGCTGGGGTCCGGGGACAGGGTGCGGGGGCCTGAGCAAGTTGTACGGAGCCCGCGGGCCGCCGCGCGGCGGTCCGCGCCGCTAGAGGGGCGAAGGTGACCGGGCGCGGCGGGCGGCAGAGAGGGGCGTGCGCCCACACGTGCGCTAGCGGCAGGTACCCGGGGGCGGCGCGTGCACGCCGGCGTGCGCGCGCGTACGCGCGTGTGTACACACGGACCCGCCAGGGAGGCGGCACCGGCCAGCCGGGCGCGAGGCGGGAGCGGGGCGGAGGGCGCCGCGGCACACACAGCCCTCACTCCCGCCCCCACCCCACCCCACCCCACCCCCGCCCCCCGGGACTCGACGGGCCGGTTACCTTTCTCCTCTCTCCACACCTTTTTCTTCTTGTTGCTGGGGTACATGTTGCTGTGGGGGTGGCTGGCTTTAAGCTGCAAGTTCCCCAGGCTCACGGGCAAACAGGGTGTATGCGGAGTGGGAGGGGTGGGAGGGGGCGCTCGGGAGGGAAAAAGTGGAAGAGGCTCCGGGTCCCGCGCCGCTCGCCGGTCTCCAGTCGCCGCCCTCCTCCCTCAGCACGCACTCGGTTCCGGCTCCCACCCGCCTCAGCCCAGCGGCCGCCACCACAGCAGCACCTCAGAGCCTGTCAACTAGGTCACGCCTCGCGCTAACCTAACACCCGCGCAGGCCCCGCCTCCCAGCCGCTAGCCAGCGCCGCCTCCCATTGGCTGCACCGCCCGCCGCTCTCCGCGTTCCAGCTACCGCGCGCCCCGACTCCGGCCCCAGGGCGCACGCGCAGGCGCAGGCTCGGGCCCGACGCCGAGGACGTTGGGGAGCTGTTGGGGGCGGAGCCAGGGCTCGAGGGGGCCGGAGGTGGCTCACGACTGGGGCGGGGCGTGGGGCGGCCCCGCGGGAGCACCGTGAGGCGCTGGGCGCTTCTCTGCGGCTTCGCGGCGCTGGGAAAACCGGAGGGCGTGGCCTATAGGAAGGGCCAGGTGCGCCAGGTGATTGCGCGCTGACTGGGAAAAGCTGCCTCAGGGCCTGGAAGAAGTGGAAGTGTGAGGAGATGTGAGTCAACACGAATTGTATACTTTCACTGTCACCGCCCGGTCTGGACGGATTTTACCGGATAATCTGAAGCTTTCCTCTTGGTGGGCAAATATAACCGAAAGAAGTGAAAGGATTAGGAAATGGTTCCAGACCATATACAATCAGCTCCTTGACCTTGTAGTAAAAATTACGTATTTTACTCGACTCCGGTGAAGTCTGGAAAGAACAAAAGTAAACTGAACTACTCAAGGGTTTAAGAACCGGGAAGTAGTGGGCAACCAGAACCTTATACTGGAAACGGAAAGAAGTCACATCAAAGCAAGTTCAAGTGGGTGTTAACCAGAGTCCGTCATCTTATCGGTTTTATTCCCCCACCAATTGCTTCAGTCAAGGCGCTAGTCTAAAGGGCTCGCTTGAATCTGGGCAATGCTAGTCTGCAGGTAATCTGAAAACCCGGTTCCGTTCGAGTCCACCACAGGAGTAGGGTGACCTAGAATTTAGAGGAAGTTTGGTAACCCCATCCCCAAATTTATGGTGTTTCTAAATATCAGACAAGGCTGATTTGGTGGATGTGGTGAATCCACATTTATTTGACAATTGGGATGCTGTGTTATATGTGTTGTACTTAAGCCAGGTGTGTAAGAGCAAATAATTACTTGGAACACGTTTTTAATAATAAGAGGAAGAAAGGGGAGGCCCTTAAGAATTGTAAAGAATGAAATGTTTTGAGTAACAGGACACTCTCATGAGGATGATTAAGTAAGATAATTTTGTTAATTTTGACATTGTTTCTGCTTCTGTTTTTCTTTTAATGCTGTGAAGTACATAAAAACTTGTTTGAGAGAAATAGGGAAAGCTTCAAGAAGGAAGTGACATTTGAGCTAATAATGAAAATATGCACTCATTTGTTGGCAGTGGAAATAAAAGCAGGACTCTAAGGCACATTACCAAGGTAGAATCAATAAAAATTGGTAATGAAATAGATTTTGGGAAGAGAATAAGAGAAAAAATCTAGGGTTTCACAGTATAGTTGAGTAAAATAGCAATATTAATAATATTTGGCAATACAGAAGCAGTTTCAGATTTCACGGGAGAGATATTGAGTCCTTAGTTAGAAATGCAAAGTGCAACGTGTGCAGGAAAGTGCATTATACTGGGCACCTTCTCTTCTGTTACAGAAGATAAGCTGTTTCCACCCCAACCCAGAGCCAGTCCTACCACCTGTGCTTTCTTTTTTTTAATAAGTTTATTTATTATTTATTATTTTTGGCTGTGTTGGGTCTTTGTTGCTGTGCGTGGGCTTTCTCTAGTTGTGGCGAGCAGGGGCTACTCTTCGTTGCGGTGCGCAAGCTTCTCATTGCGGTTGCTTCTCTTGTTGCGGAGCACAGGCGCTAGGCGTGCGGGCTTCAGTAGTTATGCCACATGGGTTCAGTAGTTGTGGCTCACGGGCTCTAGAGCGCAGGCTCAGTAGTTGTGGTGCACGGGCTTGCGGCATGTGGGATCTTCCCGGACCAGGGCTCAAACCCGTGTCCCCTTCATTGGCAGGCGGATTCTTAACCACTGCACCTCCAGGGAAGTCCACCACCTGTGCTTTCTTAGAAGCACTGCACTACTGATTATCCTTTATCTCATGTTGACTCAAAGAACTGGGGCCATCCATCAACTTTTAAACTTTCTGAGGTTTCTCGCATGTTAAAATAAATAAAATAAAAATAAATACAAATGCCTCCTGTGATCCCACACTCCTACTGCTAAGGGAAGTTACTTTCCAAAGTAACTTCCTCCTTTCCAAAATGTTGTGTCAATTTTCTTGTATCCCACTTTCTGCTCTTCAGTCCACTCTAATCTGGGTTCTATCCTATAAATAAACTGAAATGGCTGTTACTAAGGTAATCAATGGCCTTCATGTGATATTTAATGGACATTTTTCAATCTTTCTCTTACAAGATCTCTCAGCAGCATTTAATGGTATTAACCTCTTATCCCTCCTGTCAGCATTCTTTTCCTTTAATTTTGTCAGCCTTTTGAGTTTCCTCCTGTCTGGTCATTCCTTTATAGCCTTCTTCGTTGGCCCATCTTCCTTTTCAGCCATTACATTTTGGAGTTCATTCTTTGAATAATTTCATCCATATTCATGGCTTCAGTTATAACTAGAATTCTCAACCAGGGGCAATTCTGCCTCCCTTGGGGACATTGGCAATGTCTGGAGACATTTTTGGTTGTCACACCTGAGGGAAAAATGCTACTGGCATTGAGTGAATGTAAACCAAGGATTCTGCTAAGCAGCTTATGATGCACAGGACAGTCCCCTGCAATAAAGAATGTCAATACTGATGAGGTTGGAAAATCCTGAGTTACATCAATGACTCCCAAATTTATTAACTACAGGAAAGTTTTCTTACCCCTCTGCCCTGAATCTAGAGTTATCTTGTCAAATGTGATCAGGTCATTTTACTGTTGTAAATCATTCAGTGACTTTGTGGTGGACTTTACCATGGTTTGAACTGAGTTCCCCCAAAATTCATATAGCCCACAATGTGCTTATATCTAGATATAGGGTCTTTAGGAGGTAATTATGGTTAACTGAGGTCATAAGGGTGGGGCCCTAATCCAGTAGGACTGTGGCCTTGTAAAAAGGAGAAGAGTTCACACTCTCTCTCCCCTTCCCTCTGACTCCCCCATTCTCACTCCACTGTCCCCCATCATGTAAAGACCCAGTGAGAAGGCAGCCATCTGCAAACCAGGAAGAGAGCCTTCACAAGAAGCAGACCATGCTGTACCCTGATCATGGACTTCCAGCATCCAGAACTGTGAGAGAACTAACTTCTGTTGTTTAAGCCGCCCAGTGTGCGGTATTTTGTTAGGGCAGCCCAAGATGACTAACACAGTCTTATAAAAACTGAATCATTTAGGAGTGACCATCACCTACCAATTCTGCTTTACCTTATACCATGCTCCACCCCTACCACCCATCTCTGATGCCAACCATAGCAGCCCTTAGAGCTTTTCAGTTCCTTGAACATGTCTTATTCTCACCACATGGCCTTTTCACATGTTTATCACTATACCTAGGACATGTTTTGCTTAGTTAACACATCCTCATTCTTCAGAGTTTAGCTGGCAAAATTCACTCCCTGGCAAAGCCCTTCCTGATTCTGATCCCACCTGACCTCTACGTACAGCTTCCTCTTCTGTGTCCTCAATACTCATTCATTTTCCTATAAAGCACTTTTTATAGTTTTGAATTATACATTTATTTTTGTGATTATTTTATTAATATTCACTGTAGACTTACAAACTCTCTGAGGACAGGAAATATATCTTGTTGCTCACCATCCACAGAAAATGCACAATGTTTGGCACATAATAAAAATTTATTGAATAATTGAAAGTTAAGTGAGCATCTGTAGAGAAATGCTGGCAAAACTAAGGAAGAGCACATGACACCAAAATGGGAGCCCCTAATTTAATGTGAAGACCAAGAGAGGAACTAACAAATAAAATTAATGAACACCGCAAAGAGTATTACCATTCATCTTTAGCATATAGCAGATTTTCAACATGTAAATGAATGAGGCAGCGAGTGGTAGAAGAAGAATGAGAAGTTGTGTTCAAAAGTGTAAAAAAGTAACTGCAATTCAATTTTCAGAGAAACCAATAATATGTTTTCAAGGAGATGTTTATGGTCAGAAATGTCAGATGTCTCACAGAGATCAAGTAGGATAAGAACTGAGAAAAGATCATTGGATTTATAGTCTATGTAAATTAGTGAAAATAAAAACATGTAGTTGAAGAATAAGTGAGAGGCAACAAGCCAGAAGCAGTGATGAAGGAGTATTCTTTCAAGATGTTTAGAGGCTAAGGGATAAGTAGAAAAGATAGCAGTAGCAAGGATACGAGGGTCAAGGGAAAATTTTTCTAGGAGAGGTGGAATGAAGAGTTTTTAAATTAAGAAGAAGATTGGTACAAAAAGATTGAAACAAAAAGAGAAAGAGAGAAAAAGATAGAAAAGAACAAATGTTAGATAGAGTGAAGTACCAGAGAAAGTAAATGTGGATAGAATCAAAAGTGAGAGAAGTTTGGATTTAGAATATAGGAAGTGCATTTCATCTTTTGGGATGAATTAGGAAAAAAAGAACAGATGGAGATTCAAAAATGTTTTTTTTTAATAAAAACGAAGGAAGTCGAGGCAAGATAGGTCAAATGGCCTCAGTTTCCGTGAAAATAGGAAGGAAAATCATCTGCTGGAAGATGCTGATAATTCTGGATCCAAATGGGGACTGGAAAAAAAAGGTTGTTTGGAGAATGTTTAATGGATGATATTAAGAGTTTAAATAAATTTTATTTAGATACTTTTTTAAAGTACAGAAGTTGGGACAGTTCTATTTTGAAGTCTCTTGGTGAGAGGAAAAGATATTAGAGACACTGGTAGACTGAATAACGGTCCCAAAGATCTCCAGGACCTAATCTCTAGAACCTATGAATGTTACTTTATTTGGCAAAAGGAACTTTGCCAATATGACTGAGGATCTTGCGATCAGGAGATTATCTTGTATTTTGGTGGTGCCTAAATGTAATCGCAGGTGTCCTAAGAGGGAGACAGAAGGAGATTAAACCACAGAAGGGGAGAAGGCAAATGATGATTGTGCACAGATTAGAGTGATGTAGCCACAAATTGAGAAATGTGGGCAGCCACTAAAAGCTGGATGATTCTAGTCAAGGAATGGATTCTCCCCTGGAGCCCCCAAAACCAATTAGATCTACTCTTAATTTCAGTCCTGTAAGAATCCTTTTGGACTTCTGACCTCCAGAACTGTAAGACAATACATTTCTGGGGTTTTTTCTGTTATTTTTAACCCACTAAATTTGTAGTAATTTGTCACAACAGCAATGAGAATACAGGGAGTAAACCTAAAAATTCAAGGCAATAAATACATCTGTTTCTGAAGTAATTACCTGAACACACTGTAAAAGTTGGATATATTTTAGGTATGATTTCTCTACTAGCTCCATTCTTTGGGTATTGTTAATAATGCGATACTTTACCTAATATTCATTTTGATTTCTGGTCCTAGCCTTAAGGGTATTCATTCCTAAAATGCCCATATATTTTAAGAGAGTAAAGAAGGCATTTCTAAACACCTTTTAATGAAAGTTTAATGAAACACCCTTTTTTTAACATCTTTATTGGAGTATAATTGCTTTACAATGTTGTATTAATTTCCCTTGTATAACAAAGTGAATCAGCCATATGTATGCATATATCCCCATATCCCCTCCCTCTTGCATCTCCCTCCCACTCTCCCTATCCCACCCCTCTAGGTGCTCACAAAGCACGGAGCTGATCTCCCTGTGCTATGCGGCTGCTTCTCACTAGCTATCTATTTTACACTTGGTAGTGTATATATGTCAATGCTATGCTCTCACTTTGTCCCAGCCTACCCTTCCCCCTCCCCTTGTCCTCAAGTCCATTCTCTATGCCTGCATCTTTATTCCTGTCCTGCCCCTAGGTTTATCAGAACCATTTTTTTTTTTTTAGATTCCATATATATGTGTTAGCATATGGTATTTGTTTTTCTCTTTCTAAAATCTAATTGATGACTGGGATTTGTTTGTCCTGGTCCTAGTAAAATGTGAGCAGTTCCTTACCTGAACAGAGTATAAACATTTTCACCAAGATGGGGACCAAAGCAGACTTGGTCCATATGTTTCCTGTCCACCACAGCCTTGAGATCTTAGATTAAAGGATGATGTCAGATTAGTTAATTGTGTTTTCACATAATTGCAGCTTGCATCTCTGGAGGTACCATAAAAATAAGAATTTCCAGGGCTTCCCTGGTGGCGCAGTGGTTGAGAGTCCGCCTGCCGATGCAGGGGACACGGGTTCGTGCCCCGGTCCAGGAAGATCCCACATGCCGTGGAGCGGCTGGGCCCGTGAGCCATGGCCGCTGAGCCTGCGCGTCCGGAGCCTGTGCTCCGCAACAGGAGAGGCCACAACAGTGAGAGGCCCGTGTACAGCAACTCTGAACAGAATTCAGAGAGCAACTCCTACCTATTTCAAGCCTACCACTTATCTCTCACGGGAGAAGTAACTAACTAGATATGGTTCCTTCCCCACAGCCTGCTCTGTCCATCAGCTGCCTTCATTCCCTGTTGAAAGGAACTTCCTGGCAGCTCATTGGCCCAAGAGTAAAGAAATTGTTGCTTAGCAACCAAGTCCTGACACCTACAGACCTAAAAAGAGGAAGCTTGTGGGCCAGCCGCCTAGTTCTACCTGCGTTACAGTAAGAAGGAGCTGCTTGGGAGAAAATGAAGCCCTTGCCCCTGCTAATAGAGATATTGATAATTCTTGGGATCACAATTAAACGTAAGTTTTTCTGTCCTTGTGATTCTCTATGAGGGGTTTTAGCGCTAAGGGTGGAAGCTGATTAGAAAATCATATGTAACTTCACAATATTCCTAATTAACACTACTTTTGGATAACTACTTTAAAATATTCAATTAGGATAAATAGTAATGATACTCTCATTTAGGACAATACGTGGGAAGGATGTGTGTGTGTGTGTGTGTGTGTGAGAGAGAGAGAGAGAGAGAGAAAGAGAGAAGGAGTGGGGTGTGGGAGATTGAGCAAATCTATGAGAAAAGGCTTACAGTAACTTTTATAGAGTAGGGATATTTGAGACAGGTTAAGTTTTGTTAAATCTAGAATATCATGAAGATCTAGTTCTAGAACTTTAAATGAAAAGTATAGAACTCAAAGAGTGGTAAAGTGCTTTCATTTATATTCTTATAGTCTCTTATAATCTTTCCACAATAGCAATTCTACTTTCAAATTTTCCACGATTCCTAACTAATTACTATCTTAAAATGGAAATTATTTTCCAGTCTTGTTTCTCTGGCCGTTTAATGAGTTAATTTTTACCCAATCCTCAGATAATTTGCTCATCATGATTTCAATTTAAGGAATATGTATTTGCATTTAACCCAGGAATGCAAGGTTGGTATAACATCTGAAAGTTAGTTAATGTAATGCACCACATCAATAGAACAAATGACAAAGACCACATGGTCATCTCAATTGATGCAGGAAGAGCACTTGACAAGTCAACTTCCCTTTTGTATAAAAACACTGAACAAACTAGGAATAGAAGGGAACTTGTTAACCTAATAAAGGGCATCCTCAAAAAACTGGCACCTAATATACTTAATGGTGAAAGACTGAATGTTTCCCCGTATGGTCCATCTAAGATCAGGAACAAGACAAGGATGTCTACTCTTGCCATTCCTATTCAACATTGTACTGGAGGTTCTAGCCAAGGCAATTAAATAAGAAAAAGAAATAAAGATTGGGAATGGAGAAGTAAACCTATGTGTATTTACCAAAGACATGATCTTATACACAGAAAATCCTAAGGTATCCACTAAAAAACTATTAGAACTGATGAATGAGTTCAGCAGGGTTGCAGGATAAAATACTAATAGACAAAAATTGATTCTATTTCTATACCATCACAGTAAACAAACCAAAAATGAAATCAACAATTTCATTTACAATAGCATCGAAATAGATAAAGTGCTTAGAAATAAATTTAACAAAAAAGTGCAGAGCTTATACTCTGAAACTGCAAAAATTGTTGAAAGAAATTAAAGAAAACTTCAATAAATGAAAATACTTCCCATGTTCATGGATTGGAAAATTTAATATTGTTAAGATGGTAATACTCTCCAATTTGATCTACAGATTCAATATAATCCTTGTCAAAATCCCAGCTTACTTCTTTGTAGAAATTAATAAAACAATCTGAAAATTAATATGGAAATGAATGTTCTTCTTTAAAAAAAAGAATAAAGTTAGACGACTCACACTTCTCAATTTCAAAACTTACTACAGAACTACAGTAATCAAGACAGTGTGGTACTGGCATGAGGATAGACATATAGATCAATAAAATGTCATTGAAAGTTCAGAAATAAATCCTCACATTTATTGTCAATAGATTTTTGGCAAGGATGCCAAAATATTGAGTTAATGGGAAAGGGGAATAATAATTCTTCAACATATGGTGAGGGCATCTGGAAAGCCACCTATCTCATACGAGTTGGACACCTACCAGATGCTGTATATAGAAACTAATTCAACATGTGTCAAAGACCTAAATATAATAGCTAAATCTTCAAAACTCTTAGAAGAAAACATAGACAAATCTTTGTGATCCTAGATTAGGCAATGATTTCTTAGATATGCCACCAAAAGCACAAGCAAAAAAAACAAACAAACTGGGGCTTCCCTGGTAGCGCAGTGGTTGGGAGTCCGCCTGCCGGTGCAGGGGACACAGGTTCGTGCCCCGGTTCAGGAGCGTCCCACGTGCCACTGAGCGGCTGGGCTCGTGAGCCATGGCCGCTGAGCCTGCGCATCCGGAGCCTGTGCTGCGCAGCGGGAGAGGCCACAGCAGTGAGAGGCCCACGTACAGAAAAAAAAAAAAAAAAAAAAAAAAAACCCAAACTGGATGTCATCAAAATTAAGCACTTATATGCTTCAAAGGACATCATCAAGAAACTGAAAAGAAAACCCACAGAATGGGAGAAAATGTTTGCAAATCATACATTCAATAAAGGTTTAGTATTCAGGATATGTTAATAACTCTTAGAACTCATGAAAAAAATGACCAAAAACCCAATTTTTAAATGGGCAAAGGAATTGCATAGATGCTCTTCCATAGGAGATATAAAAATGACCATCAAATGCATGAAAAGACATTCAACATCATTGGTCATTAAGAAAATGCAAATCAAAACCACAATGATATATTACATAATATCTATTAGGATGCCTATAATAAAAAACAAAAAAGGAAAATAACAAGATTTGACAATGATGCAGAGAAATAGGAACGTTCACACATTGCTAGTGGGAATGTAAAATGGTACTGCCACTGTGGAAAACAGTTTGGCAGTTCCTCAAAAAGTTAAATTTAGAATTACCATATGACCCATCAATTCCACCACTAGGAACACACCCAAGAGAAATGAAAGCATATGTCCACACTGAAAATTTGTATACAAAATGTTTATAAAAACATTATTTATTATATTTAAAAGGTGGAAACAACCTAAATAATGCGAGTCGATAAACAAATTGTGGTGTATACATACTATGGAATTCAACCATGAAAAGGAATGAAGTACTGGAACATACTACAAGTTGGATAAACCTCAAAAATGTTACGATATGTGAAAGAAGCCAGATACAAAAGGCCACATATTATATGATTTTTATTATATGAAATATATGTGAAATATCCAGAATAGGCAAATCCATAGAGACAGAAAACAGATTAGTGGTTCCCAGTGGATGGGGGAAGAGATAATGGGGAGTTATTTAATGGATATAGAGTGAATTTCTGGGTTAAAGAAAAAGGGTTTTTTTGTTTGTTTTTTATTTATTTTTTTTGGCTGCGTTGGGTCTTCATTGCTGCGTGCGGGCTTTCTCTAGTTGTGGTGAGTGAAGGCTACTCTTCGTTGCCGTGCACGGGCTTCTCATTGCAATGGCTTCTCTTGTTGCAGAGCACGGGTTCTAGGTTCGCATGGGCTTCAGTAGTTGTGGTACTTGGGCTCAATAGTTGTGGCTTGCAGTAGTTGCTCCATGGCATGTGGGATCTTCCCGGACCAGGGATCCAACTCATGTTCCCCTGCATTGGCAGGGGGATTCTTAACCACTGCGTCACCAAGGAAGACCCAAGAAAAAATTCTGAAACTAAAACGAGATGGTGGTTGTGAATGCACTAACAGTCACTTAATTGTACACTTTAAAATGGTTACTTATATGTTATGAACTTCACCTCAATTTTTTAAATGGTACAATGCTTTGGAAAGCAGCACTGAAGTTCCTCAAAAGATTAAACATAGAATTGCCATATGATCCAGAAATTACACCCTAGGTATATATCCAAGGGAACTGAAAACATTCCCATGCAAAAACTTGTACACAAATGGCAGCATTATTCATAGTAGCCAAAAAGTGGGAAAAAACTAATGTTCACCAGCTGATGAATAATAAATAAACTTTGTTATATCCATGCAATGGAATATTATTCAGCAAAAAAATAAATGAGGTACAATATGGATGATCATTGAAAATATTATGCTAAGCAAAAGAAACTAGACATAAAAGGCCACATATTGTGTGATTTCATAGAGATGAAGTGTCCAGCATAGGCAAGTCCACAGAGACAGAAAGTAGTTTGCTAGTTACCTAGAGCTGGGAGGTGTCGGGGATTTGAGGAGATTATGGCTAAGGGATTACTTGGGGTAATGAAAATGTTCTAAAATTAAGGTGATGGTTGAACAAATCTCTGAATATCCTAAAAGCCATTGACTTATAGGGAGAAAAAAAATATTTATAAAGTTACGTGCCAGGAGTATGGGAAGAATATCTAAGACACAGTCCTTATCCTTGCGTAGCTTAGAGTCTAGAACAAAAAAACAAGTAAACGGGGAATAAATTGTAAAGTGTTGTAGATATTAAAATAGAGGCATTTATAAGATACTGTCGGGCACAAATCGGGGAAGCCAATTCTACTAGTGTGCGGAGCAGTCAGAGGGCTTCATAAAAGAAAGGACATAAACTGAATCTTGAAAGATTAGTGAGTGTTCACTAAGCAGGCAAAAGAGAACGAGAACATTTCAGACCAGGTAAAGGGAACAAAGACACAGAGGAATAAAAGAGCATGGTCTATAAATAAGTATGTCAGTTTGCTATGGTTTGGGATATAAGATGGAACACAGCAATTGATGGGGGGAGAGGTAGGCAAAGACTGTGTGATAGGCTTTGAAGTTTCGGCTTGATCCTGTGACCAATGGGGAGTCATTTAAGGGTTTACTCATTGAAGAACATGAATAGAATTATGCTTTTTAAAAATGACTTTGGCAGTTGAGAGGTGGATGGATTCTAGCTGTACAACTCTGGTGACAATGTAAACAGTAGCAGACTACTGAATGGCCCAAACAAGGAACAATGAGGACTTAAACTATAGCGATAGCAGTGGGGACTGAGGAGTAGATGGAAAACAAGACTAAAGAGAATAGTGTCATAAGAGTCCAGAGTGAGAGCGTGCCATGAAGATGGCAACAGCCAATAGTGCCAAATGCCGGAGAGAGTAGGGAAAAGAGGTAAGAGCCAACAAGTGAGCATTGGATTTAATAGCTGGAGAATCCACATTGCCAAGACAGTTTTATCAGAGAAGCAGGGACAAAATTTGATTTCAGTTGGTGAGAGTGAACAGGAGGAGAGAAAGTAGAGACAGTAATGATGAGTACAGAGCTCTTCCTGGATTAGGACACGCTGCCAGGGTCAGATGCGTTTTCAACAGATCATTTACTGATTGCAGGTGTACAGAGACCCAAGGAAGTAGTTAGTGGGAGAGAAGACATTTGCTTTACAAGCTAGTGCTAACACATCTAAGGTTCATACATAAAATCAGCCCTTAACCCCACTATTTTTTCTCTTCCTCCCGCTCTACCCCTACTTCTCAAGGCAAAACAGGTCTGTCCTTTTTCACTCACATGTACCTTGCAAGCTTGCATATTGCCTTTTTATGCATTTTTTGTTTGATGCTCAATATACTTTGATTTCACCTCTGTAAAAATATTGAAAGAGGGATGATGCCATAACTCTGTGATTTTCCCTGACTCTGCATTCACCTTGGGAAAGTTCTAAAATAGTTAGCAACATTTTTCCCTTTTAGTAAATCCTCAGGAAAAAAGTAGTTGATGCTTATGGAAAGAATGAGCAATCTATCCCAAAATGTAGCTTACAAAATGGAAATAAAACTAATAGCATGTTTTTTCTGTATCCACCCTATCCATCCAGCTGCTGATTTAAGGTAGTATAAGGTATGTAACTGAGGCAGAAAAAAGACATTGCCAGAAGTTCCAGCTCTAGATTGTCCAGGATTCAAGGTTTCTCTATCCTGTGTCTCTTTTCAGGAGTAATTTCTCACTGTCATACAAATTCTGCAATTAGAAAAAAATAAAATAAAGTAAAATTAAAATACAAACTAAATAGAAAGTTCATAACAACTGATAGTCACCCACCCAGCAACCCTCTTCCTCAGTTGAAAAAGACAAGTAGCTCATCTATCTCACACTAATCGGTGGTCAGAAAACAATTGCCTAGCAATCACATCTATATTCCTGGAGGGTCCAGAGAGAAGCCACATAAAGGCCAAGTCCTAGATGTGTTGCAGTTGATTCTGGGCCTAAGCAGTACAAGCAGGCAATGTCTTACTGCTTCAGAAATGTACTTCCATTACCAGTTCTATTTTGAATAACTTTTGAAATCCAAGAATTTTAAATTACCTTTGCTTCCTTTCAGTTTTGTTTGTTTTTTTAATACAGTAGTTCTTTTTTTTCAGTTAATTTTATTTATTTATTTTTTGGCTGCATTGGGTCTTCATTGTTGCACGGGGGCTTTCTCTAGTTGCGGCAAGCAGGGGCTACTCTTCATTGTGGTGCATGGGCTTCTCATCGCGGTAGCTTCTCTTGTTGCGGAACACGGGCTCTAACCACACAGGCTTCAGTAGTTGTGGCACATGGGTTCTAGAGCATAGGCTCAATAGTTGTGGTGCACGGGCTTTGTTGCTCTGCAGCATGTGGGATCTTCCCGGACCAGGGATCAAACCCATGTCCCCTGCATTGGCAGGCAGATTCTTAACCACTGCACCACCAGGGAAGTCCCTCAGTTCTTTATATTATGCCTCTAAACAGGGAAAGAATAAATTGCCAGTACCTGGAGCATCTTTCCTTGCAGAGAAGCAGGAGGGAGCAGGTGTGTCATGGTGGGACCATTGACTACTAGAGAGAAGTTTGATTTCTGTGTTATGTTAGGGATCAGTAAGGAAGCTCATTTCTCCTTTGTGAATTGTCCCAAAATATGTAAAGCTTTTCCTTGTATTCATATCCTAGATTCACCTGAAAGGTTTCTATATTAACCAATTACTGTTACTCTTTGGAACCATCCAGTAGGACAGCAGTCAGTGGGGAGAGGGCAGCCCTCAACCTGGAGATCTCTGGGAGAATAGACGCCCCTGCTGAACCCATGAATGCCCTTGCATCAGCTTTATTTCTGGTTACTCAGTCAGCTTTGAGGAACTAACCTCTTCTGCCATGTCCTTTTGTCATACCAGAAATCACTCTTCCCAATTCTACTCCATTTTCTCCATGCAGAGACTCATAATCCACTTCTAGTCCATTTTCTCCATGAAAAGACTCACATATCTCTCTTATCACATAACTACCCCAAGAATTCTCTCTGCCAGTAATAGCCCTCTACTTGCTCCTAACTGATTCTAAGATCTACTCCCCATCTATTGAGACTGCTTTCTTAAAGAACACCAATAGCCAATGATTACCAATCCCGTGGCTCTTACTGTTCTTACTACTTTACCTCTAAGCAACATTTGACACTATATGCTTTCCCCTCTACCTGTGTAGGATCTTCTTAGGCTCTTTCACTGGCTTGTTTTCCTCAACCCTCCCTTTAAATGCTATGCCCAAAGTTCAGTGCTTAGCTCTCTTGCTCTTCATATTCTATGCTTCTGGTGCTCTCTCCCAAGCCCCACAGCTTCATTTACCTGTGTATTTACACCCTAGACCTTCCTCTGAATCTCCAGGCCTATGTATCAGCTGCATGATGGTCATGAACAATGTATGGTCTGCGAACATCTTAAATTCAACATTTCTTCTCAGAGTTAGTTCCTCTCGGACTTCCCTGGCGGTCCAGTGGTTAAGACTCTGGGCTTCCACTGCAGGGGGCACAGGTTCGATCCCTAGCCAGGGAACTAAGATCCTGCATGCCCCAGAGCGCAGACAAAAAAAAAGAAAAAGTTCCTCTCCTGTGTTTCTTCTCTTCTTAATGACATCAACATCCCTCCCAGCTCCCTTGGTTCTCAAGTGTAAAACCTCCAAATTATATGATCATACAGTTAATAATGCACTAATTAATCATCTAATTCAATGTTTTTACAGATGATAGGAGTGGTGCCCAGAGTGGTGAAATTAATTCCCAAGGGTTATTTTGCAAGGCCAGTTCTGGAGCCACAGTCTCCTAATCCTTTATGATTATTCATTCCTTTATTCCTTCACCAAATCCTGTCAGTTCCACAGTGCATCCCCCATCTATACATTTTCACCATCTCAATTTATAGTCTTATTTTTGTATTTTTTATTTATATTACTGCACTTCTAACTTTCCTCTCTCTTATTCATAGTACAGTACTGCAGGAAATAATATTCCTAAACCCCAGATTTGATCATGATTTTCCCTGTTTCAAGCACCTACTTTATACAGAATAAAGTTCCAACATCTTGTCCAGCAGTCAAAATCCTATGCAGTTAGATCCGAACTTCCTTTATTTCAACCAATTCAAACTATGAGCTACGCAGTATACCTAACTCTCTCACTTCCACATCTTTCTCAGTCTGTTCTACAGACGGACGGTCTGCAGAAATGGACTGTCATTCCATCTTCTTCCCCATCACCACCATAGATCCACAGCATAACATCCTACTAATCTTTTAAAGTCCATTTCAAGTTCTACTCCTCCAAAAACAGCTTTCCCAAGCCCTTCCTCATAGCACATTGTGCCTTTACTTTCTTATGCATCACAGTTTCCCAACTGAGTTAGTTTTTAACCCTTCTCACTATATTGTCAACTACCTGAATGCAGAGATTGTGTTTTACTTACCTTTAGTATTTCCTATAGCACCTTGCAGAACTTGGCATATAATAGATGCTCAGTTAACACTTGTAAAATAGAATAACTAACATCTGTGTAATACTTTGAAATTTGTAAAATACATTCCCAAAACCTGTGGAGTAAGTCATGTAAGTATTTTTATTATTCTAAATTTACACATTTTCAAAACTCTGAAATATAGAGTTTAGTAAAACCTGAATCCTCTAATAGGAACCAAGTTTTGTTTTTTGGTTTTTACTCCCTATCACCTGTTTCTTATGCTAAGTCTGTATTCTTCAAAGTAGACTTCTGAGAGTATTTGCCTTATTATCATATTTACTTGCCTCAGGCTATTTCTACATACTACCAAACAGCCAGATGAGAAATAAAAATGAAATCAATCTTCCAAATGTTTTAAAATGTAGGATACATATGTTTATTTCTGTATAGAACAAACAGCTAGGTGATTGATTTGCATTATTTACTTTTCAACCAGTTGTTTCAGCAGTGTGATGATTATATAAACTCCAACAGTGGCATTTTCTCAGTTTTTTGTTGATTTTGTAATTTTACTGCCATCTGCAATTTTTTTACAGTAGCCATCTAATTTTATTTATATAGTTTATTGCCAATGAGATATGGTAGGCAAGAAAAACTGGTTTCTTTTAAGTCTTCTTTAAGCCTGCCCCACAGACTTGGAACCAAGGTTACATGGGATTGAAGAAATATTCCCAGATTGGAAAAAGTACTGTAATGTACACCCTGCAGCTTCCCTCATAGAGGAGTTAAAAACAAAAAAAAAAAACCAACTCATCAGCTCTGAAAAACAAGTGACTTTGATGAAAAAGGAATTAGGAATACCTAAAAGACAAGAGATAGAAATGGATTGAAAGAAGAAACTTTTGCCCAAAAATGTACAAAAGAGAATATGGCTAGAAAAAAATGTACAAGTGGGTTCAGGAAAAAGGGAAGGAGCCCCAGGGCAAAAAGAAAGGGTTGTTGGTTGAAAACAACATTAGGAGCAGCCTAGCAGTTCTGACCCCTACTCCCCTCATCACTACATGGCACTACCACCAGATACAAAGGAAAAGTCAGCACTTTGATTTCTGGTAACAAAAGGCTAGGTAACTAGGTTATTTGGACCAACCCTCCCACTGAAAACATATGACACAAAAATATACAAAAGTCTTAAATTTATCAAAGAGTTGAGAAGTTAGTAAAGGACTACCAACAAAAAAATCTATGGAATTGCTGGAATGCAGAGAAGTAAACACAGAGCACCTGAGCAGGGCCTGGACTTGCCTTACCCTGGTCCCAGCCCTGTACCTGAATATCAAAACAGCTTTTGCCCTGAACCAGATAAACTTGGGCTTTGGTTTTAGTGGCCTCACAAAGCAAGAAGGACAGAACTGTAGTCCTCAAGACCTGGTAAAGGTGAGGCATCTAATAAGAAACGTTTTCAACATTAACCGATGTCCATAAAGTGCTATACTCATAGGATAAGGGCAGACCAGAAGTAACTACACCCCTTCCAAAGTCCAGGGATCTGCAGACAACTTGACACTTAGCAGAGCAGGGAGAAAAGGAAAAGGAAAAATTACATTTCTGAGAAGTTATGGTCTCAGGCCAGCCCTCCTGTCGATTTACAGCCTTGGTAATCCCAGGTATCCTGAGCCTAGAAATAGATCTAAGATGGTCCTGTACCGTAGTGCCCTAGGCACTTGGCAAAAGCAAACCCATGTTCTCCCCACAGGAAGGCAACTTCATTGTAGGTCTCAAAGAACCCACTCAGATAAGGTTTTCAGTACATAATAAAAATAACTAAGCACACAAGGAGACAAAGCACCATGAAGCGGGGGCATTTTGTGATGGGCATTTGGGCCAGAGATGTAGGATACAGCTGCAAATGGCTAGTGATACTCAAGCAGCCTGTATTCCAGAAGACTAGCTCCTGTCACATCCTGATAGCATATCCTACAACACTCCGTTACTGGTGGCAAGCTGAGGTAATTGTTATAACATTCACAGACAGGTTAAGAGGGAAAATCCAAGTCCAACATGAATACAATCAAGAATCACCAAACATTTGAGAAAAACTAACACCATGAGAGAAAAGCATCAGCATACACACACACACACATCCTGATAACACCTGAGGAAATAGAACAAGTAGAACAAATGGTTGAAGACTAAAACATAAAATGATTGTCATAAGATGTATTTAGAGAGGTTACTGTATCCTTGAAACAAGAGCAGGTCTAAAAGATGAGCTATTTTGGAAATGAAATAAATAATGGTTAAAAAAAAAAAAAAGCCTCAAGGGTAAATAGCAAAATTGAAGAGCAACCTGGAGGCTCAAAGATCAAACTGAGAAATTCTCTTAGATCACAATGCAAATGGACAGAGAGATGACATGTATAAAATAAAGGTTAAAGGCCCTGGAGGATGCACCCAAAAGTTACACATCCACATAATGGGATTTCCAGAAAGAAAATTGAAGCACTTAGAAAAAGAAATAAAGAAATCAAATAAAATTCCCCAGATCTGAAAAATGACTCAGATTTTTAGATTAAGTGCCACTGAGTGCCAAGCAAGAAGACTGAGAAAAGACCCACTCCTAGAAAATAATGGCAAAATCTTAATATTTCATGGATAATCAGAAAATCCTAAAGGCTTCTAAAGAGAAAAAATACATTATTTATAAGGAAAAAAAGCACCATGTTGACTTCAAATTCATTAGCAACATTGGGTACAAAAAGATACTGGAGAAATATTTTCTTAGTATTGAGGTAAAATGATTTTGAATCTAGAATTTTATAATCTGACAAACTATCAGACATGTGTAATGGCCAAATAAGATATTTACAGACAAGAGTGGATTCAGAAAATTTACCATCCATAAATTTTAGCTGAAATATTGACTTGAAGATATGCTGCAGCAAAATAAAACACAAATTCAGGAGGAACACCAAAAATCAATGGTAAGCAAAGAAATCTTTAAGACTTATGATTACTCTAAATAAATGTTCATTTTAATTTAAAAAAATATAACAATCACAAATTCATTTAAAAAAATTCCTTTTGCAATAGTGACAGAAGTTATAAAATAGCTAGGAATCAATTTAATTAAAGTGAAACAAGACATACATGAGTAATAAAAATGAAATTTTTCTGAAGACCATTAAAGAGAAAACTCGAAATAAATTAAGGCTATAAACCTGAATGGATCTCAATATTGTAAATATGGCAGGTCTTTGTAAATTAACATGTAAATCCAAAGCAATCCCAGTGAAAAGATCAACACGTTTTTAAATGAATCTGACAAACTTATTCTAGAATTTATCTAGAAAAGAAATTATGCTAGAATTCCCAAGATAAGTTTTTAAAAGAGGAACGATGAGGGTGTGTTTTGTGTGTGTGTGTGTGTGTGTGTGTGTGTGTGTATCTGCACAGAGAGGTTCTTGCCCAACCAGATTGTAAAATACGCAATTATAAATCTGCATTAATTGGAGTATTGGCAGAAGAATAGACAGATCAGGAAAATAGAACAGAGAGGTTTCAAACAGGATTTGAAAAATAGTTTTGAATGTGAAGTTAAACCTGATTATGGAGGAAACTGGAAGTCAAAATAGGAAGTTAGTCTTTGTACAATAAGACTTGTGGGTTTCTAAGCAGATGTATGCCTTGCTGGAAACAGTACTTGGGGAAAATTATTCTGAGGGCAGATGTAAGTTAGATTAAAATTAGAATAATCATGATTAAATCCATTAGGAAGCTGTTATAAGAATGCAGGCACGAAATGATGAGGGTCTGATTTATGCTGTGCTTTCCACAGGGAACCAAATACTCACCCCGACAAAAATCCCTTTGGCAGAATTTTCTCTGGACCTTTGTAGGTACCAGCCCTCACTCTTCTAACTCCTACATTTCCACACTTGTTTACTCATTTCTCGCTCATCTACACTTCTGTTCCCACCCTGGCCTGCTCCCATGATTTTAGTCCTAGGTTTTGGAACTGTCCTTGTTGCCAGGTTGTCTCTCACCACTTGTCTCACCTCTGCCAGCCTGGATTCCTTCTCTGGATTCTCCTGTTACCTGTGTTTTTCTGCTTTCCAGCCATCACAGTTTGATTCCCAGGGTTTTACTTCTTAAGTGGCCGCCTGTCCCAGAATCAGTACCTTATTGTTTCCTAGCTCCTGACCTCCTGCACTCACCATCTGTCCACTTCAAAGTCTTTGCTGACCCCACTCAGCTCTTAGATCATGCCAGAGAGAAAAGGTGAGGACTGAGCATTAAGAAATACACAGTCGTTAGTGGATATAAAACCAAAGAGGAGCTCTAGAATAGGGGTTTGAAAGGAAGAACGATATCCAGGATAGTGTAAAGTTACAGAAACCAGTGTACTACACAGAATCTAAAAGAAAGTTTGCAAAGGAACCAATGGTTAATATTTTTATACCAAATGAATCAGGTGAAGATCTAAGTGAGGCATAAAGCACCATTTTAGAGAACTAGGACAGGAGAATCAATAAAATACTTCTGTTTAGTTTCATTTGTCAGTGTTGTGTGAACAAAGAATCAGATTTTATTTGGCTTTAACTCCACAGGCAGATCCCCCATAAAATACAGCAGTGGTTTTTTTATAACTTCAGTCAGTAAAAGAACAGTCACATTAACTGGTGTCCCAATGTTCATTTAAAGGAAGATAAACCATGTCCTGGAAGGAAAGGAGGTGAGCAACATTGGGGGAATTCATGGTAAAGCCAGGAGTTAATGTATATCAAGCCTTTCATGAGAAAGTGGATCTGAAAAGAACTGTGATCAAGGCAATATTGGGGGATATTATTTTTTTCTAATCATTTTCTCAATGCTATGAATATATTATATATGATTTATTTTGGCATCATTTATTGGTCTAATGTGGCTTCTGAGAATTGAGAATTCTATCCAAGGAGTCCTTGTAGGCTGTAGAAACAGGCTTATTTCAGTTATCAGTTGCTGCATAACAAACATCCCAAACTTAGAGGTTTGAAACAATGTTTTATTATTTGTCATAATTCTCTTTGGGGTTGACTAGGTGATTTTTCTGCTGGTCTCACCTGAGATCACTCATGCAGCTTCACTCAGCTGGTGGTCAGCGGGGTCTCTCTCTCCATATGATCTATTACTCCTGGCATGATAATCTCAAGGCATTTTTCCAAGAGGGTAAAAGAGGCTTAAAGGTCCAAGTACTACCCTTGGAAGTTAAACAGTGTCATCTGCCACATTTCTTTTGGCCAAAGCAAGTCACAAGGACAACCCATTCAAAGAGTAGGGAAAATAATCTCCATCTCTTGATGGGAGGATTGGGCAAAATCACATTGTAAAGGGGTATCAACGTGGGTAACGGTGATTCACTGGGGACTGTTGTTGTAACAATCTACAGCAGTCTAACCTTAGACCTCAATGATTCACGTCTCTCTCATGGGATTCTCCCCCTTCCAAAATTGTCCAAATCTCATCCAATTATAGCATCAGGCTCAAAATCCATGATCTCATAATCTGCATCAGGTCAATATGTCAATGAGGCTCCTTGGGTGCAGTTTTTAGATTCAGACACCTATGAACTAAAAAGGCAAGTTACCTTCCCATTACCTCAGGTACCCAACGTACACTGGAGAGATAGAAAAACCACACTGCAGTAGACACTGATGTTCAAAAAAGGGGAAGGGGAAAATGTACAACAGCCACTGGTCCATGACAATTTGGAAATCCAGCCAGGTGCGTGTTATCAGGTTTCTATACTCCAGGAGTAGGCAGTGTTGCTTGATTGGAGTATATTCCTAATCTTTTGTTCTCCTGGGTTCTGGGCAACAACCTCTCAGCTCCTGGCTCTGTCCTCTTGGTTGTCCTTCCTTCTGCATAAGAAATGACCTGTGTTTGTAGGTGAGAAGCCTTCTCATCCTTCTTCCTACTCATTGAAAGATAGAGGCCCAGAAGCCTCTTTTTATTTTGAACTATCTCAATCTCTTTTACTCTAAGCTAGTAATGTTTTTTCAACACAACTTTTAAAAAAATTTTGTGGGTTTTCTATAAAGCTGTTGGGGTTCACTCCATGCCCCCAAAAGGCATATGGATAATTCTTTTGGAGGCAATGAGCTGTAGTGCTAGTTTCTTCTTTACTATTTCAAAATTCTTCTTTCTCAATGGGGGATAATAAATTAAAGCTCTTGTGTACATAAAATGGTGTGTTTCACATTATGCAAATAGACATATCCTGTAAAATTTTGTGCATACATCAATTTTTTATAAAGACAATGGACTGCATGTCATTGTAGAAGCTTGCCATTCAGTCTATTGTGAATCCTTTGGTAAAGTTTGGAGAGACAGTGGAGTAGAAAGAGGGGTAGCTCTGGAGTCAGACCTGCATTTGAATCCCACTGTGCCATGTGATCTTGGACAAGTTACTTATGCTCATTTGATGTCAGTTTCCTCATCAGTAAAATAGAAATACAAATATTCTGTGCTTACTCCTTAACAACCCAGCTTCTGTGCTGGGTTGTTAAGGAGACCGGAGCTAAATTATGCAAAGCAACTGGCATATAATAAATTATAGCTAGATTACAGATGTAGAAAATAAACTTATGGTTACCAGGGGATAAGGGTGAGGAAGGATAAATTGGGAGATTGGGATTGACATATACACACTACTATATGTAAAATAGGTAACTAATAAGGACCTACTGTATAGCACAGGGAACTCTACTCAGTACTCTGTAATGGGCTATATGGGAAAAGAACCTAAAAAAGAGTGGATACATGTATATGTATAACAGATTCACAGATTCACTTTGCTCTACACCTGAAACTAACACAACGTTGTAAATCAACTATACCCCAATAAAAATTTTAATAATAAATAAATAAATAAATTAGAGCTAGAGTTACAATTCTAGAGCTGAATAAAACTTTAGTCCCCTTCCAAAGCTGACTCCATATCAAAACTTTTTGATGGTATATTCTGTTGTATGTATATTTATGTATTTATTTATTTGGATGCTATACTACTGATCTAGTATATTATAAAAGACACCCCAAAAGTAGAAATTATAAAGGGGGTTTTTTAAATCACACATAAGTAGGTCTAATATATTCTTCCACCCAGTGGATTGTGTTTTTCTCAGGGAGTGCTGAAATTTGTGGCAATATCAATATTCACATAGAGGGAAGTGATGAAACAGTGGGATAGGTCTCCAACAATCACCAGTGTTTCTCAATTGATGTAAAAACCTACTAGAAAGCATTGTGCAAGGTACTATTTGAAGCAGAATGGTTTCCCCAGTAGCCAATCAAAAGTTTGTTTTCTCTAGGTGAAAACCTAGAAGCCTGATATTTAGGAAAGAAACACATTTTTAAAATGAGTTTCAAAGGAGGTTTTTTTTTATTGTGCATCTTCTGCTGTAAATAATTACCTTTATCTTCTTTTTATGTTTTAAGCTATTAAATAGTTTGTCCCTTCAGTTAGATTATTGCACCTCCTCCCATTTCACTAATTCTTTTATCTGTATTTATTCTACCTTTGATAACTGCTTTTAGCCCTGTAATTTTCATGTTAGTATTTGATCACTGACAGTTTGATTTTCTGGTCCAGTGTACAATACAATTTATTCCATTTAATATCTATAATTTTCTTCTCTTATTCTAATACACATGACACTTTCTACTTCTTATTCTGTGTCTGTACATTCTGTGCATACTAACTCTAATTTTATTCTCTGTACTTTGGAGAATATAATAATGGGAATATACCAAATCACATTGCTTTTTCTAGTTTACTTTTTCTAGTTGTGATAATGGAATTTTTAAATTAGTAGACGTTTACTGTGACTGTAATATCAGTCACACTGTCTGATTTCCAATACACAAATATAATTAGACTAAGTAATTTGTTTTGAAGAAAATACCTTAATTCAGAAAGAAGTCATATTATAGGCAAAGCATTAATAAATTCTAACAGAGTATTAAGTCTTTAATAATGCTTTCTTCACCATAGTCCTTTTAAAATACAAATTTACATGTACTATTATCTTGAAGGCATCTTAAGTCCTTTAAAGAAGTAGGCTTCATATAACAATAATAATAATATATTTTTTATTATATATGTAGCTAACATTTATTAAACATACTGAACATGTATTAAGTACTGTGCTAAATACTTTACATGGATTATTTCATTTGATTAGCATAACAAATTAATGAAGTAGGTATAAAATTAGGACTTGATCACAGTCCTGTGTGACTCAAGGCCCGCATGGTGGGCCATGATGCTATGTTGCCTCTGATACTGAGTATACATGGCCCCAAAATGATCACTTTGCAAACTTGGGATAAAGAAAGTTTCATTCGTAGTAAACATTTTTATTCTGGTAAAATTTATTTTACATCCTGAACCTAAAAAGCAATCCTAATGTACATAATTGTATGAAATATGTATAATCTTTAAATTTTTCATGTGCTTTATATTAATGCATTTGTCACCATGTAGTTATTGGATTTTTATTTAGAATTTGCCAATTGTTTCTCTAATTTGACAGAAGACTAAATATCAAACAACCTAGGATCAGTTTCTTTAAGGACTGGCTTATGAAGTAAACAGAATTGTGAGGCCAAGTGCTAAAGTTCATTAGTGAGAGAAAGAATAAAACATATCAAATTAATAAATAAAATGTCAGAGATAACATTAGAAAATTCACAACCTGCCCTTAAAGTACAAGCTCATGACTATTGGAAATATAAAATTTTGATTACCCTATATTTGTCTTGAGTCAAGTTCTTCAGTCTGTAAAATGTGAATGTATCACATACATGCATTTTTTTACTTCAGGAAATATGCGGGGTCATTTTTGCTGTGCATCAAATAATTTTTCAGTAATTGAAACTGAGCAATACTAATAAGGTAGTTGATGTGTCATGAGGTATCACCCCTTTATATCAGGTTTTCAAATTCTTATTTTTCTAAATATGTAAGTTAATAAATTTCAAGTACTGTGCAAAAATGAAATATATCAGTGACTACATATGTATTCTATATGGTATATATAGTCTATTCTTCATAAAAAGATTCATTAAAAATTGCTTGTGAAAATTATTTGCTTAAATTTCAAAGCCTGATATAATTATACTACTCTACATTTCTCAGATATTTATATCATTCAACTATATTAATTTTTAGTATCTCTCTGCCATATGGATGAGTCTATAAAAATTTAAAAGACTGTATTCTCTCTTCTATGTTTTAATATTCTCTATTAATAGATGGCTTTTATTTACCTAGATACTTTTTAATTAAATTCTAGCTCAGAAAGTTTTCAACTGTTGTAATTAGCTCCATTATTTGTAGAACTCTTTCATGTTATCTCAATTTCATGACGTTTGATTAAATTATTTAGATTATGTCTGGTGTCAAGTTACATCTTTAAAAATTATCAGTAAAGGAATTACTTTGTAACACACTATTAGTAACTTTAAACTGTATATTATTTTAAATTATGATTCTTAGAATTCTAAGTTATCCCCAAAGTTTTTTAACAAGAAACTGTAGTGAAATTTTAAAAAGAAAATGTTTTCATATTTTATAAAAATGTTTGTATATTGCAGCTATCGAAGCAGAAAAACATAATCAAAAGCAAAAAGAAAGAAATGTCACCACACAGGTAAATATTTTGCTAAATCATTATATTTTTCCAATACAAAATGTAAGCTATAGGCACTATTACTACTATTTACTCAGCGTGCTCAGATTTTCTTAAACAACTAATTATTGACTATTGTTTCTGTTCCTTTTTTTTCATTCTCAATCAATATTTTTTGTTCATTCATTCAACAAATATTTGTTCATTCCACTGTGAGAAGATAAGAATGTCATCAGGCCTGAGCCTTTCTATACACCATGGCCTGTCTGAGGTCCTAAATACTAAGACAAAAAGGGCAGAGACCAGTCTGGCTTATAGAGTCACAGATGCTTATTAAACTTTATTAACCTCAGGATGTCTTCTGACATCTTCAAAGAATTTAACATTTTCAGTCTATTCTCAACCCAGCAACCAGCATAATCCTGTAAATGTTAAGTCATTTCCTTGCAACCATCTCATGCCGATGTCTTGCCTAACAGACTCTGTGATCTGGCCCCACTGCTTTTTCTCTGACATCACCTGCCTTACACACACCATTCTAGACACACTGGGCTCTGTGCTGTTCCTCAGAAACCCCAGATGCGTGCCCACCTTTCTGTTCTTTCTGCCTGTAACATCCTTGAGCCCAGATATCCACATGGCTCCCTTCCCTCGCCTCCTTCAGGTCTTCACTCAAATGTCATCTTTTTTGGAGGGTCCTCCCCTAGACATTCTATAAAGTTGTAATCACTCTAAAATCGCTATCACAACACCTTCTATCTCCCTTCCTTGCTGTATTTTTCCTCTCACAATTACCATTATGTAACATACCATATTTTGTTATGTTTGTTGTCTCTCTCCCTCCACTAGAATATAAACTCCATGAGAGCAGGGGTTTTTGTCTCTGTTGTTCACTGCTATTACCCCAATAACTAGAACACTGCCTGGCACATAGCAGGCCCTCAATAAATGTTAATTGAATTAATGAATAAATCTTAAATCCAGATTAAGGAAGTAAACTTTGAAAAAATGTTTATATAAATTAAAAACTCTCTACATTGCAGCATTTTCTAAACCCCTGCAAATTTAACTTTTTCCCCATAACTACCACATCCCATAATTAGCAGTGGGATTGTTATCTGCAGAAATAGCAGTGACCTTGGCATAAAGCTCAATTTGTCCCTGAGCAGGTAGAGACTGAAGGACATCTGCCTCATCAGGTCATCTTGCTTTCCTTGTTATCTTATGATTTGCAGTGCCTGCCCAATAACATATAAAATAATTAGCGTTGTCTTTGCCAAGAGAAAGAAATATTTTTACTGATGAATGAGTTATTTCTTCTATGTAAGAGGTAGCTATTCTTTTAATTTACAAGTGGCTATTACCATATTTGCTTTATTTAAAAAAAAAACTTAAGCGTGTTAGGAAAAAGTTTTCAAGATTATTTTATATCCTTAACTGAATATAGTCTAGGGAAAATGAAAAATAATAAGATCATTACCAAAAATACATTTGCTTCAATTTAAGCATCTCATAAGTAAAATCTTACTTTAAAGGAGAAAAACTACTAAACCAGTGAGATTTTCTAATTTAAAAGTGCCAGTCCTTTTTTTCCCAAATATATATATATATATATACACATTTATTTAAGACCTAGAAAGCTCGAGTAATCTGTTACAACTTAAATTCCTTGTTAAAAACCGTAATCCAGACAATCAGCTTCAATGTGTCTTTGTTATGTGTGTAAATATCTTCACTGTCTGATGAGTGATAGAAATTTTATAATATTTTATTTGTGTACTTTAATTCCATTTTAATTTGCTGTCTACCTTCTTCACTACGACCTAGGGCAGGGGTTCCCAAACTTTCATATGCATCAGAATCAGCTGGAGGACTTGTTAAAACACAGATTGCTGGGCTTCACCCCCAGAGTTTTTGATTCTGTAGACCTTAAGTGGAGCTGAGAGAATTTGCCTTTTTTTCCTTCCATGGGAAAAGTCATGCCAACTTCCATAAGGCTACAGGCTGGACCAAGTCCTCCTACCTCAAGACCTTATGTGGCTGGACTGCTAGCGCTTATTTTGCTCTCTCTGTCACAGCTCTGTAGCACCTCACTCATCCCCCGAACAGGGGCCACTAACGAGGAAGTGCTGAGCTCGTCTGGGTTTGCCGCTGCTCTCGTCCTCACTGATGCTTTCAATAAGCTCTTACTTTTCATGTGCTCTTTTCCCAAAGAGGTTTTTCAGCAGAATTTAGGACCTTACACAGTGCCAAGGAACAATGACTGTTTTGGGGCATGTGAGATGGGGAAAAAGGGGACACAGATAGTTAAGGAAAGCAAGATACGCCCTTGATTATTGAGCCCTAGGGAAAGTAAGTCTGACAGGCAAAGAATCCTTACCTTCCAGTTCTTCTTTAACTTCTCAGCTATCTTCCATTTGCAGGGAATGATGCTCACTTCCCATTTCATAGCAAACATGATTCACACTTACCCCCACTTAGACAAAAAACCAAAAATTTTTGTTTTCCATGTATATAGTCACACAATTTGGAGACATTACCACATGTATGTGTGTGGTGGTGTGAGAATGATTCCTTCCTCCACAACTCCTCCCTGCTCCCCATTCTTCTTCATCCCTGTAACTGGAATCTCCATCAACTCAGCTGGTCGAGCCAAAAAACAAGAAGTTATCTTCAGCTTTGTCCTTGGAGATAAGCCTATATACAGTCCCTATCTGCACTACTTTGAAAACATATACTAAATCCGCCCATGTAATTTATCTCTATTGCTTCTACACTCATCTGAGTCCCATCATCCCTCACCTGGTTGACTACAATAGTCCCTGAACTGTACTTTTTGTTCCCACCCTTAATCCTGTGCAATCCGCTCTTCACATGTCAGCCAGAATATTCCTTCTTTCTAAAATGTAAATGAGAGCCTGTCACTTAAAACCCTCCAGTGTCTTCCTCTTGTCGTTTGAATAAAATGTCAACTCCTTACCGTGTCCCTACATGATATGATCCCTACTTCTCTCTGTCTTTCTCTTTTGTAATTCTCCCCTTAGCTCACACTCTTTCAGTCACTGGGGCCTTATTTCCGTTCCTAGAACATACACGTTTGTCTCCACTTTAGAACACTGGTACTTGCTATTCCCTCTGCCTGGAATGCTTTGCCCCATATCTAGGCAGGACTACTTTCCTGTCATTAAATTCTTGGCTACAAAGTCACCACTTCAATGAGGCTTCTTGGGCATCCAATCTAAATTACCTGTACACCAATCCCTCTTTACCCTGCATATCACTCTTTTTTACATCTCCTTGTTTTAGTCTCTTCATAGTATGTATTGATACATGATACTAACTTGTTTACTGGTTATTGTCTGTCTTCTCACAGACAAATGAAAACTCCATAAGATCAGAAAATTCTTCTGTCTTATTTGCCACTAGGTGTTCAATTCCTAGCGGGTCTACTCAAATGCTATCAGAGAACTTGTCCCTTACCATCCGTATCAAATAACACCAACTTCGATCAGTTCCATCCACTTACTCTTGTCCTTTTAAACCTCCTTTTATCAGTTGACTCTTATCTTCCCCACCAGAACACCAGATTCATGAGGACAAGGAATATTTTTGTTCGTGTCTACCTCCCCAGCTCTTAGAACAGGGTCTGAGGTAGACACTCAATAAATACTTGTTATTGAGTTATATAATATTCAGATGCTTTTAAGAGTTAGAGGAAGGCTCTCTGTCTGCCAGGGCTCCCTGATACTAGCTCCAGCTGGCTATTGTTCTGCCCACTCCTACTAGGTGAGAAAGGAATCAAAATCAGGAAACAGCCTCTGTAGAAGGAGGATATAGAAACACCAGATAATCAGAGGCATTTGCCAAACTTTACTGCCTCCTCAACTGAGCTGTTGGCTATTTTTGAATTGAAAAATTCAATTTCTTTCAATAGCAATAATATATGATAATCCCATTGTACCAAAGAATGCTGGAGGCCCATCGAAGTCCATGTTCTCTTCTTCGTGATACCCAAATAGATTATATTTCCCAACTCCCCTTGCAGTTGGGTGGGGCCATATGACAGCTTCAGCCAATGGAAAGTGACTGAAAGCACTGTATGCCACTTCTAGGTCTGGCCTATAAAAGAAAATTGAGCAAAACAAACCAAATGAAACAAAGCAAAAAACAAAACAAAACGAACAAACAGAAAACGCTTTCTGCACAAGATCTTCTGTGCTCTTTCCCTTTCTGTCTGCTATATATCAATACTCTGGGAAACCTTGGAATTCACATGTTGAAGCTGGCACAGCCTTTATCTGCCCAGGTCCCTGAATGAAAGCACAGAGCAGAGCTGCCACTGACTTGAACACCTGATTATTGCAGAGCAGCCACTGAGCCATCATACACTATGGGTCCATTTGTTAACATACAATCTTTGTCACATACTTATACTTTTAAAAAATTCATTGCTTATGTGAAATTCAGACTTAACTGGGCACCCTGTATTTTCTGTTGCTGAACCTGGCAACCCTACAATAAGAAGAATCACGTTTAAAGTCCTCATTTATCCATACAGAAACTTGTATGTGAATGTTTATAGCAGCATTATTCATATAGCCAAAAGGTAAAAACAGTCCAAATGTCCATCAGCAGGCAAATGGATAAGCAAAATGTAGTATACCCATATAAAGAATAATATTTGGCCATATAAATGAATAAAGTGCTGATACATGCTACCACATGGATCAAGTGAAAGAAGTCAGTCACGAAAATTCATACACTTTATGATTTCATTCATATGAAAATCCAGAATAGGGGAATGTGTAGAGATGTAGAACATAGATTAGTGATTGCATGGGGCTGGGAGTAGAGGGAATGAGAGAAGAGGGAGGGTAATAGCTAAAGGACTCATGGTTTCTTCTTGAAGTGATAAAAATGTTCTGAAATTGTGGTACTGATTGCACATACCTGTGACTATTCTACAAGTCATTGAATTGTACACTTTAAATGTACAATTATGCATTTATAATTATAGCATATGAATTATATCTCAGTAAAGCTGGTTTTTAAAGAGTCACTTGTTTCATTTTAAAAAGCTACACATGAAAAAAATGAGCAAAAATCTTTTTCTTTGTAGGTATCAGTGAGTGAAATCAAACAATATTTATCAAATATATTGGAACCAAAAACATCAATTAATGTGATCAATAAAAAAGAAAATCTCTTAGAAAAAAAGAAGAATCAGCATAAATTAAGAATAAGAGGAATTCGAAATAAATATCTGTGGAAAAGAAGTAAAAATCATTGTAAGTAGAATGCTTACTTACTTACTTACAGGTAAATTTAAAATGACTTCATGTACTCTAAAATCAAATTTTGTAGCTACATTCCAAAAAGTCTTAGGATATAGTCATAAAGAGTTATACACAAAAAAGCCTTATATTTTGTCAGTTTTTGTCCACTGACTTAATTTAGAATTTGTACTGATGATAATAAACAAAGTTGATAATTAAGACTCATGAATAAAAAAAACTCCATAATTATGTAAATAAAACATTTCAGATATTCTGCTAATAGAAACCCTCATACTTTAAAGAAAATCGAAGTTAATATAGTGGTCTTTTTTTTCTGGTCTAGCAATCTAAAACTGTCTCTAGTAAAGACAACTGATTAGTTGATAGATTTCTGTGGATGCAGGAAGAGTCTAGAAAATATAAACAGTGAAAGCGTGTGCTCACCTTCCCGAGGCACACTTTCCCCTTCGCGAGTAGAGCCTGGGTACAGAATGTCACCATCCTTTGCCTGATTTCATCAAACAAGCCTTCTGACAGGTCTCCCATGTAGCTTTCTCCTGGCTTCAGGGCATCTTCTCCAATATGACCCAGCCATGTGGCTGACAGGGTCATGGTGCTTGGCCAGGTGTCAGACCTGAGCCTGAGGTGGGAGAGCTTAGTTCAGGACATTGGTCCACCAGAGTCCTCCCGGCCGCTAGAAATATCGATCAGCGAGAGCTCTCCCAGAGATCTCCATCTCAATGCTAAGACCCAGCTCCACTCAATGACCAGCAAGCTCCACTGCTGGACACCCCATGCCAAACAACTAGCAAGACAGGAACACAACCCCACCCATTAGCAGAGAGGCTGCCTAAACTCATAATAAGTTCACAGATACCCCAAAACACACCACCGGATGTGTTCCTACCCACCAGAAGACAAGATCCAGCCTCATCCATCAGGATACAGGCACCAGTCACCTCTACCAGGAAGCCTACATACCACACTGAACCAACCTTACCCACTGGGGGCAGACACCAAAAACAACAGACACTACAAACCTGCAGCCTGTGAAAAGGAGACCCCAAACACAGTAAGTTAAGCAAAATGAGAAGACAGAGAAATACACAACAAATGAAGGAGCAGGGCAAAAACCCACCAGACCAAACAAATAAAGAGGAAATAGGCAGTCTACCTGAAAAACAATTCAGAGTAATAATACTAAAGATGATCCAAAATCTTGGAAATAGAATGGAGAAAGTATAAGAAACGTTTAACAAGGACATAGTAGAACTAAAGAGCAAACAAACAATGATGAACAACACAATAAATGAAATTACAAATTCTCAAAAAGGAATCAATAGCAGAATAACTGAGGCAGAAGAACAGATAAGTGACCTGGAAGATAAAAAACTGGAAATAACTACCACAGAGAAGAATGAAGAAAAAAGAATGCAGAGAACTGAGGACAGTCTCAGAGACCTCTGGGACAACATTAAATGCACCAACATTCGAATTATATGGGTCCCAGAAGAAGAAGAGAAAAAAAAAGGGACTGAGAAAATATTTGAAAAGATTATAGTTGAAAACTCCCCTAATATGGGAAAGGAAATAGTTAATCAAGTCCAGGAAGCACAGAGAGTCCCATACAGGATAAATCCAGGAGAAATATGCCAAGACACATATGAATCAAACTATTAAAAATTAAATACAAAGCAAAATCATTAAAAGCAGCAAGGGAAAAGCAACAAATAACATACAAGGGAATCCCCATAAGGTTAACAGCTGATCTTTCAGCAGAAACTCTGCAAGCCAGAAGGGAGTGGCAGGACATATTTAAAGTGATGAAAGGGGAAAACCTACAACCAAGATTACTCTACCCAGCAAGGATCTCATTCAGATTCAGCAGAGAAACTAAAACCTTTACAGACAAGCAAAAGCTAAGAGAATTCAGCACCACCAAACCAGCTTTACAACAAAGGCTAAAGGAACTCCTCTAGGCAGGAAACACAAGAGAAGGAAAAGACCTACAATAACAAACCCAAAACAATTTAAAAAATGGTAATAGGAACATACATATCGATAATTACCTTAAATGTAAATGGATTAAATGCTCCAACCAAAAGACATAGACTGGCTGAATGGATACAAAAACAAGGCCCATAAATATGCTGCCTACAAGAGACCTACTTCAGACCTAGGAACACATACAGACTGAAAGTGAGGGGATGGAAAAAGATATTCCATGCAAATGGAAATCAAAAGAAAGCTGGAGTAGCAATTCTCATATCAGACAAAAAACACTTTAACATAAAGACTATTACAAGGGACAAAGAAGGACACTACATAATGATCAAGGGATCAATCCAAGAAGAAGATATAACAATTGTAAATATTTATGCACCCAACATAGGAGCACCTCAATACATAAGGCAAATGCTAACAGCCATAAAAGGGAAAATCGACAGTAACACAATCATAATAGGGGCCTTTAAACCCCACTTTCAACAATGGACAGATCATCCATAATGAAAATAAATAAGGACACACAAGCTTTAAATGACACATTAAACAAGATGGACTTAATTGATATTTATAGGACATTCCATCCAAAAACAACAGAATACACTTTCTTCCTAAGTGCTCATGGAACATTCTCCAGGATCGATTATATCTTGGGTCACAAATCAAGCCTTGGTAAATTTAAGAAAATTGAAATCGTACCAAAGATCTTTTCCGACCACAACACTATAAGATGAGATAACAATTACAGGAAAAAAAACTGTAAAAAACACAAAACACACGAAGGCCCAACAATACACTACAAAATAACCAAGAGATCACTGAAGAAATCAAAGAGGAAATCAAAAAATACCTAGAAACAAATGACAACGAAAACATGACTACCCAGAACATATGGGATGCAGCAGAAGCAGTTCTAAGAGGGAAGTTTGTAGCAATACAATCCTACCTCAAGAAACAAGAAAAATCTCAAATAAACAACCTAACCTTACGCCTGAAGCGATTAGAGAAAGAAGAACAAAAAAACCCCCAAAGTTAGCAGAAGGAAAGAAATAGGAAGATCAGATCAGAAAAATATGAAAAAGAAATGAAGGAAGTGATAACAAAGATCTTTAAAATTAAAAGCTGGGTCTTTGAGAAGATAAACAAAATTGATAAACCATTAGCCATACTCATGAAGAAAAAAAGGGAAAAGACTCAGATCAGGGCTTCCCTGGTGGCACAGTGGTTGAGAGTCCGCCTGCCGATGCAGGGGACACGGGTTCGTGCCCCAGTTTGGGAAGATCCCACATGCCGCGGAGCAGCTGGGCCCGTGAGCCATGGCTGCTGAGCCTGCGCGTCCGGAGCCTGTGGTCTGCAACGGGAGAGGCCACAACAGTGAAAGGCCTGCGTACCGCAAAAAAAAAAAAAAAAAAAAGACTCAGATCAATAGAATTATAAATGAAAAAGGAGAAGTAACAGCTCACACTGCAGAAACACACACGATCATGAGAGATTACTACAAGCAACTATATGCCAACAAAATGGACAACCTGGAAGAAATAGACAAATTCTTAGAAAAGCACAACCTTCCGAGACTGAACCAGGAAAAAACAGAAAATATAAACAGACCAATCATAAGCATTGACATTGAAACTGTGACTAAAAGTCTTCGAACAAAAAAAAGCCCAGGACCAGGTGGCTTCACAGGCAAATTGTATCAGATATTCAGGGAAGAGCTAACACCTATACTTCTCAAACTCTTCCAAAATATAGCAGAGGCAGGAATACTCCCAAACTGATTCTACAAGGCCACCATCATGCTGATACCAAAACCAGACAAAGAAGTCACCAAAAGAGAAAACTACAGGCCAATATCACTGATGAACATAGATGCAAAAATTCTTAAAAAATACTAGCAAACAGAATCCAGCAGCACATCACAAGGATCATACACCATGATCAAGTGGGGTTTATCCCAGGAATGCAAGGTTTCTTCAATATATGCAAATCAACGTGATAAACCATATTAACAAATTGAAGGAGAAAAACCATATGATCATCTCAATAGATACATAAAAAGCTTTTGACAAAATTCAACACCCATTTATGATTTAAAAAACCCTCCAGAAAGTAGGCATAGAGGGAACTTACCTCAACATAATGAAGACCATATATGACAAACCCACAGCCAACATCGTTCTCAGTGGTGAAAAACTGGAGCCATTTCCACTAAGATCAGGAAATAAGACAAGGTTGTCCACTCTCACCACCATTATTCAACATAGGTTTGGAAGTCCTAGCCACGGCAATCAGAGAAGAAAAAAAATAAAAGGAATCCAAATCAGAAAAGGAGAAGTAAAGCTGTCACTGTTTGCAGATGACATGATACTATACATAGAGAATCCTAAAGATGCTACCAGAGAAGTACTAGAGCTAATCAATGAATATGGTAAAGTAGCATGATACAAAATTAATGCACAGAAATCTCTTGCATTCCTATACACTAATGATGGAAAATCAGAGAGAGAAATTAAGGAAACACTCCCATTTACCATTGCAACAAAAAGAATAAAATACCTAGGAATAAACCTACCTAAGGAGACAAAAGACCTGTATGCAGAAAACTATGACACTGATGAGAGAAATTAAAGATGATACAAACAGATGGAGAGATATACCATGTTCTTGGATTGGAATAATCAACATTGTGAAAATGACTCTACTACCCAAAGCAATCTACAGGTTCAATGCAATCCCTATCAAACTACCATGGTATTTTTCACAGAAATAGAACAAAAAATTTCACAATTTGTATGGAAACAGAAAAGACCCTGAATAGCCAAAGCAATCTTGAGAAAGAAAAACGGAGCTGGAGGAATCAGGCTCCCAGACTTCAGACTATACTACAAAGCTACAGTAATAAGACAGTATAGTACTGGCACAAAAACAGAAATATAGATCAATGGAACAGGATAGAAAGCCCAGAGATAAACCCACACACATATGGTCACCTTATATTTGATAAAGGAGGCAAGAATATACAATGGAGGAAAGACAGCCTCTTCAATAAGTGGTGCTGGGAAACCTAGACAGCTACATGTAAAAGAATGAAATTAGAACACTTCGTAAAACCATACACAAAAATAAGCTCAAAATGGATTAAAGACCTAAATGTAAGGGCAGACACTATAAAACTCTTAGAGGAAAACATAGGCAGAACACTGTGACATAAATCACAGCAAGATCATTTTTGACCCACCTCATAGAGAAAGGAAAATAAAAAGTAAAATAAACAAATGGGACCTAATGAAACTTAAAAGCTTTTGCACAGCAAAGGAAACCATAAACAAGACCAAAAAACAGCCCTCAGAATGGGAGAAAATATTTGTAAATGAAGAAACAGACAAAGGATTAATCTCCAAAATATACAAGGAGCTCATGCAGCTCAATATCAAAACAACAAACAATCCAATCCAAAAATGGGCAGAAGACATAAATAGACATTTCTCCAAAGAAGATATACAGATTGCCAACAAACATGTGAAAGGATGCTCAACATAACTAATAATTAGAGAAATGCACATCAAACCTACAGTGAGGTATCACCTCACACCGGTTGGAATGGCCATCATCAAAAAGTCTACAAACAATAAATGCTGGAGAGGGCGTAGAGAAAAGGGAACCCTCTTGCACTGTTCGTGGGAATGTAAACTGATGCAGCCACTATGGAGAACAGTATGGAGGTTCCTTAAAAAACTACAAATAGAACTACCATATGACCCAGCAATTCCACCACTGAGCATATACCCTGAGAAAACCATAATTCAAAAAGAGTCATGCACCACAATGTTCATTGCAGCACTATTTACATTAGCCAGGACATGGAAGCAACCTAAGTGTCCATCGACAGATGAATGGATAAAGAAGATGTGGCACATATATACAATGGAATATTACTCAGCCATAAAAAGAAATGAAATTGAGTTATTTGTAGTGAGGTGGATGGACCTAGAGTCGGTTATACAGAGTGAAGAGAAATATCTGGAATGGGATAACAAATACCGTAGGAAGAGAAAAACAAATACTGTATGCTAACACATATATACGAAATGTATAAAAAAAAAAGTTCTGTGGAACCTAGGAGCAGGACAGGAATGAAGATGCAGATGTAGAGAATGAACCTGAGGACGTGGGGAGGGGGGAAGGGTAAGCTGGGACAAAGTGAGAGAGTGACATGGACATATATACACTACCAAATGTAACATAGATAGCTAGTGGGAAGCAGCCACATAGCACAGGGAGATCAGCTCGGTGCTTTGTGACCACCTAGAGGGCTGGGACGTGGAGGGTGAGAGGAAGATGCAAGAGGGAGGGTATATGAGGATATATGTACACGTATAGCTGATTCAGTGTGATACAGCAGAAACTAACACACGATTGTAAAGCAATTGTACTCCAATAAAGATGTATTAAAAAAAGAAAATATAAACAATGTCTCCATAGATTCTGTGTGCAGGAGTTAACTGGTGCTCAATTATAAAATTTAAGACTCATTTTCAACATTTAAGTCTGATACATGAAAACTTTCTCTTTTCTAACATATATGTATGAGTTTCTATAATTTAACATCTTCTTTAGGAGAGGGAATCTTCCTTGGCAGAGATAAATTAAGAATATCAGTTTTTAATGGCATTATAAAATATGTGCATATCTTAAAGTTCTTTTAAATCTAAATCATATACGTTGAAACGTACATTTGACCATTTTTTGGCATAGAAACATGGGCTGCCTTTTATTTAGCATTGGTCTACTGATTGGCATTTCTAGTATAAACCACACTCATACTGTATCATCTATGATTTCCCATCTCAGTTTTTTAACGAAAAAAAGGAGCTAAAAACATTTATGGGACAAGTATGTGCAAAATCCTTCCAGATATTTGCAGACTTTTCCCCCAGTCATTTATAAATACTTTACCTACAATTAAATTTGATAACTTTTAGTGGCTCTCCTTATCATGTTTTTTCATAATATTTCAATCACTTTACATAGAAACAACATTTTCTTTTTGTACTTATTTTAGTAAGTTTACATATTGTTTGGTTAAATTCTGTAATTATAATAACAGCACAATTGATACAAATAGATTTGGGATCAAGCACTCCTGATCTTTGGTAAGTATGCAAAGGGTGGGAACAGAAGTAACACCTGTACTAAAGAGAATCCCACTGGCCACAAACTAGTTCAATATGCTGTGGACATCAGTCAGTAATTCAGATAGAAGACATGAAAATCATTGATTAATTTGGTGAATAAGGTAGGTAGAGGTTGTTTAAGAGAGCTTCTGCTGTTTAAAAGTGTAACTAATGTCACCTTTCAAATGAGATCCCTTTCCCTTATATGGAACTGGTTATATTATACCTAATAATAATAGATAATAAGCTAACTCTAATTGAGCATCCCCCATATTTTTTAATGTTCACTTAAGATAGGTTATATCATTTCCACTTTATAAGGTGTGAAACTTGCAACACAGAGAAATAATTTGCTTAGCATTATAAAACCAATATTTCGTAGGGAAACTAGGATTTGAACTTAGATGGTCTGGTCTTAGATGGTCTGGTGTCAAAGTCCTCTGGCTCTTAGCCACTATACCATATGCATCTCACAAAAGTATGCTAACAATATTAAGAAATTTTAATCCCTTCCTTCTCAAAATGGCTTAGGGCAAATATTGAACTGTATGGTAAAGATGCTCAATTTCCTGAGCACCAAATTTACTTGAAGATTTTAAGGGAAATAAATAATGGTAGGGACTACCCTGGTGGCACAGTGGTTAGGAATCCACCTGCCAATGCAGGGGACACGGGTTCAAGCCCTGGTCCAGGAAGATCCCACATGCCACGGAGCAACTAAGTGCATGCACCGCAACTACTGAGCCTACACTCTAGAGCCCATGAGCCACAGCTACTGAAGCCCGCGCACCTAGAGCCCGTGCTCCGCAACAAAGACAAGCCGCCACGATGAGAAGCCCGCACACCACAACAAAGAGTAGTGCCTGCTTGCCACAATTAGAGAAAGCCCGTGCCCAGCAACAAGAATCCAACACAGCCATAAATAAATAAATTTATGGGAAAAAAATAATGATAAATAATTGAAAACATTTTCATTTTAGAACTAACAGTATAATGTATGCAGTAGATTTCAAAACTCACACTTTGAATTATCAAATCTAAGACTTTAAAGAAATATATTCCTGTCCTCCACATCTCTAGGGAGCATACATGCATTCATTGATGCCTACCTAAATGTTTCAAGGACATTTGAGAACCCCTGTCTTATAATAGTCATAACATCCATTCATCAAGATTTACACAAATTAGAAAATGTTTCCTTCTGCCAGAAGTAAACATAGAAAAGTGATCACTACTAATAAGAGCAATAGATAGAAATTGAGAACCAAGGGATTCCAGAGGAGAGAGAGGTTAGTTTTGGAGCTGGAAGGACTCTTACTGACCTAGTCTGTCCTTGGTCTTTATGAGAGTCTTGCTTCGACAAAGTTTTTTTAATTTTTTTTTTTGTTTTTTTGTTTTTTTGTTTTTTTGTTTTTTTTTTATTAGTTTCTGCTTTATAACAAAGTGAATCAGTCATACATATACATCTGTTCCCACATCCCCTCCCTCATGCATCTCCCTCCCTCCCACCCTCCCCATCCCACCCCTCCAGGCGGTCACAAAGCACCAAGCTGATCTCCCTGTGCTCTGTGGCTGCTTCCCACTATCTATCTACCTTACGTTTGGTAGTGTATATATGTCCATGCCTCTCTTTCCCTTTGTCACAGCTTACCCTTCCCCTTCCCCATATCCTCAAGTCCATTCTCAAGTAGGTCTGTGTCTTTATTCCCGTTTTACCCCTAGGTTCTTCATGACATTTTTTTTTTTAATTCCATATATATGTGTTAGCATACGGTATTTGTCTTTCTCTTTCTGACTTACTTCACTCTGTATGACAGACTCTAGGTCTATCCACCTCATTACAAATAGCTCAGTTTCGTTTCTTTTTATGGCTGAGTAATATTCCATTGTATATATGTGCCACATCTTCTTTATCCATTCATCCGATGATGGACACTTAGGTTGTTTCCAGCTCCGGGCTATTGTGAATAGAGCTGCAATGAACATTTTGGTACATGTCTCTTTTTGAATTATGGTTTTCTCAGGGTATATGCCTAGTAGTGGGATTGCTGGGTCATATGGTAGTTCTATTTTTAGTTTTTTAAGGAACCTCCATACTGTTCTCCATAGTGGCTGTACCAATTCACATTCCCACCAGCAGTGCAAGAGTGTTCCCTTTTCTCCACACCCTCTCCAGCATTTATTGTTTCTAGATTTCTTGATGATGGCCATTCTGACTGGTGTGAGATGGTATCTCATTGTAGTTTTGATTTGCATTTCTCTAATGATTAATGATGTTGAGCATTCTTTCATGTGTTTGTTGGCAGTCTGTATATCTTCTTTGGAGAAATGCCTATTTAAGTCTTCTGCCCATTTTTGGATTGGGTTGTTTGTTTTTTTGCTATTGAGCTGCATGAGCTGTTTATAAATTTTGGAGATTAATCCTTTGTCAGTTGCTTCATTTGCAAATATTTTCTCCCATTCTGAGGGTTGTCTTTTGGTCTTGTTTATGGTTTCCTTTGCTGTGCAAAAGCTTTGAAGTTTCATTAGGTCCCATTTGTTTATCTTTGTTTTTATTTCCATTTCTCTAGGAGGTGGGTCCAAAAGGATCTTGCTGTGATTTATGTCATAGAGTGTTCTACCTATGTTTTCCTCTAAGAGTTTGATAGTTTCTGGCCTTACATTTAGGTCTTTAATCCATTTTGAGCTTATTTTTGTGTATGGTGTTAGGGAATGATCTAATCTCATACTTTTACATGTCCCTGTCCAGTTTTCCCAGCACCACTTATTGAAGAGGCTGTCCTTTCTCCACTGTACATTCCTGCCTCCTTTATCAAAGATAAGTTGGCCATATGTGCGTGGGTTTATCTCTGGGCTTTCTATCCTGATCCACTGATCTATCTTTCTGTTTTTATGCCAGTACCACACTGTCTTAATTACTGTAGCTTTGTAGTATAGTCTGAAGTCAGGCAGCCTGATTCCTCCAGCTCCGTTTTTCGTTCTCAAGATTGCTTTGGCTATTCGGGGTCTTTTGTTTTTCCAAACAAATTTTGAAATTTTTTGTTCTACTTCTGTGAAAAATGCCAGTGGTAGTTTGATAGGGATTGCATTGAATCTGTAGATTGCTTTGGGTAGTAGAGTCATTTTCACAATATTGATTCTTCCAATCCAGGAGCATGGTATATCTCTCCATCTATTTATATCATCTTTAATTTCTTTCATCAGTGTCTTATAATTTTCTGCATACAGGTCTTTTGTCTCCTTAGGTAGGTTTATTCCTAGATATTTTATTCTTTTTGTTGCAATGGTAAATGGGAGTGGTTTCTTGATTTCATTTTCAGATTTTTCATCATTAGTGTACAGGAATGCCAGAGATTTCTGTGCATTAATTTTGTATCCTGCTACTTTACCAAATTCATTGATTAGCTCTAGTAGTTTTTCGGTAGCATCTTTAGGATTCTCTATGTATAGTATCATGTCATCTGCAAACAGTGACAGCTTTACTTCTTCTTTTCCAATTTGGATTCCTTTTATTTCCTTTTCTTCTCTGATTGCTGTGGCTAAAACTTCCAAAACTAGGTTGAATAAGAGTGGTGAGAGTGGGCAGCCTTGTCTTGTTCCTGATCTTAGTGGAAATGGTTTCAGTTTTTCACCATTGAGGACAATGTTGGCTGTGGGTTTGTCATATATGGCCTTTATTATGTTGAGGAAAGTTCCCTCTATGCCTACTTTCTGCAGGGTTTTTATCATAAATGGGTGTTGAATTTTGTCGAAAGCTTTCTCTGCATCTATTGAGATGATCATATGGTTTTTCTCCTTCAACTTGTTAATATGGTGTATCACATTGATTGATTTGCGTATATTGAAGAATCCTTGCATTCCTGGAATAAACCCCACTTGATCATGGTGTATGATCCTTTTAATGTGCTGTTGGATTCTGTTTGCTAGTATTTTGTTGAGGATTTTTGCATCTATGTTCATCAGTGATATTGGCCTGTAGTTTTCTTTCTTTGTGACATCCTTGCCTGGTTTTGGTATCAAGGTGATGGTGGCCTCGTAGAATGAGTTTGGGAGTGTTCCTTCCTCTGATATTGTTTGGAAGAGTTTGAGAAGGATGGGTGTTAGCTCTTCTCTAAATGTTTGATAGAATTCGCCTGTGAAGCCATCTGGTCCTGGGCTTTTGTTTGATGGAAGATTTTTAATCACAGTTTCAATTTCAGTGCTTGTGATTGGTCTATTCATATTTTCTATTTCTTCCTGAGTCAGTCTTGGTAGGTTGTGCATTTCTAAGAATTTGTCCATTTCTTCCAGGTTGTCCATTTTATTGGCATAGAGTTGCTTATAGTAATCTCTCATGATCTTTTGTATTTCTGCAGTGTCAGTTGTTACTTCTCCTTTTTCATTTCTAATTCTACTGATTTGAGTCTTCTCCCTTCTTTTCTTGATGAGTCTGGCTAATGGTTTGTCAATTTTGTTTATCTTCTCAAAGAACCAGCTTTTAGTTTGGTTGATCTTTGCTATTGTTTCCTTCATTTCTTTTTCATTTATTTCTGATCTGATCTTTATGATTCCTTTCCTTCTGCTAACTTTGGGGGTTTTTTGTTCTTCTTTCTCTAATTGCTTTAGGTGCAGGGTCAGGTTGTTTACTCGAAATGTTTCCTGTTTCTTAAGGTGGGATTGTATTGCTATAAACTTCCCCCTTAGAACTGCTTTTGCTGCGTCCCATAGGTTTTGGGTCGTCGTGTCTCCATTGTCATTTGTTTCTAAGTATTTCTTAATTTCCTCTTTGATTTCTTCAGTGATCACTTCATTATTGAGTAGTGTATTGTTTAGCCTCCATGTGTTTGTATTTTTTACAGATCTTTTCCTGTAATTGATGTCTAGTCTCATAGCATTGTGGTCGGAAAAGATACTTGATACAATTTCAATTTTCTTAAATTTACCAAGGCTTGATTTGTGACCCAAGATATGATCTATCCTGGAGAATGTTCCATGAGCACTTGAGAAAAATGTGTATTCTGTTGTTTTTGGGTGGAATGTCCTATAAATATCAATTAAGTCCATCTTGTTTAATGTATCATTTAAAGCTTGTGTTTCCTTATTTATTTTCATTTTGGATGATCTGTCCATTGGTGAAAGTGGGGTGTTAAAGTCCCCTACTATGATTGTGTTACTGTCGATTTCCCCTTTTATGGCTGTTAGTATTTGCCTTATGTATTGAGGTGCTCCTATGTTGGGTGCATAAATATTTACAATTGTTATATCTTCTTCTTGGATCGATCCCTTTATCGTTATGTAGTGTCCTTCTTTGTCTCTTCTAATAGTCTTTATTTTAAAGTCTATTTTGTCTGATATAAGAATTGCTACTCCAGCTTTCTTTTGATTTCCATTTGCATGGAATATCTTTTTCCATCCCCTTACTTTCAATCTGTATGTGTCTCTAGGTCTGAAGTGGGTCTCTTGTAGACAGCATATATATGGGTCTTGTTTTTGTATCCATTCAGCCACTCTGTGTCTTTTGGTGGGAGCATTTAGTCCATTTACATTTAAGGTAATTATTGATATGTATGTTCCTATTCCCATTTCCTTAATGGCTTTGGGTTCGTTATTGTAGGTATAGTCCTTCTGTTGTGTTTCTTGCCTAGAGAAGTTCCTTTAACATTTGTTGTAAAGCTGGTTTGGTGGTGCTGAACTCTCTCAGCTTTTGCTTGTCTTTAAAGGTTTTAATTTCTCCATCAAATCTGAATGAGATCCTTGCTGGGTAGAGTAATCTTGGTTGCAGGTTTCTCTCCTTCATCACTTTAATTATGTCCTGCCACTCCCTTCTGGCTTGTAGAGTTTCTGCTGAGAGATCAGCTGTTAACCTGATGGGGATTCCCTTGTGTGTTATTTGTTGTTTTTCCCTTGCTGCTTTTAATATGATTTCTTTGTGTTTAATTTTTGACAGTTTGATTAATATGTGTCTTGGCGTATTTCTTCTTGGATTTATTCTGTATGGGACTCTCTGTGCCTCCTGGACTTGATTAACTATTTCCTTTCCCATATTAGGGAAGTTTTCAACTATAATCTCTTCAAATATTTTCTCAGTCCCTTTCTTTTTCTCTTCTTCTTCTGGAACCCCTATAATTCGAATGTTGGTGCGTTTAATGTTGTCCCAGAGGTCTCTGAGACTGTCCTCTGTTCTTTTCATTCTTTTTTCTTTATTTTTCTCTGCATCAGTTATTTCCACTATTTTATCTTCCACCTCACTTATCCGTTCTTCTGCCTCAGTTATTCTGCTATTGATCCCATCTAGAGTATTTTTCATTTCATTTATTGTGTTTTTAATCGATGCTTGATTCATCTTTAGTTCTTCTAGGTCCTTGTTAACTGTTTCTTGCATATTGTCTATTCTATTTCCAAGATTTTGGATCTGGGAAATAGAATCTTGGATCAGCTTTACTATCATTATTCTGAATTCTTTTTCAGGTAGACTGCCTATTACCTCTTCATTTGTTAGGTCTGGTAGGTTTTTATTTTGCTCCTTCACCTGCTGTGTGTTTTTCTGCTTTCTCATTTTGCTTATGTTACTGTGCTTGGGGTCTCCTTTTTGCAGGCTGCAGATTCGTAGTTCCCGTTGTTTTTGGTGTCTGTCCCCCGTGGCTAAGGTTGTTTCAGTAGGTTGTGTAGGCTTCCTGGTGGGGGCGACTAATGCCTGTGTTCTGGTGGTTGAAGCTCGATCTTGTCTTTCTGGTGGACAGGTCCACATCTGGTGGTGTGTTTTGGGGTGCCTGTGGCCTTATTATGTTTTTAGGTATCCTCTCTGCTAATGGGTGGGGTTGTGTTCCTGCCTTGCTATTTGCTTGGCCTAGGGTGACCAGCACTGTAGCTTGCTGGTCGTTGACTGAAGCTGGGTGCTGGTGTTGAGATGGAGATCCCTGGGAGATTTTCGCTGCTTGATATTATGTGGAGCTGGGAGGTCTCTTGTGGACCCGTGTCCTGAAGTTGGCTCTCCCACTTCAGAGGCACAGCACTAACTCCTGGCTGCAGCACCAAGAGCCTTTCATCCACCCGGCTCAGAATAACAGTGAGAAAAAGTAGAAAGAAATAATTAGTAGAAGAAAGAAAGAGAGATTGAAAGAAAGGAAGAAGGGAAGTAAGGAAGGAAGGAAGGAAGAAAGAAAGAAAGGAGGGAGGGAGGAAGGATGGAAAGAAAGGAAAGAAAGGAGGGAGGGAGGGAGGAATGAAAGCAAAAGGAAGAGTGAATGGAAGAAGAGAGGGAGGGAGGGAGGAAGGAAAGAAAGAAAGAAAGACAGGAGGGAGGGAGGAAGGAAAGAAAAAGAAAGTGGAAAGAAGAAGGGTGGGAGGGAGGGAGGGATGGAGGAAAGAAAAAGAAAGAAGGAAAGGAGGAGCGGAGGGAGGGAGGGAGGAAGGGAAGGGAGGAAAAAAAGAAAGAGCAGGTAAAGTAAAATAGAATAAAGTATGAAATATAGTAGCGTTATTAAAATTAAAAAGTAATTATTGAAAAAAAACACGGACCGAAAGAACCCTGGGACATATGGTGGAAGCAAAGCTATACAGAGAGAATCTTACACAGAAGATTACACATACACATTCACAAAAAGAGAGCAGGGGGAAAAATCAAAAATCTTGCTCTCCAAGTCCACCTCCTCGATTTGGGATAATTCGTTGTAAAAAGAGGAAAAGGGCGAAAAGTCTGAAATCTTGCTAAGTCCACCTCCTTAATTTGAGATAATTCGTTGTAAAAAGAGGGGAAAAAAAGGGGGGAAAGTCTTAAATCTTGTCCTCAAGGTCCACTTCCTCAATTTGGGATGATTCGCTGTCCATTCATGCACTCCACAGACGCAGGGCACATCAAATGGACTGTGGAGCTTTAATCCGCTGCCTCGGAGGCTGCACAGAGAGATTTCCCTGTCTCTGCTCTCACAGCTCCCGGGTCTCAGCCTTGGACCTGGCCCCGCCTCTGCGCGTAGGTCGCCGGAGGGCGTCCGTTCTTCGCTCAGACAGGACGGGTTTAAAGGAGCCGCTGATTCGGGGGCTCTGGCTCACTCAGGCAGAGGGGAGGGAGGGGAATGCCCTCTCCTCGCGCACCAGGCAACAAAAGGGAAAAAAGTCTCTTGCCTCTCCGGTAGCTCCAGACCCTTTCCCCGGACTCCCTCCGGGCTAGCACTAACCCCTTCAGGGTCTCTTCCTGCCGCCAGCCCCAGACCTCTCCCTGCACTCCGACTGAAAGCCGATACCCGAGCCTCAGCTCCCAGCCCCGCCCGCCCTGGCGGCCGAGCAGACAAGTCTCTCGGGCTGGTGTGTGCCTGAGGGCACCGATCCTCTGTGCCAAAATCTCTCTGCTTTGCCCTCCACACCCCTGTTGCTGTGCTCTCCTCCGCTACTCCGAAGCTTTCCCCCTCCGCCACCTGCAGTCTCCGCCCTCGAAGGGGCTTGTAGTGTGTAGAAACCTTCCCTCCTTCACGGCTCCCTCCCACTGGTGCAGGTCCCGTCCATATCCTATTGTCTCTGTTTATTCTTTTTTTCTTTTGACCTACCCAGGTATGTGGGGAGTTTCTTGCCTTTTGGGGGGTCTGAGGTCTTCTGTCAACGTTCAGTAGGTGTTCTGTTGGAGTTGTTCCACGTGTAGATGAATTTCTGATGTATCTGTGGGGAGGAAGGTGATCTCCGCGTCTTACTCTTCCGCCATCTTCCTCCGGCTCCTCTAATTTTTTTAATCTTAATATTTTAAGAGTATTTTTCCCACATTTACTCCAAAAGACTGGTTAACTGCTCATTTGAAGAGTTGGCTCTATATAGGACATAAAAATGTTGACATGTGTGTTACTTGAAGTACTAGGTAGGATTTTTGACAGGAAACAAATGACACATTTAATTTGAGTCATATGGGGGCTTTCCTGGTGGTGCAGTGGTTAAGACTCCGCTCTCCCAATGCAGGGGACCCGGGTTCGATCCCTGGTCCGGGAACTAAATCCCACATACATGCCACAACTAAGAGTTCACATGCCACAACTAAGGAGCTGGTGAGCTGCAACTAAGGAGCCTGCCTGCCACAACTAAGACCGGACACAACCAAATAAATAAATAAATTTACTTTTGAGAAGTGATATATTTATTTATTTATTTTTATAGATCTTTATTAGAGTATAATTGCTTCTCAGTACTGTTAGTTTCTGTTGCACAACAAAGTGAATCAGCCGTATGCATATACATGTCCCCATATCCCCTCCGTCTTGAGCCTCCCTCCCCTCGTCCCTATCCCACCCCTCTAGGTCATTGCAAAGCAATGAGCCGATCTCCCCGTGCTATGCTGCTGCTTCCCACCAGCCAACTATTTTACATTCTGTAGTGTATATATGTCAATGCTACTCTCACTTCACCCCAGCTTTGCCCTCCCACCCCATGTCCTCAAGTCCATTTTCTATGTCTACCTCTTTATGGAAAACAGTATGGAGGTTCCTTAAAAAACTACAAATAGAACTACCATATGACCCAACAATCCCACTACTGGGCATATACCCTGAGAAAACCATGATGCAAAAAGAGACATGTACCGCAATGTTCACTGCAGCACTATTTACAATAGCCAGGACATGGAACCAACCTAAATGTCCATTGACAGATGAATGGATAAAGAAGATGTGGCACATATATACAATAAATATTTTTTTAAATAAAAAATTAAATTTATATGAGTAAAATTTAGTCAAGGGCTATTTCTAAAAGTGCAGACAGGGTGTGGAGAAACCCAGGACAGTAACCACAGTGGCGTTACCACCCCTAGGTCTGCAGGGTCTCAGGGCAGTAGTGGCTACTGGGATGCTGAGAAAGAAAGCAAGAGGTATGTGGAGAGGACCCTCTGACAGAACTATGACGTGAGGTCAAGGGACTAAGCCAGGCTGCAGCAACCCAGACTTGGAGAGCTGGAGAATAAATACTCATACCTCATTCTCTTCCTACCCTTTGTACTTCCAGCTGGTCCCTCTCAGCCAAACCTAACCAGAAGCTGGAAGGCAAGGGAGTCCTTTGAAGAAGCCCATATGGGCATAGAGCAGGATGGAATGGCTCTAGAAAAGCAATCAGAAGACAACGAACCACCAGGTTTTCCAGACAAAGGAAATTAAATGGCATGAACTAAAAGGATGGGGACATTTAGTGGCATGCATTAGAAGCATAGTTATTAAAAGTAAAATTACAGAACCTTAGAATTAGGGAACATTAGAGGTCATCTAGTCTAGTATCTCATCAGATATTCCTGGCAGACGACACCAGCTCCTACTTAAATACCTGTGACTAAGCTCACTATATCATACAGGGAAGCCTGTGACATTATTGGATATATCTCTTTCTTATAAAGTTAGCTTCCATTACACCAAAATCCCTTCCCCACAGTGATCTTAGGCAGCTGGAGGTGGAGAGAAGAATCCTGCTATGGGTATGGACTCCAGCAATGGAGCTGTTGCTCCCCTTCACTGGATACTGTGGCTTGTGCATATTGTTTCTAAGATCCTGTTAGTTGTTTCTGGCCCCCACTCATAGCGATGACATGTAACAAACTTAGAGCAAACTGAAATCTTTTCGCACCTAAAGGTACTAAGCCAGTGTATCAATCAGGTTTCAACCAGAAAAAAAGAACCAGTAAGAGATATATATTAAAGGATTTATATTAAGGTATTGGCTTATGCGATTATGGGAGCTGGCTGGGCAAGCCTGGAACCCACAGGGTAGTTTATCAACAAGGCAGACTGGAAGTCTCAGGCAGGAGCTGAAGCTGCTGTTTACAGGTGGACTTTTTTCTTCTTCAGGGAAACCTCAGTTCCATTCTTAAGGCCTCTCAACTGTTTGAATCAGGCCAACCCAGATTATTTAGGATAATCTCACTTACTTAAAGGTGCCTGCTAAATACCCTCACAGCAAAAACTAGTTTCATGTAGGACTTAGTAACTGGAGACTGTACTCGCCAAATAGATACATAAAGTTGACCATCACAGCCAGATATCTCCTAATCCTTATGTGTTCACTAAATTTTTGAATGTAAGTGAAATCTTTTACACTTATGTCTATTTGTTTCATTGTGTTCATTTGGGACGATTTCAACCTATCAATTATATCAATCAAACTCTCCTAGTTTTCTGTCATTCAAATTTTTGACAAGCATGCCCTCCAATCTTTTACCAAAATTCTTGTTACAGACATTAACCAGACAGGACCACGTTTAGAGCCTAGAGCCCACAATAATCCACCATAAATCTCTAATATTATATTTACCCACTGATAACAGATAAAAATCTACATGGGATGAGATTGAAAAAATAAAATTTTAATTATCAGAATGCCTTGTACAGAGTGCACTACCCTTGTTTGGGAAGATGCCTTAATAAGCATTGGTAGATAGAAGGTAGAAGACACGCCTTCCTGATCCCCCACCTTCAACGCCACACAGAAGCCTAGTGTCAGGAACAGTACCTATGGAATCAGTAGTTAAGAAAGTAGAGGAAGCCATGGAGAAGTAACCTTCCTTGGAAGATTTACAAACTATGAAATGAACCAGAAATATGGGTTATACATGGTTATAGAGCTGGCTAAAAACCTTGCTAAATCCCATTCTCATTCAGTTCCCATTTCAACATTTTGTGTACAGGACATCATAAAAAATGGGATATAGGTGTTTTATATAAATGCTACTCCCCAGACTTCTTAGTCCTTCAGAAAAGAAAAATTAGATTGAACCTAACATTCTCAAAAAAACTTCCTGATTCTTAGTGATAATATCTCCTTAACTCAAGGCTCACAAACTGTGTATAAAAATTTGTTCAAAAAATGAAAGAGAAATTAAATAGATTGGCATCAAGCTGTTTCTAGAATATGAATATATTTTTCTACATCTTGAAAATAGGAGAACTATCTACCAATTTTCAGATCTCTATCACTTTTTCCTTTACCTAGTTGTTGTCAGATATAACCAATAGCATTTGTTTTCCCTTTAATTCAAGGCAAGATCTGTGCCTGGCATTGTGTCTGTCACATACTTAATATGAATAAATATTTGCTGAATTAAATTGAGTTGAATTCTTCCTATATAGAGCTAGGATGTAAACTCAGATCTTCTGACTCCAAGTTCAGCATTATCTACAATATACTACAATATAGGTGCTACATAAAAATAATAAACCCTTACATTTTTAGAGTATGTTTGAATGGTGTTTTATAGTTGAACACAATGCTTTCATATCCCATTACATTTTTTTAACGGCATGCTCATTTTCTCTCAGGGTATCTTATCACTAGAACTTCAATAACTAATTCTTTCTGAGTCAGAATTGAGTCTAATAGAGTAATTATCTTTATTAAATTGTTAACAAGACAAATCAATAATTAATCATGCAGTGGGAATAGTGGAGCCTATTCCTGCAGGCAACTGGAACACTAGTTTCTTTGTCCTTCCTGACCAGATCCTTCCTGGAATTTCTTGGAATTAGTCATCATTAATTTTGGTGATTAGACCATACAGTTCCTGTGTTCTTGGTTGGAGGGGAGTGTCTTAGAATCCTGCTTTAAGCCAGGGTTGGCATTCTTTTTTCTCACTTCTAGGGTCTGTGACCAGCTAGGCTAAGGTTATCTTTTGTATTCCACTTTATTGACTGTGGAATGTATGTGGAGGACACTGGGAAGTGCCATTCAGATCCTCTCTTCAATGACCAGTTGCTGGAAGTGAAGTTCACAGACAGCCTTCAGCAGTCAGTCCCTTTAGAGACTGTCTCAGGTGCAGACAACTGCATAGCCCAAAGTTATGCCTCCTTCCTGGGAGAGCCAACTTCCAATGACTAATCAATTCGGGAACATAAAGGCCTGACCATGTCAGTCTAACTTGGGATGAGTTAGAAGAGACATGTTAGCTCCAGAGTACCCTCTGGGGTCAGGAAAGGGTTTCACTGGGCTTGTTACCGAGTCCAAGCTTGTACTGCTTGCCACATGACAGGCCAATAAATCAAGAGACAAGTTAGTTGTTGGGGCAAGGAATAGAGACTTTATTCAGAAAAACAGCAGACTGAGAATATGGTGGACTACTGTCCCAAAGAACCATCTTACCTGAGTTAGAATTCAGGCTTCTTTTATACTAAGATTGAAGGAGGTATGGCTCATTCTTGCAAACTTTTTGGTGCAGGAATCCTTTGTTCTTGCAGCTGTCCAAGTAGGTCTGGTCACAATGTTCCTATATACCACCAAGAAGACAATTATTATTTTCTGTTCTGCAACTTTTTATCTCTATATGAATGGAAAAGTGTTAGACCTTCAAAGGTCAGAACCTTGAGAATGGGCTATCATGTATATTTCAGGCTATAAGCAACATTCTTTTACAAAAGGAGCAGAGCCAGCATGACTGAGCACAGGCAACAGAACACAAGGGTTAGAATTAAAGGAATAGATCTGACATGGAGTCAGGTTTGTTCTTCTCTGTTTCAGGTTGCGTCACAGCTTCTCTTTCTGCCTAATCCAACTTCTTCACCAGGTGTGGTTCCCAAGGGCACTTCTTCTTTCTTTTTATTTATTTATTTATTTATTTACTTACTTACTTACTTATTTATTTATGGCTGCATTGTGTCTTCGTTACTGCGCCTGGGCTTTCTCTCGTTGCAGTGAGCGTGGGCTACTCTTCATTGCTGTGCGGGGGGTTCTCGTTGTGGTGGTTGTCTTTGTTGCACAGCACAGGCTCTAGGCACATGGGCTTCAGTAGTTTTGTCATGCAGGCTCAGTAGTTGTGGCTTGCATGCTCTGGAGCAGAGGCTCAGTAGTTGTGGCACATGAGCTTAGTTGCTCCACAGCATGTGGGATCTTCCTGGACCAGGGCTCAAACCCATGTGCCCTGCACTGGCAGGCAGATTCTTAACCACTGCACCACCAGGGAAGTCCCAAGGACACTTCTTAATAAATACTCCAAACTCTTAAAGTCTGCTTATCAGGGAACCCAATCTGTGTACCATTTAATATCCTTCCTATTACTTGAAGTTTTTCTTTAAATCAACACAAGTTGTTTTGTGAATGAATTTATTTTAAAAGAAAATCACTAAAGGTCTCCTATTCTGGCAAAACAGTGGTTTAATCCAATATGAAAATCCTACTGCTTACAAATACCTAAAAATGATACCTAATATATGCCAAAACACTTCTTTTAAATGAAGACCTGGGCTCACAAGAAACTGAAATCCCCAGGTGCTAGAGATAATGAAAAATAAGCATGTGAGTTGATGTTTTGGCAAGCTGTGATCAGAGCTGGTAATGGATGAGCCTTGGATTTTAAATCCCAGGCTGGGAAAATAAAAAAGACATAAAGATCTTTGACAAGGGAATTGAGATGAAGAGTTATGAATAAAACTAAGAGTCTCATAGAGCTGTGCATACTGTGAAAGGGGAGATTAGGAAAAAACAACAAACCACCCGCCATTATATGTAAATATCAAGGAAGCTTTTCCTCCAATTAGACTCTCACAGGGAAAAACATGTTCCTGGAAAATAACCTACACAATATCCCTGAACCTTATACAGATTTGAATTTGAATTTATGCCACCTGATTTTTTTGTGTGTGTGAACACTTTCAAACCAATATGTTCACATACACAAATTTCTTTCCACCAATAAGACGATAAATCTGGAAACCTGACAGAAGCAATACAAAATAACTTTGGGGAAACAATCCCACAATTCCTACATTAAAAGCCTTGTTGGGGGGGTGGAGTCAAGATGGCAGTGTGGGAAGACGTGGAGTTAGTGTCTCCCCACAACTAGGGTGCCTGACGGCTGCTGGTGGGAGACCCTGATGCCCAAGGAGACGGGAGGAACCCCCAAGTGAACCGGCTTGGTTCACAAGCCAGGGGTCATGCAGAAGCTCCTGCAGTGGGTGCTCTCAGTCCGAACCACTGGACTAAGAGAGAACCTCAGACTCCAGGGGAATATTCGTCGGAGTGAGGTCTCACAGAAGTCCTCATCTCAGCACCAAAACACAGCTCTACCCAACAGCCTAGAAACTCCAGGATTGGAGGCCTCAGGCCAAACAACCAGCAAGACAGGAACAAAATTCCACTCATAAAAAAAGGAAAAAAAATGAGACGGCAAAAAAGTATGTCACAGATGAAGGAGAAATGTAAAAACCTATGTGATGAAATAAATGAAGAGGAAATAGGCAATCTATCTGAAAAAGAATTCAGAGTAATGATAGTAAAGATGATCCAGAATCTCGGAAATAGAATGGAGACATGGATTGAGAAAATACAAGAAATGTTTAACAAAGATCTAGAAGAACTAAAGAAAAAACAAACAGAGGTGAACAACACAATAACTGAAATGAAAAATACACTAGAAGGAATCAGTAGCAGAATAACTGAGGCAGAAGAATGAATTAAGTGAGCTGGAAGACAAAATGGTGGAAATAACTGCCAAGGAGCAGAATAAAGAAAAAAGAATAAATAGAATTGAAGACAATCTCAGAGACCTCTGGGACAGCCCTAAACACACCAACATTCGACTTATAGGGGTCCCAGAAGAAGAAGAGAAAAAGAAAGGGTCTGAGAAAATATTTGAAGAGATTATAGTGGAAAACTTCCCTAACATGGGAAAGGAAATAGTCACCCAAGTTCAGGAAGCACAGAGAATCCCATACAGGATAAACCCTAGGAGAAACACACCAAGACACATATTCATCAAACTAACAAAAATTAAATTCAAAGAAAAAATATTAAAAGCAGAAAGGGAAAAACAAAAAATAATATACAAAGGAATTCCCCTAAGGTTACCAGCTGACTTTTCAGCAGAAACTCTGCAGGCCAGAAGGGAGTGGCAGGATATACTTACAGTGATGAAAGAGAAAAACCTACAACCAAGATTACCCAGAGGATCTCATTCAGATTCAATGGAGAAATCAAAAGCTTTTCAGACAAGCAAAGCCTAAGAGAATTCAGCACCACCAAACCAGCTTTACAACAAATCCTAAAGGAACTTCTCTAGGCTGGAAACACAAGAGAAGAAACACACCCACAAAAACAAACCCAAAACAATTAAGAAAATGGTAATAGGAACATACATATTGATAATAACCTTGAATGTAAATGGATTAAATGCCCCAACCAAAAGACACAGACTGGCTGAATGGATACAAAACAAGACCCTTATATGCTGTCTACAAGAAGCCCACTTCAGACCTATGGACACATACACACTGAAAGTGAAGGGATGGAAAAAGATATTCCATGCAAACAGAAATCAAAAGAAAGCTGGAGTAGCAATACTCATATCAGATTAAATAGATTTTAACATAAAGACTGTTACAAGAAATAAGGAGGGACACTATATAATGATCAAAGGATCAATCCAAGAAGAAGATATAACAATTATAAATGTTTATGCACCCAACATAAGAGCACCTCAATACATAAGGCAAATGCTAACAACCATGAAAGGAGAAATCGACAGTAACACAATAATAGTAGGGGACTTTAACACCCCACTTATACCAATGGAGAGATCATCCAAACAGAAAATTAATAAGGAAGCACAAGCTTTAAATGACACAATAGACCACATACATTTAATTGATATTTATAGAATATTCCACCCAGAAGTGGCAGAATACATTTTCTTCTCAAGTGCACACGGAACATTCTCCAGGATTGATCACATCTTGGGTCACAAATCAAGCCTCAGAAAACTTAAGAAAATTGAAATCGTATCAAGCATCTTTTCTGACCATAATGCTATGAGATTGGAAATCAATTACAGGAAAAAACTGTAAAAAAACACAAGCACATGGAGGGTAAACAGCACCCTACTAAATAACCAAGAGATCACTGAAGAAATCAAAGAAGAAATTTAAAAAATACATAGAAACAAATGACAATGAAAACACAGTGACCGAAAACCTATGGGATGCAGTAAAAGCAGTTCTAAGAGGGAAGTTTATAGGAATTAAGTCTCACCTCAAGAAAAAAGAAAAATCTAAAATAAACAATCTAAGCCTACAATTAAAACAACTAGAGAAAGAAGAACAAAGAAAACCCATAGTCAGTAGAAGGAAAGAAATCATAAAGATCAGAGCAGAAATAAATGAAATAAAAATGAAAATAATAGCAAAGATCAATAAAACTAAAACTGGTTCTTTGAGAAGATAAACAAAACTGATAAACCCTTAGCCAGACCCATCAAGAAAAAAAGGGAGAGGATGCAAATCAATAAAATTAGAAATGAAAAAGGATAAATCATAACAGACACTGCAGAAATACAAAGGATTATAAGAGACTACTACAAGCAACTCTGTGCCAATAAAATGGACAATCTGGAAGAAATGGAGAAATTCTTAGAAAGGTATAACCTTCCAAGACTTAACCAGGAAGAAATAGAAAATATGAACAGACCAATCACAAGTAATGAAATTGAAACTGTGATTAAAAATCTTCCAACAGAGCTTCCCTGGTGGCGCAGTGGTTGAGAGTCCGCCTGCCAATGCAGGGGACACGAGTTTGTGCCCCGGTCCGGGAAGATCCCACATGCCACAGAGCAGCTAGGCCCGTGAGCCATGGCCGCTGAGCCTGTGCGTCCGGAGCCTGTGCTCCGCAATGGGAGAGGCCACAACAGTGAGAGGCCCGCGTACCGCAAAAAAAAAAAAAAGTGAAAAACCTAGTTGCAAAAGTATATACAATATGATGCTATTTATATAAAGTATAGAAATAATATTGGGTACATATATGTAATAAAATAGCTACATAGCAACTTCAGGACAATAACCCCTCTGAAGAGGGAACAAGGAGAAAGGATGCTGGGAGGAGGCTTGGGTGTTTCTGGACATTCTGTTTCCTTAGAGTTGATACCTAAAACAAACAAGGCAAAATGTCACCATCTGTTAAACTGTGTGTGTGAGGGAGGAGGGTTATAGTGTATTTCATTTTCTGGATTTTTTTATATGTTTAAAATATTTCATGTTTAATTTTTTAACTAAAAAAATGGAAATTAGCATCACTTGACACAAATAGAATTTACAGGTGAATATACATTAAATATATTAACTATCAAAGTATTAAAGTTTATGTGTGTACCACTTAAAATTATCTTATATACCCTTTGGGAAACAGTGATCTAAGGTGCTACAAATTAGCAAGTGCAGCTAAGTGTCAACCCAGCCACATTCAGTAGGCACTGTTGCCCACCCCAGAGGACATGGGTACAGCATGTCACCATCTTTCTCTTGCCCCTTCTGCTCCCACTCATTACTGAAAGTCTTCCTATTATCCAAGGCCTCCCACAAGCACTGTCTTCTTACATAATCTTGTCCAAACCAACCAGACTGGGCATTGTCAGGTATGCCTAATGATGCTCTGAATCATCAAGACCAGGTTACACCGTGCTCCTTATCTTCTGTTGGGGAAGGTGGAGGAATATACTTTATCCTTTTTAGACAGATTTCCATCAGAAAACAGTCAAAATAAAAAGGGATATGACTCATCTAATGGGGAAAATGATTTATATGAAACATATTTTTCAATAATGTCAGATAAATGAAGTATTACTATAAATAAACAACTTTAAAATATTTATAACAAATTACAATTTATTTATTTATTTATTTATTTAAATATTTATTTATTTTTGGCTGTGTTGGGTCTTTGTTTCTGTGCAAGGGCTTTCTCTAGTTGCGGCAAGTGGGGGCCGCTCTTCATCACGGTGCGCGGGCCTCTCACTATCGCAGCCTCTCTTGTTATGGAGCACAAGCTCCAGACGCGCAGGCTCAGTAGTTGTGGCGCACGGGCTTAATTGCTCCGCAGCATGTGGGATCCTCCCAGACCAGGGCTCAAACCCGTGTCCCCTGCACTGGCAGGCAGATTCTCAACCACTGCGCCACCAGGGAAGCCCAATAAATTTATTTTTAAAATATATTTAGGACCTAGTTTTCATCATTTGATAGTAACTTTGCATTTAACACATGAGTCTGCATATTGTGTAGCTCTAAGAAGTAGTATGAGCACAGACTCTGGAGTCAGACTGCCTAGATTTGAATCCTTGTCTACTGGGTACCAGCTATATGACCTTGGGTAGGTTACTGAACCTCTCTGTGCCTACATCACCTCATCTGTAAAATGGGAATGATATAGCACCTTCCTTTTACAGTCAGTGAGAAAATTGCCTGGGACCCAAGTGCTTTATAAATATTAGCTCCTATTTATAACTATATAGATATATATTATTTTTGATTCTTCACTTGTTTTATAACCCATATTTCTTTCTGCTAAATTAAGAGTTTTAGATTGTGAATTATATCTGTCAGAATCCCTCTTATTTCAAGCTTTGCTTAATAGATACTTAAAGAGAAAAAAAATTTTTTTTCTACTGATAATTTGTCTACCATTTCTAAGAAATACCACTGGAGGTATTGATATCTGAGGACAATAATCTGGGGACAGAATGAATAAACTTGGCTGTTGTAAATATCTGTGTTCTATTCAAGCGTATTTGAATTGATCACATTTTTATCTGACTAAACTCTGCTGAGTCATTCTTTCTTGGATGGAATGTTATTTTTAGAAATGGATCGTTATTCTCCCTCCTATCTTAGATTGTATCTTTCTAGCAGACATTAAGGGCAAATGTGAAGAGCTCTTCTGATGCATTATTCAGAAAATCAGAAACTGAAGTTGGTTTATATTAAAGACAATTAAAATTAGATAGATGCAGTGTCTGTGGAGGCAAGATTTTCTGCAGGGCAAAGATTTTCCCATTTTATCTTTTTGCATCATTTTAATGGTGAAAGCACCTGACTTTTAGTCAGACTAAAAGACATTCATCTCCTTTAACTCTCAATGTCAAGACATTCTTTTAACTCTCAGTGATCCTTTATGTGGTTCACAATGTAACTATAATTTGAGATTCAAAATAATGAATTTATTATTCTTTTTCCTTTTATTTTTCTAGATAATTTAGATGGTATTTATATACTTAAATTTAAGTGCTAAAGTTCTAGATTTTCTGGTGAAACATACAAGAAAGTGAGGAATGCAGGCTAGGGCAAGGGAAGGAGCTGAGCAAAGATAGACTTTCAGAAGTTTAGGGCTTTGAAGGGCAAATTGCCCTGGAGGATTGCCCCCTTCACATAGGCAAGGGGACTGGGCTTTTTTACTCCTACATCAATCAGCCAATGGCTATAGGCCACCAGCACTTGGAGGGTTAAATATATATGTTGAAAGACCTTGCTTTACTTGCTGGACCTCCTTGACTCCAATCAACTTCGTCTCTATTCAAACTCCAAAACAATTGTCTCTGATCAGAGCCATCTTCCTGCCACTTCTATTCTCTCTCTTTCTCCTACCAAACCTGCCTTCACCTTCACAATGACCTCAGTTCCCTCCTCCCTCTCCTTCTTCACCCCTCTGTCCATTCTCCTCAGTATCACTTACTTCCGTAGCCAGCTTTGACTGCATGACCAGCCGTGACACTCAAGCTCTCATTCTTCAAGATACACTGCACCCCCCCCAGTTCATTTTCATAGACTGTTTCCTCCAAATGGAACACCAGTTTCATCTTCTTGGCCTGACAAATTCCTACCTACGTTTTAAGAACTATCTAAAGTGCCATTTCATCTGTGAAGATTTCTTTATTTCACAAAGCCAGAGTAAGGGGCATGAAGTGGGTGGGCATTTGCTGTTTGTGGGCTTCCCATCATCCATTTTACCCTTCTCACCATCCCAATTTCCTCTGAGGAATTAGGTCTTCCCCAATGGATACATTTTTATAGGAAGGTAATGAGAAGCCTTGTTTTCCCTGCTAGACCCATCAGATTCATCATGGAGTCTTCCTCAACAGAGAGAGGAAGGTCCTAAAAGGATCGGATTCTAGTCCATCCCAGTAGCAATGTCTGCCTCTGCTTCCAGAGATACTTTGATTCCTGATCAACCCCATTGAGTCTATGAACCTCCTAATAAGTTCCTTTGGCTTAAGTCAATCAGATTGGGTTTCTGTTGCTTACAAACAAAGAAGCCTCCTTCACTCCCACAGTGCCTTCTTATGTAGTGCCTACCACATGGCCTTGTAATTTTTGGTAAACATGTTTGTCTCCACCAGGCTAAGGCACAATATCTAGCATTGTGTCTAACACATGGTGAGTATCAGTTCATACCTATTAAATGAATGAGTAAACGTATGAATGACAGAGAACAAGTTGTCTCCAGCTTGCCTTCTTCTCATTAATATCTGAAACAAGCAAGTGGGCCATTTTTGTTCTAAAGATTTGCTTCTAGTCATTTTGAACAAGAGGATTCTGTATGAATTCCACAATGACAAGTGACAGGAATTAAGAAATAGACTTGATTAGAGAATTTTACAACTGAAGTATGAGCAGGAGAAGGCATAGATTCCCATTTCTCCCACCATCTCACAGAAAGGTAATCTGGGTCCAGGTATTTCTGGACACATGCAAGGTCTACCTACTACACTGTACTTTGAGTACAATCATGAGAAAGTGACCTTGTCAGAGGTGAGCTACTTGGGCATCCAGCTGCCTGGGAAAGTCAGATGTCCAGCACCTGGAGACCTTGGGGGGCCATGGGAAATTTCAGTCCCTCTTGCTTTTAGAAGGTAGCCGCTGATCTGATCAGAAACTGAGTTTGGGTGCATCCTTTCTCACAGGGAGAAGGGAGAGCTTGTTTTCCTTGTGATCTGGAGTTGGCATCAGTATTAGTTTGCTATGGCTGCCAAAACAAAATACCATAGGCAAGGTGGCTTACACAGCAGAAATTTATTTTCTCACAGTTCTGGAGGCTGGAAGTCCATGATCAAGGTGTTTCAGGGTTGGTTTCATTCTAAGGCTTCTTTCCTTGGCTTACAAAGGGTCACCTTCTCAATGTGTCCTTACATGATCTTTTTTCTGTGCCCGCATGCTCCTGGTGTTTCTTCTGCTTATAAGGACACCTGGCGTATTGGATTAGGGCCCCACCCTAATGGCCTCATTTAATCACTACTTTAAAGACCTCATCTCCAAATAAGGCTACATTCTGAGGTACTGGGGGTTGGGACTTCAATATATGAATTTTGAAGGACACAATTCAGCCCATAACAGTGCCCAAGTTAGATAGGGAGTAATGATAATAAGACTGCAGAAGTAATAAAGTGTCTAGAACTCTCTACAAATTATATCTCTGACAAACACTGAAATACAAATTCATCTAGTTGGAGCACTTTCCACAATAACTGCTGCCTTAAATACTTCTCTGGCACACCTATTCGCCCTTTTATTCCTGATGCTCATCCGCACCACTTCTAGCTAGTCACCTTAGAGCCCCTACCAGTACAAAACAGTTGGCCGTTCAAAGGACTCCAGAGTCGTGAAGGTCCTTTGCATCAACTTCAGAATGGTCTTCTCAAACCCACAAATCATTTCCTGACTGTAATTTTCCCCAAATTTGGAAATCATTAAACCATAAAAAGAAAATCAAAGTGTTGTCAAGATAACTTTTTCTGATAATTGAGCCCTCTTGTGTTAAAGAAAACTTGTATTTTAATACATTTGGAAAAGCAAAAAGAAAATTACACGTAAAGGTAAAAGCCATGGTTAGAAATCTGTAGTGGTAAATCATTTCTCATATGTATATGGATGCAGAGTCAACCTTTCAAAATTTATTCTCACTCTTTGAAAGCATGTTAATAGGAGCAATTGCTATTCCAAACACAGATGAGTAGATTTTTCCCATTATTTTTCCTCTTTAATCATAAGTATAGGTAAGGTACAACCCAAAGCAGAAATTAGACACAAAACTTGTCCGGTGTTACTAAATTGATTGGATAACTTGAAGCATTCAAAATAATTGTAAACTGGCTTTTAAGTTTTTTGTGTTTGGGTTTTTTTTTAAATTTACAAAAGAACGTGGACAAGTCTGATGTCAGGAAGAAGAAAAACAAGAACCACTTTAAAAGTTCTTTGTTGTCTTGTTAATGAGGCATCAAATCCCAGAATGCCTCTCCTTTAAAATGACTTCAGCAATCTTCAGAAAGAAAAATGGAGCTGGAGGAATCAGGCTCCTGGACTTCAGACTATACTACAAAGCTACGGTGCCAGACAGTATGGTACTGGCACAAAAATAGAAATATAGATCAAAGGAACAGGATAGAAAGCCCAGAGATAAACCCACACACATATGGTCACCTTATTTTTGATAAAAGAGGCAAGAATATACAATGGCGACAAGGCAGCCTGTTCAATAAGTTGTGCTGGGAAAACTGGACAGCTACCTATAAAAGAATGAAATTAGAACACTCCTTAGCACCATACACAAAAATAAACTCAAAATGGATTAAAGACCTAAATGTAAGGCCAGACACTATAAAACTCATAGAGGAAAACATAGAACACTCTATGACATACATCACAGCAAGATCCTTTTTGACCCACTTCCTAGAGAAATGGAAATAAAAACAAAAATAAACAAATGGGACCTAATGAAACTTCAAAGCTTTTGCACAGCAAAGGAAACCATAAACAAGACGAAAAGAGAACCCTCAGAATGGGAGAAAATATTTGCAAATGAAGCAACTGACAAAGGATTAACCTCCAAAATTTACAAGCAGCTTATGCAACTCAATATCAAAAAAAACAAACAACCCCAATCCAAAAATGGGCAGAAGAGCTAAATAGACATTTCTCCAAAGATATACAGATTGCCGACAAACACGTGAAAGAATGCTCAACATCACTAATCATTAGAGAAATGCAAATCAAAACTACAATGAGGTATCACCTCACACCAGACAGAATGGCCATCATCAAAAAATCTACAAACAATAAATGCTGGAGAGGGTGTGGAGAAAAGGGAACACTCTTGCACTATTGGTGGGAATGTAAATTGATACAGCCACTATGGAGAACAGTATGGAGGTTCCTTAAAAAACTAAAAACAGAACTGCCATATGACCCAGCAGTCCCACTACTGGGCATATACCCTGAGAAAACCATAATTCAAAAAGAGTCATGTACCACAATGTTCACTGCAGCTCTATTTACAATAGCCAGGACATGGAAGCAACCTAAGTGTCCATCAACAGATGAATGGATAAAGATGTGGCACATATATACAATGGAATATTACTCAGCCATAAAAAGAAATGAAATTGAGTTATTTATAGTGAGGTGGATGGACCTAGAGTCTGTCGTACAGAGTGAAGTAAGTCAGAAAGAGAAAATCAAATATTGTATGCTAACACATATATATGGAATCCAAAAAAAAAAAAAGGTTCTGAAGAACCTAGGGGCAGGACAGGAATAAAGACACAGACGTAGAGAATGGACTTGAGGACACAGGGAGGGGGAAGGGTAAGCTGGGACGAAAGTGAGAGACTGGCATGGACTTATATATACTACCAAATGTAAAATAGATAGCTAGTGGGAAGCAGCCACATAGCACAGGGAGATCAGCTCGGTGCTTTGTGACCACATAGAGGGGTGGGATAGGGAGGGTGGGAAGGAGCCACAAGAGGGAGGAAATATGGGGACATATGTATATATATAGCTGATTCACTTTGTTATAAAGCAGAAACTAACAAACCATTGTAAAGCAATTATACTCCAATAAAGGTGTTAAAAAACTTAAAAAAAAAATAAAATGACTTCAGATGTGGTTCACCTAATCAGAGGTTTCAGTGAATGTCATAATTGACTTCAAGAGGCACTGTGATACTATGAGGGGTGTGTGTGTGTGTGTGTGTGTTGGGGTGGGGTCTCCAAAGCAGACTCTCCTTCTAACCAGCTTTCCCCATCTGTAAACTGGTGATATGTTTTGAAAATTGTGAATTGTTATATAAATGTTTTAAAATATTATTATTGTAGCAGGTAAATTCCTGTTTCTTTATTTTCCTTAAATACTATAAAATGTACTCTGAGTCTCCATCCCACAAGGCAAATTATTATTGATACTCTCTCTGTGTGTCTTCTCCAAGGTCCAAAGTGTGTCTTGGCACACGTACTCTGCCCCCTTATTCCTGATGCTCATCCTCAACAGTTCTCAGGCTAGAAAGGTCTGAGAAAGGTTCTGGGGAGGAGGAGGGAGCCTTGGGTAGAGCAAAATTTTCAGGGAGATTCTCTCCTCCAATCCTAGGTACACAATGGTCATCTTGGAGATGCCCATTGCTCATGAAATCTTAAGGTTCAGACAAGGGATCTGAGAGCTGAGAGCCTGGTGTCTAAGATCCAGCCTGTAGAATACACCAGGCAACCCCTTCCCTTAGAGGCCTTGCTTCCTGTCTTCTGCTTGTAGGACTTTGTACCCTCTTCCCAGACCGGGAACACCTCTCTCCCTCCTACCATCAGAAACATCTGTCTGTCTCCTCTACCCTCCAAGACCTTTCACAAAATAGAGGAAGAGAGTACTTTTGTAGGCAGCTTCTACCATCTGACCAAAGGTGAGGTGATCTTGAAATGCAGAGGTTAGAAAATGAGAGAGAACCCCAAACTAATATTCCAGCACATTATTTTTAAAATATAAACACAAAAATAATGTTATTTGTCCTTGTTGTTCCATATACAGTAAAAAAGCAAGCAAAGAATATTTTCACAGATGAAGGAGACCAGCTTTTTAAGATGGGCATCAAGATCCTCCAGCAGTCTAAAAGCCGAAAACAAAAAGCAGAGTAAGTCCATCCAGCTACTTAAGCCAAGTTCAATTTCCATGTTGAGAAAAAGGAACAATCCAAAATCTAATTTGTCATTAAAAGCTTATTGGTATAACAAGTAAGCATATTTGCCTGTAAGCTTTTGTTTTTAAAAGGATCAAATCGTGTTTAAAGAATCCTACAAATTATCCAGCCTACATATGGAAGGACTATGTGTGAAATTGCAGTCCCTACACATTAAATGAAAGGCAGAATGAAGGCACTGATCTGCGCATTCAGGCAAAAATATTCTGTTTTGGCTTTAATTGATTCAAATGAAATAAAACATGTATTATTTGAATTAGAGAAGTTATTGTTTTAGAATGTTTATTCTGCCTAACAGCATTTGTACATCACTTTATGGTTTTCAGAGCACTTTCGTGCATGTGACACCATTTTATCCCCAGAACAGACTTATGAGTTAAGAAGAGTTTCATTTTTCCCCCTTTAAAAAGTTGAGAACAGAGATTCAAGGATGTTAAAAGTGAGGTGATCACAAATGCACAGCTGGGAGGTGACCAAGCCATGGCCACATGGTCTCACACCATGTCCATTGTTTCTCTTTTCACTTGTCTACTTTGTCTAAATGGGAGGCAGAAATATCTTCTCCCCCCAGGAGAGGGGCACAACTTGAGGTCCTATCAAGTCTCTAGTTAAAACCTTGGGATCACACTCTGGCTCTGCCATTACTTGTGTGATCCTGAGCAAGTTACTTAACTGCTTCGTGCCCTGGATAATGCAATCAAGCTCTTAGAACAATGTCCTTAGTAATAAGGAGATAAGTGTTTGTTATTTTTATCTCTAGTCCTCTAAATGGTAAGTGGAAGGTGTGGAAGAGAAGGCAAGTGTGTCTTGAACCATAACAGAAAGAATGGACTCTGAACCCCCGACAAGGAGACTTCTTTTGTTTTCACACAAATTAGGCATACCAGCCCCACGGGAAGCATCCCAGAGCTGTGGTAACCAGCCCCAGGCAGGCAGCCGCAGAGTCCATGAATTCTTTCTGAAAACTCAAAGCCTTTGAGAAGAGCCTAAGAGTGTAGAGGATGAGGGTGGGGGTGGGGCACTCAAGTGTGAACCTGGTTATAAAAACGTCACAACGTCCATTTTTCAAGGTCCTTCTTTGTGTTAATGTTGTAGGCATTTATGTGTGGGATATTACTCATTGCTCACAATGATACTGTAAGACATAAATTATTATCCCCAAATTATGGAGGAGGAAATGGAAGGTCAAAAAGATTCTGATTTTTCCAAACTGACAAGAAGAAAGAAGTAAGGGATTTGATCCTCTCTCTAGGGAAAGTTAAATTAGAAGCTCTTTATAAGAGCAAAAGTGCAGGACCATCCAGCAGTGCAGGAACCTTCATGCCTACCTGCTGTCATTCAATCTCAGGTTATTCTCTCCCAGTCTATCCTGCTCCAGTCCTTGCCCAAGAATCCGAGAAGAACAGCTTATTTCTGTAGCAGCATAGATACATGAGAGGGTACATAAATCTGAGTCTCCTGACACTTCAGCATGTGTAGCAGTGGAGACCTGAAACCAAATATATTCATAACAAAAGACCTAGGAGTTTGTGGGCAAGGTGGGTGAAATTCCTTCAGTTTTCAGGATGGTCTGCTCTCCACTTAAGCCAGTTACATCTAATATAGCCATCTTTAAGATTCTGGTCAGACCAAAGAGGAATCATATCCCTCCTATTCATCTTCTACCCTACCCCCTCCTTGCTTCACCTCTTCTCAGATGAGGGTAGCATAAGTTAGAGGGGCTAGTAGAATTTTTGGCTCATCCACACCCACACCTTGGTCTAATTCACTTATTCAGTCTCTTCATATATAGGAAAGGAAAATTGCTGAACAAGTCAGTGCTGTTAGAAGTACAGATGTTAAGCAAGCATATGTCAGGGAAACACAAACTTGTCTGAAGGAGTCAAGAAACCTCTATGACATCCCGGGTTAACTGTCATTAAGAATTACTCCCCATCAGTGAAGAAGCTGTGAAGATAAGCTGCTGCCCCACACCAAGTTTCTGATGTGTCCTAGAGATGCATTTAGCCTCCTCCTTCCCCAGCACCCAACCAAGCATCCAATGCCAGATCCTTTAGAGACAATCCAGATACCTAATTGAACTTTCTTTTGGAGATCTGCCCCTGCAGCCCAGTTTCTCCTACTTTTTCACTCTTGGGGATTGCAGTCCAGATCTTAATCCCACAAACTTTACTAACACCTTTCTCCTGCCCTTGGTCCTGCTTCTGGTATTCCATATATCACCTTGGACTTTCCTGACAGGGGACCTAAGTAACCACCCCTCCCTCAGAATCAAAGACACCTAGAGGGGTTGGTTTTGCAAACTTTTGCTGCCCCCTGGGACCAGCGACTGGATATACTGCTGGCCCCTGTAGCCCATCTCAGGTTTCTCTGCCCTGGACCATGTTGGTTCCCTTCTAGTCCCAGCAGACTATGTGGTTGCAGCAGCAAGCCATGCAACAGAAGAGCTCCCAGGAGTCTGTATCCTGTTGCCATGCCCATCCCTTGATGCCAGACATTTGAATTCATTGACCTTTGAGACCTTCTATTTTATTATTTGCCTTCTGGTCCCCAGAACCACCGCTTGCTTTGACCATGGCTAATTTTGCTTGATCTCCTGGCTTCTTTTTGTCCCACTGGGGTCTTCTCTCTGTTTGCCATCCAGGACCCTAATGCGTACCTGGATGTCACTCATCCTGGCCTTTTTGGCCCATTCTGTTCTGCTCCAGCTTTTGACCAAGAGCAGCTTATTCTAGCATCAGCATGGGTAGGGGTATATAAAGCTGAGTCTCCTGATCCTTCTGAATTGGTAGCTGTGGTAGATTTGTGTGTTTGTTCCTGTATTTGAGTCAAGGTCACAGGCTTGACTGATCTTACTGCTACCAAAAAGGAAGTTATAAGAGTAAAAATAAATCCCCAAAGCACTCTCTGTCTCCAACACAAGTTTTGACCTTGCAAGTCTCTCCATCATCACTTGCTACACAGATCAGGTCTGGGTGACTTCTGACCAGGACTCATAAAATGCACTGTGAGGCAATCCTCTGGCATCTATATTGGTAATCACTAAACTTTATGTGATTTACCCACTAATTATAGGAGAAAAAGTACCATGCTATAAAACTTTAGAATCTGTGCAACAGTCCTAGTAATAATAATAGCTAGATTTATTGAGTGCTTACTCTGTATCAGGCAGTATGCCGGGCACTTCACATGGATTATCTCATTGAATCGTCCCAGCAACCCTATGAAGTAAGTGCTCTTATTATCCCCATTCCATAGATGAGAGAGTCATAGAGAAGTTAAGTAACTTGCCCGAAGCTCTCAAACTAAATTAGTGGTAGAGCCAGGATTTGAACCCAGGCATTCAGACTCTAGAGCCCTAAAAACCATTAAGGTTTTGTTTGGTTATTGTTTTCCCACACAGTCTGTCTTTGCTGTGCTGAATAATATGTTCTGTTTTAGAAATTTATTTTGGAATATAAAGGAACTGTTCTCATGATAGTAACTTCCAAGATGACATTCCAGTTTTGATTATTTTTAATTGATTTTGATTATATTGTTATGTATCTCAGAGTTCATTTTATAAATCAAATACTCATAATTAATGGGAGTTGCCATGGGAGAGTTCACTATTTTAAGACAAGTGCCCCAATTTTTCACTTTACTTGGTCTATAAGCTTGAAGCATGATATAGCCTAAATATTTCTACTTTTCAGCAGCTTCATTATTTGTCAGATATATTTGAAATTATAATCTTAGACTGACCTAGGGCTGAAAAAAATCTACTGGTCTAGAAATGTAATGGACTTTAGCCAAACTGTATTGTTAGTAGCAACATCAACCAGGTCCTACTTGTTAGAGAGAAGCAGTACGAAGGAGGGAGCAGCAATTTTCATTTTTGATAATCACACTTCTAACTCCGTATTCTTCAAACAGAGCCTACAAACTCTTTGCTAAAGCATCTGACATGGGAAACTTGAAAGCTATGGAGAAAATGGCTGATGCTTTGCTATTTGGAAATTTTGGCATGCAAAACATAACAGCAGCTATCCAATTATACGAGTCCTTGGCTAAAGAAGGATCATATAAAGCCCAAAACGTGAGTTTTGAAAGAAAATTAAACTTTAAATAGCTACATCCTGAAATAATTATAGGCAAATAACATGTGAGAGGAGCTGAGCCTCTACTGCATGAGCCCAGGCCTAGGAAAGTTACTGTAATGCACTGAGTGTAATGTTCCATCAGGGCAGGAACGAGCAGGAGCCGGGGGCAAATTCTTCTAGCTCTTGAGTGACTTTCAGGAATGGAACAGAGCTGCTCTCTAATCCACCTTCCCACCATCCATGTCCATGTGTGTGTTCTGAAATAATGTGAGAACTCTGAACCCCTAACACAGTTAACTTTTATATAATATATATTCACCTATGCAAAGAAATATGGAACTAACTCTCCTACCTTAGGATGCCTGGTTTTTACACTTCAAATATTTTATAAGCTATATATATTTCCTTTCCTATTTTAATATGTGTATTTCATTTTATTCCAAGAATAACATAAGCATTTCCTAGAAAATCTGGAAAACAGAAAAAAAAAAAAAAAAAAAGCCCTTCACAAGCCAACCATCCTGACTCAACTACTGTTAGGACTGCTTTGCATTTCTGTTTGGCTTCTTCCTCTGTGCATCTTTCTTTTTAAAAACATCATCATAATCACATGTATTATGATTATGATGTATCATTTTGTTTCTGGTTGTTTTCACTTAATGCTATAGCAAAAGTATGTTTTCATGTTGCTGGTCTTCTTAATGAAAACATTTCTTTCTGATCACAAAACAGATTTATGCTGATTACAAGAAAACCCGAATTCAGAAATTATGAGGAAGACGCTAAAAGTTGTCTAAAATCTTTTCCCATAGATCATTTTTGTTTCCATCCAGTAAAGTATACAAGCTAAGCTTTGGAGTCAGGCAGATCTAAGTTCAAATGCACTCTACCACTTGCTTATTGGATAACTACTTAACAAAACCCTTTCCCCTTCATCTGCATGAGAATTTGACCTTTGGTTCACTCTCTACTTCTGTTTCCCTGGTAGTGTGATAGGAGTGAAATGTTAACTATGTTTCTAGGTAGTATTGCTATTGTTGAAATGACCTCTACTTGGTAAACTACCTTTGGACTGGGAGAAACTGTCATGAACTATAATACCTGATGGTGGTGATGATTCTTACCGGGATCCTGGACACTATGCCTATGGAGTTGTTACAGGGGGAATATGAGGCTTTTATGTCAGGGTGCCTGTTGCACCACCCAATGTGGATCTCATCCCCTTGTGTCTGAGTCATCTGAGGGACCAAAGATGAGGGCTGCTGGAGGACTATGTGACCTGCTGCAAGGACTCCCACAGAAAGGAGGCCTGATGCTGCCCTGCTGGCAAACTGTGATTCCTGTGCTACATCTACCTGAAGAAACTGGTGGCATGTGTAGCCTGTGGGAGTCTTGTGAGTCTGCATATTTATTTGAACCAGAAGTTGGATGAGAGGAACTCTAATGAGTAGGGTAACCTCTCTAATTTTTACCTGTAGAGTTAGGATAATGATAAAACACCAGGTTCTATGTCTCTCTGGTTCACTGCTATGTCTCTAAAAATTTAGTGCAGTGCCTGGGACAAAAAATATTACCTGAATGCTGAATTAATTCATGATGAATGAATTAATGGAGTTGTGAGGATTAAAATAATGTGTGAAGGCACTTAATTCCATACCTGGAACTTTATAATCATTCATCATAAAAGGTATAAATGCAATTATTACTCTTACTATTATTCTTCTAGAATTTTTCCTATAAGTATGTAGAAAAATTTTTACAAAAATGAGACATACTTTAATTGCTGTTTCCTAATCTGCTCTTTACTCAATAATATATCACAGATATCTTTCCCTGTGAATATATCCCATATTTGGTTAATCAAAAATATAAAGTTCCAAAACAGACCAAATGTTACCATCATGACCACCACAACAAATAATGTCACCTAATTCCTTTCTAAACTACTGAATATGTGCTTTATTTGTTAGTGGGTATATTAATTAATTAATTAAGTCAACAGTTGTTTCTTGGACACTTACTATGTACCACACATAATCCTGTTGATGGGGAGAAAAAGATTAATAGGCCAAAGTCCTCATGGGCCAATCTGAAATATAAACAAATAATTTCAGCATAATTTAGGTGGACTAGAGTTAAGCTGTGTATAAAGTGCTTTAGGCACAGAAAAGGGTCTGACTGGTTTTGCCTGAGGCAGGTAGGGAAGGCTTCAAGGAAGAAGCGACATTTGCTCCCAGTCTAGAATATTGGATACAGGCAACATGAAGGATTTGTCTATATTTGAATAAAGTATTTGATGCAAGGGTCAAAGTACTACTCTCAGAAAAAAAAATTCCAAATTAACGTAATTGGTACATAAAACATATGGATTTTAAAGCTGAAGTCAGAGTTTCACTCCACATATTCTAGTTAGAATAGTTCTATCGCATGGCCCCAGACCTCCTGTCTATTTATGTGTGTTTGGTCTCAGGAGGACAAGAGGACAAAATGCAAGTGAGGACAGACTTATCACCTGAAAGGCTGACATTGACCTGATGTGCAAAATTCAGCCACACTGTTTATTGAAATGCTACAACAGTGGTTGGAAAAAGTCTCTGCCCCAAGCTCCTCTTATGCTCTTCCTGACAACCTGAACACCCGTATTCTTCACTTGGACTTCCCCCTCCTCCCTTCAGCTCCCCGTGATCTTGCAGCCAAAGTGTTATCTGGATGGGCAGGGAGCTTACAGGACCCTGTTCCAGTGCTACAGCTGGATTCTATTCTGAAATTAACTATCATCCCTGTCATCACTATAGGAAAATCTGTTTCTGATAGCAAGTCCTCTTGCAGTTAAAATCTCCTTGTACAAAGAACAATTAAAGATATTCCATGGTACAAACAGTGCTTTGTTCGATGGCTGGTTGCTGCAACAAGGCTGGCCACGTGCCATATTGATCACAGCTCTTTAACAGGACTGGCCAGGTGACCACCTTTCTTCTCAGGCTGTTTGTGCCAGCCTGATACAGGAATCCAGCCGCACTGGTAGGAAATATTGCTGGGAACTGCGAGGACAACGTAGCAACAGAAATGTGGCTGAAGAAGCTGAAATGTATACGGAGAATGATAATGAAAGAGAGTGAGAGAGATAGACATAAAGATAGAGAGAAAGTGAGAATGAAGACACCTATCTCTGGGGGAAAAGGATAAGAACAATCGGAAATACTGAAATGTTATAGATGGGAGAAGCCTGGAGTGCCAGAGGGCTAGTAGAGACCTGATTTAACAAAGAAAACAAAAAAGATATCATCTCAGATTCATGCAGGCATTGAGGGGGTGGGGGAAGAAATGTGGTTTCAGGCTATGTATAAAAGGAAAGCTGGAGGGAGGAAAAGAGACATACTTATTTCTTTTCATGCACCTTGAATGGTTCATCTCACAAAAAATCCAAATAAACTAAAAGAAATCCCAATAAGGGCAATAAAAGCAAATAAGATTGTGAACAGACTCCATTGAATTGATTTGCAAAGAATCTGTACCTTCCAAATAATGAAAACTATTCACTAATGGTGTAGTCTTCATGAAAATGGTGAAAATTGAAGAAAGAACAAATAAAAATAAGCCATATTTTAGAGGATGTCATAAGATATTGTAGTATACCAGCTGGAGGTAGATAAATTATGTATTTTTTATTTCTCTGATCCTCATTTAAGGAAGCAGAGATTCAGAATTAGAAAGACTCATTCTTTTCTTGATACTGATGAACTGTTTCAATAGAAAATTTGTCTATTAATTTGCCAAACAAGAAGGTAGAGTTTAAACCTCATTTGCTTTGAGAATCAAGAAATGGATCATAAATGGATAACTAATAAGAACCTGCTGTATAAAAGAATAAATAAAATTAAATTAAAAAATTTTAAAAAAAGAAATGGAGCATTCACATTGTATCACCTTAAAATTAACTTAATCACCGTAATGATTATTAGCACTGTGCTACTACTGAAAAAAAAAATCATTTTTAGTATCAAGTACTCCCTTTGATAATTCTAGGATTACCTGTGTAAAGCATTTCTTTTTGATGTTAATCATCTTTTTGTATTAAGGGTGCAAAAAGGATCTTAGTTTTCCATCAGGGTTGATTCACACTTCTGTTTGGCATGCAATTTGAGCTAAAAGTAATGACCACAGATGCTTTCAAGCCCCGTACAACAATTAAAATAATTAAATGCTTAACCTTTTTTCTCTTTTAATAATTCCTTATATAAAGAGAAAAAGGAGGAACATTTAATTTTTAAGTTGCTATTATGGAACCTGAGTAATTTGCTTTGAAATATACTAAAATATCCTCTACACTTAACTCTTTCCATTCAAATCCCAGTGACTATAACACAGCACAATGGTTGAGTTCAGAGTCTAATAAACAAATCTAATTGGCAGAGCTTGACCTTTTAAAACCACTGAAAGTATCATTGATGTCATCACTATAGTGTAGCTTCTCTTCAACTCACAGCATTTTTTTTCTGGATTAAGATTTAATCATTCTAGGACTTCCCTGGTGGCACAGTGGTTAAGAATCCGCCTGCCAATGCAGGGGACACGGGTTCAAGCCCTGGTCCGGGAAGATCTCACATGCCACGAAGCAACTAAACCCATGCACCACAACTACTGAGCCCGCGTGCCACAACTACTGAAGCCCGTGCACCTAGAGCCCGTGCTCCGCAACAAGAGAAGCCACTGCAATGAGAAGCCCACGCACCACAACAAAGAGTAGCCCCCGCTCGCCGCAAGTACAGAAAAGCCCGCGTGCAGCAACAGACCCAACACAGCCAAAAATAAAATTAATTAATTTAAAAAAAGATTTAATCATTCTATAATCCATTTCATTTCACCTCAGCCTTATCTCAGAAAAGACCAAAGACCAAAAACTGACTACTGTAAAGTTGTTAGGTAACAATGCCTAAGTGTAAAGAAACAGGACAGCCCTGACTATAATTGGCATATTTACTACATGACAGCCCATAACATCTTTTGTCTTCCTCTAGTGCCTGCCATGCTTTAAGCAGTGGGGAAAAAAAAAAGTTAAGCCCTCCAGATAATTAATTCAAGATCATCCATTGTTATTTTTCTGCTAAAGAGAGAGGAAGCATTCTCTTTGAGTTGATTATTTGAAGCTGGGAAAATCATGGTTTTAGCCCTTTATAGAATGAGCTTTATACAGAGAAAGCTCTCCATCCCAATCACAGAATGGAAATTAACTCCCACACAATCCACTACACAACTTCACGACCTCACAATTTTCTCCAAGAGGATCAGGCCAAAAAGTGTGGTAGGCTCTGCACAAAATGATACACTGTTGGTGAAAGCATCTTATAATACAAGCTCGGGCTTCCCTGGTGGCACGGTGGTTGAGAGTCCGCCTGCCGATGCAGGGGACATGGGTTCGTGCCCTGGTCCGGGAAGATCCCACATGCCACAGAGTGGCTGGGCCTGTGAGCCAAGACCATTGAGCCTGCGCATCCGGAGCCTGTGCTCCACAACGGGAGAGGCCACAACAGCGAGAGGTCCGCGTACCGCAAAAAAAAAAAAAAAAAAAATTGCTAAGAGTTGCAAGAAAAATAAATTATTTAGCCAATAATATTGGCTAAAGATATTTTTACAAGGAGCCAATTTAGCCATTTAAAATATAACTACCAGGGTTAGAGGAGTACCAGGATTCCAGACGCTTTCCATTTGTAATAACAGCCTTCATGATCAACTTTCCTGAAAAGGGAGCCTTTGAGACCAAAGAGGAATTGGCAGAATCTTAAATTTTTTTTTTAGTTTATGGATTAAGTAGATTACAAATTATAAACCACATGTTAGAGCTATTATGGTTTTAAGAACTGAACTCTGCAGTCAATTCCCTAGTTTAAAAAGTAAGATTGTTCTTTATCCTTGAAATTTTAATAAAAAGTTTAAGAAATTATTCATTTTCTGTTTTGATGGAATTATCAGACCTTGTTGTATCTTGATTTTAGGGAGACATTTAACAAGGTCTTGCATCATGTTCTCATGAGCTAGATGAAAAAGTAGAAATGTGGGCTTTGATAATGGTAAATAAAAAGTATAGACTAATAGGTTGATGCCAAGGTGAAAGTAAGTCAGGTAATCTGCCTCAGGACGCTGCCTATGACCCTGTGCTCTTCAAATATTCCATCAGCTATTAAGCTGAATGGCTAATACCAAATTGTTTTTAATTTGAAGCATAGAAAGAAAGGCATATTACCCATGATTTGCATAAGAGTATAGAAAGAACTTGTAAAAATGGTGATAGGAATAATAAAGCTACAAATGAGTAGCAACTTGAAAATATTAGGAACACCAAAACAGACTATTACAATTATGTTCTGACAAAAAATAGTGTTATGACTCTATTGAGAAGAGGAGGAAGGAGAAAAACTAAAGTGATGTAGATGACCTAAATCATCATCTATCATCTAGCAAATCTATAGCTAATGTGCAAAATATATAAATTAACAGCAAGTAGTAGCAACTTATCAGGAGTCCTAATGGTGGTAATTATCAGAAGAAAACAGCTAAAATAAGTAAAAGTGGTTATCTCTGAGGAGACAAATAGGGAGTAGCCTAGAAAGGAGCAAGGCATTGATATTTGTATTTTAAGCCCTCAGAAGTATTGGAATTTTAATTTTTAATACATATGCATCTCTTAATTTGATAACAAATATATAAAAAGTTAAATTTAGATATTAATTCTCCCCCCCAAAAGGAATTATGCTTAACAACAGAAGTCCTCTCCCACTGAAAAGAAAGAAGAATCTTTGGAAAATGTCAAATTCCGGGTGTGGGGCAAGAAATGTACAAGATGATGTTGAAACATCTTATCCTACTTGATGGCAAGGATGCTGTCAGAAAATACTAGGATAAGAATTCCCTGGTGTTGCAGTGATTAAGACTCGGCGCTTTCACTGCGGTGGTCCGGGTTCAATCCCTGGTCTGGCAGCTCGAACAAGCACGAATTACTAAAGATGGAACAATTGAGCATGAAGATGAATAATGACCACAATGGACTGAAATACCTCAAATGTACTTAAATCCATTAGTTCATAATGATACTTAGAAACAACACTCTTTTTAAAAATTTTTTTTTAATATTTATTTTTGGCTGTGTTGGGTCTTGGCTTCTGTGCGAGGGCTTTCTCCAGTTGCAGCAAGCGGGGGCCACTCTTCATCGCGGTGCGCGGGCCTCTCACTATCGTGGCCTCTCTTGTTGCGGAGCACAGGCTCCAGACGCGCAGGCTCAGTAGTTGTGGCTCACAGGCCTAGTTGCTCCGCGGCATGTGGGATCCTCCCGGACCAGGGCTCGAACCCGTGTCCCCTGCATTGGCAAGCAGATTCTCAACCACTGCACCACCAGGGAAGCCCGAAACAACACTCTTTAATCACTTTGGAGGATGTTAGAGAACCAACTCTCATTATTTTGAAAACTGATAAACAGGTTCAAACATTTATTGACTATTCTTCACAAACTATATCTCAGAATATAGGAGACCAAGGAAAGTTTTTCTTTGTAAAATTATTCCAGCTAATAAATGAGGAAGGAATGACAGAATTAGATTGGTATCTTTTTGCCACCCCTTATAAGTCAATGAACCTACACAGTGGTCATTACTGGCTGCTAACATCACAAAGCAGAGACAAGAAACTATATACCTCCTGATGGAAATACATAACACTTCCTATGAGACAGTCTTGCCAAACACATCACACCTAAGTTTGATCAAGCCTCTAAATCTGACTGCCAGCCTGTAGAAAATACAGTATTGTGATCAACAAAATCCAGGCTAAGTATAACTCTATAGGAGGAGTGACTGGTTTTTTCAACAATAACAAAAAATTACAAGGAGAAAAGAGATGGATAAGAAACTTAGATATTAAAAAAGACTTGAGACTTCCCACTCAGTTGCAATGTATTGGCCATATCTGGATCCCAATTCAAACAAATTGTTAAAAAAAGAAAAGAAAAATAAAGAACATTTATAAGGCAGTTGGGTAGATATAGATACTGACTAATGATATTAACAAATTTATATTAATGTTTTTAGTGAATAATGGTATGATTTTTTTTTTTTTTTTTTTTTTTTGCGGTACACGGGCCTCTCACTGTTGTGGCCTCTCCCATTGTGGAGCACAGGCTCCGGACGCGCAGGCTCAGCGGCCATGGCTCACGGGCCCAGCTGCTCCGCGGCATGTGGGATCTTCCCAGACCGGGACAGGAACCCATGTCCCCTGCATTGGCAGGCGGACTCTCAGCCACTGCGCCACCAGGGAAGCCCTATGATTTTGTTTTTTTAAAGGTTCTTTCTTTCATAGGCACATACTGAAATATTTACAGATGAAATATATATTGTCCAAGATTTACTTCAAAATAAACTGGATGGCCAGAGAAAATCAGTGTGGATATCAATGAAGCCAGATTGGGCAAACTGACAATGGATAATGATTGGGTGATGGATCATGGGTTTTTTATATTACTTTATTTACTTTTTCATATTTGACATATTCTGTACTAAAAAGAATACACAGATGGAATAGGTGTTAGACTTGAAGATTAATAACTAAGAGGAAGTTGAATATCTCCACACTCTTCTGGCTTTTGTTGAGCAGTATGGCATTTCCCCCCCAAAATGGCCACAGTAATATTTCCAGTCCACATGCTATTTCAGACCCCTAATCAACATCATCAAAAAGTAGAGTCTATTTTCCATTTCCTTGTATGCAGGTGGGCTTGTGACTACTTCAAACAATAGAGTTTGCTGTAAGTATTGCTACATCACTTTGAAGGCTAAGTCATAAAAAGGATACAGCTCGGCCTGGCTCCCTCTCTCTCAGGATGCTCACTCCTGGAACCCAGCTACCATGCTGTGAGGAAGCTCATACAACAGGAGAGGCCACATGTTGCTGTTCTGGCCATTAGTCTCTGCAAAGGTCTCAACAAACAGCTAGAATCAACTGCCAGACATGTGAATGAACCAGCATTCAGATTATTGCATCCCTAACCTTTGAGTCTTCCAACTAAGGCTCCCATATCATGGATCAGAGAAAAGCCATCCCCACTCTACCTTGGCCAAATTTCTGACCCACTGAATCCTTAGCATAATAAATGGTCATTTTATGCCACCAAGTTTCTGGTTAATTTTTTACACAGCCTTATTATTATAGAGCAGACATTTAAAATACCCCTTACTAATGTAGGTAAGAATAGCTGTAAAATAAATGGATTTGTTGAGTTTTTCTTTTTCTTTTGGGCTTTAGGCATTAGGATTTTTGTCTTCTTGTGGAATAGGGATGGAATACAATCAAGCTAAGGTAAGGTCATTCTATTTTTTTCTGGAACAAAAATGACGTTTTAAAGGGACACTGAATAGAGGGTCTACTCTTTAATTGAAGGGCTCACTCTAGTGTGGTGGTTAAGAGCACAGCTCAATAGTTAGAGAAGTTTAGGGTCCTAATGCCATTTGTTTCTTAACGTTCCATATTATCAAGTTTCAGATAATATCTACTTCATAAGGGTTTTGTGATGTTTAAATAAAATATCATGTACAATCCCCTTTTCACAGACTCTAGAGCTCAATAAGCCCCCAGTGAATGGCAGCCATCTTTACAGAGGAAGAGAATGAAATTTGTAATTTATTTTGGAGTAGTTCAAGGTTAGGAATAAAAAGGCAATGATTGGGTTTGAGTTTCAAATTTAAATGTTGAATAACCTTTTTTTAAACTTTAGGCACTGATACATTACACCCTTGGAAGCGCTGGAGGAAGCATGATATCCCAGATGATTTTGGTTTGTAATTAAATATTCTTGGGCCCAAATAGGTGTGTTATAAATATAGCATTGTCAAAATATTAAGAGTTTATATGTGTTTTAGGGGTACAGATATTTGTCAGGAATCAGTGTTCTACAGAATTGCGAAGTTGCCCTAAGTCATTACAAGAAAGTGGCAGATTACAGTGAGTAATCCACATAATTTATTTTAAGATAAAGAGACTTGCCAAGCAATTAAAAAAACAAATCAATACTAGTTGAAATATTTATGAAAGTATTTAAAGACTGTGCTTTAACATTGGTTATAATACAATTCTTTTAATACAATGTAGAGTTTCTGATTTCTTAATAGTTACTTTTCCAAAAGTTTTAAATGATTGTACTCATCTTTTATTTTTGTTAGTTCATGTCGCCAAACAATTCTATTTTACTTGATCTTGTGATCTTCTTTCCTTAAACTGAGAATTTAAATATAACATGAATAAATATTAAGCAGTTTCTGTAATTCTAACATTTAGAATATGGGATGACTTGTTAAAAATTCCTGAAGAAATGGATGTAAGGTACATACCTTGGCAATCTCTATTGTTGCACTTGAGAACAATTCAAGTAACCATTATTCTATTACCCTATCCTTTGTCTACAAAACACAGAGCATGAGGTTAATATATATTCCTAGAATCATTTTCAAAGTTGCATGTAATATTTCCTCATGCAACATCACTGAACCAGACTACATAATAGAGTTTTAAATAAAAGTCTTCCAAGAAGTGAATAGGGTAAAGTCCATGGTTAATTTCTATGATCAGAATAACATCTGAATTTACATCTTTGACATTATTAGGATCTGAGAAAAGAAAGAAAAAAAATTACTTTTGAATTAAAGATGTTATATATATCAAGATGTTTTTGTATGCCTAATGAAACTGGAATTATCAGATATATTTCAAATTGTGTATTTTGTTAGGTTTACTCAACCATATTTAAAATTTATTTTCAGACTATCCATAGGAAATAATTAAGAAGCGGTTCTTACTCTTGTTTTGTAGTTTCAATATACCCAGTAAAAGTGAGTGATAGAAGGAGTTGGTTGCCTTCGTCTGAAATCTGTCTTCTTTCCTGAGCCTGCTTGGCTAGGGTCTTACATATATTGATACAATATTTGTATAGTATGCAAAAAATAAGTAGTGTCTTGTACTTTTCTGAGAACCAAATAAGCAAAATTAGCAACTTTCTATCTCCTAAGGGTATTTCTTTTCTGTTAGTAGACCAGATCTCTGCACAATTTAAAGAGAATAGGCCTAATAGTTTTTTCTGTAAGCTGACTGTTGTCTCTTACAGTCTGTGTATTCTGGCTACTCTCTGGCTTGTTTCTATTCACAGTTGCTGACAAATTGGAAAAAAGTGAAGGTGTTCCAGTGGAAAAAGTGAGACTAACGGAAAGTCCTGAAAATCTGAGTTCTAACAGTGAGATTTTGGACTCGGACATATACCAATACTATAAATTTTTGGCTGAAAGAGGAGTTGTTCAGATACAAGTAATGTATACAGATGAGCTTGAATTTTTAGAACATGCAAATGACAAAGGGCTTAGTTCTCTCTGAGTCCTAGAAGGGTTAACAATGCCCCATCCTGAATGGGAAAGGGAAGAGAACCCCCTCTTTGTTCTACTCCTTTTGTGTCTGTAACTTTCAGTTCCTTATAGCCTATGGGAGACCCAGTTGCAATAGTAATGGCATTGTTTTTTGCATTTACTCCTAAAAAAAAATTACAAAAAAGAACTAGATTGTAATTATAGAAAAAAAGTACCATCCAATGTTGGTTTTAATATGAATGAATTCTTACCAGGATCCAGAAATACCCTATCTTTGGAAATGGGAATGGAAATAGGACAGCATTTGTGTGACCTTTGAGAACCAAGAGTTAAGGCCACTAGATTTGCATGCCCAGGTGTTGCTATACATCACCAGGCCAGCTTTCTGGCCTTGCGGAAGCCATATGACCAACATCAACCATTTACCCAATAAAACACAGAATTGGGAACGGTTTCCTGCTTCTTTTTTAAGACATGCCAATTGTAGCAAACTGGATCAATATGCTGCATTAAAATCATCAAGTAATTTTTTTCTTTTCTTTATTGAAATGAATATTACTGCTAAAATAATTGTCAAAACTCATCATTTCTAGGTATCTCTTGGACAGTTACATCTAACTGGGAGGAAAGGTCTAGATCAGGATTACTATGTAAGTCAATCTCAAGCTTCAGTCATGTGGGGTGGGAAGGATAATGGTGAGAGAGGTTGGCAGCGCCATGAAAGGTGAGAGGGTGGGTGGAAGAGTTGCTGGGGAAAGCCCGCTGATGCTTCCTTGGTCAGATCTGCTTCCCAGTTTTTGAGGAAGAACAAATTTCACTAGAGAAAGCACTTTTTCTACCTGCCTCCAAGTACAAAGGGGTAGAGGCCTGTGAAGGAGTAGCTGGGGCTGGGGAGTTTCCATGGTCCCACTGAACCGTCTCTCTTCCCACCCACACTCACTGTTGAACTGGGGTTAGGTGAGGAGGATACACCCATTCCCAAAGGCCAGCTGTGGAAAGTCTACCTGGGAGTTAACGCCTCAACCCCACTTGGCTAGATTAGAGGACAGACTGCTTCCAATATAATTAGGTATATTATTAATCATCTTTATACATTTGCAAAGCTCCTTTCAATCACTTTGCTTAATCTTACCTGATCCCAGTGAGGTTAAAAGATTAATTAACAATTCACATTTATGGTGGAGAAAAAAACAAATAAACTTGACCTACACGGGATCCTCCTCAGTAAGATGCCAAAGACGTTGGATGAGATCTTGTCGTAATCCTGATTGTGGTTTCAAGGCCCTAGATCCCCACAGATCTGGGGAACTAACTGGGATTCTTTTAAAAGATGATTTTGCAGCCCTTGTCATTTTATACAAGCCATGTGCTCACTGTCTCAAAGGAACACACACTCTATTTCAACATAGTCCCAATGGCTAAGCAATAGAAATAACTACTTTGTATGGCAGTTACATAAAAGACTGTAAAAAGTTATTACTTTCTGTTTCACTTTATATTTTATTTTATGAATGTACCTTTGGTACCATAGTTTGTGTTTTATATGAGGTACTATACTCATTAGGTAAATGTCAAAGTTAATTTTATAAAATGTGATAAAATAGGTAACAATTGAAATAAGCATATGCATCCCAAGACAGCTCAACTGAAGGTCTTCAGATTTTTTAAAATCTTCACAATAACTAAGGTTTTAGCTTCTTAGATGAGAAGTTCTGGATTCACATGATTCCAACATCAGATTTAAGCCTGCAATGAGTGTCTCCTGTTAACTATAAGATGCATAACTGAGAAGAATTCTCCATTTTCCATAAAGACAAAATTTGATTGTGAAGATGCCCAAACCATGCCTATACGAATGCCCACTAAGCTTTGCAGAGTACATAAGATCCCACAAAGCTAAGCATTGGGCTGGCCAAAAAGTTCATTCGGGTTTTTCCTGTATGATGGTACGGAAAAACCCGAATGAATTTTATGGCCAACCCAATACTTCCAGTCAGCTCTAGCCACCATGAACACCAGATGGGAGCTGTAGCTGCCTCTAGGTGAGAATGAGATGCAATCCCAAGGCTGGCAATAGAAGAGTCTGGTGCTGTAGTGGCAACAGCTAGGCAGTTGGGTATCACCCAGGAGCCCAGTCAGGCTCTACTGTGGGCTCATTCACATTCATTATCTCTGTTTTACTGATGAGAAGCTGAGGCTGGAGAGATGAAGTAAATTGTTTCAAATCTCACAGCTTGGTAGTAAGATTGTTAAGAAGTAAAATTTGAACTCAGGATTTCCACATTCAAAGCCTGTGCTCTTTTCATTAAACTCTGCTTACTCTTGACCTGGGCAAAAACAAAACACAAATTAAAAAAATGCAGCCATTGAAATCGAGTTTCCTCATTTGTAAAGCAAGAAGAAGGAATGATATAATCACTCAGGTTTCTCCAAATTCTCTGATGGTATGTTGGGCCCCAATCTTCCCATCCAGACATCTAAAAAGGCTGGTTTAATTCCAGAACCATCCCAGTAGTTGGGCAAGCACAAGCTGGTCCTTCCTGCTTTCCCCAGCCTAATAAATCTGAACTTGCATGGAGGACTCCAGTCAAGGTATCAAGACTGATTGGCTTATATATCAGTTAGCTTAGGCTGCCATCATAAACCCCATTCCCAAAGTTAGGTGGCTTAAAACAACAACCATTTATTTAATTCATGATTTTGGCAGGTCAGTAGTTGTGGCTGGGCTCAGCTGAGTAATTCTTCTGGTCTGGTCCAGGCTCAGCTAATCTTGGCTGGGCTTACTCACACATGTATAGTTAGCTAGAGTTTTGGCCAGGGCTGGCCCATTTATGATGGCCTCATCTGTGACAGCTAAGATGACTGGGTCTCTCTTCATGCTCTCATCCTCCAGCCAGTTGGCCCAAGCTTTTCACATGGCAGTCAAAGGTTCTACAATTTATTTATATTTTTTGCGGTACACGGGCCCCTCACTGTTGTGGCCTCTCCCGTTGTGGAGCACAGGCTCCGGATGCGCAGGCTCAGCAGCTATGGCTCACAGGCCCAGCCGCTCTGCAGCATGTGGGATCCTCCCGGACTGGGGCACGAACCCGTGTCCCCTGCATCGGCAGGCAGACTTTCAACCACTGCGCCACCAGGGAAGCCCAAGGCTTTTTAAAGAGAGAAGAGTTGTGTCCTAATAAGACACTTTGGAGAGTGTCTTCATTTCTCATTCCTGGGGCTTATTTCTTTTATTTCTCCATGTGGTCTCTGAGGAGAACTGATGGAAGGTCAGGATGAGGCCTAAGGAATGAGGCAGCAAGAGACAGGTCAGCTCCCATGCATTCTAGACTGAGCATTTCATTTAACGTTATGATCCAGAGAGAAGCAGAGGTTTTGCTGGCCCCCTGCAGTTTGATTTAGAAAGAATTGGCCTGAAGTTCACCTCTGCAGAAAGACCTGGGCTCAGCAGGCAGCCAGCTGTGTCTAGTCTTACTCCCTCTGCCTCATAAACATTAGGATGCTGTATATCCAATTCTGCCAATTACACAAACTGTCTTATGCAATAAGTACATACTGACAACATACAAGTGTACTTTTTTAAAATAATGGAGTATTTAGTTCGGCAGCTGGGATTTATCTGTCCTCCACAAAGCCACATGCCTATCATGCCTTTCCAAATGTGAGAAACAAGCCCTAACGTTCTAAAAGTATATATATGAAATATATGTATTTATCTCCCACTCTTTAGGTTTGTGATTGAAATAGCACTTGGAGTAGTGCTTTAAACAAAGTGGGCATTTCATAGATAGTTTTTAATGCATGTTGAATGAAATAAAATTTAGTTCAAAAGCTATTTTGTATGATATGTTCATTACTGTCAATAATGTTGTTCCTTTTCTCTCCAGAAAGCATTATACTACTTCTTAAAGGCAGCAAAAGCTGGGAGTGCAAATGCCATGGCATTTATAGGAAAGGTACAAGCTTCATCTTGACCAATATTTTTCATTTCTTAAAGCCTCATAGTACCAGCTAATTGAACCCAGTGTAGGGTGACAGGGCTGCACACCTCTTTCATGGAAGCAGCTAAGCGGGGCATTTGGCTACAAACTGAGAGTAGCATTCTTGAGGTGACAGTTTGGGAAGAAGCCCCATACAATAGTGGTCTTTATCCAGGGCACCAAAAGCCATCTTGAAAGTGAATGTGGCCCAGGGCTCCTGGCTGAGTGTAGCTCAGAGCCCCTCTGTTGAGCCCTTGGTGGGTAACAGGAGATCTGGGCTAGTTGTACATCAAAGATTGGTACAGGCCTCCACCCATCGAGGTACCTCCTTCCTCCATCCCTGGAATGAGAACCAGCTCCATACTGACCGAAACCCAGCTCCTCCCTGACTGATGGGAGGAGCTGTTGTGGAGTATCCCTCTGGAGAGGCATCTTCTTCTCTCCTTCAAAGACTACTAACACCCCTGTGTGCTGTCCTTGGCTCCCTGCAGCCAGTCTGCATCAGTAAGCATGGGGACAAGTGCCCTGCTTCCAGAGGGCTACATACAGTAAATTTAGATGCAAGGAAGCATGAAAAAACACAGATAGGATCCTTTTTTTTTTTGCCCTTGGTCAAGGGCACTCCAGAATGTATGTAATAGATTGTATCCTTAGTTTTTCCATTTATAAAAATTGAGGTGAAATTCAAATAACATAAAATTAACCATTTTAAAGTGTACACTTCAGTGGCCTTTACTACATTCACCATGTTGTGCAACCATCACCTCTATGTAGTTCTCAAAGATTTTCATCACCCTCAAATTCCTTAGTTTTTACATCTTTTCATTTATTTTATTTTATTTTTTTGTAGATGTATTTAGAAGGGAATGTTGCAGCACCACAAAATAATGCTACCGCTTTCAAATACTTTTCTATGGCAGCTAATAAGGTATGTATTCAGCCCATTTCTGTAAACATATTAAAACACTTGCCTTTCATTACATGCAGACTGGTGCTGAAGAGTTAAGTCCAAAACCCCATGCCAGACTAATGGGCCTGGGAGGAGTTTAGGGTCCCGGGGAAGAAAAATATCGTTGACAATAAAATATGGGGTGGGGGTAGACAGAGACACGTCTCGCCTTCTTGGTAAATGGAAAATGGCAGTGCCTTGTGCTGTCCTAGCTGGAGGCCAGACAGAAGCTCAGCTCTCCCCTCCCCCATGCAGTAGATGAGGCCATCTAGCTCAGGAAACAGGAAACAAAAATGAGGACCGAGGAGGGGAAAACTCAGTCAGTAGCTGCAGTAAGTTGAGTACAAAGACAACCAAGAAATGCCCAGTTTTTTCTCCTTTGATCTTACCCAAAGGCTCTGGCTCAGGCAGAAGGTTGTCAGGCAGCCAGGACAATATGATTGAGAGGGTGGCGCTGGAGACAGAATCCCTGGTTTGAATGCCAGTCCTTCAACTTACTAGCTGTGTGACCATGGACAAGTTACTTAACCTCTCTGTGCCTCAATTTTCCTATCTATAAAATGAGAACATAGGAAAATTTGCCTCATATTGTTGTTGTCAGGGTTTAATGAGTTAATAGTTATATGCCTCATATTGTAAAGTACCTAAAGCAGTGCCTGGCACATAGTAAGTGTTGTGTGTCAGCTATTATCTTTCGAAGTCTGGGGCCAGTAACGTAGAATGAAGTTCAAAGCATATCCGAGGCAGAATGGATTGGATCTGTGAGGAAATATAGAAATTGTGTAGTGTGGCTCCTGCCACTGAAGTTCTTGCCTTGGTTCCTAAATCAGTGAGGCTGGTATCTGTCAGGTGAAATTTAGCAGACTCCCCTAAACCCCTGTAGTGCATACAGAACGTCCTCATGGCAACACTCACCAACCTAACGCTGGAGAACGGCCTTGATAAACTTTCTAATCCTGCACAGTAGGAAGCATTTTGTTGTCTTCCACTGTCTTACAGCAACACAGGCAGTAGAGATGTACTCAAATGGAGAATATTTTCAACTGTTCTCAGTTTTTAGAAGCCCACACGCTGCTTCAGGAGCCTATTTATAAATGACTAGCACCTCGGAGCTGCTGCTATTGTGGTTTAAATTACTGAGAAGGCTGGTATTCGGTTCCTCTCCCTTGTAATTTATATGAAATTGTTGCTCAGCAAGACAGTCATCCAGAGTACCATTAGATTAGGATGACAAGGAGAGCAGACTGACAAAGAGGTGGGATAATGTAACAGAGGAAGATCTCACGTAACTGGGCAAATAGTGCTGATTTGTCAGCTCAAAGGAGTAATGCCAGGGAGCTGAGTGTGTAAATTAACCCAGCTCCCCCAAGCTATTCAAGGGCTGTGTAACCAGTAGTGATCTGACCTACTCGTGTTCTAAACCTGAGCTACCTTCCTTTATGGAGGAAATCTAAATTAAGGTCATTATTATGAATGGCATCAGGTGGACATAGCCATGTAATCCTTTACCATCTCCTGGGCAGTTTATTAGATTTCTCACTTGGGGTCACTATCAAAGTAAAGAGCTTCTGCCTCTCACTCTTGCACACCCATACTCTTCTTTTACAACTTTTATTTACACTGTTGCTTTTTAAATTTGTTTTTAAGTCATATCAGTACCAGGATGCAAAGCTATAGACTCTATGACTTCTTGTGTCTTACTCAGAAACATGAACAGTTGTCCTGTGTGATGTTGGGCCCAAGTTGGACCATATTCTTCTGGTTTCCTCTCTCACACCTCTGAACACATCAGGCCCATCCCCATCTTCACACTTCTGTCATTCCCCCATTCCCAGAATCCCCCATTCTGAATACCCATCCCCCAGAGCAGAGCTCGATCCTCTCTCCCTCCACAAAGCCCCCCCTACTCCCTTGGCACACATCTTTTCCCTCTTCTGAACTTGCCCTGTGTTCACTCTGTGTACTGCTAGACACTTTACTGCTTCTACCCCGTGCCTTCTCTCCTCCTACTGTCTGAAGGCCAAGTCTCTTCACCTAGAGGAGGCCAGCGATCTTAATGCCTTGTAGGGGTTCATCAAATATTTGCCAAATATGACCTTCTGGTCCCTAAGTTCATGTCAGTTAACCTGAGCAAGAGCATTGAGCCCTAAGGCAGAAGTTATGTATGGGGTGGGGGGTGGGGGACGTGATTTGCCTGCACATATATTTTGTTTGGCTCAGAAAAAGTTTTAAAAATTAGGAAATTTCATATCAAAATCTGGATGTCCAGCTTTTCTTGGAAAATGAGAAGAACTGTCCACATGAGGCGGCCTTTCCACGTGATGACAGCTGGCTGCAGCAGAGAGCCGGGGAAGTGCTGCTGCCTTTGGACAAGGCAGGTGCTCTCTGGTTTGCTTCAGTCTCCACCACTCCCCCATCACTGGGCTTAATGTACTTCTTACATTACTTGCATGGCTCTGGAGGTATCTGAGTTGGCCACTCCTGAGCTGAACATTCTAAACAGATACTCTGGGCCTTAAACAGTTGGTGAGTCATCCAATGAGCCCCTGGTTTCCCAAGGATTCTCTTAGAGAAAGAAAGAAATTTGTCCCTAGTGTTCTAACCTTTCTCCTCCTTCTCCCTTCCTCTTTCCTTCCTCTCATTTCCCTTCCCTCCCATTTTTTTCTCAACATCTAAATGAAGATAGTTAAAAGGAGACAGACTCACTAGACTTTACCACATGGATCACACCAGGCCTTACTATCCCCAGGGAAGTCTATCCTAAAACTCCTGGAACCACAGTTAGATGTAGTCAGGGGAGAAGACGGAAGAGGATAGTAGACATATACCAGCTGTTTTAAATACAGGTGGACCGTCCTCAAGAATTCTTACAATAGCTGGCCCTTTGACATGCATAGGCTCAAAGTTTGGAGTCTTGAAATAGTTGTTGAATTATGCCTTCTCTAGTTATGTGCTATTCCTGTATCACCGAGGAATATTCTGGCTGCATCAGCAATAATTACATTTCAATTATTAAATTATTAAAACTAATTACAAATAAATACATTTAAGTGGTAAAAAGAAATTTGGAGAGTTTTCTATCAGAACTTAAGTCCCTGAGGAAATACTATAAACCTTACAAGCAGTAACAGTGCTTTACCATCCATAAGAGCTAGATTGAAATTCATAGAGTCTCCAAATGTTATTTGGCCATTTATGTCAACCTCCTTTGACCAAAGTAGGTAACAAGTGTCTAGATAGACTTCTCCCTTCTGAAAAACTCCTACACATCCTTTAAGACCCAGCTCAAATGTCAACACCTCCGACAACTCAATCTGCTCTGTCCCTAGTCTCACCCACTGTCACCTAGCCTCCCTCTTCTAGGTGCCCACAACACTCTTTATTTGTTTCTACTATAGGACTTACCACATTTGACATGATTAAGAGGTCCTACCTAGTGGCTCAGAGCCCAGGAGCCTATAAGGCAGGGATCATGATTTATTGATCTTTTGACTTTCACCTCCTACCTCTGCCCAATGCCTGTTACGGAGTCACACACAAAACAAGCACTAAATAAATGCTGAATGAAAGATTGGAGGAAAGATTTGACTTTCATCTCCCTCTTTTCTAGTCAGAGGTGGGTTATGAAAGTGTGAAAGGAGAAACTAGAGAGGGTCAGAATAACACCAACTGCCTGATTCACCTGCCTTAGTTCATCTCCTACCGGCTGCATTTCAAATATTGTGAATGATTTTGCAATACATTTCCGTATGGTGAATTCTTCTGGGACTTTACTTGGATTCTTAAACTTGTTCCAGAGCAATGCCATTGGTCTTCATGGGCTCGGTCTTCTTTACTTTTATGGGAAAGGAGTTCCTGTGGTAAGTTAAATAATTTTCTTATCTTTTTCAACATTTCTAGCAATTTATTAGGGTGAAATTCATGATCACTGATTAATCTAAAGGAATTAGTCTCTATTACATGGTTTGCCAAGGTATCATATCTGGTAACAGAGAATAAAATAATTCAGTGAAATATTTGCCAAAGAGACATAGAACAAGCTTGTGACAAGAATAACAACCCTAATTATATCTTAGAATCATAGATTCTAAGTAACCTTAGAAATCCTCTAAGCCGTGAGGATTTTTTTCATAGAGAAATTTATCTTCTTACTTTAACTTCTGTCTTTTGAGTGACCTTCCCCCAATATCTAACAAAACCTACTGTCAATGTAGGAAAAGACATAATTTACAATGAAAATAAGATAATTATTTCTTAATAGAATCTAATATAATAATGAAATAAAATGTATAATACTTCTGATACTACTTTAATTAACCTAAATCACATAGGGCACTAACTATGCTCTTAAAAAATGTGGAAGGCAATTGTTACCATGGAGTTATGCATGTACCTTTGAGTAACAAAGTGTAATTATCTTGCAGAATTATGCAGAAGCACTTAAATACTTTCAGAAAGCTGCAGAGAAGGGATGGCCAAACGCACAGTTTCAGTTAGGCTTCATGTACTACTGTAAGTGCTACACATATGGCTGCTTTACTTAGAATGATAAATGCAAAGTCTGCTCCTTTTTTAAGATAAATCAAAGGGTTGGTGTAAGTGGTTTAGATAGAACATTCAGGCAGCAATTTGAGGAGGAATTTGAAGAAGACAGGAGGAAAAGGACATTTGGGGGAGGAGGCAATGAGGTGCAACCAGAAACCTCACCTTTGAAAATTTTAGGTTTGAAGTGCCTTGTGACACCCAGTGCACAACCCAGAAACAAGTATGAAACTCACAAGAAAGGTAAAACTTGGAGAGAAAGATTTGGGGAGACATCAACATACAGGCATTAGTAAGAGTAACTGCGGTTGCAGAGGGAAAGGAGACAGAGTGTGAGAGGAAGGAGAGTGGGCCATGGTGAGAAATCTGGTGATCCTTGGTGCCATGTTGAAAAGATGGGCAGAGAAAGAGTGGTCACAAGAAGACTGAAAAAGCATGGCCATTTGATTTGTAATTATAGTATTATCTGGCCCAAGATAGGTGGTGCTCCTTATTTTGGTCCAGATAATACTATAATTCCAAATCAAATAACACAGTCCAGTGGCATCAGCTCAATGGTTGCAATATATGCCATTGTTTAATCTATGGTCCTCATTTATCTTTGATCAAGATAAAAAATGTAACTATCCTTATTAAATTGACTAATACTTTGCATCACAATTATGGCTAGGACTAATACTGTAGCACGATTCCCAGAAAAATGATTCCATAAAAACATCCGAGTTTCAGATCAAAGTGAAGTGTTAATTCTCAAGTGGTACTAAGGGTTAAGAGTCTTATTCCAAAACAGTGGTTCATATACATTTTGGTTCTTATACATACCTTTGTGAATCTGATGAAATATAAACCTTCCCCTTCAGATATGTGTGTAAGGACACGTGTACACACACACACACACCCCCAAAAAAATGTTGGATACATTTCAGAAACTTACATTCCCTGAAGCCTATCCATGAATTCCAGGTAAAGAATCCCTTCTCTGAATATTTTCTCAGCTTTAGAAAGCTTTGAGAAAAATCACAATAGTTTGGTCTTAAAATAACCAAAAAGTTGTCCAGGGGCAATGATTCGATGCTCTATTCCTAGTGGATTTTCTTTTATTTTTGAGAAATTTATTTTCTCCAAATTGGCTCATGTCTATTAAAAGAATATCTAAGGTGTATACAGCATTATTTGATTTTCAGAGTACTGGCATATGATGCCATATGACTTACCTTGGGGCTTTTGCATAATATACATCAGTTGAATTACATTTTAAACTCATGCGATCTTCTCAACAATTCTAGAAGGTTTCAACCTCATTAATGGATAGGAACCTCAAATACAGAGATATCCGTGATGAGTTGGCTAGTCAGCATGAGATTGAAAAAGAGACTCAGAATGCTTGCTCTGATACCAGTCCCTTTTCTTTGGGCTATGTTGCCAACCAATATTTTAAATAAATAAATAGCAACAACAATAATAAAATAGTTATTATTTGCTGAGCAGTTCTAAGCATTGAGCTAAAAATTGCTAAAAAACCATGAATTTCAAACCAGAATTTTACATGTGGATTTACACTGAATGATGATCTTTAACAAACAACGTGAACACATTCTTCATCATCTGGTGATTGTCCTAACACTGAGTATTGCTACTCCATTTTAGTGTTCAAGCTTGCATTAATGCCTGCCATTGTAAAAGCCAAATAATTCCATGGCATCCCACAGCAAGAGAGGTTTCTGGCAGTTCAAATATAAAAATGTAATGAGAGATCTGTGTTCACAGGGCACATAGTGGTTTGAGAAATCTGCTCAGTAAATGCTTGTTGTTGATTGAATACTTAGTTTCGAAAATAATATTTAACTTTTCTTCCAGAATACCAATTTAGCAGGAAACATTATCATAAGTATAAAGAAATCGTTTCCACTCCCAGAAATAAATGGATTAAATTCCCATTTAATGCAGATTTTAATTCCCTAAAAATACTAACCTTAGTGCTAATCTTTAGCAATTAATTAAAATTGGCATGTAAGAATTTCTTGCTGGAAGAATTTTGATAAATTATGAGACTAACCTGAGCTATCAAACAAATCCTTGAAGTTTTACATTTCATTTTGTACAGCATATTTATGCGAGTAAACCTTTTTTTGCATTGGAAACAGTGAAGCCAAAATGCTGAAAATTATGGAGGCTGACATGAAGCCTCATCATATTAATATTAAATTCAACATCAGTGATTTATTGTCACAAACAACATTATCTGTCATGTTAAACAAATGCTGTTAACTTATACTATGTTTTTATTTGATTTGTGTGTCCATTTTGATTTTTAAATATTTATTGTTGAATAAGGCCTGCAAGTGTGAACAACTTATTTCTAAATTTAGGTTTATATGTTTGAATAATATTATAATAAAATTTTAAATCAAAAAAAAAGCATGGTCAGAGGAATGGGGTGAGGAGGAGGTGACCTTAAGTAGGACAAGGGATAGAACTTTCAAGAAAGAGTAAATGAATGAGCACCCCTTTGAAATTCAGTGAAAGGCCTAGTTCTCACTTTTCAAAAAAAAAAAAAAAAGTAAGAAAGGGCCAAGTATCTGTGGGACTTGTCAATAAGGAGGATTTTGTGAGGTCATTGAACTGGTTGGGATGGAAGCCAGATACAGTGGGTTGAGGTGTAAATGGAAGGTGAGGAAGTAGATGGGTAAAAATATTCTTGGAAGTAGTGTGCCTTTAAATGGAGGAGAGAAGGGCAATAGTAGCATGAGGGGGACCGAGAATCAAGAGGGAGTTGTTTTTAAGATGGTGAGAGACCTGAGTATAATTTTTGGCAGAAAAAAGAGAGCCAGCCAGTGGAGGTGGTTAATGTGTCACGGGGGAGATGAGATAACTGATGAAGAGGCTCTGGGAATATTTAGGTGGCATTTCTGATCTAATCTGACCAGTGGCAAATCTGAAAGTATCTGATCAGGTCCAGGTAGGTGGAGGTCTCATTAGCTTTGATGAAGAGGAGGGATTTCTCACCCTCAAAGACTGGAGAGACGGTGGAATAGATGGTGCAGTTGTAAATCTGGGGAGAGAGGCAAGTGAGGAAAGATAATGTGAGGGTTCCCTCCATGAGCTCAGAGGTACAAAGTCATCTTCTGAGAGCGAAGGTAGAGGGGTTGGGGTAGGTGGTCTCAGAAAGCCATGAAGGTTTGTGATAATCTTTGTGGGGACTGAGAGAGAGAGAGTGGCCAAGACACGTGTCAGGAGATCTGAGCACACCTGAGTAACCCTGCTGAGTCCTTCCTGTCAGGTGGAGCAAGGGCAGCAGCAGACTGCCTCATCAAGAAGACAGGTCTGGGGCTTCCCTGGTGGCACAGTGGTTGAGAGTCCGCCTGCCGATGCAGGGGACACGAGTTCGTGCCCCGGTCCGGGAAGATCCCACATGCCGCGGAGCGGCTGGGCCCATGAGCCATGGCCGCTGAGCCTGTGCGTCCGGAGCCTGTGCTCCGCAACGGGAGAGGCCACAACAGTGAGGGGCCTGCGTACCTAAAAAAAAAGAAGACGGGTCTGGCGAAGAGGTCAGCTGGCATTTTCCACAATAGCCCAGGTGGAGAGCCTGTTCTCTATGGTCTTGGGAGGTTGCCTAAGATAGCCTTGTTCTTCTAGTTTATTCCAAGTCCCAGGCCCAGGGTCTATCAGATTCCTCAAGCATCTAGAATAAGAGTAATAGTTATGGCTAATGTTTAAGTCTTTACATGTATTTACTCATTTAGTCCTCTCAACACATCTGGGGGTAGCCCACCATTTCTAGATGAGCAAACTGAGCCATATCAAGGTCAAACATCTTACACAAGATCACACACTTGGTGGAGCTGGGACTCAAACCCAAGTGACCTGCCTCCAGAGCCTTTGCTCTTAGCAGCAACATGGCACTGCTTCTAAAGGCTAAGAAATGTTAGAGCTGGAAGGCAGTTTCAGAACTACCTAGTGAAAGTCCTTCCTTTTGCAAATGAAGTGCCTATGGGTGCCCAGGTCACAGAAGGAATAATGGGAGAACCAGGACAACAATCCCAGCTGCTGGGAGTAGCTGATTCTCCATCCTAGCTCCAAATGTCTCTCCTTGCTCCAAGCAATGAGCTGAGTCTGAGCTGGGCCTCCTGGAGCTGGGATTTACTGGCTCCAAACTCCATAGTTATGGCTGGGAGGAGCTATACTGGTCTTCTGGTGTGGAAGGATGACCGGGATGGCGACACACATCATGGAGGGCCTTCTGGTCCTCAGAGACTACCACTTGGTCTCCTTTTCATTAATTGCAGTTATACCATATTGAGGAGATGTTTTCATGAGACTAAACAGTCCATCTCCTTCAGTTTTCTGAATGGGTCGAGAACATACATTTCCATATTCTTACTTACAATCTAACTCAACTTTTTTTCCCCCAAATAGTAGATCTAGAGTAGCTTGACTTTTGGTTGGCTTTTCTCATCCTATTTAAAATAGCAGGAATCACTATGAGCATTACATCCATAGATTATAATGTAAAAAATAATGTAAATAAGGGGTGGCTCAAAATAATTTCCATTTTCAGCTGGCTCTGGAGTATGGAAGGATTATAAACTTGCCTTCAAATATTTTTACTTGGCATCTCAGAGTGGGCAGCCCCTCGCCATTTATTACCTGGCCAAGATGTACGCCACAGGAACAGGAGTGTTAAGATCATGCAGAACCGCTGTGGAGGTAAATCATGGGCTATTTCTAAAGCACTTTTCATTTATCACAGAGAGGAGGTGATACTGTCCTTAGATTGTTGGTGTCTTTGATTTTATATATATTATCTTGTTTCTTCCAGCTGACAATGTGAACACTGACATTTGCCAGGGAGGAAAAGCAGTGATGTAACTCAGACTGGGAAAGGGAGGAAGAGAAATGATCCCTCCTGTCTTGCATCTGGCTTTTCATCAGGTTCAGAGCTCACCTCAGAATTCAGTTATGGAGCTCTGTTTCAGCTTTCAATCAAATCTCCAGGGCAATTTGGCACTTCTAGTAGGATTGGGAGTTGCGACTTGGGACATGAAAGGCTTGATTTAGCCTAGAAAATGTAGCCCACTTCTTCCCAGAAAGCCAGGTCCTTAGGTTTTTCTGATGATTTGGAAGACAACTGAGAAAGTGAATTCTTTCAGCCTGGGATAGTGATGCAGTTTTCAAAAGAATGCTTTTAGGACCTTAATGTCCTTCATTGATTTATTAAACACTTCCCCTGCACCAATATAAATACCTTCATGTTGCAACCTGGCCCCTCTGAAATTCGTTTCAAAACCTGCCAGCTAATAATCTATCTTTAGATTTGCTCCTTTGCCAATTCCTAATGAATTATGTATGGTTAACCTCTTTTGGTTACATAAGGGCTATTCAACTAAGTTGCCGGTTGTCCCCACAGAGCTCTGCACACCTCCCTCACGGTTATGTCACCTACACTCTCAGGCACTGTCTTCCCTTCATTCTCTCTTCTCCACATCAGCTGCAGCCTTATAACGCACCCTCACAGGGCAGCAGCGTCCAGAAAATCCCTTTTATTAAAAAACAGAAGTCGATACATTCTGTTGTCCTGCCAAATAGCCCCGAAGTCAGAAAAGTTCATTTACACATATTTAAAACAAGCATCAGGAAGTGTAAGCTCAAGACAAAAAAATACACACACCTGTAATCTTCGTGCCTATGAAAGGTATTAAGTCCTCACCCTAAATAATTTTCAAAAGCCAGGCTTTAGACCTAAAATCCTTGCCTGACCAGCCATCAGGAACTGAAGACTGAGGTTATTTATCGTTTACCTGGAATGAAGTGTATTGGCTAACTAGTCTGCTTGATTTCTCTTTGTATATACAGCTTTATAAAGGTGTCTGTGAACTAGGCCACTGGGCTGAGAAATTCCTGACAGCATACTTTGCCTATAAGAATGGTGATATAGATTCTTCTCTTGTTCAATATGCACTACTTGCAGAAATGGGCTATGAAGTAGCTCAAAGCAATTCAGCATTCATTTTGGAATCTAGTAAGATAAGTTAAAATTCTCTGCAATTCCCCAATCATACATATGCATATATGACTTTACTGTAGGGGTATTTTAAGCCTTCCTAATGGAATGTCTCCTTTTTTTTTTTTTTTTTAGAAAAAGCTAAAATCCTTGAAAAAGAGAAGATGTATCCAATGGCACTTCTCCTATGGAATCGAGCTGCCACTCAAGGTACAGAACTTAGATAAAAATGAGCACTACTTGGCCCCTGTCCACTATTATTCATCTGATTTTCTCCAGCTGAGTTCTTGGGCACATAGGCAGAAAGGTGCAGAATATCTAGGAAGTGGTATTTCAAACTGATATTAGGGTCAGTCTTTGGTTAGAGGTCATTTCCAGGAACTTCTTTTGTTATTCTCAAGGTCTCCAGTTTAGCAAACCATAGGAATTTTTCTATGGCTCTGTCTCCATGACACCAGAATGGTTGTTTGAAACATGGCAGTTTTACTCAAGAAATCAGTTTTCTTGGTCTGGCTTCAGTCACTCATTTGCTGAGTTTTTCTGAACTTATCAGAGATATGACCTATGTTTCAATGAGTTTATATAGGTTAAATTACTTATGGCTCTAAGACTTGTTTGATTTTTCTTTTAAAATATCACATTGAGGATTACCACAAGCTTCAGATCTTTATTATAACAATTAGCATGGTAGCATCAGGGGAAAAAAAGAAGAATTAATTAGCAAGATCCTCCCCCCGCCGTAGGGAGCACTGGTGGGAAAGCAGTGGCAGGTGGCATTTGCATCACTATGTCTCATTCCATTCTTTCCCTAAAATTATATTACTAATAGCAGAGAGATTCTGCAAAGCTGTCACTATTGGCATTTGGATATGTGAGGTGCTCTCTTACGGTAAGAGGGCAATTTTACTTCCAATTAAGTTTCTTAAAATCATCTCAGGCTAAGGCCGAATCATCCTTTTCTATAAGAATTGAATGGGATACAAACAATTCTCAGCTGATGCTAATATGAGGCAGAAGAAAAAGTCACAGTGGTGCCTTCTCAGGTCCAGCTGAGCCGGTACTGCAGCAGCAAGCCATCTGTGTGATTTTAGTGAGAAATTCCCTAAAAAAAGAAAAGTCTCTGTTTTCTAAAATGTTTGGAGTAAGGAAACAACACCAGCAACCCCTCAGCTATGGCAAATCATCTGAATTGTAACAAATACAGGTTTATTCCAAGCCAGAAAATGCTGTGGAAATTGCATCAAGGAAAAGGGACATTGAAAATGAGAGGACATTAATATTAAACAGAATTCACCAATATAAAAATGTCAGACCACTAAAAATAATTGTGTGTCACCAGAGAGGTCAGGCATGATTGCCTCCAAAGATGTGGCTGCTGAATGGCTGTCTTGAGCTTAGGAAATCTAGTAATGGAAGTTAGGTTTCCAATCAGTCATTGGCAATGTTTCTTCCAGGAGTGTGAGGAGGGTGCTGAACCATAAGGACTCAGCCACCAGCCTGTGACTCTGAAATTGGAGGGGAAATCCCTCCCACTGTCTGGTGACCCCCTAGGAGCCTGTCAGGATTGCCACATGCACGCCCCCCCACCGTCAGTCCCCTAATTAGGGTGGAGCTGAATCCTCTGGAGAATCTGCTTGTTCACAAACTTTCATTCTTAGAGACCTCAGGGGTCCTGCTTACTGCTTGCAAAGCTTGAAAATGCAGAGTCCTGTTCTTTTGTGGCTATGGTGCAGAAGGAATCTTGGGGGTCAAAGGAAGATAGCTTTGGGCAAAATTAGAGATGGAGTGGGTTTCTCTTTAGAGCTCGAGGGGTCTCTTGCCTCTCCAGGCCCCTCTGAGCCCCTTTCCTGGACATCATTTCTATGAGGTCTTACCCCAAGCTACCTGTACATTTTGAAGCACCTGAGAAGCAAACCCTGACAACTAATATCTTTGGCAGCTTAAGAAGTTTACGACGTTACTTCTACTCCAAGAAAACCAAAGACGGCTCATGGTATTACATTTTAGTATAGGGTTCCAGAAGATTAAAAGAACTTCAGAACCCAAAGGAATCAATTCCAAAAAATTTTAGGCTTTGCATTAGGCCAAATGGGAAGAAAAACTTGGAAGGAGTCCTATAGCCCTTAATGATACACATCAGACCATACCACACAGGGTACTTTCCCTTTTTCCAAGTAAGCCTAGACTGTGCCAGCGGGGTTGGCCACAGCTGAAGTGGATGTCCTACATGAGCATTCCCTCATCTTTTCAATCAACATAGCCCTAGTGAGTGGAAACATGGGCCCCAAAGATTCCCTTAGAGGTCATCCCTAAGTGACCTTCAAAAGACTGAAGTCTCATATCTTAAAAAATCACGTGAATTTTTTTCTACTCCTGAATATTTTCATGTTTGTTGGAAACTAAGATTGTAAAATACTTAACATCTGGGGAAAGCATTTTCTAAAAAGTTTCCTGCCCTGTCTATCCATTCATTCCATAAATATTCATCAAGTACCATTCCCATCCTGGTACTATATCAGTGATCAAGAGCTTCAAAATTCTCTCTCATGAAAGAGAGAGAGAAAATAAACTAGTAAACAAATAAGAGTGATACATGCTGTGAGGAAATAAAACATGGAGATGGGATGGATAACTATTGAGATGTAGTCTGACAAGTTGTCAGAGAAGGCTCTAGAAGGGAAGCAACGTTTGCAGTGAGACCAGAATGATGAGTCAGAGGAACTGCAAACATACCAGGCAGAGGGGCTTGAAGAATCTTACTGCAGGGATGCTGAGGCAAGAATCAGCTCGGTGTGCTGAAGGAATATTAAGAAGGCTAGAGCATCCCGAGAAAGTGACATGTGGTAAGCCCAGCCAGGGAGGCAGAAGACAGATAAGGCACAACTTGTAGGTCAGGTAAGGAATCTGGATGTTATTCCAAGTGCAAAGTGAAGCGCTTGGGGGTTTTAACACAGGGAATAATGTGATTTGATTTTACATTTGAAAAAGATCATCTTGGCTCTTGTGTGGAGAACAGATCGAAAAGTGTAGCTAAAAGCACATTTTGGAGGCTGCTGGAGTATTCCAGGCTTAGACTAGATGGTGGAGGAGCTGGAGAGAAACAGGTGTGTTTTAGAGGCAGAACCAACAGGATTTGCTGATGGATTTGATAATGAAAGTGAGGGGAAAGAACTGGGAATAATTCCCCTAGATTTACGGCCTGAAAAATGGTGGTGCTGGCACTGATAGAGGAAAGGAACTGATGACTTTGTTTGGGGGATGGGGTAGCAGGGAGTTAAGAATCTCTAGTGGATGTTTTAAGTCTGAGATCCAGGCAGAGAAGTCAAGAAGGCAGTTGTAAGAATCTGGGGCTTAAAGAGAGATGGAATATAGATACAAGTTCAGAAATAGGAAACATAGAGCCATGGAACTAGATGAGATCACCTGGAAAGAGAGTTGAGATAGAGCAGAGTGGAGGAGAGAGGAGGGGAAGGGAGGTGAGGAGAGAAAAGAAGGGAGAGGAGCTGGGGAAAACGGAGTCAGTAACGAGCCCTTGATATTCCAACATTTAGAAGCTGGGTAGAGGGGGAGTGAGGCAAGAGTTTGAAAAGGACAGGCCTATGAGGCAGGAGGGAAGTCAAGAGAAGAAAGGGCTTGGGCAGACAGCGCCAGTGATTCCAGTGCTGCTTAGTGGTCCAGTGAGATGAGGACAGGAAGTGACCGGGGATCTGGCTGCGTGGAGGTTATCGACCACCTGAAAAATAGCAGTTTCTTGGAGGAGGGAGCAGAAGCCAGAGTGGGGTGGGTTGAAGAGTATGTGGGATGAGAAGCTTTGGAGACAGTGAGCGTAGAACACCCTTTTGAAAAGGCTGAGTGTGACGTGAACAGAGAAATGGGGAGTAGTTACAAGGAGATGCCATGGGATAAAGAAATGGGATAAAGGTTTGGTTTTGTTCATAGAAGATACCAAAGTGTGTTTGGATGACTCATGGGACTAGAACAGGGGCAGAAACTGGTGATGCAGTAGGGCAGAGCTTCAGGAGTGAAGGCTAAGAAAAGGAAGGGTGGGAGCCAGTTTCCCAAGAATTGACCTACCTTCAAAAAATGAATCTAAAAGGTAAAATGGATCATTTTTTATTCTTTAAGAACATTTGTACTATACTGTGGGAGTTATCCTACAATCAAGACAGCTAGCATTGTGTGTTATATCCATAAATCATATCTAATTCTGATTCTGGGATTCTGAGTGTTTTTTTCTTTTTTTATATAGATTATCATTAGGCTGATATTAATAATTTACTAGGAACTATACATGGATCATTTGAGTTATTATTTTCCTTCTCATTCTAATATTTCTATCAGGCAATGCATTCGCTAGAGTGAAAATTGGAGATTACCATTACTATGGCTACGGGACTAAGAAAGACTATCAAACAGCAGCCACGCATTACAGCATCGCAGCCAACAAATACCACAGCGCACAAGCCATGTTCAACCTGGCTTATATGTATGAACATGGTTTAGGTATGGCAAAGGTAATTGTGCTGGTAATAATCCAACCTAGTAACGGCAGCTGTACAGGAAGGAAAATTTTTAATGTTTTACACTTCATTGACATCATCAATGTAGAGAAAAAGACTTAATATTTGCTGAGTCCCTCCCACATGCCAACACATATTATGTATCCTGATATAACCCTATGAGGTAGAATTTATTTTCTCCATGACGCCCAAGGATGGAACTAACGAGGAGAGTAAATATAGTCTTGGCCAGTTTGATTCATAGTAAATTCACGCTTTTTCCAGCAACACTAGTAGGCCCTGCCCGCACTGCCTTCCACCCACAGGCCTTTTTCCATTAAAATTTCCATTGACTCACAAGCTCTCGGTAATAAGGAGAAAGTGAGAATGAGATCAGAGCTGGATACAGAGGTGGCATTAATCCAGAAACGTCTTTTGAAACACCCACTGTGTACATGACACAATGCCGAGTGCTCTAGAGAGGCCCAAGAAAATAGATCTCCATCCTTCAAAGACTACACCTGACTTGAGGAGATGAGGCGTATTCATTAAGAGGGCTAACACTACAAGGTGATAACGGGTAGATCCTTCAGACAGTCAGTGTAATTAAGGCAGAAGATGGCCTTAGGGTCTGACAGGGTGAGAAAGGTGATTACAATAACCGGGTGTTGGTGTGTTATGTATACCATGTCCTTTAAGTCACATAACCACTCAATGAGACGCATCCTATCATTGTCCTCATTGTTTGCATCAGGAAATCACAGTGCAGGTTAAGTCATAGGGCCGAGTTTGCAGGGCTCATCGGTGGTGGAGCCATCATTCGAACCCAGATCTGGCTGACCCCACATTACTGGTGGAAGGAGTGGGCCCGGCACTACTGAATTTTCTATGCTTTCTTTTTCCTTCCAGTTGTGATAGTAACTGGGAATTATTGATAGGGAACTTCCTAGCTGACAACTACTCATGTGCACACGGCTGCAAGAGCTTCTCATTCAGGTGCCAACAATCCAACGGGAGAGACCCCTGCCTTCGGGTGCTCTCCTGTGCCTGCCTCTTGCCTGATCACTTTTCATCATCCCCAGAACCCTAAGCAGTAGAAAGAATGTCAAATCCAAATGCAGTCTGTTTTCCCCATTCCTAGCAGGTGCAAGCTTCCTGTTTTATAACATTGGGGCGGGCAGGACTGGATCGAATAGCTAGATTGGATGATCCTTTGGATGTTATTAAGCCACACTCCCTTCCCCTCCAACTGTCATCCACATCTGTAAAACGGAACAGTGATACAAGCCCTGCCCCAGGCTTTGAGGATAAAACGAATAAGCCTTTGTGAAAGGGCTTTGTAGTGAAACAGTGTGTGGAATGACTTTTTTAGATCAGAAGAGAATGTGAGTGATTGCTAAGTAAGGCTTCAAGAGGATTAAAACTTTTGTTCATCATTCCCCATGTAAAACATAACAATATTGGTGAGAGGAGCATTGTCTGTATAGGATAAAAGTGACCCCACCCCATGGGTTAAATTCAGATTAGCTCTCCTGCCCCCATATGAATTGAGAAGGACTTAACAGCCCCATTGTCCTCACAGTGAGGCCATTTAGCAGGGACTCCCTGGGGCCGGGAGAGCTGTCCTCTCAGGACACAGGGCCGACTACACAGCCCACTGTGTCGGGGGTTCAGTTTTCCTCCTTCGAGTCACTGCTGGCTCTCTCCTAGGCACTTTCTTCACAATGTCAAAAAGCAGTTGTCGAGACATATATTTCATACATGTAGAAAACCTTTGAAGTTTCTCTCTAGCCACATTTCTGTTCTTTTCGGTCAGGGTTCTTGTTAAATCGTGGGTAGTTCATTTTGATCAGTCTCTCTGTCACAGATAAATTTTTTCCTACAGAAAGTCTCTACATATAGAAAAAAAAAGAGGCTGTGCTTAACCTCAGACCTGGACATGGGAATTTTAGATTTATTTAATGAGGGGCCGTTGCTCTTTGTCTTTATTAATTTCTTTTGTTTAGCAATTAGTAAAATAATTGCCAAGTACCCAGGGGCCAAGTTTATTAATCTTGCTATCTCATAGTCAAATTAATGAGGAGATATCACCTCTTCTAATTCTTAAAATGAATATGCTGATAATTAAAAGTCCAAAGCTTGTTCCACTTATGGTTAATGAAAGCAAAGCAGTTAGGAGAATAGGCTTTCATAGCACCCAAGACATCGAGTAATTATGCATGTCTTCAGCAAGGCTCTTCACAATCCTCTTTATTAGTTAAACCTCATGCAAACCAGTGGGAAAGATGAGTCTAACATCATTACCAGGATTTCTCTGAGAATCAAAAAAAGTTTTGGTAAACTCTGAATGTAAGCCCCCTGGAAAAAAGAAGTAAGGTATAAATAGACTCTTGGTAAATCAGTGTAAAAATATGGGTCATTATTTTTCTCATCTGTCTTTAGGAAAGGATTTGGGACTAGGGTGATGTAGGTGAATTATCCTAATAGCTTCACTGAGAAACATCTCATTCCCCAGTTTCCGCCCTTGAGTTAAGCTCACTTGACTTAACTGTGGACCAGGACGGACTGCACCATTGTTTTGGGAACACAAAATAATACCTAGGGAGAAGCTGAGAGATGACCTGAACTAATTTAGAAATATAAGCACTCGGCTCACAATTTGTTATGAAACTCCTTCTCAATTTATACTTGATTCAGAAGTCCTTCAAAAATTTAATAACCATGAAAAAACCTGTTGCCCATCCTCTCCTGCCCATTCCTTCTGTCCTTATCCCGGTTCAGGCCAGAATTTCTACTTGTTGTAAAGGATTCTCAGGAGTCTCCCATTCTAGGGTTCTTCCTTGAACTGTGTGGCCAGAGAAAGCTCTGTCCACCAAAGATTTACCACCAACCAGAAACATCCACACTCGACTGTTGAATATGTTAAACCATTGAAATTTGGGGGTTTATTGGTTGCAGATGTTAGCATTACTTTAGTTAACACATAATACAGCTAACAAAGCCCCACTGGGTTATTATTGATAAAGTATAACTCTAGTACTGCTACCCCTCCACCACACTCCTCCCAAAAGTTGCACACACACACGCACACAAATACAAGCCAACAAACACAAAAATAAAAGAATCTTACTGACTTTCTATTGCTTAATGAAGTCCAGACTTCTTACCCTGGCATTCAAACCCTCCCTGACCTAATCCACCTTGACAATAATGGCTTGATATGCCACTATTTCCCTATATATCTTCTAGGCTGCTTTTCCTTTCCCCGCAAGACCTTGAACTGCACCCTCCTGACCTTAGGTCACATCGCCCCATTTGCTGGAATGATTTTCTCCCACATTTTTGCCCATTGAAGACCAATCCATTTTTCAAATAATAGCTCCAATATCATCACCTCTATGAACCCTTCAGTGAAGCCCTAGATTTAAAAGACATCTGCTTCTAAACTACCATGGTAACGTGCCTTGCTTTTCTTCATTCATTTATTTACTCAAATATTTATCAAGTCCTTGTTTTGTGTCAAGAAGCATTGTGTCAAGAAGGATACGAGAACAAGACACCCTTCAAAGCGTTCATAGTCTACTGTGGAAGAGACACGTCCATAGCTAAAGTGAAAGCCCAAAATGGCGTGCATGCATGCACACACAAGTGAAATACTATAAACTTGTTAAAGAGGAAACCATTCAGGCAGAGGAATCAGTACTGTCAGATTCTGTTCTAAAATGTTTTTGTAACATAGAGTATAAGACACATGATGCTCTTTTTACTTTTTCATTTTTTTCTTTGTTTTTTTTTTTGTTTGTTTGTTTGTTTTTTTGCGGGCCTCTCACTGTTGTGGCCTCTCCCGTTGCGGAGCACAGGCTCCGGACGCGCAGGCTCAGCGGCCATGGCTCATGGGCCTAGCCGCTCCGCGGCATGTGGGATCCTCCCAGACCGGGGCACGAACCCGTATCCCCTGCATCGGCAGGCGGACTCTCAACCACTGCACCACCAGGGAGGCCCTGTTTTGTTTTTAAAATGGAAGAAAGCAGGTATGTTTTAAGATACTGACTAGAAAATCTATCTAAATTAAGAAAAAAGGTGAGAGGAAATTATCCTTGGAAATGAGTTTTAGTATATGTAGGTAGACCTACTAAATAACACATTTTTTGGATCCTGCAGGGAAAACAAAACCACATCTACTGAATAAATTATAAATAGATCTGTCAAAAATAAAAGTAATTATGGCACGAAACATTTTTATTTTTTTCATTTGTCTAGTCTGACCTCCTATGGAGTGTTAGAGCTGAAGCTTTAAACACCAGAATAGAATTATTTTCTGGAAAGGCCAAACTAAAGTTTGACATTAAAATGGCCCCCTCAGAAATATGACAGGAGAAAATATACATCTCTTAGAAATGGTCATAACCTTTCTTGAAATACATGTCTATTATCTAATGAAATAATCAGAAATGTGCAAAAAAAATTTTGTGTGTATACCTTTATTTATTAGAAAAAAACCCTACAAACAACCAAAATACTGCAAAATAGAGAACATGTTATATAAACTATTGTGTGGTGTTATACTACTCCATTATGTATTTTATGTCCTAGTGACTAAGTGAGCAGGCTAGAAGCAGACTCTCTGGATTTGAATCTCAGCTCTGCCACTTACAAGTCATATGAATTTAGATAAGTGACTTAACCTCTCAGCGCCTCAGTTTCTTCATCTTTAAAATGAAGTTAATAATATCATCTGCCCTATAGAATTGTAACAGGGTTTAAATAAACGACAGTGGTGAATGTCACACAGTAAATAGTTAATAAGTATTAGCCATTATTATGAAATACTGTACAACCATTAAAAATAAAAATATTATAGACTAAAGGAATATCTTAGGACATGGTATATTTTTTGAAATATATCGTTAACTTAAGAAAACAGAAGACAAAGTATCATACAGAATGAAAAATTCCTAAATTAAAAGTATATATATATGAATATATACAAAAACACTGGAATGCTGGAAGGATGTGTATGAAATATCAGTAGTTACCTCCGTACAGTGAGATTGTGGGTGTTTTTTCCTTATTTGTTCACCTCTGTATTTTCAAAGTTTCCTCTAATTAACATATTTATAATAAGAAAACAAGAATGAATTATTCAAAAAACTACCTCTGTCCCAGTATAAGACATTTTTGATGACACCAAAAGATTCGGGGCTGGAAAACTCCTGAGTCACGTAATTGAACAATTTTCATAAACCAGATCCTTTATTGCTGGAGAATTCTGTATCTTTGAGTTATAAGCAGCTTTTGAACATGTGAGCATAGGGCAGTACTTTGGCACACCTGACATTAGAGTTAGAAACACTTAAGAAGGCTGTAGATCTGTTTATACAATCTCCTAAATCACTGAATTTAAAGCAAAATAAACTCAAACGTACCACAGAAAAGTTAAAGTAAGTGGACTGGATGTGCAATGGACTTAAATAATGGACCCTAGCCATCATCAAAGCACAATTTATCACAGGGAATTTTCTTTGTGTGAATGGTTTGGATTTTTTTTTTACTAAATAGGATCAAAGAACAAGCAGTCTTTTCTAGAGTCTAGTAATAAAATTTCTTTTATATGGGTTGCCCTAATTAGACAGAACGGTTCAGGATTTTCTTTCTCTGCGAATTTTAAAGAAAGACTTTCCTATCGCACCCCACCCCCATTGCGAATCGTGAGGCCACCTTGGCCGGGAGCCAGCTCATCCCACTTTAAATGGTACTTCTCTGCTCTTTTTTACTATAAGCTAAGCAACTGAATTGTGATGTTTGTGCCTCAAGAAATAAATTAATAACTCTTGCCTGCCTCAAATAAGAAGGAAGGAATGAGATATTGACAAAGGTTGCCTCTCCTTGAACGTCCCCTCCAAGTTAACATGCCTGTCACGTGTGGAGGTAACACCGCTGTTGTGATCTGTAGGGTGCTTTCAAGTGAACACCCTCTGAATTTGTTGGAATTCGAGACACAATTTAGAGTTTTTATAACATCCATTTTCTCTGTTGCCAGGAAGATTTGTTTGGAACAGTCTCCTGAATTTTAATTATTTTAAGCAAGCATTATTCCTCTTTCTCAAACAAATAAATTTACCAGTCCACGAAGCTTTGGAAAAATTTAAGAAATGACAAGCAAAACATAGCTGAGAGGACACCACCCAAGAAATGGGTTTAGCAGAGGCCTCAAGGATTCACAACTCTTGAACTCTGTGTAACGGGGGTCTGGGAGATGGAGAGGAGAGACAGAGAGATACTGGATGAGCACAATTTGTGAAAAATCCCTCTTCTTCCCCTTCTTTTGAAAATAATCCACAGGCACCCAAGCAAAGTATAATTCTGGCACTGGCCTAGGGCGCTTCAACCTTTAAATGCAATTCTACTTAGCCTTTTCGTTTCTCGGTTTGGGAAAACAAAGCAAATGTAAAGCAAACAAAAACAAGCCGTAAGTAGGTGAAAATGAAAGATTTTTGATCTACCATGGCATAATTTAATGGGGAAAAACAAGTTCCTAAAAATATAGTACGTCATTTATGGAATCAACTTCCAGCCTGAGAACCAAAATAGTTTATTCGCTCATTCCTCATTAATTCACTCATTTGATAAGTATTATCAAAGACTTGCCATGTCCTTGGCACTTCATTAAGCACTGCTAATTCAGGGGTGAACAGGAAGTGCAAGCCCTTGTCTTCAGGGACCTGGAGACAGACAATGAATAAACAAATCCCATAACTTCAGGTATGATAAGTACTAGGAAGAAAAGCAGGGATTTTAAATGCTTGCCACTATCTGTATTGCCATTTGTTTGGGGAGATGTACTGTTTGTGTCTGTTCTCCTGCCCCTTTAATTGGAATTATACTTAAGGTCTGGTCCAGAGATATCCAAGAAAGCTTTTTGGGGTCTGTGTTGGTTCTCTATGGCTGCTGTAACAAATGACCACAAATTCAGTGCCTTAAAACCACACACATTTATCTCACGGTTTCTGTAGGTGAGAAATCTAGGTGAGCTTGACCGGGTCCTCTCTGTAGGGTCTCACAGGCTGCAATAAAGGCTGTGTTCCTTACTGAGAGCTCTGGGGAAAAATCTGCTTCCAAGCTTATTCAAGTTGTTGGCCAAATTCAGTTTCTTGCGCTTGTAGGACTGAGGGCCCCATTTCCTTGCTGGCTGTCCACATTCCTTCTCCTGTCCACGTGGCCCCTCCAGAAGGGCAAGTTGAGTCCTTCCCATGGCTAGAATCTCTGACTTCTCCTCTGCCACTTCTCTCTGCCTTTCTCTTCTGCTCTCTGAGAAAACTCAGTGTTTAACGGCTCATGTGATTACACTGAGGCCACCAGGTCATCCAGGACAATCTTCCTATCTTAAGGTCTGTAACCTTAATCACATTTGCAAAATTCGCTTTGCTATTGTAACATAACATATTAACAGGTTCCAAGGATTAGGGCATGAGCATCTTGTGCGGGCCATGGGGGAAGAGCGTTCAGCCTACCAAAGATAAGTTACTGTATTTCATATGGATTCCATTTAATTTCTCCCAAAGAATCTGTACCTAATGAGTATGGGCCGTTCTTCTCTTTCCAGGACGTTCGCTTGGCCAGGAGATTATATGATATGGCTGCTGAAACAAGTCCGGACGCTCACATACCTGTGTTCTTTGCCCTCATGAAACTGGAAACTGTGCATTTGTTTCGAGATATCCTGTTTTTTAATGTAAGTTTGTCTCAGATAGGTCCCAAAATCTCTGAAAACTCCAGTGAGCAACTCTTGGGAGACGGGATGGAGGCAGATGATGGTTCTGAATGAAGTGGGAGGCTTGGATTTATTTTTGACAGAATGTCTCTTGCCAGCAGTTTACCATGAGATGGAAATGGATGAAATTGGACAATACCCTTGGACCATACTGGGATTTATTTGTGATTGGCCTAATTGTTGCCGTGCTGATCTTCTTGCTTAGAAATCGCTACCTGTAGGATCTGGACCAGAGAAAAAACCTGCTCACGGGTACCAGTTCACTTCAAGTCATCTTCACTAAATAAAAAATTTCCCCGTCAGACTCAGGAGTCTGCTGCTGATTTCCCATATAGGCCTGTGATGGAAAATGGACAAGGGTTGGGACTCATCCTCTGAGAAACCATTTCAGATCTCCTGCTTAGTTGAGGTGACCACTTGGGGAAGAGGGGATTGCTGGAGACTGATCACCTAAGATTTCCTTACAAACTTCTCATCATGGGGATCTAGTCCTGAGTTAGGGATAAAGACCACCCATTTTCATGTGGTTGTGACAGCCAGTCCCCTTTAGAGAGGACAAATGGGTTTCTTGGCTCCTACAGACATACTGAAGTCAGGAGAGGGGGAGTTTTGGGAGGGCAAGAACACAGATCCCTCAGAATGTGATAAAGGCAAAAATTACAAACAGATGCTTTGTCTTATGGGAATGATCTGGTGAACCACATTCTATCTCCAGGAGCCAAAATTCCTCATGGCATTGCTGTGCCAGGGGGACTGATTCAGCCTCCTCAGCCGGGGGCCTTCTATCAAAGCTCCCTTAGCAGCTGTGCAGTGAACGGCACCATTTGGGGTCTCTCCAGCTTGCACCCCTCTCTTCCATTCCTCACTGGACCCCTGTGGAATCCCCTTTGGAGTATCCATAAAGGGAGAAGTTACCAGTCTCCTAGGACAGAGGCTAAAGGGCCCGGTTCTTTGTCTCCTCTGACAGGTGAAGCAGGGCTGCGGCCCAGTGCTGGGGACAGTGCAGGGAGAGAAGAGTGCAGGAGGCCCATGACTTATGTGAAGGGCCAGTCTTGGATCTCACCCTCACTGAGCCTCAGTTTCCTGATCGGCAAAGTGGGAAGATCTTCAAGATCTTAGAGAGCTGGTATGAGAATGAATGGGATAACGTATGTAAAGGAATTATCACAGGGTCCGGCATCTGGAATAAACTCCATAAATGGTAACTTGTAATATTCTCTAGAAGCTCATGGCAAGTTTGTTGGAATGTGTGGACAGCTGAGCTGATAACACTCAATGTGGTTTCAGTGCCCTGCAGTTAGTTCTCCAGCCAAAATGCTGGGTGTTTATGTAGGAAAAGATTGTGCTTGCCTACTTGAAAACCCAAACTAGGGACAGGAAAAGAGTTAATTAATAATGTCGATCATGGGAATTCCCTGGCAGTCCAGTGGTTAGGACTCTGAGCTCTCACTGCTGAGGGCCCAGGTTCCATCCCTGGTCGGGGGAACTAAAATCCCATAAGCCTCGCAGCACAGCCAAAAAAAAAAAAAGAAAAAATGTCAACCATGATCAGAAAGGAGAGGGAAATGGATTTGGAACCAAGCCTGGGTTTGAGGTCCCTTAGTAGCTCTACGACTTTGGGCATAATTTATCCAAACCTGTTTTTCCTCCATAACATAGGACTAATTCCTACCTGACTGGAGATTTTTACAATTTCAATTAGCCTGACTTCACAAGTGCTTTGTAAACATTGTACACACACATACTAGCCACAGTCATTTACCTGGCCGTTGACTATCCAGGCTTGTCTGAGGTCTGAGTGTTTACAATTTCCTGACACAATCCCTAACTTACTAGAGAGTTCCAGTCCCAAAGGAATGATAAAAGCCCCATTCACAAATGTGAAAGGAAGGAGCAGGCATCCAAACCTCAGGTCAGAGCCTAACGGACAGGAGGGCCGTGCGGTTCTCTCTCTCATGTGTCTGGAATGTGAGCCCATCAGAGACGGGATAAGTGCAAAGAGGGGAGCGTGGAAGGTGAGCCCCGGTTCCAAGACTGGGTGAAAGATGACCTCCTAGGAGGTAAAGCTTGTGAAAATAGCTGCAGGCGGGGTGGAAAGAGAGACTCTGCGGCTTGCTGTGTAGAGTAGACACTGCCTGAAATACAGGAGCAAGGGCAGCGTGAGCTCATCAATTTCCTGTTTCAGCTCGTTGTTCCAAGTAACTGTGAGCCACAGGCTTTGAGAGCGCGAGTGGTTGGTTTAGGGTGTTGGAATCATCCAAACGTCTGTTTCTGGGCCTCTGCTCCAGAGCCTCCGCAGTAGCAGCTCCCACCACCGCAGCGCATGGACTGTGCACCTGCCCGCACCTGGGCGGCTTTACGGTGACTGACCACTGGTCACTGTGCACTATTTTGCACAGCGCCTTCACTTAAGTGTCTCAATCAGAGTACTTTTGGTTGCAAGAAAATACACCGTGTCAGCTTCCCCGTGGTCTCCAGCCAGCCCAGCTGCGAGCCCTTTTGGAGTGGTGGCTAGGCCTTCTCATCTCTAGGTATCCAGGGCCTCAGATATAGTAGATGCTCAATTAGCACTGGATGACCAACTTGCCCACACCCACCTTCCTCACACCCAACCTGGTCCAACCCACCCTCTTCTCAACACAAGCTCGTCACGAAGTGCACAATGACTCATGTTTTTATAACTAGCACAGCAGCTGGTCCTTCAGAGTTCCCGACTATAACGCAAGGGAGGTTAAAATGGAGTTTATCTGTGATTCATACAGTTTTCTCTCCTCAGGAAAACTGATGCTCTGGAGCAGGCTCTATACCTTTTAAAACTCCCGATGCCAAATTAAACCAGAATCTCTGGGGGTGGGAGCCAGGCAACAGAGCCCAGGTCGAGGTCTACTGTAACCCGCAACACTGAAATGTGCTCTAAACAAATTCGGTGTAAGGGGGTGACTCTGGGTTTTGCAAAAGACTCAGTACCGAAGACCCTTGGATGGAGAGCTGTGCCAGGGACGTTCACAAATGTACCTCCTGCAGGGTGGGTGCAGTGGCTGGTCCTTAGCTCTGCTGGGGTTGCATGAGTGACATCAGGCCTGCCGCAGGGCGCTGGACAAGACTCTGGAACATCTATGTTCCAGGCCTGTCCTCCAGAACCAGCTAATGACCTCAGGCATATCAGTCTCTCTTTGGGACTCAGATTCCTCAACTGCAAAATAAGAAAGATTTCTCTGATGTCTTACACCTCAAAAGTTTTATAATTCCAATCCAGCCTCTCAGGTATAACATTAAGATCTATAACAGCAAAACGCCCTAAAATCTTCCCATGTGTGGCAAGAATAGAATTACTTTTTAGGCTGTGAGATTATTTCAGTTCTTAGCTTTTGTTCCTTTTTATCCTGCCACCTAATTAATTTCATCCAGCATTGGTACCTGTGTTTTGATATGGAAACATTTTTTGTGGTGTGTGCTTGTGTGAAATGAGTTATCCTAATTTGTGTTCTATTAAACAGAAAATAATTTCTAAGTAAAGATAAAGTGCCTCTGGAAAAAAAAGAATATTCAATCTTCACCTAATAGAATATTAGAGCAAATCTCTTATATTTGAGATTTGGATTTTGCCATAGAGGCAAAACAGCTGTCTGAGGTCCTATAACTTATTCTTTTTTAAAATGGGATAGTGATTTTAAGTGGCATCTGTTTATTAGTCAATCTTCTTGTGTGAGCAAGAGGGATTTTATGTAGGACAAATGGTAAGCTAGCATCACAACGGCAGTCAATAATTTGTTCTTGAAAGCTTCTCTAAAGTTCATTCTATCTAGGAAAATAATAGCTAACATATCATGCTTATAATGTGCCAGGCACTGTTCTAACCGAATGTATTGTTAACTCATTAGAGCTTTACAACTACCTTCCCAGGAGAATACTCTATCATCTTCCCTCTTTTTCAGAAGAGGAAGCTGGGGTCAAGTAACTTGTCCAAGGCCACACAGCCAGGAGGACCAGGTCCAGAGTCCGTGCTTTTAACCACTGCACTGGGATTGCCTTGAGAAAGTTCATAAACAACTTTTGCAAGATAACTGAATGTTAAGTTTTCCTGCAACCATTCAAATTATTTAACAAGCCTTCACAATGCCAGGCATTGTGCTAGGCTAATGTTTCCCAAAACATGTTCAAAGTCTTGCAAGGTGCTCCTTGATAAAAGAGTTATTGGGTGATTAAGTCTGGAAGATGCCATAAAATATAGACTCCTCTGGGACAGTCACAACAACATGAGCACATTAAAGATTCTGAGAAGTCTTACAGGATATATCCATTTAATTTTGTTTGACCCAGCTTTTCCAACCATATTTAGCTCTGGAAACTCTTCCTCTCCCCCTGCTCTAACCACTACCTTCTTTTGTAGCTCCTATTAACAGCACTCTGTAATCTGAGGACTACTGCACCAGACATGTAAGTCATCTTATGAGCTTGGCTTTCGAAGCCTTTGGAAAGGGCATTTACGCTCTGCTGGGCAATGTACTAATGCGTCTAGGAATGGCACATGTCAGCAGTTGAGTGACTTATACAAGGTAAGCTGGTTAGTGGTAGAAAGGGGATTCAACAGGCAGGTCTGATTTCAGAAGTCATGCTGATCATGCTACCGGGCCACCCTGGTATCTAATGACAGCTGGACATCTTGCCTGGATTGGAGACCTATCATCCCACAATATAAGGCCCAGTCATCTCTGATGTAGGCCTTGATGTGACCTCACATCACGGTTCTAATCTTATTCTCCACGATGAAGCCCTTCCCTGTTTCCAGTCCACCTGCCCCCTGCTATCCCTGTCCACCTGCTGTGCGTGATACCCAGATTCCACCGGGATAAGAGCTTAGCCTGGAACCCCAATCAAGTGGCTGATCCCTGGAATTTGAAGCTGAATGTGTCCGATGCCCACTGCCTGTCTTTCCAGCGTCCCGCTGCTTGATGTGCTCACAGGGATCCCCATTGTCTGCCTGGCAGCGAGTCCGTCTGGGCCATCTCTGCGGCTGACAGAACCCTGGTTATAGCAGTGGCACTGCTCAAGGGGTTGAACACTTAGCTGAAAGGCAGAACTTGTGGACAGAAAACATCGTATCAAGTGCTAACGGAGATGGAACTCACAAAAGTTCAGGATGGCCTGGGACAAGAAGGCAAGATTAAGTTGAGCTGGATAACCGACTGAGCTGAGAGTTGAAGGGACCTGGAAGAGTTTGGAGGGCAGGCGGCTCCACAGGGACAGATCCCAGCACAGGGCTGAGTGTGTGTTAGAGGGTGGGGTCACCTGCCTGGTTCCAATATGTTGGTTGGGATGTATGTTTATGGGGGGAGTGGAGACATGGAGAAAAAAGAGTGGTCTCTCACACAGAAGGCTCTGGCCTCCAAAAGAAGGCAGCGTGACAAAATTAAGTGCTTTGTCCCATACAAGACTGAAGTCATATATTGGCTCTGCCATGTATGTGACCTCGGAGAAGTCACAACCTCTGTGAACTTGTTTCTTCATCTGAAAGATGGGGACAGTAGAACAAGTGTCTACTCGATAGGGAGCTGTGCTGATGAAATGCGAATTGAGAATGCTAATCAGAGGCTCAGCACACTGCCTGGCAGGGGCATAGTACACAGTTTTAAAAGGAGCGCTTGGCCAACCCACGGCACCTTGGTACAGGGTAAGTGAAGCTGCTTTTGTTGAGAAGCTTAGCTGGCTTCAGACGAAATCTAAAGTTAACACTGAAGGGAAAAGAAGTCCCCAGATGTCAACATGGAGACTGAGAAACTGCAAGGATGGGAGGGCAATCCTGGCTACTTCTGTCTTGGGACCCAGATCCTCGGGTTGAGCTGAATGCTTCTGAAATCATCCTGCTCGATGGCTCACAGCCATTTCCCACCATAACGTGGAGGAAGGATGTCTCACGCTCCCCTCAGTAACAGGGGCTCCAGATGGCCTTGACTCTCAACCAATGGGAGGAGGGTGGAAAAACATTTCGTTTGAAAAAGCCCCTCAGGAGCTTTCTTGGAAGGCAGGCCTGGGACCTCTTTTGAGATCGAGTACCAAACCTGCAATTTTACAGATGAAAATCCTGAGGTCACAGAGATGGTGCCAGCCCACGTGTCAGGAACCAGTAGGGCCAGGACTAAACCCAGAGCCCCCGACCCCCAGTCCCTGCCTGTCCCTCTACTTCTGGGTTTTTGGCAAGGGCTGGCAAGTCCTCCCTTGGGATTCTCCTCCCCGCCGTCTCCTGCTCCCAGTCTCAGCCCAGGCCCCTAACACTGTGACCTGGAGCTGCCCCGGACGGTTCTTCTGCAGGGCTGGCTCTGACACACAACTAGCACTGGCTCTCCTGGGCACACGCACGAGACTCTTGTACAAGGAGTCTGGGAACTGGCCGGATTACACCCGGACTTGAAAGCGCAGGCAGTTTATCTTTGCCTGGTTTTGGCAACGGCCTGCAGGACCAGGATAAACTCTGGCTTTTAAAAACCCTTAACCATTTCCACAGCATTGTGCTCACCTGAGAGCCTGTAACAAGCACGCAGCATCAACAGTCCATCCTGATAACAAGCTGTCAGCAACTCAACAGCTGAGACAGGAGGGACTGACTGAGAAAACCATAGCCGCTGTTACCTCACTGAACTCTCAAGGTCAGAGCCTTCCTTCTCACGTTCCCTGGTTTCATTATGGACTCGCCCCATCAGGTTTCTAGAAAATTGATCCTAATATGTATTCCTAGGAAATGAAATTTGAAGCCTACTAAATGTACCTTGGGAGGTTAGCTCTACTTTGAGATACCATGGACTCAAACCTCAAGGAAAGCGTATCTCGGGCCCAGTTTTTCCCGAGAACAAAGGTAATATGGTAGTTTATGCTGACTTTATACAATTTCAAGTAAGCAGAATATGTTCTATACTTCAAGGAACAACTTGGCATACCCTGGGCACCTAACTTTTCCCAAGGTGAGCATATTAGTTATCTAAGCCTGTGTTAACAAATTACTCCAAACACAGTGGCTTAAACAACAGACATTTATTATCTCAGTTTCTGTGGGTCAGGAACGTGGAGTGGCTTAGCTGGGTGGCTCTGGCTCAGGGTCTGTCATGAGACTGCTGTCAAGGTGTCACCTGAAAGTCACACTGGGGTTAGAGGATCTCCCCCGGGTTGGCTCCCTCACTGGCAGGTCCGCGCCATCCTCTCCCGAGCGCTGCTCGATGCCCTCCACGAACGGCACTGGCTCTCCCCAAGGCTGTGATCTCAGAGGAGGAAGCGGGCCTCTTACGACCTCCTCAGAAGGGACACACCACCACTTCCATATTCTATTTGTTGGAAGCGAATCACTGAATTCAGCCCAGACTCACAGGGAGGGGAATGAAGCTCCACCTCTTGGAGAAAAGAGTATCAAAGAATCTGTGGATAGATTTTAAAACCACCACAGACGCCAAAGCATTATTTCCCTATTTGTTAACAACAGTACCTTCCATTTTCTTCAAATTTGTTTTTTTAAACCAGCGAGATAAATACCTGTCAAGTATCCAGGCAGAGAATTAAAGTACCCCAATTTCTGGAAGGGCAGGTCCGCTTATTAGTTTCCTGAAGATAAACTTCACATTATTAACAGCAGCAATAACAACCTCCCCACCTCGAGCCCCCCTCTAAAAAAAACCCTCAAAACTTTCTTCTTAGGCAAAAGAGACTAAGATAATAATTTACGAAGGAATAAAATAATCACTATGCCAAGTATTCTTATTTTCCCCAAATGTCTTTTAATGTTTCTTTCTTTCCTACACAGATGCCAATCCATGGTTAAATACTTTTATTTCATCCTTACTTAAGGGACATTCACTGAGTTATAAAAACTATATCTTCAATATAGGCCATACTGTAATTGTTTCCACCTAGTGGATAAAAATGGTACTAAAAGGGTTTGAAAAACAAAACTTGTTTCATAGCTACTTCAGGAAGTACACCTTTCTGTAGCTGTAACTTTTTACATTCATATCACAAACTTGGTGTCTATGGGTAGCTTCCATCTCAACAAATCCTGAAGAAATTCTTTGTTTTAAAAATGTAAGTTTTCATGAATACTGCCACCTCTGTAATTCTCTAGGCCAACAACCTGGAATACTGCTAAGAACCAGGAAATAATCCAAAAAGTCTCCCAGCAGCCAACAGATGTCCCAGGCCCACCGCCTGAAGCCACGTTAGACTGACAACTAAGAGTGCAGAGAAGAGTCGGGAGCCCGGCACATGGGTCTCGATGGGGATTTGTTAAGGGAACCAATAAAGCCCATGCATTTTACTCCAAGAGTCCTTCTCACAGAACCTCCTCCCTCTTTCTTACCTTAAACCCCGTCCTAGAAACCTTCCAATCTGAGTTCTAATCTTACACATCACAAAGGGCAAGAAGAACTGACAAGAAAGTTCGTTTCTGTAAGGCCATTGAGATTGACAGCAAGTAAGAAAAATGCAGGAATAGAGACAAACCACATCATTCTTGGGGCCAGTCAGTGTAGGAACAAGCAATGCAGTACAAGTTGTGATAGTAACTGTCAAGTTATAAAGCTATAAAGAAAAAAAGTTGTGATAATAACTGTTGAATTATAAAGAAATAGTTATGTTCTATACACTGTTTAAAATGTAACACATTTTGGAAATATTTTTGATAAGACATTTTTTAAAATTTTGTGGCTTAAAAGGATGGGTCCCTAATCATTTGGAAAACACAGCTATTCAGAAAAATAAATTTCCTGAAGGTTCCAAACAATTAAAGCTTAATAGATACTTCAAGCAGATATTAACTAAAAAAAATAATTTTACTACTGTCACTCACATTAAAATAAATAATTTTACCACTGTCACTCAGGTTAAACAATAAGTGTCCTCAATTCATTGTGTTAATTCCTCTTTATTTTTTTAAACCAATGGACCCTGTTTTTGAGATTGCTCAAGGTAGATTCCTCCCCAGCTCCACCCCACCACCCATATATTCTCTGTTGGCATGAAATAAATGGAAGTTAATATCCTTGGTAAGAAACTTCAAATTTTACAGAAAGATTAAAAAGTCAAAGTACAAGCCTCCCTCCTAGTTTCTGCCCATCTCCCGCACCCCGACAGACGTTCAGACACTGGGACAGGTGCAGATACATCTGGTTCCTCAGTCCCTGTCCTCAGCAATAACCACTTAACAATTCTGCATGCATTCTTCAAAAACAAATATCAGTACCTGTAAACGCGGGTCATTTAGGGAACACAGACACCGTGGAATACGTCCTTTCCTCAGGCATCAGTTTACACTTTAATGTGTAGGAGTTTTTTGTTTTCCTTTCCTTTCAAGTAAGAAAATTAAGCTAAAAAAACCTTCCCCAAATTCTGCTGACTAGGTATTCTTTTCCTTTGTATTAAAAACAAAAAACAAAAAAGCCACAAAGAGTATCCCAATTTCTGATATCAATGAATGTCCTAACTGAAGAGAGCAAGAACAGTAATTTCTTTTTCTCCTACAAAATTCTGGTTTTTAACTGTAACTTAGCCTATGAAAGGGTACATTTTCCACATAATTTAATTCGATTCAAAATGGAGCTGAATATCTACCGCGTAAGGCATAGCCCTGGACTCAGGGAGAGCTTGGTGCTCTCGTGTGGCAGAGGGAGGGAAGGCAGGTGGGAGAGAGACAGAGAGAAGCAAATCCTACAGTAACTCCCCTAGGGCTGAGGAGGAGGCAGGGCCGCGCCCATTAAATGAAAAGGACGGCAAATGGCTCGGCACTGACTGGTGAACACACTCGTACTCACCCTTGGGTGCTTCCCAGCTTCCTCCTGGCTGCCTTATCACCACCTTCTTCCACCTATTCTACACTGTGTGAGCTTGACTGCTTCCAATTCATTTTGATCATGACAATGGGACAGTGGACCTGGATTAGAATAATATTGCCAAAGACCTCAAACAACAAAGGGAAATCAAGCAAACAGCACTTTTCATCACTGTGCAGATACTTTACATGTAATTTTGCCTCTGTAATTCTTTAAAATGCTCTCCTCTTAACTAAGGTAGTATATAAAATGATAGGGGTCTCACCCAGATCATGGTGGTGAGAAAGAAATAAGATTATAATTCTGATGGTTTAAAAAAAAAAAAAAAGGTGAGGAAGGATTCAGTAAAGGTAAACACTCTTCCAAAGTACAAAACTACTTAAGAGGTCTAGAGAGGTTCATAATCCTCTGTTTCTCTTCAAAGAGGAACATGGCAAAGAAGACAGTATCACAAATAATTCTGGCTTAAGTATCTTAGAATAGTTGTTATAAAAGACTACATTTTTATTCTAAATGAGCCAGAACACGAAAGAATCTACCAACTTGTCATCCTCATCTCCACGGCTAACGTCCTCTCACAGAAATAACACAAGATCAGAAGGAGAAAAAGGTACAAAATGTCAGCGTGGGTAATGTTTTCCCCACAAGTCAGGAATTTATGTATGTTAATATATTTTTGGATTTTTCATAGAAATATCTTCTTGCTTTTGGGCTGACTTTGCAAATAAGGCACTCAAATTACTAGATAACAGTATCCCTATGAAAACAGAAAACGTGAAACTGAAATTGTTACTAAATATAGATGAGTATTAGGTTATTCTAATTATTTGAAAAGTCTGACAGTAAATAGCTTATATATTGCTTCTTGTTTCAAAATGCAATAATTTTAGACGTGAAAGTTACCCATCACTGATGAAAAGTCTGGACTATGTTAACATTGAATAAAATATTTATTGTGATTTTTTCCCCTGTGACATAAGATCATTTATTTTTCCTAGCTCTCCAAATGACACAGTTGCCGAACCTCTTTTAGCTGGTCTCGCCTGAAAATAATGATAAAGATTAAAGATATTAGAAACTGATAAATATAATAGCCCTAATTAACCCCCTTAACGCTGTCTTATATTTAAAAAAAAAACAAACAACCCTAAGTAAATAAACAATAATAAGTAAATGGAAACATGAACCCACTAAGAAAAAAAACTGATCTGTCTTAGTAATATTACCTGTGAATCATGATATTTCCATCCTATCATGTAATAGATCTGATAGGTGGCAGGTACAGAACCATCCTCATTTCCGTACATTTCTATAAAGACAAATCGTGGTTAGAGTCTGAAAAAAATGCAAGTAGGAAAAATAAATCTGCTCAATGAAAGTCATGTCTTCCAAAGAGAAATGAATATTAGAATAGTCACGGGATTCTGAGAATGCCTCTTGTGAAAAATCCTCCACACCGAGAAGCTGACAATAAGGAAATAGTAAGGGCTGCTGGGAAAAAGGATACGTAGCCACAGGATCTGCGTTTTGAAAGGAAGGACAAGAAATCTGATGGTGCCCTAACAGGAAAGGAAAACGTAATTTTAGGGGATAAAGATGACAGGGCACAAGTTGGTCAGTGGGGCCTGGCTGGGAAGAACGGTCAGCTCCCTTACCTCTGTACACTGCTGCAGCCGCCAGCATCGTGTCTCGGTGCAGGAGGGCTTTTCTATTCCAAGCACAGTTACTCTCACCCATCCCTAAAATACAGGCAGTTTGAGATAATACAGCAAATACCCTGAGCAGCTCAACATCACAGATTTTATCTTATCTCATCTAATGGTATACCCCTTCTCTAATAGTCACATAAGATAACCTAAATAATCTCATTTTGCTCTCAGATCATAGCTAGTTACTCTAAAGCAAAACTACTTGAAGCTTCTGGGTATTAAGACAAGTCGAATTTCAGGAGGCAAACCCTATAAGTAGGCTTTCCTTGGCAGCAATGGGCTGTGGTGGGCCAGTTGGGCAAAAGCAAGGCGACTGGCCCTCCAGGTGAGTCATCAGGCGTTGGCAAGGGCCTTTCTAATGATGCCACATTTTTATGCCCCTTTTAGCTGCTCTTTGAGGAGGACAGGACATTGGTACAACACCTCACTCCTTCTAAGTAAGCCGTAAATGTAAGTATGAATGTGAAACTTGGAAGAGGGCTTGAAGACTCATTAGGTAGTACCAAAACTACAATGTGTTTTCAGATTTTATAACATTTTACTGATCCCAGATTAGGAAACAATTTTGTACACTCTCTTCAGGAGCACTTTTCTTAATGTTTTAACATTTATTTTTAGAATTCTTTCCTTCAAACTGACAGCTAAAAGCTAGGATTATGTCAGTCTATTGTTCACTAAAAATTAATGTTATATATTTAATATTTTTTAATGCATAGAGTCAAACGAAATTACTTTGAAAGACCACATTTTAAACTAGTTTGCAAAATTAAAAGAATTTCAAAAGTAAAAATCCTTTACATTTATTCTCTATATGCTACATGATCAAAAATCGGTTTCTTAGTTTTGTTTTTCACAAAAGATACCAATAAACTTCCCAATGTTGGTATCCTTTAGTAGTTTAAAAATAATAATCTCCCAATTTTTCAATGGGCTTATTAAAAACAATCAACAAATTAGCTGGAATAAGTTAATCTTCTTCTTCTCTCCAATCCCAAAAGGTTCCTATTATTCCCTAAAATAATGAAGCTTCGAAACTAAATGCAATGTCCCATATCATGTGAGTATAAGAGCCCTAATTCATGAAGAACAAAAGACATACAAACTAGTAGATGAATCACCATGAAGAAGAGGGTGATCTTATTCTTGTGGTCATGAAGTAGCTACATGACCTTAGTTCCATCTCTCTGGGTCCTCAAGTTGGCCAGGCTAGATGATCTCTACAGGCTTCCAATGCTAACATTTTAGACCCATTAACATAATCCAATTTTAAAACATTCTCCCACATCATGAGTATCAACTGAATCAAAGGTCAACTGGAACTTGTACTGGAAGGGCCTATTGCTGATAATGGCTGTGGCACTTTCATTCCTGCTTAACTCCCCATTGGCATGACTTACACATTAGACAGAGGCAACACCAGTGGAAAACAGGCCTAATTTTTTTAATGGAAATAGTTAATGCACTAGAAATTCTAAAATGCCTTCTAAATAACTGGTATTAGGATACACTAATTAAGATTATTAGGCACAATGCTCTTTCTGATACAGAAACTCCAGAGCACTACTGTAGACCATAGTAACTCTGCTGCTAGGGAAGCCAACCCTTCCCTCACATGAGAACCTCCCTTCTCCTTGGGGAAGCAGTGTGATGTAGCACACAGAGTCTAGACTTTGGGATCATAATCTAAGTTCTGGCCCTTACATAACCTGGGGCAAAGTCACTTAACCTCTATTAAACTCAGTTTTATCATCTTCAAAATGGAATGATAAAACTTCATAATGCATCATGGAGGACCTTTACTGGAGATCACCTGGGAAACACAACTGGGACTTCAGACCAGCTCTGGGCTTTGGGATAAACAGAAAAATCTGGGAAGCAGGTAGCTGTTAAAGACTCTCACAGTGTTTTTAAGGTTAAGTTCAACTTCTTATTAAAAAAAAGTCTAATTTATTATGGTTTACTAGGAACAATACTGAGTACTGTCTAAAAAAATAACAACTGAACTTACCTTAAAACTACTGTGAAAGCCTCCAAAACTTTTCATGCATTCATCGGCTGATACACAACTTGTTCTGTAAAACTAGGTCAACATTCTGGACTTTCTTCTGTGAATTAATAATAATAGCAGCTTAAATGAGAAACACCACAACCATCAAGAAAAAAGTGTAACACAATGTAAAATGCCAAAAACCAACTGGAAGGTAACACCAGCTTCCAGTCTGCAGAGCAGCACCCCTGGAAGTCTGCCAAGCTCCTCCCCTCCTGCATTCACCCCTCAACCACTCTTCTTCCTACCTCAGCTGCCTCTGACCTTTTCAGTGGAGACTGGCTAACATTTCAGGATATGAGTCAGGCTGCTACACCGGGCTTAAATCCTGGCTCTACCACTTACTGAACACATCGCCTTGGGCAAGTTACTTCTGTCTGTGCCCAGTCTCCTCATGCAAAACAAGAGAGGTTAACCATGCCAGCTAGTCTTACCTTCCTCATGAGCACGCCTCATAAACGATGCTGGGGGGTGAGCTTGCTCACACATCAATCTGATTGTCCCTCCTCTGCACAATATTCTCCCAACAGACTGCAAGGCTGACCTGATAAAGTCTAGATAAGCCTCTAATGGACTATCCTGCATCATTTCCCGTCATTTTCCCATTCTACATATTCAAGCAATACTGAATTACTGTACAGTTTCTCAATTAGGAAAGTGAAGGCTGAGCGTAACCTCTTCAGTCTCCATGATTCTATACAGGCCTTTTTCTTGGCCTGGAATGCAAGGCCCCAACCCCCCAAAGGTGCACCCACCCCTTCATTCTTCTAGCAAACTCATTTTAGCTTAGGTGCTGCTGCTTCTGCAAAAGCATCCTTGATTCCCTAAGCAGATTTAGGGATTTTTCTCTGTGTTTCTCCCTGCACTTTTAAAAAGAATTATCTCACTTTACAGTTAAAAGCATATGTCTGCCGATCTCTGTGTGTCTCTTTCTCTACTGGAGCATAAGTTCCCTAAGATCAGGAACTGTTATTTCCAACACTGGCTCAGCGGTTGGCACATGGTAGATGCTCAATAAGTGGTAAGTGAATGAATATAAAATCAACCAGTTAACATTTATATCAACTTTGTTAAATATCACTTTTACAAGTTATCTTTAGATAAATTCATCCTAATCCTCTTCAGAGTAAGAGACATTGAGACTCTGGGAGGGCTCATGCCAAGGAGTACTTTCCAGAACTTTTGCTGTCAGTGTCCTTGTCCCTCAAGTGAGCCACAGCCACCCCCCACCTCTGCAGGAGACCCTCCAATACTAGCAGCCATGTGGCTGACAGGGTCTTGGTGCTACGGCCGGGTGTCAGGCCTGTGCCTCTGAGGTGGGAGAGCCGAGTTCAGGACATTGCTCCACCAGAGACCTCCCAGCTCCACGTAATATCAAATGGCAAAAGCTCTCCCAGAGATCTCCATCTCATTGCTAAGACCCAGCTCCACTCAATGACCAGCAAGCTACAGGGTAGACACCTTATGCCAAACAACTAGCAAGACAGGAACACAACCTCACCCATCAGCAGAGAGGCTGCCTAAAATCATAAAAAGGTCACAGGCACCCCAAAACACACCACTGGACACAGTCCTGCCCACCAGAAAGACAAGATGCAGCCTCATCCACCAGAACACAGGCACCAGTCCCCTCCACCAGGAAGCCTACACAACCCACTGAACCAACCTTAGCCACTTGGGGCAGACACAAAAACAATGGGAACTACGAACCTGCAGCCTGTGAAAAGGAGACCCCAAACACAATAAGTTAACCAAAATGAGAAGACAGAGAAATACACAGCAGATGAAAGAGGAAGGTAAAAACCCATCAGACCAAACAAATGAAGAGGAAATAGGCAGTCTACCTGAAAAAGAATTAAGAGCAATGATAGTAAAGATGATTCAAAATCTTGGAAACAGAATGAAAAAAATACAAGAAATGTTTAACAAGGAACTAGAAGAACTAAAGAGCAAACAAACAATGATGAACAACACAATAAATGAAATTAAAAATTCTCTGGAAGGAACCAATAGCAGAATAACTGAGGTACAAGAACAGATAAGTGACCTGGAAGATAAAAAAAATGGAAATAACTACTGCAGAGAAGAATAAAGAAAAAAGAATGAAAAGAATTGAGGACAGTCTCAGAGACCTCTGGGAAAACATTAAACACAACAACATTTGAATTATAGGGGTCCCAGAAGAAATAGAGAAAAAGAAAGGGACTGAGAAAATATTCGAAGAGATTATAGTTGAAAACTTCCCTAATATGGGAAAGGAAATAGTCAATCAAGTCCAGGAAGCACAGAGAGTCCCATACAGGATAAATCCAGGAGAAACATGCCAAGACACATATGAATCAAACTATCAAAAATTAAATACAAAGCAAAAATATTAAAAGCAGCAAGGGAAAAGCAACAAATAACATACAAGGGAATCCCCATAAGGTTAACAGCTGATCTTTCAGCAGAAACTCTGCAAGCCAGAAGGGAATGGCAGGACATATTTAAAGTGATGAAAGGGAAAAACCTACAACCAAGATTACTCTACCCAGCACTGATCTTATTCAGATTCAACAGAGAAATTAAAACATTTACAGACAAGCAAAAGCTAAGAGATAGATAGCTAGTGGGAAGCAGTCACATAGCTCAGGGAGATCAGCTCAGTGCTTTGTGACCAGCTAGAAGGGTGGGATAGGGAGGGTGGAAGGGAGGAAGACACAAGAGGGAAAAGATATGGGGATATATGTATACGTATAACTGATTCACTTTGTTATAAAGCAGAAACTAACACACCATTGTAAAGCAATTATACTCCAATAAAAATGTTAAAAAAAACCCCAATGCAGCCAAAATAAATAAATAAATAAATTTATTTTTTAAGAAAAGGCACATGAAAATATGTTTAACATCACTAATTATTAGAGAAATGCAAATAAAAACTACAATGAGGTATTACCTCACACCGGTCAGAACGGCCATCATCAGAAAGTCTACAAACAATAAATGCTGGAGAGGGTGTGGAGAAAAGGGAACACTCCTACACTGTTGGTGGGAAATGTAAGTTGGTACAACCACTATGGAGAGCAGTATGGAGGTTCCTTAAAAAACTAAAAATAGAGCTACCATATGATCCAGCAATCCCCACTCCTGGGCATATATCTGGAGAAAAGCATAATTCGAAAAGATACATGCACCCCAGTGTTCACTGCTGCACTGTTTCCAATAGCCAGGACATGGAAGCAACCTAAATGTGCATCAACAGAGGAATGGATAAAGACGATGTGATATATATATACAATGGAATACTACTCAGTCATAAAAAAGAACGAAATAATGCCATTTACAGCAACATGGATGGCCCTAGAGATTGTCATACTGAGTGAAGTAAGACAGAGAAAGACAAATATCATATAATATTGCTTATATGTGGAATCTAAAAAAAGGGTACAAATGAACTTATCTACAAAACAGAAACAGAGTTACAGATGTAGAAAACAAACTTGTGGTTACCACGGGGTAAGGGTGGGGGAAGGATACATTGGGAGATTGTGGTTGACATATACACACTACTATATATAAAATAATAAGGACCTACTGTATACCACAGGAAACTCTAATCAATACTCTGTAATGGCCTATTTGGGAAAAGAATCTAAAAAAAGAGTGGATATATGTATATGTATAACTGAATCACTTTGCTGTATACCTGAAACTAACACAACATTGTAAATCAACTATACTCCAATTAAAAAAAAAAGTGTGACTATAAGAGTAAGTTTTTGACCATATATCTTTCCCCTTATAAAGTTGACAGAAGCACCGTACTCAGAGGAGGCTGAACGATAGGTAAAATGGACTTTGTTACAAATGGGCAGCTCCAAGAAGCAGGAGAGTCAGTCAAGAGAGTGCCGGAACAGGGGTCAAGAAGGCAAGAGTTTAGCGCCCAGTTCTACCACTAACAGGCAAGTGTTCTCTTTGGGCCTAATATTTCTGACTTGTAGGACAGGGGTAAAGTAGTTACCAGAGGGTTATTACAGAAGCAAGTGCAACAGTGCTTATGAAAAACTATTAAATCTGTAAACAAACAGGAGGTATGTATTTTTATAATTCACTTGCTTTAAATCATCTTACGATTTTTCAGGATCCAGATTAAGGCTCCCCCAGGTAAGCAGCGTTTGGGTTTCAGAGAACACACTTCTGATGCCTTCAGCTTCCCCCATTCATCCTAACTGTCTATGCCATTTGCGTGATAAAAAATCAGACCTCATAAATTCCCACTGACGTAAGTTGAGGCTCTCCTTTGAGCAAACCACTTCTCCAGCCTCCCCCTCAGTCAGCAGCCTCGCCTCTTTCGGGGTTGGGAGGTTGGGTTTGTGTCCTTGCTGCTCCTCAGAGCTTCTCCCAGGCCATGACCTCTCTACTGCTTCCAACACCACCTATTCACAAATGACTCACAATGTTTACCTGGGCCAGTTGCCTCCCCTGAGCTACACAGCCACACACTCAACTGCCTACCTGACGTCTTGTTTCAGCTATTTCAAGAGTGTTTCCAACCCAACATGCCCAAGTGTGAACTCAAGAGCTGTTCCTGCCCATACTTGGTCATCTTCTACCGTTTCTCGATCAATGAAGGGCACCATCTATCTGGCTAGAAACTCAGTGCTGTGTTTGAAATGTCTCTCTCCTTCATCGGCCCATGTGTAATCCATCAGCAAGAACTGTCACAATTATCTCATAAACATCTCCAGAATCCATTCACTTCTCTCCATCTCCACTGCCACCACCTTAGTCCAAACCACCATCATTTCTCAGTAAGCTTTCCAGCTGTTAAGTCTACTAGTCTATCTGCCAATCCATTAAAAAAAAAAAAACCAAATCTGACATCATGACCCCTCCCCCCATTAAAATACCTCAAGGGGCCTTTTAAGATAAAGACAAACAACCTTAACAAAGGTTACAAGGCCCCCATTTACCTACCAATTTAATCAGTCAACTTTTCTTTTTACTCCCTGTATTCTGGCCAAAATGCCCTTCTTTCAGTTCTTGCCATGTTCGTTCTTGCAACGGGGCCTTTGCACATGCTGTTCTCCATGCCTGGGACTCACTTCCTCCCTGCTTTGCCTAGTAAACCCAATTCATTTTTTAGGGCACAACCATCACTTCCTCAGACAGGACTTTGTTGACTCTCCCACACCAGGACCTATCCCACCTAACCCCCTGGCAACCCCCAATCCTACACTAACCCAGCTACCTGCTTTCTTTCTACCTGTGCCTGGATCTGGGCTGCCAAGTGTTGCTGGAGAAAGTCAATGAGGTGTTCTACCACCCTCACATGCTCCTTCAAGAAAGTCCTGCCAGGACAGGAATAAAGACGCAGACGTAGAGAGTGGACTTGAGGACACAGGGAGGGGGAGGGGTGGGCTGGGACGACATGAGAGAGTGTCACGGACATATATACACTACCAAATGTAGAATGGATGGCTAGTGGGAAGCAGCTGCATAGCACAGGGAGATGAGCTCGGTGCTTTGTGACCACCTAGAGGGATGGGAAAGGGAGGGTGGGAGGGAGACGCAAGAGGGAGGAGATATGGGGATACATGTATATGTATAGCTGATTCACTTTGTTATACAGCAGAAACTAACACAACACTGTAAAGCAATTATACTCCAAGATGTTAAAAAAAAGAAGAAAGTCCTGCCAGCCTTTCACAGGCAGTCACAGCTCTAAGTTCCTCTACTTCACAGCACTTACCACAATTGTAGTTTAACGTTTATCTTTGTGGCAGCTGCCTCATGTCGGCCTCACCCATTTTACAGTATAAACTCCATGAAGACAGTCCGCTTTCTCCTCACCCAGTGTACCTCTAGTGCTTGGCCCCAGTGCTTGCCATAGCCAGCCCTCAAAATACGACTCTCATATGGAATCTAAAAATTCTTTAAAGTGTCTTACCTTGTAAATCTTCCATCAATTCAAACATTCCAGGATAGTTAACTTGAATTTCATCAGTGTCCTATTCAAAAAGAAAGACAAATCCTTTGACATTCATTACCAAAAATCCAGATTAGAAAAGAGGTTGTAGAGATTGCCCAGACCAATCTCTCATGGTAAGCAGGAATCTTCTTTACAGTATTCTTCACAGATGTCATCTGGCTTACACTTGATTTACAAAGATTTCAAACTGCAGAATAAATGCTTGCCATTCTAACAGTAATCTTTCTATAACTCCATCAACTGGTTCTAATTCTCTCCTTGGGATTAACACAGAATAAAGTCTATTCTGTACTCTGCAAACAATTACCTTTTTCTTCAACTCTTTGAAAACTCTTCCAGGACACTATAATTTTTTTAGGGGGAGGGGTTAGGCTTCTAGACAAAATTTATAGACCCTTACATGTGCTGACTTCATTTTTCTCTACATAGTCAATATCAATCTCACTCTCTCTCAAAATGTGACACCCAGAACCAGGCCCAAAAGGGTCATCTCCCAAGATGCTTTCATTCTACTCCCAGTGATGCAGCAATACTACACAGACTAGTTTAGGAAAGGGCACATGGCTGGCACATACACAGTTTATTTCTCAGGTGAACTGCTGAGCAATGATACCCCACTCTTTTTGAAGTTTGATACAGGAGTTCACTGTTGGTACAGTGGCAGAGACCACTGATGCTCCCCAAACTCCTTGACACTTCACAACCCCAGACATTTCTCCTGGCAAAAGAAAAGTGAGGTGGAGGCAAGGTAATAAAGAGCTAGTGAGCCTTTTCCAGGCCCTCTCTGCTGCAGTGACCTTAAAGGATACAAGGCCGAGATGGCACAACTACAGGATGGAGAGGAGCTGCCCAACCAGCATGGCTGTGATGTTGTGATGTGAAAAACTCTGTGTTAACCACTCAGATGCAGGAGTTTGCCTACATTGGAAACTAGCCCTGAATATAGGACACTTTTTTTTCAAGTTTGCTATCAAAATGCTGCACGTATGTCAAACTTCATCCTATTGGCACTAACCACTTTTGAAATATCTACATCTTTTTGTATTCTGTAACTTTATCTAATATGTTAACTATACCTCCCAATTTTGGACTTTAATGTTGCACAGAATCAAATACAAAACCCTAAGGAACACTTATCAAAAACATCCATTCTAATTCCTAAAGAAATGCAAAACAAAATGACCAATTACTTTTTTTTTTTAACATTAGAGATACAAAAGTATAAGCGGTGGATTAACATACACTGTTGATGAGGCATGTCAATTAATGCTACCTTATGGAGAGTAATTTTACTCTACCTGTCAAAGTTTGAAATGCATAGATTCTTTGACTAGGCAATGCCATTGCTAGAAATTGATCTGACTGATTATGTAAAAGAAAATTCATTGCAGCATTTTTTGAAAGAGTATAAAAAAAACAAACAACAAACTGGAAACAATTTAAATGTCCATTAACAGACAGCAGGTTAAATAAAGTATATCTATTCAATGAAATACTATACAGCTGTCAAAAAAGAATGTGGTAGATGTATGTTTGTAGGGGAGGATCTCCAAGATATGTTATTGTCTGGGGGAAAAAAAAGAGTGCACATAGAAAAAAGTAAAAGAGTATATATTGTTGCATATGTACATTTAAGTGATATAACTGTACTCCAGTCTGTGAGGAAAAAGTGTTCTGAAAGGATATATAAGACAGTTAACCAAAGTCATCCTTGTGGAAAGGAATGGGGTGTCAGAAGGCAGGAGGAGACTTCTGTTCATTTTGGACTCACTCTCTTACTCTCTTTATACATGGTTTGTTTGTGTTTTTTTTCACTTTTTAAAAAAACATATGCATGGATCAAGTTGTATGTGCACTTTTTAATAAGATCATCTCTGGATAGTCCCTTCTATATATTTTTCTACATGGGGAAATTATTTTTAAAAAGAGATTCTAAGATTAAAAAAAGAATTCCTTCCTGGCTAATGCCTAACCATTAAACAATATCTTTTGAAAACAATTCAACGAAAGCAACTAAAAGCACCATCTCCTTCTCAATCAAAAGAGTACCACAACAGCCTTGTCAAAGGTCTTATTCAAATTAAGACGGGGGACCATATTTGCAGTTTTCTTCTAATATACTAGCCTGGAAACTATTCTAAAAGGAAATGAGCTTCATTTAGAATGCCAACTAACTCTAAAAAGAATTCACTAAGAGGGTCATATAAATGTAAATATAATTACATGATATTAATTTAACTTGATTTCACTTTAAAAATAAAAATCCATTCAATACAAAAGTAATATATCTAATGTTTTATGAAACATAAACCTGTATAATTGATTATATAAAAGCTTCTTGCATGGGAGTTTTAGAAAATGAATTAGGATGCAATGTTAATACAGCACTTTAGAGACAATGTATATGTCTCAAGGAACAAATTTCTATAGATTTTATATATTAAATTAGCAACTAATTTTATAAACTATAGAGAAGATTATACAGAAATATTTTTGCATTATATTAAGGTTTGAGTCATTCTGCTCAATTTTGGAGAAGTATATGGAAGGTATTCTGAATTATCTGAATTCCCAATTAACAGAAATGTAGGCTTTGAAATGTTATAATGTCAGGTTAAACATTTTTAGTAGAAATCTTTCTAGAACACACAACTCACTTTACAACCATAGAAAACTGCAAGTGGTTAACATAATTTAACTTTCTTTCGATGACTCAGTAGAAGTCTCATCTTTTTCCTAATGGGCAATGACTTTTGAATCCCTTAATACTGCTGACTAACCTGTTTGACTGGGCACGAGTTCTTCAACATCACTCCGTGAGGGTTGTCATCAACCCTCTGCCTCTTCCCTTCCCTGGAAGGGAAACCCCTTCCCAACATCAGAGGCCTTGCTGGTCTACGCCCCTTGCTTTCTATCAAAGCACGGAAGGATATGACAAGCCATTTTTGGTAGGTTGATTTTATGAAATACACTCACACTACATCTCCTTAAAAAGTTACTTTAAGTTTATAGTCTCTAATTATGCAATGAGAAGCTTTCTTCATTAAAAAAATTCCTATTTCTTCTAATCAGGTTTAGAGATGTTTTTAGCCCTGAGGGGCTTGGAAAATCATGGCAAGTCCACTCTCTGGAAGGCAGTAATGACATCTTTTAGAATGACTTTGTTGCTGGAGGAGGTTTGAAGGGGGAATCACTGTCTGGATGCGTCCCTGCGGGAAGCCTTGGCCTGGAAAGTGTTAGGAGTAGAGGGAGGAGGAGAGAGGAAGGCAGGAACAAGGACTTATTGAGCATTTATTGTGAAGGTCCAGGTACTTTACACCCTTTAAATTATTTAATCCTAACGGCCACCTGTGGTGAGTAACATCTGCATTTTTTTAAAAAAATGAATGCTCAGAGAGGTGAAGTAAACCCCCCAAATTCCCCTAGCTAGTTAAGGGGCAAGGTAAGGATCCAAATTATACTGTCAGACACCAGCACCCTGCACCGTCACTGCACCATGGTGACTCCTTGTTTCTTCATCGCTGACGGTCTCGGGTCCTCTTCCCAGATCTCTCCAGCCCTGATGGTGTACAGCCCCCTGTCCTCCCTCCTCTACCTGGATCTAACCCTGGGCCTCGTGAATGCACACTCTCTCATTTCTGCCTCACATGGCACCACTTCACTTGAGGGCTGGTGGTAGAGGCAGTGCTGTGAATGCTCCCATACACCCCCTTCCCTCCTCCTCTGGGATGCTCTAACTCTCGTGTTACACCTAACTCTGGATTTGAAGATTGTGATGGAGTAGCATGTCTTAGAAAATAGCCTTCTTGTTAACTGAGGTACATTCTTTGTTTGAGTTTCAGGTAATGGATAATAAAAATTTTACATTCCTACCTTGTGTCAATCAAGATAAAAAGAGAGAGCGATTATTTCTGAACTGTGTAATTAATGGGTTACTCAATTCTCTTGATAGTTACCACAGTCAGCGTATTAAAGCCGGCTCTCCCGAGCAGATGTCCTAGGTCATTGACAGCAGTGAAAGGAGAGACGTGTGGAGAAAATCCTCCTTCCCTTTCTGTTTCCGCTAACTGTAATGAACACCGGAGTTCATAGAGAGTGTCACCTCCAAACACTGCACCAATAAACACTCCATCTGGTTTTAAAACACAATGAATCTGTAATAAATATAAACAACAAAACTATTCAAAATTTTACATATAAAACTGTTAAAAGGATATATGGTATCTAGATCAATATTTTATGATTACCATTCTTAGTCTGTCAAATTAATAACGAGATAATTTAATAAATAACACTCAGACAACCAAATGTCAGCAAGGCATTGCAGTATAATATTGTTGTGAAGAAGACATTTACTGATAGCGTTAATATCTATAAAATATTTTATATGTTTTCAATTTTTTATAATAGACAAAACTGACTCTTATAATCAGTAAAATATTGAAAGAAAAAAATTTTTAAGTGTGGTAGAGTACAAAAATCACCATCCTCCCTGTATCTGTGCCCTCTGAAACGCTGCTCAACAACAACCCCCATCATTAAGGGATAAAGCCTACTTCCCCCTCCTGGAATCTGGGCTAGCCTTGTGACTTGCACTGACCAAAAGAATGCAGAGCAAGTTGACCGTGTGTCAGTGTCAAGCCCAGGTCTCAATGGCCTTGCTGCTTCCACCTGCTCTCTAGGAGCCCCATCTGGCCACCACGTTGTGAACAAGCCTGAGCTGGCCTGGTGAAGGATGAGAGGAAGAGGAGCAGAGATCAGCCAGGCGTCCCAGCTGAAGCCACCCGACAGCTCCAAGACAATCCACTGGCAGATCAGACACACGGGTGAGCCAAGCCAGACCCAGAAGAATTTCCTAAGTCCAGCTCAAATCCCTAATTCACAAAATTGTGAGCTAATTATTTTTAAAACAAAAAGTTGAGGTGGCTTATGCAGAAAACACTGATTTACAGAGAAACCATTATGATTCACAACATTAACCTAGTAACGTTTTAGTTAAAATATTAACATATTAATCCAGTAATATACAGAATTAAGAAGTAACCAACTTATTTTTCAGCTTTAAAACTAAAACCAGTTTTAATTGATAACTTGAGCAAAACAGCAGCCAGAATGAATTCCAGAATCATAAGTGTTTACTCAATGACTCTTAGAACTACACTCTTTAACTAGTTTTGACTCTGACGATTCTCAACAACGAGGAACATCACAGGACAGGGTGGATTCTGAAGTACATCAGAACCCAAATCACAGTAGGCTCTTGTAATTCAAGTAGGCATCTTGGATTTATATTTAATACATTATGAAGCAATTATAAAACAGCATATAAGCGAACAACTGGAAAATCTTTTGGTTTGTTTCTTCTGCCCCTTTAGTGTTACTTCTTTCTCTCGCCACCAAACTCTAACATAACGTACCTAGAATTTAGTCCTCAGCTCTCTTCAGCTTCTCTCTACCACAGACGGCTTATCAGTTCCCATGGATTTCACAAGGATCACTTTCCCATCTCTACCTTGAGCTTCCCAGAACTCTACATTTGTCTTCAGCTGCCTGTGCGCCATGAACATCTGTCTCTTGATAAACGTACTCCCTCCCCTACCCCAGTACATCCAACACACACACAACACTTTTTCTCAAACCAACTCCCTTTTCCAAATGCTGTATTTCTGTTAATTACCATTTTCTATTCCCTTTATCTGATCACTACCAATTCTTTCACCTACTTTTACTATTATTATTACTTTTATTCTCCAGGCATCCAGACTCAAAACTTTAAGGCAAGCTTTGACTCCTGACTCTTTTTGATCTTCAGCTTTAACCAGCCACCAAACTGTTGATTCTTACTTTGCAGAGTCCTAAATACATTTCTCTTCTTTTTAACTCCCACCATTGTCACATAGGTTTAGTGTATCTCATGCCTGGGCCACTGAAACAGTCTCTCTTTCATGTAACCAACTTCCAGCATCAGTTTTCTAATCAGCAAAATGAAGCTATCCTGCAGAGTTATTTAACACATATATAAAACAGAGCACAGTGATTGGCAAACAGTATATGCTTAAGATATGGTAGTTATTATCCTGCCTACCAGCTTTTTAATCATGTCACTTTCCTCTTCAAAATTCTCCAGTGGCTCTGAATTGCCTTAAGAAAAAACTCCTAATTCCTTAATCTGTCACCTGAGTCTGCCTAGATCTGGTCCCAAAAATTCCTCATCTACACCTGGCACTATACTAATTCTCCAACAGGCTTCCTCTTTGTCCTTTCAGGCTCCTGAGTCTCTTACACCTCCTCTCTGTCCCGGGATTCTGCCTTCCTGGAGTGTATTCCCACTCCAAATCTGACCTACCCTTTGAGGCCCTGTTCAAGAAATTTCTTCCTCTTAAAGCTTTCCTAGGCCACTCCAAGCCACAGTGATCTCCTTCCCTCCTCTGAACACGATGCTTTTTACCCACCCTTCACCTGTTTGTTGATCAATATCAACCAAGAAGCATTTACTAGCATTGCCTAAGTATAAGGCATGGGGGAGATACAAACACTGTAGGAACAAATAGGTTCTCACCCACAAAAAATTTATAGGCAATTCAGGAAGAAAAGAAAGCCACACAAAAAATGTCTTATCATATCAGTACTATTTTGTACAAGTCTTAAATATTTATGAAAACTTTAGTAACATCTCCATAATTAGATTTCTTAATCCTCAGGGAACAGGGAGTCACTAATGTACTTCTTAATATGCCAAAGGGCACCAAGTGTATCTGGCCGACAGAAGATAATCAATTTTTTATTTGCTTCCGTTTCCAATTGTCAAAAATATAAAACGGAAAACATCTATAAGTTTCTGTGTAAAAACAGAAACATCTATAAGTTGCTAATAATAAACAAAATAACACAGCCTATTAGAATCAACACTAAGATTTTTACCTGTTCAAGTGCTCTAGGAAGGTCATTCACCCAGTGCAAACTAAAATATAAAACACACATTTGTTTTAGCTTAATGTGTATAATTAATTAGTACGAGCAGCACTAGTATAATGATAAGCCACAAAAAAGGTGTAAATTTTGATGTTTGAAATTGCATATCAAAATTCACTGATTGTTTTCTTACAAGTTTTAAAATAAAAAATATTCCTAGGGAATTACCTTCCTTCTATTGCAGGAGAAAATGTGACAGTATATCACTTTCCTGATATGATTATCTCTCCAAATAGTCTTCAATGAAAAGTAAAAGTCAACTTTTCTAAAGCATACATACAAATGGCCAACAGGTATATGAAAAGATGCTCAACACCACTAATAATTAGGGAAATGCAAATCAAAACCACAATGAGATGTTACCTTATACCTATCAGGATGTCCATTAACAAAATGACAAAGGCTGGTGAGGATGTGGAGAAAAGAGAGCCCTTGTGCATTGTTGGTGGGAACATAAACTGGAACAGCTGCTATGGAAAACAGTATGAAGGTTCCTCAAAAAATTAAAAATTGAACTACCATATGATCCAGCAATCCCACATCTAGATATTTATCTGAAGGAAGTAAAGTCATTATCTTGAAGAGATATCTGTATTCCCATGTTCATAGCAGTATTATTCACAGTAGCCAAGGTATGGAAACAATCCGAGTGTCCATTAAGAGATGAATGGATAAAAAAGATGTGGTGTACGTACACACACACACACACACACACACACAGAAATATTATTCACCCATAAAAAGAGGGAAATCCTGCCTTTTGGGTCAACATGGATGGACCTTGAGGGCATTATGCTAAGTGAAATAAGCAAGACGAAGGAAGAAAAATACTGTATGTTCTCACTTATATGCAGAATCTAAAAAAGCCAAACACATAGAAACAGAGTAGAATGGTGGCTGCCAGGGGCAGAGGGAAACAGGGAGATGTTCATCAAAGGATACAAACTCCCAGCTTTAAGATAAACAAGATTTGGGGATCTAATACACAGCATGGTGACTATAATTAACAATGCTGTATTATATAATTGAAGGTTTTTAAGAGAGTAGATCTTAAATGTTATCACCGCATACATACACAAAAAATTGCAATTATGTGAAGGGATGAAAACTGTTAACTAACCTGATTGTGGTAATCATTTTGCAATATATATATGTATTTGATCATCATATGGTACACCTTAAACTTACGTATGTTATATATAAATAAATCTCAATAAAGCTGGGGGAAAAAAGAAAGTAAAAATCATCCCTATCTGGCATTTAAACAGTGCTATTCTGAGAAATTATTTGAAGTAGTAAAAATAAGGACCTGATGACATATTCAAGGAAGTTCACCAATTAAATCAAACAATTAAGCTAGAAATATATAGAATTCTAAGTCCTACTTTCGTGGGGTGAGGGGGAAGCCACTTCATCAGACCGATAATCTTCCCAAGGCAAACAGTATTACTCATCAAAAGTAACTCCAGGAGTTTTCCGATAATATCCCACATTTTTTAAGACTATAAAAAAGAATAAATAAACAACTCAAAGTTCTATATACTTAAAACTTAATTTTAGAAATGTCTTGCATTGTCTTTGGACTCTATTTGATCCTCTCCCAGAGTGTGGTGTTGCATAACCACAAGACTCAGTCTCTGTAGAGTATGGTCACACTTTCCTGGTAGAGCTGGCATCCTCTTAGCTGAATTCCAGGACAGCACCAAAGACCCATTTCAACCCATACTATGTTAAGCTCACATTTATCTTTCATAATGCTTTCTAACAATTATTTGATACTTTAGAAATTACGGTCATATTATAAACTCTATCATACTTATGGGGAAACTGAAAGTGACAGAATTACAGTAGTTACTTGCAAATAGCAAGCACGTGAGCTAAAGTTAAAACTCAGGTTCTGACTCTCTGCCCAGGGCTCTTTCCCTTAGACCAAGGCTCTGTAATGTTTTCCATTTCACAATAGAATCTGAATACTTTTCTAAGTTTGTTCAGCACACCTCAAAAAGCAGAGAAAAAATTACAAACTCACTAAAGAAAACAGCAAGGGTGACCAACTCTCCCAGTTTGCCTGGAACTGAGGGGTTTCCTGAGACACAGGCCTTTCAGTGCTAACACTGGTAAAGTCTTGGGCAAACCATAATGACAGGTCACCCTAAAAACAGCCATTAAAAGGGCTGAACTGAGCATGTTGAATCTTTGAAAAAAAAAATCTGACTATACTAATAAGGAGAAATAAGGCACCACACAGAATATTTTATTTTCTCTATTAGATGCTGAGGTCTTTGAGGACAGGATTCCTGTCTGAATTCATTTTTCAATTCCCCAAAGCATCGAGCTCAGTGCCTTGTACATTATAATCTATTCAACAAACATTTATAATATATGTTTTTGTAATAAATGTGGAAGGACATGGTAGGAAGCACAAAGGGAAAAAGTAACCTTGAGGACTACGTTTCTGTGTAGAAGAATTAAAGTTAAAGGAAATACAAGCTTTTCCTTATTTGCCAGAATGAGTTTATAAGGGTGCTCTAACATCTGAATGTTGGAGCCAGTATACTCTTTCAAACTCTTGCCCCGTCAACATATAACTAGGTTACATCAGCGAGGAAAACCCTTCTAACACAGATAAACTTTAGCAAATTAAGGAAAGTTGGGGAGGAAAAAAAGTGGAGGTACTATATCACTTATCTCCACTAGGGAGCATATAATCCATAATTCTTTACCAGAGAAAACTGGTTTGTGACTTAAAATAAGTTATTAAGATATTTACTCTGTTATCTATTTTATTTACCTTATAATATTAAAACTTTATAGCATAAATTATCTATTTTTAACATATATTTTATAAAAGCACACATGGATTACCAACCTTAAACTGCTAACCACCAGATCAAATATATTTTCTCTGAAGGGAAGAAATTCTTCATCAGCTAAAACACTGACAGTAGGAATTTCCATTTCTAAGGCATTTTTCTAAAAGTTAAAAAACAGAAGTTCAAAAACACATTTATATAACATATTATTAACACAATCATTGTTTGTTAAACTTAAGTCAATGTTATGTTTACTTGGTAGTTTCTAGTCCTTCCAAAAAATAGAAATTAAAAAAATTAAAAGTTTCAGTGGAATAATTGAAGCCAGAAAACTGCTAGATGAAAATATGGGTGAACACTTTTATACTCTTAGATGAAAATGCCTAAGTAAATGTGACTCAAAAACCAGAAATTGTAAAGATTGATATACTTGATGATAAACTATTCAAAAACTTCTAAAAAGCAATACACAATGTAAACAATATATTTGGGAAAATATTTTTTAAATATATGAAGAAAAACTAATATCCCTAAAAAGCAAGTTCTTACAAACCACCTAGAATAAGAACATGCCAAGGTTAAAGTAGATAAAGGACTAAGGTACAGGCACATCATAAAAATTACTTACAAAATTCACAAATTGAAAAAAACCAATAGCCAAAAGACATCAAGAGCTATTTGGCTACTCTAGTAATCAAAGAAATGTAAATAAAAACAATGAAATTCTACTTTCTGCCTATTACATTGACAAAGACAAAATAAATGGCCCAGTGTTGCCAAAAAGAAGGAGAAAAGAGTGCTTTCGTTTGATTCTGTTCTTCAGTCTTTCTAAGGGCAGTTTGGAGATGTATATTAAAAATTTAAAGCTGAACATCAATGAATCCATACATTCCACTATTAGGAATTTATTCCCTGGGAGAAGATAAATCAAAATTGCTTTATATAAGGATGTTCATCACAGTATTAGTTACTGAGATACTAGAAATACAACTGTCCTTCAACAGAAATTTAGCTAAATAAATTGTGGAATATTCATATGCTGGAATACTATATAGCTGTATAAATAGGTGCGTGTGTGTGTGTGTGTGTGTGTGTATATATATATATATATATATATACCATTCATCAATATAAAAGAATGGTAGTCTATGAAAAATATGGCATGTTAGCATAATAATGTTTGTATAAAACAGTGTTGGGGAGATATTATATGCCTACAAGGTGGAGACCAAAATGTCACCAGTGGTTGCCTCTGAGTAGTGCGACTAAGGGTGATTTTTCCTTCTTCCATTATACTTCCTGTACTGTTTTACTTTCCCTTATGTGTGTTACATTTATAATCAGGAAAAAAACAGCTAATTTCATTTTGAAGGAAATAAAAATAAAGAAGTAAAGAACTAAAAACCAAACCAGGAGATCAGAAACCAATAGTATTACAAAGCTACCTACCAAAGCATTTTCTGCAATGTCTGTTTGGAAAAACTTTCCAACAGTTTCCTGAAACGGAATAAAGTTGATCAGATAATACAAAAAAAAAAAAAAAAAAAAAAAAACCCAGTAACAAATCAAACAAAACAACTGTTGAAATTACTAAAGGAAAAAGTGATAATTATAGATTAATTTTCAGCTTTGTAAGGGTATTTTCCTGCATGTAATTAGTATGGTACACAAATACTTTTAATAACACATATTAAGTTACATAGAATTAAATACATGCAGTCAACCCTACATGTAATATATTTAACAATATTTAATAGAATGGAGAACATAGGTATGAATAATCAGCATTCCTAATTTACTCCACTGGGTTAAGGCTATGTGTTAACTTTTCCATGGCATAATATGCTGAGAGCTAGTCCCCACTCTTGTACCACAGAAGATTCCTCCTGCATACCATCCCCAAATTAATCTTTCTTAAACATCACTGTATCACACCCTACAGCTTTCTACCTCCACCTTCCCTCCTGCTATGCCCTTACTTCCAATGCCTATGCAACACCAATCCAGATTCTTTCAAATCCCAGGGCAGATTCTGTGACCTTTCAGAAGCCTTTGATCAAATGAAACCCTACTGATTTTCCTTTCCCTTGACTCCTGTTGCAGTTTAATGACTGTACATTTCCATGGCATTTACTATTATCAATAACAGTATTTGGAGAGGCTCATACACACCCCTCCTCCTGCCTTGGCTCAAGTGTACTTTTTTTCTAAGTAGATTTGATATAGAAATCCCACTTTAATCTGTGTCCAGCACAGTGTGCTATGTAGAGAGGCTAAAACAATTAATAAATGTTTTTTGGTCTGAATTACAAATTGAAAAATAAAATGGTATCAGCATTAATAAAGGCTACTTATATTTCATCACACACAAGATTTCTAACCAACTGATGAAATGAATATTTTTCATAGATAAACTATTAGCTTACTCACAACTTCCAAATGAATGTCAATGTGATTTTTATTGTGAATTATTAAAAATATTTGAACAAAGTGGTAATAAAGTACAATGTATCTTACATAGACTTAAAGAAACTATCAGTAGGAACACTGTATAAAATGGATTCAAAGAAAAGAAAAAACAATTTAAGAATAAACTACTTAGGAGTAGACACAAAACAACCACTGGTTCTATCACTATAAAAAAAACAAAGAAATGAGAAATTCTGATATAATCAAAATCTAAATATGATATAAATTGATTAGGAAAGTCTTTCCTTAAAATTAGCCAATTTTATTTCTCAAAGTAAATTAAGTCATCAAATAAACATACCTTATTCAAATGTTGTGCTATGTAACCTCTTCCACAACCGACATCCAAAGCAAGGGGGAAATCTCTGAAAAACAGACAAAGAAGTCATATTTGTCTATAATAATACAGTCCATAAATAATTATTAAAAACTAATTTTCTTAAGTAAAAACGTTTTAGTGAACACAGCTTTCAAAAAAGTTATTATATCATCTGCCTTTGCTGCTTTGCCTCAGCAGGTGCATACATCAGAGAACACACCAGACACGGCAAGTCTGTCTGGCCTAGCCACTCACAGGACCTCACAACCAATAGCTTTCCATAAGGTTGTTCCATGATGTGGATGTGAAGAACTGATTTAGCAGGGGGTATTTTAATTTGATAATATACCCAGATAAAGAATGAAAAGAAGTTAATGTAAATGAGCATGAAAATATTTGGCATATCTATCAGGAACTTACTACTTATCCCTACTTCTCAAATTTTTGATGACTTAGAAATCATCATGTGAAATACCATGAAGTATAACATGATAAACTAAAAATCAAACAAAATATCAACGAAATAATAGCTAACTTTTACTTAAATCTTACCAGGTTCAAAGCAGTGTGCTAAGTATGCAGAGTTAAGTAAGTCAATCCAAGGTCACTCAACTAATAAGCAACAGTCAGAACTTGAATTCAGTCAGTTTGAATCCTGAACCAGAACTATTATCCTCTATGCAATGCTGTCTCCTCCAAATATATGTCATACTAAATCAGTTTACACACCCAATTGTGGGTCACAGGTTTAAGAAAAATTTGTGACAAAAATTTTTTTAATTTTATCCACTAATAACATTTTTCCTATTGGAAGCAAGAGTTCCTTTTCAATTTCTGTTAAAAACCTATGTCAAAAATATAGAACACCAGTACACAGCTGGAGAAACACTGGTGAGAGAACCAGTTAATTACCTAAGGCCCTCTATCTTGATTGTGAACATAGGCAGTGTGGCCTGGGGAAGCATATAGCCTTTGCAATCACAAAGACACGAGTTAGAATTCTGGGCCTGCAATTTACTGGCTCTGTGACCACAGACAAGTGATTTAATCTTGCTGGATCTCAGTTTCCCCATCTATAAAATGGAAAAGTTACTACCTTCCTCAGGGTTGGTATGAGAATTTTATGAAACAATGCATGTATTCAGCACAGTACAAATGTTCAACAATCGTTAGGACTTATTATTATCACCGACTTTAACAGTACTAAGTAAGCTTCAGATAGCACAAATAAGACATTTAATAATCTGTTGGATTAGTTAAAAAAAAATAAACATAAGATCAGTGTTGACAATATAAGCTATTCTAATAATAGAACATTAGTGTAAGACATTTTAGACTGTTATTTTTAATAATTTAATTCCAAAGAGTTAGTTATTTTAAGATATGCTTTTAGCCAAAATCACAGTTTTCTCCACAGACCTGTGTTTTGCTCAGTACCATGACATAAAAAGATTGTAAAGTCCAATCTGACTTGGAAAGTTTAATGTTTTATTTATTAAATTGCAAATGACCTAAAATCCAGGCAACTGAATGACTACAGTATAGAGAATTAGCTATTTTTCAGATTTTTAAAATAACGAAACCAATGAAACAGATGAAATGAGGGTGACTTTTGCAACAATGAAGAATTTTTTTTTTAAACTTTATGAAACTGATTCACCCCAAGACTCTTTTAAGTAGCCAGAATATATCCAAAATATGATTTCAAGAGTTTGTGATTTTACAAAATTCCCCTTTTTTGAATAGACAAATGTAATAAATTCATCCCATATGGTCTAATTTAATGTGTCTTTTACACAAAAGAGCACAAAAAGTGATTTGCTAACATCACAGAGCAATTCTATAGCAAAGCCATTACTTAACTGTGGTTCCTGCTACCTGGCTGTAAACTCAAACATGTAAAGCTTTTGTTATGCCTAATATAGAGCAATGAATCCATCAAGGTTTAATAGTATTTGATGAAGGTGTTCTTTTCTCAAATCTGCCTCTATATAATTGTCATAAAACCCTTATTGCTATTAATAATACCTAAGATATAATGGCCAAAGTCTCATATAACTTGATGGGGGAACAAATCTAGGTAGACTCTCTCCTTCACTTAGATGGTAAAAGGTTCTGTTATAATTTTAAACTTTTAAAGTTAAGTTTAGTAAATCTTAAAATTCACATGTCAATTATATCCATTTTTGGAGCAATCTTTCCATTATTCGCTTTTGACCAAATCAAGTGGAATAGCCATTCAATCTTGGAGAGAAGCTGAGTTGTGCTTCCATTCATTCTTTTTTTTAAGACAACAATGAGAAAGGAATACTTGCTCTCTCAGACATAAAAAAAAGGAGAGATCTAAGAGTGATTAAAATCACTAATCCTGGTAATAAATTCATCTAGATGCTGCCATTCCAGATATCAAGTTCTCAGCATTTAATTTCTCAAGCCTTCATTCAAAAGTTGATTGGGGCTTCCCTGGTGGTGCAGTGGTTAAGAATCCGCCTGCCAATGCAGGAGACACGGGTTCGAGCCCTGGTCCCAGAAGATCCCACATGCCATGGAGCAACTAAGCCCGTGCGCCACAACTACTGAGCCTGCGAGCCACAACTACTGAAGCCTGTGCACCTAGAGCCTGTGCTCTGCCACAAAAGAAGCCATGGCAATGAGAAGCCCGTGCACCACAACAAAGAGTAGCCCCCCGCTCTCTGCAACTAGAGAAAGACCGCGTGTAGCAACAAAGACCCAACGCAGCCAAAACTAAATTAATTAGTATATTAAAAAAATAATTAAAAAGAAAAGTTGATTGTATTTTATTATGACAATCATCACTTACCTGGCTATGTCATATACACGGTCTGCAATCCGACTTCCCACCTGACAGATTATAAGAGGCAATGAAGTTAAGATGAGTAGGTTTAACAGAGAAGTAACACTCTTTCCAGTATTCAACAATCCATAGGTTACTTATGTTTCGACATGTTAAGTTCCCTTTATCCCTTTTTCAATTTGACCTCAGCAACTTTCTTTTCAAATTCTGAATAGGAACATCATAAATTAAAGGAAACACACTGAGTTAATTACTTCAGAAGTCAATTTAAGGAAAGAAGACTAAATACTATATATATATATACATATATATGTATATATATGACTTTATATTCCATATGATACAAGAATGCAAGGCCAAAAAGCAACAGGATGCCCCAATTAAAAAAAAAAATCAACAGGAACATAACAAGCATATTATTGCCTATAGATATTAGCATGAGGTATGTGAAAGTGAAAAATTAGTTAGCTGGGGATTATTACAGATCAATGTATAAGTGATCACTTAATAAAAACTCTATTATTTGATAACTACTAACAAATTTTGTGGAACTCCTAAATGAGTAAACAACTTTTCTGAGCAACATCTGCAAATTAGAAGTCAGCCAAATCTGAAGAAACCTCCTCAATCCCACCTAATTTAAAAGAGGTCATAAGGTAGTCACCTCCTTTTTGCTGGGCTAGCTTCGTCTGGCAGGAATAAAGATGTGGGAGCCTAATATGCCACTCATTCCCTTATAAACATCCCAGAGTTTCTATTAGGACTTGAAAGTTCAGAACATATGTGTGTTTGCTTTGGGGAGGAAGGAGGGGTAAGGGACGAGGGACAGCAGAAGTCATTTCCCAGAGGACTCCACTTTGTACATCATTCCTAATATGAATACCTTTTGTTTATTATTTTAAAAAAACTCTCATATACTTTATCTCATTTATTCTAGTGTTTATTCTAAACACTGGTGAGGCCTCAGTCAAGTTGTAATCCAGGTGCTCTTCTTGGAGACGAGTGGCTGGAAACTCACATCTTCTAAGTACATGTCACCATGAACCCTGAGGACAGAGTCACTCATCTGATCAGGCCAGGACTTGCACAGAGCTCTGCCCAAAGTAGGGGCGGTTAATGTTGGCTGCATTGGCTTGAAAGAACTCATTACACTTGATTTCAATTTTAGTCCATCCCTGAAGAAACACGAGGCCTGAGCTCTGTGCTGCCTGTCCAGAAAGCAGAAACCTGCTCAAGTCCCTAGTCCACCTAGGCAGAGAGGAAGAGGTCTCTCAAACCAGCACAGACAAATCAGAGATCTTAATTTATCTTAATGAGTCTTCCTAAAACACGAACCAGAGCCCATCACTCCATTGCTTAAAAGCATTCGACAGTCTCACATTCCTCTAGAGCCATGTTGGCCAATAGAAAAACAATCAGAGCCACAGAAGCAACTTAAAATTTTCTAGTAGCCATTTTAAAAAGGGTAAAGAAATTAATTTTAACATTTTATTTAACCCAATATATCAAAAATAGAACTTCAACATGTAATCAATGTAAAAAGATATTAAGGAAATATTTTACATCCTTTGTTCACATTGTCACTGAAATCCCGTGTATTTTACATTTACTGCCCATCTCAAAGGGACATTCAAGTGCTCAATAGCTACATGCGACCAGAAATCACCATATCAAATGGACAGCTGAGATGGAGAAGAAAATCCCAAGTCCTTACCCATTAAGGCCCTCGTAAACTGGGCCCTCCCTGACCTCCCAATGGAGGTCCCTGGAAGCCTCAACAAGGTCCTTTCGGTCTCAGGGGCTCTGGGTTTGTCTTTCCCTTTGCCTACAAGGCTTTTCCCCCCAGATCCCAGCCTGGCTAATTCCTCATCACGTCGTCTGCCTGAGCGGCCTTCCCTGACCAGCGCAAGTCACCTTACTACTTCGCTTTGTTACCTGGCCTTACTTCTTTAGCTGAAATTACATTTTTTTGTTCACTGTCTCGCCTCCCACAAGAATGAAATCTCCTGAGAGCAGCGGTCTTACTTTGCCCTGGTCACACCTGTAATACAGGCACCATCTGCCGAGGTTATGAATGAATGAAGAGCAACTTACAAACACCGGCGCCCGGCCGCTGGGAGACTACAGTAGAGGCCCAGACAGGCAGGTCGGCTGCTCAAGGTCACACAGCGAGGTGGGGGCGGCCGGGGCCTGGCCGGAGCTCCCGGACCCGAAGCCAAGGCTCAGCGCCGCCCTCCACGCCGTCCCGCTGACTCACCTCCTCCTTCAGGTAGTCAAACTTTATCCGCTCAGGCTGCCGGGCCGCCCAGTTCTTCTGTTTCCTCTTCAAATCCCGATCGAATATGTTTAGGGATCTGGGCGAGGCGCTGCCCAGGGAAGAGACGCCGGAGGCCACCTTCCTGAAGCCGACGTTCTTCGCGGGGACCCCCGCCGCCGGAGGTCGCCGCCACCTGGGCGGGAACCTGGTCAGCCGCAGCATCTCCAGCGGCGACGCCGCTTGCAGGCGCATTTATCGTGCGCATGCGCCGCGGCTTCAGCGAGTACTCTGGAGAGCTTCGCCGAGGGAAAGCGGAAGAAGTTTGGTCCAGTTCGCATGCCGTTACGGCTGCGCGTCACGCTGAGGATTGTGGGAGTCGGCGGCCTACGTGAGGCTTGGAGAGGTCTCGGAGTTGGTGAGTGGGGTTGGGTTCCAGAAAAAGGGCTTGTCGAGGGGGCAGAATCAGTCTCTGACAGGGTCTCCATCGGATTCGTGAGGGCCGCGCTCTTCCTCCTTGCCTTTCCGACTTCTTTCTTCAGGCTTCCTTGCTCTTCCTTCGCGTCCTGTTGAGGGACCTCTTCCCCAAAGCGGCTCTCTGAGGTTTGGGAGTTGGGAAGGAGACCCTAGTTCCGGGGCCACCCTGGTGTTCCCCGCGTTAGAGGGTGGGTAGAAGGGGAGGGTGGGCTACAGAGATGAGGGCGGGCGTCGGAGATGAGGTCAGGTCGCCTTCCCCTCTCCGAATATCTGGAGTGTATCAAGTGCTTTCGTTCTAAACACTTATACACATTAGCTCTAATAGTTGAATGAAATGGTACCTACCCTACCCCGTAAGGCTGTTCAGAGCGTTAAATGTTTAATTGTATAAGTGCATCATAGTCAAGCCTTGCTTTTGAAACAAAGCACTACTACCATGTATTTATTAACTAGAGTGAGGCTTCACCAGATTCATGAAGGGTGGTAGTATTTAAAGGGGGAACTTTGAGCTAAACCTGAATTGATTTGGGTCTGTTTAGTTAGGAGACTAGCCACATAGAAGTAAATGCTGTTCCGGGTAGAATGAAGTAAGAATGAAGTAAGGATTAACGGAGAGAATGGGACCAGAACGTGAAGAAACAAATAAGACCAACTGAGACTTCGGAATTTTAAAATTACATTAGTTTTTTACTTGTAACACATACAAGTATACAAGTGGAAATATAGGATATCCAAGTGAGGGCAGTTGCCTAGTAATCATTTGCCCCCCTCCATAAAGGCCTGGAATTCTGCTTGGTTTTGCCTTAAATTTATTTCTCCATATGATCTGTACTCAAAAGAAGATATTCTGATAGTTTTTTATTTTCTGCATGTGACTCAAAATGAGTTTGGGAAAGGAAATTAGACCTGTTACTTTTATTTTACTTACATTTACCTTAGAATACAGTATTGTGAATTAATACTTTCCCAAAGCATCTTATTTAATTCTTTTAGTAACCTTTCATTATTGTTTTATTTTTTAGTGTTTGTTTTCTTCAAGCATTTGCCCAGTCAGACATTTAAAAATGGCATCCAAACAAGAAATAATGAGTGACCAGCGGTTTCGGCGGGTTGCAAAGGACCCGAGATTTTGGGAAATGCCAGAAAAGGATCGAAAAATCAAAATTGACAAGAGATTTCGAGCAATGTTTCATGACAAAAAGTTCAAGTTGAATTATGCTGTGGATAAAAGAGGACGCCCCATCAACCATAGCACTACAGAGGACTTGAAGCGTTTTTATGACCTTTCAGATTCTGATTCGGATCTCTCTGATGAAGATAATAAAGCATTGAACCAAAAGAAAATGAAGAAGAAAAAAACCCAGACTAAAACCGAAAAAGAATCAAAAAATCTTGTTGAGGAGAAAAAGAAAGAAACCAAGAAAATTAATCAAAAGGATTCTGGAAATAAGAATGATTTAGATAACTCCGAGAGAATTCAGAAAATGAAAACCTCGTGCAAATCTAAGAAGATAGAGTCAATAAGTCCCAAGAACGATAGCAAAGAATTTATACAAAAAAGTACAAAAGGGAAAAAAACCATTGTTCAACATAATACAGACTTGTTTCCCAAAGAAAAATTAAGAACAGTAGACTCAGGCACCTCTGAAATTGCACATTCTCCCAAAGTCAAGTATTCTGAGACAGGAAGAGAAATGCAATCAGGTTGGTTGGAAAGAACTAAAGATTCTCTGGTATTACATTACTTATTTTTACACTGGTCTTTTAAAAAAGGAAATATATGTAATAAGTATTTTCATAGTATCATAGAAGTGGTCAGATGCTTATTTGGAAGTATAAAGCTATGAAAGAAAAAATACCATATGATAATGAATTTTTGATTTGATGCTATAATGGCTAGAAGAGAGACAAATAAAAATTTAGGTCTTGAGGCTAAACAGTGATTTTGATTTGTGGTGGGCACTAGTGACAGCTAGGTTTTCCAACCATATAAAATGTTACATGGTCTCATCACAGGATAAAAAGAGGTGTGTCTGAAGAAGGTAAGTAGAGTTGGGTGCTCATTCCTTCCTTCATTCATTCAACTACTTTTAGTAACTAATATGTGGCAGATAGAACATTGAGTAAGACATGGTTCCCCCATCTCAGGGCTACTGTTAGTGTATATGACACCTGTGCAAATTAGAAAAAGATGTGCCCTTCTGGACACACAGCACTTCCAGAGCTCACAGTTTGGTGAGGATAGCACCTTTGAGGGAGGCACAGGTTCTTTTCCCCTGAACAGACACAGTACTCCTGCAAGGTGTATGGCTTTGTGATTGGAGTTTGGCCTTGATTTCAGCCCTTCTTGACCCTTTGCAGATCACCTTTTGCAAAAAACAACCTGCTAAACTCTGTGCAGTGGCACTGGTCTAAAGCAGTGCTGTCCAATAGAAATATATAATTTTGAATTTTCTAGTGGACACTTTAAAAAGTAAGAAGAAACATGAAATTAATTTTATTTAACCTAATATATCAAAAATTATTTCAATATGTAATCAACAAAAAATGTAATGGGATATTTTATATTCTATTTTCATACTAATATCAAGTTGGATGAGCCATCTTTCAGGTGCTCAATTGCCACATGTGGCTGCTGGCTACCATATTGGACAGTGAGATCTAAAGCAGAAGAAATTAATCAGAACCATAATACAAAATAGAGTAATTTAAAGTGCCATAGAAGAACAGGGCTCTGAGAATTTGGAGGAGGAGGTCACTCAAGATATGGCAGTCAGTAAAATTCATAGGTGAAGTGCTATTTTAGTTGGGGTTTGGAAGAATTAAATTTGGGATTCAGAGTATTCTACACAGAAAGAACTTTTTGAGCAGAACTTTTTGAGCAAGTTGGGCTTGCTCAGAAGAGATCAGTATTCCCATTTGATTAGATAATAAGGTGTCTGAAGGGGTGAGTGAATAATAAAGCTAGAAATGGTTGTTTGAAGCTAAGTAAGAAACATCTGACTCTAGTTCATGTTTACAAGTTTTCTAAGCTTATTAAAAAGTTGCGTCACCTCTGGCAGCAGGAAATTTTGAGTGTTGGTATTGTTGATGGTTGGTGTTGTAACTGAAAATTGGTGATGTTCAGATAAGCCAGACAAAGGCTGGCTGTGACCCAAGGAAGGTAGGCATCAAGAAGAGGCAGAGAGAGGTCTTGACAGGCCACAATCACACTGGGAAGGTAGGAAGTATCAGGCAGTGGACAGAATTCTAAATAGCAGAGACTAGGGGTCAGGGGTGAGATTTGTAGTGGAACCACACAGCAAACTGAGGTATAGGGACAAGGGATGCAAGTCTGGTTACTGAAAGTGGAGAATAAGATCAGGCTGGGAACAGCAGCAAGGTTGGCTTGATGCTGAGTTTGTGAGCGAAGTTAGTCTATCATCCTTCAAGTTTCACTGGATTTAGGGCATTAGATTAATATAACATATCCATATAGTCCTTGGGGTTGATTTTACAGAATCTCTTGACATATCTTTTTTTTTTTTTTTTTTTTGTGGTACATGGGCCTCTCACTGTGTGGCCTCTCCCGTTGCGGAGCACAGGCTCTGGACGCACAGGCTCCACGGCCATGGCTCACGGGTCCAGCTGCTTCGTGGCATGTGGGATCCTCTCGGACTGGGGCACGAACCCGTGTCCCCTGCATCGGCAGGCGGACTCTCAACCACTGCGCCACCAGGGAAGCCCCTTGACATATCTTTTTTAATTTAATTTTCTCAGTAACCATGAGAAATTAGGATATATTCATTAGGAAACAAGTGATCTATGTGAGGATACACAGAGCTGGGCCAGTAACTCAGGTCTTTGACTCTTTCTACCCCACCATGTTGTTTGCTGTAATTTACATTGGTTCCACAGTCTAGAAAAAGCATTATCTGTAAGTAGAGATCAAGTGACTCCACCAGCACCATCTTTTTTTCTTTATTCATTCATGACTTATCATTCCAGCAAGTGCTGTGTAGAAGGGGCTTTTTAAGTGCTATGAGGTAAAGGTGATGTAAGGAGTTGCAGTTTAATATTACATATCATCTTAAAATGTTGATGTCCAGCACTTGCACTCCTAAGAATTTATTTTAAGTAAACAGTTGGACATGTGTTTAAAGAATTGTGCATTATAGCATTGTTTTTAAAATTTTTTACATGGTAACATAAATCATTAGGGGATTGATTAAATAAGTTATGATATATCCAAATATGTTCATGACATACAAAGTTTTAAAAATAAGTTACATGGGAATTCCCTGGTGGTCCCATGGTTAAGACTCTACACTTTCACTGCTGAGGGCCTGGGTTCCATCCCTGGTCAGGGAACTAAGATCCCGAAAGCCACGTGGTGCGGCCAAAAAAAAAAAAAAAAAAACATAGGTTACAAAATAGAATAAATGGTATGACTAGCTACTTAAATTAGTGGGCATATCATAGAAAACAAATTTAGGGAGTTATGTACCAAAATAACCACTCAGTTATCTCTGAATGAAAAATTACTAGTCATCTTTATTTTCTTTGCTAAACCATATTTTCTTAATTTGTTACAGTGAGCATTCATAACTTTTATAATCAGAGGGAAAATGATAAAGCATTTTTTTAAAGTAGGTGAATAATAGTAGTGTTTATAGTCACTACTAGAGCAGTACCATCTAGGAATAGAGGCAGTTACTTATTTTTCTGTTCCTTCATTATTTAGAATAAGGCTTTGTACAGGGTAGGCTCTGAGCAAATGTTTAGTGAATGAATAAATATTCTGAATGTACTTGATATTGTCAAAAATATTAAAATACCAGATCTCTTTAAGTCTCCCATGTATCAATTTATTATACAACCCCAAATGTGATATGTGTACCATTGTCATATGAGAAGATGTCATATGTCAGGTGATACTCAAACATTTTTTATATTAATAGTTACGTAGTTCAACATCTTAGGTAAAAAAATGTAACCACCATATCACGTTTGTGGCTTCAGGGATATTGTTTAGAACAAGCTAATATTTTTAATTAAAAAAATTCAGCTTCATGAAAAATATCAGTGACAGGCAAAAATCATGAAAATTGTATAGTAATAACTGATGTTTGAGAAATATTGCAATACTAGATAGAGCTGTGTCCTCAAGGTGTTATTTTAAGCAGGTTGCTTAAAAGTGAATTCTAATGCTTATCTAATAGTAACTTTCACTATCATGCTGGTGTTTTTCTGGTCCCATTTATAGAACTGATGATAATGCCTTTTTTTGGCTTTTTCACATCTACTAGTTAGTTATCTTTTATTACTCCCCCCTCTTGTGGTACTAAAATAAAGCTCAGTTCCTACTTTCCTCCTAACAAAACTCCTTTTCATTTGGTCTCAGGTCGGGCATCTTTTTGAAGCCTTCCTTATTATAAATACCTCTCTGCCGGCAAATTTAGGTGTTTGTCTCTGTGGTGCTTTAGAACATAGTTTCATAAATCAGTAAATGATTTCTTTTGTTTATGAGCTCATGAAGAGCATGGGATCATGTTATAAATCATCTCCCTTTTTGGTCCCCCCAGCTCAATTCTTTGTACATAGTACTCAATATTTGGTCAGTGAATGACTATTATAAGATTATAGGACCACTTATAGGCTTTATCCACTTAGAACCTGTGAATCAGAAACATAAGCTCCAACTTAAAGATGAATAAGATATATAAGATATATCTATACTCACACAGATATGCACAGAATAGATAGAAGCATATGATTGTTTTAGAAATAGGAAATCAGTCCTTTCTGTGTATAATGAGGGCCAAAAAAAAACCCAGTTTAAGGTGAAACCAGTCTTTCATATATTGCTAAACATAAGTCAGTTGCAAACTTTAAGGTATAGCAAAAAAGTTATTATTTTGCTCTCTTCATAAGTGATCTTATCCACATCACAACTTTTGTTATTATATACAAGAATCAGTCAAAAATGTTATTTCCAGCTCAGACTTCTCTGAGCTGTAAGACTCATACAGCCAACGGCCTTCTCTGTGTCTCCTCTTAGATGACTCAGAGGCACTTCCAGTTCAACATATCCAAAACCAAATTCATGATATACCTCCACCAAACAAACTTGTTCTCTTCCATCATTACCTCTTTTTCTGTCTGTCCATCTAACTAGCTAGCTCCTTCTGCAAGCCAAGAAGCTAGGACTCATCTTTGATACTGCCCAGATTCCCCATATCAAGCCCCTGTCACTGATTACTGTTGGTCTTACCTCCTGACTCTGAAAGTCAAGAGCGACTCACTACTCTACATCTCTACTGCCACCAACTTAGTGCTACCTTCATTTCTCGCCAGGAATACTGTACTAACCTTTTAATTCTTTTTCACATCCACTCTTAACTCCCTCTAGTCGAGTTTTCTACACCATTGCTGAGGTGATCTCAATATGCAAATCTGATGATGTCCCTCCTTCTGAAAATAGCAGTGGCTTCTCATATGTTTTTATGATGAAGTCCAAAGCTACATGGCACCTACCTAACTCTTCAGTTTCATTTTCTACTTCTGTACAAGAAGACTTCTGGCTATCTGTAATCCAGACATGCTTGCCAACTTTTTCTATTAGTGGATCTTTACATATGCTTTTCTTGCTATTTGAAACATTTCCTTCATCTATTAGTCTAACCCTGACTACTTAATTCCTCTTCATCCTTCTAGTAGCAACTCGTTTATCACTTACTTAGGGACCCCTATTTTGTGCTCTTATAGCATCTTGTAACATTTCTTCTTGGCACTTATCCTAGTTGTAATTTCATTTTTTTATGTGCATTGATTTGATTGATTTTATTTGATCAATAACTGTCCATCTGTCCTCTTCACCTGACTGGAAGCTTATTGAGGGCATTGATTGCTTCTCTTTTGCCAATGGTAGTATGTTGAGTACCTAGCACAGAGCAGACACTCCATAAATATTGAATGAGTATATGAATCTACTTGTGTGATCTGGGTATATATTAAGATTTCTATTAAATAACTTGGTTAGGCATGAATTTTGCTGAATTTATATTTTCCTTTAGTCTGTTTCATAGAAATTATATTTTCTCTGGATTTGAGGTCAAAATAACTTGGATTTAATTTAATTCAGTGTTTACGTTTTCTTAATTTCTCCCACCTTTGACCTTTTTGCAGTGGTTCCATTCATAATGGCAAGAGACAGTGATGGTCGTGAAAACTCAGCAAGTGGTAAAATGTTTGACAAAGAAGCTCTGGAGGAAGATTCAGAAAGTGCTAGTGAAATAGGAGGTGATGAAGAATCTGAAGATGAATTTACAGGCATTTGTAGAGCTGTTGCTGCTGATCTTCATGATGATGATGATGATGATGATGATGGAGGGAATGAAGATGATGAGGAGGAAGATGAAGATGAGGATAGTGAGGATGATGATGAAAGTGACAGTGGCCCCGATCTTGCGAGGGGCAAAGGAAATATAGAAAGTAGTTCCGAAGATGAAGAGGATATGGCATATTTACTTCCAGAGGAATCTGGATTTGAGCATGCTTGGAGAGAATTAGATAAAGATGCTCCTCGGGCTGATGAGGTGACCTTTTGAATAAATAAGATTATTTGTCAAGAGTACAGTAGAAGTAGCTGTTATAGATGGTAGGATTGATGCCATTAAATTAGCAAGGAAATGCTTTATTGGTAAATAATACTCTTGATGATGATTCTGATTAAAACTTCTTGATACAGAATATACCTATATAAAGTACATGTCTGTCCAAGCAGATAGGGATGAACTTCTATATAAATAATTAAAAGTCACATGAAATTTTTAGAGAATTCTTGTTTTAACTAGGAGTTTATATTTCAATTCCTACTGCACCTATTAGAAATGCTGTAGATTAATATACTCAACTTTCCTACTTATGGGTGGCAGAATAGCTTAACAAACTTGGTGGTTAAAGAATCAGCTCGTCATCGTGTTCTGATTCAAGAACTAAGAACCAAGTAAGAGAAAGTGCTTTTCTGTTGACAGTTTTACTTTTGTGTGACTCATCTGAAGTTTTCTTTTACATATGGAAACCACTTAAATACTATATTAATGATTTCAGGATTTGGGGAAAAGAAGGCATTATATTTTTACTATCTTAATTTTGCAAGCATTGGGAATGATATAGATTATGTCATATTTAATTTTTCTCATTTCTTAGATTACACATCGATTAGCAGTTTGCAACATGGACTGGGATAGATTGAAGGCAAAAGATTTGCTGGCTTTGTTCAATTCATTTAAACCTAAAGGAGGTGTTATATTTTCTGTAAAGGTGAGAATTGATTTTATTTTGAAGTATTTCTAAGCATTCTAAGTTAAATCTCATTTTTTAAAGTCTTAGTTTTCCTTCTAAGGAAAATAATCTGGAAGTTGTCCAATACAGTTAAGGCACAAAACTGACATAATAGGTATGAAAGTAAGAAAGGAAGAGGTAAAATTATTGCTCGGTTATATGATTGTGTTTAATTTAAGAAAACAAAGAAATCAACTGAAAAGCTGTTATAATAAAGCTCAGTAAAGGGACAAGGTATAAGATAAATATTAAAAAAAATGCTTCATTACTAGAATTAGCAAGAAGAAAAATTAGCAGCAGAAACATATAAAAGCCTTAGAAATTACCTTAAACAAATTGACCTATATGAAGTAAGCTGTTACACTTGATAAATAATACTTGGAAAACTTAAATTTTGAGATACCATATTTCTAGAGAGCCCGCATAGGTATTAAGACTCTAGGCTTGGGGCTTCCCTGGTGGCGCAGTGGTTGAGAGTCCACCTGCCAATGCAGGGGACGCGGGTTCGTGCCCCGGTCCGGGAAGATCCCACATGCCGCGGAGCGGCTGGGCCTGTAAGCCATGGCTGCTGAGCCTGCGCTTCCGGAGCAACGGGAGAGGCAACAACAGTGAGAGGCTGCGTACCGGGAAAAAAAAAAAAAAAAAAAAAAGACTCTAGGCTTTGTAGTATGACAGACCTATATTCAAATCTTGATTCTGATACATGCTGTATGATCTTGTGCATTTTATTGGTTAATTTCTCAAATGTGTTTTCTCCTCTAAGTAGATATAACAGTAGTATTTCTTAAGGTAGTGGTAAGGATAAAATGAAAAGGAGATCGTGCTAAGTATTTAGTACAGTGCCTGAAACAGCTCTAAATTACTCTTGTTCAGTGTAAGTATTTAAGATGTCAGTTCTGCAGTTTTAGTATAGTTTCAATCAAAATCTCAGTTCAAATGAAAGTTAAGAAAAAGGTTACCATTAATCATCTAAAAGAATAAACAAGTGAGAATGACTCACAGGTTTTTGAGAAATCATACCAGTATAAAAGGATTCACCCTACCAGTTACAATATCTCAACATTTTAAAATGCTACAGAATTTAATAGCTTTGGGTAAAAGTACAGGGACAACTTGATGGAATAGGTAGATAGAAGAGTTTGTATGATAATTTAGATCAAAATAAACTTCTTGATTACATGGTATTGGAACAAACGGACAAGTCCTTGTGTGGAGAACTTAGTGCAGGTCCTCGTAATAGCCCCAAATGATAGCCAGATGAAATGAAGAAAAAAATTTAAAAACTACAGGCAGAATAAAATAGAATGGTATTTTTGTTAAATCTTGTGTTTTAGGAGATGGGTAGTAGGAATCTCTGGACTTACAAAGAGGAAAAAAAAATACAAAGAATCAACAGACGTAAGCATATATACTAAAAACTTCTGCATTGAAACCTATTTTATGCAACTTAGATTAGTAAGAAAAACTTGGATCCCCTAGTGGATAAATTAGATATTCAAACAACTCAAAAAAGTGTACATTAGTTAATAGATGAATATTAAGCCCAGTTGTATCAAAACAATACAGATTAATACAATTATATTTCTTGAATCTCAAAAGTAACCAAGATAGAAAAATACCAAATCTAGGCAAGTGTGACTCCTTCTTATACCAAGACTATATCTAACCTGTGTGATAAGATTGTCATCAGTTCTTTTTTATTTAAAGAATTTCTTTAGAAGAAAGCATTGGATAAACGATATGATTTTAGGGATAAGTTAGGTATTACAAAATTATTTTTCTTCATTGTTTTATATATTTCTTTAATCATTTTAATATATCTCATTTAAATTATTTAATCCAATCATTTTTCGTGTGTGTGTGTGTGTTTATGTATCATTCCTTGAACTTAGAATCTTGTTTCACTTTTCTTAATTTTTCCCTTAGAGCCCAGAATGTATGGAGGAGATATTCTATTTTTGTTCCCAAGCCCACATCTGTTAATCCCCAGCCAAAATGACTATTTTTAAGATTATTCCTCAGGATGCTTTAGCTTCCTATAGTGGGTTTGGAAGTGAAGCATTCTTGCTGTTTTCATTGAGTCCAGTTGTTTAGAGTTCCTGACCTTGACAGGTCTGTATATTATAAGAAAAGGGAAATATAAATTACATTAATCTTATTTTTTTGTGTTTAGATATATCCTTCAGAATTTGGAAAGGAGAGGATGAAGGAAGAGCAAGTTCAAGGACCAGTAGAGTTATTAAGCATTCCTGAAGATGCCCCTGAAAAGGACTGGTATTAAAACACTCTAGAAAATAAAACTAAACCTCATGAGTTTGTGTTACTAGTTCAGAAATCTGGTCACTTTAATAGTTGGGACTAAAGTTTACACTTGTGCCATTCATGGTTAAAACAGGTTGCAAAGCAGGTTAAAGTCTGTCAGAAGTGGCACACTATTCCAATAACATTTTTTGTGTGTATTTGTATTTCTATATTCATGAAAATTATTATTGCAGTTTTAAAAACATGTCATGATTAAACTGATTTAGAGGTCTCAGCCTCATTGCCCTGAATCAGTAAGTTTTGCTTTTTTTCTGAGATGTTGCTTTTTATGTAAATGGCATTGAAACTGTTTGCCTTCAAATTATGTAATTTCTCTTATTTAAGGATTAAATAGAAAAATACAAGAATAGTAGAAAAAGTTCTTAATCATAGTAATGTAGTATAGAAAAAAGTTTAAGGTAGTTTTTAATCCACTAGGTGGAGCTATATGTGCACTTAATAAAAATCGGTGGCAAAAGAGAGCAGATGAAGACCCTCAAAGAATATGCTGTAGTTAAGTTGAATTTACACCATGTAGACTTGACAACATCTGAATAAAGTTTTACAAGATCAGTAATTTCTTTATAATAAAAGCTAATGCTTTCCTAGAATATTTCATAATACAGTGATCCTCTAGAGTGGTTTTACTTGAGAAGGCTATATGTGATAGCAAAACAAACAAAAAAATAGCTATTCTAAGAATTAAAATCACAGGTAAGCACATGTAGTTCTTGCTTTCCTTTTCTAGATATCAAATTCCAGTCAAAATCCCCGGTCTGTACCTTGTCAAAATAATAAATTGGGCTTAAGTATTTAATGTTCATGAAGGCAAAATCATAAAGGAAGGTTGGATTGGAATAAAAACCAGTTTGTAATATATTTTTCTTGGAACAATTACATATATTTTTTAAAGGGAGAGAGTATTTGTGTTCCTGTTTAAGTAAGCCTAATGAGTTTTTCCCCTTTTAGGACCTGTAGAGAAAAACTGAGAGATTATCAATTCAAACGACTGAAGTACTATTATGCAGTAGTAGACTGTGATTCTCTTGAAACAGCCGCTAAAATTTATGAGGATTGTGATGGCCTGGAATTCGAAAGTAGTTGCTCGTTCATAGATCTCAGGTAATCTAGTGTGTGTTGTACCAATTTAATCTTGTAGCAGAACATGATTATAAGAATTGAAATATTAGAACTGGTAGTGCTCTCTGTCCTTTCATATTCTAAGAGGATTTTTTGCTTTTGGTGAGCTCTCTTGTAGAACATCACTCTTAAGAAAGAAAACTGGAATGAGAAAATGCTAAAGTATTAGGTATGAGTCACCTCACATTTATGTCCTTTCAGATATGTCAGATATGTTTTTAGGATGATGGGTTTTATGTAGCGATATTTCTTTGCAACTCTCTTTTAGAACTAGGAACCAGGGTGAAGTAACTTTTTAAAAAGCATTGAGGTGGAGGCAAAGGAATTTGCTTGTAATAAACTAGTATCTGTTGATCTGTGCCACCCAATACAGTAGTCAGTAGTCATATCTGGCTTATTTACATTTATTTAACTAAAAATTTTTAAAAGTTTAAACTCATTTGCTTAGTCACACTAGGCACATTTCAAGTACTTAATGACCACATGTTGGACAGAACAGATACAGAACTTTACCGTCATCACAGAAAGTTTTGTTGGGCAATGCTGCTCAGTGAATGGTGTTGGTGGCTTTATCTTCAGACTTGGGCATTATTTCCACCACGTGCTCAGGCTTCACTGACCCGAGCTGAAAAACCTTACGTGTTTGGGAATGTCTGTTGTAAGGAAACCGGGAAGCTGAACTACTGTACCATTTTATCATTAGCCTAGTTCTTTGAACCCAGTGAACCCATTCTACTGTGACATTTTCAATAGAAATCACTTGTTTGTATCCAGGTTTGTTAGCGGCTTTGTTCTCAAAATGAAATATTTTAGGGAAAAAAATGCATCAATTGATAATCACTGTGGCTTTCACACTTCAAAAACATTCCAACTTGTAGAAGAATACAAGTAAAATTTTTTGTATTGATAATTTAGGGTAAGAGTTTAACATGCTTAAGTATATAGCAAGAAGGGCATATCTCATCAAACAAGACATTTCCTTCTCTTTTCTGTTAACAGTTTCAAAAGGAGGTACTTGTTTTGGGTATATAAATAGTAGTTACCAAACATTTGTTAGAATGTCAAACTCTGCGTATCATGAGTTCATGTTCACATGTTCTTTTCGGGATCATTTTATTCTTTCTGTTTCCTTTTTGGGACATTTTCATGCAGTATTAGAATAAGCTCTGGCAGTACGTAGAAAATAAAATCAATGACCATGGAAAAACTTATATTCCCTGTTGTATTTTGTCATATATAATTTTGTAATGAAAATTGAATTTTCTGCTGCCATCCTGTTATCTAGGGCAGGGGTTCCCAATCCCTGGGCTGCAGGCTGGTACTGGTCCGCAGCCTGTTAGGAGCCAGGCTGCACAGCAGGAGGTGAATGGCAGGCGAGCAAGTGAAGCTTCATCTGCTCCCCATCGCTCCCCATCGCTCGCGTTACTGCCCTAAGCCTAACACCCCACCCCCAACCCCCGTCCGTGGAAAAATTGTCTTCCACGAAACCGGTCCCTGGTGCCAAAAAGGTTGGGGACCGCTGATATAGACCTAATGAACCTTAATTATTCATTCCTCCCCTCAAAAATCATTTTTGATGCAATATACAGCAGGTGCTTTTTCATGTGTGGAAATAAAATCTCCTATATAAATTACAAAACCTAAATATAATAACCATGGATCATTTCTCTTTGCTTTTTTCCTCCCGTTTCTTAGCCTGATGCTTAAGGATTGTCAAACAATTACAGTGGCTAATTTACATTTAACAACTACTTATTTGTGAAAAAAATTATAAAATTGTTAAGATTTTTTTAGTCTTGAATCAACCTTAAGCTTTTCCTTATTTTCAGTGACACCTCATATGTATGATACTTTATATTCAGAGCACTTACCCATTAATAATTCTATTTGATCTTCAGAATATCATATAGCAAGCCAATGACTGAGCTATCAGGAATCTAGGTCTTTTTGAAACATGAGGGACCCATGTGTGTTTACACCTGACTCATATTAACTGACTCCTAACGCAGGGTTTCTGCCTACACAGACTTCACTCAAATTTGGTGGAATTACAGATTTATAGCTTAGGAATTTCAGAAATTTTGTGCCAAGGTTATTTCTAACATTGTTTGCTTCATTTACATGTGTGTTCTGTAGAATCTCTTATATGGTGTGTATGTATACACTATACCTAATTAGAAGAGAATCTAAACTCTGGTTGTTTATCACTGCAGCATATGTTTAAATAAATTTATTTTTTTTCTTTGTTTCTTAGGTTTATACCAGATGATATAACTTTTGATGATGAGCCCAAGGATGTAGCCTCAGAAGTGGATTTAACAGCATATAAGCCAAGATATTTCACATCTGCTGCAATGGGAACATCAACGGTATTTCTTAACTTTAGAAAATATATAGCTGGACTCCATTTCTTTAAGAAAAGAGTTATTTACTTACAGCATCTTTAGAAATGGAAAGGGTTCAAAATTTTAAAGCATAAGTACAAATAGAAATCAAACACAGGTGTATTTGCATTTTTATCTCCCACATGTGTTGGAACCTATTTTCAAATTTTTGTTATGCCTTTAAGCCTGAGTCAATCACCTGCAAATGTTTCTTTTTTCTCTTCTGTCTTTCCCATACAGTGTTACTTAACTAGATGCTTTAATAAGTAATATGTTAGTTATTAATATCCTAGGGAGTAGGGGTAAGGAGGTGACAGATTACTTCAAATCACAGTTAAAACCAGTGGAAATTTAAAATAGAAACACATTTTTTCTGCAGATATGATCCAAAATTCTAAAAACAATTGCAGTAGAATAATTCAGGACGACTAGATGTCACAGTAATGCTTAATAAGGAACAGCCAATAGATGTTTGTTGAATTCGTTGGTTATGTAGCTGCCTAGTTTCTCTGCCCTTCTACTCCATATACCTTCTAGCCACAGCTGGGCTCTGCAGCAGCCATACAGGCTTCTCATTGCCTTTTTTGTGACAAGCCACTGTGCTCTTCTGAGGATAGGCCGGTGGCAGAAAGAGAGCTGCTGTATCTGTCACCTGCAGCCTGTGGGCACTATGTGGCCTTAATTAGTTACTGAGTACAGGGAAACCCCACCAGTATGCAATAAGTGAAGTCTAAAAGATTCAGTCACATGAAATGCAGGATCATGTTATTTTCTAGGCTAAGAAATGGGCAAGCCTATCCAGCCAGCCAGTCTGGAGTTCCTATGGTCTGGCTGTATCATCCACATCTGTTCCAGTTCCATCAGTGGTTTTGTGGTTATCAGCTCAGTCTTAATGATCAGGATAAGAATAATTCTGAATGGTGACTAGCTGGAATTTCTCTGACAATGGCAACTATTTTAAGGATTGGATCTCTTGGTGCCCGTTCTGTTGTCCTGAACTGGAAAGATTAGCCTGAGGGGGAAGAAAAGCAAGGATGTGGGACCCGCCCTGTGATGAAGATTAAACCTCTAACTGGACTCTGAGAATGGGGGCTACATAGAGGACAGGAGCCAATCACAAGACCGATGATGTTATAGATGAATTCCTGTGTTGTGGGAGTTTACTATACTTCCAACAAATAGATGCCTTTTTCATCAGTGGCTCTTAATCTCTTTTGGAAAATGAGATTGTGTTGAAAGCTTTATCAGCAAATTTCAGACAGTTTGTAAGACCTCCTGAAATGCCTAGAACTCCAGGTGAAAAACATGTCTTGACTCATTCATAATAATGGTACGGGGGTTCCCTGGTGGCGCAGTGGTTGAGAGTCCTCCTGCCGATGCAGGGGACGTGGGTTCGTGCCCCGGTCTGGGAAGATCCCACATGCCACAGAGCGGCTGGGCCCGTGAGCCATGGCCACTGAACCTGCGTGTCCGGAGCCTGTGCTCTGCAATGGGAGAGGCCACAACAGTGAGAGGCCCGCGTACCACAAAAAAAATAAATAATAATAATAATGTTACTTTTTTCACTAGTGCATTTTCTTGTTTCTTTTCACCACAATCAGTCCATACACTGATGAATTTTTACTCCAAATAATAGAATGCCTTGCATATAGTAAAGAGTTAGAAGGATGAAGGCACTGGTTAATTGAAATGGTCCCCTTTCCACAGGTAGAAAACTTTTCATTAAGCATGTTATTTATTATTTGTTTTAGCATGTGTTAACTTTTTTAGTTTACTGTTAAACATACAAGTTAATGATAAATATTCTTCAACAAGTTTGGGTTGCTGACATTTCCATTTTTATTTGTTGTTTTTTTCTTATTCATTGGTGAAAGGTGGAGATCACTTGGGATGAGACAGATCATGAAAGAATTACAACACTCAACAGGAAATTTAAAAAGGAAGAGCTTTTGGACATGGATTTTCAAGCCTACTTAGCTTCCTCTAGTGAAGATGAAGAAGAGATAGAAGAGGAGCTACAAGGTACTGTTCATCTTTTGGTGTTCTACATTTGTAAGCATTTAGATACCTAATCTAGACTTACTAATGGAAATAAGTTTGACAGCTTAAAAAGGAATATCAAACTAATCTTCAAACTGTCTGTGAAGCAAGCTCACATACACAGTATTATATACACCTTTAGATAGTAATTGAAATTTTTTATTTAAAGGTATTTTCTTAGCCTGAATTTCTTTAACCAAAAACTCTTTGAAACCCTGACCTCACAAAAAAAGTCTGGCCTTTTAGACTAGTCATGATTGTTGTAGTTATGCAATCACTTAAACTAGTAAAATGCTTTATTACCTCACCCCCCCTTTTTAAACTAAGAGCTTCTTTTGGATTATTTTTTATATTCCATTTTTCTGCTCAATTAGTTTACAAAGTAGACTCTCTCTGTCCATTTAGTGATTATCCTAGAAATCATGACTTGTATCCTTATTAAAGTTTAATGCTAATTAATATTTTTACCCTCCTAGAGAATACAAGGAATCTTAAAACAACTTTCATGCTATTCTGTATATTGTAATTCTTAAGTCCCATAGGATGTTAATATTACTCTTTTGTTTAAATTTACCCACATTTTCCATACTGCTTTTGCTCCTTATTCTTTTATAAATCTCATACATCTGTCTGGGATCATTTTCCTTCTGCCCTAAGTATATCTTTGATAATTTCCAGTAGTATCTACTGGTGTCAAGCTCTTGAATTTTAGTTTAGTCTAAAAATTTCCTTTTTTGCCTTCATTTGTGAAGATATCTTCACTGGTAAAAAAATTCTAGGTGGACAGTCCTCCTGTCTCCACATTGAGGATAATATCCTGCTGGCTTCTGGCTTCATTGTTGTTTTTGAGAAGTCAGCCGTCAGTTTACTTTTTTCAGTCTTTTGAAGATTGCCTGGATTTTATTCATTGACTGCTTTTAAAGTTTTCTCTTCCTTTTTGTTTTTCTGCAGTTTTAATATGAACTAAGAATAGATTTTTAAAATTTATTGTGCTTGGGGTTTGTTGTTTTTCTTGCATTTGTGGCATGGTATCTTTCAATCAGTTTTGGAATATTCTCAGCCATTATCTGTTCAGGTATTCTCCCCTCTCCTCTGGGACTCCAATTAAATATATGTTAGATCTTTTCACTGTAACTTCCATGTTGTTTCTCTCCTGTATTTTTTATCTATTGTATTTCTGTGCTGCTTTCTGAATACTTTTTCTTACCTATCTTCCAGTCCACTAATTCTCTTTTCAGCAGTGTTGAATCTGCTTATGGACTGTTCATTGAGTTAATTTTGATTATTATATTTTTTTACTTGTAAAAGTCCAGTTTGACTATTTTTCAGATCAGCAGTATCAACTTTTTAACATTTTTTACTCATTGCAGTTATTTTCAGTGCCTTCTTTTATTTCTGTAAATAGAGGAAACACGTTTTTGTAGTGTATGTCTGATAATTTCAGTATTTATTTCAAATCTTTTGGGGTTGATTTCTGTTACTTTACAAGATACTTCTCCTGTTCACTTGTATGCCTGGTTAACTTTTTGTGCTGGTTTGATATTTGAGGTGAGAGTGTCTCATCAGAGAGGACTTTCATTTACTCTGGTCATTCTGGAACCACATCACTCCAAGTTTTAAGACTTGAGGTTCCCTGGATCTAGTGGGCAATGCAAGTCTGTGTGAGAGCTAGTTTACTTCTGGTTGACCCTTGCCCTGGAGTATATCCTTTTGGGTCCCTACTAAATGTGGGGGTACTAGCTGGTTCTTTAACTTTTGTTTTCTTGGCCTGCCAGGCTACCAGAACTGTAGGTTAGTCTCACAGCTGTTTCTTTGGTAGATCAGTACGTGCACTCAGGGCAAATAGGTCTTGAACACTGGGGTCATCTCTCTGATCACCATCTTCTCCTTGATTTTGACTTGGTAATTCTTCACTAATTTGTCAGTTCTTTGAAGTTTTCTTTTTTTCTTTTTTAAATCCCTCTGAATCTTTTAAAAAGATTTTTAAAAACATTTCATACAGCTTGATGTCCTCAGTAAAATGGTTGGTCTGAAGTGTACCTAGCTTCCCATTAATGGAAGCAGAAGTTCTCAGATTGTCTATATCTTTATCTAAAAAAATTTTTGACGATTAAAACAATCGATGGTGTATTTTAAAATTATATATGTTGTTTGCTTAAAATAGATCATTTTTTGAAAATAGGGCCAAAAAAACCCCTTTTCCCTTATATTGGATCTGGCTCTGTTTGGAAATTTGGTTGCTTGATTGTAATTTCTTATTAGTTTTTGGTTGATACTCTCCCAGATATCTTCACACTTTCATTTTCGTTTATTAGATGAATTCTCATGCACAATTATGAGTAAGATAGAATTATGTGCTGACAGCAAATGAAGAACCATATAAGTTAAACATAAAGTATTTTAAATTAGCAGGAGTGAATATTACTTTTATTTATAGCCTGACATTTTTCATACCTGTCCTTTTGGTTTTTCTTTTGCATATATATTGTTTTTATAATTTATAATTTTATAAATGTGAAATTAAATAAATCCTAAAATGCTTCTTTAGTATTATCACAGGACCATTAAACCTTAACTTTCTTAAGATCCTATGATTTTAGACTACTGAAGATATTGCTTCACTGATCTAAGTTTTTCATAAAGTATTACTCTTGAACTCTGTTTACACATTGAATGGAGAATCATGTTTAATCATTCCAGTTTCTTTGTTCAGAAATCTCATATTAATAAAACCATATAATTTCTTAGGTATCTAATAGTCTTTGAAAAAGTATATGATTTGCAGTGGTAGTTATATGGGCACAAAAGCCTTCACATTTAAGGCCTTGATGGCTGATGCTTGTTAATTTCTTTGGCATTCCAGTTGAGTGACCATGTTATTTTTAGTGTATACAGAACAGCTGAGTCTTTCTCAAATAGCCTTTACATTTTTTACCCCCATAGATACACTAATTTATCTACATTTTTTTTAATTTATATACCTATATGGTCATTTAGCACTTTCCTGAAAATTCTGGATAGTTTTTCTTTAGTAGCAGCTCTAAGATAAAGGAAAAAAGATCATTCCGTGTATTCTTGAGAAGATTGAATACAAGTTTTTCAAATAGGTTTTCTTTGTTTGGTTTGGGAGAACTTAACTAGATTTTGAAATGACATTATTGAATACATTAGGGCAGCAAATATTATGGGAAGATAGCCATTAATTTGTCAGTATATTCTTGTTAAGGTCTTGGACTTTGCTGATTTCAAATCCTGACTTCAGCACATAGTGAAGTTACTTAGGTTAGGTTTTCTTAGCTCTCAAGGCTTTCTTTCCAAAGGTATGAAATGAGGATCATAATAGTACCTACTCATGGTTGGAAAAATTGAGATAATGTATGTAAAGTCTTAGCATACTACCTCATGTCATATGTCTTTACTTCTAAAACTTTAAGGATTAATGGCTTTTTGTTTGAAATATACTAATTAACTTTTTTAAAGCATGCATTTTTATTTTTCTTCAGTATTTTAATTGATTGCAAAGTCACTTTAATCTATAGTTTAGTACCTCTGATAGATACATTAGTATATTTGAATGCCTTAGAGTTACTGTATGTTCCTGTTGTAGTTTATAAGAGATCATACCAGGGTTTCTTAACATTTACAGTTAATTTTTTACTCCTTTTATATTATTAAGGCTTTCACAAAGTTTTGTCCTTGAATTGGGAAAAAACAGACTTCCATGAGTTAACCCACATTTTAGAGATTCAGAAAGTAAAATTTTAGTACTGGAAAAAAATCAATTTAAAGTAGGCCATCAGAGACTTACCACTAAAATTTCAACCTGGAAGGAGCTTGCTTCTAATTATATTTTCAGAAGTAAGCTTTTAATAGAAAGAAATACATTGCCATTTTGTTAATGTGTTCCTGATGTTTTATCCATTGAATTACGGGATACATGACAGAATTCCATCCAACATTATTATTGTGGCACAAAGCACAAACAGGAAAAAAATGAATTTCAGCTGTTTGAGTGAAAATGTAAAAGTGTGATAGGATGGAAAGAATGTCGTGGACTATTTTTTATTCATTTAGAGAAAAAAACTATAAAAACATTTACTTAACCAATTTTTTTCACATCACCTTTTTGAAAATGTTAGGACAGTCTGTTAACATTGATGTTTCACAGCTGAATGCTTAGTAATGTCAGACGTATTTAGTGACCAGTTAGCCGTAGCTCATAGAAGGGAGGGTCTTCTGTATGCTACTTCTAAATTTTCCTTTACTGGGGACATTTAGTCAATTCAGTAAGTATGTTTTGCATTAAAATCCAGGTTCTTAATTTATGTTTTTGACTTGGAGAATTACAGTGGAAATATAGAGCAAACAAACTTTTCACGTATTAGTTTTCTTTGGTAGTTTTTGCCCATGAATTTTATACTGTTCCATTGTATTATAATTATTTTTATGAAATTAGGAAATGTAAACGTGAATATTTTCCACATGAGGAAATTAATTGCACAAACTTCTAATTTATTCATTTTTATTCTTAATGTATTAATGAGATCCTGAGAGTAAGCATGCTTGCTCACTCTCAAATGGAAAGGACTCATTATTCTTTGTTTTGGATTACAGGGAACTTCCTTTATCTGTATCATCAGCATGAATGGCTAAATCCATTTATCAGATGCATCCCAACACTATTCAGGCTCTTTTTATTGACCATACATTTTAAAGCCACACTGTTGGATGGTGGGAGACATAAAGAGGAAAAAAGTGCCATCCCTGCTATCTTGCTTGTAGGGTGGAAAAGTCCAAGGATGTTACATGACTACAGGATTATTTTGAAATATGAATTTTAATAAAAAGAGATTCCCAAGTATAATATTATGACCATGCTAACTTATATTGCAACTGATTTTTATTATAAACAAGACCTAAGTCATTTAATTCATTTTGTATTAAGAAATTTAAGTCTGATTTTGATATTCTATTGTTATAGTGTATCTGACGTTGTTTAGGAGGGTGCTGCAGTGACTGAGATTAAACACTGAAGTTAGAAGTAAATTATTTCTGTGTATTAAATGAAATTGATTTTTTTGTTAGGTGATGATGGAGTCAGTGTAGAAGAAGGTGGGAAAACAAAAAGAAGCCAGAAGGATGATGAAGAACAAATTGCTAAATATAGGCAGCTCTTGCAAGTTATTCAAGAAAAAGAAAAGAAAGGCAAAGAAAATGATATGGAAATGGAAATTAAGTGGGTTCCAGGTAAGAATTAGATACTAACTAAATATTCACTTGTTTTCCTTCGTTTTGGGATGTTGGATATAAAAGAAAAGAATATCAACTCTTTGGAAACATAAACTTAAAAAAATCACATTTTCAAGGAGTGTTTTGGTGAGGAAGATAACATGATATCTGCATGCATGATTTAATTCACTTTAGCACCAGCATTTTCTATTCCTGCGGCTTATTCTTTGTCTCTTTAATTTACTAAATACAAATTATCCATTTATAAAAGTAGACCTTTCCTAGGTTTGATTCCAGTATTCTCAGGTTATAGAAATTTGAATCCAGGCACCATGTATTCTAAAGTCATTAAACTTTTTTTCAAAATATGTTATTAATAAGTGGACTTTTCTCCAGTAACTGCTACTAGACTTTAATTAGTGAGGTTTCACTAACACAAAATATGTAATACATAGTTTTCTGTCTCAATTGTGCAATGTTTGAGTATTTTTGAACAAAGAAGTATAGCATCGTAAGTGGTTTTTATAACTGCCTTGAAGAGTTCAATAACCCAATACTAGTACAATAACATTAAAACCATGTCAAAGCTAAACAAAGAAAAGCTAGGATAAACGAGGGTTGTTTTCTAGCATATGCATTTTTTCTTAACAATCCTGGGCAAATCAGCATGTACCTTTGCAAATAACGTGGGGTTTTTTTTTTTTCAAATTACTGCTTTTTACATATATGTATATCTTTTAAAGGTAGGTATAATTTTTGACAAGGATTCAATTCTTTTAGCCTCAATTCATCTCTAGATGAAAAAATACTACTTATAGCACCATTGCATTAACTGTTCTATATTCAGTTACTTCTGTTTCTTACACTAGTATGTTTTTGCACTGAAAGTAAAATATCTGTTTTCTTAGGTTGTTTTTATTTGGGGGGGGGAACTACAATATTTTGATATTTGAGGATTGATTGACTCTTGCAGTAAATTTATTAGGATATACACATATCTTCTGCCTATTTCTGTAGGAACATGGTACTATGTTATAACCCATTTGTTTTAAATGTTTGGCTTTTGCAGGAAGTGGTGGTAAGAAAAAATGAAGTTTAGTAGTGTTATCCTATGAACAGTGGTTGAGAGAACTCAATTAATTTAGCCTGGAGAGGAAAAGTCTAAAAAGTGACTTAATAGTTATTTTCAAGTACTTGGAGGCTGAGTATGTAAACAGAGACTTAATCTCACATACTACCTCAGAAGTCAGTGCTTTTACCAGTGGATAAAAGTTGAAGGAAAGTAGATTTCAGTGTAAGGTAAAGAAGAATTCTCTATATCGTTAGGATTGTTCATCAGAAGAGCACAGAGGCTGCTTTAAGGAGTTGAGTGTCCTTTGTCAGTAAGTCTCACAATAAGGCAATACAACCATACCACTCAGAGATGTGTGAAGAAATTTTTTTATATGAGGTCCTTGGATTTATGATTCCAAGAAATGTTGGATTTTGTCTTTTAGTCAAGTATGTTGTAATTGTAGCTTAATTCTAATCTTAGAATGAGCTTGTTGAATGAAGATATTTTAAATGAACATATTTTAAATTTAGGTATTCAGATGACTATTTGAGAAAGAATATTTAAAATGAAGTTGATTGCAAAGTTTTATATTAAATATTTTAGAGCTATATTGAGTGGGCCAGATCTAACCTTTGTCTTTATTGGTACAGTTATGTAGTGCAAATACCAAAAAGTGATACATAGGAAGATTTAAGCAGTACAGTTTTCCTAGGATAAACCTCACTTAGTCATGGTTCATTGTACTTTTTTTATATTCCTGGACTCAGTTTAGTAATGTTTCATAAAAGATTTTTGAACCTGTGTTAATGAGGAATATTTGTCTATAGTTTTCGTTTCTTGAAATGTCCTTAATTAGCTTTTGGTATCAGGGTAATGCTGATCTCATGTGATGAATTAGCGACTGTTCCCTCTTATATTTAGCAGTACATTTTTATCTTGACTTTGCTATTTGTGGATGTGATATTAATGTCATATAAAATATTTTGAAAATGTAAAATGAAAAATTAGCATCTGTAATTCCATTACCCTTATTCAGCCACTGAGTGATTAGGTAGATTGTGGTTTAATTTATCATTTCTCTATTGTTGAATATTTAGTCATGTTTCTGATCTTTCATTACAATAGGACCATGGCATTGAAAAGAAATTTGATCTAAGGCTGTTACCATTCCCAAACCCACAAATATCAGTACTTCCTTAGATCTCTTCACTTTTATCACCAGCCAAATAATAGGCTTGCTATTTTAGGGCCTTTTACTTATAAAAACAGTTTTTTAACAGAGATGCTTATTCCCACCCACCCACCCCATTTTAGAAACGTCTGTGCATGTGAGAACTTGTAGAGACCACAAGGAGAAGCTAATGCTGGCAGTCAGGCTCACTCATCAGTTAGTAACATGACTTCCTCACTCACATAGCCACTTTACATATGCTACGGATCAACCTGTGGTTCTCTCACAAGCTGTTAAAACTACCAGTGTCCAAGCCTCAAATTTTAAATCTCAGATGCCAAACATCTAGAATGTTATAAATAATCTATAGCTTTTTCCATATTTTAAATTATTTTCATAGGCTAGCTTCCCAGAAATGGAATTACTAGGAAAGGACATGGACACTTTTTGTGTCTTGAGATTACTGCCAAATTGCTTTCCAAAAGGGTTGTACCGGTTTTTAATGCCTTCAACAATGATGAAAGTGCCAGTTTCATGGAATTATCATCAAAATTCGCTATGTAATTTTTACTCTTAGATGAATGAAGGAAAGTTGATATTTTGCTGTATAATGCATTTTTTAAAGTCTTTAACCATAGTATTTTTGAAGGCCCCGTATGGGGTATTACTACCCTGTGAATCTTTGGTATGGATGTGCACACAGGTGCGTGCGTGAGTTTTTTTTGTGTATGTAAACGTAAAGGGTCTTTTACATACTAGACATGTTAAATGAGAAAAATGAACTACTCTTTCAGGATCTCAGTTTACTTATTTGGAAAGTGGGACTAATAATACCTTTCTTGCTTAATTTGAGATATTATAGAGTACTTTGTAAGCTACACAGTACTATTCATGTCACACGTGTATTTTGTTGAATTTGTGTCTTAAGAAATGTATGTTCCCAGTAACAATTACCCTGAACCGCAGGACTTTTTTGATGTTATACTTCAGTAAACCACAGAGGGTCAGTATGAGATTATAGTATATCATGCATCAGTTTTTCTGTGGCTTGAATTTCCAAAATATTAAACTCTGCAGAAAAATAAGTACTCTTAATAATCACTAACAGTTGCTGCACTTGGCGTGGCTTGAAAGAAATTTTAGTTTAGACTGTTTAAACTTCCTATCTTTTTACGTTGGATTATACAATATAGTAACATTAGGAGTTTAATTCTTCGAGGGTAAGTGTTAAGGGAAGCAGATAACAGGTACATGGGTGTAACAACTAGAGTGAACTACTCTTTCTCTTGATATTTTAGTTCCTCATGGAGGTGTGATAATACAGCATTATTAATTGAGATTATAAATGATTAAAAATGTTGAATTTTAAGATTTTTAAGGAACGTTGTAATTCATTGTTTTGTTGTGGAGTAACATTGCCCATCTCAATGTGTTGCTAATAAGGTATCCTGCCTGACTCATTTTGATGAGTAGAGAAAGTAACACATGTAATTAGCATATTGAGACTTTATCGATGAATGTGCCTCATTAGGGAATTTGTAATATGCATATAAATAAAGCATAATGAGTTTTATCTCATATATTAAATAACCTCCCCTAATAATTTATGTGATAATAATTTTTTGTTGTAGATACTGCAAGCCATGTATTTTAATCTTTGAAATTTCATCCAGAATATGAACAGATAATGACATGTTTCTTTGTCTATAATCTTAAAGGAAATTAGATATGATAAAAGTCCTCTTTTTCTTAGTTATCTCCTGATTAATAGACACAGGTGAAAAGGATATCTGGTCTTTTTTCTACTCATCATCCTGCAGTGCCTCAACTTTCCTTCAAATATTGAGCATATGCCAAGAACCATTCTAGACACCATGTGAGCAAAACATACAAATCCTAGACCTCATAAAGCTTATATTTCTGGTTAAGGGGAGACAGATAAGTCTTTAGTAAGAAAGATATTTGAGCAGAGACTAAAGGAAGTGGAGGTCGGGGGTGAGCCATGCAGAGGAGAGTGTGCGAGCAGAGGGGATAGCAAGTGAGTGGCCCTGAAGCTGTGGCTTATCTAGTGTGTTTGAGGAGCAGCACAGAGAACAGTGTGACCACAGTGAGTGAGTGAAGGAGAGAATAATGGATGTCAGAGAGGTAATGGGGCCAGATCATGAGGGTCTTGCAGACCATTTTAAGGGCTTGAACATCTCTGAGTGAGATGAGAAACCATTGGAGTGTTTAAGCTGAGGAGCAATAAGATCTGACTTGGGTTTTTTCCAGTTTTATTGACATATAATTGACATATGTTACTGTATACGTTTAAGGTGTACAGCATAATAGTTTGACTTACATATATTGTAAAATGATTACTGCAATAAGTTTAGTTAGCATCCATCATCCCATAGATACAATAAAAAGAGGAGCTGACTTATTTTTAACAGGACCAATCTGGCTGCTCTACTTGAGAGTAGATTAAAGTGGCAGGGAAGGACAAAATTGGGGAGATCAGTCAAGAGGCTATTGTAATAATCCTGAGATAATAAAGATTGTGGGTTGGACAGGTTTTCAAGGGAACTTCAGAAATTCTCTTCGTCACATGTAAGATGCCTATTATATATTGAAATAGACATGCCAAGTAGATAGTTGGATATCCAGTTTAAAGTTCAGGGAACAGGTCAAGACTGGAGATATAAATTTGGGAATCTTCATTGTACAGATCTCTGTAAGTAAAGAACACCAACGGAGTGATTGTAAGTAGAAAAGAAAAGAGGTTCAAAAATTGATCACTTGGAGTACTCCAGCATTTAGAGGTTGAGGAGAGGTGAGCAGGTACCATCCAGAGGCAGCTGGGAAGAAGCTACCAGAAACAAAGGAGGAGATTCAGGGTTGTGGGGTATCCAGGTGGCCAAGTGAAGAATGCATTTCAGTGAGAAGATGGGTCAGTAAAATACAGACTAAGAAAGACCATGGGATTTAGCAATGTAGAGACCATTGAAGAGTTTTGGTGGAATGGGGAGGATGAGCTTAATGGGGTTAGGAGAGAATGAGGAGTGGAATTGGAGACAGTTAGGAGAGACAACTCCTTTTTCTAAAATATTTGACGATTAGGAAGTTGCAGGCATCATCACACTTCATCCTTAAAAAAATACTTTGACATGTAACTTCCAAACAAAGACATTCTTCTACATAAGCATGACGCTATTATCACACTAAGGGAATTTAATATCGTTAAAATAGTAGTCAAATTTCTCACTCGTTCCAGTAATACTCTTTACGGTGTTTTTTCCTGATCCAGGATCAGTCAGTTTTAAAGTGTCTACAGTAGTTGACTTATAGAATACCCACAGTCTGGATTTGTCTGATTGTTTCCTCACAATTCAGCTGAAAAGTTTTTGGCAAGAATTTTCCATGAATAACGTTGTATACTTCCCATTGCTTCACATCAGAGGCACATAATGTCAGTTTGTCCCATTTTTTGTGCTGTTAACTTTGCTCACTCAGTTAAGGTGGTGTCCTACTGATTTTTCCATCATAAAGCTCCACTTTTTCTTTTGTAACTGATAGGTAATTTGTGCAGTGTGTGAATATCCTGTTCCCCAACATTTTACTTGGTGATGTTATAGATTTATAGATTTATAGATCCTTGCTTGAATCAGTTATTATATTGTTGGTTGCAAAATATTGATTTTCTGTTTCTGTCATTTCTTCTACATTTGTTAGTTAGCATTCTAACTTATGCTAGTAGAACTCCCTCTAGAAACTGGAAGGGAAAGTGAGATCAAGAGAGCATTTTTCTTTAATATGAGAGGAAATAACAGCATGCTATATTACTTCTGGGAGTGATCCACAGACAGGAAAAATGATGCAGAGAACTACATTCTAAAGTAGGCAAAAGGAGTTGGAATGTTTTTGCTCGAGTGGAGGAATTGGCCTTTGGTAGATGTGCATGGACATTTCATCCATTGTACAGGAGAGAAGGGAAGGAATATGGTCACAGAGGGTATGAGTAGAAATGGTGGTGGGAGCTTGTGGTACTCTTCTATTTGCTTATATTTTCCTAGTGAAATGGGAAGTAAAGTCATCAGCTGAGAGTAGGGATTGGGGGGGAGGGGTGATTGTAATGATGGACCATAGTATCTATGTTAGGTTAGGAGGGAAATGAGGGTATATTGGGGGTGATGGATAGGGGAAAGGTCAGAGGATTGATGGACTGTAGGTCCCTGTGAGACAAAAGAATTGTTAGCCTTGGGGTACTAGAGAGAATAAAATGCAAGGATTGGAGCTAATGGTTGAGGAGTAGGATACTTGAAATTAAGATTATGGTGTGTTTGCAGTTTGGATAATGACAGTTCTAGTTATGGGGGGAGTTTCTGAGATTACAGGGAGTATGGAATAATAGTCAGTGAACTGTGAGGCACAGGGTGTTGGAACAGTCATCTGTGTGGATATCGGAATCACCAAGAATTATGACAGGGCCAGAATTGGAGAGAGTGGCAGTGAGCCAAAGCTTAGCTGTTCAAGAAGTGAGGGGTGTGACTATAGTCATTAGATCTCTGCAGTATGGGGGAGTAGATGGTATAGTCTGATAACATGTTACTAAAAGTTGGGGACTGTAGGAGTAAGACCAGCCAGTGGACTGGAGTTGGCAGTGAGTAGCAAGATGGACAGACTGTGGGAGAGAAAAATTCACCACCTAGAAGAGCTGCAGGAGAAACAGTGTCCTCAGAGAAGAGCCAGGTTTCAGTGAGACTCAAATTAGCAAGGGAATGAATAAAGAGGATTTTGTTAATAACTATTAATGACTGATTATGATGGACTAAGGTGTAGAAATGTTCTTTTTGGGGAAGGGTGGGAATGGGAATATTCAGCATATTTTTAGGAGAAGGGATGATTTGGAAGTTGTGGACTTCTTGTGATGACAGAATTAAATAGAGATAAAGGATATAATGAGATGAATACTGTTCTCTTAAAGCTGTACTAGTGGTGAGACTGTGAGTGTCTGGGCAGATCTTGTCGGATACACCCAGAGCTGTGGGATTCTTAGTCTTTTGAAGGAGACTTGGAAGGCAGAGAAGAAGGAAGGACTCCTTGCTGTCTCACCCTGCAAGAGGAGTCTCTCTTGACTCCCATGCACGGAGGCGAGAGGTGGGGTCGCAGCTCCTCCTCCCTCTACTTACTCTTTCCTTCACGCTTCACAGCTGTAGTTCTGTTTGATTCTAGTATCTGTTCTTTATCCTTTGTACTTCCTTTTTCCCCATCTTTATTCCATCTCCATTTCTGTATTCAGTGACCCAATGGGAAGCTTAAACACAGAGACATTAATGACCTGTATCTGTGACTATTGTGTTATTCATTCTTTATTTAGAAATAAAATGTTTTGAATCAGTTGGGCATTCATTTTGCTAGGCAGCCCGGTTTCAAACATTTTATAATTTTCAGACATCTCAAAACCTGTTCACTATTTACTTTTGGCTCTATCTCTTATTTCCATTTATTGCCAGTGTATCCATTATTTGAAATATAGTCGCAAAACTGTTTTTTTGGTCAGAACTTTTAAAATAACCAGATGTTTAAAATTTTGAGTTCAGTGTAGAGGAGAGCATTAAATGGAAAACTAAAATAAGCTAAAAAGAATTTGCAGTTTGCTTCATGTTTTGGTGATGGGGAGGAAACCAGTTTGCAGTGCACTATCATAACTTGTACACAGCTAGTACATAGCTTGAATTTTAAAACTTAGGTGTCCATTCCTTCCTTAAATCATCCAGTTAACAGGTTGACTATAAGGGCCTTGTACCGTAATAAGCTGAAACTTTTACTGTGCCCCCCCCAAAAAAAGAAAAATTAAATCATTTGTGGAATGTGTAATAAAAATGAGAAGCAGCTAGGGTTATCTAAAAACAGTGGTAGCACATTTTCTCCGTAGAGTTGCCAGTAAATTTCTCAGAATTTACTGGATTATTTTAACAATAATTTTCTCTGTTAGTATTAAGATTTAATTTTTTTAAAGTTTTCCAAGAAGCTTTTAAAAAAAAGATCTAAAGCAAAACTGAAGATACTTTTATAATAGTAGTAGTTTCAGAAAGTGCTAAAAATTCCCATACCTTTTGAAGTTTTAGGTTAATTGGTCTGCTGTTTTAGGGTCCCAATTAAATACATAAATCAATAAGTGCTTCTGGTTGCCAGCATCTAGACTGATTCTCTTAATGTCGTCCTTTCCCTCTCTGCCTGTGTGTCGTGTCAGTTGTACTGTTTGCATCTGTAGCTACTATTTCCAGACAGTAGTACCTTTTTTGACTTCGCATTAGATTTACAATCTGCCCAAAATCGGTTCAAGAACAGAGAGTGTGTTTCATGTATTGTTTTCCTGCAGCCCACAGCTATGGTGATTTGTTTGAAGTTGTGAATTCTTTGGTCTTTAAAGCAGAGCTTTTGCCTATTCTATTTGAGGTTGTCCCACGTCATCATTCTATATACTGACTGCCTGGCTAGCACGCTGTCATTTTTCACACACATGTTCCATGTGTTATTTTGACAGAATTCACTCAGACTACTTTCAGCAGTTTCATTATTGCTGTTCTTTTTTTTTCTAAGATTGAAAAGTCATATAACCTTATACTACTTTAACACATTGCGTTTTTTTCCCAATTTTTTTGTGATAAAATATACATAACATAAACTTTACCATCTTAACTGTGTTCAAGTGTGTAGTGCAGTGGTATTAAGAACATTCATACTATTGTGCAGCCATCACGACCATCCATCTCCACAGCATTTTCATCTTTATAAAACCAAATCTCTATATCCATTAAACAACTCTTCATTGCCCCTCCCCCAGCCCCTGGCAACCACCATTCTACTTTCTGTCTCTCTGATTTTGGCTACTCTAAGTACCTCATATAAATGGAATCATACAGTATTCGTCTTTTTGTCACTGACTTATTTCAGTTAGCAGAATGTCCTCAAGGTTCATCCGTGTTGTAGCATCCTTCTTAAGGCTGAGTAATATTCCATGGTATGTATGTGTGTATATATGTGTATATATGCCGCATTTTGCTTATCCAGTTCATCCATTGATGGACACTTGGGTTGCTTCCATGTTTTAGCTATTACACATTCATTTTTATCCATTATCTTCTACAGGCACATGTAGTTGATTATACTCCCATTTTGCATTCTCCTTTTTTGTTTCATTTCTCATACTTATTTTTACATGTTTCTAAATAATCTTTTAATCATAATGCCTGCATCACATTCCATTGTGTATCTAATTTATGTTTTAGGCTCTTTCTAATGTTTTGCTATTATGGAGGACATAATAACCTTATATTGAATTTTCTTAGGGATAAATTCCTTTGAGTAGAACATCTTCATGCCTCTTATCATTTATCTTGAAACAGTTCTGTTAATTCATGGTGCTAACTAAGGAGCTTCTTATTTTTTAATTTATGAAGGCTCCTCAGAAATGCTGATAAAATACACAAAATCAAATCTATTTTCTACAGTTGGCTCAAGGTTTGAAGCCACATAAAGGAAAGGGCATAAGTACTTTCTATAGATCTTTGGTTTGATATAAAACTTAATCCCACTTTGGGACCATATGCCATGTTCCTGCGCTCTGAAAGATTTGCCAGCCTTTCTCAGTGCCCTTTTGGTTAGACCATTGTAGACAACTGCTCACTGACTACAATGCAATGATACTTTAAAACTTTGAGGTCCAAGGTAAAGCTGGTAAAAATATTGTGGCTTGAACTGGTAGCTAGCTAAGCAGGTTAAATCTGCAGGTATCGTGTGGGAGGGACTCTGTATTATTTTCAATACACAGTGACACTATTTGCCTGATGTAATTACTAGGGGAAGAGAGTGTACAAGTACTTTCCTCCCTCTCATGATAATCTTCATTGAGGGTGGGGGATAGTTCTCATCAAATGAGCTATCAAGAGATAGCCTTAGCTCAATCTTCTCATTCAGTGACATGGAAAACTTTTATCTGTAAAATTATTTGGCATAAACTTGAAAATCTGATCCTATGTATGTCCAAAGATGAGTGCCAATAATTTGACTTGGGCGGGTTCCCTTGGTGTTTGGAATGATACGCCTCAGTGGTAAATTGAAGCATGCATTTTGAAGGCATATGCTTCTCTAAGAATTGGCTTGCATAAATTAGGGATATCTGTCTGCCTTGGACTTCACCAAGCTTTTCCTAAGCATTGTCACCTTAGATTGTCATAAAATATATTTCATTTTAGGTTTCCGTCGCTGCTTCTTTCTGTGGAAGCATAGAGAGATTTAAAAATATTTTTTAAGTAATTTATTTGGATTCATAATTTCGAACCAGAAGCAGACTTCTCAGGGTGTGGGAACAGTTTGGTCTACGGCCAGGATCACATATGTGACAATGTCTAAGAAGCCTGTCTTCTGATTAATAAGCTGCTCTGAAAGTCTTAAAAAAAAAAAAAAAAAAAGCCAACGGAAGCCTTTGCGTATTTGCTGTTGAACACTGCAGGCTTCTAGGCATACGTGTTGTTAGTTGGTATTCCAAGATTCTGATATCTTTTTGGACCCAAAGAATGCTTGACCCATCATAGATTACTTTAGTAGATTTCTGTCAACAGAGAATCCCTAAGAATAGAAACAGTGCTAGCTTATAACAAGCCATGGATATATTGAAGTCCTAATTTTCAGTGTTACTTTCATTCTCTGTTAATTCTCATCCTGTAACTTTTTCAATGTTGCAGTGAAGGACACTGCCAATGAAATAAACTCTGAGTTAATTACAAATACTAGAAAAGGAGTAAACCTTAAAGGTACTCTACTTCAGAGATCCCCAACCAGCATACCACCTGTGGATTACAAATTTGCCCAAGTATTGATCCCTTTAGCCTCTAGACCAACCAGAGCAGCCCCCAGCTTCGCTTCCTTCTCTGGTAGCCTCCTCCATTTACTCCAGTGTGCTGTGCAAGCATTTTTTTTTTTTTTTTTTTTTTTGCGGTACACGGGCCTCTCACTGCTGTGGCCTCTCCCGTTGCAGAGCACAGGCTCCGGATACGCAGGCTCAGCAGCCATGGCTTACGGGCCTAGCTGCTCCACAGCATGTGGGATCCTCCCGGACCAGGGCACGAACCTGTGTCCCCTGCATCTGCAGGCGGACTCTCAACCACTGCACCACCAGGGAAGACCAAGCATTATTTTTTATATCTGTCATAATAGGGAGAAGGTTGGGAAGACACTGCTTTCCTAATAGTTATTTGGGAAGTCTTTTTAGCAGTAGTCAGAATTACAGTTTACTTATATAAACTCAGTCCAGTATATGTGGAAGAAAATACTTAGACTGCAGCAAGAAAAATCTAGCTTAAGAGGTTGTTAAATATTGAAATGCTAGGGAGGTTGAAGTGCTTTTCATTTTTATTAAAGAAAGATTTTTTTGTTTAATTAATTTAAAAATGACATTTCCGTTGTACTGCAGCCTCAAAATGCCCTTATGTTAATAGCTTCTGTAGTCAGAACCTCTCCCAGGGAGGAAAACAATTAGACACCCCTAAGTTTCAAGCCATCAATTTACAGGTGGATTTTCCAAAAACAGTGTATAGATCGGGACTGTCTTATAATGAAGTTTGGGATAGCATTAGTAGTTTACTGTGATCATGGAAAGAGCATAGAGGGCTTGTGTCAGAAAATCTGAGTTTAGGTACCTACTGTTCTGATGGGGATTAAATGACAAAAGGCAGTGAAACCTAGTTTAGCACACAGTTGTCAAAGACTGAACATTTACTACCCTTTTTTTTTTTTAAACAACTTTATTGTGGGAAAGTAGAGCATGGATACAAAAGGTAAATACTATGTATGTATACAGTTTAAAGGAAAAGAATAAGATGAACACCTGTGTACCCAGCTTAAGAAGGAACATTACCAACATATGCAGTCGCCTGTGAGGCTCCTCTCTTACACCCTCTTCCTTTCTCTATCAGAAGAAACTATGAAACTGCATTCCATATTAATCATCCCCCTTTTCTCTACAATAGTTTTACCACCTATGCATGTATCCCTAAACAGCCTAGATTTAGTTTTGTTAATTTTGAAGTTTGTAAAAGCGTCCCCTGTGTATTCTTCTGTCAGTTGCTTTTTGCTGTTAACGTTCTATTTTTGAGAGTTATTCATAATCCATATGTGAAGGCATGGTCCGTTAATTTTCACTGTTACATAGAATTCCATTGTAGATATATCATAGTATATCTGTTCTATTGCTGGTTATTGTGGTGTTTTGCTATTATAAACAATGTCTTTGTGAATATTCTTGGACTTGTCACCTAGGTATATATCGAATTTCTTGGTTATGTGTAGAATTTCTTGGTTGTACAGCATGCTCACGATTACCTTAACTAGGTCATGCCAAGTTGTTTTCCCAGGTGCTTGTACCATTTTAATCTAACCAGTAGTGTGAGTTCCCATAGCTCTTTATCCTCACCATTAATTTATACTGTCAGGTGATTTTTTGCCAATTGAGTATGTAAGTAATGGTATCTCATTATGGTTTCAATTTGTGTATTACTCTCAAATATTTGTTGAGTTCCTGCTCTGTGTGCCAGACTCTTCTCTGATAGCACTGAACAAAACAGACAAAGATCCAGGCCTTTGTGGGGTCTTACATTTTAGTGTGTGTGTTCATTGGGGGAGAGGGGATGAAGGGAATTGATAAACAAATAAATAGGAAAGTAATCAGATGATGATTAAGGGCTATAGAAACGAAAGGATAAAACCTGGATGGGGAACAGGAAGTTCATGGGTGGGAGTGGGTAGCCATTTAAAAAGGACAGTAAGGGAAGGCTTCATTGAGACAATGACGTTTGTACAAAGAGCTAATGGGAAAGACATTGCACCCTGTGTGTTATCCTGGGAAAGAACATTTCAGGCAGAGGAAGCAATAAATGCAAAAAGCCCTGAGGGGAAAGCATTTCTGATTTGTTCAGGAATAATGAGGCAGAATAGACCAGGGAGTGGACAGTAATAGAAGGTGAGGGCAGAGAGGTGGCCAAGTCACAAAGGGTTTTGTAGACCTCTGGATGGACTTTAACTTTTACTTGAAATGCAATGGGAAATGGAAGTGATATGACCTAACTTACGTTTTTAAAGGATTGCTCAGGCATTTGCCTAATTACTAATGAGAAGAATATTTTTTTTCCTGCTTTCTTATCTGTGAAATACCTGTTCATGTCTTTTGACCATTTTTTATGTAGTGTTCTTTGTCTGTGTTTTAGTGATTCATAGGAGTTCTTCCTCTGTTTGGAGTTCTTCCTATATTTTGGGCTTGTCTTTCATCAGCCATATATTTTGCACATAGCTTTTCCTAGTTTGTGATTTTCCTTTTTACTCTCTTCAGAGTGTCTTTTGAAGAACAAAAATGGTATAGTCAAGTTTATTAAACTTGTCCTTTTATTCTTATGTACCTCTAGTTCACATAAGTGTATTCATTATAATCTCTGGATTAAGACACTCTTTCATCATTGGTCCAGCATGACCTCCTTTTATTTATTTATTTTTAGTAAAAAGTGAACCCACTATAAAAGCTAGAATTGTGCAACAACTTAAATTTATCCATCTGATCTCTCCTGCTTCCCCATACCTAAGAATAACCATCATCCAGATTTCAGTATTCACTCCTTTGCTTTCCGTTGTATATATTTTCATCTAATTTATAAGTATTTCTGAAAAGTCTGGGTGCATAAAAAGGAATGAAGTACTGATATATGCTATAAAGTGGATGAACCTTGAAAGTATTATGCTAAGTGAAAGAAGCCAGTCACAAAATGCCACATATTTTATATGAAATCTGCAGAACAGACAATGGAGACAAGAAATAGGTTAGTGGTTGGAGGGTGTGGGGGTGTCTGAGTGTCCTGCAGGGGTGAGGGATTGGGTTTCTTTTTGAGAAGAAAATGTTCTAAAATGACTGTGGTGATGCTTGCATGTATCTGTGAATGTACTAAAAAACATTGAAGTTTATTCTTTAAATGGGTGAATTGTATGGTATATGAACTATATCTCATGAAAGCTCTTAACTTTGTTAACATTGATGGGAGATGGATGTGTATCATTTGGGGCTGATTTTTGACTTTTAAGTCCTTGATTCATCAGGAGTTGATTTTTTTTTTTTTGCTATGATATAAGGTAGGAATCCAATTTCAACTTCTTCTACATGGCAGATCTTTTTTATCCTCTTCCATTTATTGAATAATCTCTCCTTTCTCCCAGTAATCAGACATGTCACCTCTGTCAGGTACCAATATTTCAAAACTGTGTGGATCTATTGGTTGGCTCTCTGTTTTATTGGTCAGTTAGTTACTCTGCCTAACCCTGGACCAGTAACACACTTCCTAGAACTGGATGAAGAGCACTAATAACCCACACACCCACCCCCTCCCTAGGCCAGTTGGTGTGAGCGCTCTGTGAGGAAACCAAACGCTGCTGCCACCACCACCAGCAGCACCAACAAACACTTGAAGCTGCCGCCTTGTGCAGTATCTTCAGGGGAGAGCTAGGCTTCAGTTAGAGCAAGAAGATGAAGAAAATGTTCAGAGATACAATAATTGAGTTTTTACTGATGATGTACTGTGAATTCCGGGGAATTTAGTGGTAGAGAACTGAAGGGGGAGGGAGATAGTGACAGAGAGGGTGGATGTATAGTTAACTTCTGAGGATTAGAACATGGGAGATTAGGGGGAACCTGATGATTAGGGGCTTTTGGTGGTGACTAAGATGAATAAGGGATAAAAGGCACAGAGAGATTATTCCTGCTGGGTTCAAGATTTTGGTGGTGAGGCTGAATGTTGAGGATTAGGGAGGGAAGGGTATCTGCTGTTGCCATGGATGCGCCAAGCTGGTCACCTCTTGATCCTTTTCTGGGGAGGGGCAAATTTACTGTGAACTCAGGGCTTCCCCTTGAGCCCTATTGCTGTGAGTTTACAGGTAAGGAAGCCTGTGTAACTAAAGAATACACTGTCTTAATTCCAGGGCCCAGGGGCCCACTTCTGAACCCTGTCAGGAAAGGGTTGGCCTTATTCCACAGTGCTGTCTTTTATCCCTGGCTTTTAAAATACTTCAGTGTTCTAGAGTTTCACTATGATATATGTAGGTAATTTTTTGCTTGGTACCTTTATTCTTGCTTAGAATTAATTGGATACCCAGAATCCTGAAGATTAGTAACTTTCCATTCATTTTAAAATTCTGAGAACTTCTCAGACATTTTCTCTTAAAATATTACCTTTTCCTCATCTTCTCTATTTTCTCCTTCTGGGAATGCCATTTGATATGTGTGGTACCTTCTCGTTCTGTATCTAACTCATAGTTTCCATACCTTTGAATCTGTGCAGCATGCTGGGTAATTTCTTCAGTTCTGTCTTTCAGTTCATTAATCTTTTCTTTACCTCTGCTGTGTAACTTGGTTGACTTTATAATTTCAGTTATGTTTTTCATTTCTGGAACGTTTTTTTCTTCCCCAAATCTGTCTCATACCTTTGATAATCTTTTAATTTCTTTTGTTTTTTTAAATGTGCTGATTTTATATTCTGTTTCTGTTAATTCCAAAATCTGTAGTCTTTATAGGTCTGACTTATTTGGTTTCAGCTTACTCTGGTTCATATTGAATTTTGATTGTGATCTAATTGTTCTTGGATCTTTCTTTACCTATGGGAATTCTCAGAGGCCTGAGTCAGAAAAAATACTTCTTTTAGAGAGTACTTGCCAGGTACCTAAGGGCACTTCCAATCCTGGACCTATTGAAACCAAATTTTTGGATTAGGGTGTTTGGGGCCACACAAATAGTGTGAATTCTAGCCACAAACCCATGGATTTGTGGGCTTGTGGTTATAAATTCTCTGGGGGGAAAACGTGTTTTTACTTCCCTTGTTCTGCCCATGGCCAAAGCCCAAACAGGCATGTATCCCTTCTAAATTGTTGGAGGAGGAGCAGCATCTACTAAAGGATCCTGGCTTCATGGTGGTAGTCTCTGGGACCTGCCATCATGATTGGGCTCCAAACTTTGCCTCCTGCCTCCTGCCTCCTTGGCTAACAGCCCATTAAAACCCAAGATCCATGCTAGACCAGAGCAGATTAGTGCATGTCCCCAATGAAAACTCCCTACTTCTGAGCTAGTGTAACATTTCTGTTTGAGCTTTCTTATTTTGACTAAATTCCAAAAAATTGCCTTCGTTTTCTTACGTCTTACCCATTCATTATAGTTTCATTTATTTTCTGCCTTGTCTATAAACATTATGTATAAAAAATAACAATAGAACAAGTAGTTCTTCAGTCTTCTTTGCCACAAATTAAAGAGCAGAATAGTTTCATCAGACTTGGCCAGAATTTTACTTTAGTATTAAAGACAGCTTGCTATTACGTACATTGTGATCACAAACTACTTGAAAGGCAAACAAAACATACAAATAAAGTACAGACAAATACAGGAAACAATAGCTCCCTAATGAAGCCCAAATGTCTTGTATTTGAAGTCAGCTTTTTAAGAACATTTGATTCTAAGAAGCAGGGACAGGTTGATTCACAGTAACATGAATATACTTGCAAATGGAAGACATCATTCTACAGGAGGGTAAAAGGAGATTCAGAAGAGGTTAGAGAATGATAAGCTCAAATTCAAGGCAAATACAAAACAGTTGCTACCCACTGAAACAGCTTTTAGACAAAGAACAACAACAAAAAGCATTAACATTTCTTCATTTAGTACATACTTTGGGAGTGTCTTCTATGAATACCTCATTGACTGTTTTAGGAGAAAGAGAATTAAATGCTATATGAGAAGCCATTCCCAGTCTAAGTAGCTTACCTATACTACCCTTTTATCCTTATTATCTTTATTATAGTTGTCTGTGTTGTTTCCATATAGTAGATATAACAGTATTCTAACAATATTAAGTGCATACAAGGAGCATTTGTTGGCTCTGAATTTTGCTATTTGCTATTATTCCCAAGGCTAGTTGTTATTTTACTTTTTAATTTCATGAACTGTTGCTCTGTCTGTAAGGTTGGGAACAAATTTGACTCATGTATCCTTTCAATTGTACTTCCATTCATTCAGCAGACATTTATTCAGCATGTGCTGTGTACTTGGCCCTCCACTAGCCATAGGGTTACCTTTGTGGGGGGAAAAAAAGCAAGCCATGACCTCTACTGTCATGGAGTCTGCAACCTAGTAAGGGTGATAACCATTAATAATAGTTAAAAAAATAATCACACAAACATAAAATTGCAACTGTGATAAATAGTGCGGAATAAAAGAATATGGCACTGTAAGAGTTTAGGAGAGAGGGATTTACAGAAGTTCGAATTATGAACCAAAGTCTGAACAATGTTCTAAACAAATCTTGAACCAAGTTCGAAACACTTCAACTCTTCATCTTTCTCATTACAAAGGATTGATAGTTTTGCTATCTGATACGCTTTAAGGATAAGTAAATGTCTCCTTCCCTCTCCCCACACCACTGGGGAAAACTGGCTAGTTTGAAAGGGTGCCTTTGATGTCAGTGTTCCTCAGGGCATGGTTACACCCCGAGGGAATTCCAAGTTGGGAGTTCAGTTGGTGATGGTGGTTAGTTACATTTTAAAGGGTACTTTTGGGATTGAGTGTTAACATGGTCTCATTTAAACATACAACATACATAAATAAAGACTGAGCCATAAGTGTTCGTAAGTATTCTCAATGGATCCTAAGTTCTCACATACATAAAAAAGTGCCAGTTTCAGCCTATATCAGAAATCTTAAAACATGTATTTTGTTTTTATAAACAAAACCAGCCATAGTACCTAGTTGAGTTATTTTAAGTTATTCATGTCCTGCCCCTTGAAGACTTTTCAAAATTTCAAATGAGCAAGTTCAGAAAAAATGTATATTCTTACTTTAGTGGATTTTGAAAGGATATTTAAAAGAATTTTTGTGTGTATGCAAACTGCCAAAATAAGTCTGAATGAATTGCGCTTAAATTATTATTGTTATAATTGAGTCATCTGTGCTCATGGTTGGTTTTAAAAGAACTTTTCACCCCTTATTTGTAGGGTTATTGATGTTATTTTTAACTAATTCGTCAGTCCTTGCCTATATGCTTAAATTTTTAAAAAACAAACGCACAAAACTAGACATTTATAATGAAGTTGTTTTTCAGTCACGTAGTGGCTGCTCTCAAATGAAGCTAAAAGTGTCTGAAGAATGTTCTTGTGCATATGCCAGGAAGCTTCTGGAATGGGCATATTTTTAAGAATTTAGAACATAAACAGCTGTGATCCGTGGCAGGAGATTTAAATGACCTCATGATGACAGCAAGAACAAAGCATTTTTAAGTTATCATAGTGGTGTGTTAATTCATTGCAATGTGTTTGTCATTCTACTATTTTGGTGTATTAAGTGAGAGCCAGGCAAAAAAATTACAGACTGTATTTAACTGAAGATACTATTTCTTTATTGTTGTAAACAAACTAAATACCAGAAAAATATTTCCCAAGAATGATATTTCATGAATTATTTAGAGCTATAGGTCCTAAAAAAAAAAATGCATGAACCACTTTGGGATAAAGGCCATTTATTTAGATCCTAAAGTTTTGATTCATTTTCTGTTGGAGAGACTATGTTCCAAACATGAAAGATCAAACAGTTGGCTTGAAATAAGAATTCCTCCTTCAAGAAAGATCAATTAAGTGCTTATTAAGTACTTACTATGTGTCTGGCACTATGCTAAATATTATGCAATACAAAAGAAGGTGACTTCAGCTGCTTTTGTTCGAGTTGGAAGAAAAGGCATACTCAGTTGAAACTTCTAAACTAAAAAAAGACATTATTATAATCAAGTACCAAACAAAAATAATACATAATTTATGTGATACAAATAATGAAATAGCCCTTCTCTTCAGAAATGACTTCTAATGCTTAAAGAACAAGAAAGGGAGAATTGTTTCCTATCACGTGTCCTGAAACAGATCTATATCACCTTTTGGTTCCCTCAGAAACAACCTATGGTATCTTGAACTAATGGTGACTGAAGTTTGGCTCAGTATCTTTTTCCTACTGTAACTGAGCATGACCCTATGGGGCCTTCCCAAGACAGACCCCTCCCCCATGTCCTCTGCTTTAGCTCCTCTCTGAAGTATGCAGATAACAGTATATAATGCACATTTCCTGAGTTGTTTTACAGATGCTAAAACACCCACCAAATGGAAGAAATTAACTATTTGATGACCATGAGCACATAGCCCCCAGACCTACTGGTGCCTAAGGATTGATAATGTTAATGCCTGTGACAGTACCCTGTTAACCTCACCATCAACCAATCAGAGAATTGTACATGAGCTGATCACATACCCTGGGATGCCTCTCGCTCACCTTGCCTTTAAAAATGCTTTGCTGAAACCCATTGGGGAGTTCAGGCTTTTTGAGCATTAGCTGCCCTGGACTCCTTGTTTGGCGCCTGCAATAAACGCTGCACCTTCCTTCACAAAAAAATGAAGGAAGGGAAGGGAAGGAGAGGGGAGGAAAAAGGGAAGGAAATAAATGACTTCTAATCATTGTCTAGGACAGTGGTTCTCAACTAGGGGTGATTTTGCTCCCTAGAGGACATTTGGCAATTCTGGATAGATTTTTTTATTTTCATAACTGGGGGCTACTGGCAGCTAGTGTGGATAGGCCAGATATATTGCTTAACATGCTATAATGCACAGTCCTTCACAACAAAGAATTATCTGGTCCAAAATGACAGTTGTACTGAAATGAGAAACCCTGGTGTAGAACCTACAAATGTCAGTGATAAGTTTTGAAATAGTGGGAGGTGGACTCTCATCTTCCCCTAGACCTCTGTTGCCCTGGTAATCTTGTTTGCCTGAGGCCATTTGGATCCTTACATAGAAATGAGCATTGAGGATCTATAAACTTTTGAACATTGTATGCAAGTTTTTCCAGTACAGTGTTTGAGAGAGAGATTCCATAGTTTTTTTTTTTTTTTAACATTTTATTATTATTTTTTTAAAAATTATTTATTTGGCTGCACTGGGTCTTAGTTGCGGCATGCGGGATCTAGTTCCCTGACCAGGGATCAAACCCTGGCCCCCTGCTTTGGGAGCGTGGGGTCTTAACCACTGGACCACCAGGGAAGTCCCAGAGATTCCATAGTTCTTATCAAATTCTGAAGGTATCCATATTCCCCCAAAATGTCAAGACCCAGTCACATGTGGAGTAGTTCATAGAGATTGAGACACATTAAACCAATGTTCTAGTCACCTAAAAGAAACAGTAACACCTTTCTTAGCACCATGCCGAGATAGAAGTAGAGTTTAAGTTTCAAGGATTAAAATTAACCAGAGAATACATTTTGGCGGGGGGAAAAAGCACTCTAAATATATTACTTAATTTAGTATTTTGGAGTAATAAAATCTCTCTTAATGTATGAGGAAATTAGAATACCTTAATGATTATTATTTAAACATCATATTTAATAACACAGTACTGTGCATTTAGAATCTGAGACTGGACTGTGTGCTGACCCACAGGCATAATATATAAATTGTTTTATTTTGCTGTTCAAACTCAACTTGTTTTGTCAGGATTTGCTCCTTTCTCCCAAATGAGGATCCAAGTTTACATTTCCTAAGGTGCTATGTATCTGTTGATTCAGTCAGAGATCTGGACATGTTTTATACAGTTCACATTTCTCCTGAAAACTGTTGAGTAAAGTGATTGTGTTTTTCTTATAAGAAACATTTTTGAATTGAGAGTTGTGTTTCTGATTTGGCATCCTGTAAATCAGAGAGTATCCCATAAATCAGGCATACCAGCAGTATGTTATGAAAACAAATCTCCATAACCTTGAGTATGCATATACCTTAATACTTTTCTAACTTACAGAAATTTAGAGATTAAGTCTTGGCTTAAGAGCCAAAGAGGGGACCTTATAGCTCATCTGTTCCAGCTGTTTCTGCTATTCTTTGGGGCTCAGGACCCAAAGCACCACTTTTAGTTGTTTTGTGTATTTGAACTTCTACCAAATATTTTCTTTTAGGAGAAAAAAGATGTATGCGGGAGGAGGGAGTTGCATGCTTCTGATCCAGACCAACCTCATTTTGCAGATAAGGAACCTGAGGCCCAAAGCTTTAGATTTTACTCGTGGGCTATACATTTCTTTATTTTAGATCAAACCAGCATTTCAGATGTATCTAGTAATAGTATAGAGGACAATTAGGAGTTAAAATTGTAGCTGTATGGCTTCCTAGTTGTGTGTTCTTAGGCAAGTTGCTGAACGTTCTCAGTCTCAGTATACTCATCAGGGGAAAGGGGAGTTATTATATCCTCAGGATGGTTTTCACTTTCTTAGAATTTAGAATGTATCTGGAAAGATAATCTGGGTTGACCTTGTCTCTAGATTCATTCCATTAATTTTTTAATGGATTTTGTGTCCTCTAAATGTTAAAACTCCCTCTCCCCAAACCCAACCATGACCTCCCCAAAACACTACAAAGTAAAACAAACATCTGTATTATCAAAGGGGATAACACAGTGGTCACATTTCCTTTACTTTGACAGTAATGAGGTCTTCATGAACTGATAGATCAGCCTTGGGGCCTTTTCTTTCTTCTCACCCCACTCTAGTTATTTCATAAGCCACCTAGACACATGAATCAGGAACTGCAGAATATAATGAACGAGGACCTTGAGAGAGAACTACATGATTGAATAACATCATTGAAAGAACTTAGACATACAAGGTGGAATCTGAACTTGATACTCCTTTTGATCTTAAAGATGTGGATTCACAGAGTGAGTTCTTGAGGAGAAATTACAGGAATTCTTTCTTCCTGGGCCATTTCAACAGGGATTGCCTTACTAATCAATTTTTGTTAGTCACTTGTAGTTCCCAGGGAATACAGTCTTTTACTTGGGCAAAGAAGCAAGTAGAAATAATTATGTTAAAGACCACTTACCTTTTGTTACCCAAGATTAATTAGTAGTCATATCCTGAGAAGATTTTGTTCCAGAATTTTTCTTAGTGTCTCAAGCAATTCAATTAAGTACAGAGAAATGAATTTTGAGCTTAAATAAAGGAGTTTTCTTTAGTGGCTTGACCATATATTTATTTGCTGAGTTGGTTTGTTCATTTCGGTTTGGTTAGGTTTATTGTCATTTGTTATTGGGAAATAGCTTTGATATAGATTGATACTACATTACTCTGTGACATTGTAGTGTTGCATTTTATCTTGTTTCTCTAGTAAATATATGTAAAATACCTTTTTTGGTAAATTACATTTTTAAGTGAATGAAGCTATAACATTTTAAACTAACCTATCTGTGTTTTCTCTTAGGCCTTAAAGAAAGTGCAGAAGAGATGGTCAAAAACAAATTGGAAGGAAAGGATAAACTGACCCCGTGGGAACAATTTTTAGAGAAGAAGAAAGAGAAAAAAAGACTGAAAAAGAAACAAAAGGTATCAGTGATAATCATGACCGAATAATTCCGAATAATTATTGAGCAACCACTAAGTATCAGAAGGTACCAGGTGCTTGGCATCCAGTATCTCATAATGTGACCACTCACTGTGGTGGGTGAAGTGTTTTCTGCAAGGCTGCATGCATAATGATACACTAAGCCTGTATCATTTAATCTAACTGCCTTGCTCTAATATTTTACATTTATGTGCTACCTAAATAAAATGCATAGTTTAGTTGATTTCTAGATGTAAGACAGTTTGATTCTATTCTGTGTTTTTGAGGAAGAGAGGTACATACAGACATTTTTACTTGAGGATGTATACGTAGAGAAATTTTCAACATGAATGAAATTTTTTCTTTGTATTTCCATTTCTCAAGCTGCGTTTTTCACTTTTCAGTATTATTCTATTGTATAGATCTTTTAACATCATATTGTCATTAGATCCGTTTATCAAGGATATTTTCTCTGTGCTAATATGTTGTCTGAAAAATCTGATTTGACTCCTTCAGGGATAACATCTTTCCAGAGTTAGAGTCCTTAGTAATAGCAGAGACCACTTAGGGTTTTTGCCAATAAGAGTACTCTATCTTGTCAATGAAATGCAGCATTCTAGCAGTGCATTTATTGTCTTAAGATGCTATCACTAATCACAGAATTTTACAACTTTTAGGAATCTTAAATGATTAGTTTTAGTCCAACCCTGACATTTTATAGTTGTAGGAAATTAAGTGATTCGTTGGAGGATACACAGCTTGTTAATGGCCAAGCTGAGACCAGAATCCAGATCTCTTGCTCCAGTGCTCTTGCTACTGTATTGTGTTGTTTCTCTCTGTGTGATGTAAGCTTGTGCTTTTGGTACAAGAGCTGCAATATTGAAAGAGGGCTACAAAATTGAATGATGCAATGGAGTGATTTTTGAACTCCTGTTATACTCAGTGTTTTTGGAAATGGATAGTAAAATGAGGAAATGAGGTAAGAGCCCTGCCCCCATTGATATACTGCCTCTCTCAGGCAGTAAAATATCTTTTAAATGGAATAATTCCACAAGTTATTAAGCCATCAGTTTATTGGAAGACTTACAAATGGGTCTTTATGGGGTCAATAAAGTAGTCACTCTTTTCTGAGATCTTTAGCGGCTATTGTCTTTGATTTTCATTTGGTGCTTTGAGATTATCTTCTGCTTTAACGCTTTCCCTTCATTGGGCTTAGACTGGACTCATTTTATCAATAATATTAAAAATACATTGGTTGAGTGCCCAGTTTGTTCTAGACTCAGCTCTGTACTAGACTTGGTGATTCCAGCAGATCTGTTCCATCTCCCCAGGTTCTTCACATATAGAAGAGTTTCAAGAATTCAAGTTAAAAATACTTTTTCCCCTTTTCCTCTTTGTGACTTCAATTTGTTATTGAGAAATTATTACTAAAGAAATGAATACGTTTATATGCCATAGTTGATATACTGTAATTTAGATCTAAAAAAACAGTTTAAAAAATGTGAATAAATGTGTGGTTAGCTATATAAGTATTTCATAATCTTTGTTAGGAACATCGTATTACTGATGAATCGGTTATAATAGTTTGGTGAAAAAATTCTTAGAAGCCCTTGTTCTTAAAAGGATAGTAATATCAAAATGAATATTCTTTAGGGCTTGGTGGGTCTTCTTCAGCATGTAGGATGATGTTTAGCAATGTGCATTCTAAATGTTTTTGTTGAAACGACTCATGTTTTAGATTCCTGGGGATAAACTCAATCTGGTTAGTCTGATCTCAGTTTGCATATGTTCTGTGTATTTTATAGACTTGATTTTTAAAATTTAAATATACTAATTTAGTAAACTGTTCAGATTTCATTAGGGAAAATGTAACCAACAGATGTGCTTAAAAATAACACAAAAGTTTTCTTGAGTGGATTATAGATAAAACAAGGTAATTGTTGAAATTGGGTGATGAGAACAGGAAGTTCATTATCATTTTCTTTAAATAACCAGCAGATGAATTGCTTTAATGATTTAAAAGATAACCCACAATACAGTACTTCAAGCTATTGATAATCACTGCCATTTCTCAGTTTCGTGGGAGATGAGGCAGGCCACCTCTCTTCACTGATCACCCATCTCAAAGTATTCTTCTCCTTGAATGTCTGTATTTTATTTTTGTCTCTTCTGGCACTTCCTGTCTTGAATTACTATTACTATTACTACATATATGTCTGTTTATGTGTCTATAACTTCTTTTAATAGATTGTAAAATTTTTGAAGACAAAAACCATGTATCTGATAACTTTCATTTCTCTCAAAAGCCCTACATAGTCCCTGCATTTATTAAGTATTCCATAAGTATTTGTTGAACAAACAAAAGAGTTACTCAGGAGCTATTTTATAAACTGATCCATTTAAAAAACTACTTTAATTTTAGATTGAACTGCTTGATTTAAAAGAAGTACGGTTTTTCTTCACGCTTATATATGTTGGTCCTTATAATAAACTGTATGTATTTTTATATTCAACTTTAAGGCTCTTGCTGAAGAGGCCAGTGAAGATGAAGTTCCCTCTGATGTTGATATGAATGACCCATACTTTGCCGAAGAAGCTAAAAAAATAGGTAAGCCAGCCCATATTTGTAGTTTTCACTTGGAATCTAAAGTCCGCCTGTGTGTGCCTATTCACACATACTCTTTTTCCTTCTGATAAACACTTTGTTTCACTAAAAAAAATAAAAATAAAAAAATAAAATTCCTAGAATTTGTATAGCTCCCTAGTGGCTTATAAGCAAGTTTGTCCTATGGGATGTAACCATTGATCGGATTAGGAGGGGTCAGCATGCCCCCTGTACATACAAGAAATAATTTCATTATATGAAGCTTTGGGTAGTATGATTAATTTAACAGTTTACTGGAGATGCCTTTCTGGGAGATATCCTTAAAGACAGATTGACTATAAAAGGATGAGGAAAAAAAGGAAGTCATATTTTTGAGTGCTTTCACTGCTTTATTATAACACATCAATTCTACATCCTCTTTGCACAGGCTATGAAGAATGGAAAGCATGGAATAAATTTGTTTCTATATTTGTGGATATGTGTATAATTTTTTTTAATTTTAACATGATTTACATGTGTGAAACAGGGTTGCATTCATAGTATGAAAGCTTTTCGGCTCAAATAGACAAAAGCATCTATGTTTCATTTTATCCCCTTTTCATTTATTCTGCTTCATTATTAGCTTCATTGTAGCTGAAAGCCAGCTTCCTCCCCTTTTTCCTTGAATCCCTAAACTATCAGGTATCTGACTTCCTATATCCGGGGAGCTTTGTTTCCATTGCACATGCACCGGTCATTCTTTCCTGAATGCTTTCATTCTTACCTTTTTGGTGTGTATAAATTGTGTGTGTGTATAAAAGTGTGTGGTAAGGTTCAGGCCATACTTAGACAAGTCAGTGCAGGACCACTGTAAGCATTTTCCATTTGTTCTCATGCATTTTGCCTTCCCCTGCTCTGCATACCACACACATGAACCCCAAAGGCTTGGTCCTGGAGCAACTCCAAGCTGGCATTGTAAAGAGAAGGATTTTATGAAGTTTCCCTGCTTCTTGTCCCTTGTGACTAGTGGGCCAGAATAGTTCTCAACAGGAAAGTCAAAATTGCTCAAAATTATGTCCTGGTTGTTATAGCCTTTTATCATTGACATTCTATTGATGAAAAGGAGATCAAGATGAATAAAGTCTATTATAGGATGTGGGATTCTTAGGAATTGGAAAGGGAAATGGAAACAGCATATTCTGCTTTTTATCATACCTGAGCAGTCATTTCTAGAAGATGATGGATTTTAGCCTTATCCTCCGATTTCAGGAAACCAAGTTTATAACAGAGAAATGCGAAGCATTATAGTTTCCTTGTTCTCATTCCAAAGTGCTTCATTTGGCATGTGAAATCTGGTCAAACTGCAGAACTCGGGGTAGGATTCAAAGAGTAAGTTAAATAGCTTGGTGGTTTGGGTAGCTTGTTTCTTGGAATCAGCACGTTTAAATTGTGAATAGTTTTCCCTAAAGTTAGTATCCAAAGTTCCAAGGGAAAATGCAGACTACATTTGCTTGCTTTCGATATACTTTTGACGTCAGCATACTTTCTAGGAATAATTATTTATATCTGGGCTTAAGTTGTTTTAAGGAAAAAGAAAAACAAAAGAGTGAATTTTTTTTTTTTAGATAGGACTAAAAAATGGTACCTTGACATGTTTATCCATTCTATCAATAAATATTTTTGAGTGCCTACCAGATGCCGAGCACTCTGCTAGGCTAGAGATACAGACGAATAATACAAGCTAAGTTACATCCTTTAAGTAGGTTATAGTTTTAGGGAAGACATGCTAAACACGTAAACAAATAAGAATATTATGCAAATATGATCAGTGTTTTAAAGGAACTAATAAATAGGGTAATATAGAGCATATAACTGGGAGGAAGAAGGAGAGTAGCTTTCTTTATATAGGGTGGGCAAAGCAAGCTTCTCTGAGATGGTGACGTTTGAGCTGAGACCTGCAGAATGAGAAGGAGTCAGGCAGAGAGAGCTGGGGAAGAGCATTGCAAATGAGGGGAAAATGGGTAGAACAGCTATGAGGTGAGAAAGAACGGGTGTCAGAGAAATTGAAAGATACCAGTGTGGCTGGAGCATGGTCAGAGGGGCAGTTTGGTATAAGGCCAGGCTGGGACACAGGATTGACCCTGCAGGGCCTTGTGTCACGGCAACAAATTTGGATTTTACTCTACTGACAGTGGGAAGCCGGTGAAGGGTCTTAAAGCAAGGGTGTGACGTGATGTGATATGCATTTTAACATACTATTCTGGGTCCTGCAAAGAGAAGAGATTGAAGAAAGGCATTGGTGAGAGCTGAGAGACCAGGCTTTTGTAGAGGTCTGGAGGTGATGGTTGGTCTAGACAGCACGACAGTAATGGAATTGGAAGGAGAAAAGTAAATGGGATTCTAGATATATTTTGGAGGTAGACTTGCCGATCTTTTTATTTGGATAAGGAAGGTATTTAGCATAACTCCTAGATTCCGACTTAGGAATCAGTAGCCTCTAAATAGTATTTCAAACCATGGAACGAGGGGTAGAAAGCATTGGTAAGAGAGGGAGGTGCAGGTTTGGGCTCTGAGGTCAGGAGGCTGCGTAAGGTACTCTGTCCTCCCGGAGAAGGTACTACCTGGAAGGTAGGGGGAAAGTTTATGAAATAGAAGGAACCGCCATGAAATAGGAGGAAAAGCATTAGTGTTTGGAAGGGTGTATAGTTCAGCTCCACAGTTGAGCAGGACAGAGACATTTTAAGCCAGGACACCTTTGCCCTAGGCAATCCCAGAGCTAAACTTACACACTCTTCAAAATATGGAGAAATTGAGTTCACTTACTGATGCCAGACCTGGTGTTTGGCTCGGGTTAGGAGCCAATATGAGTACTAGAAATCTTTTCTAATTTTTCCTTTTATTTTTTACCCCCTACACTGTAAATTTGCTATAATTTTTCTATTTTTTTTAAACTGCAAACTCAGTATTAGATGAGAGTTTTGAAAATGTATTTCTAGAATGAGTTAAAAGTTATTTTTTCTTGTAGAAATGAAGTATTGGAAAAGTTTGCTTAGTGCTATCTAATTGCATAAACTGTTTGATAAGATTTTGTTTTTGAAGAAGTAGGAGTGAAATAAAGTACATCACATGTTAAATATACCCTATTAGAATGTATCCTTTGTCTTGACAACTTTAGATATTTGATAACCACCATGAAAATCTAATAATAAGGCACACATATTTGATTCATTCAGCCAGTATGCTGGGTGCTTACAGTATACTGCTCATACGTAGTTTTACAGTTTACAAATGCTCTTATGTGCATTCTATCCTCTAATCCAAACTTTAGCCCACTTTATAGAGGGGTGAACTGAAAACATGGTTGAATTGCACAAGGGCCAGTTGTAGATGGTAGAACCTGAATCCTAATGGCTCCCTTTTACGTTTTGTAACTCTGCAAGTGCGTTGTAAAGACCAAAGCCAGAGCCAGGATCCATATGTATAAGAGCTGGACACAAGGACTTGCTGACTTTCCAGGCAAAGCCAGAATGTCTCCTCGGTCCAGAGGAAGATTAACGGACTGTATTATCTGATGATAGACAAGTGATCTTGGGTTCAGGAACTTGCTGCTAAAGAGTTAATTGCTAGGGGGCTTACCACTCCTGTCTGGTCAGTACGGAGAGCAGTCTGCCCTCCAGTGAATTCTCTTAACTGCTCTCTCACAAGAAGCTCTCAACTGAACACTCTGGAAGAACTTTTTTATGGGAACAATTCTCTGACATTACAAGTAATGGAAAATGGAATTTCTTTTACAGATATTCCTTTTACAGATCAGTTGTTTGCAACACATCTTTTTCCATGGATGTATTGTTACATTTTTTTTGCTTAAAGGGATAGTGACCTCAGTAAGGCTTGTTTAGAGTTTTTTTTGTTTTTTTTTTTTTTGCGGTACGCGGGCCTCTCACTGTTGTGGCCTCTCCCGTTGCGGAGCACAAGCTCCGGACGCGCAGGCTCAGCGGCCATGGCTCACGGGCCCAGCCGCTCCGCGGCATGTGGGATCTTCCCGGACCGGGGCACAAACCCGTGTCCCCTGCATCGGCAGGCGGACTCTCAACCACTGTGCCACCAGGGAAGCCCAGATTTTTTTTTTTAACTATAAAACCCTAACACCCGATTTCAAGTCTCTGTTAATATTCAGCTTATTAGAATCATCTATATGTCCTTTTTGCCACAGTCCCAGGAGATGTGGACTCTTACTTGCCAAAAGATTCACTGAAAAATAAAGATAACATTTCAGAACAGGGACTTTCATTTCCCTAGTACTCTTCACTAAATTAGGTCTGAAAGCTTTCCAAAGGGAAAATGCCTTTTTTTTAAAAATGCTTTTTTAAAAAAATAAAGATATGCCCACCTAATATGATCTTGTTAACAGTGCAGAAAGGGTCTCTACACATTATTTATCTTCTGACTAAACAGTTCAATATAGCACACAGTAAATTCTTCATGAGCAAAGAAATTTTCATCACACTAAAATTGGATATCATTTTTAGCCCCGACCGTCTTGGAGATTTTTTTCCTCTCTTGCTGCAGTCTTCCTTTCAAGTTTATTTTTACGGCTTTTCACCAGGTTGTTATAAAATCCGGAACAGTTCATTGTGGGCTCTTTGAAATTATTTCCCACAGCTGTATGTGAAGATCTTTATCTCCTTTATGTATTAATCATATACAGCCTGATTCTTTTCCCCTGCCACAGAATGATCTTCTGCATATGTCACTTGTCCATTCACTTCAAAAGGAGCTCTTGCCTTAAGAGAGCAGAGGTAAACTTAGGGTGTGGGAGTCAGACCCTAAGAAAGTGGAACCTTGATGATATTTATATGTATAAATACGTGCACATACTTACAACAGAGAAAAGGTTATAATCTTAAAGCAGATACATCATTCCCTGAAAAACATTTGAGATAGGAGCACTGTCTCACTTAGGGGAAGGGCTACATACAATGATATTTCTTCTTAAAAGTGCAGACAGACGCCTTGGTAGCAGTGAGGGGTGAACGAGGCCACACTTATGCGCAGGTGTGTTCTCTCAGGTGGGCGGGGCTGCCTTAGTGCGGCAGGGCTAGTGCACGTGGAGCAGCTTCTAAAGCTTCTCTCTACTTCCTGTTATCCCCCATTAGCTGTGGTTGTTCAGCCATCATTATATGTTCTGTGAATTTTGCTTTATTATTTTACAACAAAATGCATGTTAAATGGGAAACGGCTCTTCCAGGGAGAATGACATTTGATAGCGAAGGGGTGAAGTGTGGGTGATTAACAAAGAGCCTGAGCTGGAGTGCTCGGGTTTGAATCATGGTTCCTTTACTTACTCACCTTGAGACAAATTGCCTAACCTCTCTGTGTTTCAGTTTCCTCACCCACAGGGTGAAGATTGTAATAACAGAATCTACCTCATAGCATTGTTGTGAGGACTAAAGCAGTTCCTGTATAAAATGGAATAAAACAGCAGTACTTTCTGGTGCCTAGTAAGTGCTGCAGAAGCATTAATTGTTGTTAATACTTTAGAGACCATTGGTTTCTCTGCATTTGGAAGGACAGAACTCAACTTATCCAAATAAGACAGTGTCCAGCAGCTCAGAGAAGGTTGAGATTGTGTAATAACATTCTAGAGTAACAGAACATGTCTTTGTGGATTCTGAACCTTCTTACTCTTCAGAGTAGTTCTTCATACTTTGACACCAATTCTCCCTGAACCCCTCCCAACAGACAAAAAAAGGAAGAAAAATCAAAGCATCTGCGTGATCACCAAGGAACCCAAGATACCTTATATATGTATTGTCAGACTATTATAACAGTGATAGCAAGCAGTTTATAGCACCATGTGCCAGACATTAACTAAGCTCTTAACATTTTTTAGTGTATTTAGTCCTCACAATAACCCTAGGAGGTAGATGCAAGTATTATAATCCCCACTTTACAGATAAGGACACAAGCACAAACTGCTACAGCTAGAATGTAGTTGAGCCAGAATTTAAACCCAGGCCAGCTGCTCCCGAGTCAAGTGCCCTTAACTGCTGTGTGTTACTGCCTCTCGTTCAGGACGAGAGCATCTCCTCATCTGACACCTTGTGGTCTCCAGAAGTCCCTGAGTCCCTGAAAATATAGTCAGTTTTCTACTCAGGAGCCAGTTTTACCATGAGTAATTTTGTTTAATAATAATAGAACTAGAAAGTTAAACAAAGATCAAATTTGTCTTTAGAGAAAGAGAAAGGGTTTTGTTAAACTTTTACTTACAGGTAGTTATTGTCAAATTGTCATTATAGAGATGAATTTTTCATTTTGCTGATGAGTTTTAAGAGTTTATATATTAAAATTACCTGTGTTTTGTTTTTTTTCCCTTTGTGATTTCTCCTATTCTTATGCTAAGAAAACATTCCTTCTGTTTAAGATCAGGTAGCTGTTCCCCTGTATTTTCTCATAGGGTTTTTTTTTCTAATGTTTAACTCTTTAATACATCTGCATTTTATTTTCCTGTACATTATGCGATGCGTCTATAGCTCAAACTTTTTTTTGCAGAATAAAACAAATTGCCTAGCACTAGTTATTGAATAATCCTTTCTTTTTCCAGTGATGTATGATGCTACATTTTATTACATACTAAGCCAACTGTTCTATTTTTCTCATTATGTAGTACAGTGTTTTTGTTTTCACTTTGTAATACAGTTCAGCACACTGTATTACATGTATATCAAATCTATCTTGTTAATCTTTGTAAAGATTTCCTTGAATAGAGTTTTATTAAATGTATATATTTTGTCATGAGTGGATGTTGAATTTTATCAAGTACTTATTCTATATCTGTTGAAATGCTCTTATGATTTTTCTTTTTTAGCTGATGTATATATAATTATACATTACTTTCAGAAGAAATTCCTTCTTTGTAATATTCACTTATCCCCTCCAGACTATTATTATTCCATTCATACCCATAGTCATCTAAGTAATATATTTTTACTTTCTTTAGTTTCTATATATTTATTGATAGATACCTTGCATTTTTGTTATAAACAAAATTTTTAAAATAGTATAACAGATTGTTGCTGTGATAGTCTTATAATTTTTAACCCTCCTATGTTGGTTTGTTGTGCCAGGTATAAAAGAAAAGAAGAAATCAACAAAATCTGCAAAAGATGGCACATCTCCAGAGGAACAAGCTGAACTAGAAAGACAAAAGGTAAAACATGGTCATGGTTACATGCTTAGTGGAAAATTGATATGTACAGATCAAGTGGAGTTATCCATATGTTTCCAGTATCCCTAATAAAAAAAATAACTGATTTTAGTTATGAATTTATAAATAAGAATTTCAGCAGCATAGTTTTTAAATGTCATCTTTTTACCAAATTTCTCCAACTAGTATCCAGCTAGTACAAAGTTAAAATTTACCTCAAACCCAAGGCATGTCCCTTTATGATTAAGAGGAAAATATCTTGTTATTAAAAACCCTTACTATAACTGAGACCAAAAAAAAATAGTACTATTCAAACCTTAAAATAATAATGCCATAAGTTTTAATTCAATTTAATTCAAAACCCTTACTATAACTGAGACCAAAAAAAAAATAGTACTATTCAAACCTTAAAATAATAATGCCATAAGTTTTAAACCCTGTAATACAGGGTTTGCTTTATGGCTTGTTCAGTGCTCATTTCTCTCTTTTTATTATTGAAAATAACATAAATTTAGTGTACAAAATTAGTCTTTCTTGGAAGTGTAGTGAATTTTATGCTTCAGTGCCTCCAAAGATCCATGGCACAGAGTAATATGTATTTTTGCTGAGACAGGAATTGGAGTCAACAGTGTTCATAAGACTGATGTTCATAGCACTGTCTAGGAGGGAGCCTGACTGGTCACCTAAACTCTGCATCTTAATACATGTTTTACTGCATATGCAGAATGTTCACAGAGTTAAGGAGCAAAAGAATACCTTTCTTTTGTAGAAAATGGCTCTAAAAAGAAAGCCAACTGCAGGTAGCGGTGGTGGAAGGGAGACATAATTAAAGCAGTCTAAAGTGGTAATGGAGGAAGATTCACAGGAATCTCATAGCACACTCTGTATTTTCTCTAGTGTACATGGTTGTTTACTTGATTCTTGAAGGTTTACATTTAATCCCATGGTCAGTAGAAAATACCTATTTAGTGGAAACAAGCATTATATTAGATTACAGAGGCAAATATTAAGATCCTGCCTTCATAGAAATGTGTCAGCATTGAAGAAGTAAAGGCCAAAAAAAAGCAAAAGAAAAAAGGAATTCCTTGTTCCTAAAGCACGTTTGGAAAATCTAGTTTGTATCACAAAATACTACATGTTTGCTAGATTTAGTGTCTGCTTAAAAAGAACAAACTGAAAATGAGAAACTTTTATTTGGGGGGACCTGAGGACTCTTATTTCTACAGCCTACTAACCAGTTACACTAGGTGAAATATGGTCTGGTTTTTAGATAAAGCTTCCTGCTGTCAGTGATGTTGCTTCTAAAAATTATACCCATTACTGTACGGAGATCTCTGGGTTTCGTTTTGAGTTCTGGTAATCCACAATCAGTTTACGGATGACAGGTATTATCCCAGAGCATTGGTGGCTTGGTTCTCCTTTCCTGGGGGGATATCTGTGCCCTATACTCCTGTTTAGGGAAAGAAAAGCACTGTTGTATATTTGAACTCTTTTCTCTCACAGGCTGAAATGGCTTTGCTCGTGATGGATGAGGAGGAAGAGAGCAAGAAACACTTCAATTATAACAAGATTGTGGAGCACCAGAATCTGAGCAAAAAGAAGAAAAAACAGCTTATGAAGAAGAAGGAATTATTGGAGGATGACTTTGAGGTAACCAGGGACAAAAGTCATTATCCTCTTAAAGCTGGTGTTAAATCTAAAGTCAGCTCTGGAGATAAAAATTGAGCATCTTAGGAAGGGCCCATGGTGGAGCCAAAGCTACCATCTTTCAGTCCAACACAGCCAGTTCATCCATGGGGTGTTTCTTTGGTTGAGCACCAGGTGATGTAGTTGGCTTCTATTTTGGTAGCCACGTTGCACCAAAATATGTAGCTTTTAGTGTTAGAATCACATGCACTGTGATGCTCACACTGGGAAAGTTCTGCATCATTAAGCCTGACTGAGAAATAGCAGGTTCACATCACATTGCGTCTCACAGTCTGTGTGCAAGGGCCAGTGCAGTAGGCCATGCTTTTTTAATTGCTATGTTTCTTGTTTCCATCGCTCCCTCTTTTCCTTCTTTTTGCTAAGTACATATTTCTAGTGGCCACACAGTCCCCATGCATGAGTTTGAACCCGGTACAGAAAACCTACAACAGCTGCCAGGAACTATTTGATGACTTCCATCCATTAGCATGGAAGAATAGACCCAGAAGAAGATGGGAGAGATTTTGAAGTTGTTTAGAGAATTGAGAGGGCCGTACAGATAACTTCTAAGAAGCGTGGAGAGGGACTTTGAAACCACTGTGTAGCTCCGGTTTCTGTTAAGTCAGCTCCATGTGTGGTGCTGTTCCACTGAACTTTTTGGTGAATTGGTTTTCTTATGAAAAGTTAAAAACAAAGAATGATTTGTAGTCAGATCTTCTATTATGAGAACTGTCTCCACACACTAATCATCATGCATAAAAACATTTTTCATGAGTGTCGTGGTGGTGGTGGTGGTGGTATCACGTCTGTTGTCCTTACTATAACTAGGTAACTCTACAGTCCATCTCTGGGTGGACTCATTTTTCCCATGGGAATGATGGGTGGCAGTGAGTCATGCTCCCTTTCTGGCTGGTCACCCCTGTGCCTGGCAATACTTGAAGACCTGGCTGGAGTTAAGGGTACACTCTTAACATGTAGGACCACAGTGTTTTTGTAGAAAGATAAAGGATAAATTTGGGGCTTGTGTCTGACCGGATCTTGGTCTCAGGGGTGCCATCTTTCCCATTTTAATCTTTAAGTCTTTTGCTGTATGAATCACCCTCAGTAGCTGCTCATTTTAGCACGAAGGTTGAAAAAAAGTTTAATGTACTCAGAATGCAATGACTGCATAAAACTCCAGCAGGAGATACCATCGCTGGCTTAATTATCCCAGCCAGAAAGAGGTTTCACACTGTAAGCGTGGAGGAGCCTGCCTACTCCAGTGGTCACTCCTCCCCTCCTCCAGATGCTCGGTCTAAGTGGCTGGTGTCGTTCCAGGCCATTGTATACATAGACTACGATAGTTCCCTTTCAAGGATATTGTCATTGTGTGATTAAAAACAGTGTGCCCTGCACATTGTGATTCAGGAATAAACCTTAAAACTCCATTGAAGGGCTTCCCTGGTGGCGCAGTGGTTGAGAGTCCGCCTGCCGATGCAGGGGATATGGGTTCGTGCCCCGGTCCGGGAAGATCCCACATGCTGCGGAGTGGCTGGGCCCGTGAGCCATGGCCGCTGAGCCTGCGTGTCTGGAGCCTGTGCTCCACAACGGGAGAGGCCACAACAGTGAGAGGCCCACGTACCGCAAAAAAAAAACCAAAACCTCCATTGAAGATCTGTGGGAGAACAGTTTTCTAATGAATCAATGCAAAATGCCCACGTTTGTATTTTATATAATCAACTCACTTACTTTCGAAATTTGGTCCCGTTTCTGGGCCTTTTGGTTTACTAATTTTATTTATTTATGTTTTCCTTTTGGATTTGCAGGTCAATGTTAAGGATGCACGGTTTCAGGCAATGTATACTTCCCACTTGTTCAATTTGGATCCTTCAGATCCTAATTTCAAGAAAACAAAAGCTATGGAAAAAATCCTTGAGGAGAAAGCCCGTCAGAGAAAACATAAAGAACAAGAACTTACTCAGGCAATAAAGAAAAAAGAGAGTGAAATTCAGAAGGAATCACACAAGAGATCCATTGATCCTGCCTTGTCAATGTTGATTAAATCTGTAAAAAACAAAACAGAGCAGTTTCAAGCAAGAAAAAAGCAAAAAGTCAAATAGGTGTAAGTTGTTTCTTTTTGGATTGAGAATGTATAAAGTATACAGAAGTGATGGAAGGAATACTTATTGGGAACAGTGCTATACCTTTCAAGAATATGAATAAAAACTGACCGTTGTAAAATTTTTTTTCCGTATATAACAGTTAGACCTAATTGTGTATGATTGATAGATTTGTACTGTGTATTTCCACAGATTAATCATAATTAATCCAGATTATAGGATTTATAAAATTTTTATATTTATTACTCTTTTAGCTTTTTTTAAAGACTGTTTACAATTCTATTTAAAAAATAGAGGAGTGCCCAAGTCTTAAGTCTGAATAAGAGTTAGGAACAAGTTGAAAATATGTATATGCAATACATTAATTTATCTGGAAGCAGGAGGCAGATTTAGATACTTGTTTAAATAATTTATATTTCTAGCCATAATGAATAGAAGCCAATAACTTTCTTTGTTGTTTGGTCATTTTTTTTATAATTTGTTTATTAATTTGTAAATAAAAATTTTTATTATTTTGTATAGCACTGAATTCATTTTATTCACCTCCAGTAAACTACTCTCTGGAAAATATTTGAAAAACTGACTAACTCTTTAAGAGGACAACTCCATGGAAAGGCAATTCCAGGTTTGCATTGTTCATAATTATATTTGAAATGTTCATGAGCTCTGCAATGATTTTTATGTTTGTAGTAACAGAAAATTCTTCTGTCTGCCCTTCAGAGTTTTGGAATGCTTGGAAGGATGGGTATGCTGCTATAGAGTTTAAGGAATCTTAATTCTTTTTAAAATTAAAGTAAAACACACCTTCAAAGCCTTAGTACTCCTGAATTTCATCTGGTCTAGGTTTTGTAAACTGTTAACTGACCACTTAGAAGAATTAGGTGTGCTGTATAAATAAATGAAAATAAAAACCAAAATAGTCACTTGGAATGAATGATAAATATGGTAGCTTCTGAAAGGCAGTAGGAGTTTGGCCAGGTTTGTGGTTAATAGTAAACTTGACATTATTGGTACAAAAATTCAAGCATGCCAACGTAGTATGTTTTCAAGAATAAAAGGATGTAAGACTCAGAATGATATCAAGATAATAAGGGCGTATAAACAGTCTATGTAAGGGGAAGGAAAAAAGAGGATATCTAAAACAGCTCATAATAACAGAAAAATGCAGAGTATTGTGCAGGGAATGGTGGGTTTTTTTTTATTTTAACATCTTTATTGGAGTATAATTGCTTTACAATGGTGTGTTAGTTTCTGCTTTATAACAAAGTGAATCAGTTATACATATGTTCCCATATCTCTTCCCTCTTGCGTGTTCTTATCATAAAGTGCTAATAACATTGTTAGGTAATTCAGCCAAATAAAGCAGTATTTATGTACTTATCACTAGAAGATCATGAATCTTAATATATTTTTGAATATAGTCTATAATTGTATACTTTTTCATGTTTCATTTTTATGCAAGGAAAAAGACTTTAAACTTTAATCACAGTGTGGGGATTACTCAGTTTGATTTTAAGATTCCTGTGAAACTTACTCTTGGTTTTTTAATTGTTTTGGTTTGGTTTGGATTTTTGTTTTTGAGCCCTTTGTTGTTAAGTCACTGTATTTAATTGTAAATCTCATTTTACTAGTCAGGCACATGATTGATTATAACAAATAAATTGAGCATATAAGCTTTGCACAGCCCTGGCTCCTTTTCTCAAAGAATTGATATTTTTTAAATAGGAAAAAAAATGAGAATTGCATTATCAGGTACTGCATTAAATAAACATAATACACCAAGAATGTTAGGTTCTCAATAAATATAATAATTACTGGTAGTAAAACTCAGGATAAAAAAATGGCCACTGTCATAATTCAACAAACAATGTGAGGGTAGTTTGGGTGACTCTTAAGGTCACATTTATTTGGATTGTTTGTTGTTGTTGGTATTCTTGATACCAAAACCGGATGAAGACAGTACAAGTAAAGAAAATCTACAGACTGGTATTTATTGTTAATATATAGAAATGAGATTGCTTCTGGAGAATTAATGTCTCACAAACTTAGGCATAAAAAAACTCAACAAAATATTAACAAATTGAATCTGCCAATGTATAGAAAGAATTATACACCATGGCCAAGGGGGTTTAATTCCAGGTATGCAAAACTGGTTCATCCACAATCAACCAACGTAATCCACTGTATTAACAGGCTAAAGAAGAAAAAGTATATGATCATATCAATTGATGAGAAAAAGTATTTGACAAAATCTAACATCCATTCATGATAAAAACAACTTTGGAATAGAGGGAAACTGCTTAACTTGATAAAGAGCATGACAGAAATCCTACAATTAGCCTACTTAGACCGAATGTTTGCCTAAGATTGAGAACAAGGCAAGGCTGTCTTTTAATCGTGTCTTATTTTCTGTATTCTGATCCTCTGACCACTGGGTGGGTCCTTGCTGTTCCTACAGAGACTGCCCCTCCCAGGGCTGGCCAGTTCCCAGAGTTAGTAAATAACTTGCGCACAAGCATGCCTTTCGAATGCAAAGCAACAAATCCAGAGCCCATACCTTCAGCCACCTCCTTTATTGGGCTTTCACACAGTGGGCCACTATCCTCGTGCCCTACCCTAGAGCCCACTGAAATTCAAGCTAGCCAATCCTAAACTTTCTTACCCTGCCTCGCCCATCCCTTCCCAAAGAAGCCACAATAAAGCCCCTTGCCCACATTTTCCCCTGTTCTCTGCCTCCTCACCAACCCCAGTGTTTCCCTGTGTGACCCCCTTCCGTGGCATGCTAGGGAATGTGAGTATAAAAAACTTCTTCAATCACAACAGTTATTTCTGTATGTTCGTATCTTACCATATCTGATTAATACAAATCCCAGCTACCCTTAAAACAATGTCCACGCTCACTACTCTGGAAGTTCTAACCACTGCAATAAAGCAATAAAAATAAAAAGCGTACAGATTGAAAAGGAAGAAATAAAACTGACGGGGCTTTCCTGGTGGCGCAGTGTTTTAAGAATCCGCCTGCCAATGCATGGGACACGGGTTCCATCCCTGGCCCGGGAAGATCCCACATGCCGCAGAGCCACTAAGCCCGTGCGCCACAACTACTGAGACTGTGTGCCACAACTACTGAAGCCCGCACACCTAGAGCCCCTGCTCCGCAACAAAAGAAGCAACCGCGATAAGAAGCCCATGCACCACAATGAAAAGTAGCCCTTGCTCACTGCAACTAGAGAAAGCCCGCGCACAGCAATGAAGAACCAACGCAGCCAAAAATAAAAAATAAATAAATAAATTTATAAAGAAAGAAAAAAACCTGACCCTATTTGCTGATGACATGATTGTCTACATAGAAAATCCCGAGGAATCTACAAAAACAAAACCAAAAAAATCCTCAAACTAAATAAGGGAGTTCAGCAAGATCACAGGATACAATGTCAGCACATAAAAATCAATCACATCTCTATATACTAACTATGAACACGTGGAAACTGAAATTAAAAACACAATTGTTCCAAAGAAAATAATATACTCAGGTAAAAACTTACCAAAACATGTACAGAGCTTGTATGCTGAAAATTACAAGATGCTGATGAAAGATGCTCTTTTTTTTTTAATGTCTCAAGAGTCTGCGGTGATATCCCCTTTTTCATTCCTAATATTGGTGATGTGTGCCTTTGCTATCTATTTTTGGCTAATCTGGACAGAGGTTTATGAGTATCATTGAGTTTTTTTTGTTTGTTTGTTTGTTTTTGTGCGGTACGTGGGCCTCTCACTGTTGTGGCCTCTCCCATTGCAGAGCACAGGCTCTGGACACGCAGGCTCAGCGGCCATGGCTCACGGGCCTAGCTGCTCCGCGGCATGTGGGATCTTCCCAGACCGGGGCACGAACCCACGTCCCCTGCATTGGCAGGCGGACTCTCAACCACTACGCCACCAGGGAAGCCCTCACTGAGTTTTTGATCTATTGAACAACAAGCTTTTGATTTCGTTCACTGTTCTCTATCACTTTTCCATTTCCAATTCCTGCGGAAGTCTTCCCCCAGCTCTCCAGCAGCCAGATTCCTAGCATGTCCCATTAGTGTGGCACCTCGCCATCCAGTTGGCCACAGCTGCTCTCTCTCTCATGCGAGGTGTAGACCTCAATCCCAAGGGAGGAAGGGGCTCTTCCACATTTGCTCCTTATTTGAGTGCTGTGCCTCAGCCATAAGAATAGTAGCTGTAACCTGCATTTGTGATTCCTTTGTTCTTTAGAGTTCTCTTTTTCCCTTAGTTACCTGCTTATTTGTCAATCCTGTTACTCTAATGCCCTGTTTCAATGATTAATTATTTAAACTTTCTTTGTTCAAATTGTTTCTCTCTTTTTTAAAAATATTTATTTATTTATTTGGCTATATTGGGTCTTAGTTGCGGCCTGCGGGGTCTTTCGTTGCGGCGTGCAGGCTCTTCGTTGCAGTTTGAAGGCTTCTCTCTACTTGTGTCACTCGGGCTGCAGAGCACACGTGCTCAGTAGTTGCAGCACGTGGGCTCTCTAGTTCTGGCGTGAGGGCTTAGTTGCCCTGTGGCGTGTGAGATCTTAGTTCCCCGACTAGGAACTGAGCCCTAGTCCCCTGCATTGGAAGGCGGATTAACTACTGGGCCACCAGCGAAGTGCCTGTTCAAATTGTTTCTGTCTCCTGATTGGATGCTGACACCCAAAGATATTGTGCAAAGGGAATCTACTCACCTGAACCATATTGGATCCTGAATGATCTTTCTACTCCTTTTTTTTTTTTTTTTGGCCGCACCACGCGGCTTGTGGGACTTTAGTTCCCTGACCAGGGATTGAACCCGTGCCCAGTAGTGAAAGCAAAAGCATGGAGTCCTCCTAACCACTGGACCCCCAGGGAATTCCCAGTCCTCCTATTCCTAAATCTTTATTCCCATGCTCATGAGGCCCAGCTTTCTCACTCTTCCAGATCATGCAGGTTCCCTTGAGTTCTGACCATTCTGGTTACCTATTACTTTATAACAAACCACCCCCAAACTTTGCAGCTTGAAACAACCACAATCATTTAGTTTTTCAAAACTATTCACTTTGCATAGGGCTCAGTGGGGAAGGCTCATATATTCTCCACATGGCATTAGCTGAGAACTAGAGGATTTGCTTCCAAAATGCCTCTTTCATGTGACCTGCAAGTCAGTGCCAGCTGTTGACTGGGTAGCTGGGTTCCAAGGTGAGTGGGATGGAGATTCTATCACGTTCTATGATCTAGGCTCAGGTGTCGCATAGTGTCACTCCTCCCATCCATACTTAACTAGTTAAGGCAGTCAAAAAGATTTTCCCAGGTGAGGGGATATAAACTCCACCTCTTAATGGAGGAGAATGGCAAAGTCCTGGAAAAGGCTGCATGTCCAGAAATATTGTTGCAACCATCTTTGGAAGATGAGACCTGCTGCACAGGCCACTTAATGAAAATCTCCCCCACACATTAAAAAATATGTATATTACAATTACAGTAAGTGCTCCATTCTTTGAGATCACCTAAATGAGTCTGTAGTCTTTGCAATCATAAGAGTATAAGTAACAGCCCAAATCAGCAGAGAAAACTCTCCACCAGCAGTTGGACCATAGTAGACAGGATCATTAAGAAGTTCAGACCAGGAGAAAGGTTATACATGCTCCTTTAAGTGACTATGGATGAAACCGGTGGTTGTTTCCCAGTATCTGTTCTTTCCATCTTCCATAGTAATAGAATCCTTTAGTTGAACATAGGGCTTTCCAGAATAAGACAATTTTACCCATCCTCCCTTGCATCCTGGTGTGGAAGCAAATTACAGCTTCTAGGGACCTTCCTTTGAAATCATCAGACTAGCAAATTTTGCCTCTTACCTTCTTCCCTTCTTTCACCCAACTGCCTGGAATGCAGATGTAATGGCTTAAGTTCCAGCAGCCGTCTTGGACCCTGAGGACAAAAGTCCATTATGTAGAAATAATGTTAAGTTCATTATGTAGAAATAATGTAGTCATAATAATAAATCAAAATTATGTAGTAATAATAATAAATCCATTATGTATACTGGTACATAAAGGATGGTAAGCTGGAAGGAGCCAGAATCCCTGAGGACTTAGTAAAGTACAGCCACCATATAATCCATAGACTGTCTTTTTTGAGACATCTATGTGAAAGAAAAATAAAATACTACCTTGTTTAAGCCACTATTTTCTCAGGTCTCTGTTACTTGCTGTTCTACCTATATCCTAACACAAAGATGAATACAATGGTGTTGGGTTATAGTCTTTATGGACTATTTTGCCCTATTTTGCAGATCATTTCTCCATATTCTTAAGGAAACTCTTGATATTACATTATAGTCAGGGTGCTTGCAGCTTGAGAGTGCCAGAATAGGGTGCTCCATCATGTAAGTTTCCCAGATTTCTGGATATGGACATGAGTCGAGAGAAGTGAGAAAAACCCCTTAGAAGGCAGCTGGGACCCTTTGTTCCACAAGCCCCATTGACATTAGTTACAAACTCTATATTCAGCATCTCTGGGTTCACATTATCACTTCCTTGAAAAGTTTATGAAAAAGGAGTTGCCAAGAGTAACCAGAATCGGGCACATGGGAAAATGAAAAAGTGTGAATGAAAGTCTGTGCTCAGCCTGAAGTGTGGATTCTGCATTACCCCAAAATTGCCAAAATGTGGAGATGAGAACTCCATGCTGTAGACAGTGCCAAAGCAAATAGACTAACAGATTATATTATGTTGAGGAAAGTTGTGAGAAATGCCAGCTTTGGGGTTATGAGCTGTTTCCATGAATTTTAAAAAATTGAGTCATTATCTTTCATACTACACATGCCCTTGTATTGAGTAGCCAATCTTGAGTTTTTAACCCTTTTTACTAATATCTGAAATTAATGAGAAGTGTCTTTTCTTTTAGACTAGTAAGAAATAATATAATCCATCATATTTCAAAAAGTTCATCTGATGAATAAGGTAAGAAATGGCCAAAAAATTACACTAAATTTTAAAAATCTTTTTGGAAAAATCATTAAACTAAACCAAGAATTAGTTAGGAAAGACCTTTAAGTTAGAAATGGAACAACCCTAAAAGATAGAAAAAGTTTAATCTGACAGCAGCTCATTATTTGACGAAAGAGAAACTCTGAAAACAATGATTTGATTTATGTATGTTCTTCCATTTGGATCTATTATAAATATTTGTTCTAGGACAATTTTAGGGTTCTTATGGAGAGCTCCAGCAGTATCAGAAACCACCTAGGAATTGTTGTGTTTCTTCAGATTTCTTTGGATACAACTGAACCTCAATTCTCCCATCCATTGCCTTAGGATTGTTGCAAGAAACATAAAACAATTCAAACTAACGTAAGCAAAAATTCTTAAAAATGTGAAGGCGGACTTTTTATTCCAAGGGCACTGTGGGATCTCATAGCACTGAATCCAAAGGTGGAAAGCAATCAGTTCTCAGGAAGAGACTGAGAGCAGGAACTAGAGAATGTCCTCAGCAACTCTCCTTCGCGCCTCTGTTTTCTTCTGTTCACCTTGTTTTACTCACAATGATACCAACAGGCCTCTCTCCTTAGCCCACTGGGCAAGTGGGATAAGATGACCCTGAGGCAGGAGATAGATGGGCTCCAGGTTAGGCATTTACAACTGGCCTCCTGTTTACTTTCTTGGGGGCAGGAAAAAGGTGGGCTTCAGGCCAGACACTTACAACTAGCCTCCTGTTTGCATTTCCTGACACAGGAGCTAAGTGGGCTCCAGGTTAGGCATTCACAATCAGCCTCCTGTTGTCTCCTGAGGACGCTTTAAGATAACAGTCCTGACAGGGACAGAGAGGGGCTAAACCCCGTTGGAGTAAAGATCAGGAGGTCATAGATTTTCCATCCCTGGGGCAAGGGAGACGCTGCACATGCGCAGAAAGCTCCCTTGTGGTCCAAAGGAGGGGCACCACCCCAGAATAGGTGATGCCCCGGCCCCCCATAGCCCTCTGGGCTGGAATCCATCTTGGAAAAAAGTTGTGCACGCATGGTAGGGAGCATCCTAGGGCAGGTCAGGTGTGGAAGAAGAAACCAGATAATTGGTCAAAAGTAAACCCGGAAGAACCGCCCTGTATAAATGACTTAACTGTCTCTTTGCTGTGCTCCTGCTCATTAGGGAGGACACCCACATCTTTCTCTCTGGTGTGTATCTCTGCCTTGTTTCTGTCTTAACTAAACAGTTTCTCTGTGTGCTCGCCCACTTGTTGTGCTGTGTCTCTAATAATAAACTTTGTGCCTGTTTTTGCAGTTTTTACCTCCTTGAGAAATACATTTTTCAATGGCGGCAAGGGCCAGGGGAATTTTGCTTCTAGCCTCTAGCTCCTGGTGGACTGGCTGCTAGGATTCCTGGTTTTCATCCAGGCTACCCAGGTTCAATTCCTTGGCAGGGAACTAAGATCTCGCTTCACGCCATTGCCCACTGCTGTCTCTCCAAGGTCAACCCCATCAAAGTTTCCACATTTTAAGTTACAGGTCCATTTTTTATGTTATTAAAAGAAGAAGGTTTTGCCTTGTGTTCAAGATTCAGGAATGAATTTGGAATTTTTCATTGTGATACTATTAAAATAAAGATAAATTAATTGTCTACATGATTATATAGAGTGCAGTATTAAGAATAGCTTAGTAAATTTACTTGTAAATATTATATACCGACTAAAACAATTTAAAAAATGTTTTATACTATTATGAGTTACATGATAATCTAAAAGATGTTCCAAGCATTTGAAATAGCTAAACTACAAAGGATCCTTAATGTCTATAAATAGAGAGGAAAAGATTAAATCTATTGGCAATAGAAGAAGTTTTATCCTCTGTAAGTGAACAGTGATTTTGCGTTAAAAACCTGGGAAAATGTATGCACATGGAATCTTTTTCTTTAACCTTTGTCTTGATGGAAAGCAATAAAGTTCTAAACAGATATTCAGCATTTTTAAAGGAGGAACTTCTACATCTGATCTTATTTTTCCAGGAGTTAAAAAAGGAACTTAGACTTTAAGAAGTTGCACAAAATGCTGGTAACAGGGATTGCCTCTGGGGGAAAGAGGAGACTTACTTTCACCTGGATACCTTTGTATATGGCTTTGTTTTACTATACATCACTTTAAAATTTCTTTAAATAGTCCCACCTCTAATAAAGAGAAATGTCATAATAATTCTGAACTGGACCCTTTTACTATAAAGGACATTATTGGGACAATGGCAGAACTTGAATGGCCTAAGGATTAATTGGTAGTGATGTATCAATGTTGATTTCCTACTTTTGATGGCTGAATTTTGGTTATTTAAGAGAATGTCTTTGCTTGGATGATGAGGCATCATGTTGGGAGCTTGCTCTCGCTTGACTGAGGGACCAACAAATATCTTTGTACTGTCTTGCAAGTTTTCTATAAGTTTGAGATTGTTTCAAATAAAGAATTTTAAAATTATTTTTTAAAAAGTCTAAGTTCTAAATTTCCAGAGAGACAATGTGATTATGTTCCCATCTTGTGTTCCCTGCTCACCCATCAGCTATGGTCAATAAGATCCAGTTTCTAAAACAGAAATTGGGGAATTGCTCCAGTGGACGTCTGCTGCACCAGCGATACCTGGGTCACTAGTTTTGTACTGTTGGATTTTTTGGTAACCCATCAGTATTTCTTAATTAACACTGTTAATTAACACTGTTAGTTCTCTGTCTCTTTTCTCTTTGGGGAGGTGGGGAGGGGTGGGGACTGGACATGTGAAATACAACAAGAATCTAAGACTAGCTTCAAAGAAGTATCCAATGTGAAACTCCAGGCTGTAGACACAGTGTAATGACTGCTGCTCTCCTGGTGAAAATCCCATTCCAATGACTGCAGTGTTTCACCATAATTTTTTTGTTTGTTTATTTTTTTTACTGAAATATAGTTGATTTACAATGTTGTGTTAGTTTCAGGTGTACAGCAAAGTGATTATATATATATATATATATATATATATATAACTGAATCATATATATATATGAATATATATATATATTCTTTTTTTCACCTTCTCTTCCATTATAGGTTACTAGAGGATATTGCATATAGTTTCCTGTGCTATACAGTAGGTCCGTGTTGGCTATCTGTTTTGTATATGGTAACGTGTATCTGTTAATCCCAAATTCCTAATTTATCCCTCCCCCCCGACTCTTTGGTAACCATAAGTTTGTTTTCTATGTCTGTGAGCCTATTTCTATTTTGTAAATAAGTTCATTTGTATCATTTTTTTAGATTCCACTTATAAGTGATATCATATGATATTTGTCTTTCTCTGTCTGGCTTACTTCACTTAGTATGGTAATCTCTAGGTCCATCCATGTTGCTGAAAATGACATTATTTCATTCTTTTTCTATGGCTGAGTAATATTCAATTGTGTATATGTACCACAGCTTCTTTATCCATTCCTCTATCAGTGGACATTTAATTTGCTTCCATGTCTTGGCTACTGTAAATAGCGCTACTATGAACATTGGACACCATGATGTTTTATCAGATTCTCTGCCCTGGACAAGAACTAGCCTTGACAGTAGATAGTTTTATTTTAATTTATTTTTTATTTATTTGGATTGTTTTTGAGTATTACAAAAATGAGAAAGTCACCAATGTTTCTTCATTAATTCATAGCACTTAGGTGACCGTGGGTTGCACTTTCCTCTGCTACTGCATCCCCACTTAAGTTTTCTTTAAGGGCTTCCTTTTCTCCTCCCTAGGAGGGCCAGACACCCCTGCACAGCAGGGATTTTCCTGCTCTTGGCTTTTAAAGGAAACTTTTCAGGAAATCAAAATCTTCACTTGCCATGTTTCATCACTACTAAAATACGTTTAAAATTATCTGATATAATCAGGTATGGCCATTAAAAACTACACACACAAAAAATGTCTTTACACGGTGGAAATACCTTCTGAAGTGCTTCCTTCCTGCGACTTAACTGCAGAAAATTTTCAGGCAGTTTCTAGCATTTATATATATTCTCTTCACTTTCAGAGGGATGGGAAATGAAGTAAAAGTAGTGGGTACTTTTGTACCATCCTTAGAACCAAGTCTTTTTTTTTTTTTTTGTGGTACGCGGGCCTCTCACTGTTGTGGCCTCTCCCGTTGCGGAGCACAGGCTCCGGATGCGCAGGCTCAGCAGCCATGGCTCACGGGCCCAGCCACTCCGCGGCATATGGGATCCTCCCAGACCGGGGCACGAACCCGTATCCCCTGCATCGGCAGGCGGACTCTCAACCACTGCGCCACCAGGGAGGCCCAGAACCAAGTCTTTATCATCCACAGGCCACTAAAATAGTGGTCCTGGTCACCCTATTTCTGGCCCTCCATCTTTGGGGCACATGGCAATGAACTTTCCCATGCCTTTTGAAGTTATATGTGGCCATAGGACTTGCTTTGGTTAGTGAAATGTAAGCCGAAGAGAGAACCAATATAGAACCCACTACCTTTTCTTCGCCCTTCCCAGGGTCATTCTAAGAACCAGATAAACAGCCAACCCATGTGGTTCATGTAAAAAAGAAACCTTATTTTAAGCCGCTCAGCTGGGGGTTATTTGTTTTGCAGCATGACCTCGCCCATCCTGTTGGATGGAGATGCCTCATTGCCCCAACCTCAACCCTTTGGGACTCAGTACCCTTCCTCCTCCTGGTCTTTTATATGTATCTACAAGGAAGGCCTCTCTCTCCCCTGAGAACTTGATTAATGCTTTTGGGTGTTTGGGGGGGCATGACCTATTTAATTTATTTTTAATTTTTATTGGAGTATAGTTGATTTACAATGTTGTGTTGGTTTCAGTATACAGCAAAATGAATCTGTTATCCATATACGTATAGCAACTCTGTTTTTGATTCTTTTCCCATTTAGGCCATTACAGGGTATTGAGTAGAGTTCCCTGTGTATACAAGGTCATTATTAGTTGTCTATTTTATATATAGTAGTGTGTGTCAATCCCAATCTCCCAGTTTATCCTTCCCTGCCCCGAGAACTTGATTAATGTTAAAAGTTATCCATTATTTATTATTATTGTTTATATTAATTCATTTTTCTTATACTGGCCTACTTGTAAGTTATCTATTGCTGTCACATCAGATTATATCCTTCCTGTTGGGACAACCTTGCTTGTGACTTGGAGTGAGGGGCTACGTTACACTGTGGTGGGCGGATGTTGGGATGTGCTCTCAGTGCTGTACCTTTGCAGTACAATATCCAAAGGTTTGGAAAAATAAGACTCTGACCAGACCAGCAGTTAGCTTTAGGATCCATGACAGATAATGGGGGTGCCCACCGAGATGAGTGTGTAGGAAGCAGTGTGGTGGTTAAGGGTGTAGAATTTAGAGTCAGGAAATCTGGTTTTGAATCCCAGCTCTGCCACTTACTACTAACAAGTGATTTAGGGCCAGCGATTTAACCTCTTCGGGCCTGATTTTTCACCTTCAATATAGTGTTACTCACAGTACCTTGCTTTTAAGGATTAAATGAAATAGTGTTTGAAAAGCCCCTTGAATATTGCCTGACACACAGTGATTGTTCAGGAAGTCTTAGCTGTTATTCATCTTATTATTACTGTCACATTCCAGAAAATAATCCCTCCTCCCCCCTCCCCCACCCCAGCTCATTCCATTTTGACATAAAATGGGTAAATCTTTTCTTGGAGTTGCCCTTGACTGGGAGCATGATTTTGCCATTGATCAAAACCAGTGCCTCTGGAGGTAATTTTATATGAATCCAAATGTGAAACTGCTGGTCGAACTCCTTTAAGATCTTAACTGAGTATTGTTGGATGGTACACGATAAGAAAAAAAGAAGCTTTACGGGAATTCCCTGGCGGTCCAGTGGTTAGGACTTGGCGCTCTCACTGCCGGGGTTGGGGAACTAAGATCCTGGAAGACGCATAGCTCGGCCAAATTAAAAAAAAAAAAGAAGAAGCAGCAGCAGCAGCTTTACATTTTAGATCTCGAAGCTAGTAATATGGACTAAGTAATGGCCAAGCGCTCTACCACTGTAGAGATAAATAGTTTGGAAGTGTATCAGAAGTAGCTCTCCCTAGCTCCTTGGTATCCGTAATTTGGCTGGTGAGATTTGGGAGCTAGAAAGACAGATTGCCAGGGCTGGAAGGTCTTTTCCCTTATTGTGATTGGCTGTTCTGAGATCTTGCCTTTCCTCTGACCACCTGGAGAGAAGCTCTCCTGGCCTTCTCCTATCTTCAGATGATGTTGATTCCCTCCATTTCATCTTTGGGCAAAGCCAGAGGTCATTTCTGGTTCAGTTAGGGTTCCTGGGTTACAAGCAAATGAAGAGATTTATTGGCAGACTAATGTGTAGCTTGTGGATTCATAGCAAGAGCTAAACTTTCCAAATGATAGGACCCAGGTGCCTCTAGGAATCTCAGTCAGCAGTAGCTTGAGAAACTTCTCCCAAGGATGCTGCTGCTAGTTGTCTCAGAAACAACTGTCTTACATCTTGGCAACTCTACTCAAGGAGCAATTTTCTGGGACAGAAAGTGTGATTGGTCCAGCTTGGGTCAGGTGGGTCCATCTATGCCACTCTCTTGGACCCTACCCCTCACTCACTGGGGCCAGGGGCAGGTGGGTGAAGGTTGGATCTATTTCTAGCAGGAGAAGACAGAGGGGCTGAGCAAACCAACCTGAGAGTCCCTTCCTTTCTTTCTTCCTTCTTTCCTCCCTCCCTCTTTCTTTCTTTCTTTCTTTCTCTCTCTCTCTTTCTTTCTTTTTTCTTTCTTTCTTTCTCTCTCTCTCTCTCTCTCCCTCCCTCCCTCTCTCTCTTTCTTTCTTTCTTTCTTTCTTTCTTTCTTTCTTTCTTTCTTTCTTTCCTTCTTTCTCTCTCTCTCTCTCTCTCTCCCCCTCCCTTCCTCCCTCCCTCCCTCCCTCTCTCTCTCTCTCTCCCTCCCTCCCTCCCTCTCTCTCTCTCTTTCTTTCTTTCTTTCTTTCTTTCCTTCTTTCTCTCTCTCTCTCTCCCTCCCTTCCTCCCTCCCTCCCTCCCTCCCTCTCTCTCTCTCTTTCTCCCTTTCTTTCTTTCTTTCTTTCTTTTCTTTCTTTCTTTCTTTCTTCTTCCTTCCTTCCAAGCAAAAAAGGCATGGGTCATTAGAAAAACAAGATGAAAAACAAGACTATGATGTTCTTCTTTGTTGTTTTTGATTAAACCTCACCAGCACTATGTTGTGTCTAGAGTCACTGATGCAGCTCAGGGAAGCAGTGTGACCAGAGGGGCTTGGAAAAGCAAAGACTACCTGAAAACATTCCCAAACTCCAGAGAAATATTTTTTGTACTTAAATATAATTTAATGTGATTTTATTATATTTAAAAACATTGTTCTGGGAAGGGTTCATTAGCTTCACAATATTGCCAGGAGGCCACAACAGAAAAAAAGGTCAAGAACACCTTGATCTGGCATGTTGCAGAGGCTTCTCCACCAGCTCCCAGGATTCACATGGTGTGCAGAGTCTACAGCAGCCCCCTGCTCTTGCCCTAAGCACAGGCCCGTTGCTGAATGTGTAAGTCAGACATGCAGGATTATAAGATTACAGGTCAAAACCACAAGAGGCTTTGATTTTTAAAATAACTGAAAGAGATGAGACAGAGATGAACAGCTCCACATGATTTCTATCACTCTCACCTTCTGAAATTAAACACATTGTTTCCAATTAATTGTGACAGCTGGCTTTTGTCTTCCTTTTATACATTTGGGGATTCCAAAAATAACCTCACTCAGCAACACTGACACACAGTTTTAATAACCAAGGTGGCTGAAGGACAAAATGCCTGGCTGTGTGATGTCCCTTTGGTGTGTGACTTGGAAGTCCATCCCGGGATTTCACCGTTTTTCCCTGTGTCTTTGGCAAGGAGGCAAGAATGGACAGGGTAGAAAGGAAGGAAGATGAGAAATGGAACAGCTTATCAACGGTTGGCATTGATGGCATTGACATTTTTTTTTAACATCTTTATTGGAATATAATTGCTTTACAATGGTGTGTTAGTTTCTGCTTTATAACAAAGTGAATCAGTTATACATATACATATGTTCCCATATCTCTTCCCTCTTGCGTCTCCCTCCCTCCCACCCCCCGTATCCCACCCCTCTAGGTGGTCACAAAGCACCGAGCTGATCTCCCTGTGCTATGCGGCTGCTTCCCACTAACTATTTTACGTTTGGTAGTGTATATATGTCCATGCCACTCTCTCACTTTGTCACAGCTTACCCTTCCCCCTCCCCATATCCTCAAGTCCATTTTCTAGTAGGTCTGTGTCTTTATTCCCCTCTTGCCACTAGGTTCTTCATGACCTTTTTTTTTTTTCTTCTTAGATTCCATATATATGTGTTAGCATATGGTATTTGTTTTTCTCTTTCTGACTTACTTTACTCTGTATGACAGACTCTAGGTCCAACCACCTCACTACAAATAACTCAATTTCGTTTCTTTTTATGGCTGAGTAATATTCCATTGTATATATGAGCCACATCTTCTTTATCCATTCATCTGTTGATGGACACTTAGGTTGCTTCCATGTCCTGGCTATTGTAAATAGAGCTGCAATGAACATTTTGGTACATGACTCTTTTTGAATTATGGTTTTCTCAGGGTATATGCCCAGTAGTGGAATTGCTGGGTCGTATGGTAGCTCTATTTTTAGTTTTTTAAAGAACCTCCATGCTGTTCTCCATAGGTGAGCATGCAGTCAGAGGCAGATTTGTCAGGCACCTTTTGTGTCACCAAGGCCCAGCAGGAAACTATTCATCTCAGATGGTTCAGATGAGGAGGCCTCACCAGGGAACAATCAAGGGGCAGGAAAGCACTCAGAGCAAAGCAACAGTGGGGAGCTCTGAACTGCCATTTTCTGGAGGGTTGCGGGGAGGAAACGGAGTTACAGGAGCTCAGGACAGAAGAAGCCACGCAGCAGGGACTTGTCCCTGGTGAACTGCTGGTGTGGAGACAAGCCTGCTCCTAACATTCATGGAACCCAGGCCGTTACAGACAGGTTAATGTTCAACAACCAGCTATCCAGGAAAAAAAAATAGCCCTGATTTGTAGTGTTCATTGATTTACCTGCTGTAAATACACCCACTATGACGATTTCAAGCTACCAACCTGATGTCAGAGAACATGGAATTGGGAAAAGATGCCTACAGTTGGTTACAGATCCGTGTGAGCTGCTCCAGCGCACCACTGGACTGGGGAGAGTGCCATGGGGCCCACGTGCCATACACCTGAATATTTAAAAGTTACAAAGCAAGATTACACACTATGTGTGTTCTGCCCTCCGACTTTGATAGTCACAGTAAATATCCATAGTAAAGATCCATATTAAATTGATCCTAGTGCACCATTGAGATTTCGTGTATTAGCTAGGGTTCTCCAGAGCCAATAAGATGTGCATATATAATAGAGAAATATATTTTAGGGAATTAGGTCATATGACTATGGAGGTTGGCAAGCCCACAGTCTGCAGGGCAAGTCATTAGGCTGGAGCCCAGGGAAGAGGCGAGGTTGTGACTCATGTCTGAAGGCCGTCTGCTGGCAGAATTGCCCCCTTGCCTTTTGTTCTATTCAGACCTTCCACTGCTTGGATGAGGCCCACCTACATTATGGGGGGTCATGTGCTTTACTCAAAGTCCAGCCATTTAAAAGTTAGCCTCATCCAAAAACACCTTCACAGAAACATCTGGAACAGTGGTTGACCAAGTATCTGGAAACCCAGCCAAGTGGACACAGAAAATTAACCATCACATGGCTCCTTAAGATGGAGGCCTCGTTGTGGGAGGATGAGGTGCTGACAGCTCACAGCTGAGCCCCTCTCCGGGCACTGCCCTCTGCTGAAAGGGGCTGCCCTGTCCAAAATCACACCACACCCTCCCCACCCAGGGCGTGTTGAGGTATAAACGCCAGGCCCCTTTGCCTCGAGTTGGGACAAGACTAAAGGGCCAGCCCTGATACTGAGCTCCCCATCGGGCCCGCTGAGGTGTCATTTGTGACCGCGTCTGGTTCAACTTCTCTTTCTGCCCAATCCTATCTCCCCTGCAGCTGTCCCCCGAGTCCCACCCTGGTAAACTTCCTGCACGCAAATCTCCATTTCAGAGTCTAACGCAGCCTGCTTCCTCTAACTCAGGGGTCAGCACGTTACAGCCTGCAGGCCAAATCCAGCCCACTGCCTTCTTTTGTAAGTGTTACTGGAATACAGCTCTGCCCGCTACCTGTGGCTGCTTTACACTGCACTCAGTAAGAGCTGCAACAGGAACTGTCTGGCTGACAATGCTTAAAATATTCGCTATCTGGCTCTTAACAAAAAAGTTTACAACTTGCCCCCAAACAGCAAATATACCTTTATAACCACAAAATGAAAAACACGTGTAAACCTGTTGTTTTCATATAACTGAAAGTCAACAAAGTATTAAAGACAATTAAATTTAATTATGATTCCATATGATTGACTTGTGTTATGGCCAGCAAGGTTTGGATGAGTAATAACATAAAGATATAATCAATTTATAAAGTATTCCCTATATATATTCCATAAAATTAATTTCTATCTTTTTTTTTTTTTTTTTTTGCGGTACGCGGGCCTCTCACTGTTGTGGCCTCTCCCGTTGCGGAGCACAGGCTCTGGACACGCAGGCTCAGCGGCCATGGCTCACGGGCCCAGCCGCTCCATGGCATGTGGGATCTTCCCAGACCGGTGCACAAACCTGTGTCCCCTGCATCGGCAGGCGGACTCTCAACCACTGTGCCACCAGGGAAGCCCTAATTTCTATCTTAATTTCAGCAAACTCACTATGTTTTATTATCTAGATTTCACATAATTTATATTTTGTTGATAGTAAAGATTAAAGGATTAAAGCTAAAATACAATTGTACTTAATATTTCAAAAAATTTTCATAAAACTTAGAAAGTAAATATAAAAAGTAAAATTTTAAATTATTTTTTCATATTTTGCTTCAAAAACGTTTTGTTCTAGAACCTTCAAAATTTGTTACATTTCAAAAACTAAATGAATTATTAATTACTTTCAAAATTAAAGAAAAACCATATAAAGGTCAAATTCGTATTTAACGTTTTTAAGTTTAATAGAACCTTTAAAAATATTTTTATAACACAAGCCTAGTCACAGTTTTAACATTTGACGTTCATCCAGTTGCCAAATGTAAAGAATCAGTATCATGCCTCACTCAGGTGACATCTAGGCTGTATATACACAACATGAAATATTCCTTGGCCACCAGGTGAAAGTGTTGTAAATACCATCCTACATATACAGAGCACGAATTGGAACACCCAAAGAGAAGCAAAAAAATACATACTGAGCACTACCAGAAAACAGTACTTCATTATTCAAAAACCTATTGCATTTCTAGGAGGAGAAGAATTTAGCAAGTTAATTAATGTGTTTTTTTTTAAATCTAAGGGCTCTGCCATCAAATTCGCCTGCACTTCAGGCATTGTCTGCACTGATGGTAGTGCTCTCTCCCAAGAAACAGAGGTGCCCATGTGTCTTTTAATTTTTTTTTTTTTTTGGCTTGTGTCTATGACCTGTGTTGCTCTATAAAGTATCAGGTCCCTGGGTCTGGGACTAGCCACTATTCCCTGGGTCTAAGGGCAGTACTACCAGTGGCTTCCATTGGCAAAACCCAACCAGAAGCAGCTACAAGGAGCTCCGGTCAGCAAAGGCCAGATTGCCAGGCACAGAATAGGGCAGGGAAGGGTGAAGAATGGATGGAGTGGGGGTGGGGTGGTGTGGATGAACACAGAATATCCTACAGCTATTTACCCTGTAGAGCTAGTCTGTGGGCCAGTGGAAATTGTCATATATGTCACCTCTGGAACATGTGCTAAAGGTCATTGACCTGATCCTATTTCATGCTTCCATAGTAACCCACCTCTTATCACAAGAGAGTTGAGCATTTAGGTTATGTGTCACTTCAATTCATTCCCAAACAAGACTTAGACTTCTATTCATAGCAGAGTTAACACAAAAGGCATCCAAAGCCCTCACCCAGGTGCAGGGTTGTATGGTTTTTATTATTCTTTCTTTTACTATATAATAAAATCATAAATCACAACTTAGAGGATATGAAGATAAACACATTTTTATGGCCATAGAGTATGTTGATTTAAGAAACAGTAGTGACCTGGTTCAATCTTGTGGATTTGCCAAATCGGTCTGAGAATTTCTGAGGTCTTTCCAGAAGAGTGCCTTACCCAGCTGGAAGTATTTTCTCTACCTTATATATGTGGAGGGCAGGGAAAAGATTATTGCTTCACTATCAAACAAACATTCTTTTCTACTCAAATGATGTTCATTCCCTGAAACTGAAAAGAAAATTAGTATTTATGAAATGTCTACCAAGTGATTCATGAGAATTTACTTTTATTGAGTGTCTACGAAGTAAGTTAATATTTATTATGTCTAAAAAAGCATCTCCAGGGAGAGAGAAATAAAGTCAATCAGCTAGAGTGGAGGGTCATCATATACTCAGCCCAAAGCCACTGTTTGGGTTGATTGGCAACATCTTGCCTAACAAGCAATTGGACAGAGTCATGCGTCAAAGAGAAATGAGATGGAACAGAATAGGCAGAAAGCTACAGCCTTGAGCCACCACGAAACTCTGCGGACAAAGTGGCTGCCAAGTTGTCTTTCCTGTAGTTGAGACCCTCAAGGTTCCCTGGCATCCTTACATAACTCCATGTCTTTTTTAATATTTATTTATTTGGTTGCACTGGGTCTTAGTTGCGGCAGGCAGTTCTTTAGTTGCGGCTCTCTGGCTCCTTAGTTGTAGCAGACAAACTCTTAGTTGCGGCAGGCATGTGAGATCTAGTTCTCTGACCAGGGATCGAACCCAGGCTTTGGGAGCACAGAGTCTTAACCACTGCACCATCAGGCAAGTCCCCATAACTCCATCTTTACTTGAGTTAGCTCGGGGAGATTTCTCTTCCTTCCTACTCGTTGTTTTCTGAGACGGTCAAGTGGTGTCAGTTCTTAACAACTTTGTTGATAATTTTACCCATGATATGTGGGCTTATTGAAAACACCCCATTTTCACACACACACACACAAAATTGTGTAAGTCATTCTAGGAACAGATAAAACTTTGCCTTTAACAGAATTCTCAGTCACTTTCCTTGGATTCTGTACAATGAATCTAATTTCCTATAGTTTTTCAGATGCAAAAATAATAGTGAATAAAGCTGAAAAGTTAATTTAAATACCTACCTGTTTCCACTTTAGGGCTATTACAAATAGTACTGCTATAAACACTCTTGGTGTCTCTATGGTGGACATGCACAACGGTTTCTGCTCGGTACATACCAAGAGGGGATATGCTGGGTCCCTAAAGATACATGTTTTTAGTTACATCCCTCAGAGCAATGGAAAATGATGAAAGCAGCCCCAATAATGGACAGAGGACAGGTGGTTAGCTTCACAAGCCTTGCCGGACTCTTGAGAGAAGCTACCTGAGGATAGGATTTAGGCTGATGCAGAAAAGATACAACTTTTTAAGTTTTAAATTGTGAAACTTCACCAGGAGAAGAGATTCAGGAATCTCAGAACTGAGCTCTGCCTGGAACAACCTAAGCCTCACTTCATTTCACTGTACATCATAACATCCAAATTCACCATCAGTAGGTCCCATTATATTTACTTTTTCTGCTTGGAAAATTTAGAGCTGGGTGTTTGGCTCTCAAAGTCTCTTTCATTGTTTGCTTTAGCATTAGACTTTGCTCTGGAGAGCAGAAACTATTTTTCATAATTTGTACCTTTCCTGAGCTTTTTGGGTCAAAGATCATAAGCTGAGAGTTGGCAACACAGAACTAGAAATACCATCTCCATTAGGGTTGCTGTGGGGTTCTGGAGACTCTGTGCTTACCGTTGGGCTGTATTTCTGTACTGGGTTCTATTTCAACATCCAAGGGTGCATTAGTCAGGATAAGCTGTTCACTGAACATCTCTGGAGACACCGACATTTTTTCCGTCTGAATATTTTTCCTTCTGTATAGTATTCATTCTTCCTTAAAAGACATCAAGCAGCTGCCCAAGAGAGCACAGGCCACTGATTTTTTAATAACTCTGAAAAACAAGTAAAGTAAGCATTTTTCTTCCCATTTCACCACGGGGGAAACCTGAGACTCAGAGAACTTATGTAAGTTTCCCCAGATCACACAAATAGTTCATGGCAGAAGTGGGATTAGAAGTTAGGACACCTCTCTCTTTGTACTAAACCACTGTGAAATGCCCCAAAACAGCATTCAGGCATGCTGGGTCCAGATTATCTCACCAAGCTACATCACTAGGCATGACTGTTTTGCCTAAATCAGCCATATTATTTCACAATATTCATTAAGGTCTAACGTGGGCAAGGTACTGAGACCCATTCTAATAACTGCCCAAGGTGGGCCAAACCATCATCAAACTGTCATGTTCATAGACACAGTGATATCTGATCCCTCCCACAGGTCAGCTTCATTAGCTTCTCATGGGTGATAGCTATCTGTCTGGGTATGTTGGAGTTCTATTTAATAAAACAGCAAAATTTCTCTTGAAAGAGTTTTTAGAAAAATGTTCCTTGAAAGTTCTTAAGGAAAGTTACCTTTGAAAATCCTCCAGAAACACACCACAATGGAGACTGACCTACCCAATAAGTGCTGCTCTGTCAGTTCTTTCTCTAGCCATTCTGTTCCTTTCGTTGAGTACAGATTACAGCAGTGGCTGGCGTAGGGCCATCTTAATGAAATGCGTACTAGAATCATATTATGCTTGGTGAGAGGTTCACACCTTGGGAGGCTGAGGGAAGAGTTTTCACTCTGGCATCTCCAGTAGAGAGTGGGTTGGTGGGCAGAGCCATACAAGCTCTGTTACTGTCCTCTTGTATAAGCTAAGTGTCCATGTGATGCAACCCCTCTGTGTTCAACCTCTCCCTGAAACTTAGGCCACTCTTTTCCTCTCATTCCTCATTCCAAGAGGATGCCTTAGTTAACGTTTTTTGGCTATAAGTAGCAGAAGCCAATGTATATAGATTAAAAAGGGGGAATTATAAAGATGTAGAGGTGTCTGGTCAAACAGGAAGATGAACATGATGAACTTTTTTTTTTTTTTTTTGCGGTACGCGGGCCTCTCACTGCTGTGGCCTCTCCCATTGCGGAGCACAGGCTCTGGACGCGCAGCCTCAGCGGCCATGGCTCACGGGCCCAGCCTTTCCGTGTCATGTGGGATCTTCCTGAACTGGGGCACGAACCCGTGTCCCCTGCATCGGCAGGCGGACTCTCAACCACTGCGCCACCAGGGAAGCCCCATGATGAACATTAATTGGTTCCTTTCCCACTTCCCTCTTGCCCGCTTGCCTATAGTGCCAGGTTTCTACTTAAGGATCTGTGTGAGCCTGGGGACACTGACCTCAGCTCAATCTCTAGGGGTGGGACACATGACGTAGACTCATCCAATCAACATAGTCCATCCTACTCCCCACCCCACTTGCCACAGTGACTGCTGCAGAGATGGGCATGTGACCTATGTGTGTCCAGTCAGCAAGACTCAGGGGAATTAGTGGGAATTCTGGATCTCTTTCCTTTTGGATGAAAGAAAGAAGGCATATAGCTCTGAGGGCTTGTGGTGACCATCTTGATCTTGTCATAGAGAAGAGATGCAAAAAAGCCAGGTCCTTGGGGATACCATTGATCCACTTTATCAAGCCTTACCTGAAACATGTCTCTGTCTATTCAGTCATATAAACCAAGAAAATCCCTTTCTCCCTCCCCTCCCTTTCTTTCTCTTCCTCTCTTTAACTCCCTCTCCCTCACCTCCTCTTGCCCGGCTCCTCCCCCTCTTTTTTGTCCTCTCCTCTCCTTTTATTCTTTAGACCATGTTCACCAACCATATAGCCCACCATGGTTCCCCCAAAAGACTGATGGTTCCTAAATTCACCTCAGTTCAAGTAAACAAGCCAGATTGAATTCGAATATCTTCTACCGAGGTCACATTTCTGGGAGTCGGGTATTTGATGGGCTCAATCCATAGCAGCCCCGAGGGAAGAACAAGAGAGTAAATAGATTTAAGAGGCAGAAGGAGATAACAAACTCCACTGTTTGATCCACCATGTCAGTTACACGGAGGGAACCTGGACAGAGCTCACACCAAATGTGTATCCTAATAAACCAGGTGAGTCAAGAGCCCCAAGACTAAAATGAACTGAAGGTGATGAAATCTCTTTTTAAGTGGAAGATAGGTTGTCAGAAGATAAATTCTCCAATTACTTGGTTTTTCTTCAACAGAAATCAGATGAAACAGTGTTCTTTTGAATAAGTGCATGCGGTGAAGATTTCATCAAGTAAACCAAAGGCAATTCCTAGAAGCCTTTTGAAAAGAAAATCTGAAATTCCTATGACCACAAGAGTTGAAAGATGGATGGCAGGAAGCAAATGCTGAGAGAAGAGATAAAGAGCAGCATTTGTGTTTGGGGACTTCTATTCAGATGAATTGCTAAAAATGATTACCCATTGATTTAGGAAAGATCTAGTTTTTAAAGTTTTAAGTCTTTCACAAACAAAGTGCTATGAATTTCTTTAAATCTGGCACATGCAAAAAGCTTCTGATCAAGCTTCTGTGTTATGATTATTCAGTTGCGGTGGCAGACACAGCTCTCTGCTTAGCTGAGCTCATTCTTCTAGTTCAGAAATATTTCAGATTCTTATTTATTTCAAGTTTCTTGGGGACAGGAGAGCTTTGAGCTTCAGAAAATTTCACTTGGCTTTGTTTGAAAAAGGTATTCTTAATGAACAGATGTTTTTCCCCCATAAATCCAAAAGACAGCATTTTGAAAGATATTTTAAAGTTTGTAGCAGTCAGGATTCTTTTAAGTCGACAGAAACCCAACCCAATCCAGCTCAAGCACAAAAGAGAATCTACTCATGTATCCAAGAAGTCTAAGTTTGGGTATGCTTCAGGGATGCACTTATATTTTAATGTCTATCAATAAACATTAACAAACATCAAGAATTTAGGTGTTCTAATACATATACACCCATGTTCATAACAGCACTATTCAATTGCCAATAGGTGGAAAGAGCCCAAAGATTTCTCAACAGATGAATGGATAAACAAATTGTCATATATCTATACAATGGAATATTATTTAGCCATAAAAAATGAATGAAGTACTGATACATGCCACAGCATGGATGAAACTCAAAACCGTTATGCTAAATGAAATAAGCCAGGACTTCCCTGATGGCACAGTGGTTAAGAATCTGCCTGTCAATGCAGGGGACATGGGTTCGAGCCCTGGTCTGGGAAGATCCCACATGCCGCGGAGCAACTAAGCCCCTGCACCACAACTACTAAGCCTGCGCTCTAGAGCCTGTGAGCCACAACTACTGAGCCCACGTGCCGCAACTACTGAAGCCCGTGCACCTAGAGCCTGTGCTCCGCAACAAGAGAAGTCACGGCAATGAGAAGCCCGCACACCGCAACAAAGACTAGCCCCAGCTCGCCGCAGCTAGAGAAAGCCTGTGCACAGCAACAAAGACCAAACGCAGCCAAAAGTAAAGAAATAAATAAATTTATAAATAAATAAATAAATAAATGAAATAAGCCAGACATAAACGGACACACATTGAATGATTTCATTTATATGAAATATCCACAATAGGCAAATTTATAGATGCAGAACACAAGATGGCCAGAGGCTGGGGGAAGGAAGAGATGGAGAGTAACTACTTAATAGTCACTGGATTTCCTTTTGGGGTGATGAAGTATTCTGAGCTAGATAGAGGTGGTGCTTGTACAACATTGTCAAAGTACAAAATGCCACTGAATTATTCACTTTACAGTGGTTATTTTTATGTTGAATGAATTACACACCAATAAAAATGAAAAGTAAAGGGAAAGAAAGCTTTTAAAACAGATTTTGGGTGTTCTGGCCCTAAAAATTAGGTTTTTAATAATTAAAAAATGCTATCTACTGAGATCATACTTAGAGTAGTGCTCTTATGTTAGTTTACCTCTTTTTAAAAATTTTTAGCTTTGACATAATTTTAGAGTAAGTTTGCAGTCACCCATATTCCCCAGTTGTACAAATGTTACTGCATTTGTGAACTCAGAGACACAGAGTGTAGAGTGGTAATTACCAGGGGCTGGGGAAATGGGAAATGTTGGTCAAAGGGTACAAACTTCCAGTTATAAGGTGAATAAATTCTGGGGATCTAATGTGCAGCAGGTGACTAAAGTTAGTAATTCTGTATTATATACTTGAAAGTTGCTAAGAGAGTAGATCTTAAATGTCTTCACCACCACCATACACAAAAAAGGGAATTATGTGATGTGATGGAGGTGTTGGCTAGAGCTTCTGTGGTAATCATTTTGCAGCAAATAAGGGTATCAAATCAAGCCATTGTACACCTTAACTTACACAAGTTACATGTCAATCACATCTCAATAGCACTGGAAAAAAGTAAAGTAAAAACTTTAAAAGTTTTTACCACATTTGCTTATTTTCTGCCTATCTATCTATCTATCTATCTATCTATCATCATCATCTATCTACCTATCTGGTATGTGTGTGTGTATATGTACGTATGTGTGTGTGTGTGTATTTATATATGTACATATATATACATTCACAGTATTATTTTATTTTTAAGGAGGCCTGCAACTCTGATATTCTATGATTCTATGTACAATGGTGGAAATTGGGGTAGAGGTGCAAATAGGCCTGAAATCATCCATAAATTATAACCCAGAGGCAATGGCTTCTGGTTAAGTGGACCCTAGATGCTGTGGTTTGGGGTAAGAGTAGTGGAATGGTGGAGGGGTGAGAAGGTTGAGGGGAAGTTCCTGGCCATCTGAAACAACTTGGCAAGTGGTGGGTCACTGCCAAGATGAGTGCTGGGGACCCCCAGCACATGAAACAGAGGGCATGATGGCACCAGGCTAGCTCCCTAAGTAGAGGAACCTGCTAATCAAGCCACCAGCCCCACCTGCCCACATTTCTGGTCCTTCTTTGGACTGTGTTCACCGTCCTCTGCTTTTGAAGATGGCACCACCAGGAATGCTCTCCAGCTGGGGGAGCAAGTGTCACTGATAAGACCAGTGGGGCCCAGCGGTCTTCCCATACCAGGAACATCTGGCGATTCCTCTTTGTTTGGGGGCTGTGGTTGCCACTCACAGTCTCGTGTTAGGTGCAGTCAGTTTTTAGACTTGCGGAACGGCTCATTAAGAGGCGTCTCATCTCTCATCCTCCCATGTGCAAGAGCCTCTCTAAGCCACAGTAAATACTTTTCCACCCAACACAGTTCTGTGGGACTCTCAGTTGTCATGTGGGAATATATTCCAGCTTCAGTCACATTAATGCGGTTTATGTGATTGATTCTGTAAATGCACACATACTTTCAGCTGTTTTTAAAGCAAGACAGCGTGTGTAGAAGTTCTTTATCCTTCTATCTGCAGAATCCATTGAGGAGGACATTTTCGGAGAGTTACCTTTAAAGTACACAAAATTGTGTACAGAATAAAATGGAGACCTTAACAACTTGTTTACTTGAGTTTAAACCACTTCAGCCAATCAAAATTCAGTAATGTCCTGGTCACAGGCAGATCACCCAGAGAGATGTGAGTTTACCAGCATTGGAAAGGTGTTACTTTCTCCACTTCAGCTCTCCTAGAAGCAGACTCTGAGACAGGAATCTGAGTGCCAGTAGTCTATCTGGGATGAGATCTCAAGAGATGCAGATGGGGGTGTAGGGGAGGGAGACAGGGAAGGAAAGGAAACAAACAAAGCACAAGTCAGTTGATAAGCAGGTTACCACTGTGGACAACTAAAGCTTAACCTTACTGGGGAACTTCTGGGGACAGCACAGAAAACTAACTTACAGGGATTCCCCAAGGGCTGAGGGAGCTGGAACATTTATATACTTGAGGGCCGCTCAGGGGTGAATAGAATTGGGTAGAGCCTGGCCTAGCTAAGAAGACTTCTGGCAAAGAGATTGAAATGCTGGTAGTTGGAATTCAGATGGGCCTATATTAGGATAGAAATGCTGGAGGGAATATAGTAGTAACTGCTACTATGAGGTAGGCAGGGTTTATAGTTTTACCATCTTGCTACTTGGAATAGAAACATTTAGTGACTTTCCCAAGGTCTCGTGGTATACCAGTGTTCTTCTAACTACAAGTTCTTTTTTTTTAAAATTAATTTATTTATTTTTGGCTGCGTTGGGTCTTTGTTGCTGCGCGCGGGCTTTCTATAGTTGTGGCAAGCGGGGGTTACTCTTTGTTGTGGTGCAGGGGCTTCTCATTGTGGTGGCTTCTCTTGTTGCGGAGAACGGGCTCTAGGCGCACGGGCTTCAGTAGTTGTGGCTCGCGAGCTCTAGAGTGGAGGCTCAGTAGTTGTGGCGCAAGGGCTTAGTTGCTCGGAGGCATGTGGGGTCTTCCCAGACCAGGGCTCAAACCCCTGTCCCCGGCATTTTGGCAGGCGGATTCTTAACCACTGCACCACCAGGGAAGTCCCTAACTACAAGTTTTTTTTATTGAAAACCCAATTCAAACTGGCACAAGCAAAATAGACAGTATATTGATGCATGTAACTAAAAAGCTCAGGGTTAAGTCTTCAGGTTCAGCTGGATCCAGAAATTCAAACCATGACATTAGCACCATAGCCTGGCCATTCTCTTCTGTGTATATTTATTCATTAAATATATTAAACATTTATTTCCAGAAATTAAACCACAGAAGTGGTTGACAGGACACCTTATAAACACTGTAACTCAACTGAGAAAGTAAATTACCTGTGGACAAATTTTAAGTTAATTTAAAATAATTAAATATTAGTAAATAAATAAATAATAATAAAATAATATGAGCGTATATATGTTTACAAGTTGAGGAACCATGATAAGCTCAGAAATTCAAATGAATCCAGGCAAAAAGCAGACAGTTTTGAAAAAAAAATTATCTTATTTCTTATCAAATTTCATCTGAGACCTCACAATTCTAGTGCCTTCTTTGGCATTTCAGCGATGGCTTAGCTGTTCAGAGTCTCACCACGGGATTTTAAGGGGTGCCTGTGTACACGGGTGGTGTGTCACATCTTCTGTCTTGGATTGTAGTCATCCCACCCCAGTGGACCCAATCAATAGCTATTTCAGGGTCTACCACCGTACAATCTCTATTCATCCACCCCAGACAGGGGGTGTGGTCCTCACCCTGTCCCAAGGCAAGAATATCAGGGCCCCCCAAATAGAGCCCTGGCTAGTAGGATTCAGCAGGTAACTGGAGGGTGTTTCCTGGTGGTGAGTCCAATGGAGACTGGCAGGTTCTGGAAAACCCTGAACAATAGAACACACAGTCAAGTTCGGGAAAGTGGGAAGAGGTGCCATCAGCACGTCAGGAAGTAGGGAACCCACCAGCACAGCTGAAACAAGAATGGGGTGACGGAGTGTTCTGCAGGTTGGGTTCCCTGGGAATCGGACTCTGAGATGGAGTTTAATGGGCGGAATGTTTACTGGGGGGTGCCCTTGGGATCAACGGCTGAGGAAAGGAAGGGAAAGAAGCGGACATGGACAGAGGGCGAAGTCGAGCTGCAGTGTGGGGCTAATGACAGACTCAGCCAGTCCATGGGAAGCTCAGATATAAGAGCGGGTCTTCAGGGTTGTCCTGAGTCAAGCTGAGATGGCTGGACCTTTGTGCTCCAGCAGCGATTTGTCATTGGATGGGAGCTGCCCCTCGAAGGGGGTGGCCCGGGATGAGCCAGCTCCCTGCCCCTGAGAAAATCCCTGAGGCACAAATGACCCAAAAATATATCTCTGAGCTTCAGATCTCTGCACGCCACTGCCAACTTGACATCTCTTTCCTGTCTCAAAACATGTGACAAGATTGAGAGCCAGGAGTGGCAACACAAAGAGCAAGATGATGATGGTGGCTGTAGAAAAGTCACAGGAGACAGAGGCCAGGGTATCAACACTTCTGTCACCCCTTTCACAGTTTTATCAGGGGCTGATTGTGATCCTAGAAATGGCTCCTTAATAAAGAGTGGATCCCAGACCTTCAAGTGCTCCTGAGACCTTCACTCTTCCACCCAGCACGCCCCATGAGCGCACTCCTCACATTTCACACAGTTTTGTGGATGTTTTCTCCTTTTGCTTTGAAAGTCGATCTTCTTCTTCTTTTATTACATAGTTCAACGTTTATGAAAAGACCTTTAGGAATTAATACAACACCAATATAATTTAAAGCTCTCAGAGCCAAAAGACTTTGGAAGAAAGAGTTTCAGGCCTTTGAAGCAGAAGTGACAGCCAGTAGCTTCAGCTATTGAGATATTCTTGGGTAGAAAAACTCTGGAATAATGGAATGAGACTTTCTTCCTCTCTCTCTCCCTCTTCTGTCTGAAAATTCTTCCATAGGTCAAATATTGAAATGGAGCAGACTTCAAGTTTGATCCCCAAACTATGCTTTATCTCTAAAAATTTAGAAGTAGGAAAAACAAAGAGAAAATCTTCAGAAAAATAAAATTGTGCATTTGTGATGTTGGAAAGAGTATGGGATTGGAAGCCAAGAGACTTAGGTTTCTGATCCTGATTCTGCCCCTGAAAGTAGCTGTGTGACCTTGAACACAACACTGATGTTTTCATGGCCTCTTCTATAAAAGGGAGGGGTCTGGGCATGGTTATCAGCAAGTGCCCCCGCTCCACTTGCTTCTTTTTCTTTTCTTTTCAAACTTGTCAGCTTTATTCTTGGTTCTCCTCTATCCCGTTAAGTTTACTCAGTGGAGCTGGGTTGAATCCTATCCCTGGAGGAAAACTTTGGGCAGCCAGAATGACTTTTCTGATAACTTGTAAGTAATATAGTTTCTCAGTCTAACTTTCCTTTTAATGCTAAGATTCTATTATTTACATAATAGTGAGTAACAAAAGCACGCATTGCAGAGTTATGTTGAAGTCAGCCAGGTGCTTCCATATATAGTAATTCATTTGAGCTTCACAAATATTAACAGGTCTATAAGGGTAGACTAGGCAGATAGTAATAGTTTTCCCCTTTTGCTACTTCAGAAAAAAGTCTAGAGACATTTAGCTACATAGTGTGTCAGAATTCTTTCAGTTGCAAGTTCCTTCTAAAAACCCAATACAAACTAGCCCAATCAAAAATGAAAGCTTATTGGCTCATGCAACTACAAAGCCCAGGGATACCAGGAGTGGTTCACCTGTCTCTTCTCCGTAATCTGATCACTCGCTTCTGTGCATATTTTTCATTAAATTAACAAATATTTATTGAACACTGCTATGTGTAAATCACTGTTGTAGGTACAGGGGGTGGAGTGAATGAAACACTGTATTTAGAACAGTGACTAACACACAGCTATGTTCAAATAAATTTTCATGGAATTTACATTCTTACCTACAAGGGAATATTCCTAGGACTTACCATCTACTGGAAGAAGAGGGTGTGAACAAAAACATAAATAATGTATGTTATGTCACATGGTGAAAAGGACTATGAAGCAAGAAAAACATGGTGTGGCTGAGCCATTGCTACGGCAACCTGCCCGCAGCAGGGTTGCCGTAGCAATGGCTGGATTAAAACAGTGGGCCAAGAAGATGTGAGAAGAGGCATGAGGTATGTTTGATATAGATAACATTTCTCAAACCTGTCTGCCTGAGGATCCCATTTTTTAAATGATGACTGCCATTGACCCATATGCCAATGTGCAGAACACACCTGAGGGTGCATAGGTCTACATAGCTACTAAAGACAGTGTTATATGTAAGCAGTGATAAAAACCACCATCGCTCAGTTATCATGCCTGATTTCTTCCAGACTCTTCATTCTGACATTCTCGCTGAGCCCGTCTTAACATTGGTTGAGCATCTAAATGGAACACACCTCTACAGAATCTCCCTTCCCCATATACATGCTAGTTTGCCCTTCTGCCTGTAAGGATTCCAGCTTGTGGTAGACAGAGTTAACTGCATACATGGTCCCCATTTCTCCGTCTCCGCTCCTAACAGCATCCCACGTGTGAAGTGGTGACAGCAGTTCTACTCTCAGCTCCAGAGGTGAGCTATGATTGGTTTAAGGCAATCAGTGCATTCCATATTCTAGCCCTAGTGACTGGGTTAGAAACCACTGTCAGTAATCTTCTGGATGTGGATAAGAGAGTATGTCACCCCAGTTGTTATCAGTAGCCATCCTGTGACCCCAGAGAGAAACAGCCTTGGGATGAAACCAACACTGAGGGAGGTCGAGTTAAGGTAGAAAGACCCTAGAAGGCCTGGGTCAGCCAGCCCTTGCCTGAAGTTCAACTTACCTCCAGATTGCTCAGTTACATGGACCAATACATCTCCTCTATGGCTTGAACCAGTATGAGTTTGCTGCTTCTGTTGTTTGCAACTAATTAAATTCTACTTGATTGCTTCTTTGAAAAGGATGACTGAATTTCAGACTCAACCATATAAGCTTTATGAGATGAATTGCATGAGGTCTTGTATTTCAGGATATCCCTAAACTGTAGAAGAAATTAATATTTGTTTGGCATGGTTTCACCATTTTTCCCTTAACACATGTTTGCTCACAAGAGCAGAACTCTAATACCCTTCCAGAATTTGGGTTGGAGAAGTATGAAGGGGAGAGGCCATACTTTAAGAATAGATTTCCTGGGCTTCCCTGGTGGCGCAGTGGTTGAGAGTCCGCCTGCCAATGCAGGGGACACGGGTTCGTGCCCCGGTCCGGGAAGATCTCATATGCCGCGGAGCGGCTGGGCCCGTGAGCCATGGCCGCTGAGCCTGTGCGTCCGGAGCCTGTGCTCCACAATGGGAGAGGCCACAACAGTGAGAGGCCCATGTACCGCAAAAAAAATAAAAATAAAAAAGAATAAATTTCCCAATTTGAGGGACATTCTACAAAATAACCGGCCCAAATAACTGAGTCTTCAAAATTGTCAGAGTCCTGAAAGATAAAGAAAGATTGAGGAGAATGGTTCAAGATGGCGGAGTAGAAAGAGGTGTGCTCACTCCCTCTTGTGAGAGCACTGGAATCACAACTAACTGCTGAACAATCATCAACAGGAAGACACTGGAACTCACCAAAAAAGATACCCCACATCCAAAGACAAAGGAGAAGCCGTAGTGAGACAGAATGCATATATTTTGGGCCAAAATAAAATCTATCAATTATTTAAAAAAGAAAGAAAGAAAGAAAGAAAGATTAACTGTTCTAAACTGAAGCAGACTAAGGAGACATGGCAACTGAATACAGAGATGATCCTGGCCTGGATCCTGGACCAGAAAAAGGAGATTAGTGGGACAATTAGCAAAATTTGAATAAGATATGTAGATTATTTAGTAGTATTGAATCAATGTTAATTTTCTGATTTTGATCCTTGATCTGTGGTCACATAAGTTGTCAACATTTGGGGAAGCTGGATGAAGGATATACAAGCATCTTTGTACTATTCTTGCAATGTTTTTGAAAGTTGGAAATTATTTCAAAATGAAAAGGTTAAAATTGTTTTAATTTAAAAAATAAATAAAAGGTTTGGAGTGGCCCTTTATTAGTGCACTGATTAGAATTTCCACTGTCATGATAGTTCATGAATACAGAGAGTGTATGGGTCTACAAAACAGCCGTGGAAATCCATGCATTTGCAAGACTTGGAATTCACAATTCTACCCTGGAAGATGCCAAACTGAAGGCAGATCTATTTTTTTATGATGCCTAATTAAGGGTCTCTGACCTGGTCTTGGAAGAATGCAAAAAATGTTTTGGTTTGAGAGTAAGACAGATGTCAATCCAGAAAATTTAAAAAGCAGGCAGTTGTTCAAATAAGACTTTAAGTCTCAGCTTGGAGAGCAAAAAGATTTGACAAAGAAATGCAGAGAAGGCTCATCTGAGCGGGTTGTTCTGGCACCCACGAGGGAGCTATAAGCCAACATTTAGAATGGGTGAGCATGGAAAATAGATTTGGTAGAAAAAGAGGATGATTCACGCACCAATAATAATAATGATAAATACTGCTGACAAGGAACTTTTAATTAGCAAATGGAAAATCAGCCCAAGACACATATGCTGAGTTCCTTAGAAGTGAGGTCAGAACAAATTCTTTTCAAAAATGGGAACATTTGTAGTAGCTCCTGGCCCTGAAATCTACTATCTTGGGGTTTTTTTGTTTGTTTGTTTGTTTTTTCTTCAGTGTGGAAGATAATGTTCTCCTCTCTTTCAGAGGAAATCTAATTACTTTCCCACTGAGTTAACATGAAGATTACTCTGAAATGCATCAGAAAAATCACTGCACAGTGTATTTATTTCTTTCTCCAAGTAAAAGAAGTATCTTAAGTTTTATTTTTTGGAATCATTAACTATGGTTCTGATTCATACTCCACACTGGAAAAGGAGGCCAGGACCAAATTCTGGGAAGTGAGCTCAATCAAAAGCCTTAATTCAGAAACTTGTTTGGAGGCCTTCCTATCCTAGAATGAGGCATTGACTGGAATGGAGGGAATGATACTCTCAGGACATTTATGGGAGAGAGACTGAAGCTCTCTGTGTGATGCCTCTACTTGAATTTCTACCTCAGTGTTGGGCCATCCTATGTTAGACTGGATCATCTCTGCTTTCACCTTTTTTCTACCTTCTGCTAGAAAATTCCCTTAAATTTCCTCTTCTACTCCCTGTATTCTCCTACCTTCTTCCTTTCTCTTCTTCTCTTGTCTCTTTACTTCTAGGATCCATGACCTCGGTCTTCTTTGCCATCATCTGTAGACTTTCATTTTGCATGATTCTAGGGAATAAGATGTTGGGAATAGGGAAAAAAAAAAAAAGGTGACAACCAGTAAGCCTTAAAAGTCTCCTTCCCCTGAGGCTTTTTGGACCCTCCAACTCCAACTGCAGGTCCCATCCAAGGTTTGGTGTAACCTGTAATCTAAAAACATTATCATTTGTAACATTTCCCTTGAGGGCCAATGCTGGTTTCCAACATGGCCCCTCTACTTGCTTAAGTCAGAGCCCCAGTTACCAACCTCCTGGAGGGCCTGGGGTTGATTATACACCATTGTTCTTACTTCTTCATGGCTTATAATAAGATTTATATATTGATGCCTTTGCCAGGTGACTTTCCAGTGCCTCCCAGCTGAATAGACAAAGTATACCACCCATCCATCGTCTTTGAGCTTGGCCATGAGACTTGCTTTGGCCAATGGAATGTTAATGGATATCATACAAGCAGAGGTGTTAAATTTTTTTTTTATTGAGGTATAGTTGATTTACAACATTATGTTATCTCCAGTGTACAGCATAGTGATTCAGTTATTTTTTTTATGATTATATTCCATTATAGGTTATTACAAGATATTGACTATAATTCCCTGTGCTATACAGTAAATCCTGTTGCTTATCTATTTTATGGATAGTAATTTGTATTGGTTAATCCCATATGCCTAATTTGTACCACCTCCTCAATCCCCGTTTGGTAACCATAAGTTTGTTTCCTATGTCTGTGAGTTTCTGTTTTGTGTATAGATTCATTTGTATTATTATTATTATTTTTTGTGTGTGTGTGTGTGGTACGCGGGCCTCTCACTGTTGTGGCCTCTCCCATTGCGGAGCACAGGCTCCGGACATGCAGGCTCAGGGGCCATGGCTCACAGGCCTAGCCGCTCTGCGGCATGTGGGATCTTCCCAGACCGGGGCACGAACCCGTGTCCCTGCATCGGCAGGCGGACTCACAACAACTGCACCACCAGGGAAGCCCCATTTGTATTATTTTTAAGATTCCACATATGAGATATCATGCAGTATTTGTCTTCCTCTGACTTACTTCACTAATTATATTATTCTCTAGGTCCACCCGTGTTGCTGCAAATGGCAACAGTTCGTTCTTTTTTATGGCTAATATTCCATTGTATGTATATACCACATCTTCTTAAGCCAATCATCTGTTGATGGACATGGGTTGTTTCCTGGTCTTGGCAATTGTAAATAGTGCTGTTATGAACACTAGGGTGCATGTATCTTTTCAAATTAGAGTTTTCATTTTTTCTGGGTATATACCCAGGAGAGGGATTGCTAGATCATATGGTAACTCTGTTTTTAGTTTTTTAAGGAACTTTCATACTGTTTTCCATAGTGGCTGAACCAATTTACATTCCCACTAACAGTGTACAAGCATTCTTTTTTCTCCACACCCTCTCCAGCATTTATTATTTGTAGACATTTTGATGATGGCCATTCTGACCAGCGTGAGGTGATACCTCATTGTCATTTTGATTTGTATTCTCTAATAATTAGCAGTGTTGACCATCTTTTCATGGGCCTATTGGCCATCTGTATGTCTTCTTGGGAGAAATGTTTATTTAGGTCTTCTGACCATTTTTTGATTGGGTTGTTTGTTTTCTCTGTGTTGAGATATATGAGCTGTTTGTTTAACTCCTTGTTAGTAGCATCATTTGCAAATATATTTTTCCATTCAATCTTTGAATCTTGTCTTTTTGTTTTGTCAATGGTTTCCTTTGCTGTGCAAAAGCTTTAAAGTTTGATTAGGTCCCATTTGTTTATTTTTGCTTTTATTTCTTTTGCCTTGGGAGACTGATCTAAAAAAATATTGCTACGATTCATGTCTGAGAATGTTTTGCCTTTGTTCTCTTCCAGGAGTTTTAAGGTGTCATGTCTTATATGTAGGTCTTTAATCCATTTTGAGTTTATTTTTGTGTATGGTGTGAGGGAATGTTCTAATTTCATTGATTTACTGGTAGATATCCAACTTTCCCAACACCATTTGTTGAAGAGACTGTCTTTTCTCCATTGTATATTCTTGTCTCCTTTGTCATAGATTAATTGACCGTAGGTGTGTGGGTTTACTTCTGGGCTCTCTATTCTATTCCATTGATCTATATGTCTCTTTGTATACAAGCGGAGGCTTTAAATGTGCTCTCATGGTTTGACTTGGTTTCTTGTGCTTTTGCCATCTCCATGAGCACATCCTAGTTAGCTGTTGTTTCTAGAATGAGAAACGCATGGAGCAGTCCTGAACTTGACCTGCAATCTGGAGCCAAGCTAAGCCAATTCACAACCTGGAGCAGAATTTCCCCAGCCAACTAGCAGACGAATGATTGTGAAAAGTAAGAATTCATTATATTTTTTGTTGTTGTTGTTACACAGTATTATTTCAAGAGTAGCTGATTGATACAGGGGCCTCTAGTCCTCCCAGTAATGAACATATTCTTAAGCTTTACCTCTAAAATTTGTCATTGTGTGGATTTTCATGGGAGGCAAGCCCTCTCTGACCCCTCCCCTTCCCAATAGCAATAACAAAGTCATGTGATTTGACTCAGCCAGTCAGATGCTGACCCCCTCCTAGAACCTTAAATCTGGAGTAAGTGATACAGATAAGAAGGAAGAGTTTAAAATTAATTTCTTAATTAATTTTAATTAATTTTATGAGTGACCTCATAACCACAGACTCTTCTTCCCTTGGTTGTTGCTCATTTTCAAAACTTCCTATCAATTCTATGAGCAATCAACTAATTTCTGACTAATTTCTTTTCTGCTTCAGTTAGATCTTTGTATTTTTTGCAGCCAAAATATCGGACTGGTACAAATAGCTCATCTGAAATATAATCATTTGAGAACATAGAAGGCTTTTACATTTATTTCTAAGGCTCTGAAATCTCTGGAGCCCTGGAAGCTTTTTCCCTCCCTGAAAACTGTATATTAATGATTCCATGAAACTATACCAAGTTACATCAACAAAGAGTGTTAATCAGATCCATAATTTTGGAAAAATCTTTCTTCCTCTAGACCTACATTAGCATTATCTTTCTAGAAGAGACCAGATTTTTCAACACAAGGAGTCTAGTATGCCTTCATAAGTGGCTCTTTGGCTTAAGCAAGGGGTGGGACCAGGTTGGAAATCAGCACTGGTCCTGAAGGGAATGATTCAAATGATAATGTTTTTGCGTGGCGGTTCCTCAAAAAATTAAAAATAGAACTATCATAAGATCCAGAATTCCACTTTTGTGTGTATATCTGAAGGAAACAAAATCACTATGTTGAAGAGATAGCTGCATCCCATGTTCACTGCAACATTATTTACAATAGCCAAGACATAGTAACAACCTAAGTGTTCACCTATGGGTGAACGGATAAAGAAGATGTTATTATTCAGCCACTAAATAATTCAGCCGTTAAAGAAGAAGGAAATCCTGCCATTTGCAACATGGATGCATCCTGAGGGCATTATGCTTAAGTGGCGTAAGTCAGACAGGGAAAGACAAATACTTACTTGTGGAATCTATAAAACACACACACACACTCCAGAACACAAAGCCATAGAAAAAGAGATCAGATTTGTGGTTACCACAGGTGGGAGGTGATGGGTGGGGGAACTGGTACAAATTTCTAGTTATAAGATAAATAAGTACTGGGGATGTATGTACAACAGAACGACTATAGTTACCACTGCCATGTGGTACGTTTAAAAATTGCTAAGAGAGTAAACCCTAAAAGTGCTCATCACAAGGAAAAACACTTCTCTCTCCCTTTGTTTTCCTTGTATTTATATGAGATGACGAATGCCAGCTAAGTTTATTGTGATAATAATTTCACAATATAAGTAAGTTAAATCATTATGCTGTTCATCTTAAACTTATAAAGGGCTGCATGTAAAAATTAGAATTCAAAGACCCAGAGTCTTGGCTTACTCTCTGTGAACCTCAGTTTCCTTATGTATAAAATGGACCTAATAAATTGGATAGGAAAAGGTTTTTAAACCCCAAACGGCTACACAGAAGGAAGTTGCCTAAACATATATCACTGTACCCATCTCCTTAATGAGAAAAAAACAAGGAAAAACGCTATGGAAAGATTGATTGCTAGTGGCCGTTTCTGGCAAGTGATGAACACTGCAGTAAGAACAAAAAAGAAAATACAAAACTTGGGCTTCTTGAGGTTTTTGGCTTGGTCCCCAGCTAGTCATGATTCCAAGTGCTGGCCGGTAAAACAACACAATCACACTGAGTTAAGATCTTTTGCGATGTTATGGAACATGCATTGGAAAGGGCAGGCTGGGGGTGTGATGCACCTGGGACTCCCAAGAATGTTGCAGAAGCTCAGCCAGTAGAGGCCGCTGAGGAGTTCCAATCATGTAAACGGAGTGATTAGGTGAACCCACTGTTTCTACTTGGCTGGACATCAGAAAAATGGCCCAGCTAGTATGGTGGTGAAGGTGGTATTTGTGCAAACGTAGACTTAGGCTGAGTGACTTCTCCTCGGAAGCGCTGCCAGGCTCTTGGTAAATCATATAGCCTCAGACAGAGTTTGGCTCTGTTAGCTGTTTTTGTCTTCTTGACGGCATCTTCCCAAAATAAACTCTCCTGTAGAACTACTTTAATGAATGAATGTGTTACTACAAACTAATGATGGAGTCATATTTAGAGCCAACAACCCCTTTCCTGATACACCCGCAGTTCCCGAAGCGTGGCCCCCAAACCTGCAGCATCAGGGTTACCTGGGAACTTAGAAACGCAAATTCTCAGGTTCCATCTCAGAATCAGAAACTGTGTGGGTGGGGAGGGGGCCAACAATGTGTGTTTTTATAGGCCCTCCAGGGGATTCTGACCCACACAAAAGCTTGGGAAATACTGCCCTACAGCATCTCCTTTGACCTATTCAAGAACAGAGTTCCAACAATTCTGCCCTCTTCTCCGACATCATCAATTTCTCCCTCTCCATTGGAGCTTTCTCATCAGCACACTTATTCATGCTGTTATTTTTCCTTCTATAAAGCAGACATCTTCTTGACCTCACTTCTCTTGCTATAGCTTTGTTCTTTGCTTCACTTTAGTTTGGACAAACAAAGCTCTTCAAAAAACTGTCTGTGTTTTCCTCCCAGTCTCCCTTAAACCAACTCAAATTAGGTTTTGCCACAAGTGCTCCAAGAAACTGCTCCAGTCAAGGTTAACCGATGACCTCCAATGCTACAAAGTCTAATGGGCCATTCCCAGTCTGTATCTTTCTTGATCACTCCCTCTTCCCGGGAACCCTTCCTCACCTGGCTTTCAGGTCTACCCACTCTACTGGTGTTCCTCCTACCCCATCGACTCCCTCTCAGTCTTCTTTATGGGTTCTTCCTCATCCCCTTGGCTTCTTTAATGCTGAATGCCATTGAGCTAAATTTTTGACCACTTCCCTCCTTTTTTTTCACCCTCTCCCTTAGGGGGTCTCATTTTTATTCTCATGACTTTAAGTAGGAACTATGTTTATGACTCTCCAATATATATTTCCAACCCAGAAATGTCTCCTGAACTCTAGACTCATAAATCCTACTGCCGAGCTGATAGCTCCTCTTGGATATCTATTAGACAGAGCAAAGCTAACGTGTCCTAACTTGACCTTCTAATCTTCCCCTCCCCCACAGAGTCTTCCATCCACAGTCTGCCACATTTCAATGACTGAAAATGCCATCCTTCCAAGACAAGCTTGGAGTTATCTTCTATCCTGCTCCTTCTCACATGACACATGTGTAGTCTAACGTGAAATCATGTTGGTCCCATCTTCAAACTATAACCAGAATCTGACCACTTCTTACCACATCCACTGCCACCACCCTGGCACCAGCCACCATCAGCTCTCACCTACATATTTGAAATCACCTCATGAATGGTGTCCCTGCTATTCCACTGCTGCTCTACAGTTGATTCTCAGTGACTAGAACAGTTCATTTAAAGCATAGTAAGATCATGTCATTCTTGGTCTTAAAGTCATGTAATGGCTCCTGTGATATTGTGACTTTTAAGAAATATATACTTGGTTTTCATCCCCTTCCTAGAACAGAGCTCCTAAATCCCTTGGAATTTCCTAAGTGGTGAGAGCAGTCCCTAAAGGTGGCTTTTCTTATGTCAATGAGGTGGCTTTTGGAAAGCACCTGAGGATGGGGGCAGGTTTTCAGGGGAATCAACCTCGTGATTAGAGGGTTGGAGCTTTCAGTCCCACTCCCCAGCCTCTGCAGAGGGGTGAGGGTCTGGAGGTTGAGTTCAATCACCAATGGCCAATGATTTAATCAATTGTACTTATGTAAAGCAGCCTTCATAAAAATCCAAAAGGAGCGGCTTCAGAGAGATTCTGGGTTGGTGAACACGCCTTGGGGAGAGGGGCGCATCTGGAGAGGGCATGGAAGCTTAGCAACCTTTCCCACATACCTTGCCCTGTGCATCTCTTACATCTGACTGTTCCCGGGTTATATCCTTTTATAATAAACTAGTCATTGAGTAAGTAAAACATTTCTCTGAGTTTTGTGAGCTGCTGTAGAGAATTACTCAAACCCAAGGAGGGGGTCATTGGAGCCTCTAATCTACAAGCAGTGGGTCAGAAGAACAGGTGGCAACCAGGACTTGCAACTGGTGTTTGAAGTGGGGGGAAGGCAGCCTTGTGGGACTGAGCCCTTAACCCGTGGGATGTGACACTATCTCTGGGTCAGAATTGGGTTGAATGGTAGGACACCCAACCATTGTCAGAGAATTGCTTGGTGTGGAGGGAAAAAACCACACCTTGTATTTGAGTGCAGAATCATAGCTCTCTGTTTCATTCAAAATCAAGTCCTCCCCTCAGTTGCCTCGGTGTCTGTCTCCTAACTCTCTCCCCACTAGCTTCTGCTCCAGTTACACTGATCTTGCTACTCCTTGAACCCTCAGCCTTCCTCTCGCCTCTTGGCCATTGGACTGGTTGTTTCCTGGGTCTGAAATGGCTGGGACTCTCAACTTATTCAAGTCTTTTTTTTTTTTTTTCTTTTGACCTCACCGAGTGGCTTGTTAGATCTTAGTTCCCCGACCAGGGATGGAACACGGGGCCGTGGCAGTGAAAGCACCGAGTCTTAACCACTGGACAGCCAGGGAAGTCCCCCTTTGAGTCTTTTTTCCAATGTCACTTTTTAAAGCGAAGCTGATTTTTTCCACCCAATGTAAATGGGAGCACCACGACTCCATGTCAAATATCCTGCTCTTTTTTTTCTCATTGCATCTACCATCTTCATCATATTATATTATTTACTTATCTAGTTTATGGCCTGCCTCCCTGCACCAGAATATAAGTTTCTTCATCACGGATGAATCCCCAGCTCCTAGAGCAGTTCCTGGCACATGGTCGGCACTCAATAAATATTTATTAATGTACAATTAAATCAGTAAATGAATGAATATGTGAGTAAATGCATGTGGAGTTATTTGGGGCCTTGGTGATACTTATGTCATCACTCCGTGTCTTTGATCCTAATGTATCTTGTCCAGAGGAGCTGGAAATTTCCCTCCAGTTGTCCTAAAGCCATCTGGATTTCATTTTTTTATTGCTACCATCACGGAACATCACATCTCCAAAATCTCAAATTAAACAGAATATAAAAATGGAAGGGGAAGCAGAAAAGGAAGCTGGGCATCCCACCTGTAAATTGCAGGGGGAACGACCACTTCTAAGCTTGAAAATATTCATAGTGGTTGATGTGAGAGGCCAGAAGAAAGTGACAGCACTTGAAACCTGACTGCCGTCGAGTTGAGTAAACAGAGGGTCAGGGAAAACACAGAAGACCCTGGTGACAGCCAAAAAGGACATTTAAAGTACAGGTCAGGGGAGTCAAAACTGAGTGAATAAGAATTATGGCTGTGACCCATGAATAGGTTTTGTAGTTTCTTCAGAAGCTGTATTGAACCTGGAAAGCAGATGGTATATCAGTCTCCTATTGTCGCTGTAACAAATTCCCACAAATTTGGTAGCTTTAAACAACACACATTTATAATCTTATGATTCTGTAGTATGACATGGGTCTCACTGGGCTAAAATCAAGATGTTAGCAAGGCTGTGTTCTGTTTTGGAGGCCCGAGGGGAGAATCTGTGTCCTTGCCTTTTCCAGTTTCTGGAGGCCGCTCACACTCTTTTGCTCATGCCGCCCACCCCCGTCCCCCCTTCAAAGCCAGCAATGGCCATTCAAGTCTTTCTCATACAGCATTACTCTGACATTGATGCTTCTGATTCTCTTTTCCACGTTTAAGGACCCTTCTGATTATATTGAGCCCATCAGAGCAACCTAGGATAATCTTATTTTAAAATCAGCTGATTAGCAATCTTAGTTCTATCTGCAATCTTATTTTTCCTTTGCCTTGTGTGATATTGTGATTTTTAATAAGGGATGTACATTTGGTCTTTGATGCTGCTCCTGGCACAGAACTCCCAAACCCTTGGAATTTCCTAAGTGATGAGAGCTCCAAAGGTGTCTTTTGTTATTTAATGAGGCGACTTTTGGAAAGCTAATAAGGATGGGACTGGTAGCCAGAGGAGCCAACTGTGTAATTAGACAGTTGGAACTTTCAGTCCCAACCCCCGACCTCTGGGTGGCCAATGGCTAATGATTTAATCAATCATGTCTATGTAATGAAGCCTCCATAAGAACTCAAAAGGACAGGGTTCGGAGAGATCCGGGTTGGTGAACACATGGAGATTTGGTGACAACGGTGCACCTGAAGAGGGCATGGAAGCTCCATGCCCTTTCCCCATACCTTGCCCTATACATCTCTTCCATCTGGCTGTTCCTGTGTTACATCCTTTTATAATAAACCAGTCATCTAGTAAGTAAAATGTTTCCTGAGCTCTGTGAGCTACTCTAGCAAATTACTGGAACTTGAGAAGGGGTTGTAGGAACCTCCAATTGACAGCAGGTTGGTCAGAAGCACAGGCGACAACCTGGGCTTGTGATTGGCATCAGAAAGTTGGGGGCAGTCTAGTGGGACTGAGCCCTTCACCTGTGGAATCCGATGCTGTCTCCAGGTAGCTAGTGTCAGAACTGAATTGAATGACAGGACACCCAGCTGGTGTCTGGAGCATTGGTTGTTGGTGTGGGGAAACCACCACACCCCAAACACATACATGTTGGGAGTGGGGGTTTAGACCCCGTTACCTTGTAAAATAAAATATTCACAGGTTCCTGAGATTAGTACCTTAGACATCTCATTCTACCTACCACAATGGTATCTGAATCACAATAGTTTTTGGTTTATTTGATTAGAAATGAGTTCTAGAAGAAACAAAGACCAGCCTGGACAGCTGCTCTTTATTGCTGTTTCTTAGTAATATTTACTGGATGGATGACTAGAGAGAAGAGTGGGATTAGAGGTACTTTTACTGGCAGCTTCCCACAGGAGCGTTTAGGATCTTTGGGGCGAAATAAGACCACTTGCTACAATTTCCTATCTGCCATTATGTTTCATGTTTGCAAACCTTAAAGATAAGTAATAGAGACTAGAAGAAAATGATGTCAATAATCAGATAACAGTGTTTCAGAGTTTCTCAGTGAATGTTGTTGGACTTGGGTAAATCTGTAGACAGTTTTCTACTGGCCTACTTTCCATGGGTATAGCTGATTTACGTAACTTTCCAATCCATCTTCATTAGGTTTCTCTCTTTCCCAGCTTCCATGAATATTGCTTAATAACTTAGGAATAAACATTGAAATGCAGGAGGGATTTCACACACTTGTCTTTGGTGACACCTTTCCCTGGACTCTCACACCGGCCCTGACAGAAGATAACGTGGGCCCTGGGTCAGATGACTCTGTCATTTACACTTAGCCAGAGGTCCCCTTCTCCATGCCTACTGTGTGCCCAACACATAGTAGGCCTTCCACAAATATTTGTGGATTGATGGATTGTGTTAACTATCTGTGAACTGAGTGGATTGGAGCAGATGAACTTCCTGTCAGGTACGTGTGGTTCTTCAGAAGCAGACCCTGAGATGAGGATTTGCGTGCAAGTAACATGTGAAGGAAGGCCTTCCGAAAGAAATAGGTGAGGGAGTGGAGGAGGCAAGCTGGGGAAGAGGGAGAAGCCAAGCAAAGGAGTGATTTCAGGCAGAGCCACAGCTTCTGCTTGATCCCATGGGGAGGCTCGAGAGCCAAGATTTTACCTCTGAGTTTGTACTTTCTCAAGGGGAGGAGCTGGGCTTTCCTATTCCAGTACCAGCCCTTGTTGGCCAAAGGCCACCCTAGGGGGATGTGTGGGCCCCCAGGCACTTGGAGCTCTCAGCAAAGTGGGCAAAGTGGCTCCAGCTGCCCAAGGAATGGGCTCTGAAGAGAGTCAGACCAGCTGGCTGGTAAAAGCAAGAGCACAGAAGCCAAGGGAGGGGCCCAGAAATGGTTAGAGACCTCGGAGGGTACCACCAGCATTCACCACAGCGTCTTCCGGCTCCACAGTTGCAGAAACATGGCAATGTGTTCACGTTTGTTATGTGCAAAAATTCACAGTTTGAGAATTCTGAGAGACACTCCTGTAATACATTTGTCTTTAATAAATATGGCTTTGTTCCCAGGAAATAAATTTTTCCAGTGGTAAATCTGGCTTTAAACGACCATGGTATATATAATTTCTGCATTTAAAAAATTCCATGTGGTTGTTTCTAGGGATATTTGGACTTTTCTATTCCAATTCTACTATGCTATACTTGTAGAATTGGACTAGAGAAATGCAGTTAACTACATACTAGATCCAAATGTCCTCCCGATCAGTCATGGTATTAATTTCATTTAATATTGATGTTTTGGACATTATTCATGGCATGGTTAAAAAGCCATAAAAATAAAACTTGAAGCATATGTTCCTGGGCTCATTTCTGACCAAATATCTCAAAAATTAAAGAAAAAAATTACTGAAAATAAAAGAAACTAAAGAGGTCCATCTCCTCATGATCCTGGAACCACTGAGGGCAGAACAGTCTCTCAGATTAAGACATTTCACTTATAAAGCTTTAAGTTAATCTGGCTTCCACTGAGGGCAGGTCAAAAAGGCACTTGAAAGCAATGTAAAGTGTTGGTTTTGGACCATTTTAATGGTAAAACACATATTTAAGCCATTTACACAAGATAAACTAACAGTTTTTTTGGCCAAGGGCCTGCCAATTAGGATGTTAAAAGAGCAGGCATAAGAAACCATGAGTTGTTTGGGATGTAATTTGAGCCTGTTCTCTGGACCAGCGTAATTGTGAAAGACCAGCATGTTCCTTTCTAGGACCAGGTTGTTTCTGTAGGCTTATGGGGCTTCTGTGTGTCAAAACTACTCTTGGAGCTGTTTATCTTTGTGTAGAAAGTGACTGGCAGGGTTACTGAGATACCGTTTGGCTAACAGAGTTACAAAGAGATGTAATAACTCAATTCACTTAGAAACAGCAATGACTGATTGTTAAATATACCACAAATACTTCCAGTCCTAATGAAGATGTTGGTGTTGATAAGGATAATGCAGAGGAGGAGATGGAGGGTACTTTGCCAAGATTCTTTCTGTTGCTGGAGTACCCTGAGGGCTTTGAACTGGCTTTTCTTTCTGCCTGAATCTTGTTCCTCCAGATGGTGTCATGGTTGGTTCCTTTCTTCATTGAGGTATAATCCAAAAGTCACCTTCTCTATGAGGCTTTCCTAGGGTTGATCTAGTATTGTTTTCCCTAATACACAGACATGCACTATGACTATGACATTCTCTGCTTTATTTCCTTTATCACACTCATCACTCATGTTGTTGTATTGTTCACTTATGCTTTTACTTATTTCTTGTGGGTCTCCCCTAGGCTCACCACTCTCATTTATGGAGGTTTCTGATTCACAAAACAACTACTTTCTTTTCCCATCCATGGCTCCATCATGTACCATGAGGGGCCCTTGTGCATGCATGTGGACAAGACAGCTTGCCCATCCAATCCCCATCCAACACACCACCATCCCTGTAAACATTGAGATATGGCACAATAAAAAGAACTGGTTGCAATTTACTTTGAAATTTATTTTTTTTTAAATAGATAGGTTTATGTCCGGATAGAGTAATGGCTAGATATGTGATAAAGCAAGTACAGTGAAATATAAATGGTATCGTAAAATCTAGGTGGTAGATATACAGGAGCTTGCTTTTTTTTATTTTTCAAGTTTTCTGTACGTTTGGAAATTTTCATCATACAAAGTTGGAAGAAACACAAAGAATAAAAGGACTGGTTTGGAAGTCAGGAGAAGTCAGGAGTCAGAGTTGATTGGGTCCCAGCTCTGCTATTCACTTGCCATGTAACCTTGGACAAATCTCAAACACTGTGAGAATTATATTAAAAAAATAGTTTGACTATCTATTAGTCAGGACTCTTTTGGTTGGAAGTGACAGTAAGCCATCTCAAACTAACTGAGAGAGAGACAGAGAGAGAGACAGATAGATAGATAGAGATTGATTGGCACATATAACTGGGAGGGAGAGGCTTCCAACCAGACCATTTGAAATTTCTCCCCATCTCTTGACTCTGCTTCTCCTCATGTATTGCCTTTAGCTCTTCTAACTCCAGATGGACTTTCTCCATGCAACACGGAAAGGGAATGGCCACAGATTTTACCTCTTTCAATTTAATAACCTACAGTGTAAAAGAGGATCCTCTCTTCAAAAATCCATAATATAAGATTCTAGGGAAGAACTTGGATTGACCTGAAATGAGTCATGGGCCTAGACTTACAGCCCCAGGTATAGTATGTAATTAGCCGGGCCTGGGTCACATGCTCGTACCTGGGTCAGGCTGCCAGGGCACTGACAGGAAGACCCAGCAAAGCCACATAAAATGGGGGTGGGGATCAGTTTCCATAGTCCAAGGGACATTATTACCAGGGAGAAAAGGGAAGGGATGCTGGAGAGAGAAAAGAAAACAAATGCCTACTATAGCCTGGCCTCTCTAAGGAATCTTTTAGCGCTAATATTTTGTAGGTGCTGATCAGACTGCTATGTACCTTATATATGCTCAGAAAGCGTTTGTCAAATGAAAGAATATGTAAAAAAAAAAAGAAAAAGAAAAAGCCAGAAAAATGACAAATTATTTAAAATGTTAGTAATGGGAAAATTCTTTAAATATCAGTTAGCTTAACTCCTTCATTTCACAGATAAAGGAAAATGAGGCCCCAAGAGGTTAAGTGATATTCCCAAGGACACGTGGTTACATCTAATACTCAAGCATTCTGATCCCCCGTCCTGCCTCTCCGTCTCTCTTTAAAACATTCTTATTTCAAACAGATTCCTTTTGCCCTCAACTCTCAGTAGATGAACCATCAGCTAATACCACCCAGGCATCTTGATAGCAAAGAAAATAGAGACTAAAAATTACAAAGAAAAGGAAAAGAAAAAAAAATCCACCTTTGTTTAATTGTTGTTCTGATGAGTTAAGCCTTGGATTCAACACAGGAAGGCTCTCCTAATAGAAAAGAAGACAGATTCAGTGGCTGCTCCCACAGTCAGCTTGTGGATAAAAGTGTGTTTATACAGCTGGATGGATCTAGAAGGAGCCAGGGCTGAAAATAGTCAGTGAGCAGGCTGATGGCAGGTGACAGCTGGGAGCATCTGTTTCCCATTAGAGACCCTGGGCTACAATCGTTCTGTCCTCTGACCCCTGGGCCCACCTTCCCTGGAGGCCTGGGTGTGTTCCCAGGTCTCAAGGTGCTGACAGCCAATTCACTTGCTAACACATCCTAAGGAGGCTCATGGGTTAGAAAGCTCTGGTCTGGGATTTGGAAGGAAATCTCAGAATTCAGATTGGATGGATCAAGTTATTTATGTTCAGCTACTAAATCACACTTCAATTCTGTCGTAGAAACTGTCAGAAAGAACAGGTCATCTATTTCCTTCCCCTTGTCTGTCTTTCCTTCCTTCCTTCCTCCCCTCCTTCCTTCCTTCCTTCCTTCCTTCCTTCCCTCCTTCCTTCCTTCCTCCCTTCCTTCCTTCTTTCCTTCCTTCTTTCCTTCCTTCCTTCCTTCCTCCTTCCTTCCTTCCTTCCCTCCTTCCTTCCTCCCTTCCTTCCTTCCTTCTTCCCTTCCTTCCTTCCTTCCTTCCTTCCTCCCCTCCTTCCAATTTTTAGCTAAGTGGGAATATTGGAAGAGACTGCTACCCTTAATTTTTTGTAGAAAAGCAGAATTATGCTGCTCCTAATTTTTCTACAGCAGTTAGCCACCTTGGCCAGCATCTTGAAAACTATCTTGAGTCCTGTCTGCAAAATGAGCTTCATAGAAATGAATATTAGGCTTTGATGGTAACCAAAAGATAAGACTGGATGAAGGAGGTCAGTCTTAATTTGGGTTCCCCTGAATACAGACCCTGAGAGAGGATCAAGTGCAGGAAGTTTTTGGCAGGTGGTTTAAGGAAGCGCAAGAGAGGGACTATGAAGAGTGAGGCAGGGAGGCAGGAAAAGCCAGTGAAAGGCTGCTTCATCTATTGCTGCTGTGGGCAACCCTGAGAACTCTGAGAAGCTTACAGAATGCCTTCCAGATTGGCCTGAAGGACAGAAGGCTGGAGCCTTTAAACAGCTCTTTGGGTGAGTGTTGCCCCTAGCGGGTGTTACTGCCCAAGCACTTCCAGGGTGTGCTTGAGCATTAACTCAGAGCAAGCTACTGCAGCACTAGAAGTGACCCTGGGCCAGAAAGCAGAAAGACAAGGAAGCTGACAGTGCAAGTTGGAGCTGCCTGCCGGAGATGAACTCAGAGTCAGCCAAGGAGATGAGGTACAGACACCAGAGGCATCTGCTAACAAAGTATGAGCAGCCAGAATAAATCCAGATAAACTATGGATTAATTAGTGATTGGAATATGGGATGACTTATACTATTCTCTCAACCCTTTTATATCTTTGAAAATTTCCATAATAAGAAGTAAAAAAGAAAAAGTGAAGCTTAACATAAAATTTCCTCCAATGTCATCCTCACACTTAAGAGAAACATTGGAACAGAAGCTAAATAACCTTGATTTCCCTGCCACGCCCTTAATACTGTTAGGTGCATTCTTCCTTGTAAAGATTATAAAGGAAGGAAAAATGTTATTGGTTCTAAACTATATAAAATAATACAGGTTAATAGTTCCAAACAAATGATATGCTTTAAATTTGCTGAAACAGCATTGAATTTACAGAAATAGACAATATTGCATAGGTAGATAGTAAGAAAAGGAAATCATAGGGAGGGGGAAGATCCTGACTGGTCCTATTATTTTAGGCAAAGTTACACTCAAAGCATCCTAGACAATGAGCATATTTTGTTTTTTGCAGTCTAGCATTCATGTCTCCTGCTCTTGGAAACGTTTCTCAATTTCCTCCCCTCATTTTATGCAGTTTTTGTGGGATTATGAGTTTGAGGATCTTGTCTTCTCTTGGACAAGGTGTGAACACTTGATCCAATTTATGCCATATATAGGTTTTATCCTGGAATTTAAATCTTGAAGAAAGAGACACAAGCAGCAGAAATAGATGAAGTTGATTCATCCCATGGTTGTCCCTGGAAAAGCTTGTCCATTAGTAGTTGCTAGGTAGCTAGAACTTTTCTGGCTCCTATCTTTTCTGAGAGTTTTCCCTATGTTTCTGTGAGCTACCCCATCCATTTAATACATTCATTTTTTGGCTTTACTTAGCCAAAGGGCGTCTTGGTCACATGCAACCACTGAACCCTTACTGAGTATGGCAGTTTGTCTCCAAGAATGCTGCCCTTAATCCCATCCCCCTTTACAGGCATGGTCCATTGCCCCCATCAAAAGGTGGAGGGAATGACACACTCCTTTAAATCAGATCTGGCTTTTGACTGGCCTTCCATATGGCGTTGTGTGCACTCTGCTGGTTCTGGGTCTAGTTTAAGAGGACTGGCAGTGTCCACTTCCTTTTTCTTAGAATGCTCATGCTCGGGAAAGTCAGTTGCTATGTGTGATGTCCAACTGCACTGTGACCTCCATGTTGTGAGGAAACCCAAGTCACACAGAGAGGTTGCAGGTGGAGAGATGCCCAACCAGTGTCCAGCTGTTCCAGTTACACCAGCCCAGCCATCAGACATTGAGTGAAGAAGCCTTCAGGTGACTCTAGCTTCAGTTGCCATATAACTACAACTGCATGAGAGACCCCCAAGTGAAAACTGCTCAGCTGACCTCAGTCAACCTCTAGAACTATGAGCGTTAAGAATGTGTTCCTAGGGCCTCCCTGGTGGCGCAGTGGTTGAGAGTCCGCCTGCCGATGCAGGGGATACGGGTTCGTGCCCCGGTCTGGGAGGATCCCATATGCCGCGGAGCGGCTGGGCCCGTGAGCCATGGCTGCTGAGCCTGCGCATCCGGAGCCTGTGCTCCGCAACGGGAGAGGCCACAACAGTGAGAGGCCCGCGTACCACAAAAAAAAAAAAAAAAAAAAAAAAAAAAAAAAAAAAAAAAAAGAATGTGTTCCTAGGTATAACAAAAGACGTGTACTAGGATGGTCTTAGCAAAACTATCTGTATTAGTTTCCTAGGACTGCTGTAACAAAGTACAACAAACTGGGTGGTTTAAAACAAGAGAATCTATTTTCTCACAGTTCTGGAGGCTAGAAGTTCAAAATCAAGGTGTCAGCAGGGCCATGTTCACTTTAAGACTCTGGGTATGATCATCCTTGTATTTTCTAGCTTCTGGTGGTAGCCTTGATCTCGGACATTCCTTGCCTCACAGCTGCATCACTCTGATCTCTGCCTCTGTCGTTCGGTGGTATTTCCTCTTTGTGAAGTGTCCAGTTTATTACACTTTTAGATTCTGTGGTCAGAGATTCAGACAGGACACGGTAGGGATAGTTTATGTCTGTTCCCCAAAGCCTGGGCCAATTTTCTGGCACTATGAATGGGAGATCCTTTCCTCCACCTTCCAACAATATCCTCCTTAGCTTTTTTTGAGCCCTACTGCAGCTTCCTCAAGGCCTTTTAGGCTTCTGCTAACATTCTCCTGTAGGATCCTCTCCCACCCTTGCTGCTTCACAGAGTCTCAATGCCAGTGCCATATGGTTTACTTTTGTTATGTTATTATGTTGTTTTGTTATGACAGATTCCACTTCCAAGTAACAAAATCTGTTCCACTTACTATTGCCGTGTAATAAATTGTTACTGTTACGATGTAATAAACTTTCCCTCCTACCCCTAGAAGTCAGTGGTAGAAAATTAACAAAGGAAAAGCTACACAAGAGCTGGTAAGCTGTGCTGTTGGAGCCTGTGATAAGTACTGGTAGAAGTATAAACATAGACGTGTAAAACAAAAACAATTTTATTATGCTCACGGGTTCTCTGGATCAGGGTTTGGAAAGGACATGTGGAGAAGGCTTGTCTCTGCTGATGACGTCTGCAGCTTACACTGGGAAACACACAAACCACCTTCCATAAGAACAGAAGGCTGGAAGTTAATCCAGGATTAGGGACTGGAATCTTCTAAAGGCCCATTCACTTACTGGTCCAGCAGTCAGTGCTGGCTGCCAGCTGGGACCTTATCTGGGGCTGCTGATCACAACATCTACACATGGTCTCCTCGAGTGGCTGCTTGGGCTTCCTCAGAGCATGGTGGCTGGGATTCAAGAGTAAGGTATTCCAAGAGGGAACCACCAACTGCATTGCTTCTGTGACCTTTCCTTAGAAGTCACCTAGAGTAACTTATCCTACAAGTCAAAACCCAGCCCAGATTCAAAAAGAGGGAACATAGACACACCTTTAGATGGGAGGGGTATCAATATGCAAATATGATCGTTGTCACTACTCTGTTCAAAATGATATAGTAGCTGCCCACAGACTACAGGCTAAAATCCAAACTCCACAGAATGGCATAAGATCTCCATAATTTATTCCTCCCATAACAGCCAGTACTTTCTTCCACTTTATGATCCCTTAGTTATGAGCTACTTAGAGTTCCCAGAATTCAGTCTTTTGTAGGTCTTTGTGGTTTTGCATATGCTGTTCTCTCTGCTTGAAATGCTTGTCTCCTCTTTCTTGACTCTTCCTTGCCTATTCTTGTGCTTTCTCAAATACTTTTATATGTTACATCTGTTATAGTCAAGTACTAATTTCTTACTCATTGCACTTACTATTGTACAATGCCAAAATGCTAAATATTTTACATGCGTTACATTAATTATTCTCGAACAATCCCATGAAGTAGATTGTTACTTCCATTTTCCAGATAAGAAAAAGTTAGGAAAGGTTATGTAACTTGTTCAATATTAGGCATCTAGTAAGTGGCACATCCAGGAGATAGACCCAGGTTTATTTGATTTCAAAGTCCTTCCAAATAACTACTATCCTATACAGACTAAATTTATAATAATTGTATCAGCAGTTATCTGGCTTTTGGTCTCAGGACAACTTTTTGCTCCTAAACATAATTGAGAATGCTCCAGATATTTTGTTCATGTGGGTTATATTTATTAATATTTACCATATTAAAGATTAGAACCAAAATATAAAACAATATTTTTGTTTAAAAATAAATCTGTTGCATGTTAATATAAATACCGTTGTTTTTTTTTTTTTTTTGCGGTACGTGGGCCTCTCACTGTTGTGGCCTCTCCCGTTGCGGAGCACAGGCTCTGGACGCACAGGCTAAGCGGCCATGGCTCACAGGCCCAGCCGCTCCGCGGCATGCGGGATCCTCCCGGACTGGGGCACGAACCCGTTTCCCCTGCATCGGCAGGCGGACTCTCAACTACTGCACCACCAGGGAAGCCCCTAAATACCGTATTTTGATAAATAACTGTATTTTCTGAAAACAAACAAAAAAGGTAGAGAGAAAAGTGTTATCTTTTGCATTCCTGCAAATCTCTTTATGTCTGGCTAAAAGAAGCCAGCTATATTCTCCTTTCTGCCTCTGAATTCAATTTGATGTGATATGTTGTGCTGGTTGAAGTATGTAAAAACAAATCCAGCCTCCCACAGATTGTAGCTGGAAAAGGACAGAATACTTTAATGGCCTTATCAGATAATTGTGCATACTCTTTTCTGGATAGTACACCAAAACTGGACAGGTGGTGGTTTTTTAAAAGTTAGTTGCAATATGAAATTTGAAATCCTATCTATGAAATTTTTGCACATTTTACGCTTGTAAGAGAATGAGAATAGGAAGATAAATAAATATCTTAGTATTATTATAAAATAACAGTTTGATACTAACACTCCCCTGACATGGTCTGGGGACCGAACATACACACACACACGCACATGTGCATATATAAGATTTAAACTGTATATTATCTGAGGACAAGTTGGCCTCTTTTATCCGTACATCTGTGGTGGTATAGCTGCTTCTTTTTTGTTTTTTTTGAATTTTATTTATTCTTTATACAGCAGGTTCTTATTAGTTACCTATTTTATACATATTAATGTATATAGGTCAGTCCCAAACTCCCAATTCATCACACCACCCCCCAACCCCCACCGCTTTCCCCCCTTGGTGCCCATACTGTTGTTCTCTACATCTGTGTCTCTATTTCTGCCCTGCAAACCGGTTCATCAGTACAGTTGTTTCTTGATGGTGTCACCTTTGGGGCTGGGTGTGCTTGGCTCTGGAATTGACTGTTTGCTGACCTCTCTGGTCCTCCAATCCTTCTTTCAAGCCTTCACACCCTCAGCACCTCTCATGTATAATGCATAAGATCTAATTAATTATCTGTTCAACACATGAATGCCTATATTATATAGAATTTACCTTCCAATTGCACAGTACTAATTTATTTTCCAAATTTTAATAACAGTTACTCCAAGAGCAAACTGGACATTTTTGGTTTATTTAATACCATTGTGTCATTTATTTGAGAAAGAAGTTTGAGTCTTTGCATATTTTATAGTAACAAGCCTGAACTTAATGTTTGGTTTTTTTAAGTAACATTTATTGATTACTTATTATGGGCCTGATACTTTCCTAAGTACTTCACATACCTTATTTATTCCACAGAACAGCTCTATGAGAGATTCTATTATTTTCCTCATTTTACAAGTGAGGAAACTGAGTCACAGAAAGATTGAGTAAATTGTTTAAGGTGACTCAATTGGTAGGTGGTAGGGCTGAGATATGAACACAGATTCTCTTGCTTCTAGAATCCTTGCTCTTAACCACTGCACTACCTCTGTCTATCCTGACTTAAACACATTTTTTTTTTCTTTTTTAAACCACTTACTTTAATATAGGGTCCCACATTCCCTTTTAAATCTAAAATTCTGTTTTTATAGATAACTTTCACTGTAGACCTTTTTATGCCCTTTTATTTCTGTTCATAGAGAAAAATATTAGCAGAAAAATATGTTGGAGAATACAAAAGCTAATAAAATGAATTTGGAATTACTAGCAGTTGAAAAGTCTTTCCTGTACAATTAACACAAACGTTTATCTAGGAATCCCAGGGGAATCAGTTCTGGGGTCTCCCATACTAGCCCCAAATTGGCTTCCCCCATACTAGCCCCAAATTGGCTTCCTGACTTATTCTTTTTTTTTTTTTTTAAATATTTATTTATTTGGCTGTGCCAGGTCTTAGTTGTGGTACGCGGGATCTTTGTTGCCACATGCGGGATCTTTGTTGTGGCATGTGGGATCTTCAGTTGCGCCACGCAGGATCTATAGTTGTGGCATGCAAATACTTAGTTGTGGCATGTGGGATCCAGTTCCCTGACCAGGGATCAAACCCGGGACCCCTGCGTTAAGAGCATGGAGTCTTAGCCACTGGACCACCAGGGAAGTCCCCTGACTCTCATTCTTGATTGCTGGAGGTACACATCTTGATTGCTCCCCCTTCTGAGGCGCTCCTTCCATCACCCTCCCCAACCCACCTCTGCAACTAGGCTAAAGAGAAAGTCCCTCTGGTTCAGTGGTTCTCAAATTTCAGTTGTGTCTGATCCACTCAGACAGCTTGTTAAATCAAATTGTTGGGTCCCAAACCCAAAGTTTCTGATTTAGCAAGTCTGGGGTAAAGCTTAAGAATTCACATTTCTGCTACGAGTCCAGGTGATAGGACCACACTTTGAGAGCTATCCAGAACTACTCCTTTCAACCTCTGCTTCCCAAGACAGGTTTAATGGTGGTTATGAAATGGAGCAGGATCCTACGGTCCTTGCCCCCATGTCCTCAGCCTGCCTTTTGTCTGTGGAAAAACTTTAGCTGAAGAATAAGTTTAATCAGAGAAATGAGAAAACGCAGAAACAAAGGAAAACAGTCAAAGGAGACCGAATAATAATAAGTTAGTCATTAAGCATAGTCAGGGACCTTTAGTTCCTTCTCAAGGGCTATAAATAATATTCTGAGCCATATCCTGTGAGCTGTCTTGTACATACTGAAACCCCCGCCAGGTGGAAGAAGTTGACTACATGATGACCAGACTGTAGCCATGACATAAGCTGCCACAATTCCAAGAATTGGCCTCAAGGAGATGGGAACAAACCCACCCTGGAACTGAAGACTGACTGTACTTAAAACAATCCAGATGTACACTGGTCAGATCACCTCATGATTAACTTCAAGATGACTGTCAGAGCTGACTGTGCTGTTTCTGCATGTAGCCCCCTCCCTCCACCTATAAAAGCTCTTGCTCACTGATTGTCAGTCTGGGGAAGTTGGCCTTTGGACAGGCGTTGCCCCCGGACCCGCTTGCCGACATCCGACATCCAAAATAAAGCAAACTTTCCTTTCCACCAACTTTGCCTCTTCTTTATTTGCTTTTGAGCGGCAAGCAGCCGGATCCCACTTTTGGTTACAATTACATGGTAACTATTCATGTTAATAGTTACAAGGAAACATTAAAGAGATTACATAATGTTACTAGGTCTTGGTCTTAGATGCTAGAGGCTAAAAGAAAGGCCACCCACATTTTCCTTCTCCCCAGGGCAAGGCTAGCCCTTTCCTCCCACATGTAATCCGGGCAGAACTCTAGTTTTCCCTACTGTGTGTGTGGGGGCTGCAAGGATTGAACGAAATTAAACTCTTAAGTGACATCTCAATAAAAGATGACTAGTTTAACTTCATTCCCCATCACATCGCTAGTCCGCCAACCACCCAGATAAGAGGATCACATCCTTCCGGCTCATTAAGAGGCGGGGTGAGGAGAGAGAGGCAACGGCGCCTGCGCAGCTCACAACGAGGCTCCAGGTGGTGTCTTCCCTGCACCTCCCCGACCAGGTGAACCACTCCGGAGCAGAGGGAGGAGACCGAGCAGAGTGTGGGCGCCTGCTTCCGGCCACGTGGTTATGCTCACGGCCAATGGAAAAGCTTGACGTCACCCTCGCTTCCTCACCCTGGCAACGGGTGGGTGACTACTTCCGGTGCTGTGAGGGCTCGGGGCTGACGCGGGTGAGTGTCTCTCTTTCTCACGCTGTCCGCACCCTTGCCGCCGACGTGCGCTGCCTCTGTCCGGGCGCCGCGCTCTCGCTGGGACGTCCTTTCCGGGGCCGGGTGCGGGCGGCGCGCAGGATGCCCCTTGCTGGGGGCGGTGGTGGAGGAAGGGACTCGGGACGTCCCTCGTCCCCGAGTCTCGGTCGCGCGTGGGGCCCGCGTCGGCCCCCTCCCAGCGGCTGCAGCTTGGTGGCTTCATTCCCTCTCCGGGGAAGGGACTGTCTGTGTGTGGGGAGGGAGTCCTTGCAGTCCTTCACCCACTTTGCAGTCTCGGGCTGCGGTTTCTCCGAGTTCGAGGCTCGTAGAGACCCGAGGGTGTGCGCCCTGGTCCTGCGTGGCAGATGGGGGAAAGCAGCCCTGTAGTGTAATAGAGGCCTGGTTAGAGTCCCGCAGAACGTTAGCATTTACTGCTCAGGTGGAGAAGGAAGAGGAAAGGACCAAGAAGATGGAAAAGGAGCAACTGGAGAGGAGGGTGGAAAACAGGAACTGGAGGTGCCCTGAAAATAGAGGGCATCGTGTTTCCGGAAGGAGGGAGTTCAACTTGATTCGCCTCTGTAGGGGAGGGGAATGAAAGGTATTTTGGGGACCACGTGACTGAGATCATTGTATACTAAGCTAAAGAATTTTCAGACACTTGGGAGTTTAGTAATTTGCTTTTTTGTTTAAATAAAGCTTTGCCGCCACTTATACAAAGCAGTGCATACTTACTAAAGAATATCTGGAAAATGTAGAAATATTTAAAAAGAGATCATCTGTGGTTCCACCAGCCCCAGCCCAACATTTTGATCTCTTTCTTTCTACTTTTTTTTTCTTTTGGCTGCGCTGTGTGCCTTGTGGGATCTTAGTTCCCCGACTAGGGATTGAACCTGGGCCCTTGGCAGTGAGAGCACTGGGAGTCCTAACCACCGGACTGCCAGGGAATTCCCTACATTAAAAAAAATAGCATATTCTTTTTTTTTTTTTTTTTTTTTTTGCGGTTCGCGGGCCTCTCACTGTTGCGGTCTCTCCCGTTGCGGAGCACAGGCTCCGGACGCGCAGGCTCAGCAGCCATGGCTCACGGGCCCAGCCGCTCTGCGGCATGTGGGATCTTCCCGGGCCGGGGCACGAACCCGTTTCCCCTGCATCGGCAGGCGGACTCGCAACCACTGCGCCACCAGGGAAGCCCAAAAATAGCATATTCTTAACCTACTTAGGATCATAGTGTATGTGTATAAAATGTGATTTTAACTAAAAAGCATGTTTTATACATTGTGTCTATTACATGGATTTTTTTGAGATATAATTCATAAAATTCCACCGTTTTAAATTTAAATTTCAGTGGTTTTTAGTATATTCACAACGTTGTGCACCCATCATCACTATCTAATTCCACAAGTTTTTCATCACCTCCAAAAGAAACTCTGTACCGTTATAGTTACTCGCCATTGATCTCCCCTCCCCTTGTTCCCCCAGCCCCTGGCAACCACTAATCTACTTTGTGTCTATGGATTTTCCTATTCTGGATACTTCATGTAAGTGGAATCATATAATATGTGGCTTTTTGTTGTCTGCTTTCTTTCACTTAGCATAATGTTTTCAAGGTACATCCATGTGGTATTATGAATCAGTACGTCACTCCTTTTTATGGCTGAATAAGATTCCATTATATAACTATGCCACGTTTTGTTTATCCATCATCAGTTGATAGACATTTGGATTGTTTCCACTTTTTGACTATTATGAATAATTCTGCTATAAACATCCATGTACAAGTTTTTGTGTGGACGTATGTTTTCAGTTTTCTTAGATGTATACCTAGGAGTGGAATTGCTGGGTCATGTGGTAACTGTTTAACTTTTTGAGGTACTGCCAGGTGTTTTCCAAAGTGGCCTGCACAAGCAAGATATGAGGGTTCTGATTCCTCCATATCCTTGCTAACACTTACTGTCTGTCTTTTTGATTATAGCCATTCCATTGGTTGTGGAATGGTATCTTGTGGTTTTGATTTGCATTTCCCTGATGTCTGATAATGTTGAGTATCTTTTCTCTGTGCTTATCGGCCCTTTGTATATCTTTTTTTTTTTTTTTTTTTTTTTTTTAAAATTCGTTTTTAATCTTATTTATTTTTGGCTGTGTTGGGTTTTTGTTGCTGCACGTGGGCTTTCTCTAGTTGCGGCGAGTGGGGGCTACTCTTCATTGCAGTGCACGGGCTTCTCATTTTGGTGGCTTCTCTTGTTGCGGAGCACGGGCTCCAGAGCACAGGCTCAGTAGTTGTGGTGCATGGGGTTAGTTGCTCCGCAGCATATGTGGGATCTTCCCAGACCAGGGCTCGAACCTGTGTCCCCTGCATTGGCAGGCGGATTCTTAACCACTGGGCCACCAGGGAAGTCCCCCTTTGTATATCTTTGGAGGAATGTCCGTTCAATTCCTTTGCCCATTTTTATTTTTATTTATTTATTTATTTATTTATTTATTTTGGTGGTACGCGGGCCTCTCGCTGCTGTGGCCTCTCCCGTTGCGGAGCACAGGCTCCGGACGCGCAGGCTCAGCGGCCATGGCTCACGGGCCCAGCCGCTCCGCGGCATGTGGGATCTTCCTGGACCGGGGCACGAACCCGTGTCCCCTGCATCGGCAGGCGGACTCTCAACCACTGCGCCACCAGGGAAGCCCTCCTTTGCCCATTTTTAAATTGCATTAAAATTTTTTTAAAGAAATTTTAAAGTTGTATGAGTTCTTTATATAGTCTGGACACAAGTCCCTTATCAGATTGCAATATTTCTTCCATTTTTTCCCATCTTGTGGGGTGTCTTTTCACTTTCTTGAAGGGTGTCCTTTGAAGTACAAAAGTTTAAAATTTTGGTGAAGTCCAATTTATCTGGTTTTTTTTTGTTTGTTTGTTTTTTTGGTTGTTTGTGCTTTTGGTGTCATATGTAAAACCACTGCCAAGTCCAAGATTATGATTTACTCCTATGTTTTCTTTTCCCTAAGAGTTTTATATAGTTTTAGCTCTTACATTTAGGGCTTGATTTATGTAGAGTTAATTTTTGTATATGGTGTGCAGTAGGAGTCCAACTTTATTCTTTTGCATGTGGCTGTCCAGTTTTCCCAGCACCATTTGTTGAAAAGACTGTCCTTTTTCCATTGAATGGCCTTGGCACCCTTTTCAAAAACCAGTTGATCGTAAACACATAGATTATCGTTTTCTTAACTATTTCTCTGTGTTGGGTATTTAAGTCGCTCCCAGATTTTTGTTTTTCTAAATTATCCTATGTTAAACACAGCATAAAAGGCATAAAACCTTTTCTGTATTTAAAATTATTTTGGTAGAAAATGTTCTCAGAAGTGGAATTACTGGGTCAAAGATGAAATAAGTATGTTTTGGAGCTCATTTAATGAGGCATTAAACCTTCAGTCTCATGATGTTAAGAGCAACAAAATGCTTCTTTATTCATCAGTTGCTATAGCTTAAGGGCTGGATTTCTCTAAAAGCCTTTCTCTGTAAGATGAATGGATTCCATGACTTCCTTCCTCCTTCAACTGCTTCTAAAAGACTAAGTAAATCTACAGTGAAAAACTTCAACACCAGAGGCAAACAGGACATGTGGTAGTGTTCTAAATGGCTTAAAGGAAAAAAAAAAATAGTGTCATCACATGCAGTAGGAAAATGAAACAATCTTTGAGAGAAATAGGGTCAAGATTTAGACCTTAAATCAGTGCCATAAAAGTCCCTGAAGCAAAAAAAGTGTTTTATTCTGAGTTTCTCTTCTGCCCTTGATAATCAAGTTAATTTACATTCATCTTGGTCCCAGAGACAGAGAACTTAAATCTTCTCTTTTTAGTAAATAGTACCCACTTAAAAAAAAAATTCAAATATGAGATGTTATTAGGAGAAAATCAAGTTTCCCTTTCATCCTTGCCCCGCCTCTTCTCCAGGCTCCCAGTACTCTTTAGAGGAATCCATGGTACTATTATTTGCATCTATATAGACTAGTTCATATATAGAGTATCTCTGGGGAGCGGGTATATACAAAATTATATATTTTAAGCCTCTTGGTACTTTCTGACACATTCCTTTTCAAAATGGGTACATCAGTTTATGATGGCAATACAGTGCTAATTAGATTTCTTTCTTCTTTTTTCTTGTATTTCTTTGAATATTCTTTCTTTAATATTGGATATCCAGTTGATATTTCCTTTTTTATGTATTGCCTGCTCATGTCTTTTGGCATGCTGTTTGTCTTGATTAGCATTGTCCTTTATGAGATTTATTTTGGCAGCCTTTTGTAGATGGTTGTTTTACGACAGCCTGGATTTGGGGAGAAAAGTTAATATGCTTTTTGTAATGCTTATGCTAAGAGGTATGTGAGCTGAACAAGGGTCAAGGCAGTAGGGAGAAGGAAGTTAAATGCTTGAGAAGAAATCTATAGGATTTGGAAACTGGGCGCAGTCCAAGATGACTACAAGGTGAGTTAGAAAAGGATGGTATATATTTGATGTCAATCTTTGGTCATGATTTATTTTTTTACTCCTTAGTCTTAACTGTAGGGATCAAATACTAATTTTATTTATTTTTTAATTAGGATTATCTGGGGTTTGTGTGGCCCTAGAAGTTCAAGATCCAGAAAAACAAAACCAAAAAGGACCTCTTGGGCCAGTATTTTTTTTTTTAATTAATTAATTAATTAATTTATGGCTGTGTTGGGTCTTTGTTGCTGCACGTGGGCTTTCTCTAGTTGTGGTGAGCGGGGCCTACTCTTCATTGTGGTGCGCGGGCTTCTCATTGTCGTGGCTGCTCTTGTTGTGGAGCACGGGCTCTAGGCGCACAGGCTTCAGTAATTGTGGCATGTGGGCTCAGTAGTTGTGGCTTGCGGGCTCTAGAGCACAGGCTCAGTAGTTGTGGCACACGGGCTTAGTTGCTCCGTGGCATGTGGGATTTTCCCAGGCCAGGGCTCGAACCCGTGTCCCTTGCATTGGCAGGCAGATTCTTAACCTCTGCACCACCAGGGAAGCCCTGGCCAGTATTGTTGATTGGCCATGTTTTTGTCTGTTCCTTCTGTAGGTTGGATGAGTGTTGAGAACCTTCAGAATATGGCATTTCTCCTCTTAGTGAAGGTTTGAAGTGGGATCCCATAGGCTTGCCCTATTTTGGGACTTGGACTTGGCTAGTTACCTGTGTTCTCATAATTAAATAAATGTATAAAAAAGCTTTTTTTTTTTTTGTAAGCAATGCATTCAAATTGTTCAAAATCAAAAGGTACACAATGGTGAACAGTGAAATTTCCACCCCTCCTCTGTCCACCAGTCACCCAAATCTTCTGGTAACCACTATTATGCTAGTTTTTGATATATTCTTCCAAATTGTGCTTTGCATATATATATTTAACTGTATTTTTTTCTCCCCTCCCTCAGTATATGGTACTGCATATACTTCTGTACCATGTCTTTTTTACTTGCTAAAATGTCTTCAAGACTGGTCATTTCATATTTGTATATCAAGAACGTTCTCATTTTTTCCAAGAGCTGCATTTATTTTTAAGCACTTCCATCAAGACATATTGTTGGTCCATATCTTTCCCATTACAGAGTCTTTCAGTGTGTATTTATAATTTTGGTTTATTTTGCCCAATTGTCCATGTTGAGTTGCTGCTACTAGCAATGTATGAGAACTCTTGGTTCCCTATATCCTCAAAACATGGTGTTATCTTACTTTTTTTTTGTTTGCTAGTCCAATGATATGTGAGTGTAGTTTTATTTTGCATTTTTCTTCTGAGTGAGGTTTAGCATCTTTTTTTTAATATAAACTTATTTATTTTATTTTTGGCTGCGTTGGGTGTTCGTTGCTGCGCGCGGGCTTTCTCTACTTGTGGCGAGCGGGGGCTACTTTTCGTTGCGGTGCGCGGACTTCTCATTGCGGTGGCTTCTCTTGTTGCGGAGCACGGGCTCTAGGCACGTGGGCTTCAGTAGTTGTGGCACACAGGCTCAGTAGTTGTGGCTCGCGGGCTCTAGAGTGCAGGCTCAGTAGCTGTGGCGCATGGGCTTAGTTGCTCCGCGGCATGTGGGATCTTCCTGGACCAGGGCTCAAACCCGTGTCCCCTGCATTGGCAGGCGGATTCTCAACCACTGTGCCACCAGGGAAGCCTGGTTTAGCATCTTTTGATCTGTTAGACTGTTACATAATTTTTCTGTAAACTGGGATTTGCCCACTTCCCCCACCCCCTCTTTTGTCTTTTCTTTTTTGAGACATTTGTTGGAATTCTGTTAGGAAGGTCAGACTTTTAATGGGTTCTGAGTTAAACAAAAACTGATGTTGGAGTAGAAATTGCTTCATTTCTAATTGAATTAAAAATATTCCAGTAACCATTGGGAGCTGGAGGCCAGAGTTGTACATTGGATAGCCTGTCTACTTGAGTTCCTTTCCCAGTCCAGCAGAACTTTGGGGCCAGCATTTTTGGAGGAGTTTATTGAGATGACATGGTTTGCTAAATAAAAAATTTCAGATAGTCTCTGAGGGATGGTAGATTGCTCAAGAAATTGCATATTGATTCATCTTCCACATTTTATTTTTTTCAGACAAGCTTGAGAAGCAGTGTTTTTAAATCTCTCACATATATTGGGTGCCTATTACATCAAACCTTATTCATTATAAAATGTAGATGTTCTAACTTGTTATTCATGAAAAAAAATGCATCTGATGACAGTGAGTCAGAGTAAGTTTTATAGCTCATACTGCTTGGATATGGTTTCATTTGAACTGAAGCTTTGAATTTTCCAAAGCCTGAGTTTTCACACAACTATGTTTGTGGGACAAGTAGGCCCAAGCTCATTTCATGGCTAGGCCAGACCTCATGGCAGGTATAGACTGGCAGATGAACTGCTAATCATTTAAATTGACTTCGTCAACCGACACAGGGATAAATAGTAACCTATCTCAGAGAAATAACCAAAGTCAAATAAAGGTAATTGATGCAGATCCTTGTGAAGTTGTTGGAAGAAAATCCATCCTCAGGGTGAGAGCTACCACCTAAAACAAAAACAAAAACAGGCATTGTAATCCACTGTTATTTAATTAACCTCAGCACTCTTTTGTAATCAAAATTTATGAATATATGTAAACATTTTAATACAACAGCATATATATGTGATTTAAAATTATTTGTCCTTTAAATGAAATGACATATAATAAAAATTAAATGAACTCTTTTTAACCAGGAATTAAAGGAAGTTAAAATACCATATTGCAGTGCTTCACAGACCATTTCTGGTGTGAAGGACCAACTTAAAAATTGTTTTCAATCCTTTGTTGACCATTTCTTTTGTAAAATGAAAAAAACAAAATAAAAAACCACGAAACCTCAAAACAAAACAGAGATATGGAACTGTGAATGAAAGGTAAAAGTAAAAGCTTATATTTTTATTAGATGTAGCAGATAAAATTGTTTCAAAAATATAGTTATAAACAAAACATGAGGAAATAGAAAAGAATTACAAAAACTGTACACATTGTTTATTGAAAATGTGCACGTAGGGGCTTCCCTGGTGGCGCAGTGGTTGAGAGTCCGCCTGCCGATGCAAGGGACACGGGTTCGTGCCCCGGTCCGGGAAGATCCCACATGCCGCGGAGCGGCTGGGCCAGTGAGCCATGGCCGCTGAGCCTGCGTGTCTGGAGCCTGTGCTCCGCAACGGGAGAGGCCACAGCAGTGAGAGGCCCGCGTACCACAAAAAAATAAATAAATAAATAAAAGAAAATGTGCACGTAGATGTAGAGAAGAGACATGTGGACATAGGTGGGGAAGGGGAGGGTGGGATGAATTGAGAGACTGGGTTTGACATGAACACACGACCACGTGTAAAATAGACAGCTCGTGGGAACCTGCTGTATAGCACAGGGAGCTCAGCTCAGTGCTCTGTGACGACCTAGATTCGTGGGATGGGGGGTGGGATGGGGGGTGGGGTGGGAGGGAGGTCCAAGAGGGAGGGGATATAGGTATACATATAGCTGATTCACTTAACTGTACAGCAGAAACTAACACAGCATTGTGAAGCAATTTTACTCCAATAAAAAGAAATAAGGCAATTAGTATGTGAATAAAATAATAGTCTCTTGCAGACTGGTAACAAGCAGTGGTCTGCGGACCACACTTTGAGTAACACTTTGAGTTCTTTTGGACTAGTTGGCTAAGTCACTGTTTATGTTACTATTTATGTTTTCTATTAGAAAAGACTTGTGCTTCTCCTTCCCCACTTCTCAATTTAGAATAAGGTATATATTTTTACCTAACAGTGTGAATCTAGGTGTTTAAGTAGTTTCTACCACATGACTCTGGGATTTTCTTCAAATCTCTGTCGAGTTTTTTTTTTTTTTTTTTTTTTTTGCGGTACGTGGGCCTCTTACCGCTGTGGCCTCTCCCGCTGTGGAGCACAGGCTCCGGATGCGCGGGCTCAGTGGCCATGGCTCATGGGCCCAGCCGCTCCACGGCGTGTGGGATCTTCCCGGACCAGGGCACGAACCCGTGTCTCCTGCATCGGCAGGCGGACTCTCAACCACTGCACCACCAGGGAAGCCCTCTGTTGAGTTTTAAATGATCCACGTTTCCCCAGTCTGAAGTGTGTTCTGCCATCGTTATTGTTATTAAGCCAAGATTGCTAGAAGCTTGTGAATTTGTGAGAAAAATTGGAAACTTTGTGGTTTAAGTTGCTTGTAATTTGTTTTATTAAGTTTTGTATTTTATCATTTATCTTTTGAGAACCTCAGAAATAACGCTTTCATGAAAATTAACAAGTATATGCGCAAGTGTCATTTTAATTTCTTGGTTTAGTCATATAATTTTGTTAGCATTTGTCATTTTTTAAATGAATTTATTTAATGAATTTATTTATTTTTGGCTATGTTGGATCTTTGTTGCTGTGCGTGGGCTTTCTCTAGTTGCAGTGAGCGGGGGCTACTCCTGGTTGATATACAAAGGCTTCCATTGTGGTGGCTTCTCTCATTGCGGTGGCTTCTCTCATTGCAGAGCACGGGCTCTAGGCTCAAAGGCTTCAGTAGTTGTGGCACATGGGCTTCAGCAGTTGTGGCTCGCGGGCTCTAGAGCGCAGGCTCAGTAGTTGTGGTGCACAGGCTTACTTGCTCCGCGGCATATGGGATCTTCCCAGACCAGGGATTGAACCCGTGTCCCCTTCATTGGCAGGCAGATTCTTAACCAGTGTGCCACCAGGGAAGTCCCATCATTTGTCTTTTGATTGAGCTGTGAAGTATTACACTGTTTTTCTTAAGAGGTTCTTCACAGGCAGGTGTAATTCTGTATGTTGCTTCATTTCTTTAAGCAAGCAGCAATCTATAGCTCTTAAATGTTCTCACCACACGCAAAAAATTGTAATTATGTTAGGTAATGGATGTGTTAACTAACCTTGTTGTGGCAATCATTTTGCAGTATATACATGTATCAACTCATCATGTTGTACACCTTAAACTTATACAGTGGTGTATGTCAATTATATCTCAATAAACCTGGAGAAAAAAATAAGCAGCAATCTAGGCTTTATATCAAGGCTCAGTGATGTTGCCAGCACTGCCTGTGGTTCTAGAATGTCCCAGAGGTTATTAGCATTTGGTTTGGAGGGAGAAGAAAGTGGTATTTAAGTTATGTTGTGGTTTTCTTCAATGTAGATAAAATGAAAGATAAAATATCTTTGGACTCAATATGAAGTCTTTTTACAACAGTTCTTTTGTTTATGTGACTTCAAGCAAGTGCTGTCAGTGGACAGAAAGATTTAAATTCTAACCTTTGTATATTCTTTGTATTACCCAGTGAAATAACTTTAAAATTAGGTTTTTAATTTTTTTTTGAAAGTTATCTGTGCACAAATTTGTATGTTAACGTGTGTGTTAGTGGAAAGAAATGCAAACCCTCTTTGCCTGTTTTCCTTTAGAGTAATTCCTCTCCTGCAGTTACTTTTGGATGGAAGTATGCTCTTTTCCCAGTAGAAGATGGTGATCTTGGAGAATGACCATGGAGAAGGGGATGAGTTCTGGAGAAGGACTACCTTCCAGATCATCTCAGGTTTCGGCTGTTAAAATAACAGCTAAAGAGTTGGAAACAAAGCAGCCCCATAAAGAGAAGCGAGGGGGCTTTGTGTTGGTGCATGCAGGTAAGCTCTAAGTGGGTGAGTTGGAAGATGAAAATAATGTTTTTTTCCCTTGCCTTGAAGTACACCAGGAATTGAATTTCATATCTGAAGGAGGCAAACTGCCAGGGGAGCTGGAACCAAAGAGGTTGACTTCGATAGAGTGAGGGCCTCCCCCTAGCTCCCCACTTAGAAGATCTTATAATGACGACTCTTCCTTTGTCTCCTTCACTCGCCTACTCTGTTATTTACTTTTACCCCCTATTTAGGTATCGTTAAAACCAGACACAGTAATTGTTTAAACTCTGGTTTGTGTTTTTAAAAATAATGCTGCTGAAAAAATTTTATTGACTCCATTTTTGACTTTGTCCATCTTAGAGTATAATTTACACAGTCTTAGAGCTAGTTTGCCTTTTTAATATTATAAAAGAGGAACCTTAAAACCAGAGAGATTAAGTGGCTTCAGCCCCATGGCTAGTTCGTACAAGAGCGAGGCTGAGACATCCTGAAGTGAGCCCTTAAGTCCCAGTCTAGTGCTCTTGGCACTTCATCAGCCTGTAATGTCTACTTCAGAGTACCTTGAAGACAGACACAGTGAGTTCAACCCCTGAGTCCCCATCATCGAAGCCTCTAGGGTTTCTAAGCACTGCAGCCCTACGTAGGTCTTTTTTTTTCCCCCCTTTTTCTTTAGTCATTTTTATTTGCCTGCATTTAGCGTCCAAAGTTCATGACCTCTGTGAAGGAAGAAGGAATGGCTGGGTCTCCTTTTAACTTTCCTCAGACAGTCAAGCAGGATGGCAGCAAGATTAGCTTTGATATGGGGTGAGGGGTGGAATTGTTTCTTCTTGTCAAACTGGTGTTCTTTCTGGTCATTAACTTTTGGCTATATCTAAACTGCACAGACAACTCGGGAAGCCTTATAGAATCGAATCCAGAAGAATCTAAAAACAAAACAAAAGCCAGGTTCAATTTCCTTTTCTTTCAAATGATTTTTCAAAGAAGTGAGGTAAATTTGTAGAAATAACTCAGATTCCTAGTCCAGTGTTCTTTCTACTACACCATGGTGGTGGTGCATCTTTCATAGCACCCAGTGAGTTATTTCATTCAGAATGAGTTTTTGAAAAATGTCCAAGAAAGGCCTGAGATGTGTAAAAGCAGCAACATGGAGCTTTTGATTAGTTGGAAAGGTTTGCCTTCTATGACAGTCATTGTGGCCTCCCCACTGTCTCAGACACACACCTGATGGCAGTGGCTCTTAGACAAAGTTGGTGCTGGGGGCCAGCAGTAATAGGAGGAAATCTGGGTTACGACTGGAAATTGTATGGATGAAGGGTGACCTTCCCCTTCTAAATTATTAGAAGTTCAGATAGAGTGATTGATCATGCAGCATTATATATCTTGTACATTTAAGGGACAAAATTTCAATTCCAGTGTAGAGATTTTAAAAGTGTTTTTTTTTTTTAGCACTAAAGGAAACTTGCCCATGTTTTAGTCATTTGAGTAGTAGATTCTTGCTTTTCCCCAGATCTGTATACTACCTATGTTTTACCTAATATTAAAAAAGATAAACACTTTTTAACCTTAACATTTTAAAGATGAAACTTATCTTTAATTAAGTGGAATGTCGGTATCACGTACATGAAGAGAAAATAATTTAAACACAGTGCAGAAAAACCCCAGTGTGATTAAATTTTAGTTAGGTTCTGTTGCTTGTCAGCTGCTTAGATCCTAAGCTTACCTTTCCTTTGTTAAGTAGAGGAATTAGCAAATGTTAATCAGGTATTAAAGATCTCCTGGAGTCATGCTGAGATGGTTTCCCTATTCTAAGTAAAGGATTGATATGTTAATGCTATTAGCATAGATAACTAATGCTATTAGTTATCTATTTGGCTATAGTATCCCATGTTTTGGGAAACACTGCTGAAAGTTTGGGGCCTGCTAAGAAAACAGACCTGGGATCATTTATTAGAGAACCATGAAGAGAGTTCTGTTAAATATTGGCGCAGGTTCTATGAAGTTTCAGAGTTTGCTTGAGAAATGGGACTAGCATTTGCGTGTATTATGGATTCGTGTTGTTTGGGCATCTTTTCTGTTCTCTTGGGTTCCTTAACCATAGCTTCTTGGGCTAGTTTTTTCTCTGCCCCGATGAAAGGTGGGTTAAGTTCGTGTCATAGTCTGCAGTCTCACAGGAGAAGCCCTGAGGCTTAGAGATGTAGTTCTTTTTTTTTTTTTTTTAACTCTTTACTGGAGTATAATTGCTTTACAATGGTGTGTTAGTTTCTGCTTTATAACAAAGTGAATCAGCTATACAGAGATGTAGTTCTTTAACCTTCCCTACTTTGGGGCCCAGCAGGGGGCTGGGATGGGGGGCTGAGGGGGAGGTTCAGAAAAAATTAAAGAACTTTGATTAAGGGCTCTTGTCTTGGTTTCTTTCTTGTTTAGGTTATTCTTAAATCCCTAACTAAGCAAGTATTACTCCTTTTAGGGAAACAAATTTCAGAACCATTCTCTTGAGGAAGTTGCTGGGTGTTCGATTAAGAGACAGGGACCACCAGGATTTCTAATAGGCAGTTGTGAATATACTATCACTGAGATTTCAGAGACACCCTGAGCTACATTCCAGGGGTGAGCGGATGGAAAAGTTTGGGTAGGAATGGTGGTATTGGTGGTGGTTGTTGACAGGTGAGATATAACACCCCTCAACTTCAAGTATTATTCAGAAACTACCTAGTTTTCTGAAGTCACTCTTAAGAATTCTGGCAGGGACTTTCCAAAGGTCAACAGAGAGGAACTTAGAGGGACTCTGTCCTTGACACTGCCTGGGTTATCAGCTCCAGCTAAAAAACTCCTAACTTTGGAGAAGTTTTCAAAAGGAGAGGTGACCTTGGCGAAGCTGCTCTGGGGACATAAGCTATTTCTGGTGCCTCTAGTAGGAAAATAACTTTTGAAAGAGGCGATAAGGCATGGTATGAAAAAGGCTTATGGTGCAGAAAGAAGCTGTTAGATTTTTAAGACTCCATGCACTTAGGACAATAGTTTTATTGTCACTAGGAGAGCATCAGTTTATATGAGCTATTTATATAATATAAGATATCTCTGATATCTTAATGACAGTTAACAATTGACTGTTTTTTTTTTCACTACAGGTGCAGGTTATCATTCTGAATCCAAAGCCAAGGAATATAAACACGTATGCAAACGAGCTTGTCAAAAGGTATGAAGAGAATGTATTCTGTTTGAGTGGAACAGTTTAGTTTTGACCAAAAGCAGCTTTACCTTGAAATTCAAAATTTTAAGGTTTGATTTATCAGGCAGTCTTTGGTTTGGGCCACAAAGTAATTTTGCTCATATTTGTGGGGTCTTTTTTTGTTTTGTTTTGTGTTTTTTATTCTCCAAATCATGTTTAGATCTTTTCCTTCCTTTCCCAGATCAGAGTCTGTATTTTTGGAATTGTGGGCACATAATCATATATCTTTTAATCTTTGAAACGGTACTGAGCTCTATAGAAGGGGTAGGGAAAACAGCTCAAAGGCAGCCAATGTGTCTTTCTATGAAGGGAAGAAAAAAAATAATAAAAAATTAAAATGGGTGTTCTTCTTAGGGAGATTATCCTGTACTTTTTCCTTCTGTTTTTCCATCACGTAATTTTTATCATAGCAAATTCATTGTCATTCCTGAGTTTAACTTTGCCCTTGTACTCAGTTGTGCTTTTTTTTTCATCTTTGTTTTTTGAGGTTTTGCTAAATTGTTGAATACTTAATGTGGAGGCAGGAATGGACTCAGAAGAAATATTGTTTGTTTTTATTTTGATCCTGACTGTATACTCTTGTAGGCAAACCTTCCATTACTTTTTATGCAAATAGAATGTTAATTGGACATTGCATATCAAGTAAATTGGGGTCTCTCAGCTCTTTTCATTTATATTTACATACCATTTAAAGAAGATTATACTTTATTAGCGATCCAAGATTTTTCTTATGAATGAAATCTCATAAATGAATAAGAATATTTGGTTACAAGGATTTCATTTTTAAAAAAAATTTATAAAGGTAAATATTCTTTAAGCTATTTTATATTACTTTATCTTATTTTTCAAAGTGTGAAATCCTTTTTGTTATCTGAGAAGAAATGGTTTTATAGGAATATAGTTCTGTATATAATACATTTAGGGTGTGTAACCAGCCTCCTTAATTTATACAACAAATGAACTTCTTAAAAGTTTCATGAGGAATACAGTGCTTAGTTTTTGATCTTTGTTGACTAAATCGGAGCTTCAATTATTCATTTAAAAATCAGTCTTCCTTCTCTTTCTTTCCTGTCTTAATTTATACCTAAGAAGCAAGGTGATTTTAGTGACCTTTGCTCGCTATAGATTATATTACAAAAGAATATGATATGTTTATCTCCATGTAGAATATCTTATAGAATCAAAAATGCTTTTGTCAAATGTATGTTCCATCTAAGGATTCTGAAATGCCTCTGTGACTGAGAGTAACTACTTTTTATAGTTAGGGGTAGAGAGAGTAGTAATGGTGGGATGAGAAATTGTTAGATTAGTCTGTATAAAATATGAATTCAAATTTCAAAATGGAATTCGTATAATTTCTATGGCTCTGTGAATTGCCCTGTGATGAATGAAGCCCTTTCACTTACTAAATTCCTTGCACTTTGTATTTAGTGGCTAAATTTATTCATTGTCTTAATTTGAATAATAATAAGTGAGCTGTATTATAAATTATCCTGAATAATTGCTTATTTTAAATCTAAGTCGTTTATGTCTTGAGGTATGGAATGGAACTCTAGTGATCAATTTTTATTAACTGTAAATGTCTCCTACACTTCTTCAAGCCTTTGGAAAGTTTCTGGGTATGTTTAAGAAGTTGTGGTTTTAAAATGAATAATCTTGCCCCTTGGTTTCATAGGCAATTGAAAAGCTACAGGCTGGTGCCCTTGCAACAGATGCAGTGACTGCAGCCCTGGTGGAACTTGAGGTATTTCTTTTCTCTATTTGTTTCATGTAAAATATTTGTGAGTTTATGTTCATTATTCTTAAATGACGTGAAAATGTTGTTTAGTCAACCATCAATTATATGACCAGCGTTTCTCAACAATATTAACAAGGTATGAAGAAGCCAGTGATTTTGTTAGGTTGTTCTCATTGGAGACTTCTCTGAGTAATATAAAAAAGTTGGTTAAATTCATTTTTCCCTGGTTTTGTGAGATTCATGAATACAAGTTACTGGTGACTGGATGCTTGAACTTCCTGAATATTTTCAGAAGAAAAATTCCTGAAGTTAACACCTCCTGAAAGTAATATATGTTCTGTTGTTTAGAAAACAAAAAATTCCAACTGTCTAGAAGTGTCCAAAGTGGAAGGGGAAGTTTCCTCACAAACTTAGCAGTTGGATATATATCCTGAAGCTGTGCTCTGTGAGGTGTGTCTTGTCCAGTGTGATAGGTTGGTCTCCAGTTAATTGTGGACATTGAGGAATTCATTGAGGAGGTTCTCAAGTTCGCTGTAATCCTTGCTCCTCCAGAGTGAGGGTCTCTTAATTTTCTTAATCTGGAACCCCGAGGATGAGTTTGTCCAGGGGATACTGAGGGCTTCAGAAGACTGACTTCTGTTGCTCAAACTTAGAGAAGGTAGATTAGTGTAAGTCAGTTTAGAGCAGTGGTCCCCAACCTTTTTGGCACCAGGGACCAGTTTCGTGGAAGACAGTTTTTCCACAGACGCAGGGAGGGAGGAGAGGGGATGGTTTTGGGATGATTCAAGCGCATTACATTTATTGTGCACTTTATTTCTGTTATTATTGCATTGTAATATATAATGAAATAATTATATAACTCACCATAATGCAGAATCAGTGGGAGCCCTGAGCTTGTTTTCCTGCAACTAGATGGTCCCATATGGGGGTGATGGGAGACAGTGATACCCGAAGTGTGGCTTATGTCCAGTCTACTCCGCAAGATGCAGCTTAATTGTCACTTGCCACTCACTGATAGGGTTTTGGTATGAGTCTGCAAGCCATTGATTTATTATGGCCTCTGTGCAGACAAACCTCTCTGCTAATGATAATCTGTATTTGCAGCTGCTTCCCAGTGCTAGCATCACTGCTTCAGCTCCACCTCAGATCATCAGGCATCAGATTCTCATGAGGAGCACGCAACCTAGATCCCTCGCATGCGCAGTTCACAGTAGGGTTCACGCTCCTATGAGAATCTAATGCCGCTGCTGATCTGATGGGAGGCGGAGCTCAGGCAGTAATGCGAGCAATGGGGAGCGGCTGTAAATACAGATGAAGCTTCACTTGCTCACCCACTGCTCACCTCCTGCTGTGCGGCCCAGTTCCTAACAGGCCATGGACTAGTAGCAGTCCATGGCCCTGGGGTTGGGGACCCCTGGTTTAGAGAACAGTGAACAAATAGTTATTTGCTTGAGAAGATTACTAGGGGAATCAAATAAGACATGAAGATAAAACAGGGATGAGTTTGAGGGAGGAGGTGTTGGAGTAGACTGTCCCCAATTGACTGGATTAGGCTCTCATATCAGGGCACCTACCCTGACAGGCCAGGCCTTGCTTTTACCTGCAAAGATTGCCCAGGAGTTTACCAAAAGTCCTAGACATGTTTTCTGTATATTCCCCTGGTTAATTGCAGAGTTACGCTTTTAATTGTGCTCTGTAGATTTTACTCTATCTTGTTAACACTTTGAGCTTGGTCCTAGGGTATGTAGTCAAGAAAGGTGAATATATATGGTGGGCACCAGTTCCACTGTAGTTTGGCCCCTGAGGTGTGTGACTTGGCGATATGTGGTCTCCTTCCTGCTGAGACTGATACATCTTATACCAGCTCTACCAATCAGCAGCCATGAGTCCCTGGGCACCTCACAGACTCTCCTTGACTCAGTTTACCCATTTATAATACGGGGATGATAATTTCTACTTTACAGAGTCGTGAAGATTGAGTTAACATACGATAATCGCTTAGAACAGTATGAGGCACATAGTAAACACCTCGTAACTGTTAGTATCTATTACTATTGTGAGGTGCTTTGGAAATTATATATATGAGGTGAATATTTATGTTAACTCTTTACATTGTCAAAGGAAAGTTAATTATATGTTGTGGGTAAAAGGGCAAAAGTGACACAAGGAAGAAGATTGATGTGCTTACCACCAAATCTTACCTTTACTCAAAACACACACAAGGAAAGCTTCATCTAACTTAATTCAGTTATTAATTGCAAATTACTCTTCTTTGTGTAGAAGACGATGTCCTGAGGTTACAGGTGCATGGAGCCCATGTGGGTCTGGGGAGAGAAGATTAATGAATAGCTGGGTATATATTGTACCATAATGGCAACTATGAATACAACACTGAGTAAAATTAAGTTTTCCTTTTTCTTTTCATCTTTGAATAACTTTAATTTTCTCAGGTCCTACTTATATCATGCCCAATATTTCATTACATTTTTCCCATGATGAATCAATCCTACTTTTAGAGTTTACTTATGTATACTTAATAATGATTTAAAATACATTTTGGAATGAGTTACATGTGAGTAAATGAGCTTTATAGTTTTGAATGATGACCTGTGGTTTTTAAGAGTGTGGATATGAAGGTTTTTAAGAAAACAAATGTGTTCTATTATTTTGATTGGACTATGTTATATGGCCTGAGTGAGTTTAGTGTACTTTCCTCCCTTTAATTATTAAGTTTGGGGAAGAACTTCAATGAACTATCTTGAAAAATTCATTTTTATCTGGGATCTTTGATTGAAATATATGTCAGTAGTTTAAAGGTTAAGGCTACACTAACTGGAGGAATTTGCCTGAATCTTAAGAATTATGTTGGAAGTCATGCATATACTGCCCCCTGCAGTATCAGTCACCTTGCGTAACTGTGATTCATCACCTTTGAATAGGGTGAAGTCTTCAAATAAAGAGTTTAATCAAAGAGGTATTGTAATAGTTTGAGTCAATGGAAAGATATATAAAAATTGGATTCTTGTATTTTCTGGACCTAGAGAAATATAAGTAACAATATTAAGTCCTTTCAGCCAACTGAAAATTCCCACAGAATCTGATTTATACTGTGTTATGTTTAATTTGAGAGTAACCACTTATCTTTAGTTTTGATCAATCTATTTAGTAGAGCTAAGTTTTGTCCTAATTATCAAATAGATATGGGCGATCGTTATACTTTTGTCTTTTGACTTTGGGATATACTTTTGACTTAAAAAATATACTTTTTAAACTTGTTTGTTACATTATTACTTAGGCAGATATCTAAAATTGGTTTGAGTTTCCTGAGGACTTTACTAACTGTAGATTGAAATGACTGAAATGGTTTAATGGTCCTTATTGGCTAGAAGGGGTATCTGGCCTTGTATTTTGGAAAATATGAAAATTTGCATTTACCCAAATAGTGAAGGGTACACTGACCTCAACTTGTTGCCACGGAGGAGGAAGAGACAAGGTGAAAGAAAAGAAAATTTATAATAGAGAAAAATGTGTTTCAGTGGCCTCTGTAACTTAACCAGGCTACTTAGACAAATCATTTTTGAGCTTTTCTTGGAATCCCATTCCCTTGTGTAGTTTCATTTTTCTCATCCACCAGGACAAACAAGTGGTGTTATCATAAGACTACAACTTCTGGGCACCAGAGGGAGTGTCCTCTTCATTCAAACAAGGGGTCGGGGGCATGCGCGTAAGTTCCTGACTAGTAAACTGACTAGCTTCTTCCTTTGGGGTTTTGGGAGGGAAGGTGGCCATTTGTATGAGAGGTGTTCTGCAGTGTGGAGTTGAAAATGAGATGATGCCAAAGTGCATTTTGTTTACCTTCAAAATGTGGCGAAGGAAATGGAAAGGTCAGTTTTATAGATCATATTTTAATAATTTATTGTTAAAGTGATTTGGTTCCATTGTTTCATTTAACTATTAATAGTTTTTTTGAGATTCTTTTTATAACTGACGGGAAAGGGACTTCTATCAACCCTGATTTTCCTCACAGCAGAGAAGATAAATTTGTGAAACAATTTGATCTTCATATCTAGGGCTGTGCCTTGGCAGACAGTTGTTTTCATGCCTGCTTTTGAAATAGTTTTGGTTCGGGTAGTGACAGTAGATTTAAAATTCTAGACCATAATTTTGCACATTTCACATGTATAGCTTCTGATATGAATTTCTTATGTGAGAAAATTAGATATAGATCTGGGTGAGTCATGATGCCACTGCTAAAGTAGAGAGCTTTTCATAGATTCTGACAGAAAATGAACTCATAAAATGCTTACTGAGGCGCCCTTTGCACATCAGTATATTTTTCTTAAGAAGTACAAAGATGTGCTTTAAAACGTTCTAATAAGGAATAATAGGTGAAATATGACTGACAAACTTTTTTTTTTTTTTTTTTTTTTCCTGGTATGGGGGCCTCTCACTGTTGTGGCCTCTCCCGTTGTGGAGCACGGGCTCGGGACGCGCAGGCTCAGCGGCCATGGCTCACGGGCCCAGCCGCTCCGCGGCATGTAGGATCCTCCTGGACCGGGGCACGAACCCGTGTCCCCTGCATCGGCAGGCGGACTCTCAACCACTGCGCCACCAGGGAAGCCCTGACTGACAAACTTTTGAGAGGTTACTTGTTTTGTGAGGAAACTGATGAATCTGGCTGGCTGGCTGGTGTACCCTTTGAGAGATTTTGGTTAATTCATTTTGAAAACATTATTTTGGTAGGTAGGATACTATGCATTAGCAATAGTGATAGATATAGCTTTTAAATTTCATATAGTGAAAGGTAAATTGCACAGGCTCCCTTGTTAAAAATGTTTTGTTGAACTTATGTTATTCTAAGTGGACCCTGCTGTTCTTTTGTTGACTTGCTTCATTCTTTAAGTCTTCGTATGGTCAGGGGAGATGGTAATTCATGGTCGAAACTTGTTTATTGTCCAAATGCTTTAGCATTTAAAGGGCAGTTTATATTGGGCACAAGTTTTTATGTCTGCTAAAAATGGTCCATTGTCTTTGGATCTCTATATAATCCAATATGATGCTTGCTTATAAACTCTAGAAATTCCTTTAAAAAGTAACTTCTTATCCAGATGGTTGATAGTTTGGGGTGTGAGAGAAAACATGTAGGTATTTGCATTACTGTATATTTATATTATTATATATAATATTGTTATGCATTTATCTGACCTCTACATCCTGAGATGTAGGGCCAGCTCTGCATGCATTTCTATAAAGCAGGGGTCTCCAGAATGTCATCACCATTGAGTAGTCTGTTGTTGGTGGACCACAGCCCAGGCCTCTGTGCAGCTGCAGGATTAGGCCACACACCCTTCCCTTGGCCTTATACTTCTGGCTGGAATTGTTTGTGTGCCTCAGGGGGAGAGTAGGCCTGCCAGTCCCTGGGATGCTTAGGGGTCATGAAGATGGTGTGGCTTGCTCCTGGCATATGGGCATATCTAGGATGGGAGGGAATATTGGGAAGGTCTGATATAACCCCCTTTCTCTCGCCAAGCCTGTAGCAAATTCAGTTGTGGGGTTTCTTTGTGATTAGATGCTTAACCACACCTGCTCCCTACCCCACTTCAGTGTTTGGTTTTTGTTGCAAAAAAGTAGGGGCGTCTGTTTTACACTCACTTATGTTTATTTGAGAGGTTAAAAATTATTTAAATAAATGAGCATTTTTGTTCTTCTGCACATTTTTATGTTTTGCAGAAATCATCTTTTCATATGCAAAGGGTAGCTGAGTATTTCAGTGGTTCCTTGCTCCCTCCTCCCCTCCCCTCCCCGACAGGGCTGAACACATTGGAAAGACAGCTCGATGCATTTAGCTCACATACACACAAGTGCCCATTAAGCATGTGACTGAGGAGTCTCATTTTAGACCTACTACCCCTGAAAGTCTCATTTTTCTCTTCCATCGACAATATCTTTTATTCTCTGTAATGGGGAGGGGGTTCCTGTTTTTAAGTATGCGAAGCAAGGAGTTTTACCTTTTCTACTTAGTAGTACTTAAAATGTTTTCATTGCATGACATTTGGATTTTGACTTCGGATGCTCTTTTTACTTTTTTTTTTTTTTTCAACTTGGTATCATTGATTATTTCAGTCAAAGACCCTATTTTGCTGTCTGTTTAGCAGTATTTCCAGGGGTGCTTCAGTATTTCTGTGTATTCCAGCTGTTTATAGAGTCTTTATGTTTCTCTGCATTTTTTTTTATTTTTTTTTTTATTTTTTGAGGTGTACACACACAGTTACACTTCACGGAGTTGCATCCAGCCAAGTGTCCATGTTCTTCTTGTGAAGAGGCAGAGAAAAATCACCTCTCCCAAGAATTTCCACCTTCTGACCAAGGGAAATGTGTCCTGAAGAGCTGTACGCAGATGGGAGGCAACTTGTTTGCTTGTTCTGCTGCTATAGAGCATTGAGTTAATTAGAAGACAGGCTGTGGGTGGCCAAGTGCAGACAAAGAAGCACCAGACAGAGCCCAGTTAGCCTGGGGCAGTAAAAGTAAGTTACACTCTTTTTAAAACACTTTTTTTTGAGTACTGATGCTGATTCTTGCCTTTAGTACTAAGGGGCAACTTGTAACTTACTGTTTGTGTTTACACAGTAGATGCATCTGTTCTTTTCCTCAGACCCTAGAAACTAAACATGCTCTCTAGCACAAAGTACCTGCTTAATTAAGGAAAAGCAGTGATTTTTTTTCTTTTAACTTTTTTTAGAATAAAAAGAGAACTGAATCAGTTATTACATTTCAGATTAATTTTTACACCACATCAAAACTGTGTATTAGTTTTTGGTCAAGTCAAAACACTTAAGTACAGAGCTTGTTATGTTACAGAGCTTGGTACTGACGGGAACATGGAAACAGTTTCACCTTTTTCTAGCCATTTCTTTTTTTTTTTTTTTTTGTGGTACGCGGGCCTCTCACTGTTGTGGCCTCTCCCGTTGCGGAGCACAGGCTCCGGACACGCAGGCTCAGCGGCCATGGCTCACGGGCCCAGCCGCTCCGCAGCATGTGGGATCCTCCCGGACCGGGGCACGAACCCGCGTCCCCTGCATCGGCAGGCAGACTCTCAACCACTGCGCCGCCAGGGAAGCCCTCTAGCCATTTCTTGATGAGCTCTGTGAAACTTATCAGATGAATTCATCTTGGCTGAATCTGGTAGAAGGTATGGTCTGAGACCAGACTTAGCAGTTCTAAAGAGCTTGTAGCTTTATGTATGAGCCCTTGTTTTGCTCTGGGAGTTATTATTCTCCAAGAATATACTACATTGTAGAATTCAGCTTTGAGCTACTTAAAGTTTACATTGGTAGTGTAGTGGACTTGGTGGTAATTCTGTGTTTTGGTTATGTGGCAGCAATTTAGACTTTTGATTGAGTGTAAAATGCCTTCTTCTAGATTAATAGAGATGTTAGATTTATTGGCCCTTGGATTTATAGTGCTGTGATTATTGAATCATTTCGTATGTGTCAGGTGTGTGTGTGTGTGTGTGTGTTTGGATCTATATTCTTTGGGGCATCAATTTTATAATCTAACATCTACTGGTTTTTTGCTGTTTTGCTTTTGGTAATGAAGGGCTAGGCTAAGAAGATTTTTCTATGCTCAGCAAAATCACAAGTTGATATTATGAAGGTCAATCTGAAAGACTGCCTTTGATTTTAAGTTTTTGTCTATTTCTCAAATGTAGGACTGTATTCAGAATCTGGAAGGGAATGAGGAGGAACTTAAGTTACATAATTTTTAGGAATCTCATCAGGATCATATCCTAAATCCTGCTACAAAGCAGAGCAAAGCATTACTTCCTTTTTTTCCCCGCTCATTCTCTCTGTCTACCTGCCGTCTAATTTTTATGTGTACAGCAGGCTTTACCTAAGTGTTAGAATAATGAAGGATTGCATCTCCCTATAGCAGAGCAAACAGCTTAAAATGGAATCCTAGGCATCCCAGTTGAGAATAGTGCTTTGGCCATTCCCACTGCCAGGGAGTTTTTACTGGCAGTCATTCCCACTCAGGGTCCAGCCTTCTGCACGGTATACTCATTTCCTGACAGTTCATGACATGCGTATAACATAGGGTATCAACACTATAACATTTACTAGCCTTCTCAGAAAATTCTGAGTAGGGAACTTATTTTTGTTTTCCTCTTTTGGAATATGTGCAGATGTTAACATTTTCTAGTGGGTTGGAAATCTTTTAAATAAAAAGCATAGTTATAAGTTACTACTTATAAGTTAGTGACACCCCTCTCACCCCTCCAATCTACCATGTCCTCACTTCACATTTGATAGAAGAATGGTTTACATTATTATAATTCCGTGGTCTGTTAGGTTCTTTTTGAGTGATATTTCCATATTATTGTCAGCGTGGTTAAAAGGTATAGTTATTTAGGTTGAAGGGAAGTATAAGTAGATGCCAAGTTTGGCTTTACTAGAGAAACAGCTACATTTGTCTTTTCCTATTGTAGCTCATGTGGAAAAGACAATTTCAGGTACCGTGTGCGCTAACCTCCTCCTGGACATCGTAAAGAATCCAACTAAAACAAAGTTTAAAACTATTTCAGATGTGCAGGTCTATGGAAGCCAATATTTTATGTTAGAGATTTGTGTTATGTTTGACAAGTAACTCTTTGTACTGCAATTCTGTGGCTTTCAATTAAAAAAAAAACCATGAAAATAAACTGCTGTGATGTGATTTTTCTACTTAATTTTGCTATGTCTTTATTTGCAAATTAGGCAGATTAATAATGGAAAGGAGGTGAATACAGGTAGGCAGTGCTTTTTTATTAAAATACTTTTAATAATAAATTAGAGAAAAAAGGTGGTTCTGTTTTTTGACAGAATATTGCATGCCAGATCAACAAATGCTCTAATGAACAAAAGCAATATTTGATGCATTTATTCTAAATTTCTGTTCCATAGAAGAGCTTGGACACTTCAAGAAGATCATTAAAAAGTCTTAGTTCCTGGGCTTCCCTGGTGGTGCAGTGGTTGAGAGTCCGCCTGCCGATGCAGGGGATGTGGGTTTGTGCCCCGGTCCGGGAGCATCCCACATGCTGCGGAGCGGCTGGGCCCGTGGGCCACGGCCGCTGAGCCTGCGTGTCCGGAGCCTGTGCTCCGCAACAGGAGAGACCACAGCAGTGAGAGGCCCAAGTCTTAGTTCCTAATACATATGCTGTTGTGTGTTAGTTTTTTTTTTTTTTTTTAACATCAACTATGTTTTTTGGTGTGTAATTGAACAGTTAAAAAAATGAACTGTCACAGATAATAAAACTGGGTATTCAACCTACTATATTTGACTCAACTGTTCACAGAGTGTGATGCAAACAAATGTTCTCTTAACTTACATCCAGCATGGCTAAAATATTACTTTAACACATGTTAAAAGTGGAGCACTGTAACTTTTTGGCTAGATACAATTCCGGGCTGTCTGAATTGAGTAATTTCCTCAGGCATTCCAACTTTGATCAACCACAGCACGAACTTTTAGCATGTCTGTAAAGCAGCCAGTGCATCTGTAAATATGTCCCGAGGTAGAGAGAAAAGAGAGAATGCCAAAAGAGAAAGAATACTTTCTGTCGTTAAGGAGCAGTTACAGAATGAAAATGGAGTTTTTTGTTTCCCTAGGAACTCTTTTTAGATGATTGAGCCTCTGATGTCTAAGTATGCCCTGTGGTTCTGTATTAATGAATGAAAGATACTTCATTTGGGCCTGATAGAAATGTCTTCTGGCTCACTCTGCTGAAATGTACTGGTTAGAGTTCATTTATTCTTTAACTTTCCAGTCTTTATTAATATAGTATTAAGTGGCTAAAAACCTAAATATACACAATAGCATGTATCTCAGTAAATCATGTCTTAATTGTTTATAGCTAGTATTTGGGTGAAAATATTCTTATATGACCCTGTTTTAGAGAATAACTCTAAGAACAGACAGCACCACTGAAGAAGTCATCTCTTTGCTTTCACCACATGGAGGAAAATAGGTTTTTCTGGGTTTTATCTTCAGTGACCTAGAAGTGAATTTGCAAATATCTACTGGTTTCTGTACACAAACTAGGAAATTTATAATGGTAAATTGCCCTCTTGGACACAGCATGCTTATATCACATGGATGTAACTTCCTTGGAGATATTTTAAGGTGTAGTAAACCACTATTTGCAAACTGGGTGTTAAGTTGGATAATATGGCTTGCTTCTTTCTGACCTTGTTTTCTTTCTGACCTTGTCCTAGGATAACAGATACCCTGACCTCCAGTTAGCTCCCGTTGTGAAAATTCTGCTTTTTAGGTCAACATTGTACCAAACATCAGGAGGAATCCATCATCTTGTAATTTCTATGTTGCAGATCTCTTCTTATTGTCCACATTGTCCAATTAGTCAGCCATGGAAAACACAGTTAATCAGTTAAGTAAAATTTACTAATAGTGAAAAAGTTTTAGTATAGTTTCATACTCTTTTCATTGAGTGTTTTTTCAGAACTAGACAAAGGGTAGTATAGTTCGTAGATTTACACCCTTTAAGCACATTCCCTATATCCCAAAAGAGGTACAGAGAAGTGGTGGACAGGCAGGTTGGGGAGAGAGATGGAAAGGCAAGGCCTGGGTGAGCTAATGTGACTTTCAGAGGCAGGGACTTGAACGGATGGCTAAGTGGGTTACCTTGTTGCTGTTTCTTTGTTTACCCAAAATTTCTGAAGGCCATAATTTCTTCAAAATTCAATACTTCTTTAATTTCATGAGCCTACTGCTTTGAATTTAAAATCACTAAAGTTCACACTGAGAACGTGAGAGCCAACTTTAACAAAAACAATGTGATATTTGGTATCCAGTTTATAGATAGGTTCTCAGTATCCGTTAATTATTTTATGTGATTATCTCTTTGTCATTTTTTTTTGGTGTTACTCAACATTGATATTCCCCTCCCCCCATGTAACTATATAAATTTTGTGTGTGTTTGGGTGTTTTTGGTTTGTTTATTTTGCTCCAAATTACTAGCTCCAAAGAGAATACTGTGTATTTTCTCATCATTTTGACAATGGCAATTCACCATTGTATAAAGTTGTAGATGAAGTTGTCTATACTAATGGTGATCAAGGTAGTCTTGAGAAAAATAACATGATATTTCATTATCCTTCTTGTGGATTCTGGGTAGAAAGCTTGTCTGACTCATTTTGGAGAAGCAAAAAAGTATTATAAATTCCAATTGTCATAATCAGAAGACATGTGGCATTTCTGACCACTAACCTGGCTCTCAGTTAAGTGTGTTGACACAGGGTAGTTAGTCTACAACACAGATTAAATGGCTTACTTCTGTATTTATCATTCTTCTTGTTTAAGTAGTAAGAAGTACAAATATTCAATATTTTCAATATTCAACAAGGCATGAGAATGAAATCTTGATCCGTTGTTGGGACTGGCATTTGTGTCAAAGAGCTGCTTTGACTAAAATCTGTATTATGTGGAAAACTGCAGACTTACCAAAGCTGAGAGTTTGTATCTGGAGAAGCATGAGACCTTATTAACCTTTACAAAGTGAGGTTGCAGAAGAGACAGTTTACAAATGTGTGTTGATTAGTCCATAGACAAGTTCTTAAAAATTGGAATTTGTTGCCAATATTTAAAATCAGGAGACTCATAAAAACCTGGATTTCTAACTTCTTTTGAAAAAAAGTGAGATCTGGTCACATGGAACCTGCATTCTCTGAGGGTTGCAGTCTGCCAGGGCTGAGCAACAGCTGCCCCTTTTTAGTATAGGAAGCTGTGTAACTAAAACTATTTTTCAGCTCAAGGTACAGATGGAAATAAGGCTTGGACAGATATGCCAACTTTTGTGTTGTTGGAAGGCCTGAGAAAATGAACTGATGATTTAATTGGCCTCAGTTTTTTGCTCTAGAGTTTGCAAATTGTTGCAACAGGGATTTCTACCAAAAGTAAGAATAAGACTGGAATGAGCTTTGATTTGATTTTTAAAAATTGGAATTGGACTAAGGTATTAACTTATTATTTTGAAAATGAACTTCAAATCGAACTAAAGACTTTTCAAAAAATTTCCCACTGAAGTAGTTTGAACCAAAACCAAGGTATATCACTCCAAAGAGTTTGAGCTGGAGCAGAAGCAGATCAAAATACTCTGTGACCTGGCTAAGCATGAACTAAATTTTTCCTTTATTTACTTCTAGTTCCAGAAGTAAAATATTATTTTCAGTGATTGTGAAGAATGTACCAGAAATGACCATAAGTACAAGCATGTTGCACTGATTTCTGAACTTTGTCTTGCTAACCTCCTAAAGGATATTTAGCTTCCAACATCATTTGTCTTATCTTGATTCCATTAATTCTTGATGGAAAACATACTAAGAAAAATCATTGATTTGTGCATAATATTTGTGGCTGCATCTGTAATGATTACCTGGAAACTTTTGTATGTCCTTTCACCATTGACTCTCTCACATTTTATTAATCTTTTTTCCAATTCGTCTCATTTTTCTCCAGTAAAAGTTGAACCCTGCTTCCCAGAGTGGTTAGCTTTTGTAGCGTCTCATGACTCACTTGTGCTTTCTTACTCTCCACCTCCTCTGTGCTGTTGTTCACAGATGCCTTTACAAACCTCCTCAAGGTAGGGTTCAAGGAGAAAGTGAAGTTAAGCAGCTTGTGGAGTTCATGTAGATTGGAGTTTCTCAAGGAGAGGGCCATGGTCCAGCTGAATCAGAATCACTTGAGGTAGCTTGTTCCAAAAAAAAAAAAAAATGAAGAGTCCCTACCTTCACCCCACATGACCTAGGTCAGAATCTTTGGGGACAGGAATCTGGAAATTTTCATCCTTCTGATTAAAAAAAAAAAACTTTTAGCTTTGAAATAATTGTAGATTCATAGCAGTTGTAAGAAATAATACAGAGAGATCCCTTGGGTCCTTTACCCAACACTGATAACCTTTTTTTAAAAAAATTTGCCATTAACCTTTTATTTAAAAAAATTTACACTATAGTTTCAAAACTTTTTATTAAAGTGTAGTATACATATAGAAAAGCATACACATTTGTGGTACAGGGGCAGCTCCTTGAATTTTTTGGAGTGAACCAGCACCCAGATTGGGAAACAGCATTTGCAGCCCTCCAGAAGGCCCCTTGTGCCCCTTCCAGTCACTCCAGGGTAAAGCCTGTTCTGAAATGGAATCATGCAGTACGTATTCCTTTGTGTCTGCCTTTTTTTGTTTAATTCATAGAATGCAAAAGGTGAAATTCAAAGAACACAAAATTAGTCATTTTAAAGTAAATAATTCAGTGGCATTTAAACATTCATAATATCATGCCACCACCACCTCTGTCCTGTTTCAAAATATTTTTCACTCCCCAAAGGGAAGCCTGTACCCATTAAGCAGTTGCTCTGTATTCCCTCCTCCCCAAATCCCTGGCAACCACCAATCTGCTTTCTGTCTCTCTGGATTTACCTATTCTGGATATGTCATATAAATGGAATCATATAACATGTGACTTTGTGTGTCTTCTTTCACTTAGCATAATATTTTCAAGGTTCTTCCACATTGTAGCATGTATCAGTGCTTCATTCATTTCTGTGGAATATTATTCAACATTATTCATTTATATACCACAATTTGTTTATCCGTGCATCCACTGATGGACACTTGGATGGTTTCCATTCTTCTGCTGTGAATAGTGTTTGCTATGAATAGTGAACAGTGTTCCTGTGAACATTCCTGTACCAGTGTTTGTTTATCAAGTTACTGGGTCATATGCTAATGCTTTTTGTGTGTGTGTGTGTGTGTGTGTGTGTATTTTATTTATTTATTTTTTGAATTTTATTTTATTTTTAATACAGCATGTTCTTATTAGTTATCTATTTGATACATATTAGTGTATATATGTCAATCCCAATCTCCCAATTCATCCAACCACCACCAACCCCCTCCCTGCCTCACTTTCCCCCCTTGGTGTCCATACATTTGTTCTCTCCATCTGTGTCTCTATTTCTGCCTTGCAAACCGGTTCATCTGTACCATTTTTTTTTTTTTTTCTTTTTTTTGCGGTACGCGGGCCTCTCGCTGTTGTGACCTCCTCTGTTGCAGAGCACAGGCTCCGGACGCACAGGCTCAGTGGCCATGGCTCACGGGCCCAGCCGCTCTGCGGCATGTGGGATCTCCCCGGACCAGGGCACGAACCCATGTCCCCTGCATCGGCAGGCGGACTCTCAACCACTGTGCCACCAGGGAAGACCCTATTTTTGTTTTTATTTCCATTACTCTAGGAGGTGGGTCCAAAAAGATCCTGCTGTGATTTATGTCAAAGAGTGTTCTTCCTGTGTTTTCCTCTAAGAGTTTTATAGTGCCTGGTCTTACATTTAGGTCTCTAATCGATTTTGAGTTTATTTTTGTGTATGGTGTTAGGGAGTATTCTAATTTTATTCTTTTACATGTAGCTGTCCAGTTTTCCCAGCACCACTTATCAAAGAGTCTGTCTTTTCTCCATTGTATATCCTTGCTTCCTTTGTCATAGATTAGTCGATCATAGGTGTGTGGGTTTATCTCTGGGCTTTCTATCCTGTTCCATTGACCTATATTTCTGTTTTTGTGCCAGTACCAAATTGTCTTGATTACTGTAGCTTTGTAGTATAGTCTGAAGTCAGGGAGTCTGATTCCTCCAACTCCGTTTTTTTCCCTGAAGATTGCTCTGGCTATTCGGGGTTTTTTGTGTCTCCATACAATTTTAAGATTCTTTGTTTTAGTTCTGTAAAAAATGCCATTGGTAATTTGATAGAGATTGCATTGAATCTGTAGATTGCTTTGGGTAGTATAGTCATTTTCACAATACTGATTCTTCCATTCCAAGAACATGGTATATCTCTCCATCTGTTTGTGTCATCTTTGATTTCTTTCATCAGTGTCTTATAGTTTTCTGAGTACAGGTCTTTTGTCTCCTTAGGTAAGTTTATTCCTAGGTATTTTTTGTTGCTGTTACCGTGGTGAATGGGATTGTTTCCTTAATTTCTCTTTCTGACCTTTTGTTGTTAGTGTATAGGAATTCAAGAGATTCCTTTGCATTAATTTTGTATCCTGCAACTTTACCAAATTCATTGATTAGCTCTAGTAGTTTTCTGGTGGCATCTTTAGGATTCTCTATGTATAGTATCATGTCGTTTGCAAACAGTGACAGTTTTACTTCTTCTTTTCCAGTTTGTATTCCTTTTATTTCCTTTTCTTCTCTGATTGCTGTGGCTAGGACTTCCAAAACTATGTTTGATAATAGTGGTAAGAGTGGACATCCTTGTCTTGTTCCTGATCTTAGAGGAAATTATTTCAGTTTTTCACCATTGAGAATGATGTTTGCTGTGGGTTTGTCATATATGGCCTTTGTTATGTTGAGGTAAGTTCCCTCCATAAAAACTTGAGTGTTTTTATCATAAATGGTGTTGAATTTTGTCAAAAGCTTTTTCTGCATCTATTGATAAGATCATATGTTTTTTTTTTTAAACATCTTTATTGGAGTGTAATTGCTTTACAATGGTGTGTTAATTTCTGGCTTATAACAAAGCGAATCAGTTATACATATACATATGTCCCCATATCTCTTCCCTCTTGTGTCATATGGTTTTTATTATTCAATTTGTTAATATGGTATATCACATTGATTGATTTGCGTATATTGAAGAATCCTTGCATCCCTGGGATAAATCCCACTTGATCATGGTATATGATCCTTTTAATGTGTTGTTGGATTCTGTTTGCTAGTATTTTGTTGAGGATTTTTGCATCTATATTCATCATTGGTATTGGTCTGTAATTTTCTTTTTTTGTAGTATCTTTGTCTGCTTTTGGTATCAGGGTGATGGTGGCTTCATAGAATGAGTTTGGGAGTGTTCCTTCCTCTGCAGTGTTTTGAAAGAGTTTGAGAAGGATGGGTGTTAGCTCTTCTCTAAATGTTTGATAGAAGTCACCTGTGAAGCCACCTGGTCCTGGGTTTTTGTTTGTTGGAAGATTTTTAATCACAGTTTCAATTTCAGTGCTTGTGATTGGTCTGTTTATATTTTCTATTTCTTCCTGGTTCAGTCTTGGAAGGTTATACCTTTCTAAGAATTTGTCCATTTCTTCCAGATTGTCCATTTTATTGGCATAGAATTGCTTGTAGTAGTCTCTTACTATGCTTTGTATTTCTGCAGTGTGCATTGTAACTTCTTTTTCATTTCTAATTTTATTGATTTGAGTCCTGTCCCCCTTTTTCTTGATGAGTCTGGCTAAAGGTTTATCAATTTTGTTTATCTTCTCAAAGAACCAGCTTGTAGTTTAATTGATCTTTTCTGTTGTTTTCTTTGTTTCTATTTCATTTATTTCTGCTCTGATCTTTATGATTTCTTTCCTTCTGCTAACTTTGGGTTTTGTTTGTTCTTCTTTCTCTAGTTCCTTTAGGTGTAAGGTTAGATTGTTTATCTGAGATTTTTCCTGCTTCTTGAGGTAAGCTTGTATTGCTATAAACTTGCCTCTTAGAACTGCTTTTGCTGCATCCCATAGGTTTTGGATCATCGTGTTTTCATTGCATTTGTCTCTAGGTATTTTTTGATTTCCTCTTTGGTTTCTTCAGTGTTCTCTTGGTTATTTAGTAACGTATTTTTTAGCCTCTATGTGTTTGTGTTTTTTACGTTTTTTTCCCTGTAATTGATTTCTAGTCTCATAGCATTGTGGTTGGAAAAGATGCTTGATATGATTTCAATTTTCTTAAATTTACCGAGGCTTGATTTGTTATCCTAGATGTGATCTATCCTGGAGAATGTTCTGTGTGCACTTGAGAAGAAGATGTAATCTGCTGTTTTTGGATGGAATGTCCTATAAATATCAATTAAATCTATCTGGTCTGTTGTGTCATTTAAAGCTTGTGTTTCCATATTAATTTTCTGTCTGGATGATCTGTCCATTGGTGTAAGTGAGGGGTTAAAGTCCCCCACTATTGTGTTACTATCGATTTCCTGTTTTATAGCTGTTAGCATTTGCCTTATGTATCAAGGTGCTCCTATGTTGGGTGCCTATATATTTATAATCTTTATATCTTCTTCTTGGATTGATCCCTTGATCATTATATAGTGTCCTTCCTTGTGTCTTTTAACAGTGTTTGTTTTAAAGTTTATTTTATCTGATATGAGTATTGCTACTCCAGCTTTCTTTTGATTTCCCTTTGCATGGAATATCTGTTTCCATCCCCTCACTTTCAGTCTCTATGTGTCCCTAGGTCTGAAGTGGTCTCTTGTAGACAGCATATATATGGATCTTGTTTTTGTATCCATTCAGAAGCCTGTGTCTTTTGATTGCAGCCTTTAATCCATTCACATTTAAGGTAATTATCGATATGTATGTTCCTGTTACCATTTTCTTAATTGTTTGGGGTTTGTTTTTGTGGGTCCTTTTCTTCTCTTGTCTTTCCCACTTAGAGAAGTTCCTTTAGTGTTGCTTGTAGAGCTGGTTTGGTGGTGCTGAATTCTCTTAGCTTTTGCTTTTCTGTAAAGCTTTTGATTTCTCCATTGAATCTGAATGAGATCCTTGCCAGGTAGAGTAATCTTGGTTATAGGTTCTTCCCTTTCATCACTTTAAATATGTCATTCCACTCCCTTCTGGCTTGTAGAGTTTCTGTTGAGAAAACAGCTGTTAACCTTATGGGAGTTCCCTTGTATGTTATTTGTCATTTTTCCCTTGTAGCTTTTAATTATTTTTCTTTGTCTTTAATTTTTGTCAGTTTGATTACTATATAGTTCAGCATGTTTCTCCTTGGGTTTATCCTGCCTGGGACTCTCTGTACTTCCTGGACTTGGGTGGCTGTTTCCTTTCCCATGTTAGGGAAGTTTTTGAGTATAATCTCCTCAGATATTTTCTTGGGTCCTTTCTCTCTCTCTTCTCCTTCTGGGACCTCTATAATGTGAATGTTGGTGCATTTAATGTTGTCCCAGTGGTCTCTTAGGTTGTCTTTATTTCTTTTCATTCTTTTTTCTTTATTCTTTTTTGCAGCAGTGAATTCCACCATTCTGTCTTCCAGGTCACTTATGTGTTCTGCCTCAGTTATTCTGCTATTGATTCCTTCTAGTGTATTTTTCATTTCAGTTATTGTATTGTTCATCTCTGTTGGTTTATTGTTTAATTCTTCTAGGTGTTTGTTCTTTAATTCTTCTACGTCTGTGTTAAACATTTGTTGCATATTCTCGATCTTTGCCTCCATTCTTTGTCCGAGGTCCTGGATCATCTTCACTATCATTTTTCTGAATTTTTTTTCAGGAAGGTTGCCTATCTCCACTTCATTTAGTTGTTTTTTCTGGCATTTTATCTTGTTCCTTTATCTAGTACATAACCCTCTGCCTTTACGTTTTGTCTGTCTTTCTGTGAATGTGTTTTTTGTTCCACGGGGTGCAGGACTGTAGTTCTTCTTGCTTCTGCTGTCTGCCCTCTGGTGGATGAGGCTATCTAAGAGGCTTGTGCAAGCTTCCTGATGGGAGGGACTGGTGATGGGTAAGCCTGGGTGTTGCTCTGGTGGGCAGAGCTCAGTAAAACTGAGCTGATAGGTGGGGCTGAGTTCCCTCCCTGTTGTTTTTTTGGCCTGAGGCAACCCAATACTGGAGCCTAGAGGCTCTTTGGTGGGGCTAATGGCAGACTCTGGGAGTGCTTATGCCAGCAGAGTACTTCCCACAACTTCTGCTGCCAGGGTCGTTGTCCCTGCGGTGAGCCGCAGACACCCCCGCCTCTGCAGGAGATACTGCAACACTGGCAAGTAGGTCTGGTTCAGTCTCCTATGGGGTCATTGCTCTTTCCCCCTGGGTCCTGATGTGCACCCTACTTTGTGTGTGCCCTCCAAGAGTGGAGTCTCTGTTTCCCCGAGTCCTGTTGAAGTCCTGCAATCAAATCCCAGTAGCCTGCAAAGTCTGGTTCGCTGGGAATACCCCTCCTGTTGCCAGACCCCCAGGTTGGGAAGCCTGACGTGGGGCTCAGAACCTTCACTCTAGTGGGTGGGCCTCTGTGGTATAATTGTTCTCCAGGTTGTTAGTCACCCACCCAGCAGTTGTGGGATTTGATTTTATTGTGATTGCACCCCTCCTACTGTCTCATTGTGGCTTCTCCTTTGGCTTTGTATGTGGGGTATCTTTTTTGGTGATTTCCAGTATCTTCCTGGCGATGATTGTTCAGCAGTTAGTTTTGATTCAAGTGCTCTTGCAATAGGGAGTGAGCGCAAGTCCTTCTACTCTGCCATCTTGAGCCAATCTCTCCCATGTGCTAATTCTGTGTTTAACTTTTTGTGAAATCAGCAAACTGTTGCCACAACAGCTGAACCATTTTACACTACCAACGGCACTGTACAAGTGTTACAATTTCTCCATGTTCTTGCTGGCACTTGCTGTTTTTTGTTTTTGTGATTATAACCATCGTCATGGGTACGAAGTGGTACCTCATTGTGACTATGATTTTTATTTCTCTATGAATAATGATGTTGAACATCTTTTTACATGTTTGCTGACCATTTGTATTCTTCTTCAGGTAAAAGTGTCTTTTGACGTCTGTTCAAGTCCTTTGCTCATTTTATAATTGGGTTCTTTTTTGGTTGTTGTTATTGAAAGTTATAGGAGTCCTTCATATATTCTTTTTTTTTTTTTTTTTTTTTTTGTGGTACGTGGGCCTCTCACTGTTGTGATCTCTCCCGTTGTGGAGCACAGGCTCCGGACACTCAGGCTCAGCGGCCATGGCTCAAGGACCCAGCCGCTCTGCGGCATGTGGGATCTTCCCGGACCAGGGCACGAACCCATGTCCCTTGCATCGGCAGGCGGACTCTCAACCACTGTGCCACCAGGGAAGCCCCTTCATATATTCTTGATGCTATACTACTATTGCATTTCTCTGTCAGTCTGAAATTACATCAGATTAACACTTAAAAGGAAAAATATGTTGTAACTACCCCTGTGGTTTTTTTGTCTCCCCCTTATAGCCCTCTTGCCATGCCCAGTACTTGCTATTTCCTATTTTGTTTTTCTTCATCATATTTACTGCTATCTAATAAGCCATCTAATTTATTTAATTTCTTATTGTCTGTCTCCTTTAGCTAGAATTCTGGCTTCATGTGGGCAATGATATTTTTCTGTTTTGTTCATTTTTTATCCCCGTGGGTTAGGTCAAGGATTAATAAACCATGACCTGAAAGCCAAATCTGGACTGTTGCCTGTTTGTGAATGGCCTGCAAACTAAGAATGGTTTTGCCTTTTTTAAATGGTTGAAAAAAACTTCAAAGAAGAATAGTATTTCATGACACCAAAAAATTATACGAAATTCAAATTTCAGTGTTTATGATGAAGTTTCATTGGAACACGGCCATGCTCATTCATTTGTGTATTTTCTCTGGCTACCTTTCATGTTACAGAGGCAGAGTTTAGTAGTTGTAGAGTTGTCTGTGTGGCCAAGCCTGAACTATATAACATATCTGGCTCTTTACAGAAAGATTTGCCTGGCACATAGATGAACAATAATTTTTTGTTGAATGAATGAATCTTAGCCTATACCACCACAGAGGAATCTAAATTGGAAATCTTTCAGCAATCCGGTCTTGAAAATTTGAGCTTAATTGGCTGCTTAATAAAAATATCCTCAATGATTGTTTGGTAATACATTTTCATTGGCTTCTATTCATCCTGGAAATAATGAGAATTGATGATGAAATACCAGGGAGTTTGTAATTGGTAGGATAGTGTCAGGTAGGATAGGTTTATTGTACGATTTTTACTAGTGTTAGTTTGAAAAAGACTATAACAACATGGAGTATACATCCTGTGTTGTTTATTCTATTTAAAAATAATTCAAGAAATTGTTTCAAAAGCTGTTCTGTTTTTTTTTCTCATTAGCTTTAGATTAATAAAACTACCTGCTTATTAATGAAGGCAGTAATAAAAATAATTTTGATATCTTAGCATACTTAATTTTGAATAAGAAAGTGTATTATCACGTAATTTCATTCTACTGTTGAATTTGCCCTTGATTAACAAGGTATGAATACTAACATATTAGTAATTTCCTGTAAATGTCTAACTTCTCCTTAAAGGAAGATTGGAAATTGGACAAACATAAATCATTTTATATAAAAATGATTTTACAATGTGCCAGTCCAGTTTTTGTACAACATTTGAAAACTAAATTGTTTGCATCTGTAAGCGCTGTTAATAGAGGTCTCATAATAGATCCCCAGAGGTGCAGTATACCCCATAGCCTTGCAAACAGTTCTTATTTTATGCTTTCAGCAAAGGACATTAAATGGGTAATACAGGTTGTGGTTTAGAGTGAAAGAGTAATGCTTTGCAGATCTTTGCCTTGGCTCAGTGTTTCCAAATTTCATTAATAAGAAAGGGTTTCCATGTCATGGTGGGTGTGTAGCTCTTGATTTGCCTCTTGGCTTTCCTGCCCTCTCTTTGCTGGGTTAAGCAAAGTGATCTTGTTTTTTAAAGCTTTGTTTCCTTTGAAAGTTATAAGTAAACTTAAAAAATATTTTGCTTTTAAAATGTTATCTTTTAGAAACTGAAATTCTGTTGCCTGAATTTATTTCATTTCTCTTGTTTCAACTGTGAAAAGATTGGATTCTTAACACTCTATTACATTTTTCTGGCATTTCTTTATAGCAGTAACCTGTAGGAATCAGTAAGTATCAGCTTGCTTAAGGGCTTATAGTTCACAGTGATCAGTTATTCTATTTATATCTATTTGTAATTAACTCCTATTCATTCTGCAAATATTTATTGAGTACCTACTGTGTACCAAGCATTACTTTAGACATTGGGATACAACACCTAAAAAGACAAATTATTGTACTTACAGGGCTTACATTCTATGGGGAGAATTAGACAATTATATATAATGTCAAGTAGTAAAAAGTACCATAAAAAAGAATAAGATAGTAAGAGAAAAAATCATTGGGGAAGGTTGGGGAAATGCTAAGTCAGTGTGGGTAGGACTGACCTGCCCAGAGATGTCACATGAACAACATGGGGGAGAAAGCCATGCAAACAAAGGTGTCGGGGAAGGGAGTCTTGGGTTTGAAGGGAAAGTCTCTTCTTATTTCATTTTATTCTTCTTTCTAATACTTACCATCATGGGACATGAGCTATTTATATATGCAGACATACGTGTATGTGTATGTTTCTGTACACACACACACACACACACACACACACACAGTCTTTATTTACTGACTCTTTCCCCTACTATAATTGCTCACTAAGCTCAGCATTTCAAAATGTAAAAGCCCTCAGGTGGGAGTGTACCTCTTGTGCAAGAATTACAAGGAGGCGTGTGGCTGGTGCATAGTAAGGGAGAGGAAGAGAGGGGCCAGATCACATAGGGCCTTGTAAACCTTGGGAAGTAAGGCTTTAGATTTTATTCTAAAGTATGACAGGAAACCATTGCAGGTTTTTGAACAGGGGAGTAAACAGGATTTTAAAAGGATCGCTGGCTACTGATTGGATATAATGATTGCTAGTTGTACAAAATGATTCAGCTCAGAAAATCAACAACAAATGACCATATAAGAAGCTTATGTACATTATAAGGGGAAAGTTAGTATATGGGGTGGTCAGTTTATACTGAGTGATAAGTACAATTTTTTTTCAGTTTTATTGAAATATAATTTATATACAACAAAATGCACCAATTTTAAGTGTACAATCTGATGAGTTTTGACAAATGTAACTACCAGTGTAACTACCAGTACAATCTTGACATATAACATTTCCATCAGCCCCCAAATTCTCTCATAATGCCTGTCTGCAGTGGATCCTCTCCTCTCAGCCACCCCTGGCAACTACTATCTTTTTTTTTCATAATTTGGCCTTTTCTAGAATTTGGTATAAATAGAATCATACATTATGTGGCCTTTTGTGAGTGGCTTCTTTCACTTAGCATAATGCTTTTGAGATTCATCCATATTGTTGGGTAAATTAGGAATTTGTTCCTTTTATTGCTGAATAGTATTTCATTGTATTGATATATCACAATTTGTTTATCCATTTACCAGTCGATGAGCATTTGTGTTGTTTCCTGCTTTTGGCCGTTCTGATTAAAGCTGATATGAACATTTTCATTCAAGTCTTTATGTGGACATATGCTTTCATTTTTCTTGGATAAATAGTTAGGAGTAGAATTGCTGGATCTATGGTAAGTGTATGCTTAACTTTAAAGAAACTGCCAAGCTATTTGCTATTTTTATTCTTACTAGCAGTGTATGAGGGTTACAGTTGCTCTACTTTCTTGCCAAAACTCACTATTGTTGGCCTTTTAAATTTAACCATTTTAGTGGTATCTCGTGGTTTCAATTTGCATTCCCTAATGACTAATGATATTATGCATCTTTTCATGTATTATTTGCAATCTGTTCATGAAATTGTTTGCCCATTAAAAACTTTGGATTTTCTTACTGAGTTGTATGATTTTTTTATATATACTGGATACAAGTCCTCTACCTTTATGTTTCGTAAAATTTTTCTCCCAGGCTGTGGCTTGATTTTTTAAAATAAAGTTTTAATTTTAGAACAGTTTTAGATTTACAGAAAAATTGAGAAGCTAGTACAGAGAATTCCAGTACACCCAATACCTCATCTTCCCTATTAGCGTCTACACTAGTATGGTACATGTTTCATAGTTAATGAACCAGTATTAACACATTATTATAAACTAAAGTCCATACTTTATTCGGATTTCTTTAGTTTTACCTAATGTGAAAATCTTTTTTTGTTCCAAAGTGTTTTTCACCTTAGATTATATTTTCATCTCTAGAAGTTTGATTAATTTATTTTTTCATAGCTTCTTTTTCTTCTTATCTTCATGTTTTCCTATACCTACTTGAACATATAGAGTATGTTTGTGAAAGCTAGTTTAACATTGTTAGTTAGCATTAGAATTGTTTGCTAGTTCTATCATCTGTCATTTATAGGTCTGTTTTTGTGTGGTAATTGCTTCTGGTTATGAGGCATAGTTTTCTGCTTATTTGAATGCTGGTCATCTTTGGTTTTTTTTTAAACACTGTATTTTACATCTTTGGGAGTTGGATATTGTAGTATTTCTTCCAATATTGTAGGACTTTGTTCTGGGACACTGTTGTATAAATCATTTTGATCCTTTTGAGGCTTCTTTAAAACCTTGTTAGTGCAAGTCTAAAGTAGCCTTGTTTCTAGGGCTGATTTGGCCCAACTCTAGACGTTACCTGAGACTTTTCCTGAGGTCCTCACTCTGGCTGATGGGAACATGACTTATTCTCCCCTCTGTGTGAGCTCCAGGGATTGCTCAGCTTACTCTTTTCCAGGGGTTCTTTCTTAGGTCTTGGTAGCTTCCTCACAAGTGCATGTATGTTGATACTCATTTAAAGTCTCAGGGTCCTACAGGCCCCTGGCATTCTCTCCGTGTAGCTCTCTCCTCTTTGCACCCTGTACTGCATATTCTAGCCTTCCTGGCCTCCGTGAACTCATAACTTTGTCTCCTCAACTCTGGAAGAATGTTGGCTCTTTTTTGGGTTCCTCTTCCCTGTGCTGTGGTCTGAAAAGTATCTCTAGGGATTAAGTGGAGGCACCTGATTTGTGTCTGTTTTTCGCAGGATCACAGTCCTGTGCTGGCTATTGAATGAAGTGTGTCTCTTTCATATATTTTGTATGATTTTCTAGTTAGGAGGACAAATATGATCCCTATTATGCCTTCAAAGTCAGAAGCAGAAGTTCAGTAGATACACTTTTGAAGTTATAAATGTATTTTGAAGTAGGAGAAGTATTTTTGAAAAAAAATTGCTTCTAAGATATCCTTTAATTTTCTTATATCCCTTTTTCTCACGTATTTTTGACATGTCAAATTTAAACATCGGGTAAGAGTTATTTTTAGAATAATTTAGTTCACTTTGTGATTTCTAACTTTGTATTATATTGAAATTAATTTTTTAGAGCTTATTTGCTGATACATCCCATTTTAAAGATTGTTGAAATGGCATATATACTGTTATGATCTTGTACATATATTTTGGGAATTACTAAATATGATGCTTTAAATTTTTCTCACATTTCAGTTCCTTTCTCACATACTTTGAAAGATATATGTGATTAGGCAAGGGAGGTTATGTAGAGTAAAAAAAACAACTCTTGTAATATGGTGATAATTTACTTGTGCTTACTTGTACGGTCTCTCTGTTCAGTGTCATAGAGGCTTCTGACCTGGGTCTTTTTTTAAAAATTTTTTTAATTTTTAATTTTTAATTTTTTTGCGGTACGCGGGCCTCTCACTGTTGTGGCCTCTCCCGTTGCGCGGCACAGGCTCCGGACGCACAGGCTCAGCGGCCATGGCTCACGGGCCCAGCTGCTTCACAGCATGTGGGATCTTCCCGGACCGGGGCATGAACCCGTGTCCCCTGCATTGGCAGGCGGACTCTCAACCACTGCACCACCAGGGAAGCCCGGACCTGGGTCTTTATATGTTTGAATATATGCGTTCAGGCTTTTGAGCTCAAGCCACCCGCTCTTGCTTGGCCCTGCCTGCAGTAAACCTTTCTCTGCCACTCCCCCAATATACATACATACATATATGTACATATATATATATATATATATGAAATAATCCAGGGCAAGGATTCAGTCTTTATCTGTTCTAAATCATAGTCCTTCTTTAGTTGTGATCTCTTTCCCAAGATTTAGTTGTAAATTGATTTAGGTAGAATATTCACTTGGAAGGCCTTATTCAAACTCGTTACACTTAATTACGCACTTTCTTTCCTTCATCTTATAAAATGCCCCGTTTTTATTAATGGTTTTATTTATCTCTCAAGTTTGGAAGTTCTGGTCCTTTTCTCTCTCTTTCTATTTCCTTTTCCCTGCTGCTGCCATTTCATATCAAGCGGTTAATGTTTCAAGCCTGCATTGTAAAATAGCCTCCAGTTTGGTCTCTCTGATTTCAGTTTCCTCCCCTTCCTTTTCATATATCAATAATATGTGAAGGTCAGTTTATGTTTCCTTGGCCAATATACTCATCTTGACTTTTTCTTCTACAGAAAGCTTGAATGGCTTCTCATTATTTTCCCAATCAAGTCCAGATTCTGATGAGTGGCATGGAGCAATCTCCATACTTGGCTCCAGCCAACCATGTTTCCTAAATGTGTCTTCTGTGACTGACACTTTACGGCTGCCTACGTTGTTGCTCCCTGCATATCCACCAAGTAGAATTTTTTAGCCCCCTGACCAGTCTTTGGTTTTGTTTTACATCCTTCAGGAAGTCTGCTATTCTTCATCTCATACTGGGCCATTTCCTTTTGAATCCTCAAAGTACTTATTGTTTGTATCACTCACTTTCTATTTAATTATACAGCCCTTTTGTTGTTTTCCAGTCTGTGATCTTCTAAAATTCTGTGGACAATTAGATTTTCTAACTGCATTAGAACAAAAGCCCTGGTCTCAAATGCCTGACCCCTTTGCTCAAGTTATAGGTACACATTAGGGAGATCTTAATGTTGTGGTCAGTTTTCTTGGATCCAGGAAACTGGGGACATTTGTAGATAATTTTGGGCATTTGGTGATCTTTAGGTTGGTAAAGAATTGCCCTGGTTTCCTAGATAATATTGGTTTTAGCTTAGAACATAGTTAATTTTTCTGCATTGACTGTGATTTCTGACTCAGATACTCTCTTGCGTTTGGATATCTAGTTGTCCCAGCACCATTTATGGAAAAGACTATACTTTCTTTTTTTTTTTTTAATACTGTAACTGAAACTTTACTGCATATATATTTTCACTTACTAAATTGCTGAACTCAGTAAAGAAGTATTTGTTTTCTGCTTTTTTAAAAAAAATTAAGTTTTATTGGAGTATAGTTGATTTACAATGTTGTGTTAGTTTCTGCTATACAGCAAAGTCAATCAGTGATACATATACATATATCTACTCTTTTTTAGATTCTTTTCCCATATAGGTCATTACAGAATATTGAGTAGAGTTCCTTTTGCTATACAGTAGGTTCTTATAAATTATCCTTTCTTTATTGAATTGTTTTGGCATCCCTGATGAATTGACCATAAGTGTAAGGCTTATTTCTGGACACTTCCATTGCATTGATATATATGTCTATCCTTAGCTATATGTCCATATCACACTGTCTTGATTACTTTAATTTGTAGTAAGTTATAAAACCTAGAAGTGTGAGCCTTCAATTTTTAAAAGAAAAAAAAGTTTTTCTTTAAAAAATTGTTTTGACTATTCTTAGTTCCTTGCATTTCCATATGAATTGTAAGATTAGTTTGTCAATTTCTGCAAAAAAAGGCAGCTAGGATTTGATAAGGAATTGTGTTGAATCAGACCAATTTGGGGAGTATTGCCATCTTAAAGATATTAAGTCTTCTGTTCTATGTACATCGATGTCCTTCCATTGATTTAGGTCTTTAATTTCTTTAAAACATGTTTTATAGTTTTTACTGTACACCTCTTACACTTCTTTTGTTAAATTTATTCCTATTTTATTCTTTTTGATGTTACTGTAAATTGAATTGTTTTCTTAATTTCATTTTCAGATTTTTCATTACTAAGGTATAGAAATACAACTGATTTTTGCATATTGAGCTTATATCTTGCAATCCTGTTGCACTTTTTTTATTTGTTCTAATAGTTTTTTAGTGGAGTTTTTAGGATTTTTTGTATACAAGATCATGTCATGTTCCAATAGAGGTAATTTTACTTCTTCCTTTCTAATCTAGATGCTCTTTGTTCTTCTTTCTTGCCTAATTGTCTTGTTCAGAATGTCCACTATAATGCTGAAAAGAAGTGGTGAGAGTGAACATTGTTGTGTTGTTCCTGGTCTTAGGGGAAAGGATCTTTCACCATTAATTCTGATGTTAGCTTTGGACTCTTGTAGATGCCCTTTATCATGTTAAGGAAGTTCCCTTCTATTTCTAGTTTGTTGAGTGTTTTTCTCATGAAAGGGTATTGGATTTTGTCAGATACTTTTTCTCTATTAATATGATCATGTTTTAAAAATTTGTTTGTTTTATTCTTTATTTTATTAACATGGTGTATTACAATGAGTTTCAGATATTAAACCAAACTTGCTTTCCTGGAATCCCTCTTGTTCATGGTGTTTAATCCTTTCATATTTTGCTGCATTTGCTTTCCTTGAGGATTTTGATGTCAATATTCACAAGGTATATTGTCCTGTAGTTTGCTTTCCTTATGATATCTTTGCTTTGTTTTGGAATCAGGGTTGCACTGGTATCATACAATGAGTTGGGAAGTGTTCTTTCCCATTCTAGCTTTTGGAAGTGTATGAAGTGTTGACATTAATTCTTCTCTAAGACTAATGGTATTTTAATGTTTGTTTTTATCTTTTAGGATTCTCCTTTTACAAATGCAGGAATGGGATCTAATCTAAATCTCCTGGGTGAAATTGAGTGTGATGCCAGCATAATGGATGGAAAATCCCTGAATTTTGGAGCTGTTGGAGCACTGAGTGGTATGTGAACATTATAACACATTATCTCTATTCTTAGAAAAAAACTGAATATTACCATTTCATTCCTCCTGAAGACTTAGCTCAGTTGTTTTCATCATTCTTACTTGGAATAGTGTTGAAAACAAACATTGTTTTCTTTTACGGAATTTAAAACAGAAAATCTTACCTACAGATAGAAAGAAAACAGTGAAATAGCTTATGTCCAAGTCTTTGGTTAGAGTTTGATCATTCTCCTCCATCTCCTCAAGAGATTACAGACATGTAAAATGGGAGTTAGCATATTCTATTAATTTTGCAATTATTTGAATACACAAATAATATATTTTTATTGTTAAAAAATTCAAATGATATAAATAAAATTTACCTTTGATCTTCCAAATCTTTCCTTCCAAAACTCTCCTTAGGAGGTTTAACCAGTAAAATAATGTGCATTTATCCATATTTATATGTAAGAGAAACATAGTTTTACACATATTTAAAAAAAATCAATGCACATATTATTATGAAACTTTCTTTTTTTCTTTCTTTTCTTTTTTTTTTTGGCGGTGTGCGGGCCTCTCACTGCCGTGGCCTCTCCCGTTGCGGAGCACAGGCTCCGGACGCGCAGGCTCAGCGGCCATGGCTCACGGGCCCAGCCGCTGCGCGGCATGTGGGATCTTCCCGGACCGGGGCACGAACCCGTGTCCCCTGCATCGGCAGGCGGACTCTCAACCAACCACTGCACCACCAGGGAAGCCCTCTTTTTTTCTTTAAATAGGATGTCTTGGAGATTTTTTCCACATCAGTACATATAAATGTTTTGCAGTTTACTTATTAAAACAAAATATACATGAAGGGCACAGATTTTTAAAAAAAAATATTTTATTGGCGTATAGTTGATTTACAATGTTGTGTTAGTTTCTGCTGTACAGCAAAGCCAATCAGTTATACATATACATATATCCACTCTTTTTTAGATTCTTTTCCCATATAGGCCATCACAGAATATTGAGTAGAGCTCCTTTTGCTCTACAGTAGGTCCTTATTGGTTATCTGTTTTATATATAATATTGTGTATATGTCAATCCCAGTCTCCCAGTTTATCCCTCCTCCCCTTCCCACTGGTAACCATACATTTGTTTTCTACATCGTGACTATGTTTCTCTTTTATAAATAAGTTCATTTGTACCATTTTTTTAGATTCCACATATAAGCAATTTTAAGTATAAAACTTCATTAATTTCTAGATGTATATAGCCATGTAAACCACCACCAAATCAAGACATAAGACATTTCCATGTCAAAATATAGAACATTTCCAAACTCCCAGAAGGGTTCTTTATGCCTCTTCCTAGTTTATACCTCTTGTATTCTCCTCCTACCCACTCCCCCTTGTCCATTAATTCTGACTTTAGGCACCATAGATTAATTTGCCTGTTCTTCAGATTCCTGTGAATGGAATCGTACACCTCTGTGTCTGGTTTCTTTTGCTTAATGTTATGCCTGTGAGATTGATTTATGATGTGTGTCATAGTAGTTTTTTCTTTTGTGTTAGTAGCACTTTATTGCATGAATATAAAATAACTTATTCTCTTGGCGGATATTTAAATAATTTCTAGTTTTTGACTGTTATGAATAAAACTCCAGTGCATATTTTTCTGCATGTCTTTTGGTAGACATATGCACTTATTAATATTTCCCTTGAGTATAAACCTAGGATTTGGAATGGTAAGTTTAGGTACATATGTACTTTGCTTTAGAAGATACTGTCAGACAGTTTTAGAAAGTAGTTGTTACAATCTATACTCCCACAGCGTATGAGCATTTCAGTTACTCTTCATCCTTGCAAATGTTTGATATTGTTATTCTTTTTAAAATTTAATCATTTTGATATGTGTGTAGTGGTATTATTGTTTTAATTTGAGTTTCTCTGGTGACTAATGATATTGAGAACCTTCTCATATGCTTATTGGCCATTTAGATGTCCTTGTTGTGCAATGTGTTCAAGTCTTTTGCATACTTTTTATTGGATTATTTTTTTTATTGATTTGTTGGAGTACCTTATATATTTTCATACAGACCCTTTGTCAGATACATGTATTGTGAATATCTGCTCCCAGTCTGTTGCTCACTCTTCTAATGAAGTTTAAGTTATCAACCTTTAATGTTATGGTTAATTTTTATTGTATTTTGTTTAAGAAATCTTTGCCTACCTAAAGTTTTGAAGGTAGCTTCCACTGTTTTCTTTTAGTAGTTCTATTGTTTTTAACCCTTCACATTTAGCTTTCTTATTAAGCTCATTCATTTTAGTGAAGTAGGAACCGAAATTAATTTTTGGCTCTCTTATGGATATCCAAATGGCTCATTGCCATTGTCAATAGAAAGGACAGTTCTTCCCTCATAGAATTGTGTTGGCAAATCAGGTGACTGTGTGTGTAATGGTTTGTTTCTATACCTTCTATTCCATTAATCTGTCTATTGCCAGTCCCACACTGTCTTGATTTCTGTAGCTTTATATTGTATTTTGATAATTTGATAGTGGAAGACTTCCAACTTCCTTTTTCTTTTTCTTTTTTTTTCTTTACAGTTGTATTGGCTATTCTTTTTTTTTTTTAATAAATTTATTTTTGGCTGTATTGGGTCTGGGCTTTCTCTAGTTGCGACAAGCAGGGGCTACTCTTTGTTGTGATGCATGGGCTTCTCATTGCGGTGGCTTCTCTTGTTCCAGAGCAGAGGCTCTAGGCATGCAAGCTTCAGTAGTTGTGGCACGTGGGCTCAGTAGTTGTGGCTCATGGGCTCTAGAGCGCAGGTTCAGTAGTTGTGGCACATGGGCTTAGCTGCTCCACGGCGTGTGGGATGTTCCCAGACCAGGGCTTGAACCCGTGTCCCCCACATTGGCAGGCGGATTCTTAACCACTGTGCCACCAGGGAAGCCCCTGTATTGGCTATTCTAAGTTTATGGCATTTTCATAAAATTTTTAGAATCAACTTGTCAATGTCCATAATAAAACCCTGGTGAGATTTTGACTGGTATTGCATTGAATGTATAAAACCATATGTGGACAACTGTCATCTTAACAATATTGCATATTCCTGTTCATGAACATGAAATATGTGCATTTGTATAAATATTATTCATTTCTTTCTCAGCAATGTTTTATGGTTTTTAGTATAGATGTCTTATACACCCTTTTTATTAGATTTATTCTAGATATTATGTTTTTTGATGGCTATTGTAAATATATATTTTCAAAATTAATATCCAGTTATTTTTGTATTTAGAAATACAGTTGAGTTTTGTGTATTGGACTTATATTCAGTGGCCTTGATGACTTCACTTATTAATTCAAGCAATTAGAAAAATAGATTCTCTTGTCATTTCTATATACACAGTCACATCATCTTTGAATCATGGCAGTTTTTTTTTTCCTTTCTAATATTAAAAAATATTTTTTTCTTGCATTATTGTGCTGGCTCTGATACTCGGTGCAATATTGAATATAAGCGGTGATAGTGTACATCCTTGCTTTGTTCCTGGTCTTAGAGGGAGAGCATTAGATATTTCACCATACTGTGTGCTGGTAGCTGTAGGATTTTCATAAATGCTCTTTATCAGATTGAGGACATTTCCTTCTAGTCTTAGTTTGGTGATAATTTTTATTTTAAATGGGTTATTGAATATCACTAAGTGCTTTTCTGCATCTTTGGCTTTTCTTTTTTATTTTATTAGATATGGTGGAATTTATGGTTGATTTTTGAATGTTAAACCAACTTTTCATTCCTGGCATAAAGTCAGGATTGTAATTTTTTATCTTTTTCACATTCCACTGGATTTGATTTACTGATGTTTAAGATTTTGACATCTATGTTTATATAATAGATTAGCTTTAATTTTACTTTCTTAAAATATTCTTTTTAGATTTTGGAATCATGTTATGGCTGGCCTCATAAAATGAGTTGGGATTTTTTTCCCCTCTATTCTTTGAAAGAGTGTGTGTACAATTGGAATGGTTTTTAATTGTTTGGAAAATTCATTAGTTGTTTTGAATCACGGGGGTTTTCTTTGTGGGAAATTTTAAATAAATGGGATTCAATTTCTTTACCAGTTATAAGATTATCTATATATTTTTTTATGTGTGTTTCCCAAGGAATTTGTCTTTTTCATAGGAGTTGTCAAATTTATTTGCCTAAAGACTTTATTGACTTCCAGTTTAATGTCACTGTGGTTAGAGAACATATTCTGAATGGTTCCAACCCCTTGAAACTTTCTGAGACTTGCTTTATGGCTCAGCTTATGGCGTATTTTGATGAATGTTCCATGTGAACTTCAAAAGAGTATTCTGCAATTGTTGGGTGTGTATTCTATGTATGTCAGCTAGGTCAGTTTACTTATTCATTGTTCCAATCTTCTTTATCTTTTCTGATTTTTGTGATAGGTAAGAACAGAGTTTCAATTAGGTTTTTTTTTTTTTTGCCCGCACCGTGTGGCATGCGGCACGTGGGATGTGGGATCTTAGTTCCCTGACCAGGGATCAAACCCGTGTCCCCTGCATTGGGAGCGCAGAGTCTTATCCGCTGGTCCACCAGGGAAGTCCCTCAATTAGTTTTAATTTCTTTTATTTTGAGATTTTATTGGTATTTAATGAAATTTCATATTTTTAAAGGCCATTAGCATTTCTCTGTGAACTGTTTATACTTCTTGTGTGGCTTGCCTTTTACCTCTGTTTATAATGTGCTTTATCATATTGGAATTTAAAATTTTATTTGTCAAACATATTACTTTCCGTTTTGTGGCTTTTGTATTTTGCATTTCTTAAGGTTTATCTCACTCATAATTGTAACTACAGTCACTTACATTTTCTTCAAATATATGTGTAATTTATTTTTCATTGGCTTCTTGAATGCATTGTTTGTTGATCAATTTCTGAATTGATCAGCAAATTGTCCCTATATAATTTATTGAATAACAACAGTAACGATAATATTAAGTACCATTTATTGGGTGAGTATTACATACATACCATGCAGTGTTCTCCAGTAGTTCATGTATATTAAATCATTTAGTTCTCATGATAACCTTCTGAAGTCAGTACTTTTATGCCCATTTTATAGGTGAGGAAACTGAGACACAGGAGAGATTTAGTAATTTGTCCAAGGTTACTGTGTCAGTCTGGGTCCAACTAGGGGACAGAAACCACACAGCAGTTTAAACAGGAGAAGCTTAATGTAAAGGGCAGAGGGAGACTACCCAGGTAAGGATAAACTTGGAAGGGAGTTCAGACCTCACAGAAAAGAGTGTGGTTGCAGCTGACTGTTTGACAGCCCACTTTTTTGCTGGGTTACCCAGGCCACAGTCACTGTGAGAGCAGAAACAATCCTGGGGGCCTCAGGCTGATAGGTGGGCACACAGAGGCCAGGAAGTCATGGGAATTAAACCTTTGTTTGCAGGATGAGGATTGGGCTTTTGGCTCCCTAGACAGCCAGCCCCACAGGATGCTTTGCTATGGGGCTGAGGAGAAGGTGTGGGGATCCGTGACTTGAGCTGGGCCTGGTCCTGTTCTTTCTGGGGCTGTCAGCTATGCTGCTGTGGCCTGAATCAGGAGTTGGGGGAAACATGGTAGCCAAATGCTGGAGAAAGCTGCACCCCGCAAGTACTTAGCACTGGAGAGAACCTTGTGGACCAGATAGTGAGAATAACTGGCGCTCTCCTGGAGCCTGGCTGGCAAGCCACCTTTTCCTTCTGCACGGTGTCTCCAGTGCCCTCTACTGACAAAGCTGACCTGTGTGCCAGCTGGCAAAAGAAACATAGTTAAAAGACCCATATCCACTTTCACCCATAAGGCAACCAAGGGTGAATTTATAGCTGAGAAGTGATAAATTGATAGCTGGTTTATAACAGTCTGACTCCCATCACTCTGTGTTCTTTCCACCTCTCATAGATAGTCCATCCTTTTCCTATTCACTTGAAATACTATCTATATCATGTATTAAATATCCACACGCACATGTATTTGTGTCTCAACTTTAGCTTTATTCTATTCCATTGATATATTTGTCTATTTTGTACCCAAACCACACTCAATTAGAATAGCTTTTAATAAAAAATGGTTATCTTGTAAGGTGAATACCTCTTCGTTTTTTTACAAAAATTTTTTTTCATTATTTTTCCTGATGAATTTAAGAGTCAGCTTGTCATGCATCATAGAAATCCTTTTGAAGCTTTGATGGAGAATTTATAGCTTTGAATTTGTAAGTTAATTTGGTTATTAATGTCTTTACAATACTGAATCATCACATACAGAAATAAATTTCTTTTTAGAGCTAGTACAGAGATCTAACCTTTTCCTTTCTTTGCTACTTCATACATTCTTTGGGGGGCAGAGAAGTTTTTGGTGTTTAGCTAAATATCTAGTTTTGTTTTAAGGCAATCTGGTGACCTTAAATTGAGCTTCTTAGTCTCTTTGTATCCCACTTCTTTTTTTGTTGTTGTTGTTGCTGTTATTAATAGTGTTCTGAAAGGCATCCATAGGTTAGTGGTTAAGGGCATGGTCTCTGGCATTAGCTGCCTTTGTTAAAATCTCAGTGTGTGATCCTGGGCAGGTAACTTAACCTGTGCAAATGTTTCCTCAGTAATCAGATAGGGTTTATAACTGTACTTATGTGATAGAGTTGAAGGATCAGTTAAATAATCTGATACATTTAAGGGCTTGACACTGGGCCTGGCACATACTGGATCCTAAGTTTCTGTCACTGTCTTCTATCATCATCATTGTCATGTTTGTCATTGTCATTGTCATGCTAGCAATTTTTTTTATGCTAATACTTTCTGTCCTGTTTTTCCTCCTAGGTAAGCACCCTTTTCTCACTGTTCACATTTTGTTTTTCCTTCTGGAAACAATCCGAACCATATTTTAAGTCTCAATCTTGTACATACTTGGCCTCTTCTCCCCACCCTTATCCCATTTGTAGGACTTTCTCTTTATTCTTTCTTGCAGGTGAGATTTAAAATTTTGGGCCATTAATTTTTCTCCCCAAGGTAAATTTGAAGCTGTTTGTAATCATGTTTATTCTTTAGAGGAAATTCATGGTTTTGATAATAGATGCCAAATTTTCAGTTTATTTTTTAAATTCTATACTGAAATCTATTAAAAAGGAACTTAATTTAAATTTGTATTATTGCAAAGTCAGTCTTTGCTGCTGTGGCACATGATAACATGAGAATATATGTTTTATATTTGTTCTTATAAGTATTCATATATTTGTCAATTTGATCCTTATTTTGCATGATAATTAACGGTTTTCATTAGTATATTTAAAGAAAGTTTTCCATGATATTTAAAATTTGTCATATTGAAACTGCCACAGAATTGAGTGGGAAACTTGAAGACTTTTGGACTTCCTTTTCTGCCAATTTTATCTTATAGGAATCAAGAACCCAGTGTCAGTTGCGAACAGACTCCTGTGTGAAGGGCAGAAGGGCAAGCTCTCAGCCGGCCGGATTCCTCCCTGGTAACTGCTTTGTTCTTCCGCTTTCCCTGGGCCTTTGGTCTTCGGTGCATGCAGTGTTGGAAGGCTATTTTTATCCACAGAAGGCTGATGCAGTTGGTTACACACCAGCAGTAGCTTGCCTTTGAGAGGAAGACACTCTTTGTTCTGTGATCTTGGAACATTCTGAATACTTGATAGAGCTCCTGTTGGCATAGCATATTATGGATTAAAGCAGAAAAGAGATCCGTTAATTTTAGGTTTTGTAGTCAATTATAGAGATGCTTTTGCTGTTAGTAAGTGTTCAACTGGGGTCTTTTTATTATAAAACTTTAAAGTATCTTACATGTTTGAGACCAGAGTCTAAACTCATTTTTAATTTTGAGAAGTTCTTAATATAAAAGTATGTAATTTTTCTTTTCTGGAGAAACATATTGTGACACTAAAATTAGTGGCACTCTGATTTTCTAAGTCTACATAAACATGTACATAGATGTACAAAAAAGTTCTGGAAATTACCATAATTACCTCTAGGAAGGAGAAAGGAGGGAACAAGATGAGGCAATTGTCAAAGGGGATATGTGCAATATTTTTATATTTTACAAAGATAAAATATATGTGAAAAAGTGATGGCCATCTCTGTATTAAAATTATATCATAAAGTGATCCTACAATTGTCTGGAACTAGTGATCTAATTTTCTCACATACATAGTTCTTCAGCTTTATTTTTTGTTTTCAAAATTGCTTTGACCATTTTAGGCATTTTGCATTTTCATGTGAATTTTAGAATTAGTCTGTCAATTTCTGAGAATAACCTGCTGGAATTTTGATTAGGTTTGTAACATCCATTTTTTAAGGTCTTCTTTAACCTCTCTGAACAGTGTTTTATAATTTTCAGTGTACAGATTTTGCACAGTTTTTATCAAGTTTATACTTAAGTATTTCTTTTTGATGTGATAAATTGCATATTTTAAAAAGTTAAATACCAGTTGTTCCTTGCCAATATAGAAATATGATTAATTTTATTATATTGATATTCTAGCTTAGGAATTTGCTAAATTCATTTGTTCTCATACTGTTTTTACAGATTCCATAAGATTTTCTACATAGATAGTTCTGTCTTCTGGGAATAAAGATAGTTCTTTAAGTAATAAAGATACTTCTTTCTAATGTGGACTCCTTTAGTTAATTTCTTTTTCTTTATTACACTGGCTAGCACCTCCTATGCCATGTGAAATCAAAGTGTGAGAGTAGACATCCTTGCCTTGTTTATAACCTTAGGGAGGAAGCATTTGTTCTTTTACCATTAGGTATGATGGCTGCTATAGGTTTATCATAGATGCTCTTTATTGTGTTGAGAAAGTTCCCTTCTTTTCCTAGTGTGCTGAGAGTTTTTAATAGGAATGGGTATTGTACTTTTTCAAATGCTTTTCTGCATCTGTTGCAATGATCTTATAATTTTCCTTATTTTGTCAGTTAATATAGTGATTGGTTGATTTTCGATTGTTAAAGCAACAGTTGTATTCCCAGGATAAACTCCACTTGGTTATAATGTATTATCCTTTTTATATGTTATTGGATCCAATTTGCTAACATTTTGTAAAGAATTTTTGCATCTATGTTTATGAGAGACATTGGTCTATAGCTTTCTTGTAATGTCTTTGGTTTGGGTTCATTTTGCTTCTTGAATATGTAGGGATATATAGTTTATCAAATTTGGAAAATTTTTGGCTATTACTTCTTCAGATATTTTTTTCTGATCCCCCCTTCTCTTCTATCTTCCAGGATTCCAGTTACACGTATTTGACCTCTTGTAGTGGTCCTACAGATTACTGATAATTTGTTTACTTTTTCCATTCATTTTTCTCTTTATTTCATTTTGAGTAATTTCCATTGCTGTTTTCAAGTTCACTAATTATTTTTTGGCAATATCTAATCACCTGTTAATCCCATCCAGTTTATTTTTCATTTCTGACATTGTAGTTTTTATCTCTAGAAGTTCAGTTTGCACCTTAAAAAAATGTCTTCTATGTATCTACTTAACATGTTTCATATTTCCTATAGCTTCTTGAGTATTTGAATACAATTATAGTAACTGTTTTAATATCTTTGTTTCCTAATTCTGTCATCTTTGTCATTTCTGGGTTGTTTTCAATTGAATGATTTTTCTCATCATAGGTTACATTTTCCTGCTTCTTTGCATGTTTGGTAATTTTTTATTGGATTCCAGATATTGTGAGTTTTGCCTTATTTTGTGTTGGGTATTTCTGTATTTTAATTCTAGGATGCGGTTAATTTATTTAGAGACAGTTTCATCCCTTCAGGTCTTGCTTTATAGTTTGTTACATGCAACTAGAGAAGCATTTAGCCTTGAGCTAATTTTGCTTTGCTGTTGGGCAAAACCTTTCTGAGTAATATAACAGATGCAACTAGAATGAGGTTTTTTACTTTGGTGGGAACAGGAGCTGTTTCTGGCCCTGTGTGAACTTGGGGATTGCTTCCTCTAAAACTTTTCATGTTATTCTTTCCCAGGCTTTGGATGATTTCCTCTTACACATACACTGATCTGTACTCAGCTGAAGACTATAGGCGGACTCTGTAGATTTCTTGAGTCCTTTCTCTGCACAGCTGTCTCCTCTCTGGTTCTCTGCCCTGTGAACTCGGCCACCTGGGCTTCTCTGGATGCCCAGCTCTCTGTCTTCAACTCAGAGAGACTGCAGGGCTCTGCCTGAGTTCCTGTTCCTGTGCTGTGGCTGGAAACTCTCCAGGCAGTAAGCTAGGGCAATCATAAGGTTTCCCATGTTTGTTTCCTTTCTTTCAAGGATCACTGTCCTGTGCTACCTACTGTCTAATGCCTGAAAACTATCATTTTCTGTATTTTGTCTGATTTTTCTTTTCCATTGGTTCAGGCAAGAGTGTAAATGTATTCCCTGTTACTCCGTCTTGTCCAGAAGCATAAATCTCTCACATACCTGCAAGTTTACAGTATACCTGCAGTAGTTTAAAAAAAACCCAAATTCCCTGAGTATCCTAAATAAATAAAACAAATTTATCATGTTTTTAACTTTAAGCTTGTTTACGCACAACCCTAATAAGTCTAGTATCTAATTTCTATAATGATAATAGCTAAAATTTATTGCATTTGTACACTGTGAGAAGCATTGTTTTATGTGGTTTGTGTGTATTATCTCATAAAATCATTATATGATTTATGAGGGTATCATACATTTTGCCAACAAAGAAACTGAGTACCATACTTGACACTGTTATGCTATTAAAAATTTATGGAGTCTGTCCTTATCACATTAGAAGCAGCAGATTAGAACCCATAGAGTAGAATCCTTTTATAATAGTAAGAAGTAATGTTTACACCCATTTAGTTATTCATTCACTTACCCATTCCTTCATTCAGCAGATATTTTTTGTTTACTTCCTGTATGCCAGGCATAGAGGTAGAAAAACTATCAAAAGCAGGTGGAGGACTTAGAAACTGTGGTCTTCTGGTGTCATCTTTGAAGAAGCAGGTGACTCTATGGGGGCAGCAAGTCATTGGGTGTTTTCTAAGAAGTCTTTAAATAAAAAGTTCATCTGTCTATATATCTCATTGAGGAAGACAGGGAGTATATTTGTTTCAGCTGTATCTAAATTCTGTTAGAATTTCATAAACTCTTATTGCTTTGTTAGAAAAACCCTCAGCAGAACTTTAGGCAGAATGGTATTTCTATTAGCTGATAATTTTTTATGTTTTAATTTTCTGGTTATTGCCACCATGATATGATGTATTAATTAAGTATTGGTGTTTGGTCAGATTAGTAGAATATATTTAGCATGCATATGATATCCTCATAAATTTGGTGGGCCTACTATCATAAACTGTGTTGTATTTTCCTACGTTTATTTTATTTATAAAAGTAAATAAATTTTATTTATTTGTACTCTTTCCTCCTTCATCTTGATAGGGTACAGCTTTGATAGGCATAACCATCTAGAACAGGGGTTGTCAAACTATGGCGTGTGGGCCAAATGTGGACTACTGCCTGCTTTTTGTAAATAAAGTTTTATTGGAACACAGCCATACCCATTTGTGTACATATTGTCTATGGCTGCTTGTGCTCTGCAAAGGCCAAACTGAGTTGTTGCAGCAGAGACATCTGGTCACAAAGCCCAAACTGTTTGCTATCTGGCCCTCTACAGAAAAAAAATTGCCGACTGCTACCCTAATATGTTATAGAATAAGTTACAATTTTTGGAAATTATGTTTCTTTTGGTGAAAAAGGGAAAGCTAGAAAAGCATTGTTGCTCTTAGACCCTCAGATTTTTTGAGATGCAAATTTAATTTTTGGTACATTGTTTATTTAAAAATACTATTTAATCTATTGTATTTCATAAATTCATTGATTTTAGTACCTTTTTTGTATGAATGTGAAAAGAAAATTTAAAAACCTAGATTAAAAGAAACATAAGTAGGGCTTCCCTGTGGTGCAGTGGTTGAGAGTCCACCTGCCAATGCAGGGGACACGGGTTCGTGCCCCGGTCCGGGAAGATCCCACATGCCATGGAGCGGCTGGGCCCGTGAGCCATGGCTGCTGAGCCTGCGCGTCCGGAGCCTGTGCTCCGCAACGGGAGAGGCCACAACAGTGAGAGGCCCGCATACCGCAAACCCCGCCCCCCCCCAAAAAGAAACATAAGAGAGCTATCAACTAATCAGGAGGTATGGATGGGTTAGTTGGGTTCCCCTTCAAACAAAATAGTTTAAAAGGCAAAAATAACAATAATAGCAAAAATGTTATGAGACAGTCAGGGAAATGTGAACATCGACTGAATAAACTATTTTGATTCTAAGGATTTATTGTTAATTTTTTTAGGTGTCAATTGGTTATGTTGTGGTTATGTTTTTTTAAAAAGTTATTTTTTGAGATGCATGCTAAAATATTTATATTTGAAGTTATTTGATATCTGAGATTTGCTTCAAAATAATCTGGGTGGGAATATAAATGAATGAGGTTAGCAATGTATTAACAGTTGATGAGAATGGGTGATGATCCTTTGGGTACATTATACTATTCTCTGTAATGTATATGTTTGAAAATTTTTGTAATAAAAATTTTAAGAAGAGTTAAATCCTTATTATTTAATTTGGTCATTATGTGTTATTTCCACATACAGCAGGTTCCCCCTTATTTGCACTTTATGTGTTTGTAAGCTTTAAATAATCAGTAGCCACCAAATTGGTGGTCTTTCTTCAGTTCTGTGCATTTATGATAAAGAAGTAATAGGTAAAATATATAGAAATCCATTTTTAAGTCCAAAGAAGCAGCTGTCATTTTCTCCTATATCTTTCTCATCCAGCATAATGCATTTTAAGCAGTTTTGAGAGCTTTCTGAATCACTAAATTGCACATTTTTAGACTGACTACAGTGTCATGGTTTTTGAAAATTTCCCATCCATGAAATTGTAATTGACCTCACTGTGTTTTTGGGTGTTTGGCTATGCTGGCACTTCAATAGCTCAGCTTGTTGAAGGTTTTAATAATTCCACTCAGTGCTGGTCTCAGTAGTGTTGCTTTTGTTTCTTAACACTTTAGACTTGCTTTAGTGTAAATTAAGGAGAGCATAACACAAGGAAAATGTTGACACCCTAGTTTATTGTTGAATATCTTGCCAATGTTTTTCTAATGCTTAGTGTGCTTCAGGCACTGTTCTAAATGCTTAGCATATATGGATATCAGTGAAAAACAAAGATCCCTGTTGTTGTGAAGCTTACAGTTTATTTGAGGGAGATAGATATAAACAACAGAGATAATATCATCAGTTATAAAGTATATGGTATGTGAGAAGGTAGAAAAAAGAAAAAATGTAAAAAAGACAGAATGAGAGGGATTGGGAGTACTGGGTAGAGGAGTGCAGTGTTTTGGGTACAGTTTTAAATTGGCCTCATCAGGGAGATATATTTAAACAGATGGGGAAATTTGCCATTTGGGAAATAAGGAAGATCCTGACAGGGAACAGTCAGGGTGAAGGCCCTGAGGCAGGAGTCCCCTTGGCATGTTTGTGTTTTGTAAGAGGCTGGAGCAGAGTAAGCAAGGGGGCAAGAGGAAGAAGAGATGAGGGGAGGAGGGAGCAGAGAAGACCAGATCACTTGGGAGCCTGGAGATCCTGGTGAAGGCTCCAGTTTTCATGCTAGAGTCCTCACGAGGGGTTTCGCAGGATTTTGAGAAGAGAAATGTCATTACCTGACTTGTGTTTTACAAGGATGTCACTGGCTGATGTGTTGAGATTAGACTGGGGCAGGGGACGGAGCAAGGCGAGCATGGAAGTGATGAGGCCATTTCAACCCTGTAGGTAATAGATGATGGCGGCTCAGACCAGGGCGGTGGCGAGAAGTGGTCAGATTCGGGATGTGTTAACAAGGTGGAGTCGATGGATTTTTCTAGTGAATTGAGGTGAAACTTCTGTGAGAGCTTTCTCCTTGGAGAGTCAGAAGAATATTTGAGAAAAATTTGAATTGGTGCTGCATTTAGTGTTCTGGGAAGAGATTTTTTATTTTTAATAGTATAGTTTTTAGCGAAAGCTCATGTAGCTTTTTAACATTTTAAAATGATTTCAAACACAGTTATATGCCATTTTGTGTGATGTCAAACTACTGGACAAGTAATTTTTGGTTGTAAGGAAAGGTCAGGATCTCAGAATTCTCATCCGTAAGACGGCATCCAACTATTCACCTTCCTGTGAATATTGTACAACGCCTAACGTATTTAAAACCTTGCATAGCAGACAACTTCAAACTAATTTTATTTAGAATCAAACCTATGAATGATTAAGAAATGAAAAATAAAACTAAGCTTATGTTATAAAATACTTTTGATTCCAGATGCTGGGATAGAACCCCAAATGATGAATGGGAGTGCTGAGAATACTAGATTCAGCTCCAAGCTTCTGTCCTGATCATTTAATTTAATACTTCAGCATCTCTTTTACGTCTTCACGTGAAGAGAGTTTATTTCTTATATCAAAGTCTTTTTCTAGCAGAAGGAAGTGCTACAAATGCTGTCAGGACAGCTCAACTTGCATCCAAGTTCCTACCTCAGTTATTCTCCCGTTTTCCTTTATGTGACAGCTTTTCTTTGAAGTTTCTTTGCAGTGGTCTTCATTTGATACAGGAATAGGAGGAACTTTTCTATTTTTGGAGTCCTTTAGATTTTTTTTAAAAAATGGAAGTTTGAAGAGGTATTCTTGTTGGCTCTCTCCCTCCTCTCTTTTTTTTAATGCTCCCTCCATTCTCACCTTCATATATACTGGAAAATAGTTACTGGGCTTAACCAATTTGTTTCTCATTGGAACCATTTGGATATGTTTCTGAGTATCAACTTAGACTTTCTTCTTCTAATCTGTCATTGATCTTACGAACAATCAAATATAAAGACTTCAATATGTATCACTTCGAGTTTTTAGTGTTGGAATGATTAGAGGAACAGAAACAAAAAATAGGGAGCAGGAAACTAATGAGTAGGCACTAGTTCAAGGAATCCATTACTAGCTGGCTGAGAGCTTTAAGAAGTTGGCTGTGGAAGGAGATGAAGTGATTGATTATTATGGTAACTGCTTGCTATTACTGTGTTAGGGAATGGGGTGGTTAATTATCCTGCATGCTATTTGAAATCTTTGAAAGGAAGTCTTTTACAGTTAGCTAACAGTATCCTTTTATTCACTTTGTTATGTTAAAACTTGCAGTTTGGGACTTAAAAAAATTACTTTAGGGACATACCACACTGCTTTATTTACCACAGTAAAAATGATTCTGACAGCCATATATATATTTTTATTGCATTGAGGCTTAGAAATGTAAGTGCATATCATTGTGTTTGGGCATCTCTGGATGTACCCCACTCATTTTGTGTAGATCCAGGTGTTATACTAGGCAAGAATACTAAATCTGAAGACATTCACTTAAGCTTTGACTCTTAATCTGATGAAATAGATCTTGTACATAAACTGAGAACCACAGTTGATCCAAGATAAATCTTAATATTTTCCACTGGGAAATCAGCTATTTTTACTTCTTATGTTGCATTTTGCCAATTTTTACTGGTTAGTTATTGCAAATGATATTGTACCGTTTCCACTTGTAAAATTTCTAACTTGGGGAAAAATTAAAAGAATTTTTTAGGCATGTAGCCATTTTGAGATATTGCAAAATTTTTTCAGTTGCCTTACTATATTACTTATATTACTTTATTGAATATGTAGGAGAAGATGACACTATGAATTTTTAAAAGAGTAATTTTTCTGTCGTTAGCTTTTTAGTTGGAGAAGGAGCCTACAGATGGGCAGTAGATCATGGAATACCCTCTTGCCCTCCTAACATCATGACCACAAGTAAGTAAAACTATTCAAAATTAAGCTGTATTAGCATATATACCTGAAAGTGTTACATTGCTTTTGATCCATATAGTACCTATATTTAAGGAAGAAAGCTTGTATGTTGAAATATTTTAGTTAAAAGATAAATAGAAAGTTATTTGATTTTAAGCCACCTTTATATTCTTGAGGTCCCCCCACTCCTGCTTTATCATGCTTTAAAAAAAATTTTTGGCTGCATTGGGCCTTCGGTGCTGTGCATGGGCTTTCTCTAGTTGTGGTGAGTGGGGGCTACTCTTCATTGCGGTGCGCAGGCTTCTCATTGTGGTGTCTTCTCTTGTTGCGGAGCACGGGTTCTAGGTGCACGGGCTTCAGTAGTTGCAGCACGCAGGCTCAGTAGTTGTGGCTCATAGTCTTAGTTGCTCCGGGGCATGTGGGATCTTCCTGGACCAGGGATCGAACCCATGTCCTCTGCATTGGCAGGCAGATTCTTAACCACTGCGCTGCCAGGGAAGTCCTTGCTCATGTTTTTATAGAAGTATTGTTAAAGGATCCCTTTTAGGCTACTTAAAATAATCACTAACAATAAAACCATACTAGCCACTCAGAGAGAGAGACGAAAACGTAGGTCAACATTTACCCATCCTTGAGCTGAGGAAAGCCTATCTAGGTACCACGTGTATGAGAAGGAAGAACAAAAGTGTGACTGCAGAAGAGTTAAGACTGAAAAACATTTATCATAACTATGACAATGGGATACATACGCTTAATCTACGAAGAGTTTTGCCAGATTAAAAGTCATGTGAATACATGTGATACCCCAATAGAAAAGGGTCAAAAGTCATAAATAGATAATATAACATAACTAATAGGGACATTCAAATTAAGGTGAGTACATGTTAAATCTGTTCCCACTCACTTGGTGAAAGAGTTAAAAAATATTGTATTACTGCTGGTAAGTGTGTGGTAAAATGAACATAATACATTGTAGGTACAAATGTAGATTGGCAGAAATTTTGGAGGACAGCTAAGTAGTATAGATCAAAAGCCTTAAACCCATTCTGCATCTCGGAACTTGTCATCAGAGATATAGACATAGATTTATGTAGAAGGGTACTCATGAAGAATGTAAAAAAAATTCAATTATATATAAAATAAGCTACAAGGATATATTGTACAACACAGGGAATATAGCCAATTTTTATAGTAACTATAAATGGAGTATAACCTTTAAAAACTTGTGAAATCACTATATTGTATACCTGTGACTTATATAATATTGTACATCAACTACTTCAATAAAAAAGGGAAAAAAAGAAAAACATAAAAAAAGATTATTAAAAAATTTGAAAAAGACTTATGTCCAACACAGAGGAATGTGAGTAAACTATCACATAGTCTTATAATGAAATGTTATGAAGTAACTGGAAATTGTTATAAAGACTGATAATGATTAAATCTAATAATGACTTAAAAAAGTGAAAAATGAGGTTATAAATATGTATATATGTGTGTTTCATATGTCTGTCTTAAAAAAGAAATCATGGCTACATGTTTATGCATAAAAAACAGTAAAAACATATACTACTTGTTTTTTAAATTAAAAAAATTTTTAACAAGTAATCTATGAATGTAATTTAAATAATCAAATGAAAAAGTGAGGAATCATTAGCTCCAAGGAAACCAAGTTGTATAAAAAAGAGATGACTATTTATCATAGCAAGTGTCTAATAAGGACCAGCTGTTAGTAACATTATATTCAGAATGAACTCTGTACTGCTGCAAGTTGTAATATTGAGAGGCTGGAAGGAGGAGAAGTGTGTGTGTGCAGGGAGACCAGGAGTGTGAGAGTCCTGGATCCTCATACGCTGCCACTAATGCTGCCTTAGAGTCTCCCCAGTTGAACTTGCTGTGGAGCTCTTATATCAGGCACAGAAATCAGCTCATCTGCCAATTCCATCTTGTTTTTCCTTGGAGGCAGGCCACCTGGCAACCTGGGTCTAGAGTGGGCCCTCAGTAGGCCTGCTGTGCAGCTGTCATCTGGTCTTCACCTCCCCATCACTTTGGAATTCCCTTTTCTTCTCTCCAGTATCAAATTGTCTGTTTCCGAATGTCTTTTTTTTTTTCTTGTTTTACTCCCTCATTTGATATATGGAAGGTGGGAAATCACTTTTGCTTAGGTTTCTGAAGAAATTGCTCTGTCTTCTAATTTCCAGTCTTGCTATTATGCAGTCCGCTGGCACTTTGATTCCCAGTTTTTTGTGGTGTCTTTTGCCTCTTTGGAAGGAAGCTCTTATTTCAGTGGTCTTATTACCTCAATGATATCTTGGGATGGGTCTTTTTTTTTTACTTATTATACTGGGTACTCTTTTGGATTCTCCATCTGGAAATCCATGTACTTTGGGGAAATTAAAAAAATTTGTGTAATAATCTCTCCCCCTATCTCTCCTCTGTTATATTTTTCTAATTTCTTTCAATTAGATGTTGGATCTTGTGCTCTAATCCCATGTATCATTTTCAAAAGTTACTTTTTCTCCTTTTAAAAATCTGTCTTTTGTCCTGCTTTCTGGGAAGTTTCTTCAATTTTATCTTCCAAATCTTCTACTTCTAATGAATTTTTAATTTTGGTTTTCATATTTTTAATTTCTAGAGATTCATCTGTGATTAATACTTTTAAAACATGGGGTTTTGTTTCATGAACTCAGTATTTTTACTCTCTCTCTTAGGATATTATGGTTTAAAACTTGTTCTTATCCACTGTTTCTGCTTCCTCTGTCTTACTTTGTGTTTGTTTCAGATCCTAATACATGTTAACTAATTTCCTCAACTATCTAGTGACCCTCTGCAGTTTTCATATTCATGAGTGAGTTACCTAAAGACCTGTTGGCAGCTTTGTGTGTGAGGGCAGGTCTGTTTGACCTCAAGAGGGGAGGCGTTGATCATTTCTCTACACATTTTTCTTCTGGATTAGATAGAGAAATCTTCCCAGCTCTGGCAAGGCAATAGCCAGTATTCTGGTACAGAACAAGGGAAGGGGCTGGAGGTGTCACGGTGCCTTTATCAGACTTTTGCGTCAAACTCAGTTTTACGTAGAGCCCCGTACCTGCTCCCAGATGTGGTTGGTGTCTGCTAATTTGGCGCCCATGTAGTTCAGCCTCTCCACATTTTCTGCAAGCACAAGGAGAGGATTTGGGCATCTACATGTTCCTTATTGACATTTTCTGCCCATTCTCCTGTTTTTAGTCTAAACCTGGCTTTCAGAGACACCAGGTGCTTTCTACTTTGAGCTCTCTTGATGTTTCTTTGGCAGGAATTAGTTTACTTTGGCCGAGATTAGTTTGCTTTGTGATGTCTTGGCTAGTGGGCATTGGGGTTCATCTTCCTCTGCTCAATTAGTTACGGTTTGTCCACTTGCTTTCTATGTTCTAAAACTGTTGGTATCTCCCTTCTCATTATAATCACCCCTTGTGTATGTCAGTCTTTTCCCCCACTTAAATTTCTTTTTGGTGAAGTTTTAGTAGGGCATGGAGATGAATTCATGCATTCAGTCTGCCAATTTTACTTCAGGACATTTATATAAAAATGTGTTAGAAAATAGTACTAGATCTTTTTCAGGATGGCAAAATTATTTTTGACTATTTTTTATACTTGTAATAAGAAAAATATATTGTGCCATAGATTTTTTTGTTTTTGTTTTTGTTTTTTTTTGCGGTATGTGGGCCTCTCACCGTTGTGGCCTCTCCCGTTGCGGAGCACAGGCTCCGGACGCACAGGCTCAGCGACCATGGCTCACAGACCCAGCTGCTCCGCGGCATGTGGGATCTTCCTGGACCGGGGCACGAACCTGTGTCCCCTGCATCGGCAGGCGGACCCTCAACCACTGCGCCACCAGGGAAGCCCTGTGCCATAGATTTTTTTTTTATGACTTATATAACCAATCAACACGAAATGTTCTCTGAATAAAGCGTTTGAAAGTTAAGTGATCTTTTTTTTTTTTTTCCAAAAAAGAATGGTTCTGACCTATGGGGAATTTAAAAGGAGAAATTATAACTACTATTTAGATTAAAAAATTTTAAAATACCATTTTATACTCAGCCATTTGTTTAATCCTCAGTAGAAATAAAATGGTATGTTGGTGCTGGTTAATGATAATGTTTTATACTTGATTACCTTTTGGGGGGCATAATTTGTAGGTTTTTATTCCCCTTCAGCTTTTAGAATGTCTTTCTAAGGTTTATTCTAAGTTTATTACACATTTTCACATGTACTTACATATTTCATTTCTCTATGTAGATTTGAATTTCTTTCTGGCATCTTTTCCTTCAGCCTGGAATGCTACATATTTTCTGGTAATGTGGTAGATGTAGTGGTGAAAACTTTTCTCAGCCTTCGTTATCTGAAAAACATCCTTATTTTGCTTTTACTTTGAAAAGACATTTTTGTTGGATATAGACTTCTAGGTTGGCAGATTTTTCCTTTTAGCACTTTTTTTCTTTTTTTTTTATTGTGGTAAAATATTCATAACATAAAATTTAACATTTTAACAATTTTTTTTTTTTCTGGTACGCGGGCCCCTCACTGTTGTGGCCTCTCCCGTTGCGGAGCACAGGCTCTGGACGCGCAGGCTCAGCGGCCATGGCTCACGGGCCCAGCCGCTCCACGGCATGTGGGATCTTCCCAGTCCGGGGCACGAACCCGTGTCCCCTGCATCGGCAGGCAGACTCTCAACCACTGCGCCACCAGGGAAGCCCCCGTTTTAACAATTTTTAAGTGTATAATTCAGTGGTACTAAATACATTCATAGTGTTGATTAACCATCGCCACTATCCATTTCTATTTTTTCCTCAGCCCAAACAGAAACTGTACCCATCAAACAGTGATTATCCATCCCCCTCTTGCCTGTCCCTGGTAACCTTTATTCTGCTTTCTTTGTCTATGAATTTGCCTGTTCTAGGTCCCTCCTCTAAGTGGAATCACGTAATATTTGTCTTTTGCGTCTGGATTATTTCACTTAGCATGTTTTCACCTATGTTGTAGCATGTATCAGAATTTCCTTCTTATAGCTGAATAATATTCCATTGTATCCTTTTAGCACTTTTAAAGATGTTATTCCATTATATTCTGGATTCCGTTGTTTCTGCTAGTTAGACATGATTATTATTGCTTCCTTGTGTGTAATGTGTCTTCTTTTCTCTCTGACTGTTTTTAAAAATTGTTCTATTTGTTTTCACCTAGGTATGGTTTCCTTTGTGCTAGTTTTATTGTGCCTGTTGAATCTGAGGGTTCAGTTTTTAATCAAATTAGGAAAACTATAGGACTCTCTGCTTCATGCTCTCCCTCATCTGTTTCTAGGACTTCAATTTCACTTAAATTAAAACATTTGATACTGTCATGTGTTCCTGAGGCTCTGATTTTTTTCAGTCTTTGTTCTCTGTGCTTTCTGTATTAGTCAGGATTCTCCATAGAGACAGAACCAATATCTATCTGTCATGTCTATCTAAAGAGATATTATAAAGAATTGGCAATCATGGAGGCTGACAAGCAATTATGGAGGCTGACAAGTCCCAAGATATGCAGGGTCAGTCAGCAAGCTGGAGACCAGGAGAGCCAATGGGGTAGTTTCAATCCAAGTTCAAAGGCCTGAAAACTGGGAGGGTCAATTGTATAGTTCCAGTGTGAAGGCTGGCAGGCTTGAGACCCAGGAACAGCTAATGTTTCAGATCAAGTATGAAGGCAGGAAAAAGTTGATTTCTAGTTGAAAGGCAGTCAGGCAAGAGGAATTTTCTCTTACTTGGGGAGAGTCTGCATCTTTGTTCTATTAAGGCCTTGAGCTTATTGGATGAGGTCCACTTACATAGGGAGGGCAATCTGCTTTACTCCGTCTATCAATTTAAATGTAAATCTCAACCTTATCAAACATACCCTCACAGGCATACCTAGAATAAAGCTTGACCAATACCTGGGCACTCTCTGGCCCAGTCAAGTTGTCAAATAAAATTAACCATTACGCTTCTATTTGTTTGATTTCTGTTGAACTGGTCTTTGAGTTTATTGATCTTTCCTCCTGCAGTATCTAGTTTGATATTAATCTGATGTTATGATTTAAAAAATATAAAATATTATGTTTTCAGTTTTAAAGTTTCCATTAAAAAAACCAGCCTTCATCTTTGTCTTGAAATTTCCCATGTCTTTACCCATGATATCCATTGTTGGCATATTTATCATTGTTATTTTGAAATCTTTGACTGCTAATTCTAAAATCTAGGTAATCTGTGGGTCAGTTTCTATTGATAGATTTTTTTTTCTTGACCTTGGTCACACTTTCCTGTTTAGTTGCATGTCTCAATTTTTTTTAAAAAAAATTACACCTTGAGCATTGTGGATGATACATTTTAGAGACTATGATTTGTTATCATCCTTTGAATGATGTTGAGTTTGTTCTAACATGTAATTAAATTATTTGCAGTTCACCCTGATATTGTCACAGCCTGGTTTTTGGCTTTGTTAAAGTGAGTCTATTTCAGTTTTTTTCTTAATCCTAGAGTTGTCTCTTAGTACTAGTTTGTGGTCTTTATTCCCGAGATATGGCCTTTCTGGGGTTTCAGTGGAAAGTCTCAAACTTTAAATTTTGTCTCTCCTACAGTGGGTATTTACTAAAACATCTGTTCACTTTTCAGCTGTTATTTTACTCAGTGGACTTTACGGAATCTTGCATCCTGTATGAACAGTTAAGGACTCATTCAGGATTTGAGGGGACTTTTACATAGATTTTTGGGCTTCCTTTTTTGTGGATTTCTCCTTTCCAGGATTCCTCCCTTACTTTCCAGTGGCTTCAGTAGCCCCAGGCTCCTTCATCTCAGGCCAATAAGACTAGTTTTCTACCTGAGCTCTATTTTCTGTGTGTCTCACAGAGTGAGGAGTGCCTCATGGGGAAAGCTGTTTTAATTTGGATCTCACCCAGTGTGTTTCTTTTCTTTCAGTGGTTGAATCCTCCCCTATTTCTGCCAGCTTTTCGTCACTTGCCTTCAAATAGGCTTTTTTTTTTAGTTTAAAACTTCTACCAGAGTTTGTAATTCTTATTAGTCTCATATAAGCTATTCTTTCATTACCAGGAGATGGAACTGATGTTTTGTAAATGTGTACTGTTAACAAATATAATAATAAAAATAATATAAATTAATAAATGTATCTAACCATTGTATTTATTACTTTTTAATTGTGTGGTAGAAGAATAAGTTATCTTCTTAAATATTGAAGCATTCTACATAAACCTGGTCTTCCTTTTTACTTCCATTCCCAATCCCAGACTCCTGCTCAGTCTGATAACCAGTTACTTGTTTGATTTGCTTCTCTCTGTTCCAACAGAAATGTTGGAATATATAGTATTCCAACATATATAGTTGGAAAAGAATATATAGTATTCTTTTTTAAGTAGATAAATGGTATCATACTGTAGTATCTTTAGTAAGTTTATAGATAAGTAGTATTATAACATGGCTTTTAAAAATATTTTTTGTAATGCAGCAAGATGTATTTTGAAATCTGTCCATGTTGATATATATAGATGAATTAATTTTTAAACTGTTGAATAGCATTTTACCATATTTATTTAGCTGTTTCTTTATTGATAGGCATTCAGGTTGATTCTAGATTTTGCCATTAACATGGATAATTCCTTGAATATTCTTGTACACATCACTTAATATATACGTGTTCTATTGGGGTAGACAGTTGGAAGTAGAATTGCTGACTCATAGAGGATGTGCATTTAATGTTTTGCTGGCTATTGCCAGATTCCTAAGAGATTTGCTGTCTACTTTTGAGAAGTCTGGCTTTGTATAGTTGGTACCATTGATGACCACATAGTAGCTCAGAGTACAGACTTTAGAGGCCTTTATGTGACCAGGGGCGAGTTACCTCCAAGACACTTTTCTCATGGAGACGTTGTGATTCCTTGAGGTAATGTATCAAGAATTCTTACTCCAATTTTTGGTGCATAGAAACACTCAGATGTTGACTATTAATATCATTCTTACTGTTATTAATATGTTGGATGTGAAAATGACCTTGGTGATGTGATTTCATCAGAATTTAATAGGCTTAGCTCTTTATCACTGACTAATAAGATGATTTTAGTGATTGATCATATCTGGAGTTAGGTGTAACCAGTAGAGCAGTGGTTTTCTACTTTGGCTGCACATCAGAGTCACTGGGGAGCTTTGAAAAATTCAGAAGCCCTGGCTGCACTCAAAATCAATGAAAACAGCAACTCTGTAGATGGGACCCAGGCATCTGTAGTTTTTAAAGTTTTGTAGGTAATTTCAGTGTGCATTTAGTTTTCAGAATGTCTGAGATAGAATGTGTACATTCTTTTGAATTCTTCCAGAAAATTCATTAAAGTTGAAATTGAAAGGAAAGTAATTTTGTTTTCCTTTGGTAAAGGACAACCTTAAATAGTTTGTGCTACAAAGTTGCTACCATCTATTCCTTAATTTTCAGCTGTTTTATGCTTTGATTGGACCTGGGATACATCTTTAAATTAAGTAAAGAGTAGATTAAGGATGTTATTCTATTCTTTCAATTTATGGGCATGATTCCGCCACAAGGAATCCTATTTTCTTCTTTTCTATTGGCTAGATTGTGTTCTTACAGTTTTTCTGCCTTTGCGTAAGGTACTTTGAAAGACAACATGATATTAAACATACTTTGTAATTGTAGAGTTTTATCATAACTGGTATATGATATATCAACACTTAATTTCATATGGCTAGTTAATATGGCCAGTTATGCTGTTTCAAATTTTTTATTTTGAAGTACTTATAAATTCACATGCAATCCTAAGAAATACAACAGAGAGATTCCATCTACCCTTTGCCCAGTTTCCACCAATGGGAACATCTTGCCAAAGTACAGTACAATATCACATTCAGGATAGTATTGACAGTCAAGATACACAACACTTTTATCATCACAGGGATATCTCATGTTGCCCTTTTATAGTCTCACCTACTCACCTCCAACCTTCACCCCTTCCTTGACACCTGGCAGTTACTAATCTATTCTCCGTTTGTATAATTTTGTCATTTCAAAAACGTTATATAAATGGTATCATATAGGATATGAGTTTTGGGGAATTGGCTTTTTTATCACTTAGTATAATTCTCTTGAGATTCATCCAGGTGGTTGTTCTTATCAATAGCTTGTACCATCTCATTGCTAAACAGTGGATGTACCACTGTTTGTTTAATCATTTATCCATTGAAAGGCATCTGGGTTATTTCCAGTTTGGGGCTATAATAAATAATGCTGCTATAAATAAATATTCATGTACATTTAAAAAAATTTCGGTAAAATACACAATGTAAAATTTACCATCTTAAACATTTTTAATGGTACATTTCAGTAGCTTTAAGTATATTTACATTGTATAACTATGACTACCATCCATCTGCAAAATCCTTTTCATCTTGAGAAACTGAAACTCAGTACTCATTAAACACTAACTCCTTGTTTCCTTCCACCTGGCCCTTGGCAACCACCATTCTTAGTTCTGTCTCTATGAATTTGACTACTCTAGGTACCTCTTATAAGTGGAATCATACATTTTTTTTTCTTTCGTGACAGGCCTATTTCACTTAGCATGATGTCCTCAAGGTTCAGCCATGTTGTAGCATGCGTCAGAATTTCTTTTTAAGGCTGAATAATATTCCATTGTATGTATATATCACATTTTGTTTATCCATTTATACATTGAATGGTTTGAAGCAACTTGAGTTGTTTCCAACTTTTGGCTGTTACGCATAATGATGCTATGAACACAGGTGTACAAATATCTGTTTCAATTCTTTTGGGTACCCAGAAGTGAAATTGCTGGATTATATGGTAATTCTGTTTTTAATTTTTTGAAGAACCAGTGTACTCTTTTCCATTGCAGCTACACCATTTTAAAGTCCCAGTAATAGTGCACAGAGGTTCCAATTTCTCCACACCCTCATCAACACTTGTTATTTTGTTTTTTGTTTGTTTGGTAATAGCCATCCTAATAGGTATGAGGTGGTATCTTGTGATTTCAGTTTTCATTTCCCTATTGATTATGCTGTCGAGTATCTTTTCATGTGCGTTTTGGCCATTTGTATATCTCCTTAAATGTCTGTCTCCAAAAAGGGAGACAAGGACTAGCCTTTTAAATTCCCTGGAGGTCACTTCATCTGGAGGGAGAGGCACTGCAACAATGGCTGTCTGCCTCTGAGTCTGTACCTCTGTGACCAGAACCAGCAATCAGAGCACAGATTCTGGTATTTGGAGGAGAGGGTCTTTATTGCCCACCCTGACTCTCACAAGCTATGTGCAAGCTGCTCTAGGAGCGTATGCCCAGCTGCCTGCCACCGGGTTGGGTATGGGGTGTGGGGAGGCTACTGTGCGAAGAGCTGAAGTTGACCCAAATTAACCACAGTTTACAATGAAGCTTTCCCCTGGAAACCTTCCTCTTTAATAGACTCCAGAGTTGTATAATACTTAACATTAGACAGAGTCTCTCAGGCCAGTTGTTGTCTAGGTGGGGAGACAGATTCCTGGTGCTTCTTACTCTGCCATCTTCCCTCTAGCTCCAGCTTATTAATTTTATATCAGACTATTCTGATTCAAGGTTATTAATCCTATCTATAACTATTTGCATATACTTTAAAATTTTAAAAAGATGCCATTTATCATTTATCATTACCTTTACATATGATGTCTTTTGCCTTGTAGACATTTTAAATTTTATGTGGTTTTATCAATGAACCATCCTTTTGATGGATTCTAGCTTTGATAACATTCAATGTAAAATATTCTACTTTAATGTTAAAGCGAGTAAAAATAAAAAATCTCTCTCAAAAAAGACTGATATAAAAAGACTGGTATTTATGCCTACTGTGTGATGGCTTAATCTTTTTGGACTTCTTTTTTTAGATTTTATATGTTTAAATTATTAATACTTATAAGGTTTCAGTTTTGTGTGTAGTGTGGGGTAGGAATTTAATTTTTTTCCCCAAATAGGTAATGTATTGTGCCAAGAAAGTTTACTGAATAACATATAGATTTCCCACTGGTATGAAAAAGCAGTGTTATTCTCAAATTCTATTAGGATATACATGAGTTTGTTTCTAAACTTGTTGGTCAGTTCCATTACTTTTTTTTTTGTCCATTACTACACTATTGTTCTTAGACTTTGTCTTGAGGGCAACTCTGGTTCCTTTTCCACCTGATTTTCCTAACATATTTGTTTTTCCTTATTTAAAATTTTCTTGATTAATCTTAAAGGTAATATGTTAGAGTATCTTTGTTATTTTCCCACTATTATTTTGATTAATTTACATCAATGTGGGGAAAATTAATATGCACTTAAAAACACTGTGACACTTTATTGTTTTACTACAGTCAGTTTTCATTTAGATTTGCCTGCACATATATTCTTTTCTTTGCACTTAATTCCCCACCCCTCTCCCCTACCCTTTTTTTTTTTTTTGTCTTTGAGCTTTCACTTTGTATTATTTTGCCTGTTACTGAAGAACACCCTTTAATATTTTTCATTAGTACAGGTCTTGCTGGTGATGAATTTGCTCATTCTTGTTTACCTGAAACTATTTTTATTTCACCTTCATTTTTTTTTTTTTTTTTTTTTTTTTTTGCGGTAAGCGGGCCTCTCACTGTTGTGGCCTCTCCCGTTGCGGAGCACAGGCTCTGGACGCGCAGGCTCAGGGGCCATGGCTCACGGGCCTAGCCGCTCCACTGCATGTGGGATCTTCCCGGACCGGGGCACGAACCCATATCCCCTGCATCAGCAGGCGGATTCTCAACCACTGCGCCACCAGGGAAGCCCTCACCTTCATTTTTGAAGGTTAATTTTACTGGCTATAGTGTTCTGGGTGAGCAGATATTTCCTTTCAGTGCATTGAAGATAACCACCTTGTCTAAATGCACTTGGTATTGGGGTAGAGGGTAGGGGTAGACTTGCTTGGTTCTAGCTCAGCCTTCCTGTGGGGATGTTGGCCCTTTCAATCCCTAGCTTGCTGTGAGAAGTGTCTCCTATGAAACTCTCGCCTTTAATGGGCTCTGGGTTTGACTTATGCCTCTCCTTGATGCCACGGAATCAAATTCAAGTGCACAAGTGTTGGCAAATGCTCACAGTGCAATAATAATAGCTTTAGTCTTCAGTTTACCCCCAGAAAAGCTCGATACTTTTTTTTTTTTTAATGATTTCACTTATTTTTTTTTATTTTTTTAATTTTTTTTAATTTTTATTAGTTTCTGCTTTATAACAAAGTGAATCAGTCATACATATACATCTGTTCCCACATCCCTTCCCTCTTGCGTCTCCCTCCCTCCCACCCTCCCCATCCCACCCCTCCAGGCGGTCACAAAGCACCGAGCCGATCTCCCTGTGCTATGCGGCTGCTTCCCACTATCTATCTACCTTACGTTTGGTACCGTATATATGTCCATGCCTCTCTTTCGCTTTGTCACAGCTTACCCTTCCCCCTCCCCATATCCTCAAGTCCATTCTCAAGTAGGTCTGCGTCTTTATTCCTGTTTTACCCCTAGGTTCTTCATGACATTTTTTTCCTTAAATTCCATATATATGTGTTAGCATACGGTATTTGTCTTTCTCTTTCTGACTTACTTCACTCTGTATGACAGACTCTAGGTCTATCCACCTCATTACAAATAGCTCAGTTTCGTTTCTTTTTATGGCTGAGTAATATTCCATTGTATATATGTGCCACATCTTCTTTATCCATTCATCCGATGATGGACACTTAGGTTGCTTCCATCTCCGGGCTATTGTGAATAGAGCTGTAATGAACATTTTGGTACATGTCTCTTTTTGAATTATGGTTTTCTCAGGGTATATGCCTAGTAGTGGGATTGCTGGGTCATATGGTAGTTCTGTTTTTAGTTTTTTAAGGAACCTCCATACTGTTCTCCATAGTGGCTGTATCAATTTACATTCCCACCAGCAGTGCAAGAGTGTTCCCTTTTCTCCACACCCTCTCCAGCATTTATTGTTTCTAGATTTCTTGATGATGGCCATTCTGACTGGTGTGAGATGATATCTCATTGTAGTTTTTTTTTTTTTTTTTTTTTTTGCGGTACGCGGGCCTCTCACTGTTGTGGCCTCTCCCGTTGCGGAGCACAGGCTCCGGACGCACAGGCTCAGTGGCCATGGCTCACGGGCCCAGCCGCTCCGTGGCATATGGGATCCTCCCAGACCGGGGCATGAACCCGTATCCCCTGCATCAGCAGGCGGACTCTGAACCACTGCGCCACCAGGGAGGCCCTCATTGTAGTTTTGATTTGCATTTCTCTAATGATTAATGATGTTGAGCATTCTTTCATGTGTTTGTTGGCGGTCTGTTTTTATAAGGTGCTTTTAAGGTGGTGTTTTTCATATTTTATCTAATATTTTTGATAATATTTGGTGGGAGAATTGCTCTTAAGAATTTAGTCTGCCATTATCAGAAAACTTTGGTAATCTTTTCAGTGTTATATTCCAGTGTGTAATTTCTCTTGTCAGCTGAATCTAATTGTTTAAATCTGTATATCAAGTCTTAAAATTCCAGTTATTGTATTTTTTATTTTTAGAAGTTCTATTTGGTTCTTCTTCAAGTCTGCCTGGGAATTTTATCATCTTGTCTTCCTTAGTTATATTTTCAATATCTTTTTTTTATGTCTGTGAGCATAAACATGTTTTATATTCTATATATGATTACACTAGTATCTGAGTGAGGTCTTTGCCGGTTGGATTATACTTTCTGATGTTTGGCTGACTTTTATTTTTTCATTCTCGGTGATTTATTTCTCATTCATTTTATGAACTGTTTTTTTTAACTATGGGCTCATATTAATTGGAACATGGGAATTCTTTGAGGTCTGGGTGAGCTAAGATGGGTTTTTCCAGGGAGTATTTGCATTTGCGTTTAATGGGTTTTTGAAGCATTACCTCACCGAGATCATTTTTGTTTTTTTGTGTTTTTCAGGCCACATAGGTAATACGAATTCCCCTAATTCTGCCTGAACTTTTAAATATTTTTTATACTTTAATGTTATTTAGATATGTATTTTGTTCTTATAATTCTAATTGTTCTTCAAGAGCAGCGCCCCGCCCCCACCCCACCTTGTGCGCGCATGCGCACACACACGCGCACACCCACACCCACACCCACACACGTGCATACACACACCCACACATGCACGTACACACACCCACACACATGTGCGTACACTCCCCACACATGCGCGTACACACACACACACACACGTGCATGTACATCCCCCCCGCAAAACAGAACTCCCCTTCCCAAACCAGCCAAGTGTAACAGGACTTTTCTTCTCTTACGTTTATAGCCAAGGCTGTGACTTACAAGTTTCCTGATTCTTTGCATATTGTGGCATTTTCTAGTTTTCCCTTTCATTGGGCATATCACCCTTTGGGGTTCCCCCTTTTTATGTGGATGATCTCCAATACGTTTTCTCCTGCTGCATTGTCCCAAGTCTCAGCTCTTGTCTCTTTTTTTTTTTTTTTCAGCTCTTGTCTCTTATGCACAGAGACCTTCAAAACCAGAGCTGGCCATGGCATGCATTAGCAGACACTCCTGCAGAGCATCTACCTTCAGAACTCACTTGTCTCTCTGGATTTGACCTTTTTCTTAATTTTTTTACTTTAGGTTACTTTTCTTATTCCCTCCCACCTCAGTGTACACTGAAAAGACTTTATAAAACCCTTTCTCCAACATGCTTAAGGATTTTGTCCTGAGGAGGCTCTTTAGGATATCTCATCTGCCCCATTGCCCTAATATTTTTCAAATGTTATTTTTAATGTTTCTTTTATAGGATTCAGTTTAGCTGCATTTAAAAGAAACAAGAGGAAACTAGAGCTGGCAGAAAGGGTGGAAACAGATTTCATTCAACTAAAGAAAAGAAGACAATCAAGTGAAAAGGTCAGGAGGTGTTTGAAATATTAATAATTAATGTATCATAATGATATACTTAGTCTGCATTTAGATATATAAGCCTCAGAATAGTACAACCCAGTAGAAATATAATGCATGCCACATATGTACTTTTTAAGTTTTCCAGTAGCTGCATTTAAAAAAATTAAAAGAAACAGGTGAAATTAATTTTAAGACTTATTTAAAACAGTGAATCTAAAATATCACTTCAAAAATATGATCAATGAAAAAAATTACTACTGATCTAGTCTATTTTCTTTTTTCTTTTTTTGTATTAAGTCTTCAAAAAACAGTGTGTATTTTACACTTACAGCACGTCTCAATTATGACATTACATTTTCATTGGAAATATGGTCTGTATCTATATATTATAAAGTTAACAGCTGAAAAAGTAGGTTTACATAACAAGTTACATAACAAACATACTTAAGACTTCCCAGAAATTGAATTGAAACTCTGTTTTAAAATTAAAATTTATTAAAATGTAATAACATTAAAAATTTAGCTTCTCATTTGTCCTTACCACAGTTTAAGTGCTCAGTTAGCTCCATGTGGCTCCTGGCTGCTGCTTTGGTCCTTGCAACTCTGGATGAACATGGCTGTTTAGGGGATAGAGTGTTATAAGGAAATGTATATATTGGATTCATGTAGGTTTTTTTGTACATTCTAATTACATGTCTCTGTTTCTTGTTCTTATATTTGTTTGCATTTCATGCATTTGTGTGCCATCATGAGTCTGCGTGTGGCATTTCTTAGGTGTTTTGGGGGATAGAAAAATTAAAAACCATAACATTCATGCTCAAACTATGGCTTAGAGGTTCGTTAGCACACAGTTCATGGTGGAGTTCTCATGTCACATTGTCATTTGATATAACTTGGCATCTCGTTAATATTCTTCAGTGATTAGTCCTATAATTGCTTATGTACTGGCTAATGCTTTCCGTCATAGCTATATATGGTTTATTCACATATGAATGCATACTAAATCTTCTCTCATGGTGATAGATGTTTTTCCAGTATGTTGCCGCATGGGACAATTAATCAAACATTTTGGTCCAAACCTTTTTATTTTTCTGCCAGAGAAGAGTAGCAATTTAGGAGGCAAATGAACAAATGAGTAGGTAGACCTTGGTGAAAGTGGCTAGTAGTGTGGTTCTGTTTCTTCGGTTTTTGCATCTCATGTGATGTCTGAGTAAGCAAATTTAGGACTTCTGTTCTTTTAAAAAACTGATAAAATTTGCGTATAGTGAGCAATTTAATCATTTTTATAAATATATATATATATACACCCATGTAACCCATATACCTATCAAGATGTAGAACATATCTGGTTCTTTTGTACTTCCTTTCAGCCATTTTCTACCTTTTATAGGTGACCACTGCTCTGAGTTTTATCACCATAGATGTTTTGTGTTGCTCTTGAACTTTATATAATTGGAATCATACAGAATGTACTCTTTTCTATTTGGTTTCTTTCACAAAATTTTTTTGAGACAGTGTGTCACAAGTTTATTCTTTTTTATAACTGAATAATATTCCCATTTACTGTAAGTTGTTTATCCATTCTCCTATTGGTGGACATTTGGTTCATTTCCAGGCTTGTACTTTATGAATAAAGCTGCTATGAACATTCTTATACAGGTCTTTTTTTCAGGGACATCAGTTTAGGGGTTTTATGCATAGAAATATCAGTTGACCTCATAGAGAATATCTTCAGCTGGTCTTACTCAGAAGGTTCATATTTTTATTCAGAAAATATTTATTAAGCAGCTACTCTTGGTGCTGAGCTGGGTAGTAAGAAAACGGTGGTGAACAGGATGGAGGTAATTCCTGCTCTAATGAAATTTTACATTTTAGTGTCTAGAGACTGAAACATATAAACATACAATCAAGTAAGATACCATGTTTGATAACTGATATAAAGGAAAAAAAAGCACAAGATGATATGATACAAAGTAACTTGGATATGAGAGATGGAGGGGAGACTCAAAAGAGGACTCCTTTAGTTAGGATGATACCTTGCTAGTTAGAGACCTTTCTGAGGGTGTAACATTTGAGGCGACATCTGAAAAATATGAAGTGAGTTTTATGAGAAGTCAGTGGAATAGTGTTCCAGGCAAAATGAACTGCATGTGCAGTGGCCCTGGTGGGGACTTGGCGTATCAGAGGAATGGAGAAGAGGGGCATTGTGCCTAAAGCATGGTGGGCAAGAGGAGGATGGTATGACCTGAAGCTGGAGAGGTGGGTAGATGCCAGCTCCTTGAGGAGTTTCCACTTTTGTTCCATGAATAATGAGTTATTGTAAAAGCAGAGAAGCAACACTGCCTTATTCATACTTTACAGAGTTCTTTCTGGCTGCTACATGGAGAAGCGGGGGAGGCAAAAACAGAAGTGAGGAGATTAGTTACAAAGTTATTACAGTTGGGAGATGGTGCCACGTGGACTGTGGATGTTAGGGATGGAGATGGAGAGAAGTGAATATATCCAGGATATATTATAAGGGCTCCTAGAAAGACAGGAATTACTGATGCCTTATAGAGAGGGGATTTAAAAGTTTTAGTTTAGTCATAGTGTATTGCCATTTACTAAGGTGGGGCAGGGAGCTGGAGAAAGTATGGCTTCAAGGTGATGGAGGTGGGAAGTGGAAATCAAGAACTTTCTTAGTCCATGTCCCCTTAATGAACTCAGATTAAAACATATTATCTGATGCCAAGGCACCCTGAACACTCAAAGGGAATAGGACCACTTCTGTTGTGCTATGTCCCTGTACTCCTTGCAGTTGAATTTTGTGCCACCAAGAGCTTCATTATGCTCATTGTGTTTATCATTTTATCCTTTATCATAATTCATCGTCTCTCATAAACTGATGAACATTGAGTTTAAAAAGAGAGTTGTCTGCTTGAAACTGAAAGAGTTGAAAACTAACTTGAAAAAGCAGAGTGGGTCTATAAAAAGTTGCTGTAGAACTAAGCATGGGCAAACCAGCTGTAAAAGATTGAGAAAAATCGTAAACATCTAGAAGCTTTGTGCATTCAGAGTGTGTTGTTAGTGTATTTATATTCTTGTTCTATTTTTAGATAAAGTAAAACTTGAAATCATAGGGCAGTCCAGGGTGTTATAGGAAGATGATATGGAACATTTGTACGTGGGCTCACATTCAGAGAAAGTCTTGTATGAAAAGATTGGCTAGTGAATGAATGAATTGGTTTTGTGTTTTAAATAAAAAGGAAATATTTACAGTATGTGTCCTTCTTTATGATTCTGTCCTTCACCCAGAGAAATTCTTATATGAAAAGATTGGCTAGTGAATGAATGAATTGGTTTTGTGTTTTAAATAAAAAGGAAATATTTACAGTATGTGTCCTTCTTTATGATTCTGTCCTTCACCCAGAGAATATTCAATTTTTGAAAAATTTAAACAACCATTCACCAACCTGGTTAAGAGGATTTGCAATAAAAAGCTGAATGTGGCAGCAGGAAAGATTAACTGTGGAGTTGGTTATATGCATCTGAAGCTTAGGGGTAGGTCAGGGGGGAGATTCCCATTTGGCAATCATTGGCATCAAAAGGAATATGAATCCACGTGGCCAGATGAGCTCACTTAGTAGGAGTGAGTGAAGATAGAGGTCTGAAAAGTGAACCTTGTGCCAGGCTAACATGTCTACATTGGGAGGAGGAGAAACCAGCAAAAGAGAAAGATGGAGCAGCCAGTGGGGCAGAGGGGCCACCAGGAGAGTGTCTGGGAAGCAGAGAGGAGCGTTCTAAGTCAGGCATCACCTGGGTCAAGTGCTGCTGACAAAACAGGTGGGAGGACAGAGGACTGGCCACTGGACTCGGCACCTGGAGACTTTGGACCTGGATGAGGACAGTTTCCATGACGTGATGGATTGTAGAGCAGGTGGAGTGGGTTCATCAGGGAGAACAGGGTGGAGATAATTCTTTTGAGAAGTTTTGCTGTGGAGTGGGGAGAGAGAGGTGGGGAGATAGGGTCAAGACACCATACCACTGTTGCCTTCTGTGAATTCACTGAGTAATTTCACCTAGGAAGGCTCAGTTTCCTTATCTTTAACTGAAAATAGTGATATTCTGCCCCCCTTAGCAGGGCTGTTAGGAGGAACAGATGTGTTAATGGATGTTCAAGTGTTTGGTGACTGTCAGTGACTGAGACTCCATCGTTTTTGCCGTTAATGGATGTTCAAGTGTTTGGTGACTGTCACTGACTGAGACACCATCGTTTTTGCCTTTGCCATTGTTTGCCTTCATCTCAGCCAAAAAAGAAGGGAAACTGCTACTCTGGGTGCTACTCTGGGTGGAATCTTGTAATGGAGAAAGGGAGGGTGGTAATGGAGGTCACTAGTAGTGGGTGGAGAGGTGGAATTCAGGCATGATTCAAATGGAGTATTTTAGACCCCTGAAATGACAGGAAAATATTTTTAATATTCAGAATATATGAACTTTAATGGGTACAAAGCACTGTGTTTGACTAGGACCCAGCTTCTGCCTTTAGGGAAGGATGCGGGCCACAGGCTTTGTTTCGCAGATGTTTGCTGTATAACCTTGGCAAAGGTAATAAAAACGCTCTGAGAAAGAAAAGACCACCAGATAAGGAGCCAATGGCACAGAAAATTATAATTTTTGAGAGGAAGCGTAGCAATTTTTTAGAGATTTGACAGGAAAGGACAAATAGCTATTTTCTAAATCAACCTGTATTTAGTTTATTTCTCCCTGTTCTGTGTGTATAGTTTCAGCATAGTTTTGGTTAGCTAGCATTGACTAAAGCCTGGAACTACTGTGTGTTGTGGCTACATAAAAGAAGCTGTGAGTTGGGTATATAAATATAATAAAAAGAATAGAATTTTTGGTAACTTTCCTAATGTTCACTTTTTTGTTACTCAGTGTTGAAGGAGATAAATATTGTCTTGAAAGGAGTATACAGTAGAATAAATATTTTAAAGCCTGAAAATAAAGTAAATAAATTTAGCAATTTTTGTTGCATTGATATTTCTCGTTTTTCTTAAAAAAGAAATTGATTGTCCAGACATTATCACAATACTAATAGAAATCAGAATTAAAGCAAGAAGAATATTTAATCAGTTTGCTACCTCAATTAATTTTTGTTTTTGTATTTTTGTTTTCCTTTGTCTTTGACCATTTACATTTGACTTAGTTTAAAATAAGAATGGTTAATTAATGGAATGCTTTTGGCTGCAAACAACAGAAAACCTGATGGTGACTTAGGAAATGCATATTTGTCCCCCTGCTCCCTGGCCCTCTGCCTCATAATAAAGAACTTTGGAGGTGGGTGGTTGCAAGCATTCATTAGCTCAGGTTTCCAATGATGCTGGAGCCAACATATCTGGGATTTCTCTTGGGCCTTTTCTCTCATGCCTTTTGTCTTAAGGATGGAATATGGCTCCTATAATTTCAGGTGTCACATCTGCATTCAAGGTGAGAAGAAGGTGAGACCATGGAGGGTGTGGGCGGGGAGACTAGTGCCAGATGTGTCCGTCACTTTTTTATCTGGGATACAAAAGTTTTCCAGAATCTCTCTCAATAGATTTCTCTTTAGTTGTTTTTTTGGGGGGCAGTGGACAAGGGGCGCAGTTTGGTCACATGGCTATTCCCAGTTGCAAAGGAGCCTAGGAAATTAAGTGGATTTTCCTCATTACTATCTCATAGCTCATGGCTTGCTGCTAGACACATTGTCTTCCCCCCAAAATTAGTTGTTTTGTTGTCAAAGGAAGGGGAGGAGAGTGGTTATTAGGGAGGTAATCTACAGTGTGTAGCGTAAATGGAGAACTTCTTTTTTGTCGTCTTCTTCTGCACAATTAATATGTCCCTTGTTGCTACAAACCAGTAGTGGGTTAAGCAGCTAATCTACCTATAAATCAAATAAAACACATTTTGTCCTCAATTTCAGAATACATGGGTTTTAAGATACAATATTAAAAAATAAGGAATAAATTCTGAGTAACTGTCTATTCTTAATAATTGACATCTCTGTTTCATCCATGCTTTTTTGGTGTGACTTAGAGGGAAGACATGATGGAGGAGGAAAAGATTATTATTTACCTGTAGTGCTGTGTAATATAAAAGTAGTAGTTGTTTATGCTCTATTCCACTCCCCTATCTGTGTAGACCCAACTGTTCTGGATTTTTCTTTACTTCTTTCTTTCCCTTGCAGTGTATAGATAGTCCACACTTTGCATGGTAGTGCTGGACCATAAAAATGGCTGTGCAAACCGGAACTGTGCAAAGGGATCTTAATGGCAAAAAATTACACTTTTCCCATGACCTTTAGACATTTTTGTCAAAACATTAAAAACTCTTTTACTGGTGGTTATAAATGTATAGAGAAACAAACAAAAAAGTAATTAAAATGAATATTTATTTAGTACACTAATTGAAAACATCAGAATTAAAGTAGGTTTTTTCTGTCTAAAAAACCCTTTATCAAGAGTAGTTTGAACAGTGCTTGCTTTCCTGTCATGTAAGTTATGATATGGAGTGAGCATCTGTTTATGTCATGGTGAACTGTCAAACTCTTTTTAATTTTGGATCAGCTTTCAAAATTTTATCCTTTGCTCTTTCCATGTTGTACAGTATCTCTCAGCGTTCCTTTTATGTCAGCTTTTTTGCCAGTGTCACTTCTTCTGGGACATCTTCATCCTTTTTGTCACAACTACATTCCTTATTTATGTTGACAGGTTTGTCTTCACTAAGTTCCTCTGACTGAAGATCTCGAGTCTCTTGAACGGTGGCAGTGTTGAAAATTCCCACAATGAATTATTTCTTCCATAACGTCACTTATTTTTTATTAGAGTTGCTCTTCCAACATTATCACTTTTTGTTTCTTTGCTTCGCTTTCATCTTAGTTGGCTAGCGCCCTTTTTTGATGATCGATATTTGTAAAATGTCATGTGGATTTATCACTGGGAGACAAGGAGGTAACACAACTACACACTTAGCTCTCTGTGCACAGTGACCCATCCGTGACAGACGTTGAGTGAAATGACATGATTGGTCACTGATCATGATGGGCATCTAACGTTTACATAGTTTACATAGTGATCTTTGAACTAAAGACCTAGTAGTGAAGTTTATACTTTATGCAATTACTCAGTTACTATACCATGTAATTGAAGTTTGAACCAGGTTGTTGAGTGACTGGTATTATTTAACTGAGCTGTGGTAACTGACGTTTGTCTGTGTCAGAGCTAGGCAAATCGAGAACCGTGTTTGTGAAAAGGAATGGTGCAGTTCAGCATGCTCCTCTGTCCTTTGTAGTTCCCACACATGGGCATCTGCATTCTCCCCCTGACAGGATTGCCATGGACTCTCATTGTTGTTAGAATATTTATCAATAATTCTTGTGGTGGGGCTTCCCTGGTGGCGCAGTGGTTGAGAGTCCGCCTGACGATGCAGGGGACACGGGTTCGTGCCCCGGTCTGGGAAGATCCCACATGCCACGGAGCGGCTGGACCCGTGAGCCATGGCCGCTGAGCCTGCGTGTCCGGAGCCTGTGCTCCTCAACGGGAGAGGCCACAACAGTGAGAGGTCCACGTACCGCAAAAAAAAAATAATAATAATTCTTGTGGTGTATGCGATGAAGTGATGACATGTTTTAAGTTTATCTTTTGTTTTGATACAAAAAGTAAAAGGTAGTTGTGTTAGTATTAAGCATTTTTGAAAAAGAAAGCTTTCTTTTGGAATGAAGTGCTAATAAACTCATTGGACAATGGAGGTTCTTAGGTCCTGCTACAGAACTGACTGAATTGTTACATAACCTTGTTACATAACAGAAAGAGTTCCTACAAAGAAGAGATACTTTGGGAAAACAAAGAGACCCAATGCACAGGATAATCTAGATTTCATAAATATCAGTTTCAAACAGCTAGCCCTGGATATTACTAGAAGGGGCTCTTTTATTCTTAGAGTATTAAAAGAGGTTGGGGGTATTGTTTGATCTCAGCATTTTTGATGTTTCAAGCCTTTTTTTCCCCTTCATTTTTCACAAGCATATTGTCGAAATCGTTTCCATGTCTTTTTCTTTAATAACAGAGTTTACAGTTGGATGTACATGAAATTCTTTGCCTTCTCCCACCACTTTTATGAAGTAATTTAAGTTTTCAATTAATTTCATTGGTTTTTAGGTAAAGCAGTACTTGTATAGGGTGGTGAAATGAAAGATAATCAGACCCTTTCCATTGTGTGAATCTTTCATTCTTCAATTTCTAATGAACAAGTTTAGAAAATCTTGCAATGCTTTATACAGTGTTGTGTGTTGAAAACCACTCTAAAGAGATTCTACAACTTTTAATTTTGTGTTCTTTAGCCACCACATAGGGACATCAAATTGGCCACATGTTTCAGAAAGAAAATGTTGGGCCTTGAGTTGTGTGCTTCACATAAATATATTCTATTCTTTTGAAGTATATTGTGGGTAACATTTTTCCCTTTTATCCACCATCTTGAAATTATTATATAAACGCTTAACTGTATCATACTAAATCACTGTTATTTTTTGGGTGAGAGGTAGGTTAAGATCAAAGGAAATAAATGCACAGAAAACAACATGTTTTCGTCAGATTGTTCTATTTGTACTTGTGTACATGTTTGTGTATTACGTGTGCAGAGGAAAGAGTAATTAGTCTTTTATAGACATTTACTTGATCTGGAGTCTTTCTGTGTTTCTCAAAAAGATGGTTAATGCATAGATATATGAGTAAACAGAAGTAAGAAACTTCTTTGCCTTCTCTTTTACATAAAGAAATATACTTTATATATTTGTGGGGTTTTTTAAAATAAAACTGTAAATTCATCCTGTGGAGTGATTATCTTCCATTTGAAATTATTTCTTTGAATTGTAAGTAATATATTAAAAATTATATTTTCCTGTCCTAAGACTATCTTGGTTACTGATTAAGCCTATAAGACTTAACATGTAAATCAGTAAGTCAGTAACTTAAGTACTTGTATTACTAGATTACCACCACCTCATGCATTTATGTAGGTTATACAGTCTGATGACCATTATTCCTTTGCAATATAATTTGATGGGGTTTGTTTATTTATTTATTTATTTTCCCATTTTCTTAAATCACTTTTTATTTTAATTAATTAATTAAAGTGAAAGCAAGTTTATTTAGAGAGATACATGTTCCATAGGCAGAAGGCGGACTCTTTTTAAACCTCTTTTTCAACTTTGAAGTTGGTCTTTTTTTTTTTTGAATTTTATTTAATTGATTTTTTTTATACAGCAGGTTCTTATTAGTTATCTATTTTATACATATTTGTGTATATATGTCAATCCCAATCTCCCAATTCATCCCCCTGCCACCATGGGGTTTCTTTAAATGTCTGTGGTTTGCAGCACTTTATGTCAATTCATCAGTTATCCAAATCCAGAACTTTCAACCCCTGATAGCTGGACAATTGCAGTATTTTTTTTTTCTTCTGTTTCAGAAAAAGTTTCTAAGTTCTCATATAAAGATTCAATAGCTAGTCGGCTGGATTTCTTCCCGAGTCTTCCTTAAACCCTTATGAAGCTATGCCTTAAATTTATACTGAGTTTTAAAGTTATAAGTGAGATAAGAGTAAGACAAGAAATCTGTTAACAGACCTTAACTGCTGTTTTTATTTTGTAAGGGAAGTAACCTGTGGTTTTCCAGACTTGTTATAGGTTGACATCATATGTTCAGACTTGTAAATCCTTCCTCCACTTTTACTATTCATCAGCTCTGTAGAGCCTCCTCTAAATTTTGGTGTTTAACAGAATCAATGGAGGGGAAAAAAAGAGCATTCCTTCATTATCATTGGGATAATCTCAGCTGATCTTGTATATAATGTGCAAATCACCATATTATAGCTTTCCTAAAAGGAAATGCCTCCAGTGAATGGAATTTCATTGAAGCTACAGATAGAAATCTTCCTGTCTGGGAATTGGCTCAGACCATGATGTTAAGAGCATCAGATTCTAAGTCAGAACTTTTAAATATGTCCTCATATGATATCACCATGTACTAATGACCTGAGTTGACCCATCACAGATGTAGTAGTGTTGACACATGTGTAGCTAATAAGGCCAGCAGAATAGACCAATACATGAGAAGACAAATGTGTATACACACACACACACACACACACACACACACACACACGGATCAATAACAAGGATGTTTTAAGATCAGAAGATAAGACCCACTGCTTAATTAGGTTGAAGGAAAACTGTCTGGAGTTTTCAAAGGCCTGATTGGCCCACCTCTTCTGTAATCAGCCTAGAACATTTCGAGTAAAAAGTCAGATGCCAGAAGCTATTCAGAATTCAAGACCTGGGCTGGGATTACTTGAGGAGTGGAGGAAGTGGGGCATGCTGAAATGGGGTACAGTAGACCGGGATTTCTAGTCTAGGTTTGCTGTTAACTAGTCCAGAGACCTTGGGCAAACACGGAGTCTCTCTCTAGACTTCAGTTTCCTCAGCAGTAAAGTCAGCATGCTGGACTAAGTGATTACCATCATTCTTCCCAGCCTGATAATTCTCTAATATATTATCATTGGCAACATGGAGTTTGTCCAGACCTCTTGATCCTCTCATTGAGAGATCCTTTATTTTAGTGTATGCTAAACCTGGCCGGCCATTATCTTCATCGGGATAGTTGTAAAACTAGATTTTTAGGCTCTTCTCTCAATATACTGATAAAAATCTGCAGGGGTGTGTGAGGTATTGGGCCAGCATTTGAGACTCATTGCTTTTTCTGCCTAATATGTCACAGTGGGCCTAGAAAAGCTGCTTAATAATCGTTGCTTAAATGAACATAGAACGTTCTAGAGGAGTTAGTAATTATATACATGATTGCATTCAGTTAATAACTTCATGTCCAGTCTTATTCATTTAGCTCTCCTGAAGGTACCCTAGAGCTCTTTTCTCCTTTCTCCTTATTCCAGAATTTGTCTCCAGGTCATTGTCATTTTCCACAGGTACCGGACACAGTGCCCATTTAATGAAACTGTGTTTGAATGGATGAATCTAAGTTTTTATTACCACCCCCCTCTTCAGGCCCTGAACCGTTCCAGTTTCTTATTGTACATTTCATGTCATGCCTTAGCTCAGCATGTCTAGAATCAAGCTTCATCACTGTCTCCTGGGTGACTGCAGTAGCATCGCAACCCGTCTGCTCTTGCCTTTCCAGTCAGTTCTATACCCAGCATTTGTGGAATCATTTAAAAAATCATTAATGGAATCATTAAAAAAATCAAAATCATTTGATTTTGTCATGACCCTGTTTAAACTCTTCAGTGACTTCCAGCTGCTCTTAAGAATAAAGTATAGGCCCCTTAACAGAGCCCACAGGACTCGATAAGAGCCGGTGCCTGTCTTTCTTTTCAGTCTTTTGCTCTTTTACTCTCAGTCTGGGTCACACTGTCAAGATTCTGCCTGAGTCAGGTCCTTTGTCCCCATGATTCCAGATCCCAGGAATATTGCCTCTCCCCCTCCCACCTGTCATTTAAACTGTCGTGCTGCTCCAGCTGCCTCTCTGAGTGTGCTTATTTGATGTCTTTCTCTTTCCCTAGAGTGCAGGTTCCAGGAGGACAGGGATTATATCTGTTTTGGTTGCCATGGTTTCTCAGCTTGGCCTATAATAAGTACTCAGTTGGTTTAATGAATACAGGCACTATGTTTTGTTTTGTTTTGTTTTTGCTTGCTTCTTTTTGATATATTTACCACCCTCAAGTCTATACCTTTTTACCTTGGTGGCTGGATGGTTGCAGTATCTTCCTTTTTCCATTCCTCTTTACTTCTGTGTATTATCCCAAGATACATTTCCTTAAAAACACCTTCATTGGTCTTGTCCTTCTTCTGAGAGAAACTTTAATAGAATCTTTACTATATGTAGATTAAAACCCAAAGTTTTTAGAACTGACTTTATGAACCCTCTTGAAACTTGAGCCCAGCCTCCTCTTGCATTATTTCTCTTCTGAATAATCGTTTTTTCTCTTACCAACTACATTTCTGTATTTGATTTTTCATGGAGTTGCTGAAAGTTCTTATTTCTAAGTTTTTCTCATGTCTCTTTCTCTTTGTGGAATAAATAATAATTAATAATGGAATACCAGCCACTTCTCCACCTACTGAAATTCTAATCCAAGTGCTTTAGATTAAGGACCAGCTCAAATGCCACCCAGATCAAAACCCATTCCTTTCTTCTACTTAGTACGTGTAATGGGCACTCAATAAATGCTTGTTGAATTGGATTATGTACTACCTTTGATATTTTGAGATTGGTGTGTGATTATTTTATCATATCTATGCAGGCATATGGAAGCATGAGCATTTTGTTTTTTCATCCTTATCACAGTGCCTAGAAACAATGCCTTTACTCAATTGATATTACTAACTTAACTTAAACATCTACAGCCAATGATTCTAATGTTAATTTTGAGAGAGCAAAGTGTATGTTATTTTCTTTAATTGTAAGTCTTATGGTCTTTCAAGATAAGTTTGAATCTTCTTTTAATTGCTGCAAGCATACATTAGTTCAAAACTATGTCTCACTTTTAACAAGCTTGTATTTGGGGATGTAATGAAAGAAGAGTTTGGTTATCTGAAATATTACTATTGATAATAATATTATTGAGTAAGTGAGGGAAATGATTGTTGGGAAATAATTTCTTAGAAACAGCTCACAGTTACAGCTGACCATTTCCAGAGGTGAGTCAGGAAGTGTCCACAAGGGGGCGTGCCCATCTAGCCATCTAGAGAAATGTGATCAAGTCCCTCTCCTGTTATGCAGGTAAAAATGCCTGTTTTACAAATGTACTCCTAGACCATGTGTCTTTTTCTAGGAAAAAGAATAGACCTTCACCTTAACAAAAATTCCTACCCATTTTCTAGCACCTGTTTATTTTGGTGGTGTGATTTTCCAAGGAGGGATAGGGGACAGAATGGAAATGGGGATTGCCTTGCAAGCTAAGACAAGTCTATGATGCTTATGATTGTGCTTTTTTTTTTTTTTCTGTGTTGAGAGCATTTTTATTTTACAAGCATTGCCATCTCTTCTGTGGTCATTGTATGTCGTTTGCTCAAGGGATAGGCAGTGCTCCATTTTCATTGCTCCATTGATTTGTGTCACCTGCGGTTATGAGGAACTAGCAAGTGACCTTGAGGAGTGCACAAGCTTTGAGTGGACTTTCTACCAGAGGTCATGGCCTCATGGGATCTTCAGTTTTTGTTTTTGTTTTTTTCCAGTACCTATTGTACCTTGACTTCAACATTATCACCAGCAAACATTTATTGAGTACTATTTATATACAGATTTTTAAGTAGGCTTTAGGAGTAAATAGAGAGGCCCTGCCCATTTGGTCCAGAGGAATTAAACAATAAAGGGAAATCATGCCATTTGGTATGTGCTAGAAGAATGAAACCATCCGTGAGAGCTGCAGGGATTAGCAGGATGGATAAATTACCATAAGCACCTGGTAGGCTTTATGGAAGAGGTGGAATTTAAGCTGGGGCTTGGATAAAGAGTAGGGCCTACATAACTGTAGAGAGAAAGAGAAAGTCGTAGTTTAGAAGAAGCCTGTGAGAAGCACCACAGAGTTTCTGCAGGACAGTGGTTTCGAACCTAAATGCTTATGGGGACCAGGCAGGTAGCCTAAATATGTGAGACCATCTAGAGAGGTGGCGGGGGTGGCAATACATGTTCCATTTTTAGGTATTCAAAAACCAAAATAGTGCACTTTGCTGGTCAAACCAAGCTCTGGTTTCGACAGCCTGCAATCCCCAGTGGGGGCAGGACAGCCGATAGGATTCAACTGTCCACAGAATTTAGCAAAGTAAAATAGACCATAGAGGAAGTAAGTACACAGGCAGAGCTGCCCCTGAACGTCTGTTTGCACTAACTGTACTTAGAAGCAAACGAGGAGAATGTTTTGAAACACAGTATGTGTGAGTGGGGCCTGTCCTGGCATTTATTTGCATTAAACACAGGCTTTTGAGTGTTGGGAATCTCTGAAAACATCATTGAGGTTAATTTGAATGGTGTTAGAATTTCTAAGATATAGTACTATCATGATTAGTTTAGATTGTTTTTTACATCCTAGAATATACTTAGCTCCTTCCTACTCTTTGTAATTCTTTGATTTATCTCTGATTTCTAATAAGATTTTAATCTATTGAGGAACAAAAAGAAAATAAGTATATGGGCATTTTTGGGCTCCTTTTTGCTTTTAAATATGCTGATCTTTAGTTCTATATTTATGATTTTGAATAATAATTTCTGTTTTTGTGAGTATACTCGTAATTATACGGTCAAATGAATATTGCTTTAGAAATCTCATATCAAATAAAGTAACTTATTACTGTGTTATTAAAGTCGGTGTCAGTTATTGTTCTTCAATCTGGGGAGGGTGGAACTTAAATCCAGGTTAATGACCCATCCCAATTGTCATGGTGTTTCATTGACAGGAATAGACTCCAGATTGTCCAAGTTACCTTCGAGTCCTTTATCTGTTATTCCCCACTGCTTTAAGACTCAGTTCAAAGGCCATTGGAGCTCTGGAATTTAAAAGAAAAAGTGTAATTTTATCCCGAGAAGGTAAATGTAAGCTCTGAAATGAAAGACCAGAGGTCCAGACCACGGCCAGGTGTTCCTGGAAAGAGCCAAATTGGACAACTAAATTGCAAAAGGTTGCCTGCTCTTATTAAATAGACTTTATTGCTGTCTATTTAATTAGCAAGGTCTTAGCTCATTTATTTATGTGTTTTTTAATCTGCCCAGGTAATGACATTCATAGCCTATTAGTGTGTGTGCTGGTAGCGTGTTGCTCTATCTGTGTGGTTGAAGTCCTCTCATATGCGCCTCTATGAAGTGAAACTGCCAAATAATCTCAATTCCTTCCTTCTCCCTTGAACATGTTTCCCAGACGGCAGTGACTGAGTTTAAGACAGTGAAGGCTGACCAGTGGAAAAAGTGAAGTTAAGACTCAAATACTGTATGGGTATTAATTATTTAGAGCTTTTAGGAAAGCAGTCTGGAATTAAAGAAACTGAATTGGTTAGTCAAAAACGAGGAGTGTGATCTGGTGCCAGATGATTGATTTAAGGGGTTGGGAAGGCAGTAAAGAAGTGTTACCAAAAGAAAACATTGAACGGTGGAGTGTGTGACCAATATAAAGATATATCATTTCTTTATAGATAAAGTGAGAGGCTTAGTGTTTGATGGTAAGAGCCTTAGAAGTTTGTTTTGAACAGTAGACCAAAGGGCATGCACAACGTCCTGAAATGAAGATCACTTCCACATTGTGAGAAACGAGTCTGGACTTTAGTTTGGTTACTATGGGACCAGCGAAAGATTTTTCAGCGGTTGTTTAAGGATGTGCTTTTGAGACAGAACCCATTTAGGAGTGATGTGCAAAAGCATTACATTCAGGGAATATCTAAATATGAAATAATCAGAGAAACGTGAGGTTATAGGAAAACTACTTTGGATAGGCTGAGTCTGGATTGTGCATAAAAATTGAGCAAGATGCAGTTTCAGAGGACAAGAAGTTTGAGTTATTGATGAGGTTCAATTAAAAATTATTTATCTTATGACACTTTGTTAGTTGCTCCTTCCAGGTGGAAGCGGGGGAAGACAAGCCACCAAAGAGCTTAGAACAAGCCAGTGTATAAAAGTCTTCCAGACAGGGGTTTAGGTTGTACTTTTAGGGCCAGGGCCCCGGTGTGGATGGGAAATGATTCAGGAGACCTTTCCTGGAGTTACTGAGGCCCTGGGACTTGAAGAAGGGCCGCATTTTGATGTGGGGCAAGGATAGGGGAGGAGAGAGCAATATTTGCACTGGATGAAGTGCAAGCGAGTCAGGATGCCATCTATAGTGTGGAGTTGAATAGTATCTGCTGTTACTCCAGAAGAGCCAAGGCTCATACTGGAGGAGAAGTCAGTAGGGCCAGGCCTTTGCTGAGGTTTAAAACAACAAATTGTTTTGTCACAGAATCAATTTTGTCCTTCTTTTTCCTTTTTATTTATTTTATTGCTTTTTGGATCTTTTCACCTAGTGTTTATTCCTCTTTCATTGATTTTTCATCTAATCTCTGTTTTTTCTCCTCGTGTTTATCTTATTCTCTTTCTAACTTGTTTAGTTGGACACTGAGCTTATTAATTTTGTTTCCTTTTCTAATATTAATATTTTGGGTATTAATTTCCCTCTAAGTGCCACTTTTACTATATCTCTCACAAGTTTTGAAATGTAATATTTTTATTTTCATTCATTATTAAATATTTTTGTTTCTATTTAGATTTCTTATTTGATCCATAAGTTATTTAGAAGTACTTTTTTCTTTTTTAATTTTTAAATTTTATTTACCTTTATTGACTCCTAACTTAATTGTATTGTAGTTAGGGAGTGTATTCTGTTCGATAATGTTTCTTTTTCTTTTCTTTGTTTTTTTTTTTTTACATCTTTATTGGAGTATAATTGCTTTACAATGGTGTGTTAGTTTCTGCTTTACAACAAAACGAATCAGTTATACATATACATATGTTCCCATATCTCTTCCCTCTTGCGTCTCCCTCCCACCTAGCCTCCCTACCCACCCCTCTAGGTGGTCACAAACCACCTAGCTGATCTCCCTGTGCTATGTGGCTGCTTCCCAGTAGCTATCTATTTTACGTTTGGTATTGTATATATGTCCATGCCACTCTCTCACTTTGTCACAGCTTACCCTTCCCCCTCCCCATATCCTCAAGTCCACGTTCTAGTAGGTCTGTGTCTTTATTTCCGTCTTACCCCTAGGTTCTTCATGACCTTTTTTTTTTTCCCCCTTAGATTCCATATATATGTGTTAGCATACGGTATTTGTATTTATCTTTCTGACTTACTTCACTCTATATGACAGACTCTAGGTCCATCCACCTCACTACAAATAACTCAATTTTGTTTCTTTTTATGGCTGAGTAATATTCCATTGTATATATGTGCCACATCTTCTTTATCCATTCATCTGTTGATGGACACTTAGGTTGCTTCCATGTCCTGGCTATTGTAAATAGAGCTGCAATGAATATTTTGGAACATGACTCTTTTTGAATTATGGTTTTCTCAGGGTATATGCCCACTAGTGGGATTGCTGGGTCATATGGTAGTTCTATTTGTAGTTTTTTAAGGAACCTCCATACTGTTCTCCATAGTGGCTGTATCAATTTACATTCCCACCAACAGCGCAAGAGTGTTCCCTTTTCTCCACACCCTCTCCAGCATTTATTGTTTCTAGATTTTTTGATGATGGCCATTCTGACTGGTGTGAGATGATAATCTCATTGTAGTTTTGATTTGCATTTCTCTAATTATTAGTGATGTTGAGCATTCTTTCATGTGTTTGTTGGCAATCTGTATATCTTCTTTGGAGAAATGTCTATTTAGGTTTTCTGCCCATTTTTGGATTGGGTTGTTTGTTTTTTGTTATTGAGCTGCATGAGCTGCTTGTAAATTTTGGAGATTAATCCTTTGTCAGTTGCTTCATTTGCAAAGATTTTCTCCTATTCTGAGGGTTGCCTTTTGGTCTTGTTTATGGTTTCCTTTGCTGTGCAAAAGCTTTGAAGTTTCATTAGGTCCCATTTGTTTATTTTTGTTTTTATTTCCATTTGTCTAGGAGGTGGGTCCAAAAGGATCTTGCTGTGATTGATGTCATAGAGTATTCTGCCTATGTTTTCCTCTAAGAGTTTGATAAGTGTCTGGGCTTACATTTAGTTCTTTAATCCATTTTGAGTTTATTTTTGTGTATGGTGTTAGGGAGTGTTCTAATTTCATACTTTTACATGTACCTGTCCAGGTTTCCCAGCACCACTTATTGAAGAGGCTGTCTTTTCTCCACTGTATATTCTTGCCTCCTTTATCAAAGATAAGGTGACCATATGTGCGTGCGTTTATCTCTGGGCTTTCTATTGTGTTCCATTGATCTATATTTCTGTTTTTGTGCCTTGATAATGTTTCTTGAAATTTGTTGTGATTTAGTTTATGGATTAATGTACGGTCAACTTTTGTAAATATTTATTTGTGTTTGAAAAGAATGCCTCCACTCTAATTGGTACAGAATTCTGTGAATGCCTATCTAATTAAGCTTTTTAATATGCTGTTCAGATCTTTTATTTCTTACTGATTATTATTATTATTATTATTTTGGTCATTTGACCTATTTATAGTTGGGAGAAATGTGTTAAAACATCTCATTGTGGGCTTCCCTGGTGGCGCTGTGGTTGAGAGTCCACCTGCCGATTCAGGGGACACGGGTTCGTGCCCCGGTCCAGGAAGATCCCACATGCCACGGAGCGGCTAGGCCCGTGAGCCATGGCCGCTGAGCCTGTGCGTCTGGAGCCTGTGCTCCTCAACGGGAGAGGCCACAACAGTGAGAGGCCCGTGTACC